>NC_090020.1:10409731-12909731 GCF_036417845.1 Apteryx mantelli
TATGATGTGACTACTGAACCAGCAAGGGCTTTGTTTCTTTTTGTCCGTGTATTATGGACCCAGATATTTATGTGGCCAAGGGCAGTCGTATTTTATCTGGATGGTGGTGCAAGCAAGGGGAGAGTCCACTGGCAGAGCCTGGTGCAAAAGGAAGGTGGACCTGCGCACACTGTAAGCTTTGGACTGACAGTAGGGAAAATAGAACAAAACAAAAATATTCACATGTTCCAGCATGTGCACTGGCTTCTCAGCTGGAACAAGCCGGAGTAAGTTTCTTGCTCTCCATGGGTCAAGGGTGGCTGTAGGAATAGGCAGATGTCCAGGGCAGAGGATTAACTGGGGTGAGGATGGAGACAGAAAGGGGAGAAGGTGACCAAGATAAGGAAAGGAAGGATTTAGAGGACAACCGTTGCACTCGCTACTGACAACAGCACTAGCTTTTCCAGCTTTTGTAAATACCAGCAGCAAACTGATTCGTTTGGGCTGAACATTTACAGCCCGAGGGAACTGCCAGGGGAGTGCTGGGAAAGCGGCTCCGGGGAGCTTGCTGTCTCCAGTCTCCAGCCTCACCTGGGATCCTGGCGGGGACGGCTGCATGCTGCAGTGAGGGGAGGGGTTGGAGAGGGCCTGCCCGACGCCGAGGGAAGATCATCCTGAAGCAAAGTGCGACAGAGAACTGGTAACAAAACACACAGTGCTGCGATTATTCAAGCTTTCTCCTGGGAAGAAAGGTATCCTGATGACTGACCTTAAATCCCTCCATATGAACCCAGGACACACAACGAGGGAACCTCCTCCAGTGCTTCCCAAGCTGGAAAATTAGCTTTTATCTAGGCAAAGCAGTACTTTTATCTAGGCAACCAGTGACTTCTTGGGACTGGGTGAGGCAGATCTGCTCTCAGGGTTGTCTGGAAGTACTTCTGTAAGAGACAAATACAGCCCACTAAGCTGCCCACATCATGCCCAGGTGTCTCAGAGATGCTGATGGCCCACAGCTCCTGATAAAGAGAGCAAGAACTGTGATTCCTCTGCAGCTCTGAAAAGGACAGGCAACCAGCCCCTTCCTTCCAGACCAAACCATTTCTTTACAGGATGCAAAGCTATATGGCTCAGTAAATCACCAAACCTCCAGAAATGAGAAGCTCCATAAGCACATGAGCCCTTAGAAGGCCCTTGCACTAGAAGGCAACGGATTTCCTTCTCTGTGAATCTCATATTTACTATCTTTAGCTATGCTAAAGGTCTTTAGCGCAGACCACAGACTTGGGAGAGTACAGTATAAAGTGTGCTTTGCTCTTCCTGCAAATCAGGCACTCCGGGCAAACTCAAATCCTTCACGGGAAAACTTTCTGTTTCACCTTAACCACCAATAGGAAGGACCCAGCAGGCTGCATCTGTGCTGTCATCTGTGTGTTGATTGGTGCTGAATATAGAAATAACATTTTCTGGGCCTTGCTGTCCGTAAAGCCAACTCCCTTTGAAAGCTCAGCAGCCTGCAGGCAGGAATGAGAATAGACTCCGGATAGCCATGAAAGCAGCCTGAAGTGACATTTCTTTCCCCGCAAGGCTGAGAAGATGTAAGAAGCCCAAAGCCCTGCTTAGACTTCGTGTTCTTGCTGACTGCTGTTATTAAAAGGAAGGCAGAAAGACCACGTAGGGCATGGCTACACTGCAGATAAACCTGTGGCAACCCTAATAGAAAAGTTCACCTTCGACTGCAAAACGTACCTAAGAAGCAGGACAAACATGGTGGGTCTGAGCACAATAGTGCTGTGACAAGGAGCCAAATAGTACCAAAGACAATGTGTTTAAGCTACCTGAAATATCCATATGCTCTGTAGTGACTGATGAATTGTTTGCAGTGAAAGCTGATTATCAGGGTCATTAGTTTCTGAGTTTGAGCAAGGAGCTCCTAGAAGTATAATGGGTGAGCAGTTTAGGGCAATAGACTGTTTTGTGAACTACAGAAGTCAGTCTTAGGTGTTTTTATTTGCAGGCATGGAATCTGTCAAGTATAAAATGCTTATGTGGGGTAAAAAAGGGTTTTTCCTTGGAAAACAGAGCCATGAGTAAAAGGCTGCTGACCAGAGGCCTCTCCACATGCAGGAAAGCCGTGAGCCTTCCAGGTGTACATTGCACTTTAATGGATCCCCCAGAGACTCTCAGGTAGCCAAAGAAAAGGGAAAGGTCCCCTCCTCCCCTTCCCCATGAGGTGCAGTGAAGCTGGGAAGAACCCTTCCTTTTGCAGACCTCAGAGAGAGGAAAGACCTAAGTGTCACAGCTCCTCTTTTGGGTCACCTGCGGCTCCAGCAAGCCAGGGAGCTACCTGGGAGGGAGCATGCCACAGACAAGCTTCATGCTCGTTCAGCAGTACCAATGATCCAGCGTCCTCCTTGTCAGGGAACTGGTAATTAAGAGGCTTCCCCAGACAGCTCTGCTTCATCCATTAGCCTTGGAGTCTGCAGTCATGCAGTGGTTTCTGCATGGCATGCACAAGAAGTAAACCCACAGGCCTCACAAAAGAAAACACTCATCCAGTGAAGGAGCTGAGTGAGAAATAAGGCAGTCTGCTTTTGAGCAGCTCACATCTTCCCTGGTGATTAATGGGTAGCTGCTTTGCCTATCTGCTGTGGGGGTAGCGCTGGAGGGGGAGAGAGAGGGGAGACCATGAATGCAGCTTGACGTGGCTAGACCGACAATTTTTCCAAAATGAATAAAGCAGTTCTGGCTTCACTCCTTCTGTTAACCAGCAAATACTGCAAAAAGTAATATAATTAAAGGTCAGACCAATCCAAAAGCCCAGACTACTTCAGGGATGTAGTTTATCTTGTGCTTGTGGAGGCTAGGCTTTTTGGATGTTGAGCACTAATGAAGAGTACAGGCGGCATGGACTCTAGGGGAGCAGGACAGATGGTGGTGTAACATACAGCTTTGCATACAGGACTCTGGCAACCACATGTACACTTATTTTTTACATGTCTCCAGTAAGCTCAGTCAGCCTCTGCAAGCTCCAGAGTATCAGAAAGAGCCTCTGGAGCTCTTTGACTGTCTCTAGACTCTCAGATCCAGTCACCTACTGGGTCAAGGAAATGTCAGCCAGCTCTAGGAAGACCCCGTCAAAAATGGAGGCATGCCTTGAGCTGGGGCCAACAGGAATGGAGCCCACAGATACAACAGGCAGGCTGGTGTCCAAGCTCAAGTGGGTGCTCTAAGCACCCAGTAGCAGCAAACAGAGCTTGCTGGAGATACTACTGATCAAGAGCTAGTCTGGCAGTTGACTGAGACTTTGATAGCCCTACCTACCTGCAGGACTTGACAGATGCCTCTGAATATGACCGCAGAGCGCTTACATGCCCAGGGTGCTCTGTAGAGTTTAAATACCTGCCAGTCTTCAATGCAGTGTCTGCCACCTCAGACACTGCAGAGGACCAGATGTTCCTAAGAGCAAACACATACAGACTCAGAGGACTAGGGCAGCTAGGAACCAGCATGACAGGACGATCACCATATACCTCTGGAAAGTAACTTCATCAGGTGAAAGCCTGGACCCAACGAAGTCAGAAGAGATCTTCCTAAGAAATTCTATAGGCCATTCATGTCTCGGTGAAGCTCTCTGCCTGACAGTTCTTCCTGTACTCCTGTTATGAGTGCTAGCTACTGCATCCGATTGGTGACTCCACTTGCGTGCACTGATATATTTTTGCATTGGAGCCTGAGGTTTGATTGCTGCAGCTCACAGTGTTTGCCACAGAGTTTCACAGCAGCTTTGTCTGGTGCTAAAACATAACTCTCTGCTTCAGTGATCTCTGCATCTTGCCTGTAATGAAACTAACCCCTCTGTTCTCTGCATGAGCTCTGTGTTTGATGCTTCTCTTTGGCTGCAGGAGAATGGGAAGAAAACAATGGAACATAAAGATTGTCTCTAATTAAAAAATAGTAGGTTTCAGGGGGCAAGAAGGTAGTTTATTCCAACGTATCGGTAGGAAGGGGAGTCAAGCCAGCGTGCAATGGGGTAGTGGTCTGAGGACCGCAGGTAGAAGGTATATGCCTTTGCTGTGGACAAGTGATTTCCTGCCTTAGCGGTGCCTTCCAGCAAGTGCCCAAGAGAGCTGAGCTGAGGTAGAGGTGGAAACTGCCTCTTTTTGGGCCTTTTAGCCAAGAATCCGGTTTTCCCAGAGTGTGGCTGCATTGACCAGGCCTGCCCCTAGCTGCGGCATCAGGCCCAAGCATGAGGATCCACTTCTGCCCAGACTGCATTTCTCTCTGGAGAGGGAAGTGGATCTCACCACATTAATCACATTGTCCCACCACAGTAGCTGGGCAAGGCTGCTGTTTCCGTCTCTGCTGCTGTGGTCACTCTCCACCTGCAGGCTGACGGCAACACAGCCAGGCCCCACAGCCATCCCCGCATCTTCCCCCAAACTGCTCTGAGACCGACGAGGCGAGGGCTTCTTCATTTCTGGCACCAGTCAGAGCCACTTCACTGCAGCCTCCACATGCTGGTGTCTGAACCTTCAAAGCTCCTGCTCTGTACAGAGCCAAGGCGTCTACATGAGCTCCCATCAGACAGTGTTTGCAGTCTGCTGCCGTATACTAGCTTTTGCCCAAGACCAGCCTTTCCTTTTCAGCATGAGCTAAGTTACATAATGCCGAGACTCTAAAGGAACAGCACCTTCAGCATCCTTTCACTATTGTTTTGCAGCGGTAGCCAAGACAGTGGAAACGCTCTCCTATTACTGTATGCTGCATAGTACTGGAAATCATCTTGTTTTGCCCATCTAATGAAAAAGAAAATCTTGTGCATTTGGTAAGGAGTCTCCAGCAAAATAACAGCCATTATCTATTATTTTCACTTCTGATGTTGCTCAGTTACAACAAATGCAGGAGGTTTGTAAGATTTAAGGATCAAAGAGAGCAATAATTGTCTGGGTCATGTGGCACAATTCAGTGATTTTGCGCTGACCTCACAGTCTACTCAATAGAGTTTGCATGCATTTTCTCCAAGAATCAGGGTTTTGAAGGGAACAGAGCTGTGATGCGTCCACCTGTGATTAAACTGTATTTTGAGGCTCATCTCTTTTTCTCTTCTCTCCCCTTCTCCCTTTTGTTTAAAGGATGAGAAGAATCAGGTGTTGATCACAAATGCTTGGCTGCAGATGGTGAGTAACCCGTGTCAATAAAGAGCAAAAAACCTCCTTAACAGTAAGTCTGCCGCTGGCCCTGTGTGGTTACAAGTACGGTCTACTCTTGTGGGGGCATGAACTGATCTCCTGAGCGACTTATGCTCTGTAAAGACGTAACTCAGGAGCAAAAAGCTTGTGGGAGACTTGAATGACTGAGTTAATTCTGCTATGACATTAGCAGCCAAACATTGCATCATGTTAATGGGCACAGCAGAATGGGCTGCTTCTTCCTCAGCGATCTGCTGGGATTTGCAACAGAAATGAGCTTTCCTACTGCAAAAATCCAGAATTCAGACAATCCTGCAGGACTACAGGACTCTGGGTGTCCTGTCCCTAGGAGAGGCTGGCTATGGTTATAGCACCAGTGACTGTTTCCCTGGTAGCCCTGCCACAGAGGTTTGCTGCAAGTCACAAGGTTCAGCACAAAACTTGTACCTGTACCTTTCTTGAACTAAGTGTGTGTGTTGGTGTAGGGGGGAAGGGGGATCAGAAGCAAGCCCTTGAGATACAAAGTCCGCTTGCTTGCCTGTCATAGCGAGGTGGTTATTAACCCCCCGTTCCCAAATCTTTGTAACAAATTGAATTATTTCCATCAGAGATTGCCAGACAGTGGTCCACATACCACTAATGATACCCAAGTTATTTCAGACCAGGTTGGTTCACCAGCCTACTACCAGAGTTTCTGTCAATCCATCAAGAAAAGGTTTGAAATATCTGTATTCAGGTCTTACGGTGGTGGGGTTAGACAGTAAATTACAATATAATGGCACACAACATCCACTCATCACTTTGTAAATTCTTCAGGATACAGGCCAGCCTTCTTTAATTGTTAAAGCCTATCACTATAAGCTATGTAACTATTATCACATTACTGCATTACTATTGGTAACAGCCATTCTGTTCCCCTAATATTAAAAAATAGGTTAGAAGATTTTTCCCAGCTCATATATCTCATATATGTATTTTCCAACAGTACTGGGTTGATGTTTACCTGTCTTGGGATCAGTATGAATACCCAGAGGTGCAGAACTTGCGATTTCCAGCTGATCAGATTTGGGTGCCAGATATTCTTCTGTATAACAGGTAAGCAGGATATGTGACAGCCTACAGAAACATGGAACTACAGCGCTAGATGCTGGAAATCAGCCACGCTCCACTAATACTCGGGCTTTTCCTACCTGGGGATTTTGCCTCCTTCTCTTGAAGCAATTAAAATAAAAGAAAACAATCGCCAGATAATAGTTTTTTTCTAATACCCAAACTAAATCTCCTTTGCTATAGTTTTGTGGATGTCTTCCTTCCATTTTCACAGTGGATACAGAGAACAACGAACCCATATTCTTCCTGTAATTACTGTGTCTCTCCTGGAAAATTATTATCATGTTTCTGCCTTAGTCTTCCTGCCTGGACTAAACAAGGCCAGTTTCTTTGTGCTTCCCTCATCATCCACATTTTCTAAATCTCTTTCCATTACCGCTGTTCTCCTCTAAACAGTCCAATTTGTTTTTTCGCCAAGATTGGATTCAGCACTCTAGCCGAGACTTCTGCAGTGTGCAATGGAGTGATATACTAATCTCCACACCTGCCCACACGTTTCCTTTAACATGTTCCTGAAGGAGGGTTTTCTGCTTGTATGCTCACTAACATCTAATTTCTGGGCTTATTTTTTGATCCATCATAAACTCCAGACCTTGTCCTTCAGACTTGCTGCCTTACCAGGTTTTCCTATGTCTGTCTGTCTCTGACAGTTTTAAGGGGAATACTTCACAGTCATCCGGATTGAATTTCATTCTGTTGGTCTCTCCAGTTTGCCAAGGTCCATTTTCTGTTCCAAGCCCTCACTCCAAGGTGTCTGAAGGAAACTTGCAGTCACCTGGAAATTGTATAACGGTTATTCTTTATGTCAGCTTTACTGCTCACCGTTCAACTATGAGCCCATGATAACAACTCAGCGAGATTCAGTCTCTAACCAGCAGGCATTTAATCTGTTCCCTATTTCTTTAGTTTGTTTATAAGAACATTATGTGGCAAAGGCTTTCTGAAGTCCAGACATATCTCCTGCCTCCTCTTAATCAGTAAGTCAGTCCTGACAAAGAAGAAAATTAGTCTGATTTGATGCAACTGGCCCTTGACAAATCCATGCCAGCTGTTATCACCTTGTTATCTTTGAAGTTAGGCTGATGTGTCTATAACTTCACCCTTTAAAAAAGATCATCTGAATATTCTTTGATCATCTCAAGTTCACTACGCCCTTTCTTATTTTCCATGAGCTCTCACAGATAATTGTTAATGCTTCAGGGAGTATTTTGGCCAGTTCCTTCACTACTCCAGAGTAAATTTCATCAGCTGTGGCAATGGGAGTCTGTTGTATGCACACTTCTTTAACCTGTTCATCCCCTGTTCTGACGTGCACTCATGCCATTGTGTCTTGCCGCCTTTTATGTCTCTAGCTAGTTATCACCTCAGCTTTTTCAATTTTATGCCCATTTGTTTGTGCTGTTTCTTTTATGCTCATCTTGAGTCATGTGCTCTTCTCCCCAAATTTTTGTGATTCGATTTTGTTTTTCAAGCCCACAGAAAGCTCCTGACAGAACTGTCATTGTGCTTCACTCTTTTACATTAGAGTAGCTTAGCACTGTGCCCTGAGTATAGTTTCCTTCTCCTACACTTCTTTTTCTCTTTAGGCCAGGAGCGTCTACACCAGCAGGCCATTTTCCGCTCACCAGCACAGTTTGCCTCACTTTCAGCCTGCCCCCATTACTGTCATGTGCAAGGACTCCTTGGACATGAATAAAGAGCAGGTCACAGGGGGAACAAAGGGTCCAAATTTTCCACGCTGCTGTGTGACATCTCCTGGGAGCCCCAGGAGTGGGCTACATCTATGCCCAGCCACGTGATGGACTCATGTCTGGCTGTGACACAGGACGTGCCCAGTAAAACGTTGGAGTCACGCTCAAACATGACCGACCTGCATATAGCCGTGATAAGCAAGGGGCTACTGTGTAAAGCCTTTTTACAGGCTATAGGAATGCTCTGCATTTAACCTCTTCCCAAGAGACCCTCTGGAGCGAGCCCCCACGCTTGCTCCCTTGAAGATGGCTTCTTTACCTCAGAATTGCTGGAATCTAAAGAAATGTTTTTTCTTGGTCCCTTTCACCTGGTTTCTGCTCTTACAGTCTCAGTCAGTCTCCCCATATAAGCCCCAGATCCAAAACAGCTTCTTGCCAGTGCTTTCATCCATTGCGTGAAGCAAAGTGCTGGCCCCACGCATCCTGAAAGACTGCAGGACTGTTCCCGCAGACCTGGGTAACAAATAGCTTAATTTACACTGTGAGCTGCCCGATTCTGACAGAAGTCCCAGAAAAGATCCGTCCTCCCGACTGTCTGGTCTTTGGAGACTCCTGGCGGGACACTACCCCCGCTCCCTTCCCTTCTGCCTTTGCCCTGAGACATCACCAGCTCTGCCTCTCCCTTCCTCAAGGACGTTAGGGCAAGCATCCAGTGTACCCAGGCACAGGCCAACAACGTCTATGAGAAGGTGAGCTACTGATGGGGGTGGGCCCTTTGCCTAGGCGTAAGACAGCCCTTAATTCAGACATCCTGTACATTAAATTCTGACAAAAGAGTATTGTTCTGTTGAGAGCTACTACATCCAAAGTCATACGTCTGTTGGCTCTCTCTTGGTTTTGTTTTGTTCTCATTGTGTTGCAGCGCTGATGAAAGATTTGATGCAACATTTCACACAAATGTGCTGGTGAATTACTCTGGATCCTGTCAATATATTCCTCCAGGTATGCAGAACACGTTTGTTTGCTTTAAATCAATGTGTATCTTTGAATAATTACAAACAGTTTTCCTTTATGAATGAAATCCAAGCATTTGGAAGCAGTCTGTGGGTAGAAATTTTGCAAGCCATCTATTATGGGACAGACCTGCTGAAGTGATTTAGGTCCGTTATTAGTGGCAGATTTCCACTTCATAAACGAATAAATGTATTTCCTGAGCAGTTTGCTTCCAACATTCAGAGCCCAGCAGAGGTACCATCTAAAGCAAGGTGGTGTGCACCCTCACGGCACATTATCACAGGGGGAGGTTTTACGTGCAACCCGGTTAGCTCTTTCTTGCGAGTGAAGAGAGCTGTGACTACAGGATGAGTCACAGGAGCAGCACTGCTCTCCCACCAAAGCCCTCTGTGTACTGCAGTCTTAGGCTGAGCCCAGTCCAGAGCTGGTCAGACTCTGGTCCTCGCCTGCTTTCCAGGCATATTGCTGACTCCAGTGCTCGCAGGGTCCTGGCAGGTGTGACCTACCAGCAAACACCCAGGCTATTCCCACAGTTGCTTGCTGTGGTGGACAAGAAACACCCAAGCTTTTTGAGGTAGCTGTTGGCAGACCGACTCCAAGCATATCCACAGGTTCATTGGTGATCCCTATCCCTGAGATGACTTAAAGCACTCATGTGGTTTCTCTGGGACAGATCTGCGGGTAAGGCTGTTCTCCAGGGAGCAAAAGACAACATGAAAAAGTTGGCATTCACCAGGGCAGAGCCTTTTCCATGCCCCCAGGGTCTGTTTAGGTAGATCATGCAGGTGGTGCCTGTATTAGGCAGATCTGGTGCCCTGCTAGTCTCTTTTCTGTCGATGGAGTAGGAGAAGCGGTACCACGTATGCAGACTGCATCCAGAGTGAGCTGCAAACTCCATGGTGGAGAACTGCTTACTTAAGACCCCAAGGAAAGAGAAGCTAAGGAATAAGCAGTAAAGGAAATCTGTTATGCAAAGCACAGGAAATCTTTACTTACAAGAATTTAACTGCTGGTAAAATAATTTGTCCAATCCATTTTTGAAGGAAAATGTTCATAATCAGCCTACTTAACAGCACCAAGAGCTCGCAGAAGCAGCTAGAATAATTGAGACATGGGAAAATACTGCAGAAGGGAAAAGAGTGTTCCCAAAGCTTCATGAAAGTTTTATTTCCCTTGACTCCAAGAGGAGGCTGTACTCACTGTTGCTGTCCATTAGAGAAACAAGCTCCAGTACATATGGCTAGGCGGAGAAGCAGAGATGAAGGACAAGAATGGGACAGCAGTCTGTTGTTAAGGAAGGGAGCGGAGCCGAGATTCATGAGAAAATGGGAGAAAAGACTCCCTGTAGCCAGTCCAAAAAGGGCCATGACAGCAGGAGGGAAACCCACCTGAGCATAAAGGAACAAACCAAAGGAATCCAGCCACCCCAGAACAGCACTGTTTGTGCAGGGAAGCGATCATGAACGACATCCTCAGCCTTTGCAACAGTAGACGGAGACAATAACAAAGGACCTCTGCTTTGGAGATTTAATTTTCAAAAGGCGCAGCTTGAGCACTTACTGAGGAGCACGAAACTCTGTTCAGTTATATGACTTAAAAGTGGGATTCACATTAGTTGGTGTTTTAGGGAGCAGGCAGAAACAGTTATTCCAAACAGGTAGGGTCAGCTCGGCATTTGAGATAATTTTCTGATGAAGCAGAACTGCCTCTTCTCTGAGCTTGGCAAGGCATGGTGAGCATGTGAGGTGAGGTGAAGGCTGCGGAGCAGCAGGCCCACGAGTGAACCAGACACATCCAGAGTTAAAACAAAGGCCCAGATTAGCGTGTAGAAGATAAAGGCCGCCAGTGAGCAAGGTTTAGCATAAAAACACATGTTCAAAGGGATTGTAGGTCTAATTCAGGGCTTTTGAGCATGTCAGAAATTGAGCAAGCCTTAAGGAGGAACCCCTTTAGAAAGCCTGTCCAGGTACACCCAGCAGCACCACTTGGACACCCATGTACTCTGTACCCCTACCCTGTCCTCCCCATTTGATGGGCTGCACCCTGCACACATTTGATTCCACATATTTCTGTCTACAGGCATTTTGAAGAGCACGTGTTACATTGACGTCCGCTGGTTCCCTTTTGATGTGCAGAGGTGTGATTTGAAGTTTGGCTCCTGGACCCACAGTGGCTGGTTACTTGATCTGCAGATGCTTGAGGCTGATATTTCTAACTACATTTCAAATGGAGAATGGGATTTAGTGGGTAAATTGATGGGCTAAAATCTTCCATAGTCTAATTTTCAAAGGCAAAACCCAAGTACAGAGAAATGAGCAATCCAATTGGGAAGTTTGAAATACAGGTGTTAAACGCTCTTATGTAAAAGTCAGCAAAAAAAAAAAAAAAAAATCACTGATCAGAGAGAATTTTTCAAACACATTCATTCAAATGTGTCTGAAAACACTGTGTTCTGCAGCAGCAGCATGAAACTCAGGGGAACCTGTACGTAAATGGAATCTGTTGGTCCTGATGTGTTTGAGCAGTTTGTCAGTACTAAATTTGGATCTGTGTCTCATACAGACACACTGAGCATAATGTCACATCTATTCTAGCACATCAGCCAAAAATTGATTGGGTTTAAAAACACTATTTCAGCGAAATTGGAATGAGCTTTTACAGAAATGAATTCCTCTCGCCCAGAAAATGATCAAAGTGTCTATCAGTTCCTGCAAATAACTGCAGCTCAAGATATCTCTGTTCTCTTCTGTGCTTCAGAAGATACCTGTGTTTTTAAAAAGAGGATCCTATGCCCAGAATTAGTTATTCAGAGCTAGCTCCTAGTGCCTTATTACGAACTCACTGATGTAAGTCTAAATCAGAAGCAATGCTATGGAAATCAACAGAGCTTAGACCACCCTACAGAGAACTCAGAGACAGGATCTTTCATCTGCTAGTCCAAATGTGTAGTCAAGGAGACCTCCTAAAATCAGTCCATTTCAGAGCAGTCCTGGCTTTCACATACTCCTTTATAGTGGCTATTTCTGTCCGGTAGCTTTGTGTATCTGATGAAGAGACTGGCTTTTGATTTATCTGTCTTCCTCCCAGATAAGGCACGGACAGAGCTGACCCTTAACTAGCCCATACAACTACAGTGATAGTTAACACCATAAGCCAGCCATGGCCATATCTTTTATGGAGCTTTTGCCACGCTCCTGCCAGAACAAACACGCCATAGCATCTTCTGTCATGTGGGCAGAAACAAAAAGGAGGTAAGCAATGGTGGCAGGAAAGGTACAAGATGCTTAGCTCTTCCAACTTCCCCTGACATTTCCTGTGCTGCTGCTGTCCCTGCCAAGCAGAGTCTTAGATGTCCCTGCCAAGCAGGGTCTTCTGCAACCTGGTCACTTTGGCCAATCCACAGTACAGCTGTGCTGGACAGCTATGTTTCTTAACCCTCAGAGGTGACAGACTTTAAGCTTAACTCGACACCCCTTTTGAAAACGGAAGCCATATCATATTTGTTTTTCCTGATGAAACAAAGCAAGTACTATATAAGAGAATGACAGAAAAATAACCACTAGCGGCACCTGTCCTGCAGAAAATCTGCTGCATGGGCTAGTGAATATGACATCCTCCCTTTGTCACCATTTGCTTTCTGCAGGGAGGCAGAAGGTATGTTTTGCTGCATTATCCTTTGGCTACTGTTTGCAAATCTTTCCTTGTTGGGATTGGGATGGTCAGAACCGTGTTTATTTGGCCCAGATGAGTCTCTGTGGCTAAGCCAGGTTCTGAGTACTCAAAAGGCATGAAAAAAACCCTCAGAAAATGCAGAAGCAGGATTAGGAACAGCAGGAATCTTGCACAGCTGCCTCAGAGGTTGCTGAAGACACTGACATACTAAGAGTTACAACAGCTGGTTTAACCCTGTAGTGATGTATTTCAGCTTTCAAACAACTTCGAGCTGAGGAAAAAAAACATACTTTGTCCCTTCTGCCCCTTAATCTGTTCACCATGTTTTCATCCTTGTGGCCATAGCGTTAGAAAATGACTTTTGCCTGGTGACAGCCTTAGGGGTTTCTCTTCTCCCTTCTCAGTTGCCACAAGACACTTCAAAGCACTCCTGGGTCTGATATTTGGAAGTATTGAGCAGTAAGAGACCCCACGGAGGTTGGGGTGGGGAGAAATCCCTTCCATTTCCTTCAGACTGAACCTCAGGAGTCAGACGAGATGCCCGCTCAGGTCTGAACCTAGACTGTCTGGAGGTAGTTGTAGCGTGCTCACACCCCTACACTAGATCCTCTGTGAGGGAACAACTGCTTCAGTGGTCAAGACAGGGCTCAGTTTGTCTCCTTTTTCTCACCCCATTGCTGGCTTACGACTTAAAGCGAAAAATACTGAAGCACCAAGGTGGCTGTTGCTGCCTGTGCCAGGAACATCCTCTGCAGGGCTGGATCTGTTTGTGGTCAGGGATAGACCACGTGGTCCCTGGAGGTCCTTCAGCTCTGGTGAGAGACCACGTGATTAGAGGTGCCATAAACCATCATGTGCTTGGCCCCTTTCCAGGGATACCTCTCCCCACTGCTCTGATGTCCCCTCTCTACAGGTGTCCCAGGAAAGAGGAACGAGATGTATTATGAATGCTGTAAAGAACCATATCCAGATGTGACATATACCGTCACCATGCGCCGACGCACACTCTACTATGGCTTGAACCTGCTGATTCCATGCGTTCTGATATCTGCCTTGGCATTGCTTGTTTTCCTCTTGCCAGCTGATTCAGGAGAGAAGATTTCTTTAGGTAAGTGCTAAAAAATTCATTTCCTTTCTAAGTCTTCTCCATAAAATGGGAAATAAATGGTGCTTGATAAAAAAGATTTCCCTGGAGGAGCAGCTGAAGCACTTGTTTGGTTGGAGAAATCAGGGTAACAGCTTTCTGTAAGACATTCACACATACTGTGCTACGTACTTCTACTGACATCATCCTTTTGATTTTATCCTGGGATGAGGCAAAACTTTTCACTGGCACAGGCAGCAACGATAACACTCTCTCCCCTGTCGCTCTTTTCCTTAGTGCATCTCAATGCATTTCACAGCTGATTAGCTCCATTTTTCAGCTAGGATGTACTAAGTTACAGAGAGGTGGAGTGGCTCTCTGAAGGGTCATGAGCAGCAGTGACTGGGCATTGGATTCTCATCTTCCATGTCCTCAAGTCCCCAAACCATCAAGCTATGAGTTCCCCATAAATGCAAAGAAGTGACAGTCAAAGAAGAGTTAAATGTGATTTACTATTATATGTGCTTCCAAGAGTAGAAGACAGGGGAAAGCAGGAAACACACAAAACTGGCCCAGGTGAGATCTTAATTTTTATATTGTGCACAAAACTGGTCAGGGCAAAGACATTCAGAAAGGAACAAGCGCACTGAGGGTCCGTAGAGCAGTTGGAAAACTGAGTGGCCTGGCTTCCGTGAAGCAAAACAAGAACTAAGGGGAATAGGACTGCTGTCTATAAAGAAGAGGGGGAAGTCAAGAAAAAGAATTATTTGAGCTAAAAGGCGATGCTGACACAAAAAATAGGGCATAATGTTCGTGCAGGCTGTGAAACAGAAGGTGATTTCTCAGCACCAGAACGGCAAGTTTTTGCAACAGCCTTTCCAGAGGAAACAAATAAACAAAGAGCTACGTTTAAATCAGGTTGCAGCTGTATGGAGGACATTTTACAATGTCCAAAGATTACTTGTGACTGTGAAGTCTCTGGAAGCTCTTAAAAACTGGCTGGGCTTTGCTTGAGCCCAGTTTTGCAAGAACAGCACAGTTTACAAGTTCTGCAAGCTTCATTTCATTCAGCAGCAAAGACTTCTCCATCACTTTAAGAGGAACAAGGTTTTGGGAGTAATTGAGACAAGGGGAAAGAGAGCGGCTAAAGATGCATCCAAAGATACTCTCACTTGGCAGAAGCTCTCATTTGTCTTGACAAGCACAAAGCCATGCATTTGGCTTAGCTGTAGATCAGGACAAGGTTATATTTATCAGCACAGACATCGTAAGAGGAGCTGCAGAGATCACGTTCCTCATCCTTCCTCTCTATTTTCATTCCCTGCAGGTATCACTGTCCTGCTGTCCCTGACTGTATTCATGCTGCTCGTGGCTGAGATCATGCCTGCAACTTCTGACTCAGTCCAACTGATAGGTAGGTTGCTTTTGTCGCTCTGTGCACACCCTATGATACTTCCTAAGAGCTGTGCAAAGCCGGTTTGAGGACTGAATCTTTTTTTAATAGAGTTTTGCATTTCAGCAGTGTCAGGAGTAAATCTTTGTCTGGGCCTTCACTGTTTGTGCATATGAAGAGAGCCTACATGAGGGTTGCAAAGGGGCTTTGAAAACATCAGATAAGCTGGTAACTGCAAGGTGCAGAGGACATAGGACTAACACAAAACCTGGAGGTTTAGGTGGGCAAAGCTGAAGACCCAGCACCTTCAGGGCACAGGCACGGAGTGAATACTGGAATAATACTCAGCCCTGGCTCTGGATTCGTTGCGCCTGGCTGTAAAGTTGCTTCGGCAGCTTTTTGAATGAAGCAGGTCCCACACAGAGCTTTTGAAAATCTCAGTGTTGCTGGCTGGAAAAAATTCTTTCCTTGCCCACGTGACCTGCCTTCCCTCCTTTTATGCATCTCTCCCTGCCAGTTCTCCTCCTCCTCTCTTCTGTCTACCCCAAGAGCAATTCAAGAGATTGCAGTCGAAATTCAAATACATCACTGGTGTGGTGGTGATTTCTAACATTTGATGAAAGCTATTGACCAGATTATCTTCTTGGTGACTTCCACTGTAACTGCCCTGGAAGACAATATAAGAAATCCAAGCTTATGCCATATAAGCCTTTTTATTATAGCCTAAGAAGCAGTCATGGAAACATCTAAAAGACCTTACCTGGACTCAGAATGGTGGATTATTACTTTTATTTTTACCGTGGTGGTATCAGAAGGCTCCAGGTGAAGGCCCATAATACCAAGTGCTGAACACACACATGCCCACACAGTAAAGGACTGTGTTTGCCCCAGAAAGCTTGCAGATTGAGCAGATAAAGCAGACATGGATGGGAAGGGTAGAGAAGGAGCTGGAAGAAATATCATTCTTCCCTTTTTCTAGGCAAGGAATGAAGCTGTGAAGGATTAAATGATTTTCCCAAAGCCATACGGGAAAGACAGAGTGCTCTAATCATGTGCTTCATTAGTTTGTTCTTTCTGGAGGGTCAGATAACGAGGCAGATGAGGGATTCACTCTTGTTCCACAAGATAAACTGAGGCATTAGGAGAGACTGATTGCCTGTTATGGGGCTGTCATACCAATAAGCTGGCCCACAAAGGTGCTGGCTGGGTATTATGAACATTGCCAGGCACAGTGAAAATGCAGGTCTTGCTTTCATGTTGTTTTTGAGGTTCAGTGTGATACAAACTGCAGAAGGGGAAGGTCACCTCTGTGTGCAATACATACACAGCTCTGCAAGTCCACAGCAGCACAACAGGAGCAAGGAGAGATCTCAGGCTGCGGTCCCATCGGCGATGCACGTCAATGACTCCAGCCTCTGCCACATGAAATTCCTGAAACTGCTGTCTGAGAAGGATAGGGAGAAGTGAAAGGACCAAGGCAGGTCAGACTGCCAGCAGCTGCAGGTGACTCCCCACCTCTTCTGGCCTGAGGATGCCCAAACCCTTCAGAGTTGGGACAGCTAAACAGGGGAGAAGGGGAAGGCCGGGCGGCAAGATGTGATCAGTAAAGGCACAGGCCTGTACGCTGCCTTCGTGTTGATTGCAAGTGGGGCTGAGTGCAGAGCCTGAATTAGCATTGGCATATTCTTTAAGGAGAAGCCACAGATAAGCATGTCATGTTGGCGGGAGCAAAGCCAAGGATGACTGTCTCTTTCATCAGGACTAAGGGGGCCTGCGCTTGAACTGGGGAAAGCATCATTCCCTGGCCTCATAGCAGGGTAAGGAAAGTAAACCTGTTCTGGTTTGAAGAGTAAGCAAGAATGAACACCATAGGAAAAACTAGGACCTGAAAAATTATATTATCTCCTGAGCTAATGCCAATATTTTTGTTCAAATCATGACTAAGATACACACAGAGGACAGTAGAAATAAAAAATATATATATTCAACAATATATCTAGGTGCCGATGGAGGGTGTGCTTCATCATTGTGTAACTAAGGCCTAGCATGAGGCATACCATAAAAAGAGCAAAATGACACTTAGTCGCACAACCTCATTATCTAACTTCAGGGAGTTAGATAGACCTAAGTTATGTATTATTACAGATTTTCATGCTGGAATAACAAGTTTCAGCAAATTACTACCTAATCTATTGCAGATGTGTGGACATCAAATATCAGCAGGGTGGTGGGGAGGTCTATTGGGTCAAGTCCCCTTCTCCAGGTGACTGTTGGCTGCTCAAGTATTAGGACCTCTCACACCTTTTCATCATTTTTGGATCACAAAGCCAAGAATATGATAAGGGACTCTCTTCTCACCACTAGTGTATTAAATATGCCTTCTTGGCAGCCTGTATTATTGCAAGTTTTTTCATGATTCAGAAATAATTGGAGCATATCAAATGTATTAGAAATGCACCTATCAAAGTTGTCATGTAGGTCAAAGACAGTTTGTTCCTTTCATCTGTTCATTAAACAAACTTCACACTGTAAAACACTGTAAAAGAAAAATTATAATACATGGATGGTCTATTAGACCCTGGAGACTGACTTGAGCTATCCAGAAAAGGGATGTCTAAAGCAATCCCCTGGCTACTCTCACCTGATGCTCTCCTGTTACAGCCCAAAAGCACACTGAGCCTTGACTGGGGTCCACTGTGCAACCAGGCAGTCTGGGCTGGCGTGCTCTGAAACTTGGCAATCCCCCTTTAATGGGAGCTCCTGCTTCACAGGATCACAAGATAACTCATGTTGGAAGGGATCAGGGGAGGTGTCTAGCCCAAACCCTGCTCAGGGCAGGGTCAGCCATGGGGTCAGACCAGGTTGCTCAGGGTTATTTCCAGTCAAGACATTGTCCCCTTTCATTTTATTATAGAAGACAATCAAGTTGGTCAGGCCTGATTTATCCTTGATAATTCCTGGCTGACTGTTCCCAGTTACCCATCTTCTGCCTTAAGTGCCCAGAAATGTTCTCCAGGGACTCGCTCCCTGATTTTCCCAGGGATCGAAGGGAGGCTGACCTGCTTCTGGGTCCCCAGATTGTTCCTTTGGCTTTTCCCAAAGGTGGGTGCAACAACTGCCTTTCTCCAGTTCTCAGGGATCTTCCCCAGTCTCTGTGGCCTTGCAAGGATACCAGCCAGCCCTCTCAGCACCCGTGGTGCAGCCTGTCTGGTCCCACGGACTTGTAGGGGTTGTATGGGTTGAGACCTGACAAGTAATCCCTGACTTGATCCTAATCCACCGCTGGTAGTTCTCTTTCTCCTTGAACTCTGTCTGTAAGCACAGAGACCTGGGAGACCTTGACAGTGAAGAATGAGACGAAGACAGCACTGAGCACCTTGGCCTTATTTCTGTCTGCTCTCACTAAATCATCCACCCCATTCACCAGTGGGCCCATGTTTTCCTTTTTGAGCTTTTTGATGTTATTGTAGCAGTAGAAGCTCTTCTTGTTGCCCTTGATGTCCCTCGGCAATCTCAGCTGCTGAGCTTTAACTTTCCTAACACCAGTCCTGCACGCCCAGACAATGTTCCTAAATTCCTCCTTTGCAGTCTATCCCTACTTTCACCCCCATCCCCCATATGCTGCCTTTTCTCATTGGAGCTCTGCCATGAGTTCCCTGCTTAGCCATGCTGGTCTCCTGATGTGTCTGCTTGTTTCTACAAGTAGTGAGAAAGATCTTTCTTGCACCTGGAGACTGTTGTCCTTAAAGCCCTGGCAGCTTTCCTGAGCTGCTTTAGCCTTCAGAGCTGCCTCCTATGGGATCCCACTTAGCAAATCCCTGAAAAAAGTGAAATCTTCTCACCTGAAGTCCAGGGTATTTACTTTGCTGCTTTTCTCCCTCAATCCTATCAGGATCTTGAACTCTATTATTTCACTGTCACTACAGCCCAGGCTGCCACCAGTTATCATGTCCCCAGCCAGTTCGTCCTCGGTAGTATTAGCAGATCCAGCTGTGCACTAGTTCTGGTTGACCCATCTTGTTCCTCCATCCAGAAGCTACTCCTGGCACTCTCCAGAAATCCTCTTGACAGCTTGCATTCCACTCAGCTGCTCTCTCAGCAGATGACAGGGAAGTCCAGGTCACCTGTGAGAACCAGGGTCTGCAACACAGAGGTATCCCTGCATTGCCTAAAAAGGACCCCATCCACTTGCCCACAGTGATCAGGTGGTCTGTAACAGGCTCCCACCACAGTGTCACCCTCACTGGCCTCTCATCTGACCCCAGCCCACAAGCTTTCCACCAGCTGTCACCTGTCCCGTAGATACCCACCATAGGAGCTGCTCCTGCATGTAGAGGGCAATGCACATCGTCTTCCCTGAAGGGC
This sequence comes from Apteryx mantelli, assembly GCF_036417845.1. NCBI lineage: Eukaryota > Metazoa > Chordata > Aves > Apterygiformes > Apterygidae > Apteryx > Apteryx mantelli. The sequence goes on from NC_090020.1 coordinate 10,429,232, forward strand.
TTGTACCTCTCCATCAGAGGACTCCAGCAGTGTGAGCGTCTGGTGATCTCCACGTCTCAGTTATCCCAGTTATGCTGAATTTTTGTGACTGTACACAGGACTCCAGTTGCTCCTGCCTGTTTCCCAGGCTGGGCGAATTTGTGCACACACTCTGGAGGTGGGCCCCCTCCGCTCTATGCTACCATTGCTGAGGCCTTTCTTGTTCAGCCCTCCGTGCACCATTTTCCTTCCACCCCTCTCCACTATTGCCCCACTTAGATGTGGGTTGTCATCTCTGTCCCAGAGCGTGCTTAGTTTAAATCCCTACTCCTAACTCCTAGCGCTACTCCAGACACCAGCCCAGACAAACAGGGCAAGACCGCTTGCCCATTTGGCTGCTGGATCTAAATAGCCCTTGTTCAGCAAGTACTCACTGTTGGGCTGTATGGTATAGACAGACCTTGAGCTCTGAAAGCCTTTTCCCTACTCCAATGGGGAAGCGCAGAATAATCTTCCCACAATGATATTGCAGGCGATCCCAGAAGGGGTATAGCAGGTAATAATTGCAGTTCTTCAGCATGATCCAATTCCAGCTGAAAATCCCTAGGGAGGAAGTGGTGGACCCTTGGACAGCTTGTTCAGTTCTTGGAGAATCGCCATGATTAGCACCAGGTTACAGGAATAAATGAATCTTCTAAAGCATGCGGTTTAAAAAGGATGCAAGCAATTCGATCCTGAAATAGAAAGATCAACTGCTGGACTGCAGGAGAAGTCACTGTTGCTTGTCTTCATGTCTGTGGGAGCAGAGATGCTCTGACCCATACACTCTGAAAAATCTGCTTTGTATTGTTAGGATTTGGGTTTTTTAAAATTAAACGTGCATCCACAGCCACCTGGACCCATATGAATAGTCCCACCTTTTGCCAGTCCAACAACACTGGTCCCTAACAATGCTGTATATCTTACTTTTCTCTGCCTTTTGGCCTCAGTTTTAACTATTTAACCATGAGAACGTGAGAAATTCTCAGAGCTGCTGCTTGCAGTCACTCTGTTAAGGGGGCACAGGAAAGCTGCTCTGATATAACATGAGGAAAAGAACCGGCTTCTCATGTCTGATCTGTTTGCAAAGAAATGAGGAAATGGTATCTTGATTCTTCTTAACTGAGGCTAGTCTCTCTTGACCTCGACTAATATTTACAATAAATGAGGCACTTTCCAGCCTAAGTAAGCACAGGGAAGCAGGTGGGGCAGGATGCCTGCTTTTTCCTGTTGTAACCTGTCTGCAAAACACCTCCTTCCTTTCCTTGGCACATCCTTTGCACTCTCTCTGTTCATAAAGCTGCCCGGAGTGGACTTTCTCTTCCCCCACCACGTGCAACTTCTCACATGATGGACTCCGGTTTTCTAAGCAGCCCAATAGATGCTGTGTTAATACACAATAACAACAAGCAGACTTTTTTCATCTGTAAAGAGCAAGTGGCAAAGCTTGGCCTAGAAATCAGAGGCAGGTTGCTCAATGCCTTTTAACACTGGGACTCTTCTGCTTCAACACACTGCGGGGTGATGTGTACTGAAGCTTTTTTCTCCCCAGTGAGCCAGGCCCTTTCTGTGCCAAGAAATGTTCCAGCTAGGAGTCTGGGTGACTGCATTTGTCCCCCTGCTCCTGTTCTCCAGAAATTTCCCCCTGTTTGGGGGAACAAGATATTTCCAGAGCCCACTTTTCAGCAGCATTGCAAATGTGCCACACAAGGCATTGAGATCTTTCAAAAATTAAAGGGCTGCTCTTCTGCAAACTCATCTGTGATGCTGAAGAAAGGAAAAGTCCAGGAACCAGAGCAAGGATGCCTCTGCTTATGTTTAAAAAATTAAACACCCATAGCAACAGAAACCAGCTCAGTCATTTGGATCGAGAGTATTTACGTCCCATGGCATTCACAAACACAACGGTTCGGCCAGAATTCAACACAAGTTGACTATACGAGCAAGGCTTGCTTCACTGCTGGGCCCTGGAGGTCCCTCCTGGCACTGAAAGCTCTGGACTGTGGCTCCTGAACAGACTTTCAGACCATGATTACACGGCAGCAACTGTGTCCTAAACTTACGCACCCCGGGAACGGCTTCATCCTGCCTCACCGGCAGCGTGTCTGGCTGCACTCATGATTTGACCTACTTTTAATTTCTCTCTTTAAAAAAAGTTTTTATAAAGAGCCTGTGTAGCTAGACAGCTGGAGATCATCTCATGAGGAAAAACCACAGAGAAATGCACAGAACTCCAGACGTGTTACACACCTGAAATTACTGGACTGGCTGCACTATCACTGGGTGAAATCCTAAAGCCTGTGTCATACAGCTCAGGTGTATGGTAACAACTGCCCTTTACGTTTCTATAAGCCTATTAACTTACAGACAGATTTGTCTCTCACTTGAAAAGCCAGCAATTCCATGGAGATAGCCTGCTCCTAATACATAGTACACTTGTGCACCAACTGAGGGCATTATATGAGGAGGGAGATCCATGTGGATGTGTAACAATCCCAGTTCAGCGACCAAAATGAAATTACACAAATAACATAATTTGAAATAGAGTTTCTGTAGAAGTTCTGGATCTGTCCATTCAAACTAGAGGGTCATGTAATTCATCTGGGAACTACATCTGAGACATCCAGTCATAAACTGCAAGGGCTTTTTTATTTTGATAAAGACAGCATGAAACATATAAACAGTACTGGATAATCAAGTCCATTTTGGCTAATGGTTTTGTGACCATCTCTGAAGAAAGGATCAATCCATTCCTTAGGCAATAGGCATACGCCTGAATTCTTTTTTCTAAAGAGCATTGTGCCTCCCTATTTGCAGACTCCGTATCCCTGACCTGTTTCATTAAACTCTATCATTCATTTGAAAGCAACCTTGCAATTAAGGGTAGCAAATCATGCATTAAGAAGTAACTAGGAAGGAAGCTTCCCCAGATCAAGTCAGATTCCTAACTGTAACTCTGCCCCTTCACAATTATCCTTTAAGTAGAGCCTCCTTAAGATTATACAGCTGGTGGGCATGCTTACGCACTTCCAACAGTACCTGATAAAGCAATCACCAGGATCTCATTAATCTTGCATTGCTATAGGCATGTTTTCAAGAATCAATGTCTCAGGATGGGCTGCTGGGTTGGACTCACGGACTAAATACCTTAAAAAATTCAGCTCCTAATGTAATGTTTAGTTACCTAGCAAAAATCAACCCGTTTTTCAGAAAGACAGATCAATCCACAGCCCGTTGTAGTCAGATATGGCCAAAAGCAATGGCCCTGGAAAATTCAAGGCAATGCAGTTATGGGCATAGCTGGCACTGCTTCCCCACCCTCATATTCTGCTGCCTGCGATATCATCTCGGGGGCAAAAACACTTTGGGCCACACGGCATGGCATGGAAAGGGTTCAGAGGGCTCCGCTCTTCCTTCCTGCTCTGTGATCCTGGCTGCTTCCAGCCTTAGATGATTCAGCCTATTTCAGATGTTTTATTCTTAAAGAAACACCACCAAATCCCTGCCTGGCCCGAGTCAGGGCAGGTTTGCCTCTCCTCCCAGCGCAGCGTGACACGGGCTCTGGGATCCCCGTCCACCCTCCTGCATCCACCTTGACTGCATCTCCACTTTAGCAGTCCCATGACTGCAAGAAAAGGGCGATAGAGTGCAGAAGTGACCCTAAAATGTTTACTTAGCGAACCTCGCCTGGCTGTTTCTTCCTCTCGTCTTGATCCAAAGCTCACTGCAGACCATGAGTCCTTCAGATCAGGCCCCAGGTGGCAGAGAAAGTACAGCCACACAGCGAAACAGCCAGGAGCACCCGCAGCAGGCAGATTCCAGCTTGCGGCCAAGGCTACAGCAAGCTGAGAGCTGGCTGCTCTCCCTCCGCCCCAGCCGGTGCTCACAGGAAGTATTGCTTTCAAAGTACTTTGTCAGATCAGATAAGGCATGCTTCTGCCCATAAGCCAAATCCTAAATTGAAATGTTCAGACCTCTCAAACCAGTCAGATGATTTGTTTCTCCCACAAACACTCTTCTGGCCCGGAACTTCAAGGCGTCCTGCTGAACATGGGAAGTGCTCGACCATTTTGGATTTACCATGCGCTATATCTCAGTGCAGAATGTCTGTGGGGAAGACAAATGATTTTTTTTTTTTTTCCTCCCACATACCCAAGTAAACGCCAAGGCAATGCAAATCATTATTTCCTGCCAGCTCTCTTCAGAATAGTACCATCACTTTTGGGTCTAGAACCTGTATTTTGCTCTAAAAGGTGTTTTATTGCAGAAAGTGTGGACCACTTGAAAAATGGTATGTTCACAGAGTGTATGAAAAACAAAACTTGGGACTCATAAGTACAAGGAACTGTCACTTCCTCAGTCCATATTAACATCCACACGATGCTTGATGCCTTGGCTGGACATATCAAATGCCATGCGATAAAACTGAGTTATCGTTGCCTCTAGGTAATATAAACTGCATTTCCCTCTGTCCCCTTCTTTCACTGTGCTCACCTGCTTGCCTGTTCTTAATGCACAATAAGTACTTGCTACTCAGGGCTCTACTAGCCTAACATATTTACAGCCTTGTCTCCTTCTTGCTCTTCTTTACCATGCTTATTTTATTTCAGTAAAGAAGAAGGGTGTAAGCTGCGAATAAATATGTTTGCACCAGATGCTCGGGGTGATTTCTTGCAGTTCAGTCATACAGCAAACAAGGCTGCAAATTGCTGAGACAAGGAAGCAGCACAGTGCTTTAACAGCTCCAAGAATTACAGATTGTTCTAAGTTAAGAGCAGAAGCCATTAGTGGTTCTGACTAGATGGAGAAAACGAGATTAATCTCCTATGACATTTTCTGTCATGTGCCTGTATCTCTTCAGCTGCTGCCACTCTAGCATCTGCCCTTTCATTTTTCTCTGTCTCTTTTTGATTTTGCTGAGTGCTTTCCCCCCCGCCCTTCGATGCTCCTGCCTGGCAGCTTGCTGACTCCAGGCCTCTGCTCAGCTTCTTCCATGCAATGGAAATTCTCAGTCTCAGCAGCTCTTTGCAGTTTTGGGCTCCATGGTCAATGGTGCTGTTCCCAAAGTCTCAAGCTTTGCAACTTTCTTTATGAAAAAAATACAGCTGTTCTTTTTCTCAAATACCTTGTTCTACTCCTCAAAAGCGTGTGGGAGAAGAGCTTGAAAACACTGACCCTATGCCCTCTACAAGTATCATAACCAAAAGGTAAACACAGAGTCTAATCCTTAGATTTCTCACTCTCTGAAGACATTTTCTGTTTATGAGGCATCAGCTCACAGTTCAGGAACATGACGATGCTCTTTGCTCTCTAACATCAGTGAGAGGTAATGGATGACACATGGTGGCCCAGCTAGAGCAGATCTCATCAGTAATGGACATAATTTTCCTGCCCACATCCTTTTCCTTGTTTCTTTGCTCTCTGTGTACAAGGGTAAATCAGCTAGGAAGGGAATCCCTCCTTCACCTTTCGGTGCCCTGGTCTCTGAGAAACTCTGCACAAGTGGTGGGCCATCAGCTGTTGTGTACTGGGACCCTGTCTGCCTGGCACTGGCCCCAGTTTCTGCCATAGGAGGAGAGAAACAGGACGGCTGGAAGCCCCTGGGATGGTCTCTGAGGTCTCCTGAGTCCTCCACAGGCTGCAACTTATGAACTGGAAGCATTTCCAGAGGTGCAGTGGTGCACAGCTCATTTGGTGCATGTTTTGAGACATTTCTCCCATTTCCTGAGAGTTCAGTGGAGGCATTCAACACCAAATGGTTGACATGACCTGACTAGTAGCAGCTGTAAACCACTCCAGCATTTCAGGTGCAGTTACTGACGCTTTCTGCGGAGAAGGAACACAGACTCCAGTGGGATGCATCCAGTTCAACCACTGTGAATACCTGAGTATGACATTCCCCTTCCTCCTCCTCCATTTCATAATAAAACCAGGACTGTAACTTGCCGCAGTGGGGAAGCTCTGTCTTTCCATGATTAACTGGGTTAATAAATCTGGATAATACACTGATTTTCCTGTCAGTATTCAGTAATAATTTTAACAAAGCAACGCATCACTCTGGGATCTTCTTGCCTTTCTTAGGGTTTCTGTTTTATTTTCTTTGTTCTATTAATTAGTCTTAAAGTTAAAGTTAATCCAGTTCCACTCCAAAACATTTCTAAAATAATCTTAAGGTGCTTCCCTGATGCTGGGTGCTGTCACAGAATGTCCTAAAATGGTGCTGGAAACTCCTGAAGTTTTGGATTGCAAGTCAAGGCCATCCTTTTGATACAGGTTTTACTCTTTAATGTCAGAGGATGTCTGCAAGAACAAATAGCTATTGTCATCGCTGATCATTTAAAAAGACTTACTGGGTCTCTGTGGCTGTGTCAGATCAGTATTTGTTGTGATTACAGCACCTGGTCATCTTCTAATGGTGCTGAGACTGAGCCTGACAGCTCCCGATGTTAAAGCAGCTGTCCAGGTAGCGTGTTACATCATGCCCCCTCTGGCAAAGAGAGGGAAGAAAATCAACAATGAAAGAGCAGACACCTCATGCCTGAAAGAGATCAGCTCCTGTGCACAAGCAGCAGCTGTTTCATTGACACATGACTGCTGAAGAAAGCAGCATGCAGCTTTGAAGTCACATGAAGAACAGCTAATAGCGACCAGTGCAGACCTCCGCATCCCTGGGGAGCATCGCTATGCAAGGCAGGAGCATACGGGGGCTCAAATGCTGGTGTCCCAGTCCCTTTTCCTGCCCTGTGGCAGCTGTCCAGGACAGAAGAAGAAAATGGGAGCAGTTCTCTTCCAGAGCATGGTAATCGCATCCCAGGTCTGCCTCAGAGCAGCTCACAGCCAGCACCCAGGCCCACGCTCTTCCCAGTGCACTCTGGACTGGGCTGGCTGCTCCTTCACTGGGGGCTGACACTGCCTGTGGCTGGGACATTTATTAAAGCCTCCACGCAGACCCATTTAGCCTAGAAAAGATCTTGGTAACCAGGAGCTCCAGGGTAAGATAAGACAATAACATGCTCAGTGACAGATATTGAGTATTCTCCTCGAGGTGTTTAAATGAAATGGGCTGAGCTTCTTTGTAAAATCAGGTTCACATTTGCCCGCTGCCGACAGATACACTTGGAAGGGAGAGACTTTGTGGGAGTCTCAAAGCCCTAATTGCACCTGTGCTGTGGGCTTTAGGATGGACTCTAAAATACTGGGGCAGGGGGGAGGGAAGAGGACAATCCTGTGGCTGGATTGCAGCTGTTGAAGCTCAGTTCTTGCTCTGTTGCTTGTTCCCTGTACCACATCTGATGGATCAGCATCTCTATTCCTGTGGCTGTGCTTGGCAACATCAAGAGAAGCCCAGGAGTGGAGTTGGTTGATCATGTGGGGCCAAAGTAGGGTGAGTGGAGATGGCAGTGCCATGGCTCCAAGGAAAGTGGTACCTACGTGCCTTGCAGGTTGGTCCTCTCAGCAGCTCTGCTCACAGGGTTGCTGGAGGAGGATAAGAGAGCAGTGGTCATGGCAGAGGGGGTGGTGGAGGTGACAAGGGACCGCGGCCCTTGAAGCTTTTGTCAAATGATGGGTTTGATCTGGCTGGGGTGAGGGCTAAAGACTGCCAGGGACAGAGATGCCAGGCCAGCAGACTGGAGGAGGATTAAGCCACGCTCTTGGGGAGGTGTGTGAGAGACAGCACGAGAGTCTTTCCCACCAGAGCTCTCATGAGAGCTGCAGGAGGAGAATATTCTTCTGCTGCAGGGAAAGAGGAGATGTAGGATTAAGCCATGGAAGGGAAGACCAGGAAATATTTGAGGGGGTAAAGCTACTGTTTCAGAGTCAGCATCAGTTTGCCTCACTCCTGAACCTGCTCAGGACTGGAGGTTTTCCGTCCCTTACAGGTGAACTGTCACTGATCCCAGGCCTGGTTCGGTCTCAGCCACCCCTGCCCGTGGCTCTGCCCTGACGCAGGATCCGTAATGCGAGCACAGAGCCGTGTTTTGGAACCAAGAGACCAATGGGCAGAAGCTCTAGTAATTACTTTATCAACAGTGGCTCTCAGGTCCACCCTATCTTGCCACAGGAGAGTGGGCAACAGTCTTCATCATATCTCCTCCTAGCTGGACTACCTGCCAGTTTTCATTTCACAGATACACTTGTGACTTTTTATCGCCTGAAACTGATAATACAGCTGAAGCACCATGCCCTCTGTTCTCCATCCTTACTCTCCAACTTAAAACTTAACAGTACCTTGGCCAGAAGGACCCAAATAGAAATGCAAGTGATGCACACCCAGCCATTTCTTCCTTGCCCACCATCAGGCAAGAACAGATAGCATTTTTCTTTATGGCACCACAGGTCCCCTACAGTTGCCAGTCTCGGCTTGAGAGAACTGTTTTCCCTGTTTACTCCAGACCTCCATAGCAATTTCCTGCCCTCTGTTCTTGGGATTACAGCACAAGAAACTAAGAATGTGAATTCCTCAGCTAATCCTTGGCTGGGATTTTCAAGAGTCAGGTAATACCAAGTTCCTTTCAAATTCAACTGAGAGGTTAATTTTCCAAGGGTCTATGAAAAATCCTAACCAAAGCCATTTTTAATTGATCACTTCAGGCCTGGAAGTCTTATTGGTGGCATCTAAATGCATAGAATTTGCTGCAGGGTTTAGTGACTTATGGCACTAATTATTCTAGTGGTGTCAACATGCCTGTATTCCTATTATATGACTCATTTTGGAGTCAGATCAGCCACCTTCTCTGAAACCTGAGTTCATGGTTTGTTCTGTTTTTGCACCACCGTTGCCTTTATTCTTTCATGAGTAAGTGTAACAGAGATCTTTCAATTCACCTTGCCCTCAGGAGTATTCTTCTAGTCCAGCTGCATAATTCATTTTGCCGTGGAAAGCTATGCCTGCCTCTTGAAGCAATTCTAGCGTTGGTTTCAGGAAGGCATCAGAACCTCATTATTATGAATATGCTCTTTGCCGCTAAGGCAACGAAAAGAGGTGTTAGGAAACTGAGCCTGGCACAGAACTTGCCTTGGAGTCCTTATTAAAATCCTTGACTTTTCCTGCAAGCTTCGGCAGGGAGGGGTGGGCATAGGAAGAGGTTATAAGCTCTGGCAGTGTCACGCGTTGCCCCATGTTGCTCCCTGTTATCTGACTGTCACACTCCCTAGTATTTTGCCATAGCAAACGTCACTAGCTCTGTGGGCATTTCTTTTTCACACTCCAGTGCCTCAACCTAACTCCCGGCATGAGGAGGCTGTGCTGGGCCTTAGACTGGTTTCAGGTCCCTGCTCTGGCTTCAAGGATCTCGATTTCTGTCCTGTGTGGCAGGCTTAGATTTAGCAGTAAGGCGGAAGCACAGCTAGGAGCCAGAGGAGGTGGGCTTGAGGGCTGAGGAGGGTGCTGAAGAAGATGCCTAACCCCTGTGGGCAGTGATGGGGAGAACAGGCGAGAAATGGTGCCGTGGTCACACTTTGCTGAGGGGTCCAGTGACCCAACGAACAAAGCATGTGCCTTTGGCACTGCTGCCGGTACCACCAGGAGGCTCCCAGGACCGGGGCCTCGTGACCAGCATCCTCGTCAGCTCCACAGGCACCATGCCATCCCTGCAGCGGGAATAAAAGCAAAGCAAATACGCCTTTCACTGGTTCTAGCCCTCCCCTAGGTGGAGGCGAAAGGGCTGAGCAGATGTACTGAAAACCGCAAAGGCCTCAAGCAGTGTATAGTGTGGATGGCCAGAGGAGAGGATGTTTGGATGTGACACAGGACTGCTCTCAGGGCCTGGCTGAGGAATGTTATTTGCCTTTTCTTTTTTTCCTCTCCTAACCAAATCCTCCTTTCAATTGCAGCTCAATATTTCGCAAGCATCATGGTCATCGTTGGTCTGTCTGTGGTGGTAACGGTGCTGGTTTTACAGTTTCACCATCATGACCCTCAAGCAGGAAAGATGCCCAAATGGGTAAGCAGCTTTGGCGGTAAATATTCAACAACCTGCTAAAAAAAAAATTACAATTTATAGTGAACTAAAGAGGGGCAGAAGTTGTTCTCAATTAATCCCAAGTGCCAGCTACAGACAGTATGTGTGACACTGCTGTGTTTGCTGCCAGCGTAAAAGAACGAATATACTAAATTTGGGTTTCCATTAAAACCAGCATATATTATTTGGGTTTTCTCTTTAAACTTAAACCAGGAGACAGCTTACTCTGCACCCACTTTGCAAGTGCTGACCCCAAAGGCAACAGCCTTGATTTCTTATCCAGCAGTCGCTGGTGCTGATAAAACTTGGCGTTTCAAAGCACTAAGCAAACACCTACTAGTCTCTGCTGGGCAGTTTGTCCGGCATGTTGCCTTGTAGAGATTTATACTGCAGTCACTGGCAGAGCTGTAATCTCCCAAAACAAGGACAGGAGGTCCAGAATTCAACACTGGAGGCAGTCTGCATTTCCACTCTTGCAACTGTCCCAGCTGTGAATGGCTCTCTGAGTTGCTGGAAGACAGTACCCACCACCGCAGGGCACCAAGGGTCCTGGATATAAACTCAGCTGTGCTTCTTGCAGCTTGCAGGGTGGCTGACTGCTTTTCTGCATCATCAGCAGATGGAGTCAGGCTCAGTCTGGGCTCAGTCTGGCTGTGCTGAGGGACCCCTGGACTTTGCTGGGAAATCTGCCCTCTGCTGAAACCATATCCACTTGTCTGCCTGGAGAAACAATTTTGTCTGCTGGCATCTGATGACTTCTCAGTGCCATAGTCTGTGGACACTCTTTTCTCTACAACAGAAGAGTCTGTTATGCCAGTGAGGTCCAGTACCAGCCCCAGTTAGCTTTCAGGAGGAATGTGTTTATTTTAGATTTTCATGTTAAAAACAAAAGCATACTTTTTTCTCTCTCACCTTCCCAAGAATGGGTTTTAGAATAAGCAGGGAACACATTGCTGCTACAAAAGGAAAAGTAATGAAAGCTAAAGCAGATACCAATAGTCGCAGTCATCTGCTCACCCTGGTTTCTAAGAAGTCTGCTTTTGCAGCGTCCTCTATTATCTCATTCACTTTATTTGTCATGCTGGCCAATTATCGTGATGTGATGTGAAATTTCACATGGCTACCAATGTCAGCTTGAGAAACAGAACTGATTTCTAGTTTATCTTCTCTAAAAATAAGTTGCAGAGTCAATGCAAATTAAAAAAAAATAGATCAGTAGATATTAAGCATACCTAACAATCACTTCTTAAAAAGCTGTATAAATTAAGATCAGCTTAGTTTCAAGACAGCACAGCAGGTGAATTCTAGACGAACCTCTATGTCAGCAAGACTTGAGGACACCAGTCTGGATAAACATGCTTCAGATGTCCAAATGGATAGAGTATGCAGCAGCACAACAGCCCCTTGGGCAATTGTACTGTGTCTTCTGCCTTCTGAGGAGTCTGGGCATGGGCTGAGGTGTCCTGTTAAATATGCTCACAGACCCTGCCAGTCAATTCTTGTTCCTTGCCAGCCCATCAAGATACTCTCTGAGGCCACGTCAAATATTTTTGCTGAGGAAACTTCACTGTGATGATGAGACATTAGAGGAAATTATCATTCGTGATTCTTTTTGAAGTTTCCTGGGAAAGAGGACAAGCCTAAGAGAACAGTTCTGCAAAGCCCTGTAACAACTGAATGTTACATGTTAAGACAGGACTTCTATAGCTGCTTCTACAGTACGTCCAGATTTAGCATTAGGCCTAACCAGACACATGAAACCAGCCCATTACCACACGAATCATCCATTCTGCAAGACAAAGCAAGCCTTGAAGAACTGTGCTCTTCTGTAACAAGCTATCAGACCTGGCTTGTTGCTCACTCTCTCAAACCTCAGAACACAGAAATGGCATATCTGAAAACTATTGGACAAAGGATTTTCTTCTTTCATATCGGTCATCTGGAGCTCCCCGGAGCTCCTGCAAGACTTGGAGCAACCCGACACACTCCCATTCACATCCTGGAGAGCTGAGAGGACTTCCCTCCCGATGAGTGAATCCAAGGGACCCATAGCGAAAAATGCAGTAACAAATTAAACAAGGGTTGAGCAATCACGGGATCTGGAGAACATCCATTTCCCCGTAATATGTTTGGGAGAGGTACACACTTCGGTCCACTTCTGGAGCAGTTGTAGAAAGAGTGGATTTTCTTTTGCCATTGGCAAGAAAATTTGTAGGAACATATTTGGCAAGAGATTCCTGGCTAGATGTAGAGCAAAATAGGGATTGGTTGTGGGAAGAAATGAATGGAAGTATCTAGACCTGTGTATTGAAGCATGCTGCTGGGAACTTGTTCCCCCAGCACAGACCTGCTGCTGTTTCACTCAGAACCACAGAATCACAGAATGGTTGAGGTTGGAATGGACCTCTGGAGATCATCTAATTCAACCCCTCTGCTCAAGCAGGGTCACCTAGAGCATGTTGCCCATGAGCATATCCAGATGGCTTTTGAATATCTCCACGGAAGGGGGCTCCACAACCTCTCTGGGCAACCTGGTCCAGCGCTCTGCCACCCTCACAGGAGAGTTCTTCCTTATGTTCAGACAGACCTTCCTGTGTTTTAGTTTGTGCCCATTGCCTCTCGTCCTGTCACTGGGCACCACTGAAAAGAGTCTGGCTCCATCCTCTTGACACCCTCCCTTCAGATACTTGTACACATTGATAAGATCCCCCCTCAGTCTTCTCTCCTCCAGGCTGAACAGGCCCAGCTCTCTCAGCCTTTCCTCATATGAGAGATGCTCCAGTCCCTTACTCATCTTAGTAGCCCTTTGCTGGACTTGCTCCAGTAGTGCCATGTCTCTCACATTGGGAAGCCCAGAACTGGACACAGCACTCCAGATGTGGCCTCACCAGGGCTGAGTAGAGGGGGAGGATCACTTCCCTTGACCTGCTGGCAACACTCTTCCTAATGCACCCCAGGACACCACTGGCCTTCTTGGCCACAAGGGCACATTGCTGCCTCATGCTTAACTTGGTGTCCACCAGCACTCCCAGGTCCTTCTCCGCAGAGCTGCTTTCCAGCAGGTCAACCTCCAGCCTGTACTTGTGACTGGCATTATTCCTCCCTAGGTGCAGGACCCTGCACTTCCCTTGGTTGAACTTCATGAGGTTCCTCTCTGCCCATCTCTCCAGCCTGTCCAGGTCTCTCTCAATGGCAGCACAGCCCTCTGGCGTATCAGCCACTCCTCCCGGTTTTGTATCGTCAGCAAACTTGCTGAGGGTGCACTCTGTCCCTTCATCCAAGTCATTGATGAATAATGATGAATATATTGATGAATAAAACCCCCATACGGTCTGTATTTGACAACGTCTGGACAAAGAATGACAAGGTAGAAACTACAGATAAGAAAGACCTATCTGAGTACTCTGGGTTCTTGCCACAGACCTGCTGAGGTCCACTATTTTTTGGCTGAAAACGTTGTGTGCAGGGGGTCGTCATCCTTGAACAACAAGGTTCAATGGCCTGCCAGCTGAACTGCCATACACTTAAAAAAAATTACTATCAGGAAGCAAAGACTGTAGAAGGCATTACTGGAGAGTGCAGATGATATACTGTGACAGCTGTAGCACAGGCAAGCAGGCAGGGCTGAGCGATCTCAAGACAAAAGGGGCAAATGCCAGTTGTGTGGGAAGAGGCTGGCAGCCCAAGAGCGGTCAGTACACAAGTTCTCTGCAAGTCATAGCCATTGCTCAGTCATTAGGATTTATGGCACAATCCCCATTGATTTTTTCCTGCCAGCATCTTTCCGGGCCCGTTTACCTTTTTTTTCAGAGACATCCATACAGCTTTTTGCTGAATAAAAACAGGAACCTATTAAGATGGCTATCTGCAGAGAGGAGGAAATTGCTTACCTGAAATTTGTTCTCTGCAATCCCAGTCTCAGCAGATCCTCCTAGAACTACTCACTCCCCACACACCCCTCCCCCTGGCAGAGCCAGACATCCAGGCATTGCAAAGCTCTACCCCTAATTAATTGTTAGGGGATGTTTTTCCACCTTTGATGGAATTGGCTGCTGGAGCGAGTTCCAGGGGAAGGCGTGGGCTTTCCTTGGGAGCACCTCCAAGGTAGAGGCAGAAGCCCTCCGGCTCTCTGCTGTGCCTACATCAGGTTGTTTAGTTTCAGGCTTCCCTTTGGATATAATCCTGGGCTGGCTGATGCCGTCGGGCTGGGGCGTGCAGGTTTGCCGGGGAGCTGGTGCTCCTCACAGAGCGCTGTAGCTACAACCTTGTCCGTGGGCTAAGCGGTGGGCAGGGGTTCACACCCGGGCTGTTTCTAGACAACCTCAACCAATTGGCATGCCAGGAAGAGACTGATGCCTGAACGTCTGTGCTTTCTAGGAAATATGGCATTAGTCCAAACACATGAAAAGCTGCGGTGTTGTCTTGCATGTATTTAATTGTCTGTAGGAAATGGGCTTGTCTGTATCTGAAATTATAAATGTAAATTCTCCAAAGAATAAGCACACCATCTTGAAAGAAAAAGTAACATTTCTGCAGAACAGAGCTTTTCCCCTTACATCTCCTTGAAGACCCAGGGCAGACATATCAACATTTTCTAATAAAGTTTGCCTGGCCTAGTATTTTGGAATTTCACATTATGTGAGAATGAATTTCTCTCTACCCTTGCCACTGACACTGCTGAAATATTGTCAGCAATTAAAGCCTTTATATTGTTCCATGATAATATGCAATCATTGTGTCCATAAGCAGTCAGAGGACATTCTAATTAAGGAAGTTCAATTAAATCCAGGATGGATTTTTTAACCTGCTACATTATAGTTTTGTGTTTGTCTGTGGTGACCAGGGAGGAAATAGTGAAACATTTAAAGCCACCAATGAAAGCAGAATAATTTGAAACTCAGGAAAATAGCTTTTCAGGGTGAGGAATAAAAGATTCGTTAGAGGGAGTGAAGCAGAATGGCCCACAGGGCTGCGAGCCAGAAGAACTCTCACTGTAAAACTTAAAAATTGTATTACCATCTTCCACTCGTCTTGGCTTTTGGGTTTTACTATTATTACTCCCTGCTGTGGTAATTAGCGTCTCCTCCTTTCTGAAATTACGCTTGTCATTACAGCAGCCACGCAAAGCGCGAGCTGTAATTCGCCCACCTGCGCATCTGCCCTGTGCAAACGCAGGAGATGACTCCACCTGTATCTGAAACCACCCTACGGACGAGGGGTGGCCCTGAGGCATACAGGGCCAAACCGACAGGAGCAGCATCCTTCAGGCGGTCCTGGGCACAGGGGTGAAACCAGAGGTCAGTTCTGCTTTTTCTGCAAGCAGAGCGAACCAGTAATTGAAGAGGCCACCTGTCTTCCAAGAGCGACTCTCACCAGCTCCTTGCGAATGTCCGTTCCTCTATACATACTACTTGAAGGACTCTACGGTTACAAGATTTTACTGACTGAGTTTGCTGCTGTCTGCCTTCCACAGCAATCAGTACTAAAAATGGGAAATCTGGCAGGCTCAGAGTTCAGACAAGGGATCTGAAGATCAGTTCACAGGGAAAAAAATGCTGGATGTACCCTCCTGAGTTAGCTCACCTGACAGCCTTAATAGGAAATATTTGCCCCACAAACGTCCATAGGCAGGTTAGAAAGCTCTCGCGAACTGTCGGAGCAGTTTTATACCAGAGCATGAGGAAACGACAGCTGATAATAGCAACATTCAGATTTCGAACTGCCCAATTTAACTGATCAGCTGCTGTTGTTTTGAGAGAAGGCCTGCTGTGTTATGTGGCTGAACTCTTCACCAAGGATTAAAACAGGATTGCAACAGCTTTCAAGTAAAACAACACAAGGCTGTTTATATAGACTTAAACAGCAGGGGTTGCGGGGAGGGTATATGCTAAAAACTTCAGTTAGTCTGTCCTATAGTCTAATTCAGCACAATCTAAACATTTGCCCCCCAAATCTTTAAGAGTATCTCTCTCCATATTAACTGAGAAATGGTTGTAAAAGAATGCAGCCAACTTTGTGCCTTCCGCTCAACCACAGAGATCCAGGATTGTTTGCAAAATAGAGGAGTTCAAGAAATGTTCTGTAAAGTGAAGATCTTAAATCTCCTTTGCTCTCTAAGCTGGGTGGACATGGAACACCTGTATGTTCAAAACATGTCTGAAAAATGTCATTTTTGGGAAGGGCCCAGATCCTGAAAAACTCCACTTAAAATCAGATAGTTGGAGAACATAGCAAACAGCCAGGCTTTCTAATTGAACATAAGGACTGACGACAGTAGCCACCAAATGCTTCAGAAACAGTATATTAAAATGCTCAAAGGCTCCCTTTATTCATATTCTGATCACTCTCTTTCAGGTCCGTGTCATCCTGCTGAACTGGTGCGCTTGGTTTCTGCGAATGAAGAAACCTGGGGAAAACATAAGGCCCCTCTCTTGCAAATACAGCTATCCCAAGCACCCTCCGAGCGTCAACAGCGCTGAGTTGAACGTCCTGCCCGGGCACCAGTCCAGCAACGGCAACGTGGTCTACAGCTACCACGCCATGGAGAGCCCACGCTGCCGCCAGAGCAACGATCTGGGTAGCAAGAGCGGAAAGGTTACTTGCCCCTCGCCAGAGGATATCGAGCTCGCTCAGAAGAAAGCTTTCGTGGATCACCTCCCAGTGATCGTGAAGATCCTGGAGGAGGTTCAGTTCATCGCAACGCGCTTCAGAAAACAAGATGAGGGTGAGGAAATCTGCAGCGAGTGGAAGTTTGCAGCTGCTGTTATAGACAGATTGTGCCTGGTTGCATTTACCCTTTTTGCCATCATCTGCACATTTACAATACTCATGTCTGCTCCAAATTTCATAGAAGCTGTTTCAAAGGATTTTGCATGAGGCTTTCAAAGATGAAAACAGTAAGGAGAAAGGTAATTTAAAAGTCAAGGTTTCCAGTAATTCTGCTAGGTATTTTAACTCAAAAGAGAGAAGTGTACTTTTCTGTGCTAACATACGCAGAAGGAACCGAAATTAGTTTCAAGAGCTAATTTATTCCTGATGTTTGTGACTGTAATTACTGAATAGCACACATGTTGAGTATACGTGTTGTTATTTATTTCTTAGACTACTTCTACATGTAATTATGTCATGATCTTGTGACCATCAGATAGACAAGACAGACAAGAATTCCAATCTACAATATATTTGTTACAAGCTAACACTAGTATCAATACATTACAAAGCATCTGTGAACCTTTAGCTATTTTTATGTGGCTTGCTATAAGCTCTTCAGTACTTTACTGTTTTCAGTATCTTTATGTTTTGGGGATTTTTTGTGGCTCTGATACTCACTTCTCAGGTTTGACAGATATCTCTTCGCAGTCTTATGACGCTGTATTGCATTTAACAAAATAAACTGTCATCGTGTTAGCTCTTACTAGTGCAGTGACTGGAATGTTTTCTCAGTGAATATGTTAGCAGAATGTATTTTTGCCAGAATGTAACTTTTTAGTTTTCATGTAGGAAATATTGGTTGTTGAGGAATGAAAGAAAATTCATCCTCCAAAATGGCAATCACACGTACTGTTAATGGCGCCTCCTTAGCTCTCCTGCTGCATCACCGTTGCTGTCATGTTCTAGCTCTGCTTAATATGAAACATCTCTGATCTCTTGGATCACAGCTGCCAAACTAATAATGATGCATTCTGTGTAACTAGGGCAAAAATCTTGGTTCCACACAGCCTGTAGAATTTTTGTCACTGGTTTCACTGGGGCCAGATTTCACATTTAGAGTCCACAGCTTACACAACAGCACTGAAGTAGGGTTTTTTTTGTGCTAAATTCTGTTAGCATAGTCCACTTTCAAACTTGGACAATGTGGCTTGGTTAAAAGAGTTGTGTAAAAGAATATTTTTGTTTTGGTAAATTTTAACGTAGCAATATTTAATCTCCATTTGTACCATTTTGTTGTCCACAAATACAGTAATGTAATGTCTATATATTAATAAACAATAATCCTATTATGCCACTTCCCTGGAAGAGAATGTCAGAAAAGCCCCCTTCTCAAAAGCACCTCCTTTCCATTAACTATGCGAGTGGAAACCACACCTTTCTCAGTGTGATTTTATTTTGCCAGCTGATCACAACAGACCTACAAAAGGCTGTGATGTGAGGTAGGCATCTTTCCTCTCTGGGTATCACAGCACATTTCTGAATGTCTTCTAAAAGAAAACACCACCACCTTATCTTCTCTGACTGTCTTCCAGCTTGATTTTCTTCCAGTCAGTGCTAATGTACCAAAATTAATGTTTCCCGTATCTGCTTGATGGATCCCTCCCATCATCACTCCTGGAGAGGAAGAAGCAGATCATGGAGCTATTATTTACGGGAAAGCATTTTCATTTAAAAAGTGATGGTGAAGCTGGTAGCTCCACAGCCTGAAGAACCAAGCAGCTGTTTCTTTTAGGAGAAGCTGTGGGAGCTTTTTCGCTATTGCTCTTCGTTAGGAGGTGGTGGGTCCCTTTAGAGAGAGACTTCACTATAATGAACCTTACCTCTACAGCTTTGAGATCAGATCATCACACTAGTGTTTCCTACTTGAAGTTATGTCCAGAAAGCACCCAAAAGCTCTTGGTAGTCCTGACTATAGTGACCTGTTTTGTATTTATCTTAGCTTTTGTGCTCTGCGCTACTTGTTATTTCTTCAGTTCAGCTCAAAGTGGCAACAGTAAAAGACCACCATAACGAATATTCATTGTATTTTTTTCTGAGAGATCTTGCTGCCCATCTCAGTGTGCTAGTGCTCTAGGTAGCTTTTGCTGCACCAGCAGCAGAAAACTGCCAGGAGCTCTGCTTCTGTCCCTTGCCCATTTTGCTGCTTCTGCTCATGGAGCTGGCCTTGCCGAGGTGCAGGATGCAATTCAAGAGCGGTTTGCCCTACACAAACTCTCAACTGAGCTGCAGGACTGCTCTGGGGGCTCAGGTCAGTGATCAGCAGGCTCCGCTCCTGGGACGCAGCAGAAGTGCTCACTCTAAATTATTGCTTTGGTTATGGGGACAACAGATGTAGAAAATGTCTAAATATCCATTTATTTCTGCAGTTTGTGATGCAGGCTGCTATATGACCTTTAGAACGCTTGCTCAAGGACCACTAATATTTTTGCTTGAAAGTCTCCATTTTTGAAAGTAGTCTCCAGTGACAGGATAAAAGGATAAAAGCTAATGTTAAACCATACAGTCACAGTAACTTAACATCCTAATGCAAAGCATGTTTCTTTACATGAAACACAGTTATTATATGAGAGTATTTTTAACTGGAGCAGGGATGCATAAATCTTAGGACCAGAAGGATGACAGAAACTGTCCAAAAACAACAATGGAAAAATAACCTCAATCAAATATTTAGTTTATGAAGTCCAGTAAAACTAAAAAATTCCATTTACAGATTACCATTTTTTACTTCTATGCCACCAAGGGATGGGTCTTCTCTTATAGAGCTATCCTAAGACTCAAATTGTGTTAATGCTATGCAGTTCACAAAACCTTGTACTGGACTGAAATTGCGTTCTGGTTACTTGTTCAACTGGCAAAGCAAGGCAGATCCTTTTGACATCTGGTAGTCACTTGGCCTTTTGGAAGGTAATAACACTGTTACCACAAAAATTCTGGAATGACCTAGTTTGGAGTGAAAGAGGAAAAACGGCCACTGTACAGACAGAACAGTGCAGAATAAAGCCCCGATGCATTCAGGGCTTTCCCGAGAACCGCAGCGCAATTGGAAAGGCTGATGCGTCATCCCACATATATACCAAATCGCAGCCTTTTGTCGCACCACTAGTTAGTGTCACACAACGTCTGTCAAGGTATTGCGTAATTCCAAAAGACAGAAAGTTTCCAAAAACAATCAGAACGGCCAAATGGCAACAATGAACTAACCCACAACATCCATCTTTTACAAAATCCGTGCACTTAAGCAGACGTTCCGTTAAGAGTCACGGTCATCTTATCCTCCGCAGGCAATGTGAACATCCTAGTAAAAATCCCGGTACTCTCTCTCTTGCTGAGGAGCGCCGTATTCCCCGGGAGGCACGTCAGATCTCTGGTGTGGAGGTATTCAGCGTGGGCTGTCGGCACCCTGCCCCTGCAGATTTTTGTTGAATGTAGAAAATTGGTGAAGAACTTCCTAAATAAAATACAGTTACAAAACTGATCTCATAGGCTTGTCTGACAAAAAGAAAATACTTTGGGAAGACCAATGTTTAAATGAAGGTAAATGCAAATACAATGATAATGTACAAGGAGGACATAATACTAGAAAAAAAAACCAAGCAGTCATTCCCACGGTAAACTCTAAAAAGAGCTGTTTTTGCACAAAAGAGGACTTTCAAAGATTAGCATCTGCAGGATGCACAGTTATTTCATACAATCATTATATCTTTTTTTAAAAATTCATTTATCAGGGAAAGCAGGGTCTAAATTTCAGACCAAGGACAGGAATACAGCAGTATGGTTTTGGTAGTATCTGTTTATATAGAAAATCAGTTTTGTCAAAATAATTTGCATGGTTGTGCAATAGACAAAGAATGAATGTATACACAGTATAATACAGTGAAGACATGTCCACAGAATTCTAATCAAAGTAAAATTTAAGGCCATATTTGTGGCATTCTCTCCTTTTACTAACATTGCACTCCGAACATTTCAAGGTACAACCATGACTTTTATTCAATGATAGAACATGCGTAATGAAAGGAAGGAGCACTTGGGAATCACAGTATCCTCTAACTGCCCACAATACATCAAGGCATAAAATAAATTTAAAATAAAATAAAGATGCATATTCAGCTATTTCTGCAAGAATCAGTTATTTTTCAGTTAAAAGCCAACAAATAACACCCTTTCTCAGAACCTCCCCCCCCCCCCCCCCGGCCAAAATTATGTTACCTTGTAATATTTTGTGTAACTTCTGAAAACAGGAAATCAGGATCTAAGGTATTTCAGGCCGAGATTTCTGAGATCTATGAAGTACAGAGTTACAATACACATAGATGGAACCATAACTCTGCCCTCTTTCAGTAAGTCCTCAAAGCAACTATAATACCGTTTCCATCCTTTTAAACAAGTGTTCTGCTTGGCCCATAGGTCCATGCTAAGGACTACATTGAATACTACAGTAAAATTAAACCACGTTTACACTCATTTGTACTTAAAAACACACTTCTGTCTAACACAAACTTTCTTTTATCATCCAATAAATTCGGGGGTTCCACTTTTTTTCCACCTTGCTGCTGACCAGACCCCTTTGCACCTCCCAGTACAGCTCATGTGGAAAAGGTCTGCAGATTTTCCTCAGTTTCGCACAGCAGAGTTTCATCAAACCCAGGGTTAAAGGAAAAGCGTAAAGCCTCAGTGCGTTCGTCATGTGGTAATTAAGTTTTGTCCCCGAATTATTTGCTTAGAACAAATCATTTCAGGGAAAACAGATCCTAAAACTGGAAATTGTCTGCACCCTTCTCTGTGCTTCTGGAAAGCCTAATGACTTGCATCTGTAAACATCCCGTGAACCACTACCCTGTCGGCAGGAGGTGGCAGCTGACAAGAACATCAGAAAGTGAAAACAGTGGCTAAAATGTCACAGATCAGAAAAACTTCTGCTCACCATGAAATACTTAGGTTCATCAAGGCAGAGAACAAGCCAAAGGCCGAGGAAACCCTAAAAGTAGACTGTTTAGAATTTTTCTAAATTTCATTTGTGTTAAAATTTCTGATGAAAAGCCTTCCATGTTTTTTAACCAGGTCTAAAGAAGACACACATCCTGAAGTTAAGAATATATTTTTTATTGATTAGTATTGTAAGCTTTATTTTATTTAGAATAAATTACTTTTTGATATAAAGACTCTTTCTTCTGTCAGTAATAAATGCCAAAAGTACCTCCAAACCCAGACACCATTCTTGTCCAAACTGGCATATTTTTAATGCTTCGGTAATGTGTGCTTGGTCTTGATATACTGGGATGACTTTGCAGCTAAAATGAAGCTCATGAATTGGCAGGTTGTAACTTTTGAGGATGATTTTGAGGATTTAGAGTCCATGGTTAAAAATAATTAAAAAAAAAAACATTTTAAACACAAATTAAAAGAGAATTTAGCTGGATTTTACAGGTTTTATAATTAAAGTTGATTTACAATTTTCCATCTAAATGGTTATTTTGTGAAAAAGAAAATTTCTAAAAATATAATCTTTATTAGAGTTATTCCGATTTCATGTAAACTTTTCAAATTTCCACAGGGAAATCAAAACAAAATAGCACAAATATAATTGCAGCTCAATCTAACTCTGACTGAACTGGACTGGTTTGCTAAACTGACTGACAAATTTTTTGAGTTTAACATTAAAATGTGCTTTCAAGGGGATCCCCAAGAGAGCTGTGGTGTGAGAGTGCGATCGTTGCTTTGGCAGCTAGTACCCCTCATGCTGTGCAATGCGCACGTGCGTCCAACCGAACTGCAGGGCGCATGACAAGAATCAAGACCACTGATTCATCATAGGAACTTAGTCTTTCAGAACCTATGTAGGAAAATTGTGATAACAGAATGGGAAATCGAACAGCAACTCCCTGGAGGCAACCTATGGCCCCACACTGGAAGACGGAATTAAATGCTAAACTTCGATTTTGCCAGGTGACATTTTTCAGAACTTTATGATCAGTGCAGTGTTCTGTTACGCCAACCTTCTATCTTGCACAAGTGTTACAGCACTTGATATTGCCATGGGAAGGAAAACCTGGTTTCATGTATCACTAAAACCCCCAAACTGGTACATCAGGTCAGATCAAAAATCCATCTGGCACTTCATCTTATCTTTGACAGAGATCACACATAATTGTTCAAGAAGGAGTCTGGTAAACAGGCATGCCTGGAATGATCCCTCTCCTTGTACATCCTCCTAGCCTAAAACAATAATTGATATAAAGTGTACCTGCACTTAGATCTCCGTATTTAATAGATAGTACTGGAACAAGCCAAAGATTATACTGTGGCATCACGATTAGCTCGGATTAGTGCATGAAACGTACTGAAATTCTGGCAGCATACCATTTTGCACACAATTACAACAAACCCTGCAGCTTTAGCGACAGAAATGGAGATAGAGAATTCTCAAACATGACTATAACCAATGCTACTCTGCAATAAACAAAGACAACAGTTGTTGTGCTTTCAACAACGTTTACTGACTAGGATGATCATCATGCTCCTTGCAGGCTCTCTTTGGCTACTTAGTCTAATGCAACCAATTATAGTTATTTACACAGACTTTCTCTGCTTGCTGATACTTTATTCAAATACTACTGGGATTCTGCTGGAGAGGAAAACAGATGAGGCAAGGCTCTCTTGCAACCTTGGCTGCATGCCAGCGAGGGGAGACTTGGCTGTTGTGGGTGGCTCTTCTTTCTGAAGGGTGAGGCATGCAAAGACTACTGCTGTCTGCATGTCTCAGCTAAGGAAGGTGAAAGAAGAACCAAAAGAAAGGGATAGGAAAAACTGCAGATGCATATTTTTCCTGTGAAAATGCTCCTCTTAATTTCTGTGCAAAAAACCAAGGCTTCTTTCTTAATATTTTTGTTCAATAGAATAGTGGTACAAAATAGTCTTCACATCTCTGAAGAGTCTGCTACACCAGAAGGAGGATCCAAAACCCCAGCTGTTGGTTTTCTAGTATTATTTTCCTTAGGTAGGGGCAGTGAAAAAGAAGTATCCCATCAAAAGAACAATGCAGACACATAGCACCACGACCTGGTAACTCTGTGGCAAACAAATACGCTTCCACATAGAGTCTTTTTTTGTTTTTTTTCCTTTTCACCCGTCAGAAATCCAAGTGGGAAAAGGAAATTTGATATCCTGAAAGACCTTGGCTAACCTCTTTTGATCCAAGACTAAAACCAGAATATTTTTGTGAATGTTATTTATGAAGTTTAACAGAGTCTAGCCAAATCTTATTCTCCTAACTTAGAAGTCAATGACTAAATTCAGCCCAGCTGAAGAACTTCCTAAATGGCCATAGTGCACTGGGTGACCTCCAGCTGGGTATCAAGTCTCTGAGAGGATCAGTAATGATCTGAATATGACCTTAAACTGCATTTTAGGGGTTTCCTTAGCTGAAATTTGTATCCACAGCTTTGCAACTAATAGTCCTTAATGAATTAACAGGCCTCACAAAATGTATTGAGAAGTACTGTGGATACAAAACATGTTTATGGGTAATGTGATCAGCTTTGCATGTGACCAGAGCGTTTCTGTATTTGGTTTTCTTAGCAGTCTAAATCCTAAAACACCTTGACTTCACTAGGAAATTAGAGAAAAGGTATGAAGTTTTTTGCTAGTTCTTGAAGCCTCCAGCTTTATAATTATGCGCAAAAACCAGCTAAATTTTCATTGCTGAAAAGCGAGCCCACTCTTAAGTAGCACAGGCACATAACAATAAGCAGAATAAAGTGGAAGAGGCCAAAGAGAAGTTCCTACATCAGTGGCAGGGAGGAGAGCATCCTGAGAAGAAGTCAAGATCTTAGGACTATGTAGCATCCAAAATCTCAAATACTCGCTCAGCTCCAAACCAAACCTTTGAAATTCCCTGTCTCTCAAAGTCCCTTGGCTATCTTTGAAGATACTGTCACTAGACACTGCTGCCCTACCAAACTTTCTGCTAAATGCCTGCTGCTACTGATCTTAACCTGAATGTGCTTTGGGATTAAATGACCCAGCATACTCTAGTGCAAACAGATTTAACATCTGCAGAACGACTGCCAGAGTTTCAGGTTCTCAGTAGGGGCTGAAAGGCAAGTGCTGCGTGCGGGAGCGAAGAGGGCTGTAATGAGGCTTAGGGCTCCCTAACTGTCCTAAAGTGACTTCAGTTAAAAACAGAGTGCTGCTGCCAGAAACAGGCTAGACAACGTGCCTAGGAAAGTACCATTAAGTATCAGTACACCCTACTGAGACGTTGTGCTGGACACGACCAGGAGTCCCAGACGGATCAGGACAACGACCTGATTTCAGAAATCTGTGCAGTGAAAAGTCCTGGGGGGCTCCAGCCGTGGAGGCAGTGGCTGCACCATTTCAAATGTGCCACAAGACTCATTCTTCAGCACCACCTTACCGTTGCCCAGAAGTACGGTGCCCTTGCTATGAAGTACCTTTCCCTTGAAGAATACCAGCAGATTGAAACCAAGTGTTCAGAAACGAACTTGACCAACATAACGGTAATAACTAATAGCAGACTTTTCAGCAGCTGTGCTGTGTGAAATTTACATTTTAATTCCCAATGACCTTTGGAGAAGGGATTACGCAGTAAATTCGGGCCAAATGCTTCCTTCACATCTCTAAGTAACTCCCACAGCTACAACTGAGAAGGACCAAGTTCAGCATGAAATTCCCTTATCCTTAACTAAAAAAAGCAGGATATTTACATCTACAAAGACTATCCTAAGGACAAGATCTTTTACCCTGCTTCCTAAAAGCTTCGGAGAAGGATATGTTGCATTGGCCCACAGAGCAGGACCTTGATGGTTTAGAAAACTACTGTAGATTTTCTCCATCTCCTCTGACATCACCAAAAAAACAGCAATAGCTTTTTTGAGTGTTTCCAGAGTCTCTAAACTCAAAAATTAAAAAAAAAGTCACAGAATCAAAGTGAACCACACACACCTTATTCATAGCTTCTTTTTGTAAAGGTTGCTTCTAGTGGATAAGAATAACATGCTTTTCATGTAAAAAAGAGTTTTGACTTCAGGTATCGGGGTATTTGCTGGAGGATGAGTTGTCATGGCAAGAAACAGCCAGATTCACTTCATCATGGGCAACAAAGACCGCCAAGTTAAAACCTGGGTTTTTAGGGAGCGAAATGGCTGAAAAGGAGCCTCTGCATAGCACTGAAGACCCCTGTGAACCTTGCAGAGTCCACAGGGCAGAGAGTAGGAGGCCTATTTGGCAGGAGATGTGTCTGCCACAAAGTTCCTGGGGATGCAGGTTGTGAGGAAAGAGTCACCGAGCTTCCAAAACTGGATGAGACAGAAAATCAGCAGTACATCCGCCCACCTTTTTTCTTCTGTGGCTGCTGGAAGAGAAAAGCAGTAGGCATTGCAGATGGTCAGTTTCAGACAGTAACAGCTGTATTTGTTATTTTTTTACAGTTTTTAATGCAAAAATACCATATAGTGACTTTTGTCATTACTTTTGATATTAATTTTGGACACGTGCTTCCTTCCCACAGACATGTCAAGAGAACCTGGCTTTTATCTCGCTGACTGACTATCAAAAACCAATTCTAGCTTTTTGCGTTCAGTGACTGTGCATTTTCTACCATATATTAGTAAAATGTTCTTGGCAGAATGACAAGGGGGTTTGCTGTCAGACAGCCTGTATAGTCCCTCTTAGCTGAAATATTTTTCCAGATGTCACAGCTGAAGTCTATCTAATGGAATTCCCAAACAGATAAACATAAAAAAATAAAAGTAGGGGGTTGGCCAGTTGCACAACCACCTGCTTGGGGTTCAGGGTTCATTATGTGCAGCATCCTGTGATGCTATTCACCAGTTTCAAAGGATAGAGAGCAAATAGCTTATTACATCTTTTCAGGGGTTCAGCATGTTAACTCCCTTGCAAATAACTCCCCGTTGTGTTCCTGACGTTCTCCTCTGCATCTGGAGGAAACCTCACTCACAGCTCCGCATTATCCTGAGTGCAGAGCTAAGGTGCTGGCAGGTGCCTGGCAGGGGAGCCCTGATCTGCTGCGCAGTGAACATCATAAGGACAGGGGCACATCTACTGAATATTTAGGAGCAAACGTTGGACTGAGTCGTTCACTTTGCTCACAAAACTCTGCACCCATTGAGGCAGTGATAAGCTCTCTTGGCTGACATCAGAGTTTGTCCATAACCAAGCTTGACACCAGTATCACCAAGTGTCTGCAAATTTTTTGAGGAGGAAAGGCGAAATCTTCCTGACAGGAAAATCCATTAAGAAGCTACATGTCTCTAGAAAGGGTGAGCTGTGATTAAATCTGCTTTCCCATTCAGCCGTCCTGCTTACCCCTTCACTGAGTTTATGAAATATTCTCAGGAGTAAGTCTAATGAAGACCAGGGGTGGCTCTAATTTTTTTTTAGCTGGGTGTGGGATTCCCCTTCCCACATCATGCACAAAGAAAGGTAGTGCACAAGTAGGGCATATTTCTTCTGTGATTGCAGCACAGGATTTGGGGCTGGCATGTATGCTGCTATGTCCGTACTTAGCATGAAGAAAGTAATTCAGAAAGACTCTAGCAAGGTGACCCTTGGTAAAGTACTGATGTGGACAGACCCATCTGCCCCCAGAGCCACCTGATACAGACTGATTAATATCAATAAGCCTTCTATTCAGTGATAGACAATACAAGAAAACTGCAGCTAAGAAATCTGCAAAAAATTGGCATATACTGGATGGTCAAAAAACAGTCAGATGGCCAAGAAACTGTAGGTCCAGACTGTCCTTTTCCCAGCCGAAGTAACTGGTGCTGAAGTAATGAAAATCATGAGTAGGCTCTCTTGAGCTGTACTGTCTCAGAGAAGGAGGACATAGACAAAGCTCAGGCTCCAGACTGTAAGTGGTCCCTGCAGATCTTGAAGGCAGATCTAAAGCTTTGCAAGTCTAGCATGTGTCACCAGGGTGTCTTCAAGGCTAACAACAACCTTTCTTGCTGCTGGCTGATGTTCCAGGTAAGCACAAAAGCAGAAATCCCAGAGGAGCAAGCAAAGTAATTTCAAGCTCCTTGGCCTTCCCAACAGGGTCTTCTCTGACTGCCAGGCTAAACAGGAACTGTCCTTCCCCTCTGATTCCCCCACCACCTGCAGATGCCAGCTTTTCAGGGCTGCTGTTGCTGGCCTCCAGAAAAGGGAAGGGCAGTCGATAGCTGCTGACTCCTCTCTGCTGCATCTGAAGATTTTGCATGGAAGATGGGTGCTACATCCACGGATTTGATGCTTTTGGCTGCTCCTGCATAGTACAACAGTGGAGAGGGTAAATACAAGGTAAAGAGAGACAGTGCTGTCTATGCTCAAGGCAGAATCAGACCTTATCTCAGCAAAAACAATATACTACAAGTGTTACTTTTGCTTACTGACTGAAGTAAGGACAAAAAAGTGAGTGACTTGCACAGTGAAAAACTCTTAAGCTCGTAATATCAGCTAGTTTATACCTGTACTTTTCAGTTATAAGAAATCTTAATGGCACATCTTCTCTGTGATTACTACTGATTGTGCAGATGTAGTGAAAACTTGATGGTTTTAGTGTTTATAAGCAGCATAGCTAAAGCAGCCTTGAGATCAAGGACTAGCTCCCAAAGTATAAACGTACCCTGAGTGAAAGGTGAGTCCTTGCTTTTCTTCCTCACGGGTGTCAAAAGTGTGATTTCAAATGGGGACCCTCAGGTCAGATGTCTACATTCACACTTCAGCACCTAAATGCAGATGTGCTTGTTATGAACTGTCCGCAGAACCCTTGCTTTCCACAGATCTAAACTAATGCTGCAAGTAGTTGGGCCTCCAAAACATGTGCTAGGATCCAATTTACAGGTCTGCACAGATACATTCATCTTGCTTTTGCAACAGCAACTTATGGACCCAGTGCAAGCTCACACTAATAAAATTAACCTGGTCCATCCAGTGAGTCACTGCAAAGCACAAATGAAGCGATAGCTGCGTGGTTTGCAAGCAGCAGGCTGAAAGCTTGCTGCACTCATGGAGACGGGGTGAAGGACCTCTTGGGCACAGCAATCAGGCACAGAAGCCACCAAGAGAATGAGTTCGAATGACTGCCAGTAGCAGAAAACTGTGTATAATGGCAAAATAATATAAAAGTGTCTTCCTCATTCAGTTTTACTTTTCATATATTTGAAAGTCATATTAAAAGCAACAAATACTCAAATACTCAAAGGACTTCTCTTCAAGAGATGAGTTAAAATGACTGGCTCACAGTTCAGATTTTCATTTTGGTGTAGTATGAATTTCTAAAATAATGTTTTAGGGAAAATGATTAACTTTTTGATGAAGGGCAAATAGGCATAAGCAAATTTCACAGGTCATTATTTGCAATTCAAAACCAGGATTTGCCAAATATTATCTTCGGAGTATGACGCCTCCACCAACTCTGCCACCCAATGCAGAATGAGCTAGTTTAGTGCCATACTTTTAGTAGTTTAAGCAGACTATTGAACCTGTTGCTGCCCAAGCACAGTAGTTAGTGTCTAGTTGTCCTTTGTCATCCTTGATGAAAAGACTTTCTGAAGCAAGTTCCATATCCAGTTTTCCTATTTGCTTTTCGGAAAGATTTATGACTAATTTACTATAAAAAAGCATTTATCTGTGCTCTCAGGACACTGGTGTCACTATTGGCCTTGAAAAGAAGAAAGGAAGGGTCCACTCACTAGCAAACTGTAAGCTTCCCGGTTTGATTAATGCCCAGGCTAACATGGGCTGGGATATCCCTCATGGACTTGCAGGAAAAATTTGATGTTCTTTTCCAGGCAGACTACCTGCATACAGTAGGGACTTGGTTCCCCTGAGGCTACCCAAAACTATATTGTTGTAAGGAGGAAAAATCTCCCTTGAGAGGTAGAGGTCTCTCTCATATCATGTACAATTAGACAAAAAGGCCCCAAACCAGACCTCTCAGCCTGTGTCAGCCAGCTCATGGAATTGTACCAATTTGCATCAGTGGATGACCTGGCCATTCTTAGTCTGCATTTAACGCTTTACGTGTTATACTGTAAGCATGAAAATAGTTTACTAACTAGAGAACTGGCATAAATAATTTCCTTTAAAAATACAAGACATCTATGAGAGAGCAAGGGTACCTAAAGGAGTCTTAAAAGCTTCATCACAGTCTAAGTAGAAAGCACTGAACTATTAAGATTACACTCTTTCAAACATATTACAAAACAGGAACAAATTAAACACCTTCAAAATGGTGGTGAAGCCAATAATTGTATTGCCATAGGCAAGAGTGGCAAGGTGTTTATGAGAAATATGTGACATGAGAGTGACTGTACCTGACTTGTTTCTGTATTGACTGCACAGAAGTTCCTGCCTGGGGAAAGAGAGCAGCATTTTAGATGGATCTGAAGTGATTAGAAAAATCTATCTTGACCAAATAAATTTTCATGACAAGGTACTGTAGCAATAATACACATCCTTTGTCGCACTAAGGGAAATTTCATTCCTTTCCGGTGAACAGATTTAATTACATATTCCTTTATCTCTTATTTTCATTTATTTTCTGGAAGAAAATTTTAACCTTCAGTTTATCTAAGATGCATAAACCTCACAGTAGTTTACGTGCTCACCCAGCAATCAGGATTACTTGGGTAAAATGTTCCTCGATTTTGCCAGCATCCACTCCCACTGAGTTCAGTGAGAAGTTTTGCAAGCACTGTTGTTCCCCGCCTGGCTTGAATGCAGAACTGAGGCTTTTACCAGCGTACCATAAAATGTGCTTTTTTCTCTCTGGCCCCAGGAGTCAGCTCCCACTTCTCTCTTCCCATACAATTAGCGGGCCCACCCAAAAATGGCTTCTGGAGCTCAGAAGAGATTGGAAGATCTCAGCTGGACCCCAGAGAAGGGGTTCAGCCCCGAGCTAACCATATTTTTCACTGACTTTCTTTTCCAAAGAACCGCATTCTTGAATACAAGGACACTTCCCTGACTAAGCAAACTGAGGAAATCCCCAAAGCAGGTGCTTAATGAACTGAATGTAACTCACATTTGAACGCCCTGCTGATGCTCCCCTGAGCTGTGCTCTGCTGCTGATTACATCCTCCCCATCGTGCCTCCAAGCACAGCAGGACAACAGGAACCGCCACGCTGGGTTATCCCACCACCCTGCCTAGCCAGATATCCTGATTACAACATTGGTGGGAGTGGGGTGCTTTGAAAGGGGCTTTCAGAGC
Organism: Apteryx mantelli; assembly: GCF_036417845.1. Classification (NCBI taxonomy): domain Eukaryota; kingdom Metazoa; phylum Chordata; class Aves; order Apterygiformes; family Apterygidae; genus Apteryx; species Apteryx mantelli. Next base: position 10,460,160 of record NC_090020.1, read on the forward strand.
TATAATTTGTTCCAATAACATAGCTTCAATCATCGTCCCAAACACTGATGGCTACTTAGAGGTCAGGACTGTTACTCCCAAATGTTCATGCTATGTGGTAGCTGCTGATGTTTAGTAGAAAAATATTTTGTTTAAATGAAAACATCTGGCTGTTTTCATTACTCTTGCCTGATTTACAGTCACCGGCCAAAATACCTTTGGGAAGATTTTCAGAAACACAAATGAGAATTTGCTTCCCAAAGATTCTTTATGCAACAGCTTCCATGGGCTGGCTGTCAATTATGGTCGGTTTTCTCCCTTTTTAGCATTTGAAGTACAGAAAAAAAAAAAGAGCATTAAAAGCTTCTGCTAACATATAATTACATGTATATCTACTGTTTCATTGTGAAAATCTGGCATAACCACAAATACACTTTTCCTAGAAGTGGGTTCATTGAAGACTGAACCAATTTTTACTCTTTTTAACCACCAAACACTATCATATAGAAAAATAGCACTAAGAACGACATAAGTAACAATGTCATATCAGGGACTTTGGACAAGATGGTGCTAGCAAACCCTTGAAAAATTTCATCACTGCTTTTTCCTGATCCTTGTGCTATTGATCATGGCTGCCCCTGAAGCATTGTCGTAATTGAAGTATTTGTCTCTTTATGCTGAAAAGAGCGGGGAGTGAATAGAAAAACAGGGCTTCTTTAAAACACTTTCCACTGCAAGTCTCTTCTTTTCTTCTTTCTTCTTTGTTGACAGAAAGTACTTTCCAGTACTAGGGATGATGGTCTTATTTAAATGGCTCGCTTCAAAATTTGGTTCAGCTTTAACTTTCTACTTGCTCACAGTTATTGTACTATGGAAGAGGTTTCAGTGACCATGGAATGTGTATTTTAAGTACTGCATTTAGTACAAAAATAACTTCCAAGAAATAAATACATGTCATAAATTTTGTTCTGAGGAATTTATATACACATATTTTTAATTCTGCACAGCACCTATTAGTCTGAATAGAATTCTAGACCAGGAATATTATTTAAATTCAAGATAAATGTTTAAAGTTGGATTAGAGTGTATATTAATAGTTTATGAAGATCATTCTAAAGACAATTTTCACTGTTTCCTACATAAAGAAGCTTATTCTTCTCAATATGTTTGTAAATTTGCCATTAAATTCCTTACATATATTACTGAATAAAACTTTAAACATAAGGAAATGAGCTACAATTTTAATGCTTTTACTTAATTATCTTAGTACTGGATGTTATGAAATCCTTGTTTCAATCCCTGAGGAGCAAAGCTTATTAAAAATTGCGTAGTTTATCTTTGCTATTTTCTAGGAGGTGCGACATCCTCCTTTATTGTATTAGGACTTGAGTTTACTGCTCTAGTAGTCTATTTTTTATAATTAATATTATACTACAGACACAAGTGGAAACTTTTTTCCTTAACCGAAAGCTATGATGTAAGTAAATTGATGAGGTTCAAAAAGTGCTTCTAAAAGCTGAAGTTGATACCATCTTCAAAAAGGTATTGATACACGTTTTGATGCTTAATTGTTTGAGAATAGAAACAGAGAATTAGAAATATTGTAGAAACTGGCAGCTAAGCAGTAAAAGTGTGATGGGTAGGTCAGGTTTTCCAAAATGAGACAGGGAATATGGGCATACACGTACTTTTAAACTTCTGGGTGGTCATTACTGAACATGCAGAAGCGGCCTGAGAAACCACCCAGAACCATTTTCCTATGTGTTTGGCATTGTGCTAGCAACCTGAAGGGCTTTCAGATTGAATAGACATAGGAAGAGAAGAAAGAAGCATTTCATTCGCATTCTGCAAACAGGAAGCAAAGATAAAGAGAGATCAAATGACTTGCCCCTGCCTACCCAGGGGATCTGTGGCTCAGTCAAGAACTGAACAAAGTCACTGCAGCTCTCCTCCAAAATCTCAAGCATTTTCCTTCCTGTATGCACATAGGTAAGTCTGTTTTGAAAGTCTCAAACTTATTTACCGTGTTGGTAAGCACATAATATTATTATTTTGGTTCAGCTGCTATAAACGACCTGCTTAAGAAGATTTCAGAGGATTACTGGGGTCCCTCTAGGAAAAATGAATGTGATTTAACTAATACAATACCGAGAACTTGGACATGAACAGCTTCTTAGTATTCCTTTAAAGTACTCCTCTGTGTAGTCAGAAAGTAGAAGACCATTAGCCCACAAAAAATGATTGATTTGTGCAAAACCATGTGTATTTTATATGTTAGTATATAACATATACTTTATAAGTAAGAGTAAGCAATTAATTAAAATACTATTTAATAGGAAATGTGTTAAAGAAAACATCCTGGAATCCTCTGCGCTACAGCCATGTGGGAAAAGCTAAATATAATGAATAGCATAGCCTTTCCTCCTTGTTATTTCTGCTTAACAAACTGTGATTGCTAAATCAAATTTGCCCTCTAAGCTACAAGGTATAATTCATTTAACACAAAAAAAGCAGAGATGTGTTTAAGAAAAAAACCCACAAACCTGAAATACTAAATTGGCTTTTCCATGCATTCCAAAGATTTCCGGATCATCAGTCAGAGGAAAGTTTTCCATATATCCTTTAAAATCTTGCAAACTGTCAGACATAGAAACAAAATATATACCTGTTACACAAATATATATATGCTGAACATAGTAAAATGTGTTCTTGTGACTTAAATGGATGAAAATGAAGAATTGGGCTATACATATTACATACCGTGACTATAATATAATGGTGCGCAGGAGACGTGGTTTCAGCAGCCAAGCCAGACAACAGAGTTCCCACCTCGACCATCTCTGACTGCTCATTCTCTCCCTCTTCTTGAGTCTTCCCATACCACAGTTTGCTGCTTTATCTGTTGTGCCAGTACAGCTGCGCTACAATTAAAGCATGGACTCCTAAAAAAAAAAAAAAAAAAAAAGGCACCAGCTCTCCAGGCAGTAAGCAGCAGTGTTTCAGCGACGGCTACACAAGCACCTGGGCCATCCCTGCAGCCGGCATTCCTGTTAGCAGATATCGCCATGGGCCGGGCAGAGAGCTGCTGGCAGGAAGCAGCACAGCTCTCCCCAAACCCTCCATAACCTTCATGATCCAGAAGTCCTGTTTTCATGTTCTGGCCATGTTTTTCAGGCAGGGAAAGTCAATAACGTGCAGTGACTGCAGCTCAGCCCTAGGCAGTGGGATCCACCTCAGCTGCCTGTTGAACAGGGTGGTTTATATCATGCTGGTGTTTTGTGGGGCCCTGACACTCTGGAGCTATCATTGCTCTCCAAAGTTGGCCAAGCCTAAAGAATGTATTGAACTGGCAGGAGAATTCAGGGAATTCTCGAACCTTTTAGGAATATGTAAATTGTTATAGTTGTGCTAAATGTAGCAGGATCTCTACGATGTGAACAGAATGCATAATAGTATACAGTCATCTCTTTAGTACCCTATTCATAAAGCCTAAAGATGTGTTAACTTGCTTCAGCAAACCAGCTCAGCTAGGACCTCTCTGATCTGGAAAGTTACTCTGTAAAATTATCAGTGAAGTCTCATACCACTCCCATATCCTTGAGAGCTTGCTAGAAGAGACATTCTCACCGTGTTCTGAAATGAAGGTTTTTGTTCCCATTCTCGACTCCACAGCTGAAGAATGCAATCCCACAGTGCAGGTGAGCCAAATTCACCATTTGCTATCACTGAAAAGGAAAGGGCTCACTTATTCCTCCTCCACTCCCTGACACGAAGAAAGAGTTAGGTAAAACAGTCAGATCTGTTTAGCTACATGCAGAAAATACTTTAGAAAATGACATTAAAAGAATCTACATGCAAGATTTGCAATACAAGATTACTAAATATTGCAGAGTTTAACTCAAGAGTGCCTCCTTACAGCTCTGCCTATTGATCAGAAAGCTTTGTGCGTGGGAATGGAGAGACGCTGCCACTACTGTTCACCGAGAGGGAAATAAGAGTTTTCGCCATAAATACATATAAAGACTCGCACTGAATTTTAGCATATTTCTTACATGCATGGAATGAGGTGGACCCTAACGGAAGTTTACCGTTTCTGTGCATTGCACAAAATACACATGAAAATATACAATCATTCATATTTGTGGTAGACAAATATACTACCAGAGACTGAATACATTCTTCTGCTCAGATTTTCATCCAAGTAAAAGAAATTCATCCTTACTTGGAAATATATTTACATGATTCTGAATATTTATAGTCCTCTTTCAATGTGATGGGGCAAAAAGAAATCTCTTTAAGACTATGCAGACATCTCTGACCCCAGCTATCAGTAAATCATGCTTCACAGGTAATTTCATCTACAATATTGACATATTAATACTGAACATTAGAAATCACAAAGAAGTAATATTTTATTATTTCCAAATCTCTAGTCTCTAGAGCCTAGAACAGAATGATTTTTGTTGTTGTGTACATTGAAATGGGAGTGTTTATGTATCATAATCTGTTCCTTTTAGTTGTTAAGTAAGAAATAGTAAAAAGTAGTACTAGCATGTATCTATGTCAAGCAGTAAAAATCATGAAAATACTGAATTTTCAACATCATACGTAAGCAATTACATACCTAATTTGACTATGGTCATTGCTGCAGGTGTAAATATGCATAATGTACTGCATATCCTTTGCCTAATTAGCCATCTGCACGAACAACTAATCTCACCCATCTCTATGCACAAGTGCTATATTTGCTGTGTAAACAGAGTAACAGCACATGTAAACCAAACAATTGTCCTCACACTTTACACTTGTAATTTCAACCTCTGGTCCTTAGTGCGATCATCAAAATTCTTTAACCGTTTTTGTCCTAATCTCAGGTAATGAGCATAGAGAAAAGCATTTCAAAGGCAATGCAGCAATACTAGTTTTTTACTAGTAGATATATAAGATTTATAGATGGCAGATGTATAAAGCTTATAAAACGAATACTACATTCATGGCAGTTTAATTATGTATGCGTACCTGAAAGGACTCTGTCAAAGAGGCCGAAAAGGATTTCCATTTATCTTGCCAAATTAAAAGCAGAGAACTTTTCAGGGAAAAGAGAAAAACTGAAACAGGTATTTTTCTGTGCTCTGACTTTTACGTCAAAGTGCAAATGTCCGTCTGCGACACAGCAGTAAGCAAAAAGGAACGGCTAATGAAGAAGTGAATAGCAGGAGGCTAAAAGCGCGTTACATCTCCTAAACTTGACAGAATTAATCTATTTTTAAGACCAGTGCTAGAAGCAGAATGAAAACCAAGCCAAGGAAATCCTCGTGTGGCTTGCAGTGAATGAAGAAGCAGGCGCTTTGCAGAGTTTGCCTTCGGGGGCGGATGTGTCTGCTGCGTCGGAGTTGGCTCCGCGCTGCCTCCTGGGCTTGCCGTCCCACCCAGCCACTGGTCCCGGTGGCGTGACTGGCTGCTGTTGCTTTTGGAGCCTGGCACTTACCGTAAAAGCAGATTGACAGAGTTTATGTTCTTATGGATTGAGCATATCTTTGAAATCCTTGGGCAATGCCTAAGAACAAACACTGTCCTTTTTCTCTAAGATATCTTAGGAGATGGGATTACAGAACACCAAGGTAACGTGACTGGCTATTTAATGCTAAGTTATATTTCAGAAGGGAAAGCTATAGACTGAAAGGAAAAGGAGAGAAAAAGAAGAAAGAGTGCTAGCATTTAAAATTTGAACTGAGGCAACAATTCATTCTGCACAGAGAAAATCATTAGAAAAATCAAATATTCTTGCATTCACCCTCTCTAATACAGCAAGAAAGAATGTCTAATATAATAAGAAAGAATGTCAAAGGCAGCCGGAGCTTGGGGGAATATTGTATGAATTTGGTCCCATGCAGCTTTTAAGTAACCTTTGCATTGTTGATGTTAAACTAAAATCAGTCATCTGCAAACAACCATTTACTAGATGTTGATGGATGAACATTTCTTTACAACTCTCATGGACAGAGTATTTTGAGGTACAGTTTTCAGAACAAAAAAGATTTCACTTAGGAGAGATGCTTGAAAGCTCTTGTTTTTATTTCAGCAAATTTATAGGAGTTTTCAACTTCAGCTTGGCAAAACAGTTCAGAATAACATGCCTATTTTTCATTTGTACACAGAAAGGAGCTAATAAAAAATATTTAAGACTGGGCAGACAGAGAACCTTAAGTGTCATATTTCTGTATCTACCTTGTAAAGTATTTTTGTTATGATAAAAGCAATTTCAGTACAATGGAATACCGGAGATAAATTACAGGGCTTCTGATAAGTACAAGATTGTATAGAAAGCTATAAAACATGGCAAAGAAGATTTGCACACCGTCTTTTCATACTTCAACAGAAATCCAGGAGACGTGTTAGAGTAAAAGATCTGGCTCACCAGACAAATGTGCATTGCCCGTAATCTTTACAACTGTGTTTCTGTCTGTTATAATAAACTCCATTTTGAAGAAATGCCCTTTATAAAATATTTTATTCCCTTTATACCACACACTACTCTCCTCTTATCACATACCACCACTTTTGTTTCTTGTATAGATAATAATACAACCCCAAATCTATTAATTACAGCTAATCAGGATGGTATAAACAAGTGAAACATAAGGGGGCACCAAAGAGAGGATTTGATAGCACATTCGCTATTTTATAAGTTAATAAATAACAGCAATGTGAAAAGATTGACTGTTTTCTCCATTGTTAAGGAAGAGCTTGAAAACTTTTATCTCACTGGGTGATATACAAAAGCTTATAAAATAATGTCAAAGGAAGTATAACAGTGGCTAAAAATGTGGCCTGCAGTGAATTGTACAACTGACAAGGGAGAAAAAAATCCTTTTACACACTCAGCAAAGCTCCATAGTGAATAAAAATGAAAGTGTAAAAAGTAGGTTTGTATTAGAAAAAAAACATTCTGCAAACCAATGGTGAATTGATTAATAACAACTGGAGGGATAATTTTGAACGAATTATGAATAATGAAAGCTGAGAGAGAAATTAGGAACAAGAACGCTGAAAAGAGGTATAGGTGATTCCTGCAAATGGAAGAGTTTGCAGGAACGCTTATTAAAATAAGAAGGCAAAACAGCCTTTGGCCAGGTAAGATGTCAGGAGATGCGCTGAAGGTTGGTGAAGAAACAGTGTCAAGCATTTCATCAATTCTACAATGCTTTTCGAGTGGGAAAAATTGGGGGTGAATGGGGTGAAGGCTTTGAGACGTCTGTTTCTGAACACATAGGAGGTATCATAATGAACATTAATTATCATTCAGGGAAGGTACGATCTCAGACTATTCAGAAATTGTTAAAAATGTTCTCAGTGGAAATGCTGAAATTCAAAAGGGATGAAGGGTTTCATCCTGGGCCATGAGCACCTTAAACGCACTGTACACTCCTGCTGGGAAAATTCCCAGACAGAAGGCTGCAGCTGGTTAATGCTACGGCACACCTGACAAAGGCACACAAATATGAACTTAGAAAGCTGGACTAATGTAATGGAAGAATAGATCCATCTTTGCCCTGGTACGTAAGACAAAAAGCAGTGTCCATGTCAGAAGTACATGGGGCTACACTAGAAACTGTACAGTAAATGAAGATATATTCTTGAAGTCAGCAATGACTCCTTCTGTAGTTTTCATGAATGTTGTGAGAGGGATTACCGTTACCCGGAGGTACGAGTTTCCCTTGTCATTGCTATTACAGGTGGAAGCTGTGAGTGTTACAGAGGAATTTCATAGATGAGCAATGCAATTTTGAGCAGGCTGAAGTTGGTGTGAATGTTGGCAGTTATGAAGACTATGATAGCTGGGGGAAGTAACACCCTACCAATCCTAAAGCAGAATATAGGAAAGGTGTTTAGAAGAGCTAGGAAATGTAATAACTTTGCAGAAGTGACTGCTGCATTATTAGAACCTTCTTCAGTGACTTGCAGCACCAGATTTGACTGAGTGGTTACAGATTTTTTTCTGGAGTGAAAAGATGATGAAATACATTGTGCAAATCTGTACGTTGAGTCTGTCTTAGAACATGGAACAGCTGCTTGGTCATCCATGGGGGAAAAAAAAAATGAGTATTTTCTCCACTACAGACAAGGAAGTGTTGAGGCACACAAATATGTGGCTAGCACTTCACTGCCAGCAAATGCAGCGGGGGAAGGAAGCAAGGTGGCTGTGGGTTGCTCTGGCTGCAGTGGGTTCAGCACAGGTCTGAGGTTCTGAGGTTGATGATCCGAGAGGATTAGCTCAGACTAGACCTTTAACTTTAAAGCAGATAATCATGGACACCAGCATGCCAGTACTGTACCTGTTATGTACATGAGGTCATCGCAAAGTATCTCTCCTTCTTGACAATAAAGGTCTAAATTCACCATCACTGTCATTAAGTTCAAAGGAGATGTTCCAACCAAGAGGTCCAAACTTCTTCCTCGCCTTGAATATTTACTGTAAAATGTAGTAAGTTGTTCTGTGGATTTGTTTCCATGCAACAATTCTAAAAGCATATAGTGACAAGAAGACAGATTATGCCTTGTCCCCTAAGCCAGAAAGTGGTATATCTGATGACCTCTTCACGTGCAGAAGCTGAAGACACTGGTGCTCAGAAAATTTCCTCTGAATTACACATCCCCATTCAGTCTTGATAAAGCTAAAGCTGACAGTTCACCACCAGGAAAACTGCAACACCTGCTTAAATGCAGCAACTGAACTCTGGAGCCCTCAAATCTTTACCTGCTCTTGTACATCAATAGCTAAGTTATGAATTTTGGTCACTGGGACTGGATTCTGAGATAATCTTTGAGGATTCTTAATAATTGATTTTTCGCATAATTTTGCATCGTTGTTGAAAAAATTTCTGTAAATCTATATCACACATTTTTTTTCAAAATACATTCTTTAATTCATGAGTAATCATTCATAAATAATCTGACAGCAGTAACCTTCCTAAGAAAACATACAAAAATTCAGAAAGGAAACATATTTTTGCTTTGGGCTTTTAAAGGCTTCAGTACAGTGAGTTAAGCAATGGGAAATGTTTTGAAAGAAAGAACAAAATTTAGGCTGAAGACAAGGTTTTTTAGTATTTATTTTCTGTCTTAAAACTGGCATTTTAGTTTAGTGAGATTTCATTACATCACTGAAGAAATATAATTTTGTAACTATGAGAATGATTATATACGATGCCAGTAGAGGATGAACCTTAGTAAAAGTACATTTGATTCTTTCACAAGAAAAATCCTGCTGGCTTTAATGGAAATTTTTATAAGTGATGACTTACCGCAAAGTCAGTAAAGGCACATTTGTTAAATTCTTATTTATACAATACTTTCAACAACCAAGATGAAAACAGAATAATTAGAGAAGCTTATGTGACCGTGTGTTCACTCACAATCCGTCAGCTCAAACCTGAAATATGAAGTTACTCATTGAACTGCTTGCAAACACAGGAATGACATTTTCCATGCATGAAATGTTTGTACTGACAAAAGTTGCAGGAGATAAGCTTACATTCCTCTAATTTATATGAAACAGATGCTAAAAGTTAGCTTTAAGTTGGAACAAGCAAGTGGTAAGTTTTGCATGGACCTTTCTGACAAATCATAATTAATCCAACTGATGAGAAGCTTTGTAGTAACAAAATAAATACAGTTCTGATTCTTTTAAATTAATGGCTAAATAAGCTTTGCAGAAAATGCTCTGAAACACTTATTAAAGAAATATCCTCAAAATGTAATGCAGACACAACAACTATTTTGTGTAATTGCTTTTCAGTTTCTCTTCTATGCACCCCAGTACCACCAGATATACCTGGATGACAGCATGAAAGAAGCAAATCCAAAAATGATTTTTCTCCATGTTTTGTCCAGGATATTTTCTCCAAAAAATGTAGCGGTCATCTCTGCGAATGCTTGCTTGCTGTTTGCACAAAGTTCTTTTAGAGATTCATTAATTACCTGAATTAAAAAAAAAAAAAAGCCCACACTGCTAGTTATATACTTAGATCTGCTTTCTGTTTTTTGCTGCAGTGCTGTGAAGTTAACAGATAGAGTCTACCGGCATGTAAACTGTATTTTCCACATGGAAGAAATTAATCTACAAGAAGCTTTAGTTTTTGTCAGATGAACACACTGATTATATAACCAAAGAAACTTGGGGAAATGAAAAAAATAGTGAAATATGAATATGAAAATGAAGAACAATGAAAATTATAAAAAATGGACTTGCAAAAATGATTATAAATGTGCAATAGATTAGCCGGAAGGTGACTGAGTACACTGTATTGCAGTTTAACTGCTTTATTTAGATATTAAAAAATCCCATTTTTGAGTGCTGGTTAAGCAGCAGTTTCTGATACTCGTGACCAGTCAGGAGAGGCCAGTATCTTGATTAAAATAATAAGGGTTACAAAGATAAGCATGCACAATAAGTGTGAAGAAAGAGTACAGTACCATGGAGATCACGTTTGCTCCTCAGAATATTCTTCCAGGTTCCCATGATTTGTGGCTTATGATTTCTTAAACCAGAGGTGGTTTTGTAAATGGACATTTTTAGGCAGGAATTTGTGCAATTGCTTTTTGAAGCCATGTATACTTTTAGCCTTTATAATGTTACGAGATAAGAACCTCCATTGCCTTTTGTTTGGAATTTGCCAGCTGCTAGCTTAATGTGAGGTCCATACGCCGTTTTGGGGGGAAGAGTATTCCTCACTTCATGCACTCCACTATTTCTATTATGATTCTCATGATTCTCCTGATTTTCTCATGATAACCCCTGTTATTTCCTTCTCAGCCATCTCTTCCATGATGAAGCTTCTTAGTCTATTTAATTATCCCACATAAAAGATGTAAGAAATGTTACATTTCACAGAAATGTAAGCCACAACACTGACATCTCCTTCATGAATAGCAGTTAAGATCAGACTGCTTTATAGTTAAAGTCACGATTTTTTCCCATGTGCATTACTTTATATTTATCTATATAGATTTGCGCCTGCCATTCTATTACCCGCTGGGCTGCATGAGATTCTTCAGCGGTTCAGTTCGCTTTTGGTTTTAGTTCTCTGAATACCTTCAGTAATGTTACCTCATTGATGATCCCTTTTACAGAACATTTACAGGTGTATTAAACAGCACAGAATGCAGCAAAGAGATCCACGGGATTTTACGAGTGATCTCTCATCACTACGAATACTCACCATTTACTTCTGCCCTTGGTGTCCAGCCTTCAACCAAGTGCAGACATTCTTACTCTCTTACTCACTGGAAAATTTCTTTCTTTGCAGCTCTTGAGTGGAAGACTTTGCCAAATATTCTGAATTACAGTCCAGCTGCTCTTGTTCACCTGCTGACTCTTTCAAAGATCTCCCCTGACTTCTCTTCACAAAAGCCACCATGACTCTTCCGCACCAGACTCTATTTACCCATTTTTCCACTAATTTTATTCCTCAGAATAATTTCTTCAAATTCTCTCCGTATGAGCATCAAAAATTGACCCGTATTTCTCCCAAACTCCCCTTGAATCCTTTTAGAAATTGGAATCACGCTTGCCACACACCAAATTGCTGATACCAAGGCAGTTCAAAGTGAGCCATTAACACAAGAGTGAGTGGTTCAGCTATTTTATCCTTGACTTCCTCTACAATATTTGGGTGAACACTATCTATCCTTGCTACTCGTGACTGTCAAGTATACCAGCGTGATCTATCCACATCACTTCTGCCAATATTACTGTTCGAGACAGATCACCTCATGCAACTGCAGAAGAGGTTTCGCGGTGGGAACTGCTCAGCATTTATCCACCATAAACAGAAATGCAAAATCCATTTTCTTTTTCCTGTCATGGCTTTATCTCTTCTTTTATCCTTTTATATCTGTTGGACTAAGTCGTCGGTTTCTGGCGCCTGATGCATTTGTAAAAGGATTTATTAGTAATTTTTGCGCCTTTGCAACTTATTCTGTGGTACCTGGTCTGTGAAAAGCAAAGGCTGATAGAGGTCATTCCCTTTGTTTATTCTGCATTTCCTCAGAATATGCACTTCCACTCCATAGATTGGATGCTGGTGGCTGCTAAATAGTTGTATTTACTGGTACCAGCATATAAAGGAGACAAAGAATCTGGGAAATGTAGTGACTTGTTGAGACTTTGGATTCCTCAAGTCTTCACTGCCAGCAATGCTATCAGTCAGTTAATTCTGTTCATGTATTTGGTGAATAGGCTCTAGAATAGCTTTTTTTTATTAGAATAGTGCGTCACAAAAAAAGGAAAAAGAACCAAAGACACAAACATTCCAGTGTGAAATCAATACACACATCCAGTGTGAATCCAATGCAATCAATATCCAAAAGTATATTAATTAGATAAGACACTGCAAATATTTGAATTGGAAGATTCTATGATGAATTTGTTTTGTATTTTTGTTGTGTATTTGCCAAATGTATTACCTTGGCAGGGTTTTGAAGCACAGTGACAGACAATTTTTCACAAGTCATAGAACTTAGAGTCAAAAGTTCTCATGAACAAAAATATCTGAAAAACAAATAGTGTGGATATTTATTGCTCTCTTGTTAAGTTCAGTTTAGTAACTAACCAAATTTTAAGCAACATGCTGTTATGAAATTTACTTTATTAAATGATTATAGTACTTCAGTAAGATATAGTAATTTCTCTGCTTGAGATCTGGAAGGGAGAAAGAGCAGTATTGTAATTGCACTTTGAAATGACACTTTGGATTGATTCAAGCTCCAGGGGAAATAACAAAGGATACAAAGAAACGGAGAAAACCTGGGGGAGAAGACAGGAGTTAAATCTAAAATCAGGAAACAATTAGTCAGAATAACAAAGACGGTAAATAGGGGCTGTATGTATAAGTAGCATAAACAATCTTCCTTTTGTACGTGACTATATCACCACAGCTTGAATACTGACATCCCTTTTAGATGTCACTGAAGGTTAAAAAAAAACTGAAGAGAGTGCAAAAATATGCACATAATAACAAAAGAGATTTGGATGTATAAGCAAGATGAGCTTGTGAGAGCAGGCAAAACAGCACTTGCTACAGTAGTGACAAATGAGTACTGGCAGAAGAATGGATTTTGCAAAAATGACAATTTGGTATTTGTGAAGTAAGCCTTCCTATATTTCAGTTCCTCATCTTCAAAATGGGATAAAATTTCCTAGCTTTTCAGTGCCTTACCATTCATTCTTTAATAAAAGAACCACAGGTACGTGAAGTGGTAAATCCTTAAAAAAGGTAAAAACGGCAATGAGCCAAAGGCCTCTACAGTGTGGGTGATAGTTTGCATAACAATATAGCAAACAATAGCAAATTCTTAATTCTAAAGCATCTTTTTCTACATTGCATACTATAAATAACACCTGCAAAAGCACAACTCTGATCTGGCACCAACTTCTTGAAAACATATTGTACTGCAGAATGAAAATTATGTACTTGGCTCTGTAAAACTTTTTACAAGCTCTTCCAGAGCTAACATCCATGAAACTGCTAGGTGACAGTTTTGCAGAAATACCCAATTTCCCAGTTTTACTGCATCCTTTATCATCTTTTCTGCAATAGATCCTTGGCCTTGCCCTGGTGAAACTGATTCCACTCTGAAATACAGAGTAAATTTTGTAAGTATTCTTTTGAAGTATAATTTAATATGCAGGCACTTTTTAAATGGTAGAAGCTTTGGGATTTGCTAGTTTAAAAAAAAACATTGACCAAAATTTTTGAGTTTAAGTGTTGAAATCAGGTTTCTTAGTCTCATATTTAGTCCCAAAATGAAAACGACTTAATTTTCTGAAGAGCTAATTGTCACTGAATCTATAAGCTCATCTTCTTACCTGTATTGGTATAAAGGCCAGAAACCACTGCATTGTTAGGCATTTAATTGTCATATGTTTGCTTAGGAGTACAGTTGGAAAACTTTCACTATTAATACAAATATAAAGAAGTACAAAGCACACATGAGCTGGAGTAGGAAGTAAATATCTACAGTTATATTATGCAGACAGACTGAATCTCAGCTTCATCTAAGTCAACAGTAAAATCTCGTCAGTTGTTATGGGGCTACGATTTTGTGTACAGGCAACTTGTTGTATTATATAATTTAACAGCATAAAGATAGGTCTACAAGAGACTGGTATTTCAAAAGGGCCTACAGTAATTCTTTCTCAAATAAGCCTAAGGAATTTATTACCCAGCTATGCAGATATGCACAGCCAAATGGCATGTGCAGTGAGACAGTGTAATCCATACTGTCCTGAATATCCTTGCTCTTTTGCAAACTGCCAAAAAGCTCCTGTTAGCTCAGAGCCTGTGTTTAAGAGAAACAGTAGCAGCGCTGAGGCAGATATGTCTTGAAACAGGGTTCCAAAGTCAAGTGGGTTTCATAGGGAACTTTGGGTCCCTATGAATCATTTTCCAAGACACTCTATTACTAACTTGTTAAGTGCAGATACCACCTGAAGATATAAAGACGTAGCAATGCATGTATATGCAAAAGCACAGAGAAGCGTGCGCTATACATCAGCAGCAACTCCAGGCCACTGCTGCTCGTACAATATCTGACACAATCAGACCCCTCCTATTCTTCCATAGGGATACAAATAATAAAAATTCACTAATGAAAGAAATATCAGTCTCCTAGGGGACTCATCTGAAAATTTTTGATATTTAGAAGCAACTGCCTCCCTGTAACCACAAGCAGAAGTAAGAGCTCTCTGCAAGCTACTAAATCTAAGAAGCTTAATATTACGCTAGGACCACTTGCAAAAACTGGAGTCAGCTTCTAGAAGTCAGAACATTTCCTTAACACATGATCAAATGGCAACAGACCAGTCTTTCCAAGTATTCTCAAAATTCCCACCTCATTCACAGCAAAAGACTGTAAATGGCACTAGCAGCATTTGAACCTGCAAAAAGCCCAATCACGTCCCTGCACAGAAAGTACAGGCAGGAAGCAGGCTACAGACGCACACTGCTTCGTACCAGCCATGAAGCCTCAGCCTAGTCCAGCCCTCCCCTCCACCCAACTTGAGCTGCCTGGTGGGGAGCTGGTGTTTGCACTGCCTACGTCAGCACCCAGAAATGACTCCTCTCACAGAGAATTCTTGCCATTTTAGAGCACCTGGGACACAAACCTTTTCTTCCATATAGCTCTTCACCACAATTTCTGAAGCATGGTCAGTCTTGTGTCCCTGGGAGCTTTTGTTACGTTTTCAGTTTTTTTCTTACTCATTTTGCTCCCTGCTCATCTAAAGGAGATATGAACCAGATTGTCATCTGATTCAAGGCCCTTTCCTGCTTTCTGCTACCGGAAATCTTGTGTGGGGGACAGCGTGCTCCAACAGGCTTCATGGGTCCAGGCCACAAACACTGTTATGGGACTGAGCTGAACAGAAGGAACAGGAAAGTACGGGAAGGGGGAGGAGGCGAGAAGCCCTCGCCTTGCTTTTCCTATTGATCCTCTTGAGGCAGAGGAGGAGGCTCAGACTGTCCCAGCAAAGTGTACAGCAAGAGCCTTACACCCAGGTGGAGAAAATAAAGAGAAATACTTGTTACTACACCACCTACAGACAGAGCTGAGCTGCTGCTTTTGAAGCGGCAAGAATAGATTCAATGAAATGAAGCAGTATCGGCACAAAAAAAACCCACTTTGATACAGTGGATTGGTGGTCATGAAAGAGTCTTTCCAGTGTAACGTCTAACTTTGCTTGTTACCTAATTTAATGAATCACAGAATCACAGAATCGCTGAGGTTGGAAGGGACCTCTGGAGATCATCTAGTCCAACCCCCCTGCTCAAGCAGAGTCACCTAGAGCACATTGCACAGGATCGCATCCAGGCAGGTCCTGAATACCTCCAGAGAAGGAGACTCCACCACCTCTCTGGGCAACCTGGTCCAGTGCTCTGTCACCCTCACAGAGAAGAAGTTTTTCCTCATGTTCACATGGAACTGTCTGCATTTCAGTTTGTGCCTGTTGCCTCGTGTCCTGTCACTGGGCACCACTGAAAAGAGTCTGGTCCCATCATCTTGACACCCTCCCTTCAGATACTTGTACACACTGATAAGATCTCCTCTCAGCCTTCTCTTCTCCAAGCTAAACAGGCCCAACTCTCTCAGTCTTTCCTCATAAGAGAGATGTTCTAGTCCCCTAATCATCTTTGTAGCCCTTCGCTGCACTTGCTCCAGTAGTGCCACATCCCTCTTGTACTGGGGAGCCCAGAACTGCACACAGCACTCCAGATGTGGCCTCACCAGGGCTGAGTAGAGGGGGAGAATCACCTCCCTCGACCTGCTGGCAACACTCTTCCTGATGCACCCCAGGATACCATTGGCCTTCTTGGCCACAAGGGCACATTGCTGCCTCATGCTTAACTTGGTGTCCACCAGCACTCCCAGGTCCTTCTCCGCAGAACTGCTTTCCAGCAGGTCAACCCCCAGCCTGTACTGGTGCATGGGGTTATTCCTCCCTAGGTGCAGGACCCTGCACTTCCCTTGGTTGCACTTCATGAGGTTCCTCTCTGCCCATCTCTCCAGCCTGTCCAGGTCCCTCTGAATGGCAGCACAGCCCTCTGGCGTAGCAGCCACTCCTCCCAGTCTTGGATCATCAGCAAACTTGCTGAGGGTGCGCTCTGTCCCTTCATCCAGGTCATTGATGAAGAAGTTGAACAGTACTGGACCCAGTCCTGACCCCTGGGGGACACCGCTAGCTACAGGCCTCCAACTAGACTCTGCGCCGCTGATCACAACTCTCTGAGCTCTGCCGTTCAGCCAGTTCTCAATCCACCTCACTGTCCACTCATCTAAACCACACTTCCCGAGCTTCCCTATGAGGATGTTATGGGAGACAGTGTTGAAAGCCTTGCTGAAGTCAAGGTAGATGACATCCACTGCTCTCCCCTCATCTTCCCAGGCAGTCATTCCATCAGAGAAGGCTATCAGATTGGTTAAGCATGATTTCCCCTTGGGGAAGCCATGCTGACTACTCCTGATCACCTTCTTTTCCTCCACATGCTTGGAGATGGCCTCCAGGATGAGCTGCTCCATCACAATTCCAGGGATGGAGGTGAGGCTGACTGGCCTGTAGTTCCCTGGGTGCTCCTTCTAGCCCTTTTTGAAGACTGGGGTGACATTGGCTTTCTTCCAGTCTTCAGGCACCTCTCCTGGTCTCCATGACCTTTCAAAGATGATGGAGAGCGGCCTAGCAATAATGTCCGCCAGCTCCCTCAGCACTCGTGGGTGCATCCCATCGGGGACCATGGATTTGTGGGTGTCAAGTTTGCTTAAATGATCTCTAACCTGATCCTCCTTGACCAAGGGAAAGTCTTCCTTTCTCCAGACTTTCTCTCTTGCCTCCTGAGGGCTGGCCTGAGCAGTAAAGACTGAAGCAAAGAAGGCATTCAGTATCTCGGCCTTCTCTGCATCCTTCGTCACCAGGGCACCCACTCCATTCAGCAGCGGGCCCACATTTTCCCTAGTCTTCCTCTTGCTGCTGATGTATTTGAAGAAGCCCTTCTTGTTGTCCTTGACATCTCTAGCCAGATTTAATTCCAAACGGGCCTTAGCCTTCCTCGTCGCATCCCTGTGTAATCTGACAACGTTCCTGTATTCCTCCCAAGTGGCCTGTCCCCCTTTCCACTTTCTGTATACTTCCTTCTTCTGGCTGAGTTTTGCCAGGAGCTCCTTGCTCATCCATGCAGGTCTCCTGCCTCCTTTGCTTGACTTCCTACTCATAGGGACGCACTGCTCTTGAGCCTGGAGGAAGTGATGTTTGAATATTAACCGGCTCTCTTGAACACTCCTTCCTTCTAGGGCCCTAACCCATGGGATTCCTCCAAGTAGGTCCCTGAAGAGGCCAAAGTTTGCTCTCCTAAACTCCAGGGTTGCGATCCTACTTAGTGCCCTGCCTCTTCCTCGCAGGTTCCTGAACTCCACCGTCTCATGGTCACTGCAGCCAAGCCTGTCCCCAACCTTCATATCTTCCACCAGACCTTCTTTGTTTGTTAGTACGAGGTCCAGCAGCACACCTCTCCTTGTTGGCTCCTCCACCACCTGTGTCAAGAAGTCGTCACCAATGCTCTGCAGGAACCTCCGGGACTGTTTGTGCCTGGCTGTGTTGTCTCTCCAGCAGATATCAGGGTGGCTGAAGACCCCCATGAGAACCAAGGCCCAGGATTGTGAGGCTACTTCCAGCTGACTGGTAGGTCACAGATGTGGAAATTATGTCCTTTTGAATTCCATTGAGAGCTGGGAGTGCTTCTCCTAAATCATAGCACATAAACCACATGGTGTCTTGAAGGCATGGAACATTAGCCTTAACAGGATGTTGCTAGTGAGTAGAGGAAAATAAAATTATGAGAAGAAGGTAAGAAAAACTCAGGAAACTTATGACTTTGAGTAGGCAAGATACAAGAGCTATAAAACAAACAACATTGTGCTATTCATAGCATAGGATTAATAGCATGGAATAGGATGAATAGCATCCTATTTCAGAAAGGCATTTAAGCATATTCTTAAATTAACCTCTGCTCAAGAGACCATTTAAGCATATCTATAAACATTTTCTTAAACTCCACTGACATGTTGAAGTGCTAATCTGAATATACTTTTCCTGGACTCAGGCCAATACACAGCAAATAGCTTAAAATCACTCATGCCTTAGAGGATACCACATCTTGAAATATATTAATTGTGGTCACGTCTATCAATATTTTAAAGGCTAAAATCTAGAAAACAACCCTCTTTCCCCTATATACAAGTACTACTGTAAACCTCAAATATTAATCTCTTATGTTTTCTTTGACAAGAATCTATTCCCATAAAGGTGCCTGATCGAAGCCAGCAGATCCCTGGAGGAAGAAATTTCATTCTGCATCTGTAAGGGCTCCTCTCTGTCACAGGATTTCAGTGCACAGCATGAAGCTATCCATGAGCTGTGTCACTCAAAAAGGCCTCGAGAAACATTGGTGTATGTTGCATAGAGAGTCTGACTAAGCAGTATTGCCAAATGCTGCTCCAAATTATCATTCTTTTCAGAAGTCTCAAAGTTTTATTAAATAGCTGCAAGAAGAAGAGATGAGTTTTAGATGAGTTCGTTAACTTAATAATAGCAAAATTCAGGGCTCATTTTGGGGTCTAGTCAATAGATTGACTAGAATCACTGTTCTCACTTGATTTCATATGATGGATTACAGCTTAAACTAAAGATCGTGTATGTCCTCACAAATTCCCTCTAGTGACTCCCTTACTCTCTGCAGAAGCAGTAGTGCATTAGATGCCAAACTCTTGCAAGAAAAGCATTAAGAAGACAACATGACAAGGAAATTAACTTGTTTTACTACGATGGGGACAGCTGCAAGGTTGTGTATGTCTGTTTTTGTTTTGATGGGGATGACTTGCTACCACACCAGAGAGAAACGCTGTGAAACGCTGTGAAACGCTCTGTGGAAGAGCAGGGATCCATGAACCTCTATGGTAGAGCCACACATGAGCAAGAGTTGTGTCCTGTCTGGGTCTCAGGTTCAACACAGGAAAATCAGAGCAGAAGGACCTTGTCTCTGCCACAGTTTTTGTTTGACCTTGGAGAAAGTTGGTTTAGTTAAATATTGCTTGATCCTTGGTTGCTTAAATTCAGCCACCTCACAGTATAAATGACCTGATTTTATTAGGTGATGAATATTAATCAGGGATTGCAATAGGTGGTGTAAGTAACTTGCAGAATTTCTGTCACTGGAGATTTTATATAACAGCTTAAGCAAACGCCTGTTAGGAGACACCTAGGCATTGCTGACCCTGCTGTGGAACAGGGAGGTGCACTCAACTTCCAGACCTGTTTTCTAAGATTTATTTAAGTACATTCACCCTAAAAGGACATCGACATCTACATATGCTTTGGAAATGAGGCAATCTTTCTCTGCCACCTAAATGTGAGACTCAGTATCAAATGTGCACTTGGAATAATGCATAAATGTTTTTATGACTTTACAGATTGCTATGAAATCCTTGCAATGCATTTACAAATAGAATGAATGCTCTCATTAGGTATAAAAGAAAGTAATTTTGGTCTACATTTCAGTGGAAATTCAAAAGGTGCATAACAATCCCGTCTTTTGAGAAATACTTTTAACATTTTTCCTACCAATATTCTAGTTTGTGAGTGTTAAACTGTAAGTGTATAGTTTATAAATATTATAAATTTATAAATATTATACTATATAATATTATATAGTGCACATTAGACATATATGAATAATACAAAATGGTATTTTCTTAAAAGATATATTCAACTAGCCTACTTAAAATACTTCAAAGAAAACTGATTCATGGGACTTCTCTCTGACAGACTTGCAATTACAAAGTACATGACAGATCCTTGAGTAGCAACAGGTTGGTACTTTTCATGAGCAGTTTTTATTTTCTCTTCACTTGCTTCTGCTTCTTGCAGCCTTGTTGTAATGGCGCCTAAAAGAAAAACATTTTTAATAGCATTTTTGATCAGCATTTCTGCAACCGGGAACTCAATACTGGCAACAATGAAGAAAACTTCTTTCAGTCAAGGCGCCAGTGGTTGCAAGGACAGCTGCTCTGGGGCTTAACTCTTTGGTGATATGTAGATGCTATCTCATCCTGAAGGGGACATTACTCCATTTCAAGAGCTATATAGCAGTTCTGTTTGCCACAGACAGGAAGCTCAACATTGAGAGATACTTCTGGTCTAACATACTGTGTGCTTTAACACAGAATAAAAATATAAACCTAAACCCTAGAAGAACTGTGCAGCATTTTGTGACTTTACTCCCAAGAAAAGGGAGTACATTACACAGACACTATCCCAGAAGATCATGAAAACTGAGTCTGACTCTTGGATTAAGAATTCTGGCTAGAAAAAAGGAAAGCGTACAGTATGTTCGGAATGTTTGGAAAATAGTTAATTGATGACTGTTATTCAAGCAAAACAACTTGTAATCTTTGTTTTCTGAGTGGTGCGGAGATCTCAAGGTTTTTGTCACAGCAGAGGGGCAGCCTAAGTTCTCAAGGATTTTAGGAATGCAAATGTCAGTTGAATTATGCCAGGTTATACCAGCTGAGAAATGCTTTCCATGGAGAAGTCTGCTCACAGCTGTATGCAAATAACTGTATAAGTGATTTTCTGAGAGAGAGAAAGGTACTTAATTCTTTAGGGCTCCCTTAGTTATGTGGAGACCACATACAAGATGTCTTTCTTTCATAGTTGGGATGATGTATTTTACAATGCAGACCTTGGTCTGTTAAGATGTAGGTCACTGTAAGAATTTTACAACAAAAAGAATACAGCTGTATATGATGAGTATCACAATAGTTTCACATTTACCCTTATTTTGACAAAAGCCCTGTTTGACCAATAAAATGCAGCTGATTGCGAACAAGCATGGCAAGCATAATACTTACTAAGCCAAATGGGGCCACAGAGTAAACATTGCCATTAATAGAGATAAATAAATAATGTAAAATTGCAAGTTAGATGATAGAATGACAATACAGAAAGTTTTCATTTTCTAACAGGCTCTAGACAATTATTCTTTTCTCTGGTCCAAGGTGAAGTTGTCCTGCTGCCTATTACAAGCTTCTGCAGGTACTGACAAATACTGATTTCAATAACAACCACTGGAACAAAGTTTTTTAAACCTTGAATATTAAAATGGCTTGAAAACACTAATAAAATACACCATGGGAAGACTCGTGAGTAATTCGTTTCATTTTTTTAAAACAGTTTTATTCTAGTTTAGGCTATTTCAGTATTAATCCAGATTTTCAAAAGCTGGATGCTACTTAAATTAATCTGTAGAAGTAATTCTATCCAGGTGAAGCATAAAACCAAAAATCTTTCTACAACATCCTGCACAGATTTATGCCAGTCATTTCTTCTGGTGTCTTGCAGGGAACTGCAAGCATGTTTCCCGCCTTTGCTTCCTGCAGTGTGTTGATGAGTTCTTCACTCTCCAAGACATTTTCCTGAGAAGCAAGTAACGCTCTGAGACTTTTGTTTCCAATGGCCATCATCTGCTTTTTTAATCAGCACTGATGCACACAGTGAGGTGAAGTCTTTGATCTTCATGCTTTGGTTTCTCCAGGCACACAACGTCACCGGCAAAGATTTGAATTTCCGGTTGGCTGCTCTGTCACTTGTGCCCATTGCTCTTCCCTCACTTTGTTCAGCGCTCCAGCAGTTCCTGCTCATTCCCATAAGAACTAAGCCAGATTCTGGTTCGCCTCTCCCCCGTTTTGCGCATCTTCAGTGGCATGAAGGCGCTGCTCCAATAAGTAAAGGTGGACTCTTCAAGGGGCAGAGGGATGAGTACCCGACAGGCAAGGTGAGGGACCATGTCCTCAGTGTCCAAATTAGAGGCTTGGTTCTTGGGGTAGGGGAAATCTGGTCAGAGGTGCTGACCCTTCTTTGGCTGATCTACATAATATCGGGGCTTGTAAGGGCTCCTGTCTTGACCGAGTCTCTGCTTCCCCTTTCAGCCCACATGATAAACACAGATGAGCTGGGGAGATGAAGTTCTGCATCTTCAAGAAACTACACGGGTTCTGAAACCTTAAAATAGCCAAGGATTCAGACAGCAAAGTCTTCTTTAGCTTCTTGGAGGGAGTCCACAAAAGCAGATACTAAAATATCACATTTGGCTAATTGTTACACCTAGCTGATATAAATTATGAGGTAATTACAATGTTTCCCCTGTTTATGGCTAGGAACAGGGCAACCTTTGCAGGTGCACAGGGAACACAAACTAGAGCACAGATCCAGAAAGGACATTCAATATATATTTAAAAACAACTACAGGACTACTCCCATTTTTTTCCAGGAGTTTAACAAGTATGTTAACAAGTATGCATAAAGTTAAGAAAATTTTTACCTCATGAACTGAGGGCTTTAGAGATTATGTATGAAAGACTAACACTTTCTGTTAATCCCATGTTATTGTTACAAATGTATTTGATATTGTGATATTAAAAAGTAAGATGTAAGTGACACATTTTAAAAATAAGTAGTATGAATTTAAAGTGATGAAATACTCTTCAAATCACCTAATATAGGCCTTATATTATGAGGTGAGAGTCTTGCGCTATTATAACACTGACTGAGGACAATCTCCTTCCATCTTCTTCTGCGATGAACACATATTTAGGACATATCCTTTATTATATATGTGTAACAATATTGACTGCACAAGGTCTGGAGAAACCAGATGGTGTTTGAGGCAACCAGTTGGAGAGGCCCCTGCTGTGAGTAGGGGCCTGGACGAGATGACCCTTGCAGGTCCTCAGCACAGCGGGTCCTGTTTGTTCCACACTCTTCAAACTAAGTCCAGTTCTCCTGAAGTTGAACTGTCAGCAGTTCATCATCATCATTAAACACAGTGGTGGAAAATATCTACACGTTCAGAGTTGTAGAAAAACACTTTAAGAGGAAGAAATAAAGGTTCTTGAGGTTGTTAATATTTCTCGTGAGCTGGCAGTTCATGTCTTTTTTTATACTGTGTCGAATTAAATTCAAAAAGAACTACTGGAACGGTTTGAAAGCCACAGATCTCATCACTCAGTCTTCTAGGCCAGATCTGGTTACAGTGAAACTGATTATAGTAACTTGAATGCACCCTTGTATCACCTGAGATAATTTCGAAACTTCCTCCCTGCTGAGTAATGCAAGCAAACAGTGATTAATTATGGTAATTATAAATGAGTGCTACATGCAGTAAGAGTTTTAGTTGAGAAGGGATTTTCCATCTTAACTAAAAGTAGAAAATTTCATAACATATTCACAATTTTTCATTTAGTTTGAAATTTCATGTGCTTATTTCTTTCCAAAAATAAACTGGTGAAGTTCAAAGAAACCTTTGAAGTAACACAAAGTCAGAAAAGCAAATCTATGTTTAAAATAAGTCAAATGCATCTCTAAGTAAACTCACAGAAAGAGGATAAAGGGAATTGCTTAGAAATAAACCTGTTTAACTCCTGGATTCTTGCACTGCTAACCATACTTTCTAAGCATTCTTGCTGAATTCTTTCTCTAACTGTCAGTATAACATTTCCTGTAACAGATACTTTTATTTTTCATTTATTTAAAGAACTAAGAATTCTTTCTCTTTCCTCATTCTTTATGTTTCCTCTGTTTGTAATTTAAAATGTATAAAAAAGGTTCGCAGTAACATGGATCAGCAGAATCAGAAAGACCTCCATGTCCTTTTAATAAAGACAGATGAAAATGATGAGACCAGGACACATTCAAGGACCAATACCACATGATACCTCAGGAAAGTAGTGTGGATTTGGTAAGTCAGATGTGATGTAGAAACTGAAGTTTTAACCATAATCAGCATCAGAATCTCCAAAGCGATTCCAATCGCCAAAGCAATTACAAATCTGCAAAACTTTTTCAATGTGAAATAAAAGTCAGTATTATAAAAAGAGGTTTAAAGGCAGGTTAAACTTTAGAAATAGAACTTGGTTAAAGTTTAAACTTCGTTAAACTTTAGAAATAGAAAGCAAGTCAAAACGGAAATGCAAGAAAAGAAAAGTTGCTGTTAAAACAAAATTAATTTAACACAGTTCTCTACACAGTAAAAATAATATCTTCATGTTCCCCTATTCTTTTCTGTATTTTAACTCTACTTTAGCCCTTCTGCATTTTTCATAGAATGGTCTACATGTTAACAAAAGAAATTATCCTTGGATTAAACACATTGTGTTGTGTAAGTAGGAAACACTATCCACAGAGAGGAGAAAGAATTCTTTACTAACTTGACAATGAAAGATAAAGCAAGGTATTCATCCCTTGGGGACTTAGACCAAAAGTAATTCAAACACCTACTATGCAGAGAAATATTCATGCTGAAGTTAATAGAATAGGTAGGTGCTAAAAATTCTGTATATATTTAGGTCTTTGCTGGAGTAGGATTATTTTCCCAGTTGCATAATTCCAAAGTGCAATTTTAACGCTGACCCTTATGAGGCAGGGATTTAAAGAAAGTCTGAAGATGAAGAGAAAATACACACTATGGGCCTGAGGCATTGGCAGTCTGACCACATGAAGCAGCAAAGCAGCCTCTGGCCAAAGAAAGACACAGGTTGGGAAGAAGGCATGCAAGAAGGAGGCGAGAGCAAGTGCATGATGCTCCCCTTAGGCACCTGGTGCCTAG
This sequence comes from Apteryx mantelli, assembly GCF_036417845.1. Lineage (NCBI taxonomy): Eukaryota > Metazoa > Chordata > Aves > Apterygiformes > Apterygidae > Apteryx > Apteryx mantelli. The sequence goes on from NC_090020.1 coordinate 10,485,350, forward strand.
GACAGCCCAGAGCGGAACTCATGCTCTTCCACCACCTGTCCAGGAGGTGGCATCAGGAGCACATCAATCAGCTCTGGCTTCTAGCAGAATGGAGTGTCTCTGTGCTGAAGATGTCAGGCCCGGCACACTGGAAGAGGCAGGAAGCCCTTCAAGGCGGGATGAGTGAAGCTGCAGTAGAAGAGGCCCCTAATGCTCACCTTGCACTCGCTGTCTGCACAGAGCTAGGCTAGGGAGGGAGGAGAGGCTTGTGCTTGCAGAGCGGGGACTTCTTCCCCACACACTGCAGGGATCAAAGCCACAAAGTGTTCTCCAGAGGCTCCAAAAGCACCACAGTCTGCCACACCACTTGGCTCCTTTGCCAGGAGCTGTCGTGTTCAGCTACCCTCTCAGCAACGGACACCTCCAAAATCAGAAAGAAAGCCTTTGGATCCTCAGAGGGATTTCTCTCCCTGAACTGTCAGCTTGTGAAAGGACACCCCCAGCTGGCAATAGGGGCTGTGGCTGAAAATGCAGTACCAAGAGTGGAGTTAGGTGCCAGCCTGGCATCAGCGCCGTCCTCTGAGTTCTCCCTAGCCCTCATGTCATGGGCAGAGAAGCTGCTTGGCAAGAGAAAGGAAAAGAAAACTGCTGGGAGGGCAACAGAAACGCCAAAGCACAGCTCCTGCTCTTTTGCAAACACGCAAGAAGCGCTGACTCCGTCAGCCTCTTGCTCTTGGCTTAGGTGCTCCTAGCAAAAGGCTCCAAAGGAACCCCTCCATGCTAGCAAGGGCAAGCAGGCCTGTCTTTACGTTGCCCCTGGCCAAAGGCTCCTCCTTGGTGCTTGGAAGACACTTTGCAGGCCAGCCGCCCGGCTTAGCAACGATTGACCTTCCCTTGCTCAGGCGAGGACATGCTTGGGCAGCTCCTGTTTTTCTCTTGCCAGGGCTGAGAGCTCTGGGCTGCTTCTGCCGCCTTGGCAAGGGCAGCCCGGGGCACTGTGTGCTGCTGCTGCGCGGGCTTGGGGTGCCTTGTGGGGCCCTGTGGTGCCTTGTGGGGCTGGGGCCACGGCTGCGGCTGCGGCTGCCCAGGGCAGGCGTGTGGCAGAGCCACAGGGCTGGGAACGAGGGCCAGGGCTGGCCGCTGGCCCTGCACAGGGGCTGCCAGCACCCCCGCCACAGCACAGAGCACGAGTCACAAAGGCAGGGGGCTGTCACCGCGGCGCCCGCAGGCGCTGGTCCCGCAGCGCGGCCGCCCCCACGGCAGTGCAGCCTGGGACAGCGCCGGCTGCAGCAGCCTCGGCAAGGTGAGTGGCGCGGGGGCGAGGCTGGGCTGCACGAGGGCCGGGCCACCAGCGCCAGCCCCGCGGCTTCCTCGCACGCCCGCCCGCCCGCCCGCAAGGGCCGAGCTGTGCACAGCAGCGCCTTGGGCCGGCCACGGGGCCGCCTTGGCAGCTGCTCGCGCAAGTGCTGCCGGCTCCTGCTGCCAAGCTGCCTGCTCTCTCGCAGCCAGCCCCGCTCACTCGCTGCTCTCCCATCTCCTACAGGCCATGGCTGTGTGTCTTGTTCTCGTCCTGGCTGTGCTGGGCATCGTCCAGCACCCGCTCAAGGTCAGTGACCAGGTGGATCTGGGCACGCAGGAGCGGGTGCAGCGGCGCGTGCAGCACCTGAGGCATGAGATGGCTCGGCTGCAGCAAGAGGTTGAGCACCTCATGCAGCAGCAGAGCAACGTCAGCAAGGAGGAGCGCGTCTTTGCTGCCTGCGCCTGGTGGCAGCTGTGGCAGCCTGCGGGAGCCCTTGTGCTGCTCTTGGGGCACCGCTGGCTGGCCAGGAAGCGCCACGGGCAGTCGGAAAGCAGGAGCCAGCCGAGCACCTCCCGCAGCAAGCAAGAGGAGGAGAAGGAGGACTGCGCAGAGCAATGCGGGCATCCGGGCAGGTTTCTGCAGCAGCACCTCCAGTGGCCGGCGCAGGACTCGGCCAACACCTGGAAGGTGGTGGAGGAGCTGGTGGGCGACCTGCTCGCGGCCTGCCAAGTGCTCACCTGCCAGTCATTCTTCCCACGGCTGGCACCAGGCATCCACGTGGGCAGGGCCTGTGCAGGCTGGAGCCCTTGCCAGGACAACAGCAGCTACAGGCTGCTGGTGCCCCTGAGGCCACCACCCGGGCATGCCTTCCACCTGGAGGTGGCCAGCGCCCCGCAGCACGGCCGCGTCCGCGTGGAGCTGCAGTGCATGTGCCCCAGGCAGCGGGTGCTGGGCGACGTGCTGTGCTTCCTGCACCAGCCCCAGGCACAGCTGGCCACAAAGCAGGGCCCCTGCCTCCTACGCACCCTCTGCACCCACTCCTACCTCAACGTGCAGAAAACTGCACGCTGGTTCCAGCAAGTCGTGCAAAAAGCCTGGCGCCTTTTGCCTCCATCCCACCACTGCCAGCTCGTGGTGCTGCCCTCCTCCTGCACCTGCAAGCTCCAGCTGGCAAACGCCTCCGGGAGCACCCTGCTCGTCGACATCATCTTTGGCGTGCAGCAAGGCAACTTGGGCATCTTCTGGCCAGCCAGCGGGCCCAGGCTGGCCTCTCCAGAAGTACAGCGCTGTTGGAGAAGCGCACTGTGCCACGCATGCCCTGCAGGGCACACGCCACCTCCAGCGTCTGCACCGCCTCTCCTCTCTTCTCCACACATCGCTGCTTTCTCCCTTCCGCTTGAAGGAGCTGGAGATACACCTCTGCAGGCTCCTGCCTCTGCGGCAGCACCTCTCTGAGATCCCCACATGCCTGCATCGCTGCCTGCTGGACACATGCCTCCATGGCTTCCACTCAGGCAACAGGAGGGTGCCTGTGGCGGTCGCCGAGGTGCTGGCTCTGCGACGCCGGGCACCTGCAGGGACCCCTCAGCAGCCTCTTGCACTAAGCATGCTGAAAGAGGTCTTCCTGCCCAGAGATGCAGTGGCAGGCTTCACGCCGCCAGCCACCGAGCATCCAGAGCCCTGCAGCCAGAAACTCCCTTGCCCAGGGCAGCAGCACTGCTGCCACTAGCCCAATAAAGGAGCTTTTTGCAACAAACGCCCTGTGCCCAGAGTCTTTCTGCAGCTGCTCTGCTAGCAGCCCTCAGCTGCCGACGGGGCAGAGCTCCTGCTTAGCAGGGCAGCCCGCAACCCATTGCCAGGGCTGCACTTGCCAGCAAAACCTTACTGAAGCTGCTCAGTAACAGCATGCTTCTTGCTGATGCTTGCCTCTTCCACGTTGGCGCTCATCATGAGGCCGTATGCAAAACCCGCTGGCTTTAAGACGCGCACCCTAGCTGCGCTGCCAGGACGCAATAGCAGGCAGCTGATGCCCTCCCGCCGGCACGCATGGCTACAGGGCTTGGTGACTCCTCTTCCTGGCGCTTCAGCTTGCTGCGCCTTGAGAGCTCCCTGAGAAGCCAGCTCAGAACCAGCGGGGGCTTGTCGTCTTTCCTTGCCCATTTCCCTTGCTGGTGCCTGGTGACTTTATGCTCTTGCCCCGCATGCCCCGCAAGAAGCAGGGCCTTCTCTGCTCCTGCTGCACAGGTTGACCAGGAGCCAGCAAGGTGCCCTTGCACCTAGCAAGGCCAACAGCAGCTCCTCATGCATGAGGAGCAGCGCAGTCAGCAGGCCGAGCAAGGGCATCCTTGCCCTCTACTCAGCACTGGCCTGGCCCGGCCCCATCTGCACTGCCGTGTGCGGTGCTGGGCTCCCCAGTGCAACAGAGACATGCACTGACGGCAGGAAGGGCAGCACAGGGCCCGCATCTTCAAGGGCCTGCAGCATCTCTCATACCAGCAGAGGCTCAGAGAGCTTTCCCTGCTCAGCCGGGAGAAGAGATGGTGCAGCAAGGCACCGGATGCCTGCGTCTAAATACCTGATGGGGGCACAGGAAGGCAGACGGAGCCAGACTCTTCTCAGTGGTGCCCAGCAGAAGGACAAGAGGTGCCAGGCACCCACTGAAGTGGAGCCAGTTCCACTGAAGCATAACAAAGAAGAGAAAACATGCTTTGCTGCGAGGGTGGTGGAACACCTGAGCAGCTTGCCCAGGGTGGCTGTGGAGTCTCCTTCCTCGGAGGGATTCAAGACCCGACTGCACACGGCCCTGAGCAACCTGCTGCAGCTGGCCCTCCTTTCGGCAGGGGCTTGGACTCCACGAGCGCCACGGGGGCCTGCCCGCCGCAGCAACGCTGTGCTGTGGGGAAGCCGCAAGTTTAGCTTGCCTTCCCCACGTGGCCCCAAGCCGCACTGAACTTGCTTGCGACTCCCCCGTCCTTCCCAAGGCAAGACCAGGGAGGAAATTCCATCTGCCAACACAAAAAAATTAAGAGGCAGTCACAGAATTCTCCTGGTAAGAAGTAAACAAATATGTATGCAAGAGTCAAGGCTAGAGACACAGAAATAGCTTGTTACATTTTTACAGTGTAACCACTAAAAAAGCTACGTTCTCTCCATCATTTATACCTGAATTGTGTGTCTAGGCATGACAGCATTTGAAGGTATGCCTTGTGTTCTGTGCTAAGTCCACAGTTACTAGAACTTAGAATTGCCATGGTTCAGGTCAGTAAAAGAGGAGGAACTATTCAAAGCCCCTTCTAAGCAGCTGCTATTGGTAATCATGTTAGCCTGTTTTTTTCTGTCAAGGAGACAAGGCCTAGCAAATGCTCGAAGCCACCATTAAGCCAACTCCCCTTCCTAGAAGGGATGAAAGCCAGAGAGAATCTTCAGTTCTCAGGCAGAGCTTCTCATTCTCTAGGCTCTCTGATGGGCATCAGGTGATCCTGCAGTGACCAAGCACAGTCACATAAATACTTCAATTTAGAGAGGATGCCTTCTGCCTCTCCCAGTCCGCACATTTACAAACTAATTAAAAATAGGAGACAAGTCAAACACAGAAAAATATGGATGGACCCAGACTTCAAAGTCCATAGCACAGAATTTCAGATAGCATTTGACATTTAGGTCCAGATCGTTCCAATTACAAAACTGAGAGAGAGAAGCGAGTAACAAAGAAATTTAGCTTACAAACATTCCCATTTCCTAAATTAAACTCATCCAGCAGCCCGCAAAAAACTCTTCCTACACCTCCTATAGCAGCAGTAACACAGAACTCAGATGAAATAGAAGGGCAAAAGGAGCCTCTTCAGACTAGCGCACACAGTTGTTACTATTTTCTTCCCAAAGAATTTAATATGCTTTGGGTATATGCAGCTAAATGCCTTGCTTTACAAAACTGTAAACTCTCAACAAGTATAACTGAAAAACATTAGAGTGTTGCAAGAGAATTTTGAGCAACCCTGGATCAAGAAGAAGTGTACTCTAAAGCTTTATCTAAACAGCAGCCGCTTCCAGCCTGTTTAGCCGCCTCCTCCTGTACCCGTAATGTCTTTTCCACACATGCAGTCATCAGCAATGAACCCAGATTCAGCCAGAGCAGTCTCACAAGCCCTTCTTACAACAGCTTTTGCAAGATCCCTGAATGCCAATAGACAGATCGTCCAACTCAAAAACAAGAATGCACTGTGCAACTACGACAGCAAAACACTAGCAGAATACATAGGAAACTCCAGAGCTTTGAAGCAATGACAACTCGTTATCTCCTACAGTTGTGTCAACTGGGAATCTGAATTCTTTCAGCACGTATGTGTAACCTTTTTCAACATGACAAAGCTGCATGTCACTCATTCGGTAACACGTGTTTTGAATGTTAAGCAGTGCTGGTCACGGGGACCGACAAACAATAAATGTAACGTCTCAAGATAAAGGTGCACATCTAGAAATATGCCCTTTTTTTAAAAAAAAAAAAAAAAGGTATATTAACCTTTAGGAAACAAACATATCTGTATCTGTTTTTACAAAACCTACATGACCAGATTAATAGGTTCAACTTCTTTTGAAGAAGCAGCAAATAGTGCGTTAAGGATGAAAAGGGTCTCCTGCAAAGCTTTAGGCAGCCACTAATTTTCTTGATACGGACATTTGTCCTCCATTAACATATGGCTTCCGTTTCCCAAAGATGGCAAACACAGAAACCTTGGAAATTCTTTTATGATACCAATACTCTTGTATCCACTGAGGTAAAGGGAGGAATTTAACTTCGCCACTGCATGTGTGGATAACTCCTTTCAAACTAACAGTACAGTAGCTTTTTGTCTTGATGCAGTCATAGCCAATGACTCCAAAACAAACATAGAGTTTTCCTAACAGGACACATGCCTTTCACTAAACATGCAACAGAGGTTATATAAGCTATACATGAAAATTATATTCACACTGTACATACGAAAAAGGTGAAATATAAGTGTACGTAACATATCTTTGTGCCCTGCCCTCTCTCCCTAACAGCAAGATTTTAGATTTAATCACCTTAGATTTAGCAAATCAGTATTTGTCCACAAACATACACACTCAGGGAAATGACCAGATAAGTTGTGCAGAATGCGGGAAAGAATCTATTAAGAAAAGGGATATATGGATCAATGTAGGATACAGCTCTCAATGGAGACGTTAGAATGACATGGGCGTGTAGCTAACAAATGCCGTATCCCCCGTAGTTATTGAAGTCTGATCACTGTTCATGGCCATCAATTATTAGAGCTCTTCTCTCTCTTTCTCCTGATGATCTGTAGTCTTGGGACCCTCCGTTTCACCCTCCGTCCTGCCCCCATCATCAAATTTCACAGCTCTCCCTTCCTTCAAAATAAATATTCTCTCCATCTCTGGTTACCTCCCATATCTTTCTTCAAAATTGTCAAAGGGGAACTTAATTCTTTCACATCAAAATCCCTCATTCTGTATTCCTTACTTGCAGCAAAACTATGCTGAACTCACACAGATACTGGGAATCCAGCATGGTTAATGATTTGATTCAAGTATGTCACCTGCTCTTCTCTTGAAGCTTCTGGAAGCTCACTGAAAGGAGCAGAATGGGCCAGCAGTTCCAAAGGAGCAGGCCATTTTCTTGTACCAGCTGATGCCTGCAGGAACCCACAAGCTAAGAGCTGCTTTTCTTCTGATATAGGTATTCAGTCTGCTTACAATGCTGATACACTTTTAGTGCGGGCTAGAGGAAAGAAAAGATGGTCTCCTGGCACCATCTCCATCCTTTGTGCTGGCAGACCCCTCTATTGGAAGGGCCTGTAGGAATTTTAGCGGCATGTGACCACAACCCATGTTCCGTGGATCACTACAGGACTAGATCTACAGCGACAATTCAAAATTCTGAGCCACTAAAGAGACTGCTGCTTTACGTAAGCGAGGAATGAGCAGAAAGATTTGGGGAACGGCAAGGGCAAAGGAGACTGTTTTTGTAAAAGTTAAAAACAAAGTAGTCCAAAATGAAACCCCCAGATGATCAGTTTTTTAAATAGACACGCTCTCCCTTGGAAAGCTTAAAAACAACTGCTTCACGGTTGTGCTAAACGATGGAAAATCGGGAAGAGAAAACAAAAGGAAGAAAACAGCCTATCTTATTATCCCATTGAAGGAGAGACAGTTAAGAAGCATTATAAATGGCGGAAACACAAGGAGCTGCAATTGATACCGACAGCCTCAGTCAATGTTGTTTAACTCTTCCACTGTGAAGATTTCTTTTCAGTAACTCATAACTTTACCATTTTACTTGTTTGACAAAAATCTTTTCCTTGGAGATATCTAAAGCTGAGGTAACACCGTGTGAGTACTGCTGCGAGTGCGAGTCCAGTAAGGCTCGGGTATCAGTAGCAGCAAGATCCAAATTCAGAATGAAAAATAAGAAGTTAAAGCAAACACTGCGACAGTCAATCCTTGCTAACTGCTGACCTCCTACGGCTGAATTTCTAATGCCACTCCTTTAGACACTGTATTAGCAAGTACAGTATGTCTACGCTATGCTGTTGTCAGAGCATCGCCTACATTGTCTCTTTGCCCTAGGTAAAACTGTTTGTGAAAACTTCCATGGAAAACAGGTCATCTATTTCCAAGGACACATGAAGCTATCAAGAGCCAAGCTAGGGAAAAAAAAAAGAAAAGAAAAGAAAAGACATGGTTCTTCAGCTATGAAGAAGCAGATCTGTGGAAATCCTGGCCAGAACACGTTGCAGACACTAGAAGTTGGCCAGGGTTGAAGTGGAAGTTGAACAGGCGTGTGGAAGAGAAATCCATGACGTTACTAAGAACGTAAAACCCACATCCGATTCAGGAAGAAAGCCCCCAAGCTAAGAACTGCTGGCAGCTGGGAGAGAGAGTATTACCGGGAAGTATCATATAGGCTTGGCCTACTCTTACCAAGATGTTCTATCAGGTCACATCTGGAAGACTGCAATTAAGTACAAAAGGCCAGGTCTGCACTCTACTGCTGTGCCATTAGCCTCAGAGCAGCTTTAGAGCCTAGTTGCAGAAGTCTTACACAGGTTTCTGCAATGCCCAGAGCTACCAAGGGCAGACGACCCCGATCGCTTTCCTTTCCCCTTACAGCACAACATTTTGACAGTGTTTTCTTCTCATTAGCCTATACACTGCCAGGTGCTGTGAATTCTTGAGCAGGCTGCCTTAGCCGATTCTCAGCCCCTCAGCACAGCTGAAACAGCTTGAAGTGTCAGTAACAAGGTCTATAGACCTGAGGACTATAATATTGCACATTGGAGACACCCTTAATGGGTCACAATGACCTTCAGAATAAAAGAGCATGCTGAACGCCTCCGCTACTCTGATCTCTTAAACCCCTAGGCAGCACCGATTCAGAAACCCAGATTTCTAGTTCCGAGCACTGGACTCACAAACAGCAAGAGCTCCAAATTTCTAGCTTGCTGTCTCTTCCTTGTTCTGCATCATGCACAAATTTCAGAGCAGTAGAGTTTGGTGCTGTTTGGGAGCCAAACAAACCGGCCTTTCCCTCGGTCTGCGGGCATTACTGACTGTACCAAGCAGCTCCCCATTTGTATGTCTGCCACTTCTGCTGTTCTCCCTGTTGGGTGGCAGTGAGAGCTTCTTGGACATTGTTAACAACAAGTTAAATATACCTAGCTTTTGAAGAAAAAAAATAATGAAGGTTTGTCATCTCAAAATCTAATCTGTACAATTTTAAATGCCTAGATACTAAGTATCTCACAGAAAAAAATAAACTACATCAGCAGAAACAACATTAAAGCACACACACATTGCTGACATTCCTTTCCTTGTTAGGCATACATTGAATAACAATAATTCTCAAAGATTACGAGAATCTGTTTGGCTAAGAGATGTATGAACTTGTCCCCATAAAATAGAAGGCAACATGCCTGTGAAGAGGAGGGGAATCTTGTACCCGTAATTTTCAAAATGTTTCCTCTCTTCCAAAATCTTTCAAGGCACGCATGCTCTATCTTACTGCATAACTCTAGCACTTTTGCTGCTAAATTTTACAGCTGTTGAAAGCCAATTTTTTCTCCTTCTCTCTTCAAGCAGATGAAGCACAGGATTGCAGGTTCTCCAAATCTGGCTCCACTGTCAAGTCCAGAGAAAACGGAATGACCTGGCAGAGATGTCTGCCAAGTCAGTCAGTCTTGATTAACAGATCATGAATATTACTCTGTTCAGGACATCTTGCTGAAGGTGAGATGACTTGCAACAGTCAGTAAACGCTGCATGAAAGACAGAACATTCAGCCTGGGGAACAGGAGCAGCTAAAAATCGGGAGGAGGGAGGCCAGTCCCCTACATATGCAAGGCAGAGGAGATGACAGGAGAGGGCAGAGGCTGGGGAGGGGTGGGGGGGGGAGAAGACGCCCCGGCCGGGGACGCCGCGCTCCAGGCACCGGCGCTCCGGGCTCCCGCCCGCCGGACCGTTGCCCAGCAACGGGCGCCCAGACCTGCCTGACAGGGCTCGCGCGGCGGCGTGTCGCCTACCACCTCCCCCCCGCCCCGAGCCCCGCGCGCGCCTTTCTCCTCAGCCAATGGGAGCCTCTGGGGCTGCCGGGCAACAAGCCCCGCCCCACAAGCGCCTGAGGAGAAAGAGCAGCGGTGCGAAAGCGCGGGCGGTGCCGTTGGCGCCTGAAATGGCGGGTGGTGCGCGCCGCCGGCCTGAAATGGCGGATGGCAGCGCAGGCTGCAGCAGCCTCGGCAAGGTGAGTGGCGCGGGGGGCGAGGCTGGGCTGCACGAGGGCCGGGCCACCAGCGCCAGCCCCGCGGCTTCCTAGCACGCCCGCCCGCCCGCCCGCAAGGGCCGAGCTGTGCACAGCAGCGCCTTGGGCCGGCCACGGGGCCGCCTTGGCAGCTGCTCGCACAAGTGCTGCCGGCTCCTGCTGCCAAGCTGCCTGCTCTCTCGCAGCCAGCCCCGCTCACTCGCTGCTCTCCCATCTCCTACAGGCCATGGCTGTGTGTCTTGTTCTTGTCCTGGCTGTGCTGGGCATCGTCCAGCACCCGCTCAAGGTCAGTGACCAGGTGGATCTGGGCACGCAGGAGCGGGTGCAGCGGCGCGTGCAGCACCTGAGGCACGAGATGGCTCGGCTGCAGTAAGAGGTTGAGCACCTCATGCATCAGCAGCAGCAGAGCAACGTCAGCCAGGAGGAGCGCATCTTTGCTGCCTGCGCCTGGTGGCGTCTCTGGCAGCCTGCGGGAGCCCTTGTGCTGCTCTTGGGGCACCGCTGGCTGGCCAGGAAGCGCCACGGGCAGTCGGAAAGCAGGAGCCAGCCGAGCACCTCCCGCAGCAAGCGAGAGGAGGAGAAGGAGGACCGTGCAGAGCAATGCGGGCATCCGGGCAGGTTTCTGCAGCAGCACCTCCAGTGGCCGGCGCAGGACTCGGCCAACACCTGGAAGGTGGTGGAGGAGCTGGTGGGCGACCTGCTCGCGGCCTGCCAAGTGCTCACCTGCCAGTCATTCTTCCCACGGCTGGCACCAGGCATCCGCGTGGGCAGGGCCTGTGCAGGCTGGTGCCCTTGCCAGCACAACAACAGCTACAGGCTGCTGGTGCCCCTGAGGCCACCACCCGGGCATGCCTTCCACCTGGAGGTGGCCAGCGCCCCGCATCAATCACCGTGGCACGGCCGCGTCTGCGCAGAGCTGCAGTGCACATACACTGGGCAGCGGGTGCTGGGCGATGTGCTGTGCTTCCTGCACCAGCTCCAGGCACAGCTGGCCACAAAGCAGGGTCCCTGAATCCAGATTCAGTCAGAGAAGTGTCACAAGCTCTTCTTACAATATCTTTTGCAAGATCCCTGAATTCCAATAGGCAGATTGTCCAACTCAAAAACAATAATGCACTGTGCAGCTATGATATCAAAACACTAACAGAATACATAGGAAACTCCGGAGCTTTGAAGCAATGACTGTCACCGAAATCGGGAATAAAACTCCTTAACACCAATGTAGTATTAAGAAGCAGGCGTTCTCTTTATTATGGCGCCGGATGCACGGGGAATCGCTCCGCCCAGTGTGCATGCCCCAGTCGCATCATCCAAAGTTCATATTGCTCTGTCACATACATATGCATTAGATTTCCTGGAATGAGTATACATATTCATTCTATTTCCTGGAACTAATTATCATATCTTCATAGCCATTACGCATGCGGTCTGAGTCTCCGGGGGGCTTCTGTTGGGGTCTCTGGTGCAGCTGCACACATAGGACAGAGTGTAAAGGAAAACCTTCGTCCTTCCGGTATGACAGGTTTATTTCTTAATTTTAATTTTCTCTCTCTTTTCCGACGTGGTCGTCCTGATGGAGGTGGTTGTACCACTCTAAAGAGGGGCATTAACAGACCTAGCTAACAAGGTCCATACCATCCTCCAGGTAGCCAGCTGTATGCTTTTTTCCACAGATCCAATATGTGCCATTAACGTGGCCTTCCCAGATGGTTGATTTGTTTGCAGTTGCCTCCCAGGCTTGATTTGAATACCACCAGGTGAGGTTACCTCCCACCGTACCGTTTGGGTGCTGTAAGGGAAGAGCGACATTGCGGGAAGGGGTTAGGTAATATCTGCACTTCCTTTCTCCTGCCTTGAACCCACCCGTTTTGTTCATTTTGTAACAAAGAAAGCCGTCCTCCACGTAACCTAATTTTATAGCTTCAGGTTTAGGTTTATTTCCACTATCATTCGGTAGAGATGGCTGTTTCGGCCACTCAGCCGACACCATGCTATTATTAGTTTCAGCAGTAGAGTTGGTGGCTAGGGAGTCCGCATAGGTATAGCTTGTTGCTTTTCATCGTGCCTGATTATTCCAATTGTGTAAAACACAATATTCTGACCATGCTAGAGGGGTGGGTTTAAAAGGAAATCCTGTTCCCCCCAACATTACCTGCGAACATATCCAGCAGTTTGCCACGTTGCATTTCTCTGCCGATTGTATTTTTGCCTCCTCGTAAAGATTTTCATGGTTCGTTCCCTGATTGACTGAGCAGTCAGTTAATGTCATGGCTATGCCAGCTGAAATACTAATAATCTGTTGATTAGTTCTCATGCTGGATTAATTAATCAACTCTTAATTTTCTAATTTTAAAAAAAGCAAAAAAACTCGACAAATAACTCAGCAACACTGCCGGGTTCCAGGTTTCAGATTATTTTCTGCATTCTTATTTGAAGAGGATTTTTATCCGATGGAATGACTTTCCACTGAGGTTCTTTTGGCAGTGATGCTGGCTTAACTCGAGTGTAATGAACCCAAGGTTCGATTCCTTCCGCCTTGAGTGCGGTGTAAGTTGTCAGGAGTACCTGAAAGGGTCCCTTCCACCTCTCCTGTAAAGGTTCAGAGTTCCACGTTTTTATGTACACGAAATCTCCGGGCTGACACTGATGGACAGGAGTGTCCAGCGTGAGTGGTCCTGTCAAAACAATAGGCCGTCGGAGAGCCGCAAGGGCTTTCCCTAAAGAAATCAGATATACCTTTAAATCTGTTTCTCCTTTTACACGGATCTCCCCTGGAATCAGCGGCGCTTGGTATGGTTTCCCATATAATACCTCATAAGGACTAATCTTACTCCTAGAGCTGGCTGTCTTCTGATTCTCAAAAGAGCCAGTGGAAGGGCCTGTGGCCATCTTACAGAAGTTTCTTGACATATTTTACTAGTCTGCTGCTTTAAAGTTTGATTCATTCTTTCTACCTTCCCACTCGACTGAGGCCTCCATGGGGTATGTAAATCCCACTCGATACCAAGAATTTTACTTAGCTGTTGGACTATATCTGCCACAAAATGCGGGCCCCGATCAGAGGACTTTCCTATCGGTACCCCGAATCTTGGTATTATTTCTTTGAGCAATAGTTTAGTCACTTGCCTAGCTTTGTTGGTGCGACAGGGAGAAGCTTCTGGCCATCCCGAGAAGGTGTCAGCCAATACCAGGAGATATCTATAAGCGTTTTGCCTTGGTAATTCAGAAAAATCCATTTGCCAGTAATCTCCGGGGGAGCTTCCTTGCTTAGTGGTCCCCGGGGGCGGTCTTTTCCTGTTCATAGGATTAATGTTTAAACAAACACAGGGCACTTTGCCATTACAGACTTTACTGTTCCAGTCATTCCTACACATATAATCGAATTCTGAAGACTAGAAATCATAGCCTCACTACCCCAGCGTGTTTCTTCGTGTTTCTTCTGCACAATTTCGGTCATCATCTGCGGTGGAACAATGACCTGTTTTGTAGGAGTTATTAACCAACCCTCTCCGTTTGGGGTTGCCTTTAACAGTAATGCTGATTGTTGATCTGCCTCACTGTAATTAGGACCAATGCAAGGATGCCTTGTCCAGCTGCCTCTTTGGCAGTTTTATCAGCTAATTGATTACCCACATTTACTGTGGTTTCTCCAGATTGGTGTGCCTTGCAATGCATTATTGCCACTTCCTTAGGTTTTTGGGGCAGTCCCAATGCAGGTGCTGACATCAGAGCCTTTTTAAAATCCCTAAAAGCTGCTTGGCATTTGGGGGTCCATAGGAGGAAGTTCTCGTCTGACCTCGTCAAAATTTCATAAAGGAATTTTACTAGTAGCCCGTAGTTGGGAATCCACAGTCTGCACCACCCGGCCATACCCAAGAATGCCCTCAGCTCTCGTGCAGTTCTTGCTTCTGCAGTTTGGCAGATGGCTTCTTTTCTGTCGGCTCCCAGTCTCTCCGCGGTCCTTGTGAAATCTCGAGACCTGAATAAATCACAGTCTCTTTCCCTACCTGAGCCTTCCTTTTGCATACACGATGTCCTCTTGGTCCTAGGAAATTCAACAGGCTTGTGCTCATCTGTAGACCCTCTCCCCTAGTCTCCGCAGCCAACAAAACGTCATCTGCATCCTGCAGTACTGTTCCTTCCAGGTTTTCCCTTTTCCATGATCCCAGTTCCTTGGCCAATTGATTGCCAAATATTGTTGGACTGTTTTTGAGCCCCTGAGGTAACACCGTCCGGGTAAGCTGTGTTTTGCGTCTGGTGGTGGGGCTTTCCCATTCAAAGGCGAATATTGCCTGACTGTCTTTGTCTAGAGGTAGGCAGAAAAAGGCCTCTCCTGGAGATCAAGTACAGGAAACCATTTATGCTTCTCCTTCAGGCATGTCAGCAAGGTATATGGGTTAGCCACTACTGGGTGAACATCTCGAACAATCCGATTCACGGCTCTTAAATCCTGAAGCCACCTATATTCCTTGCCATTTTGTTTCTTTACTGATAATATTGGGCTGTTAGATTCTGATTCACGCTCTATCAATAACCCCTCATTCAAAAATTTAGTTATTAATTCTTCCAGCCCTTTTCTAGCCTCCCGCTGAATAGGATACTGCTTTTGTCTTACCGGTTTAGTCCCAGATTTTAGAACAGCCTTCAGCGGTTTTGCCAATTTAGACCGACCTGGAATTCCGCTAGCCCGTACAACTGGTATTACTGCATCTTCTACTTCGGCAGGAATCTCTTCCTCTGGTTTCTGCGTGTTCTGTAACATAAAAATTCTCGCTTCCACAGCTTTTGCTTCAGGTATTAGTAGCTGCACCTCTCCATTCTTAAAGGTCATCTGCACGTTCAACTTATTCAATAAATCCCTTCCCATCGAGGGTATCGGACATTCAGGCATATATAAAAATGGATGAGTCACCCATTGTTTTCCCAATGTAAATTTTAAGGGCTGCAAAAAGGGCCGCTTCTCTCGTTTCCCTGTAGCACCAGCAACGCTTACAGTCTCACGGCTAAAGTTTCCTTTACGAGTATTAAGTCCTGTATCAACTAAAAATTCTACTTCATCATTTCCCAGCCTTAGTGTAACCCGGGGTTCGGCTGGGGATGATTCGCCGGTGCCCTTCAGGATTCATCGTTTAATGTCATTAGTCGGATGGCTTGCAGGGCTGGGTCTAAGTTCCCAGCCTGAGCACATTCCCTTTTCCAGTGCCCCCTTTCTTTGCAGATTGCGCACTGATCTTTCGCGAGAGGGGGTTGCGCAAAAGCAGGTGACGTTCCCGTTCCCTTATTTCCTTTCACGCCTCCGTAACCCCCTCCTGTGCCTTCCCTTTCTCTATAGGCTCCTCCAGGAGCCCTGGTTAAAGCAGCAATCAATCTCCCTTCTCTTCGGGTTTCCCTTCGAACCCGTCGCATCTCTTTTTCCTTCTGCCTATCATTAAAAGCCGTCCATGCCACTTCTAACATTTTCCCTAAATCTTTTGAATCCATCTCTTCTCATTTCTGAAGTTTTTTCTTTCTTATGTCTGGGGCTGATTGTCCCATAAAAACTGAAGCTAGCTGCTGGGCTTCCTCTGCTTTTTCAGGATCCAGGCTGGTATCTTTCCTGGCAGTAGCCTTTAATCGTTCCGTAAAAGCAGACGGGGATTCGTTTGGCTCTTGTCTGACCTCATATAGCTTAGACCAGTTAGCCGCTTTTGGCATGGCATGTCTTATGCCAAACAGTATCCATCTCTGATATCTTGTTAAGAGTCCCCGGGGTCCCGGCTGGTTAGGATCCCACCCTGGGTCTGCAGCAGGAGAATTCTGGTCTATCATTCCCGGCAAATCCCCACCAGCATGCGCTCCTTCCACTTGTTTCCGAGCAGTGTTTAATACCATCTTCTTTTCAGTATCGTCTAGCAGTGTGTCTAATATTACCCATAAATCATTCCAGTCTGGATCCTGGGTCCTAATTATGGTTTCAAACACTTTAGCCACTCTCTCTGGATCCTCCCTATAGTTCCCTGCTATTTCCTTCCAGGACCTTAAATCCGTTTAACTGTTACTGGTCCATTATTTCCAACCGCCTGCCGAAGGGGAGCCTGCAAAACCTCCCCCGCTTCCCCTTGTCGCCCTCTTGTTCTCCCCGCAATCGGGCTAAATCCTTCTGTCCCTCTAAATCGTCCTCCCTGTTCATAATTCCCCTCCCCTGGTCCCTCTGCACCTCCGGCTCCACCGAGATCCTCGGAATCGCCCCGCCCCAGCCTCTGTCGGGGAGCGACCATCAATTCCAAATCTTCTTCCTCCTCCCGTCCACACTTCAAACACCTTTTTCCAATACTACAAGCGGAACAACACCTTTTCAGATTTCGACCCTTCCCCTCTTTCTCTAGTGCTACTACCACTGGATCCCTTGCAATCATCCCACAATCTTTCTGCCACTCAGGGTGCGGTGCTCCCTTAATGCGAAAAACAAATCTACATACATTACTTCATCCCATTTTCCCAGCCTTCTGCAAAACAACGTATTTCCTGCAATAGCAGCTGCTAGCAGAGAAGCCTGTAATCTTCGATCCTTCCGTTTCTCTTTCAACTTTTCTCTCTTCTCTACTTCCTCCCTATTGTTATATGCTATTTCTATTAATTGTGAAATCAACGTACCTCCTACCCCATCCACTTTCTGTAGCTTTCTCCCAATGTCTGGTGCTGAGTGCCCGATGAACAACATATGAAGCATTTTCCTGTTGGCTTCATCCTCCGGATCCAAATCAGTCCATTTCCTAGCACTTTCACAAAGTCTTGCATAGAATGATGAGGGGTCTTCATCGCCCCCTTGCCTTACTTCATACAACTTCTACTAACATTTGCACTTCCTCTGGTTCCTCAAACTGTCTAAAACAACCTCTCCCAATATCACGGGCAGAATAACGTTCCGGTCTCCGTTTCTTCTGCGCCTTATTAGCCATTAGAATCATTATCCATCAGTTTACATCGTATGTACAGTATGCATATAATTTTTAGGTATAGCTTGTAGAACATCTATTGGAGAGAAGTGGAGAAAAGCTTTCTGGAAAGAGAAACGTGTTTTGGTAGAGGCGGTTCCATACCAGGAGGAACAGAGCAAACATACCTTCCAAGGCTATTCAGTAAACCCACAAATAAATGCAGGGGCATCCATGGAGGGTGGGGGTGGGATGAAAGATCCTTTTAATCCAGAGGGGCTGAAAGAGTCGTTTTATCTCCCTGTCACTCATCAATACTTTAAAAATACATAAAATATAGAATAACTGTAAGAATAATCCTCGCATTATTATGTCTCTTTCACATGCTTTGTGTATTTCAATCTTAAGCAGTCAAGCTTACGTTTTGGAAGTTATCAATCCAGAAAAGATTTGTACAGGATGTACTATAAGGATTATGGTTTAATCTAGTGAATAGTGATGCTATATTGGGAATAATACATGAACGGCTGCATGTGTGTACTGGCATATTTATATTTGTTTCTCCGAATCGCTTGTGTGTTGACATGGGCTTGCTGCATGATGTCCAGTGCAGAGATCTGGACACGTGAGGACACAGGGGCGAGGGGGCGGCGGGGAGGATGACCTAGCTGCTGTAAAGCCAGTTTAGGAACGGAACGGAGAATTAGAGCCAAAAATTTAACCCTTGAAATTTTTGGTCATTCAATTCACATGCCATACCATCCCTAAAACACCCGTGTGCTAGGGAACAGGATCGTTTTGAGGGTGAATGTTGTACGTAAACATACCCAGCAGCGGTACAGTAGCTCTCAGCTGCAGCCACACTTTGAAAAGAGATCCCAGTGCCTGCTCTGTATTAATGTTTTCCGTAACGAATAAACCCATTTTCCGATGAACAGGCCGGGTTTCTTTCCAAAGTCAGCTGAATTTAACAGGACCCTTCTCCATCTCGCTCTCCCTCTACCTCTCTCTTTTCTCAGCGATGGTCTGGGTGGTCTGGGGCTACCGGGGCTGTGTGCACCACGCGTGTGGCCTGCGCTTCCCCCTGCTTTTTCACCTCTCTCTTAAGCTCGCCTTCGAGGAGAGGGCAGGCCCATAGCCCACAGCACAGAGCCTGCCGACCGGCAGCCCTCGGCGTTGGCAAATTTCGTTCAAACCGTGCAAGCTCCAGCCAAGAGGCTGCTGCTCGCCAGCTCTCCCGGGCTGGGGTCGAGGGTCCTGCTAACCGAGCAGCACGTCGCCTGGGAAGCCCAGCGGGCAAAGTGAGGCGCCTCTGACGAAGAGAGCTGCCTGCTGTGAAAAATGGTCCCCCCAATAATCGCTTCCTTAGAAAAAGAAAAGAAAGAAAAAAAACCCTGCAAGGCTGAGCTGTAGCTTCCGATTTAGGGAGAAACAGTGTGAGCTAAAGCTTGAACCCAGCAGTTTGGTAAGTTCTTGGTAGAGAAGATAAAGGCTGCTGCACTGGGTCAGACCAGCTAACCTTGTAGTCTGCTTAAAACAGTAATGACCGCACCTGCGTGCTTAGGGCAAGTACGCGCAGATCTTTTTTGCTGGATTCCCCGTACGGCAATGCAAAGACTTGGTTTTCAGGAGATAGATCGAATCTTTGCTCTGCATTGTCCCAGTCAACTCTTCCGTGAGTTTGTCTTGCCGCTTTCCAAACCTTTCAAGAGCTTTGACGCACCACAGAGACAAATTCTGCAGTTTAAATGGGATTGTTTGCAAGCATGTGATCACATCTGGGATAATCCCAGTGTCAGTAGGATGTGCAATCATGTTACCCACTGTGTAATCAAAGCAAAACAGTGCACGCTGAATTTTCCAGATATAGCATTTGCCTTGGGGTTGTTGCTACAGTAAAATAATGGGGGGGGTTGGGGCTTCTAGAAGTGCAAAATGACCTACTGTGGGTGGCTGGTTTTTGTTTTTTTTTTCCCCCTGGTATTCTTGTGGCTTCCCACTGGGGACTTGCAGTCCCTTTTTGTAGTTGTGATTCCCTCTGAAACAGGAGGAAATTCCCACAAAAGCGCCTGAACAACTATGGTGTGTTAGGTACCTGGGCAGCCCGGCACCCGCTGGGGTACAGCGGGGTGGGAGGTGAGCAGGAAGGAGAAGAGCGCTACGGGACTGAGCCGTGCAAGGGGAGATGCACAACCTGACCTCTGGGGTGGCTCTGCCCACGCCTCCTCCGTCTCATGAGCAAAATAGACCAAAAGGACTTTCAAGCTCAAAGAAGCAGGTCTCAATAGAATATAAACTGGAATAAATCTTTCCAAAGAGAACTCAAAGAGACCAGCTGAGAGAGGACAGAAATAGAAAGGGTTTATGAATGAATCTCCTCTCACCCGCGGTGTCTCTGCAGGCGGGTTCCTGTTTCCTGGATCAGTTTCAGGTTGCTCAGGGGCTTTCTGGGTTGCAATAAGCTCTGTGCAGTCCCCTCTTCACCTGCAGAATCCTTTTCTTTGCATCCGCTTGGACGCCTGCTGATGCCTGTCGCCTCTCTCAGCCCCCTTTTTGCTATGATTTTGTCAGGCCAATACTTCTCTCTTCCTCTCCCAGTTGTGCCCTCAGCTCTCCCTTCTGCCCACCCCACTTTTCAGCCTTGGAGATTTCCCACCCCTGAGCAGGTCCAGCTCCCGCACCAGAGGTGCTCCTGCCGCTGGTGGCACCAAGGTACCCTGTGCCCGAATTCGCTGCCTGGCTGAGCGGTTCTTGACACCGGCAGCCACAGCTTGTGCCGAGGTGCCGTGGGTGAAGGGCCGGCTGCCAGAGGTGCGGGGGATGTCACCTGTGCTTGGGCTCACAGCAAGCCCTGGAGCCACCACCTCTGCTGGGCAGAGATGGCGTTGCCCTCGTCCCTGAACTCTGCAAGCACTGAGGGCACCAGGCTGACGAGCATGCTTGTCAGAGTATGGTCTCTGCAACACTGACAGTGCAGCAATTACTGGAAACCTCAGCCACGTGTTTGCTTTTGGAAAGGGCTTTTCAGGAATTTATTATCTCTGCAGCATGGTGCAGCCATCTTCTTAAAATTAGGCTCTTTATTTAGAGGGGTCTTTAAAAACATGTGGTACACTCACAGTCAGGCTGGGGTTTTATTCTTGATACTCTTCTGTAGGTTGGCTGGTTGGTTTTTTTTTTTCTCTTTGTAGATTTAAGCTTGCAGTTTGGGGAGACTTGTGGCCTTGAAAACTAGTCAAACTTTCTCCTGCGGAGAATCAAGGGCAGTAAGACTGTTGTTGCGGTGTCTATTGAGGCACTGACCCAAAGGTAACAGTGAATAATATCCCTAAAAGAAAGAAAGCTGGAAAATGAAAACTGTATTTTTTTTTTAATTCCTCATTAGTGATTCTACATAAGGGATATAAACCAATTCGGATAAGCTCCCCTACAAATGTCAGGAGGAGCAAACAAGCCATCATTCATGATGACGAATGGTTGCTACCTAGCAGGCTGCTATCACACTGAGCCAAGGAAAAATGGCCTGCTGTCATGCCTCGTTTCTTGACTACTGCAGCCTGACGGCCTGGCTCGGCTCTCAAAGCAAGAACAGGAGTCCCATTCCTGGTGCTCTTGGAGGTGCTGCACACTTGCTGGGGCCATCAGGGCTCAATGGGGCTCTCTGGGAGGGACCACCAGGCAAATCCCTGCTCAGGCAAGGAAGGGGCAGGGCACAAACCTTAGGCAAAAACGGCCCCCAGCAACAGTGTACGCGTGAGACAGCTCCAGACAAAGCTGACCTATGCTTAGAGGACAAGGCAAACTGCGCTGAGCCCTGCTGTGGGGTGACTGCCACAAGCCATTTCTGCTCTCTGTGTGTCTGCTCCCATATGCCGCTGGGGTTTAAAAGGAGGATCGTTGCCTAGATACTTTCTTAAGGCATGGGGGGGAAAAAGCACACCTCTGCACTTCTGTGACCTGGCAGGAGTTCTTGTAGCAATGAAGGCTATTCAATGGGATGCAAGTGTCTCACACTGTCACACGCTTTGGCTAAAACATACCTCTCCAGCAAGAGCTGGAGCATGGTATCTAGCAGGAATTGGAAACGGGAGTTCTGGCAGAGCTGGTCATACTGGCCCCCCTTCTGCTCATTTGTTCCCTGAGCTTACTGGAAGTGAGAGCTCTGTCTTGGCTCTAGTTGTGAATTAAGACAATTTTGGAAACAATTCTACCTCTAATGACACCTACCATTCATCTACCCTTTTTGCCTAGGGTCTATCTGACAAGCAGAGAACTTGTTCCTCAAAGTTTTGAGTGTGATGGCTGGCTTTGAGCACTAAAAAGCAAAAAAGGATCCCATGCAGGCCAATACAGGCAGGTGCCAGCAGGAAACGTAACCTAAGGAAGCCATGCTTGGAAATTTGCTTTGAATGGAGGGGAGAAGAGGAGGTGGAATTTTAGGTAATGTCACTAGATATTGCTATTCAGCAAACTACAGGGACCTCAGAGGTACCTTCCCTCTCTGTGCAGCAAAAGGAATCTGGATTGTCATAAATGCTGTTTTCAGCTGGTTGGCTGAAGAAGATGAATTCAGAGTTGATTAGGTTATGAGACAGTATGGTTAGGAAACAGACTTCATGGAGCCACTTCATGGAGCCTGTCCTAGATTTGTGTACGGTAGATGTGATTTCAGACTTTGGCAAGAGTAAAGAGTGATTGTTTGTGTGAAGAGAAAAGAGAGAGTCCCTCTGTGCAAGCAGGGACTGCTTTTTTTCTTTACGTTTTTCTTCTTTATATTGGTTCCTCTCACAGGGAAATAGTCCAGGCCTCACTTTTTCGCACCTGTCATGGTGAGTACTTGTAAAACATTCCCGTGAGTCCAGCAGTAACGTTGTACAATATCATGTCTTCTTTAGACCTTAATATCCATATTCCCCTCAGTGTGGCATTCTTTTTTCCTTCCCCAGGGAGCATGGTACGTGAAGTCCCATAAGGTTGGGACCTTGCCCAGCACCCTGTGCTGTTGTGGTGCTGCAAGGTGACGCTCTCCTTGGCACCACCAGGAAATATTCCCCAGTTGCATGACTTCCTGCAGTGCTGGGGAACACAGATAGGATCTGGAGAAGGTGCCTCCTTAGACAGGCAATAGCAGTTTGTTTCCACATTGAACCATTACCCTCATCATAACTCTGTTTGTTCCTGCTTCTGATAAAGTTAAATTCAGAAAAGTTCTGCCCAACCTACACTTAGCCCGCAGGCTGCTGTTCCTGCCTCAGATCTGTGTCTGTCTGAAAATTTGTCCGTCTGGTTTCCCTCCCCGTCTGTCAGCTAGTAGAGATTACTGACTGCCAGCAGCGCTGGCTCGAATGTCCTGAACAACATTTCCACTGCTGGAGTTGGTGCATGGTGCACCTGCTGGGATGGCAACAAGGAGAAAGAGCCCGTGCAACACCCTGTGCAGAGAGAGGAACGCGTCCTTCAGTTAGCCTCAAACTAAAATATGTCCCACACCAGACCAGATAGCTGTCCAGGACACTACACTTCCCCTGTGAATGTGCCCATATAGCTCAGGTGATGCTGAACAACCTGTGCTGGACTGGAAGTGTCCCTGGTATGGGCTCCTTATTAAACTACTATTGTATGGCATGAAGGAGGAAGCTGTAGTTTAGCCCATATACAAAGGATTTTCTGTCACTGCCCTGAGGAGAGAAGCACCTTTTTTTACATAGTGTAAGATATACACCCCAGGTTACTCCAGCTGGCTTTTAAAGACACCATGACCGCAGTATGCAAGACCATGAGTCTGGAACGAGTCATTACCGCTTTGAGCTGATGAACTTCTAGCATCCGTGGTGTGTGCAGAGGTGGAGGGGAGCAAAGCATTGTTGCAGGTGCATATGTCCATTTAGATGACCTGTTTCCTACTCTGAATCACCAAAAGGGAGAAGATAAATCTAATTCTTTGGAACGGACAACCGTGACGTAAAGGAGGTAAAGAGCTTAAAAAATGCTGTCTGTTGAAAGGAAATATTTCATGCGGGAACATGAAAACCCAGCTGTAGATCCAGCATAGCATCCCCCCAAAGTGGGTTTTATGTAGCTCTTTCCTCCTCCTAACTGACTTTGAAAATGCATAGTCCCGTTTCTAATGGTAAAAAGCCCTCCACACTACTCCAGCCCTCAAATTATTGCATGAAGATAACAGCAAAAAAGGAAAATGCCACAGTGAGTTTGGAGGAAGACCTTTTGAGCTGAGATTTAAGATTAGCCTCTGCTAACCCTGGAATGACCCAGTGAAATTTACCTAAAATTGGCTGGGGGGTTTCTTTGCTCTTTCATTCAAGTCGAGGACTGTGAGCTCCTGCCATGAATGTGAGGGACTTCGGTTGGGACTACTGCACTCTTCTCTCTTCCAGCTCCATGCGATATCTAATATTTCAAAGCAGAAAGCTTCTTGTCCTGCCTGAGTGGCTGTTGCCTGCTGCCAGGAGAACCACAACTAGCTGGTCCTGCCACTCGTGCTCACGTGGCATCTCTACCCAGTGCTAGGGAGCTTCATTTTTAGGGGCCAGCTTTCCC
The DNA here is from genome assembly GCF_036417845.1 of Apteryx mantelli. Taxonomy (NCBI): domain Eukaryota; kingdom Metazoa; phylum Chordata; class Aves; order Apterygiformes; family Apterygidae; genus Apteryx; species Apteryx mantelli. The sequence continues at coordinate 10,508,898 of NC_090020.1, forward strand.
CTCTGGGGAGAGCATCTGGTCTCCTACAGACTTTCAGAAAGATTATAGGAAATTTAAAACTTTGGGTCCTCTGTCAAATGGGGTTGAAGCTGTCCAAAAGTTTGAAAGTTATTCTCTCTCTTCCTTCTTCCCTCCTGGGCAGTGAGACTGAATGAAATGAAATGAATGAAATGCCATTAAAGATAATGAGTTGTCATATAAAATCCTCTTTGTGATGAAAAGGGGATCCTGGCTTGGATCACTGTGTTAAAATTTTCCCTGGGTCAGATCATCAGTTCTGCAAAAGCATGTTGCAGAGGCATCAGTCAAGACAATCGTCAGGGTGTGCCTCCAGATTTTGCTCTGTGCACGCTCTTGTGATTCCTAACCTCATCTCAGGGCAGGCTCCTTCAACCGCAGTGCATGGTAAAGGTGTGATGGATGAAGAGGACAGCGCTATTGTAATGTCTAATGAAAAGGTGCAAATGCAGTGCTGGTAGCTCTGAAGACTGCACGCAGTCTCCAGTTATTGCATCCTGGACGGTTCTAGGAATAACATGCCATTAATAATTTGTAGTAACACATAGCTTCTAATTTATTGAAATGGTTTGGAGGTTTTCTTCTGTTTAAAATGAATGGAAAAACTACATAATTAATCTGCTTGCAGCTCATGTTGTATCAGAGATGGCTTTGAGTTTAGAAGGATATTGACTCCTCCAAAGTGTCAAAGCACGTACTCTAGCGCTTAGGGAGGATGCTTGGCTAAATCCAGTCTGCTTTTCTCTCTGATAGTCTGGCCAAGAGGAAACGCGTGGTCTTTACACCAGAGATGAGATTTGTTACGCCGAATGGGTGCAATAGAGAGTGGAACTGCCAGGGACTTACCACATCAATTATCTGCAGCAAAGAAAGCTGAAGCTCAACTACCAGAGGTTGGGAGTCGTTCACCACAGGTCGTTCAAGATGACTGTAGTTTCTCAGCAGATCTCTGTACAAGCGTCTCTGGCCTTCACCCTGCTGAGAGACTAAGGGAAAAGAAAGATGGTTAACATCTGTCGTTCAGATGGTCACACAGTCCATGTTGTTTGTTTGCTTGAAAAAATGTCTCTGAATGTCTTTTTAACTTGAAACCGGTTTCCTGAAAAGTAAGGATCTCTAATTCTGCCCATAGGGGTGCTGACAGAGCTTTTCTGTCGTGCGTCAGTCACACAGAAAAACTGGACTCAACTGGGAGCCCTCATGCTGATGGTGCAGGGAGACCAGGCTCTGAAGCCAAAGGGCACCTTCTTGGAAAGCGGCCAGAGGGCTCTTATTTGCTGCTTCCAGAAACCAGCTGCCACGGAGCCGGAGCTGGTGTCATTACCTGAACATACCCTGTGTTTACCTAGCATCACTGACAGGTCCTGTTAGTACCTGGAGCCCTTCTCCGTGCATGTTCAGGAAGCAAGGGTTTGTCCCCAAAATGGGTGCAGGTGCAGATGCTCTGGGCTGTGACTACCCGGGCTCTACCTAAGAGCTGCACCAAACGGGGTGAGGCTCAGAGGCTGCATGTTCGCTGAGGCCAAATTCATCCTGCCAGCACGAGTGTGTACTCCCTGAGTTGTCCCTGCCAAGGAATCTGCACTTTGTATTATTATTACTTTGGAACAAAGCTTTTTTTTCTTTCTTTTTTTTTTTTTTTCTAATGCACTGCAGCTCCTAGAGTCTTGTGTGTGACTTTTTTGTAACACGTGAGCAGAGCTTTTCACAGTGACCCTGGGACTCTTCTAACAGTGGTGAGATGAATAGCTTTTGACAAGCCACACAAACTGTAACAACCAGTTCCTCCTTCCCCGGTCCCCTGATGCGCTCAGCGAACCCTGCAAGCCTGGGGCAGGCTGCTCTCCACCACAGCAGCGACGCCTTTTAAAATTAATAATATCATTCAGTTTATAAATGTCTTTAATTAGTGTTCCCTTCAGTGTTCCTGATGCTGGAGGGATCTTTGTGGCTTTCCAGTATGACGGTGCCTAGTTAGCAAGGAGGGAGGGTATTTTTATTTATTTTGGTGAGTTATACCAACATGTCATCTTCATGGGCCTTTTATGCCTTTGAATAATATATTATATGGTCATGGAGAACCAGAGAAGCAGATGTAACAGAGCTGCTCCAACATTTTCACTCTCTTTGAAGACAAGCCCTGGCCACAGTTTCTCTACTCCACCAGCTCTGGCAAACTTCCCTGCTAGGAAATTATTTAGATCCTCTGTTATAATTTTAGTATGTAACCCCCTGCCTCCCTTGCAAGGTCCTTGTGTGGGAAGGAGACCGGTGAAGATCACATCACATTTTCCTTTGGAAAGAGGGCCCGTGCTCCGAGCCAACGCGCTGCCCTCTCTCTCCCTGCAGCATGTCACGTTGCTGTGCTTCAGGGAAAGGATGACCACCTGCACCATGCCTCATCCTTAGCACTCCTGTCGTGTTCACCTTTAACCTCCCTTTGAAACAGTCTACCTCAGCTTTTACTATCAAAACGTGCCCTTTGCCAGGCTCTTCAGGTCGCCGCTGCAGCTGGTACCATCGCTGACGATGTGCAGTAAACCATCCACCCCAGGGGGCTGACGGGGGAGATTTGGGCACAACCCTTTGCTGTGTACCCCGGGCAGCTGACTTTGCGCTGTGTGCTCCAGCCGTGCTGTAACCGGGCCCCTTGCCCCGATAAACCTTGCGAGCTGAAGTAACCCAGCACGAGATGTTTGCACCCGGTCCTCCACCCCTTCTTCACTTCTCCCTTCTGCAGCGTGGTCCTGTTACTTGGTGACCTCTTGTATCTGCAACTGTTAACATAGCCCAGCTGATCTGTTCTGAGCCTGCTGAGCTGGTGCTCGTTGCCATATGTTTGTGTGCTCTTTGGTTTTGTTTACAAAATTGCGTAGGTTCAGAAGCGGTGGAGCCTTTGTGGTCTCCTGGCAAATTGCCGGGGCAGCTGTTGGTGTTGCAAAGGCTTCGCTTGTCTAATCAGGCTGCTATATCCCCATTGCAGTGGCTCTGGAGCAGGAATGGAGAAGGGCAACAGGTCAAAACTGTGTTTCTATAAACTTCTTTCAATCTTAAAATGCTTAGTGTTTCATACTCCGGAGAGATTCCTGCTTTTTATCCCTCTAATGCCTGTGCTAGTGCTTTGTGACATTACATCTCTGAGTGCTAAGTGGAGTGTTTGCTGGTGATGGGGAAGCCGAGGCCTCTCGGGAGCAGCGACAGGATAAGCATTACTGCTGCCAACCCCCCAGCCACAGAAATCTCTACCTCAGTCCCTGGCACTGTGAGCTCCCTGGTGCCTGATATGAAATTTTAAACGAGGCTGGAAGTTGGAAGCCAATTTTTAAGGTTGCCAAGTCAGTCTCCCAAAAGCAATGCCAGACTTACCTGCCTAGGTCTGTTGTGAGAGAGTCTTTACCTGCAAATAACTGCTGGTGGGCATTAGCAAGCAATGCTTGCTTGATGCAGGCCCCTGAGGAGCAGAGAGCCTCTTATGACCCACAGCTTCAGCCAGTGCCCCCCTTATTGCTGAATTAGCTTTGAATCAGCAGGAAAAAAAAAACTATATCTCATTAAAAATTCAGGGAAGAGGAGTGGATGCTGTTTCTCTTAACGTTAGTAAGGCTTTTGACAGCGTCTGCCGTAACATCCTCATTGACAAAGAGATGAAGTATGGACAGTGGTGAGGTGGAATGAAAACTGGCTAACTCCCAAGCTCAGAGGGTTGTGAGCAGCAGCACAAAGTCCAGCTGGAGGCCAGTCACTAGTGGTGTCCCCCAGGGGCTGATACTAGAGGCAATACTGTTTAACGTCTTAATCAGTGATCTGGATGATGGGACGGAGGGCACCCTCAGCATATTTGCAGATGGCACAAAACCCAGAGGAGTGGCTGGTACGCCAGAGGGCTGTGCTGCCGTTCAGAGGGACCTCAACTGGCTGGAGAGATGGGCAGAGAGGAACCTCATGCGGTTCAGCAAAGGGAAGTGCAGAGTCCTGCACCTGGGGAGAAATCACCCCATGCACCAGTACTTGCTGGGGGCCCCCCTGGGAGTCCCGGTGGGAAAACAAGTTGAATATGCACCAGCAATGTGCAGTCATGGCAAAGAAGGTCTATGGCATCCTGGGCTGCATTAGGCAGAGCATTGCCGGCGGGTCAAGGGAGGTGATCCTTCTCCTCTACTCAGCACTGATGAGGCCGTATCTGGAGTACTGTGTCCAGCGCTGGTCTCCTCAGCGCAGGAGAGATACGGACATAGCAGAGCAAGCACAGTGACAGGCCATGAAAATGGTGAAGAGGCTGGAGCATCTGTCATATGAGGAGAGGCTGAAAGAGCTGGGACTGTTCAGGCTGGCGAAGAGAAGGCTAGGGGGGAACTTATTCATGTGTATAAATACCTGATGGGGAATATAAAGAAGATGGAACAAGGCTCTTCTCAGTGATGCTTGTGACAAGAGACAATGGGCATGAATCAAAACACAAGAAATTCCATTTAAACGTAGGGAAAAGAAAGCTTTTTTATCGTAGGTGTGATCAAACACTGAAACAGGTTGTCCAGAGAGGTTCTGTGGTCTCCATCCCTGGAGATATTCAAAATCCAACTGGACACAGCCCTGGGCAACCTGCTCGTGCTGCCTCTGCTTGGAGCATGGCGTTTGGACTAGGCAATCTCTGGAAGAGCCTTGGATTGCCTTCCAACCTCAGCCAATCTGTGGTTATGTAAAAATTTTCTTTTGATGGTGTCTCCTAGCCTTATGCCACGGGAGTCGCCTCAGTTCTGGTGCTTCTGCACATTGGAGTTCCTGGCCTTGCAGTGGAGGGATTCATCAGCGTTGGCTTACTGAAGTCTGACAAGTTGCACGTAAAGAGAAATTGAAAGAGAAAAGATGAAGAACTAGAGTGACCCCTGGCAAAACATCATCGGGGTGGAAACCCAATCCTGTAACCTTCTACCTAAAATAAAGAAATAACTGACTGTTAATACAGATCTTTTTCTTGGATAATGCTTGTGAACATCACAGCAGCGAAGGCCATTCAGTAGGAACAAATCTAGTCTGATCAAGGCTTCTACCTACTGTTATCTTTCTCTGGGCAAAGGTGGTGATTGTTGCTGTACTCCTTTTGGACACCTGGTAGCATAAGGTGCATGAGCCTGCTGATGGCAGAGAGAGCCTGGGGAAGGAGCTGTGCTCGGAATAACACATGGCCGGCGTGGCTGCAGTGGTGTCAAGGCAGAGGGCATCCTCAGAGAGTTTGCTTATAGTAAGTCTAAGAGGTAATGAGCATGTGCAAAAGTGGCCTCCTGTCACAGAGTGAGGTGAGCTCTGTTTCTAGTGGGAAGAATAGCAAGTATTGACAGACTCTGCAGTAATGTGCTTTGGATGCTAAAGGGCTCTCTACTTTTGTGGAAAGGGCATCAAAGCCATCTGTGGCTCGGAGCTGAAATCAAAAAAAAAAGAAAAAAAAGAAGCTGGACATGAAGCACAGATTTCATTTCTAGCAGAAAATGTAGCAAACATCTAGAAAAAGGGCTGCTCCGTCTTGGTGTCCTCACATCAGGGCTGCTGGATGTCTTTCTTGAGAATTTGCTTAAGCCAAAAAGCTGCTGGACTAGATATGGGGTGATTAGGTGACATGCAATGGCCTGAGATAGGCAGCGCATCAGGTCCCTCCAGCTTTACTCTCTGATTAACCTGAGTGGTGGATCCCCTAAACTGCTCCTACAGTTTGCAGACAACTGGAAGGCACAAGGCCAATTAATTAATCCATGGCAGGAATGGGGTCCCCAGACAGCTGTGTGAAGAGCTTTATGAACAGTAGAGGTAGTCATGGAGCAGACTGATTTCTTAGGTACCTCTTCGAATCTCTTCTCTCTCTCCTGCAAAGAAGTCTGCAAGAAGCCCACACTGTGATGCCCACTGTTTGAGCGACATGATCGATAAACTGCTCTCAAAATCTCTTGGGCACACGTGCTATTATTGAATTGTGTCTTTCTTTCTAGCACGGAGTTGATGTGAGTAGCACAGCAAGGTAACCTCCTAGGAACTGTTTCTCTATTGCAGTATGCTACCTTCTCCTCTCTACCAGGTAAATTTTGGCCCCTCCAAATGTATTACTGTGAGACCAGGGAACTTCGCAGGGAGGATGCTGCTGTGGCCTCTGCTGGATCAGGGAGTCCTGTGATAGGGAAGATGAACTTGTAACAAGGAAGCAGGAGGTGGCAGCTTCCCTGTGGGCTTATTTCTGAGGTGCAGATCTCCTGCTTTACACGCCTGTGAATAGCTGTCCTTCTCCTCCTTCATTCCCCTGCATCATGCCTGTCTTGAATTATTTGGGCAGAAAAGAAAGCAAGCCACCTTGCTGTTAGCTTACAGTCTGGGCTGTCTCTCCTTCCACATGCCTGGTCTGCACAGGGGATTTCATCATCTTCGTCAAATGCGGACATGCTGCAATGTCCAGCCAGGGTTAGGCAAAGAGAGGAAGAGTTAAACATGGGATCTTTGTGTCTTAAAAAAAATCAGCAGAGCTTTGGTAGCTGAGCTGCAGAGAGCTCCTTAGAGCAAACCTGGAAGCAGGTTAATACTTGCATCCAGCTATTTGGGTAAAGTGTGGATCAGTAACTAGAAGGAGAGAGGTGTCTCTGATGGGGCTTGCACAGGTAGTTTTTCACAGTGACTTTGAGCCTTTGTGCTATCTATGAAGGGTTTTGAATTCTCTGAGACAGTGCAGTTTAATTAGGTCAAGCTGGAGCTGGCTGATGTCAGCTCCAAGTCAGCAGCTGGGCGTGCCCAAGCTCAAGTCTGGACCAAACTCCCCATGCCCTGACACCAGTGATGGTGAGGAGAACTGTCTCAATTGGCCTGCATGCTTTGTGGCTTGCTTAGGCATGATGATCTTGATGCGACTCAGATATTTGTTTTTTTTTAATAAAAACCTCCCTGGGCCCTGGGGCAAAAGTCCAGTTCTTGCCAGCTTCCCAGTTTCGTTCCAGAAGTGGTCTGCTCCTTGACTGAGTGTCACTGGTGTGGCTCACAAAATGGCTTGCTGCACACAAGTATTTATTAAATAAGGAAACGTCACCAGGGGGTTGGGTGGAAGGGCATGGATTCCCAAGATGTTCTGAGCAACATTAACTGTACTTATTGATCATTCCTTCTCTTGTTCATGGTGTTCCTCAGTTCCTGTGATATCATTGTTGTGGTACTTATTCACTCCCCTTGCACTTTGTGCAGATACTCCACCACATCTGCATACTTTGTTTCTCTCTCTGTACTGTTCTTTTGCCACATTCCTGCTGCTCTTTTCTTTTTTATTACTGTTTCCTAAAAGAAATTGAGGGGAATTCTGGCCTTTTCTGAAAACCAGTGTCCTTATACTCATAGATCTTATTATGTTTCGTTGTATAATGAATGCCTGCAATCTCAGTATGACTGGAACATTCACACAGCAAAAAAGCATGAGGAAAACCTTTGGGTATCAGAGCTGTCTAACTCCTAGAACCTCATATATTTTCCTAAAAACCTGCAGACTTTTATGAGGTGACTAACCCTCTATTATTTACCTCTGCTTAGCTTATCACTGAACTCTTACAGGGATTTTAGTTATTTCTTCGGGAATGCATGTGGAATGGTCACAGAGAGATAAACAGCATATGCAATAATCAATTATGGGGGGAAGTAACAGGGGTAATATCACTGAAAATGCAGGTTATTTCACAGGCAACTTCATCAGCATAAATAATTGAAATTGCAGTATCTCTTACCAAAACGTGGCGTGCTTTACTGCTTTGGTAGCTATAAGAAAGCATTCACCTTAGTTTGTGTATTTTGCAGATTTCGGAGAACGTAAAGCATCTCACTGCCATATGTCACTTAATCCCCAAAGACACAGATGTGTCCCATCTGCTTTTGTTCTTACGTGCAGGGTTGTTGCTTTTGTCTGGGGCTGCAAATGCATTATTTCTTTCAGCGTCCTTGGCTTTAAAACGTATGCCATCACACTAGGTGAAGAGTACTCGCACGGGAACCAAGGGCACGGCAACAGCTGCCTCAAGCCTCCGTGTGTGTGGTGCATGTTTGTGTGTTTGGGTATTTGAATACTTCTCCCATTTAAAACCTCTTTTTAATCTACTTCCCTTCTGCATAATCTTCGATTCTAATCTTTGGTTCTCACTGTGCAGATTGTTTCTGCGTCTTACGCTCAAAACTCATTAGGTACCCAGAGAAATCTAAGAAATGCCATATTTTCCTAGGCAAATTGTATCTAATCTTCCTGATATTGGCCATTTCTGTTTGATTATACCAGTTAAAGGACTCCTAGTAGAAATGGGTATTAAAGGGTATGTGACAAAAGGTTTCAACTCAGAGACTTGAGGCACATGACAACGTGCTAAGAAGAGAATATAGGCCATTACATAGTGAAAGAACGGATTATTTTTCCAGTGGTTCCTGCTGGCTTGGTGCAGGTGTTTTAAAGACAAGGATATGTGTGTGAGGTGAAGAGACGTGTGTTAGGCTATTACTAACATTGGCATACCTCTCCAATGTAGAGTAGTTATCTAAACTGCTTCATTGCTCTGGAACAGAATCGGAAAGGGAAAAAACCTGTATTGTTAGTGTACTGCTTTTTTTCATTAGCTCCGTACAATACGAGTGTAAGTGCTACAGTACTAGACGTAGAGCAGCATGGGAGCAGCAGATGGAGGAGCAGAGGAGCGGAGGGGGACTCACCTAGCTGAGACACGTCACAGCAACCCTTGCCAGCTATGCTGGGATTTTGCGGGGAGGAGCAGTAAATGAAATGGCACAGACCATAAAATCAAACGCAGTTCTCCTAGGTAATATACTTTCGTCACAGACTTGCCTTTACTAGGCAGAAAAAACCATTCCTTTTTTCACAAGTCGCAGGTGAGGGACCTTGCCTCAAAACCCTTGCCTCAACGTGATGTTCCTGAGGCAGATGTGATAGCGTTGAACAGCTCGGGGCGATGCAGATGACAGGTCAGAGTGAAAATGCTCCAAACGGCCGTGTCGCAGAAACCAACCAGCCAGTGTGTCCAAAGGTGTTGCAGTGATCTTTCCCCCTCCTCTTCATGACAGTCAGCTGCAGCGGTGGTTGTCCTGGAGTTGGCTGCTTCCTGAAGGATGCATTTTTGTCTCTGGAAGGGCAGCCTTGTCCACCTGCAAGCTGTTCTGCACAGCCATCCTCAGCAGCAACAGTACTCAGAATGAAATGTTCTTCATTCGTCGGTGGCACCTTCCGCCCTCTTCGGCGTCACCTGAGCCCCAGCTGTTGCCCGTGGGCAAGGTGAGAGGGCTGGGAGATGTGAATAGACGCCTTCCCAAGACCTGAAATGGTTTCCTGCTCAGGGCGCAAAACTTACATAAAACTCCCCTGGACCACATTCAGCCCTGTTTTAAGGAGCGCTGCTGAGCTTCTCCCGAGCCCGGCTTAACGCGCTGTTGGCCTGCGTGGCAGGTGCTGTGCTGCTGGCTGGCTGGTGCCAATCCGGAGGTTTTGGGCAGCACAAGTGACTGCAATCAAGGGACTTCTCTAAGAAGTCTGCGGCTGTAGTAGTCTAGGTCTTCAATGACAAGGGGAAGTCTAAATACAGGCATGAAAATTCCCAGCAGGGAGTCTGAATTTATTTCACTCTGAAAATGGAAGCTGCTTTTCAAATGGTCTTGATGAGTGAAATCGCTGGCTCGGAGCAAATTAGACTTGTGGCCAGTCAAACAAGTGTCTGCAGATACCTGACGCAGGGCACTCACAATTGTGAGAAGTGCTTTGTTTTGGCTGATTCAGCGCAGATTAGCTTATGTGCATATCTAGTGGCTGAATATTAGCTGTATCATGAAGTAAGGGCTGTTTTTTCCCCAGTTTCTGAATGTCACGGGGTCTTAATAACGCCTGAGTGTTTGTTAGTTTTGATCTGCCCCTGTTTTCAGGATGCCAGAAGCAACTACCTCTTCTTCAGGTACAAGCCTGGAGTCCTGGTTTTGCTGGAATCTGCGGGGGTATGAAACATATGGCTTTCCTTGCTGTACTCTGCCAGGCAAACCGGTATTGACTGACTGACTCTGATCCTCACCAAGAGGAGCAATGAAGCACAGTGAAAATAAGGCACTTTCAGGCAATGGGAGAACTTGATTTGGACTTGACTTTAGCCTCTTGGGATCAAACCTTTGGTAACTCCAGTATAACGGTCTGAAATTATGCCAGTGCAAACAAAACAAAATTGGTGTCCCAAGTGTCCAGGTGGAGTAAAACTGTCATCTTGTGATTCAGGAGCAGATGTCTGCACGTGTGAGACATTTGCTGCTGTAAGAGATCCGAATGAGCCTGAAAAGTGAAAAATGGCCCCATGCTGTCTGGCCTGCTCTCTTGCATGCCCTCCTGTCCCCGAAAGGCTGGTGTCATTACTGGCTGGCAGTCAGCTTGGCCCTTGAACAAAACGCTGCTGCAGAGGGTATGCTGCAGGGTAGCTGCTTGGCTTCCTTAGAAAGGCATGTCTTTTGCCTTGAAGCGACCGGCTGAAGGCAGAGTTGAAGGATAGAAAGGGAGAAAACCTCATTTGGTGCAGAAATATAAATCCTGAGCTTTGAAAGCCTGCTGGAAGAACCTAGCTGTAATTCCCATCGACACAGATATTCCGGGTACCTTGCATACGTTGACCAAGTTCTTTAGACTGGAGTTGCCATTAATTAGCATGTGTGAGATACTTTAACTTTGTGTTGTGGTATCAGCTGGAAGGTCCCACTGGGGGTGAGAGCCCCCTTGGGCTAAACCTCGTACAGATGCTTGGTGGGAAGGTGTTGCCAACTGAAACAGGGAAGAGCAACTGCATGGCAACTTAACCCATAGGGATGAGCCCAAGCACCAATATCAAGCCCATGGGAAAGCTCGGAAGGAGCCTGGACTGGGGAGGAGGGGAAGGGTCTGCTTTGCAGTTGTTTGTGAGGACCTTGAAGCTTTCAATAAGTAATCATGAAAGCACCATGAATAATGCTTTCTAGTCCTAGCCTTAGCTAGGGTGGACTACTGAAAATTTCCTGGATATGCTGTGGCTCCTTCAACCCCAAATCTGCTGCAGTGGAGTGAATCTGCAGCAGTGAGAGACGGCTTTAGCTGTGTGATTTGGCAAGCCCCTTCCTTTGTTTACAAGATGTGCTTTCCGGGATCCAAGGGCAAACCAGGCTTTTGTTTCTCTGAGAATTCATAGATACATTTTGACCTTGGAGAGGGTTTTTTTAACTAGCTTTCTATCTGGCTACAGTGGAACTGAGCCCTAGGAATACATGGATAGCCGTGACAGCTGTGCAGTGATTTGGCTCCTAGCACGTGTGTCTGGGCTGTGCACGTGCATGTGGACTCCTTCTGTCCCGCCTGGAGGAGCACCTTCAGGGTTGCCTAGGAGTCTCTGACTTCCTGAAATTCCTAGGCCCTTTTGTCGATGGTATGTGATGCCTGTACAAGAACGGGTCTAATTCAAAGTTGCTGCCTGTTTGCCAGCTCTGAAGCTCTCAACTTGAAACTCGGACAGCTGCAAACCACCTAACAACTATTTCTTTCATTCTTTATTTCCTCTTCCTATTGTTCCAGCCGCTCCTCCTCAGGCTAGATTTGAGTGTGCTGATGACTTTTCTAAAGTGGCACGATATTCAGGGAGAAATAATCCGTCATCTGACATGCCATGTTTCACCACCCTGCAGGCTCAAGATGAGGAATTTCTTTTCCGAAAAGGGCACAAGATGGCTAAGAATTATGGAATGAATTTTCTGAAACTCAATATGAACCCCTACATTAGGCTGCTTCCCGCCTCACCCCAAACCTCCTGTCTCAGAGGAGAAGAAAACACTAAGCAGCAACCTCCTTTACGGACAACCTATATTCAGCCCCACTGAGCCCCCCCACTTCTGGAGTCATGTGTCCCACTGGGGCTCCTCAGGGCAGCACAAGGCAGACACTGTCTCGTGGAGTGAGTCTAGCTGAGGCCATGGAGACGAGGAGGGGCCTGGAGCACGGCATGTCCAAGGAGAGGCAGACAGAAACGCTTTTGGTTTTAGCCTGGGAACGAGAAGGTGAAGGGGAGCTCCCCTAGCTCTCTCCAGCTCCCGTGTGAGAGGGCACTGAGATGATGGAGCCAGACTCCTCCAGGAGGTGCACAGGCACAGCACCAAACAGACACAAGTCACAACACGGGGCATTGCCAGGGGACCAATGGAGAATTTTTTTCTCAGGAGGGTGCTCACCTCCCGAGAGAAGGGTTCAGCAAGGCTGTAGCATCTCCATCCTTGGAGATCTTCTCATCTCACTGCACAAGGAGCAACCGAACTGAGTTGTCCCTGCTGTGAGCAGGGGGTTTGGACCAGGTGACCTCTGGAGATCCCTTCCAGCTGAATTATTCTGCAAGTCTAGGTTTCTACATAGATGCGATCCTCTCTCACCCCAGCTGTGCTTTGCAATCTACCGCTTTATTTTCTCTCTTGATATGGTGGGGATCAAAGCGACCAGTGACTCTTTCCCACATAGTCTCAGCTGAACTTTAGGGAAGATGGTGTGCAGTCTTGTCAATCCCACCTGCAAACTGTGGCTTTAGGCTGTTATTTGAACAGCAGCAGACTTTCCAGCTGTCGCTGTGTTAGCCTCCGGCTATTAATAATTCCCATAATTCCCATGGCGAATTCAGCCAAAGGGAGTGGGCAGAGGTCCCTCTTGTCCTGGACAGTGGCATGGAAAGGAAGGCTTGACACCTCTCTCAGGGAACGAGGTGGGAAGGGTGAGCTCCTCACCATCCTCAAAGGGAAACGAGCTCTCCTTAAAATCTGTCCTTTCCTCTAAATCCTTTGTCCAAATCCAGCCTGCATTAAGGAGAGAAATGAGGACTGGTAACTGACCTGTCCTCACTCAACTTTCTGGAAGGTGAAAAGGACTGCAGACATCCATTTCAGTGCTCTGTGCACCACAACTCATAGCAAGTCATCCAGCTGACTACAGGTTATCTTTCCATTGCAAACTACTGGCTTAGTCATGAGCCCTGAGCGGGAAGACAATGTTATTTCCAGACACATCATCTGATTCTCACCTCTGACTTGTCATTTGCTGCTTTCCTCAATGCAGAAATTACTTGGTAAGCAGCACTTTTTCTGCAAGCCAGATTTGCTCAGGAGTGCACTCCAAACCAGCAACAACCTCCGTTCTACCTATTTTATTCCCATGGATATTACTCTTTCCTCTCTTCCTTAACTGGATTATACAGGGTCTCTGTGTAGTGAGCATCCTCTGGCAACCATGTTAGGAGCTGTGCAAATTGTTTAGAACTACTTTAAATGCATACTAGAGTTGGGGAGACATTATCTCTCTCTCTCTCTCTCTCTCTCCATGCTCATGACAAACAAGTAAAACTCTGTGCTAATCCTTGGTTCAGGATGTGCAGTGAAATTGAATGGATTTGGGGTACTTATGTCCCCTTGAAAACTACAGCCATCAGGCTTAGATGAAGATATTCCCTGCTGTGTGACTGAAGTAGCCACGCTCTCAGACTCTGGGAAGAGTCATTTCATCACGCAGGCACAAGAAGCAAACATGCTGTTCACCGTTCCCTCTGCACCATGGAGATATTAAATGGAGATTATCTTTCTGTGCTTGGAGAAGTTTTCAGCTGCTGACAAAATCATGCAATATGCTACTGCCATCACTAACTCATCCTCTTCCCTCAAGTCTTCGGAGAGCAGACCAGAGGGAGAAAAAAAGGTCTGGAGCTGTCTTTAAAAACTGAATCTTGTACCTGAAATGGGAACTTCTGCTTTGAGACGGTCAGATGGCCCCCGTGCTGAGCCTGGGCTGAAGGCTCCTCAGACACTACCTGGCATTGTCCCAAACTCCATGCAAATGCTACTTTCTTGTGCACTGTTACCTTTGTGGACTCTCAAACTCAGAGCACTATTCCAATAGGCAACTATACCAATAGGTCCTGGTGAGGCTGGGGCCCAGGCGCTTTTCCTGGATCCTCTCACTCTTCCTAGTGAGATTTGGGAACAGTTAGCACAGAAAGATGTAGCCCAGATCACTGCCAGCTACTGCGCATGAAAAGAGCTCCAACTTTCTTGGAGCCTGGCGACTTCTCACGAACAGGACCTGGGCCAGTGCCAGAGTTACAGCTGTGCCTACTGCAATGCAAAGCAGTAAATGTACATATAAGATTAGTGAGTTAACATGAAGTCTTCTTCACTGAAATGAAAAGTCGATCTCAAGGGGCATGCATGTGCAGCAAGTTGCTGTAGCAGACAGTAACACACAGCAGATCGTCTCAGGAGACTTGCCTAGGACTTTGCCTGCATGTCTTAAATGTGTTGACGTGTCCCTGCCCATGGGACCCTGTGTGTCTGTATGCCTGAGCAGGCAGCTAGCATTGCTTGCTGGAGTGACCAGACTCTGGTGTGCATGCCCTTAGAGGTTATAGCAATGGCTATAATGGGCATGGACAGTAATTTCCCCTCTCTGCAAGGTGCATGTGTGGCATCTTTTCAACCAGTACAGAAGAAAAGACCTACTTGTTCAGGCACAAACCTTTCTCATCTCTTTCTATTTTCGACTTTTTCCAGATCCTTTGCAATCTTTTAAACTCTGTGTCATCCCAGGAACGCAGAGGATCCGGGGAACTGGGGTGAGTGTGGCCTTCAGCCTTCACTTAAGGGTGTGAAAGACTCTCAGTGATCTGACTTTTACACCAGGTGCTTGCCTGGTAACCTGTATGAGGTTCAAAGGTAGAGCTCTTCCGCTGACCACCTAAATTCACATGACTTTACATGGCACTCCATTAAGGCACAGGACTTCTAGCATGTGTCGGACTGGGTTTTTCCGAAGTAAACCAGTTTGCTCTACACAGTTCAGTGCAATTACATCAGTTCTACCGAGTTAAGGTCCAAAGTTTAAACTCCATATATTTAAATACCAGCCTTGATTCTTCCCTCTACAGAGACCTCTAAACCCAGGTCACCTCAGTCTAACTAGCTCACATTAAACAAATTGCAGCTTGGCAGCAGAATTGGGCTTTTTGAGACTGTCTTGCCAATGGTATTGCTGCTGCAAGAACAGCACCTGCTTGCATGGAAGTGAACCAAGGACAGTAGCGAAGATTTGCTCCTAGAGATGACCAGCTGTGCTCTAAGGTGATCACCAGGACTGGGCTAAGACCACAGAGATACAGGAAGCATGAAATGAGCGTGGAGTTCAACCCTGCGCTGTGAGTGAGCCAAAGACGAGCTGTTTTGCACAGGCTGAAGAAAACCAAGCCAGGTTGAGCGACTTCATCGCTTACGTCTGTAAGCTGGTTAGCTCGCTTGCAGCCTCGCCTGCTGTGGATGTGCCCCGTGCTGCTCAGCTCTTCCCTTCCCAGAGGGGTGGCAGCGGGGAAGCTCTGTCCTTCCCTTGGCTGTGCCTTGGCTGGGCTTTTGAAAGCCTCATGGCCAGAGGGTGGCTCTGCTGCTGGGCTGCACAGAGCAAGGAAACCAAGAGGTCTGAAGACCACACTGATGCTGCCTCTTGTGCTTGCACAGAAACCTGCCTGAACGAGCAGATGTGGGGGCAAAGGGGTGGTTGTTTTCACCATTCAAGGGTGCCGCAAATATAATTCTCAGATTTGCTGTCCAGTGCAGAGGGTGTTAGCCCATTGGGTAAATCGCTGGGCCTAAATACACTTGATTTGTGGCTCAACTTAATTCTTATTTCCCTGTGGCAAAGTGAAGGCTTGACTTTTTTTTTCTTTTTTTTTCTTTAAAACTAAAAGATGATGACAACAGGCCAGCCTACATTTCATGTCAGCTTTGGTCCTGTAGGTTAAGTTGGTGAGGAGTCTCGGTGCCAGGAAACCATGAGGAGGGGTCGTTTGCCACGACCGGCAGCCCAAGTTGGTGCTTGGCTGGAGCTGGTGTTAGGACGCATTTGGGAAGGAGGGCTGCAGCGCCCTAGCAAGAAGGGCATGTCTGCCAGGGCTCCCAGCGGTGGTGCAGGCGAAGCTGGGATGAGGCTGTCAAAGCAAAAAGTTGCGATAGGACTGAAAAAAGTGATGCAGGGATTTTTTTTTTTTCTCTTCTGGCTTATTTCCTGTCCTTCCCCCCTGCTCTCCCCCCCCCACCCCCAACTTTCCTGTCAAAAGGCCTTGGAGGAGGTTTTAGTAAGTAAGAAATTGTTATGAATTCTGTTGGAACAAGGCAGCAGCGTGCGAGAGTGATGTTAGTTACGACGGACTCGCTGTGACTTCCCCACGTGGGTGCAGTGGGTGATCCTGGGGGAGTTCATTCGCAGTGCCCTGTCAGAACGGCTCTGCTACGGATAACTTGCTAATAACATCTTTATTTTTTTCTCTTCTCATCCCTTGACCAGTTCTTGGGGCTTTTCTTAAAAAAAAAAAAAAAGAAAGAAAGAAAGAAAGAAAGAAAGAAAGAAAGAAAGAAAGAACCCTCTATCCCTATAGAAGGGGGCATGTACAGACCATCCTGATCAGAGATTCATTTTGCTCCGTGTTAGCAGCTGTCTGTAAAAGTGCATACTTTTACATATAAAGAGCTGGTAAAAGCACCTAATAACAAACTGTCTGAATTATTTATAAAAGCAGTTTGTGTCTTCACAAGCTGCTCAGAAGAACTGAGCGTTGGCCTTGATGAATTAGTGATTACGCTGTATTTAAAAGGCAGTATTTTAACCACTCAAAGTGGCACTGCACACGAACTGAGTTACATCATAACTAGCTGCTATCAATCACCGGGCTGTTAGTTCAGCTCCTGGAGAAGCACAGAAATATCTTACAAAGAAAGACAGCAAAGCTCTCGGTTAAGGGAAGTGGGGGAACACATCTCTGCAATACCTCTGCCACTTTAGGTAGCTGAAAAGTGGGGGTACGGCGGTGAAAGGTGCAGATGTTTTGCAGATTCGTATAAGCTGATGAGGAATTATATGGGTGCAAGGGACACGTGTGGTCCAGTGCAACATCATGTAGACGTCAGCTTCCTGTGCCCCTGGGCTTCTGGAATATGTGGACCATGTTATACTCTCTGCTTTAAAGAGACAATCCTCATTTCCCTGTGCAGAAATCGTGCATGACAGGACATAGTCCTGCACATCTGGAATACTCAGTGTTAGAACTCAGAGTTGCTGGAGGCAAACGCGTTTCACATAAAAAGCTGACCTTTTTAGGGAGTAATAAAAGCACACTTTGTGTAGGATCCTGAATATCATTCAGGATTGTTGCAATTTCAGCTTCTCATTTAAAAATCCTTTATTAGCTTTACAAGCCTCCATGTTTCGGAAGGATAACACAGTCCCTGCTTTTGTTTGTAACACACTGGAACTTCGGGATGTACAGTTGGTCACACTGACAACTTAGACTACAAGACTACAATAATTTACATCATTTTGCATGTTTAAGTCTTACAGAATGATGCACAGAAAATAAACAGTTAAGAATTTTTCTTCTGGTCATATTTTCTTAGCAGAAAAACACCATTTCAGCCTCACACCTATAAGGCTCTAATAGCCAGCCTGTCCAGCCAGCAGTTACAGTTTCTTATTCCCAAAAAAGCACTAATAAGGTAAATCTCTAAAGGAGATCAAGAACATTTTCCTCTTGAAAATCATTCAATGCGTTTCAACCATTTCAATACATTTCTGAAAGTGAAAATAGCTGTTTTCATTTAAAAAAAATACAGCTCTTCCCTTCTTACGATGAGAAGGTGCTCAGTAGCATAAAATCCAAAGGCTTAGTCAAACTGGTTACAAAACTCCCCTTAACTTCAGTGGGACCAGGACTGGATTCAGACAAGGTTTAGACTGCACGCAGAGGTAAGTCCTAAAAAGAGAGCAGGGAGCTCTCAAGGCGCAGCAAGCTGAAGCGCCAGGAGGAGGAGTCACCAAGCCCTGTAGCCATGCGTGCCGGCGGGAGGGCATCAGCTGCCTGCTATTGCGTCCTGGCAGCGCAGCTAGGGTGCGCGTCTTAAAGCCAGCGGGTTTTGCATACGGCCTCATGATGAGCGCCAACGTGGAAGAGGCAAGCATCAGCAAGAAGCATGCTGTTACTGAGCAGCTTCAGTAAGGTTTTGCTGGCAAGTGCAGCCCTGGCAATGGGTTGCGGGCTGCCCTCCTAAGCAGGAGCTCTGCCCCGTCGGCAGCTGAAGGCTGCTAGCAGAGCAGCTGCAGAAGGACTCTGGGCACAGGGCGTTTGTTGCAAAAAGCTCCTTTATTGGGCTAGTGGCAGCAGTGCTGCTGCCCTGGGCAAGGGAGTTTCTGGCTGCAGGGCTCTGGATGCTCGGTGGCTGGCGGCGTGAAGCCTGCCACTGCATCTCTGGGCAGGAAGACCTCTTTCAGCATGCTTAGTGCAAGAGGCTGCTGAGGGGTCCCTGCAGGTGCCCGGCGTCGCAGAGCCAGCACCTCGGCGACCGCCACAGGCACCCTCCTGTTGCCTGAGTGGAAGCCATGGAGGCATGTGTCCAGCAGGCAGCGATGCAGGCATGCGGGGATCTCAGAGAGGTGCTGCCGCAGAGGCAGGAGCCTGCAGAGGTGTACCTCCAGCTGTTTCAAGCGGAAGGGGGAAAGCAGCGATGCGTGGAGGAGAGAGGTGAGGCGGCGCAGACACTGGAGGTGGCATGTGCCCTGCAGGGCATGCGTGGCCGTGCGCCTCCAAAAGAGCCTGTGTGGCGCAGTGCACTTCTGCAGCAGCGCTGTACTTCTGGAGAGGCCAGCCCGGGCTCGCTGGCTGGCCAGAAAATGCCCAGGTTGCCTTGCTGCATGCCAAAGAGGATGTTGATGAGCAGGGTGCTCTCGGAGGCGTTTACCAGCTGGAGCTTGCAGGTGCGGGAGGAGGGCAGCACCATGAGCTGGCAGCAAAGACCAGCTCCTCCTGGCTGACGTTGCTCTGCTGCTGCTGCTGCTGCATGAGGTGCTCAACCTCTTGCTGCAGCCGAGCCATCTCATGCCTCAGGTGCTGCACGCGCCGCTGCACCCGCTCCTGCGTGCCCAGATCCACCTGGTCACTGACCTTGAGCGGGTGCTGGACGATGCCCAGCACAGCCAGGACGAGAACAAGACACACAGCCATGGCCTGTAGGAGATGGGAGAGCAGCGAGTGAGCGGGGCTGGCTGCGAGAGAGCAGGCAGCTTGGCAGCAGGAGCCGGCAGCACTTGTGCGAGCAGCTGCCAAGGCGGCCCCGTGGCCGGCCAAAATTTGATGATGGGGGCAGGATGGAGGGTGAAACGGAGGGTCCCAAGACTACACATCAGCAGGAGAAAGAGAGAGAAGAGCTCTAATCATTTATGGCCATGAACACTGATCAGACTTCAATAACTACAGGGGATACTGCATTTGTTCTGTAGGCGCCCACGTCAGTGGATCAACTGACTGCATCCCAGTTGAGTGGATCAGCTGGTGTACGTGTTTCTCCCTGAGTTCATCAAAAGAGCGTGACTGTCTCCCAGAGTTAGACCAACATGGGGGGAAGCGTATACGTGGCTCAGCCCAACGTAGAGTATAAAACGTGAACAACTCGCAGAGGAATTTTGACGAGAGCAACGGGCTTGAGCTGGCTTCAACCCACGTCGTCCTTCCCAGGGACTGGGGACACGCAGCGTCATGACGGTGAACATATTATAGAGACTGGTAATGGGAATCCCATTAGCATATTGCAATTGCTATATTTTGCTAAGTGTAGCTTACACTTGTATGGTGATTTCAGTAGCTTGCTTTATCACTCTGCTAAATCAAAAATCCCAGGTGGCATCAAATTTCTTCAACAAAATAAATTTTGATATTAAACATTACACTCTGCATGTGTGGAATATCTAGAAGAACTTGGCCAGAGGGTATCGGACTCTGACACTTGGATTGCTTTGCATGACTCCCGCTGTGCATAAGCCGTCAATTCAATAGGATACGTTCAACCTGAAATACGTTATTTTTTAAGTCGCATGTTCTCTTTCTACATCTTAGTTTGTGTGTTGCAGTTCTTAATCTCAAGCACTGCTGTCCACCCTGGAGCTAACTGCCTTGCTAAAAATGACATAAAACTTGGTGTGTGGTTTATTGCTCGGTTACTCTCCTCATATCTTATTTTAGCTCTATGAGCTAGCTAGGATTATGGAAATACTGTGTATTGGAAAAGATTTTGGACATAGCCGTAGTAGAAGAGGAAGAAAAAGCCAGAACTACAGTCTTCAGAGAGAACCCAAGGCTTGTTATTGCTTAAAGAAATTTGTAGCTCTTTCAGGACTTCAGAAGCACAAGGCCCAATGAAATCGTTTTTTTAATGAAACCTGGCCACAGATTGCTTTATATATTGGTCCAAACCTGCCCAAGCGTATGGACAGAAAGATTAAAGGAAACCTGGAAAACAAAGGAAACAGATAAAAGCATAGAGGAGAAAATCGGGCCAGTTTATACTGTCCTAGTGGCAGTATGTACTTTCTAGGCCTTTTGTTCTCTGGCTCCTTAAGCTGCAGCGCTACAGATTTCAGCCATGGCCTTGTTTGTGTGGTAGAGAGGCTTTCTGCCTACGGAAAATTGCAGTTGTGGTCTAATGTTTTGGGGAAAGACTGTTAGCCAGGTTTCTTCCAGCTGTTGGTGGGATCTCTGCGACGTTGTGCCTTCAGAGCTTTTTCTTCTGCTTTAAAGAAAATTAAGGGAAATGCTATATTCTTCCTAGACCTTTCTGTCAGAAGTCAGAGGAAAAATGCTTCCTCCCTTTCGTCCACTGTATATGACCGCTAAAACAAAATGAACCAAGCGGTCTCTCTTCAGGTTTGTCAGCTGGCAGAAGAGCCCTGTAGTCAGCAGATGTACTTCTGGCGTAAGCCTGCAATCTCGGCACAAACTGCGATTCTAGAGAATAGAGTCATTGCCCATACTAACAGGAAAGGACAGAAACTCAACGTTGTAGAGTGTTACAAACGTGTGAAAATAGTACTACTATTGCCTCACCCAAGTTGCCTCATCTGACAAATCCAGGCTTATTCCAAATTAGTGATATCCGCAGACATTGTGTCCTAACCTGCCTCTCTTATGCTGTCTCTTGAAGAGTTACAGTGGTGACCTACCGGAGTGGAAAGCCTGCTTGAAACCTGAGGGCTGAGAAGATGATTAAATCTAAAATCTTGCTGTTAGGGAGAGAGGGCAGGGCACAAAGATATGTTACGTACACTTATATTTCACCTTTTTCGTAAGTACAGTATGTATATAATTTTTATATGTAGCTTATAGAACATCTACTGCATGTTTAATGAATGGCACGTGTCCTATTAGGAAAACTTCATGTTTGTTTTGGAGTCACTGGCTATGACTGCATCAAAAAGACAAAAAACTACTGTGCTATTAGTTTGAAAGGACTTATCCACACATTCAGTGGCAAAGTTAAATTGGTCCCTTTAACTCACTGGACACAAGAGTATTGGTATCATAAAAGAATTACCAAGATTTCTGTGTTTGCCATCTTTGGGAAATGGAAGCCATATGTTAACGGAGGACAAATGTCCGTATCAAGAAAATTAGTGGCTGTGTAAAGCTTTGCAGGAGACCCTTTTCATCCTTAACGCACTATTTGGTGCTTCTTCAAAAGATGGTATTTCAGAAGAAGTAGAACCTATTAATCTGGTCATGTAGGTTTTGTAAAAACAGATGCGGATATGTTTGTTTCCTGAAAGCTAATCTAACCTTTTTTCTAAAAAAACAACAAAAAAAGGGGGGGCATATTTCTAAATGTGTACCTTTATCTTGAAAGATTACATTTATTGCTTGGCAGTCCTTGTGACCAGCACTGCTTAACATTCAAAATATGTGTTACCAAATCAGTGACATGCAGCTTTGTCGTGTTGAAAAAGGTTACACATACATCCTGAAAGAATGCAGATTCCCAGCTGACACAACTGTAGGAGATAACGAGTTGTCATTGCTTCAAAGCTCTGGAGTTTCCTATGTATTCTGTTAGTGTTTTGCTGTCGTAGTTGCACAGTGCATTCTTGTTTTTGAGTTGGACGATCTGTCTATTGGAATTCAGGGATCTTGCAAAAGCTGTTGTAAGAGGTGCTTGTGAGACTGCTCTGGCTGAATCTGGATTCATTCCTGATGACTGCATGTGTGGAAAAGACGTTGCAGGTACAGGAGGAGGCTAAAGAGGCTGCAAGTGGCTGCTCTTTAGATAAAGCTTTAGAGTACACTTCTTCTCGATCCAGCGTTGCTCAAAATTCTCTTGAAACGCTCTAATATTTTTCAGCTCCGTCTTCCTTCCTGTGCCCCCATCAGGTATTTAGACGCAGGCATCCGGTGCCTTGCTGCACCATCTCTTCTCCCGGCTGAGCTGAGCAGGGAAAGCTCTCCGAGCCTCTGCTGCTATGAGAGACACTGCAGGCCCTTGAAGATGTGGGCCCCGCGCTGCCCTTCCTGCAGTCAGTGCATGTCTCTGTTGCGCTGGGGAGTCCAGCACCGCACACGGCAGCGCAGATGGGGCCAGGCCAGTGCTGAGCAGAGGGTAAGGATGCCCTTGCTTGACCTGCTGACTACGCTGCTCCTCATGCATGAGGAGCTGCTGTTGGCCTTGCTAGGTGCAAGGGCACCTTGCTGGCTCCTGGTCAACCTGTGCAGCAGGAGCAGAGAAGGCCCTCCTTGTTGCGGGGCATGCAGGGCAAGAGCATGAAGTCACCAGGCACCAGCAAGGGAAATGGGCAAAGAAAGACGACAAGCAATGGAGGCATGTGTCCAGCAGGCAGCGATGCAGGCATGCGGGGATCTCAGAGAGGTGCTGCCGCAGAGGCAGGAGCCTGCAGAGGTGTATCTCCAGCTGTTTCAAGTGGAAGGGGGAAAGCAGCGATGCGTGGAGAAGAGAGGAGAGGTGGTGCAGACGCTGGAGGTGGCGTGTGCCCTGCAGGGCATGCGTGGCACAGTGCGCTTCTCCAACAGCGCTGTACTTCTGGAGAGGCCAGCCTGGGCCCGCTGGCTGGCCAGAAGATGCTCAAGTTGCCTTGCTGCACGCCAAAGATGATGTCGACGAGCAGGGTGCTCCCGGAGGCGTTTGCCAGCTGGAGCTTGCAGGTGCAGGAGGAGGGCAGCACCACGAGCTGGCAGTGGTGGGATGGAGGCAAAAGGCGCCAGGCTTTTTGCACGACTTGCTGGAACCAGCGTGCGGTTTTCTGCACGTTGAGGTAGGAGTGGGTGCAGAGGGTGCGTAGGAGGCAGGGGCCCTGCTTTGTGGCCAGCTGTGCCTGGGGCTGGTGCAGGAAGCACAGCACGTCGCCCAGCACCCGCTGCCTGGGGCACATGCACTGCAGCTCCACGCGGACGCGGCCGTGCTGCGGGGCGCCGGCCATCTCCAGGTGGAAGGCATGCCCGGGTGGTGGCCTCAGGGGCACCAGCAGCCTGTAGCTGCTGTTGTCCTGGCAAGGGCTCCAGCCTGCACAGGCCCTGCCCACGTGGATGCCTGGTGCCAGGCGTGGGAAGAATGACTGGCAGGTGAGCACTTGGCAGGCCGCGAGCAGGTCGCCCACCAGCTCCTCCACCACCTTCCAGGTGTTGGCCGAGTCCTGCGCCGGCCACTGGAGGTGCTGCTGCAGAAACCTGCCCGGATGCCCACATTGCTCTGCGCGGTCCTCCTTCTCCTCCTCTTGCTTGCTGCGGGAGGTGCTCGGCTGGCTCCTGCTCTCCGACTGCCCGTGGCGCTTCCTGGCCAGCCAGCGGTGCCCCAAGAGCAGCACAAGGGCTCCCGCAGGCTGCCAGAGCCGCCACCAGGCGCAGGCAGCAAAGACCAGCTCCTCCTTGCTGACGTTGCTCTGCTGCTGCATGAGGTGCTCAACCTCTTGCTGCAGCCGAGCCATCTCGTGCCTCAGGTGCTGCACGCGCCGCTGCACCCGCTCCTGCGTGCCCAGATCCACCTGGTCACTGACCTTGAGCGGGTGCTGGACGATGCCCAGCACAGCCAGGACGAGAACAAGACACACAGCCATGGCCTGTAGGAGATGGGAGAGCAGCGAGTGAGCGGGGCTGGCTGCGAGAGAGCAGGCAGCTTGGCAGCAGGAGCCGGCAGCACTTGTGCGAGCAGCTGCCAAGGCGGCCCCGTGGCCGGCCCAAGGCGCTGCTGTGCACAGCTCGGCCCTTGCGGGCGGGCGTGCGGGCGTGCGAGGAAGCCGCGGGGCTGGCGCTGGTGGCCCGGCCCTCGTGCAGCCCAGCCTCGCCCCCCGCGCCACTCACCTTGCCGAGGCTGCTGCAGCCGGCGCTGTCCCAGGCTGCACTGCCGTGGGGGCGGCCGCGCTGCGGGACCAGCGCCTGCGGGCGCCGCGGTGACAGCCCCCTGCCTTTGTGACTCGTGCTCTGTGCTGTGGCGGGGGCGCTGGCAGCCCCTGTGCAGGGCCAGCGGCCAGCCCTGGCCGTCGTCGCCAGCCCTGTGGCTCTGCCGCACACCTGCCCTGGTCAGCCGCAACCCCGGCCCCGGCCCCGGCCCCACACGGCACCACAGGGCCCCACAAGGCACCCCAAGCCCGCGCAGCAGCAGCGCACAGTGCCCTGGGCTGCCCTTGCCAAGGCGGCAGAAGCAGCCCGGAGCCCTCAGCCCTGGCAAGAGAAAAACAGGAGCTGCCCAAGTGTCACCAGAATCGGGAATAAAACTCCCTAACACCAGCGTAGCATTAAGAAGCAGGCGTTCTCTTTATTACGGCGCCGGATGCACGGGGAATCGCTCCGCCCAGTGTGCATGCCGCATGTCGCATCATCCAAAGTTCATATTGCTCTGTCACATACATATGCATTAGATTTCCTGGAATGAGTATACATATTCATTCTATTTCCTGGAACCAATTATCATATTTTCATAGCCATTACGCATGCGGTCTGAGTCTCCGGGGGGCTTCTGTGGGGGGCTCTGGTGGTCCCTGGGGGTCTCTGGTGGTCCCTAGTGGTTGCTGAAGAGGTGCCTTTTCCATGAATTCCAAGCTCCTGTTCCATATATGGTCTCAGCTTGGCTCCTTTCTGTGTTTGAGAAAGCTGCCCCGTTGTTAGTCTTGGTTTCAAGGGGTTTCTGCTGGTTTTTCTGTACTCCTTTGGCATGTGTGAGTTACAGTTGCGAGAATTGTATCCTTGGGTGTGTTCTTTCCGAGGCTCCTGGTAACAGTTCCCCTGTTCCGCCCCTTTGAGACTCCTTCTTGTCTGAGGCCCCTGGTAACAGTTCCCCCCTTTGAGACTTCCAGAGTGGGAGCGAGCTCTTTGGGAGTCTCACCTAGACTGCATAATTCTGATAATACTTTTGACTTTCAGGTACACGCAATGGGGTACAACAGAATGTCATTAAAGGTAAACATTGGATCATAATACAGCCCAATATGCATACCACAACTCTGGCTATGATTATTACAAACAATTCTTTTAACCGGGTTAGGTTTGGTAGCCATGAAGTTAACCAATTCCGCCAGGAGGAAGAGGACTCCTTTTGTTTTTCCCACTGCTCTACTGCTTTTCTTTCAGCTGAGTTTATCCCTTTCTGTTGGGGCTCAAATCCATCATTTATGTATGTACGGCATTCTCGTCCTAGGAGAGCACATGTTCCTCCCTGACTAGCTAACAGATAATCTAGGGCCATACGATTTTGTAGAGTCACCACCCTGTCTTGAGCCATTTCATAAGATGTACTTATTTTCTGATTTTAAAAAAAGCAAAAAAACTCGACAAATAACTCAGCAACACCGCCGGGTTCCGGGTTTCCGATTGTTTTCTGCATTCTTATTTGAAGAGGATTTTTATCCGATGGAATGACTTTCCACTGAGGTTCTTTTGGCAGTGATGCTGGCTTAACTCGAGTGTAATGAACCCAAGGTTCGATTCCTTCCGCCTTGAGTGCGGTGTAAGTTGTCAGGAGTACCTGAAAGGGTCCCTTCCACCTCTCCTGTAAAGGTTCGGAGTTCCACGTTTTTATGTACACGAAATCTCCGGGCTGACACTGATGGACAGGAGTGTCCAGCGTGAGTGGTCCTGTCAAAACAATAGGCCGTCGGAGAGCCGCAAGGGCTTTCCCTAAAGAAATCAGATATACCTTTAAATCTGTTTCTCCTTTTACACGGATCTCCCCTGGAATCAGCGGCGCTTGGTGTGGTTTCCCATATAATACCTCATAAGGACTAATCTTACTCCTAGAGCTTGGCTGTCTTCTGATTCTCAAAAGAGCCAGTGGAAGGGCCTGTGGCCATCTTACAGAAGTTTCTTGACATGTTTTACTAGTCTGCTGCTTTAAAGTTTGATTCATTCTTTCTACCTTCCCACTCGACTGAGGCCTCCATGGGGTATGTAAATCCCACTCGATACCAAGAATTTTACTTAGCTGTTGGACTATATCTGCCACAAAATGCGGGCCCCGATCAGAGGACTTTCCTATCGGTACCCCGAATCTTGGTATTATTTCTTTGAGCAATAGTTTAGTCACTTGCCTAGCTTTGTTGGTGCGACAAGGAGAAGCTTCCGGCCATCCCGAGAAGGTGTCAGCCAATACCAGGAGATATCTATAAGCGTTTTGCCTTGGTAATTCAGAAAAATCCATTTGCCAGTAATCTCCGGGGGAGCTTCCTTGCTTAGTGGTCCCCGGGGGCGGTCTTTTCCTGTTCGTAGGATTAATGTTTAAACAAACACAGGGCACTTTGCCATTACAGACTTTACTGTTCCAGTCATTCCTACACATATAATCGAATTCTGAAGACTAGAAATCATAGCCTCACTACCCCAGCGTGTTTCTTCGTGTTTCTTCTGCACAATTTCGGTCATTATCTGCGGTGGAACAATGACCTGTTTTGTAGGAGTTATTAACCAACCCTCTCCGTTTGGGGTTGCCTTTAACAGTAATGCTGATTGTTGATCTGCCTCACTGTAATTAGGACCAATGCAAGGATGCCTTGTCCAGCTGCCTCTTTGGCAGTTTTATCAGCTAATTGATTACCCACATTTACTGTGGTTTCTCCAGATTGGTGTGCCTTGCAATGCATTATTGCCACTTCCTCAGGTTTTTGAACATTCTGTAGAAGTTGGAGAATTTCTTCCTTGTATTTAATAGGTGATGCTCGAGCCATCAGCAATCCTCTCTCCTTCCAGATAGCCCCATGTGCATGGACTATCCCAAATGCATACTTTGAGTCAGTCCATATATTTACCTTTTTCCCTTCAGCTGTCTTCAGGGCTTGTCCCAATGCTATCAATTCCGCCTTCTGGGCTGACGTGTTAGTGGGTAGGGCCCCAGCCTCTCTTGCCCACGTAGTTGCAACCACTGCATATCCTGCCCTCTGTTTCCCATCTCGTACAAAGCTGCTACCATCTGTAAACAGTTCCAGCTCAAGATTAGTTAACGGTTCATCTCTTGGATCTTGTCTGCTTGAATATACGTGTTCGATGGTTTGCAGACAATCATGGTGCAAGGGTTCGGGGTCCCTTACTTCTGAGTTCAGAAACATCACCGGGTTGATTGCTGTGGTGGTTTTGGGTTCCACATCATCCTGTTCCAACAAGATAACTTGATATTTGAGCATACGGCTTGGAGACAGCCAATGTGCCCCCTTTTGTTCTAAGGCAGAAATCACCATATGCGGAACATACGCTATGATTCTTTGTGCTATTGTTAATTTTCTAGCTTCTTGGATTAAAAGAACAGTTGCGGCTGCAGCATGCAAACACCCTGGCCATCCTTTACGCACACTCTCCAATAGTTTGGAGAAATATCCCACAGCTCTTCTCCACATTCCCAATTTCTGAGTCAGCACACCCAGGGCGAGATGTTGTCGTTCGTGGACAAATAGCTCAAAGGGTTTAGACAAATGGGGCAGTCCCGATGCAGGTGCTGACATCAGAGCCTTTTTAAAATCCCTAAAAGCTGCTTGGCATTTGGGGGTCCATAGGAGGAAGTTCTCGTCTGACCCCGTCAAAATTTCATAAAGGAATTTTACTAATAGCCCGTTGTTGGGAATCCACAGTCTGCACCACCCGGCCATACCCAAGAATGCCCTCAGCTCTCGTGCAGTTCTTGCTTCTGCAGTTTGGCAGATGGCTTCTTTTCTGTCGGCTCCCAGTCTCCGCGGTCCTTGTGAAATCTCGAGACCTGAATAAATCACAGTGTCTTTCCCTACCTGAGCCTTCCTTTTGCATACACGATGTCCTCTTTGTCCTGGGAAATTCAACAGGCTTGTGCTCATCTGTAGACCCTCTCCCCTAGTCTCCGCAGCCAACAAAACGTCATCTGCATCCTGCAGTACTGTTCCTTCCAGGTTTTCCCTTTTCCATGATCCCAGCTCCTTGGCCAATTGATTGCCAAATATTGTTGGACTGTTTCTGAGCCCCTGAGGTAACACCGTCCGGGTAAGCTGTGTTTTGCGTCTGGTGGTGGGGCTTTCCCATTCAAAGGCGAATATTGCCTGACTGTCTTTGTCTAGAGGTAGGCAGAAAAAGGCCTCTCCTGGAGATCAAGTACAGGAAACCATTTATGCTTCTCCTTCAGGCATGTCAGCAAGGTATATGGGTTAGCCACTACTGGGTGAACATCTCGAACAATCCGATTCACGGCTCTTAAATCCTGAAGCCACCTATATTCCTTGCCATTTTGTTTCTTTACTGATAATATTGGGCTGTTAGATTCTGATTCACGCTCTATCAATAACCCCTCATTCAAAAATTTAGTTATTAATTCTTCCAGCCCTTTTCTAGCCTCCCGCTGAATAGGATACTGCTTTTGTCTTACCGGTTTAGTCCCAGATTTTAGAACAGCCTTCAGCGGTTTTGCCAATTTAGACCGACCTGGAATTCCGCTAGCCCGTACAACTGGTATTACTGCATCTTCTACTTCGGCAGGAATCTCTTCCTCTGGTTTCTGCGTGTTCTGTAACATAAAAATTCTCGCTTCCACAGCTTTTGCTTCAGGTATTAGTAGCTGCACCTCTCCATTCTTAAAGGTCATCTGCACGTTCAACTTATTCAATAAATCCCTTCCCATCGAGGGTATCGGACATTCAGGCATATATAAAAATGGATGAGTCACCCATTGTTTTCCCAATGTAAATTTTAAGGGCTGCAAAAAGGGCCGCTTCTCTCGTTTCCCTGTAGCACCAGCAACGCTTACAGTCTCACGGCTAAAGTTTCCTTTACGAGTATTAAGTCCTGTATCAACTAAAAATTCTACTTCATCATTTCCCAGCCTTAGTGTAACCCGGGGTTCGGCTGGGGATGATTCGCCGGTGCCCTTCAGGATTCATCGTTTAATGTCATTAGTCGGATGGCTTGCAGGGCTGGGTCTAAGTTCCCAGCCTGAGCACATTCCCTTTTCCAGTGCCCCCTTTCTTTGCAGATTGCGCACTGATCTTTCGCGAGAGGGGGTTGCGCAAAAGCAGGTGATGTTCCCGTTCCCTTATTTCCTTTCACGCCTCCGTAACCCCCTCCTGTGCCTTCCCTTTCTCTATAGGCTCCTCCAGGAGCCCTGGTTAAAGCAGCAATCAATCTCCCTTCTCTTCGGGTTTCCCTTCGAACCCGTCGCATCTCTTTTTCCTTCTGCCTATCATTAAAAGCCGTCCATGCCACTTCTAACATTTTCCCTAAATCTTTTGAATCCATCTCTTCTCATTTCTGAAGTTTTTTCTTTCTTATGTCTGGGGCTGATTGTCCCATAAAAACTGAAGCTAGCTGCTGGGCTTCCTCTGCTTTTTCAGGATCCAGGCTGGTATCTTTCCTGGCAGTAGCCTTTAATCGTTCCGTAAAAGCAGACGGGGATTCGTTTGGCTCTTGTCTGACCTCATATAGCTTAGACCAGTTAGCCGCTTTTGGCATGGCATGTCTTATGCCAAACAGTATCCATCTCTGATATCTTGTTAAGAGTCCCCGGGGTCCCGGCTGGTTAGGATCCCACCCTGGGTCTGCAGCAGGAGAATTCTGGTCTATCATTCCCGGCAAATCCCCACCAGCATGCGCTCCTTCCACTTGTTTCCGAGCAGTGTTTAATACCATCTTCTTTTCAGTATCGTCTAGCAGTGTGTCTAATATTACCCGTAAATCATTCCAGTCTGGATCCTGGGTCCTAATTATAGTTTCAAACACTTTAGCCACTCTCTCTGGATCCTCCCTATAGTTCCCTGCTATTTCCTTCCAGGACCTTAAATCCGTTTAACTGTTACTGGTCCATTATTTCCAACCGCCTGCCGAAGGGGAGCCTGCAAAACCTCCCCCGCTTCCCCTTGTCGCCCTCTTGTTCTCCCCGCAATCGGGCTAAATCCTTCTGTCCCTCTAAATCGTCCTCCCTGTTCATAATTCCCCTCCCCTGGTCCCTCTGCACCTCCAGCTCCACCGAGATCCTCGGAATCGCCCCGCCCCAGCCTCTGTCGGGGAGCGACCATCAATTCCAAATCTTCTTCCTCCTCCCGTCCACACTTCAAACACCTTTTTCCAATACTACAAGCGGAACAACACCTTTTCAGATTTCGACCCTTCCCCTCTTTCTCTAGTGCTACTACCACTGGATCCCTTGCAATCATCCCACAATCTTTCTGCCACTCAGGGTGCTGTGCTCCCTTAATGCGAAAAACAAATCTACATACATTACTTCATCCCATTTTCCCAGCCTTCTGCAAAACAACGTATTTCCTGCAATAGCAGCTGCTAGCAGAGAAGCCTGTAACCTTCGATCCTTCCGTTTCTCTTTCAACTTTTCTCTCTTCTCTACTTCCTCCCTATTGTTATATGCTATTTCTATTAATTGTGAAATCAACGTACCTCCTACCCCATCCACTTTCTGTAGCTTTCTCCCAATGTCTGGTGCTGAGTGCCCGATGAACAACATATTAAGCGTTTTCCTGTTGGCTTCATCCTCCGGATCCAAATCAGTCCATTTCCTAGCACTTTCACAAAGTCTTTCATAGAATGATGAGGGGTCTTCATCGCCCCCTTGCCTTACTTCATACAACTTCTACTAACATTTGCACTTCCTCTGGTTCCTCAAACTGTCTAAAACAACCTCTCCCAATATCACGGGCAGAATAACGTTCCGGTCTCCGTTTCTTCTGCGCCTTATTAGCCATTAGAATCATTATCCATCAGTTTACATCGTATGTACAGTATGCATATAATTTTTAGGTATAGCTTGTAGAACATCTATTGGAGAGAAGTGGAGAAAAGCTTTCTGGAAAGAGAAACGTGTTTTGGTAGAGGCGGTTCCATACCAGGAGGAACAGAGCAAACATACCTTCCAAGGCTATTCAGTAAACCCACAAATAAATGCAGGGGCATCCATGGAGGGTGGGGGTGGGATGAAAGATCCTTTTAATCCAGAGGGGCTGAAAGAGTCGTTTTATCTCCCTGTCACTCATCAATACTTTAAAAATACATAAAATATAGAATAACTGTAAGAATAATCCTCGCATTATTATGTCTCTTTCACATGCTTTGTGTATTTCAATCTTAAGCAGTCAAGCTTACGTTTTGGAAGTTATCAATCCAGAAAAGATTTGTACAGGATGTACTATAAGGATTATGGTTTAATCTAGTGAATAGTGATGCTATATTGGGAATAATACGTGAACGGCTGCATGTGTGTACTGGCATATTTATATTTGTTTCTCCGAATCACTTGTGTGTTGACATGGGCTTGCTGCATGATGTCCAGTGCAGAGATCTGGACACGTGAGGACACAGGGGCGAGGGGGCGGCGGGGAGGATGACCTAGCTGCTGTAAAGCCAGTTTAGGAACGGAACGGAGAATTAGAGCCAAAAATTTAACCCTTGAAATTTTTGGTCATTCAATTCACATGCCATACCATCCCTAAAACACCCGTGTGCTAGGGAACAGGATCGTTTTGAGGGTGAATGTTGTACGTAAACATACCCAGCAGCGGTACAGTAGCTCTCAGCTGCAGCCACACTTTGAAAAGAGATCCCAGTGCCTGCTCTGTATTAATGTTTTCCGTAACGAATAAACCCATTTTCCGATGAACAGGCCGGGTTTCTTTCCAAAGTCAGCTGAATTTAACAGGACCCTTCTCCATCTCGCTCTCCCTCTACCTCTCTCTTTTCTCAGCGATGGTCTGGGTGGTCTGGGGCTACCGGGGCTGTGTGCACCACGCGTCTGGCCTGCGCTTCCCCCTGCTTTTTCACCTCTCTCTTAAGCTCGCCTTCGAGGAGAGGGCAGGCCCATAGCCCACAGCACAGAGCCTGCCGACCGGCAGCCCTCGGCGTTGGCAAATTTCGTTCAAATCGTGCAAGCTCCAGCCAAGAGGCTGCTGCTCGCCAGCTCTCCCGGGCTGGGGTCGAGGGTCCTGCTAACTGAGCAGCACGTCGCCTGGGAAGCCCAGCGGGCAAAGTGAGGCGCCTCTGACGAAGAGAGCTGCCTGCTGTGAAAAATGGTCCCCCCAATAATCGCTTCCTTAGAAAAAGAAAAGAAAGAAAAAAAACCCTGCAAGGCTGAGCTGTAGCTTCCGATTTAGGGAGAAACAGTGTGAGCTAAAGCTTGAACCCAGCAGTTTGGTAAGTTCTTGGTAGAGAAGATAAAGGCTGCTGCACTGGGTCAGACCAGCTAACCTTGTAGTCTGCTTAAAACAGTAATGACCGCACCTGCGTGCTTAGGGCAAGTACGCGCAGATCTTTTTTGCTGGATTCCCCGTACGGCAATGCAAAGACTTGGTTTTCAGGAGATAGATCGAATCTTTGCTCTGCATTGTCCCAGTCAACTCTTCCGTGAGTTTGTCTTGCCGCTTTCCAAACCTTTCAAGAGCTTTGATGCACCACAGAGACAAATTCTGCAGTTTAAATGGGATTGTTTGCAAGCATGTGATCA
Source organism: Apteryx mantelli (assembly GCF_036417845.1). Taxonomy (NCBI): domain Eukaryota; kingdom Metazoa; phylum Chordata; class Aves; order Apterygiformes; family Apterygidae; genus Apteryx; species Apteryx mantelli. The sequence goes on from NC_090020.1 coordinate 10,541,697, forward strand.
CATCTGGGATAATCCCAGTGTCAGTAGGATGTGCAATCATGTTACCCACTGTGTAATCAAAGCAAAACAGTGCACGCTGAATTTTCCAGATATAGCATTTGCCTTGGGGTTGTTGCTACAGTAAAATAATGGGAGGGTTTGGGGCTTCTGGAAGTGCAAAATGACCTACTGTGGGTGGCTGGTTTTTGTTTTTTTTTTCCCCCTGGTATTCTTGTGGCTTCCCGCTGGGGACTTGCAGTCCCTTTTTGTAGTTGTGATTCCCTCTGAAACAGGAGGAAATTCCCACAAAAGCGCCTGAACAACTATGGTGTGTTAGGTACCTGGGCAGCCCGGCACCCGCTGGGGTACAGCGGGGTGGGAGGTGAGCAGGAAGGAGAAGAGCGCTACGGGACTGAGCCGTGCAAGGGGAGATGCACAACCTGACCTCTGGGGTGGCTCTGCCCACGCCTCCTCCGTCTCATGAGCAAAATAGACCAAAAGGACTTTCAAGCTCAAAGAAGCAGGTCTCAATAGAATATAAACTGGAATAAATCTTTCCAAAGAGAACTCAAAGAGACCAGCTGAGAGAGGACAGAAATAGAAAGGGTTTATGAATGAATCTCCTCTCACCCGCGGTGTCTCTGCAGGCGGGTTCCTGTTTCCTGGATCAGTTTCAGGTTGCTCAGGGGCTTTCTGGGTTGCAATAAGCTCTGTGCAGTCCCCTCTTCACCTGCAGAATCCTTTTCTTTGCATCCGCTTGGACGCCTGCTGATGCCTGTCGCCTCTCTCAGCCCCCTTTTTGCTATGATTTTGTCAGGCCAATACTTCTCTCTTCCTCTCCCAGTTGTGCCCTCAGCTCTCCCTTCTGCCCACCCCACTTTTCAGCCTTGGAGATTTCCCACCCCTGAGCAGGTCCAGCTCCTGCACCAGAGGTGCTCCTGCCACTGGTGGCACCAAGGTACCCTGTGCCCGAATTCGCTGCCTGGCTGAGCGGTTCTTGACACCGGCAGCCACAGCTTGTGCCGAGGTGCCGTGGGTGAAGGGCCGGCTGCCAGAGGTGCGGGGGATGTCACCTGTGCTTGGGCTCACAGCAAGCCCTGGAGCCACCACCTCTGCTGGGCAGAGATGGCGTTGCCCTCGTCCCTGAACTCTGCAAGCACTGAGGGCACCAGGCTAACGAGCATGCTTGTCAGAGTATGGTCTCTGCAACACTGACAGTGCAGCAATTACTGGAAACCTCAGCCACGTGTTTGCTTTTGGAAAGGGCTTTTCAGGAATTTATTATCTCTGCAGCATGGTGCAGCCATCTTCTTAAAATTAGACTCTTTATTTAGAGGGGTCTTTAAAAACATGCGATACACTCACAGTCAGGCTGGGGTTTTATTCTTGATACTCTTCTGTAGGTTGGCTGGTTGGCTTTTTTTTTTTCTCTTTGTAGATTTAAGCTTGCAGTTTGGGGAGACTTGTGGCCTTGAAAACTAGTCAAACTTTCTCCTGCGGAGAATCAAGGGCAGTAAGACTGTTGTTGCGGTGTCTATTGAGGCACTGACCCAAAGGTAACAGTGAATAATATCCCTAAAAGAAAGAAAGCTGGAAAATGAAAACTGTATTTTTTTTTAATTCCTCATTAGTGATTCTACATAAGGGATATAAACCAATTCGGATAAGCTCCCCTACAAATGTCAGGAGGAGCAAACAAGCCATCATTCATGACGACGAATGGTTGCTACCTAGCAGGCTGCTATCACACTGAGCCAAGGAAAAATGGCCTGCTGTCATGCCTCGTTTCTTGACTACTCCAGCCTGATGGCCTGGCTCGGCTCTCAAAGCAAGAACAGGAGTCCCATTCCTGGTGCTCTTGGAGGCGCTGCACACTTGCTGGGGCCATCAGGGCTCAATGGGGCTCTCTGGGAGGGACCACCAGGCAAATCCCTGCTCAGGCAAGGAAGGGGCAGGGCACAAACCTTAGGCAAAAACGGCCCCCAGCAACAGTGTACGCGTGAGACAGCTCCAGACAAAGCTGACCTATGCTTAGAGGACAAGGCAAACTGCGCTGAGCCCTGCTGTGGGGTGACTGCCACAAGCCATTTCTGCTCTCTGTGTGTCTGCTCCCATATGCCGCTGGGGTTTAAAAGGAGGATCGTTGTCTAGATACTTTCTTAAGGCATGGGGGGGAAAAAGCACACCTCTGCACTTCTGTGACCTGGCAGGAGTTCTTGTAGCAATGAAGGCTATTCAATGGGATGCAAGTGTCTCACACTGTCACACGCTTTGGCTAAAACATACCTCTCCAGCAAGAGCTGGAGCATGGTATCTAGCAGGAATTGGAAACGGGAGTTCTGGCAGAGCTGGTCATACTGGCCCCCCTTCTGCTCATTTGTTCCCTGAGCTTACTGGAAGTGAGAGCTCTGTCTTGGCTCTAGTTGTGAATTAAGACAATTTTGGAAACAATTCTACCTCTAATGACACCTACCATTCATCTACCCTTTTTGCCTAGGGTCTATCTGACAAGCAGAGAACTTGTTCCTCAAAGTTTTGAGTGTGATGGCTGGCTTTGAGCACTAAAAAGCAAAAAAGGATCCCATGCAGGCCAATACAGGCAGGTGCCAGCAGGAAACGTAACCTAAGGAAGCCATGCTTGGAAATTTGCTTTGAATGGAGGGGAGAAGAGGAGGTGGAATTTTAGGTAATGTCACTAGATATTGCTATTCAGCAAACTACAGGGACCTCAGAGGTACCTTCCCTCTCTGTGCAGCAAAAGGAATCTGGATTGTCATAAATGCTGTTTTCAGCTGGTTGGCTGCAGAAGATGAATTCAGAGTTGATTAGGTTATGAGACAGTATGCTTAGGAAACAGACTTCATGGAGCCACTTCATGGAGCCTGTCCTAGATTTGTGTACGGTAGATGTGATTTCAGACTTTGGCAAGAGTAAAGAGTGATTGTTTGTGTGAAGAGAAAAGAGTGAGTCCCTCTGTGCAAGCAGGGACTGCTTTTTTTCTTTACGTTTTTCTTCTTTATATTGGTTCCTCTCACAGGGAAATAGTCCAGGCCTCACTTTTTCGCACCTGTCATGGTGAGTACTTGTAAAACATTCCCGTGAGTCCAGCAGTAACGTTGTACAATATCATGTCTTCTTTAGACCTTAATATCCATATTCCCCTCAGTGTGGCATTCTTTTTTCCTTCCCCAGGGAGCATGGTACGTGAAGTCCCATAAGGTTGGGACCTTGCCCAGCACCCTGTGCTGTTGTGGTGCTGCAAGGTGACGCTCTCCTTGGCACCACCAGGAAATATTCCCCAGTTGCATAACTTCCTGCAGTGCTGGGGAACACAGGTAGGATCTGGAGAAGGTGCCTCCTTAGACAGGCAATAGCAGTTTGTTTCCACATTGAACCATTACCCTCATCATAACTCTGTTTGTTCCTGCTTCTGATAAAGTTAAATTCAGAAAAGTTCTGCCCAACCTACACTTAGCCCGCAGGCTGCTGCTCCTGCCTCAGATCTGTGTCTGTCTGAAAATTTGTCCGTCTGGTTTCCCTCCCCGTCTGTCAGCTAATAGAGATTACTGACTGCCAGCAGCGCTGGCTCGAATGTCCTGAACAACATTTCCACTGCTGGAGGTGGTGCATGGTGCACCTGCTGGGATGGCAACAAGGAGAAAGAGCCCGTGCAACACCCTGTGCAGAGAGAGGAACGCGTCCTTCAGTTAGCCTCAAACTAAAATATGTCCCACACCAGACCAGATAGCTGTCCAGGACACTACACTTCCCCTGTAAATGTGCCCATATAGCTCAGGTGATGCTGAACAACCTGTGCTGGACTGGAAGTGTCCCTGGTATGGGCTCCTTATTAAACTACTATTGTATGGCATGAAGGAGGAAGCTGTAGTTTAGCCCATATACAAAGGATTTTCTGTCACTGCCCTGAGGAGAGAAGCACCTTTTTTTACGTAGTGTAAGATATACACCCCAGGTTACTCCAGCTGGCTTTTAAAGACACCATGACCGCAGTATGCAAGACCATGAGTCTGGAACGAGTCATTACCGCTTTGAGCTGATGAACTTCTAGCATCCGTGGTGTGTGCAGAGGTGGAGGGGAGCAAAGCATTGTTGTAGGTGCATATGTCCATTTAGATGACCTGTTTCCTACTCTGAATCACCAAAAGGGAGAAGATATATCTAATTCTTTGGAACGGACAACCGTGACGTAAAGGAAGTAAAGAGCTTAAAAAATGCTGTCTGTTGAAAGGAAATATTTCATGCGGGAACATGAAAACCCAGCTGTAGATCCAGCATAGCATCCCCCCAAAGTGGGTTTTATGTAGCTCTTTCCTCCTCCTAACTGACTTTGAAAATGCATAGTCCCGTTTCTAATGGTAAAAAGCCCTCCACACTACTCCAGCCCTCAAATTATTGCATGAAGATAACAGCAAAAAAGGAAAATGCCACAGTGAGTTTGGAGGAAGACCTTCTGAGCTGAGATTTAAGATTAGCCTCTGCTAACCCTGGAATGACCCAGTGAAATTTACCTAAAATTGGCTGGGGGGTTTCTTTGTTCTTTCATTCAAGTCGAGGACTGTGAGCTCCTGCCATGAATGTGAGGGACTTCGGTTGGGACTACTGCACTCTTCTCTCTTCCAGCTCCATGCGATATCTAATATTTCAAAGCAGAAAGCTTCTTGTCCTGCCTGAGTGGCTGTTGCCTGCTGCCAGGAGAACCACAACTAGCTGGTCCTGCCACTCGTGCTCACGTGGCATCTCTACCCAGTGCTAGGGAGCTTCATTTTTAGGGGCCAGCTTTCCCCTCTGGGGAGAGCATCTGGTCTCCTACAGACTTTCAGAAAGATTATAGGAAATTTAAAACTTTGGGTCCTCTGTCAAATGGGGTTGAAGCTGTCCAAAAGTTTGAAAGTTATTCTCTCTCTTCCTTCTTCCCTCCTTGGCAGTGAGACTGTATGGGAAAAGAGCCTACGCCACTGATTGCAGGAATGGTAAGATGGAGAAAGAGATGTTCAGCAGTTTGTTGTATTGACAGCTAAAGGTGGCCAAACCTGTTCTTCTGGATTGGTTTTTGCATGTATATGAATGAAATGCCATTAAAGATAATGAGTTGTCATATAAAATCCTCTTTGTGATGAAAAGGGGATCCTGGCTTGGATCACTGTGTTAAAATTTTCCCTGGGTCAGATCATCAGTTCTGCAAAAGCATGTTGCAGAGGCATCAGTCAAGACAATCGTCAGGGTGTGCCTCCAGATTTTGCTCTGTGCACGCTCTTGTGATTCCTAACCTCATCTCAGGGCAGGCTCCTTCAACCGCAGTGCATGGTAAAGGTGTGATGGATGAAGAGGACAGCGCTATTGTAATGTCTAATGAAAAGGTGCAAATGCAGTGCTGGTAGCTCTGAAGACTGCCCGCAGTCTCCAGTTATTGCATCCTGGATGGTTCTAGGAATAACATGCCATTACTAATTTGTAGTAACACATAGCTTCTAATTTATTGAAATGGTTTGGAGGTTTTCTTCTGTTTAAAATGAATGGAAAAACTACATAATTAATCTGCTTGCAGCTCATGTTGTATCAGAGATGGCTTTGAGTTTAGAAGGATATTCACTCCTCCAAAGTGTCAAAGCACGTACTCTAGCGCTTAGGGAGGATGCTTGGCTAAATCCAGTCTGCTTTTCTCTCTGATAGTCTGGCCAAGAGGAAACGCGTGGTCTTTACACCAGAGATGAGATTTGTTACGCCGAATGGGTGCAATAGAGAGCGGAACTGCCAGGGACTTACCACATCAATTATCTGCAGCAAAGAAAGCTGAAGCTCAACTACCAGAGGTTGGGAGTCGTTCACCACAGGTCGTTCAAGACGACTGTAGTTTCTCAGCAGATCTCTGTACAAGCGTCTCTGGCCTTCACCCTGCTGAGAGACTAAGGGAAAAGAAAGATGGTAAACATCTGTCATTCAGATGGTCGCACAGTCCATGTTGTTTGTTTGCTTGAAAAAATGTCTCTGAATGTCTTTTTAACTTGAAACCGGTTTCCTGAAAAGTAAGGATCTCTAATTCTGCCCATAGGGGTGCTGACAGAGCTTTTCTGTCGTGCGTCAGTCACACAGAAAAACTGGACTCAACTGGGAGCCCTCCTGCTGATGGTGCAGGGAGACCAGGCTCTGAAGCCAAAGGGCACCTTCTTGGAAAGCGGCCAGAGGGCTCTTATTTGCTGCTTCCAGAAACCAGCTGCCACGGAGCCAGAGCTGGTGTCATTACCTGAACATACCCTGTGTTTACCTAGCATCACTGACAGGTCCTGTTAGTACCTGGAGCCCTTCTCCGTGCATGTTCAGGAAGCAAGGGTTTGTCCCCAAAATGGGTGCAGGTGCAGATGCTCTGGGCTGTGACTACCCGGGCTCTACCTAAGAGCTGCACCAAACGGGGTGAGGCTCAGAGGCTGCATGTTCGCTGAGGCCAAATTCATCCTGCCAGCACGAGTGTGTACTCCCTGAGTTGTCCCTGCCAAGGAATCTGCACTTTGTATTATTATTACTTTGGAACAAAGCTTTTTTTTCTTTTTTTTCTTTTCTTTTTTTAATGCACTGCAGCTCCTAGAGTCTTGTGTGTGACTTTTTTGTAACACGTGAGCAGAGCTTTTCACAGTGACCCTGGGACTCTTCTAACAGTGGTGAGATGAATAGCTTTTGACAATCCACACAAACTGTAACAACCAGTTCCTCCTTCCCCGGTCCCCTGATGTGCTCAGCGAACCCTGCAAGCCTGGGGCAGGCTGCTCTCCACCACAGCAGCGACGCCTTTTAAAATTAATAATATCATTCAGTTTATAAATGTCTTTAATTAGTGTTCCCTTCAGTGTTCCTGATGCTGGAGGGATCTTTGTGGCTTTCGAGTATGACGGTGCCTAGTTAGCAAGGAGGGAGGGTATTTTTATTTATTTTGGTGAGTTATACCAACATGTCATCTTCATGGGCCTTTTATGCCTTTGAATAATATATTATATGGTCATGGAGAACCAGAGAAGCAGATGTAACAGAGCTGCTCCAACATTTTCACTCTCTTTGAAGACAAGCCCTGGCCACAGTTTCTCTACTCCACCAGCTCTGGCAAACTTCCCTGCTAGGAAATTATTTAGATCCTCTGTTATAATTTTAGTATGTAACCCCCTGCCTCCCTTGCAAGGTCCTTGTGTGGGAAGGAGACCGGTGAAGATCACATCACATTTTCCTTTGGAAAGAGGGCCCGTGCTCCGAGCCAACGCGCTGCCCTCTCTCTCCCTGCACCATGTCACGTTGCTGTGCTTCAGGGAAAGGATGACCACCTGCACCATGCCTCATCCTTAGCACTCCTGTCGTGTTCACCTTTAACCTCCCTTTGAAACAGTCTACCTCAGCTTTTACTATCAAAACGTGCCCTTTGCCAGGCTCTTCAGGTCGCCGCTGCAGCTGGTACCATCGCTGACGATGTGCAGTAAACCGTCCACCCCAGGGGGCTGACGGGGGAGATTTGGGCACAACCCTTTGCTGTGTACCCCGGGCAGCTGACTTTGCGCTGTGTGCTCCAGCCGTGCTGTAACCGGGCCCCTTGCCCCGATAAACCTTGCGAGCTGAAGTAACCCAGCACGAGATGTTTGCACCCGGTCCTCCACCCCTTCTTCACTTCTCCCTTCTGCAGCGTGGTCCTGTTACTTGGTGACCTCTTGTATCTGCAACTGTTAACATAGCCCAGCTGATCTGTTCTGAGCCTGCTGAGCTGGTGCTCGTTGCCATATGTTTGTGTGCTCTTTGGTTTTGTTTACAAAATTGCGTAGGTTCAGAAGCGGTGGAGCCTTTGTGGTCTCCTGGCAAATTGCCGGGGCGGCTGTTGGTGTTGCAAAGGCTTCGCTTGTCTAATCAGGCTGCTATATCCCCATTGCAGTGGCTCTGGAGCAGGAATGGAGAAGGGCAACAGGTCAAAACTGTGTTTTTATAAACTTCTTTCAATCTTAAAATGCTTAGTGTTTCATACTCCGGAGAGATTCCTGCTTTTTATCCCTCTAATGCCTGTGCTAGTGCTTTGTGACATTACATCTCTGAGTGCTAAGTGGAGTGTTTGCTGGTGATGGGGAAGCCGAGGCCTCTCGGGAGCAGCGACAGGATAAGCATTACTGCTGCCAACCCCCCAGCCACAGAAATCTCTACCTCAGTCCCTGGCACTGTGAGCTCCCTGGTGCCTGATATGAAATTTTAAACGAGGCTGGAAGTTGGAAGCCAATTTTTAAGGTTGCCAAGTCAGTCTCCCAAAAGCAATGCCAGACTTACCTGCCTAGGTCTGTTGTGAGAGAGTCTTTACCTGCAAATAACTGCTGGTGGGCATTAGCAAGCAATGCTTGCTTGATGCAGGCCCCTGAGGAGCAGAGAGCCTCTTATGACCCACAGCTTCAGCCAGTGCCCCCCTTATTGCTGAATTAGCTTTGAATCAGCAGGAAAAAAAAAAAACTATATCTCATTAAAAATTCAGGGAAGAGGAGTGGATGCTGTTTCTCTTAACGTTAGTAAGGCTTTTGACAGTGTCTGCCGTAACATCCTCATTGACAAAGAGATGAAGTATGGACAGTGGTGAGGTGGAATGAAAACTGGCTAACTCCCAAGCTCAGAGGGTTGTGAGCAGCAGCACAAAGCCCAGCTGGAGGCCAGTCGCTAGTGGTGTCCCCCAGGGGCTGATACTAGAGGCAATACTGTTTAACGTCTTAATCAGTGATCTGGATGATGGGACGGAGGGCACCCTCAGCATATTTGCAGATGGCACAAAACCCAGAGGAGTGGCTGGTACGCCAGAGGGCTGTGCTGCCGTTCAGAGGGACCTCAGCTGGCTGGAGAGATGGGCAGAGAGGAACCTCATGCGGTTCAGCAAAGGGAAGTGCAGAGTCCTGCACCTGGGGAGAAATCACCCCATGCACCAGTACTTGCTGGGGGCCCCCCTGGGAGTCCCGGTGGGAAAACAAGTTGAATATGCACCAGCAATGTGCAGTCATGGCAAAGAAGGTCTATGGCATCCTGGGCTGCATTAGGCAGAGCATTGCCGGCGGGTCAAGGGAGGTGATCCTTCTCCTCTACTCAGCACTGGTGAGGCCGTATCTGGAGTACTGTGTCCAGTGCTGGTCTCCTCAGTGCAGGAGAGATACGGACATAGCAGAGCAAGCACAGTGACAGGCCATGAAAATGGTGAAGAGGCTGGAGCATCTGTCATATGAGGAGAGGCTGAAAGAGCTGGGACTGTTCAGGCTGGCGAAGAGAAGGCTAGGGGGGAACTTATTCATGTGTATAAATACCTGATGGGGAATATAAAGAAGATGGAACAAGGCTCTTCTCAGTGATGCTTGTGACAAGAGACAATGGGCATGAATCAAAACACAAGAAATTCCATTTAAACGTAGGGAAAAGAAAGCTTTTTTATCGTAGGTGTGATCAAACACTGAAACAGGTTGTCCAGAGAGGTTCTGTGGTCTCCATCCCTGGAGATATTCAAAATCCAACTGGACACAGCCCTGGGCAACCTGCTCGTGCTGCCTCTGCTTGGAGCATGGCGTTTGGACTAGGCAATCTCTGGAAGAGCCTTGGATTGCCTTCCAACCTCAGCCAATCTGTGGTTATGTAAAAATTTTCTTTTGATGGTGTCTCCTAGCCTTATGCCACGGGAGTCGCCTCAGTTCTGGTGCTTCTGCACATTGGAGTTCCTGGCCTTGCAGTGGAGGGATTCATCAGCGTTGGCTTACTGAAGTCTGACAAGTTGCACGTAAAGAGAAATTGAAAGAGAGAAGATGAAGAACTAGAGTGACCCCTGGCAAAACATCATCGGGGTGGAAACCCAATCCTGTAACCTTCTACCTAAAATAAAGAAATAACTGACTGTTAATACAGATCTTTTTCTTGGATAATGCTTGTGAACATCACAGCAGCGAAGGCCATTCAGTAGGAACAAATCTAGTCTGATCAAGGCTTCTACCTACTGTTATCTTTCTCTGGGCAAAGGTGGTGATTGTTGCTGTACTCCTTTTGGACACCTGGTAGCATAAGGTGCATGAGCCTGCTGATGGCAGAGAGAGCCTGGGGAAGGAGCTGTGCTCGGAATAACACATGGCCGGCGTGGCTGCAGTGGTGTCAAGGCAGAGGGCATCCTCAGAGAGTTTGCTTATAGTAAGTCTAAGAGGTAATGAGCATGTGCAAAAGTGGCCTCCTGTCACAGAGTGAGGTGAGCTCTGTTTCTAGTGGGAAGAATAGCAAGTATTGACAGACTCTGCAGTAATGTGCTTTGGATGCTAAAGGGCTCTCTACTTTTGTGGAAAGGGCATCAAAGCCATCTGTGGCTCGGAGCTGAAATCAAAAAAAAAAGAAAAAAAAGAAGCTGGACATGAAGCACAGATTTCATTTCTAGCAGAAAATGTAGCAAACATCTAGAAAAAGGGCTGCTCCGTCTTGGTGTCCTCACATCAGGGCTGCTGGATGTCTTTCTTGAGAATTTGCTTAAGCCAAAAAGCTGCTGGACTAGATATGGGGTGATTAGGTGACATGCAATGGCCTGAGATAGGCAGCGCATCAGGTCCCTCCAGCTTTACTCTCTGATTAACCTGAGTGGTGGATCCCCTAAACTGCTCCTACAGTTTGCAGACAACTGGAAGGCACAAGGCCAATTAATTAATCCATGGCAGGAATGGGGTCCCCAGACAGCTGTGTGAAGAGCTTTATGAACAGTAGAGGTAGTCATGGAGCAGACTGATTTCTTAGGTACCTCTTCGAATCTCTTCTCTCTCTCCTGCAAAGAAGTCTGCAAGAAGCCCACACTGTGATGCCCACTGTTTGAGCGACATGATCGATAAACTGCTCTCAAAATCTCTTGGGCACACGTGCTATTATTGAATTGTGTCTTTCTTTCTAGCACGGAGTTGATGTGAGTAGCACAGCAAGGTAACCTCCTAGGAACTGTTTCTCTATTGCAGTATGCTACCTTCTCCTCTCTACCAGGTAAATTTTGGCCCCTCCAAATGTATTACTGTGAGACCAGGGAACTTCGCAGGGAGGATGCTGCTGTGGCCTCTGCTGGATCAGGGAGTCCTGTGATAGGGAAGATGAACTTGTAACAAGGAAGCAGGAGGTGGCAGCTTCCCTGTGGGCTTATTTCTGAGGTGCAGATCTCCTGCTTTACACGCCTGTGAATAGCTGTCCTTCTCCTCCTTCATTCCCCTGCATCATGCCTGTCTTGAATTATTTGGGCAGAAAAGAAAGCAAGCCACCTTGCTGTTAGCTTACAGTCTGGGCTGTCTCTCCTTCCACATGCCTGGTCTGCACAGGGGATTTCATCATCTTCGTCAAATGCGGACATGCTGCAATGTCCAGCCAGGGTTAGGCAAAGAGAGGAAGAGTTAAACATGGGATCTTTGTGTCTTAAAAAAAATCAGCAGAGCTTTGGTAGCTGAGCTGCAGAGAGCTCCTTAGAGCAAACCTGGAAGCAGGTTAATACTTGCATCCAGCTATTTGGGTAAAGTGTGGATCAGTAACTAGAAGGAGAGAGGTGTCTCTGATGGGGCTTGCACAGGTAGTTTTTCACAGTGACTTTGAGCCTTTGTGCTATCTATGAAGGGTTTTGAATTCTCTGAGACAGTGCAGTTTAATTAGGTCAAGCTGGAGCTGGCTGATGTCAGCTCCAAGTCAGCAGCTGGGCGTGCCCAAGCTCAAGTCTGGACCAAACTCCCCATGCCCTGACACCAGTGATGGTGAGGAGAACTGTCTCAATTGGCCTGCATGCTTTGTGGCTTGCTTAGGCATGATGATCTTGATGCGACTCAGATATTTGTTTTTTTTTAATAAAAACCTCCCTGGGCCCTGGGGCAAAAGTCCAGTTCTTGCCAGCTTCCCAGTTTCGTTCCAGAAGTGGTCTGCTCCTTGACTGAGTGTCACTGGTGTGGCTCACAAAATGGCTTGCTGCACACAAGTATTTATTAAATAAGGAAACGTCACCAGGGGGTTGGGTGGAAGGGCATGGATTCCCAAGATGTTCTGAGCAACATTAACTGTACTTATTGATCATTCCTTCTCTTGTTCATGGTGTTCCTCAGTTCCTGTGATATCATTGTTGTGGTACTTATTCACTCCCCTTGCACTTTGTGCAGATACTCCACCACATCTGCATACTTTGTTTCTCTCTCTGTACTGTTCTTTTGCCACATTCCTGCTGCTCTTTTCTTTTTTATTACTGTTTCCTAAAAGAAATTGAGGGGAATTCTGGCCTTTTCTGAAAACCAGTGTCCTTATACTCATAGATCTTATTATGTTTCGTTGTATAATGAATGCCTGCAATCTCAGTATGACTGGAACATTCACACAGCAAAAAAGCATGAGGAAAACCTTTGGGTATCAGAGCTGTCTAACTCCTAGAACCTCATATATTTTCCTAAAAACCTGCAGACTTTTATGAGGTGACTAACCCTCTATTATTTACCTCTGCTTAGCTTATCACTGAACTCTTACAGGGATTTTAGTTATTTCTTCGGGAATGCATGTGGAATGGTCACAGAGAGATAAACAGCATATGCAATAATCAATTATGGGGGGAAGTAACAGGGGTAATATCACTGAAAATGCAGGTTATTTCACAGGCAACTTCATCAGCATAAATAATTGAAATTGCAGTATCTCTTACCAAAACGTGGCGTGCTTTACTGCTTTGGTAGCTATAAGAAAGCATTCACCTTAGTTTGTATATTTTGCAGATTTCGGAGAACGTAAAGCATCTCACTGCCATATGTCACTTAATCCCCAAAGACACAGATGTGTCCCATCTGCTTTTGTTCTTACGTGCAGGGTTGTTGCTTTTGTCTGGGGCTGCAAATGCATTATTTCTTTCAGCGTCCTTGGCTTTAAAACGTATGCCATCACACTAGGTGAAGAGTACTCGCACGGGAACCAAGGGCACGGCAACAGCTGCCTCAAGCCTCCGTGTGTGTGGTGCATGTTTGTGTGTTTGGGTATTTGAATACTTCTCCCATTTAAAACCTCTTTTTAATCTACTTCCCTTCTGCATAATCTTCGATTCTAATCTTTGGTTCTCACTGTGCAGATTGTTTCTGCGTCTTACGCTCAAAACTCATTAGGTACCCAGAGAAATCTAAGAAATGCCATATTTTCCTAGGCAAATTGTATCTAATCTTCCTGATATTGGCCATTTCTGTTTGATTATACCAGTTAAAGGACTCCTAGTAGAAATGGGTATTAAAGGGTATGTGACAAAAGGTTTCAACTCAGAGACTTGAGGCACATGACAACGTGCTAAGAAGAGAATGTAGGCCATTACATAGTGAAAGAACGGATTATTTTTCCAGTGGTTCCTGCTGGCTTGGTGCAGGTGTTTTAAAGACAAGGATATGTGTGTGAGGTGAAGAGACGTGTGTTAGGCTATTACTAACATTGGCATACCTCTCCAATGTAGAGTAGTTATCTAAACTGCTTCATTGCTCTGGAACAGAATCGGAAAGGGAAAAAACCTGTATTGTTAGTGTACTGCTTTTTTTCATTAGCTCCATACAATACGAGTGTAAGTGCTACAGTACTAGACGTAGAGCAGCATGGGAGCAGCAGATGGAGGAGCAGAGGAGCGGAGGGGGACTCACCTAGCTGAGACACGTCACAGCAACCCTTGCCAGCTATGCTGGGATTTTGCGGGGAGGAGCAGTAAATGAAATGGCACAGACCATAAAATCAAACGCAGTTCTCCTAGGTAATATACTTTCGTCACAGACTTGCCTTTACTAGGCAGAAAAAACCATTCCTTTTTTCACAAGTCGCAGGTGAGGGACCTTGCCTCAAAACCCTTGCCTCAACGTGATGTTCCTGAGGCAGATGTGATAGCGTTGAACAGCTCGGGGCGATGCAGATGACAGGTCAGAGTGAAAATGCTCCAAACGGCCGTGTCGCAGAAACCAACCAGCCAGTGTGTCCAAAGGTGTTGCAGTGATCTTTCCCCCTCCTCTTCATGACAGTCAGCTGCAGCGGTGGTTGTCCTGGAGTTGGCTGCTTCCTGAAGGATGCATTTTTGTCTCTGGAAGGGCAGCCTTGTCCACCTGCAAGTTGTTCTGCACAGCCATCCTCAGCAGCAACAGTACTCAGAATGAAATGTTCTTCATTCGTCGGTGGCACCTTCCGCCCTCTTCGGCGTCACCTGAGCCCCAGCTGTTGCCCGTGGGCAAGGTGAGAGGGCTGGGAGATGTGAATAGACGCCTTCCCAAGACCTGAAATGGTTTCCTGCTCAGGGCGCAAAACTTACCTAAAACTCCCCTGGACCACATTCAGCCCTGTTTTAAGGAGCGCTGCTGAGCTTCTCCCGAGCCCGGCTTAACGCGCTGTTGGCCTGCGTGGCAGGTGCTGTGCTGCTGGCTGGCTGGTGCCAATCCGGAGGTTTTGGGCAACTATACCAATAGGTCCTGGTGAGGTTGGGGCCCAGGTGCTTTTCCTGGATCCTCTCACTCTTCCTAGTGAGATTTGGGAACAGTTAGCACAGAAAGATGTAGCCCAGATCACTGTCAGCTACTGCGCATGAAAAGAGCTCCAACTTTCTTGGAGCCTGGCGACTTCTCACGAACAGGACCTGGGCCAGTGCCAGAGTTACAGCTGTGCCTACTGCAATGCAAAGCAGTAAATGTACATATAAGATTAGTGAGTTAACATGAAGTCTTCTTCACTGAAATGAAAAGTCGATCTCAAGGGGCATGCATGTGCAGCAAGTTGCTGTAGCAGACAGTAACACACAGCAGATCGTCTCAGGAGACTTGCCTAGGACTTTGCCTGCATGTCTTAAATGTGTTGACGTGTCCCTGCCCATGGGACCCTGTGTGTCTGTATGCCTGAGCAGGCAGCTAGCATTGCTTGCTGGAGTGACCAGACTCTGGTGTGCATGCCCTTAGAGGTTATAGCAATGGCTATAATGGGCATGGACAGTAATTTCCCCTCTCTGCAAGGTGCATGTGTGGCATCTTTTCAACCAGTACAGAAGAAAAGACCTACTTGTTCAGGCACAAACCTTTCTCATCTCTTTCTATTTTCGACTTTTTCCAGATCCTTTGCAATCTTTTAAACTCTGTGTCATCCCAGGAACGCAGAGGATCCGGGGAACTGGGGTGAGTGTGGCCTTCAGCCTTCACTTAAGGGTGTGAAAGACTCTCAGTGATCTGACTTTTACACCAGGTGCTTGCCTGGTAACCTGTATGAGGTTCAAAGGTAGAGCTCTTCCGCTGACCACCTAAATTCACATGACTTTACATGGCACTCCATTAAGGCACAGGACTTCTAGCATGTGTCGGACTGGGTTTTTCCGAAGTAAACCAGTTTGCTCTACACAGTTCAGTGCAATTACATCAGTTCTACCGAGTTAAGGTCCAAAGTTTAAACTCCATATATTTAAATACCAGCCTTGATTCTTCCCTCTACAGAGACCTCTAAACCCAGGTCACCTCAGTCTAACTAGCTCACATTAAACAAATTGCAGCTTGGCAGCAGAATTGGGCTTTTTGAGACTGTCTTGCCAATGGTATTGCTGCTGCAAGAACAGCACCTGCTTGCATGGAAGTGAACCAAGGACAGTAGCGAAGATTTGCTCCTAGAGATGACCAGCTGTGCTCTAAGGTGATCACCAGGACTGGGCTAAGACCACAGAGATACAGGAAGCATGAAATGAGCGTGGAGTTCAACCCTGCGCTGTGAGTGAGCCAAAGACGAGCTGTTTTGCACAGGCTGAAGAAAACCAAGCCAGGTTGAGCGACTTCATCGCTTACGTCTGTAAGCTGGTTAGCTCGCTTGCAGCCTCGCCTGCTGTGGATGTGCCCCGTGCTGCTCAGCTCTTCCCTTCCCAGAGGGGTGGCAGCGGGGAAGCTCTGTCCTTCCCTTGGCTGTGCCTTGGCTGGGCTTTTGAAAGCCTCATGGCCAGAGGGTGGCTCTGCTGTTAGGCTGCACAGAGCAAGGAAACCAAGAGGTCTGAAGACCACACTGATGCTGCCTCTTGCGCTTGCACAGAAACCTGCCTGAACGAGCAGATGTGGGGGCAAAGGGGTGGTTGTTTTCACCATTCAAGGGTGCCGCAAATATAATTCTCAGATTTGCTGTCCAGTGCAGAGGGTGTTAGCCCATTGGGTAAATCGCTGGGCCTAAATACACTTGATTTGTGGCTCAACTTAATTCTTATTTCCCTGTGGCAAAGTGAAGGCTTGACTTTTTTTTTCTTTTTTTTTCTTTAAAACTAAAAGATGATGACAACAGGCCAGCCTACATTTCATGTCAGCTTTGGTCCTGTAGGTTAAGTTGGTGAGGAGTCTCGGTGCCAGGAAACCATGAGGAGGGGTCGTTTGCCACGACCGGCAGCCCAAGTTGGTGCTTGGCTGGAGCTGGTGTTAGGACGCATTTGGGAAGGAGGGCTGCAGCGCCCTAGCAAGAAGGGCATGTCTGCCAGGGCTCCCAGCGGTGGTGCAGGCGAAGCTGGGATGAGGCTGTCAAAGCAAAAAGTTGCGATAGGACTGAAAAAAGTGATGCAGGGATTTTTTTTTTTTCTCTTCTGGCTTATTTCCTGTCCTTCCCCCCTGCTCTCCCCCCCCCACCCCCAACTTTCCTGTCAAAAGGCCTTGGAGGAGGTTTTAGTAAGTAAGAAATTGTTATGAATTCTGTTGGAACAAGGCAGCAGCGTGCGAGAGTGATGTTAGTTACGACGGACTCGCTGTGACTTCCCCACGTGGGTGCAGTGGGTGATCCTGGGGGAGTTCATTCGCAGTGCCCTGTCAGAACGGCTCTGCTACGGATAACTTGCTAATAACATCTTTATTTTTTTCTCTTCTCATCCCTTGACCAGTTCTTGGGGCTTTTCTTAAAAAAAAAAAAAAAGAAAGAAAGAAAGAAAGAAAGAAAGAAAGAAAGAAAGAACCCTCTATCCCTATAGAAGGGGGCATGTACAGACCATCCTGATCAGAGATTCATTTTGCTCCGTGTTAGCAGCTGTCTGTAAAAGTGCATACTTTTACATATAAAGAGCTGGTAAAAGCACCTAATAACAAACTGTCTGAATTATTTATAAAAGCAGTTTGTGTCTTCACAAGCTGCTCAGAAGAACTGAGCGTTGGCCTTGATGAATTAGTGATTACGCTGTATTTAAAAGGCAGTATTTTAACCACTCAAAGTGGCACTGCACACGAACTGAGTTACATCATAACTAGCTGCTATCAATCACCGGGCTGTTAGTTCAGCTCCTGGAGAAGCACAGAAATATCTTACAAAGAAAGACAGCAAAGCTCTCGGTTAAGGGAAGTGGGGGAACACATCTCTGCAATACCTCTGCCACTTTAGGTAGCTGAAAAGTGGGGGTACAGCGGTGAAAGGTGCAGATGTTTTGCAGATTCGTATAAGCTGATGAGGAATTATATGGGTGCAAGGGACACGTGTGGTCCAGTGCAACATCGTGTAGACGTCAGCTTCCTGTGCCCCTGGGCTTCTGGAATATGTGGACCATGTTATACTCTCTGCTTTAAAGAGACAATCCTCATTTCCCTGTGCAGAAATCGTGCATGACAGGACATAGTCCTGCACATCTGGAATACTCAGTGTTAGAACTCAGAGTTGCTGAAGGCAAACGCGTTTCACATAAAAAGCTGACCTTTTTAGGGAGTAATAAAAGCACACTTTGTGTAGGATCCTGAATATCATTCAGGATTGTTGCAATTTCAGCTTCTCATTTAAAAATCCTTTATTAGCTTTACAAGCCTCCATGTTTCGGAAGGATAACACAGTCCCTGCTTTTGTTTGTAACACACTGGAACTTCGGGATGTACAGTTGGTCACACTGACAACTTAGACTACAAGACTACAATAATTTACATCATTTTGCATGTTTAAGTCTTACAGAATGATGCACAGAAAATAAACAGTAAAGAATTTTTCTTCTGGTCATATTTTCTTAGCAGAAAAACACCATTTCAGCCTCACACCTATAAGGCTCTAATAGCCAGCCTGTCCAGCCAGCAGTTACAGTTTCTTATTCCCAAAAAAGCACTAATAAGGTAAATCTCTAAAGGAGATCAAGAACATTTTCCTCTTGAAAATCATTCAATGCGTTTCAACCATTTCAATACATTTCTGAAAGTGAAAATAGCTGTTTTCATTTAAAAAAAATACAGCTCTTCCCTTCTTACGATGAGAAGGTGCTCAGTAGCATAAAATCCAAAGGCTTAGTCAAACTGGTTACAAAACTCCCCTTAACTTCAGTGGGACCAGGACTGGATTCAGACAAGGTTTAGACTGCACGCAGAGGTAAGTCCTAAAAAGAGAGCAGGGAGCTCTCAAGGCGCAGCAAGCTGAAGCGCCAGGAGGAGGAGTCACCAAGCCCTGTAGCCATGCGTGCCGGCGGGAGGGCATCAGCTGCCTGCTATTGCGTCCTGGCAGCGCAGCTAGGGTGCGCGTCTTAAAGCCAGCGGGTTTTGCATACGGCCTCATGATGAGCGCCAACGTGGAAGAGGCAAGCATCAGCAAGAAGCATGCTGTTACTGAGCAGCTTCAGTAAGGTTTTGCTGGCAAGTGCAGCCCTGGCAATGGGTTGCGGGCTGCCCTCCTAAGCAGGAGCTCTGCCCCGTCGGCAGCTGAGGGCTGCCAGCAGAGCAGCTGCAGAAAGACTCTGGGCACAGGGCGTTTGTTGCAGAAAGCTCCTTTATTGGGCTAGTGGCAGCAGTGCTGCTGCCCTGGGCAAGGGAGTTTCTGGCTGCAGGGCTCTGGATGCTCGGTGGCTGGCGGCGTGAAGCCTGCCACTGCATCTCTGGGCAGGAAGACCTCTTTCAGCATGCTTAGTGCAAGAGGCTGCTGAGGGGTCCCTGCAGGTGCCCGGCGTCGCAGAGCCAGCACCTCGGCGACCGCCACAGGCACCCTCCTGTTGCCTGAGTGGAAGCCATGGAGGCATGTGTCCAGCAGGCAGCGATGCAGGCATGCGGGGATCTCAGAGAGGTGCTGCCGCAGAGGCAGGAGCCTGCAGAGGTGTATCTCCAGCTGTTTCAAGCGGAAGGGGGAAAGCAGCGATGCGTGGAGGAGAGAGGTGAGGCGGCGCAGACGCTGGAGGTGGCGTGTGCCCTGCAGGGCATGCGTGGCACAGTGCACTTCTGCAGCAGCGCTGTACTTCTGGAGAGGCCAGCCCGGGCTCGCTGGCTGGCCAGAAAATGCCCAGGTTGCCTTGCTGCATGCCAAAGAGGATGTTGATGAGCAGGGTGCTCTCGGAGGCGTTTGCCAGCTGGAGCTTGCAGGTGCGGGAGGAGGGCAGCACCATGAGCTGGCAGCAAAGACCAGCTCCTCCTGGCTGACGTTGCTCTGCTGCTGCTGCTGCTGCATGAGGTGCTCAACCTCTTGCTGCAGCCGAGCCATCTCGTGCCTCAGGTGCTGCACGCGCCGCTGCACCCGCTCCTGCGTGCCCAGATCCACCTGGTCACTGACCTGGAGCGGGTGCTGGATGATGCCCAGCACAGCCAGGACGAGAACAAGACACACAGCCATGGCCTGTAGGAGATGGGAGAGCAGCGAGTGAGCGGGGCTGGCTGCGAGAGAGCAGGCAGCTTGGCAGCAGGAGCCGGCAGCACTTGTGCGAGCAGCTGCCAAGGCGGCCCCGTGGCCGGCCAAAATTTGATGATGGGGGCAGGATGGAGGGTGAAACGGAGGGTCCCAAGACTACACATCAGCAGGAGAAAGAGAGAGAAGAGCTCTAATCATTTATGGCCATGAACACTGATCAGACTTCAATAACTACAGGGGATACTGCATTTGTTCTGTAGGCGCCCGTGTCAGTGGATCAGCTGACTGCATCCCAGTTGAGTGGATCAGCTGGTGTACGTGTTTCTCCCTGAGTTCATCAAAAGAGCGTGACTGTCTCCCAGAGTTAGACCAACATGGGGGGAAGCGTATACGTGGCTCAGCCCAACGTAGAGTATAAAACGTGAACAACTCGCAGAGGAATTTTGACGAGAGCAACGGGCTTGAGCTGGCTTCAACCCACGTCGTCCTTCCCAGGGACTGGGGACACGCAGCGTCATGACGGTGAACATATTATAGAGACTGGTAATGGGAATCCCATTAGCATATTGCAATTGCTGTATTTTGCTAAGTGTAGCTTACACTTGTATGGTGATTTCAGTAGCTTGCTTTATCACTCTGCTAAATCAAAAATCCCAGGTGGCATCAAATTTCTTCAACAAAATAAATTTTGATATTAAACATTACACTCTGCATGTGTGGAATATCTAGAAGAACTTGGCCAGAGGGTATCGGACTCTGACACTTGGATTGCTTTGCATGACTCCCGCTGTGCATAAGCCGTCAATTCAATAGGATACGTTCAACCTGAAATACGTTATTTTTTAAGTCGCATGTTCTCTTTCTACATCTTAGTTTGTGTGTTGCAGTTCTTAATCTCAAGCACTGCTGTCCACCCTGGAGCTGACTGCCTTGCTAAAAATGACATAAAACTTGGTGTGTGGTTTATTGCTCGGTTACTCTCCTCATATCTTATTTTAGCTCTATGAGCTAGCTAGGATTATGGAAATACTGTGTATTGGAAAAGATTTTGGACATAGCCGTAGTAGAAGAGGAAGAAAAAGCCAGAACTACAGTCTTCAGAGAGAACCCAAGGCTTGTTATTGCTTAAAGAAATTTGTAGCTCTTTCAGGACTTCAGAAGCACAAGGCCCAATGAAATCGTTTTTTTAATGAAACCTGGCCACAGATTGCTTTATATATTGGTCCAAACCTGCCCAAGCGTATGGACAGAAAGA
Organism: Apteryx mantelli; assembly: GCF_036417845.1. Lineage (NCBI taxonomy): Eukaryota > Metazoa > Chordata > Aves > Apterygiformes > Apterygidae > Apteryx > Apteryx mantelli. The sequence goes on from NC_090020.1 coordinate 10,562,488, forward strand.
TTAAAGGAAACCTGGAAAACAAAGGAAACAGATAAAAGCATAGAGGAGAAAATCGGGCCAGTTTATACTGTCCTAGTGGCAGTATGTACTTTCTAGGCCTTTTGTTCTCTGGCTCCTTAAGCTGCAGCGCTACAGATTTCAGCCATGGCCTTGTTTGTGTGGTAGAGAGGCTTTCTGCCTACGGAAAATTGCAGTTGTGGTCTAATGTTTTGGGGAAAGACTGTTAGCCAGGTTTCTTCCAGCTGTTGGTGGGATCTCTGCGACGTTGTGCCTTCAGAGCTTTTTCTTCTGCTTTAAAGAAAATTAAGGGAAATGCTATATTCTTCCTAGACCTTTCTGTCAGAAGTCAGAGGAAAAATGCTTCCTCCCTTTCGTCCACTGTATATGACCGCTAAAACAAAATGAACCAAGCGGTCTCTCTTCAGGTTTGTCAGCTGGCAGAAGAGCCCTGTAGTCAGCAGATGTACTTCTGGCGTAAGCCTGCAATCTCGGCACAAACTGCGATTCTAGAGAATAGAGTCATTGCCCATACTAACAGGAAAGGACAGAAACTCAACGTTGTAGAGTGTTACAAACGTGTGAAAATAGTACTACTATTGCCTCACCCAAGTTGCCTCATCTGACAAATCCAGGCTTATTCCAAATTAGTGATATCCGCAGACACTGTGTCCTAACCTGCCTCTCTTATGCTGTCTCTTGAAGAGTTACAGTGGTGACCTACCGGAGTGGAAAGCCTGCTTGAAACCTGAGGGCTGAAAAGATGATTAAATCTAAAATCTTGCTGTTAGGGAGAGAGGGCAGGGCACAAACATATGTTACGTACACTTATATTTCACCTTTTTCGTAAGTACAGTATGTATATAACTTTTATATGTAGCTTATAGAACATCTACTGCATGTTTAATGAATGGCATGTGTCCTGTTAGGAAAACTTCATGTTTGTTTTGGAGTCACTGGCTATGACTGCATCAAAAAGACAAAAAACTACTGTGCTATTAGTTTGAAAGGACTTATCCACACATTCAGTGGCAAAGTTAAATTGCTCCCTTTAACTCACTGGACACAAGAGTATTGGTATCATAAAAGAATTACCAAGATTTCTGTGTTTGCCATCTTTGGGAAATGGAAGCCATATGTTAACGGAGGACAAATGTCCGTATCAAGAAAATTAGTGGCTGTGTAAAGCTTTGCAGGAGACCCTTTTCATCCTTAACGCACTATTTGGTGCTTCTTCAAAAGATGGTATTTCAGAAGAAGTAGAACCTATTAATCTGGTCGTGTAGGTTTTGTAAAAACAGATGCGGATATGTTTGTTTCCTAAAAGCTAATCTAACCTTTTTTCTAAAAAAACAACAAAAAAAGGGGGGGCATATTTCTAAATGTGTACCTTTATCTTGAAAGATTACATTTATTGCTTGGCAGTCCTTGTGACCAGCACTGCTTAACATTCAAAATATGTGTTACCAAATCAGTGACATGCAGCTTTGTCATGTTGAAAAAGGTTACACATACATCCTGAAAGAATGCAGATTCCCAGCTGACACAACTGTAGGAGATAACGAGTAGTCATTGCTTCAAAGCTCTGGAGTTTCCTATGTATTCTGTTAGTGTTTTGCTGTCGTACTTGCACAGTGCATTCTTGTTTTTGAGTTGGACGATCTGTCTATTGGAATTCAGGGATCTTGCAAAAGCTGTTGTAAGAGGTGCTTGTGAGACTGCTCTGGCTGAATCTGGATTCATTCCTGATGACTGCATGTGTGGAAAAGACGTTGCAGGTACAGGAGGAGGCTAAAGAGGCTGCAAGTGGCTGCTCTTTAGATAAAGCTTTAGAGTACACTTCTTCTCGATCCAGCGTTGCTCAAAATTCTCTTGAAACGCTCTAATATTTTTCAGCTCCGTCTTCCTTCCTGTGCCCCCATCAGGTATTTAGACGCAGGCATCCGGTGCCTTGCTGCACCATCTCTTCTCCCGGCTGAGCTGAGCAGGGAAAGCTCTCCGAGCCTCTGCTGCTATGAGAGACACTGTAGGCCCTTGAAGATGTGGGCCCCGCGCTGCCCTTCCTGCCATCAGTGCATGTCTCTGTTGCGCTGGGGAGTCCAGCACTGCACACGGCAGCGCAGATGGGGCCAGGCCAGTGCTGAGCAGAGGGTAAGGATGCCCTTGCTTGACCTGCTGACTACGCTGCTCCTCATGCATGAGGAGCTGCTGTTGGCCTTGCTAGGTGCAAGGGCACCTTGCTGGCTCCTGGTCAACCTGTGCAGCAGGAGCAGAGAAGGCCCTCCTTGTTGCGGGGCATGCAGGGCAAGAGCATGAAGTCACCAGGCACCAGCAAGGGAAATGGGCAAAGAAAGACGACAAGCAATGGAGGCATGTGTCCAGCAGGCAGCGATGCAGGCATGCGGGGATCTCAGAGAGGTGCTGCCGCAGAGGCAGGAGCCTGCAGAGGTGTATCTCCAGCTCCTTCAAGCGGAAGGGGGAAAGCAGCGATGCGTGGAGAAGAGAGGAGAGGCGGTGCAGACGCTGGAGGTGGCGTGTGCCCTGCAGGGCATGCGTGGCACAGTGCGCTTCTGCAACAGCACTGTACTTCTGGAGAGGCCAGCCTGGGCCCGCTGGCTGGCCAGAAGATGCTCAAGTTGCCTTGCTGCACGCCAAAGATGATGTCGACGAGCAGGGTGCTCCCGGAGGCGTTTGCCAGCTGGAGCTTGCAGGTGCAGGAGGAGGGCAGCACCACGAGCCGGCAGTGGTGGGATGGAGGCAAAAGGCGCCAGGCTTTTTGCACGACTTGCTGGAACCAGCGTGCGGTTTTCTGCACGTTGAGGTAGGAGTGGGTGCAGAGGGTGCGTAGGAGGCAGGGGCCCTGCTTTGTGGCCAGCTGTGCCTGGGGCTGGTGCAGGAAGCACAGCACGTCGCCCAGCACCCGCTGCCTGGGGCACATGCACTGCAGCTCCACGCGGACGCGGCCGTGCTGCGGGGCGCCGGCCATCTCCAGGTGGAAGGCATGCCCGGGTGGTGGCCTCAGGGGCACCAGCAGCCTGTAGCTGCTGTTGTCCTGGCAAGGGCTCCAGCCTGCACAGGCCCTGCCCACGCGGATGCCTGGTGCCAGCCGTGGGAAGAAAGACTGGCAGGTGAGCACTTGGCAGGCCGCGAGCAGGTCGCCCACCAGCTCCTCCACCACCTTCCAGGTGTTGGCCGAGTCCTGCGCCGGCCACTGGAGGTGCTGCTGCAGAAACCTGCCCGGATGCCCGCATTGCTCTGCGCGGTCCTCCTTCTCCTCCTCTTGCTTGCTGCGGGAGGTGCTCGGCTGGCTCCTGCTCTCCGACTGCCCGTGGCGCTTCCTGGCCAGCCAGCGGTGCCCCAAGAGCAGCACAAGGGCTCCCGCAGGCTGCCAGAGCCGCCACCAGGCGCAGGCAGCAAAGACCAGCTCCTCCTTGCTGACGTTGCTCTGCTGCTGCATGAGGTGCTCAACCTCTTGCTGCAGCCGAGCCATCTCGTGCCTCAGGTGCTGCACGCGCCGCTGCACCCGCTCCTGCGTGCCCAGATCCACCTGGTCACTGACCTGGAGCGGGTGCTGGACGATGCCCAGCACAGCCAGGACGAGGACAAGACACACAGCCATGGCCTGTAGGAGATGGGAGATGGGAGAGTGAGCGGGGCTGGCTGCGAGAGAGCAGGCAGCTTGGCAGCAGGAGCCGGCAGCACTTGTGCGAGCAGCTGCCAAGGCGGCCCCGTGGCCGGCCCAAGGCGCTGCTGTGCACAGCTCGGCCCTTGCGGGCGGGCGGGCGGGCGTGCGAGGAAGCCGCGGGGCTGGCGCTGGTGGCCCGGCCCTCGTGCAGCCCAGCCTCGCCCCCCGCGCCACTCACCTTGCCGAGGCTGCTGCAGCCGGCGCTGTCCCAGGCTGCACTGCCGTGGGGGCGGCCGCGCTGCGGGACCAGCGCCTGCGGGCGCCGCGGTGACAGCCCCCTGCCTTTGTGACTCGTGCTCTGTGCTGTGGCGGGGGCACTGGCAGCCCCTGTGCAGGGCCAGCGGCCAGCCCTGGCCGTCGTACCCAGCCCTGTGGCGCTGCCGCACACCTGCCCTGGGCAGCCGCAGCCGCAGCCCCGGCCCCGGCCCCACACGGCACCACAGGGCCCCACAAGGCACCCCAAGCCCGCGCAGCAGCAGCGCACAGTGCCCTGGGCTGCCCTTGCCAAGGCGGCAGAAGCAGCCCGGAGCCCTCAGCCCTGGCAAGAGAAAAACAGGAGCTGCCCAAGTGTCACCAGAATCGGGAATAAAACTCCCTAACACCAGCGTAGCATTAAGAAGCAGGCGTTCTCTTTATTACGGCGCCGGATGCACGGGGAATCGCTCCGCCCAGTGTGCATGCCGCATGTCGCATCATCCAAAGTTCATATTGCTCTGTCACATACATATGCATTAGATTTCCTGGAATGAGTATACATATTCATTCTATTTCCTGGAACCAATTATCATATTTTCATAGCCATTACGCATGCGGTCTGAGTCTCCGGGGGGCTTCTGTGGGGGGCTCTGGTGGTCCCTGGGGGTCTCTGGTGGTCCCTAGTGGTTGCTGAAGAGGTGCCTTTTCCATGAATTCCAAGCTCCTTTTCCATATATGGTCTCAGCTTGGCTCCTTTCTTTGTTTGAGAAAGCTGCCCCGTTGCTACTCTTGGTTTCAAGGGGTTTCTGCTGGTTTTTCTGTACTCCTTTGGGATGTATGAGTTACAGTTGCGAGAATTGTATCCTTGGGTGTGTTCTTTCCGAGGCTCCTGGTAACAGTTCCCCTGTTCCGCCCCTTTGAGACTCCTTCTTGTCTGAGGCCCCTGGTAACAGTTCCCCCCTTTGAGACTTCCAGAGTGGGAGCGAGCTCTTTGGGAGTCTCACCTAGACTGCATAATTCTGATAATACTTTTGACTTTCAGGTACACGCAATGGGGTACAACAGAATGTCATTAAAGGTAAACATTGGATCATAATACAGCCCAATATGCATACCACAACTCTGGCTATGATTATTACAAACAATTCTTTTAACCGGGTTAGGTTTGGTAGCCATGAAGTTAACCAATTCCGCCAGGAGGAAGAGGACTCCTTTTGTTTTTCCCACTGCTCTACTGCTTTTCTTTCAGCTGAGTTTATCCCTTTCTGTTGGGGCTCAAATCCATCATTTATGTATGTACGGCATTCTCGTCCTAGGAGAGCACATGTTCCTCCCTGACTAGCTAACAGATAATCTAGGGCCATACGATTTTGTAGAGTCACCACCCTGTCTTGAGCCATTTCATAAGATGTACTTATTTTCTGATTTTAAAAAAAGCAAAAAAACTCGACAAATAACTCAGCAACACCGCCGGGTTCCGGGTTTCCGATTGTTTTCTGCATTCTTATTTGAAGAGGATTTTTATCCGATGGAATGACTTTCCACTGAGGTTCTTTTGGCAGTGATGCTGGCTTAACTCGAGTGTAATGAACCCAAGGTTCGATTCCTTCCGCCTTGAGTGCGGTGTAAGTTGTCAGGAGTACCTGAAAGGGTCCCTTCCACCTCTCCTGTAAAGGTTCGGAGTTCCACGTTTTTATGTACACGAAATCTCCGGGCTGACACTGATGGACAGGAGTGTCCAGCGTGAGTGGTCCTGTCAAAACAATAGGCCGTCGGAGAGCCGCAAGGGCTTTCCCTAAAGAAATCAGATATACCTTTAAATCTGTTTCTCCTTTTACACGGATCTCCCCTGGAATCAGTGGCGCTTGGTATGGTTTCCCATATAATACCTCATAAGGACTAATCTTACTCCTAGAGCTTGGCTGTCTTCTGATTCTCAAAAGAGCCAGTGGAAGGGCCTGTGGCCATCTTACAGAAGTTTCTTGACATGTTTTACTAGTCTGCTGCTTTAAAGTTTGATTCATTCTTTCTACCTTCCCACTCGACTGAGGCCTCCATGGGGTATGTAAATCCCACTGGATACCAAGAATTTTACTTAGCTGTTGGACTATATCTGCCACAAAATGCGGGCCCCGATCAGAGGACATTCCTATCGGTACCCCGAATCTTGGTATTATTTCTTTGAGCAATAGTTTAGTCACTTGCCTAGCTTTGTTGGTGCGACAGGGAGAAGCTTCCGGCCATCCCGAGAAGGTGTCAGCCAATACCAGGAGATATCTATAAGCGTTTTGCCTTGGTAATTCAGAAAAATCCATTTGCCAGTAATCTCCGGGGGAGCTTCCTTGCTTAGTGGTCCCCGGGGGCGGTCTTTTCCTGTTCGTAGGATTAATGTTTAAACAAACACAGGGCACTTTGCCATTACAGACTTTACTGTTCCAGTCATTCCTACACATATAATCGAATTCTGAAGACTAGAAATCATAGCCTCACTACCCCAGCGTGTTTCTTCGTGTTTCTTCTGCACAATTTCGGTCATTATCTGCGGTGGAACAATGACCTGTTTTGTAGGAGTTATTAACCAACCCTCTCCGTTTGGGGTTGCCTTTAACAGTAATGCTGATTGTTGATCTGCCTCACTGTAATTAGGACCAATGCAAGGATGCCTTGTCCAGCTGCCTCTTTGGCAGTTTTATCAGCTAATTGATTACCCACATTTACTGTGGTTTCTCCAGATTGGTGTGCCTTGCAATGCATTATTGCCACTTCCTCAGGTTTTTGAACATTCTGTAGAAGCTGGAGAATTTCTTCCTTGTATTTAATAGGTGATGCTCGAGCCATCAGCAATCCTCTCTCCTTCCAGATAGCCCCATGTGCATGGACTATCCCAAATGCATACTTTGAGTCAGTCCATATATTTACCTTTTTCCCTTCAGCTATCTTCAGGGCTTGTCCCAATGCTATCAATTCCGCCTTCTGGGCTGACGTGTTAGTGGGTAGGGCCCCAGCCTCTCTTGCCCATGTAGTTGCAACCACTGCATATCCTGCCCTCTGTTTCCCATCTCGTACAAAGCTGCTACCATCTGTAAACAGTTCCAGCTCAAGATTAGTTAACGGTTCATCTCTTGGATCTTGTCTGCTTGAACATACGTGTTCGATGGTTTGCAGACAATCATGGTGCAAGGGTTCGGGGTCCCCTACTTCTGAGTTCAGAAACATCACCGGGTTGATTGCTGTGGTGGTTTTGGGTTCCACATCATCCTGTTCCAACAAGATAACTTGATATTTGAGCATACGGCTTGGAGACAGCCAATGTGCCCCCTTTTGTTCTAAGGCAGAAATCACCATATGCGGAACATACGCTATGATTCTTTGTGCTATTGTTAATTTTCTAGCTTCTTGGATTAAAAGAACAGTTGCGGCTGCAGCATGCAAACACCCTGGCCATCCTTTACGCACACTGTCCAATAGTTTGGAGAAATATCCCACAGCTCTTCTCCACATTCCCAGTTTCTGAGTCAGCACACCCAGGGCGAGATGTTGTCGTTCGTGGACAAATAGCTCAAAGGGTTTAGACAAATGGGGCAGTCCCGATGCAGGTGCTGACATCAGAGCCTTTTTAAAATCCCTAAAAGCTGCTTGGCATTTGGGGGTCCATAGGAGGAAGTTCTCGTCTGACCCCGTCAAAATTTCATAAAGGAATTTTACTAATAGCCCGTTGTTGGGAATCCACAGTCTGCACCACCCGGCCATACCCAAGAATGCCCTCAGCTCTCGTGCAGTTCTTGCTTCTGCAGTTTGGCAGATGGCTTCTTTTCTGTCGGCTCCCAGTCTCCGCGGTCCTTGTGGAATCTCGAGACCTAAATAAATCACAGTCCCTTTCCCTACCTGAGCCTTCCTTTTGCATACACGATGTCCTCTTTGTCCTAGGAAATTCAACAGGCTTGTGCTCATCTGTAGACCCTCTCCCCTCGTCTCCGCAGCCAACAAATTGAATTCTTGGAAATTGAATTGAATTCATGGAAAAGGCACCTCTTCAGCAACCACTAGGGACCACCAGAGACCCCCAGGGACCACCAGAGCCCCCCACAGAAGCCCCCCGGAGACTCAGACCGCATGCGTAATGGCTATGAAAATATGATAATTGGTTCCAGGAAATAGAATGAATATGTATACTCATTCCAGGAAATCTAATGCATATGTATGTGACAGAGCAATATGAACTTTGGATGATGCGACATGCGGCATGCACACTGGGCGGAGCGATTCCCCGTGCATCCGGCGCCGTAATAAAGAGAACGCCTGCTTCTTAATGCTACGCTGGTGTTAGGGAGTTTTATTCCCGATTCTGGTGACACTTGGGCAGCTCCTGTTTTTCTCTTGCCAGGGCTGAGGGCTCCGGGCTGCTTCTGCCGCCTTGGCAAGGGCAGCCCAGGGCACTGTGCGCTGCTGCTGCGCGGGCTTGGGGTGCCTTGTGGGGCCCTGTGGTGCCGTGTGGGGCCGGGGCCGGGGCTGCGGCTGCGGCTGCCCAGGGCAGGTGTGCGGCAGCGCCACAGGGCTGGGTACGACGGCCAGGGCTGGCCGCTGGCCCTGCACAGGGGCTGCCAGCGCCCCCGCCACAGCACAGAGCACGAGTCACAAAGGCAGGGGGCTGTCACCGCGGCGCCCGCAGGCGCTGGTCCCGCAGCGCGGCCGCCCCCACGGCAGTGCAGCCTGGGACAGCGCCGGCTGCAGCAGCCTCGGCAAGGTGAGTGGCGCGGGGGGCGAGGCTGGGCTGCACGAGGGCCGGGCCACCAGCGCCAGCCCCGCGGCTTCCTCGCACGCCCGCCCGCCCGCCCGCAAGGGCCGAGCTGTGCACAGCAGCGCCTTGGGCCGGCCACGGGGCCGCCTTGGCAGCTGCTCGCACAAGTGCTGCCGGCTCCTGCTGCCAAGCTGCCTGCTCTCTCGCAGCCAGCCCCGCTCACTCGCTGCTCTCCCATCTCCTACAGGCCATGGCTGTGTGTCTTGTTCTCGTCCTGGCTGTGCTGGGCATCGTCCAGCACCCGCTCCAGGTCAGTGACCAGGTGGATCTGGGCACGCAGGAGCGGGTGCAGCGGCGCGTGCAGCACCTGAGGCACGAGATGGCTCGGCTGCAGCAAGAGGTTGAGCACCTCATGCAGCAGCAGAGCAACGTCAGCAAGGAGGAGCTGGTCTTTGCTGCCTGCGCCTGGTGGCGGCTCTGGCAGCCTGCGGGAGCCCTTGTGCTGCTCTTGGGGCACCGCTGGCTGGCCAGGAAGCGCCACGGGCAGTCGGAGAGCAGGAGCCAGCCGAGCACCTCCCGCAGCAAGCAAGAGGAGGAGAAGGAGGACCGCGCAGAGCAATGCGGGCATCCGGGCAGGTTTCTGCAGCAGCACCTCCAGTGGCCGGCGCAGGACTCGGCCAACACCTGGAAGGTGGTGGAGGAGCTGGTGGGCGACCTGCTCGCGGCCTGCCAAGTGCTCACCTGCCAGTCTTTCTTCCCACGGCTGGCACCAGGCATCCGCGTGGGCAGGGCCTGTGCAGGCTGGAGCCCTTGCCAGGACAACAGCAGCTACAGGCTGCTGGTGCCCCTGAGGCCACCACCCGGGCATGCCTTCCACCTGGAGATGGCCGGCGCCCCGCAGCACGGCCGCGTCCGCGTGGAGCTGCAGTGCATGTGCCCCAGGCAGCGGGTGCTGGGCGACGTGCTGTGCTTCCTGCACCAGCCCCAGGCACAGCTGGCCACAAAGCAGGGCCCCTGCCTCCTACGCACCCTCTGCACCCACTCCTACCTCAACGTGCAGAAAACCGCACGCTGGTTCCAGCAAGTCGTGCAAAAAGCCTGGCGCCTTTTGCCTCCATCCCACCACTGCCGGCTCGTGGTGCTGCCCTCCTCCTGCACCTGCAAGCTCCAGCTGGCAAACGCCTCCGGGAGCACCCTGCTCGTCGACATCATCTTTGGCGTGCAGCAAGGCAACTTGAGCATCTTCTGGCCAGCCAGCGGGCCCAGGCTGGCCTCTCCAGAAGTACAGTGCTGTTGCAGAAGCGCACTGTGCCACGCATGCCCTGCAGGGCACACGCCACCTCCAGCGTCTGCACCGCCTCTCCTCTCTTCTCCACGCATCGCTGCTTTCCCCCTTCCGCTTGAAGGAGCTGGAGATACACCTCTGCAGGCTCCTGCCTCTGCGGCAGCACCTCTCTGAGATCCCCGCATGCCTGCATCGCTGCCTGCTGGACACATGCCTCCATTGCTTGTCGTCTTTCTTTGCCCATTTCCCTTGCTGGTGCCTGGTGACTTCATGCTCTTGCCCTGCATGCCCCGCAACAAGGAGGGCCTTCTCTGCTCCTGCTGCACAGGTTGACCAGGAGCCAGCAAGGTGCCCTTGCACCTAGCAAGGCCAACAGCAGCTCCTCATGCATGAGGAGCAGCGTAGTCAGCAGGTCAAGCAAGGGCATCCTTACCCTCTGCTCAGCACTGGCCTGGCCCCATCTGCGCTGCCGTGTGCAGTGCTGGACTCCCCAGCGCAACAGAGACATGCACTGACTGCAGGAAGGGCAGCGCGGGGCCCACATCTTCAAGGGCCTGCAGTGTCTCTCATAGCAGCAGAGGCTCGGAGAGCTTTCCCTGCTCAGCTCAGCCGGGAGAAGAGATGGTGCAGCAAGTCACCGGATGCCTGCGTCTAAATACCTGATGGGGGCACAGGAAGGAAGACGGAGCTGAAAAATATTAGAGCGTTTCAAGAGAATTTTGAGCAACGCTGGATCAAGAAGAAGTGTACTCTAAAGCTTTATCTAAAGAACAGTCACTTGCAGCCTCTTTAGCCTCCTCCTGTACCTGCAACGTCTTTTCCACACATGCAGTCATCAGGAATGAATCCAGATTCAGCCAGAGCAGTCTCACAAGCACCTCTTACAACAGCTTTTGCAAGATCCCTGAATTCCAATAGACAGATCGTCCAACTCAAAAACAAGAATGCACTGTGCAAGTACGACAGCAAAACACTAACAGAATACATAGGAAACTCCAGAGCTTTGAAGCAATGACTACTCGTTATCTCCTACAGTTGTGTCAGCTGGGAATCTGCATTCTTTCAGGATGTATGTGTAACCTTTTTCAACATGACAAAGCTGCATGTCACTGATTTGGTAACACATATTTTGAATGTTAAGCAGTGCTGGTCACAAGGACTGCCAAGCAATAAATGTAATCTTTCAAGATAAAGGTACACATTTAGAAATATGCCCCCCCTTTTTTTGTTGTTTTTTTAGAAAAAAGGTTAGATTAGCTTTTAGGAAACAAACATATCCGCATCTGTTTTTACAAAACCTACATGACCAGATTAATAGGTTCTACTTCTTCTGAAATACCATCTTTTGAAGAAGCACCAAATAGCGCGTTAAGGATGAAAAGGGTCTCCTGCAAAGCTTTACACAGCCACTAATTTTCTTGATACGGACATTTGTCCTCCGTTAACATATGGCTTCCATTTCCCAAAGATGGCAAACACAGAAATCTTGGTAATTCTTTTATGATACCAATACTCTTGTGTCCAGTGAGTTAAAGGGAGCAATTTAACTTTGCCACTGAATGTGTGGATAAGTCCTTTCAAACTAATAGCACAGTAGTTTTTTGTCTTTTTGATGCAGTCATAGCCAGTGACTCCAAAACAAACATGAAGTTTTCCTAACAGGACACATGCCATTCATTAAACATGCAGTAGATGTTCTATAAGCTACATATAAAAGTTATATACATACTGTACTTACGAAAAAGGTGAAATATAAGTGTACGTAACATATGTTTGTGCCCTGCCCTCTCTCCCTAACAGCAAGATTTTAGATTTAATCATCTTTTCAGCCCTCAGGTTTCAAGCAGGCTTTCCACTCCGGTAGGTCACCACTGTAACTCTTCAAGAGACAGCATAAGAGAGGCAGGTTAGGACACAGTGTCTGCGGATATCACTAATTTGGAATAAGCCTGGATTTGTCAGATGAGGCAACTTGGGTGAGGCAATAGTAGTACTATTTTCACACGTTTGTAACACTCTACAACGTTGAGTTTCTGTCCTTTCCTGTTAGTATGGGCAATGACTCTATTCTCTAGAATCGCAGTTTGTGCCGAGATTGCAGGCTTACGCCAGAAGTACATCTGCTGACTACAGGGCTCTTCTGCCAGCTGACAAACCTGAAGAGAGACCGCTTGGTTCATTTTGTTTTAGCGGTCATATACAGTGGACGAAAGGGAGGAAGCATTTTTCCTCTGACTTCTGACAGAAAGGTCTAGGAAGAATATAGCATTTCCCTTAATTTTCTTTAAAGCAGAAGAAAAAGCTCCGAAGGCACAACGTCACAGAGATCCCACCAACAGCTGGAAGAAACCTGGCTAACAGTCTTTCCCCAAAACATTAGACCACAACTGCAATTTTCCGTAGGCAGAAAGCCTCTCTACCACACAAACAAGGCCATGGCTGAAATCTGTAGCGCTGCAGCTTAAGGAGCCAGAGAACAAAAGGCCTAGAAAGTACATACTGCCACTAGGACAGTATAAACTGGCCCGATTTTCTCCTCTATGCTTTTATCTGTTTCCTTTGTTTTCCAGGTTTCCTTTAATCTTTCTGTCCATACGCTTGGGCAGGTTTGGACCAATATATAAAGCAATCTGTGGCCAGGTTTCATTAAAAAAACGATTTCATTGGGCCTTGTGCTTCTGAAGTCCTGCAAGAGCTACAAATTTCTTTAAGCAATAACAAGCCTTGGGTTCTCTCTGAAGACTGTAGTTCTGGCTTTTTCTTCCTCTTCTACTACGGCTATGTCCAAAATCTTTTCCAATACACAGTATTTCCATAATCCTAGCTAGCTCATAGAGCTAAAATAAGATATGAGGAGAGTAACCGAGCAATAAACCACACACCAAGTTTTATGTCATTTTTAGCAAGGCAGTCAGCTCCAGGGTGGACAGCAGTGCTTGAGATTAAGAACTGCAACACACAAACTAAGATGTAGAAAGAGAACATGCGACTTAAAAAATAACGTATTTCAGGTTGAACGTATCCTATTGAATTGACGGCTTATGCACAGCGGGAGTCATGCAAAGCAATCCAAGTGTCAGAGTCCGATACCCTCTGGCCAAGTTCTTCTAGATATTCCACACATGCAGAGTGTAATGTTTAATATCAAAATTTATTTTGTTGAAGAAATTTGATGCCACCTGGGATTTTTGATTTAGCAGAGTGATAAAGCAAGCTACTGAAATCACCATACAAGTGTAAGCTACACTTAGCAAAATACAGCAATTGCAATATGCTAATGGGATTCCCATTACCAGTCTCTATAATATGTTCACCGTCATGACGCTGCGTGTCCCCAGTCCCTGGGAAGGACGACGTGGGTTGAAGCCAGCTCAAGCCCGTTGCTCTCGTCAAAATTCCTCTGCGAGTTGTTCACGTTTTATACTCTACGTTGGGCTGAGCCACGTATACGCTTCCCCCCATGTTGGTCTAACTCTGGGAGACAGTCACACTCTTTTGATGAACTCAGGCAGAAACACGTACACCAGCTGATCCACTCAACTGGGATGCAGTCAGTTGATCCACTGACGTGGGCGCCTACAGAACAAATGCAGTATCCCCTGTAGTTATTGAAGTCTGATCAGTGTTCATGGCCATAAATGATTAGAGCTCTTCTCTCTCTTTCTCCTGCTGATGTGTAGTCTTGGGACCCTCCGTTTCACCCTCCATCCTGCCCCCATCATCAAATTTTGGCCGGCCACGGGGCCGCCTTGGCAGCTGCTCGCACAAGTGCTGCCGGCTCCTGCTGCCAAGCTGCCTGCTCTCTTGCAGCCAGCCCCGCTCACTCGCTGCTCTCCCATCTCCTACAGGCCATGGCTGTGTGTCTTGTTCTCGTCCTGGCTGTGCTGGGCATCGTCCAGCACCCGCTCAAGGTCAGTGACCAGGTGGATCTGGGCACGCAGGAGCGGGTGCAGCGGCACGTGCAGCACCTGAGGCATGAGATGGCTCGGCTGCAGCAAGAGGTTGAGCACCTCATGCAGCAGCAGCAGCAGCAGAGCAACGTCAGCCAGGAGGAGCTGGTCTTTGCTGCCAGCTCATGGTGCTGCCCTCCTCCCGCACCTGCAAGCTCCAGCTGGTAAACGCCTCCGAGAGCACCCTGCTCATCAACATCCTCTTTGGCATGCAGCAAGGCAACCTGGGCATTTTCTGGCCAGCCAGCGAGCCCGGGCTGGCCTCTCCAGAAGTACAGCGCTGCTGCAGAAGTGCACTGTGCCACGCATGCCCTGCAGGGCACACGCCACCTCCAGCGTCTGCGCCGCCTCACCTCTCTCCTCCACGCATCGCTGCTTTCCCCCTTCCGCTTGAAACAGCTGGAGATACACCTCTGCAGGCTCCTGCCTCTGCGGCAGCACCTCTCTGAGATCCCCGCATGCCTGCATCGCTGCCTGCTGGACACATGCCTCCATGGCTTCCACTCAGGCAACAGGAGGGTGCCTGTGGCGGTCGCCGAGGTGCTGGCTCTGCGACGCCGGGCACCTGCAGGGACCCCTCAGCAGCCTCTTGCACTAAGCATGCTGAAAGAGGTCTTCCTGCCCAGAGATGCAGTGGCAGGCTTCACGCCGCCAGCCACCGAGCATCCAGAGCCCTGCAGCCAGAAACTCCCTTGCCCAGGGCAGCAGCACTGCTGCCACTAGCCCAATAAAGGAGCTTTCTGCAACAAACGCCCTGTGCCCAGAGTCTTTCTGCAGCTGCTCTGCTGGCAGCCCTCAGCTGCCGACGGGGCAGAGCTCCTGCTTAGGAGGGCAGCCCGCAACCCATTGCCAGGGCTGCACTTGCCAGCAAAACCTTACTGAAGCTGCTCAGTAACAGCATGCTTCTTGCTGATGCTTGCCTCTTCCACGTTGGCGCTCATCATGAGGCCGTATGCAAAACCCGCTGGCTTTAAGACGCGCACCCTAGCTGCGCTGCCAGGACGCAATAGCAGGCAGCTGATGCCCTCCCGCCGGCACGCATGGCTACAGGGCTTGGTGACTCCTCCTCCTGGCGCTTCAGCTTGCTGCGCCTTGAGAGCTCCCTGCTCTCTTTTTAGGACTTACCTCTGCGTGCAGTCTAAACCTTGTCTGAATCCAGTCCTGGTCCCACTGAAGTTAAGGGGAGTTTTGTAACCAGTTTGACTAAGCCTTTGGATTTTATGCTACTGAGCACCTTCTCATCGTAAGAAGGGAAGAGCTGTATTTTTTTTAAATGAAAACAGCTATTTTCACTTTCAGAAATGTATTGAAATGGTTGAAACGCATTGAATGATTTTCAAGAGGAAAATGTTCTTGATCTCCTTTAGAGATTTACCTTATTAGTGCTTTTTTGGGAATAAGAAACTGTAACTGCTGGCTGGACAGGCTGGCTATTAGAGCCTTATAGGTGTGAGGCTGAAATGGTGTTTTTCTGCTAAGAAAATATGACCAGAAGAAAAATTCTTTACTGTTTATTTTCTGTGCATCATTCTGTAAGACTTAAACATGCAAAATGATGTAAATTATTGTAGTCTTGTAGTCTAAGTTGTCAGTGTGACCAACTGTACATCCCGAAGTTCCAGTGTGTTACAAACAAAAGCAGGGACTGTGTTATCCTTCCGAAACATGGAGGCTTGTAAAGCTAATAAAGGATTTTTAAATGAGAAGCTGAAATTGCAACAATCCTGAATGATATTCAGGATCCTACACAAAGTGTGCTTTTATTACTCCCTAAAAAGGTCAGCTTTTTATGTGAAACGCGTTTGCCTTCAGCAACTCTGAGTTCTAACACTGAGTATTCCAGATGTGCAGGACTATGTCCTGTCATGCACGATTTCTGCACAGGGAAATGAGGATTGTCTCTTTAAAGCAGAGAGTATAACATGGTCCACATATTCCAGAAGCCCAGGGGCACAGGAAGCTGACGTCTACACGATGTTGCACTGGACCACACGTGTCCCTTGCACCCATATAATTCCTCATCAGCTTATACGAATCTGCAAAACATCTGCACCTTTCACCGCTGTACCCCCACTTTTCAGCTACCTAAAGTGGCAGAGGTATTGCAGAGATGTGTTCCCCCACTTCCCTTAACCGAGAGCTTTGCTCTCTTTCTTTGTAAGATATTTCTGTGCTTCTCCAGGAGCTGAACTAACAGCCCGGTGATTGATAGCAGCTAGTTATGATGTAACTCAGTTCGTGTGCAGTGCCACTTTGAGTGGTTAAAATACTGCCTTTTAAATACAGCGTAATCACTAATTCATCAAGGCCAACGCTCAGTTCTTCTGAGCAGCTTGTGAAGACACAAACTGCTTTTATAAATAATTCAGACAGTTTGTTATTAGGTGCTTTTACCAGCTCTTTATATGTAAAAGTATGCACTTTTACAGACAGCTGCTAACACGGAGCAAAATGAATCTCTGATCAGGATGGTCTGTACATGCCCCCTTCTATAGGGATAGAGGGTTCTTTCTTTCTTTCTTTCTTTCTTTCTTTCTTTCTTTCTTTTTTTTTTTTTTTAAGAAAAGCCCCAAGAACTGGTCAAGGGATGAGAAGAGAAAAAAATAAAGATGTTATTAGCAAGTTATCCGTAGCAGAGCCGTTCTGACAGGGCACTGCGAATGAACTCCCCCAGGATCACCCACTGCACCCACGTGGGGAAGTCACAGCGAGTCCGTCGTAACTAACATCACTCTCGCACGCTGCTGCCTTGTTCCAACAGAATTCATAACAATTTCTTACTTACTAAAACCTCCTCCAAGGCCTTTTGACAGGAAAGTTGGGGGTGGGGGGGGGAGAGCAGGGGGGAAGGACAGGAAATAAGCCAGAAGAGAAAAAAAAAAAATCCCTGCATCACTTTTTTCAGTCCTATCGCAACTTTTTGCTTTGACAGCCTCATCCCAGCTTCGCCTGCACCACCGCTGGGAGCCCTGGCAGACATGCCCTTCTTGCTAGGGCGCTGCAGCCCTCCTTCCCAAATGCGTCCTAACACCAGCTCCAGCCAAGCACCAACTTGGGCTGCCGGTCGTGGCAAACGACCCCTCCTCATGGTTTCCTGGCACCGAGACTCCTCACCAACTTAACCTACAGGACCAAAGCTGACATGAAATGTAGGCTGGCCTGTTGTCATCATCTTTTAGTTTTAAAGAAAAAAAAAGAAAAAAAAAGTCAAGCCTTCACTTTGCCACAGGGAAATAAGAATTAAGTTGAGCCACAAATCAAGTGTATTTAGGCCCAGCGATTTACCCAATGGGCTAACACCCTCTGCACTGGACAGCAAATCTGAGAATTATATTTGCGGCACCCTTGAATGGTGAAAACAACCACCCCTTTGCCCCCACATCTGCTCGTTCAGGCAGGTTTCTGTGCAAGCGCAAGAGGCAGCATCAGTGTGGTCTTCAGACCTCTTGGTTTCCTTGCTCTGTGCAGCCTAACAGCAGAGCCACCCTCTGGCCATGAGGCTTTCAAAAGCCCAGCCAAGGCACAGCCAAGGGAAGGACAGAGCTTCCCCGCTGCCACCCCTCTGGGAAGGGAAGAGCTGAGCAGCACGGGGCACATCCACAGCAGGCGAGGCTGCAAGCGAGCTAACCAGCTTACAGACGTAAGCGATGAAGTCGCTCAACCTGGCTTGGTTTTCTTCAGCCTGTGCAAAACAGCTCGTCTTTGGCTCACTCACAGCGCAGGGTTGAACTCCACGCTCATTTCATGCTTCCTGTATCTCTGTGGTCTTAGCCCAGTCCTGGTGATCACCTTAGAGCACAGCTGGTCATCTCTAGGAGCAAATCTTCGCTACTGTCCTTGGTTCACTTCCATGCAAGCAGGTGCTGTTCTTGCAGCAGCAATACCATTGGCAAGACAGTCTCAAAAAGCCCAATTCTGCTGCCAAGCTGCAATTTGTTTAATGTGAGCTAGTTAGACTGAGGTGACCTGGGTTTAGAGGTCTCTGTAGAGGGAAGAATCAAGGCTGGTATTTAAATATATGGAGTTTAAACTTTGGACCTTAACTCGGTAGAACTGATGTAATTGCACTGAACTGTGTAGAGCAAACTGGTTTACTTCGGAAAAACCCAGTCCGACACATGCTAGAAGTCCTGTGCCTTAATGGAGTGCCATGTAAAGTCATGTGAATTTAGGTGGTCAGCGGAAGAGCTCTACCTTTGAACCTCATACAGGTTACCAGGCAAGCACCTGGTGTAAAAGTCAGATCACTGAGAGTCTTTCACACCCTTAAGTGAAGGCTGAAGGCCACACTCACCCCAGTTCCCCGGATCCTCTGCGTTCCTGGGATGACACAGAGTTTAAAAGATTGCAAAGGATCTGGAAAAAGTCGAAAATAGAAAGAGATGAGAAAGGTTTGTGCCTGAACAAGTAGGTCTTTTCTTCTGTACTGGTTGAAAAGATGCCACACATGCACCTTGCAGAGAGGGGAAATTACTGTCCATGCCCATTATAGCCATTGCTATAACCTCTAAGGGCATGCACACCAGAGTCTGGTCACTCCAGCAAGCAATGCTAGCTGCCTGCTCAGGCATACAGACACACAGGGTCCCATGGGCAGGGACACGTCAACACATTTAAGACATGCAGGCAAAGTCCTAGGCAAGTCTCCTGAGACGATCTGCTGTGTGTTACTGTCTGCTACAGCAACTTGCTGCACATGCATGCCCCTTGAGATCGACTTTTCATTTCAGTGAAGAAGACTTCATGTTAACTCACTAATCTTATATGTACATTTACTGCTTTGCATTGCAGTAGGCACAGCTGTAACTCTGGCACTGGCCCAGGTCCTGTTCGTGAGAAGTCGCCAGGCTCCAAGAAAGTTGGAGCTCTTTTCATGCGCAGTAGCTGGCAGTGATCTGGGCTACATCTTTCTGTGCTAACTGTTCCCAAATCTCACTAGGAAGAGTGAGAGGATCCAGGAAAAGCGCCTGGGCCCCAGCCTCACCAGGACCTATTGGTATAGTTGCCTATTGGAATAGTGCTCTGAGTTTGAGAGTCCACAAAGGTAACAGTGCACAAGAAAGTAGCATTTGCATGGAGTTTGGGACAATGCCAGGTAGTGTCTGAGGAGCCTTCAGCCCAGGCTCAGCACGGGGGCCATCTGACCGTCTCAAAGCAGAAGTTCCCATTTCAGGTACAAGATTCAGTTTTTAAAGACAGCTCCAGACCTTTTTTTCTCCCTCTGGTCTGCTCTCCGAAGACTTGAGGGAAGAGGATGAGTTAGTGATGGCAGTAGCATATTGCATGATTTTGTCAGCAGCTGAAAACTTCTCCAAGCACAGAAAGATAATCTCCATTTAATATCTCCATGGTGCAGAGGGAACGGTGAACAGCATGTTTGCTTCTTGTGCCTGCGTGATGAAATGACTCTTCCCAGAGTCTGAGAGCGTGGCTACTTCAGTCACACAGCAGGGAATATCTTCATCTAAGCCTGATGGCTGTAGTTTTCAAGGGGACATAAGTACCCCAAATCCATTCAATTTCACTGCACATCCTGAACCAAGGATTAGCACAGAGTTTTACTTGTTTGTCATGAGCATGGAGAGAGAGAGAGAGAGAGAGAGATAATGTCTCCCCAACTCTAGTATGCATTTAAAGTAGTTCTAAACAATTTGCACAGCTCCTAACATGGTTGCCAGAGGATGCTCACTACACAGAGACCCTGTATAATCCAGTTAAGGAAGAGAGGAAAGAGTAATATCCATGGGAATAAAATAGGTAGAACGGAGGTTGTTGCTGGTTTGGAGTACACTCCTGAGCAAATCTGGCTTGCAGAAAAAGTGCTGCTTACCAAGTAATTTCTGCATTGAGGAAAGCAGCAAATGACAAGTCAGAGGTGAGAATCAGATGATGTGTCTGGAAATAACATTGTCTTCCCGCTCAGGGCTCATGACTAAGCCAGTAGTTTGCAATGGAAAGATAACCTGTAGTCAGCTGGATGACTTGCTATGAGTTGTGGTGCACAGAGCACTGAAATGGATGTCTGCAGTCCTTTTCACCTTCCAGAAAGTTGAGTGAGGACAGGTCAGTTACCAGTCCTCATTTCTCTCCTTAATGCAGGCTGGATTTGGACAAAGGATTTAGAGGAAAGGACAGATTTTAAGGAGAGCTCGTTTCCCTTTGAGGATGGTGAGGAGCTCACCCTTCCCACCTCGTTCCCTGAGAGAGGTGTCAAGCCTTCCTTTCCATGCCACTGTCCAGGACAAGAGGGACCTCTGCCCACTCCCTTTGGCTGAATTCGCCATGGGAATTATGGGAATTATTAATAGCCGGAGGCTAACACAGCGACAGCTGGAAAGTCTGCTGCTGTTCAAATAACAGCCTAAAGCCACAGTTTGCAGGTGGGATTGACAAGACTGCACACCATCTTCCCTAAAGTTCAGCTGAGACTATGTGGGAAAGAGTCACTGGTCGCTTTGATCCCCACCATATCAAGAGAGAAAATAAAGCGGTAGATTGCAAAGCACAGCTGGGGTGAGAGAGGATCACATCTATGTAGAAACCTAGACTTGCAGAATAATTCAGCTGGAAGGGATCTCCAGAGGTCACCTGGTCCAAACCCCCTGCTCACAGCAGGGACAACTCAGTTCGGTTGCTCCTTGTGCAGTGAGATGAGAAGATCTCCAAGGATGGAGATGCTACAGCCTTGCTGAACCCTTCTCTCGGGAGGTGAGCACCCTCCTGAGAAAAAAATTCTCCATTGGTCCCCTGGCAATGCCCCGTGTTGTGACTTGTGTCTGTTTGGTGCTGTGCCTGTGCACCTCCTGGAGGAGTCTGGCTCCATCATCTCAGTGCCCTCTCACACGGGAGCTGGAGAGAGCTAGGGGAGCTCCCCTTCACCTTCTCGTTCCCAGGCTAAAACCAAAAGCGTTTCTGTCTGCCTCTCCTTGGACATGCCGTGCTCCAGGCCCCTCCTCGTCTCCATGGCCTCAGCTAGACTCACTCCACGAGACAGTGTCTGCCTTGTGCTGCCCTGAGGAGCCCCAGTGGGACACATGACTCCAGAAGTGGGGGGGCTCAGTGGGGCTGAATATAGGTTGTCCGTAAAGGAGGTTGCTGCTTAGTGTTTTCTTCTCCTCTGAGACAGGAGGTTTGGGGTGAGGCGGGAAGCAGCCTAATGTAGGGGTTCATATTGAGTTTCAGAAAATTCATTCCATAATTCTTAGCCATCTTGTGCCCTTTTCGGAAAAGAAATTCCTCATCTTGAGCCTGCAGGGTGGTGAAACATGGCATGTCAGATGACGGATTATTTCTCCCTGAATATCGTGCCACTTTAGAAAAGTCATCAGCACACTCAAATCTAGCCTGAGGAGGAGCGGCTGGAACAATAGGAAGAGGAAATAAAGAATGAAAGAAATAGTTGTTAGGTGGTTTGCAGCTGTCCGAGTTTCAAGTTGAGAGCTTCAGAGCTGGCAAACAGGCAGCAACTTTGAATTAGACCCGTTCTTGTACAGGCATCACATACCATCGACAAAAGGGCCTAGGAATTTCAGGAAGTCAGAGACTCCTAGGCAACCCTGAAGGTGCTCCTCCAGGCGGGACAGAAGGAGTCCACATGCACGTGCACAGCCCAGACACACGTGCTAGGAGCCAAATCACTGCACAGCTGTCACGGCTATCCATGTATTCCTAGGGCTCAGTTCCACTGTAGCCAGATAGAAAGCTAGTTAAAAAAACCCTCTCCAAGGTCAAAATGTATCTATGAATTCTCAGAGAAACAAAAGCCTGGTTTGCCCTTGGATCCCGGAAAGCACATCTTGTAAACAAAGGAAGGGGCTTGCCAAATCACACAGCTAAAGCCGTCTCTCACTGCTGCAGATTCACTCCACTGCAGCAGATTTGGGGTTGAAGGAGCCACAGCATATCCAGGAAATTTTCAGTAGTCCACCCTAGCTAAGGCTAGGACTAGAAAGCATTATTCATGGTGCTTTCATGATTACTTATTGAAAGCTTCAAGGTCCTCACAAACAACTGCAAAGCAGACCCTTCCCCTCCTCCCCAGTCCAGGCTCCTTCCGAGCTTTCCCATGGGCTTGATATTGGTGCTTGGGCTCATCCCTATGGGTTAAGTTGCCATGCAGTCGCTCTTCCCTGTTTCGGTTGGCAACACCTTCCCACCAAGCAGCTGTACGAGGTTTAGCCCAAGGGGGCTCTCACCCCCAGTGGGACCTTCCAGCTGATACCACAACACAAAGTTAAAGTATCTCACACATGCTAATTAATGGCAACTCCAGTCTAAAGAACTTGGTCAACGTATGCAAGGTACCCGGAATATCTGTGTCGATGGGAATTACAGCTAGGTTCTTCCAGCAGGCTTTCAAAGCTCAGGATTTATATTTCTGCACCAAATGAGGTTTTCTCCCTTTCTATCCTTCAACTCTGCCTTCAGCCGGTCGCTTCAAGGCAAAAGACATGCCTTTCTAAGGAAGCCAAGCAGCTACCCTGCAGCATACCCTCTGCAGCAGCGTTTTGTTCAAGGGCCAAGCTGACTGCCAGCCAGTAATGACACCAGCCTTTCGGGGACAGGAGGGCATGCAAGAGAGCAGGCCAGACAGCATGGGGCCATTTTTCACTTTTCAGGCTCATTCGGATCTCTTACAGCAGCAAATGTCTCACACGTGCAGACATCTGCTCCTGAATCACAAGATGACAGTTTTACTCCACCTGGACACTTGGGACACCAATTTTGTTTTGTTTGCACTGGCATAATTTCAGACCGTTATACTGGAGTTACCAAAGGTTTGATCCCAAGAGGCTAAAGTCAAGTCCAAATCAAGTTCTCCCATTGCCTGAAAGTGCCTTATTTTCACTGTGCTTCATTGCTCCTCTTGGTGAGGATCAGAGTCAGTCAGTCAATACCGGTTTGCCTGGCAGAGTACAGCAAGGAAAGCCATATGTTTCATACCCCCGCAGATTCCAGCAAAACCAGGACTCCAGGCTTGTACCTGAAGAAGAGGTAGTTGCTTCTGGCATCCTGAAAACAGGGGCAGATCAAAACTAACAAACACTCAGGCGTTATTAAGACCCCGTGACATTCAGAAACTGGGGAAAAAACAGCCCTTACTTCATGATACAGCTAATATTCAGCCACTAGATATGCACATAAGCTAATCTGCGCTGAATCAGCCAAAACAAAGCACTTCTCACAATTGTGAGTGCCCTGCGTCAGGTATCTGCAGACACTTGTTTGACTGGCCACAAGTCTAATTTGCTCCGAGCCAGCGATTTCACTCATCAAGACCATCTGAAAAGCAGCTTCCATTTTCAGAGTGAAATAAATTCAGACTCCCTGCTGGGAATTTTCATGCCTGTATTTAGACTTCCCCTTGTCATTGAAGACCTAGACTACTACAGCCGCAGACTTCTTAGAGAAGTCCCTTGATTGCAGTCACTTGTGCTGCCCAAAACCTCCGGATTGGCACCAGCCAGCCAGCAGCACAGCACCTGCCACGCAGGCCAACAGCGCGTTAAGCCGGGCTCGGGAGAAGCTCAGCAGCGCTCCTTAAAACAGGGCTGAATGTGGTCCAGGGGAGTTTTAGGTAAGTTTTGCGCCCTGAGCAGGAAACCATTTCAGGTCTTGGGAAGGCGTCTATTCACATCTCCCAGCCCTCTCACCTTGCCCACGGGCAACAGCTGGGGCTCAGGTGACGCCGAAGAGGGCGGAAGGTGCCACCGACGAATGAAGAACATTTCATTCTGAGTACTGTTGCTGCTGAGGATGGCTGTGCAGAACAGCTTGCAGGTGGACAAGGCTGCCCTTCCAGAGACAAAAATGCATCCTTCAGGAAGCAGCCAACTCCAGGACAACCACCGCTGCAGCTGACTGTCATGAAGAGGAGGGGGAAAGATCACTGCAACACCTTTGGACACACTGGCTGGTTGGTTTCTGCGACACGGCCGTTTGGAGCATTTTCACTCTGACCTGACATCTGCATCGCCCCGAGCTGTTCAACGCTATCACATCTGCCTCAGGAACATCACGTTGAGGCAAGGGTTTTGAGGCAAGGTCCCTCACCTGCGACTTGTGAAAAAAGGAATGGTTTTTTCTGCCTAGTAAAGGCAAGTCTGTGACGAAAGTATATTACCTAGGAGAACTGCGTTTGATTTTATGGTCTGTGCCATTTCATTTACTGCTCCTCCCCGCAAAATCCCAGCATAGCTGGCAAGGGTTGCTGTGACGTGTCTCAGCTAGGTGAGTCCCCCTCCGCTCCTCTGCTCCTCCATCTGCTGCTCCCATGCTGCTCTACGTCTAGTACTGTAGCACTTACACTCGTATTGTACGGAGCTAATGAAAAAAAGCAGTACACTAACAATACAGGTTTTTTCCCTTTCCGATTCTGTTCCAGAGCAATGAAGCAGTTTAGATAACTACTCTACATTGGAGAGGTATGCCAATGTTGGTAATAGCCTAACACACGTCTCTTCACCTCACACACATATATCCTTGTCTTTAAAACACCTGCACCAAGCCAGCAGGAACCACTGGAAAAATAATCCGTTCTTTCACTATGTAATGGCCTATATTCTCTTCTTAGCACGTTGTCATGTGCCTCAAGTCTCTGAGTTGAAACCTTTTGTCACATACCCTTTAATACCCATTTCTACTAGGAGTCCTTTAACTGGTATAATCAAACAGAAATGGCCAATATCAGGAAGATTAGATACAATTTGCCTAGGAAAATATGGCATTTCTTAGATTTCTCTGGGTACCTAATGAGTTTTGAGCGTAAGACGCAGAAACAATCTGCACAGTGAGAACCAAAGATTAGAATCGAAGATTATGCAGAAGGGAAGTAGATTAAAAAGAGGTTTTAAATGGGAGAAGTATTCAAATACCCAAACACACAAACATGCACCACACACACGGAGGCTTGAGGCAGCTGTTGCCGTGCCCTTGGTTCCCGTGCGAGTACTCTTCACCTAGTGTGATGGCATACGTTTTAAAGCCAAGGACGCTGAAAGAAATAATGCATTTGCAGCCCCAGACAAAAGCAACAACCCTGCACGTAAGAACAAAAGCAGATGGGACACATCTGTGTCTTTGGGGATTAAGTGACATATGGCAGTGAGATGCTTTACGTTCTCCGAAATCTGCAAAATACACAAACTAAGGTGAATGCTTTCTTATAGCTACCAAAGCAGTAAAGCACGCCACGTTTTGGTAAGAGATACTGCAATTTCAATTATTTATGCTGATGAAGTTGCCTGTGAAATAACCTGCATTTTCAGTGATATTACCCCTGTTACTTCCCCCCATAATTGATTATTGCATATGCTGTTTATCTCTCTGTGACCATTCCACATGCATTCCCGAAGAAATAACTAAAATCCCTGTAAGAGTTCAGTGATAAGCTAAGCAGAGGTAAATAATAGAGGGTTAGTCACCTCATAAAAGTCTGCAGGTTTTTAGGAAAATATATGAGGTTCTAGGAGTTAGACAGCTCTGATACCCAAAGGTTTTCCTCATGCTTTTTTGCTGTGTGAATGTTCCAGTCATACTGAGATTGCAGGCATTCATTATACAACGAAACATAATAAGATCTATGAGTATAAGGACACTGGTTTTCAGAAAAGGCCAGAATTCCCCTCAATTTCTTTTAGGAAACAGTAATAAAAAAGAAAAGAGCAGCAGGAATGTGGCAAAAGAACAGTACAGAGAGAGAAACAAAGTATGCAGATGTGGTGGAGTATCTGCACAAAGTGCAAGGGGAGTGAATAAGTACCACAACAATGATATCACAGGAACTGAGGAACACCATGAACAAGAGAAGGAATGATCAATAAGTACAGTTAATGTTGCTCAGAACATCTTGGGAATCCATGCCCTTCCACCCAACCCCCTGGTGACGTTTCCTTATTTAATAAATACTTGTGTGCAGCAAGCCATTTTGTGAGCCACACCAGTGACACTCAGTCAAGGAGCAGACCACTTCTGGAACGAAACTGGGAAGCTGGCAAGAACTGGACTTTTGCCCCAGGGCCCAGGGAGGTTTTTATTAAAAAAAAACAAATATCTGAGTCGCATCAAGATCATCATGCCTAAGCAAGCCACAAAGCATGCAGGCCAATTGAGACAGTTCTCCTCACCATCACTGGTGTCAGGGCATGGGGAGTTTGGTCCAGACTTGAGCTTGGGCACGCCCAGCTGCTGACTTGGAGCTGACATCAGCCAGCTCCAGCTTGACCTAATTAAACTGCACTGTCTCAGAGAATTCAAAACCCTTCATAGATAGCACAAAGGCTCAAAGTCACTGTGAAAAACTACCTGTGCAAGCCCCATCAGAGACACCTCTCTCCTTCTAGTTACTGATCCACACTTTACCCAAATAGCTGGATGCAAGTATTAACCTGCTTCCAGGTTTGCTCTAAGGAGCTCTCTGCAGCTCAGCTACCAAAGCTCTGCTGATTTTTTTTAAGACACAAAGATCCCATGTTTAACTCTTCCTCTCTTTGCCTAACCCTGGCTGGACATTGCAGCATGTCCGCATTTGACGAAGATGATGAAATCCCCTGTGCAGACCAGGCATGTGGAAGGAGAGACAGCCCAGACTGTAAGCTAACAGCAAGGTGGCTTGCTTTCTTTTCTGCCCAAATAATTCAAGACAGGCATGATGCAGGGGAATGAAGGAGGAGAAGGACAGCTATTCACAGGCGTGTAAAGCAGGAGATCTGCACCTCAGAAATAAGCCCACAGGGAAGCTGCCACCTCCTGCTTCCTTGTTACAAGTTCATCTTCCCTATCACAGGACTCCCTGATCCAGCAGAGGCCACAGCAGCATCCTCCCTGCGAAGTTCCCTGGTCTCACAGTAATACATTTGGAGGGGCCAAAATTTACCTGGTAGAGAGGAGAAGGTAGCATACTGCAATAGAGAAACAGTTCCTAGGAGGTTACCTTGCTGTGCTACTCACATCAACTCCGTGCTAGAAAGAAAGACACAATTCAATAATAGCACGTGTGCCCAAGAGATTTTGAGAGCAGTTTATCGATCATGTCGCTCAAACAGTGGGCATCACAGTGTGGGCTTCTTGCAGACTTCTTTGCAGGAGAGAGAGAAGAGATTCGAAGAGGTACCTAAGAAATCAGTCTGCTCCATGACTACCTCTACTGTTCATAAAGCTCTTCACACAGCTGTCTGGGGACCCCATTCCTGCCATGGATTAATTAATTGGCCTTGTGCCTTCCAGTTGTCTGCAAACTGTAGGAGCAGTTTAGGGGATCCACCACTCAGGTTAATCAGAGAGTAAAGCTGGAGGGACCTGATGCGCTGCCTATCTCAGGCCATTGCATGTCACCTAATCACCCCATATCTAGTCCAGCAGCTTTTTGGCTTAAGCAAATTCTCAAGAAAGACATCCAGCAGCCCTGATGTGAGGACACCAAGACGGAGCAGCCCTTTTTCTAGATGTTTGCTACATTTTCTGCTAGAAATGAAATCTGTGCTTCATGTCCAGCTTCTTTTTTTTCTTTTTTTTTTGATTTCAGCTCCGAGCCACAGATGGCTTTGATGCCCTTTCCACAAAAGTAGAGAGCCCTTTAGCATCCAAAGCACATTACTGCAGAGTCTGTCAATACTTGCTATTCTTCCCACTAGAAACAGAGCTCACCTCACTCTGTGACAGGAGGCCACTTTTGCACATGCTCATTACCTCTTAGACTTACTATAAGCAAACTCTCTGAGGATGCCCTCTGCCTTGACACCACTGCAGCCACGCCGGCCATGTGTTATTCCGAGCACAGCTCCTTCCCCAGGCTCTCTCTGCCATCAGCAGGCTCATGCACCTTATGCTACCAGGTGTCCAAAAGGAGTACAGCAACAATCACCACCTTTGCCCAGAGAAAGATAACAGTAGGTAGAAGCCTTGATCAGACTAGATTTGTTCCTACTGAATGGCCTTCGCTGCTGTGATGTTCACAAGCATTATCCAAGAAAAAGATCTGTATTAACAGTCAGTTATTTCTTTATTTTAGGTAGAAGGTTACAGGATTGGGTTTCCACCCCGATGATGTTTTGCCAGGGGTCACTCTAGTTCTTCATCTTTTCTCTTTCAATTTCTCTTTACGTGCAACTTGTCAGACTTCAGTAAGCCAACGCTGATGAATCCCTCCACTGCAAGGCCAGGAACTCCAATGTGCAGAAGCACCAGAACTGAGGCGACTCCCGTGGCATAAGGCTAGGAGACACCATCAAAAGAAAATTTTTACATAACCACAGATTGGCTGAGGTTGGAAGGCAATCCAAGGCTCTTCCAGAGATTGCCTAGTCCAAACGCCATGCTCCAAGCAGAGGCAGCACGAGCAGGTTGCCCAGGGCTGTGTCCAGTTGG
The DNA here is from genome assembly GCF_036417845.1 of Apteryx mantelli. Lineage (NCBI taxonomy): Eukaryota > Metazoa > Chordata > Aves > Apterygiformes > Apterygidae > Apteryx > Apteryx mantelli. The sequence continues at coordinate 10,590,702 of NC_090020.1, forward strand.
ATTTTGAATATCTCCAGGGATGGAGACCACAGAACCTCTCTGGACAACCTGTTTCAGTGTTTGATCACACCTACGATAAAAAAGCTTTCTTTTCCCTACGTTTAAATGGAATTTCTTGTGTTTTGATTCATGCCCATTGTCTCTTGTCACAAGCATCACTGAGAAGAGCCTTGTTCCATCTTCTTTATATTCCCCATCAGGTATTTATACACATGAATAAGTTCCCCCCTAGCCTTCTCTTCGCCAGGCTGAACAGTCCCAGCTCTTTCAGCCTCTCCTCATATGACAGATGCTCCAGCCTCTTCACCATTTTCATGGCCTGTCACTGTGCTTGCTCTGCTATGTCCGTATCTCTCCTGCGCTGAGGAGACCAGCACTGGACACAGTACTCCAGATACGGCCTCACCAGTGCTGAGTAGAGGAGAAGGATCACCTCCCTTGACCCGCCGGCAATGCTCTGCCTAATGCAGCCCAGGATGCCATAGACCTTTGCCATGACTGCACATTGCTGGTGCATATTCAACTTGTTTTCCCACCGGGACTCCCAGGGGGGCCCCCAGCAAGTACTGGTGCATGGGGTGATTTCTCCCCAGGTGCAGGACTCTGCACTTCCCTTTGCTGAACCGCATGAGGTTCCTCTCTGCCCATCTCTCCAGCCAGTTGAGGTCCCTCTGAACGGCAGCACAGCCCTCTGGCGTACCAGCCACTCCTCTGGGTTTTGTGCCATCTGCAAATATGCTGAGGGTGCCCTCCGTCCCATCATCCAGATCACTGATTAAGACGTTAAACAGTATTGCCTCTAGTATCAGCCCCTGGGGGACACCACTAGTGACTGGCCTCCAGCTGGGCTTTGTGCTGCTGCTCACAACCCTCTGAGCTTGGGAGTTAGCCAGTTTTCATTCCACCTCACCACTGTCCATACTTCATCTCTTTGTCAATGAGGATGTTACGGCAGACGCTGTCAAAAGCCTTACTAACGTTAAGAGAAACAGCATCCACTCCTCTTCCCTGAATTTTTAATGAGATATAGTTTTTTTTTTTTCCTGCTGATTCAAAGCTAATTCAGCAATAAGGGGGGCACTGGCTGAAGCTGTGGGTCATAAGAGGCTCTCTGCTCCTCAGGGGCCTGCATCAAGCAAGCATTGCTTGCTAATGCCCACCAGCAGTTATTTGCAGGTAAAGACTCTCTCACAACAGACCTAGGCAGGTAAGTCTGGCATTGCTTTTGGGAGACTGACTTGGCAACCTTAAAAATTGGCTTCCAACTTCCAGCCTCGTTTAAAATTTCATATCAGGCACCAGGGAGCTCACAGTGCCAGGGACTGAGGTAGAGATTTCTGTGGCTGGGGGGTTGGCAGCAGTAATGCTTATCCTGTCGCTGCTCCCGAGAGGCCTCGGCTTCCCCATCACCAGCAAACACTCCACTTAGCACTCAGAGATGTAATGTCACAAAGCACTAGCACAGGCATTAGAGGGATAAAAAGCAGGAATCTCTCCGGAGTATGAAACACTAAGCATTTTAAGATTGAAAGAAGTTTATAAAAACACAGTTTTGACCTGTTGCCCTTCTCCATTCCTGCTCCAGAGCCACTGCAATGGGGATATAGCAGCCTGATTAGACAAGCGAAGCCTTTGCAACACCAACAGCCGCCCCGGCAATTTGCCAGGAGACCACAAAGGCTCCACCGCTTCTGAACCTACGCAATTTTGTAAACAAAACCAAAGAGCACACAAACATATGGCAACGAGCACCAGCTCAGCAGGCTCAGAACAGATCAGCTGGGCTATGTTAACAGTTGCAGATACAAGAGGTCACCAAGTAACAGGACCACGCTGCAGAAGGGAGAAGTGAAGAAGGGGTGGAGGACCGGGTGCAAACATCTCGTGCTGGGTTACTTCAGCTCGCAAGGTTTATCGGGGCAAGGGGCCCGGTTACAGCACGGCTGGAGCACACAGCGCAAAGTCAGCTGCCCGGGGTACACAGCAAAGGGTTGTGCCCAAATCTCCCCCGTCAGCCCCCTGGGGTGGATGGTTTACTGCACATCGTCAGCGATGGTACCAGCTGCAGCGGCGACCTGAAGAGCCTGGCAAAGGGCACGTTTTGATAGTAAAAGCTGAGGTAGACTGTTTCAAAGGGAGGTTAAAGGTGAACACGACAGGAGTGCTAAGGATGAGGCATGGTGCAGGTGGTCATCCTTTCCCTGAAGCACAGCAACGTGACATGCTGCAGGGAGAGAGAGGGCAGCGCGTTGGCTCGGAGCACGGGCCCTCTTTCCAAAGGAAAATGTGATGTGATCTTCACCGGTCTCCTTCCCACACAAGGACCTTGCAAGGGAGGCAGGGGGTTACATACTAAAATTATAACAGAGGATCTAAATAATTTCCTAGCAGGGAAGTTTGCCAGAGCTGGTGGAGTAGAGAAACTGTGGCCAGGGCTTGTCTTCAAAGAGAGTGAAAATGTTGGAGCAGCTCTGTTACATCTGCTTCTCTGGTTCTCCATGACCATATAATATATTATTCAAAGGCATAAAAGGCCCATGAAGATGACATGTTGGTATAACTCACCAAAATAAATAAAAATACCCTCCCTCCTTGCTAACTAGGCACCGTCATACTCGAAAGCCACAAAGATCCCTCCAGCATCAGGAACACTGAAGGGAACACTAATTAAAGACATTTATAAACTGAATGATATTATTAATTTTAAAAGGCGTCGCTGCTGTGGTGGAGAGCAGCCTGCCCCAGGCTTGCAGGGTTCGCTGAGCGCATCAGGGGACCGGGGAAGGAGGAACTGGTTGTTACAGTTTGTGTGGATTGTCAAAAGTTATTCATCTCACCACTGTTAGAAGAGTCCCAGGGTCACTGTGAAAAGCTCTGCTCACGTGTTACAAAAAAGTCACACACAAGACTCTAGGAGCTGCAGCGCATAAGGAAAAAAAAAAAAAAGAAAGAAAAAAAAGCTTTGTTCCAAAGTAATAATAATACAAAGTGCAGATTCCTTGGCAGGGACAACTCAGGGAGTACACACTCGTGCTGGCAGGATGAATTTGGCCTCAGCGAACATGCAGCCTCTGAGCCTCACCCCGTTTGGTGCAGCTCTTAGGTAGAGCCCGGGTAGTCACAGCCCAGAGCATCTGCACCTGCACCCATTTTGGGGACAAACCCTTGCTTCCTGAACATGCACGGAGAAGGGCTCCAGGTACTAACAGGACCTGTCAGTGATGCTAGGTAAACACAGGGTATGTTCAGGTAATGACACCAGCTCCGGCTCCGTGGCAGCTGGTTTCTGGAAGCAGCAAATAAGAGCCCTCTGGCCGCTTTCCAAGAAGGTGCCCTTTGGCTTCAGAGCCTGGTCTCCCTGCACCATCAGCAGGAGGGCTCCCGGTTGAGTCCAGTTTTTCTGTGTGACTGACGCACGACAGAAAAGCTCTGTCAGCACCCCTATGGGCAGAATTAGAGATCCTTACTTTTCAGGAAACCGGTTTCAAGTTAAAAAGACATTCAGAGACATTTTTTCAAGCAAACAAACAACATGGACTGTGTGACCATCTGAATGACAGATGTTAACCATCTTTCTTTTCCCTTAGTCTCTCAGCAGGGTGAAGGCCAGAGACGCTTGTACAGAGATCTGCTGAGAAACTACAGTCGTCTTGAACGACCTGTGGTGAACGACTCCCAACCTCTGGTAGTTGAGCTTCAGCTTTCTTTGCTGCAGATAATTGATGTGGTAAGTCCCTGGCAGTTCTGCTCTCTATTGCACCCATTCGGCGTAACAAATCTCATCTCTGGTGTAAAGACCACGCGTTTCCTCTTGGCCAGACTATCAGAGAGAAAAGCAGACTGGATTTAGCCAAGCATCCTCCCTAAGCGCTAGAGTACGTGCTTTGACACTTTGGAGGAGTGAATATCCTTCTAAACTCAAAGCCATCTCTGATACAACATGAGCTGCAAGCAGATTAATTATGTAGTTTTTCCATTCATTTTAAACAGAAGAAAACCTCCAAACCATTTCAATAAATTAGAAGCTATGTGTTACCACAAATTATTAATGGCATGTTATTCCTAGAACCGTCCAGGATGCAATAACTGGAGACTGCGGGCAGTCTTCAGAGCTACCAGCACTGCATTTGCACCTTTTCATTAGACATTACAATAGTGCTGTCCTCTTCATCCATCACACCTTTACCATGCACTGCGGTTGAAGGAGCCTGCCCTGAGATGAGGTTAGGAATCACAAGAGCGTGCACAGAGCAAAATCTGGAGGCACACCCCGACGATTGTCTTGACTGATGCCTCTGCAACATGCTTTTGCAGAACTGATGATCTGACCCAGGGAAAATTTTAACACAGTGATCCGAGCCAGGATCCCCTTTTCATCACAAAGAGGATTTTATATGACAACTCATTATCTTTAATGGCATTTCATTCATATACATGCAAAAACCAATCCAGAAGAACAGGTTTGGCCACCTTTAGCTGTCAATACAACAAACTGCTGAACATCTCTTTCTCCATCTTACCATTCCTGCAATCAGTGGCGTAGGCTCTTTTCCCATGCAGTCTCACTGCCCAGGAGGGAAGAAGGAAGAGAGAGAATAACTTTCAAACTTTTGGACAGCTTCAACCCCATTTGACAGAGGACCCAAAGTTTTAAATTTCCTACAATCTTTCTGAAAGTCTGTAGGAGACCAGATGCTCTCCCCAGAGGGGAAAGCTGGCCCCTAAAAATGAAGCTCCCTAGCACTGGGTAGAGATGCCACGTGAGCACGAGTGGCAGGACCAGCTAGTTGTGGTTCTCCTGGCAGCAGGCAACAGCCACTCAGGCAGGACAAGAAGCTTTCTGCTTTGAAATATTAGATATCGCATGGAGCTGGAAGAGAGAAGAGTGCAGTAGTCCCAACCGAAGTCCCTCACATTCATGGCAGGAGCTCACAGTCCTCGACTTGAATGAAAGAGCAAAGAAACCCCCCAGCCAATTTTAGGTAAATTTCACTGGGTCATTCCAGGGTTAGCAGAGGCTAATCTTAAATCTCAGCTCAAAAGGTCTTCCTCCAAACTCACTGTGGCATTTTCCTTTTTTGCTGTTATCTTCATGCAATAATTTGAGGGCTGGAGTAGTGTGGAGGGCTTTTTACCATTAGAAACGGGACTATGCATTTTCAAAGTCAGTTAGGAGGAGGAAAGAGCTACATAAAACCCACTTTGGGGGGATGCTATGCTGGATCTACAGCTGGGTTTTCATGTTCCCGCATGAAATATTTCCTTTCAACAGACAGCATTTTTTAAGCTCTTTACCTCCTTTACGTCACGGTTGTCCGTTCCAAAGAATTAGATTTATCTTCTCCCTTTTGGTGATTCAGAGTAGGAAACAGGTCATCTAAATGGACATATGCACCTGCAACAATGCTTTGCTCCCCTCCACCTCTGCACACACCACGGATGCTAGAAGTTCATCAGCTCAAAGCGGTAATGACTCGTTCCATACTCATGGTCTTGCATACTGCGGTCATGGTGTCTTTAAAAGCCAGCTGGAGTAACCTGGGGTGTATATCTTACACTACGTAAAAAAAGGTGCTTCTCTCCTCAGGGCAGTGACAGAAAATCCTTTGTATATGGGCTAAACTACAGCTTCCTCCTTCATGCCATACAATAGTAGTTTAATAAGGAGCCCATACCAGGGACACTTCCAGTCCAGCACAGGTTGTTCAGCATCACCTGAGCTATATGGGCACATTTACAGGGGAAGTGTAGTGTCCTGGACAGCTATCTGGTCTGGTGTGGGACATATTTTAGTTTGAGGCTAACTGAAGGACGCGTTCCTCTCTCTGCACAGGGTGTTGCACGGGCTCTTTCTCCTTGTTGCCATCCCAGCAGGTGCACCATGCACCACCTCCAGCAGTGGAAATGTTGTTCAGGACATTCGAGCCAGCGCTGCTGGCAGTCAGTAATCTCTATTAGCTGACAGACGGGGAGGGAAACCAGACGGACAAATTTTCAGACAGACACAGATCTGAGGCAGGAGCAGCAGCCTGCGGGCTAAGTGTAGGTTGGGCAGAACTTTTCTGAATTTAACTTTATCAGAAGCAGGAACAAACAGAGTTATGATGAGGGTAATGGTTCAATGTGGAAACAAACTGCTATTGCCTGTCTAAGGAGGCACCTTCTCCAGATCCTACCTGTGTTCCCCAGCACTGCAGGAAGTTATGCAACTGGGGAATATTTCCTGGTGGTGCCAAGGAGAGCGTCACCTTGCAGCACCACAACAGCACAGGGTGCTGGGCAAGGTCCCAACCTTATGGGACTTCACGCACCATGCCCCCTGGGGAAGGAAAAAAGAATGCCACACCGAGGGGAATATGGATATTAAGGTCTAAAGAAGACATGATATTGTACAACGTTACTGCTGGACTCACGGGAATGTTTTACAAGTACTCACCATGACAGGTGCGAAAAAGTGAGGCCTGGACTATTTCCCTGTGAGAGGAACCAATATAAAGAAGAAAAACGTAAAGAAAAAAAGCAGTCCCTGCTTGCACAGAGGGACTCACTCTTTTCTCTTCACACAAACAGTCACTCTTTACTCTTGCCAAAGTCTGAAATCACATCTACCGTACACAAATCTAGGACAGGCTCCATGAAGTGGCTCCATGAAGTCTGTTTCCTAACCATACTGTCTCATAACCTAATCAACTCTGAATTCATCTTCTTCAGCCAACCAGCTGAAAACAGCATTTATGACAATCCAGATTCCTTTTGCTGCACAGAGAGGGAAGGTACCTCTGAGGTCCCTGTAGTTTGCTGAATAGCAATATCTAGTGACATTACCTAAAATTCCACCTCCTCTTCTCCCCTCCATTCAAAGCAAATTTCCAAGCATGGCTTCCTTAGGTTACGTTTCCTGCTGGCACCTGCCTGTATTGGCCTGCATGGGATCCTTTTTTGCTTTTTAGTGCTCAAAGCCAGCCATCACACTCAAAACTTTGAGGAACAAGTTCTCTGCTTGTCAGATAGACCCTAGGCAAAAAGGGTAGATGAATGGTAGGTGTCATTAGAGGTAGAATTGTTTCCAAAATTGTCTTAATTCACAACTAGAGCCAAGACAGAGCTCTCACTTCCAGTAAGCTCAGGGAACAAATGAGCAGAAGGGGGGCCAGTATGACCAGCTCTGCCAGAACTCCCGTTTCCAATTCCTGCTAGATACCATGCTCCAGCTCTTGCTGGAGAGGTATGTTTTAGCCAAAGCGTGTGACAGTGTGAGACACTTGCATCCCATTGAATAGCCTTCATTGCTACAAGAACTCCTGCCAGGTCACAGAAGTGCAGAGGTGTGCTTTTTCCCCCCCATGCCTTAAGAAAGTATCTAGACAACGATCCTCCTTTTAAACCCCAGCGGCATATGGGAGCAGACACACAGAGAGCAGAAATGGCTTGTGGCAGTCACCCCACAGCAGGGCTCAGCGCAGTTTGCCTTGTCCTCTAAGCATAGGTCAGCTTTGTCTGGAGCTGTCTCACGCGTACACTGTTGCTGGGGGCCGTTTTTGCCTAAGGTTTGTGCCCTGCCCCTTCCTTGCCTGAGCAGGGATTTGCCTGGTGGTCCCTCCCAGAGAGCCCCATTGAGCCCTGATGGCCCCAGCAAGTGTGCAGCACCTCCAAGAGCACCAGGAATGGGACTCCTGTTCTTGCTTTGAGAGCCGAGCCAGGCCATCAGGCTGCAGTAGTCAAGAAACGAGGCATGACAGCAGGCCATTTTTCCTTGGCTCAGTGTGATAGCAGCCTGCTAGGTAGCAACCATTCGTCATCATGAATGATGGCTTGTTTGCTCCTCCTGACATTTGTAGGGGAGCTTATCCGAATTGGTTTATATCCCTTATGTAGAATCACTAATGAGGAATTAAAAAAAAAATACAGTTTTCATTTTCCAGCTTTCTTTCTTTTAGGGATATTATTCACTGTTACCTTTGGGTCAGTGCCTCAATAGACACCGCAACAACAGTCTTACTGCCCTTGATTCTCCGCAGGAGAAAGTTTGACTAGTTTTCAAGGCCACAAGTCTCCCCAAACTGCAAGCTTAAATCTACAAAGAGAAAAAAAAAAAGCCAACCAGCCAACCTACAGAAGAGTATCAAGAATAAAACCCCAGCCTGACTGTGAGTGTACCACATGTTTTTAAAGACCCCTCTAAATAAAGAGCCTAATTTTAAGAAGATGGCTGCACCATGCTGCAGAGATAATAAATTCCTGAAAAGCCCTTTCCAAAAGCAAACACGTGGCTGAGGTTTCCAGTAATTGCTGCACTGTCAGTGTTGCAGAGACCATACTCTGACAAGCATGCTCGTCAGCCTGGTGCCCTCAGTGCTTGCAGAGTTCAGGGACGAGGGCAACGCCATCTCTGCCCAGCAGAGGTGGTGGCTCCAGGGCTTGCTGTGAGCCCAAGCACAGGTGACATCCCCCGCACCTCTGGCAGCCGGCCCTTCACCCACGGCACCTCGGCACAAGCTGTGGCTGCCGGTGTCAAGAACCGCTCAGCCAGGCAGCGAATTCGGGCACAGGGTACCTTGGTGCCACCAGCGGCAGGAGCACCTCTGGTGCGGGAGCTGGACCTGCTCAGGGGTGGGAAATCTCCAAGGCTGAAAAGTGGGGTGGGCAGAAGGGAGAGCTGAGGGCACAACTGGGAGAGGAAGAGAGAAGTATTGGCCTGACAAAATCATAGCAAAAAGGGGGCTGAGAGAGGCGACAGGCATCAGCAGGCGTCCAAGCGGATGCAAAGAAAAGGATTCTGCAGGTGAAGAGGGGACTGCACAGAGCTTATTGCAACCCAGAAAGCCCCTGAGCAACCTGAAACTGATCCAGGAAACAGGAACCCGCCTGCAGAGACACCGCGGGTGAGAGGAGATTCATTCATAAACCCTTTCTATTTCTGTCCTCTCTCAGCTGGTCTCTTTGAGTTCTCTTTGGAAAGATTTATTCCAGTTTATATTCTATTGAGACCTGCTTCTTTGAGCTTGAAAGTCCTTTTGGTCTATTTTGCTCATGAGACGGAGGAGGCGTGGGCAGAGCCACCCCAGAGGTCAGGTTGTGCATCTCCCCTTGCACGGCTCAGTCCCGTAGCGCTCTTCTCCTTCCTGCTCACCTCCCACCCCGCTGTACCCCAGCGGGTGCCGGGCTGCCCAGGTACCTAACACACCATAGTCGTTCAGGCGCTTTTGTGGGAATTTCCTCCTGTTTCAGAGGGAATCGCAACTACAAAAAGGGACTGCAAGTCCCCAGTGGGAAGCCACAAGAATACCAGGGGGAAAAAAAAAACAAAAACCAGCCACCCACAGTAGGTCATTTTGCACTTCTAGAAGCCCCAAACCCCCCCATTATTTTACTGTAGCAACAACCCCAAGGCAAATGCTATATCTGGAAAATTCAGCGTGCACTGTTTTGCTTTGATTACACAGTGGGTAACATGATTGCACATCCTACTGACACTGGGATTATCCCAGATGTGATCACATGCTTGCAAACAATCCCATTTAAACTGCAGAATTTGTCTCTGTGGTGCGTCAAAGCTCTTGAAAGGTTTGGAAAGCGGCAAGACAAACTCACGGAAGAGTTGACTGGGACAATGCAGAGCAAAGATTCGATCTATCTCCTGAAAACCAAGTCTTTGCATTGCCGTACGGGGAATCCAGCAAAAAAGATCTGCGCGTACTTGCCCTAAGCACGCAGGTGCGGTCATTACTGTTTTAAGCAGACTACAAGGTTAGCTGGTCTGACCCAGTGCAGCAGCCTTTATCTTCTCTACCAAGAACTTACCAAACTGCTGGGTTCAAGCTTTAGCTCACACTGTTTCTCCCTAAATCGGAAGCTACAGCTCAGCCTTGCAGGGTTTTTTTTCTTTCTTTTCTTTTTCTAAGGAAGCGATTATTGGGGGGACCATTTTTCACAGCAGGCAGCTCTCTTCGTCAGAGGCGCCTCACTTTGCCCGCTGGGCTTCCCAGGCGATGTGCTGCTCGGTTAGCAGGACCCTCGACCCCAGCCCGGGAGAGCTGGCGAGCAGCAGCCTCTTGGCTGGAGCTTGCACGATTTGAACGAAATTTGCCAACGCCGAGGGCTGCCGGTCGGCAGGCTCTGTGCTGTGGGCTATGGGCCTGCCCTCTCCTCGAAGGCGAGCTTAAGAGAGAGGTGAAAAAGCAGGGGGAAGCGCAGGCCACACGCGTGGTGCACACAGCCCCGGTAGCCCCAGACCACCCAGACCATCGCTGAGAAAAGAGAGAGGTAGAGGGAGAGCGAGATGGAGAAGGGTCCTGTTAAATTCAGCTGACTTTGGAAAGAAACCCGGCCTGTTCATCGGAAAATGGGTTTATTCGTTACGGAAAACATTAATACAGAGCAGGCACTGGGATCTCTTTTCAAAGTGTGGCTGCAGGTGAGAGCTACTGTACCGCTGCTGGGTATGTTTACGTACAACATTCACCCTCAAAACGATCCTGTTCCCTAGCACACGGGTGTTTTAGGGATGGTATGGCATGTGAATTGAATGACCAAAAATTTCAAGGGTTAAATTTTTGGCTCTAATTCTCCGTTCCGTTCCTAAACTGGCTTTACAGCAGCTAGGTCATCCTCCCCGCCGCCCCCTCGCCCCTGTGTCCTCACGTGTCCAGATCTCTGCACTGGACATCATGCAGCAAGCCCATGTCAACACACAAGTGATTCGGAGAAACAAATATAAATATGCCAGTACACACATGCAGCCGTTCACGTATTATTCCCAATATAGCATCACTATTCACTAGATTAAACCATAATCCTTATAGTACATCCTGTACAAATCTTTTCTGGATTGATAACTTCCAAAACGTAAGCTTGACTGCTTAAGATTGAAATACACAAAGCATGTGAAAGAGACATAATAATGCGAGGATTATTCTTATAGTTATTCTATATTTTATGTATTTTTAAAGTATTGATGAGTGACAGGGAGATAAAACGACTCTTTCAGCCCCTCTGGATTAAAAGGATCTTTCATCCCACCCCCACCCTCCGTGGATGCCCCTGCATTTATTTGTGGGTTTACTGAATAGCCTTGGAAGGTATGTTTGCTCTGTTCCTCCTGGTATGGAACCGCCTCTACCAAAACACGTTTCTCTTTCCAGAAAGCTCTTCTCCACCAGGCATTGCGGTCTTATCCTGCTATAAAGCAAGAGCAAATTCGCTGAGACCAGAGCAATGAAACTGATGCAAACCGAGATGGGAACTGAGATGGGAATCAGGCTGAATATCATTACATATTCTGAAAATCAGTAATTAGTGATCACTAGAAATAGTTATTAAAATTTCAAGCAGAAAAATTACAGAAAGGTTGACAGACCAGTAGATTCATCAAAGCTAAATCCCAAACTCTCTCTCCCTCTCATAAAGTTCGCTTACTGTGACTGATTTGGAACTCTGGGAAAAAAAATTTAAACCAATTGGTCCCTTCATTAGCATGGAAGCAGCTTGAAAAATGGGAATGCTGGCGCTGACTGAGTCATGAATTATTATTTTGGCTGCCTTCCAAGTGTCAGTGTTATCAAATTTCAGACCCCCTAATAGCTACAATGTCTCAAAGAAAAGGTCACTGGAATTTTTAAATTTGTATGAAAATATATTTTTCCATTGCTGAATTCACTGAATGGTTTGTGTCGCCTAGAATATCCTGACTCAAAGCACTGGAGTCTAGCAAAGTCACAAAAAATTGGGAAGGACATCCTCACAGTGGGAAATGTCACGGGGTCCTGACAGCACACAGTGGCACCAGCCCTGGTGGTGGTATATAGATCCACATCTTCTCGGTGGTACCAACAGAGCATTGCGCAGGGATTCAGGAGGTGGCCGTGCCTTCCCTCCCTCCTTCCACAACGGGTTTTCTCTCGGCATTGGGGCAAGCAAGAGCATTGCCTTGGCAAAGAAAGGAGGTGCCCAGCCATGCATGCACACGGGGCAGCAAGGCACATGTCCTTAAGCTGCTTCTGGTGAAGCTCTCTGTCCCCAGCACCCCAAAAACCTTCTAGGGTGGCTGAGGGTCCTTGCCCTGGCAAAGCCAAGCTGATGAGAAGTGAGCCTAATCCCGTGATCCCTGGCTGTCTGATGTTCTCAGGATGCCTGAAGGAATTTGAGAGGTGTTAATAATGCAAGTGATATGCACATACCAATCTGACTCAGTGTCGGTGAAGAGAGGAGGACTAACAAACGCGGTGTTAAAGAACCTTGGAAAGCTGAGGAGAACAAGGAAAAGTCACTTCTACTGGCTCTTTTAGAATGAAAGGCCTATGAATAACTCTGTTCAGGCTGATCACAGGCTTTAAAAGCTCACTGGAGTTTTGGGACAGGCCTATATCACACTACTTTGCTGTGCTGTCATAACAGTACATAAATGCAAGAAAAAAAAGCAAACCAATTGCAAGTAGACCAGGAGTTTGTCTTTGATAAGAACTCAGGGCTGACCTATTCAGGACCTTTCTTTGCCTTCCTCCCGGTGCTTTGCCTGTGATTTTGAATGCTGAGCAAAGCAATGAATAATGAATAACTTGGAATAACGATTTGAGTCTAGTCTTCTTTGTTGAAACACCTGCCAATTGTGCTCAAAACACATGGATGGCTATTTCAGGATGAGACCTTCACCCTGGAGAATATGCAAACCACCTACATGCTATGTGCAGATGACTTGTGACTTTAATAGAGGACTGAGTGATTTTGGACTGTGACATAACACCCCTTCCCCAAGGGTGCACGCCAATTCACCCAGGCAGTCGATTAGAGAGCAGCACTGGGCTGGAAAGCCTTGCGAGCCCTCTGCCCCAGCTTGTGAGGTTTCCTAAAGAAACTTACGTGAAGCAGCTGAACAATCTGGTGGCTTCACAGCTCTCCCCAGGACCCTGTACTGGTTTGGGGAGGAGGGATCCACTGAATTTGTGGGTCTCTCATGAAGGGCTGGAGGCCCAACAGACTCACAGCCAATGCTGGAGACTGTAATGTGATGTACTTCATATCAGTCTTGATCTGCAGGCACTGCTGAGCAGCTGCACCCCGGAAAAAGCCTGAGGATCCTGAGACGGGCACCCGCAGCCCTGTGCTGTAGCTGACGGTCATGTCACGTGTGCAGGGAGGAAGCAAGTCTGCGTGACGTGGCCTTTTTCACAACAGTACCAGTGAAGACTGGGAAGAGCAGGAGATAAGGGAGACGAGGCAAAAATCTGCAGGCTTGGCAGGCTCTGCGCTGTGACCCAGTGCAGAGGCCAAAGGCAGGTTGTGCTGTGTGAATGTGGATCACCCTTAGGTGAAAAGCACTTATGAGAAATTGCCTACAGCCCTTCATAGCAGAAAAAGCCCAAAGCAACAAAATGCGAAAAGTGGGAAGGAGTTGGTGTTCAGCCATGAGCTCTTAACTAGACCCCTTAACTTGACCAAACCAGCCCCTCCACATCTCTGTCCTGATGGGTACAGAAATACTCCACAGATATCAGTGGATGTTTGCTTATCCTTTTTTATGTCTGTATCTTTACCAGTCCCTTTGCCTGCTCTCTAGGCTATCCCCTCTGATTCCCTTTTTCCTCCTGAAGGTGCTTTGTTAACGGTAGTGAGATGGAATGCTTTAACATCAGGTATCTCTTCAAAGTTGATGTTGCTATGGAAGCATGCATTCCAACTTTTTAGACTCTTTCAGGCAGCAAAGCCGTAAACATAAGAGTATTCATATTTAATGAGACCCCTGAAATATAAAGGCTGTCCAGCCATGCTGACTAACTGTTACCAGGGCAACCCAGGTTTTTCTGAAGATCTCTGGTTTTGTGGAACTTCAACCATACGATGCATTAAAGCTGAGTCGTCCCTAAATATTTAAGTCCTTTGGGTCAGGGGAATGTTTTAGTTGCTCAGCTCCAGGCTGTGGCCAGATGGGTGCTTCAGCAAAGGAAAGGACTGCATGATGCAGACACAGACTGATTCTGCAAGTATTTCAAAGCCTCACCCATTGCTTTTGATTTCCTTGAGCAAAATCCAGTGCAGAGACTAGTGTCTCTGCCAGCAAATCTTCCCGAGAGAAAACCTCCAGGTCAATGCAACCTCTCTCTTGTACAGCAGAAACCTTGAGATATCCCTTCTATATGTTCAGGCACATTGGTAGGGTAAAAAAACAAATAAACAGAAAAGCAAAACGGAGTAACCACAGATGGCCTTTGGTGACCTATGATAGTCATCTGTCCAGTCTGGGACTTTTCAGCTGAATATCTTCCAATAAGTCGGTGACTAAGTCAGCTTCCAAGGCTATAGCTCTGCAAGAGGGCAAGGATTAATGATGTCGGTCAGTCACCTGTTCACAGGTCCCTTGTTACCGCGATGACACGTTACCATATGATGTGACTACTGAACCAGCAAGGGCTTTGTTTCTTTTTGTCCGTGTATTATGGACCCAGATATTTATGTGGCCAAGGGCAGTCGTATTTTATCTGGATGGTGGTGCAAGCAAGGGGAGAGTCCACTGGCAGAGCCTGGTGCAAAAGGAAGGTGGACCTGCGCACACTGTAAGCTTTGGACTGACAGTAGGGAAAATAGAACAAAACAAAAATATTCACATGTTCCAGCATGTGCACTGGCTTCTCAGCTGGAACAAGCCGGAGTAATTTTCTTGCTCTCCATGGGTCAAGGGTGGCTGTAGGAATAGGCAGATGTCCAGGGCAGAGGATTAACTGGGGTGAGGATGGAGACAGAAAGGGGAGAAGGTGACCAAGATAAGGAAAGGAAGGATTTAGAGGACAACCGTTGCACTCGCTACTGACAACAGCACTAGCTTTTCCAGCTTTTGTAAATACCAGCAGCAAACTGATTCGTTTGGGCTGAACATTTACAGCCCGAGGGAACTGCCAGGGGAGTGCTGGGAAAGCGGCTCCGGGGAGCTTGTTGTCTCCAGTCTCCAGCCTCAGCTGGGATCCTGGCGGGGACGGCTGCATGCTGCAGTGAGGGGAGGGGTTGGAGAGGGCCTGCCCGACGCCGAGGGAAGCAAAGTGCGACAGAGAACTGGTAACAAAACACACAGTGCTGCGATTATTCAAGCTTTCTCCTGGGAAGAAAGGTATCCTGATGACTGACCTTAAATCCCTCCATATGAACCCAGGACACACAACGAGGGAACCTCCTCCAGTGCTTCCCAAGCTGGAAAATTAGCTTTTATCTAGGCAAAGCAGTACTTTTATCTAGGCAACCAGTGACTTCTTGGGACTGGGTGAGGCAGATCTGCTCTCAGGGTTGTCTGGAAGTACTTCTGTAAGAGACAAATACAGCCCACTAAGCTGCCCACATCATGCCCAGGTGTCTCAGAGATGCTGATGGCCCACAGCTCCTGATAAAGAGAGCAAGAACTGTGATTCCTCTGCAGCTCTGAAAAGGACAGGCAACCAGCCCCTTCCTTCCAGACCAAACCATTTCTTTACAGGATGCAAAGCTATATGGCTCAGTAAATCACCAAACCTCCAGAAATGAGAAGCTCCATAAGCACATGAGCCCTTAGAAGGCCCTTGCACTAGAAGGCAACGGATTTCCTTCTCTGTGAATCTCATATTTACTATCTTTAGCTATGCTAAAGGTCTTTAGCGCAGACCACAGACTTGGGAGAGTACAGTATAAAGTGTGCTTTGCTCTTCCTGCAAATCAGGCACTCCGGGCAAACTCAAATCCTTCACGGGAAAACTTTCTGTTTCACCTTAACCACCAATAGGAAGGACCCAGCAGGCTGCATCTGTGCTGTCATCTGTGTGTTGATTGGTGCTGAATATAGAAATAACATTTTCTGGGCCTTGCTGTCCGTAAAGCCAACTCCCTTTGAAAGCTCAGCAGCCTGCAGGCAGGAATGAGAATAGACTCTGGATAGCCATGAAAGCAGCCTGAAGTGACATTTCTTTCCCCGCAAGGCTGAGAAGATGTAAGAAGCCCAAAGCCCTGCTTAGACTTCGTGTTCTTGCTGACTGCTGTTATTAAAAGGAAGGCAGAAAGACCACGTAGGGCATGGCTACACTGCAGATAAACCTGTGGCAACCCTAATAGAAAAGTTCACCTTCGACTGCAAAACGTACCTAAGAAGCAGGACAAACATGGTGGGACTGAGCACAATAGTGCTGTGACAAGGAGCCAAATAGTACCAAAGACAATGTGTTTAAGCTACCTGAAATATCCATATGCTCTGCAGTGACTGATGAATTGTTTGCAGTGAAAGCTGATTATCAGGGTCATTAGTTTCTGAGTTTGAGCAAGGAGCTCCTAGAAGTATAATGGGTGAGCAGTTTAGGGCAATAGACTGTTTTGTGAACTACAGAAGACAGTCTTAGGTGTTTTTATTTGCAGGCATGGAATCTGTCAAGTATAAAATGCTTATGTGGGGTAAAAAAGGGGTTTTCCTTGGAAAACAGAGCCATGAGTAAAAGGCTGCTGACCAGAGGCCTCTCCACATGCAGGAAAGCCATGAGCCTTCCAGGTGTACATTGCACTTTAATGGATCCCCCAGAGACTCTCAGGTAGCCAAAGAAAAGGGAAAGGTCCCCTCCTCCCCTTCCCCATGAGGTGCAGTGAAGCTGGGGAGAACCCTTCCTTTTGCAGACCTCAGAGAGAGGAAAGACCTAAGTGTCACAGCTCCTCTTTTGGGTCACCTGCGGCTCCAGCAAGCCAGGGAGCTACCTGGGAGGGAGCATGCCACAGACAAGCTTCATGCTCGTTCAGCAGTACCAATGATCCAGCGTCCTCCTTGTCAGGGAACTGGTAATTAAGAGGCTTCCCCAGACAGCTCTGCTTCATCCATTAGCCTTGGAGTCTGCAGTCATGCAGTGGTTTCTGTATGGCATGCACAAGAAGTAAACCCACAGGCCTCACAAAAGAAAACACTCATCCAGTGACGGAGCTGAGTGAGAAATAAGGCAGTCTGCTTCTGAGCAGCTCACATCTTCCCTGGTGATTAATGGGTAGCTGCTTTGCCTATCTGCTGTGGGGGTAGCGCTGGAGGGGGAGAGAGAGGGGAGACCATGAATGCAGCTTGAGGTGGCTAGACCGACAATTTTTCCAAAATGAATAAAGCAGTTCTGGCTTCACTCCTTCTGTTAACCAGCAAATACTGCAAAAAGTAATATAATTAAAGGTCAGACCAATCCAAAAGCCCAGACTACTTCAGGGATGTAGTTTATCTTGTGCTTGTGGAGGCTAGGCTTTTTGGATGTTGAGCACTAATGAAGAGTACAGGCGGCATGGACTCTAGGGGAGCAGGACAGATGGTGGTGTAACATACAGCTTTGCATACAGGACTCTGGCAACCACATGTACACTTATTTTTTACATGTCTCCAGTAAGCTCAGTCAGCCTCTGCAAGCTCCAGAGTATCAAAAAGAGCCTCTGGAGCTCTTTGACTGTCTCTAGACTCTCAGATCCAGTCACCTACTGGGTCAAGGAAATGTCAGCCAGCTCTAGGAAGACCCCGTCAAAAATGGAGGCATGCCTTGAGCTGGGGCCAACAGGAATGGAGCCCACAGATACAACAGGCAGGCTGGTGTCCAAGCTCAAGTGGGTGCTCTAAGCACCCAGTAGCAGCAAACAGAGCTTGCTGGAGATACAACTGATCAAGAGCTAGTCTGGCAGTTGACTGAGACTTTGATAGCCCTACCTACCTGCAGGACTTGACAGATGCCTCTGAATATGACCGCAGAGCGCTTACATGCCCAGGGTGCTCTGTAGAGTTTAAATACCTGCCAGTCTTCAATGCAGTGTCTGCCACCTCAGACACTGCAGAGGACCAGATGTTCCTAAGAGCAAACACATACAGACTCAGAGGACTAGGGCAGCTAGGAACCAGCATGACAGGACGATCACCATATACCTCTGGAAAGTAACTTCATCAGGTGAAAGCCTGGACCCAAGGAAGTCAGAAGAGATCTTCCTAAGAAATTCTATAGGCCATTCATGACTCGGTGAAGCTCTCTGCCTGACAGTTCTTCCTGTACTCCTGTTATGAGTGCTAGCTACTGCATCCGATTGGTGACTCCACTTGCGTGCACTGATATATTTTTGCGTTGGAGCCTGAGGTTTGATTGCTGCAGCTCACAGTGTTTGCCACAGAGTTTCACAGCAGCTTTGTCTGGTGCTAAAACATAACTCTCTGCTTCAGTGATCTCTGCATCTTGCCTGTAATGAAACTAACCCCTCTGCTCTCTGCATGAGCTCTGTGTTTGATGCTTCTCTTTGGCTGCAGGAGAATGGGAAGAAAACAATGGAACATAAAGATTGTCTCTAATTAAAAAATAGTAGGTTTCAGGGGGCAAGAAGGTAGTTTATTCCAACGTATCGGTAGGAAGGGGAGTCAAGCCAGCGTGCAATGGGGTAGTGGTCTGAGGACCGCAGGTAGAAGGTATATGCCTTTGCTGTGGACAAGTGATTTCCTGCCTTAGCGGTGCCTTCCAGCAAGTGCCCAAGAGAGCTGAGCTGAGGTAGAGGTGGAAACTGCCTCTTTTTGGGCCTTTTAGCCAAGAATCCGGTTTTCCCAGAGTGTGGCTGCATTGACCAGGCCTGCCCCTAGCTGCGGCATCAGGCCCAAGCATGAGGATCCACTTCTGCCCAGACTGCATTTCTCTCTGGAGAGGGAAGTGGATCTCACCACATTAATCACATTGTCCCACCACAGTAGCTGGGCAAGGCTGCTGTTTCCGTCTCTGCTGCTGTGGTCACTCTCCACCTGCAGGCTGACGGCAACACAGCCAGGCCCCACAGCCATCCCCGCATCTTCCCCCAAACTGCTCTGAGACCGACGAGGTGAGGGCTTCTTCATTTCTGGCACCAGTCAGAGCCACTTCACTGCAGCCTCCACATGCTGGTGTCTGAACCTTCAAAGCTCCTGCTCTGTACAGAGCCAAGGCGTCTACATGAGCTCCCATCAGACAGTGTTTGCAGTCTGCTGCCATATACTAGCTTTTGCCCAAGACCAGCCTTTCCTTTTCAGCATGAGCTAAGTTACATAATGCCGAGACTCTAAAGGAACAGCACCTTCAGCATCCTTTCACTATTGTTTTGCAGCGGTAGCCAAGACAGTGGAAACGCTCTCCTATTACTGTATGCTGCATAGTACTGGAAATCATCTTGTTTTGCCCATCTAATGAAAAAGAAAATCTTGTGCATTTGGTAAGGAGTCTCCAGCAAAATAACAGCCATTATCTATTATTTTCACTTCTGATGTTGCTCAGTTACAACAAATGCAGGAGGTTTGTAAGATTTAAGGATCAAAGAGAGCAATAATTGTCTGGGTCATGTGGCACAATTCAGTGATTTTGCGCTGACCTCACAGTCTACTCAATAGAGTTTGCATGCATTTTCTCCAAGAATCAGGGTTTTGAAGGGAACAGAGCTGTGATGCATCCACCTGTGATTAAACTGTATTTTGAGGCTCATCTCTTTTTCTCTTCTCTCCCCTTCTCCCTTTTGTTTAAAGGATGAGAAGAATCAGGTGTTGATCACAAATGCTTGGCTGCAGATGGTGAGTAACCCGTGTCAATAAAGAGCAAAAAACCTCCTTAACAGTAAGTCTGCCGCTGGCCCTGTGTGGTTACAAGTATGGTCTACTCTTGTGGGGGCATGAACTGATCTCCTGAGCGACTTATGCTCTGTAAAGACGTAACTCAGGAGCAAAAAGCTTGTGGGAGACTTGAATGACTGAGCTAATTCTGCTATGACATTAGCAGCCAAACATTGCATCATGTTAATGGGCACAGCAGAATGGGCTGCTTCTTCCTCAGCGATCTGCTGGGATTTGCAACAGAAATGAGCTTTCCTACTGCAAAAATCCAGAATTCAGACAATCCTGCAGGACTACAGGACTCTGGGTGTCCTATCCCTAGGAGAGGCCGGCTATGGTTATAGCACCAGTGACTGTTTCCCTGGTAGCCCTGCCACAGAGGTTTGCTGCAAGTCACAAGGTTCAGCACAAAACTTGTACCTGTACCTTTCCTGAACTAAGTGTGTGTGTTGGTTTAGGGGGGAAGGGGGATCAGAAGCAAGCCCTTGAGATACAAAGTCCACTTGCTTGCCTGTCATAGCGAGGTGGTTATTAACCCCCCGTTCCCAAATCTTTGTAACAAATTGAATTATTTCCATCAGAGATTGCCAGACAGTGGTCCACATACCACTAATGATACCCAAGTTATTTCAGACCAGGTTGGTTCACCAGCCTACTACCAGAGTTTCTGTCAATCCATCAAGAAAAGGTTTGAAATATCTGTATTCAGGTCTTACGGTGGTGGGGTTAGACAGTAAATTACAATATAATGGCACACAACATCCAGTCATCACTTTGTAAATTCTTCAGGATACAGGCCAGCCTTCTTTAATTGTTAAAGCCTATCACTATAAGCTATGTAACTATTATCACATTACTGCATTACTATTGGTAACAGCCATTCTGTTCCCCTAATATTAAAAAATAGGTTAGAAGATTTTTCCCAGCTCATATATCTCATATATGTATTTTCCAACAGTACTGGGTTGATGTTTACCTGTCTTGGGATCAGTATGAATACCCAGGGGTGCAGAACTTGCGATTTCCAGCTGATCAGATTTGGGTGCCAGATATTCTTCTGTATAACAGGTAAGCAGGATATGTGACAGCCTACAGAGACATGGAACTACAGCACTAGATGCTGGAAATCAGCCACGCTCCACTAATACTCGGGCTTTTCCTACCTGGGGATTTTGCCTCCTTCTCTTGAAGCAATTAAAATAAAAGAAAACAAGCGCCAGATAATAGTTTTTTTCTAATACCCAAACTAAATCTCCTTTGCTATAGTTTTGTGGATGTCTTCCTTCCATTTTCACAGTGGATACAGAGAACAACGAACCCATATTCTTCCTGTAATTACTGTGTCTCTCCTGGAAAATTATTATCATGTTTCTGCCTTAGTCTTCCTGCCTGGACTAAACAAGGCCAGTTTCTTTGTGCTTCCCTCGTCATCCACATTTTCTAAATCTCTTTCCATTACCGCTGTTCTCCTCTAAACAGTCCAATTTGTTTTTTCGCCAAGATTGGATTCAGCACTCTAGCCGAGACTTCTGCAGTGTGCAATGGAGTGATATACTAATCTCCACACCTGCCCACACGTTTCCTTTAACATGTTCCTGAAGGAGGGTTTTCTGCTTGTATGCTCACTAACATCTAATTTCTGGGCTTATTTTTTGATCCATCATAAACTCCAGACCTTGTCCTTCAGACTTGCTGCCTTACCAGGTTTTCCTATGTCTGTCTGTCTCTGACAGTTTTAAGGGGAATACTTCACAGTCATCCGGATTGAATTTCATTCTGTTGGTCTCTCCAGTTTGCCAAGGTCCATTTTCTGTTCCAAGCCCTCACTCCAAGGTGTCTGAAGGAAACTTGCAGTCACCTGGAAATTGTATAACGGTTATTCTTTACGTCAGCTTTACTGCTCACCGTTCAACTATGAGCCCATGATAACAACTCAGCGAGATTCAGTCTCTAACCAGCAGGCATTTAATCTGTTCCCTATTTCTTTAGTTTGTTTATAAGAACATTATGTGGCAAAGGCTTTCTGAAGTCCAGACATATCTCCTGCCTCCTCTTAATCAGTAAGTCAGTCCTGACAAAGAAGAAAATTAGTCTGATTTGATGCAACTGGCCCTTGACAAATCCATGCCAGCTGTTATCACCTTGTTATCTTTGAAGTTAGGCTGATGTGTCTATAACTTCACCCTTTAAAAAAGATCATCTGAATATTCTTTGATCATCTCAAGTTCACTACGCCCTTTCTTATTTTCCATGAGCTCTCACAGATAATTGTTAATGCTTCAGGGAGTATTTTGGCCAGTTCCTTCACTACTCCAGAGTAAATTTCATCAGCTGTGGCAATGGGAGTCTGTTGTATGCACACTTCTTTAACCTGTTCATCCCCTGTTCTGACTTGCACTCATGCCATTGTGTCTTGCCGCCTTTTATGTCTCCAGCTAGTTATCACCTCAGCTTTTTCAATTTTATGCCCATTTGTTTGTGCTGTTTCTTTTATGCTCATCTTGAGTCATGTGCTCTTCTCCCCAAATTTTTGTGATTCGATTTTGTTTTTCAAGCCCACAGAAAGCTCCTGACAGAACTGTCATTGTGCTTCACTCTTTTACATTAGAGTAGCTTAGCACTGTGCCCTGAGTATAGTTTCCTTCTCCTACACTTCTTTTTCTCTTTAGGCCAGGAGCGTCTACACCAGCAGGCCATTTTCCGCTCACCAGCACAGTTTGCCTCACTTTCAGCCTGCCCCCATTACTGTCATGTGCAAGGACTCCTTGGACATGAATAAAGAGCAGGTCACAGGGGGAACAAAGGGTCCAAATTTTCCACGCTGCTGTGTGACATCTCCTGGGAGCCCCAGGAGTGGGCTACATCTATGCCCAGCCACGTGATGGACTCATGTCTGGCTGTGACACAGGACGTGCCCAGTAAAACGTTGGAGTCATGCTCAAACATGACCGACCTGCATATAGCCGTGATAAGCAAGGGGCTACTGTGTAAAGCCTTTTTACAGGCTATAGGAATGCTCTGCATTTAACCTCTTCCCAAGAGACCCTCTGGAGCGAGCCCCCACGCTTGCTCCCTTGAAGATGGCTTCTTTACCTCAGAATTGCTGGAATCTAAAGAAATGTTTTTTCTTGGTCCCTTTCACCTGGTTTCTGCTCTTACAGTCTCAGTCAGTCTCCCCATATAAGCCCCAGATCCAAAACAGCTTCTTGCCAGTGCTTTCATCCATTGCGTGAAGCAAAGTGCTGGCCCCACGCATCCTGAAAGACTGCAGGACTGTTCCCGCAGACCTGGGTAACAAATAGCTTAATTTACACTGTGAGCTGCCCGATTCTGACAGAAGTCCCAGAAAAGATTCGTCCTCCCGACTGTCTGGTCTTTGGAGACTCCTGGCGGGACACTACCCCCGCTCCCTTCCCTTCTGCCTTTGCCCTGAGACATCACCAGCTCTGCCTCTCCCTTCCTCAAGGACGTTAGGGCAAGCATCCAGTGTACCCAGGCACAGGCCAACAACGTCTATGAGAAGGTGAGCTACTGATGGGGGTGGGCCCTTTGCCTAGGCGTAAGACAGCCCTTAATTCAGACATCCTGTACATTAAATTCTGACAAAAGAGTATTGTTCTGTTGAGAGCTACTACATCCAAAGTCATACGTCTGTTGGCTCTCTCTTGGTTTTGTTTTGTTCTCATTGTGTTGCAGCGCTGATGAAAGATTTGATGCAACATTTCACACAAATGTGCTGGTGAATTACTCTGGATCCTGTCAATATATTCCTCCAGGTATGCAGAACACGTTTGTTTGCTTTAAATCAATGTGTATCTTTGAATAATTACAAACAGTTTTCCTTTATGAATGAAATCCAAGCATTTGGAAGCAGTCTGTGGGTAGAAATTTTGCAAGCCATCTATTATGGGACAGACCTGCTGAAGTGATTTAGGTCCGTTATTAGTGGCAGATTTCCACTTCATAAACGAATAAATGTATTTCCTGAGCAGTTTGCTTCCAACATTCAGAGCCCAGCAGAGGTACCATCTAAAGCAAGGTGGTGTGCACCCTCACGGCACATTATCACAGGGGGAGGTTTTACGTGCAACCCGGTTAGCTCTTTCTTGCGAGTGAAGAGAGCTGTGACTACAGGATGAGTCACAGGAGCAGCACTGCTCTCCCACCAAAGCCCTCTGTGTACTGCAGTCTTAGGCTGAGCCCAGTCCAGAGCTGGCCAGACTCTGGTCCTCGCCTGCTTTCCAGGCATATTGCTGACTCCAGTGCTCGCAGGGTCCTGGCAGGTGTGACCTACCAGCAAACACCCAGGCTATTCCCACAGTTGCTTGCTGTGGTGGACAAGAAACACCCAAGCTTTTTGAGGTAGCTGTTGGCAGACCGACTCCAAGCATATCCACAGGTTCATTGGTGATCCCTATCCCTGAGATGACTTAAAGCACTCATGTGGTTTCTCTGGGACAGATCTGCGGGTAAGGCTGTTCTCCAGGGAGCAAAAGACAACATGAAAAAGTTGGCATTCACCAGGGCAGAGCCTTTTCCATGCCCCCAGGGTCTGTTTAGGTAGATCATGCAGGTGGTGCCTGTATTAGGCAGATCTGGTGCCCTGCTAGTCTCTTTTCTGTCGATGGAGTAGGAGAAGCGGTACCACGTATGCAGACTGCATCCAGAGTGAGCTGCAAACTCCATGGTGGAGAACTGCTTACTTAAGACCCCAAGGAAAGAGAAGCTAAGGAATAAGCAGTAAAGGAAATCTGTTATGCAAAGCACAGGAAATCTTTACTTACAAGAATTTAACTGCTGGTAAAATAATTTGTCCAATCCATTTTTGAAGGAAAATGTTCATAATCAGCCTACTTAACAGCACCAAGAGCTCGCAGAAGCAGCTAGAATAATTGAGACATGGGAAAATACTGCAGAAGGGAAAAGAGTGTTCCCAAAGCTTCATGAAAGTTTTATTTCCCTTGACTCCAAGAGGAGGCTGTACTCACTGTTGCTGTCCATTAGAGAAACAAGCTCCAGTACATATGGCTAGGCGGAGAAGCAGAGATGACGGACAAGAATGGGACAGCAGTCTGTTGTTAAGGAAGGGAGCGGAGCCGAGATTCATGAGAAAATGGGAGAAAAGACTCCCTGTAGCCAGTCCAAAAAGGGCCATGACAGCAGGAGGGAAACCCACCTGAGCATAAAGGAACAAACCAAAGGAATCCAGCCACCCCAGAACAGCACTGTTTGTGCAGGGAAGCGATCATGAACGGCATCCTCAGCCTTTGCAACAGTAGACGGAGACAATAACAAAGGACTCTCTGCTTTGGAGATTTAATTTTCAAAAGGCACAGCTTGAGCACTTACTGAGGAGCACGAAACTCTGTTCAGTTATATGACTTAAAAGTGGGATTCACATTAGTTGGTGTTTTAGGGAGCAGGCAGAAACAGTTATTCCAAACAGGTAGGGTCAGCTCGGCATTTGAGATAATTTTCTGATGAAGCAGAACTGCCTCTTCTCTGAGCTTGGCAAGGCATGGTGAGCATGTGAGGTGAGGTGAAGGCTGCAGAGCAGCAGGCCCACGAGTGAACCAGACACATCCAGAGTTAAAACAAAGGCCCAGATTAGCGTGTAGAAGATAAAGGCCGCCAGTGAGCAAGGTTTAGCATAAAAACATATGTTCAAAGGGATTGTAGGTCTAATTCAGGGCTTTTGTGCGTGTCAGAAATTGAGCAAGCCTTAAGGAGGAACCCCTTTAGAAAGCCTGTCCAGGTACACCCAGCAGCACCACTTGGACACCCATGTACTCTGTACCCCTACCCTGTCCTCCCCATTTGATGGGCTGCACCCTGCACACATTTGATTCCACATATTTCTATCTACAGGCATTTTGAAGAGCACGTGTTACATTGATGTCCGCTGGTTCCCTTTTGATGTGCAGAAGTGTGATTTGAAGTTTGGCTCCTGGACCCACAGTGGCTGGTTACTTGATCTGCAGATGCTTGAGGCTGATATTTCTAACTACATTTCAAATGGAGAATGGGATTTAGCGGGTAAATTGACGGGCTAAAATCTTCCATAGTCTAATTTTCAAAGGCAAAACCCAAGTACAGAGAAATGAGCAATCCAATTGGGAAGTTTGAAATACAGGTGTTAAACGCTCTTATGTAAAAGTCAGCAAAAAAAAAAAAAAAAAAAAACACTGATCAGAGAGAATTTTTCAAACACATTCATTCAAATGTGTCTGAAAACACTGTGTTCTGCAGCAGCAGCATGAAGCTCAGGGGAACCTGTACGTAAATGGAATCTGTTGGTCCTGATGTGTTTGAGCAGTTTGTCAGTACTAAATTTGGATCTGTGTCTCATACAGACACACTGAGCATAATGTCACATCTATTCTAGCACATCAGCCAAAAACTGATTGGGTTTAAAAACACTATTTCAGCGAAATTGGAATGAGCTTTTACAGAAATGAATTCCTCTCGCCCAGAAAATGATCAAAGTGTCTATCAGTTCCTGCAAATAACTGCAGCTCAAGATATCTCTGTTCTCTTCTGTGCTTCAGAAGACACCTGTGTTTTTAAAAAGAGGATCCTATGCCCAGAATTAGTTATTCAGAGCTAGCTCCTAGTGCCTTATTATGAACTCACTGATGTAAGTCTAAATCAGAAGCAATGCTATGGAAATCAACAGAGTTTAGACCACCCTACAGAGAACTCAGAGACAGGATCTTTCATCTGCTAGTCCAAACGCGTAGTCAAGGAGACCTCCTAAAATCAGTCCATTTCAGAGCAGTCCTGGCTTTCACATACTCCTTTATAGTGGCTATTTCTGTCCGGTAGCTTTGTGTATCTGATGAAGAGACTGGCTTTGGATTTATCTGTCTTCCTCCCAGATAAGGCACGGACAGAGCTGACCCTTAACTAGCCCATACAACTATAGTAATAGTTAACACCATAAGCCAGCCACGGCCATATCCTTTATGGAGCTTTTGCCACGCTCCTGCCAGAACAAACACGCCATAGCATCTTCTGTCATGTGGGCAGAAACAAAAAGGAGGTAAGCAATGGTGGCAGGAAAGGTACAAGATGCTGAGCTCTTCCAACTTCCCCTGACATTTCCTGTGCTGCTGCTGTCCCTGCCAAGCAGAGTCTTAGATGTCCCTGCCAAGCAGGGTCTTCTGCAACCTGGTCACTTTGGCCAATCCACAGTACAGCTGTGCTGGACAGCTATGTTTCTTAACCCTCAGAGGTGACAGACTTTAAGCTTAACTTGACACCCCTTTTGAAAACGGAAGTCATATCATATTTGTTTTTCCTGATGAAACAAAGCAAGTACTATATAAGAGAATGACAGAAAAATAACCACTAGCGGCACCTGTCCTGCAGAAAATCTGCTGCATGGGCTAGTGAATATGACATCCTCCCTTTGTCACCATTTGCTTTCTGCAGGGAGGCAGAAGGTATGTTTTGCTGCATTATCCTTTGGCCACTGTTTGCAAATCTTTCCTTGTTGGGATTGGGATGGTCAGAACCGTGTTTATTTGGCCCAGATGAGTCTCTGTGGCTAAGCCAGGTTCTGAGTACTCAAAAGGCATGAAAAAAACCCTCAGAAAATGCAGAAGCAGGATTAGGAACAGCAGGAATCTTGCACAGCTGCCTCAGAGGTTGCTGAAGACACTGACATACTAAGAGTTACAACAGCTGGTTTAACCCTGTAGTGATGTATTTCAGCTTTCAAACAACTTCGAGCTGAGGAAAAAAGACATACTTTGTCCCTTCTGCCCCTTAATCTGTTCACCATGTTTTCATCCTTGTGGCCATAGCGTTAGAAAATGACTTTTGCCTGGTGACAGCCTTAGGGGTTTCTCTTCTCCCTTCTCAGTTGCCACAAGACACTTCAAAGCACTCCTGGGTCTGATATTTGGAAGTATTGAGCAGTAAGAGACCCCACGGAGGTTGGGGTGGCGAGAAATCCCTTCCATTTCCCTCAGACTGAACCTCAGGAGTCAGACGAGATGCCCGCTCAGGTCTGAACCTAGACTGTCTGGAGGTAGTTGTAGCGTGCTCACACCCCTACACTAGATCCTCTGTGAGGGAACAACTGCTTCAGTGGTCAAGACAGGGCTCAGTTTGTCTCCTTTTTCTCACCCCATTGCTGGCTTAAGACTTAAAGCGAAAAATACTGAAGCACCAAGGTGGCTGTTACTGCCTGTGCCAGGAACATCCTCCGTAGGGCTGGATCTGTTTGTGGTCAGGATAGACCACGTGGTCCCTGGAGGTCCTTCAGCTCCAGTGAGAGACCATGTGATTAGAGGTGCCATAAACCATCATGTGCTTGGCCCCTTTCCAGGGATACCTCTCCCCACTGCTCTGATCTCCCCTCTCTACAGGTGTCCCAGGAAAGAGGAACGAGATGTATTATGAATGCTGTAAAGAACCATATCCAGATGTGACATATACCGTCACCATGCGCCGACGCACACTCTACTATGGCTTGAACCTGCTGATTCCATGCGTTCTGATATCTGCCTTGGCATTGCTTGTTTTCCTCTTGCCAGCTGATTCAGGAGAGAAGATTTCTTTAGGTAAGTGCTAAAAAATTCATTTCCTTTCGAAGTCTTCTCCATAAAATGGGAAATAAATGGTGCTTGATAAAAAAGATTTCCCTGGAGGAGCAACTGAAGCACTTGTTTGGTTGGAGAAACCAGGGTAACAGCTTTCTGTAAGACATTCACACATACTGTGCTACGTACTTCTACTGACATCATCCTTTTGATTTTATCCTGGGATGAGGCAAAACTTTTCACTGGCACAGGCAGCAATGATAACACTCTCTCCCCTGTCGCTCTTTTCCTTAGTGCATCTCAATGCATTTCACAGCTGATTAGCTCCATTTTCCAGCTAGGATGTACTAAGTTACGGAGAGGTGGAGTGGCTCTCTGAAGGGTCACGAGCAGCAGTGACTGGGCATTGGATTCTCATCTTCCAGGTCCTCAAGTCCCCAAACCACCAAGCTATGAGTTCCCCGTAAATGCAAAGAAGTGACAGTCAAAGAAGAGTTAAATGTGATTTACTATTATATGTGCTTCCAAGAGTAGAAGACAGGGGAAAGCAGGAAACACACAAAACTGGCCCAGGTGAGATCTTAATTTTTATATTGTGCACAAAACTGGTCAGGGCAAAGACATTCAGAAAGGAACAAGTGCACTGAGGGTCCGTAGAGCAGTTGGAAAACTGAGTGGCCTGGCTTCCATGAAGCAAAACAAGAACTAAGCGGAATAGGACTGCTGTCTATAAAGAAGAGGGGGAAGTCAAGAAAAAGAATTATTTGAGCTAAAAGGCGATGCTGACACAAAAAATAGGGCATAATGTTCGTGCAGGCTGTGAAACAGAAGGTGATTTCTCAGCACCAGAACGGCGAGTTTTTGCAACAGCCTTTCCAGAGGGAGCAAATAAACAAAGAGCTACGTTTAAATCAGGTTGCAGCTGTACGGAGGGCATTATACAATGAGCAACAGCCAAAGATTACTTGTGACTGTGAAGTCTCTGGAAGCTCTTAAAAACTGGCTGGGCTTTGCTTGAGCCCAGTTTTGCAAAAACAGCACAGTTTACAAGTTCTGCAAGCTTCATTTCATTCAGCAGCAAAGACTTCTCCATCACTTTAAGAGGAACAAGGTTTTGGGAGTAATTGAGACAAGGGGAAAGAGAGTGGCCAAAGATGCATCCAAAGATACTCTCACTTGACAGAAGCTCTCATTTGTCTTGACAAGCACAAAGCCATGCATTTGGCTTAGCTGTAGATCAGGACAAGGTTATATTTATCAGCACAGACATCGTAAGAGGAGCTGCAGAGATCACGTTCCTCATCCTTCCTCTCTATTTTCATTCCCTGCAGGTATCACTGTCCTGCTGTCCCTGACTGTATTCATGCTGCTCGTGGCTGAGATCATGCCTGCAACTTCTGACTCAGTCCCACTGATAGGTAGGTTGCTTTTGTCGCTCTGTGCACACCCTATGATACTTCCTAAGAGCTGTGCAAAGCCGGTTTGAGGACTGAATCTTTTTTTTAATAGAGTTTTGCATTTCAGCAGTGTCAGGAGAAAATCTTTGTCTGGGCCTTCACTGTTTGTGCATATGAAGAGAGCCTACATGAGGGTTGCAAAGGGGCTTTGAAAACATCAGATAAGCTGGTAACTGCAAGGTGCAGAGGACATAGGACTAACACAAAACCTGGAGGTTTAGGTGGGCAAAGCTGAAGACCCAGCACCTTCAGGGCACAGGCACGGAGTGAATACTGGAATAATACTCAGCCCTGGCTCTGGATTCGTTGCGCCTGGCTGTAAAGTTGCTTCAGCAGCTTTTTGAATGAAGCGGGTCCCACACAGAGCTTTTGAAAATCTCAGTGTTGCTGGCTGGAAAAAATTCTTTCCTTGCCCACATGACCTGCCTTCCCTCCTTTTATGCATCTCTCCCTGCCAGTTCTCCTCCTCCTCTCTTCTGTCTACCCCAAGAGCAATTCAAGAGATTGCAGTCGAAATTCAAATACATCACTGGTGTGGTGGTGATTTCTAACATTTGATGAAAGCTATTGACCAGATTATCTTCTTGGTGACTTCCACTGTAACTACCCTGGAAGACAATATAAGAAATCCAAGCTTATGCCATATAAGCCTTTTTATTATAGCCTAAGAGGTAGTCATGGAAACATCTAAAAGACCTTACCTGGACTCAGAATGGTGGATTATTACTTTTATTTTTACCGTGGTGGTATCAGAAGGCTCCAGGTGAAGGCCCATAATACCAAGTGCTGAACACACACATGCCCACACAGTAAAGAACTGTGTTTGCCCCAGAAAGCTTGCAGATTGAGCAGATAAAGCAGACATGGATGGGAAGGGTAGAGAAGGAGCTGGAAGAAATATCATTCTTCCCTTTTTCTAGGCAAGGAATGAAGCTGTGAAGGATTAAATGATTTTCCCAAAGTCATACGGGAAAGACAGAGTGCTCTAATCATGTGCTTCATTAGTTTGTTCTTTCTGGAGGGTCAGATAACGAGGCAGATGAGGGATTCACTCTTGTTCCACAAGATAAACTGAGGCATTAGGAGAGACTGATTGCTTGTTATGGGGCTGTCATACCAATAAGCTGGCCCACAAAGATGCTGGCTGGGTATTATGAACACTGCCAGGCACAGTGAAAATGCAGGTCTTGCTTTCATGTTGTTTTTGAGGTTCAGTGTGATACAAACTGCAGAAGGGGAAGGTCACTTCTGTGTGCAATACATACACAGCTCTGCAAGTCCACAGCAGCACAACAGGAGCAAGGAGAGATCTCAGGCTGCGGTCCCATTGGCGATGCACGTCAATGACTCCAGCCTCTGCCACATGAAATTCCTGAAACTGCTGTCTGAGAAGGATAGGGAGAAGTGAAAGGACCAAGGCAGGTCGGACTGCCAGCAGCTGCAGGTGACTCCCCACCTCTTCTGGCCTGAGGATGCAGAAACCCTTCAGAGTTGGGACAGCTAAACAGGGGAGAAGGGGAAGGCCAAGCGGCAAGATGTGATCAGTAAAGGCACAGGCCTGTACGCTGCCTTCGTGTTGCTTGCAAGTGGGGCTGAGTGCAGAGCCTGAATTAGCATTGGCATATTCTTTAAGGAGAAGCCACAGATAAGCATGTCATGTTGGCGGGAGCAAAGCCAAGGATGACGGTCTCTTTCATCAGGACTAAGGGGGCCTGCGCTTGAACTGGGGAAAGCATCATTCCCTGGCCTCATAGCAGGGTAAGGAAAGTAAACCTGTTCTGGTTTAAAGAGTAAGCAAGAATGAACACCATAGGAAAAACTAGGACCTGAAAAATTATATTATCTCCTGAGCTAATGCCAATATTTTTGTTCAAATCATGACTAAGATACACACAGAGGACAGTAGAAATAAAAAATATATATATTCAACAATATATCTAGGTGCCGATGGAGGGTGTGCTTCATCATTGTGTAACTAAGGCCTAGCATGAGGCATACCATAAAAAGAGCAAAATGACATTTAGTCGCACAACCTCATTATCTAACTTCAGGGAGTTAGATAGACCTAACAGTCGGGAAGGATGGTGACTCACAGGGCTATGCAGCATGCCCCTAAGCAAGAGTTTCTGAAAGCCTCCAAATAAATTGGGCACCTTGCTGAAAGTCAGCATGACTCTTTTCCCAAGTAAGATGGGCTTCCAAAAAGCTAACAAGGCCCCTGCCATACATGTATCTAGGACTCTACAGGGGCAGCTACAGTTTCAGAGAAACTTGCTGTGTGGGGAGGAGAGACAAGGCATCTGACAGATCTTTACATAATTTTGCTTCACATAATATGTAACAAAAGCCAGCTGGAATTACTAAACGGATACACTTGCCTATGTCCAGTGCAGTAGCTTTAATTAGACCAATTCCTCCTAATACATACTAGAGACGATAAAAAGATTTGGACCAAAAAAAGCTATGAAGAGTTATGTATTATTACAGATTTTCATGCTGGAATAACAAGTTTCAGCAAATTACTACCTAATCTATTGCAGATGTGTGGACATCAAATATCAGCAGGGTGGTGGGGAGGTCTATTGGGTCAAGTCCCCTTCTCCAGGTGACTGTTGGCTGCTCAAGTATTAGGACCTCTCACACCTTTTCATCATTTTTGGATCACAAAGCCAAGAATAAGATAAGGGACTCTCTTCTCACCACTAGTGTATTAAATATGCCTTCTTGGCAGCCTGTATTATTGCAAGTTTTTTCATGATTCAGAAATAATTGGAGCATATCAAATGTATTAGAAATGCACCTATCAAAGTTGTCATGTAGGTCAAAGACAGTTTGTTCCTTTCATCTGTTCATTAAACAAACTTCACACTGTAAAACACTGTAAAAGAAAAATTATAATACATGGATGGTCTATTAGACCCTGGAGACTGACTTGAGCTATCCAGAAAAGGGATGTCTAAAGCAAACCCCTGGCTACTCTCACCTGACGCTCTCCTGTTACAGCCCAAAAGCACACTGAGCCTTGACTGGGGTCCACTGTGCAACCAGGCAGTCTGGGCTGGCGTGCTCTGAAACTTGGCAATCCTCCTTTAATGGGAGCTCCTGCTTCACAGGATCACAAGATAACTCATGTTGGAAGGGATCAGGGGAGGTGTCTAGCCCAAACCCTGCTCAGGGCAGGGTCAGCCATGGGGTCAGACCAGGTTGCTCAGGGTTATTTCCAGTCAAGACATTGTCCCCTTTCATTTTATTATAGAAGACAATCAAGTTGGTCAGGCCTGATTTATCCTTGATAATTCCTGGCTGACTGTTCCCAGTTACCCATCTTCTGCCTTAAGTGCCCAGAAATGTTCTCCAGGGACTCGCTCCCTGATTTTCCCAGGGATCGAAGGGAGGCCGACCTGCTTGTAGGTCCCCAGATTGTTCCTTTGGCTTTTCCCAAAGGCGGGTGCAACAACTGCCTTTCTCCAGTTCTCAGGGATCTTCCCCAGTCTCTGTGGCCTTGCAAGGATACCAGCCAGCCCTCTCAGCACCTGTGGTGCAGCCTGTCTGGTCCCACGGACTTGTAGGGGTTGTATGGGTTGAGACCTGACAAGTAATCCCTGACTTGATCCTAATCCACCGCTGGTAGTTCTCTTTCTCCTTGAACTCTGTAAGCACAGAGACCTGGGAGACCTTGACAGTGAAGAATGAGACGAAGACAGCACTGAGCACCTTGGCCTTATTTCTGTCTGCTCTCACTAAATCATCCACCCCATTCACCAGTGGGCCCATGTTTTCCTTTTTGAGCTTTTTGATGTTATTGTAGCAGTAGAAGCTCTTCTTGTTGCCCTTGATGTCCCTCGGCAATCTCAGCTGCTGAGCTTTAACTTTCCTAACACCAGTCCTGCACGCCCAGACAATGTTCCTAAATTCCTCCTTTGCAGTCTATCCCTACTTTCACCCCCATCCCCCATATGCTGCCTTTTCGCATTGGAGCTCTGCCATGAGTTCCCTGTTTAGCCATGCTGGTCTCCTGATGTGTCTGCTTGTTTCTATGAGTAGCGAGAAAGATCTTTCTTGCACCTGGAGACTGCTGTCCTTAAAGCCCTGGCAGCTTTCCTGAGCTGCTTTAGCCTTCAGAGCTGCCTCCTATGGGATCCCACTTAGCAAATCCCTGAAAAAAGTGAAATCTTCTCACCTGAAGTCCAGGGTATTTACTTTGCTGCTTTTCTCCCTCAATCCTATCAGGATCTTGAACTCTATTATTTCACTGTCACTACAGCCCAGGCTGCCACCAGTTATCATGTCCCCAGCCAGTTCGTCCTCGGTAGTATTAGCAGATCCAGCTGTGCACTAGTTCTGGTTGACCCATCTTGTTCCTCCATCCAGAAGCTACTCCTGGCACTCTCCAGAAATCCGCTTGACAGCTTGCATTCCACTCAGCTGCTCTCTCAGCAGATGACAGGGAAGTCCAGGTCACCTGTGAGAACCAGGGTCTGCAACACAGAGGTATCCCTGCATTGCCTAAAAAGGACCCCATCCACTTCCCCACAGTGATCAGGTGGTCTGTAACAGGCTCCCACCACAGTGCCACCCTCACTGGCTTCTCATCTGACCCCAGCCCACAAGCTTTCCACCAGCTGTCACCTGTCCCATAGATACCCACCATAGGAGCTGCTCCTGCATGTAGAGGGCAATGCACATCGTCTTCCCTGAAGGGCTTGTACCTCTCCATCAGAGGACTCCAGCAGTGTGAGCGTCTGGTGATCTCCACGTCTCAGTTATCCCAGTTATGCTGAATTTTTGTGACTGTACACAGGACTCCAGTTGCTCCTGCCTGTTTCCCAGGCTGGGCGAATTTGTGCACACACTCTGGAGGTGGGCCCCCTCCGCTCTATGCTACCATTGCTGAGGCCTTTCTTGTTCAGCCCTCCGTGCACCATTTTCCTTCCACCCCTCTCCACTATTGCCCCACTTAGATGTGGGTTGTCATCTCTGTCCCAGAGCGTGCTTAGTTTAAATCCCTACTCCTAACTCCTAGCTCTACTCCAGACACCAGCCCAGACAAACAGGGCAAGACCGCTTGCCCATTTGGCTGCTGGATCTAAATAGCCCTTGTTCAGCAAGTACTCACTGTTGGGCTGTATGGTATAGACAGACCTTGAGCTCTGAAAGCCTTTTCCCTACTCCAATGGGGAAGCGCAGAATAATCTTCCCACAATGATATTGCAGGCGATCCCAGAAGGGGTATAGCAGGTAATAATTGCAGTTCTTCAGCATGATCCAATTCCAGCTGAAAATCCCTAGGGAGGAAGTGGTGGACCCTTGGACAGCTTGTTCAGTTCTTGGAGAATCGCCATGATTAGCACCAGGTTACAGGAATAAATGAATCTTCTAAAGCATGCGGTTTAAAAAGGATGCAAGCAATTCGATCCTGAAATAGAAAGACCAACTGCTGGACTGCAGGAGAAGTCACTGTTGCTCGTCTTCATGTCTGTGGGAGCAGAGATGCTCTGACCCATACACTCTGAAAAATCTGCTTTGTATTGTTAGGATTTGGGTTTTTTAAAATTAAACGTGCATCCACAGCCACCTGGACCCATATGAATAGTCCCACCTTTTGCCAGTCCAACAACACTGGTCCCTAACATGCTGTATATCTTACTTTTCTCTGCCTTTTGGCCTCAGTTTTAACTATTTAACCATGAGAACGTGAGAAATTCTCAGAGCTGCTGCTTGCAGTCACTCTGTTAAGGGGGCACAGGAAAGCTGCTCTGATATAACATGAGGAAAAGAACCGGCTTCTCATGTCTGATCTGTTTGCAAAGAAATGAGGAAATGGTATCTTGATTCTTCTTAACTGAGGCTAGTCTCTCTTGACCTCGACTAATATTTACAATAAATGAGGCACTTTCCAGCCTAAGTAAGCACAGGGAAGCAGGTGGGGCAGGATGCCTGCTTTTTCCTGTTGTAACCTGTCTGCAAAATATCTCCCTCCCTTCCTTGGCACATCCTTTGTACTCTGTTCATAAAGCTGCCCGGAGTGGACTTTCTCTTCCCCCACCACGTGCAACTTCTCACATGATGGACTCCGGTTTTCTAAGCAGCCCAATAGATGCTGTGTTAATACACAATAACAACAAGCAGACTTTTTTCATCTGTAAAGAGCAAGTGGCAAAGCTTGGCCTA
The DNA here is from genome assembly GCF_036417845.1 of Apteryx mantelli. Lineage (NCBI taxonomy): Eukaryota > Metazoa > Chordata > Aves > Apterygiformes > Apterygidae > Apteryx > Apteryx mantelli. The sequence goes on from NC_090020.1 coordinate 10,626,440, forward strand.
GAAATCAGAGGCAGGTTGCTCAATGCCTTTTAACACTGGGACTCTTCTGCTTCAACACACTGCGGGGTGATGTGTACTGAAGCTTTTTCCTCCCCAGTGAGCCAGGCCCTTTCTGTGCCAAGAAATGTTCCAGCTAGGAGTCTGGGTGACTGCATTTGTCCCCCTGCTCCTGTTCTCCAGAAATTTCCCCCTGTTTGGGGGAACAAGATATTTCCAGAGCCCACTTTTCAGCAGCATTGCAAATGTGCCACACAAGGCATTGAGATCTTTCAAAAATTAAAGGGCTGCTCTTCTGCAAACTCATCTGTGATGCTGAAGAAAGGAAAAGTCCAGGAACCAGAGCAAGGATGCCTCTGTTTATGTTTAAAAAATTAAACACCCATAGCAACAGAAACCAGCTCAGTCATTTGGATCAAGAGTATTTACGTCCCATGGCATTCACAAACACAACGGTTCGGCCAGAATTCAACACAAGTTGACTATACGAGCAAGGCTTGCTTCACTGCTGGGCCCTGGAGGTCCCTCCTGGCACTGAAAGCTCTGGACTGTGGCTCCTGAACAGACTTTCAGACCATGATTACACGGCAGCAACTGTGTCCTAAACTTACGCACCCCGGGAACGGCTTCATCCTGCCTCACTGGCAGTGTGTCTGGCTGCACTCATGATTGGACCTACTTTTAATTTCTCTCTTTAAAAAAGTTTTTATAAAGAGCCTGTGTAGCTAGACAGCTGGAGATCATCTCATGAGGAAAAAACACAGAGAAATGCACAGAACTCCAGACGTGTTACACACCTGAAATTACTGGGCTGGCTGCACTATCACTGGGTGAAATCCTAAAGCCTGTGTCATACAGCTCAGGTGTATGGTAACAACTGCCCTTTACGTTTCTATAAGCCTATTAACTTACAGACAGATTTGTCTCTCACTTGAAAAGCCAGCAATTCCATGGAGATAGCCTGCTCCTAATACATAGTACACTTGTGCACCAGCTGAGAGCATTATATGAGGAGGGAGATCCATGTGGATGTGTAACAATCCCAGTTCAGTGACCAAACTGAAATTACACAATAACATAATGAAATAGAGTTTCTGTAGAAGTTCTGGATCTGTCCATTCAAACTAGAGGGTCATGTAATTCATCTGAGAACTACATCTGAGACATCCAGTCATAAACTGCAAGGGCTTTTTTATTTTGATAAAGACAGCATGAAACATATAAACAGTACTGGATAATCAAGTCCATTTTGGCTAATGGTTTTGTGACCATCTCTGAAGAAAGGATCAATCCATTCCTTAGGCAATGGGCATACGCCTGAATTCTCTTTTCTAAAGAGCATCGTGCCTCCCTATTTGCAGACTCCATATCCCTGACCTCTTTCATTAAACTCTATCATTCATTTGAAAGCAACCTTGCAATTAAGGGTAGCAAATCATGCATTAAGAAGTAACTAGGAAGGAAGCTTCCCCAGATCAAGACAGATTCCTGACTGTAACTCTGCCCCTTCACAATTATCCTTTAAGTAGAGCCTCCTTAAGATTATACAGCTGGTGGGCATGCTTACGCACTTCCAACAGTACCTGATAAAGCAATCACCAGGATCTCATTAATCTTGCATTGCTATAGGCATGTTTTCAAGAATCAATGTCTCAGGATGGGCTGCTGGGTTGGACTCACGGACTAAATACCTTAAAAAATTCAGCTCCTAATGTAATGTTTAGTTACCTAGCAAAAATCAACCCGTTTTTCAGAAAGACAGATCAATCCACAGCCCGTTGTAGTCAGGTATGGCCAAAAGCAACGGCCCTGGAAAATTCAAGGCAATGCAGTTATGGGCATAGCTGGCGCTGCTTCCCCACCCTCATATTCCGCTGCCTGCGATATCATCTCGGGGGCAAAAACACTTTGGGCCACACGGCATGGCATGGAAAAGGTTCAGAGGGCTCCGCTCTTCCTTCCTGCTCTGTGATCCTGGTTGCTTCCAGCCTCAGATGATTCAGCCTATTTCAGATGTTTTATTCTTAAAGAAACACCACCAAATCCCTGCCTGGCCCTAGTCAGGGCAGGTTTGCCTCTCCTCCCAGCGCAGCGTGACACGGGCTCTGGGATCCCCGTCCACCCTCCTGCATCCACCTTGACTGCATCTCCACTTTAGCAGTCCCATGACTGCAAGAAAAGGGCGATAGAGTGCAGAAGTGACCCTAAAATGTTTACTTAGCGAACCTCGCCTGGCTGTTTCTTCCTCTCGTCTTGATCCAAAGCTCACTGCAGACCACGAGTCCTTCAGATCAGGCCCCAGGTGGCAGAGAAAGTACAGCCACACAGCGAAACAGCCAGGAGCACCCGCAGCAGGCAGATTCCAGCTTGCGGCCAAGGCTACAGCAAGCTGAGAGCTGGCTGCTCTCCCTCCGCCCCAGCCGGTGCTCACAGGAAGTATTGCTTTCAAAGTACTTTGTCAGATCAGATAAGGCATGCTTCTGCCCATAAGCCAAATCCTAAATTGAAATGTTCAGACCTCTCAAACCAGTCAGATGATTTGTTTCTCCCACAAACACTCTTCTGGCCCGGAACTTCAAGGCGTCCTGCTGAACATGGGAAGTGCTCGACCATTTTGGATTTACCATGCGCTATATCTCAGTGCAGAATGCCTGTGGGGAAGACAAATGATTTTTTTTTTTTCCTCCCACATACCCAAGTAAACGCCAAGGCAGTGCAAATCATTATTTCCTGCCAGCTCTCTTCAGAATAGTACCATCACTTTTGGGTCTAGAACCTGTATTTTGCTCTAAAAGGTGTTTTATTGCAGAAAGTGTGGACCACTTGAAAAATGGTATGTTCACAGAGTGTATGAAAAACAAAACTTGGGACTCATAAGTACAAGGAACTGTCACTTCCTCAGTCCATATTAACATCCACACGATGCTTGATGCCTTGGCTGGACATATCAAATGCCATGCGATAAAACTGAGTTATTGTTGCCTCTAGGTAATATAAACTGCATTTCCCTCTGTCCCCTTCTTTCACTGTGCTCACCTGCTTGCCTGTTCTTAATGCACAATAAGTACTTGCTACTCAGGGCTCTACTAGCCTAACATATTTACAGCCTTGTCTCCTTCTTGCTCTTCTTTACCATGCTTATTTTATTTCAGTAAAGAAGAAGGGTGTAAGCTGCGAATAAATATGTTTGCACCAGATGCTCGGGGTGATTTCTTGCAGTTCAGTCATACAGCAAACAAGGCTGCAAATTGCTGAGACAAGGAAGCAGCACAGTGCTTTAACAGCTCCAAGAATTACAGATTGTTCTAAGTTAAGAGCAGAAGCCATTAGTGGTTCTGACTAGATGGAGAAAACGAGATTAATCTCCTATGACATTTTCTGTCATGTGCCTGTATCTCTTCAGCTGCTGCCACTCTAGCATCTGCCCTTTCATTTTTCTCTGTCTCTTTTTGATTTTGCTGAGTGCTTTCCCCCCCGCCCTTCGATGCTCCTGCCTGGCAGCTTGCTGACTCCAGGCCTCTGCTCAGCTTCTTCCATGCAATGGAAATTCTCAGTCTCAGCAGCTCTTTGCAGTTTTGGGCTCCGTGGTCAATGGTGCTGTTCCCAAAGTCTCAAGCTTTGCAACTTTCTTTATGAAAAAAATACAGCTGTTCTTCTTCTCAAATACCTTGTTCTACTCCTCAAAAGCGTGTGGGAGAAGAGCTTGAAAACACTGACCCTATGCCCTCTACAAGTATCATAACCAAAAGGTAAACACAGAGTCTAATCCTTAGATTTCTCACTCTCTGAAGACATTTTCTGTTTATGAGGCATCAGCTCACAGTTCAGGAACATGACGATGCTCTTTGCTCTCTAACATCAGTGAGAGGTAATGGATGACACATGGTGGCCCAGCTAGAGCAGATCTCATCAGTAATGGACATAATTTTCCTGCCCACATCCTTTTCCTTGTTTCTTTGCTCTCTGTGTACAAGGGTAAATCAGCTAGGAAGGGAATCCCTCCTTCACCTTTCGGTGCCCTGGTCTCTGAGAAACTCTGCACAAATGGTGGGCCATCAGCTGTTGTGTACTGGGACCCTGTCTGCCTGGCACTGGCCCCAGTCTCTGCCATAGGAGGAGAGAAACAGGACGGCTGGAAGCCCCTGGGATGGTCTCTGAGGTCTCCTGAGTCCTCCACAGGCTGCAACTTATGAACTGGAAGCATTTCCAGAGGTGCAGTGGTGCACAGCTCATTTGGTGCATGTTTTGAGACATTTCTCCCATTTCCTGAGAGTTCAGTGGAGGCATTCAACACCAAATGGTTGACATGACCTGACTAGTAGCAGCTGTAAACCACTCCAGCATTTCAGGTGCAGTTACTGACGCTTTCTGCGGAGAAGGAACACAGACTCCAGTGGGATGCATCCAGTTCAACCACTGTGAATACCTGAGTATGACATTCCCCTTCCTCCTCCTCCATTTCATAATAAAACCAGGACTGTAACTTGCCGCAGTGGGGAAGCTCTGTCTTTCCATGATTAACTGGGTTAATAAATCTGGATAATACACTGATTTTCCTGTCAGTATTCAGTAATAATTTTAACAAAGCAACGCATCACTCTGGGATCTTCTTGCCTTTCTTAGGGTTTCTGTTTTATTTTCTTTGTTCTATTAATTAGTCTTAAAGTTAAAGTTAATCCAGTTCCACTCCAAAACATTTCTAAAATAATCTTAAGGTGCTTCCCTGATGCTGGGTGATGTCACAGAATGTCCTAAAATGGTGCTGGAAACTCCTGAAGTTTTGGATTGCAAGTCAAGGCCATCCTTTTGATACAGGTTTTACTCTTTAATGTCAGAGGATGTCTGCAAGAACAAATAGCTATTGTCATCGCTGATCATTTAAAAAGACTTACTGGGTCTCTGTGGCTGTGTCAGATCAGTATTTGTTGTGATTACAGCACCTGGTCATCTTCTAATGGTGCTGAGACTGAGCCTGACAGCTCCCGATGTTAAAGCAGCTGTCCAGGTAGCGTGTTACATCATGCCCCCTCTGGCAAAGAGAGGGAAGAAAATCAACAATGAAAGAGCAGACACCTCATGCCTGAAAGAGATCAGCTCCTGTGCACGAGCAGCAGCTGTTTCATTGACACATGACTGCTGAAGAAAGCAGCATGCAGCTTTGAAGTCACATGAAGAACAGCTAATAGCGACCAGTGCAGACCTCCGCATCCCTGGGGAGCATCGCTATGCAAGGCAGGAGCATACGGGGGCTCCAAACGCTGGTGTCCCAGTCCCTTTTCCTGCCCTGTGGCAGCTGTCCAGGACAGAAGAAGAAAATGGGAGCAGTTCTCTTCCAGAGCATGGTAATCGCATCCCAGCTCTGCCTCAGAGCAACTCACAGCCAGCACCCAGGCCCACGCTCTTCCCGGTGCACTCTGGACTGGGCTGGCTGCTCCTTCACTGGGGGCTGACACTGCCTGTGGCTGGGACATTTATTAAAGCCTCCACGCAGACCCATTTAGCCTAGAAAAGATCTTGGTAACCAGGAGCTCCAGGGTAAGATAAGACAATAACATTCTCAGTGACAGATATTGAGTATTCTCCTCGAGGTGTTTAAATGAAATGGGCTGAGCTTCTTTGTAAAATCAGGTTCACATTTGCCCGCTGCTGACAGATACACTTGGAAGGGAGAGACTTTGTGGGAATCTCAAAGCCCTAATTGCACCTGTGCTGTGGGCTTTAGGATGGACTCTGAAATACTGGGGCAGGGGGGAGGGAAGAGGACAATCCTGTGGCTGGATTGCAGCTGTTGAAGCTCAGTTCTTACTCTGTTGCTTGTTCCCTGTACCACATCTGATGGATCAGCATCTCTGTTCCTGTGGCTGTGCTTGGCAATATCAAGAGAAGCCCAGGAGTGGAGTTGGTTGATCATGTGGGGCCAAAGTAGGGTGAGTGGAGATGGCAGTGCCATGGCTCCAAGGAAAGTGGTACCTACGTGCCTTGCAGGTTGGTCCTCTCAGCAGCTCTGCTCACAGGGTTGCTGGAGGAGGATAAGAGAGCAGTGGTCATGGCAGAGGGGGTGGTGGAGGTGACAAGGGACCGCGGCCCTTGAAGCTTTCGTCAAATGATGGGTTTGATCTGGCTGGGGTGAGGGCTAAAGACTGCCAGGGACAGAGGTGCCAGGCCAGCAGACTGGAGGAGGATTAAGCCACGCTCTTGGGGAGGTGTGTGAGAGACAGCACGAGAGTCTTTCCCACCAGAGCTCTCTTGAGAGCTGCAGGAGGAGAATATTCTTCTGCTGCAGGGAAAGAGGAGATGTAGGATTAAGCCATGGAAGGGAAGACCAGGAAATATTTGAGGGGGTAAAGCTACTGTTTCAGAGTCAGCATCAGTTTGCCTCACTCCTGAACCTGCTCAGGACTGGAGGTTTTCCGTCCCTTACAGGTGAACTGTCACTGATCCCAGGCCTGGCTCGGTCTCAGCCACCCCTGCCCGTGGCTCTGCCCTCACGCAGGATCCGTAATGCGAGCACAGAGCCGTGTTTTGGAACCAAGAGACCCATGGGCAGAAGCTCTAGTAATTACTTTATCAACAGTGGCTCTCAGGTCCACCCTATCTTGCCACAGGAGAGTGGGCAGCAGCCTCATCATATCTCCTCCTAGCTGGACTACCTGCCAGTTTTCATTTCACAGATACACTTGTGACTTTTTATCGCCTGAAACTGATAACACAGCTGAAGCACCATGCCCTCTGTTCTCCATCCTTACTCTCCGACTTAAAACTTAACAGTACCTTGGCCAGAAGGACCCAAATAGAAATGCAAGTGATGCACACCCAGCCATTTCTTCCTTGCCCACCATCAGGCAAGAACAGATAGCATTTTTCTTTATGGCACCACAGGTCCCCTACAGTTGCCAGTCTCGGCTTGAGAGAACTGTTTTCCCTGTTTACTCCAGACCTCCATAGCAATTTCCTGCCCTCTGTTCTTGGGATTACAGCACAAGAAACTAAGAATGTGAATTCCTCAGCTAATCCTTGGCTGGGATTTTCAAGAGTCAGGTAATACCAAGTTCCTTTCAAATTCAACTGAGAGGTTAATTTTCCAAGGGTCTATGAAAAATCCTAACCAAAGCCATTTTTAATTGATCACTTCAGGCCTGGAAGTCTTATTGGTGGCATCTAAATGCATAGAATTTGCTGCAGGGTTTAGTGACTTATGGCACTAATTATTCTAGTGGTGTCAACATGCCTGTATTCCTATTATATGACTCATTTTGGAGTCAGATCAGCCACCTTCTCTGAAACCTGAGTTCATGGTTTGTTCTGTTTTTGCACCACCGTTGGCTTTATTCTTTCATGAGTAAGTGTAACAGAGATCTTTCAATTCACCTTGCCCTCAGGAGTATTCTTCTAGTCCAGCTGCATAATTCATTTGGCCGTGGAAAGCTATGCCTGCCTCTTGAAGCAATTCTAGCGTTGGTTTCAGGAAGGCATCAGAACCTCATTATTATGAATATGCTCTTTGCCGCTAAGGCAACGAAAAGAGGTGTTAGGAAACTGAGCCTGGCACAGAACTTGCCTTGGAGTCCTTATTAAAATCCTTGACTTTTCCTGCAAGCTTCGGCAGGGAGGGGTGGGCAGAGGAAGAGGTTATAAGCTCTGGCAGTGTCACGCGTTGCCCCATGTTGCTCCCTGTTATCTGACTGTCACACTCCCTAGTATTTTGCCATAGCAAACGTCACTAGCTCTGTGGGCATTTCTTTTTCACACTCCAGTGCCTCAACCTAACTCCCGGCATGAGGAGGCTGTGCTGGGCCTTAGACTGGTTTCAGGTCCCTGCTCTGGCTTCAAGGATCTCGATTTCTGTCCTGCGTGGCAGGCTTAGATTTAGCAGTAAGGCGGAAGCACAGCTAGGAGCCAGAGGAGGTGGGCTTGAGGGCTGAGGAGGGTGCTGAAGAAGATGCCTAACCCCTGTGGGCAGTGATGGGGAGAACAGGCGAGAAATGGTGCCGTGGTCACACTTTGCTGAGGGGTCCAGTGACCCAACGAACAAAGCATGTGCCTTTGGCACTGCTGCCGGTACCACCAGGAGGCTCCCAGGACCGGGGCCTCGTGACCAGCATCCTCGTCAGCTCCACAGGCACCATGCCGTCCCTGCAGCGGGAATAAAAGCAAAGCAAATACGCCTTTCACTGGTTCTAGCCCTCCCCTAGGTGGAGGCGAAAGGGCTGAGCAGATGTACTGAAAACCGCAAAGGCCTCAAGCAGTGTATAGTGTGGATGGCCAGAGGAGAGGATGTTTGGATGTGACACAGGACTGCTCTCAGGGCCTGGCTGAGGAATGTTATTTGCCTTTTCTTTTTTTCCTCTCCTAACCAAATCCTCCTTTCAATTGCAGCTCAATATTTCGCAAGCATCATGGTCATCGTTGGTCTGTCTGTGGTGGTAACGGTGCTGGTTTTACAGTTTCACCATCATGACCCTCAAGCAGGAAAGATGCCCAAATGGGTAAGCAGCTTTGGCGGTAAATATTCAACAACCTGCTAAAAAAAAATTACAATTTATAGTGAACTAATGAGGGGCAGAAGTTGTTCTCAGTTAATCCCAAGTGCCAGCTACAGACAGTATGTGTGACACTGCTGTGTTTGCTGCCAGCGTAAAAGAACGAATATACTAAATTTGGGTTTCCATTAAAACCAGCATATATTATTTGGGTTTTCTCTTTAAACTTAAACCAGGAGACAGCTTACTCTGCACCCACTTTGCAAGTGCTGACCCCAAAGGCAACAGCCTTGATTTCTTATCCAGCAGTCGCTGGTGCTGATAAAACTTGGCGTTTCAAAGCACTAAGCAAACACCTACTAGTCTCTGCTGGGCAGTTTGTCCGGCATGTTGCCTTGTAGAGGTTCATACTGCAGTCACTGGCAGAGCTGTAATCTCCCAAAACAAGGACGGGAGGTCCAGAATTCAACACTGGAGGCAGTCTGCATTTCCACTCTTGCAACTGTCCCAGCTGTGAATGGCTCTCTGAGTTGCTGGAAGACAGTACCCACCACCGCAGGGCACCAAGGGTCCTGGATATAAACTCAGCTGTGCTTCTTGCAGCTTGCAGGGTGGCTGACTGCTTTTCTGCATCATCAGCAGATGGAGTCAGGCTCAGTCTGGGCTCAGTCTGGCTGTGCTGAGGGACCCCTGGACTTTGCTGGGAAATCTGCCCTCTGCTGAAACCATATCCACTTGTCTGCCTGGAGAAACAATTTTGTCTGCTGGCATCTGATGACTTCTCAGTGCCATAGTCTGTGGACCCTCTTTTCTCTACAACAGAAGAGTCTGTTACGCCAGTGAGGTCCAGTACCAGCCCCAGTTAGCTTTCAGGAGGAATGTGTTTATTTTAGATTTTCATGTTAAAAACAAAAGCATACTTTTTTCTCTCTCACCTTCCCAAGAATGGGTTTTAGAATAAGCAGGGAACACATTGATGCTACAAAAGGAAAAGTAATGAAAGCTAAAGCAGATACCAATAGTCGCAGTCATCTGCTCACCCTGGTTTCTAAGAAGTCTGCTTTTGCAGCGTCCTCTATTATCTCATTCACTTTATTTGTCATGCTGGCCAATTATCGTGATGTGATGTGAAATTTCACATGGCTACCAATGTCAGCTTGAGAAACAGAACTGATTTCTAGTTTATCTTCTCTAAAAATAAGTTGCAGAGTCAATGCAGATTAAAAAAAATAGATCAGTAGATATTAAGCATACCTAACAATCACTTCTTAAAAAGCTGTATAAATTAAGATCAGCTTAGTTTCAAGACAGCACAGCAGGTGAATTCTAGACGAACCTCTATGTCAGCAAGACTTGAGGACACCAGTCTGGATAAACATGCTTCAGATGTCCAAATGGATAGAGTATGCAGCAGCACAACAGCCCCTTGGGCAATTGTACTGTGTCTTCTGCCTTCTGAGGAGTCTGGGCATGGGCTGAGGTGTCCTGTTAAATACGCTCACAGACCCTGCCAGTCAATTCTTGTTCCTTGCCAGCCCATCAAGATACTCTCTGAGGCCACGTCAAATATTTTTGCTAAGGAAACTTCACTATGATGATGAGACATTAGAGGAAATTATCATTCGTGATTCTTTTTGAAGTTTCCTGGGAAAGAGGACAAGCCTAAGAGAACAGTTCTGCAAAGCCCTGTAACAACTGAATGTTACATGTTAAGACAGGACTTCTATAGCTGCTTCTACAGTACGTCCAGATTTAGCATTAGGCCTAACCAGACACATGAAACCAGCCCATTACCACACGAATCATCCATTCTGCAAGACAAAGCAAGCCCTGAAGAACTGTGCTCTTCTGTAACAAGCTATCAGACCTGGCTTGTTGCTCACTCTCTCAAACCTCAGAACACAGAAATGGCATATCTGAAAACTATTGGACAAAGGATTTTCTTCTTTCATATCGGTCATCTGGAGCTCCCCGGAGCTCCTGCAAGACTTGGAGCAACCCGACACACTCCCATTCACATCCTGGAGAGCTGAGAGGACTTCCCTCCCGATGAGTGAATCCAAGGGACCCATAGCGAAAAATGCAGTAACAAATTAAACAAGGGTTGAGCAATCACGGGATCTGGAGAACATCCATTTCCCCGTAATATGTTTGGGAGAGGTACACACTTCGGTCCACTTCTGGAGCAGTTGTAGAAAGAGTGGATTTTCTTTTGCCATTGGCAAGAAAATTTGTAGGAACATACTTGGCAAGAGATTCCTGGCTAGATGTAGAGCAAAATAGGGATTGGTTGTGGGAAGAAATGAATGGAAGTATCTAGACCTGTGTATTGAAGCATGCTGCTGGGAACTTGTTCCCCCAGCACAGACCTGCTGCTGTTTCACTCAGAACCACAGAATCACAGAATGGTTGAGGTTGGAATGGACCTCTGGAGATCATCTAATTCAACCCCCCTGCTCAAGCAGGGTCACCTAGAGCATGTTGCCCATGAGCATATCCAGATGGCTTTTGAATATCTCCACGGAAGGGGGCTCCACAACCTCTCTGGGCAACCTGGTCCAGCGCTCTGCCACCCTCACAGGAGAGTTCTTCCTTATGTTCAGACAGACCTTCCTGTGTTTTAGTTTGTGCCCATTGCCTCTTGTCCTGTCACTGGGCACCACTGAAAAGAGTCTGGCTCCATCCTCTTGACACCCTCCCTTCAGATACTTGTACACATTGATAAGATCCCCCCTCAGTCTTCTCTCCTCCAGGCTGAACAGGCCCAGCTCTCTCAGCCTTTCCTCATATGAGAGATGCTCCAGTCCCTTACTCATCTTAGTAGCCCTTTGCTGGACTTGCTCCAGTAGTGCCATGTCTCTCACATTGGGAAGCCCAGAACTGGACACAGCACTCCAGATGTGGCCTCACCAGGGCTGAGTAGAGGGGGAGGATCACTTCCCTTGACCTGCTGGCAACACTCTTCCTGATGCACCCCAGGATACCATTGGCCTTCTTGGCCACAAGGGCACATTGCTGCCTCATGCTTAACTTGGTGTCCACCAGCACTCCCAGGTCCTTCTCCACAGAGCTGCTTTCCAGCAGGTCAACCCCCAACCTGTACTGGTGCATGAGGTTATTCCTCCCTAGGTGCAGGACCCTGCGCTTCCCTTGGTTGAACTTCATGAGGTTCCTCTCTGCCCAGCTCTCCAGCCTGTCCAGGTCTCTCTCAATGGCAGCACAGCCCTCTGGCGTATCAGCCACTCCTCCCGGTTTTGTATCGTCAGCAAACTTGCTGAGGGTGCACTCTGTCCTTTCATCCAAGTCATTGATGAATAATGATGAATATATTGATGAATAAAACCCCCATACGGTCTGTATTTGACAACATCTGGACAAAGAATGACAAGGTAGAAACTACAGATAAGAAAGACCTATCTGAGTACTCTGGGTTCTTGCCACAGACCTGCTGAGGTCCACTATTTTTTGGCTGAAAACGTTGTGTGCAGGGGGTCGTCATCCTTGAACAACAAGGTTCAATGGCCTGCCAGCTGAACTGCCATACACTTAAAAAAAATTACTATCAGGAAGCAAAGACTGTAGAAGGCATTACTGGAGAGTGCAGATGATATACTGTGACAGCTGTAGCACAGGCAAGCAGGCAGGGCTGAGCGATCTCAAGACAAAAGGGGCAAATGCCAGTTGTGTGGGAAGAGGCTGGCAGCCCAAGAGCGGTCAGTACACAAGTTCTCTGCAAGTCATAGCCATTGCTCAGTCATTAGGATTTATGGCACAATCCCCATTGATTTTTTCCTGCCAGCATCTTTCCGGGCCCGTTTACCTTTTTTTTCAGAGACATCCATACAGCTTTTTGCTGAATAAAAACAGGAACCTATTAAGATGGCTATCTGCAGAGAGGAGGAAATTGCTTACCTGAAATTTGTTCTCTGCAATCCCAGTCTCAGCAGATCCTCCTAGAACTACTCACTCCCCACACACCCCTCCCCCTGGCAGAGCCAGACATCCAGGCATTGCAAAGCTCTACCCCTAATTAATTGTTAGGGGATGTTTTTCCACCTTTGATGGAATTGGCTGCTGGAGCGAGTTCCAGGGGAAGGCGTGGGCTTTCCTTGGGAGCACCTCCAAGGTAGAGGCAGAAGCCCTCCGGCTCTCTGCTGTGCCTACATCAGGTTGTTTAGTTTCAGGCTTCCCTTTGGATATAATCCTGGGCTGGCTGATGCCGTCGGGCTGGGGCGTGCAGGTTTGCCGGGGAGCTGGTGCTCCTCACAGAGCGCTGTAGCTACAACCTTGTCCGTGGGCTAAGCGGTGGGCAGGGGTTCACACCCGGGCTGTTTCTAGACAACCTCAACCAATTGGCATGCCAGGAAGAGACTGATGCCTGAACGTCTGTGCTTTCTAGGAAATATGGCATTAATCCAAACACATGAAAAGCTGCGGTGTTGTCTTGCATGTATTTAATTGTCTGTAGGAAATGGGCTTGTCTGTATCTGAAATTATAAATGTAAATTCTCCAAAGAATAAGCACACCATCTTGAAAGAAAAAGTAACATTTCTGCAGAACAGAGCTTTTCCCCTTACATCTCCTTGAAGACCCAGGGCAGACATATCAACATTTTCTAATAAAGTTTGCCTGGCCTAGTATTTTGGAATTTCACATTATGTGAGAATGAATTTCTCTCTACCCTTGCCACTGACACTGCTGAAATATTGTCAGCAATTAAAGCCTTTATATTGTTCCATGATAATATGAAATCATTGTGTCCATAAGCAGTCAGAGGACATTTTAATTAAGGAAGTTCAATTAAATCCAGGATGGATTTTTTAACCTGCTACATTATAGTTTTGTGTTTGTCTGTGGTGACCAGGGAGGAAATAGTGAAACATTTAAAGCCACCAATGAAAGCAGAATAATTTGAAACTCAGGAAAATAGCTTTTCAGGGTGAGGAATAAAAGATTCGTTAGAGGGAGTGAAGCAGAATGGCCCACAGGGCTGCGAGCCAGAAGAACTCTCACTGTAAAACTTAAAAATTGTATTACCATCTTCCACTCGTCTTGGCTTTTGGGTTTTACTATTATTACTCCCTGCTGTGGTAATTAGCGTCTCCTCCTTTCTGAAATTACGCTTGTCATTACAGCAGCCACGCAAAGCGCGAGCTGTAATTCGCCCACCTGCGCATCTGCCCTGTGCAAACGCAGGAGATGACTCCACCTGTATCTGAAACCACCCTACGGACGAGGGGTGGCCCTGAGGCATACAGGGCCAAACCGACAGGAGCAGCATCCTTCAGGCGGTCCTGGGCACAGGGGTGAAACCAGAGGTCAGTTCTGCTTTTTCTGCAAGCAGAGCGAACCAGTAATTGAAGAGGCCACCTGTCTTCCAAGAGTGACTCTCACCAGCTCCTTGCGAATGTCCGTTCCTCTATACATACTACTTGAAGGACTCTACGGTTACAAGATTTTACTGACTGAGTTTGCTGCTGTCTGCCTTCCACAGCAATCAGTACTAAAAATGGGAAATCTGGCAGGCTCAGAGTTCAGACAAGGGATCTGAAGATCAGTTCACAGGGAAAAAAATGCTGGATGTACCCTCCTGAGTTAGCTCACCTGACAGCCTTAATAGGAAATATTTGCCCCACAAACGTCCATAGGCAGGTTAGAAAGCTCTCGCGAACTGTCGGAGCAGTTTTATACCAGAGCATGAGGAAACGACAGCTGATAATAGCAACATTCAGATTTCGAACTGCCCAATTTAACTGATCAGCTGCTGTTGTTTTGAGAGAAGGCCTGCTGTGTTATGTGGCTGAACTCTTCACCAAGGATTAAAACAGGATTGCAACAGCTTTCAAGTAAAACAACACAAGGCTGTTTATATAGACTTAAACAGCAGGGGTTGCGGGGAGGGTATATGCTAAAAACTTCAGTTAGTCTGTCCTATAGTCTAATTCAGCACAATCTAAACATTTGCCCCCCAAATCTTTAAGAGTATCTCTCTCCATATTAACTGAGAAATGGTTGTAAAAGAATGCAGCCAACTTTGTGCCTTCCGCTCAACCACAGAGATCCAGGATTGTTTGCAAAATAGGGGAGTTCGAGAATTGTTCTGTAAAGTGAAGATCTTAAATCTCCTTTGCTCTCTAAGCTGGGTGGACATGGAACACCTGTATGTTCAAAACATGTCTGAAAAATGTCATTTTTGGGAAGGGCCCAGATCCTGAAAAACTCCACTTAAAATCAGATAGTTGGAGAACATAGCAAACAGCCAGGCTTTCTAATTGAACATAAGGACTGATGACAGTAGCCACCAAATGCTTCAGAAACAGTACATTAAAATGCTCAAAGGCTCCCTTTATTCATATTCTGATCACTCTCTTTCAGGTCCGTGTCATCCTGCTGAACTGGTGCGCTTGGTTTCTGCGAATGAAGAAACCTGGGGAAAACATGAGGCCCCTCTCTTGCAAATACAGCTATCCCAAGCACCCTCCGAGCGTCAACAGCGCTGAGTTGAACGTCCTGCCCGGGCACCAGTCCAGCAACGGCAACGTGGTCTACAGCTACCACGCCATGGAGAGCCCACGCTGCCGCCAGAGCAACGATCTGGGTAGCAAGAGCGGAAAGGTTACTTGCCCCTCGCCAGAGGATATCGAGCTCGCTCAGAAGAAAGCTTTCGTGGATCACCTCCCAGTGATCGTGAAGATCCTGGAGGAGGTTCAGTTCATCGCAACGCGCTTCAGAAAACAAGATGAGGGTGAGGAAATCTGCAGCGAGTGGAAGTTTGCAGCTGCTGTTATAGACAGATTGTGCCTGGTTGCATTTACCCTTTTTGCCATCATCTGCACATTTACAATACTCATGTCTGCTCCAAATTTCATAGAAGCTGTTTCAAAGGATTTTGCATGAGGCTTTCAAAGATGAAAACAGTAAGGAGAAAGGTAATTTAAAAGTCAAGGTTTCCAGTAATTTTGCTAGGTATTTTAACTCAAAAGAGAGAAGTGTACTTTTCTGTGCTAACATACGCAGAAGGAACCGAAATTAGTTTCAAGAGCTAATTTATTCCTGATGTTTGTGACTGTAATTACTGAATAGCACACATGTTGAGTATACGTGTTGTTATTTATTTCTTAGACTACTTCTACATGTAATTATGTCATGATCTTGTGACCATCAGATAGACAAGACAGACAAGAATTCCAATCTACAATATATTTGTTACAAGCTAACACTAGTATCAATACATTACAAAGCATCTGTGAACCTTTAGCTATTTTTATGTGGCTTGCTATAAGCTCTTCAGTACTTTACTGTTTTCAGTATCTTTATGTTTTGGGGATTTTTTGTGGCTCTGATACTCACTTCTCAGGTTCGACACATATCTCTTCGCAGTCTTATGACGCTGTATTGCATTTAACAAACTAAACTGTCATCGTGTTAGCTCTTACTAGTGCAGTGACTGGAATGTTTTCTCAGTGAATATGTTAGCAGAATGTATTTTTGCCAGAATGTAACTTTTTAGTTTTCATGTAGGAAATATTGGCTGTTGAGGAATGAAAGAAAATTCATCCTCCAAAATGGCAATCACACGTACTGTTAATGGCGCCTCCTTAGCTCTCCTGCTGCATCACCGTTGCTGTCATGTTCTAGCTCTGCTTAATATGAAACATCTCTGATCTCTTGGATCACAGCTGCCAAACTAATAATGATGCATTCTGTGTAACTAGGGCAAAAATCTTGGTTCCACACAGCCTGTAGAATTTTTGTCACTGGTTTCACTGGGGCCAGATTTCACATTTAGAGTCCACAGCTTACACAACAGCACTGAAGTAGGGTTTTTTTTTGTGCTAAATTCTGTTAGCATAGTCCACTTTCAAACTTGGACAATGTGGCTTGGTTAAAAGAGTTGTGTAAAAGAATATTTTTGTTTTGGTAAATTTTAACGTAGCAATATTTAATCTCCATTTGTACCATTTTGTTGTCCACAAATACAGTAATGTAATGTCTATATATTAATAAACAATAATCCTATTATGCCACTTCCCTGGAAGAGAATGTCAGAAAAGCCCCCTTCTCAAAAGCACCTCCTTTCCATTAACTATGCGAGTGGAAACCACACCTTTCTCAGTGTGATTTTATTTTGCCAGCTGATCACAACAGACCTACAAAAGGCTGTGATGTGAGGTAGGCATCTTTCCTCTCTGGGTATCACAGCACATTTCTGAATGTCTTCTAAAAGAAAACACCACCACCTTATCTTCTCTGACTGTCTTCCAGCTTGATTTTCTTCCAGTCAGTGCTAATGTACCAAAATTAATGTTTCCCGTATCTGCTTGATGGATCCCTCCCATCATCACTCCTGGAGAGGAAGAAGCAGATCATGGAGCTATTATTTACGGGAAAGCATTTTCATTTAAAAAGTGATGGTGAAGCTGGTAGCTCCACAGCCTGAAGAACCAAGCAGCTGTTTCTTTTAGGAGAAGCTGTGGGAGCTTTTTCGCTATTGCTCTTCGTTAGGAGGTGGTGGGTCCCTTTAGAGAGAGACTTCACTATAATGAACCTTACCTCTACAGCTTTGAGATCAGATCATCACACTAGTGTTTCCTACTTGAAGCTATGTCCAGAAAGCACCCGAAAGCTCTTGGTAGTCCTGACTATAGTGACCTGTTTTGTATTTATCATAGCTTTTGTGCTCTGCGCTACTTGTTATTTCTTCAGTTCAGCTCAAAGTGGCAACAGTAAAAGACCACCATAACGAATATTCATTGTATTTTTTTCTGAGAGACCTTGCTGCCCATCTCAGTGTGCTAGTGCTCTAGGTAGCTTTTGCTGCACCAGCAGCAGAAAACTGCCAGGAGCTCTGCTTCTGTCCCTTGCCCATTTTGCTGCTTCTGCTCATGGAGCTGGCCTTGCTGAGGTGCAGGATGCAATTCAAGAGCGGTTTGCCCTACACAAACTCTCAACTGAGCTGCAGGACTGCTCTGGGGGCTCAGGTCAGTGATCAGCAGGCTCCGCTCCTGGGACGCAGCAGAAGTGCTCACTCTAAATTATTGCTTTGGTTATGGGGACAACAGATGTAGAAAATGTCTAAATATCCATTTATTTCTGCAGTTTGTGATGCAGGATGCTATATGACCTTTAGAACGCTTGCTCAAGGACCACTAATATTTTTGCTTGAAAGTCTCCATTTTTGAAAGTAGTCTCCAGTGACAGGATAAAAGGATAAAAGCTAATGTTAAACCATACAGTCACAGTAACTTAACATCCTAATGCAAAGCATGTTTCTTTACATGAAACACAGTTATTATATGAGAGTATTTTTAACTGGAGCAGGGATGCATAAATCTTAGGACCAGAAGGATGACAGAAACTGTCCAAAAACAACAATGGAAAAATAACCTCAATCAAATATTTAGTTTATGAAGTCCAGTAAAACTAAAAAATTCCATTTACAGATTACCATTTTTTACTTCTATGCCAGCAAGGGATGGGTCTTCTCTTATAGAGCTATCCTAAGACTCAAATTGTGTTAATGCTATGCAGTTCACAAAACCTTGTACTGGACTGAAATTGCGTTCTGGTTACTTGTTCAACTGGCAAAGCGAGGCAGATCCTTTTGACATCTGGTAGTCACTTGGCCTTTTGGAAGGTAATAACACTGTTACCACAAAAATTCTGGAATGACCTAGTTTGGAGTGAAAGAGGAAAAACGGCCACTGTACAGACAGAACAGTGCAGAATAAAGCCCCGATGCATTCAGGGCTTTCCCGAGAACCGCAGCGCAATTGGAAAGGCTGATGCGTCATCCCACATATATACCAAATCGCAGCCTTTTGTCGCACCACTAGTTAGTGTCACACAACGTCTGTCAAGGTATTGCGTAATTCCAAAAGACAGAAAGTTTCCAAAAACAATCAGAACGGCCAAATGGCAACAATGAACTAACCCACAACATCCGTCTTTTACAAAATCCGTGCACTTAAGCAGACGTTCCGTTAAGAGTCATGGCCATCTTATCCTCCGCAGGCAATGTGAACATCCTAGTAAAAATCCCGGTACTCTCTCTCTTGCTGAGGAGCGCCGTATTTCCCGGGAGGCACGTCAGATCTCTGGTGTGGAGGTATTCAGCGTGGGCTGTCAGCACCCTGCCCCTGCAGATTTTTGTTGAATGTAGAAAATTGGTGAAGAACTTCCTAAATAAAATACAGTTACAAAACTGATCTCATAGGCTTGTCTGACAAAAAGAAAATACTTTGGGAAGACCAATGTTTAAATGAAGGTAAATGCAAATACAATGATAATGTACAAGGAGGACATAATACTAGAAAAAAAAACCAAGCAGTCATTCCCACGGTAAACTCTAAAAAGAGCTGTTTTTGCACAAAAGAGGACTTTCAAAGATTAGCATCTGCAGGATGCACAGTTATTTCATACAATCATTATATCTTTTTTAAAAAATTCATTTATCAGGGAAAGCAGGATCTAAATTTCAGACCAAGGACAGGAATACAGCAGTATGGTTTTGGTAGTATCTGTTTATATAGAAAATCAGTTTTGTCAAAATAATTTGCATGGTTGTGCAATAGACAAAGAATGAATGTATACACAGTATAATACAGTGAAGACATGTCCACAGAATTCTAATCAAAGTAAAATTTAAGGCCATATTTGTGGCATTCTCTCCTTTTACTAACATTGCACTCCGAACATTTCAAGGTACAACCATGACTTTTATTCAATGATAGAACATGCGTAATGAAAGGAAGGAGCACTTGGGAATCACAGTATCCTCTAACTGCCCACAATACATCAAGGCATAAAATAAATTTAAAATAAAGTAAAGATGCATATTCAGCTATTTCTGCAAGAATCAGTTATTTTTCAGTTAAAAGCCAACAAATAACACCCTTTCTCAGAACCTCCCCCCCACCCCCAGCCAAAATAATGTTACCTTGTAATATTTTGTGTAACTTCTGAAAACAGGAAATCAGGATCTAAGGTATTTCAGGCCGAGATTTCTGAGATCTATGAAGTACAGAGTTACAATACACATAGATGGAACCATAACTCTGCCCTCTTTCAGTAAGTCCTCAAAGCAACTATAATACCGTTTCCATCCTTTTAAACAAGTGTTCTGCTTGGCCCATAGGTCCATGCTAAGGACTACATTGAATACTACAGTAAAATTAAACCACGTTTACACTCATTTGTACTTAAAAACACACTTCTGTCTAACACAAACTTTCTTTTATCATCCAATAAATTCGGGGGTTCCACTTTTTTTCCACCTTGCTGCTGACCAGACCCCTGTGCACCTCCCAGTACAGTTCATGTGGAAAAGGTCTGCAGATTTTCCTCAGTTTCACACAGCAGAGTTTCATCAAACCCAGGGTTAAAGGAAAAGCGTAAAGCCTCAGTGCGTTCGTCATGTGGTAATTAAGTTTTGTCCCCGAATTATTTGCTTAGAACAAATCATTTCAGGGAAAACAGATCCTAAAATTGGAAATTGTCTGCACCCTTCTCTGTGCTTCTGGAAAGCCTAATGACTTGCATCCGTAAACATCCCGTGAACCACTACCCTGTCGGCAGGAGGTGGCAGCTGACAAGAACATCAGAAAGTGAAAACAGTGGCTAAAATGTCACAGATCAGAAAAACTTCTGCTCACCATGAAATACTTAGGTTCATCAAGGCAGAGAACAAGCCAAAGGCCGAGGAAACCCTAAAAGTAGACTGTTTAGAATTTTTCTAAATTTCATTTGTGTTAAAATTTCTGATGAAAAGCCTTCCATGTTTTTTAACCAGGTCTAAAGAAGACACACATCCTGAAGTTAAGAATATATTTTTTATTGATTAGTATTGTAAGCTTTATTTTATTTAGAATAAATTACTTTTTGATATAAAGACTCTTTCTTCTGTCAGTAATAAATGCCAAAAGTACCTCCAAACCCAGACACCATTCTTGTCCAAACTGGCATATTTTTAATGCTTCGGTAATGTGTGCTTGGTCTTGATATACTGGGATGACTTTGCAGCTAAAATGAAGCTCATGAATTGGCAGGTTGTAACTTTTGAGGATGATTTTGAGGATTTAGAGTCCATGGTTAAAAATAATTAAAAAAAAAAAAACATTTTAAACACAAATTAAAAGAGAATTTAGCTGGATTTTACAGGTTTTATAATTAAAGTTGATTTACAATTTTCCATCTAAATGGTTATTTTGTGAAAAAGAAAATTTCTAAAAATATAATCTTTATTAGAGTTATTCCGATTTCATGTAAACTTTTCAAATTTCCACAGGGAAATCAAAACAAAATAGCACAAATATAATTGCAGCTCAATCTAACTCTGACTGAACTGGACTGGTTTGCTAAACTGACTGACAAATTTTTTGAGTTTAACATTAAAATGTGCTTTCAAGGGGATCCCCAAGAGAGCTGTGGTGTGAGAGTGCGATCGTTGCTTTGGCAGCTAGTACCCCTCATGCTGTGCAATGCGCACGTGCGTCCAACCGAACTGCAGGGCGCATGACAAGAATCAAGACCACTGATTCATCATAGGAACTTAGTCTTTCAGAACCTATGTAGGAAAATTGTGATAACAGAATGGGAAATCGAACAGCAACTCCCTGGAGGCAACCTATGGCCCCACACTGGAAGACGGAATTAAATGCTAAACTTCGATTTTGCCAGGTGACATTTTTCAGAACTTTATGATCAGTGCAGTGTTCTGTTACGCCAACCTTGTATCTTGCACAAGTGTTACAGCACTTGATATTGCCATGGGAAGGAAAACCTGGTTTCATGTATCACTAAAACCCCCAAACTGGTGCATCAGGTCAGATCAAAAATCCATCTGGCACTTCATCTTATCTTTGACAGAGATCACACATAATTGTTCAAGAAGGAGTCTGGTAAACAGGCATGCCTGGAATGATCCCTCTCCTTGTACATCCTCCTAGCCTAAAACAATAATTGATATAAAGTGTACCTGCACTTAGATCTCCGTATTTAATAGATAGTACTGGAACAAGCCAAAGATTATACTGTGGCATCACGATTAGCTCGGATTAGTGCATGAAACGTACTGAAATTCTGGCAGCATACCATTTTGCACACAATTACAACAAACCCTGCAGCTTTAGCGACAGAAATGGAGATAGAGAATTCTCAAACATGACTATAACCAATGCTACTCTGCAATAAACAAAGACAACAGTTGTTGTGCTTTCAACAACGTTTACTGACTAGGATGATCATCATGCTCCTTGCAGGCTCTCTTTGGCTACTTAGTCTAATGCAACCAATTATAGTTATTTACACAGACTTTCTCTGCTTGCTGATACTTTATTCAAATACTACTGGGATTCTGCTGGAGAGGAAAACAGATGAGGCAAGGCTCTCTTGCAACCTTGGCTGCATGCCAGCGAGGGGAGACTTGGCTGTTGTGGGTGGCTCTTCTTTCTGAAGGGTGAGGCATGCAAAGACTACTGCTGTCTGCATGTCTCAGCTAAGGAAGGTGAAAGAAGAACCAAAAGAAAGGGATAGGAAAAACTGCAGATGCATATTTTTCCTGTGAAAATGCTCCTCTTAATTTCTGTGCAAAAAACCAAGGCTTCTTTCTTAATATTTTTGTTCAATAGAATAGTGGTACAAAATAGTCTTCACATCTCTGAAGAGTCTGCTACACCAGAAGGAGGATCCAAAACCCCAGCTGTTGGTTTTCTAGTATTATTTTCCTTAGGTAGGGGCAGTGAAAAAGAAGTATCCCATCAAAAGAACAATGCAGACACATAGCACCACGACCTGGTAACTCTGTGGCAAACAAATACGCTTCCACATAGAGTCTTTTTTTGTTTTTTTTCCTTTTCACCCGTCAGAAATCCAAGTGGGAAAAGGAAATTTGATATCCTGAAAGACCTTGGCTAACCTCTTTTGATCCAAGACTAAAACCAGAATATTTTTGTGAATGTTATTTATGAAGTTTAACAGAGTCTAGCCAAATCTTATTCTCCTAACTTAGAAGTCAATGACTAAATTCAGCCCAGCTGAAGAACTTCCTAAATGGCCATAGTGCACTGGGTGACCTCCAGCTGGGTATCAAGTCTCTGAGAGGATCAGTAATGATCTGAATATGACCTTAAACTGCATTTTAGGGGTTTCCTTAGCTGAAATTTGTATCCACAGCTTTGCAACTAATAGTCCTTAATGAATTAACAGGCCTCACAAAATGTATTGAGAAGTACTGTGGATACAAAACATGTTTATGGGTAATGTGATCAGCTTTGCATGTGACCAGAGCGTTTCTGTATTTGGTTTTCTTAGCAGTCTAAATCCTAAACACCTTGACTTCACTAGGAAATTAGAGAAAAGGTATGAAGTTTTTTGCTAGTTCTGGAAGCCTCCAGCTTTATAATTATGTGCAAAAAACAGCTAAATTTTCATTGCTGAAAAGCGAGCCCACTCTTAAGTAGCACAGGCACATAACAATAAGCAGAATAAAGTGGAAGAGGCCAAAGAGAAGTTCCTACATCAGTGGCAGGGAGGAGAGCATCCTGAGAAGAAGTCAAGATCTTAGGACTATGTAGCATCCAAAATCTCAAATACTCGCTCAGCTCCAAACCAAACCTTTGAAATTCCCTGTCTCTCAAAGTCCCTTGGCTATCTTTGAAGATACTGTCACTAGACACTGCTGCCCTACCAAACTTTCTGCTAAATGCCTGCTGCTACTGATCTTAACCTGAATGTGCTTTGGGATTAAATGACCCAGCATACTCTAGTGCAAACAGATTTAACATCTGCAGAACGACTACCAGAGTTTCAGGTTCTCAGTAGGGGCTGAAAGGCAAGTGCTGCGTGCGGGAGCGAAGAGGGCTGTAATGAGGCTTAGGGCTCCCTAACTGTCCTAAAGTGACTTCAGTTAAAAACAGAGTGCTGCTGCCAGAAACAGGCTAGACAACGTGCCTAGGAAAGTACCATTAAGTATCAGTACACCCTACTGAGACGTTGTGCTGGACACGACCAGGAGTCCCAGACGGATCAGGACAACGACCTGATTTCAGAAATCTGTGCAGTGAAAAGTCCTGGGGGGCTCCAGCCGTGGAGGCAGTGGCTGCACCATTTCAAATGTGCCACAAGACTCATTCTTCAGCACCACCTTACCGTTGCCCAGAAGTACGGTGCCCTTGCTATGAAGTACCTTTCCCTTGAAGAATACCAGCAGATTGAAACCAAGTGTCCAGAAACGAACTTGACCAACATAACGGTAATAACTAATAGCAGACTTTTCAGCAGCTGTGCTGTGTGAAATTTACATTTTAATTCCCAATGACCTTTGGAGAAGGGATTACGCAGTAAATTCGGGCCAAATGCTTCCTTCACATCTCTAAGTAACTCCCACAGCTACAACTGAGAAGGACCAAGTTCAGCATGAAATTCCCTTATCCTTAACTAAAAAAAGCAGGATATTTACATCTACAAAGACTATCCTAAGGACAAGATCTTTTACCCTGCTTCCTAAAAGCTTCGGAGAAGGATATGTTGCATTGGCCCACAGAGCAGGACCTTGATGGTTTAGAAAACTACTGTAGATTTTCTCCATCTCCTCTGACATCACCAAAAAAACAGCAATAGCTTTTTTGAGTGTTTCCAGAGTCTCTAAACTCAAAAATTAAAAAAAAAGTCACAGAATCAAAGTGAACCACACACACCTTATTCATAGCTTCTTTTTGTAAAGGTTGCTTCTAGTGGATAAGAATAACATGCTTTTCATGTAAAAAAGAGTTTTGACTTCAGGTATCGGGGTATTTGCTGGAGGATGAGTTGTCATGGCAAGAAACAGCCAGATTCACTTCATCATGGGCAACAAAGACCGCCAAGTTAAAACCTGGGTTTTTAGGGAGCGAAATGGCTGAAAAGGAGCCTCTGCATAGCACTGAAGACCCCTGTGAACCTTGCAGAGTCCACAGGGCAGAGAGTAGGAGGCCTGTTTGGCAGGAGATGTGTCTGCCACAAAGTTCCTGGGGATGCAGGTTGTGAGGAAAGAGTCACCGAGCTTCCAAAACTGGATGAGACAGAAAATCAGCAGTACATCCGCCCACCTTTTTTCTTCTGTGGCTGCTGGAAGAGAAAAGCAGTAGGCATTGCAGATGGTCAGTTTCAGACAGTAACAGCTGTATTTGTTATTTTTTTACAGTTTTTAATGCAAAAATACCATATAGTGACTTTTGTCATTACTTTTGATATTAATTTTGGACACGTGCTTCCTTCCCACAGACATGTCAAGAGAACCTGGCTTTTATCTCGCTGACTGACTATCAAAAACCAATTCTAGCTTTTTGCGTTCAGTGACTGTGCATTTTCTACCATATATTAGTAAAATGTTCTTGGCAGAATGACAAGGGGGTTTGCTGTCAGACAGCCTGTATAGTCCCTCTTAGCTGAAATATTTTTCCAGATGTCACAGCTGAAGTCTATCTAATGGAATTCCCAAACAGATAAACATAAAAAAATAAAAGTAGGGGGTTGGCCAGTTGCACAACCACCTGCTTGGGGTTCAGGGTTCATTATGTGCAGCATCCTGTGATGCTATTCACCAGTTTCAAAGGATAGAGAGCAAATAGCTTATTACATCTTTTCAGGGGTTCAGCATGTTAACTCCCTTGCAAATAACTCCCCGTTGTGTTCCTGACGTTCTCCTCTGCATCTGGAGGAAACCTCACTCACAGCTCCGCATTATCCTGAGTGCAGAGCTAAGGTGCTGGCAGGTGCCTGGCAGGGGAGCCCTGATCTGCTGCGCAGTGAACATCATAAGGACAGGGGCACATCTACTGAATATTTAGGAGCAAACGTTGGACTGAGTCGTTCACTTTGCTCACAAAACTCTGCACCCATTGAGGCAGTGATAAGCTCTCTTGGCTGACATCAGAGTTTGTCCATAACCAAGCTTGACACCAGTATCACCAAGTGTCTGCAAATTTTTTGAGGAGGAAAGGCGAAATCTTCCTGACAGGAAAATCCATTAAGAAGCTACATGTCTCTAGAAAGGGTGAGCTGTGATTAAATCTGCTTTCCCATTCAGCCGTCCTGCTTACCCCTTCACTGAGTTTATGAAATATTCTCAGAAGTCTAATGAAGACCAGGGGTGGCTCTAATTTTTTTTTAGCTGGGTGTGGGATTCCCCTTCCCACATCATGCACAAAGAAAGGTAGTGCACAAGTAGGGCATATTTCTTCTGTGATTGCAGCACAGGATTTGGGGCTGGCATGTATGCTGCTATGTCCGTACTTAGCATGAAGAAAGTAACTCAGAAAGACTCTAGCAAGGTGACCCTTGGTAAAGTACTGATGTGGACAGACCCATCTGCCCCCAGAGCCACCTGATACAGACTGATTAATATCAATAAGCCTTCTATTCAGTGATAGACAATACAAGAAAACTGCAGCTAAGAAATCTGCAAAAAATTGGCATATACTGGATGGTCAAAAAACAGTCAGATGGCCAAGAAACTGTAGGTCCAGACTGTCCTTTTCCCAGCTGAAGTAACTGGTGCTGAAGTAATGAAAATCATGAGTAGGCTCTCTTGAGCTGTACTGTCTCAGAGAAGGAGGACATAGACAAAGCTCAGGCTCCAGACTGTAAGTGGTCCCTGCAGATCTTGAAGGCAGATCTAAAGCTTTGCAAGTCTAGCATGTGTCACCAGGGCGTCTTCAAGGCTAACAACAATCTTTCTTGCTGCTGGCTGATGTTCCAGGTAAGCACAAAAGCAGAAATCCCAGAGGAGCAAGCAAAGTAATTTCAAGCTCCTTGGCCTTCCCAACAGGGTCTTCTCTGACTGCCAGGCTAAACAGGAACTGTCCTTCCCCTCTGATTCCCCCACCACCTGCAGATGCCAGCTTTTCAGGGCTGCTGTTGCTGGCCTCCAGAAAAGGGAAGGGCAGTCGATAGCTGCTGACTCCTCTCTGCTGCATCTGAAGATTTTGCATGGAAGATGGGTGCTACATCCACGGATTTGATGCTTTTGGCTGCTCCTGCATAGTACAACAGTGGAGAGGGTAAATACAAGGTAAAGAGAGACAGTGCTGTCTATGCTCAAGGCAGAATCAGACCTTATCTCAGCAAAAACAATATACTACAAGTGTTACTTTTGCTTACTGACTGAAGTAAGGACAAAAAAGTGAGTGACTTGCACAGTGAAAAACTCTTAAGCTCGTAATATCAGCTAGTTTATACCTGTACTTTTCAGTTATAAGAAATCTTAATGGCACATCTTCTCTGTGATTACTACTGATTGTGCAGATGTAGTGAAAACTTGATGGTTTTAGTGTTTATAAGCAGCATAGCTAAAGCAGCCTTGAGATCAAGGACTAGCTCCCAAAGCATAAACGTACCCTGAGTGAAAGGTGAGTCCTTGCTTTTCTTCCTCACGGGTGTCAAAAGTGTGATTTCAAATGGGGACCCTCAGGTCAGATGTCTACATTCACACTTCAGCACCTAAATGCAGATGTGCTTGTTATGAACTGTCCGCAGAACCCTTGCTTTCCACAGATCTAAACTAATGCTGCAAGTAGTTGGGCCTCCAAAACATGTGCTAGGATCCAATTTACAGGTCTGCACAGATACATTCATCTTGCTTTTGCAACAGCAACTTATGGACCCAGTGCAAGCTCACACTAATAAAATTAACCTGGTCCATCCAGTGAGTCACTGCAAAGCACAAATGAAGCGATAGCTGCGTGGTTTGCAAGCAGCAGGCTGAAAGCTTGCTGCACTCATGGAGACGGGGTGAAGGACCTCTTGGGCACAGCAATCAGGCACAGAAGCTGCCAAGAGAATGAGTTCAAATGACTGCCAGTAGCAGAAAGCTGTGTATAATGGCAAAATAATATAAAAGTATCTTCCTCATTCAGTTTTACTTTTCATATATTTGAAAGTCATATTAAAAGCAACAAATACTCAAATACTCAAAGGACTTCTCTTCAAGAGAGGAGTTAAAATGACTGGCTCACAGTTCAGATTTTCATTTTGGTGTAGTATGAATTTCTAAAATAATGTTTTAGGGAAAATGATTAACTTTTTGATGAAGGGCAAATAGGCATAAGCAAATTTCACAGGTCATTATTTGCAATTCAAAACCAGGATTTGCCAAATATTATCTTCGGAGTATGACGCCTCCACCAACTCTGCCACCCAATGCAGAATGAGCTAGTTTAGTGCCATACTTTTAGTAGTTTAAGCAGACTATTGAACCTGTTGCTGCCCAAGCACAGTAGTTAGTGTCTAGTTGTCCTTTGTCATCCTTGATGAAAAGACTTTCTGAAGCAAGTTCCACATCCAGTTTTCCTATTTACTTTTCGGAAAGATTTATGACTAATTTACTATAAAAAAGCATTTATCTGTGCTCTCAGGACACTGGTGTCACTATTGGCCTTGAAAAGAAGAAAGGAAGGGTCCACTCACTAGCAAACTGTAAGCTTCCCGATTTGATTAATGCCCAGGTTAACATGGGCTGGGATATCCCTCATGGACTTGCAGGAAAAATTTGATGTTCTTTTCCAGGCAGACTACCTGCATACAGTAGGGACTTGGTTCCCATGAGGCTACCCAAAACTATATTGTTGTAAGGAGGAAAAATCTCCCTTGAGAGGTAGAGGTCTCTCTCATATCATGTACAATTAGACAAAAAGGCCCCAAACCAGACCTCTCAGCCTGTGTCAGCCAGCTCATGGAATTATACCAATTTGCATCAGTGGATGACCTGGCCATTCTTAGTCTGCATTTAACGCTTTACGTGTTATACTGTAAGCATGAAAATAGTTTACTAACTAGAGAACTGGCATAAATAATTTCCTTTAAAAATACAAGACATCTATGAGAGAGCAAGGGTACCTAAAGGAGTCTTAAAAGCTTCATCACAGTCTAAGTAGAAAGCACTGAACTATTAAGATTACACTCTTTCAAACATATTACAAAACAGGAACAAATTAAACACCTTCAAAATGGTGGTGAAGCCAATAATTGTATTGCCATAGGCAAGAGTGGCAAGGTGTTTATGAGAAATATGTGACATGAGAGTGACTGTACCTGACTTGTTTCTGTATTGACTGCACAGAAGTTCCTGCCTGGGGAAAGAGAGCAGCATTTTAGATGGATCTGAAGTGATTAGAAAAATCTATCTTGACCAAATAAATTTTCATGACAAGGTACTGTAGCAATAATACACATCCTTTGTCGCACTAAGGGAAATTTCATTCCTTTCCGGTGAACAGATTTAATTACATATTCCTTTATCTCTTATTTTCATTTATTTTCTGGAAGAAAATTTTAACCTTCAGTTTATCTAAGATGCATAAACCTCACAGCAGTTTACGTGCTCACCCAGCAATCAGGATTACTTGGGTAAAATGTTCCTCGATTTTGCCAGCATCCACTCCCACTGAGTTCAGTGAGAAGTTTTGCAAGCACTGTTGTTCCCCGCCTGGCTTGAATGCAGAACTGAGGCTTTTACCAGCGTACCATAAAATGTGCTTTTTTCTCTCTGGCCCCAGGAGTCAGCTCCCACTTCTCTCTTCCCATACAATTAGCGGGCCCACCCAAAAATGGCTTCTGGAGCTCAGAAGAGATTGGAAGATCTCAGCTGGACCCCAGAGAAGGGGTTCAGCCCCGAGCTAACCATATTTTTCACTGACTTTCTTTTCCAAAGAACCGCATTCTTGAATACAAGGACACTTCCCTGACTAAGCAAACTGAGGAAATCCCCAAAGCAGGTGCTTAATGAACTGAATGTAACTCACATTTGAACGCCCTGCTGATGCTCCGCTGAGCTGTGCTCTGCTGCTGATTACATCCTCCCCATCGTGCCTCCAAGCACAGCAGGACAACAGGAACCGCCACGCTGGGTTATCCCACCACCCTGCCTAGCCAGATATCCTGATTACAACATTGGTGGGAGTGGGGTGCTTTGAAAGGGGCTTTCAGAGCTATAATTTGTTCCAATAACATAGCTTCAATCATCGTCCCAAACACTGATGGCTACTTAGAGGTCAGGACTGTTACTCCCAAATGTTCATGCTATGTGGTAGCTGCTGATGTTTAGTAGAAAAATATTTTGTTTAAATGAAAACATCTGGCTGTTTTCATTACTCTTGCCTGATTTACAGTCACCGGCCAAAATACCTTTGGGAAGATTTTCAGAAACACAAATGAGAATTTGCTTCCCAAAGATTCTTTATGCAACAGCTTCCATGGGCTGGCTGTCAATTATGGTCGGTTTTCTCCCTTTTTATCATTTGAAGTACAGAAAAAGATAATGAGCATTAAAAGCTTCTGCTAACATATAATTACATGTATATCTACTGTTTCATTGTGAAAATCTGGCATAACCACAAATACACTTTTCCTAGAAGTGGGTTCATTGAAGACTGAACCAATTTTTACTCTTTTTAACCACCAAACACTATCATATAGAAAAATAGCACTAAGAACGACATAAGTAACAATGTCATATCAGGGACTTTGGACAAGATGGTGCTAGCAAACCCTTGAAAAATTTCATCACTGCTTTTTCCTGATCCTTGTGCTATTGATCATGGCTGCCCCTGAAGCATTGTCGTAATTGAAGTATTTGT
The DNA here is from genome assembly GCF_036417845.1 of Apteryx mantelli. NCBI lineage: Eukaryota > Metazoa > Chordata > Aves > Apterygiformes > Apterygidae > Apteryx > Apteryx mantelli. Next base: position 10,656,529 of record NC_090020.1, read on the forward strand.
CTCTTTATGCTGAAAAGAGCGGGGAGTGAATAGAAAAACAGGGCTTCTTTAAAACACTTTCCACTGCAAGTCTCTTCTTTTCTTCTTTCTTCTTTGTTGACAGAAAGTACTTTCCAGTACTAGGGATGATGGTCTTATTTAAATGGCTCGCTTCAAAATTTGGTTCAGCTTTAACTTTCTACTTGCTCACAGTTATTGTACTATGGAAGAGGTTTCAGTGACCATGGAATGTGTATTTTAAGTACTGCATTTAGTACAAAAATAACTTCCAAGAAATAAATACATGTCATAAATTTTGTTCTGAGGAATTTATATACACATATTTTTAATTCTGCACAGCACCTATTAGTCTGAATAGAATTCTAGACCAGGAATATTATTTAAATTCAAGATAAATGTTTAAAGTTGGATTAGAGTGTATATTAATAGTTTATGAAGATCATTCTAAAGACAATTTTCACTGTTTCCTACATAAAGAAGCTTATTCTTCTCAATATGTTTCTAAATTTGCCATTAAATTCCTTACATATATTACTGAATAAAACTTTAAACATAAGGAAATGAGCTACAATTTTAATGCTTTTACTTAATTATCTTAGTACTGGATGTTATGAAATCCTTGTTTCAATCCCTGAGGAACAAAGCTTATTAAAAATTGCGTAGTTTATCTTTGCTATTTTCTAGGAGGTGCGACATCCTCCTTTATTGTATTAGGACTTGAGTTTACTGCTCTAGTAGTCTATTTTTTATAATTAATATTATACTACAGACACAAGTGGAAACTTTTTTCCTTAACCGAAAGCTATGATGTAAGTAAATTGATGAGGTTCAAAAAGTGCTTCTAAAAGCTGAAGTTGATACCATCTTCAAAAAGGTATTGATACACGTTTTGATGCTTAATCGTTTGAGAATAGAAACAGAGAATTAGAAATATTGTAGAAACTGGCAGCTAAGCAGTAAAAGTGTGATGTGTAGGTCAGGTTTTCCAAAATGAGACAGGGAATATGGGCATACACGTACTTTTAAACTTCTGGGTGGTCATTACTGAACATGCAGAAGCGGCCTGAGAAACCACCCAGAACCATTTTCCTATGTGTTTGGCATTGTGCTAGCAACCTGAAGGGCTTTCAGATTGAATAGACATAGGAAGAGAAGAAAGAAGCATTTCATTCGCATTCTGCAAACAGGAAGCAAAGATAAAGAGAGATCAAATGACTTGCCCCTGCCTACCCAGGGGATCTGTGGCTCAGTCAAGAACTGAACAAAGTCACTGCAGCTCTCCTCCAAAATCTCAAGCATTTTCCTTCCTGTATGCACATAGGTAAGTCTGTTTTGAAAGTCTCAAACTTATTTACCGTGTTGGTAAGCACATAATATTATTATTTTGGTTCAGCTGCTATAAACGACCTGCTTAAGAAGATTTCAGAGGATTACTGGGGTCCCTCTAGGAAAAATGAATGTGATTTAACTAATACAATACCGAGAACTTGGACATGAACAGCTTCTTAGTATTCCTTTAAAGTACTCCTCTGTGTAGTCAGAAAGTAGAAGACCATTAGCCCACAAAAAATGATTGATTTGTGCAAAACCATGTGTATTTTATATGTTAGTATATAACATATACTTTATAAGTAAGAGTAAGCAATTAATTAAAATACTATTTAATAGGAAATGTGTTAAAGAAAACATCCTGGAATCCTCTGCGCTACAGCCATGTGGGAAAAGCTAAATATAATGAATAGCATAGCCTTTCCTCCTTGTTATTTCTGCTTAACAAACTGTGATTGCTAAATCAAATTTGCCCTCTAAGCTACAAGGTATAATTCATTTAACACAAAAAAAGCAGAGATGTGTTTAAGAAAAAAACCCACAAACCTGAAATACTAAATTGGCTTTTCCATGCATTCCAAAGATTTCCGGATCATCAGTCAGAGGAAAGTTTTCCATATATCCTTTAAAATCTTGCAAACTGTCAGACATAGAAACAAAATATATACCTGTTACACAAATATATATATGCTGAACATAGTAAAATGTGTTCTTGTGACTTAAATGGATGAAAATGAAGAATTGGGCTATACATATTACATACCGTGACTATAATATAATGGTGCGCAGGAGACGTGGTTTCAGCAGCCAAGCCAGACAACAGAGTTCCCACCTCGACCATCTCTGACTGCTCATTCTCTCCCTCTTCTTGAGTCTTCCCATACTGCAGTTTGCTGCTTTATCTGTTGTGCCAGTACAGCTGCGCTACAATTAAAGCATGGACTCCTAAAAAAAAAAAAAAAAAAGGCACCAGCTCTCCAGGCAGTAAGCAGCAGTGTTTCAGCGACGGCTACACAAGCATCTGGGCCATCCCTGCAGCCGGCATTCCTGTTAGCAGATATCGCCATGGGCCGGGCAGAGAGCTGCTGGCAGGAAGCAGCACAGCTCTCCCCAAACCCTCCATAACCTTCATGATCCAGAAGTCCTGTTTTCATGTTCTGGCCATGTTTTTCAGGCAGGGAAAGTCAATAACGTGCAGTGACTGCAGCTCAGCCCTAGGCAGTGGGATCCACCTCAGCTGCCTGTTGAACAGGGTGGTTTATATCATGCTGGTGTTTTGTGGGGCCCTGACACTCTGGAGCTATCATTGCTCTCCAAAGTTGGCCAAGCCTAAAGAATGTATTGAACTGGCAGGAGAATTCAGGGAATTCTCGAACCTTTTAGGAATATGTAAATTGTTATAGTTGTGCTAAATGTAGCAGGATCTCTACGATGTGAACAGAATGCATAATAGTATACAGTCATCTCTTTAGTACCCTATTCATAAAGCCTAAAGATGTGTTAACTTGCTTCAGCAAACCAGCTCAGCTAGGACCTCTCTGATCTGGAAAGTTACTCTGTAAAATTATCAGTGAAGTCTCATACCACTCCCATATCCTTGAGAGCTTGCTAGAAGAGACATTCTCACCGTGTTCTGAAATGAAGGTTTTTGTTCCCATTCTCGACTCCACAGCTGAAGAATGCAATCCCACAGTGCAGGTGAGCCAAATTCACCATTTGCTATCACTGAAAAGGAAAGGGCTCACTTATTCCTCCTCCACTCCCTGACACGAAGAAAGAGTTAGGTAAAACAGTCAGATCTGTTTAGCTACATGCAGAAAATACTTTAGAAAATGACATTAAAAGAATCTACATGCAAGATTTGCAATACAAGATTACTAAATATTGCAGAGTTTAACTCAAGAGTGCCTCCTTACAGCTCTGCCTATTGATCAGAAAGCTTTGTGCGTGGGAATGGAGAGACGCTGCCACTACTGTTCACCGAGAGGGAAATAAGAGTTTTCGCCATAAATACATATAAAGACTCGCACTGAATTTTAGCATATTTCTTACATGCATGGAATGAGGTGGACCCTAACGGAAGTTTACCGTTTCTGTGCATTGCACAAAATACACATGAAAATATACAATCATTCATATTTGTGGTAGACAAATATACTACCAGAGACTGAATACATTCTTCTGCTCAGATTTTCATCCAAGTAAAAGAAATTCATCCTTACTTGGAAATATATTTACATGATTCTGAATATTTATAGTCCTCTTTCAATGTGATGGGGCAAAAAGAAATCTCTTTAAGACTATGCAGACATCTCTGACCCCAGCTATCAGTAAATCATGCTTCACAGGTAATTTCATCTACAATATTGACATATTAATACTGAACATTAGAAATCACAAAGAAGTAATATTTTATTATTTCCAAATCTCTAGTCTCTAGAGCCTAGAACAGAATGATTTTTGTTGTTGTGTACATTGAAATGGGAGTGTTTATGTATCATAATCTGTTCCTTTTAGTTGTTAAGTAAGAAATAGTAAAAAGTAGTACTAGCATGTATCTATGTCAAGCAGTAAAAATCATGAAAATACTGAATTTTCAACATCATACGTAAGCAATTACATACCTGATTTGACTATGGTCATTGCTGCAGGTGTAAATATGCATAATGTACTGCATATCCTTTGCCTAATTAGCCATCTGCACGAACAACTAATCTCACCCACCTCTATGCACAAGTGCTATAATTGCTGTGTAAACAGAGTAACAGCACATGTAAACCAAACAATTGTCCTCACACTTTACACTTGTAATTTCAACCTCTGGTCCTTAGTGCGATCATCAAAATTCTTTAACCGTTTTTGTCCTAATCTCAGGTAATGAGCATAGAGAAAAGCATTTCAAAGGCAATGCAGCAATACTAGTTTTTTACTAGTAGATATATAAGATTTATAGATGGCAGATGTATAAAGCTTATAAAACGAATACTACATTCATGGCAGTTTAATTATGTATGCGTACCTGAAAGGACTCTGTCAAAGAGGCCGAAAAGGATTTCCATTTATCTTGCCAAATTAAAAGCAGAGAACTTTTCAGGGAAAAGAGAAAAACTGAAACAGGTATTTTTCTGTGCTCTGACTTTTACGTCAAAGTGCAAATGTCCGTCTGCGACACAGCAGTAAGCAAAAAGGAACGGCTAATGAAGAAGTGAATAGCAGGAGGCTAAAAGCGCGTTACATCTCCTAAACTTGACAGAATTAATCTATTTTTAAGACCAGTGCTAGAAGCAGAATGAAAACCAAGCCAAGGAAATCCTCGTGTGGCTTGCAGTGAATGAAGAAGCAGGCGCTTTGCAGAGTTTGTCTTCGGGGGCGGATGTGTCTGCTGCGTCGGAGTTGGCTCCGCGCTGCCTCCTGGGCTTGCCGTCCCACCCAGCCACTGGTCCCGGTGGCGTGACTGGCTGCTGTTGCTTTTGGAGCCTGGCACTTACCGTAAAAGCAGATTGACAGAGTTTATGTTCTTATGGATTGAGCATATCTTTGAAATCCTTGGGCAATGCCTAAGAACAAACGCTGTCCTTTTTCTCTAAGATATCTTAGGAGATGGGATTACAGAACACCAAGGTAACGTGACTGGCTATTTAATGCTAAGTTATATTTCAGAAGGGAAAGCTATAGACTGAAAGGAAAAGGAGAGAAAAAGAAGAAAGAGTGCTAGCATTTAAAATTTGAACTGAGGCAACAATTCATTCTGCACAGAGAAAATCATTAGAAAAATCAAATATTCTTGCATTCACCCTCTCTAATACAGCAAGAAAGAATGTCTAATATAATAAGAAAGAATGTCAAAGGCAGCCGGAGCTTGGGGGAATATTGTATGAATTTGGTCCCATGCAGCTTTTAAGTAACCTTTGCATTGTTGATGTTAAACTAAAATCAGTCATCTGCAAACAACCATTTACTAGATGTTGATGGATGAACATTTCTTTACAACTCTCATGGACAGAGTATTTTGAGGTACAGTCTTCAGAACAAAAAAGATTTCACTTAGGAGAGATGCTTGAAAGCTCTTGTTTTTATTTCAGCAAATTTATAGGAGTTTTCAACTTCAGCTTGGCAAAACAGTTCAGAATAACATGCCTATTTTTCATTTGTACACAGAAAGGAGCTAATAAAAAATATTTAAGACTGGGCAGACAGAGAACCTTAAGTGTCATATTTCTGTATCTACCTTGTAAAGTATTTTTGTTATGATAAAAGCAATTTCAGTACAATGGAATACCGGAGATAAATTACAGGGCTTCTGATAAGTACAAGATTGTATAGAAAGCTATAAAACATGGCAAAGAAGATTTGCACACCGTCTTTTCATACTTCAACAGAAATCCAGGAGACGTGTTAGAGTAAAAGATCTGGCTCACCAGACAAATGTGCATTGCCCGTAATCTTTACAACTGTGTTTCTGTCTGTTATAATAAACTCCATTTTGAAGAAATGCCCTTTATAAAATATTTTATTCCCTTTATACCACACACTACTCTCCTCTTATCACATACCACCACTTTTGTTTCCTGTATAGATAATAATACAACCCCAAATCTATTAATTACAGCTAATCAGGATGGTATAAACAAGTGAAACATAAGGGGGCACCAAAGAGAGGATTTGATAGCACATTCGCTATTTTATAAGTTAATAAATAACAGCAATGTGAAAAGATTGACTGTTTTCTCCATTGTTAAGGAAGAGCTTGAAAACTTTTATCTCACTGGGTGATATACAAAAGCTTATAAAATAATGTCAAAGGAAGTATAACAGTGGCTAAAAATGTGGCCTGCAGTGAATTGTACAACTGACAAGGGAGAAAAAAATCCTTTTACACACTCACCAAAGCTCCATAGTGAATAAAAATGAAAGTGTAAAAAGTAGGTTTGTATTAGAAAAAAAACATTCTGCAAACCAATGGTGAATTGATTAATAACAACTGGAGGGATAATTTTGAACGAATTATGAATAATGAAAGCTGAGAGAGAAATTAGGAACAAGAACGCTGAAAAGAGGTATAGGTGATTCCTGCAAATGGAAGAGTTTGCAGGAACGCTTATTAAAATAAGAAGGCAAAACAGCCTTTGGCCAGGTAAGATGTCAGGAGATGCGCTGAAGGTTGGTGAAGAAACAGTGTCAAGCATTTCATCAATTCTACAATGCTTTTCGAGTGGGAAAAATTGGGGGTGAATGGGGTGAAGGCTTTGAGATGTCTGTTTCTGAACACGTAGGAGGTATCATAATGAACATTAATTATCATTCAGGGAAGGTACGATCTCAGACTATTCAGAAATTGTTAAAAATGTTCTCAGTGGAAATGCTGAAATTCAAAAGGGATGAAGGGTTTCATCCTGGGCCATGAGCACCTTAAACGCACTGTACACTCCTGCTGGGAAAATTCCCAGACAGAAGGCTGCAGCTGGTTAATGCTACGGCACACCTGACAAAGGCACACAAATATGAACTTAGAAAGCTGGACTAATGTAATGGAAGAATAGATCCATCTTTGCCCTGGTACGTAAGACAAAAAGCAGTGTCCATGTCAGAAGTACATGGGGCTACACCAGAAACTGTACAGTAAATGAAGATATATTCTTGAAGTCAGCAATGACTCCTTCTGTAGTTTTCATGAATGTTGTGAGAGGGATTACCGTTACCCGGAGGTACGAGTTTCCCTTGTCATTGCTATTACAGGTGGAAGCTGTGAGTGTTACAGAGGAATTTCATAGATGAGCAATGCAATTTTGAGCAGGGTGAAGTTGGTGTGAATGTTGGCAGTTATGAAGACTATGATAGCTGGGGGAAGTAACACCCTACCAATCCTAAAGCAGAATATAGGAAAGGTGTTTAGAAGAGCTAGGAAATGTAATAACTTTGCAGAAGTGACTGCTGCATTATTAGAACCTTCTTCAGTGACTTGCAGCACCAGATTTGACTGAGTGGTTACAGATTTTTTTCTGGAGTGAAAAGATGATGAAACACGTTGTGCAAATCTGTACTTTGGCTCTGTCTTAGAACATGGAACAGCTGCTTGGTCATCCATGGGGGAAAAAAAAATTAGTATTTTCTCCACTACAGACAAGGAAGTGTTGAGGCACACAAATATGTGGCTAGCACTTCACTGCCAGCAAATGCAGCGGGGGAAGGAAGCGAGGTGGCTGTGGGTTGCTCTGGCTGCAGTGGGTTCAGCACAGGTCTGAGGTTCTGAGGTTGATGATCCGAGAGGATTAGCTCAGACTAGACCTTTAACTTTAAAGCAGATAATCATGGACACCAGCATGCCAGTACTGTACCTGTTATGTACATGAGGTCATCGCAAGGTATCCCTCCTTCTTGACAATAAAGGTCTAAATTCACCATCACTGTCATTAAGTTCAAAGGAGATGTTCCAACCAAGAGGTCCAAACTTCTTCCTCGCCTTGAATATTTACTGTAAAATGTAGTAAGTTGTTCTGTGGATTTGTTTCCATGCAATAATTCTAAAAGCATATAGTGACAAGAAGACAGATTATGCCTTGTCCCCTAAGCCAGAAAGTGGTATATCTGATGACCTCTTCACGTGCAGAAGCTGAAGACACTGGTGCTCAGAAAATTTCCTCTGAATTACACATCCCCATTCAGTCTTGATAAAGCTAAAGCTGACAGTTCACCACCAGGAAAACTGCAACACCTGCTTAAATGCAGCAACTGAACTCTGGAGCCCTCAAATCTTTACCTGCTCTTGTACATCAATAGCTAACTTATGAATTTTGGTCACTGGGACTGGATTCTGAGACAATCTTTGAGGATTCTTAATAATTGATTTTTCGCATAATTTTGCATCGTTGTTGAAAAAATTTCTGTAAATCTATATCATACATTTTTTTTCAAAATACATTCTTTAATTCATGAGTAATCATTCATAAATAATCTGACAGCAGTAACCTTCCTAAGAAAACATACAAAAATTCAGAAAGGAAACATATTTTTGCTTTGGGCTTTTAAAGGCTTCAGTACAGTGAGTTAAGCAATGGGAAATGTTTTGAAAGAAAGAACAAAATTTAGGCTGAAGACAAGGTTTTTTAGTATTTATTTTCTGTCTTAAAACTGGCATTTTAGTTTAGTGAGATTTCATTACATCACTGAAGAAATATAATTTTGTAACTATGAGAATGATTATATACGATGCCAGTAGAGGATGAACCTTAGTAAAAGTACATTTGATTCTTTCACAAGAAAAATCCTGCTGGCTTTAATGGAAATTTTTATAAGTGATGACTTACCGCAAAGTCAGTAAAGGCACATTTGTTAAATTCTTATTTATACAATACTTTCAACAACCAAGATGAAAACAGAATAATTAGAGAAGCTTATGTGACCGTGTGTTCACTCACAATCCGTCAGCTCAAACCTGAAATATGAAGTTACTCATTGAACTGCTTGCAAACACAGGAATGACATTTTCCATGCATGAAATGTTTGTACTGACAAAAGTTGCAGGAGATAAGCTTACATTCCTCTAATTTATATGAAACAGATGCTAAAAGTTAGCTTTAAGTTGGAACAAGCAAGTGGTAAGTTTTGCATGGACCTTTCTGACAAATCATAATTAATCCAACTGATGAGAAGCTTTGTAGTAACAAAATAAATACAGTTCTGATTCTTTTAAATTAATGGCTAAATAAGCTTTGCAGAAAATGCTCTGAAACACTTATTAAAGAAATATCCTCAAAATGTAATGCAGACACAACAACTATTTTGTGTAATTGCTTTTCAGTTTCTCTTCTATGCACCCCAGTACCACCAGATATACCTGGATGACAGCATGAAAGAAGCAAATCCAAAAATGATTTTTCTCCATGTTTTGTCCAGGATATTTTCTCCAAAAAATGTAGCGGTCATCTCTGCGAATGCTTGCTTGCTGTTTGCACAAAGTTCTTTTAGAGATTCATTAATTACCTGAATTAAAAAAAAAAAAAAGCCCACACTGCTAGTTATATACTTAGATCTGCTTTCTGTTTTTTGCTGCAGTGCTGTGAAATTAACAGATAGAGTCTACCGGCATGTAAACTGTATTTTCCACATGGAAGAAATTAATCTACAAGAAGCTTTAGTTTTTGTCAGATGAACACACTGATTATATAACCAAAGAAATTTGGGGAAATGAAAAAAAATAGTGAAATATGAATATGAAAATGAAGAACAACAAAAATTATAAAAAATGGACTTGCAAAAATGATTATAAATGTGCAATAGATTAGCTGGAAGGTGACTGAGTACACCGTATTGCAGTTTAACTGCTTTATTTAGATATTAAAAAATCCCATTTTTGAGTGCTGGTTAAGCAGCAGTTTCTGATACTTGTGACCAGTCAGGAGAGGCCAGTATCTTGATTAAAATAATAAGGGTTACAAAGATAAGCATGCACAATAAGTGTGAAGAAAGAGTACAGTACCATGGAGATCACGTTTGCTCCTCAGAATATTCTTCCAGGTTCCCATGATTTGTGGCTTATGATTTCTTAAACCAGAGGTGGTTTTGTAAATGGACATTTTTAGGCAGGAATTTGTGCAATTGCTTTTTGAAGCCATGTATACTTTTAGCCTTTATAATGTTACGAGATAAGAACCTCCATTGCCTTTTGTTTGGAATTTGCCAGCTGCTAGCTTAATGTGAGGTCCATACGCCGTTTTGGGGGGAAGAGTATTCCTCACTTCATGCACTCCACTATTTCTATTATGATTCTCATGATTCTCCTGATTTTCTCATGATAACCCCTGTTATTCCCTTCTCAGCCATCTCTTCCATGATGAAGCTTCTTAGTCTATTTAATTATCCCACATAAAAGATGTAAGAAATGTTACATTTCACAGAAATGTAAGCCACAACACTGACATCTCCTTCATGAATAGCAGTTAAGATCAGACTGCTTTATAGTTAAAGTTACGATTTTTTCCCATGTGCATTACTTTATATTTATCTATACAGATTTGCGCCTGCCATTCTATTACCCGCTGGGCTGCATGAGATTCTTCAGCGGTTCAGTTCGCTTTTGGTTTTAGTTCTCTGAATACCTTCAGTAATGTTACCTCATTGATGATCCCTTTTACAGAACATTTACAGGTGTATTAAACAGCACAGAATGCAGCAAAGAGATCCACGGGATTTTACGAGTGATCTCTCATCACTACGAATACTCACCATTTACTTCTGCCCTTGGTGTCCAGCCTTCAACCAAGTGCAGACATTCTTACTCTCTTGCTCACTGGAAAATTTCTTTCTTTACAGCTCTTGAGTGGAAGACTTTGCCAAATATTTCAAATTACAGTCCAACTGCTCTTGTTCACCTGCTGACTCTTTCAAAGATCTCCTCTGACTTCTCTTCACAAAAGCCACCATGACTCTTCCACACCAGACTCTATTTACCCATTTTTCCACTAATTTTATTCCTCAGAATAATTTCTTCAAATTCTCTCCGTATGAGCATCAAAAATTGACCCGTATTTCTCCCAAACTCCCCTTGAATCCTTTTAGAAATTGGAATCACGCTTGCCACACACCAAATTGCTGATACCAAGGCAGTTCAAAGTGAGCCATTAACACAAGAGTGAGTGGTTCAGCTATTTCATCCTTGACTTCCTCTACAATATTTGGGTGAACACTATCTATCCTTGCTACTCGTGACTGTCAAGTATACCAGCGTGATCTATCCACATCACTTCTGCCAATATTACTGTTCGAGACAGATCACCTCATGCAACTGCAGAAGAGGTTTTGCGGTGCTAACTGCTCAGCATTTATCCACCATAAACAGAAATGCAAAATCCATTTTCTTTTTCCTGTCATGGCTTTATCTCTTCTTTTATCCTTTTATATCTGTTGGACTAAGTCGTCAGTTTCTGGCGCCTGATGCATTTGTAAAAGGATTTATTAGTAATTTTTGCGCCTTTGCAACTTATTCTGTGGTACCTGGTCTGTGAAAAGCAAAGGCTGATAGAGGTCATTCTCTTTGTTTATTCTGCATTTCCTCGGAATATGCACTTCCACTCCATAGATTGGATGCTGGTGGCTGCTAAATAGTTGTATTTACTGGTACCAGCATATAAAGGAGACAAAGAATCTGGGAAATGTAGTGACTTGTTGAGACTTCGGATTCCTCAAGTCTTCACTGCCAGCAATGCTATCAGTCAGTTAATTCTGTTCATGTATTTGGTGAATAGGCTCTAGAATAGCTTTTTTTTATTAGAATAGTGCGTTACAAAAAAAGGAAAAAGAACCAAAGACACAAACATTCCAGTGTGAAATCATTACACACATCCAGTGTGAATCCAATGCAATCAATATCCAAAAGTATATTAATTAGATAAGACACTGCAAATATTTGAATTGGAAGATTCTATGATGAATTTGTTTTGTATTTTTGTTGTGTATTTGCCAAATGTATTACCTTGGCAGGGTTTTGAAGCACAGTGACAGACAATTTTTCACAAGTCATAGAACTTAAATAGAGTCAAAAGTTCTCATGAACAAAAATATCTGAAAAACAAATAGTGTGGATATTTATTGCTCTCTTGTTAAGTTCAGTTTAGTAACTAACCAAATTTTAAGCAACATGCTGTTATGAAATTTACTTTATTAAATGATTATAGTACTTCAGTAAGATATAGTAATTTCTCTGCTTGAGATCTGGAAGAGAGAAAGAGCAGTATTGTAATTGCACTTTGAAATGACACTTTGGATTGATTCAAGCTCCAGGGGAAATAACAAAGGATACAAAGAAACGGAGAAAACCTGGGGGAGAAGACAGGAATTAAATCTAAAATCAGGAAACAGTTAGTCAGAATAACAAAGACGGTAAATAGGGGCTGTATGTATAAGTAGCATAAACAATCTTCCTTTTGTACGTGACTATATCACCACAGCTTGAATACTGACATCCCTTTTAGATGTCACTGAAGGTTAAAAAAAAACTGAAGAGAGTGCAAAAATATGCACATAATAACAAAAGAGATTTGGATGTATAAGCAAGATGAGCTTGTGAGAGCAGGCAAAACAGCACTTGCTACAGTAGTGACAAATGAGTACTGGCAGAAGAATGGATTTTGCAAAAATGACAATTTGGTATTTGTGAAGTAAGCCTTCCTATATTTCAGTTCCTCATCTTCAAAATGGGATAAAATTTCCTAGCTTTTCAGTGCCTTACCATTCATTCTTTAATAAAAGAACCACAGGTACGTGAAGTGGTAAATCCTTAAAAAAGGTAAAAACGGCAATGAGCCAAAGGCCTCTACAGTGTGGGTGATAGTTTGCATAACAATATAGCAAACAATAGCAAATTCTTAATTCTAAAGCATCTTTTTCTACATTGCATACTATAAATAACACCTGCAAAAGCACAACTCTGATCTGGCACCAACTTCTTGAAAACATATTGTACTGCAGAATGAAAATTATATACTTGGCTCTGTAAAACTTTTTACAAGCTCTTCCACAGCTAACATCCATGAAACAGCTAGGTGACAGTTTTGCAGAAATACCCAATTTCCCAGTTTTACTGCATCCTTTATCATCTTTTCTGCAATAGATCCTTGGCCTTGCCCTGGTGAAACTGATTCCACTCTGAAATACAGAGTAAATTTTGTAAGTATTCTTTTGAAGTATAATTTAATATTCAGGCACTTTTTAAATGGTAGAAGCTTTGGGATTTGCTAGTTTAAAAAAAAACATTGACCAAAATTTTTGAGTTTAAGTGTTGAAATCAGGTTTCTTAGTCTCATATTTAGTCCCAAAATGAAAATGACTTAATTTTCTGAAGAGCTAATTGTCACTGAATCTATAAGCTCATCTTCTTACCTGTATTGGTATAAATGCCAGAAACCACTGCATTGTTAGGCATTTAATTGTCATATGTTTGCTTAGGAGTACAGTTGGAAAACTTTCACTATTAATACAAATATAAAGAAGTACAAAGCACACATGAGCTGGAGTAGGAAGTAAATATCTACAGTTATATTATGCAGACAGACTGAATCTCAGCTTCATCTAAGTCAACAGTAAAATCTCGTCAGTTGTTATGGGGCTACGATTTTGTGTACAGGCAACTTGTTGTATTATATAATTTAACAGCATAAAGATAGGTCTACAAGAGACTGGTATTTCAAAAGGGCCTACAGTAATTCTTTCTCAAATAAGCCTAAGGAATTTATTACCCAGCTATGCAGATATGCACAGCCAAATGGCATGTGCAATGAGACAGTGTAATCCATACTGTCCTGAATATCCTTGCTCTTTTGCAAACTGCCGAAAAGCTCCTGTTGGCTCAGAGCCTGTGTTTAAGAGAAACAGTAGCAGCGCTGAGGCAGATATGTCTTGAAACAGGGTTCCAAAGTCAACTGGGGGCTTCCCTACGAATCATTTTCCAAGACACTCTATTACTAACTTGTTAAGTGCAGATACCACCTGAAGATATAAAGACGTAGCAATGCATGTATATGCAAAAGCACAGAGAAGCGTGCGCTATACATCAGCAGCAACTCCAGGCCACTGCTGCTCGTACAATATCTGACACAATCAGACCCCTCCTATTCTTCCATAGGGATACAAATAATAAAAATTCACTAATGAAAGAAATATCAGTCTCCTAGGGGACTCATCTGAAAATTTTTGATATTTAGAAGCAACTGCCTCCCTGTAACCACAAGCAGAAGTAAGAGCTCTCTGCAAGCTACTAAATCTAAGAAGCTTAATATTACGCTAGGACCACTTGCAAAAACTGGAGTCAGCTTCTAGAAGTCAGAACATTTCCTTAACACATGATCAAATGGCAACAGACCAGTCTTTCCAAGTATTCTCAAAATTCCCACCTCATTCACAGCAAAAGACTGTAAATGGCACTAGCAGCATTTGAACCTGCAAAAAGCCCAATCACGTCCCTGCACAGAAAGTACAGGCAGGAAGCAGGCTACAGACGCACACTGCTTCGTACCAGCCATGAAGCCTCAGCCTAGTCCAGCCCTCCCCTCCACCCAACTTGAGCTGCCTGGTGGGGAGCTGGTGTTTGCACTGCCTACGTCAGCACCCGGAAATGACTCCTCTCACAGAGAATTCTTGCCATTTTAGAGCACCTGGGACACAAACCTTTTCTTCCATATAGCTCTTCACCACAATTTCTGAAGCATGGTCAGTCTTGTGTCCCTGGGAGCTTTTGTTACGTTTTCAGTTTTTTTCTTACTCATTTTGCTCCCTGCTCATCTAAAGGAGATATGAACCAGATTGTCATCTGATTCAAGGCCCTTTCCTGCTTTCTGCTACCGGAAATCTTGTGTGGGGGACAGCGTGCTCCAACAGGCTTCATGGGTCCAGGCCACAAACACTGTTATGGGACTGAGCTGAACAGAAGGAACAGGAAAGTACGGGAAGGGGGAGGAGGCGAGAAGCCCTCGCCTTGCTTTTCCTATTGATCCTCTTGAGGCAGAGGAGGAGGCTCAGACTGTCCCAGCAAAGTGTACAGCAAGAGCCTTACACCCAGGTGGAGAAAATAAAGAGAAATACTTGTTACTACACCACCTGCAGACAGAGCTGAGCTGCTGCTTTTGAAGCGGCAAGAATAGATTCAATGAAATGAAGCAGTATCGGCACAAAAAAAATCCACTTTGAAACAGTGGATTGGTGGTCATGAAAGAGTCTTTCCAGTGTAACGTCTAACTTTGCTTGTTACCTAATTTAATGAATCACAGAATCACAGAATCGCTGAGGTTGGAAGGGACCTCTGGAGATCATCTAGTCCAACCCCCCTGCTCAAGCAGAGTCACCTAGAGCACATTGCACAGGATCGCATCCAGGCAGGTCCTGAATACCTCCAGAGAAGGAGACTCCACCACCTCTCTGGGCAACCTGGTCCAGTGCTCTGTCACCCTCACAGAGAAGAAGTTTTTCCTCATGTTCACATGGAACTGTCTGCATTTCAGTTTGTGCCTGTTGCCTCGTGTCCTGTCACTGGGCACCACTGAAAAGAGTCTGGTCCCATCATCTTGACACCCTCCCTTCAGATACTTGTACATGTTGATAAGATCTCCTCTCAGCCTTCTCTTCTCCAAGCTAAACAGGCCAAGCTCTCTCAGCCTTTCCTCATAAGAGAGATGTTCTAGTCCCCTAATCATCTTTGTAGCCCTTTGCTGCACTTGCTCCAGTAGTGCCACATCCCTCTTGTACTGGGGAGCCCAGAACTGCACACAGCACTCCAGATGTGGCCTCACCAGGGCTGAGTAGAGGGGGAGGATCACTTCCCTCGACCTGCTGGCAACACTCTTCCTAATGCACCCCAGGACACCATTGGCCTTCTTGGCCACAAGGGCACATTGCTGCCTCATGCTTAACTTGGTGTCCACCAGCACTCCCAGGTCCTTCTCCACAGAGCTGCTTTCCAGCAGGTCAACCCCCAACCTGTACTGGTGCATGGGGTTATTCCTCCCTAGGTGCAGGACCCTGCACTTCCCTTGGTTGAACTTCATGAGGTTCCTCTCTGCCCATCTCTCCAGCCTGTCCAGGTCCCTCTGAATGGCAGCACAGCCCTCTGGTGTAGCAGCCACTCCTCCCAGTCTTGGATCATCAGCAAACTTGCTGAGGGTGCACTCTGTCCCTTCCTCCAGGTCATTGATGAAGAAGTTGAACAGTACTGGACCCAGTACTGAACCCTGGGGGACACCGCTAGCTACAGGCCTCCAGCTAGACTCTGCACCACTGATCACAACTCTCTGAGCTCTGCCATTCAGCCAGTTCTCAATCCACCTCACTGTCCACTCATCTAACCCACACTTCCTGATCTTCCCTATGAGGATGTTATGGGAGACAGTGTCAAAAGCCTTGCTGAAGTCAAGGTAGACAACATCCACTGCTCTCCCCTCATCTACCCAGCCAGTCATTCCATCATAGAAGGCTATCAGATTGGTTAAGCATGATTTCCCCTTGGTGAAGCCATGCTGACTACTCCTGATCACCTTCTTTTCCTCCACATGCTTAGAGATGGCCTCCGGGATGAGCTGTTCCATCACCTTTCCAGGGATGGAAGTGAGGCTGACTGGCCTTAGTTCCCTGGGTGCTCCTTCTTGCCCTTTTTGAAGACTGGGGTGACATTGGCTTTCTTCCAGTCCTCAGGCACCTCTCCTGGTCTCCATGACCTTTCAAAGATGATGGAGAGTGGCCTAGCAATAATGTCCGCCAGCTCCCTCAGCACTCGTGGGTGCATCCCATCGGGGACCATGGATTTGTGGGTGTCAAGTTTGCTTAAATGATCTCTAACCCGATCCTCCTTGACCAAGGGAAAGTCTTCCTTTCTCCAGACTTTCTCTCTTGCCTCCTGAGGGCTGGCCTGAGCAGTAAAGACTGAAGCAAAGAAGGCATTCAGTATCTCGGCCTTCTCTGCATCCTTCGTCATCAGGGCACCCACCCCATTCAGCAGCGGGCCCACATTTTCCCTAGTCTTCCTCTTGCTACTGATGTGTTTGAAGAAGCCCTTCTTGTTGTCCTTGACATCTCTTGCCAGATTTAATTCCAAACGGGCCTTAGCCTTCCTCGTCGCATCCCTGTGTAATCTGACAACGTTCCTGTATTCCTCCCAAGTGGCCTGTCCCCCTTTCCACTTTCTGTATACTTCCTTCTTCTGGCTGAGTTTTGCCAGGAGCTCCTTGCTCATTCGTGCAGGTCTCCTGCCTCCTTTGCTTGACTTCCTACTCATAGGGACGCACTGCTCTTGAGCCTGGAGGAAGTGATGTTTGAATATTAACCGGCTCTCTTGAACACTCCTTCCTTCTAGGGCCCTCACCCATGGGATTCCTCCAAGTAGGTCCCTGAAGAGGCCAAAGTTTGCTCTCCTGAAGTCCAGGGCTGCGATCCTACTTGGTGCCCTGCTGCCTCCTCGCAGGATCCTGAACTCCACCATCTCATGGTCACTGCAGCCAAGGCAGCCCCCAACCTTCACATCTTCCACCAGTCCTTCTTTGTTTGTTAGTACGAGGTCCAGCAGCACACCTCTCCTTGTTGGCTCCTCCACCACCTGTGTCAAGAAGTTGTCACCAATGCTCTGCAGGAACCTCCGGGACTGTTTGTGCCTGGCTGTGTTGTCTCTCCAGCAGATATCAGGGTGGCTGAAGACCCCCATGAGAACCAAGGCCCAGGATCGTGAGGCTACTTCCAGCTGACTGGTAGGTCACAGATGTGGAAATTATGTCCTTTTGAATTCCATTGAGAGCTGGGAGTGCTTCTCCTAAATCATAGCACATAAACCACATGGTGTCTTGAAGGCATGGAACATTAGCCTTAACAGGATGTTGCTAGTGAGTAGAGGAAAATAAAATTATGAGAAGAAGGTAAGAAAAACTCAGGAAACTTATGACTTTGAGTAGGCAAGATACAAGAGCTATAAAACAAACAACATTGTGCTATTCATAGCATAGGATTAATAGCATGGAATAGGATGAATAGCATCCTATTTCAGAAAGGCATTTAAGCATATTCTTAAATTAACCTCTGCTCAAGAGACCATTTAAGCATATCTATAAACATTTTCTTAAACTCCACTGACATGTTGAAGTGCTAATCTGAATATACTTTTCCTGGACTCAGGCCAATACACAGCAAATAGCTTAAAATCACTCATGCCTTAGAGGATACCACATCTTGAAATATATTAATTGTGGTCACGTCTATCAATATTTTAAAGGCTAAAATCTAGAAAACAACCCTCTTTCCCCTATATACAAGTACTACTGTAAACCTCAAATATTAATCTCTTATGTTTTCTTTGACAAGAATCTATTCCCATAAAGGTGCCTGATCGAAGCCAGCAGATCCCTGGAGGAAGAAATTTCATTCTGCATCTGTAAGGGCTCCTCTCTGTCACAGGATTTCAGTGCACAGCATGAAGCTATCCATGAGCTGTGTCACTCAAAAAGGCCTCGAGAAACATTGGTGTATGTTGCATAGAGAGTCTGACTAAGCAGTATTGCCAAATGCTGCTCCAAATTATCATTCTTTTCAGAAGTCTCAAAAGTTTTATTAAATAGCTGCAAGAAGAAGAGATGAGTTTTAGATGAGTTCATTAACTTAATAATAGCAAAATTCAGGGCTCATTTTGGGGTCTAGTCAATAGATTGACTAGAATCACTGTTCTCACTTGATTTCATATGATGGATTACAGCTTAAACTAAAGATCGTGTATGTCCTCACAAATTCCCTCTAGTGACTCCCTTACTCTCTGCAGAAGCAGTAGTGCATTAGATGCCAAACTCTTGCAAGAAAAGCATTAAGAAGACAACATGACAAGGAAATTAACTTGTTTTACTACGATGGGGACAGCTGCAAGGTTGTGTATGTCTGTTTTTGTTTTGATGGGGATGACTTGCTACCACACCAGAGAGAAACGCTGTGAAACGCTGTGAAACGCTCTGTGGAAGAGCAGGGATCCATGAACCTCTATGGTAGAGCCACACATGAGCAAGAGTTGTGTCCTGTCTGGGTCTCAGGTTCAACACAGGAAAATCAGAGCAGAAGGACCTTGTCTCTGCCACAGTTTTTGTTTGACCTTGGAGAAAGTTGGTTTAGTTAAATATTGCTTGATCCTTGGTTGCTTAAATTCAGCCACCTCACAGTATAAATGACCTGATTTTATTAGGTGATGAATATTAATCAGGGATTGCAATAGGTGGTGTAAGTAACTTGCAGAATTTCTGTCACTGGAGATTTTATATAACAGCTTAAGCAAACGCCTGTTAGGAGACACCTAGGCATTGCTGACCCTGCTGTGGAACAGGGAGGTGCACTCAACTTCCAGACCTGTTTTCTAAGATTTATTTAAGTACATTCACCCTAAAAGGACATCGACATCTACATATGCTTTGGAAATGAGGCAATCTTTCTCTGCCACCTAAATGTGAGACTCAGTATCAAATGTGCACTTGGAATAATGCATAAATGTTTTTATGACTTTACAGATTGCTATGAAATCCTTGCAATGCATTTACAAATAGAATGAATGCTCTCATTAGGTATAAAAGAAAGTAATTTTGGTCTACATTTCAGTGGAAATTCAAAAGGTGCATAACAATCCCGTCTTTTGAGAAATACTTTTAACATTTTTCCTACCAATATTCTAGTTTGTGAGTGTTAAACTGTAAGTGTATAGTTTATAAATATTATAAATTTATAAATATTATACTATATAATATTATATAGTGCACATTAGACATATATGAATAATACAAAATGGTATTTTCTTAAAAGATATATTCAACTAGCCTACTTAAAATACTTCAAAGAAAACTGATTC
This sequence comes from Apteryx mantelli, assembly GCF_036417845.1. Taxonomy (NCBI): domain Eukaryota; kingdom Metazoa; phylum Chordata; class Aves; order Apterygiformes; family Apterygidae; genus Apteryx; species Apteryx mantelli. Next base: position 10,676,201 of record NC_090020.1, read on the forward strand.
ATGGGACTTCTCTCTGACAGACTTGCAATTACAAAGTACATGACAGATCCTTGAGTAGCAACAGGTTGGTACTTTTCATGAGCAGTTTTTATTTTCTCTTCACTTGCTTCTGCTTCTTGCAGCCTTGTTGTAATGGCGCCTAAAAGAAAAACATTTTTAATAGCATTTTTGATCAGCATTTCTGCAACCGGGAACTCAATACTGGCAACAATGAAGAAAACTTCTTTCAGTCAAGGCGCCAGTGGTTGCAAGGACAGCTGCTCTGGGGCTTAACTCTTTGGTGATATGTAGATGCTATCTCATCCTGAAGGGGACATTACTCCATTTCAAGAGCTATATAGCAGTTCTGTTTGCCACAGACAGGAAGCTCAACATTGAGAGATACTTCTGGTCTAACATACTGTGTGCTTTAACACAGAATAAAAATATAAACCTAAACCCTAGAAGAACTGTGCAGCATTTTGTGACTTTACTCCCAAGAAAAGGGAGTACATTACACAGACACTATCCCAGAAGATCATGAAAACTGAGTCTGACTCTTGGATTAAGAATTCTGACTAGAAAAAAGGAAAGCGTACAGTATGTTCGGAATGTTTGGAAAATAGTTAATTGATGACTGTTATTCAAGCAAAACAACTTGTAATCTTTGTTTTCTGAGTGGTGCGGAGATCTCAAGGTTTTTGTCACAGCAGAGGGGCAGCCTAAGTTCTCAAGGATTTTAGGAATGCAAATGTCAGTTGAATTATGCCAGGTTATACCAGCTGAGAAATGCTTTCCATGGAGAAGTCTGCTCACAGCTGTATGCAAATAACTGTATAAGTGATTTTCTGAGAGAGAGAAAGGTACTTAATTCTTTAGGGCTCCCTTAGTTACGTGGAGACCACATACAAGATGTCTTTCTTTCATAGTTGGGATGATGTATTTTACAATGCAGACCTTGGTCTGTTAAGATGTAGGTCATTGTAAGAATTTTACAACAAAAAGAATACAGCTGTATATGATGAGTATCACAATAGTTTCACATTTACCCTTATTTTGACAAAAGCCCTGTTTGACCAATAAAATGCAGCTGATTGCGAACAAGCATGGCAAGCATAATACTTACTAAGCCAAATGGGGCCACAGAGTAAACATTGCCATTAATAGAGATAAATAAATAATGTAAAATTGCAAGTTAGATGATAGAATGACAATACAGAAAGTTTTCATTTTCTAACAGGCTCTAGACAATTATTCTTTTCTCTGGTCCAAGGTGAAGTTGTCCTGCTGCCTATTACAAGCTTCTGCAGGTACTGACAAATACTGATTTCAATAACAACCACTGGAACAAAGTTTTTTAAACCTTGAATATTAAAATGGCTTGAAAACACTAATAAAATACACCATGGGAAGACTCGTGAGTAATTCGTTTCATTTTTTTAAAACAGTTTTATTCTAGTTTAGGCTATTTCAGTATTAATCCAGATTTTCAAAAGCTGGATGCTACTTAAATTAATCTGTAGAAGTAATTCTATCCAGGTGAAGCATAAAACCAAAAATCTTTCTACAACATCCTGCACAGATTTATGCCAGTCATTTCTTCTGGTGTCTTGCAGGGAACTGCAAGCATGTTTCCCGCCTTTGCTTCCTGCAGTGTGTTGATGAGTTCTTCACTCTCCAAGACATTTTCCTGAGAAGCAAGTAACGCTCTGAGACTTTTGTTTCCAATGGCCATCATCTGCGTTTTTAATCAGCACTGATGCACACAGTGAGGTGAAGTCTTTGATCTTCATGCTTTGGTTTCTCCAGGCACACAACGTCACCGGCAAAGATTTGAATTTCCGGTTGGCTGCTCTGTCACTTGTGCCCATTGCTCTTCCCTCACTTTGTTCAGCGCTCCAGCAGTTCCTGCTCATTCCCATAAGAACTAAGCCAGATTCTGGTTCGCCTCTCCCCCGTTTTGCGCATCTTCAGTGGCATGAAGGCGCTGCTCCAATAAGTAAAGGTGGACTCTTCAAGGGGCAGAGGGATGAGTACCCGACAGGCAAGGTGAGGGACCATGTCCTCAGTGTCCAAATTAGAGGCTTGGTTCTTGGGGTAGGGGAAATCTGGTCAGAGGTGCTGACCCTTCTTTGGCTGATCTACATAATATCGGGGCTTGTAAGGGCTCCTGTCTTGACCGAGTCTCTGCTTCCCCTTTCAGCCCACATGATAAACACAGATGAGCTGGGGAGATGAAGTTCTGCATCTTCAAGAAACTACACGGGTTCTGAAACCTTAAAATAGCCAAGGATTCAGACAGCAAAGTCTTCTTTAGCTTCTTGGAGGGAGTCCACAAAAGCAGATACTAAAATATCACATTTGGCTAATTGTTACACCTAGCTGATATAAATTATGAGGTAATTACAATGTTTCCCCTGTTTATGGCTAGGAACAGGGCAACCTTTGCAGGTGCACAGGGAACACAAACTAGAGCACAGATCCAGAAAGGACATTCAATATATATTTAAAAACAACTACAGGACTACTCCCATTTTTTTCCAGGAGTTTAACAAGTATGTTAACAAGTATGCATAAAGTTAAGAAAATTTTTACCTCATGAACTGAGGGCTTTAGAGATTATGTATGAAAGACTAACACTTTCTGTTAATCCCATGTTATTGTTACAAATGTATTTGATATTGTGATATTAAAAAGTAAGATGTAAGTGACACATTTTAAAAATAAGTAGTATGAATTTAAAGTGATGAAATACTCTTCAAATCACCTAATATAGGCCTTATATTATGAGGTGAGAGTCTTGCGCTATTATAACACTGACTGAGGACAATCTCCTTCCATCTTCTTCTGCGATGAACACATATTTAGGACATATCCTTTATTATATATGTGTAACAATATTGACTGCACAAGGTCTGGAGAAACCAGATGGTGTTTGGAGCAACCAGTTGGAGAGGCCCCTGCTGTGAGTAGGGGCCTGGACGAGATGACCCTTGCAGGTCCTCAGCACAGCGGGTCCTGTTTGTTCCACACTCTTCAAACTAAGTCCAGCTCTCCTGAAGATGAACTGTCAGCAGTTCATCATCATCATTAAACACAGTGGTGGAAAATATCTACACGTTCAGAGTTGTAGAAAAACACTTTAAGAGGAAGAAATAAAGGTTCTTGAGGTTGTTAATATTTCTCGTGAGCTGGCAGTTCATGTCTTTTTTTATACTGTGTCGAATTAAATTCAAAAAGAACTACTGGAACGGTTTGAAAGCCACAGATCTCATCACTCAGTCTTCTAGGCCAGATCTGGTTACAGTGAAACTGATTATAGTAACTTGAATGCACCCTTGTATCACCTGAGATAATTTCGAAATTTCCTCCCTGCTGAGTAATGCAAGCAAACAGTGATTAATTATGGTAACTATAAATGAGTGCTACATGCAGTAAGAGTTTTAGTTGAGAAGGGATTTTCCATCTTAACTAAAAGTAGAAAATTTCATAACATATTCACAATTTTTCATTTAGTTTGAAATTTCATGTGCTTATTTCTTTCCAAAAATAAACTGGCGAAGTTCAAAGAAACCTTTGAAGTAACACAAAGTCAGAAAAGCAAATCTATGTTTAAAATAAGTCAAATGCATCTCTAAGTAAACTCACAGAAAGAGGATAAAGGGAATTGCTTAGAAATAAACCTGTTTAACTCCTGGATTCTTGCACTGCTAACCATACTTTCTAAGCATTCTTGCTGAATTCTTTCTCTAATTGTCAGTATAACATTTCCTGTAACAGATACTTTTATTTTTCATTTATTTAAAGAACTAAGAATTCTTTCTCTTTCCTCATTCTTTATGTTTCCTCTGTTTGTAATTTAAAATATATAAAAAAGGTTCGCAGTAACATGGATCAGCAGAATCAGAAAGACCTCCATGTCCTTTTAATAAAGACAGATGAAAATGATGAGACCAGGACACATTCAAGGAACAATACCACATGATACCTCAGGAAAGTAGTGTGGATTTGGTAAGTCAGATGTGATGTAGAAACTGAAGTTTTAATCATAATCAGCATCAGAATCTCCAAAGCGATTCCAATCGCCAAAGCAATTACAAATCTGCAAAACTTTTTCAATGTGAAATAAAAGTCAGTATTATAAAAAGAGGTTTAAAGGCAGGTGTGGAGGAAAAAGGATGAGCAGGGAGGCACTGCGGGGCGGAACATGGGAAGGTTGTAACGGGCGGAGCACTGCTGCCGGAGAAGAAGGCGGGGCTTTACAGCATTATAAAAGAGCAGGACACGCTTCATTAAACGCCATTTTGCCACTCCTCATATTGGTGTCTGTGTGGTGATGGTCCGGGGCCTGGGGAGAAGGCCCCGTGCCTCCTCGGTAAGAACGAGAACGGTAACAAGTGGTGACCCCGACGTGATTCCGAGGAGGCGGCTCGGCCGGCGTAGGCGCCGGGAGCGTGAGGAAGGGATCCGGATCCGGAACCATGGAGGCCATATGTAAGGTAGTGATGGCCTGCGCCAAGGAATGGCAGGCGCCGCTGAAGGCGAGCGCGATACGAGCGTGTGTAGAGAGGCTCGTGAAGGAGGGAGTGATTACTTCTCCTATGGAGATTCTGCGGGAGGAACTGTGGCTGCAATGCACAGCAGCGCTGGCGGAGTTCCCGATGAACGGGGGATCCGCGAGGGAGTTAAAGGCGTGGGGGCTGATAAGAATGCTCCTGCGGAGAGCGAGGGAGGAACGGGAGACGTGGAAGGCGGCTAGAGAGGCACTTAGACGGAGTGGGATACGCGTGGGGTCGACGGAGATAGAGGGAGCGGCGGAGGAGACGGCACCAGAGGGGGGAGAGGAGCGGGTCGAAGAGCAAGGGGAGGAACAACGGGACGGAGGTTTGGTGATGCCAGCCGGGTTGGGAGAAGAGGCTTCGCGTGCCCCTCCACCACACTACCCCTGGGACGAGTTGCGACAGGCAGACAGAGCAGGACAACCTTGCCCCGTCGCGCCCAGTGAGCCCGAGGGGGAAGGAGAAAGGGGGGAGAATGAGCGAGAGAATGAGCGAGGGAATGAGCGAGAGAATGAGCGAGAGAATGAGAGAATGAGCGAGAGAATGAGCGAGGGAGAATACGAACACCGAATGAGTGGCTCCCCGGGGCACTCATGGTACCTGATAAGAGCTGGAATCAGGGCGAGTCAGCGGCCAAAGATGGCGCCGGGGACAGAGAAAGAGGGCGGAGGAGAGTCACCTTCGATAGTACGAGACGAGCCAGTGGGAGGGAACGGGTGAGCGAGGATGAGATGGACAGCCTTACAAGGCGGTTTCAAGAAGTCTATCGGGGGGGGGAGTGTGAGGGAGGCGTGAGAGCGGAGGAGGTGGAGGAGGATGTGGAGATAGGACTAGAGCAGGCGCTGCGGCTCATGCGGAGGCTGGAGAGAGAAGTACAAAAACAACAGCGGATGCTGCAGCGACTGGCCGACACACGATCCCAGGACGGTTCCAGTGGCGAAAAGCCCCGAGCCGAGTTATACCTGCCAGATTGGCAACTATCAGTGGGGGCGGTGACATTACGGGGTCTTAAACTCACGGCACCCCCTGAAACGCCATCGGCGCTGCCGGTACGCCTGGCGCCCGGAGGTCTCATAGAATGGACGCCCATCGACCCAAAGGCCGTGTATGAAGAACTCGGGAAGCTAGTAAAGGTAGAGCCACCCTGGACAAAGATAAAACAGACACACGCAGAGAGCTTCACTGAATTCTGTGACAGGCTCCAGCGGGCCATTGCAGAGTCAGACTTGCCCCCTGAGGCCCAGGGTCCAGTCATGATGGAGTGCCTCTGGCAGCAGAGTGACGCCATGACTCAGGACATCCTGAAAACGATCCCTAAAGGAACACCACTTTCGGTTGTCATCCGCACGGTACTGCAAAAACAGAATCAGGGAACAGCAGCAGCGCAGGCTCTTGTCACGGCGGTGGACCAGATGAGAAAGGGACCACAGCGTTGCTTCTCTTGTGGATATCACAGGGAAGAGGGTATGCTGCGGTAAAACGGGAGGAGCAGATAAGATGGGTTCCAATGAAATGCATAAAACCTGACCTAAATGCACGTACGGGAGGGTCTGGGGTGTAACTAATCATTCTTGGTGAGATTCCATCCTGAACAGGGCGACGCCAGACGGGATGCTGCTGCATGGCTGCATTGATGTTTATCGCCGGCTTCATGATTCCGGGGACCGCAGAGTCATACTGGAGGAGATGAGCACAGGCGCACAGAGCAGCTCACTACTGCATCCCGTTCAACCCCGAGGCGGGGCCGACAGAGACTTTCCTGACGGGGAACAAGTCAACACAGGGGCGTGGATCTTGTCATGGTTTGATTAGAAATGGCTTATAACACTAGGCTTGATAGCACTCACAGTAGTAATAGCGATATGCTGCGGCTTGCTAATTCTGAATTATTGCTTACGGCATGTACGGCTTAACTGCTTGATAGACATGAGCATAGAGTATATCAATTAATAGTACAGAAAAAAGAGGTTCTAGACAGGATATTTGCATGAGAAGCGGTAGACTAGGCGTAGCGGAAGATCACGCGGTGTGACGCGCAGCCTAGGGGTGGAAACGAAGTGCACCTGTATGTAAGCTTGCACGCAGCCCACATTAAACGCCATTAGACGAATGGCTAACTAACCTGTTTGGCAATCTACCACAGTGGCTAACAGGACTGCTCGCTGAAGGCTTGCACATTTTGTTAATCCTCATAGTTATAGCCTTATGCCTGTGTATAGTACTGAGCTGTGTTAAGACAGCCTGGCTGAAAGTAGCGGGCCGCGTCTGGATTGCTCGACAACAAGAAGGAGAAATTCTGGAGGAATGGCTGGGCTTTGGGGGGGGGGAATATAGTCTGTTGGAAATGAGCAATCCCGCCTATGCCTTTAAGGTTTTCCCTGAACCGACGAAGACAAGGACACCGCCTGCGTTAAGAAGCGGAAGAAGGGGAGGCAGCACACAGCTCCGCTCACGAAGCTACTAATGCAAGGAACCACCCGATGGCGGTCCCGTCGAGACACGCTGCACTTCCACGTGTTTTGTTGCGTCCCGCTCGATATAACGAAACAACGTTGATGGGAGAGGGGGAGATGTGGAGGAAAAAGGATGAGCAGGGAGGCACTGCGGGGCGGAACATGGGAAGGTTGTAACGGGCGGAGCACTGCTGCCGGAGAAGAAGGCGGGGCTTTACAGCATTATAAAAGAGCAGGACACGCTTCATTAAACGCCATTTTGCCACTCCTCATATTGGTGTCTGTGTGGTGATGGTCCGGGGCCTGGGGAGAAGGCCCCGTGCCTCCTCGGTAAGAACGAGAACGGTAACAAGTGGTGACCCCGACGTGATTCCGAGGAGGCGGCTCGGCCGGCGTAGGCGCCGGGAGCGTGAGGAAGGGATCCGGATCCGGAACCATGGAGGCCATATGTAAGGTAGTGATGGCCTGCGCCAAGGAATGGCGGGCGCCGCTGAAGGCGAGCGCGATACGAGCGTGTGTAGAGAGGCTCGTGAAGGAGGGAGTGATTACTTCTCCTATGGAGATTCTGCGGGAGGAACTGTGGCTGCAATGCACAGCAGCGCTGGCGGAGTTCCCGATGAACGGGGGATCCGCGAGGGAGTTAAAGGCGTGGGGGCTGATAAGAATGCTCCTGCGGAGAGCGAGGGAGGAACGGGAGACGTGGAAGGCGGCTAGAGAGGCACTTAGACGGAGTGGGATACGCGTGGGGTCGACGGAGATAGAGGGAGCGGCGGAGGAGACGGCGCCAGAGGGGGGAGAGGAGCGGGTCGAAGAGCAAGGGGAGGAACAACGGGACGGAGGTTTGGTGATGCCAGCCGGGTTGGGAGAAGAGGCTTCGCGTGCCCCTCCACCACACTACCCCTGGGACGAGTTGCGACAGGCAGACAGAGCAGGACAACCTTGCCCCGTCGCGCCCAGTGAGCCCGAGGGGGAAGGAGAAAGGGGGGAGAATGAGCGAGAGAATGAGCGAGGGAATGAGCGAGAGAATGAGCGAGAGAATGAGAGAATGAGCGAGAGAATGAGCGAGGGAGAATACGAACACCGAATGAGTGGCTCCCCGGGGCACTCATGGTACCTGATAAGAGCTGGAATCAGGGCGAGTCAGCGGCCAAAGATGGCGCCGGGGACAGAGAAAGAGGGCGGAGGAGAGTCACCTTCGATAGTACGAGACGAGCCAGTGGGAGGGAACGGGTGAGCGAGGATGAGATGGACAGCCTTACAAGGCGGTTTCAAGAAGTCTATCGGGGGGGGGAGTGTGAGGGAGGCGTGAGAGCGGAGGAGGTGGAGGAGGATGTGGAGATAGGACTAGAGCAGGCGCTGCGGCTCATGCGGAGGCTGGAGAGAGAAGTACAAAAACAACAGCGGATGCTGCAGCGACTGGCCGACACACGATCCCAGGACGGTTCCAGTGGCGAAAAGCCCCGAGCCGAGTTATACCTGCCAGATTGGCAACTATCAGTGGGGGCGGTGACATTACGGGGTCTTAAACTCACGGCACCCCCTGAAACGCCATCGGCGCTGCCGGTACGCCTGGCGCCCGGAGGTCTCATAGAATGGACGCCCATCGACCCAAAGGCCGTGTATGAAGAACTCGGGAAGCTAGTAAAGGTAGAGCCACCCTGGACAAAGATAAAACAGACACACGCAGAGAGCTTCACTGAATTCTGTGACAGGCTCCAGCGGGCCATTGCAGAGTCAGACTTGCCCCCTGAGGCCCAGGGTCCAGTCATGATGGAGTGCCTCTGGCAGCAGAGTGACGCCATGACTCAGGACATCCTGAAAACGATCCCTAAAGGAACACCACTTTCGGTTGTCATCCGCACGGTACTGCAAAAACAGAATCAGGGAACAGCAGCAGCGCAGGCTCTTGTCACGGCGGTGGACCAGATGAGAAAGGGACCACAGCGTTGCTTCTCTTGTGGATATCACAGGGAAGAGGGTATGCTGCGGTAAAACGGGAGGAGCAGATAAGATGGGTTCCAATGAAATGCATAAAACCTGACCTAAATGCACGTACGGGAGGGTCTGGGGTGTAACTAATCATTCTTGGTGAGATTCCATCCTGAACAGGGCGACGCCAGACGGGATGCTGCTGCATGGCTGCATTGATGCTTATCGCCGGCTTCATGATTCCGGGGACCGCAGAGTCATACTGGAGGAGATGAGCACAGGCGCACAGAGCAGCTCACTACTGCATCCCGTTCAACCCCGAGGCGGGGCCGACAGAGACTTTCCTGACGGGGAACAAGTCAACACAGGGGCGTGGATCTTGTCATGGTTTGATTAGAAATGGCTTATAACACTAGGCTTGATAGCACTCACAGTAGTAATAGCGATATGCTGCGGCTTGCTAATTCTGAATTATTGCTTACGGCATGTACGGCTTAACTGCTTGATAGACATGAGCATAGAGTATATCAATTAATAGTACAGAAAAAAGAGGTTCTAGACAGGATATTTGCATGAGAAGCGGTAGACTAGGCGTAGCGGAAGATCATGCGGTGTGACGCGCAGCCTAGGGGTGGAAACGAAGTGCACCTGTATGTAAGCTTGCACGCAGCCCACAATAAACGCCATTAGACGAATGGCTAACTAACCTGTTTGGCAATCTACCACAGTGGCTAACAGGACTGCTCGCTGAAGGCTTGCACATTTTGTTAATCCTCATAGTTATAGCCTTATGCCTGTGTATAGTACTGAGCTGTGTTAAGACAGCCTGGCTGAAAGTAGCGGGCCGCGTCTGGATTGCTCGACAACAAGAAGGAGAAATTCTGGAGGAATGGCTGGGCTTTGGGGGGGGGGAATATAGTCTGTTGGAAATGAGCAATCCCGCCTATGCCTTTAAGGTTTTCCCTGAACCGACGAAGACAAGGACACCGCCTGCGTTAAGAAGCGGAAGAAGGGGAGGCAGCACACAGCTCCGCTCACGAAGCTACTAATGCAAGGAACCACCCGATGGCGGTCCCGTCGAGACACGCTGCACTTCCACGTGTTTTGTTGCGTCCCGCTCGATATAACGAAACAACGTTGATGGGAGAGGGGGAGATGTGGAGGAAAAAGGATGAGCAGGGAGGCACTGCGGGGCGGAACATGGGAAGGTTGTAACGGGCGGAGCACTGCTGCCGGAGAAGAAGGCGGGGCTTTACAGCATTATAAAAGAGCAGGACACGCTTCATTAAACGCCATTTTGCCACTCCTCATATTGGTGTCTGTGTGGTGATGGTCCGGGGCCTGGGGAGAAGGCCCCGTGCCTCCTCGGTAAGAACGAGAACGGTAACAAGTGGTGACCCCGACGTGATTCCGAGGAGGCGGCTCGGCCGGCGTAGGCGCCGGGAGCGTGAGGAAGGGATCCGGATCCGGAACCATGGAGGCCATATGTAAGGTAGTGATGGCCTGCGCCAAGGAATGGCGGGCGCCGCTGAAGGCGAGCGCGATACGAGCGTGTGTAGAGAGGCTCGTGAAGGAGGGAGTGATTACTTCTCCTATGGAGATTCTGCGGGAGGAACTGTGGCTGCAATGCACAGCAGCGCTGGCGGAGTTCCCGATGAACGGGGGATCCGCGAGGGAGTTAAAGGCGTGGGGGCTGATAAGAATGCTCCTGCGGAGAGCGAGGGAGGAACGGGAGACGTGGAAGGCGGCTAGAGAGGCACTTAGAGGGAGTGGGATACGCGTGGGGTCGACGGAGATAGAGGGAGCGGCGGAGGAGACGGCGCCAGAGGGGGGAGAGGAGCGGGTCGAAGAGCAAGGGGAGGAACAACGGGACGGAGGTTTGGTGATGCCAGCCGGGTTGGGAGAAGAGGCTTCGCGTGCCCCTCCACCACACTACCCCTGGGACGAGTTGCGACAGGCAGACAGAGCAGGACAACCTTGCCCCGTCGCGCCCAGTGAGCCCGAGGGGGAAGGAGAAAGGGGGGAGAATGAGCGAGAGAATGAGCGAGGGAATGAGCGAGAGAATGAGCGAGAGAATGAGAGAATGAGCGAGAGAATGAGCGAGGGAGAATACGAACACCGAATGAGTGGCTCCCCGGGGCACTCATGGTACCTGATAAGAGCTGGAATCAGGGCGAGTCAGCGGCCAAAGATGGCGCCGGGGACAGAGAAAGAGGGCGGAGGAGAGTCACCTTCGATAGTACGAGACGAGCCAGTGGGAGGGAACGGGTGAGCGAGGATGAGATGGACAGCCTTACAAGGCGGTTTCAAGAAGTCTATCGGGGGGGGGAGTGTGAGGGAGGCGTGAGAGCGGAGGAGGTGGAGGAGGATGTGGAGATAGGACTAGAGCAGGCGCTGCGGCTCATGCGGAGGCTGGAGAGAGAAGTACAAAAACAACAGCGGATGCTGCAGCGACTGGCCGACACACGATCCCAGGACGGTTCCAGTGGCGAAAAGCCCCGAGCCGAGTTATACCTGCCAGATTGGCAACTATCAGTGGGGGCGGTGACATTACGGGGTCTTAAACTCACGGCACCCCCTGAAACGCCATCGGCGCTGCCGGTACGCCTGGCGCCCGGAGGTCTCATAGAATGGACGCCCATCGACCCAAAGGCCGTGTATGAAGAACTCGGGAAGCTAGTAAAGGTAGAGCCACCCTGGACAAAGATAAAACAGACACACGCAGAGAGCTTCACTGAATTCTGTGACAGGCTCCAGCGGGCCATTGCAGAGTCAGACTTGCCCCCTGAGGCCCAGGGTCCAGTCATGATGGAGTGCCTCTGGCAGCAGAGTGACGCCATGACTCAGGACATCCTGAAAACGATCCCTAAAGGAACACCACTTTCGGTTGTCATCCGCACGGTACTGCAAAAACAGAATCAGGGAACAGCAGCAGCGCAGGCTCTTGTCACGGCGGTGGACCAGATGAGAAAGGGACCACAGCGTTGCTTCTCTTGTGGATATCACAGGGAAGAGGGTATGCTGCGGTAAAACGGGAGGAGCAGATAAGATGGGTTCCAATGAAATGCATAAAACCTGACCTAAATGCACGTACGGGAGGGTCTGGGGTGTAACTAATCATTCTTGGTGAGATTCCATCCTGAACAGGGCGACGCCAGACGGGATGCTGCTGCATGGCTGCATTGATGCTTATCGCCGGCTTCATGATTCCGGGGACCGCAGAGTCATACTGGAGGAGATGAGCACAGGCGCACAGAGCAGCTCACTACTGCATCCCGTTCAACCCCGAGGCGGGGCCGACAGAGACTTTCCTGACGGGGAACAAGTCAACACAGGGGCGTGGATCTTGTCATGGTTTGATTAGAAATGGCTTATAACACTAGGCTTGATAGCACTCACAGTAGTAATAGCGATATGCTGCGGCTTGCTAATTCTGAATTATTGCTTACGGCATGTACGGCTTAACTGCTTGATAGACATGAGCATAGAGTATATCAATTAATAGTACAGAAAAAAGAGGTTCTAGACAGGATATTTGCATGAGAAGCGGTAGACTAGGCGTAGCGGAAGATCACGCGGTGTGACGCGCAGCCTAGGGGTGGAAACGAAGTGCACCTGTATGTAAGCTTGCACGCAGCCCACAATAAACGCCATTAGACGAATGGCTAACTAACCTGTTTGGCAATCTACCACAGTGGCTAACAGGACTGCTCGCTGAAGGCTTGCACATTTTGTTAATCCTCATAGTTATAGCCTTATGCCTGTGTATAGTACTGAGCTGTGTTAAGACAGCCTTGCTGAAAGTAGCGGGCCGCGTCTGGATTGCTCGACAACAAGAAGGAGAAATTCTGGAGGAATGGCTGGGCTTTGGGGGGGGGGAATATAGTCTGTTGGAAATGAGCAATCCCGCCTATGCCTTTAAGGTTTTCCCTGAACCGACGAAGACAAGGACACCGCCTGCGTTAAGAAGCGGAAGAAGGGGAGGCAGCACACAGCTCCGCTCACGAAGCTACTAATGCAAGGAACCACCCGATGGCGGTCCCGTCGAGACACGCTGCACTTCCACGTGTTTTGTTGCGTCCCGCTCGATATAACGAAACAACGTTGATGGGAGAGGGGGAGATGTGGAGGAAAAAGGATGAGCAGGGAGGCACTGCGGGGCGGAACATGGGAAGGTTGTAACGGGCGGAGCACTGCTGCCGGAGAAGAAGGCGGGGCTTTACAGCATTATAAAAGAGCAGGACACGCTTCATTAAACGCCATTTTGCCACTCCTCATATTGGTGTCTGTGTGGTGATGGTCCGGGGCCTGGGGAGAAGGCCCCGTGCCTCCTCGGTAAGAACGAGAACGGTAACAAGTGGTGACCCCGACGTGATTCCGAGGAGGCGGCTCGGCCGGCGTAGGCGCCGGGAGCGTGAGGAAGGGATCCGGATCCGGAACCATGGAGGCCATATGTAAGGTAGTGATGGCCTGCGCCAAGGAATGGCGGGCGCCGCTGAAGGCGAGCGCGATACGAGCGTGTGTAGAGAGGCTCGTGAAGGAGGGAGTGATTACTTCTCCTATGGAGATTCTGCGGGAGGAACTGTGGCTGCAATGCACAGCAGCGCTGGCGGAGTTCCCGATGAACGGGGGATCCGCGAGGGAGTTAAAGGCGTGGGGGCTGATAAGAATGCTCCTGCGGAGAGCGAGGGAGGAACGGGAGACGTGGAAGGCGGCTAGAGAGGCACTTAGAGGGAGTGGGATACGCGTGGGGTCGACGGAGATAGAGGGAGCGGCGGAGGAGACGGCGCCAGAGGGGGGAGAGGAGCGGGTCGAAGAGCAAGGGGAGGAACAACGGGACGGAGGTTTGGTGATGCCAGCCGGGTTGGGAGAAGAGGCTTCGCGTGCCCCTCCACCACACTACCCCTGGGACGAGTTGCGACAGGCAGACAGAGCAGGACAACCTTGCCCCGTCGCGCCCAGTGAGCCCGAGGGGGAAGGAGAAAGGGGGGAGAATGAGCGAGAGAATGAGCGAGGGAATGAGCGAGAGAATGAGCGAGAGAATGAGAGAATGAGCGAGAGAATGAGCGAGGGAGAATACGAACACCGAATGAGTGGCTCCCCGGGGCACTCATGGTACCTGATAAGAGCTGGAATCAGGGCGAGTCAGCGGCCAAAGATGGCGCCGGGGACAGAGAAAGAGGGCGGAGGAGAGTCACCTTCGATAGTACGAGACGAGCCAGTGGGAGGGAACGGGTGAGCGAGGATGAGATGGACAGCCTTACAAGGCGGTTTCAAGAAGTCTATCGGGGGGGGGAGTGTGAGGGAGGCGTGAGAGCGGAGGAGGTGGAGGAGGATGTGGAGATAGGACTAGAGCAGGCGCTGCGGCTCATGCGGAGGCTGGAGAGAGAAGTACAAAAACAACAGCGGATGCTGCAGCGACTGGCCGACACACGATCCCAGGACGGTTCCAGTGGCGAAAAGCCCCGAGCCGAGTTATACCTGCCAGATTGGCAACTATCAGCGGGGGCGGTGACATTACGGGGTCTTAAACTCACGGCACCCCCTGAAACGCCATCGGCGCTGCCGGTACGCCTGGCGCCCGGAGGTCTCATAGAATGGACGCCCATCGACCCAAAGGCCGTGTATGAAGAACTCGGGAAGCTAGTAAAGGTAGAGCCACCCTGGACAAAGATAAAACAGACACACGCAGAGAGCTTCACTGAATTCTGTGACAGGCTCCAGCGGGCCATTGCAGAGTCAGACTTGCCCCCTGAGGCCCAGGGTCCGGTCATGATGGAGTGCCTCTGGCAGCAGAGTGACGCCATGACTCAGGACATCCTGAAAACGATCCCTAAAGGAACACCACTTTCGGTTGTCATCCGCACGGTACTGCAAAAACAGAATCAGGGAACAGCAGCAGCGCAGGCTCTTGTCACGGCGGTGGACCAGATGAGAAAGGGACCACAGCGTTGCTTCTCTTGTGGATATCACAGGGAAGAGGGTATGCTGCGGTAAAACGGGAGGAGCAGATAAGATGGGTTCCAATGAAATGCATAAAACCTGACCTAAATGCACGTACGGGAGGGTCTGGGGTGTAACTAATCATTCTTGGTGAGATTCCATCCTGAACAGGGCGACGCCAGACGGGATGCTGCTGCATGGCTGCATTGATGTTTATCGCCGGCTTCATGATTCCGGGGACCGCAGAGTCATACTGGAGGAGATGAGCACAGGCGCACAGAGCAGCTCACTACTGCATCCCGTTCAACCCCGAGGCGGGGCCGACAGAGACTTTCCTGACGGGGAACAAGTCAACACAGGGGCGTGGATCTTGTCATGGTTTGATTAGAAATGGCTTATAACACTAGGCTTGATAGCACTCACAGTAGTAATAGCGATATGCTGCGGCTTGCTAATTCTGAATTATTGCTTACGGCATGTACGGCTTAACTGCTTGATAGACATGAGCATAGAGTATATCAATTAATAGTACAGAAAAAAGAGGTTCTAGACAGGATATTTGCATGAGAAGCGGTAGACTAGGCGTAGCGGAAGATCACGCGGTGTGACGCGCAGCCTAGGGGTGGAAACGAAGTGCACCTGTATGTAAGCTTGCACGCAGCCCACATTAAACGCCATTAGACGAATGGCTAACTAACCTGTTTGGCAATCTACCACAGTGGCTAACAGGACTGCTCGCTGAAGGCTTGCACATTTTGTTAATCCTCATAGTTATAGCCTTATGCCTGTGTATAGTACTGAGCTGTGTTAAGACAGCCTTGCTGAAAGTAGCGGGCCGCGTCTGGATTGCTCGACAACAAGAAGGAGAAATTCTGGAGGAATGGCTGGGCTTTGGGGGGGGGGAATATAGTCTGTTGGAAATGAGCAATCCCGCCTATGCCTTTAAGGTTTTCCCTGAACCGACGAAGACAAGGACACCGCCTGCGTTAAGAAGCAGAAGAAGGGGAGGCAGCACACAGCTCCGCTCACGAAGCTACTAATGCAAGGAACCACCCGATGGCGGTCCCGTCGAGACACGCTGCACTTCCACGTGTTTTGTTGCGTCCCGCTCGATATAACGAAACAACGTTGATGGGAGAGGGGGAGATGTGGAGGAAAAAGGATGAGCAGGGAGGCACTGCGGGGCGGAACATGGGAAGGTTGTAACGGGCGGAGCACTGCTGCCGGAGAAGAAGGCGGGGCTTTACAGCATTATAAAAGAGCAGGACACGCTTCATTAAACGCCATTTTGCCACTCCTCATATTGGTGTCTGTGTGGTGATGGTCCGGGGCCTGGGGAGAAGGCCCCGTGCCTCCTCGGTAAGAACGAGAACGGTAACAGGCAGGTTAAACTTTAGAAATAGAACTTGGTTAAAGTTTAAACTTTGTTAAACTTTAGAAATAGAAAGCAAGTCAAAATGGAAATGCAAGAAAAGAAAAGTTGCTGTTAAAACAAAACTAATTTAACACAGTTCTCTACACAGTAAAAATAATATCTTCATGTTCCCCTATTCTTTTCTGTATTTTAACTCTACTTTAGCCCTTCTGCATTTTTCATAGAATGTTCTACATGTTAACAAAAGAAATTATCCTTGGATTAAACACATTGTGTTGTGTAAGTAGGAAACACTATCCACAGAGAGGAGAAAGAATTCTTTACTAACTTGACACTGAAAGATAAAGCAAGGTATTCATCCCTTGGGGACTTAGACCAAAAGTAATTCAAACACCTACTATGCAGAGAAATATTCATACTGAAGTTAATAGAATAGGTAGGTGCTAAAAATTCTGTATATATTTAGGTCTTTGCTGGAGTAGGATTATTTTCCCAGTTGCATAATTCCAAAGTGCAATTTTAACGCTGACCCTTATGAGGCAGGGATTTAAAGAAAGTCTGAAGATGAAGAGAAAATACACACTATGGGCCTGAGGCATTGGCAGTCTGACCACATGAAGCAGCAAAGCAGCCTCTGGCCAAAGAAAGACACAGGTTGGGAAGAAGGCATGCAAGAAGGAGGCGAGAGCAAGTGCATGATGCTCCCCTTAGGCACCTGGTGCTTAGGACAGCCCGGAGCGGAACTCATGCTCTTCCACCACCTGCCCAGGAGGTGGCATCAGGAGCACATCAATCAGCTCTGGCTTCTAGCAGAATGGAGTGTCTCTGTGCTGAAGATGTCAGGCCCGGCACACTGGAAGAGGCAGGAAAAGGAAGCCCTTCAAGGCGGGATGAGTGAAGCTGTAGTAGAAGAGGCCCCTAATGCTCACCTTGCACTCGCTGTCTGCACAGAGCTGGGCGAGGGAGGGAGGAGAGGCTTGTGCTTGCAGAGCAGAGACTTCTTCCCCACACACTGCAGGGATCAAAGCCGCAAAGTGTTCTCCAGAGGCTCCAAAAGCACCACAGTCTGCCACACCACTTGGCTCCTTTGCCAGGAGCTGTCGTGTTCAGCTACCCTCTCAGCAACGGACACCTCCAAAATCAGAAAGAAAGCCTTTGGATCCTCAGAGGGATTTCTCTCCCTGAACTGTCAGCTTGTGAAAGGACACCCACAGCTGGCAATAGGGGCTGTGGCTGAAAATGCAGTACCAAGAGTGGAGTTAGGTGCCAGCCTGGCATCAGCGCCGTCCTCTGAGTTCTCCCTAGCCCTCATGTCATGGGCAGAGAAGCTGCTTGGCAAGAGAAAGGAAAAGAAAACTGCTGGGAGGGCAACAGAAACGCCAAAGCACAGCTCCTGCTCTTTTGCAAACACGCAAGAAGCGCTGACTCCGTCAGCCTCTTGCTCTTGGCTTAGGTGCTCCTAGCAAAAGGCTCCAAAGGAACCCCTCCGTGCTAGCAAGGGTAAGCGGGCCTGTCTTTACGTTGCCCCTGGCCAAAGGCTCCTCCTTGGTGCTTGGAAGACATTTTGGAGCCCAGCCGCCTGGCTCGGCAACGATTGACCTTCCCTTGCTCAGGCGAGGACATGCTTGGGCAGCTCCTGTTTTTCTCTTGCCAGGGCTGAGGGCTCCGGGCTGCTTCTGCCACCCTGGCAAGGGCAGCCCGGGGCACTGTGCGCTGCTGCTGCGCGGGCTTGGGGCGCCTTGTGGGGCCCTGTGGTGCCGTGTGGGGCCGGGGCCGGGGCTGCGGCTGCGGCTGCCCAGGGCAGGTGTGCGGCAGCGCCACAGGGCTGGCGACGACGGCCAGGGCTGGCCGCTGGCCCTGCACAGGGGCTGCCAGCGCCCCCGACACAGCACAGAGCACGAGTCACAAAGGCAGAGGGCTGTCACCGCGGCGCCCGCAGGCGCTGGTCCCGCAGCGCGGCCGCCCCCACGGCAGTGCAGCCTGGGCCAGCGCCGGCTGCAGCAGCCTCGGCCAGGTGAGTGGCGCGGGGGGCGAGGCTGGGCTGCACGAGGGCCGGGCCACCAGCGCCAGCCCCGCGGCTTCCTCGCACGCCCGCCCGCCCGCCCGGCCGCAAGGGCCGAGCTGTGCACAGCAGCGCCTTGGGCCGGCCACGGGGCCGCCTTGGCAGCTGCTCGCGCAAGTGCTGCCGGCTCCTGCTGCCAAGCTGCCTGCTCTCTCGCAGCCAGCCCCGCTCACTCTCCCATCTCCCATCTCCTACAGGCCATGGCTGTGTGTCTTGTCCTCGTCCTGGCTGTGCTGGGCATCGTCCAGCGCCCGCTCCAGGTCAGTGACCAGGTGGATCTGGGCACGCAGGAGCGGGTGCAGCGGCGCGTGCAGCACCTGAGGCACGAGATGGCTCTCGGCTGCAGGAAGAGGGTGAGCACCTCGCGCAGCAGCAGAGCAACGTCAGCAAGGAGGAGCGCGTCTTTGCTGCCTGCGCCTGGTGGCAGCTGTGGCAGCCTGCGGGAGCCCTTGTGCTGCTCTTGGGGCACCGCTGGCTGGCCAGGAAGCGCCACGGGCAGTCGGAGAGCAGGAGCCAGCCGAGCACCTCCCGCAGCAAGCAAGAGGAGGAGAAGGAGGACCGCGCAGAGCAATGCGGGCATCCGGGCAGGTTTCTGCAGCAGCACCTCCAGTGGCCGGCGCAGGACTCGGCCAACACCCGGAAGGTGGTGGAGGAGCTGGTGGGCGAGCTGTTCGTGGCCTGCCAAGTGCTCACCCGCCAGTCTTTCTTCCCACGCCTGGCACCAGGCATCCACGTGGGCAGGGCCTGTGCAGGCTGGAGCCCTTGCCAGCACAACAACAGCTACAGCCTGCTGGTGCCCCTGAGGCCACCACCCGGGCATGCCTTCCACCTGGAGGTGGCCGGCGCCCCGCAGCACGGCCGAGTCCGCGTGGAGCTGCAGTGCATGTGCCCCAGGCAGCGGGTGCTGGGCGACGTGCTGTGCTTCCTGCACCAGCCCCAGGCACAGCTGGCCACAAAGCAGGGCCCCTGCCTCCTACGCACCCTCTGCACCCTCTCCTACCTCAACGTGCAGAAAACCGCACGCTGGTTCCAGCAAGTCGTGCAAAAAGCCTGGCGCCATTTGCCTCCATCCCACCACTGCCAGCTCGTGGTGCTGCCCTCCTCCTGCACCTGCAAGCTCCAGCTGGCAAACGCCTCCGGGAGCACCCTGCTCATCGACATCATCTTTGGCGTGCAGCAAGGCAACTTGGGCATCTTCTGGCCAGCCAGCGGGCCCAGGCTGGCCTCTCCAGAAGTACAGCGCTGTTGGAGAAGCGCACTGTGCCACGCATGCCCTGCAGGGCACATGCCACCTCCAGCGTCTGCACCGCCTCGCCTCTCTCCTCCACGCATCGCTGCTTTCCCCCTTCCACTTGAAACAGCTGGAGATACACCTCTGGATGCTCCTGCATCTGCGGCAGCATCTCTCTGAGATCCCCGCATGCCTGCATCGCTGCCTGCTGGACACATGCCTCCATTGCTTGTCGTCTTTCTTTGCCCATTTCCCTTGCTGGTGCCTGGTGTGTTTATGCTCTTGCCCCGCAACAAGGAGGGCCTTCTCTGCTCCTGCTGCACAGGTTGACTGGGAGCCAGCAAGGTGCCCTTGCAGCTAGCAAGGCCAACAGGAGCTCCTCATGCATGAAGAGCAGCGTAGTCAGCAGGTCGAGCAAGGGCATCCTTGCCCTCTGCTCAGCACTGGCCAGGCCCCATCTGCGCTGCCGTGTGCGGTGCTGGGCTCCCCAGCGCAACAGAGACATGCACTGACTGCAGGAAGGGCAGCGCAGGGCCCACATCTTCAAGGGCCTGCCGTGTCTCTCATAGCAGCAGAGGCTCAGAGAGCTTTCCCTGCTCAACCGGCAGAAGAAGTGTTCCTGGGTTCAGGAAGGGACTGTATGCCTGCATCTAAATACCTGATGGGGGGGCAGGAAGGAAGAGGGAGCTAGACTCTTCGCAGTGGTGCCCAGCAGAAGGACAAGTGGCGCCAGGCACCCACTGAAATGGAGCCAGTTCCGTTGAAGCATAACAAAGAAGAGACAACATGCTTTGCTGCGAGGGTGGTGGAACACCTGAGCAGCTTGCTCAGGGTGGCTGTGGAGTCTCCTTCCTTGGAGAGATTCAAAACCCGACTGCACATGGCCCCGAGCAACCTGCTGCAGCTGGCCCTCCTTTCGGCAGGGACTTGGACTAGATGAGTGCCACGGGGGCCTGCCAGCCGCAGCAATGCTGTGGTGTGGGGAAGCCACAAGTTTAGCTTGCCTTCCCCAGGTTGCCCCAAGCCCCACTGAACTTGCTTGTGACTCCCCTGTCCTTCCCAAGGCAAGACCTAGCTTTACCTCGTGGAGAAAATAAAGCTCCGTCTGACAAAAGGCGACTTTCTGAACAGTCTTTCCATTTAGTTCTTCCCGCTGCAGAAGGCCCTTCTTGCACAGGCCTAAGCTCAGGAAAGCCAAAAGGCAGCAGCACGCTCGCTCTCTTTGCCCACGCTGAGCAATCCAAACAAGCCAAAAAGCATAACCATTCGGACAGGCTCTGAGGCACTTTCCAGCACCACGTTCCATCCACAGTGGAAGCACCCTGCGAAAGTCAGTGATTCCCTCATGTGCTGCGAGGGGGCAGACTCTCAATCCGTCTGGAAAGGGGAGAGAAAGAAAATGCTTTCTTTGAGGCACGTTGAGGATAACGATTCTGTAGAGACCTCGGGAGACCTTAGGAAGTAGCGATCTCAAGAAGGTCCGACACTGAAGACAGAATACACAGTAAGGGCCTGAGGCACTGGCAGTCTCAGCACATGAAGCAGCAAAGGCAGGAGCAGGCAGAGCTTGGGAAACAAAAGAGAAGACCACTGCTTTACCAAAGAAACAACGAGGCAAGCAGGATAAAATGCCAGAGCCTCAGGTTTGGATGCAGAGGCACGGGAAGCGGGGTGGACGAAGAAGATGCACTGGAAGACAGCATAGCAGGCTTGCTGGATGTTTTGCTGCTGAGCACAATGGCCCGGGATGAGACTAGAGGGAGCAGAGCAGTTGGCAAAGCCTGCGGAAGCCTTCTCAGGAGGAGAAAGAGGCTGACAGAGAGAAACGACAGCAGCCAGGATGATGAAAGCCAAAGAAAGTCACAGGTCAGGAAAGAAGGCATGCAAGAAGGAGGCGAGAGCAAGTGCATGACGCTCCCCTTAGGCACCTGGTGCTTAGGACAGCCCGGAGCGGAACTCATGCTCTTCCACCACCTGCCCAGGAGGTGGCATCAGGAGCACATCAATCAGCTCTGGCTTCTAGCAGAATGGAGTGTCTCTGTGCTGAAGATGTCAGGCCCGGCACACTGGAAGAGGCAGGAAGCCCTTCAAGGCGGGATGAGTGAAGCTGTAGTAGAAGAGGCCCCTAATGCTCACCTTGCACTCGCTGTCTGCACAGAGCTGGGCGAGGGAGGGAGGAGAGGCTTGTGCTTGCAGAGCAGAGACTTCTTCCCCACACACTGCAGGGATCAAAGCCGCAAAGTGTTCTCCAGAGGCTCCAAAAGCACCACAGTCTGCCACACCACTTGGCTCCTTTGCCAGGAGCTGTCGTGTTCAGCTACCCTCTCAGCAACGGACACCTCCAAAATCAGAAAGAAAGCCTTTGGATCCTCAGAGGGATTTCTCTCCCTGAACTGTCAGCTTGTGAAAGGACACCCACAGCTGGCAATAGGGGCTGTGGCTGAAAATGCAGTACCAAGAGTGGAGTTAGGTGCCAGCCTGGCATCAGCGCCGTCCTCTGAGTTCTCCCTAGCCCTCATGTCATGGGCAGAGAAGCTGCTTGGCAAGAGAAAGGAAAAGAAAACTGCTGGGAGGGCAACAGAAACGCCAAAGCACAGCTCCTGCTCTTTTGCAAACACGCAAGAAGCGCTGACTCCGTCAGCCTCTTGCTCTTGGCTTAGGTGCTCCTAGCAAAAGGCTCCAAAGGAACCCCTCCGTGCTAGCAAGGGTAAGCGGGCCTGTCTTTACGTTGCCCCTGGCCAAAGGCTCCTCCTTGGTGCTTGGAAGACATTTTGGAGCCCAGCCGCCTGGCTCGGCAACGATTGACCTTCCCTTGCTCAGGCGAGGACATGCTTGGGCAGCTCCTGTTTTTCTCTTGCCAGGGCTGAGGGCTCCGGGCTGCTTCTGCCACCCTGGCAAGGGCAGCCCGGGGCACTGTGCGCTGCTGCTGCGCGGGCTTGGGGTGCCTTGTGGGGCCCTGTGGTGCCGTGTGGGGCCGGGGCCGGGGCTGCGGCTGCGGCTGCCCAGGGCAGGTGTGCGGCAGCGCCACAGGGCTGGCGACGACGGCCAGGGCTGGCCGCTGGCCCTGCACAGGGGCTGCCAGCGCCCCCGCCACAGCACAGAGCACGAGTCACAAAGGCAGAGGGCTGTCACCGCGGCGCCCGCAGGCGCTGGTCCCACAGCGCGGCCGCCCCCACGGCAGTGCAGCCTGGGACAGCGCCGGCTGCAGCAGCCTCGGCCAGGTGAGTGGCGCGGGGGGCGAGGCTGGGCTGCACGAGGGCCGGGCCACCAGCGCCAGCCCCGCGGCTTCCTCGCACGCCCGCCCGCCCGCCCGGCCGCAAGGGCCGAGCTGTGCACAGCAGCGCCTTGGGCCGGCCACGGGGCCGCCTTGGCAGCTGCTCGCGCAAGTGCTGCCGGCTCCTGCTGCCAAGCTGCCTGCTCTCTCGCAGCCAGCCCCGCTCACTCTCCCATCTCCCATCTCCTACAGGCCATGGCTGTGTGTCTTGTCCTCGTCCTGGCTGTGCTGGGCATCGTCCAGCGCCCGCTCCAGGTCAGTGACCAGGTGGATCTGGGCACGCAGGAGCGGGTGCAGCGGCGCGTGCAGCACCTGAGGCACGAGATGGCTCTCGGCTGCAGGAAGAGGGTGAGCACCTCGCGCAGCAGCAGAGCAACGTCAGCAAGGAGGAGCGCGTCTTTGCTGCCTGCGCCTGGTGGCAGCTGTGGCAGCCTGCGGGAGCCCTTGTGCTGCTCTTGGGGCACCGCTGGCTGGCCAGGAAGCGCCACGGGCAGTCGGAGAGCAGGAGCCAGCCGAGCACCTCCCGCAGCAAGCAAGAGGAGGAGAAGGAGGACCGCACAGAGCAATGCGGGCATCCGGGCAGGTTTCTGCAGCAGCACCTCCAGTGGCCGGCGCAGGACTCGGCCAACACCCGGAAGGTGGTGGAGGAGCTGGTGGGCGAGCTGTTCGTGGCCTGCCAAGTGCTCACCCGCCAGTCTTTCTTCCCACGCCTGGCACCAGGCATCCACGTGGGCAGGGCCTGTGCAGGCTGGAGCCCTTGCCAGCACAACAACAGCTACAGCCTGCTGGTGCCCCTGAGGCCACCACCCGGGCATGCCTTCCACCTGGAGGTGGCCGGCGCCCCGCAGCACGGCCGAGTCCGCGTGGAGCTGCAGTGCATGTGCCCCAGGCAGCGGGTGCTGGGCGACGTGCTGTGCTCCCTGCACCAGCCCCAGGCACAGCTGGCCACAAAGCAGGGCCCCTGCCTCCTACGCACCCTCTGCACCCTCTCCTACCTCAACGTGCAGAAAACCGCACGCTGGTTCCAGCAAGTCGTGCAAAAAGCCTGGCGCCTTTTGCCTCCATCCCACCACTGCCAGCTCGTGGTGCTGCCCTCCTCCTGCACCTGCAAGCTCCAGCTGGCAAACGCCTCCGGGAGCACCCTGCTCATCGACATCATCTTTGGCGTGCAGCAAGGCAACTTGGGCATCTTCTGGCCAGCCAGCGGGCCCAGGCTGGCCTCTCCAGAAGTACAGCGCTGTTGGAGAAGCGCACTGTGCCACGCATGCCCTGCAGGGCACATGCCACCTCCAGCGTCTGCACCGCCTCGCCTCTCTCCTCCACGCATCGCTGCTTTCCCCCTTCCACTTGAAACAGCTGGAGATACACCTCTGGATGCTCCTGCATCTGCGGCAGCATCTCTCTGAGATCCCCGCATGCCTGCATCGCTGCCTGCTGGACACATGCCTCCATTGCTTGTCGTCTTTCTTTGCCCATTTCCCTTGCTGGTGCCTGGTGTGTTTATGCTCTTGCCCCGCAACAAGGAGGGCCTTCTCTGCTCCTGCTGCACAGGTTGACTGGGAGCCAGCAAGGTGCCCTTGCAGCTAGCAAGGCCAACAGGAGCTCCTCATGCATGAAGAGCAGCGTAGTCAGCAGGTCGAGCAAGGGCATCCTTGCCCTCTGCTCAGCACTGGCCAGGCCCCATCTGCGCTGCCGTGTGCGGTGCTGGGCTCCCCAGCGCAACAGAGACATGCACTGACTGCAGGAAGGGCAGCGCAGGGCCCACATCTTCAAGGGCCTGCCGTGTCTCTCATAGCAGCAGAGGCTCAGAGAGCTTTCCCTGCTCAACCGGCAGAAGAAGTGTTCCTGGGTTCAGGAAGGGACTGTATGCCTGCATCTAAATACCTGATGGGGGGGCAGGAAGGAAGAGGGAGCTAGACTCTTCGCAGTGGTGCCCAGCAGAAGGACAAGTGGCGCCAGGCACCCACTGAAATGGAGCCAGTTCCGTTGAAGCATAACAAAGAAGAGACAACATGCTTTGCTGCGAGGGTGGTGGAACACCTGAGCAGCTTGCTCAGGGTGGCTGTGGAGTCTCCTTCCTTGGAGAGATTCAAAACCCGACTGCACATGGCCCCGAGCAACCTGCTGCAGCTGGCCCTCCTTTCGGCAGGGACTTGGACTAGATGAGTGCCACGGGGGCCTGCCAGCCGCAGCAATGCTGTGGTGTGGGGAAGCCACAAGTTTAGCTTGCCTTCCCCAGGTTGCCCCAAGCCCCACTGAACTTGCTTGTGACTCCCCTGTCCTTCCCAAGGCAAGACCTAGCTTTACCTCGTGGAGAAAATAAAGCTCCGTCTGACAAAAGGCGACTTTCTGAACAGTCTTTCCATTTAGTTCTTCCCGCTGCAGAAGGCCCTTCTTGCACAGGCCTAAGCTCAGGAAAGCCAAAAGGCAGCAGCACGCTCGCTCTCTTTGCCCACGCTGAGCAATCCAAACAAGCCAAAAAGCATAACCATTCGGACAGGCTCTGAGGCACTTTCCAGCACCACGTTCCATCCACAGTGGAAGCACCCTGCGAAAGTCAGTGATTCCCTCATGTGCTGCGAGGGGGCAGACTCTCAATCCGTCTGGAAAGGGGAGAGAAAGAAAATGCTTTCTTTGAGGCACGTTGAGGATAACGATTCTGTAGAGACCTCGGGAGACCTTAGGAAGTAGCGATCTCAAGAAGGTCCGACACTGAAGACAGAATACACAGTAAGGGCCTGAGGCACTGGCAGTCTCAGCACATGAAGCAGCAAAGGCAGGAGCAGGCAGAGCTTGGGAAACAAAAGAGAAGACCACTGCTTTACCAAAGAAACAACGAGGCAAGCAGGATAAAATGCCAGAGCCTCAGGTTTGGATGCAGAGGCACGGGAAGCGGGGTGGACGAAGAAGATGCACTGGAAGACAGCATAGCAGGCTTGCTGGATGTTTTGCTGCTGAGCACAATGGCCCGGGATGAGACTAGAGGGAGCAGAGCAGTTGGCAAAGCCTGCGGAAGCCTTCTCAGGAGGAGAAAGAGGCTGACAGAGAGAAACGACAGCAGCCAGGATGATGAAAGCCAAAGAAAGTCACAGGTCAGGAAAGAAGGCATGCAAGAAGGAGGCGAGAGCAAGTGCATGACGCTCCCCTTAGGCACCTGGTGCTTAGGACAGCCCGGAGCGGAACTCATGCTCTTCCACCACCTGCCCAGGAGGTGGCATCAGGAGCACATCAATCAGCTCTGGCTTCTAGCAGAATGGAGTGTCTCTGTGCTGAAGATGTCAGGCCCGGCACACTGGAAGAGGCAGGAAGCCCTTCAAGGCGGGATGAGTGAAGCTGTAGTAGAAGAGGCCCCTAATGCTCACCTTGCACTCGCTGTCTGCACAGAGCTGGGCGAGGGAGGGAGGAGAGGCTTGTGCTTGCAGAGCAGAGACTTCTTCCCCACACACTGCAGGGATCAAAGCCGCAAAGTGTTCTCCAGAGGCTCCAAAAGCACCACAGTCTGCCACACCACTTGGCTCCTTTGCCAGGAGCTGTCGTGTTCAGCTACCCTCTCAGCAACGGACACCTCCAAAATCAGAAAGAAAGCCTTTGGATCCTCAGAGGGATTTCTCTCCCTGAACTGTCAGCTTGTGAAAGGACACCCACAGCTGGCAATAGGGGCTGTGGCTGAAAATGCAGTACCAAGAGTGGAGTTAGGTGCCAGCCTGGCATCAGCGCCGTCCTCTGAGTTCTCCCTAGCCCTCATGTCATGGGCAGAGAAGCTGCTTGGCAAGAGAAAGGAAAAGAAAACTGCTGGGAGGGCAACAGAAACGCCAAAGCACAGCTCCTGCTCTTTTGCAAACACGCAAGAAGCGCTGACTCCGTCAGCCTCTTGCTCTTGGCTTAGGTGCTCCTAGCAAAAGGCTCCAAAGGAACCCCTCCGTGCTAGCAAGGGTAAGCGGGCCTGTCTTTACGTTGCCCCTGGCCAAAGGCTCCTCCTTGGTGCTTGGAAGACATTTTGGAGCCCAGCCGCCTGGCTCGGCAACGATTGACCTTCCCTTGCTCAGGCGAGGACATGCTTGGGCAGCTCCTGTTTTTCTCTTGCCAGGGCTGAGGGCTCTGGGCTGCTTCTGCCACCCTGGCAAGGGCAGCCCGGGGCACTGTGCGCTGCTGCTGCGCGGGCTTGGGGTGCCTTGTGGGGCCCTGTGGTGCCGTGTGGGGCCGGGGCCGGGGCTGCGGCTGCGGCTGCCCAGGGCAGGTGTGCGGCAGCGCCACAGGGCTGGCGACGACGGCCAGGGCTGGCCGCTGGCCCTGCACAGGGGCTGCCAGCGCCCCCGCCACAGCACAGAGCACGAGTCACAAAGGCAGAGGGCTGTCACCGCGGCGCCCGCAGGCGCTGGTCCCGCAGCGCGGCCGCCCCCACGGCAGTGCAGCCTGGGCCAGCGCCGGCTGCAGCAGCCTCGGCAAGGTGAGTGGCGCGGGGGGCGAGGCTGGGCTGCACGAGGGCCGGGCCACCAGCGCCAGCCCCGCGGCTTCCTCGCACGCCCGCCCGCCCGCCCGGCCGCAAGGGCCGAGCTGTGCACAGCAGCGCCTTGGGCCGGCCACGGGGCCGCCTTGGCAGCTGCTCGCGCAAGTGCTGCCGGCTCCTGCTGCCAAGCTGCCTGCTCTCTCGCAGCCAGCCCCGCTCACTCTCCCATCTCCCATCTCCTACAGGCCATGGCTGTGTGTCTTGTCCTCGTCCTGGCTGTGCTGGGCATCGTCCAGCGCCCGCTCCAGGTCAGTGACCAGGTGGATCTGGGCACGCAGGAGCGGGTGCAGCGGCGCGTGCAGCACCTGAGGCACGAGATGGCTCTCGGCTGCAGGAAGAGGGTGAGCACCTCGCGCAGCAGCAGAGCAACGTCAGCAAGGAGGAGCGCGTCTTTGCTGCCTGCGCCTGGTGGCAGCTCTGGCAGCCTGCGGGAGCCCTTGTGCTGCTCTTGGGGCACCGCTGGCTGGCCAGGAAGCGCCACGGGCAGTCGGAGAGCAGGAGCCAGCCGAGCACCTCCCGCAGCAAGCAAGAGGAGGAGAAGGAGGACCGCGCAGAGCAATGCGGGCATCCGGGCAGGTTTCTGCAGCAGCACCTCCAGTGGCCGGCGCAGGACTCGGCCAACACCCGGAAGGTGGTGGAGGAGCTGGTGGGCGAGCTGTTCGTGGCCTGCCAAGTGCTCACCCGCCAGTCTTTCTTCCCACGCCTGGCACCAGGCATCCACGTGGGCAGGGCCTGTGCAGGCTGGAGCCCTTGCCAGCACAACAACAGCTACAGCCTGCTGGTGCCCCTGAGGCCACCACCCGGGCATGCCTTCCACCTGGAGATGGCCGGCGCCCCGCAGCACGGCCGCGTCCGCGTGGAGCTGCAGTGCATGTGCCCCAGGCAGCGGGTGCTGGGCGACGTGCTGTGCTTCCTGCACCAGCCCCAGGCACAGCTGGCCACAAAGCAGGGCCCCTGCCTCCTACGCACCCTCTGCACCCTCTCCTACCTCAACGTGCAGAAAACCGCACGCTGGTTCCAGCAAGTCGTGCAAAAAGCCTGGCGCCTTTTGCCTCCATCCCACCACTGCCAGCTCGTGGTGCTGCCCTCCTCCTGCACCTGCAAGCTCCAGCTGGCAAACGCCTCCAGGAGCACCCTGCTCATCGACATCATCTTTGGTGTGCAGCAAGGCAACTTGGGCATCTTCTGGCCAGCCAGCGGGCCCAGGCTGGCCTCTCCAGAAGTACAGCGCTGTTGGAGAAGCGCACTGTGCCACGCATGCCCTGCAGGGCACATGCCACCTCCAGCGTCTGCACCGCCTCGCCTCTCTCCTCCACGCATCGCTGCTTTCCCCCTTCCACTTGAAACAGCTGGAGATACACCTCTGGATGCTCCTGCATCTGCGGCAGCATCTCTCTGAGATCCCCGCATGCCTGCATCGCTGCCTGCTGGACACATGCCTCCATTGCTTGTCGTCTTTCTTTGCCCATTTCCCTTGCTGGTGCCTGGTGTGTTTATGCTCTTGCCCCGCAACAAGGAGGGCCTTCTCTGCTCCTGCTGCACAGGTTGACTGGGAGCCAGCAAGGTGCCCTTGCAGCTAGCAAGGCCAACAGGAGCTCCTCATGCATGAAGAGCAGCGTAGTCAGCAGGTCGAGCAAGGGCATCCTTGCCCTCTGCTCAGCACTGGCCAGGCCCCATCTGCGCTGCCGTGTGCGGTGCTGGGCTCCCCAGCGCAACAGAGACATGCACTGACTGCAGGAAGGGCAGCGCAGGGCCCACATCTTCAAGGGCCTGCCGTGTCTCTCATAGCAGCAGAGGCTCAGAGAGCTTTCCCTGCTCAACCGGCAGAAGAAGTGTTCCTGGGTTCAGGAAGGGACTGTATGCCTGCATCTAAATACCTGATGGGGGGGCAGGAAGGAAGAGGGAGCTAGACTCTTCGCAGTGGTGCCCAGCAGAAGGACAAGTGGCGCCAGGCACCCACTGAAATGGAGCCAGTTCCGTTGAAGCATAACAAAGAAGAGACAACATGCTTTGCTGCGAGGGTGGTGGAACACCTGAGCAGCTTGCTCAGGGTGGCTGTGGAGTCTCCTTCCTTGGAGAGATTCAAAACCCGACTGCACATGGCCCCGAGCAACCTGCTGCAGCTGGCCCTCCTTTCGGCAGGGACTTGGACTAGATGAGTGCCACGGGGGCCTGCCAGCCGCAGCAATGCTGTGGTGTGGGGAAGCCACAAGTTTAGCTTGCCTTCCCCAGGTTGCCCCAAGCCCCACTGAACTTGCTTGTGACTCCCCTGTCCTTCCCAAGGCAAGACCTAGCTTTACCTCGTGGAGAAAATAAAGCTCCGTCTGACAAAAGGCGACTTTCTGAACAGTCTTTCCATTTAGTTCTTCCCGCTGCAGAAGGCCCTTCTTGCACAGGCCTAAGCTCAGGAAAGCCAAAAGGCAGCAGCACGCTCGCTCTCTTTGCCCACGCTGAGCAATCCAAACAAGCCAAAAAGCATAACCATTCGGACAGGCTCTGAGGCACTTTCCAGCACCACGTTCCATCCACAGTGGAAGCACCCTGCGAAAGTCAGTGATTCCCTCATGTGCTGCGAGGGGGCAGACTCTCAATCCGTCTGGAAAGGGGAGAGAAAGAAAATGCTTTCTTTGAGGCACGTTGAGGATAACGATTCTGTAGAGACCTCGGGAGACCTTAGGAAGTAGCGATCTCAAGAAGGTCCGACACTGAAGACAGAATACACAGTAAGGGCCTGAGGCACTGGCAGTCTCAGCACATGAAGCAGCAAAGGCAGGAGCAGGCAGAGCTTGGGAAACAAAAGAGAAGACCACTGCTTTACCAAAGAAACAACGAGGCAAGCAGGATAAAATGCCAGAGCCTCAGGTTTGGATGCAGAGGCACGGGAAGCGGGGTGGACGAAGAAGATGCACTGGAAGACAGCATAGCAGGCTTGCTGGATGTTTTGCTGCTGAGCACAATGGCCCGGGATGAGACTAGAGGGAGCAGAGCAGTTGGCAAAGCCTGCGGAAGCCTTCTCAGGAGGAGAAAGAGGCTGACAGAGAGAAACGACAGCAGCCAGGATGATGAAAGCCAAAGAAAGTCACAGGTCAGGAAAGAAGGCATGCAAGAAGGAGGCGAGAGCAAGTGCATGACGCTCCCCTTAGGCACCTGGTGCTTAGGACAGCCCGGAGCGGAACTCATGCTCTTCCACCACCTGCCCAGGAGGTGGCATCAGGAGCACATCAATCAGCTCTGGCTTCTAGCAGAATGGAGTGTCTCTGTGCTGAAGATGTCAGGCCCGGCACACTGGAAGAGGCAGGAAGCCCTTCAAGGCGGGATGAGTGAAGCTGTAGTAGAAGAGGCCCCTAATGCTCACCTTGCACTCGCTGTCTGCACAGAGCTGGGCGAGGGAGGGAGGAGAGGCTTGTGCTTGCAGAGCAGAGACTTCTTCCCCACACACTGCAGGGATCAAAGCCGCAAAGTGTTCTCCAGAGGCTCCAAAAGCACCACAGTCTGCCACACCACTTGGCTCCTTTGCCAGGAGCTGTCGTGTTCAGCTACCCTCTCAGCAACGGACACCTCCAAAATCAGAAAGAAAGCCTTTGGATCCTCAGAGGGATTTCTCTCCCTGAACTGTCAGCTTGTGAAAGGACACCCACAGCTGGCAATAGGGGCTGTGGCTGAAAATGCAGTACCAAGAGTGGAGTTAGGTGCCAGCCTGGCATCAGCGCCGTCCTCTGAGTTCTCCCTAGCCCTCATGTCATGGGCAGAGAAGCTGCTTGGCAAGAGAAAGGAAAAGAAAACTGCTGGGAGGGCAACAGAAACGCCAAAGCACAGCTCCTGCTCTTTTGCAAACACGCAAGAAGCGCTGACTCCGTCAGCCTCTTGCTCTTGGCTTAGGTGCTCCTAGCAAAAGGCTCCAAAGGAACCCCTCCGTGCTAGCAAGGGTAAGCGGGCCTGTCTTTACGTTGCCCCTGGCCAAAGGCTCCTCCTTGGTGCTTGGAAGACATTTTGGAGCCCAGCCGCCTGGCTCGGCAACGATTGACCTTCCCTTGCTCAGGCGAGGACATGCTTGGGCAGCTCCTGTTTTTCTCTTGCCAGGGCTGAGGGCTCCGGGCTGCTTCTGCCACCCTGGCAAGGGCAGCCCGGGGCACTGTGCGCTGCTGCTGCGCGGGCTTGGGGTGCCTTGTGGGGTCCTGTGGTGCCATGTGGGGCCGGGGCCGGGGCTGCGGCTGCGGCTGCCCAGGGCAGGTGTGCGGCAGCGCCACAGGGCTGGCGACGACGGCCAGGGCTGGCCGCTGGCCCTGCACAGGGGCTGCCAGCGCCCCCGCCACAGCACAGAGCACGAGTCACAAAGGCAGGGGGCTGTCACCGCGGCGCCCGCAGGCGCTGGTCCCGCAGCGCGGCCGCCCCCACGGCAGTGCAGCCTGGGACAGCGCCGGCTGCAGCAGCCTCGGCAAGGTGAGTGGCGCGGGGGGCGAGGCTGGGCTGCACGAGGGCCGGGCCACCAGCGCCAGCCCCGCGGCTTCCTCGCACGCCCGCCCGCCCGGCCGCAAGGGCCGAGCTGTGCACAGGAGCGCCTTGGGCCGGCCACGGGGCCGCCTTGGCAGCTGCTCGCGCAAGTGCTGCCGGCTCCTGCTGCCAAGCTGCCTGCTCTCTCGCAGCCAGCCCCGCTCACTCTCCCATCTCCCATCTCCTACAGGCCATGGCTGTGTGTCTTGTCCTCGTCCTGGCTGTGCTGGGCATCGTCCAGCGCCCGCTCCAGGTCAGTGACCAGGTGGATCTGGGCACGCAGGAGCGGGTGCAGCGGCGCGTGCAGCACCTGAGGCACGAGATGGCTCTCGGCTGCAGGAAGAGGGTGAGCACCTCGCGCAGCAGCAGAGCAACGTCAGCAAGGAGGAGCGCGTCTTTGCTGCCTGCGCCTGGTGGCAGCTGTGGCAGCCTGCGGGAGCCCTTGTGCTGCTCTTGGGGCACCGCTGGCTGGCCAGGAAGCGCCACGGGCAGTCGGAGAGCAGGAGCCAGCCGAGCACCTCCCGCAGCAAGCAAGAGGAGGAGAAGGAGGACCGCGCAGAGCAATGCGGGCATCCGGGCAGGTTTCTGCAGCAGCACCTCCAGTGGCCGGCGCAGGACTCGGCCAACACCCGGAAGGTGGTGGAGGAGCTGGTGGGCGAGCTGTTCGTGGCCTGCCAAGTGCTCACCCGCCAGTCTTTCTTCCCACGCCTGGCACCAGGCATCCACGTGGGCAGGGCCTGTGCAGGCTGGAGCCCTTGCCAGCACAACAACAGCTACAGCCTGCTGGTGCCCCTGAGGCCACCACCCGGGCATGCCTTCCACCTGGAGATGGCCGGCGCCCCGCAGCACGGCCGCGTCCGCGTGGAGCTGCAGTGCATGTGCCCCAGGCAGCGGGTGCTGGGCGACGTGCTGTGCTTCCTGCACCAGCCCCAGGCACAGCTGGCCACAAAGCAGGGCCCCTGCCTCCTACGCACCCTCTGCACCCTCTCCTACCTCAACGTGCAGAAAACCGCACGCTGGTTCCAGCAAGTCGTGCAAAAAGCCTGGCGCCTTTTGCCTCCATCCCACCACTGCCAGCTCGTGGTGCTGCCCTCCTCCTGCACCTGCAAGCTCCAGCTGGCAAACGCCTCCAGGAGCACCCTGCTCATCGACATCATCTTTGGTGTGCAGCAAGGCAACTTGGGCATCTTCTGGCCAGCCAGCGGGCCCAGGCTGGCCTCTCCAGAAGTACAGCGCTGTTGGAGAAGCGCACTGTGCCACGCATGCCCTGCAGGGCACATGCCACCTCCAGCGTCTGCACCGCCTCGCCTCTCTCCTCCACGCATCGCTGCTTTCCCCCTTCCACTTGAAACAGCTGGAGATACACCTCTGGATGCTCCTGCATCTGCGGCAGCATCTCTCTGAGATCCCCGCATGCCTGCATCGCTGCCTGCTGGACACATGCCTCCATTGCTTGTCGTCTTTCTTTGCCCATTTCCCTTGCTGGTGCCTGGTGTGTTTATGCTCTTGCCCCGCAACAAGGAGGGCCTTCTCTGCTCCTGCTGCACAGGTTGACTGGGAGCCAGCAAGGTGCCCTTGCAGCTAGCAAGGCCAACAGGAGCTCCTCATGCATGAAGAGCAGCGTAGTCAGCAGGTCGAGCAAGGGCATCCTTGCCCTCTGCTCAGCACTGGCCAGGCCCCATCTGCGCTGCCGTGTGCGGTGCTGGGCTCCCCAGCGCAACAGAGACATGCACTGACTGCAGGAAGGGCAGCGCAGGGCCCACATCTTCAAGGGCCTGCCGTGTCTCTCATAGCAGCAGAGGCTCAGAGAGCTTTCCCTGCTCAACCGGCAGAAGAAGTGTTCCTGGGTTCAGGAAGGGACTGTATGCCTGCATCTAAATACCTGATGGGGGGGCAGGAAGGAAGAGGGAGCTAGACTCTTCGCAGTGGTGCCCAGCAGAAGGACAAGTGGCGCCAGGCACCCACTGAAATGGAGCCAGTTCCGTTGAAGCATAACAAAGAAGAGACAACATGCTTTGCTGCGAGGGTGGTGGAACACCTGAGCAGCTTGCTCAGGGTGGCTGTGGAGTCTCCTTCCTTGGAGAGATTCAAAACCCGACTGCACATGGCCCCGAGCAACCTGCTGCAGCTGGCCCTCCTTTCGGCAGGGACTTGGACTAGATGAGTGCCACGGGGGCCTGCCAGCCGCAGCAATGCTGTGGTGTGGGGAAGCCACAAGTTTAGCTTGCCTTCCCCAGGTTGCCCCAAGCCCCACTGAACTTGCTTGTGACTCCCCTGTCCTTCCCAAGGCAAGACCTAGCTTTACCTCGTGGAGAAAATAAAGCTCCGTCTGACAAAAGGCGACTTTCTGAACAGTCTTTCCATTTAGTTCTTCCCGCTGCAGAAGGCCCTTCTTGCACAGGCCTAAGCTCAGGAAAGCCAAAAGGCAGCAGCACGCTCGCTCTCTTTGCCCACGCTGAGCAATCCAAACAAGCCAAAAAGCATAACCATTCGGACAGGCTCTGAGGCACTTTCCAGCACCACGTTCCATCCACAGTGGAAGCACCCTGCGAAAGTCAGTGATTCCCTCATGTGCTGCGAGGGGGCAGACTCTCAATCCGTCTGGAAAGGGGAGAGAAAGAAAATGCTTTCTTTGAGGCACGTTGAGGATAACGATTCTGTAGAGACCTCGGGAGACCTTAGGAAGTAGCGATCTCAAGAAGGTCCGACACTGAAGACAGAATACACAGTAAGGGCCTGAGGCACTGGCAGTCTCAGCACATGAAGCAGCAAAGGCAGGAGCAGGCAGAGCTTGGGAAACAAAAGAGAAGACCACTGCTTTACCAAAGAAAC
This sequence comes from Apteryx mantelli, assembly GCF_036417845.1. NCBI lineage: Eukaryota > Metazoa > Chordata > Aves > Apterygiformes > Apterygidae > Apteryx > Apteryx mantelli. The sequence goes on from NC_090020.1 coordinate 10,710,836, forward strand.
AACGAGGCAAGCAGGATAAAATGCCAGAGCCTCAGGTTTGGATGCAGAGGCACGGGAAGCGGGGTGGACGAAGAAGATGCACTGGAAGACAGCATAGCAGGCTTGCTGGATGTTTTGCTGCTGAGCACAATGGCCCGGGATGAGACTAGAGGGAGCAGAGCAGTTGGCAAAGCCTGCGGAAGCCTTCTCAGGAGGAGAAAGAGGCTGACAGAGAGAAACGACAGCAGCCAGGATGATGAAAGCCAAAGAAAGTCACAGGTCAGGAAAGAAGGCATGCAAGAAGGAGGCGAGAGCAAGTGCATGACGCTCCCCTTAGGCACCTGGTGCTTAGGACAGCCCGGAGCGGAACTCATGCTCTTCCACCACCTGCCCAGGAGGTGGCATCAGGAGCACATCAGCCAGCTCTGGCTTCTAGCAGAATGGAGTGTCTCTGTGCTGAAGATGTCAGGCCCGGCACACTGGAAGAGGCAGGAAGCCCTTCAAGGCGGGATGAGTGAAGCTGTAGTAGAAGAGGCCCCTAATGCTCACCTTGCACTCGCTGTCTGCACAGAGCTGGGCGAGGGAGGGAGGAGAGGCTTGTGCTTGCAGAGCAGAGACTTCTTCCCCACACACTGCAGGGATCAAAGCCGCAAAGTGTTCTCCAGAGGCTCCAAAAGCACCACAGTCTGCCACACCACTTGGCTCCTTTGCCAGGAGCTGTCGTGTTCAGCTACCCTCTCAGCAACGGACACCTCCAAAATCAGAAAGAAAGCCTTTGGATCCTCAGAGGGATTTCTCTCCCTGAACTGTCAGCTTGTGAAAGGACACCCACAGCTGGCAATAGGGGCTGTGGCTGAAAATGCAGTACCAAGAGTGGAGTTAGGTGCCAGCCTGGCATCAGCGCCGTCCTCTGAGTTCTCCCTAGCCCTCATGTCATGGGCAGAGAAGCTGCTTGGCAAGAGAAAGGAAAAGAAAACTGCTGGGAGGGCAACAGAAACGCCAAAGCACAGCTCCTGCTCTTTTGCAAACACGCAAGAAGCGCTGACTCCGTCAGCCTCTTGCTCTTGGCTTAGGTGCTCCTAGCAAAAGGCTCCAAAGGAACCCCTCCGTGCTAGCAAGGGTAAGCGGGCCTGTCTTTACGTTGCCCCTGGCCAAAGGCTCCTCCTTGGTGCTTGGAAGACATTTTGGAGCCCAGCCGCCTGGCTCGGCAACGATTGACCTTCCCTTGCTCAGGCGAGGACATGCTTGGGCAGCTCCTGTTTTTCTCTTGCCAGGGCTGAGGGCTCCGGGCTGCTTCTGCCACCCTGGCAAGGGCAGCCCGGGGCACTGTGCGCTGCTGCTGCGCGGGCTTGGGGTGCCTTGTGGGGTCCTGTGGTGCCATGTGGGGCCGGGGCCGGGGCTGCGGCTGCGGCTGCCCAGGGCAGGTGTGCGGCAGCGCCACAGGGCTGGCGACGACGGCCAGGGCTGGCCGCTGGCCCTGCACAGGGGCTGCCAGCGCCCCCGCCACAGCACAGAGCACGAGTCACAAAGGCAGAGGGCTGTCACCGCGGCGCCCGCAGGCGCTGGTCCCGCAGCGCGGCCGCCCCCACGGCAGTGCAGCCTGGGACAGCGCCGGCTGCAGCAGCCTCGGCCAGGTGAGTGGCGCGGGGGGCGAGGCTGGGCTGCACGAGGGCCGGGCCACCAGCGCCAGCCCCGCGGCTTCCTCGCACGCCCGCCCGCCCACCCGGCCGCAAGGGCCGAGCTGTGCACAGCAGCGCCTTGGGCCGGCCACGGGGCCGCCTTGGCAGCTGCTCGCGCAAGTGCTGCCGGCTCCTGCTGCCAAGCTGCCTGCTCTCTCGCAGCCAGCCCCGCTCACTCTCCCATCTCCCATCTCCTACAGGCCATGGCTGTGTGTCTTGTCCTCGTCCTGGCTGTGCTGGGCATCGTCCAGCGCCCGCTCCAGGTCAGTGACCAGGTGGATCTGGGCACGCAGGAGCGGGTGCAGCGGCGCGTGCAGCACCTGAGGCACGAGATGGCTCTCGGCTGCAGGAAGAGGGTGAGCACCTCGCGCAGCAGCAGAGCAACGTCAGCAAGGAGGAGCGCGTCTTTGCTGCCTGCGCCTGGTGGCAGCTGTGGCAGCCTGCGGGAGCCCTTGTGCTGCTCTTGGGGCACCGCTGGCTGGCCAGGAAGCGCCACGGGCAGTCGGAGAGCAGGAGCCAGCCGAGCACCTCCCGCAGCAAGCAAGAGGAGGAGAAGGAGGACCGCGCAGAGCAATGCGGGCATCCGGGCAGGTTTCTGCAGCAGCACCTCCAGTGGCCGGCGCAGGACTCGGCCAACACCCGGAAGGTGGTGGAGGAGCTGGTGGGCGAGCTGTTCGTGGCCTGCCAAGTGCTCACCCGCCAGTCTTTCTTCCCACGCCTGGCACCAGGCATCCACGTGGGCAGGGCCTGTGCAGGCTGGAGCCCTTGCCAGCACAACAACAGCTACAGCCTGCTGGTGCCCCTGAGGCCACCACCCGGGCATGCCTTCCACCTGGAGATGGCCGGCGCCCCGCAGCACGGCCGCGTCCGCGTGGAGCTGCAGTGCATGTGCCCCAGGCAGCGGGTGCTGGGCGACGTGCTGTGCTTCCTGCACCAGCCCCAGGCACAGCTGGCCACAAAGCAGGGCCCCTGCCTCCTACGCACCCTCTGCACCCTCTCCTACCTCAACGTGCAGAAAACCGCACGCTGGTTCCAGCAAGTCGTGCAAAAAGCCTGGCGCCTTTTGCCTCCATCCCACCACTGCCAGCTCGTGGTGCTGCCCTCCTCCTGCACCTGCAAGCTCCAGCTGGCAAACGCCTCCAGGAGCACCCTGCTCATCGACATCATCTTTGGCGTGCAGCAAGGCAACTTGGGCATCTTCTGGCCAGCCAGCGGGCCCAGGCTGGCCTCTCCAGAAGTACAGCGCTGTTGGAGAAGCGCACTGTGCCACGCATGCCCTGCAGGGCACATGCCACCTCCAGCGTCTGCACCGCCTCGCCTCTCTCCTCCACGCATCGCTGCTTTCCCCCTTCCACTTGAAACAGCTGGAGATACACCTCTGGATGCTCCTGCATCTGCGGCAGCATCTCTCTGAGATCCCCGCATGCCTGCATCGCTGCCTGCTGGACACATGCCTCCATTGCTTGTCGTCTTTCTTTGCCCATTTCCCTTGCTGGTGCCTGGTGTGTTTATGCTCTTGCCCCGCAACAAGGAGGGCCTTCTCTGCTCCTGCTGCACAGGTTGACTGGGAGCCAGCAAGGTGCCCTTGCAGCTAGCAAGGCCAACAGGAGCTCCTCATGCATGAAGAGCAGCGTAGTCAGCAGGTCGAGCAAGGGCATCCTTGCCCTCTGCTCAGCACTGGCCAGGCCCCATCTGCGCTGCCGTGTGCGGTGCTGGGCTCCCCAGCGCAACAGAGACATGCACTGACTGCAGGAAGGGCAGCGCAGGGCCCACATCTTCAAGGGCCTGCCGTGTCTCTCATAGCAGCAGAGGCTCAGAGAGCTTTCCCTGCTCAACCGGCAGAAGAAGTGTTCCTGGGTTCAGGAAGGGACTGTATGCCTGCATCTAAATACCTGATGGGGGGGCAGGAAGGAAGAGGGAGCTAGACTCTTCGCAGTGGTGCCCAGCAGAAGGACAAGTGGCGCCAGGCACCCACTGAAATGGAGCCAGTTCCGTTGAAGCATAACAAAGAAGAGACAACATGCTTTGCTGCGAGGGTGGTGGAACACCTGAGCAGCTTGCTCAGGGTGGCTGTGGAGTCTCCTTCCTTGGAGAGATTCAAAACCCGACTGCACATGGCCCCGAGCAACCTGCTGCAGCTGGCCCTCCTTTCGGCAGGGACTTGGACTAGATGAGTGCCACGGGGGCCTGCCAGCCGCAGCAATGCTGTGGTGTGGGGAAGCCACAAGTTTAGCTTGCCTTCCCCAGGTTGCCCCAAGCCCCACTGAACTTGCTTGTGACTCCCCTGTCCTTCCCAAGGCAAGACCTAGCTTTACCTCGTGGAGAAAATAAAGCTCCGTCTGACAAAAGGCGACTTTCTGAACAGTCTTTCCATTTAGTTCTTCCCGCTGCAGAAGGCCCTTCTTGCACAGGCCTAAGCTCAGGAAAGCCAAAAGGCAGCAGCACGCTCGCTCTCTTTGCCCACGCTGAGCAATCCAAACAAGCCAAAAAGCATAACCATTCGGACAGGCTCTGAGGCACTTTCCAGCACCACGTTCCATCCACAGTGGAAGCACCCTGCGAAAGTCAGTGATTCCCTCATGTGCTGCGAGGGGGCAGACTCTCAATCCGTCTGGAAAGGGGAGAGAAAGAAAATGCTTTCTTTGAGGCACGTTGAGGATAACGATTCTGTAGAGACCTCGGGAGACCTTAGGAAGTAGCGATCTCAAGAAGGTCCGACACTGAAGACAGAATACACAGTAAGGGCCTGAGGCACTGGCAGTCTCAGCACATGAAGCAGCAAAGGCAGGAGCAGGCAGAGCTTGGGAAACAAAAGAGAAGACCACTGCTTTACCAAAGAAACAACGAGGCAAGCAGGATAAAATGCCAGAGCCTCAGGTTTGGATGCAGAGGCACGGGAAGCGGGGTGGACGAAGAAGATGCACTGGAAGACAGCATAGCAGGCTTGCTGGATGTTTTGCTGCTGAGCACAATGGCCCGGGATGAGACTAGAGGGAGCAGAGCAGTTGGCAAAGCCTGCGGAAGCCTTCTCAGGAGGAGAAAGAGGCTGACAGAGAGAAACGACAGCAGCCAGGATGATGAAAGCCAAAGAAAGTCACAGGTCAGGAAAGAAGGCATGCAAGAAGGAGGCGAGAGCAAGTGCATGACGCTCCCCTTAGGCACCTGGTGCTTAGGACAGCCCGGAGCGGAACTCATGCTCTTCCACCACCTGCCCAGGAGGTGGCATCAGGAGCACATCAATCAGCTCTGGCTTCTAGCAGAATGGAGTGTCTCTGTGCTGAAGATGTCAGGCCCGGCACACTGGAAGAGGCAGGAAGCCCTTCAAGGCGGGATGAGTGAAGCTGTAGTAGAAGAGGCCCCTAATGCTCACCTTGCACTCGCTGTCTGCACAGAGCTGGGCGAGGGAGGGAGGAGAGGCTTGTGCTTGCAGAGCAGAGACTTCTTCCCCACACACTGCAGGGATCAAAGCCGCAAAGTGTTCTCCAGAGGCTCCAAAAGCACCACAGTCTGCCACACCACTTGGCTCCTTTGCCAGGAGCTGTCGTGTTCAGCTACCCTCTCAGCAACGGACACCTCCAAAATCAGAAAGAAAGCCTTTGGATCCTCAGAGGGATTTCTCTCCCTGAACTGTCAGCTTGTGAAAGGACACCCACAGCTGGCAATAGGGGCTGTGGCTGAAAATGCAGTACCAAGAGTGGAGTTAGGTGCCAGCCTGGCATCAGCGCCGTCCTCTGAGTTCTCCCTAGCCCTCATGTCATGGGCAGAGAAGCTGCTTGGCAAGAGAAAGGAAAAGAAAACTGCTGGGAGGGCAACAGAAACGCCAAAGCACAGCTCCTGCTCTTTTGCAAACACGCAAGAAGCGCTGACTCCGTCAGCCTCTTGCTCTTGGCTTAGGTGCTCCTAGCAAAAGGCTCCAAAGGAACCCCTCCGTGCTAGCAAGGGTAAGCGGGCCTGTCTTTACGTTGCCCCTGGCCAAAGGCTCCTCCTTGGTGCTTGGAAGACATTTTGGAGCCCAGCCACCTGGCTCGGCAACGATTGACCTTCCCTTGCTCAGGCGAGGACATGCTTGGGCAGCTCCTGTTTTTCTCTTGCCAGGGCTGAGGGCTCCGGGCTGCTTCTGCCACCCTGGCAAGGGCAGCCCGGGGCACTGTGCGCTGCTGCTGCGCGGGCTTGGGGTGCCTTGTGGGGTCCTGTGGTGCCATGTGGGGCCGGGGCCGGGGCTGCGGCTGCGGCTGCCCAGGGCAGGTGTGCGGCAGCGCCACAGGGCTGGCGACGACGGCCAGGGCTGGCCGCTGGCCCTGCACAGGGGCTGCCAGCGCCCCCGCCACAGCACAGAGCACGAGTCACAAAGGCAGAGGGCTGTCACCGCGGCGCCCGCAGGCGCTGGTCCCGCAGCGCGGCCGCCCCCACGGCAGTGCAGCCTGGGACAGCGCCGGCTGCAGCAGCCTCGGCCAGGTGAGTGGCGCGGGGGGCGAGGCTGGGCTGCACGAGGGCCGGGCCACCAGCGCCAGCCCCGCGGCTTCCTCGCACGCCCGCCCGCCCGCCCGGCCGCAAGGGCCGAGCTGTGCACAGCAGCGCCTTGGGCCGGCCACGGGGCCGCCTTGGCAGCTGCTCGCGCAAGTGCTGCCGGCTCCTGCTGCCAAGCTGCCTGCTCTCTCGCAGCCAGCCCCGCTCACTCTCCCATCTCCCATCTCCTACAGGCCATGGCTGTGTGTCTTGTCCTCGTCCTGGCTGTGCTGGGCATCGTCCAGCGCCCGCTCCAGGTCAGTGACCAGGTGGATCTGGGCACGCAGGAGCGGGTGCAGCGGCGCGTGCAGCACCTGAGGCACGAGATGGCTCTCGGCTGCAGGAAGAGGGTGAGCACCTCGCGCAGCAGCAGAGCAACGTCAGCAAGGAGGAGCGCGTCTTTGCTGCCTGCGCCTGGTGGCAGCTGTGGCAGCCTGCGGGAGCCCTTGTGCTGCTCTTGGGGCACCGCTGGCTGGCCAGGAAGCGCCACGGGCAGTCGGAGAGCAGGAGCCAGCCGAGCACCTCCCGCAGCAAGCAAGAGGAGGAGAAGGAGGACCGCGCAGAGCAATGCGGGCATCCGGGCAGGTTTCTGCAGCAGCACCTCCAGTGGCCGGCGCAGGACTCGGCCAACACCCGGAAGGTGGTGGAGGAGCTGGTGGGCGAGCTGTTCGTGGCCTGCCAAGTGCTCACCCGCCAGTCTTTCTTCCCACGCCTGGCACCAGGCATCCACGTGGGCAGGGCCTGTGCAGGCTGGAGCCCTTGCCAGCACAACAACAGCTACAGCCTGCTGGTGCCCCTGAGGCCACCACCCGGGCATGCCTTCCACCTGGAGATGGCCGGCGCCCCGCAGCACGGCCGCGTCCGCGTGGAGCTGCAGTGCATGTGCCCCAGGCAGCGGGTGCTGGGCGACGTGCTGTGCTTCCTGCACCAGCCCCAGGCACAGCTGGCCACAAAGCAGGGCCCCTGCCTCCTACGCACCCTCTGCACCCTCTCCTACCTCAACGTGCAGAAAACCGCACGCTGGTTCCAGCAAGTCGTGCAAAAAGCCTGGCGCCTTTTGCCTCCATCCCACCACTGCCAGCTCGTGGTGCTGCCCTCCTCCTGCACCTGCAAGCTCCAGCTGGCAAACGCCTCCAGGAGCACCCTGCTCATCGACATCATCTTTGGTGTGCAGCAAGGCAACTTGGGCATCTTCTGGCCAGCCAGCGGGCCCAGGCTGGCCTCTCCAGAAGTACAGCGCTGTTGGAGAAGCGCACTGTGCCACGCATGCCCTGCAGGGCACATGCCACCTCCAGCGTCTGCACCGCCTCGCCTCTCTCCTCCACGCATCGCTGCTTTCCCCCTTCCACTTGAAACAGCTGGAGATACACCTCTGGATGCTCCTGCATCTGCGGCAGCATCTCTCTGAGATCCCCGCATGCCTGCATCGCTGCCTGCTGGACACATGCCTCCATTGCTTGTCGTCTTTCTTTGCCCATTTCCCTTGCTGGTGCCTGGTGTGTTTATGCTCTTGCCCCGCAACAAGGAGGGCCTTCTCTGCTCCTGCTGCACAGGTTGACTGGGAGCCAGCAAGGTGCCCTTGCAGCTAGCAAGGCCAACAGGAGCTCCTCATGCATGAAGAGCAGCGTAGTCAGCAGGTCGAGCAAGGGCATCCTTGCCCTCTGCTCAGCACTGGCCAGGCCCCATCTGCGCTGCCGTGTGCGGTGCTGGGCTCCCCAGCGCAACAGAGACATGCACTGACTGCAGGAAGGGCAGCGCAGGGCCCACATCTTCAAGGGCCTGCCGTGTCTCTCATAGCAGCAGAGGCTCAGAGAGCTTTCCCTGCTCAACCGGCAGAAGAAGTGTTCCTGGGTTCAGGAAGGGACTGTATGCCTGCATCTAAATACCTGATGGGGGGGCAGGAAGGAAGAGGGAGCTAGACTCTTCGCAGTGGTGCCCAGCAGAAGGACAAGTGGCGCCAGGCACCCACTGAAATGGAGCCAGTTCCGTTGAAGCATAACAAAGAAGAGACAACATGCTTTGCTGCGAGGGTGGTGGAACACCTGAGCAGCTTGCTCAGGGTGGCTGTGGAGTCTCCTTCCTTGGAGAGATTCAAAACCCGACTGCACATGGCCCCGAGCAACCTGCTGCAGCTGGCCCTCCTTTCGGCAGGGACTTGGACTAGATGAGTGCCACGGGGGCCTGCCAGCCGCAGCAATGCTGTGGTGTGGGGAAGCCACAAGTTTAGCTTGCCTTCCCCAGGTTGCCCCAAGCCCCACTGAACTTGCTTGTGACTCCCCTGTCCTTCCCAAGGCAAGACCTAGCTTTACCTCGTGGAGAAAATAAAGCTCCGTCTGACAAAAGGCGACTTTCTGAACAGTCTTTCCATTTAGTTCTTCCCGCTGCAGAAGGCCCTTCTTGCACAGGCCTAAGCTCAGGAAAGCCAAAAGGCAGCAGCACGCTCGCTCTCTTTGCCCACGCTGAGCAATCCAAACAAGCCAAAAAGCATAACCATTCGGACAGGCTCTGAGGCACTTTCCAGCACCACGTTCCATCCACAGTGGAAGCACCCTGCGAAAGTCAGTGATTCCCTCATGTGCTGCGAGGGGGCAGACTCTCAATCCGTCTGGAAAGGGGAGAGAAAGAAAATGCTTTCTTTGAGGCACGTTGAGGATAACGATTCTGTAGAGACCTCGGGAGACCTTAGGAAGTAGCGATCTCAAGAAGGTCCGACACTGAAGACAGAATACACAGTAAGGGCCTGAGGCACTGGCAGTCTCAGCACATGAAGCAGCAAAGGCAGGAGCAGGCAGAGCTTGGGAAACAAAAGAGAAGACCACTGCTTTACCAAAGAAACAACGAGGCAAGCAGGATAAAATGCCAGAGCCTCAGGTTTGGATGCAGAGGCACGGGAAGCGGGGTGGACGAAGAAGATGCACTGGAAGACAGCATAGCAGGCTTGCTGGATGTTTTGCTGCTGAGCACAATGGCCCGGGATGAGACTAGAGGGAGCAGAGCAGTTGGCAAAGCCTGCGGAAGCCTTCTCAGGAGGAGAAAGAGGCTGACAGAGAGAAACGACAGCAGCCAGGATGATGAAAGCCAAAGAAAGTCACAGGTCAGGAAAGAAGGCATGCAAGAAGGAGGCGAGAGCAAGTGCATGACGCTCCCCTTAGGCACCTGGTGCTTAGGACAGCCCGGAGCGGAACTCATGCTCTTCCACCACCTGCCCAGGAGGTGGCATCAGGAGCACATCAGCCAGCTCTGGCTTCTAGCAGAATGGAGTGTCTCTGTGCTGAAGATGTCAGGCCCGGCACACTGGAAGAGGCAGGAAGCCCTTCAAGGCGGGATGAGTGAAGCTGTAGTAGAAGAGGCCCCTAATGCTCACCTTGCACTCGCTGTCTGCACAGAGCTGGGCGAGGGAGGGAGGAGAGGCTTGTGCTTGCAGAGCAGAGACTTCTTCCCCACACACTGCAGGGATCAAAGCCGCAAAGTGTTCTCCAGAGGCTCCAAAAGCACCACAGTCTGCCACACCACTTGGCTCCTTTGCCAGGAGCTGTCGTGTTCAGCTACCCTCTCAGCAACGGACACCTCCAAAATCAGAAAGAAAGCCTTTGGATCCTCAGAGGGATTTCTCTCCCTGAACTGTCAGCTTGTGAAAGGACACCCACAGCTGGCAATAGGGGCTGTGGCTGAAAATGCAGTACCAAGAGTGGAGTTAGGTGCCAGCCTGGCATCAGCGCCGTCCTCTGAGTTCTCCCTAGCCCTCATGTCATGGGCAGAGAAGCTGCTTGGCAAGAGAAAGGAAAAGAAAACTGCTGGGAGGGCAACAGAAACGCCAAAGCACAGCTCCTGCTCTTTTGCAAACACGCAAGAAGCGCTGACTCCGTCAGCCTCTTGCTCTTGGCTTAGGTGCTCCTAGCAAAAGGCTCCAAAGGAACCCCTCCGTGCTAGCAAGGGTAAGCGGGCCTGTCTTTACGTTGCCCCTGGCCAAAGGCTCCTCCTTGGTGCTTGGAAGACATTTTGGAGCCCAGCCGCCTGGCTCGGCAACGATTGACCTTCCCTTGCTCAGGCGAGGACATGCTTGGGCAGCTCCTGTTTTTCTCTTGCCAGGGCTGAGGGCTCCGGGCTGCTTCTGCCACCCTGGCAAGGGCAGCCCGGGGCACTGTGCGCTGCTGCTGCGCGGGCTTGGGGTGCCTTGTGGGGCCCTGTGGTGCCTTGTGGGGCCGGGGCCGGGGCTGCGGCTGCGGCTGCCCAGGGCAGGTGTGCGGCAGCGCCACAGGGCTGGCGACGACGGCCAGGGCTGGCCGCTGGCCCTGCACAGGGGCTGCCAGCGCCCCCGCCACAGCACAGAGCACGAGTCACAAAGGCAGAGGGCTGTCACCGCGGCGCCCGCAGGCGCTGGTCCCGCAGCGCGGCCGCCCCCACGGCAGTGCAGCCTGGGACAGCGCCGGCTGCAGCAGCCTCGGCCAGGTGAGTGGCGCGGGGGGCGAGGCTGGGCTGCACGAGGGCCGGGCCACCAGCGCCAGCCCCGCGGCTTCCTCGCACGCCCGCCCGCCCGCCCGGCCGCAAGGGCCGAGCTGTGCACAGCAGCGCCTTGGGCCGGCCACGGGGCCGCCTTGGCAGCTGCTCGCGCAAGTGCTGCCGGCTCCTGCTGCCAAGCTGCCTGCTCTCTCGCAGCCAGCCCCGCTCACTCTCCCATCTCCCATCTCCTACAGGCCATGGCTGTGTGTCTTGTCCTCGTCCTGGCTGTGCTGGGCATCGTCCAGCGCCCGCTCCAGGTCAGTGACCAGGTGGATCTGGGCACGCAGGAGCGGGTGCAGCGGCGCGTGCAGCACCTGAGGCACGAGATGGCTCTCGGCTGCAGGAAGAGGGTGAGCACCTCGCGCAGCAGCAGAGCAACGTCAGCAAGGAGGAGCGCGTCTTTGCTGCCTGCGCCTGGTGGCAGCTGTGGCAGCCTGCGGGAGCCCTTGTGCTGCTCTTGGGGCACCGCTGGCTGGCCAGGAAGCGCCACGGGCAGTCGGAGAGCAGGAGCCAGCCGAGCACCTCCCGCAGCAAGCAAGAGGAGGAGAAGGAGGACCGCGCAGAGCAATGCGGGCATCCGGGCAGGTTTCTGCAGCAGCACCTCCAGTGGCCGGCGCAGGACTCGGCCAACACCCGGAAGGTGGTGGAGGAGCTGGTGGGCGAGCTGTTCGTGGCCTGCCAAGTGCTCACCCGCCAGTCTTTCTTCCCACGCCTGGCACCAGGCATCCACGTGGGCAGGGCCTGTGCAGGCTGGAGCCCTTGCCAGCACAACAACAGCTACAGCCTGCTGGTGCCCCTGAGGCCACCACCCGGGCATGCCTTCCACCTGGAGATGGCCGGCGCCCCGCAGCACGGCCGCGTCCGCGTGGAGCTGCAGTGCATGTGCCCCAGGCAGCGGGTGCTGGGCGACGTGCTGTGCTTCCTGCACCAGCCCCAGGCACAGCTGGCCACAAAGCAGGGCCCCTGCCTCCTACGCACCCTCTGCACCCTCTCCTACCTCAACGTGCAGAAAACCGCACGCTGGTTCCAGCAAGTCGTGCAAAAAGCCTGGCGCCTTTTGCCTCCATCCCACCACTGCCAGCTCGTGGTGCTGCCCTCCTCCTGCACCTGCAAGCTCCAGCTGGCAAACGCCTCCAGGAGCACCCTGCTCATCGACATCATCTTTGGTGTGCAGCAAGGCAACTTGGGCATCTTCTGGCCAGCCAGCGGGCCCAGGCTGGCCTCTCCAGAAGTACAGCGCTGTTGGAGAAGCGCACTGTGCCACGCATGCCCTGCAGGGCACATGCCACCTCCAGCGTCTGCACCGCCTCGCCTCTCTCCTCCACGCATCGCTGCTTTCCCCCTTCCACTTGAAACAGCTGGAGATACACCTCTGGATGCTCCTGCATCTGCGGCAGCATCTCTCTGAGATCCCCGCATGCCTGCATCGCTGCCTGCTGGACACATGCCTCCATTGCTTGTCGTCTTTCTTTGCCCATTTCCCTTGCTGGTGCCTGGTGTGTTTATGCTCTTGCCCCGCAACAAGGAGGGCCTTCTCTGCTCCTGCTGCACAGGTTGACTGGGAGCCAGCAAGGTGCCCTTGCAGCTAGCAAGGCCAACAGGAGCTCCTCATGCATGAAGAGCAGCGTAGTCAGCAGGTCGAGCAAGGGCATCCTTGCCCTCTGCTCAGCACTGGCCAGGCCCCATCTGCGCTGCCGTGTGCGGTGCTGGGCTCCCCAGCGCAACAGAGACATGCACTGACTGCAGGAAGGGCAGCGCAGGGCCCACATCTTCAAGGGCCTGCCGTGTCTCTCATAGCAGCAGAGGCTCAGAGAGCTTTCCCTGCTCAACCGGCAGAAGAAGTGTTCCTGGGTTCAGGAAGGGACTGTATGCCTGCATCTAAATACCTGATGGGGGGGCAGGAAGGAAGAGGGAGCTAGACTCTTCGCAGTGGTGCCCAGCAGAAGGACAAGTGGCGCCAGGCACCCACTGAAATGGAGCCAGTTCCGTTGAAGCATAACAAAGAAGAGACAACATGCTTTGCTGCGAGGGTGGTGGAACACCTGAGCAGCTTGCTCAGGGTGGCTGTGGAGTCTCCTTCCTTGGAGAGATTCAAAACCCGACTGCACATGGCCCCGAGCAACCTGCTGCAGCTGGCCCTCCTTTCGGCAGGGACTTGGACTAGATGAGTGCCACGGGGGCCTGCCAGCCGCAGCAATGCTGTGGTGTGGGGAAGCCACAAGTTTAGCTTGCCTTCCCCAGGTTGCCCCAAGCCCCACTGAACTTGCTTGTGACTCCCCTGTCCTTCCCAAGGCAAGACCTAGCTTTACCTCGTGGAGAAAATAAAGCTCCGTCTGACAAAAGGCGACTTTCTGAACAGTCTTTCCATTTAGTTCTTCCCGCTGCAGAAGGCCCTTCTTGCACAGGCCTAAGCTCAGGAAAGCCAAAAGGCAGCAGCACGCTCGCTCTCTTTGCCCACGCTGAGCAATCCAAACAAGCCAAAAAGCATAACCATTCGGACAGGCTCTGAGGCACTTTCCAGCACCACGTTCCATCCACAGTGGAAGCACCCTGCGAAAGTCAGTGATTCCCTCATGTGCTGCGAGGGGGCAGACTCTCAATCCGTCTGGAAAGGGGAGAGAAAGAAAATGCTTTCTTTGAGGCACGTTGAGGATAACGATTCTGTAGAGACCTCGGGAGACCTTAGGAAGTAGCGATCTCAAGAAGGTCCGACACTGAAGACAGAATACACAGTAAGGGCCTGAGGCACTGGCAGTCTCAGCACATGAAGCAGCAAAGGCAGGAGCAGGCAGAGCTTGGGAAACAAAAGAGAAGACCACTGCTTTACCAAAGAAACAACGAGGCAAGCAGGATAAAATGCCAGAGCCTCAGGTTTGGATGCAGAGGCACGGGAAGCGGGGTGGACGAAGAAGATGCACTGGAAGACAGCATAGCAGGCTTGCTGGATGTTTTGCTGCTGAGCACAATGGCCCGGGATGAGACTAGAGGGAGCAGAGCAGTTGGCAAAGCCTGCGGAAGCCTTCTCAGGAGGAGAAAGAGGCTGACAGAGAGAAACGACAGCAGCCAGGATGATGAAAGCCAAAGAAAGTCACAGGTCAGGAAAGAAGGCATGCAAGAAGGAGGCGAGAGCAAGTGCATGACGCTCCCCTTAGGCACCTGGTGCTTAGGACAGCCCGGAGCGGAACTCATGCTCTTCCACCACCTGCCCAGGAGGTGGCATCAGGAGCACATCAGCCAGCTCTGGCTTCTAGCAGAATGGAGTGTCTCTGTGCTGAAGATGTCAGGCCCGGCACACTGGAAGAGGCAGGAAGCCCTTCAAGGCGGGATGAGTGAAGCTGTAGTAGAAGAGGCCCCTAATGCTCACCTTGCACTCGCTGTCTGCACAGAGCTGGGCGAGGGAGGGAGGAGAGGCTTGTGCTTGCAGAGCAGAGACTTCTTCCCCACACACTGCAGGGATCAAAGCCGCAAAGTGTTCTCCAGAGGCTCCAAAAGCACCACAGTCTGCCACACCACTTGGCTCCTTTGCCAGGAGCTGTCGTGTTCAGCTACCCTCTCAGCAACGGACACCTCCAAAATCAGAAAGAAAGCCTTTGGATCCTCAGAGGGATTTCTCTCCCTGAACTGTCAGCTTGTGAAAGGACACCCACAGCTGGCAATAGGGGCTGTGGCTGAAAATGCAGTACCAAGAGTGGAGTTAGGTGCCAGCCTGGCATCAGCGCCGTCCTCTGAGTTCTCCCTAGCCCTCATGTCATGGGCAGAGAAGCTGCTTGGCAAGAGAAAGGAAAAGAAAACTGCTGGGAGGGCAACAGAAACGCCAAAGCACAGCTCCTGCTCTTTTGCAAACACGCAAGAAGCGCTGACTCCGTCAGCCTCTTGCTCTTGGCTTAGGTGCTCCTAGCAAAAGGCTCCAAAGGAACCCCTCCGTGCTAGCAAGGGTAAGCGGGCCTGTCTTTACGTTGCCCCTGGCCAAAGGCTCCTCCTTGGTGCTTGGAAGACATTTTGGAGCCCAGCCGCCTGGCTCGGCAACGATTGACCTTCCCTTGCTCAGGCGAGGACATGCTTGGGCAGCTCCTGTTTTTCTCTTGCCAGGGCTGAGGGCTCCGGGCTGCTTCTGCCACCCTGGCAAGGGCAGCCCGGGGCACTGTGCGCTGCTGCTGCGCGGGCTTGGGGTGCCTTGTGGGGCCCTGTGGTGCCTTGTGGGGCCGGGGCCGGGGCTGCGGCTGCGGCTGCCCAGGGCAGGTGTGCGGCAGCGCCACAGGGCTGGCGACGACGGCCAGGGCTGGCCGCTGGCCCTGCACAGGGGCTGCCAGCGCCCCCGCCACAGCACAGAGCACGAGTCACAAAGGCAGAGGGCTGTCACCGCGGCGCCCGCAGGCGCTGGTCCCGCAGCGCGGCCGCCCCCACGGCAGTGCAGCCTGGGACAGCGCCGGCTGCAGCAGCCTCGGCCAGGTGAGTGGCGCGGGGGGCGAGGCTGGGCTGCACGAGGGCCGGGCCACCAGCGCCAGCCCCGCGGCTTCCTCGCACGCCCGCCCGCCCGCCCGGCCGCAAGGGCCGAGCTGTGCACAGCAGCGCCTTGGGCCGGCCACGGGGCCGCCTTGGCAGCTGCTCGCGCAAGTGCTGCCGGCTCCTGCTGCCAAGCTGCCTGCTCTCTCGCAGCCAGCCCCGCTCACTCTCCCATCTCCCATCTCCTACAGGCCATGGCTGTGTGTCTTGTCCTCGTCCTGGCTGTGCTGGGCATCGTCCAGCGCCCGCTCCAGGTCAGTGACCAGGTGGATCTGGGCACGCAGGAGCGGGTGCAGCGGCGCGTGCAGCACCTGAGGCACGAGATGGCTCTCGGCTGCAGGAAGAGGGTGAGCACCTCGCGCAGCAGCAGAGCAACGTCAGCAAGGAGGAGCGCGTCTTTGCTGCCTGCGCCTGGTGGCAGCTGTGGCAGCCTGCGGGAGCCCTTGTGCTGCTCTTGGGGCACCGCTGGCTGGCCAGGAAGCGCCACGGGCAGTCGGAGAGCAGGAGCCAGCCGAGCACCTCCCGCAGCAAGCAAGAGGAGGAGAAGGAGGACCGCGCAGAGCAATGCGGGCATCCGGGCAGGTTTCTGCAGCAGCACCTCCAGTGGCCGGCGCAGGACTCGGCCAACACCCGGAAGGTGGTGGAGGAGCTGGTGGGCGAGCTGTTCGTGGCCTGCCAAGTGCTCACCCGCCAGTCTTTCTTCCCACGCCTGGCACCAGGCATCCACGTGGGCAGGGCCTGTGCAGGCTGGAGCCCTTGCCAGCACAACAACAGCTACAGCCTGCTGGTGCCCCTGAGGCCACCACCCGGGCATGCCTTCCACCTGGAGATGGCCGGCGCCCCGCAGCACGGCCGCGTCCGCGTGGAGCTGCAGTGCATGTGCCCCAGGCAGCGGGTGCTGGGCGACGTGCTGTGCTTCCTGCACCAGCCCCAGGCACAGCTGGCCACAAAGCAGGGCCCCTGCCTCCTACGCACCCTCTGCACCCTCTCCTACCTCAACGTGCAGAAAACCGCACGCTGGTTCCAGCAAGTCGTGCAAAAAGCCTGGCGCCTTTTGCCTCCATCCCACCACTGCCAGCTCGTGGTGCTGCCCTCCTCCTGCACCTGCAAGCTCCAGCTGGCAAACGCCTCCAGGAGCACCCTGCTCATCGACATCATCTTTGGTGTGCAGCAAGGCAACTTGGGCATCTTCTGGCCAGCCAGCGGGCCCAGGCTGGCCTCTCCAGAAGTACAGCGCTGTTGGAGAAGCGCACTGTGCCACGCATGCCCTGCAGGGCACATGCCACCTCCAGCGTCTGCACCGCCTCGCCTCTCTCCTCCACGCATCGCTGCTTTCCCCCTTCCACTTGAAACAGCTGGAGATACACCTCTGGATGCTCCTGCATCTGCGGCAGCATCTCTCTGAGATCCCCGCATGCCTGCATCGCTGCCTGCTGGACACATGCCTCCATTGCTTGTCGTCTTTCTTTGCCCATTTCCCTTGCTGGTGCCTGGTGTGTTTATGCTCTTGCCCCGCAACAAGGAGGGCCTTCTCTGCTCCTGCTGCACAGGTTGACTGGGAGCCAGCAAGGTGCCCTTGCAGCTAGCAAGGCCAACAGGAGCTCCTCATGCATGAAGAGCAGCGTAGTCAGCAGGTCGAGCAAGGGCATCCTTGCCCTCTGCTCAGCACTGGCCAGGCCCCATCTGCGCTGCCGTGTGCGGTGCTGGGCTCCCCAGCGCAACAGAGACATGCACTGACTGCAGGAAGGGCAGCGCAGGGCCCACATCTTCAAGGGCCTGCCGTGTCTCTCATAGCAGCAGAGGCTCAGAGAGCTTTCCCTGCTCAACCGGCAGAAGAAGTGTTCCTGGGTTCAGGAAGGGACTGTATGCCTGCATCTAAATACCTGATGGGGGGGCAGGAAGGAAGAGGGAGCTAGACTCTTCGCAGTGGTGCCCAGCAGAAGGACAAGTGGCGCCAGGCACCCACTGAAATGGAGCCAGTTCCGTTGAAGCATAACAAAGAAGAGACAACATGCTTTGCTGCGAGGGTGGTGGAACACCTGAGCAGCTTGCTCAGGGTGGCTGTGGAGTCTCCTTCCTTGGAGAGATTCAAAACCCGACTGCACATGGCCCCGAGCAACCTGCTGCAGCTGGCCCTCCTTTCGGCAGGGACTTGGACTAGATGAGTGCCACGGGGGCCTGCCAGCCGCAGCAATGCTGTGGTGTGGGGAAGCCACAAGTTTAGCTTGCCTTCCCCAGGTTGCCCCAAGCCCCACTGAACTTGCTTGTGACTCCCCTGTCCTTCCCAAGGCAAGACCTAGCTTTACCTCGTGGAGAAAATAAAGCTCCGTCTGACAAAAGGCGACTTTCTGAACAGTCTTTCCATTTAGTTCTTCCCGCTGCAGAAGGCCCTTCTTGCACAGGCCTAAGCTCAGGAAAGCCAAAAGGCAGCAGCACGCTCGCTCTCTTTGCCCACGCTGAGCAATCCAAACAAGCCAAAAAGCATAACCATTCGGACAGGCTCTGAGGCACTTTCCAGCACCACGTTCCATCCACAGTGGAAGCACCCTGCGAAAGTCAGTGATTCCCTCATGTGCTGCGAGGGGGCAGACTCTCAATCCGTCTGGAAAGGGGAGAGAAAGAAAATGCTTTCTTTGAGGCACGTTGAGGATAACGATTCTGTAGAGACCTCGGGAGACCTTAGGAAGTAGCGATCTCAAGAAGGTCCGACACTGAAGACAGAATACACAGTAAGGGCCTGAGGCACTGGCAGTCTCAGCACATGAAGCAGCAAAGGCAGGAGCAGGCAGAGCTTGGGAAACAAAAGAGAAGACCACTGCTTTACCAAAGAAACAACGAGGCAAGCAGGATAAAATGCCAGAGCCTCAGGTTTGGATGCAGAGGCACGGGAAGCGGGGTGGACGAAGAAGATGCACTGGAAGACAGCATAGCAGGCTTGCTGGATGTTTTGCTGCTGAGCACAATGGCCCGGGATGAGACTAGAGGGAGCAGAGCAGTTGGCAAAGCCTGCGGAAGCCTTCTCAGGAGGAGAAAGAGGCTGACAGAGAGAAACGACAGCAGCCAGGATGATGAAAGCCAAAGAAAGTCACAGGTCAGGAAAGAAGGCATGCAAGAAGGAGGCGAGAGCAAGTGCATGACGCTCCCCTTAGGCACCTGGTGCTTAGGACAGCCCGGAGCGGAACTCATGCTCTTCCACCACCTGCCCAGGAGGTGGCATCAGGAGCACATCAGCCAGCTCTGGCTTCTAGCAGAATGGAGTGTCTCTGTGCTGAAGATGTCAGGCCCGGCACACTGGAAGAGGCAGGAAGCCCTTCAAGGCGGGATGAGTGAAGCTGTAGTAGAAGAGGCCCCTAATGCTCACCTTGCACTCGCTGTCTGCACAGAGCTGGGCGAGGGAGGGAGGAGAGGCTTGTGCTTGCAGAGCAGAGACTTCTTCCCCACACACTGCAGGGATCAAAGCCGCAAAGTGCTCTCCAGAGGCTCCAAAAGCACCACAGTCTGCCACACCACTTGGCTCCTTTGCCAGGAGCTGTCGTGTTCAGCTACCCTCTCAGCAACGGACACCTCCAAAATCAGAAAGAAAGCCTTTGGATCCTCAGAGGGATTTCTCTCCCTGAACTGTCAGCTTGTGAAAGGACACCCACAGCTGGCAATAGGGGCTGTGGCTGAAAATGCAGTACCAAGAGTGGAGTTAGGTGCCAGCCTGGCATCAGCGCCGTCCTCTGAGTTCTCCCTAGCCCTCATGTCATGGGCAGAGAAGCTGCTTGGCAAGAGAAAGGAAAAGAAAACTGCTGGGAGGGCAACAGAAACGCCAAAGCACAGCTCCTGCTCTTTTGCAAACACGCAAGAAGCGCTGACTCCGTCAGCCTCTTGCTCTTGGCTTAGGTGCTCCTAGCAAAAGGCTCCAAAGGAACCCCTCCGTGCTAGCAAGGGTAAGCGGGCCTGTCTTTACGTTGCCCCTGGCCAAAGGCTCCTCCTTGGTGCTTGGAAGACATTTTGGAGCCCAGCCGCCTGGCTCGGCAACGATTGACCTTCCCTTGCTCAGGCGAGGACATGCTTGGGCAGCTCCTGTTTTTCTCTTGCCAGGGCTGAGGGCTCCGGGCTGCTTCTGCCACCCTGGCAAGGGCAGCCCGGGGCACTGTGCGCTGCTGCTGCGCGGGCTTGGGGTGCCTTGTGGGGCCCTGTGGTGCCGTGTGGGGCCGGGGCCGGGGCTGCGGCTGCGGCTGCCCAGGGCAGGTGTGCGGCAGCGCCACAGGGCTGGCGACGACGGCCAGGGCTGGCCGCTGGCCCTGCACAGGGGCTGCCAGCGCCCCCGCCACAGCACAGAGCACGAGTCACAAAGGCAGAGGGCTGTCACCGCGGCGCCCGCAGGCGCTGGTCCCACAGCGCGGCCGCCCCCACGGCAGTGCAGCCTGGGACAGCGCCGGCTGCAGCAGCCTCGGCCAGGTGAGTGGCGCGGGGGGCGAGGCTGGGCTGCACGAGGGCCGGGCCACCAGCGCCAGCCCCGCGGCTTCCTCGCACGCCCGCCCGCCCGCCCGGCCGCAAGGGCCGAGCTGTGCACAGCAGCGCCTTGGGCCGGCCACGGGGCCGCCTTGGCAGCTGCTCGCGCAAGTGCTGCCGGCTCCTGCTGCCAAGCTGCCTGCTCTCTCGCAGCCAGCCCCGCTCACTCTCCCATCTCCCATCTCCTACAGGCCATGGCTGTGTGTCTTGTCCTCGTCCTGGCTGTGCTGGGCATCGTCCAGCGCCCGCTCCAGGTCAGTGACCAGGTGGATCTGGGCACGCAGGAGCGGGTGCAGCGGCGCGTGCAGCACCTGAGGCACGAGATGGCTCTCGGCTGCAGGAAGAGGGTGAGCACCTCGCGCAGCAGCAGAGCAACGTCAGCAAGGAGGAGCGCGTCTTTGCTGCCTGCGCCTGGTGGCAGCTGTGGCAGCCTGCGGGAGCCCTTGTGCTGCTCTTGGGGCACCGCTGGCTGGCCAGGAAGCGCCACGGGCAGTCGGAGAGCAGGAGCCAGCCGAGCACCTCCCGCAGCAAGCAAGAGGAGGAGAAGGAGGACCGCGCAGAGCAATGCGGGCATCCGGGCAGGTTTCTGCAGCAGCACCTCCAGTGGCCGGCGCAGGACTCGGCCAACACCCGGAAGGTGGTGGAGGAGCTGGTGGGCGAGCTGTTCGTGGCCTGCCAAGTGCTCACCCGCCAGTCTTTCTTCCCACGCCTGGCACCAGGCATCCACGTGGGCAGGGCCTGTGCAGGCTGGAGCCCTTGCCAGCACAACAACAGCTACAGCCTGCTGGTGCCCCTGAGGCCACCACCCGGGCATGCCTTCCACCTGGAGGTGGCCGGCGCCCCGCAGCACGGCCGAGTCCGCGTGGAGCTGCAGTGCATGTGCCCCAGGCAGCAGGTGCTGGGCGACGTGCTGTGCTCCCTGCACCAGCCCCAGGCACAGCTGGCCACAAAGCAGGGCCCCTGCCTCCTACGCACCCTCTGCACCCTCTCCTACCTCAACGTGCAGAAAACCGCACGCTGGTTCCAGCAAGTCGTGCAAAAAGCCTGGCGCCTTTTGCCTCCATCCCACCACTGCCAGCTCGTGGTGCTGCCCTCCTCCTGCACCTGCAAGCTCCAGCTGGCAAACGCCTCCAGGAGCACCCTGCTCATCGACATCATCTTTGGTGTGCAGCAAGGCAACTTGGGCATCTTCTGGCCAGCCAGCGGGCCCAGGCTGGCCTCTCCAGAAGTACAGCGCTGTTGGAGAAGCGCACTGTGCCACGCATGCCCTGCAGGGCACATGCCACCTCCAGCGTCTGCACCGCCTCGCCTCTCTCCTCCACGCATCGCTGCTTTCCCCCTTCCACTTGAAACAGCTGGAGATACACCTCTGGATGCTCCTGCATCTGCGGCAGCATCTCTCTGAGATCCCCGCATGCCTGCATCGCTGCCTGCTGGACACATGCCTCCATTGCTTGTCGTCTTTCTTTGCCCATTTCCCTTGCTGGTGCCTGGTGTGTTTATGCTCTTGCCCCGCAACAAGGAGGGCCTTCTCTGCTCCTGCTGCACAGGTTGACTGGGAGCCAGCAAGGTGCCCTTGCAGCTAGCAAGGCCAACAGGAGCTTCTCATGCATGAAGAGCAGCGTAGTCAGCAGGTCAAGCAAGGGCATCCTTACCCTCTGCTCAGCACTGGCCTGGCCCCATCTGCGCTGCCGTGTGCGGTGCTGGACTCCCCAGTGCAACAGAGACATGCACTGACTGCAGGAAGGGCAGCGCAGGGCCCACATCTTCAAGGGCCTGCAGTGTCTCTCATAGCAGCAGAGGCTCGGAGAGCTTTCCCTGCTCAGCTCAGCCAGGAGAAGAGATGGTGCAGCAAGGCACCAGATGCCTGCGTCTAAATACCTGATGGGGGCACAGGAAGGAAGACGGAGCTGAAAAATATTAGAGCGTTTCAAGAGAATTTTGAGCAACGCTGGATCGAGAAGAAGTGTACTCTAAAGCTTTATCTAAAGAGCAGCCACTTGCAGCCTCTTTAGCCTCCTCCTGTACCTGCAACGTCTTTTCCACACATGCAGTCATCAGGAATGAATCCAGATTCAGCCAGAGCAGTCTCACAAGCACCTCTTACAACAGCTTTTGTAAGATCCCTGAATTCCAATAGACAGATCGTCCAACTCAAAAACAAGAATGCACTGTGCAACTACGACAGCAAAACACTAACAGAATACATAGGAAACTCCAGAGCTTTGAAGCAATGACAACTCATTATCTCCTACAGTTGTGTCAGCTGGGAATCTGCATTCTTTCAGGATGTATGTGTAGCCTTTTTCAATATGACAAAGCTGCATGTCACTGATTTGGTAACATGTATTTTCAATGTTAAGCAGTGCTGGTCACAAGGACTGCCAAGCAATAAATGTAATCTTTCAAGATAAAGGTACACATTTAGAAATATGCCCCCCTTTTTTTTGTTGTTTTTTTGAAAAAAAGGTTAGATTAACTTTCAGGAAACAAACATATCCGCATCTGTTTTTACAAAACCTACATGACCAGATTAATAGGTTCTACTTCTTCTGAAATACCATCTTTTGAAGAAGCACCAAATAGTGCGTTAAGGATGAAAAGGGTCTCCTGCAAAGCTTTACACAGCCACTAATTTTCTTGATACGGACATTTGTCCTTTCAAACTAATAGCACAGTAGTTTTTTGTCTTGATGCAGTCATAGCCAATGACTCCAAATCAAACACGAAGTTTTCCTAAGAGGACACATGCCATTCATTAAACATGCAGTAGATGTTCTATAAGCTACATATAAAAATTATATACATACTGTACTTACGAAAAAGGTGAAATATCAGTCTATTTAACATATGTTTGCGCCCTGCCCTCTCTCCATAACAGCAAGATTTTAGATTTAATCATCTTTTCAGCCCTCAGGTTTCAAGCAGGCTTTCCACTCCAGTAGGTCACCACTGTAACTCTTCAAGAGACAGCATAAGAGAGGCAGGTTAGGACACAATGTCTGCGGATATCACTAATTTGGAATAAGCCTGGATTTGTCAGATGAGGCAACCTGGGTGAGGCAATAGTAGTACTATTTTCACACGTTTGTAACACTCTACAACGTTGAGTTTCTGTCCTTTCCTGTTAGTATGGACAATGACTCTATTCTCTAGAATCGCAGTTTGTGCAGAGATTGCAGGCTTATGCCAGAAGTATATCTGCTGACTACAGGGCTCTTCTGCCAGCTGACAAATCTGAAGAGAGACCGCTTGGTTCATTTTGTTTTAGCGGTCATATACAGTGGACGAAAGAGAGGAAGCATTTTTCCTCTGACTTCTGACAGAAAGGTCTAGGAAGAATATAGCATTTCCCTTAATTTTCTTTAAAGCAGAAGAAAAAGCTCCGAAGGCACAATGTCACAGAGATCCCACCAACAGCTGGAAGAAACCTGGCTAACAGTCTTTCCCCAAAACATTAGACCACAACTGCAATTTTCCGTAGACAGAAAGCCTCTCTACCATACAAACAAGGCCACGGTTGAAATCTGTAGCGCTGCAGCTTAAGGAGCCAAAGAAAAAAAGGCCTAGAAAGTACATACTGCCACTAGGACAGTATAAACTGGCCCGATTTTCTCCTCTCGGCTTTTACCTGTTTCCTTTGTTTTCCAAGTTTCCTTTAATCTCTCTGTCATTGAACTTACAAATTAACACTTTTTCTCATCTCACGCCAATCACTTTTTTAGGGAGAAGTTCACTGAGTTGAAGCAGTAAGTTGATTTTACATTTCTTTCTCTGGATTTGCCATATACTGCTCCAACATATCTTGGCTTCAACTGGCATGGAACTCATACAGCACCATACACTTGGGCAGGTTTGGACCAATATATAAAGCAATCTGTGGCCAGGTTTCATTAAAAAAACGATTTCATTGGGCCTTGTGCTTCTGAAGTCCTGAAAGAGCTACAAATTTCTTTAAGCAATAACAAGCCTTGGGTTCTCTCTGAAGACTGTAGTTCTGGCTTTTTCTTCCTATTCTACTATGGCTATGTCCAAAATCTTTTCCAATACACAGTATTTCCATAATCCTAGCTAGCTCATAGAGCTAAAATAAGATATGAGGAGAGTAACCGAGCAATAAACCACACACCAAGTTTTATGTCATTTTTAGCAAGGCAGTTAGCTCCAGGGTGGACAGCAGTGCTTGAGATTAAGAACTGCAACACACAAACTAAGATGTAGAAAGAGAACATGCGACTTAAAAAATAACGTATTTCAGGTTGAACGTATCCTATTGAATTGACGGCTTATGCACAGCGGGAGTCATGCAAAGCAATCCAAGTGTCAGAGTCCGATACCCTCTGGCCAAGTTCTTCTAGATATTCCACACATGCAGAGTGTAATGTTTAATATCAAAATTTATTTTGTTGAAGAAATTTGATGCCACCTGGGATTTTTGATTTAGCAGAGTGATAAAGCAAGCTACTGAAATCACCATACAAGTGTAAGCTACACTTAGCAAAATACAGCAACTGCAATATGCTAATGGGATTCCCATTACCAGTCTCTATAATATGTCCACCGTCATGACGCTGCGTGTCCCCAGTCCCTGGGAAGGACGACGTGGGTTGAAGCCAGCTCAAGCCCGTTGCTCTCGTCAAAATTCCTCTGTGAGTTGTTCACGTTTTATACTCTACGTTGGGCTGAGCCACGTATACGCTTCCCCCCATGTTGGTCTAACTCTGGGAGACAGTCACGCTCTTTTGATGAACTCGGGGAGAAACACGTACACCAGCTGATCCACTCAACTGGGATGCAGTCAGTTGATCCACTGACGTGGGCGCCTACAGAACAAATGCAGTATCCCCTGTAGTTATTGAAGTCTGATCAGTGTTCATGGCCATCAATTATTAGAGCTCTTCTCTCTCTTTCTCCTGATGATCTGTAGTCTTGGGACCCTCCGTTTCACCCTCCATCCTGCCCCCATCATCAAATTTCACAGCTCTCCCTTCCTTCAAAATAAATATTCTCTCCATCTCTGGTTACCTCCCATGTTTTTCTTCAAAATTATCAAAGGTGAACTTAATTCTTTCACATCAAAATCGCTCATTCTGTATTCCTTCCTTGCAGCAAAACTATGCTGAACTCATACAGATACTGGGAATCCATCATGGTTAATGATTTGATTAAAGTATGTCACCTGCTCTTCTCTTGAAGCTTCTGGAAGCTCACTGAAAGGAGCAGAATGGGCCAGCAGTTCCAAAGGAGCAGGCCATTTTCTTGTACCAGCTGATGCCTGCAGGAACCCACAAACTAAGAGCTGCTTTTCTTCTGATATAGGTATTCAGTCTGCTTACAACGCTGATACACTTTTAGTGCGGGCTAGAGGAAAGAAAAGATGGTCTCCTGGCACCATCTCCATCCTTTGTGCTGGCAGACCCCTCTATTTGGAAGGGCCTGCAGGAATTTTGGTGGGATATGACCACAACCCATGTTCCGTGGATCACTACAGGACTAGATCTACAGTGACAATTCAAAATTCTGAGCCACTAAAGAGACTGCTGCTTTATGTAAGTGAGGAATGAGCAGAAAGATTTGGGGAATGGCAAGGAGAAAGGAGACTCTTTGTAAAAGTTAAAAACATAGTAGTCCAAAATAAAAGCCCCAAATGATCAGTTTTTTAAATAGACAAGCTCCCCCTCGGAAAGTTTAAAAACAACTGCTTCACGGTTGTGCTAAACGATGGAAAATCGGGAAGAGAAAACAAAAGGAAGAAAACAGCCTATCTTATTATCCTATTGAAGGAGAGACAGTTAAGAAGCATTATAAATGGTGGAAACACAAGGAGCTGGAATTGATACTGACAGCCTCAGTCAATGTTGTTTAACTCTCCCACTATAAACATTCATTTTCAGTCACTCGTACCTTTACCATTTTACTTGTTTGACAAAAATCTTTTCCTTGGAGATATCTAAAGCTGAGGTAACACTGTGTGAGTACTGCTGTGAGCGTGAGTCCAGTAAGGCTCGGGTATCAGTAGCAGCAAGATCCAAATTCAGAATGAAAAATAAGAAGTTAAAGCAAACACTGCGACAGTTAATCCTCGCTAACTTCTGACCTACTATAGCTGAATTTCTAATGCCACTCCTTTAGACACTGTATTAGCAAGTACAGCATGTCTACACTATGCTGTTGCCAGAGCATCGCCTACATTGTCTCTGCCCTAGGTAAAACTATTTGTGAAAACTTCCATTGAAAACAGGTCATCTATTTCCAAGGACACATGAAGCTATCAAGAGCCAAGCTAGGGAAAAAAAGAAGAAAAGAAAAGAAAAGACATGGTTCTTCAGCTATGAAGAAGCAGATCTGTGGAAATCCTGGCCAGAACACGTTGCAGACACTAGAAGTTGGCCAGGGTTGAAGTGGAAGTTGAACAGGCATGTGGAAGAGAAATCCATGACGTTACTAAGAACGTAAAACCCACATCCGATTCAGGAAGAAAGCCCCCAAGCTAAGAACTGCTGGCAGCTGGGAGAGAGAGTATTACCGGGAAGTATCATATAGGCTTGGCCTACTCTTAGCAAGATGTTCTATCAGGTCACATCTGGAAGACTGCAATTAAGTACAAAAGGCCAGGTCTGCACTCTACTGCTGTGCCATTAGCCTCAGAGCAGCTTTAGAGCCTAGTTGCAGAAGTCTTACACAGGTTTCTGCAATGCCCAGAGCTACCAAGGGCAGACGACCCCAATCGCTTTCCTTTCCCCTTACAGCACAACATTTTGACAGTGTTTTCTTCTCATTAGCCTATACACTGCCAGGTGCTGTGAATTCTTGAGCAGGCTGCCTTAGCCGATTCTCAGCCCCTCAGCACAGCTGAAACAGCTTAAAGTGTCAGTAACAAGGTCTATAGACCTGAGGACTATAATATTGCACATTGGAGACACCCTTAATGGGTTGCAATGACCTTCAGAATAAAAGAGCATGCTGAACGCCTCCGCTACTCTGATCTCTTAAACCCCTAGACAGCACCGATTCAGAAACCCAGATTTCTAGTTCTGAGCACTGTACTCATAAACACCTGTGTAAGATGCTAAGCAAAGAGGGTGTCACCTCCTGCTCTATGGTCTAGCCCATACAGAGGATAATAGGTTCTACCTGTTTGCAACTGTTTTTTAGTACAAGCAGTAAGTATTTGTGCGCTGAGGTGAAGGTTCTTGATTTCCCACTCTCCCTTCATCAGGCACAATAATGATGCTTATGTCTATAGGAAACTGAAATTTACTGAGCTTCCCATTCACATGAACTATTATGACTCTTGCAACTGGGCAGTTTTATGTCAATCACTAAATATGTTCATAAGACACTGCAACGGTATTGTAGTAGGTGCAATAAGCTGTTATCGAGCACATGCATATATGGAAAAGAAGTTGTCAGTATCCTGCAAAGAATGCGGCAGATCAAATCTGTAATTATTTTAACTGAAATACAAACACTTTTTTCCTCTGAGCATAGCAGATCCAGCTGAAAATTCCTTTTCAATCAACAATTCCTTTGTTAATCAACACTTCTATAAATTGGTCAAAGACATTCTGTTAAGAAATACTAAAGAAAAATGGGGTACTTTAGCAGGCTACTGAGTATTAGACATACAAAAAATCCTTACTTCTGCTGGCCTCTGTTAGTAACTAGGAAGAAAGTTCACAGTAGGCAGCACCAGGTCACCCCCACCAGGACTTCTCCTGGGAATATGCAGTAGAGTCCAATGAGTCACCATCGGTGATCTCAGAATCGAATCTGTGCAATTTTAAATGCCTAGATACTAAGCATCTCACAGGAAGAACACATTACATTACCAGAAACAACATTAAAGCACACACGCATTGCTGACATTCCTTTTCTTATTACATATACATTGAATAAAAAGAATTCTCCAAGATTATGAGAATCTGTTTGGCTAAGAGATGTATGAACTTGTCCCCATAAAACAGAAGGCAACATGCCTGTGAAGAGGAGGGGAATCTTGTACCCGTAATTTTCAAAATGTTTCCTCTCTTCCAAAATCTTTCAAGGCACGCATGCTCTATCTTACTGCATAACTCTAGCACTTTTGCTGCTTAATTTTACAGCTGTTGAAAGCCAATTTTTTCTCCTTCTCTCTTCAAACAGATGAGGCACAGGACTGCAGATTCTCCAAAGCTGGCTCTTTGGACTACAGCGAAGTCCCTCACTGTCAAGTTCAGAGAAAACGGAATGACCTGGCAGAGATGTCCGCCAGGTCAGTCAGTCTTGACTAACAGATCATGAATATTACTCTGTTCAGGACATCTTGCTGAAGGTGAGATGACTTGCAACAGTCAGTAAACGCTGCGTGAAAGACAGAACATTCAGCCTGGGGAACAGGAGCAGCTAAAAATCGGGAGGAGGGAGGCCAGTTCCCTACATATGCAAGGCAGAGGAGATGACAGGAGAGGGCAGAGGCTGGGGAGGGGTGGGGGGGGGAGAAGACGCCCCGGCCGGGGACGCCGCGCTCCAGGCACCGGCGCTCCGGGCTCCCGCCCGCCGGACCGTTGCCCAGCAACGGGCGCCCAGACCTGCCTGACAGGGTCACGCGGCGGCGTGTCGCCTACCACCTCCCCCCCGCCCCGAGCCCCGCGCGCGCCTTTCTCCTCAGCCAATGGGAGCCTCTGGGGCTGCCGGGCAACAAGCCCCGCCCCGCAAGCGCCTGAGGAGAAAGAGCAGCGGTGCGAAAGCGCGGGAAGGTGCCGTTGGCGCCTGAAATGGCGGGCGGCGCCGGCCGCCGGACTGAAATGGCGGGCAGCGGTGAGAGAGTGAGGGCAAAAATGTTTGCAATGGCTGTCTGAAGCTAGACTTCGAGAACAAGAGGTGTCTGTGTATGTGGGCCAGGTAAACAGTAAATATTAGCTGCCACTGAAATAAGCAGAGTTGAAGCACCTGGCCAATAAGCACAATGATTTTGGATAATGGGGTAGGGCCCAGCTCCCATATCTTCAAAGTTACAGAAGGGCCTAATTTATCCTGGCACCCACGGGAAATTAGGCTCTGTGTAGCTGTGAGGATCTAGGACTAAACACAGAGGTAGAAGCCTACTTGTGGAGAGACCTCACATGTGTCATGATGCCAATATTTAGCCCAAGAATTAAAATAATGCATTAATCCAAGAAAAAAAAAACAACTTGGTGAGATTATTTGTGGAGGTTATTTTTCAAGCACAGCCTTATTTTAAGGTTTATTTAAAGCTGGGGTGGGGGGGAAACTTTACCTTTTTCTCTTCAGAGGCTTCAGTGTAGTGAGGGTGGGCTCGTCAGCACTGCTCTGAAGATGGTATTAATGTGACCATATAGTGCAGCCTTGCCTTTTGCTTTGACATGGGAGTGTTTAACCCCACCACCTGTGGAAGACAAAACCCCATCAGGCTGAAATTCAAACCAGCAGGGAGAAGGCATCCGGATCAGGAAGATAGCCCCTCATTTCTCTCTCCATTGGTAGCATTGGAGGAACAGGATGTGCACTGGGCAGATATGTTTTGCCTGTAAATAGCCATATATTCAGACCTAGAGCATTTCTGACAGCATGCACACTCTTATCACCCAGACAGGCTGTGTTTGAAATGCTCCGTGACATAGAGATTGGAGATGCAGCATATGATTTTGCTGAGTAAATAAGTGGTTTAAATCCCACATCTTTCTGAACATAACAGCAACAACAGCAACAAAAATAAACACAGCCGATACACAGCTCATCAGGAAGAAAATGATTTCAAGAAAGCCAGTAGGATGTGAGTGGAAATGACTGCTTACCACAGGGGGAGAGGAGGGCACTCCTAAACTATAGTGATGAGGACGCAGCCAGCCTGATGCCACCTTATGGCCCAAGTGGGAGCCAGCACACATGTGCTTTCATTCTCTCTGAAGCACTGATAATAAAACCACTTTGGGTGACTAGCAAGTGGATAGGGACTTTGAGGTCTCCCTCACAAAGCAGCAGCAGTTTGGTCAAGAATCCAGGGAATCAGCTGCCAAGACTGTGTGCTGGCCATTACTCTCCCCTGAATACATGGCACTGTAGGAAGCAGAACATACTGAGAAGGACTTAACATTTTTGATGTAGATGATGCCTCTAGTGGTTTTAGCATTAAAGTGTACTTTCCTCTTATGTGATTTTATGATTCCTATTCAAGCCCTTGGATATATATTTAAGAATGTAACATCCCATTGTAGGAAGGTAGCACCTCTGCATGGCCTCCAAAAAAAACCCCCTAAAGGCCAGGCACAAAGAGAACAAAACTACCTGCCTGAACTAATTTAGGAGTAACAGGGAGTAACAGAATGGAGATGTAAAGAACAGAACAACAGAGGTAGCACAAAGGTATTCTGGATTGTTTAGAAAATGGTGAGGCCGTTTTGGAGACTTAACAGGAACTTGCTGACATTCACAGCTTAAGTGAACGTGCTTGTACCCTGGGTAGCAGTGTTTCCTGCTGATGTAACAAATACCTGGGCAAATAGCTTAGGAAGACAGTTAACAATTTCTTTCGAAATCACCATTCTGATGGGGCTAGCCAGACCTGAAAAACAACGAGAACAATAAGAAGAAATAACTGCCAAATAAAGTGAGCCAGGGAAGATTTTATGTTTGTACTGCTGACAAAAATATTTCTGGAATGAGAGAGCAGTAGCTTGTATATGGGTTGGCTGTCCTAAAGCCTTTAGCAAGGTACATGAGCAACATCTAGTGTTCACTGAGAGGTACTGCATATTCTGGAGTCTATGGATGGTTAAACATCTGAATCCCTCATTATCGATTACAAGAGTTTCTATCAGAGTTGGTCCTCTTCTCCCATGTCCAGGTGATGTCCCAGAGATGAGTCAGGCATTACTACAAAGGGCATACAGAATATATTGCTGTTGCTTTTTCTGGATGCCTGAATGCAATTAATGATCAGTTCTTTTGGTATCCAGTTTAGGCTTAGTAACAAAAACCAATCAGGTTTGGGGAATGGCTACTGGGAATGCAGTTTAAAGGAACAGTATCAACTCCGAACACGTCTGTTTTAAATGAACAAATGCCTTATCTACATGATTAACATCATGTTGGACTAACTAAAATCAATTGCAAAGTTCCCATTATCATTTATCATGCAAATTCCAGAAGGTCCACACTAGAGGCATTCAGAGTGCCGGCTGCATTTTTCCAGTGTCAGTCTTTGGTGATGGCCAGCAGGGAGGACTTAGTCCAGGAAGCCATAAGAGGCTGGTCAGTTAAGTCCCAACAAACAGGAGGGGAATTACTTGCCTGCAGAACAAGGCCTTTACTAAGCAGGAATGGCTGGATGGCTTTGTTATGTTGGAGGAACATAAATCAGAGCCTGCCTAGAGTGTGCTGGGAGCTTCCAGCAAGGAAAGAGGAGACCATAGGGGATCTTGCACATGTTCCAGGGATGTTCTTTAGGATGCTGGAAATGGGAGAAGAGTATCAGGGAGTAGCAAGGACTGCTAGAGAAAGGGGAGTCCAAGGTGCATAGCAAGGCTGGCAGAGCAGGGACTTCGCCAGCCAGGCCCAAATCCTATGGTATCGGAGTGGGGCAAGCAGGGCAGACCCAGAAATTGTGGCCAGGTTGAACAAAAAGCTGAGGCTGCCAGGCAAGCTCATAGTGATGTGGCAGGTTCGAGGTCAAACTGGGAAGTCAATCCACAGGTCAGGGTTAGGGCCAGTGATTGCCAGGCATGTCCGTGGTGACAAGGCAGATCTGAGCTCAAGCTGGTAGGTTAGTCTGGGGGTTAGGGTCTGGATCAACAAGGTCCATGGCCAGGCAGGGGCACAGCTGTGGTTGAGCTGGAGACCGGCACTACTCAGCATAGCTGAGGCAGGGAGTGACGGCCCCACACTGAGCTGAAATGAGGCTCTTGGCCTATGAGGAGGGTGTGGAGGGAGGCCCGAGGGAAGTCTGGTGGGGTCCATTAAGGCCTGTTAGTGCCCTCTGGTCCCTGACGGAGGGAACCCTCTGAGGCTGCGTTGCAGAGGGAGGTTGTGCCAAAGGCACCTCTGCAGATGGTACCATGCAGAGCTCAGCACAGCTCTGATGCTCTTGCTGCCACAGGAGCCCTTCCCCATCTGGTGAGGTACCTGTCTGCCCCTTTTCTCCCTCTTTAGCTGCCACCCAGCATCTCAAATGACTCTTTCTGTCCTACAGTGTGAAGGCAAGTCCCTAGGACAAGCAGATGCCTCCAGACTTGCTGAAGAGCGCAAGCCTTGGCCAGATCACATTCAAGCTATGGCTGAAAGGGATAGTTACTTCTTTCACTGCATGGGGCCAACCTTTTTTCTGGTGCCCCAGTACAATCAGTTGTCAGAGCCCCTGAGAACCTTTCCCTTGCCCCATCTGAGCCCCCAGAAATTTTACCCAACCTCAGTAGTAGGACCATATGTATCTTCAGCGGTATATTATGCTGACATTATGCTGATGACTCATCTGCTGAACCCTAACAAACTGGTCGGGCCCACCACCATATTCACCAGTTACACGCCACAACTGTGTACACAGGAGAAGAAAGAACATCATCTTAACCTTTACATTTGTTTCCAAAAGAAAATAGGTGGGGAGGGAGAAGGCAGGATGTACTAAATTGATACTATTTGCCCAGATATGTGAATGTGTTGGTATGGCCTGAGACCAGCAGGTCCCAAGCTCCGTAATACAGAGATACCAGCCTGCAACAGAAGTATCCCATATGCAGCTCATATGGTTCCTGCACACCAAAACAGCAGTCGTGTGAGTGGCAAGCCATAGCTTTATGAGGTGCTGGGGAAAAATCCCTCAGCTTTTTTGACAGATTCAGAGACTCTCTCCTCTCCCTGGAGAGACTTATCCCTGTATCTGCTTTGGGAGTCAGCTAGCAGCCACTCTCCCAGCAAGCTAGAGATGGTTTACAAGCTGAGAGTAAGCTACAAATAGAGATCCTGAGATCCTGTCATGTTTCCTGTATCACACCATCTTTGAGCAGCTTGTTTGGCTCAGTGGAAGGTGCTGGTGACTACTGCTGCATCAGGGGATCAGATGAGCTAATAGCTTTCCAGTGTCATGCTAGCTGTCTTCACAGCAGCACCTGCAGTCTGACCTTCCATGCTGCATTTCTGAAGACACAGATACGGTTTCATTTCTCATTCTAAGCACCATGGACTTGGTTTCAGCAACGCAAGTTTTGAAGTCTGAGTTTGATCCATTTCCAGCCCTGGACTTTGCTGTTGCAAATTGCCAACAAAAATCACTTGGCTTTCTGTCATCCTCTGTTTAGAGAATGTCCTGTGCAGTAGGGGTCAGCAGCTTTTTCACCCTAAATTTATACCTACCTCTTGACATACCAGTCTGAAGGCTGACCTTGTTGTATCAGAGGATATAAAACTCACTGAAACCCTTGATCCTTAACAGTGCTACTCCACCAGTCAGTCTGAATTGAATGCTGTTTCTTTCAGATCCTCAGGGTCATGAAGTAACAGATTCCCCAGGGAGGCCTGACAGGATATGTGCAACAAGACACAGGAGCTACAGAGACCTCTAATGCATTATGCTTTTTCCATAAAAAGAACAGACTAGCTTTCAGGAACTTTGGTTCTATAGCACAGTTATTCTGAATTAAAAATAAGAAGTAATATATCAAGAATTGCAGTCCCCAAATTGTAAGCATGAAGAAATTTCAAAACAAATTAGAGTTTTAATGAAATTGAAGTGTAGGAAATTCCAAGTCAGATCTTGAACACGTTACCAGAGGAAGTCACTAAGACTAAACAGATTAAGAAGATTCAGAAAAAGAATAGGATATTGGAAGAGTATTCAGCATGTTGTAACCAATCACCATCAAATTTTGGAAAGGAAATATAATTTTTCACGCTGCAAACCAATCTCTGTACTGCAATTCATCATGACACTTACTTTCATGGGAAAATTATTGTTTATTTGTTCACTGTGGTGCACCTAAAAGTTTCCTGAATTACCCGTTCCTGTTCATGCTATCTAGATACTGAACTGTTGAGACAGAGGAGTGTAAGCTGATCTATGAACTACTTCATTTCATTTCTAGCTATTGAATTTGTACACTAACCACAAAAGACATTTTCCAAATTATCAGCACAGCTGATTTTCCTGAAATCTGCATCCTACCAAGTTAAAAAAGCTCCAGGATTAGGGTTTTTACCTCCTGACCAGATAATGGACAACTGCATCCACAGTAATCAATAAATAAATAATTCTGTGAGTTCAGTTGAATGGATTACTGACTTTCTGTTTAAACTCCTGCAGATCCAAGCAATTCTGCCATTATATCAGGCATTGTCTCTCCTGCTGGCCCATGATTCTTTAACAAAATGTTAATGGATCCTCCAAGTTTGGTAATTTCTGGGGGCAAAGGCTTCATTTTTTTTCTCATATCACCATGTATATGGAGAAATTGCACTGTGGTCATGCTGGTCTGAAATCTTCTGGAGAACAGTTTCCTTTGCAGTACCATGCTTATATTCTAATGTCATAAACAGCACAACTGTATTGGTGAGCAGCAATAGCCAAAGAGGAAACACAACACTGCAGCCCCAAACAGAAAATGCAGCACTGTATTTAAGAAGTCGACATTTCAGTATAAGCTAGCATAAGTTTAATGTGTGTGGGGAAGACAGCCCATGTACATATATGTCTTACAGTAGCTTGCATGAACGTTGTCTACCTTGCAATGGTAGTTAAGTACTTCTGAGCGGTTTAGGGTGCTTGCACAGTAGCAAAAGAGTTTAGAAATGGTAAAGCACAATGACAGCTGGATGTTTCGTGTGGCCTGCTAAATATAGATGTGTAACTAACTGCTGTACTTACATTAGAGATCTTGTCACCTCTCACACAGGGCAGGAGCCTGATATTTGAGATTCATGTTCCTTGTAGCATTTCTGCTCCAAATCTTTTAATAGCAATTATCACTTTGCTCGGCATCAGATGCCAGTTAAAATCCTTGAAGCTGTAACTACAGATAGTTACCCAGTATGCTGCAGAAGTTCAGCACAAAGCTCCACATACTACCTAACCTTCCACTTGGGGCTGAGGCATGGTGCCCACCCACAGAACATCCCAGAGCATTGCCTCACCTGCACACAAGCCCTGGGACAGGCCAACAGGTTTCTACTAATTAAAAGCATTCCGCTGTGCTCAAATCAGACATACAAAATCCATTACCTGGGATGTTTTCAAAAGCCATGTACCAGCTGGACTTGGCACATAATTACAATATGTGTGGCTGTGCATACAGCAGCACATCTATTGCAGTGCACCCTGAAGAGGCAGGGGCATATGTGTTTTTCTGTTGCTCATTTTAACATAATCAAAATACCTGATTTCCTAAGAGGCCAAGCATTTCTTTAGAAGGGGCTGCTCCTCCCACTGAAGTGTACACAAATGCGGATAAGATTATAATGATTCCTCACTAAATTAATTAAGGGGGACTTTAAAAAAATTCAAAGCTTTGTTTTCTAGCCAGGAAGAGAAGGGGCTAAACACTCCATGGGTTTTGTGATCTGAAGTGTTCAGTGCAGCTGCTATCATTTGAACTTTGTTAAGAGCTCAGTTTCCCCATTAGTCATAGGATCATGGCTACCCTGTCACCCTGAGTATGTCTATACCGTCTGGGGCAACTCCACAAGGGGAGCTCTTAGTCCTCAAGGAGTCTGGCTCTACCAGCAACTAATCAAACCAGCCTTGAGCTAGTATCTCTGCATCCCACTATGTTGCACTGAGATGTACAACAGGCAAACCTCAGTCAGCATAAGTATCCCTAATGTGCATTGTGGTGTGTGTACATAAGCCTGAATGCTAATAAAGGGTTTGAACCATTCAGAGGGTTGACCATCAGTGTTGTGTATACTACCTGAGATATTCTGCCACCACTTGATAACCTCAAGCCTATCCCATGAATGTTTACATATTGAAACCAATGACTATCAAATACACAATACAGAAATAACTACAGGAAAGCAAGAAACCTGGGTCACAGTAATCCCAAGCAGACCCTGGTAAGCACAAGGCTCTGAAGACATGCTCCTCCCTTGCTTAAGGAATGTTTATACATTACATGCTGCCTAAACAGGAGAGGCACTATCTCCCCTCTGCTAACTTCTCACTGTGTGCTAGGATACACTTGGAGGAGCTATGGCTTCAGATGCCCTCCAGCAGAGATGCAGCTGAAAACAGGTCTTACCTAGTGTTTCAACTCCAGAGCTACCCAACAGAAAACAATGCATTAGCTTTGCTCTTCATTTTATGCAGGGTCATTACAGTTCTCACACTAGGTGTCTCCATCCACAAAGTAGGTCCTCAGACCTTCTGCTGGAATTGCCTAAAATTCCCCACACTAATGCGGGGTGTAGGGGGAAGGGGAGAAAGTGTGGTTGAGAGAATAGAGATGATGCACAAATAGCAACATCTGACAGAAAGCACAAGCATAATACTGTTTTTGTCTTCAGCTGCATAAACTTGTAGCGGGTTGAAGGGAGGGGTGTTAAAATAAATGAAGAAAGATAATGCACAAAGCACCTGTATCCATTTGTCACAAACATCAGACAGAAAGCTGTGACAGTGAAGGATTTGTCATCCTGGCTGTTCTTTATGCATCTGCAGACAAATGATATCAAGACACATAAAAATGAAATTTTAAAATTCAATGCTTTGGTTGCTTGCAGTGGAGGGAACAGGGTTAACTCTTAATAGATTTTGTGGCCTGAAGGATCAAGTGATTTGAGATAAAAAAAAGGTCATTTAGCCACAGTCAAACAGTGTTTACAGGTTGGAGGTTTTCTGAATGGTTTGATGCACAGTTCGCTGGACACCAATAGGAAGTAGCTGGTTGCCTGAGCTCTGGAAAATCTGGCCCTTGAACAAGGTACTGCTGAACTCTACTGAAAATCTATGGACAGACAGACACAGAGTATCTACATCTAACCTCAGAAAGATTCAGGGGACCAAAAGTAGGAGCCTCAATTCGCTGTCTAGACCATAGGTATCTCCTGAGAGGTCCTCAGAATATAAATGTAGGATAGCTATACTAGCCTGATGCATACAAAATACCCAGCTACACTGTAAGCTTCTCATTTTAGTCCATTTGTCCCATTCAGTTGAGCCGTGACCTGCTTGCAAGCAGAAGTGCTATTATATTGTTATCTTCTTCCAACCTTTACTCATATACACAGTCTCCTTTTATAAGGACAAACTTGCACCATGAAGGAACTGTAATCCTGAAAACTTTAAAAACTCTAAATTAAGTTCAGAGTTGGACCTGACCTGAATAAACCTCACATGCTTTCATTCGGGTTACAGGCTAGCCATCTGGAGGGGGCAGGGTAGAAGGGCAGAAAATGGTAATTAATTTCACCAAAGATCTGACAAGATCACCTTTCCTTTTATTTATTTTCATGGCTTAAATATTTTATCGTGATAAAACCAGATGAAGTTAGATGACTTGTTTTGCCCAGATTTTCCACAGATCAAACCACTAGAGAAATGCATCTTCTACAGCATTCCTTGGTTATCTAAGTGAGAGATTTCAGTGGGATTTCTACACACTCTGACTATGTCACAGGGTTTTAAATAGATGATCAAAAGGGGCCATCACAACCCAGTGAATTCTACCAGCATGCTATCTTACTTGTGGAGTAATTGCAGCTTAAACTCTACAGGGAAGAGAACAGACAAGTCATAAGACTAGCCCAGTGTTTGAAGTGAGGTTTTAGTCTATCAGTGTGCTGCCCTTTCTTCCTAGTTGAGGAGCACTATATTTCCCCTGAAGCTCTGTTGCAGAGGGTACAAAAGAAACAAATTCCACCAGGAGGAGCACAGAGAATAAAAGAAACAAAAAAGCTTAGGTTTCTTCATCTCTATTTATCCACTTTCTGTAACTCCTGCATCTTCTCCCTCAGATCTGTTGAAGTTTAGTTTTTCTATATTAATGGTCAAAAAAGAACACACCCAAACTCTTTACAAAGCTTCAAAGTCGAAAAAAAGAAGAAACGTGAATCACTGAGCGAGGTTTCTTGTACTACTCTGTATTCTGTCATGCTAGTGCACCTTTAAAAGAACAAAAACGTGCAGGATCCTTAAGGAGTATCAGAGGTTAGAGTGAAGTATTCCAGACAGCTAATGCATCCCATATCATATTGTCATCGTCACTGTTTAGGAGGAATTTGTACAACATTTCAGCTGAAGAACAAAAATTCTTTTTTTCTTTTTTTTTTTGTGTGTAATTTTATCTTTCAAATCCTGCTCTGAAAGGGTTTGAAAGTAAACTTGCACTGAATCCCCAGCTCACTAAGGGGCATTCACAGTTCACAGAAAAGCAGTGTGAGGCAAGAGTACATTACCCTGTAAGAAAGCACATTGTGTGAAGTCATGCCTCCTAGAATGTTCCAAAAGAAATCCCAGTTGCTAACCAAACGAAAAATCACATGAGAAAATAAAGCCTCAATGCCTGAAAAGCTACAGCCAGCAGAAAGGAAAACCCATGAAATTACAGGAAGTGGCTGTTGGAAGGTGAGCCAGGTTCAAAATAAATGATGTCTGTTAACGTCCGTCCATTTCATCAGCGAGTGGAGACAAAGTGAAACTCTGGCCAGCTCAGGAAACACAGGAATTTATGAGCAAGTCCTTTTTCCAAAGAGGTTATTTGTCTGCCTTTTTTTCCTAGATATGTACATATATGTGAAGTTTTATAACCATTAAAAAGCATACCTGTCATAACACAGTACTTCATTATCCAAGCTTAGTCAAGCAACAGATATTCACAAGAAATCATAATATATGGTTGAACATCAATGGTTGTAACTGCCTAGGAGCCAGAACAAAGGGAGAGGCCCTATATTCCACAAGGTTGCCATTTAATCCAGAGGGAATTATGCTATCGAACCAGCACATTTTGAAGTGAGTGGGTTTTTAATTTCTGTTGGTGACTTTGCAAATATCAACCTCCCAACAGAAAAGAGAAACCTTGACCACAAGGAACCCATGGCAACAGTCCC
The DNA here is from genome assembly GCF_036417845.1 of Apteryx mantelli. Lineage (NCBI taxonomy): Eukaryota > Metazoa > Chordata > Aves > Apterygiformes > Apterygidae > Apteryx > Apteryx mantelli. The sequence continues at coordinate 10,749,538 of NC_090020.1, forward strand.
ATTCATCTCAAGCAGATCAGTTGACAGAGAACACTGGAGAGATGCTTTATAAAAACAATTTAAGCAACAGGGAAAAAGCAAAGTACACAGATTAATTATTAAGTACAAAGGAAAGAGAATGGAAAAAGGGGACCAGGATGTTCAGACATAACAAAGACCAGTGAGCTAGCACTTGAATCTGTAGGGACCTAGCTTTGGAGATAACAAGAGATTTCAGCCCCTGCACTGAAGAAAGATGCACCTTCACAGTGATTCCTGAATCAAGTCTCCTCATTGCAAGCCTCAGGAGAGCCTGCAAAGCCACCAAAACTACCTCTGCTGCTTTGGAGGGACAGATAGAGGGGCACTGAAGTCTTCTGGGCACACAGTGGGGATGCTTGCTTTCCCAACACTCTGTGGCCAAAGAAGGGCAGTACCTGAGCAGACCTTGGCCATTTGGATTGCTCCTGGGGCTGTTCCAGCTTCTGGAAAACCCATCACTGTCAATGGCTGAGTATCACATGCAGGCAGAACAAGGTTTTGCTCTCTATGCCAGTCACGATTTCAAGACTTTGGTGTCCCATGGCCAGGCAACAATGGCTAGTCTGGAGGAAAACATGTGAGGGTTAGGAACCACTAGCCTAGTCCACAGGTATCAAGCCAAAACCATGTGATGCTCAAAAATACCTTGCATCCATACTGTCAGGATGCAGCCTCTTTAGGTAAATAAACCGTCAGTTTAAGTACATCTCTATTTCCCCCACTCAGTCAGGCACTTGGAAACAGGCTACAGAATGAGTGATGCCACCAAAACAGAGTTATCCATATTGCTGGTACAGGTCCCTGGTATTCCTGAGTGTTTTGTAATTACCCTTCCCTCACTCCAGTCAAGAGAAAAACAACAGTGGCTGCTCCAGTCCACTCAGCCTCCCTCACAGAGGCAAAGCTAAGGAACAAACATGGAGAAAGGAACACAGAGAAAAGTCAGTCTTTGACTATTTTATGCAGCAGACTTTGTCTTGTAATGGAGAAAGAAAAGGGAAGCTAGAACTCTAGAAAGCTGGCCAAAAACAATGCACCCTGGCCAGAGTAGATGGGTCAGAAAAGCAGGTGTTGAGGAAACCTTTCTTCTGCCTCAGCCCCTTCTTCCAGTGCTGCTGGAGCCCTCTGAACCTGTGTCACACCTTATCGTGCATTTCTACAGGACAGGCAGCGGGGCAAGGAGAAGTAATGCCAGTGCATGGGCTGGCAGATGGCAGAACACACCCCAATGTGTGTTTTGGTGAGTATTCTTTTTTTGCCCCCCTCAGATACACTGGTAAATATGCAGACATTTCCTCAGCTTGTCATGCCTGCAGTGTGTCTTTGAAAACTAAACCATCCAATCCAACCCCCTCCAGTCATACTTAGGCTAAGGGAAATAGCTCCAGGTCCACTGGGTCTGTGAGAGTTCGCACCAGTGGAAAATCAGAGAGACAGTCAGAAGAAAGCACATCACCAGCCTGGCTGCTATGTAATGCTAAGGAATACAGAAGACTTTTAGGTCCCTCAGGTCTTGTGATATTCACTGTAAGAGGGAATACACAATGATACGGTGCTGTCTTCTACCGCAGCCCGGATACATTTCCCCACAGCACTGCTGCAGACTGCAATACTCAACCTCTCCTTTCTCTGTTTTCCCCAGAATACTGAGGCTTTGCTTAGGTTGAGTCTCCTGTTCTGTAAACCAATTTGGGATCTAGAGATGAAAAGTCTGTTAGGAAAGCTAGAGCTCTTTGGTTTTCCTCCTCCAGTGTGCAGTAGAAGGGTGGGGAAAGAGGGGCTTTTTATAGGCAGCAAGAAAAGTAGTGAAGCACTTGTCCGTGCATAGGAGGGGAAACCATATCATTTGTTAGCTCGCTGGGGCAGGTGACTGCTCTATTTGCATGGTACCAGGCCCAGAGCATTGGCTCCAAGCCATCCCTGGGTGAAGCAAATAATCTTGTGAGACATTTCCATGTTATGGAAACCGTCCCAGGAGGAGGAGGGAGGGATATGGTACTCAGAAAATGAGTCAGTGTGATCATAGGAAGAGGGTGCCCTGTACAGACACAGAAAACCATGCATCAGCACTTCCAAGCTTCCTAGAATCAATAGGCAACAGCATGGCTATTGTAAGTACACAGTGGAGGATTTAAACACTCTGGGAAGCCTGAGAAGAGAAATTTCCATTGAAAGCAGCAGAAAGCTTGCAAGGGTTTGCTGGAGTGGATCCTAATTGTGCAGAAGAGAAGAAAGGTTTTTTTCCTTAAAAGTGACACAACCCAAAAATGCCCCAAAGTGAATCCCACTATAAAATACACAGTATATTTTTGATATAGAAAGAGGGAATGTTCTGCATCTGGGATTCTCAGATCACCTCTTCAGAATTTCTTATTTGGGAAGCAAATCTATAAAAGTCAACAGTATGGTTGCGAAGTTTCACAGACAATTATTTTTCTTAGTTATGTATTTGCGCTTAAGTGATTTGTCTGGCCTTTGGAGGTTCAGGTCTGCCCACCTTACACCACTAAACAGAGAACAGAAACATTTTGTCCACAGGTCTGTACTGTTTTATTCTACTGTAGTAGGTGTTGTTGTGAACCTTAATATATAATCTGAAGCCCTAAAAGGCAAGAATTAGAAGCATTACTAGTAGAGACATAAAATACCAACCTTTCTCCCAGCTGTGCTCCTATGACCAAAATATTATGTTCTAATAAACAAGTTAGTGTTGTGTAAATCTTCACACAAGGCACTGAAGGCAAAAAATATGTAATTTAGTTGGGCTCATACAGCTAAACAATAGCTATGTTATAGCGACATTATAAATTTCCCAAAAGCATTATGGGATAACATGAAATCATTCTTCTGCAAGAGAAGGATAAATAACACTTTCATTAAAAATATCTTCTCCTGTATTGGGCAGGTCAAACCAGTTAATAGTGCTAATGATCCAGATTCAGGAAAAGGAAGCAGTTTAAGAACACCCCAAAGAAGAGGTGTCCCACTCAGAGTCTTCTATTTTTATTTTTTTCACATAAGTTTCTTGTTTGCTTTTTAAGTCAAGAGCCCTGCAGCTTGACTCCCCTTGTGTCTCAGTGCAGCCTTAACATATGCAAAGCCAAAGTCAGTAGTGAGAGGATCGAAGACTGGAAAAGCTGGTGTGCGCTGCTGGTGTCTGTGCGAGTGTGACTAAAGCGTCCGTGGCCCCGGGGTTGGGGTTCGACCGTGATGTAGCCATTAATGATGCGGATCCGGGGAGGAGGGTCAGTAGTACTGCAAGGCAAACAGAGAAGAAAGTTAGTCCAGGTTACCCAAGAACTGTCTGATGCATACAGGACAGGAGGCAGTCAGCCCCTCTGCCCCACTGCAAGTTTTGTGGTCTTCTGAGAAATTTGGCATGGCCTCTTGTACTGGCTTCATGCTCACTGACGGACTACATCTCCTAATGGCAGAGGACTGCCTCTTCCCTTCCTCAAAGGTGTGGGCAGCACTCCCATGCCATCAATGGGGACGAGGCCCACCTTGCAGGGCTCTGGCCCAGAAGAACTGTACAACAGAGTTTTGAGGGGGAACAGGGAAGAGATTGCAGAGGGTGGAGACAACACTGCAACACTGCTCGTACTCCTGACCTGAATTCAGACCTACAGAGTCAGCCTGCCCATTGCTCCCACATGGTCAGTGAGGTGGGTGCAATGGGGCTATAAAACCATAATATTCCCAGTTCCCTCCAGCCAGCCTTTCAGCTAAGCAGAAAACACCAAAGAGTAACAGAACAGGCTTTGCAGCAGAAGAGGGTCACTGCAGCAGTGCTTGCTGAGCACATCTCTACAGGGCTGAGGCACCTGCTTTCAGCTGAGCTGACCTTCCCCAGCCAGGCCTCTGTTTGTACATTTATCTTAGCCTGAATCAAACTTGCTGCTGTACTGCATGTTCCCTTCCACAAGCCAGGAAGTGCAAAAGGCTTACATGATATGTTTTCAGGAGAGGAAGATCCACTACCAGAAATGCTTCCTAGAGACCAAGAAAGAAAAGTCACTGGAAAAAGGTCACAGCATCCCAGAATATTGCAGGTAGTACTGAGGACTCTAAGGTAGTGATGAACAAGAATTGATCCAGAACCTACGTGATGCTGAATTTCCATTATGGCAAGTGATGGAGGAGAGAATTTTGTATGGTTCAGACCACTAACACTGCATGTCAAGACTCGGAAAGATCAGGTACTACACAGGTGTTGTTCTCTTTGGACAACAGGTTGAAGCCACACTCACAGCCATAAGGATGGCATATACCCCAGGACCCAACATTGTTAAGTGGAGGCAAAGACAAATTCCAACAAAATTAAAAGCAATCCCACCTGCCAAATACAAAAGCAGAGTCATTTCTCCTGCACCCACACCCCAGCTGCTATGCACCATTCTTGCCTCATTTTGGCTAACTGCATTAAGCAAAAGTGCTTTGGGAATCTGAAGGCAATTAGTATCCTTTTTAAAAACACTTACCATTCCATACCCCAAAACACCCGTAGGAGGTTTGTTCATTAACTGGAGAAAATCCAGCTGGCAGCACAACAAAGAAATACAGCTGACAGCTGATACATACAGGAGCACAGACCAAAGCAGTTCAGCACAGCCCACTACAAGGCTGTATTAAATCACTTGAGCTGGACCTTTCATGTTTACAGGCTCACAGGAATGAAGTGGCCCAGGCCCAGGCATAACAAACCTGACCCCTTTACCTACAACTGAACACCAAGAGGAATGCATATAAACAAGAGCCGAGACCTCAGATAAGACACACATGGCACATATGTGTGCTTGAGCCCAGAAGGGCTGGATTTTCATGGGGCCGCATGACGCAGCACCACGAGATGGGGCTGTCAGCACAGCCCAGGCTGCACAAGCAGCAAGCCACAGCGAGGACTGCCGATATACATGGGATACTGGGGTGGGGAGACAGTACGGATTCGCCCTGCTTGGCAAAGAACTAATCCCAAGAGCAGAGATGAAGCCTGTGCTTGGATGACAGCTGCCACTCGGACACTCACATCTTTTCCTCTCCAGAAAGGGCAGAGCAGCCTTACAGGGAGCAATACACATCACTGACACCTGTCTTTCCCAATACTGGTCATGCAACAGATCCATCTCTAGTCATTTATGATCTCTGATCATAAGACTAAGGACTCACTCTTAAAACTTATTTATGACCCAGCATCAACTTATTTATGATCTAGCATCCTAGCAAAGGATGGCTTGCATCCTGCTTGCAGGAAGTTATGTACATGAGTATGAGAAGAGAAGGAATGGAGTTTGCTGTTGAGTTTGCTGCTCCTGGCTGACTAAACTGTCATCATCAGCAGAATTTTTCAGTTTTGCTTTTAGCTCAATATGGTCTTGCAGCATTTGTGCTCCAGTATGTTCCCCAAAAGTCCAGTTTAGTCACAGCTGCACTTCCTCCTATCTTCCCTATGTTTATTGAAGGCACTGATGCTGCAAGTGCATGTATACCTAACATTAAGGCACTCATAGACCCCCAAGCTTCATGGGAATAACTGCATGTGAAAAACTAAACATGTCAGTGTGCAGGTATAGCAGGAGCTTAAAATTACAAAGGCTCCAAATCAGTCTGTAGCATTTCAGCTAAACAGACTGTCAACAGAAGCTCCAGCAACCTATTCACAAACAGTTGATATCAATTACGTTAAAGGAAATGAAATGATAGTGTAAAACACACAATTGGGTGTAATCAGTGCATCCTTTCTTCATATTTAATTTTTGATTTGTGTTCTTTGAGCCTTTAGATCAGTGATTCTTGAATTGTGTGTAGGCCTCTTGGTAGGCATGCAGAAACATCCTGGGGACTTCCACGTGCATTTGTCTCCCTCTCTCTCCTACACAGCCACACTCATGGTAGAAAGGAGGAGCAGAGAGAGGTCACAAAAGTACTCCAGAATAAAGGGAAAGGAGTCTGGTCTAGAAAGTCTGACAATGGCTGAATGCTTGGAACAGAAAAACAGCTGCTGCACACTCTCTCAGCCAATCTGAGCAATGTATTATTCAAAGCAGTAAAGCAGCTGGGACCCAGGGATGTGATGCAGCACAGCATAGGAGCATCCTGATATACTCAATACCTTGGGGTCCAAGAAGAAATATACTTCTGAGGGGAAGAATAAACTGAATTTAGAGGCTTCGGTTCAAGAACTTCAGGTCCTATTCTCCATTATCCTTACCTATTTGGTTATTTACAGCAGTACAAAAGTAAAATGCTTTCATCCTGAGTATGGCAGAGATATAAACAGAGACATAAGGTGCAAAAGAGAGCAGAAACAGGCCTATGCATTATGTGACAGGATGGAAACTTAAAGGTACACATTCAGCTACAGGCCCAAGTATGAGGGAGAAGTAGGTTTTTTGCAGGCTACTGCAGTTCTTGTTAGAGAGTCAGCTTTTTGGGGGGTAAAAACTAGAGGGTAGGTTCTCCCCCCATACACAGCATTTTTTATGTTAACTCCATCATACATAGGTTGTTATCCCCTTTCCCAGATTTCCAGTAATGCCACAAGGCTTATATACTCTTTAGCACAAGGCTTATATGCACTTTAGCACTGGCTGAGTAGAAACTGGAAATACTGCACAAATATTGTCCAAATGCAAGGAGCACATATGCCAGCTATAAGGGTTTCCACATATACAGGAGCTCCTGGGTAAAGGTCCAAGACTTTGGACTGTATCATCCATCACTTGACCCACCCTTCTCTGATGAGGAGGGCTACCACATGCTAACAGTCTCTCAAGCCCAATTGGAAAAGGGTCTACACAAGATTTTCACTTGTATTATACCTAATTTTCCACAAACCTAACTATGCTGGAAGAAACTACTCCACCATTAAAAGCACCTGTCAATCTCAGTAAGAACGGAGAAGGGAGAAGAGAGAAGATAAGGCCAAATCCTGCTTTCAGCATGCACTCAGCTTCTGCAGGAGTTTGGCATAGTGGATTAATCAGTCTAAGTTAAAGTCCCAGTTTGCATGACCAGCCGTCCTCCCTCCCCAGCCTTTGGCTACCTTTCTTCAATGCGAACCCAGAGGTCATTAAACTGTCGCAGTCTTTGCTTCTTCTGCTGCTTCTTCTTCTTCTTTTTGTACTTCCTGTTCACCTTCTCCAGCAAGTCAATGCTGTCAGGGAGCAGCAGGTGAGGCAAGAGCTCTTCCTCTTCCTTATGCGGATGCAATGGCAGTGGGAGCTCCTGGGAGACTACATAGGTGCTGTGTACTGGTGAGGATGATGAGAAGGCTAACAAGGTTTTGGGGGGTTTCTCACTGGAAGAAGAAAGTAACACAGACAGTGTTTGAATGGGTTTTGAGGCAGGATCTTAGTATTGCATATCAAACCACTTATACAACAAGTGCTTCTTCTTGACATGTATGCTGCACTGTTACTCCTCTGCCTTGTATTCCTACCTGCTCTTCCCAAGTCAATAGTCTAGTCAAAATGGTTCTCTTTAATGGACAAAAGCTTTGGAAAAAGAGAGAATCTGAAACTGACAAAAAAATGTAGGCTGGTTAAGGGTAGAAAAACACTTGGAAATAACTTTGTATATCTAGAAGCAAAACAGAAAGGAATCACCCTCAAAGTCAGAGAAGGTCAAATTGTGATCATCTAGTCTTATGTCTCACCTCCTGCAGAACTCAGCCCAGATCATTCCTTCCAGCAATTCCTGCCCAGAGCCAAATAATTTCTAGCAAGAGAGACTAAGGCACACCAGCTGGAGGACCAGTCCGGATCAACAGTTCACACTGACAGAAAAGGCAAGTCATGAGCCGGTCCACAGACTGTGGGTCGTGGCTACAGACATGCATCTTGCAAAATGACTGTCCTTGAAGGAAATAGCTCAATATACCATTAAGCATCCCTTTGGGCCATCTAGTCTGCAGGCTATCAGAAGCAGACTAGCTGTGGCAGTGCCAAGTTTTACCATCTTCTTATTTTCTCTCTCAAGAAGCCAGGTGATACAGAGTACTGCATGCATAGCCTTTATAAAATATCAGGTCAGGGGACAAGTCTGAAACATGAGAGAACAGAGCTCAACATGTTGTTGTGGTACTAACTTCTAGGATGACCATTTATTGTTTCGATGCTCATTTATAAAAGGAGATAACTCTGCCCTGCCGTTCAAATACATACAGACATACAGAGGAGCATAAAATGGTGGCTTTAAATAAAGTTCTGTCAGAAAAATGTGGTGGTCCATGTGTGGGGAGGCTGAGGCTCTCCCACAATGCACAAATTAATTGCACAAATTAATAGCAAGTGAGGAGGGAGCAGAGGAGCCATCTTTCTGACTGCACAGATCCTGTATTTAGAGACATCTGTTTTAGTCTGGCAACATTATCTGGAAGTTCAAAGCAGTTACAGCAAGTGAGATACTGCAGTGAGACTTCGTGCATGTGCAAGCTCTCTCACAAGGCAGATCTGGAAAGCCCAGGGGACCACTCAGTCAAGTCACAAAAGTGGGCTTGACTGCCAGGGCAGTGCTCACACAGTTTAGCCCAAAGGCAGTACATTGAAGAAACAATCTGTTCTACTTTGATTACTCAAGCTTTGTTCCATCATAGTTTGAGCAAGCAACATCTCCCCATTCACACTCCAACACAGGGTATACAGTCTGCACTTTCTCCTGTCCAGTCATGGCTTTCCCAACCCACATTTCTCCTCCTCATTGTCTGAAATGATGTGATTCCCCTTCTCTACTTGTTCATGAGCCTCTTGAACAAACTCTCCCTCAGTATCTGACAAAAGATGATTTTTAATAATATTCCATGCAGACACAGAGCACAATTAAAATATCCAAGTGATCCATAGGTTACTTTACAGACACCAATTTTCTCTAGCAGGACTAGGTTGGAAACCGTTTTGGGTTGAAATTGAGAAAGATTTTTTTAAAAAAAGCACAGGCACTGTGCAAAAAGCATTGATTTCATCAATGCAAAACCCTCCTAGAATTACAGAGTACGTTTCACTTCTGCCCTGCAGTCGCATAGAAATGTTCCCAGAAGGAACACCTGGTTCAGCATGGCTACAGTTTTCAGGCTAGCCCATTGCAGAGCCTCTGTGATGGATTTAAGAGGGGAAAGGGGAGGTTGTGGACTGGAATATGAGGGAGGGAAGGAGATGGAAAAAGAGGAGAATTTGATCTTATTTCCTGCAAGGAAAATCACAGATTGATCATGTGGTGAGTTTTTTGTGACACAGAAAGGGTCTTGGGCCGCTGGTCCCTTTCAAAATTCTTGTGATTGTCACACCCTCACTTTGCCACCTCTGAATATAAGACCTGACCTCTCAGGACTCCTCCCCAACATCCTCTCACCACCCACCCTCTAACTACCTCTTACAGACTCATCCCCACCCTGTTGCCTCCAGGGATCTGATATGATCTCTATAAAAGTCCTGTGGTTACAGTTCTCTTGTCCTTGTTTTCCCTTCACTGTGTCTTTCCTTAACTGGTGAAAGTCCCAGAGTGGGCACCATCTCACCTCTAGATTAGGGGGTGCCCTGCTACCTGCAGCCTCCCCTGCCAGACACACAGCAATGCCATACCAGAGCTCAGCCTCTCTGCTGGCACAGCCAGGACAGACTCAAAACGGCACTTCCAGCCACTTGTTCCAATGCATACAGCCTTAGAGCACTGTTAATGCTAGTAAAATACTCATGTACATAACCTCCTCTGCAACACTTTCTGCAGGTGATTCTACCAGAGACCCTTTGAGCAGCTACAAGAGAAGCCATAAAGATGCAAAAGTGCTTCCTCCTCCTCTAAGACTGGTGCCCTCTCCTTCAGCACAGCAGCCAAGACGGGAGGAGCCAGGAAGTGCCTTAATTACAGCTGTGATTATGTGATGAATATTTTACTATATATATACACATAAATATATATATACATCCTAAAATCAGGAACAACATTTAAAAGCCCAAAATAAGACACTAGGAACTTGATTAAACTTGTGGCACTATATATAAACTGTCCTTTGTGCTGTGGGGTTGGGGCATCCGTTCTGCCTTCCTCACTTTGGCTAAAAAACAAAGCAGCAGCCCTCCCACCTTCACACTCCTTTATGGGCACTCATTCCCTTCCTCCAGCCACCTCATGCAGCTCTATCTGCAGGTGAAATTGTGTGTCTGTACCCAGCCATTTGTCTGTCCCAGGAAAACAAGCATGGGTGATCTGTTTCTACACACAGATGCTCTACAAGGTATCTCAGAAGGGACCTTCCATTTAGCCAGAGCAGAGGAAGATGCAGAATATCCTGCTACTGCACAATGCAGGAAGGAAGGCAACTGCAGACTTCCTTCTCCTCCTTCTCCTGTTTTAGGACCCCTCAGCTAATATCTTCCACTTTTCCTGATATGCAGAGCAGCCCTTTTAGTGTTATGTCTCAGCTCAGCCACTTGCCATTCTTCCCCTGTCTCACTGTGAAATAGTTTTCTGCATGACTCCATGGCCATTGGATTCTGTGCAGCATTGGTGCCTAGGACAGCAGGTGGATATGGTTCCACATTCACTTGGGACTGGACTGGGTTTATTCACACAGATTGCCCTGGTATTGCTCCTAGGACACACCCAAGATAGCTGCCAAGAAATGAAACTCTCCATCACTTTTCCCCCAGCACTCTGAAGTACTCCTGCCATGGTTCTCTCCTTCACCTCAAGTATCCTCCTCCTTCAGGATTCACATTTCTCTTGAAATTCTTCGTATCTTTAAGCCCATTTTGAAATCATCCAGAAATGTTAACACCTCTTTTCAAAATAAAACACTGAAGTGCCACCTTCTTTTGAGCTTATTCACTTAGTCAGTTTTAAAATCAAGGCTCCAGAAAAGACTTTCTGTCCAGTAGTCCTAATGAAAGGCCTGAGATACAATCAGTGCCAAACGGAGGGCTTTCAAAGGCACGACAGTCTCTGACTGGACACTGAACTCCCATGACATGGTCAGAGGAATTGGATGCCTACTTACCCTGAGAATAATGGTGGGTGAAGATCTAGCCCTCCTTTCCATAGCTGTCTACCCTTGATTTCCTTAGAGCTACAGCTTCACAGAGCAACATCAGCCTTTGTGTTTACTCTCAAGTACATACTGAGCTCTCTTTCAAGTTTTATGAAGCTGCCATGGTTGTTTTAAGGAATGCCTCAGCTACGAATGTTCTGGAAAAAAAAAACTCATCAGTCCAGGCAAGTTTTTAATTATTCCCTTGAACACTGTTACACTGGGCTGCCTGGTGTGATTCAGAGGCTACAGGATCATTAAGTCTTGTGGGTTAGCACAGAGGGCTTATTTTATATCAGGCTACCTGCCCATTGGTGACAACAGGGTTAGGGGATGTACTCATGAGGATGAATCTTGGCTAGACACAGTTTCAGTGCAAGTACAGACTTAATGATTTAAGTCTTTATCAGAAATCACAGCAAAAGCCTAGCCTGGCAGGGTTTTAATCTCATGGTGTGAAAAAGGCAATAAAAATGGTGCAAGGAGAATGGTGATGCAACCAGAGTAGGAGAAAAATATCTGTTATTATTTTATATTACATCTGTATGGAGCCCATGGCACAGATCAAGGCTCTGCTTTGTGCCCCCAGCACAAATCATATAGAACAAAAGCTCGCCTTTCTATCTGAGAGCCTAGCTATCAGAAACCTAGGAGAAGACAAACAGAAATGTAAGCAGTGAGGACCAGCACGCTCAGTACAGAGGAAAAAAGGGAAACATTACAATAACTGAGATCAACCCTTCTTTTTTTTCCACTGTGGTCTTTTACCAGTGACTACAGGGAAGAAGGGGTGTATCCTAGAGATGCAAGAACATATGATTGGCAAGAGCCTGAAAAAGGAGGAGACAAGAAATGCAGAGCCTAAGCTGGTGGCAAGAAATCCAGGAAGACGTGAGCCAAGAGGAGATGCAATTCTAGGCAGAGTGCAGAGGAAGAGATTATTTGGAATTCTCTGGTAATTGAAACCACAGAGGTGGATAAATGCATCCAGTGAGAGAGAGAGAGGCACTAAGGGGATATCTTGAAGGATAGCTGCAAGATGAACCAGAATGGCAAGTGCCTTGACTTAAAAATGTAGAAGAGAGTAGGAGATGTGAGAATGATCAGTGATGGAGACAGCCTGGAAAGAAGGCAGCTCAAAACAAAGTGTGCTGGGTGGACTCTGGACAGCCAGATTACAGGCTGAGAGAAAGCAATCAGAAAGGATCAAAGACAGCAGTGCAGGGGAAGGAAAGTTTTAAAAGGCAAGGCAGCTGAACTCTTAGAAGGGAGGAAGGAGGAGCCTAGGAGCACATGTGGTGTGAGACAGCACCCAAATCTACTGAAGCAAGCATGTATACTCTATGAATGTTAAAGAGTTAAAAACTTACAGGGGAAAAATTACTTTTATTTGATCCCCCCCAAAATAAATAAAATCCATTTTCCAAACAGGCTCATGGGAGAGCAAAGCAGACTACTGGGGAAGAGAGAGGGAGCCCAGCTGATTGTTAGATATAGCTCCAACTGCCACTGTCTCTTCATGATCATTTACAAACCCACCCTCCCGGTGGCTGCTCAGCTACGATAAAAGTATGCATTACTTGTTGATGGCTTGTCCAGCTGGAGTGTGTTCTACCTCGTACCCTTCTCTCCTCAAAACATCAATCACTGTGTTGTTGCCCATGAAGTGACCTGCAGTTAAGAGAAAAATGAAATCAGAACCCAAGGAGCAAAAGGAAAGAGAGAGCAGAGCAACCAAGACCTTCCTCAACACAGGAGGCATGCCACTCTGAGTGCGGGCATGGCTTTAGCACACCCCACTAGCACGCATGAGAGACACAGCATCTCTAATGAGTGACAATTGAATTTCTCCCAAGCCATTTCAGTTATCACATTGTGCCTTTCTAAAATGTAAATGTGATCAGAAAGAATGCCCTTCTCTCTGGTCCTGTGGGCTGATGCATTCTCAGGCCACTGTAGCTTTTGGAGGGGGGCATAAGGGAGGCAGTCATTGTGAGAGACCTGCCCAGGAGTAGCACCTGTCCGCAAATGGTCATGGTGCAAGCCAGGTCAGAATCTGGCCATGGTGTGTGCATCAATTTAAGATCCTCCAGCATCACAGAGGCACTAATCAGGATGTCAGTCAACATCATTAGCAATTTTTAAATGATTAAGAATCATCCAACTGCAGCAAAGAGAAAACAGCCCTGAACACTGATGACTTAAATTGACACTTTTCATTCTTTCAGTTTAAGCCATCAGGGACAGAAATTCCACTTGATTTATATGAACTAAAGTTTGGGAAGGGCTTAGCCAGCCCTGGCCAATTCTGTGATTTATGGCTCAATTCCATTTTCAGCCAGATGTGAAGGTTGATCAGCCCGTAATTTGGCATCATAATTAATAAATGATTATTCAAAAGGGTGTAAGAATTCTAAAGGACTTTATGCCCTACAAGCTAACTGCCTTTGACAATTACTCTAACACTTCATTAGACAAGTCTGCTGAAAAGCAGGACAGAGAGGCCTGCCACAGGCCCTTGTAAGTCTACTTTTCTTGAAAACATTTGTTCATTTAATAGCCTACCCTTAATTAAAACTAGGTGTGAGCAAATAACTTTCTGGAGAGCTCCTTTCCCTCTATAGATGTAAGCAATGCTGAAACTGATAAACAATTTCAGAAAACTTGTTGCCGCTAATATTCTTCATAAATATATGGGAATAAAACCACCAGAAGGACCCTTGTGAACAGGGAAAGCAAGGAGAAAAGAAGGGGAGGTCCAGCGATGACCAGATTAACAGTCAAAGGATTAAACCCAAGGGATTTATGATTTTTCAGACCAAAATGGGTTCAATGATTTGAAGTGCTAGCTCCCAAGCTCTCATGCCACAATAGCAAAGGGCTCATGAATTACTAGCTTAAGCGATAGGGCAAGATATTGGGATGGTACCATTTGAGCACAGACATTTATCAAGATGAAGTTTCAGAAGTTTCAGTTTGCCTTAAAATGCAAACACCTCTAGCCTGAAAGAAACCCTATAACCAAACAATGCAATGTACACCATATAGGTACCATATTTCCTCATGTAATTGCTGCATCCTTCCCCTCCTCCTCAGCCTGATGTTTGCATTCGGAAAATAAGGTTACCATTATATGGATCCAACCTCATACTGTAATTAAGCCTTTTAATCAAGTTAAACTAACCACTGAAAGGTCAAGACTAGCTAAATAAGGTGCCAGACCTAAGAGAGAAAAGAGAGAGAAGACTCATTCACCTAACAGGCAATGAGTGCTGCCAGAATCCCTGGTCCAGACAGCAGGGAAATGGCACTTCCAAAGAGTGATTCATCCTCGGGTAACTGAGAGTGAGGGTGAAGTGAGCTCACACATTTAGAGAAGCACCTCTCTGTTTATGATGATAGAGATGGTGTATACAGCAAGTTCATACTAGATACCCATCTCATACAGGCAATGTCAGATGAGCTGAATCCCATCCACGGCAGTGAAAAGTAGTGCCAAGGCTCTAAACTCTTATGTCCCAAAACCAAGTCCTTCAGGAGGAAGGAAACAAAACATAAAGATAAGCAATCTATAAGAATAAGTAAATCTACAGTCTTAAAATAGCTTTCCTTGTGCCAATTTAAAAGCTTAAGGTGTCACACATTTCAACAGTGAGCTACTGAATAACCACTCACATCACACCATCAAACTGGCTGCTCCCTGCTTGATCTTCAGTTATCCTTGCTCAGAGTTGTGATTTAGACTGGTACTCAGGATATCAGTCTAGCACATGCATGAACCCCATTTCATGGAGGTTAATCTTTTTAATCTGATGGAGTTGGGCTGATAAGAATATCTTTAACATCACACTAATGTATACATGCCTTCGCAGGGAGCCTTTGCTCATTGTTGTCAATGCAGCCATGTTTGCATAAGAAACAAAAAGGTGTGCTAATGTCCTTGCATAAAAGAAAACAGACCAAATGAATAGACATATATGTAAAATATTATGTGCACACAAATATATATAGGCATGTGATATAAGATTGTTCACAAGAGGTGATCAGTCAGTAACAACTTAGGCCAGATGAATAAATGGATTATGAGATGTCAGTGTTTTACCTTCCTGAAGGCAAACAGGGCACACTCTGTTAGAAAAATCTGGTCTGAGCCCCAAAGGACTTACAGGCTTTACGTAAGTGTACAATTAAAAAAAAAAAAAGACAGATGGGTGAGGGGTTCAAGTACAGGATCCCACCAGGAGCCTCTTTTTCTGAGTTAGCACTTTTGCTCCTTTTCTGGGAACAAATCCAGTCTGGGCCCTGATATAAAAAAGAACTTGGTGGTGAGTGAGAGACCTGGCTACTCCATCACCAAAAACTGTAAAGAAAACATGAGAGAGATTCACTCTTCAAGGTTTAAGATCAAGCAGTCATGCTGTAAGGGAGAATTAGCCCACAGCCACGTGACAGGGAGTAGGCCTTTTTCACCTGTTTTCTATTTTAGCCTAACACACTTGAATGCCCCCCAAAGGAAAAGCACTAGGCCCTGTCCCATCAGAAAGCCTCCTCCTTTCTTTCTGTACACAGTCATGCATTATCCTCACACCACTAGGTGAAGTGATGCATCTGAGAGGTCAATTTACACTGGCAGGGGGTGGGGAGCCATGAATCTCTGTTCTTCTGTGTTCAAGCTCAAAAGGAGACTAAGAAGCTGTTGTGTGCACCAGCTCAGCCATACACTCTACTGGAGAGTAAATAAGACTCCAGCCTTTAATCTGCACTGAAAGGAGATGGCATGCAGGGACTGCAATGGGCAATATGCTCAAATAACAACGCTGCTTGACTAATATGCACTCACAAACCAGTCCCTGTACTGCAGTGTGCATTGAACACTCCTGACCTTCCACAGAAGCAATACCTCATCTTGCAGAACACAGGCTATTACTATTGCAAAAGATCACTATGAGATCTGTTTCTCCTGCTTGCAGTTTTTACTGCCAATATGCACAGAGGTGTTTTCATCTGGATAACTATGCTAGAACTGTGGGTTTCTGCTGAGACTTTTGAACCCAAATTTGAACTATCATGAAGCCACTAATTTTCCAAACCTAGCCAAATGAACAAGGAAACACTGCACAGCAGAAGTTCTGTTTCTGTTCCTGAATTTCTATTTTTCATATAAAGACAGATTGTAAAACTAAAGAAAACTGTGTTGCTCTCTGAATTTCAACAAAATACACTATTTCAAGCTGCTATACAGATTTCCTTGACCTTTCCTCTTAGAGCATGTAAAAAGGAAGCCTTGAAGCCCACGTATTTCTGTGTGTCTGCTGTGTTTTCCTTAGCAGAAACACTGCACTTCCCTTGTGCCCCACATACAAGCCAGGAACTCACCATCTACAAATACCCCAAGACAATAAGTCACTGGACATACATGTAAAGAAACAAAAATGTTTGTTAGGAAACCTGATCTGGACTGCTGTTCTCCAAGAAGTGGTGGGAACAGCTACAGCACATGATTGTAACAATGCAACCACAAAATGGTACAAATGGTTCTAGCCACTGGGGACATCCAAAGGCAGGATGTTTATCTCTCTGACTGGGCTAGCAGTGCTCAGACAGGCTTTCTGTGCCAGAGACTGTATGGCTCACTAAAACAAATCTTTTCAAGAATGTTTTAGAGATGTCTAGAATCTTATTATTTTAGAAGCTTTCTGGAAATGTTTGTAAGGACGATCATCAACTATCATTCTTTCTAGAATGCTTCCAAGAATTAAACAGATAAATTCATATAAAATGCCCCAGAAAGGTGAACAGGACACATGTCAGTGACTGGATTAAAGTTATTGGCCTGTAAAAAAAGCATGACCTGAGGCTGCTGAGTATCCTACAGATGAACACAAAAGAAACTTCAGCAAAAGTTATTACGCAGCTGCGGGACACAAAGGACAGCAGCTTGTTCATCGCTCTCTATGTACCTCCGATTCCACTGTTCTACTCCTACCCTGTCAGTAAATAGGTATCCTCCAACAGCAGTCTGTCAACCAATAAACCCATGGAGAAGGGTCCAAAACTACCTCAAAGTGTGGTCTCAAAGCATGCAAACAAAACCAAGGCAAGTTCTCAATGGCCTGGAAAACAGGGACATGCATGACACAAGTCAGTACTGCAGGTATTTGTAGTGAAGAGTTACAAGTTCAGAATATGACAGATCCAGCAAATGACTTGGAAAATGCAGAATGTTGTCTTAAATCATTTCATTGGATAGAAGCCAAACCATAAAATATATACCCTTCTGCTACAGGTCCAGATCACTTTACTGTCAAGTTAGGCCTATCAGCCTAGGAGGCAGACAAACTGACTCTAATTGACATCAAGTACCTGACAAAATTAAAAGGAGCTCCCTGAAGATGCAGCTCTTATGACACAATGATGGAGTAAGAAGACACAGAAAGTAACCCCTCTCCCAGAGGCAGAGTCCTTGTAACACCAAAATACCCCCACAGACAGGAACCCTCACAGGGGAATTTTCTTCATCCAACTCCATGGTCCATTATTCCCTGAAAACACCTGAAATGGGTGAAACAGAAGCCAACTTCAACAGTCTTCAAGAGGAAGACACTGCTTTCAAGCATGTGCGCTGTGTACCCAGGTGAAGTGAGCTCACACTTCACTTCTCCCAGAATCAGAGGGAGGAAATGCTGCAAAGTTACCCTAGATAATCCAAACACCATATGGAAAACAGAGGACATTGATAAAATAGCTGAGATTCCCTATTTGCCACATAAGATAAAGCAGCTTTTTAGACAGAAAAATTTTACTGCTAAATTTAATGAAATTCAGAAAACTCCTGTTCAAGATACACACATTAGGCACACATTTTAGCCTGCCCAGTATTTTAACACAGACAACCTAGAGAAAACTGAGAAATGGAAGGGCAAGTTAAATCCCTTAGGTCTCTTTCCAGGCATGTGCCATACAGCAAAATAGAGTCCATGAGTCTAAAGTTACTGTCAGATTTCCATATCCAAGCAAAACCAATAATGGAGAAGGATTAGCTTGCCCTGCTGCCGTGCTGTGGGCTTCCATGGCAACATTTGGCAGCACTGGGCTGGAGCTGAGGGAACTTCCCTTTGGCTGCTTGTTTTATGCTCAGGCTTCTTTTTGCACATCTGCAGGTAACACGCCTTGTCTACCTAAAAGAGACTTTCTCTGAAGGCTGAGTCAGACATGCTGCTCTGCTAAGGCTGATGTGGGTTAAGAAGTTACTGCTCCCAGCTCCTTCTCAGCTGCTCATTCTCCCTGAAGACTGTTGCTTTTCCTGACTAGCCACGCTGACTGCACAGACAGCCGCTTGCTTCCTAATGCAGTGCCGTTAAAAACACACAGATTAGTTGGGAACCTACTATAAAATCTCTTGTGAAACCAGACCACTTGGATAGAAATGGGAGTGGGTAGCCACATGCACTGTTAGGTAGCACCTCCGGAGGACCACTGATGAGCAATAACTTAATGTCTTTTTCTTAGTATAACATTTTACTAGAGCATACTTCACCACTCCCAAAACAAAGGGGAAAATCTGGTAGACAGGACTGTGGAACAGTGGAATTCAGCTATGCCCAAGAAAATATTTTCACATGGAGACATGGAGATACTTAAAGAAAGCCCCTCAAACCTGAATTCACCATCAGGATGAAACAAAAATAACCGGCCATTTCTTTAAAAGTAATTTACCTTGATGATTAACTCACATATATGCAATTACTAGGATTCATTTTCCACATTTGTTTGTCACAATCATATGAACATGAAATCCTTCTCCAAATAGTTGATGATGAAGGCCTTGCACAGCATGGGAAAACTTACCTAATAGTGCAGAAAATAACCATATAAAGTTTCAATTTGCATGAGCCAAAATGAAGCCATTTTTCTTAGTGAAAGGCATCAAGACACACTTTCATCTACCAGATTCTGTTAAAAACTAGGCCTCTTAATGAGTATATTTGGTTCCCTGGATTCCCATTTTTACTTTTGGGCAAAGTCAAGTCCCCTGATAGCTATAAGAATTCAAGCTGGAAGAAAGCTTTCCACTGATTATAAGGCCAAATTTGTAATGCAAACAAAGTTAACATAATGAAAAAGTTTACAACTCCATAGGATATATTTTGTAAAAACTGAGCTAACCACTTCTGTTCAGGCAGCCTTATGATCAAGGCTCCATCTGCACTGGCATTTACTTGGAGTTTTCCACTGTTGAGGCCCCAGCTTAAGTAGTCAAGGAGACCCTCACATGAGCGATTATGTAACAGTCAGAATTATATTATGCAGTAATGGAGAGAAACACCAGTGCTATGTCTGTGATGCAGTTCTCGGTCACCTCTGCCATCAGACCTGTTCTGTGGCACAGCAGTGCTTTCTTTCCAGAAAATAGGTCTTTAAGGGCTTGAGACTCCACTAGCTCACAAAACAAACTACAAACTACAAACTACTTTCTCCTGTTGCTGCCCAATAAAGCTAATTATGGGGAAACTATGGCACAGAAAAGAAGCTGATGGTCACCAGACTGTCAGCACCTGAGCAGAGACAACACACAGCTGTCTTACCTGGCCTATTTTGACAGTTCCACTGATGTGTTAGAACGGAGGGTTTTGCCTCTAATCAGAAATGCAAAGCATTCTCCATTTCACGTGTCAGAGACATCAGGATGAGTGCCCTTCATGTCAACCCTGGGGCTTTGGATGTGGTTCCTGCCTCCACACAACACTATCTATCCCCTTTGGGGATTGTTGTTATAATAAACCCTGTCATTAGCATTCTGCAGACTCAAAGAAGCTACTAAGGAAAACAATCTCAAAGCTGCTGGTTTGTATCTGGGATTCTCAGGTTACAGAGGCAGAGGCACACCTTCAGGGACTCAGCCTTTCCTCCCACCCAAAGCGGTTAAAATGATGCTGCATTCCAGAGACAGAACAAGAAAGTGGGCAATCAGCAAGCCCTTTGGGCCCAGGGAACAGCAGGGTGGCCCCACGAGACTCATTTAATGTTTTATCATTACATCATCTTCCTGCCCTCTTGCTCAAATTTTGTCCTCTTCCAGGCTCTGCCAACATTCAGCTTCTCTTCAATTTTTCCATGAACTTCCTCATGACACATTTCATATCCTTTTTTTAAAAAAAAAAAAAAGGCAGCTCTGTTTACATTCCCAGTGCACAACTACATCTCCAATCCCAAATGTTATTGTACGTTCAAAGCTTCCATGTTGGGCTCTGAATTCCCACTGATTTTCAAGGGCAAACCGATAGCTGTCTGCCTGAACAACTTTTTTATTCTCATGGCAGCTTTTTGTTTTGTTTTGCTTTACAGGTGAAAACATCTACACATGTCTGAGTGAAAGATCCTGGGCTTAGCATGGGTTGCTTAATTTTATAAACACTGCTAACAGGGCCCTTCTCAAATCTTGTCTTTTTCAGAGACCATAAATCTAGCTCATCTAACAATTTCCCATTCAAAAATGCCAGACAAAACAGCATATTTCAAGAAATAAGAGTGAACATAGGAATGACACCACTTTACTCACCATGCAAGACTGAGAATCAGCACAATTCCAGTTCCCCCTGTGGCAGATAAGACTTTTTCCACAGTTTTGTTTTGCTTTTTATGAGGTAAGGGGCGGGGGGAAGGACATCGCACATGCCAGCAGCTCCAACGTACTTGGTACCTGAGGCTGACGCATAACTGACTGGCCTCTCACATCCTGAGGACTGCCTCAAAACCAGAAGTCACAGAAGCCACTTGGTAGATTATGCTAGGCACTGACTGACAATAGGTGGTAGCATGTTCTCTCTTTTCTTTGTCCAACGGGCTAAGCAGATAAGTTACACACCTAACTTTTTAACTCAGATAGGAGCAACTACTTTTCCATGATGACACCCAAACCCTTTTCCTGCACATTAGTGCATCAAATATCAACCATCTGAGAGTTAATTTTAGTTTAAAGAATATCAGGTGACTCCACTGTTGGAAGAATTCAGCAGGAAGACAAATAAGATCTGGAGCTTTTTAAGTGTTTAACAACTTGCTGAATTGCTAATTCAGACATTGGTTAATCAGCCTGCTCATAACAATTCCTCTTTCTGTGAGGTCTTAAGGAAGAAAAAAGACTGGGGAAAAAACAGCCAGTCCCTGGAGGCTTTAATCCATACAAATCTGGGTAATGCTAAATAAACACATTCATTATTTCCTTTAATAATTAGAAGAAATTTTAACTGAAGAAGTTTTCATCATCATCCTTCTTTTCTTAGCATTAATGATGGTTTGTCAACATTCAGTATGCTTTAAAGCCTCAGAATGATGCTTTTTTTCAGGAACAGCAAAGGAAAAAAAGAGCTCTGAGACAAAGGGGAATTCGATGGTGTTTACAAGATTAAGAAGAACAACTTCTGAAGTTCTCACATTAGTCAGAGGCTTTCAGTGAAATTAGTCATTTCATCCACAGGGATCTAAGGCAGCTTAGATCCCCCCACACTTCTTATTCATGAGCTGGCACATCTGGAGTTTCTCAGCTTTTAAAAGAAGTAGGGGAGATTGGAGGAGTTGAATCTCAGCTCTGAGAAACTATTGCTTCACTTGAGACCTTGACTATCATAATAATGTCAGAATTGCATGCCACCAAATATGCTTCTTCACACATGGAAAAAACACACTTTTTCTTCCTCCCTAATTCTTTAGATTCTTTCAACAGAAAACATACATAAGCTGAAGCAAACAAGCCACTCTTATCTTGGAATAAAAGTGACCATACAGAAGGAAAGTCCATGTGGAGTTGAATCTAGAGAGGGAGGTCAAGGGAAACAAGAAAGACTTCTACAGGAATGCAAAAGGAAGACTAGGGAAAATGTGGGCCTGTGGCTGAACAGGGCAGGAGACCTGGAGACAAAGGACATGGAAAAGGCAGAGCCACTCAATGCCTTCTTTGCCTTGTCTTTGCTGATAAGACTTGCCTTCAGGAATCTCAGGTGTTTGTGACCAGTGGGAAAGTCTGAAACAAAGCAGATTTACCTTTGGTGGATAAGGATCAGGTTAGGGAACATTTAAATAAACTAGACATGCATAAGTCCTTGGGACCTGATGAGATACAGCCATGAGAGTGCAGGGAGCTGGCTGATGTCATTGCAAGGCCACTCTTGATTGTCTTCAAAAGGTCATGGTAAAGGAGAGAGGTCCCTGAGGACTAGAAGAAAGAAAATATCATACCTATTTTCAAGAAGGAGGATCTGGGGAACTACAGCCTGGTTACTCTCACCTCTATCCTGGTGAAGATGATGGAGCAAATTATTCTGGAAATCATTTCCAAGGGTATTAAGGGCAAGAAGGTTTCTGGGAGTAGTCAGCATGGATTTGTGAAGAAGAAATCATGGTTAACCAACCTGCCTTCTGTGATGAGATGACTAGCTGAGCAGATGAGTGGAGAGGAGTGGATATTGTGTATCTTGACTTCAGCAAGGCTTTGACACTGTCTTCAATAACAGCTCATAGACAAATTGATGACGTACAGCCTAAATAAAGGGACAGGGACGTAGCTCAAAGGGTTGTGACCAGCAGCATGAAGTCCAGCCAGAAGCCAGTCACTAGTGGTGTAACCCTGGGGTCTACACTGCAGCAAATACTGTTTAACATCTTCATTAATGACCTGGATGTTGAGACATAGTGCACCCTCAACAAGCTGCAGATGATACAAAACCGGGAAGAGTGGTTGATACACCAGATGATTGGCTGGGGAAATGGGCTGACAGGAACCTCGTGTAGTTCAACAAGCGGAAATGCAAAGTCCTGAACCTAGGGAGGAATAACTCCATGCACCAGTACACCATGGGGATTGAGAGCAGCTTTTCAGAAAAGGCCCTGGGGATCCTGGTGGACAACAAGTTGACCAGGAACCAGCAATGTCTCCTTGCAACTAAGAAGGCCAACAGCATCCTGGGATGCATTAGGAGGAACATAGCCAGCAGGCTGAGAGAGGTGATCCTTCCCCTCTGCTCAGCACTGGTGAAGCCCCACCTGGAGTGCTGGGTCCAGTCCAGAGCTCCCCAGTACAATAGAGACATGGACGTACTAGAGCAAGTCCAGCACAGGGCCACAAAGATGATTAAGGGACTGGAGCATCTCTCATATGAGGAGGGGCTGAGAGAGCTGGGACTGTTCAGCCTGGAGAAGAGAAGGCTCAGGGGGATCTTATAAACTTTATAAACATCTGCTGGGGGTGTCAAGAAGGTGGAGCCAGACTCTTCTCAGTGGTGCCTCGTGAAAGGACAATAGGTAGTGGGCACAAACTGAAACACAGGAAATCCCACTTAAATATAAGGAAAAGCTTTTGTACTGTGAGGATGGTTGAACACTGGAACAGGCTGCCCAGAGAGTCTCCATCCTTGGAGATATTCAAATCCTGACTGGACATAGTCCTTGGCAACCTATTGTAGCTGACCCTGCTTTAAGCAAAGGGTTGGACCAGCTGATCTCCAGAGATGCCTGACAGCCTCAAGCACGCTGTGACTCTTTGGAAGTTTAGCAAGCAGGCAACGTCTGTGTAACGGACCTGTACAAGTGGTAGAAGGCTCCAGAGCAGAGTAGCACTATGCAACCCTCCCTACATGAATGCTCACTTGTCAAACAAACCAGAAACCTATACTGTTATGTACCTGGCTGTCTACAGATTCAAATGTACTATGAGTCACTTTGGCTTTGCATTGAGATCCTGAAAGCCCCACTTAAAGGTCAGAGAAATTAAAAATGAATATTCAAGGCAGACTGCTTCTAAAATATTATGGCTGGCTTTGCCCCACAAGTTCTCCCACAGGCGTCAAGAGGTCTGATCTGTACCTCTGGTGCTGCTTTACAAAAAGGCCTGCTCACAATTAACATATAGCCCATACTGAACGTGGTGGAATGCCACTGGCATGACCATCGCTCCCTTTCCATTTACCTTTAATTCCTTCAAATAGACTTCTCTTGGCTTGAAACTTTCCAGCTTTACATTTTGGCCAGAAGCAAAACTTTTTGGATAGTTTCAGGAAAGCCTGTTATTTTTCCTCTGCACTTCTGTGCAAGTTTAAATTACTTTTGAACAAAAATAATTCCAGAACTGAGCTCTGATTTTGAAATGTTTGCAACAGAATAGAGCGGGATTGTATCTGATTTGTTAAAATGTTAGTAAAGAAAACATAAAATAAGCTAGATCTAAAAATCAAGTCTTTTGCAATGTAAATTACCACATGAAATACAATGTAAGAAATCAATATCTATAGCTATGCCATTGTATTAGGACCTACAAAGCCATATTAGCTTTTTTTGCATAATTTATTACACATCTCTAAACCATATGAAACCCCTGGGAAGATAAAATAAATGAGCAGTCTTTTTTCTGATTTTTCCCTTTTTTAAAATAAAAATGCAAGGAGTAGTGTAAATAGCAAGAAAGGGTATTTGTAATACCTCAGGCATCCACAAACTACAATTTTGTTTGGATACAATTAAGGATAAAAGTGTTTCTTTCAGTGGTGTTTGGTTAATTAAAAATAAAAAATCCTTACAAAAATCCTACCCCTTTTAAAAATAAAAACCACACAATGGAAAAATCTAGAAAGGAACAACTAAAAAGTGCACCATTGTCCCCCTTCTCACCTGGAACCCTTCAACACCCCACTACCATTATAACACACTCCTGTCCCACAATTTATCAATTGGTGGCAGCATGCTGCTGGGAGATACTTTTTTCACTACCTGCCAAAGCTCATAGTGGGAAAATCAAAATGTAGTTATGATATAGTCCTATTGCTATAGCCTTTCTCTTTCTCTCCTCTTCTTCTACCACCTTCTGCTGCAGCTCCTTCCAATGTGCCTTGTGCTATGACTTTTCTGGAACTCATTTCCAGTGATTGAATAATAGCACAATACTTGAGCAATGCTCAAAACTGTTGCAAATGCTGAACACAATATGTTTGTTCATCTTCACAGCTTGCTGTCTTCAAAATAAAGCTTCCACAGACACTCCTTATCACGTACAGGAATGTGGAGAAGCAAAAGGCTAAATTAGCTTGCAGGCCTGCACCAATAGTTGTAGTGTGCATTCCAGGCCAAGAAAATATTAAACAATCACCCCCTGTCCCAATAACCACTGCGTAGAAATGGATCTATTTTCTGCATTATATCCTGTGAGGTTAGTTATCTCATTCAGGCAATTAATATAAAACAAATAAAAAAAGAAACTGCATGCAGACAAAGATGGTGGTAATGAGGGATTGTGCTGTTAACAGTGGATTTCTGCCACAGAAGTTTCTTCTCCGCAAGTATCTTTACATATCTGTGTGTAATTCTCCAGCGCAGAGAGGGCAGGGGAGGCTGTCTTTTGCAAAAAGAGCACAGGAGAACAGAGGCCAGACCAGTAGCAAAGCCAGAGTCTAAGTAAAGACAGTTTCCAAGCGGAGCTAGAGAAGACAGGGAACCTGTCTGGATGCAAAATTATGATGAAAAAGCATGAGAAAGGCATGAGTGGTTGGAGAGCAAGCCATGGGCACACAAGGCAGGTGTTAACCGTATTTGCACAGGCCAAAGGCTCTAGGCAGCACCAGGCAGCAGGAGCATAGGACCAGATGGACTCAGAGTGACCCTTGTGCCCACGTCGCTCCATCTGCAACTGAATGTGGGCTGCGCATTGCTCAGCTGTGACCAGTTACTGGAGCCTGGCACATCTGCGACCCGCCCTCCTCACAGAGAGCTAGCGACCTGCCACTGACATGTAAAGCACACAAGGCTTACATATGCATTGTGTTGCCAGCAACATCAGTCCAGCAGGGACTCGTGGCAAGGACAGGTGCTCTCAGAACAATATCGGCAGCAGATCTGTGCTTCTGCAGCCCAGCACTGCAAAGACCTCTTCCAAGATCACGCATAGCCATGACTGAAGTCTACATAACCTGCGTCTGCTTAACCTTCCCTCGTGACGGGGAGTTGCACAGAGCAGAGTACTACTGCAGGAAGATAACGCTTTACAATCTTCACGCATGCCTGAACAGACACTATCAGCCACCTTTCATTACCTCCCTGCCCTCACTCGCAGGACTCTTGTTATGTTAAGATTGTCACCACAGCTCCCTGCTGCAAGAGAGGAGGTTCTCACAGACTTCAAATACAAATGCTTTTACAGTGTTTAAGTAAATATTTTTCTTTCCTTGCCTAAATCTTCCATCCTCACTAAAGGAGTCGCCACTAGGACAGGAAAACATCATGTGGATCCTGACACCAGTTTCAATTCTCCTTCTTTCCCAAGACCTGTATGGTTCGTGGTGAAGGGAATGGGTTCTTCTCTGTGAATTAGCACCTGTCTTTTCAAACACTGGTCCTCACCTTTTCCCTCCCCTGGAGCTAGCACAGAGGACTGGCTGCATTACAGTCATGGCAGAATAACCCTGTCTACCTCCCCACCCAGGCCTAGCTTTAAGTATGGGGCTTAACAGCACTGAGCTGGAGCTGCCTGGGCCTATGAATTCTTGCTGGCTGATAAGAGGCAGAAGATGAAGTATTTTTATCCACCAGAGCACAATGCTGTGCTCCAAAATAGTGGCAAAAAAAAATTTCTCTGTAGCTTTTGAAGTCCAAACAGAGATAAGGAGATACAGCAGGAAGAAAAGGGTGAAAGTGTGCATTGCCTCTCCTCTTCCATTCATTGAGCCACTTAGATTCACACAGTTCGGCATGTTATTCTTCTGATCATGTTCCTAGAAGGTTTATCAAACCATTGATGTAACCTTGGCATGTTACCTTTCCTTTCAGCTGCTGTTTCTCCTACCCTTCTTCTGCCTTGATTGGCTAGAGCATAAACATGCGGGTGTAAGAACTGCTCCTGTTGTACATGCACTGCAGTTGGTTCAATATCTTTGGCTATGTATATAACAAGTCTGTAACTAATAAACACGGTAATCAATGTATACACTATAAGCTATTTGCACACAGAGGAAAACCAGCTTCCTACATTGGAAAGAATTTCCCATTAGGTAACAAACATCAGAACAAAGGTGTGTTCTGTATCTACCAGAGTAAAACTACTGACCCTTCTCCAAACTGAGACAAGTTCTAAAGGACGCAGGAAAAATATGATCAGATTGAAGAGCTCCTCAATCACATACCAGCTCCAAATGCAAAGAAGAAACTCTTGTCTGGGTACTCTTCCAGCAGGTCCTTCACCCTCCTGCCCATTCGCTCATTTCGCTTGTAGATGAGCTCTTGACGGAAGTAGCTGTCTATCTCTTGGGCAGTAACACGTTCATGGGGTGGAAGTGTAGCATTAATGAAATTTGGGACCTAGGGTAGAAAAAAAAAAGTCTTCATAAAAGGGGCATTTATTTCACAGGCAGCCATCATGCACAGGCATTTGGCTCCCTCATTGAACATGGCAATCAGCTTTTCTTCCAACACATGTTCAGTAGGACAAAACTCAAAGTAAGCCAAAAAATGACTTGATAAACTTTTAATAATTCATACTGCTCCATTTCTCTGAACATATCATTTCATATGCCAGCCAACTGAATTTGTTTTGATGCAAAGTTAACAAATACTCTCAGTTTGCCACACCACAGGTCTCAAATCCTGATTGCTCGGCCAAAGACAGTAAATATTTGCCCTTGGCTATCTTTAGCTGCATACCTCTTCTTTAAATTGCCCTAGGTATGACATAACTAAAAAGATAATTATAGTCTTCCAGGAGAGTTTGACTGGTATCAGAACCCTGGGGCTGCCAGAGAACAACTGCAGTTTAAACTAGTTAACAAAAACATCTCGTGAACTTTCCAAAATAGAGCCAAATTTTGTCAGGAAGAAAGTTTTACCAGCTCCAGTTCTCTTGTCTTCAAGGTATCTTTTCAAATACTGGCTCCCTCCCCTGGGGCCCCCAAAACCAGCTGTGTTTTTTTTACTAACCCCCAAAACTCCCGAGCCCTCGCTATCAGGTGGAACTGTGGGACTGGAGTTGCAGCCACCCTGCCTTTTTACACAAGTAGGTTTAGGTGTCACAGCGAAAGGGACTGCTAATGAAAGGGCCTGATGAGATCTGGGGAGCAGAAGCGCAAACCCAGGTGGTTTCCCTTGCAGCTGCCCAAGAGGCTCTGGAGCCACTCAGAGACCATTACCAACTGTTTCAAATGGATTTTTAGCTCACAGTATGTCATCTACTGGGCAAGCGCAGGGTTAAATCCAATTTACAGAGAAGTTCTGCTTAAAAACATAAGCTGTTATAGTTCCAGGCTATTACTATTCAACTCCGTTGTAAGGGAGACCATCCTACAGTGGATCCTCTAGTACAAGTGAAGGGCACTTGCTCCCTTGGAGACATGGATGTCTTGACAAGACCTGTTCCCTCTCAGGACCTAGAGGCAACATCAGCTGTCTGCAGCATGTAACACCTCAACAGACTAGTGATGCAGAAGCTGTATGCCGTTCCTCACAATGCTGGCCTCCTTGGAGAAGCCCTTCGAAATCTATTCATGCAATTTGCTGTGTAAGAGCTAAATGATCAGGTTGCCTGAACCTGCATGCTGAAGGGTGTACAGAACAGGAAAATTAACAACACACGCACAAAGCTCAGTGCCAGTGAAGCAAGGGTTAACATAACAATATTTCCAGCTCTGCACTGCACACTGTCATCTATATCCTATATATCAGGCAGCCATAGGAAAAACTGTCATTCCGGAGGAAAAGCCCAGGTACCAACACATGCTTGTTCAGCACTGCTAGGCTAGAGACTATGTTTTCATTCATGTACACGAATTGCCAGGCAGTACCTCACACACAACAATGAAAAGAGGGCTGATGTCTCAGTCTGAGGTTAGCTAATCTAACAGCCCAAACAGGCAAAATTGGTCCCTGCTGGGCATTTTCTAGTAGTTTAAAGATCAGAGCATTGCATTCCACTGTGCTGCTTGGGAAACTGTCTCCATAAATGAAGTCTGTGAGGCCTTAGAAGGTTTTCTTTTCCTTGATATTCAGCCTAAATCTGTCTCCTCTTTGTTTCACTCCAGTTCTCCTCTTTGGGTCTTGCCCACAGGACACAGCTGTACTGATGGGGGAAAATTAAAGAGCTTGCAGCTTGCCCAGTCTTACACAAGTGTCAAAGTCAGGAGTGCATTGCTCTGTCACTATTTGCAGAAAAGAGCTTGCTTCTGCTCTCTGTTGGCACTAAGTTTGTTCATAACTAAGTTAGCGCAATTCCAGAGGATCCTTAAGAAAATAAAGAATTAACTCATTGAGCTTTGATGCTAAAGCAAACACAACATCATCCAAAAGGGAAAGCCAGGTGCACCTTTGCTGTTTACGTGCAGTAAGACAGTGGTGAGGTAATGCAGACTCCTTGAACAGGAGGTGTAGGAAAGCGGACATACTAGTTAGCCAGTTCAGTGTCTTGGGACCACACCTGCAAAGAGCCTATCAGAAAAGACAAGCGTGAGACAGGGGTTAGCGCTATGGTGATATGTGCGTAGTACAAGGGCTGCGGTGGCAAGACTCACTTGAGAAGTGTCATGGTTGAAGATGATGGAGTTGAGGTCCCCACAGTTGTAATGCTTGATAAGGTCCTCTGTCGTATAGGGGATCTGGAAACTGCCTGCTCGGAGGCTCTCCTGCTGCAAGAGAGTCTGATTCAAAGCAAAGATCACCTGAGGGAGGGGGAGAGGGAGGAAAAGACAGAGTTCCTTATGAGTTCTTAACTTGCTCATTGAGAAGATTATAGATATATAGCTATTCTCTGAAGACTTTTTAAAGCTATCCCAATCCGAGTTCACTAATCCACGTTTCACCAACCCAAACCTCCTCCAGATCTGTAGCTATTTATATGTCAAGCATGACAGAAGCCTGGCTGTTACTGGGAGCGGGGAGATGCACTGCACGCAAGTTGCTGAGAGAGTGCCGGCACACCCAGCGGCCCTCATGGGCAGCCTAGTAGTCCCTCCTCACACCGCAGCAGAGATTTAATAGCTGGAGTCAAGGAGAGAGCAAGTGGGTGAGCCTAACCCTATGGCGCTCAGCTGAAGGCACTTCCTAGTCCCACAGGCCTGTTTGCAGGAAATGAACTTACAACACACAGCTTCAGGTGCTTTTGCCCATGATGTGGTTAATACTGAAGATACAAATGGCGGGACTAGGAGAAAGGGTGAGTTGTTCTGTTTATTTAACTAATCTGTGAAATAGGGGCAATCATGTTCCTCTGGATGATAATCTACCTGACCTTTTTAGAGCCCAGGGACCTAACTGGCACTCGGTCCCCACAGTTCCCCAGCCATTTACCAAACACGAGGATGGCTATCCCTTGTTTTTCCTTTCTACCTCAACAACAGGGACATTTAACCATTGTTTCCTCCTTCACATCCCATCCTTCATTGTTTATTTCAAGCTTTTATGTTATTCTCAGCCAGCCAAAGTGGCAGAGACATTACCCTGTCATTACTCAGTATTCTCCCCAAGGCTGACTTCTTCCAGGGTCACAAGGAGGCTGCATACTGCCTGGGTTAGCTTACTTCTTAGCACTCAGCTGGGAAAATAAACTCTCCCATCCCTTCACATCAAATTAAGTATATTCCAGACAAATCAGTGGAGTGGTCTCCACAGCCCCTTCCCTCAGGGTTTTTCTTTCCTTTGACAGGAAAGGGATAAGATCAGGAAAGGTCTCCTCCAGGTGTTGTCACTTCCCCCACCTACAGCGCAGTATCGATTTCATGTGGAGGTACCTTTGGGGTCTGACCCACACAGAGCTGCCATTCCAGTTGCCCCCTGCCAAGGGGAGTGATTTCCAGGCTAGACACATCTCCATGGGTGAGAAAATTTTAAAAGGCATGGGGAGAAGTTTGGAGCAATGGCTCTTCTGCATGCTCTCTCGGTAAGGAGGGGTGGCTCCCTCTTTGCTCAAACACAAGACGGGGGTCTCTGGAGTGAAAGAGGCAGATGTGTAACTCCCTCTCGTCACCTCCAGCTGCCACAGCAGGTAGCCAGCAAGTTCAGGTGAGGCCAGAGAAGCAGAGGAAGGGTGTGAGGCAGAAACTGCTGAGGCTGAGCATAGGATCCACATGTGCACTCTGGTGGGGAATGGAAGTGGTTCCTCTTGTGCTCAGACAGCAGCCTTCCATCAGCATGTGGCAAGTAAAACATTGCTATTATGTCCTGAAACAGAGCTTGCTTCAGCTACCCACTGGCTTACACACCAAGACTAGACTTCTGTAACAAGATTTCCTATTACCCATTGGATTTTTTTTTCTCTAAAAAAGCAATCTGAGAGATACCTGCTGAAGCCTGGATGCGCATTTCAAAGTTATTCTTGGAAGGGTTGTTCTCCAAGCTTAGATGACCCTGTGCAGCTTGCTGAGGGCTCTGTGGAATTAATTCCTCTGTGATATTTGTCTCAAACACTATCAATAGTATTCTGGAAACAGAGGTATTCACCAACAGCATGAAATGTACATTAACACTGTACATAATGCGTATAAGAAATATACCAGGTGTATAAGACCAGCAACTCTCTGGCAGTGAGAATGCTGATGATGTCATCAAACAATTAGAAACTATATAAACAAACAAAAGATTCTGCAGTTTGGTGATAAAATGGACATAAGCTTTTACCTCTGTAGGTACATCCATATACGGTTACAGATGCAATATTTTTATCCGTCTTAACTTGTTATAATACACTGCCACTTTTCAATATAAAATCTTGCCTTGATCTAGCAGCAAGCAAATGTTAGTAATAAAAAGCTGTTTGATAGCAATGAGTCCTCTGGATGGGAATGGCTATCAGTATTGACCTCTGCAGCAGAGTTATGCCCAGTAATTTTAGTGTCCCACATGCAACAAATGAAACTGACTGCAATTTGTTAAAACCTGTGCGTTCTTGCTGTTTCTCAAATAATGCAAAGCTGCATCCCACTCTTGTACTTCAGATGTTCCTACTGTACTCAGATCTCAGATTTCCAGGACAGGGCAGATGTGGGAATGAACTGACATGACTTGCTCTCCCCCAGCAAAATAATCCACCTCATACAGAACAGTGCAAGTCCCACAGGCCTTGAAATCATGCTCTCCCCACTACAGCTAGACCTACATGCCTGCCTGGATCCAAACTACTGTGGACTTAACACAAAAGTACGCGTATGCTTTACTTAACACAAGTTCTACATGGGCGTTCATGAATAGCAACATTCACTCCCATCTCATGTTTTTTCACATGGGGCAAGGGTTCACTTTATTGGTACAAACTGCTCCTGATTAAAAGAATATCTGCAGATAGACACTCGGGAAGGTTACATCTAAGTAACCAGTGGTGATCCTTCGAAGGACATTTGTTTACTTTGAAAGTAAATTAAACAAAAGCAGATTGAAACCACTTTATTTCTGAACAAAAGTTTGCATGCAGGCTGGGGTTTATTGCACTCTGAAGCCATGTTTTCCATTTATTTGGCTTCACTTCCCACACAGAGAAGCACTAATGAACGTTAACAATGAGACAAAATTCACTGGGACACAAGTTAAATCTGTGCTGGAAATGTGGGCTTTCTACAGCCAGAACTGCTAGGTCATGCCAGGAAAATCTCATATGCACAATCAGTCTAGTCAAAAACACTTCCATAGGAATGGCTTCTTTTGTAATTTATTTCAACTGCTATAAGCAGCATTTACTTGGAGAATTTACTCTTAAAATAATATGGCCCTGACAGGATTCTGTGGCCTCTAAAACAGTCACCAGATGGTCCCCATCCACTGAGCAGGAATAAGGCCTGTGACAGACCCTTGACCTGGCCAGGTGGTTTTGCCTCAGTGTAGAGTAAGCACATCAAAAACACGTTGCAATCTCTACAATTTGATTTTTATCCAAACACAAACCAGCACAGGGCAACTGTTTTCCATGGAGTAAACACCAATCTGCTGGGGAAGACAGATTTAAATAAAACAAATCTCCCTCTGTCCACTGCACCCTCACAGACCACACTCCTGCTGTAGCTTTCTCCTGGATGGCTCTCCGTGTGTGCATTACTCTTTGCTGCAGAGACGTCTCTTCCCTCCTACTCTGCAGCAGGCTCAGGTAAAACAGACTGAATCTCTCTCTCAGACAGACTCACCCACCTGGCCTGGACTGTAGCAACCAGTACAAGCCAAATAGGCACCTTCCTTTTTCAAAGCCTTAAGAAACTAGCACACAGTAAATTGCAAACAGCTAAATAAAGCCAGTAATATCATCTATCTCAAGGACGCAGCTTAAAACCAAAATGACTACCTGCAGGTATGAAGGATTACAGCACAGATTTACACAGAAATAGATACAACTCACTCCCATTCCCTCCATCTTTCCAAGCTTATTCCTGGGATAGTGCAAAGTTGTCCTAATGAGGCAGCTTTGACACCTCTCTAGGCTTTGCTAGGAGTACATCTTTGTGGTGTGGAGATCAGTGAGTTGCTGCTGGACACTTGAAGAAATTGAGGATGGCAGCGACTAAACCATTTGCCTGCCCAGGGAAGTACAAAAGACCTTTCATAGTGAGGTGTGTCATGCTTCACCCCCAAGAACAAAAGGAGCATTCAAGCCCACTGCCAGAGACCTCGTCCTGATAATGATTACATGGGACAGGGCGTCCAGGATCTCCCCACATCACAGCCCATCCCTCCTGAGCAGAGGCTGCCTGGACACCGCAATGCGGCCGGCATGTGCCCTTGGTACTGCACGTGCTGTTTGCATTGGCACAGGAAACTGCAAATAGCTGTGCCCTCCCAGGGCAGACTTCCTCGTAAGCAACATCTGTCCCCCTTTGGCTCTAGGCCTGCAGCCTACCACTGTGCACAAACCGGAGGGAAGAGTCACCCAAGAACCAGATTAAGTCCATCCAGAGAGAGGATTTTCAACTTCAAGTTGTGTGAAGGACAGAGGTGGTCTTGGCATCTTTTCTGATGTCAGTGGCAGCCAAAGTCCCTCACCACCATTCACAATCACACCCCAAGTGCTGGGAGCTA
This sequence comes from Apteryx mantelli, assembly GCF_036417845.1. NCBI lineage: Eukaryota > Metazoa > Chordata > Aves > Apterygiformes > Apterygidae > Apteryx > Apteryx mantelli. The sequence goes on from NC_090020.1 coordinate 10,783,592, forward strand.
GAAAAGCCAAGATATGACAAATGGTCAGGAATCAAAAGAGTATCAATTTCCTAGACAATTAGCCTTCCCCTAATGAGTTACAGTAACTCATGTCTTCAGGCTTTGCACAGCTGGAGGGCAGGCAATGCCATTGCTAAAAATATTCCCCACATCAGCTGGTTTGAATTGGACGATGGTATTTGCTGGAGGGGGACCATGGCAAATTTGCTGAAGAACTACACGAGATTACAATTTAACACTAGTGTGTAGAGCCCCTCTCAAAAGAACATGATGGCTTCTCTCCATTTTTGTATCATTTCCACCTTCTTGGGGGCAGTGTAATTCCCAGGCAGGAAGAAGAGGGCTGTGGGGGCTAAGAGAGAGGAGATGTTTGCAGTACCAGGTGTTGCTTTAAGCTGTGCCCTTCTGAGAAGGTTATCTTTGGTAAACAGTAACAGATAAACAGCTTCAGGATCTCAAAAGAAGAAGGATTCTTGAGCTCACTGTTCTTAAATGATTTAATTTGCTGAGGTGGGTTTTGCTCAAAGGTTGATAACTCTTATCTGTCATTATTTCTAAGAGAAAACAGACTGGGTGAAAAGTGGTATTTAAGGAAGACCACAGTCATCAAACGTTAGGGATCAGATCCCAGTCTTGTTTGTGAAAAGCTGGAAAAAAGTCCACAGAGCAGGAGGTAGAGAAGCAGAGACCAGATTCACAGCCGATCTGCAACTTCTGAATTTACTTGTCGTAAAACCATTGCTTACCTTCTCTGCTCCACAACTGCCCTGCAGTGATCAGTAAAACTTTCATTTCTAATATTGCCAAGGAGTTAAGACAACAACAGAAAAGGAGGAAAGGTTGGAGAGAAATTTTCAAGTGTGGGTCAAAACTAAAACCAAGAATTTGTACTGAGTCGAATTCCTCAAACTAGAGGCACAGAAGCTATGAAATATCTTCCAGGTATCTCTTGCATTGCACTGTATTTTATTAATTCCAAAATCTTCCCTGTGTTGGAATCCATAGAAATCACTCCGCATTTGTCCTCCTTGCAAAATTACTCTTCCTCACTTTGTTCCCCCCACCCCTCCAACAGCTACTCTACCCTACCCCGCTCCATTAAGTGTATTCATACTAGCATCAAAGCGTCTTGTGAAAAGATGTATTTGGAGAACAAAAGTAACAAGTTTATTAGAAAGGGATTTTTTTCCCCCCACCTCCCACTTCCACTGTGATCTTTCTCTCTTCCCCCAACCCTCTCCCTTTTTGTACTGTGGAAAAAATCGATTAAGCTCTCCAGTAGACACATATTGCTGCAAGCTTCATTCTCCTTCTAGAGATTTCTTCAGCTGTCAGGAGACACTTGTCCCCTTTGCTAGCATTGTTGGAGTGGCTTGCTAGGCTAAGGGGGTGGGGAAAAGGGGGTTAGAGCCCGGCAGATGCCTTTTTTGTCAAAGACAAAAGACCCCCTGCCATCCTCTCCACTTTTCAGCACTTTCATCCAGGCTAGATCAAAGTGCTGTTCTGCATATGAAAGGAACGTGGCATTATGCGCCTCAAATTAGCCTATCGCCATCCCGCTAGCCTCCAAGTCTTCCCAACAAAAGCCCTCACATCTGTTCCATCATTTGCCTCATCTTCTCTTTTTTTTCTCTCAGCTCTCAGTTTTTGAGGGCCATTCAGCCCCTTGAATTATAGTCTGGGGGAGCATCTTCCTTGCTCTGGGACCGCTCAGCCGGACAATTTGCTTTTAATTGTCTTAAGGAATCATGGGCTGCTTTCGTGGCCCTTCCCAGCAACAAACTGCATCCATTACCGCTTCCATTCAGCCTCTTTGGCCAGCTCTTTCCCTCCTCCTCCTCCTTCTCAAAAGCGTGTTTCTCTCCTTGCTCTTCACCTGGAGGAGACCATTACTTCTCAGGGCCAGCAAACACTACCACCCAAAATCAAAGCAAGCTTCAAATCAAAGGCATCATGACCATGAAAGTCAATAATCCTCCTTTGTCATGGTAATGGTCCAGACTGAGTGCTGAGAAGAAAGCAGGACTCCTCACTCCAATGTGACACCGTTTCTTAGATGTCTGGTGGCTGCATCTTGGCTGCCTTCGAGGCCGAAGGTTGGGACCGGCCTTCTCAGAGCCTGGAAACATGAACCCTCCCACCCTGAGGAACCCTGCAAACACACATAGGCAGGAGAAGTCTGAATTTGGGAGGGACTGAGAATAACAGTGGGAGATTCATCTGCAGCTTTCAGAGGCACCTAAGCCACTTTCTGAACTATTGCACCAGACAGGATGCTCCCAGGTTTCCTGAATGTTCCTGGTCTCCCCGACAAGTTTTTGTGAAGAAGAACAAAAAAGAAAGCATCTTCCCTTGCTTGGTCTATTTTTGTGAGAAAGGTTAGATTCAGCTGACTAGAGAAGATAGGAGACCTACAGGCTCCTTCAGAGGACAAGAGACGAGCTGTACCCCTAGTCACTTATACAAAAAGAAACTGAAACCATTCCAGGTTACCTACAAGCTGCAAGTTTCCCCTGGGCTTGGTTTTATGCCTTGATTTTGTTCTCAGATGGCATGGCAAGCAGAGGGAGCACCTCTCCTCTAGAAGGATCATCCAAAGCACGTAGATGTCCCTCAGTTTGCCTCAAGTGAGGCACACAGATACTGTCAGAGCTAATGGCATTGAAGAATTTGGTCCTTGGTCTGCTGACAACAAACACAGCCTGGTAGATCCTGGTCCCAAATTCCTGCAATATCCCGTTCTAGAACTGAACAAAAAGAAGCTCAGAAGTTTTTGGTTGTTATCTGAGGTTTATATGGCAATACACAAACCAAACAATTAGCACCAACCTTCTTCAACTAGGAGCTATAAAAACAAGGGACTTCCAATAGTTTATCAGGCACTCAATTACATTGAAGCTGGTGGATGGCAGATGATACTGAATAAGAGAAACACTGTTTACAGTGCTGCTGGCAGAAGCCAACTCGTTTACTTGTAACAGGCTGCATTAATACATAGCCTTTTGTTCAAGTAATTTACACTAACTTACAAGCTTTTATGTTTCCACTGACAGTGAGAGAAATAAAAACAAACACTCCACTAGGCAGTGAATGTGGAAGGAAACCAGCAGCAGAATAGACTACTCCCTTTTCACACATCAGCTTGCTGTTCTCAGTGGGGCACCTCCACTACCTTGCTGGGACTTGTTCCCTTCTTCCCGCAACGTAAATAGTGTGGCTGTGAACCCACAAAGTCTGCCTGCTCCCTGTGAGCTCTGCATCCAAATACCAGCACGTTTCTCGGGGCCCGCTCTTGCACTGCTGGAATGCTCCAAGGTTTTGTGAAGTTCATCTTTGGGCAGAACATTTTAGGTCTGTGCAGGAAATGAAGTGGTGACGTGCGTTTGCATGTTTTCAGAGAAGGATTAAAGTTTTTTTTTTTTCTTTTCAATTTCCATCGTTGTTAAGGATTTTGTGAACATGAGCAAAGTTTGTTTTTAAAACCTTCACAAATCACCTTCATCAAATATATTTTTACCTCATCCATCAGAACTAGGAACCAGCCCTCTGTATAATCTTCACGTTTCTACAGCCTCTTGCCAAAGCTGAGAGCAAAAAATGACTTTCCACACTTTACATTTAGAATTCTTGCCTGTCTCCTACCCAGGATTTCTTCAGTCAGCAATGTCCGACTTGCTTTGGTTTAGCATTGCTACAAATCTCCTAAACTCAGGTCAAGATAAGACTTAGGAACAATAAACCAAATGAAAAAGAAAAAAAATAACTAGCAATTCAGATTTGTCATAGGACAGATCACTTTTCAACTCACAGGGCTGCTTGTCTAAATGCTAGTGCACTAGTGGTAAGGGTTTCTTTTCCTCAAAAAATATATATTTTACAAGGTACTTTTAACACAGCCATCTCAAAACTGTGTTAAAAAAGTACCAGAGCTGCAAAATGAAAAATGTGAAACTAAGGATCCTTGCATCATAATCCATTAAAAAAGGAGCTGAGACTGGCCATACTTTTAAAATTTGACAACTGAAATTCATGTTTTTTTCTAAAACCTACTTTTACTAAAATAGGTATTGCTTTAGTCCAACTCCTCTTTCTTCTTTTCCACTGGATACTCATATATTTAGGAGAAGCAAAACTAAAACAGTGAAGTCAGCAAAGCAAACTTCCTTTCAGGGTTACCACTGTGGTCCTGTTGTCCTGTTTCTAGTTTGTATTCCTCCTTGTCCTGATCCAAAGCAGGTGACAGAATTTCCCAATGGGTATTTCCCAGTGTTAAGATGAAGTTGAATTTGAGAATATATGTCCTTCCTGTAAGTGAAAAAAGATAATCCCACAGATGGTGTAACTGAGCTAAACATAATGCTTGCAGACCTGGGAAATTTTGAAAAGAAAAGGGAGATATACAGGCCTTTAGGACAGTGAGCTTCAGTTCGGGCACCAAATTTTTACTTTCATTTGTACAGTGTTTAGCCCGTAACTGGGGTCTTTCGGTGCCACAGTATTAACAGTCATAGTGACAACATTATGTTTAAACAACTTTATAGGAGAAATCCCTTAGAAAGGAAACATTTGGGATTCCAAACTGTAACCACAACTGCGTCTACCACTGTAACACATAAGCTGGTAACATAGCCAAAGCCCAACCTACCCCACAGCTTCAAGGGCAGCATCTGGCAGTATTTGTATCTTTCTAAAACACAGTCAATACTGCTAAATAAACTTGATGTTGATGACTATGATTTGGCATCCACTTTTCTTGCACTCAATCACAGATGATCTTTGGAGAGTTGCTAAAAGCAAGAAAAAGTCCCCCAAGTCCGCTCCTTTCTGGATTATTTCTTCACTTTTCTTCTCTTTTCCTCCCTCTAGCACAGACCACGCACAGCCTAGGACTAAACTTGGCAACCATGTGGAAGATTGCTGGAACAGTAGTAATTCTTAGAAATGCAGCATACTGAAGCTTGAAACAAGGCTCCAGTTTTTGTGGAGCTAGAAACAGGACATCTTTTTTGGTGTTAAAAACTGAATGTTTCAGAAAAAAAGACCCCAAAAAACAGGAAAAGCTCTTTCATTGCCTTTAGACTTCCCACTTCCTCCTTTTTCTGTGAAACAGGTTTACATTATCTGCATAACTCATTTAAGCACGAGCAAGTAAGACTATAAAGTTAATAGATTAAACAATCTAGCCTTGCAATGTGATGAAATAAGCCCAAACAGTTATCATATGCCTTCCTGTAACCATGCAATGAGATACTTTGCATTTTCTTGCAGTTCTGCCAGCTGGGAAAATATGTTCCATATAAAACACTCAACATTGATAAAACATTTTTCCACTCAACAAAACAATTAGGTTTTGGAATTCTGGCTGCTATTTCAAACAGAACAAGAACTTTGAACTAGTGTTTATGTCAAAAGCAACTCAGAGCATCTTTAAGAGAAGCTTCTGGCTTCCAAATGGAGCACAGCACAGTAAGACAACCTTTTCAAGGTACAGGGGTGAAAGGGAAAGTTTACATTAGCGATACTCTTGCCAAGACAAACCCCAAACAAGAACTGCTGAAATGGTCCCTAACTGGTTTCAGACAGATCAGAGGCTGTAAGTTTTCAGTTCAAAAGCTTTCAGGAAGAACCACTGACAAAGTTTTCACACACTGAAACACAAGCCTAAAACTAGGTTCTTCATAGGAACTTGTGGGTTCAGCCACATTGAAAAATGAGTGTATCACAAGGTAGGGTGGGAGTTTGCAGCACACCAGCTGTGCTGCACTAATTCCCCATTTGGATGGTCTCAGAAGGAGGTAGATGACTCCACAGTCAAATGCCAATTCCCTTTACTTCCTTGCATGTTCACATTTGGACATAACAAGTTATCCCACTTTAGCTCCATACTGACCACCCGCTGTGGAAAAGTCTGAAATAGTCTGATTTTCAGACCTATGAGAATTCAGTGGCTGGCAATGCAATCAAGGGAACTGCTGGGCACTCAGCACTTCTGAAGGAGAGGCTGTTTATTGTTAAAAAGTATCTGGCTTTTATTTTTTTTTATCCTTCAGTTTTGTTCTTCAAAGGGATTACTACATGTCAAGAAGGACACTCCCGGAATTGTAAGTGGCTGTCCACATTCACCTGATTTGCAAGAAACCTCATGAATCAGGTAAACTACTGCTACCAAAATTATGGAAGCTTTTAATCTGTAGTTGTCTGTGCAAATTTCAATGCACCCAAAGCTAGAAGAGAGGATATGCATTTCCCCTGTTCACCCCAGAACTTATCCTCTGTATAACAGGCCTTTAGCATTTTCCTTCTCCCGTTAAGTACATTTTATAAAGTTATGTTAAATTACCAAAAAGCAGCTGCAGTCCATAAAGATACAAAGTCAAAAATATTTTAGCTCAAAGGAGATTGCAGTAGCTTTGCAATAAGCATCTGCCAACACTGTCACTTTGAATGGAACAAAAAACCTTACAGATAAATTATCTGGAGATTTTGTCAGGGAGGAAAGCCATGGAGTGTCTCCGAACTCACACCTTTCAGACTAATGGAGTAGAGACTTCTCAATCACCTCGGACAGCAGAGTAGACAGCAGCCCCAACAGTGAGCCCACTCAGTTTCTTCAGCTGTTTTGAGCCCTAGATAGTCGAATCATTTTGTTAAAGGGCAAGCCAGGTCACCTTCCCAACAGCAGTTCCAGCGAGTGGTCACACACACTCACTGTCAGGATAAGTGTCTTGGATAAACATTTGCTCAAGGACCCCTGCAAAAAGTCGAGGTGTCTGCCAGGAGCTCATCATTTTCACAAAGAAACCAGGATGACAAAAGTCTGAGTGTTAAGATTAAAATGACCTAAGATAAGCAGCAGGTATCAGGAAGCCTTTGGAGGCTTTGGAAATGTGGTGGTAAAACAAGAACAAAGCATGGCAAGATTTATCTCATGGGCATGTCCTGCTTTGACCTTAGAAGGGAATACATGGGTAGCTTTCCTGGTGTGTATTTCCAAGAGAAGCTATATAGAAAAGTTACAATGAAACTGGTAGTAAGTCTGCGTTTGACAAGGAAGTGGATGGGAATGCTGGGGAAAACTGTGATTTAAAAGATGAAGGAACAAGAAACAAAGCAAAAATGGAAACAACAAAAAAAGCAGCTGCATTGGAATCAACCATTGCTCCATGTATGGAAAAATGCAAGAATATATTGGCTTAAGGTCTGCAACTTTCAGCACCAAAGCAAAAAGCTCTGGCGCACTGAGAGCTGTGCAATACTCAAAGGATTTTAAATATGTAATGGGTTGCGAATCATCATTCTCCAAAAGCTCTGAACCTAGTTTTAGACATCATACACAAACAATTCTGTAACAACAGTAGTCGTTTGGAGAATATTTGCTAAAACTGTGACAGAAAAAACCAAGCAGGTAATCAAGGCAACAAAATTTAAGGATCTGAACTGTTCTTCCTCCCTAAGATGGATATGCACTGACAAGCTGCACTTTCATAACAGTGAGACCTTTCCCAGGAACTCTCCAGTGATAGATTCCCTTTTTTTTTTGGCTAATAAACCCTTGAGAAGGTTTGCACAGCACAGGCACAAGATTTTCTCTCCAGAAAGTCTAGACCAAAAATATGAGTTTGAATGAGAACATGCCAAACACAAGTGCCGTGTTAAACTTCATTACTACAAGAGAATCCAGTCGAACTACCCACAGAAGGAATCCACCCTTTTGCACATTACACATTTATAGTGTACACGGTTACTAGTGTCTAGAATGAATTTTCTCTACATCAGGCAACAGCTACTGGAACTCCTTATGCTCACAGCTATTCAGTTAAAATCAGAGGTGTAGGTCTGCACCCCATGTATCTATGTAATGTTGTGACACTGGAGTAATGATAAAAGAGTTCGGAGATTACCTTACTCTAGATTGTGACACAGAATAGATGACATAAAGAAGCTAGCCACCCTTTCAAGTCAGGAAACTCCACCATAAAGCTCCTAGAGAATTAAAATGCTACCCCAAGTGCCTATACAAGGAAAACCAGGTTGCCATGGACAACATTTTGTCAAAAGTCAACAGCTCAAAGATATATAATCTCTTATAATTCATGAACTCTTATAAATTCTCTATTTTATCATTTTGGAAAAATGCTGCTCTGTTGGTATTTCTGATTGGTCTACATCTTTCCTCTTTCTTATTAGAAACAAGTCTTGTGATGGAGTTGTTTCTTCAGAACAGCAGACATCATATTTCCTTCCCTGCAATGTGTTATCCCCAAGTACTGCTATAGGGAGGGAAACAACACTCTTTTAGCACTGTCATTAATAGTGATGTAGTATTGATGGGGACCCCACTGGACTGTCTCTTGTCCCAGCTCAATGGGAGATCAATCCAACGCTTCTCAAAGACTACATACACCAGTACACGTGATGCCTAGTTATGTTGGGGTGTTTTTCCACCACGCCCTATCAGGATTTTGTTTCCAAACTGGTGCTCCCTAGCCCTTTCAAAGCATTTCTAGCCCCAAACCTCTCCTTCCTACCTAATGACCAGTGCTTTTACAGGGGCCTTCACTTGCTTTTTTACACATTGCTTCACCTTTGCTTTTTTTGTCTCCTTGTAGGTGAGCAGGATGGGGAACTCACAGAAAGCAGAGAAATGATCATATTACCTCTTCCTTAATTTTTCCGGATACACAACATTTCAGCCCAGAAGAGAAGACCGCATAGCCCAACTGATGTAGGAATTTTCACAAACATTGTCCTAAGAACACTCATCAGCCAACACCAGCCATAAGTTGCTCTCAGTGATGCCAGCTTTTCAGGCTCTGCACCATTCATAATTAAATACAACTAAACACAAACATAGCAGGACAAAGGAGATTTCCCAGTTAGAACATGACATACTTACTATGTTATTAAACCCACTTTGGTGGTGAAGGGCACGTTCACATCAAACAAACATTTTGTTTGGGGACCTTACATAGAAATACACCTGTTTGTGAGAAAAAAGGAGCAGTGAAATCACCATCCAGAAGAACAGCCTTTCAACCTCTGTATAAAGCTAGAAAACTGAAGGGGGCCAAAACCTTCAGAATCAGCTGAGTAATATGGAGTTAATGCAAAAAGGAATTTCAAGTTTCTTCGGTGGTTTCAGAAGCCCCTGGAAGCTTGGGACATCAAACACATTGTTATCTCTGTGAGCTCAGTGACAATCTGTGAACTACCATGGGTACGTATGAGGATTATGGGTAAAATGTTGTCTCCAGGGAAGTAAGTGGGCTGATTTTCACTTTAAATCTTTGCAAAAATTCATAGCAAGCAAGTTATTCAGCAGACCATCACCTTTTCCTACTAATATATTACCCATAACTGTGAAGACTCTAAATGGTTCCAGTTAATTCAATATTATGCAGTAAAGTGAAGTGACTAATCCTCCTCTCCAGCTTTTCAGAATTGGCTTTGTTTAGATGCATTAGTTAAAATGACAAGTTTTCACACCTTGATAAGCTTTGCAGAACATGAGGAAGAAGGCTTTTAGTGCAAATTTACGTATCATGCATGTTTATTAATTCTCCATAACAGTTGCCGTAATGTACCTTTGAAATACACTCTTTCAGAATCCATAGTACTGATAGTAAACACCTTTGCTAAAACAAATTTGACAAGCAGGGAAGAAAAGTCTGCATTTTAATTAAAAGTGAAATGGCTCAAAATACAGACAAAAAAAATGCAGAACTGTGCTCAGCAGCTCAAGGAAAGCAGAGTTCTTTATCTCTCAAGAAATGCTGATGTACAGAACTGCCCAAACAAATTAGAGAAATCTAGGAACTTACTCCAAATGTTCCAGATGTGATTCAGTGTCCAGAATAACAGACTTGCTTCTCAATTCTCTTAGCAGATTTAGGTTTCCAGAAAACATATTCTTTGCATTGTGCACAAAAAAGAAGGAATCCACACATCAGTAGATAAACAGAAAGCCTGAGTTTTTAGTGCAAATTCCCATGTCAAAAGAAAAATTTCAAACTAGAGAATGCTTCAATTTATCATGATGAAGGCTGCCATCGTGTAACAAGGGTGGATATTCAAGACCTTGCTGCACTCAACATTACCTATGAAATCTTTATTTCCTTGAAATCCAGCCCACAAGTTTGATGCTACAGTGTTTTCTCACTTCACGGCATTTTCAGGATCTTCTCTTCCTAGCAAGAGACTAGAATTGCTAGCTACCTTGTTCAAGGATGGAGGGCATTAAAACCTACTGTCCAAAAAATTCTAGTGTCCAAAAAATTTCAGTCATAACCAGCTGTAGTCTTCAAATTAAGTGGGGCTGCAAATGAATTATAATGGTCTTGTTAGTGTCTCATTTCATTCCTTGTACTATCTATCCTTCCTGCACTCACAAACAGGGTTTCACACTGTGCCAGCACTTTGAGCTGGTTCTGATGCATCGGTTCAACCCCCCTCTTTCCCACAGGATAAACCTTGAGGTCCAGAAAGATCCCCTTCCTTTACCATTCCAATCCCTCTCTTCCAGGCTTAGTCTTCCCCCTCTGATGGTTTCTGTGTTACCTGCTGGCATTCAACTTTATTGCATGACTGTTCAGGTAAACCCTGGATTCACTGAAAATGACTCTGGCTGGCCAGAGACCTAATAAGCTCAGCCAGAACTCACTTAACTCGGTGCTCCCAGCTTTTTGCTACCTCCAAAGGTGAGGAGGAGAAGGGTGGGGGTTATGAAGGGGAAAACAACATTCCTGACAGTTATGTGCTCAATATGCTTGACTTCATACGTTAACTGCTTTCACATTTGCTTTTTATAACCAGGCTGCTCATACCTCCCAGATTCCACAGCTATTAAGTGTCAATGTCTCAAGATCGAATTCAAATATGATTTGCAATGGTGACATGTCAAATTCCTTTAATGTGACTGTACTGATGCTCTTCTAGGTGACAAGAAGCATCTAGGAAGGAAACACTTCTATATCCATCCTTAAATGGTGAGCATGAGTTTAAGGAAGACAACCGACTCCCTTGGTACATCCTCCATCTGGTCAGTATCAAAGCTTGGCACCCAACGCAGGCGCCTCTCCTTTGCAGTTTCTAGTGCAACCTCTTAAGCACATTTCCTTCTAGGAGGAGGAAATTCCTGGGGACTTTTCAGGATGAAGAGGACTGCACTGCTACAAGAAAAGTGTCCTGCTAGCTTAATGTGCATGCCAGGAAAGTGTGAGTTTACCAATGTAAAAATAGCAGCACTGTTGGTTCAGAACTGCGAACCTGACTCTTGCATCAAGCTTATAATGAGTGTGTCCAGTTGTATATAGGTACCTAAACATTTCAAGCCAAGTAAAACAAAAATTGATGGCTGCACATACTGGCAAGCTACCTCCCTATTCCCTAACCTTGTCTATAGAAACTTATATGATTCAATCTCGTCATCTGAGAGGCCATTGAGCCTCTGGGATACTGGGCTTCTCCCAAGTTCTCTTTTTGCGAGAAAGATAATGAAATAAACGTAAATCCAAATGATGATAATTCCTGTCTGCTGTGAATATCCAGCCTTTGCTGGGACTATATCAGACCCACACAGAGGCCTTTAAAACCATTCTTAGCACCCTTATTCTACATCCAGGCCGGAACATACAGAAAGTTTTATAGAAGGCTCAACTAATCCAGCCCCATATATTCAGTTTACTCAGCAATCACATAATTCTGCTCCAGGGGCCCTCAAAGTTTTGTCAGCACAATCTTTTATCTTTAATGACCTCATGTTGCTTAAAAGCCACTGGACCAACCCTTGCTACATTGTGTGAAGGATGTAATTGGTGCAGCTCAGTGTTTATTTAACTTGTGGTCATACAGACCAGTCATCCAAAGACATCAGATGATGGTCCATTAAATGACTGCACATTTTAAAAGCCAACATATTAAAACAGATCCAGGCAACCAGGAAATAAAAATAATTAGCACTTAAAGCCTAGCCTAATTTTTCTCTGAAGATGAAAATTTTTATAATAACACTGCACAAAATGATCTGTGGTTCCTCACCACCGCCAACAGATAAGGTTAATTGATCTTTCAATTTAAAATAATTGAAAAACATTGCTCGATATAAGTGCTGAGATGTTTGACTTTTTGTTACTTTTCAGAAAGTTTCTAATTCAAACTCTCTGCTTAACAATTTCCTGAGCAGTCTTTTTATATTGCTAAAGGCTGTTACGACATTTGCCTGTTCCAGCTTTCTTGGATCTCACCTGTTCCTCATGAATTTTCAAAAATGCTAGCTAGCAGTTCTGTGGTGTCCGGTGATAGTTACTTGAGAGACCTTGGCTGTGTGTCGTTCAGTCCTACTGGTTTGGAAATACCTAGTTTTACCAGGTATTCTTTCACCATCCCCACATCAATAGCTTTTACTGGCTAAAAAACCTCAGTCCTAATCATTTCCTGATGGTCCCTAAGAGCACTCTTTTTAATTAAAATAGTTGTTGGTTTTAGTCTTTACACCATCCTCAGATATTCCAATTCTGTTCTTTCCAGAGTTTTTCTTTTTTTCTTTCCTCCCTCCACAATCTGGCTTTACAGCTTTTTCTTACTCTGCTGAAAAATGGTGCAATCAATATTTCTGCAGCACAAGGGACTTTGTACCAGTGCAGACCTGCTGAAGGAGATTTCTGAAAAATCTGGCCATCAGAAAATCTGTTTTTCAACATTTCTCTCTTCTGCCCATTCTGTTTCCTTATTACACTCATCAGATTGCATGGCTTCATCTATCCTAGAAGCAAATGCTGCTTTTAACAAGTCAAATAAAAAGCTCGAGATTTAAACCATCACAAATCTGTACAGTCGATTTCTTTCATGTGGAAGGAAATGCAAGCAGCAGAGTATCAACTGCTGCAATGACTGTTCTGGTTAAAGCCACCAAAGTCCTCTGAATGTTTTTTTGTGATTTCAAGTAGCAGCTAGACATCTACAGGCTACTCAAAGTGTGAGGTGGAGTGCAGAGGGAGACCATGGGGGAAGAGCAGTCTCATTCCCATGCCTGCTTCTGTAATGTTTATTGATAATCTGCTTTTAAATTCCTACCTGCTGACATAAGATAATGCCTCTGCCTTTGTCACAAGACCCAACCCTTGCTCAGTCCTCTTCTCTTTCAAGTCCCTTTTGCGGAGAATCAGGTGTCTTTCAGAGGTGTTGGCAAGCACTACAGCTAACACCCAAAAGACACCTTGGTAGAAAGTACACACTCTAGAAAGGAAAAAAAACCAAACCACCCAAAACACCAGTAATCAGGTTCTCCCTTCACAGGCAGCCAGTGACCAGGAGCTGCTGAAACGGCTTTCACCAAGAATGGCCGGAAGCCTGGTCTGCGTGCAGCTGGCATTAACTTCCCTAACTGCAGTGCTCCTGCTCCTCTGCACAAGTTAAATAACATGGTTTCAGATGTGCTGGGACAACCGATTTAGCACAGGGTTCCCAGAACACAGTTTGCCACCATTTGCTTCTCCTGTTTTCATACAGAGACACACACCAAACACAGAGGTTAGCTAGTGTTCACGTACCACTTTGTGTTATTAGCTGTAGGTGCACAAGAGCTTGGGAAGTCCATGATCGCACTGCTTGTGCAGCTGTGTGAAAAGTCAGATTCTGTAATCAAACACCCTGTACAGGATCACTGCATCAGCCAGTGCAGCTGAGCGCGCTAAAATGTCATAATCCTTCCACATTTCATTTTTTCTTGATAAGCTCTAACACTATTTAGTAAGTATTTTTTCTCCAGCAAAAGCTTATTGGATTACTACATGAATGAAGCAAATGCATAGTTACTATTCATTTGCAACATTTCTGACAAATCACCGGTCCAAAGTCTGCCACATCCCTTCAGCTTCCAAACAAAAGAGGACGCTAAAACCAAAGGATTCTTTATGTTTATAAACAGGCAACACGTCTAAGCAAGCTACTGCATGAGGTCTTCCCAGGACAAGGGCTCCCTCTGTAAACTGAACATGCCTTTCTATAATAGGCTAAGCAGCTCAAAAAAGAACAAAATTAATTGCGAACTCCAGGCTCTCTGTCTCAGTGCAAGATTTAGTATGACAAATACATTTTTTGTTTTAATTCACAGATTAAACTGATCGTCAGTGATATTTCAAAACAATTACAATAAAATGAAGCAATAGTATCAGATGGATCAAATTAAATTCCAGGAAGAAAGAAAATTCAAAACTGATGCACAGAAAAAAGTGAGGACTTACTGGGAAGGTAGCACTACTACAAAATAAGTCCTGTGGGTGACAGGGCACCAGAAAATTTATGAGTCGTCAATGTGATGCCTTTGTGAAAGGCAAATTCCAAGATCAATTAACAAGAGTGTCATATGAAAACAATGGGAGGTAACTGTTTTGCTCTACCCAGCACTGCTGAGGCCTCTGCCAGAGTCCTGCATCCAATTTTGGACACTGTGCTGAGACAGGCAGAAGGAAATTGGACAGAGTCCAGAGTGCAGCAGCAAGACTGGCCAGAGGTTTGGAAACATAAGTTATAGGAAAGGATGAAGAAACTGGTTTAATCAGTCTAGAGAAGACAAGCCTGAGGAAGGAAGCAGGCATAACAAGAGTTTACCTGTCTATAAAGGTGGTGATATAGGGAAAGGCAGTCTGTGGTGTATCACAGTTGTGCAATGACAAGAAGCCGTCAGCTCATTTGAAGTAGCAAGTGTTTTAGGTAGTGGGGAAAGCTAAGATAGGAAGGAATGAAACACAGGAACAGATTCTCCAGAGACACTGTAGAGTCTCCATCACTGGATTTAAGACATCGTTAGACTCATTTCCCAGGCATCATATGCTTCTGCTGCCTTGGGACAAAGATGAATTAGAGGGTCTTTTGCTTCAGCAAATCTTTTTAACTCTCATGCCCAAATGCTCACATGCTCCCAAGCTTCTTCAGGTAAAAAAATATATATATAATTGGAGACAGAAGGAGATATTGTTAGGAAATGCTGAGTATGCCCAGCAGATGTTAGACGCAGAATGCATCTGGTCCTCCCACCATGAAGCTCCCAGTCGCCTGTTGTAACTCTCTGTGGGCCCGTCAAACATCCCGGTTAGCTATGAATTTAGCACTCCCAGAAGTCTCCTGTCTTTAGGACTCCATACATCAGAGATGCCTACAGTTTCTACTGTATAGTTCTGCATTACAAGGCATACCTGATTTTTTTCACCTAGACCGTCTTCTACTTGCCATCTGCCTCAGGTTATGTTCTTCAGGAAAGGACAGGCAAAAATGGGTCCATTGTTTCAGAGAGCAAAGTAAGTAAAATATAAGTACCTGTGCCCAGCTGAGTAAGGCAAAGAGCAGGCAAGCTCTGGTTTTTGAAACTGTATTAGAAAGCATGAGCAAAAATAAGCAAGGGGAACCTTCACACTGGGATTTTGTAATATGGTATGATCAAGTGAATTGCTCAAGCCCTTTTCCAATTTGAATTGACATAACACTTGAGGATTTTCTCTTTTTTAAGTGTACTTACAGTTCATTGCCTTATTTTCCCCATTATCTCTACAATGTTCCAGTACTTCTAGGCCTGGCTACTTTGTCCAGAACTCTTTTTTTTTCAGTGATGCCAAACTATCACATGTCTCCAGCACTTGAAAACTGAGCACTGATACAAAGCCACGGTCATACTGATTGACAGGTTGCTCCCATCTATAGTCTTTTTTGTATATTTGTGTCTCCTTATTTAAAAACTTTCAGATGCTGCTGTAATACAAAACTGAAACTGGCTAAAGAACACAATATTATGTGCGCAATAAAATCATCTTCATCAATTTAGAGCCATCTAATGTGGGGGAAAATAAAATGTGGAAAGAAAATAATAAGATAAGCATGTTCCCAAAGTTTCATTTCAAACTAGATAGGCTAAGGAAGAGCACACTTTTCCCAGTAAATTGGTTAAACTCAGTACACCCACATTTGAAATGCTTCTGCTGGTTACAAGGCAGGATAATTTCATCTTATAGACTCTCTACATAGTGGTGGTTAGCATCTTCTCTGAATCATGTCACCTGATGACAATAAAACCACCAATATCACTTGGGCTAGGTACCTACAGAAGACATCTGCAAACCACCTCAGCCAAGAATTTTAATGACTGGCAACTGCATGCAGTTAATTGGTCCTTCAAATTATTCATTTCAATGCTAATGAATTAATTCATTAGTTTATTTATAAACTTACTTAACGTACCAAAAGATATTCTTAAATAACTATTAATTTAGGTACTGAACAGAGCTCATTCATGCATATCCACAGAGCTCAGAGTCCGCTCAACTTGCTCCTGCAGCTGACAGCTTCATCATGCAATTCTCGCAACCAGACCTGGTCAAGTTAAAAAGGCAGTTGCAGCCAAGGGAGTGCATCACTCTCTACTGTGTGCATGTCTCATCCACAAGATGTTACGGCAGAGGAAAAAAAATCTCACATGAAAAGTGAGGATTTCACTGTACCCCATTCCTTCCTGATAAATCATCTCTCTGCCATACCCTCCCCTGATTCTTCCAACTTATGTTCCCCTGTTCCAGTACCTCTTTCTCTAGCATGCACACACGTTCACACTTTCACACCAAAGAACCACAGAGAAGCCCAAGAGCAATTTCAGAGTAGGGTCATGGAGCAGCTGAGGCTGTTCCCCTGCAAAGGACAGCTCCAACAGAGACTGAGCACTTTCATCTGCCCTCTGAGATGCAGACACTCTAGGATAAACACAGGCAGTGCTGACACCCAGTTTTAATGTGCTGCGTCAGAACAACAGTAGCTGTAGGACTACTTTCCTGGAAAGGTTTTGCACATGCTAGCAAGCTTCCACCACCCCCCTCCCTCCCCAAAAAAGCCCATGACTGCAGCAGTGTCAGCAGCACGTGAACCTGCATCCCTCCTACAGGCTGCCTGAGGACCATATCTGGAGATAGCAGGACAACGAGTTGAGGAGGAGCGTATTAAACGAGTGCTTGGATACCAGCATTGCCGTGTGGCTTGGAACCTGGGCAGCGGATTGCAAAGCAAAGGGGACAACAATGAGCAGCTCTTTGTTCGCGTTATGCCGTGCTGCCACAATACTAGTTCCCACTGCAAGAAGCGTGGTGGGCTGGAAGCAAGGCACTCTCCCGGGAGTAAAAAGCAACTGGCAGAACACGGGAGAAAAGACTCCTGTTGGAGAGGACTAAGCCGGAGAGAGTGCAGAGCAGAAGCAAAAGCCATGTTTAAATCTTAGTAGAAGATGTGGTATGCTGCCAAGTGGCTACAACAGGCATGATCTTACCACATGTGCATGTCTCCCTTGACTGGAGTGACATCAGCTATTCTTACTTTTCCCTGAATCATAAAAATTCAGGGAATTATGAAACAGGAAAAGACAGAAAAGAATTACAAGCCGTAATATTTACACAGACCTGAAATGCTCCAAGGAATTTCTTAAAACCTCCAAATATATCCAGAAGTCTTTCAGGATAAATGATAAACCTTCTGTCTCCTTCTCCTATGACGACTTTCAGACCAATGTACAAGCAAGACACTTCTGGTCTTGCAATATTGCCTTACCAAACTCGTGGCCTGAAATCTCTGAAGAAATGTGCTAGGATCTTTTAATGCCAACTAAGAAAGCAGGCAAATAAGTGCTCTAGAAAATACTTACAGGCACAAGGAAGTCAAAGCTATTAGATTTCTAACACAAGCCCAGGAAGTTAGTAGAAGGCATATTCAACCAGCTTTCTGAAAAACAGTGTTGATTTTCAGAACTGGTTCTCCAGACTATGTTTAGGTTTCTGTATATACGGACACTAAATTTCAAAAACCCCATGCCCCCCAGTCCAAATCAAATCATCAAGAGTTAGTATCTCTGAAATGAAACTTAACTTTTACAAACAAATGTAATGGGATAAAAAAAATCATTTTGGAGCTCTCAAAGGGAAGTATTTTAGCTGATATAAGTCAAAGTCCTTTGGGCCTCCAGTTCCCATAAAATTGAGATTACAACTATTCACTGCAATTCAAAATGGAAAGACTTTTTGTAAACTAGAAAATTCTCAAGGAAAAAGAAACCCTTTTCCAGCCACTTTCTCCTTTCACCAATTATTGGAAAGCATAGCTGGGAAGATATTATTCCTAGGTCTGGGCCTATAAACAGTCCAGCAGAGAGAGAGATAAGCATCAACTACTGGGACCATTCTGGCGAAGAATATATCAAAGGGTCATTTCAGCTGCAGAACTCAAGGACATGTCTTCTCCAATTCATGCTCCCTTCTGTTTTATTTCCTCTAAGGGAAACAGTGAAATGTATGTGCAAAGGGTCCAAATTTCCCTTGAGTTGAGTTATACCAATTCCATGTTTTTGAAAAGCCAGAAACAACCGGATGACTGGAAGGTCCTTGATTGAAGCTCTCTCTGTCTAGCCTGGCCTCTCTGTTGTAAGCATTATCCATGGAAAGGATGCTGGGCAAAGCACTTGGAAAGCAAGCCATGGCCTTCACCTCTGCCACAGGCCAAAAAAATGCACTGACACCTTTTCTTTGCATCTTTCTTATATAGCAACAAAGCTTAGAGCAAAACCAATCCAACAAGAAGCAGAGAGTCATCTCCTCACCCCTAGAAATCTGAGCAGATGCATTGCACTTTTCTAATAGCAGGAAAAATCACTTGTTCACAGCTCCTTCTGCTGTGACACTGAGGATGGGGCTGTCACAACACACACAAAGTAATTGTGAGGAGATGCAGACATAACATGTTCTTACGAATGGTGTCACCAAAAAGACAAGGGCACTCTGAATAGCTCCTTTGAAATCCAGTGCTATAAAGATTTTGGTCTGTCCCAGGTAGCCAAATAAACAAAGATTTTCAGATGCAGGTAGGGGATTTAGGAGCCCAAATCCCATCAAGACTAATAGAACTTGTTCTTCTAATCCCCTTGGCACTTTCCAAAATCTATTTCAGCCAACACGTGTTTGGTTATCTGGCAAATGTCACACTTAGTAACGAAGGCTGTGCTCTGCTTTCACACTGCAGTAAGCCGACAGGAAAATGTAAAAGTATGTCGGAAAGACTTTCAAGTTACTTCTCAGATGACTTCTGCAAACTGACTACCCAACTGGTGTTCAGCTCACACTGTCAGCTGATCCTTTCTTCATCTTTGCTTCTGCTACCGCACCTACCATCACTTCCCCTTCCTTTAGGCATCACTCCCTGCAGTTAGCACAAACCCAAATAGCATTACCAGGGGGCTTGAAGTAAAAATTACCATGACCTAGCATCACTCATTTAACCATGGGAGATGACTCAGTCAGGAACATTAGGTTCAGGCCACATAGGAGCATCTGCCAGGAGACTTTCTGACTTCTTCTCTTCTAAACTGAAGGGAACAGACATATCCTCCTGCTATTTTTCAACGAGCCAATTGGTGACAGAAGTGTCAAACACTGTTTCAGTCTCCAAAACAATTTCATTTACCATGATCAAAACCCTGAAAAAAAGAGAATCCCTGAGATATCAGGGAGTTTTTTATCCCCTTGAAGAAGTATGGAGGGAATCACTGTGCTGCAGCCTTATGTTCTAATCTAACTTCGCTTTAGAAAGAATCTTCTCAAATATGGTAATGAAATACTTTTGGAGGAACAGAGATTTATTAGGAGGAAAAATGCAAAAAAGTCATAAATACATTCTACAGCTGGGTCTCTGCAGAGCTTAGGGCCACTGTCAACCATAATAAAATCTTTGCTAAAAATAAACCAACATAAATTAACAAAATCCACCTTCACTAAATGGTTTAAGGGGAAAACAGTATTTAGATCAGAAAACATCATGAACAAGAATAGCGTCACTTGTGGTTAACAGACACCTTAACGCAACAGCGGGGAAGGTAACCAAAACAAGCTTGCTCTGCTAGTGCCTTTTCTCCTTGATAACTACTTGGTTAATGCTTACAGAACCCATTTTGTACCCATCCACAAAAGTGACAATATCTGTGCGTGAAAAAAGAGGAATTCTCAACAGAAGTCCAGCACCCGTTACAATCCTGATGACTGCTTTCTATTTTTCTCCAGTCCAAAGAAGCATGCTTAGCTCCTGAAATAAGACATTTTAAAGTCTCTTTTATTTACATAGTTCCAGCATATGTGAAAAAGGTTGGCTTTTCTCCAGAATTACCAGGGGGCTACATACACCTTCATTTGGAGCATTCACACTACCTCAGGTGTCCTCGGCTTGCTTTGCTGTAACAACCCCACTCTCACCTCTCTGGTATGAGCAGAAGGCTACAGAAATTGCTTTCCAGAAACTGCATTCTCCATCTTGGAAAGGGTCAACTTTTCAGGAGTCCTTAAAAAGCTGTACCTAGGGTGTGACGAAAGAATGCAGACAGGCTATACCCACTTTGGACAGCCAACAGCAAAGGAAGTGTGCTGCTATACCTTCCGTTCCTACGAACTGTTTTGTCACTGCTACTTCCAAGTGTTGTGTCAGTTTGATGCTGTATCTTCACAACAGCTCTGCAGAGCACAGCTAATCCTCATTTTTTACAGAGAGGGAGCAGAGGCACAGAGAAAGTAGAAAGGCTGTGCCAGGGTTGGGAAATAAAGCCAGATCTTCTTCATGCAAGGTTGCAGCCTGGAGGTGGTGGGCTCTTTTTCCCCCTACATGCCATGCCATGGAATCCTTCAAAGAAAAAGAGCGTCTTTGCCAAAAAACAAAGAAAGAAAAAAACAAAAAACAGCCCTAAGAAATGGTCTCTCACAAACTATTATGAAGATTCCATTTGACAGGTTTTCTTCAAGCTAAGGATTCCCTAATTTTCTGAGAAGAACTTTTGGTAGAGATGAACGCACCTCAAATCCTTACAACAAACCAAGCTAAAGCTCTCTACAGAACTGCCTCTGAGGGATTATACTGCAGCCAAGGAGCTGGCCCTGGAAACAGGTGTGGGTGAGATGCGGTGGCCACCACGCTGTCATCCCAAACAAGATATATGGAAGTCAGCACTAGCACTGCACCATCTGCTTCCCTTATGGCCACAGGACCTGTCTGCAGCATTTTGCCTCCAGCCACGACTAGCAAGTGAGGATCTCATTCCCTTCTCCTGACTATCAAAACCTGGCTCTACTCTTGACCTTGTCTTGTGGGATCTGCTTAGAGTCCAGGTACACACCCTCTGGGCTCAGTCTCCTTTCATTTGTGTCTAGTGGGAACTCTCTGGTATGTGTCAAAACTAATCACTCCAGGGAACCAGAAACACAGAGAGCGATAAGAGAGAAGAGCTCAAGCAACCTTGTGTCCTGACACCTGGAACTGGCATTTGGAGCACCTGATCCCTACTCTCCCTCTTTACTTACCCCAGCCCTGCAAGAGCAGTGTTTCTCTGTGCTCTTCTCTTTTCAAGGCAAGATGCAAATTACATAGGTAGAGTACTTGCAAAACATGCTGTTTTGCTGTACAGTGCTCAAATCATATGCCAGCAGTTAAACAGGAACACTTCAGTGTGCCATTCCTCTGAATGTATTTCAATGAGCTAAATACCAAGCACAGATTATCCAATGGTATTTGTTGCACTCTGATTCATTTATTTACTGGATTGCATCTCGTTCAGCTCTCCTCCACTCCCAAATCAGAACAAGATGTCAGCCAGGATATATCAGCTGTGCTACAAGCTCTCCTGCTGTTGGCAGTTCAAAGCCTACTAGCTGCTCTAGTGCCAGCACATCGAACCCCAGCTGTTTAGCGAAAGGTTAGGCTGCTTGCCTGCAGGGGGCAAAGTAAAAGCCAGAAAACAGTGGCCTTACGTGATCCAAACCCTGCAAGAAGTTTAAAAAGAGGCCAATACTTATCTATTTATTTCATCTGGCCTGACTGACATGTTTTCAGCTCTTTCAACTGGCAGTCCTATTTATCAGCAGGTCCAGCGCAGCATCCACAAGAATCCCATTAAAAAGAAGATGGTTGATTGGAAACCCTTCCCTGATGGATGCAGTTCCAAGTTTGTCTGCCCCTCTGCCTGGGCTGTGCTCTCACTTCTAGTAGGGTTTTCCACTTCCAGTTTGAAAGCTTAACAGAGACAACAGATGAAGGGCTCAGCCTGCTAGACCCCTGGTGCTCTCCTAGAAGATATGATGATCTATATTAAGAGTTCACTGCTGAAAGAGTAGATCTGGCTCTTCCTCCCATTTCCTTCTTCCTTCCCTGCTCCTGACTGCATTTTTTTGCTGCTTCCCCCTTGCTGTTTCTGTCATCACTGGACCCTTCTCTGGTTTTATGCCATTTAAGTGTAGCTCTTCACAAGAGTAGCAATGAGACTGGATGGGTGCAAGAATTTCTGAGCAATCCAGCCCATAGATTTGGGAGTGACAAGCTGACAAGAACTATGAGTCCAATGTATGCCCCATCCCACAACTGGGTGCTAGGACCACATGCCATTTTCTGCCTGCAGCCTCCTCTCAGGAGTTCTCCTTTGCCTAAGATATCCAGTACATGGAGGTAAAAAACATGTACCTCCAAACCATGGGATGGTTTTGGTAAGTGGCTCCAAGACACATTCCTGTCTTGACCTGTTCTTGTCCTGGCTGATAAAACAGCAGCATCTTTTCTGTGCTAGGCAAGTTCAGCAGAAGAGCTATAATGCATTCACCATCCTTCAGCAATAATGCACCTGCAGCTCAGGAAGTCCCTAAGGCTCTGACAGCCAGAAGCTGGGAGATAATGCAGGGGAAGAAAATTTATACATGCACTAATTCTTATGCTCTTTCCCCAAGTATCCAGTGGGTTAAATCTTGCTGGAACCATGACTACTAATTTTTATATTTAAGCAGTGAACTCAAAGCTGTTGCTGAAGAGTCACTCCGAGCTAGGACAGTGACAACTACTATGTTCACTCTCTGTCCAAGAATTTCATATTTCACTATTCACTGGAATGATTATAAATAAATAAAGTTTGTGATGTTGTACATTTTGCTGTTGCGAATACTCCCTGCCCAACTCACCAGTCTGATGAACCAAGAACGTGCAGGAGACTTCCTCACGGCTCACAGCTGCCAAACCTTGCAGGCACAGTGAAGGCACCAGCCAGCAGAGTATTCCTTTCTGAAGGCAGCAGGAAAACAATTTGTATAGGCATTTGGACTTGTATCCTTTCTGTGTTTCACCCTTTCTAGAGCACAGATTAACTTGTAATGGAGACCAACATGTGGGTACAGTTCCATGGTACATTTAACCCTTAGCACCCGAGCTAGAAAGGGAGGGCTCACATTTTCCCTTCACTTGCACTGAAACTGAGACATCACATGGCCACAGTGCCAAGAAGTTCAATGAGCTGATACAGCTGAAAACTAAGCCCATACACTAGGAATAATGTTCCCTTAGATCAGCATACCAGACTGACTCACCCAATGGAAAGGAGGAAGCAGGAACCAATCTGGGGAGCAGAGCAGGACCCTCCCCAGTCTGCTGCCACATCAGATTATGAAACTGGCCCCTAAGACGGGCAGAGTAGCAGGCTGCAAAGCAAGGACAGTTTGAAACAGGAAAATCTGTGTTTCAGGCACAATACAAGAGAATGAAAAAGGGATAAAGACATTCACCAACTATACAGTAAGAGGATTCTCTCCTGTCATAGGCCATACACTAATACCTATTGATGGGGCAGTAGGTGATTTTTTGCACACTTCTCCAGCCAGCTTGCTATACAGCTTTCTAAGCTTGCACTCAAAATACCAGCTATAACAGGCCACACCTGTGTCTATTTCTCTAGCATGCCCCATCCCTATCTCTCATCACCAAAACTGTGCTGTGTCTCCCCAACACATCCTTCCCTTGAGACACTGAGTCTGACAAGCCCCTGCCTTACTTACAGATTAGGACAGGGAGCTGCTGGCTAGCTAAGCCCCATGGTGTCCTCTCTGTTACACTAGGACAAGTTGTGATGCTCTTCCCAGGGACCCTCAAAAGACCTGGACATCTGGAAACCCTAAGGAATATATGATGGCTGAAGGACAACATTGAACACTGATCTCAAGCTTTCCCCCATATCTTTAATTCTGTGAAAAAGCATTGCTTTCTGTAGTTGCCAGTCAATTTGGCAGATGATGCACAGCACGACACAGTGAAGTGACTCACCTCTAGCTCTACAGTATTTCAGTAGCAGAACCTAGAGTAAGCCAAGACCAGCTACCTTGAGAAGCCTTAGAGCCAAATTTTGAAAGGTTACACATTGCTTGAAAAAAATCAGACAAAAGTGGTATGTGTGGACAAATTTGAAGTGTGAACACTTAACATCAACCAGACAACCACAGGACATGCCAAGTAATTGCCACTGGCATAGCCTGGAGACTGGAGAGGTAGTGGAGAGAGCAGTGGTGCCAAACCTGGGAGCTGGTCTCTTGCACTGTTTTCCCCACATGCTCTCTCATAGTTTTGCAATACCTGTCAGGTTCAGCAGTCTCTATCCCTCAGGAATTTGACTTCTGCCTTCTCCACTCCTGCACCAACCATTTCACAACCCTTCCTCCCATTGCTGCTTATGCTGTGTAGTTTTGAAGCCCAACTCAGCAACCCCTTTACTGCTAAGACTCGTGTTGGGACAGAGCTGTTTTCTACCAGAATTCTGCTCCTCAATAAGTAAGATGCATGTGACCGAAAATAAGATCAGCTTCCTGGAATGAGCTGAAGCTGACAAACGGGTTGGCTTCAGACACCACTATCTGTGACCTGGAGACCTTATCTGATTTTTATTCCTGTCAGTATCTTGGCAACAAGATGGTACCTTAATATTCCCCTGCAACTCCTATTAGAAATCATAGCAAAGATAGGGGACTGCTTTTTTAAATATACCCAAATCAGTCTGAGGCAAGTACAATTTCTGCCCCCATTAAAAGCAGCATAGTTTTCAGAGAGATGCTTTTCCAGCAGCATTAACTCTTAGCTATGAGAGCCCATCAATAAAAGCCTCTGCTGGAACCTTCTGTGGCTAAGATAAAGATGGTGTTATCAGCTGACTAATCTGCAATTACTTTCCTCTAGTGGTTGGAGGGGATAGAGGAAGAAATCTTGGCTAGGGAAAATACAATTAGAAACTGAACAAGTTATCTGCAGGCTGTTAAAAGGCCCACATAACACACAGAATACCAAAGGTGAAGACTCAAGCATTGGTGGATCTCCAGGTTTCCATCACATGACCTGGAGTAGACCTCAGATGATGAATTGACCGGTTTCTAGGATCAAGCAGCCGGATTAAGAAGCAGCAGAAACAGAAAATAACCTGGAATTCGAGTACACCAGCAGTGCTGAAGGAGACACTCACATTCTGTCAGTTGGGCGGCAGGCGCTCACAAGCTGAGGTTCTAGGGCTGAAGAGGAATTTGCTTACACAGGTGTGAGATGCCAGCTTCAGGGCAGATGTTCTTCATAGCTCAGCAATGTTGCTCCTCTTCCTGGCATGGGTGGCTCTTTACCAAAAGCCTAAAGACATGCTCCTAACTGATGCTGAGAATAGAAGTCTTGCTGTGGTCCTCTGGGACACAAAAGCGATGTGGACAACCTCATTGTGGAAATCCTAGAGGAAGGTAGGTGAGCACAGAAAGCAGGAACCTCATCTGGGGAAGGAACACAGCAACACTGGAGCAACTGCCTTGGGACAAATTATGTTTCACTGCCTTGCTCCCAACCTTGGGATAAATTATTTGTGCTTCCTCTTCCAGGTAGAAATCAAAAGGTGTCTATGCAGCTCCTGCCCTTGCAGGGTCCCAGCAGCTTTTGAACCACGTGCCTTGGTGAGCCCAGGCTTTACCTTTTCATTCTCTGCCCTCCACTTCCCAGCTGGACAGAGGAGCATTCCTTTTTAGGTTACTAGGGGTTGTCAGTAAGGGGAAACTTGAGCAATATCCTCCTTGCTGGACTGCCTCTCTGCAGCTGTGGCTGTGGTAACGTGCAGAGTATGCAGAGTCAGGCCGAGAATGTAATTCTGAGGCCATTCTCCTAACCATCTTTACTGTCCCCTCCTACCCAATCCAGTAGTCAAGAGCAGGCAGTCAGACTGGCAGGAGTCTGGTTTTGGTTCTCCTTGATTGCCAGAAGACAACTATGTGGTGCATGCACACAGCAGGCAAGAGCATGGCTGGGAAACCTGCTGCCTCAGCTCTCCACACCTCACTGGGGAATTCACATCTCCTCGGGTCTGATGCTGGAGGAAACCTCTGACGGATGTCAATGCTCAAGAGGTCTGCAGAGCTCTTGCACAAAGCTGAAGCATCTTGGCACCAGCAGGAATGTTCTCGTGGAGCAGATGCCCGCGACCTGGCAGTCCAGGAATGTTTGCTTGTTAACAGTTGCCTTTGTTTTTAAATATGAATCCTGGTGAAGACCAAAGTGCTCACTTGGAGTTATTCCTCAGGAACTCTATGGGATTCTTATTAGACCTGTGTAATTGTCTTGGGAATAATTATGTCTACATATTCCAGGAAAAAAAAAAAAAAGAAAAGAGAAAACTCTGGCCAAGTACAATATTAAACCTGAAAAGAGTCAAGTACGAATGCAGTTAAAACTCAGTTCTAGTTCTGCCCCCTTGTGCTTACTCCAAAAAAGGGCATGAGCCTGGTATTTTAACAACCTCTCTCTGCTCACCACAAAGAGGAACAGGAGTGAAATTTCTGATGCCTGTGCTGTTCAGAAGTAGAGGGGAAGTGACAGCAGCTGGACCTGACTGAAAGTTTCTAAGAAAACAGGCCTTGGATGCGGGAAGAAGAGCAGAATTGCAGCCCAAGGCAAAGATCTGGGAATTACTCAAATTCCCATCCCCTTCCCTCTCCCGTCCTCCCACCACAAACAGCACACATGCCTTGAGGACTGTTACTGTAAATATGATCATGTAAGTGCATAATAAAATTTAGCTTCTTCATCAGTAGCAAAGTCTGCTCTAGACCACATTTGTATTACAACTTGGAGGGGGGAGCACAAACACAAGCCAAGGGAATGTACAATTTTTAGAGTGTTTTTCTTAAAGTTAGGTTTTTTAAAGTTAGCCTTTGGACTACATAAACCAGGAGCATTAGCAGAGTTTTAGGGAAAGCAGGGGAATGTTGATTGATTTCTAACATCAGGAGGCAGAAGAGTCACTCCAACAGCATTCTAGTGATTTGAGATCATTTGGGCTGGTTCTAGCCCATGTAACACATTCATCCAGCCCCATTCAAAATTCAGGTACTTTAGAGACAAGTGCCCATATAAAAACTAGAAAGAAAGAGCATGACAAACTGGTGTGTTTCTAATAAAACCAATAGATCTATGATGATTTGCAACTACCGAGCATTTGACCTACTAAACAGTTTTTAGGATGTAAGGCAGTGTGACTAAGGCACTAGCACATGACTATGGCACTAATGCCCTGCAACACTGCACTACGGAAATTTGTTGGTTATGGAGAACTGATGCTTCACCTGGCTAGGGCACGTCTCAGGAAAGCAGTGTGCAGGCATAAGAAGTGAGGCTCACACCCACCATCTGCGTAGAAGTGCAATGTTAGAGCTATAAACTTAACGTGCACAAGCTGTGTTTTCCAGAGAGAGGTCTCTTCCTGAAAGTCTAAGGGCCTCATGTTTGTATAAAGAAGCCTAACAACAGAATTTATTCCTAGGATTATGCCATTTTCTCACAGGACTGAAGCAGAAATCCACTGGTGTCTGTAGGAGTCCCCTTCCTGACTCACATAGGCTCTGCATCAAAAAACTCTGACTCTTAACAAAATGATTTAAGATGAGGCAGGAATATAAATTCCTTTGTGATCTCCATGGTCTACCTGCTTCACCCTTGGTCTCCTTTGGTCCACAGGCTCACAGACAACTCCACTCCAGAGCCACATTAGTCCGCAGAGGGAGCTCTTTGCCAGGCTCTGAGCCTCACCAAGGCTTGTCGCAGAGGAGGAAAATGGCAATGCTACCAAATCTAAGCCAGCTTCCCTGCAAAATTTAGAGAACCTCCAAAGCAGCTCACCTTCTGTCCGGCTGCACAGGCCTCTCCAGGGATTGCCAGAGAAATGCAAAACTCCTCTGGCACCATGTTTCCTCAGCCAACCACATCCCTGGAGGCTTGGAGGGCACAATGTGGATCCACCGCTCTAGCTCTACGTCACATGGCGATTCACCTTATTTAGGGAAATCTAACACCATAAACCAGCAACCAGCTCTACAGCCTTTTGGCCATTTTCTACAGCCTTGGACAAACATCCTCACAAGAGATCTCCAGCTGTATCTGAAGTGCAAGAACAGAAAGTCTTGTGGCACGTGGAATCCCAACTCAGGAGGCCACCACAAACACTTGACTGCATCACCTGGGAACCTGCTTTACTCCAGCACACAGTCCTGCATGCACACCCTCCCGAACCTCAGCCACCAGGGCTCAGCTCTGCAGAAAGCCTGCAGGGTGGCTCCTTTTGGAGAGACGTCACTGGCAGGAGGATAAATAGAAGAAGCAGTTACGGACCTTGACCACCTCTTCCAGACAACAGTGTCTGGAAACACCTCTTTTTCTCTTGTCCCACAGTCAGAGCTACAGCACACAGCCTCTGATGCATTTAGGTTCCTGAGCTGCCAAAAAAAGAATAGTTCCTGTAAATTTTAGATATTTGCTTTGCTGCTGCTGCTGCGTGTGCACACATGATAGCCAGTGGCACTGGAAAAATAAAACAGTGCCTTTTATCAAGGACTTCCCCCAAGAGTTCGCATGTACTGGAAGTTATGCAAACACTACACTCCAGCAGGCACAGACAATCCAGAGACCATGCAGGTGACCTGCCTCCCTAATCTACAGCGACAGATATGTCCAAGGAAAGTCTTCAAAACACCGTAATGGCTCGGAAACTTTACTAGTTTGAGAACTGCCTGGGCAAGACAGCACACTTGGCCAGATTTCCAATCCTCACAGAACAAATGGAGGACAGGGGAAACATCCCTACCTATCCATGACATAATAGTGGCACCACAATGACATTTCAGAAACAGCGTTGTGATGGCAGTAGTGAGCTTAAAGTCCTTGCTTCAGCCAGCTGCCCAGGATTCAGGGCAGACTGAAGAATACAGCCTGGAAATTTTATTCCTAATGTCAAACTGGCCTAGCCTAAAATAACAACCAAATTTAGGCAAAGGAAATTGGATCACTCCCAGAGGAATCATTACAATGCTACTGTGTAGACACGCTGTAGCTTTCCCTGGCAGTTTGAATTAGAGGAGTGACTCCTGCTATTTCCAGTACCACTCATGCCTCAGTTTCCCACTTGTACAGAACCCAGACTAGCTGCAGCTGTAGTTATCCCAGTAACTACCGGAAGATATTGCGCCAGGGACCAAATCAAGGCCTCTTCACAAGAGCATCCAAGAAAGTGTCTTGAATTCTAGGATATCCTGGGACTAAAGGGGACCTTACAACAGAAATGCTTTTTAAATCATTCTTCATCTTACTGGTGCTCCTTGCACTCGGCGGCACAAACCAATGGCAATCCCACAGAGCCAGTGGTAAAAGGGCTGCAGTCGCTTGCCAAAACCCAAGCCCCGAACGAGACAGCACAGGGGGGCGGCAAGGGTTTTTGTGAACGTGAGGGGAATAGCACCACACCTTGCTGTGAGCACCCACGTGGCTCTACAAGAGCCCTGGGGCTGCAGAAGCAGCTGTCCTGGCCTCAGCACCTGTGCTTCAGCCCAGCGACACCCCTCCCGAGTGCCTCCTTGTTGTTTCAGTGCTGCTAAAATCTCAGCCCATTTGCAGGGGATGTGTGGCGGAAGGCACGTAGCTTTGACCTGCAGTCACTCCTGTACCTCCATTTCATTATCGTTTCCTCTCCGCTCTCTCATTGTCAAAAATTATGAGCTGTTTGCAGATCAGCATAAGAAAGTCACACTGTCACTGACAACAAACTTACCAAGCTTCAACCTGAATAATAAAGAGATACAAAAAGCACAAAAATCTGGAAGCTGCTTGAAATTGCTTGTCTAACCTTAATTGTAGGTGTCCAAATGCCTGAAATTAGTATTTTATAAGAGAGAACAAAATGTACATTGATTCTATGTATGAATCAGCAGTCCTTGAACTCTACCTAGCAATCTTTTCTATTTGAGCAAAAGATTACTTTTCAGAGAGCTATTCAGTGGTGATTTAAAGCCTGAAGGATGGCAATTCCACCAGGTCCTGAGGAAAGTTGTTCAACTGGCTAATTGCCTTTGCGAAAAATCAGTGCTCTTTTCCAGTCTGATAGCGTGCATCCTCAGCAACGAGGCCACTGGACTTTGGAGTTTTGCTGCAATGTTCCTCTTCCTCAGAGATACCCGAGGACGCTCATTAAATGACGTCTCAGTTTCTCTACAATAAACTTTGTAGATCGAGTTTCTCTTCTCTCCTGCTATACAGATAAACTCTTCTGAACCCATATTAATTTTGCTCCGGTTTTTTAACACGCTCTGAAGTGCTGGCACCAGGACTAAGCAGAGTGTTCCTGCACTGGGCTCCCTAGCACAATTCTCCCCTGCTCCCACTGCTCACTCCTCTGAGAACTGCATTTTCTCTCTCACAGCTACAGGACGGCACTCAACAGTCATGTTAGGTAGTTATCTCCCATGCTGTCTGCAGAGACAGTGCATTCCTGATATGGCCTCTACTCTTGCTAGCTTGACCAGCTCGCTTTGCTCCTAGATATAAGACCTTGCTTTTAGCAGCATTAGAGGAGCCCAGCTTTCCAGCCGCCTCAGCTGAGGGACAATTGACCTGTTATCATTTAACTCTCCTTCAACTTCTCCATTGCCTCCATGTTTGTGCAAACAATTATTTAGTATTTTCATTTATACCACTGACAAAGCCACTGGGTAATGCATGGCCAGGAACTGATACCTTCAGTATTTCTTTACAAACAACTTCCAACTTCACTCCTTCCTGCTGGACAATGATTCTCCATTTGCAGCTAATTTATGAGAATAATCACTTCCCCTGTTTCTAGGCCACCCACAATAGGCAACACCAATTTTGTATGGTGCCTACTCTCAAATCAGAGTATCACCTTGAACAAAGTCAGAAGCCTTCATAGCTGTGCATAACTACATCAACACAACTACTTTAATCAGCCAAAGTCATGCTCTGATCAAAAAGTGGAATCACATTTGTCTGACAAGGCCTGTTTCCCATACAAGGGAAATTGCCTGGCATTACGCTGCCTTCTTTCAACTCTTTACCAGCTGTGACGCCTATCAAGCTTTTCAAGCTTTCAACAAATTGAAGTTTGGTTGGCCTGACAAGCGCCCACTCATTGTCCCAGAATAATGCTGATACGGCAGCTTTTTCTCTGCTCCCCTGGAATTCCTCGAGGGCCTGTATTAACGATTCAAAGAGCTCCTTGACTTATTCTGTAGGTAGTCTTGACTGTAAGTTAACCAGTTTTGTACATTTAAAAGCACTGACATTTAACATTTTTCCTAATTACTGGAAGTAATTTTCTACTGGAACAGAAAATATTCCCTTAGACCAAGTCTTCTTCTTTCCAAACACCAAGACATAGTTACTGGTTACTTCTGCCTTTTCTATTTCATAAGCAACAATTTTGCAACCCTGTTCAGAATGCAGCCTGTACCACTGCTAGGATTTCTTGAATCCCGGCTACATTTAAAGATTCCCTTCTTATTGTTCCAAACCCACTGCCCAAAGGCTTTTCATTGGTACTCTTCAGTTTTCTCATCAATTGTCTGAATTTCCTTTCAGATTACTTGTCCACGTCGCTTCCTCTATTTTTCCATTCGTTATATTTTGGGGGTTTTTATTGCTGCTTTCATCTCCTTTGTTAACCAAAACATCTTTTTTAACTAAAGAAAGCGTCTTTGCAAATGCAGGACTGTGGTTTCTTGGGGATCTAATAAAGAATTCTTGAACAACTCCCAATTATCATTCACATTTTTATGCTTAAGTTTTTCCTCCCACTAGATTTGGCCTATAATTATTTTCAGCTTGGGGAAATTGGGCCTTTTAAAGCACCAATCATACATATTATTGGTTGGGATTTATCACATAGCCAGTTAAGTTCAGTCATGATTACTCATACCTAAGCAAACATCCTTTTTTGTTCTGTGACCAATTCATTTTTATTAACCTGGATAAGGTCTGAAACTGCATTGCTCCAAGCCAACTGTGACAGCTTTTTAGGTACAGTATTATTCACCTACGCCTTTTAGAACCTCAAGGGAAGGTTTCTTCCAGTGCTGCAAAAACTCACTTGAAATGCCCAAAAGGAAGTGCAATTTTTCTCCTCCTTTTTTTCTGGCAGGTATTTAAGGAGCCATTCACCCAAACCTTGTGCGATACTGCTAACAAGTTCACCTGTCCTCTGTGTCATTGTTGTTTAGCTACTACAGCCTTGAGCTTTCCAGGTCTTCCAGCTTACCAACAGCTTCACAGCAAATAAAACTAAATGCAGTGTCATCCTCTTTTCTTTCTCCATTTTATCCTTTCTAGAAAGCATGGATGCAGCTTCTTTATTTTTAAACATTCCAGCCGTGCAGCTCATCCCGCCAGACTCCAGCTGTAACAATAGCTGATTTATTTTAATAAATAGGCCTTATAAATTCACACAGGACTGAAAGTTGTGATCAGATTACCCTAGCCTAACAAGTGACTGCACACTGGTTGAACTGCAGTGACTGCCCAGGAGCAGTGCAGTGTTAGGCTTTACAGCATCATTTTTTTCCAGCAGCAACGCCAAAATCAGCAGCTCCCAACTATTCCTTCCATGCCTGTGCTCTGCAGGATCAAGGAGGAGGGGAGGCAGCTTATTCACCTTAGCAACCCTGTTGTCAAATGCAAGACCACAGCAGTTTCCCCCCGCCGCAAGGGGAAGGTAGGCAGT
Source organism: Apteryx mantelli (assembly GCF_036417845.1). Classification (NCBI taxonomy): domain Eukaryota; kingdom Metazoa; phylum Chordata; class Aves; order Apterygiformes; family Apterygidae; genus Apteryx; species Apteryx mantelli. The sequence continues at coordinate 10,816,470 of NC_090020.1, forward strand.
GTTAGCTCACCCCGTCCCAGGTGGCCCAGCTCAGCCACGTTCCCAGTGTATGACCGCACTGAAGGGAGCTACCACCTCTTGGTAGGAGGTAAGTCATCAGTCCAAGATATCTTGAGTGCAAGTCAGCGTGCTTTGCTCCTGACCTGCCTGCTGCACAGGTAAGGTAGCAAGCAGAGGATCCCTTTTTGTCTTTAACTTACTGGAAAGAGGAGTAGAGGAAGACTGAAAGGTACTACCTCTCTGGCAGGTTCCTACCATGGTCCTAAGGAGAATATACACATATTTCATCTCAGGATATCTGCAACTACTTGGATAAAGATATCTCAGACCTAGAAATACTCAGTGGCCTTTTTACCAGATATATCAGCAGTGGCAGGACTTCAGTCTGTCTCTCAAAAAGCTACAGAGGAATTAGGCATGTTTGTGTCTTTGGGGATACCCTGATATTCTGTGGGCAGGAATTTCTCTGAGCCTACCTGAGGGAAGTAAAGGGGTGTTCTTGTATAACCAGAGGCTCAGGTTATCACATAGTCCATGTTAACTGATACATACAGGTGGGCAAACAGCTGAAAATTCCCAGCAGAAAAGGGGACTTCAGCCAGAAAAGGGTAAGAGCACCAAAACAAGCTCAGATCATTGGCAGCAAATCTCTACCTGTCTAGCCCTGGCTAAGGGCAGGTCTTTGCTGCTTAGACAGACCAGGTCAAACACATTAGCAACCACAGTGCCAAGCCCTCCCCGAGCTCCACTTCCCCAAGATGTCTTGTGAAAGACATGGAGTAATTAGTTTTATGCTGATCCTGTGCAGCTGTGGAAAGCCAAGCTGCTTTAGCCTGCGTTACCAGTGACTTCTGTGATAACTTATGTGCCCTTCTGCATGTGAGCTAGAGAGGTAGAACTGTAGGAGGACACCAGATATTATGAGCACCTGAGCTCTCTGCATGCAGAGCAGAAGCCCAAGCAAATACAAGACCTATTTTCCACCTTGTTTCTTTAGGTGTGCCAGGGAGCCAGCATTCAAAGTATGACTTGGGTCTGATGAAAGGTTTGCATGTGGAGAGGAGGGTAAATGCTCAGGACAATGTTCAGACCAAAGTTCAAATTTTATCAGCAGTGAAAATCTCTACATTGCTAATCCAGCACTCCCAGGAAAGATCAAGCTTCCACCTGAAATCACTGAAAATTTGGCCTACGCTGAAGCTGAGCAATCTGGGTCTGTAATATCAGTACTAGGGACCTCACCAACACCCTGCCCTGGGACATCCCTAGCACAGCACTGCAGGGCTGCAGCCGTCCTGCTGGTGCAGAGCTCTTGCTGTAATTTATACAATCTGCCTCCACAAGAAGCCCAGACACTTCCTCCAGCCCTGCAGTCAGCTCTTCAAGACGCCAGTGAGGTGCCCACCAGAAGACCAGCACAAGCCAAGCCAGGGAGCCAAAATGATGCAATGCTGTGCTACCTTCCCTCACGTGTTACTGGCAATGGATCCAAGCCAGGCTGGGAGTGGGCTACCTGCTCAGCCAAGCTGCACATGCCGTGCAACGTAGCTCCTCTGTGGGCAGGCAGGATGGCTTACACCATGCAACATCCCAGCAAGCTGCCAAGGGCCACTTCTGCGGCACAGCATGACGCCCTTGCCCTGAGCCCCACATCTCAGTGGGGTCTCTCTCTGCAGCTACCCCACATGGTCTTGCATGGGCCTCAGCTCCTCCAGGTGACAAAACCTTGCTGCTAGACATCTCCAGCAAAGCCATCACCTTGGCTCTTACTGTCATGAGAGAGGAACATCTGCTGGATGAGGCTTGCTCTCTGAATAAGGTAGCACCTGGTAGCATTGACTTCTTTACAGTGAAATCAGCCAAATTTGATGCACAGCTCCCAAACGCAGCTGATGTGACCTTGACAGCCTGATGGTTTGTAAAGATGTGAAAACATTTTTTTGATATGCTGTTGTTTGCAGGGGTGAGAGGGGGCACACTTGTAAATGACACAAAGAACTAATATGACCTACACAGAAACTGATGGTTTGATTAAATATGATGAAAATCAGACTCACAGTACGGAGTGAACTGATGATGCAGTCTGTGCAGAATGAACCATGCTCAGAAAGCAAAACAGGTTAACGGAAAAATGCATAAAAGCTGCCATTTAGAAAATGTTCTTCACTGGAAGGTTTGCTTAATGCCTTTACCAGATGCTTCATATAAGTCTGAAATAGTGTATTTTTTGTCAAGGATTAATTCAAGTTCTGGCCAAACCTAGCAATCCTGCTAATCTTGTTAGAGCAGCATAAAGAGACTGTGAGAAATGTAAAAAGCCTGCCACCTAAATCTCCCTTACAGAGTTATATGACAGGATTGTGATTACAATAACTTGCAGACCTAAACATTGTTACATATTTGGTTTGAATCGACAGGATTGGATTTAAGTTGCATGGATCCCCTCATAAACCTCTCACTGGTTTCAGATTGCATCGCCAACTGCTCCCCAAGTGCTTGTCTGTTCACATTTGACCTCTGCATGCTCAAAAAAGATATGGTTAAGCCTCGTGAAAAGGAGAGAAATAGGGATTTCTGAGAGCTCTAGAGGGATATTGACAAGTTTAGATCAATTGACCTATTCCTCGTCAATTTTCAAGGTTACTTCCCATTCCCAGTGAGTAAACTGAGCCTCTAATTGGCATCCTAACGCCTACAGGGGCATCTCTCTTCTCCAGGTGACAGCAAGGAAGGAGAGCACTGCTCTGTAGCGGAGAGGGGCCGCAGGTGCCCCCAGCACAGCCCAGGTGTCTGAAATGCACCAAGTGAGTCCAGCACGAGGCACCTAGCAGGGCGCGGGGCCAGCACGCTGCACCCTACGCCCGCTTGTGCCAGCTGCTCGGCATCTCCCGGGGTCGAGTCCCTTTGCTTCCGCCGCTCGCCTCTGCCACCCCTCTGGGAAAAGCGGCCATGGGAACGTTTGGGTTTCGTGCAAACATGCCACGGACAGAGCGTGAAACCGTGCACTTCGCCAGCGTGATTCAAGGAGGGTGGCAAGATTTATGCAGAAGAGCAGACATGCCCTGCAGAAAGCTTCTGCCCTGCTCACACCTAGCGACTGAGCATTTGCTGCAGCAGCTGTGCACAGCGAAGGCCACAACACCAAATGACAGCCAGCCCGTGCCCCTGACCCCTCTGGCTCATCGGGAACTGCATTTGGATCTGACTGGGGTTTTCAGCAGAAACGGAAAATTAAAGAATGACCATCCCCTGTCTGCCCACAGAGGTTCTCGCTCCGTGTCTCACCTCCAGCTCGTGGCAGCGCACACACAGAGTGATTCTTCCCCAAAACCTATCCTTCACTTCAAGCTGTCAAAGGCCTTGGGACTTCCTGAGCCACAGGTGGTTTGGGACATTTCTGATGGTCACTGTTGTAACCACCCATCAAGAATCTGTTTCAACCCTTTCGAAACTGTTCACATTTCTGGTCTCCGAACATCCTGCATCCGGGTGTGCTGGAACTGAGTGTTGTGTTGTGTGAATGTACATTGACCTACTGAGCCTGCTGCCTGATAAGTTTATTGAGTAATCGTCCTTCCTCTGTTTTGGAAAATAATGAATAATTGTTCCCTCTGCTCCCTCTCCAAATTAGACCAGATAGAGCACCAGACATCTGAAAATTCTCTTTCCTCCTCTCCTTCCTACTTGCAATCAGCCTTTCTAATGAAACAGCTAATAAAAGCCTCCATAAAGATTAGATGAGAGAGAAGTTGTGCATCAGCAAGGATATATGGAAACCATACCTAGTGCAAAAAAAAATGATAACTTTTTATGAGCTTTCAAGTTCACTTGGTAAATGTAATAGCATCAATGAACAGACTTCTCAATAGCATTTGCGTTACTAATCCAAGCGTATGCCAACAGGAATTTAGAGAAATACAAAATCAACACAGCACATATTGGAGAGAGAGAAAAAAAGTGGTAGCCAATGGACCTGAAAATGTAACAGCGAATGAGAAACGATTGTGCAAGCTACTGATGAACTTTGCAGGGGAAGTTCTTTGCCCTACAGTATTTAACATATTTATCAACATCCCAGAGGGCAAAAAAATTATCACTAATGGAGTCTGTAGATGAAACAAAGGTCAGGGGAGCAAAATAATTAGAAGAGAGCAGAGGTGCTGCATAATCTGGATCTCTTGTTAAAAGGCAGGTTGTTTGCTGGCTTGCAGTTGATCTTGGCTGGGAAGATGAGCACTGGACCATAATAACAGGGATAACACTCTCTCCTAGGAAGCAGTGAGACTGACAAGGACTTTGAATCACTCAAGCAGGAGCTCTCAGAAGGCCACTATGTCCAAAAGAGCCTCTGAAAAACTTGGATTGAATAAACCAGGGAAGATGAGAATGGTGACATTACCACGGCACCAAGCACAGGCGTGACTGCCACAGTATGCTGTCCCCTGTCCCTAGGACCCATCATTCAAGACAGGTGCTGCTTGACTAGAGAAAGCCTATGAAGAGCTGAGCGAATGGTTAATACGTAGAAAATGTGCCCTATGGGAAAGGCTCAAGGAGTTCTATCTGTTTCATTTAACAATAAAAGAACATTAAAGGGTGAATTGATCACAGTTAATATGCACCTAAACAACTAAGAGAAAGTTGATAGTAGAGGTTCTTTGGCAGAATGCAAAACCTAACAAAATCAAAGGGCTGAGAGCTAAAGTTAGGCTGTATTCTTGTTCTGAATGTGACTAGGTTTGTTAAAAAAACAAAAAACAAAAAAACACCTTTGGAACTGCTGCCACAGGGGAGAGTGGGATCCCATTGCTGCGATGCAGGAACCAAGCTGGATCCCCATGGACCAACAACCCACCTCGGGCTGAAATGAAAGTGTCCCACAGCTGCTGGACTGGATGTGGTAGCAGCGCCTTCCAGTTTTTAGATGAGAAAGCAAGCTGTCTTCCACAGCTCTGTGAGCGTCTGCCTTCGGGGTGTTCAGACTGGTTGCAGCCTTGCTTTCTGAGGGAAAACACAGCAAGCACTGCCCCACAATTTGCATTTACTGCTCCACTACAAGTAGCGGGCCCACAGTGTGAAGCATCAGACTGAACGGCGGCATCAGGGACACCGCGGCTCATCGCTGTAGGGCTCTGCACCAAGACCTGAAAAACTCCTGCCCTAAGCTTAGCACGGGGGCATCCGACTGCGCTTCCCCCCAAACAAGAAATTATCCCTGCTCCCTGCTCCACACTCGTCACTGTTGGTTTAGTTGCCTGATAAGACAAAGTTCCAGCCCAGAGCTTTTGTGTGGTCTCTGGACCCACCTCAGGTGCCCAGGACCCATCTCAGCCCGCTCCGTCAGGGCTATACTCCTCTGGAGCAGCAGTGCTCTCACCCCAAACCAGAGGATCCCGGACGTCAGAGAGTGCGTCTGCCACCTGGCCCACCAGCCTCATGCTGCCTTGTCAGAGGAGACCAGGGTAAGCCCAGACACGAGCGCTCCCAGAGCAGCACGCACAACTCATCGCCCAGCCCTTGCTGACTGTGAAAAGAGGAAAATATCTTGGCATGCTCATGTTATGACACTGGGAGCCAGCCAGAGGCAAAGGGCTGTCTTTGGGAGCTGAGAGGACAAACAGAGACAGCTACATTTACTGTCTCATGAGTTCTGTTTCCACTGTGCAACATGCTGAGCAAACAGTATTTTTTTTTAATGGGAAAATCCAGCTAGTGAATATTAGTGCAGAGCGCAAATACAAGGAGCTTCTCACAGCGCATGTGACCAGTGCAAACCTGTGTCACAGTGCAATCTGCAGTTTGGGATTTCAAAGCCCTAGCACAGAGCCCAGGCTTTTTTAAACAAAGTCTCTATCCTTCTGCATGCAGAGACAGCGGATCAGCAAGAGAATTCCCCTTTTACTGCCACAGAAGAAAGAACCTTGCGACACCACGTAGTTAATAGCATCTCAGTTAAACTCTGAGTATGACAATACAAATGCAAACCCTTAGCTATTTTGGTGGCCAACAGCCAATCTCTTCCCCATCCCTGACATCCAGACACAGAGGCTGCAGGTTTGTCTATATACAAACTGAAAACAAAACAAACAAATCTGGGTCACAGACTGCAAGAGCCAAACCATGCAAATAGGGCAAATTCAGTTGTTTCAGTTGCAGTTCATGTGCAGAAAAGCCTGATGTTCCCATCACCTGGGGAGGGAGGGTTGTTACTGAAGTACAAGCATCTTTAAGTTACACCCTCAGGGTAGAAGATACAATCACCTTACTGCAAAGTGTCCTGTCTAACCTGTTCTCTAGTTCAGCAGTGAGCGGTCCTCTCTCAGCTCCTGAGAGACTCTTTTATTAACCCACTGCTGCTAGCTTCAAACGTCGATATAAGCTACTTCTTCCAGAGCTCCCACCACGTACCCTTCCTTGCTCTTCCTTTTTCTGAGCTGCTCTGTAACTGCTGTTGCCAAAAGTGATCCTGAACCAGCGTCTTGTGAATGGTAACATTGCACGATTTGACCTCATTACGCTGGAAATTAGAGACAGACATTATAATTTATCAACTAAATATAGGGGGAAAAAAATCCCCCCCCCTTTTTTTTTTTTTTTGAAATCAGGAGACTAGCACAGTTCTCTCCAATTTCATATCTTATCTTTTGGCCTTTTCTTAAAGAAAAAAAAAAAAAAAGCAAAGCTAAGGCTCAGTTCCAGGCCATCACTGCTGCTTCTCTAACTTCTTTATAAGGAAAAGATACAAAAGCAAACAACTCTCCCCTCCACACATAGAAAGGCAGTGGTGTCTTGGCTTCTCGGGTACTTCCTACTTTCCCTACAGATATGGAGTGCTTCCAAATGATAGTTTTATACCCATGGCTATCAAGGGTGGCCCTTGTACCTGGGCAGATACATAAAGCAAGCAAGAAAATCAATCCTATTGTCATGTCAGGAGACTTATATTTGCTACGCAGAAGTCTGCACCTCTAACAAAAGCATATTTGGGGTCCAGAATTTGAAAGGTACTGAAACCCTTTTGAGAAAGGTAAGAATTCCTCAACACTTTGTTGCTTGCAACAGGTTACCACTTTGAGCAGAGAGTGAGAGAAACATGTCCTAATTAACGCAAAGTGATCACTCCTAGAAACTTCTGCTCTATTTTCTATCTGCAACCAACTAAATGAGAAAGTGGTGCCAAAAAAAAATGCCAGAGAGATGACTTTCAAATGCTCAGTCTCAGAGCTGGAGCCAAGATTTCAGAAATAGTCAGTCCTTAGTGGCTCCCTGCTTTCCATTGCCAGCCAACAAGTCGAGCACTTTTGAAGACCTGGCCACCTATCCTGATGCTCAGGTAGGAACCCAGCTCTTTGGAAAGGTCTGGACACAAGGAAGCACTGTGAGGAAACAAATTCTCAGATCAAGAATGACTAACAGACAGGGTCTTTCACCAAATGTCCCAGGCTTGGAGAAGCCAGACCGGCCAGGGTCTTGGCTGGAAAGTGGTGATGGCTGGGCAATATTTACATGCTTAAGCCCTGGTCTCACGAACAGGGTAGATGCAAGACCAGGCTCATTTTCTGAGCCAATACCAAACTGATTTTCAGGACAGAGGTTTGCTACAGCTGAAACCAACAGCAAAGCTATGAAAGGCTTTAGGCTGGAGTACTAATGCAGGCTAAAGTACTAGAGGCCTCAGCACCACTACAAATGAAATCTGCCTCCTTAGAGTATTGCAACAAGAGAGGCACTACGCATGAAAGGAGGTGAGATGGGAGAAGAAAGTCTGTAAGACAAGCTAGCATAGAAGCAGCATGAAACAGGAAAACAGACACCACGGTCCAGGAGTGGAGACAGACTAATCTTTCCATACTCCCAGAAGTTACATAGCTCTTGGAACAAGAGAGAGGGATTTAGGAGGCAGAAAAATACTGCATGGATAAAATCATTATGCATCATATAGAAATGATACTTTTATGGCCTGACTATGTGGGCAGCCAGCCTGAGTTGAGCAAGAACAGAGATATTTGGCAGGTAAAATAAGACAGGGTTATAAAACAAAAGATAAAGAGGAAATTAGAACAAATACAGCCAAAAAAAAAAAAAAAAAAAAAGCCCTGTGACAGGGAGTGCTAACTGATTTTTTTTTTTTTTTTTTTTTTTTTTTTTTAACCACATAGGGACATGAAGGAAGTTTCTACCTTGGGTTTTTTTGCTCTTTGAAGATACTGAAGGTTGTGCAACCCCAGGGAGGTGATCAAAGACAAACTGCTCCAGACATTCTCCTGCAATAACATATCCTCACCACCAGCAAGGTCTTGTCTGGCCGTATGCATTGAGAAAAGGACCTAGCTAATAACAATGCATTGCTTGTAAGTAGCCTGGGACTCTTTGTCACCAGGTAGTACAAACAGCTGTAAGAGCAGGTCCTAAGCGTAAGACATAGCACACCTTGTGCAGAAACAAACTGAGAGCACTAAACTTGCTCATCTGTTGAGCAAGTTATCTGTTACTCTGCTACGGCAATAAGCACTGCTTGCAAAGGATTAGACCATCCTTTATGGTTTTGTGTCCTCATTTTCCCCAAGAGAGTTTTATAAGTGTTCCCTGTGTGTTTGCTCACTTGATAGGCAGACACGGAAGCAGTCTGATAGTGGGGGTTCCCAGACAGCAACACAATATGAAAGGAAATGATTTTCAGACAGCCTGTTTCAAAGTCTTTGTTTGATTTCTATTAAACACATAATTAACTCAACTGCCTGAACAAACAGTGAGAAGAAAGTCCTTAAGTCAAAGATTTACAGAATTGCCAACTGTAAGAGTTCACAAGTCAGTTTCTAGAACAACCAAGAAATTGGCTTAAAACCCAACTTCCCCACCTGGACAACTGCTTGGGCCATGCCTTCAGGCCTTGTTCAACAGCCAGGTTAGAAATAGACTGTGATTTTCCAGACAAGGGCTAAGTTTCTCCTCTAGTCCTGGTTACCTGGACCCCCTCAGCTGGTCTCCGTCCATGAGAGCTCCCAAGACTCACAATAAATGTCATAAGGCTGGACAACCCTGGACAACACACCAGTGTTCCCAGCCCGTGCAGCTTCCCTGCTCATGTGAGATTTATTTTATGCAGAAAACAAAAAAAACAGCACAAACAGCTGCTGTCTTTGAAGACAGCTGGTTAAAGGCCTGAAGTGAGTGGCAGCAGTTGCATAGGCTTAAGTGGGCTGTGATTTGCAGCTCATATTTTTCAGCCTCCTGACCACCATCTTGTAAGGCAGCGGAGAAAGCACATAGTCCCCTTTTCAATCCTGCTAAAACACAGGGTAATGGTGTTAATAAAGCCTTGACCAAATAAGAGGTGGAGGAGATGAGGCTTCCCAGCCTGCTCCTCATGTGGCTGTGGCCGAGACCAGCATGGGAGAGCACAAGGCATTCAACACAAGATTCAGCAGAAGACAAGAGATGAGAACGAGCCTGCCCAGCTCTGAACAAGTGGGACCGAGGACAGCAGGTGCCTCATTTGTGATCAAGGATTGCACAAGTGATTCGCTTTCTGCCGCTGTGCTATTCTCTTCATCACATCCCCCAGTTAAAGCTGGCAGGGGTAGAGGTACCTCCAGCACATGCTGTCCCTGTCATCGCTGGGCTGCACCTCCCCTACTGTTCCTTCACCTCTCCAGCACAGGAGGGACATCTCCGCGTCAGTGACAAGGCAGGCTCCAGTACATGGGGAAAGGGTCAGGCATCAGCCAAACCTTCCCAGCCCTGTGATCAAAGGTCACCAGCCTTCTCACTCTGGGCTGCAAGGGCATGCTGCAATACCAGACCTCAGCACTTTGATCCCCAGCCATGTGCTGCTTCCTCTCCCCAAACTAGCATCTCCCTGCAGCAAAGGTACCCCACTGCAGAAAGCAACCTGATGCCTGCTTGTGGTCCCACTGGGCAGAGGGAGGCAGCAAGAGATGCTGCTCCCTGGGATATTTAGTTCAGAAGGGAGAACCCGTGACTGGCCCATCCAACACAAGGACAACACAGAGGTCCTTCTGCTGGCCCAGTGTGACACTAACTGAACAACTGTGCTAAAATAGTTTACAAAACCCCCCAAACATTTTCACAAAAGCCTGTGTTAACTTGTGGAAATCCCTGAAGGATGGACCTGCTGACCCTTATTCAGTAAGCCTCAAAGAAAAAAAAAAAAGTTCTTCCAAATACAGAGGATGGGCCCCTATTTCCCAGAGCACTGAGAAGTCCACTGAACTACTCTTCCCATAAGCAATATTTCTCAATTTCCACCACACTGCCCCTCCTTCCCTCAAGCTATTAGACCTTTCTTCTTAAGTAGCTATTACAGAAGTGAGATTAGACACCAAATCCCAGCCTGTCCTGGGGTCCTGCTATGAATGTGCCCAGCAGGTCCACCCAGGCAGGGTCAGAGAGCAGATATCCAAAGGTCCAGTGTCACCCAGGGTGGAGCCTGCCCAACACTAGCCAGGGAAGAGTAGAAGGGTCTCCCCAGGCAAAGTCTAAACAGGATTTAGGACACAGCCCATACTGCTCCATGGCTAGCAGACCCTCCAAAGGGTACAGGGAGGGGCATGGGCAACGGAGAGCAAACGTGAGCTCAGCCACCACAGCCTCTTGGCACCACACATCGAAAGCACTTATCCCATGCTCCAACCCTGTGCTCCTCCTGTCAGGACACACACTCAAGCAGCCAGCAGCCAGTCCGGCACCCTATGCCATCCTGCAGATGTCTGTCTTACCTGGGAGAAGTTCAGCCCATTCAGGGGGTGGCATTGTTCCTCCACTTTCTCCACAGCACCTGTTTGCTTCCTGAGCCGCTCCGCTTCCTGGGCCAAGTACAGGTCCAGGACAGGCACGCCTCGGGACTTGATGTCCACCTCAGTCAGAGAGTTCACCATCAGCATCACCCACACCGGCCTCTTCCGCTCCCAGTTGCCAGCGATGGCGTTGAAGAGGTAGTCTGCATACAGACCTTTGCCCCGCTGGTCTGGGGTCATCCACGACGGCATCATGAGCTTGACGTACTCCAGGTGCCGCTTGAGCCGGCGGTAGATGTCGCGGGGCAGCACGTCCTGGAGGTTCTCCCCTTGGGGCAGGAGCTGGCAGCTGGTGAGTGCGGAGATGGTGTAGGGGTCGGTTAGGTCCAGCTCGAAGTACACGATATGGCTCTGCTGGAAGGCCTTCTTGGAGTTCTCAGGGATGAAATCCCAGACGCGGGTGTATGGGACATGGATAGTGCCGAAAAAGTAAGACGGGGGATCTCTCTTGATAGTCCACAGGAAGGAGTTCAGCTCGCTTTGCTGGGGGAGAGGGAGACACAGCAGAGTAAATACCGACATTCCCGCCCAACCACAGGAGCACAAGGATCGAGGGAAACACGGTGCTAGGCAAGCAGGTCACCTGGCTCAGCAACTTGCCAGCACTGACTTTTCCTAAAGAGGCTTTGCTCATGCAGACAAAGGGTATTCTTGGAGCATCATTTTCTCAGGCTTTGAGGTCAAAATTCAGTTTTCGTTAACTAAAAATGTAAGAGGCATGACCCTGGCTTTCTCCTCCTGAAAGGCAACACTGGGTCTTCTCAACAGCCATGCTGCCCCTGCTCAGCACCAGCTATCTGCCAACACCAGCAACAGGGCACAGCCCAAGTGGGCCAAGCTGCAGGCAAGGCACTTATCCAGCTTCCACCTTGTAATGAGTCAAAAGCTGGCATCAGTTTGCTGAAGCAGAGCAGGACAGCAGGCTTGCAATCACCTTCACCTTGACACCTCTCACTTCAGCACAACAAGGCGCCTTTCATCGAGGAAACTGCCTTGACACTTACTGAGAGGGTGCCACAGCACCTCTGGAGAACTTCCCGCTCTGAACAAGACATTAAATGAACTAGTAACAGAAAATATAACTAGCAGGCAGACCTGCTGGACCAGGTAGGAACGCTGTCTTACAAGCATGTGGCACATGGCAGACAGATATACAGTCAAATTCTCATTTTTCTGAGGAATGAGAAGCACATGCAGTACCTTGGGAAATAAAGGAAGAAACTCTGCCAGCCAAACAGCCTACGGTTTCAGGACATTCTCTTTTAAACAGACAGGAGAAAAAAAATCACTGACCTCTTTCTTAAGATCAGCTTTTAAAAGCCCTCAAAAAGCACAGTTACCAGGAAGCTAGAGCGAGACTTCGTATGTTTGTTTTGCTGCCGTATGTGCCTCACAGCTTCCTCACAAACACCAAAATGCAGGACTGTGCCAAGCCCTAGGCAATCTTCCAGCACAGAAGAGTAGACGAGGCAGAACTGACCCTGCTTGTTCTGTAGATCCAAGTCAGTTTCCACCACCACCAAGACCTACATCACCTTCAGCACTGCACTGCTGGTGCGGCGGTCCTTACAGCTGTGATGGACACAAGCAATTTCTATCTGTCTGCACAGACAGGAAGAAGTAGCCTTTGCATGTCTAAGTCCTTTGCATGTCCTGTCTGCACAGACGGGAGAGGCTTCCAGATGCACTCAAACATCTGGCCAGGCTTTAGCCAGCAGATAACTCTAACCTCAGCTCTGGGGCTAAGTGTGCATGTGTGCTGATCTAAGATGCCTGCCTGACTGCCAAATGCAGAACAGCCTGCTGGAGGAATTTATTGGAAACACATTGCCTATAAATTTCTGATAGTAAAGAACTGGGGTTAGAAAGGTTAATCTTAAAGATTGCTCTGCAGTGGCTTATCCCAGACAGCGTTCTCCAGAAGCTCTCTATGTCTAACCCAGGCTGCAGATCAGGCAGCACTTCAGCAAAGCGCTACCGCCAGTCTGGCTTACTGGCATGGACTCACAAACCAAGTAAATCCCATGGAGCTCTTCAGAAATTTCTGCGGCATGTCAGAGATCTGAAAGATACACCAGAGACCTGAGCTTTGGTAAGTATCTGCCTTCATAAGACTGTGCTGCATCTCTGGATCCTACAGGACAGTCCTGGCACACACTGCTGAACGACAGACCTTAAAAATATTCCTAATGCTGAATAAACACTATCTATACTCTTCACTCTTTATAGGAGCTGAAACAAATAAGAAGTCCTCTGGGCAAAGGAAAAGGTAAAGACCACAGAGTGAAATATAGAGAAGACATTTGGGGGCAGATGGGTATGGATTTGACATAGAGCCAGAAGGAACAAGGGAAAATTAATACACAAAGGAAAACAAGAGGGATACCAGGCAGGGCTTTGGGTTAGATGTAAAAGCTGAGCATCCGAGCTCAGAACACAGTCCTTGCTGTAAGGGAGATGCTGCAGAACTCATCCTTCAGCTTCCACATAGTCTCTGCCTTCATTAAAAAAACAACAACAACAACAATAAAAAAAAAACAAGAATACATTCCCCCTGTAAAATGTACCTTTTCTAGAGAAGGACCATGCAACTTCCCTCTTCTTTCAGTTATACCACTCCAAAGTTTCTAGGCAATTTTTTTTTTTTAACAGGTTTCTAAATTTAGGCAAATCAACCATACTTAGCTGCCCAAATAAGTGAATGCATTTGAAGAAATGCACTCATTAACCTCGGTGCAATTTTCAAGTTAACGAAGTCCCTCCAAGAAGCAAAGACTTTGATTCACCAGCATTTTACAGATGACCAATGCAATCACTAGTCCGGAGGGAAAAACGGGAGGAAACTTCACCGTGGCAAGAAATCGACTGGAGGTAGATGGCAGCCAGCAAGGAGGAATGACCAGCAGGGCTACTTTCTATCTGCAAGTAAACAAAAAGACAGAAGAGCCACCTGGGACAGGCTGGGAGGTCAGCACTCCTTCGCTTCACACAAGTCTGATCGTGTACGTGACAGACGGTGCACGAGCAGAGCCGCGACGGAAAGGAATCTTAAGGAACAAGTCGCCACCAGCCAGCTCAGTTCAGCTCCCAAATAAACCCTGCCAGAAGGCATGAGCCCAAGGGGATAGTATCAGGTTTTATGCAACTGTTGTATACAGGGTGTCAGTGCTGCTCCAGACCACCATACACAGCCCAGCTAGAAGGGTGTTTGGCATCACACTTTCATGTTTGCCTCTGCAAATCCCCATGGCTTTTGCAACTAGATACTGAAAGCACAGCTGTACTGCTTAGCTATGAGCAGCACTGCCGACAGACCACACAGGCCATCAAGCAGAAAGTAAATGAGTCTTCCTTTAGAGGATTTACAACACGGCAAGTAGAAGAAAACAAGCTGAGGCCTAGCAAAACTCACAAAGTCCTCAAACGCCTCAAAGAGATCGAGATCCTATAAGAGGGTGCAACTGGGTGTTCCTGCAGGCACCTCCACACCTGGAGGTGTGACTCAGTCACTAGCCTGGCCACGTGTCCCAAGAGCTTCTGTATGTTCCCGCAGTACCTACTTGCACTCCCAAGTCCCCGTGAATCTCTTGGAGCTTGTGCACGTTTCCCTCTAGCTTCAGAGAGGGAAAAGTGAGGGTGTATCTCTTCCCTAAGGCCATAAAAGGGGAGCTGTTAAACAACGTGCAAGGTGGCTGTGAGATAGCGCAGGAGCAGTGGCACGGCTTGTTCACCATTGCATTATACGCTGGGACTGGCAGTCCCTTTCTCTCACCTCATTTCACTGAGAGCACGCAGTAGATAAAGGTGCTAGAACCCGATTTCCCTTTGCAGTAGGATCCTTTTACGCAGCTCTTACATCATAAAGAGGTTTAAAAAGCAGCAAAAATTACAGCTACAGTGATGTCTCAGAGGCTAAAGTGAGGGCTGGGCTGTGCAGCTCCAAGAATTTCACTTACTTGTCGCTGATTTACCCAGAAGCATAACGGGAAAAAGTCAGGTTCAGGTAAGGACTGCCACGCACACTGCTGTCTCCACTCTCAAACGTACAGGTGGTGCTCAGCGCGCTGCTCATTACAGGAAAGCCCACAGGCTAGGGCAAGGGCTGGAGGGGCAGCCTAAGGATGGCAGAACTCGAGTCTCTGATTTTGCTGCCGTACCACAGACTTGAGGCTGTGTCGCACCCCGCCGCGGTGCCTCTGGCTGAACCCCCGTCCCAGCTCGAGGTATTCCTGAGCGCTCAGCGCTGCGGCAGTGCACCGTCTCCCTGCCACATCTGCCCAGGTGAAACCCATGACCTCCTGCCTTCCTTCCACCAGCTTCAGCACAACACAGGCATATTTATTTTTCCTTCTCAATAGGTTTCTTCTTTAATACGTCAAAAACAACTCCCAGATTCGGTTCATTTTAAACAGACAGTGCTAGCCCCAACAGCTTGCTTTTCCAGCAGTGTTTATAAGATCACTATGGGATGCAGCCTGTAGTCTTCAAATACCTAAATATTACTGCATTTGTCAGACAGCATGAATCATTTCAGGTGCAGACAATGACTCTGCTGGAAGACGAATGCCAAACAGGATCAGAGAAACTCTCATTTTTCTTCTGAGAAACTATTTCAAAATGACCCAAATGATGCATTGACTAAGGTAAATAAAATCACTGAAAACATCCAGAAAACACATAATGCAAAAAGAAGTGGGAGAAACACAGAACATTTCCAGTGGTGGCACTCTGAACATCTAGAAAAGGAGCAACAGAGTGAAGGGAACTTAAAAATAAAAATAAAAAGTTCAAGGGGAGGAGGTTTCAAGGATATGGGGAAGGGGGGCTCAGAGGGGAAGATCAGCCGCTGTCCAAAGACTGAGCAAATGGATGGGGCTTCCAGAGATGGGAACCCTGTCCCCATCCTGGCCACGTGACGAAGCAAGTCACATCACTTCTGCTTCTGTCCACCTTCTCTTTGTCTCATCTATGCAGATGATAAATTTTTCAGGACAAAGTGTATGACTTGCTATACAGGTGCCCTGGGGCTTCAGCTTCCTCCAGGGCCTCTCACCTCACCTCTCAACATCACAGCTGGGTCTTCCAGATCTCAGCCCAGGATTGCGCTCTAACTCAGTCCACAACAATATTCTCTCTATTTTTTTCCTGCTACAGAAGTCTGAGCATGTGGCATGCAATATCTCACCCAGGCAGCCCTTACTCCCTATATGGCTTTCTCACTCACTCTTATCTATCCTGGTGTCCTATCTTGTCATGCTCATTTATACCTTTTTGAGGCAAAGACTGTGCCTTTACTCACCATGAAGTGGCCCACGCACCTACAATAATGCACACAGAAATACTAAGCACATTTTTAATAGTCAGTCTTTTGAGCTTTTGCCCACTTACATTACTGACACACTCTTAAACTCAATTTAAGACTGTAAGCAGAGCTTGTCTGGGGATAAACACTGCACTGGCTACAGCTATTAAAAGAACACAAATTCAATCTCCACTTACCAACAGTGAAAAATAAGAATCAGATTTTCAACTAAAAAGCCAAGGACTGACAGCAGACAGCTTGCTTGCTCTACTAAACTAAATACATGGGGAAAGACAGTTGTTGAAATTAATTGGCCTCTTATCATGAACAATGCATCATAAATTATTAACCAGTTATAACCACAAGCATTCTACTGTTAATCCCTGGATTCTGGCTTTAAATTTTTCAATATACTACAATGTTTAGCAAAAAGAAAGCACCACTAGGACACATTACTTAGTAACTGGGATATGACCCAAAGGATCCCAGCATCCTTTGTTTTAGATTAACTGTTTTCAAAGCTTTTCTTTTTCCAGTCTGTTTCCCAAAACAGATTGATGGGGCGTATTATGTTTAACTATAATATGGAGTGATGATGAAAAAGCCCTCTGAAGAAATATTGTGCACTCATTCGTTAAAATGGCAATTCATCACTTTCAGGCACTGAGTTTACAGATTTCTTTCAGGACTGAAGCTCTAAAGGACCCAGCAAGAAGAAAGGCATACTGTAATTCAGAGAGGTAGGAAAATGCACAAAAGTTCCTGTAAAAGGTGAAGATACAGACAAACAAACGAACAACAAACCTTCCCTGAATACGCAGGCACAAAGAGCAGTATTGTTTTCAAGGGGATGGAGTAAATGTTAATAAAACATTTCACAAGGACGTTGCCCTTACACCCAACACCTTTGCAGACAGGTACGTGTCATTTCTAGGACAGTGTGGTTACCACCACTGCCCTAATGACCCTGAGAAACAGCCTGCCGGTACCAAAACTACAGGTGGTCTTACATTTTAATGGCAGAGTAATCAGCAGATAATGAGATACCATTAACACATTTCACCTCCAATTTTGCTGGTAACTGGCACATGTCCAGTCAGTCGCTTTGACTCCTGAGGAAAACTCCCTGGATGTCCCACCAAGCCAGAGAACTGGTCTTTCCCCAATACCATTTCTGCATAGGCTGTCAGGGGCTCTCCCCTTCCTCTTTCTCATTCCCTCTAACTCTTTACAGATGCACACCAGCCCACAGCTTCATGCCCTAAAGAGGACGGGGGCACCAGTGACTTGACCTGCCTTATGTCAGTGTCAGGGCAGGTCACCTAGAAATCCAGCTGACATACTGGTTCCAGCCAAAAGCAGACTGCAAGGCACCCCCCCCCCACCCCCGATACAGGGATCAAGAGCTGTCTAACCCAAGCTTGAGTGGACACCTCCAGTGAGTCACATGTAGCTTGACATAAGGTTAAGTCAGCAGTGCCCTAAATCTTGGGTCACTGGTGGGGTGGCACAGCTGGAGGCAGCAGGACCCTACCAGGGAGATGGGCAACACGTTGGAGTGCATGTAGGGAGGACAGAGAAGAGAGGTCACAGTGCATCCCTGGCCTTCTCCAGAGCTAAAAAGCTTTCTTGCCGCTCTGCTAGACCTCAGTCTGGATGTGGCACCTCCCTAGTGCTCCCTTAACAGCTATGCTAGAGGACCTAACCCAGTCTGGAGCAGGAGCTGAGCACAAGTGGGAGGACACATCCCAGGACTCTCTTGTGTGCATAGCACCTCTGGTCAGGGTGGCTCTAAGTCCAAGCAGATGACAATCAGGAACCATCTACTTCTCTAACACTAAGTTCAGGTACACTTTTCTGGAAAGATTTTGGGTGTTTTCATTCAGAAACCTCAAGGACAACTGCTTGCTCTCATTACTTTAGGGAAATCACACCCTTGTCATAGGTTTCACATTAGCCAGAATACCACCAGTGACTTGCAGCCATGAGTCCTCAGCTGCACTTCCCCCTCACCTGGGCCAGGTCAGGCTACGCTGCTCCTCATAACTACAAGGAGGCTGATGAACTTAGAACTTAAAGCTTAATGCAAGTTATATCAATATTTCTACTTAAGGGGCCGCATTTGCTGGTTTGAACCTCCTTCACCGTGCTCGGGGTTAAGCAAAAGCCAACAACCTATCCCCGGAGAGGGAAGCAGGCAACCAAGTCACGTTGTGAAAGCCTGTGCCGCTCTAAGTGATGCAGCCATGCCGGCAAAGCGCACGCTCAAGCGAAATGTTCTGCTGGGGCTGTTCCCAGGAGCTTCCTCTCCGCTGTCAGGATGTCGGGCCTCCGAGAGGGGGAAAGCAAAGCATGAGAGCGGACTCAGGTGCAAAAGTTGTGATGGGCTCGTCTCCATCACGTTTTTCCACCAATACCCGCTCAGCCCCGTGGTGGTACTTCCACCTGACGCAAAATCCACCCCCCCCCACCCCCCCCGCCCAAAACCACTATCCCCACTTTTTGTTTCCTCAGCTGCTCCCTGCCTGCCACCGGCACCCCAGGTGCGCACAGCGCGGGGTTTAAATGCCCGTTTCCTTGCGCTGCGGCCGGGGCAGCTCCCCGCCGCCGCCGCCGTCCCCGCGGAGCTCCGCGCCCGCGCAAGGCGCCGCCGTCCCCCCCCCCCCCGGGGTAGGAGACTCCGCGCTGCCCCGCGCCGCCGCCGCCGCGCACCCCGCGCCGCGGGCGGCTCCGCGGGCGCTTACCTTGCCGCGGAGCGGGCAGGCGCCCGCGGGGCCGCGGCTCTGCCGCGCTCTGGCCAGCAGGAGGAGGGAGCTCTGCAGCAAGCAAACCCAGCCGGGGTGCACCATCCCTGCGCGCCCCCAAGTTGGCAGAACTTGGGGCTGGCCGCTTTTGCCTTTTTTTTTTTTTCTTCTTCTTTTCCCCCCCTTCCCTCCCCTCCTGCTTCCACCCCCCTTCTTTTTTTTTTCTTTTTTTTTTTCCTTCTTTTTTTTTTTTTCTTTCTTTTCCTTGCCCGGCGACCCAATCCTCGGGCCCTCGCCGGAGCGGCCCCGTCCCCTGGCCAAACCCTCCAGCCGCTGCCCCCTCCTCTTAAAGGGTCCCGTGCCGGGCGGCGGGGGGGGGAGGGAGCGAGGGAGGGAGGGGAGGACGCGGGCCCCGCCGCACCGGGGGCGGGCGATGGGGCGGCGGCAGCGGCCGGTGTCCCCTCCGCCCCCCCGCGCCCCGCTGCCGCCCCGGCTGGAGGCACCGCGGCGGCGGGCGCGGCTGGCGCCGCTCCCGGTGCCGCTCCCGGTGCCGGTGCCGGCGGCAGGCGGGCGGCTGCGTCTTCCCGGCTCCGGCGCGTCCCGTCGAGCCCGCAGGCGAGGCAGCGCCCCCAGCCCGCCGGCCGGCCCTGCCCCTGCCCCTGCCCCTGCCCCTGCCCCTGCCCCTGCCCCTGCCCCTGCCCCTGCCTGCCCTTGTCCTGCCTGCCTGCCCCCGCTTGCCCTTGCCCCTGTCCCGCCCGCCCCATCCTTCCTGCCTGCCTCATCCCGTCTGCGCCCTGCCCCCTCCTGCCTGCCCCTGCCTCATCCCATCTGCTCCTTGCCTGCCCCTGCCATCCCCTGCCCCATCCTGCCTGCCCCTGCCTCATCCTGCCTGCTCCCTGCCTGCCCCTTGCCTACCCCTACCCCATCCTGCTTGCCCTGTCCTGCCTGCTCCCTGCCATCCCCTGCCCCAGCCTGCCTGCCTCCTGCCCTGTCCTGCCTGCCCCCTGCCTGCCTGGGAGGCAGAGGTTGGCTGCAGCTTGTGTGTCCGGGCTGCAGAAGTGCACCTCCCGCAGAGCAGTGATCCCTGGGGAGGGCGCATGTGTGGGCGCGTGTGTGCGTGCTGGGGGCTGCCGGGATGATCCCCCTGGACTCCGGTCTGGAGCAGGCAAAAGCATCTCCAGCCTGACTCGGGCCCGCAGCCACCCTGGGCAGCCTGTACCACCTGCCCTGCCCGGAGCCGGCCAGCCTGCACACGTGTCCCGGGCAGCCTGTGGGGTGACGTCCCACAGGGCAGCCGGGCCAGCGCGGCTTCACTCTTTCCCATGTGCGTGAAGGTTGCGGTGGTGGCAGGAAGCCTCCTGAGGACGCAGCCGGCCGCCCAGCAGCGGCACCTGCGAGGACGGAGCTGTATATTGCCCATCGCTGAACTCACTGTCTGAAACGGCATCGTGCGCTGGCGGGAGCAAGGGAAGGGCTGTGGCGGCAGGAAAAGGTGCACGTCCATCCTGCCAGTGATGGGTGCGTGTCGCTTGCTGGGGTTTTGTTCTGCCTGCTTGTTTTCAATGTTAACTTAATCATTCCTGCCACTTGAATGCTTCGGGTTTTGGTTTTTTTTCCCCACTAAAATGGTCATACAATATTCTCCTGTAAAATAGTGGGATGTTCCCAACCATAAACTAGATTACAAGCTGTCTAACACACGATCCCTCTGAAAGTTTCTTTTATTTAACAATCTCACCATTGCAGCTCAGCAGCTCCCAAGTCCCAGCAACCCGGCGTGGAGCTGCAGCTCTCCTGAAGGCCGTATGAAACTGAATGTTATAATTCTTCCCAAAGTCCTTTCATGGCTTGTCAGTTTCTCACTGAACCCAGCACAAGGGAGCTATTACTTCTAACTCATGTTTGTCTTCTTGTTTCCAGATGCCTGTGCCACCTTGTGATTTAGGTTGTTGCGTACTGGAATCGTGTGCCTGGCGTGGTTTGCACAAGCAGTGTGATCCATCGAAGATAAAAAGCGCACTGAAGAGTGCATTACCTGCTTAGCTCTAAAATTCAGCTGTGTTTTCTGAAGAGACTGGTTCAAAGTATTTAAAGCCTCAAAAACTGCATATTGTTCTTAACCTCACTCTTAAAAATATTGAACAAAACAGGGAACATGTGCCAGTTTTTTGTAAAGAGTGAATTAAAATAGTGAACTCTCATGCCTCTCAAAATATTTTGTAATAGAAACTTCCTGATAGTTTTAATGTTGCACTTTTAGTTCACATATAGCAAAACTGTTAGCACTTTTAGGGCTTAAGCTAGCGAAGTAAGAAAACCTTTGAAGTTTGAACACTAACTCTCAGTTGCCCACTATGATGTGTGAAGCTATTGTATGGTATGTTCCCTCCTGCAGCATCCTATTTGTTTTAATTAAAGATTTCCCAAAGCAGAAAAAGCCAGAATCTTTTGCAGGAATAAATAGAAAAAAAAGAGAGGTCAAATGCAGGGGAAAAAGTTATGCCACTCTACAAACCAGAGTGTGTTTGCTGAAATAATGAAATAGGACATTTCTCTGAATGCAGATCTTTCTCCACAATTCACTTCTTCATCTTTGCTCTGGGTTCAATAGTAAAATTTTTTACCATTTCAACCTTAACAGTCATTGTTAGGCTCAGTACCCTCTTAGGATGCATGGGGGTGCTTCTGCTTTTTATTTATTTTTATTTATTTATTTATTTATTTATTAGTAGGCAGTGAACCTTCGCTCTCTTTGAGTCAATGGCAAATTTCCTAGCAACTCAAATAGAGCGAAGATGCCATTCTTCACTTTTGCTAGGAAAGCTTAGTTCTGCAGTACAAACTAACTGCCTTCAGAAGAAGGTAACTGAGACCAAACCTTCACTTTCTTGCCGTTTGTTATGTGCAGTGCTGTATTTCTAAATACTATGGATTTGATGAGAAGAATGAGACCAGTAACACATGAAATGCATCTTCTCTCATTTGGTCATGCTAACTGTTTAGAACAAAAAGCATTATCTGACAAAGAATATGGAGTATATCCAATACACAGTAGTTCTAATCTCTGTTTTAATTATTGCTCTTTTTTTTTTACAACAGGGGAAAAGATGACCTGACATTTGCCAACACTACAGATATTCCTGTATTTACTGGAGCAAGAACTAAGGATGTGACATCTTTCTTCATCATCTTCTCAGAAAATCTCTTATTTGAAATAGGGGGTTCAAATAGTGAATTTGCTTACTAGTCACAGCCTTTCCAACCAAACATCACTCTTAGCAGCCAGGTGCTAAGCACAGCAACAACATTTGGACACAGTAAGCCAGCCCCATATTTGGTTGTACATATTTCTGGGCTTGGAAGTCAGATAGCATTCATACACTACCTAGATCAAACTGTAGAGAGTAAGAATACATCTTCTGTGGTGCAGACATGTGCTGCCAAATTGATTATGTACCTTCTGTGTGACTATTTTTAGTTCCTTTTAGATCTAAAGTCCCAAAATAAAATAAATAATGACACTTTCTGAAATATGCAGCTCTCAGGCGTACAGACAATGCAGATTAAGATGCTGCTGGCTGTATTTTTGAACTGGTGGGAAATGAATTCTTTGTGGTGAATTGCTGATGGAAAATAGGGAAAGAGGAAGGACAAAAGGAATGTTCTACAAAGACTTTCAAAGTAATTTATACTTTCACTGCAACATTTCAGTAGAAAGCCACATCCTAGAGCCGTTAACAGAAACCTACGAGATAAACCCAGCATTTTTAATGAATAAAGCTCTGTTGAGAGCTTGGGGTTTGTCCCCATCCCTAGCAAAATGATTTCAGTGTGACTTCAGCATGTGTTTAGAAGTTAAGCACGTGCTTATGTACTTATGTACATGAAGCAGCTGTATGTCGTAGAGATACAGGAGAGGTGTACGGAGAGGCCTGGGAGGAGGCACGGGGGAAGTCTCCTGAAGCAGGCAACACCACTGAGACAACCGACCGGAGCAATAAATCCTAAAACTTCTGCAGAGGCCAATTTAGATAGCATGCATATGCCCATACCGGAGCAAGCATGTCTGATGCACCTCTCCAACTTGCATCTTAGCTACCTACCTTAACGGGTAATGTGAAAGAAAGCCACCTCATACAGCCAAATGCGGCGAGGGTTGAGCAAAAACTGCCAGAAAAGAGCTTTGTAGAGATCTTTGGCAGAATATATTCAAACTCTGTAAGCAGGCTGGTCAGTTATGATTCACCCCCTGTCAAACACAAGTAGCCTGGTTTTGGACTCAATGTACATTTTAAATATCATGGAAGTTAAACATGAGGATTTGCTCCCATTTAAAATTGTGAAACAGATATCATAAAGCAGATAATAAAGGAGGCAAAGGCGCTTTCTTCATTGGGTTGAGAGAAAGTACCCTACTTTATCTGCATTTGAAAGGAAGTTTGCTTAGAAGGATTGATGTGGACTTCAGAGATTCAGAAACACAGAGCCCCAATTATGCCTCCAGATAAAAAGGGTTAGTGAACTTTGTAGTATGTTACTGTATGAAAGTGTTAGGTCAGCTGGAAGGGAAATATGGGGAATGTATTACAAAGTGAAGTGGTTACATGTAATTATCAAGCATAGTCAGCCAGAAGGCAAAAATAAAGAGGTAAGAGTGGAATTCTGTTCTCTAAACACATCTTAATAATAGTAATCTCAATTTGAATGGAGAGAGAAAGCTAAACAAAAATAAATCTCTTAGGCATTGAAAGGAGGTGAAGAGAAAGTACATGACCAGAACAGGGAGCTCTGAATTGCGCTAGCGCCCTGGCACTCTAGAGACGAAACAGAGGATCGTCTGAAGTCAGGCTGGAAAGAGTTAAAGAAGGACAGTTTGCAATCCCCTTCCCTCACTCTGAAAATATTTTTTAAAAGAGTCCAATCAAAAAATAGGGCTTTTTAGAAGCTGAGAATAAGGTGCTAACAAGCTGGTAAAAACTGAGTGAATTATTCAGTTATTAATTCATGACTTTAGAAGGATAAATACAAGGGTTTATCAAAATAAGTATGATTAATGCATTATTTTATTAAATACAGTAAATGGTATTAAGTTTATGCACATGGAAAGTATCTGCATCTTGAGGTGTTTAAAGGGAGGACCGCGTCGCGGTGTCACCCCACTGCAGCTGGGGAAGCCGGTACGGACCTCAGCTTCGCAGTGCGGTGGCTGGAGTGAAATCAGCTGCTTTTCTCCACCCAAAGGGGCGTTCGTCCCCCTCCCAGGGACCCCGCAGCCTGACGCTTTGGTGCTGCTCTGTGCCGTGAAATCACACCCAGGACAGCCAGCGAGCGAGCAGTCCTGTGCGGCTCAGCAGGACCGGAGGGGAAGCCCAGGTCTCCTGAACCAATCCTCTCCGGGAGAGGTAGCCGCGTCTCCCTGGGGGCCTCAGCCTCGGAGGTGGAAAACCGCTTGTTTGGGCCTTGGAAAGGAGGGACACAACCAAGCCGCTTCCTTTTCCAGCCCTTCACCAAGAGGGATGCAGGAGCATGGGAAACACCAGGTGGATCCCGGTCTTGTGCACGGAGGGTCTGTGTGGGAAGGAGCTGGGAAGTTTGTTCCCCCTTGGGAGGGATCCACAACGTGTAAAACCTTTGGTTTACATAGGTGCTTTTCTGCTGTCTTCCAGGAAATTTCAGCATGGTTTCCCAGTGAAATAACGGAAGAAAATCTAAAAGGCGTAGAAATGCACTGAATTCAGCTTATCCACTAAATTGGCATGATCTTTCAGGACATCCCTGGAGGGAGGAGGCATCCTGATTTTTTAGCAGTGGGAATGAGACATTGCCACCAATACGGAAGGAATTTTTCTAAGAGACTTATTTTTTTGTGGTTTTCCAACTTAGGCTAAAGTTTTAAGATTAAAGATTTATTTGCTGAAATAAAATTTAAGCAAAGCAGTCGGGGTTCAAGACACTTTATAGGGAACACTCTAACTTGTTACAAAATGTAGTCTCAGCAGTGTATAATGTGGGTTATTTGTAAAAAGAGATAAATACGTGGTAAACATTGCCATGCAGTTACTAAGGCAGAAGCAGTCACTCCGAATGCATCGGGGAGTGAAACTTCAGCACAAGCGAAACCACATAATTTTGATATTGACTTCAGTGAGGCTGGGATTTTTCTCATTGTGGTAGTGGTCAAATCAGGCATTTATGACACCACAGAATTCCCATGTATGCAGAAAATAATCTAGAACTCAGTTTTGAGAAGTATATACAAACGCAATGTGTTTGTTCATGTTAACCACATTTTCTTAATGCCTGGGTACCTCCCCCAACTCACACTGAAGTCACCATTAAGTTTCATTCAAAATGAAGGTACCATTTGCTTTCAGTTAGGAACAGGTGAACTGGTGCTAGTTTCAGGTCTGGGCTTGGGCAACCTCTGTTTGGAAATGGATCACCAACCTGAATATGGCCTTTTTGTGGTGATTTATTGGCATCGCAGTAAGCTGCTGGGGATCCTCCTGGGCTATTTGCTATGCAGACACGCAAGCAAGTGACCATCCCTGCCTCAAGAAGTTTGAAGCTCAGATCCTGCAGTGATTTACATCACTTCACACACTGCAAAAGGTCCCAGGAAAATTAGAGAAACGTCATGCTGAAAATGTCTCACACAAGTTGAGATTAGCCTTGAGCTCTCTCAAGAGTCCAGGTAGCTGGGTATGAGCCTTTCAGTGATTATGCTATACTTGACTGTAAAGATACTTCTTTTATGACAGCACATCAATGCAGCAGAGCTGAAATTAAGTTTCTGTTCTATCTCTATTTTCATTGGAAATTTTCTTCCAGTCAGCACTTGCTTTGCTTTCAGCCCAATGGGGATTTTCTTTCTCCCCTCTAAATATTGAGGAAAATGGCTTCAGTTTCTCATCATGATTTAAAAAAAAAGAAGAAGCAGCAGCCAATAAGTGTGCTTTCTGCTTGTTCCAAGATTTGGCAGAACTCCGTCTTGACATACAATTCTTGCACTTTTTAATGTTGAATTCATTTTCTTGGATTTTTTTTTTTTTTTTTAATAATTGCCCTTCAATCATGGCTATTGCACCTAGCCTTCTAGAACAGGTAATCCTGAGGAGCTGAAAAAATGTCCCATCCCTATCAGAGATATCACTAGCTAAGTTGGCCATTTCTGCTGGGAATGCTGTGTAACTTCCTTAACCAGCCTGGACCTGATTTGTGCTCTCTGCACTGAGAGATCTCCCCAGAACTTCAACAACCACAGGATTAATCCCCAAATCCTGTGTTAAAGATGTGCTACAAACAAAGTCTCAGTTACCTCTCCTGTGACCACCATTACTTATCACTGCGGTGTCTTTCCAGTAAATGAGTTGCCGGGGACATGAAAATACCAAGAGCACTGGCAAGCTCTGGACCAGGAGGGCTCCTGCAGGCATGCTTTAGGCAATGGGCAGCACCAAGGCCGAACCAGATCTCCTCTTTGCGCCTCAGGTCTAGTCAAACACCATGTCATGCAGAAAAAGAGACACAGGAAGAGAACAAGCAAAGGAAGCTGAACCAGCCAGACCTCTGTGATTAGCACTAAATACATGTAAAACCATTTAAAAGGGGAGTTGCTGGGAAGTCGCTTATCGCCAAGGATGTCTCCCCACGGTGTGAAGGAGAAGGGCCTGGTAATCAGTTTGTGTCCTCTGCTTTGTCAAGCCAGTCCCCATACGTCGCTGGCCCCAGGGCCCATGCTCTAAAGCGGCTCCACCCTCTTTCTTTGCCTTGCAGTGATGGACCAGGACTCCTATCTAAGATGCCATGGGTATCTGCAACTATTTTAAACGAAAGTCTCATTTTTTGAACACCAGAATCATTTGCTAAGATGAACCATGAGCTTTCACATTGCCTGGTGAGAGTCTGGATGGAAAAGCCAAATTTTGACATAGAAAACAGAAACAGAAGGACCTGAAGACCTCATCTAGCACTCCCTTCAGCCAGGGCAGGAACAACTACTCCCTGACTGGATATTGCAAAAATGCAAGAATGTCCAAAGCAGAACTTTGCTGAATTTTCCAGGCTCCCTCCCCTCCACAGCTGAGAACTAGTCAAGCTAGCTAGTACTTCTGGCAAACACAGTCCATTTTCTTCCCAGGTATTGAGGGGCTGGCTTTTATCAGTGACCCACAGGCTTATCTGCTTTAATGAAACTGCATGTAAAGGGTCAGAGTTACATTCCTGACTCAGACTTCACAGGATTGCATCCTAGGTACATACCCATGCACAGACAAGATCTGGGTGAGATACTGGGCATGGATTTTTAAGAGCACTTAACGTTGGCTCCAGTCTCTGTTCTCTGAGGCCAAGAGTCATCTGCAGAAATAGGGATTTGGGGATGTGTTTTTGTTCTTATTCCTGGCTCCTTTTCTGATCCATAAAGATACTCTGACCACAAGGTGACATCATGATTTCTGTGTGTGCATCCTACTTTCCCAGATTGGTCTCTTCCCTGTTATTCATCTGCATAAGAATCAGGCCACTTTAGCAAGGTTCAAGCCTGGGTAGATAGCCCAATCTCTGATAAACTTTATGGACCATTTACTCCTAGGTCCTTCTGCTCAGTAGCTGCCAACATCACAGACCAGTAACAGAGCAAGGTACAGACTCTGCACAGAGCGGTGCAGGCTGTAGCAGGCATTTGGCCCCCATGGAGAGCCAGCTTTCACAGCTCTGCACACAGGGCAGGAGGGCCATACCCTCAAATAAAGCAAACCGGTCACAGTGTGGGCAGTCATCTTGCACGGTTCTACCAGAAGGACGGAGGGAGCCATTCTACTTTTCTGGACTCTAATTTCCTGGTCCTGTGACTCATTTGTAAATGCCAGACAGCTGAGTACAGAACGTTAGGGAAAGCATCCACAAGCTACAGATAGCATATTAAATCCCACTAGAGAATGCTTCTTTCTTCTGCTCTCTTCTTGATTGTGGCTTTTCCTTTGTCAATAAGGCAGGAATGATCAGCATCTAGACGTGTCAGGCTGTCTCTGGACAGGTACAGCAATGAGATGAAGTGGCATTCATGCAAATGAAGTGCATAAGTGGACAGAAAATGTTTTATTATTCACAATACAGAGACTCTATTTTGAAGATAGCGTGATTTTAGGGAGTGGTGACATCAAAGAATACAACATTTCCTAACTGTCTCAGAACTTAATAAGTTCTTTTCAGCTGGATATCAAGGTTTGGAGTGTATATCCTGGTTACTCTCAAGTCAGAAGATCAAACAGATGGGGAAGTGAGGGTAGGACGAGGCTGCATGAGGTTTCTCCAAATATTTGGCTGTGCATAACTCATTAAAATTGAATATCATTTTCATTTGCTATCCTATAAAGCGGGGCCTCTTAAAAGCCAGAGACACCCTGCAAAAGGGAATCATTTATGTAAACAAGAACGCAGGCAAATGCACTGCAGCAGAATCGCTGCCAGCATTGCCACACTAGCTTTTGCGTCACCCACGCGACTCCCGTCCCAGTCTGAGCTGGCAAGGGAGACACTTGCTGACTCTTCAGGCTTAGCGCTCCCCAAGGCCTCCGCGAATAACGACTTCTTTCTCCCAACCTCTTGCTCCTTCATCCTGCCTGGCAACGCTGCCCACATGCCAGCTGGGGCCTGGCAGGGCTGACGGATTTGGGCTTGGTGCCTTGCACACACAGCAAAATCACCACTGGCCCCAGGCTGGCCCGCGTGGGCCTCTCCGAAGGGGCTGCTCGCTGGTGGGGTTTAGCTGCTGGCTGGCTACCCACACTGGATACTGGAAGGTCAGGGTTTTTTTACTAAAGGGGCTTTCCTTATATATGCTTACAGCCATGCGTTTTCCACAGATTACCCAAACTTTCTATCAAGCACAATCGCTTTTACAACGCACCGTTACCTAGAGGCTGGACATCCCATGGGGGGGCGACAGGTAGGGCCAGGGAGGGTGAGGCCAGTGCCTTTAGAGGGGCGAGCAGGGACGACCCCACCGCTCTACTTTTTGTGGTGACTCCTGCGTGTGTCAGTATGGCCAAAGGTGACTACGTCCCCCTGCATCCCCCCCAACTCATCACCGAGGTGGTGGTGTTAGAAACACAAGGGCTAATTCAGCGGTAACAGTCTCAAGCCTGTGCTAAAGAGCCTGCAAGGAAACTCTCTCAGCTCACCCATCACACGCAGCTAACAGGTCAGCGGGAGAGACCAGGGCAAGGTCCAGTTTCACCACGACATGCTCTTCCTGTGCTGGCACAGAGCAAGCTCCTGCCAGACCTAAAAACGTCCCGCGGGCAGAGCCACTGTGTAACCCTACACGCGGGGAGGAGATTTCACTTCCTCACGAAGTGTGCCAGGGGGCCCCCATAAATTACGAAGAGACCATCCGTAAAGGCTAGAGGACCGGTTGTTTGTTTTTCCTGGGGAGCCTGGACCTGTGCTGATTCACGACGCTCACTTGGAAGTCCCTTGCTGTGTTTCCCTTCTTGAGTGTTTTGCATGAGATAGCAGCAGCGCGTGGGCCGTCACAGCCGTTGGAAGCACCGCAAAGTCCTTCCTAAGCAAGCAGGGTGTTAATCCTTGGCCAGACCCCAGGGGAGGAAATGGCATAATTTACACTCTGCCTCCTGTAATTCTCCCCGTTGTTCCCCTCGGATACAATTATACATTGTCACTTCCTGCCCTAAGTGTCAAGTCGTCCAGGCTTTAATGCACTCTCCTCTCTCCCAAATACCTACCTGGAGGGCAGTTTCTCACTCGACACCAGCAGCCCTTGGAGGGCCTGCTCTCTCTAGCCTGCTGTAAGAAGTTTGCAATAGCAAGGCAAAGACTGAGCGTGCATTAACCCCTTATTTGTTAGTGATCAGATGGTGACGCCACACCCCAGAAGAGGTGCTGTTCTACAGAAGTGTCAAAGCATTTTTTTTTTGGTAATTTAACCTGCTCATCTGCCCTCACACACATCCTCTGCCTTCTGAAGATGAGTCTTGTTGCAGGTAGCGAAAAGCTGAGGGAAGCGCTATTTGCAGATTGCCCTGATGTGTTGCAAGAGTGTGGTCAGATTTTGAGTTTTCTCACCTCACCCCAATCACCAGATCACTCCCTGTGAATGAGATTTGGTCATGTCCCTTCCGGCTGTGTTTTCGGAAAACTTCAGGGAGTCAGGTCCCTGCACACAGCACACAGGTGTCCAAGCTTTCTGGAAAGCCACATGAGTTTACGGCCCTTGGTGCGCAGAGGGATGCGTACACTGTGCAGGGCAGGGTCGAGCTGAGATACCCAAGTTAGAGCGACTGCTGGCAGGGCTGCAAAGCTCAGCAGTGCCACGCACGCAGGGGTCAGGTTGTGCGGCTGTGCCCGTGTGGCACTGTGCCACAACGAGGCAACTATGCTGCTGCTGGATCTACCGCTGTGATCGATGCTCTTGTTTGCTGGCCAGTGTCATGGAGCCACGATGAGTGAAGATGAAAAGCTCCTCCAGGGTAAAACACTGTGACCAAGGAGGTTGGTGTATCTGTTGCAGCCATCACTGTCACAAGCGTTATTATTTGATGTTAATCAAAGCAGAGCCAGGAGTTCAGGACTAGGGGGTTCTTGTGGTAGGTGCCTCACAAACCTAACAGAGGAGACAAGCTGCCCTCAGTCAGTGGGGAACCTGGCAGGAGGATGGGAGTGTTTCCTTGGAGATTTGGGACTGAATCCAAGACCTCCCTCTGTTTACACTGTAACTGGCTGTTTCTATAATAACCTCACCAAAATATTACCAAGACAGAGACTGTTCCTGCTAGTGCCAATAGTAAGGAATATGAAGGAACTCTCTGCAATAATTTCATATTATGTTCCAGTAACAAGCCATACTTACTCAGCTAACTATCTCAAAAGTCTGGTAGCCACACCCCTGCCTGTCTTTTCCTCCAGCTGCATCATCTGGTCTAACAGAAGAGAAATCTTGCAACCAGCAAATCTTGCCTCCACTTAAAATCAACATTGCTGAATTACTGCCTGATACATTTTAATACTGATGTCTTTCCCCAAACAGACTTTCTTCAGCTTATATTAAGATGTCTTCTGAAAGTGATTACACAAAGAAATGAGGGCAGCTCAGTCTGAGAAAGCTATTTTGGTTTGGCTTAGATCAAAAAGGAGTAAATCCTTTTGGAAGGAAAGATTTGCATTGATTTAGTTTGATTTAAATACACTTCTATTTCTTTATACAGAAAATTTCCAGTGCTATGTTCAATGTTCTGGCTGTGTTTATCGGGTGAATTAATTACCACTTCTAAAACCATATTGCTCCTCTACCCTGCAAGAAGACGGGCCAGTGTGATTAGAAATCTAACAGCAATTGCACTTTCTTGGCTGTTCATGGCACATTGTGCATTGGAGTAGTAGGAAGCAGGTGGTTTCCTGCATGTTTCCAGTTTTACTGATGCTTTTCCCAAAGGAACTGAAGAAAATTGCTGCTTTCCAAGTCTTTGCGGACAGAATGCTGCTCCTCTCTGCCCGTCACCTCCCGCTCCCAGGGACAACTGCTTCAAAGGAAGGATTGTGGGTTTCAGGGTGCTTTGAATACTCCTCCCTTCAGATGAGATGCTGAGCAGAGTTGCTTGCAGCCTGCACCTTCACTTTCTCTGAAGCTGTAGTTCACTTTTGGGCAGAAAGACTTTTACGGTTTCAGAGAACATATACTCTCAGCCAAATTAGACTAGGCCTTTTTCCTAAGATCCTGCCTGAAACATCTTTCCCACCTACATGACAAAACTCTCTGCCCTAATCTAAGCAGTGCTTTGAGCCCAGCCTAGCTAGGAAGAGAAGGTGGTGGGCCTGCTAGAGTCCACACAGTTTTCATTGGAGCTAGCAACCCCCATTTCATTTAGCAAGGACAAGGACTGAGAGGAAATCCTTCCAGTTTCAGGAAGAAATCTTCGGCTGAGAGGAACTGTCTTCTGGCACTGCCTCTCTGTGTCCACTGTGCACAAAGGAGCCCAGAGGCTCACACAAGAAACTTGACTTTTAGTTGATAAAATTTAAGCAAGACAGGCTCTTTGCCTCATGACGTGGAGACTTCCAGTGTCCTCCCAGCATTTCCACCATGGCCAGAGGAACAGACATTTGCTAACAGCAAAATCGAGGTAGTAACTTGTCATACCAATCACTAAAACCCACGGCTGCACCTCCACAAGCATTAGTAACACGGGAGAGAGTAGCTCAGGCCAGTCCCCACAGAAACCGCAGGAGACAGTGAATATCCATGCTGCGGTGGACAGCTCACCAGTAATAGGAACCAGCCATCAGCTAACTCAGTCAACTACTTCCTTCGGCCAAAGTCACTATGCTGCTCTGGGTGCACATTTTCACCTCTCCTAACTGTGAAGCCTATACTACCCCTGGGGCACAGTTGCATTAAAGGTAGTTTGCAGCTACCAGCAGTGAGAACATAGGATCTCCGATAGAGTCTTGCTGTGCAGCTGGTTACGCACAGGCTAGGTGGACACTGGCACCAAAAACCCATGCTCGCTCTGCCGTGCCAGGAAAAAGGAGAAGCCTTCTCTAAATGGCATTTTTTTCTCATGTAACATGTTCTCTGAGGCCAAATTCACCTTTGATTCAGCTTCAGAAACCCCATGTCTTTAGATGCTTTGCACAGCTCTTCTCAGTGCCTGTGTTCTTCCTCAGGAATGGGTTATTCTTGCAGAAGAAACTGCCAAAATCTCTTGCAGAGCCAAAGCTGGCTTCCACAAGCAACAGTCTCCAAACTGCCTTGGCAGTAATGTTGCTCTTCTTGATTTCCAGTGCTACATGCCCAAAGCAGTGAGTAGAGTTTAGCCCAGCCAGACACTGGGAAACTGTCCTTATTTCTATCAGCACATCTAGAGAATGAATCATTCAACATCAAGGGCTGTTTGTTGGGTCTGGCCTCCAAAAAGTCCCCCAAAATGAAGCACAGAGAAAGCCATCACTGAAGCCTTGATTACAGTCTTCTATTTATTGTCAGCACTTAGGTAGCTGCTGGAGATTTTATCATTAGTTGGTCTTTTGATCGGTTAGAGGCATCATTTTAAATCTATCCAGTTCATTGCACTGCTGTTTGTTACCAAGAGACTGTGAGAGCATCTGGAGCATGTTTCCCCTACACCGTGAAAGGGAAACATTCTTGCTGGCTTTGCATTCTGTTTGTACCACAGAATTACTTAGCTCTGAAACAAAATTGACCAAATCTCCACTGGTGTTTCAAGTTTAATATATTGCAACCGGCTGTTACTACTGCTGGTTAAACAGCGACACTTCCAGTTGCGCACCTCTTCTATTTACACATGATTTATTAGATCTGAGCTGGCCACGCTTTCAGCAGTCTCGCCTTTGTCAGGCACCAGTCGAACTGTTCCCAGGCGTACAGGGAAGAAGCAAAAGGATGGGCTCTCAGAGATTTTCTGGGAGAAAATGCTGGAATGCATTATCTCTTTGTTCCCAAGGACAGCACTGCAAAACCACCTCATGCACTAAGCGGTATTGCCCAGCAGATTGGCCTCTGAATTGGTCTTAGACCTAGCTGACCCCAAGTGAGTGATTTCGACTTTCCAGAGCCTCATTTTTCCATGGTTGTTAAATGTGGGCAATTGTCAATGTTCTTCCATACCTCCAGTAGCGCAAGAGCAAGCACTGCTACCAACACAACACCATGGTGAGGGCATCTCTCTGCAATGTGCCGCCACGCTTGCGGACTCCACTCCCTGGAGCCAGGTGGGGAGCATTTCCCCACATCATCCCAGTCCAAAGAGGTCCCCTCTCTCACTGCTGCTTCTGCTCCGTGGGGCTGGGCCCAGTCACCATCCGGTGCTGTGGGTCAGAGAGCGTGGAGGGGCAAAGGCTTCATTGCCAAACAGCAAGTGTCCACGTTCTCTGTGGTTGCTCTTAACAGCACTGCTAATAGCACACCTGGAATTTATTGCTCTATGTTCTTGTCCCAGTTTGTGTTTTCTTGTTGTTTTCTGAGGCAGAAAGACCTTTCTTGTGAAGCAGATTTCTTCCTCTAGCTAACATGAAACAATAAAACAGTTTGTCTGCATTTACCTGAACCACAGCCTTTGATGAGATGAGCTCCCTTCCCATTCAGCCATCTGTGATCTCACACCAGGGATGCCTACAGAAAAGGGGATTCATCTGCTCAGCCAGCCAGCTGCTGAACGACTGCTCTGCTCCTGCCAGGATTCAAAGGGAGCCTACGAAGCACTTACCCAGACAGCACAGCCAGGCAGGGAAGTCTGAACTACTAACAAGCTGTCCTTGGATTGCAGAGAGGAAGATCATCAAAGGGGTGATGGCTGTGTTTCTAAACTGTGCGGCAGCTCTCCTCTCTCAGCTCTAATAGCCACCGAGTCCCACTTGGCCTTTAAAGCAAGCCTTCATCTCTCTCTGCCTCTGAGTCCTGCCAATACTGCTGGTGGAGAGCACTCCCTTCCCCTCGCACGCAGGGCAGCTTGAGGACCGAGAGCGTGGCATGATGGCAGCTGTGGGGCTTGGTAGCCGGCTCTCCAGACAAGGCGCATCAACAGCAGTTACAGTCAGCAAGATGTCTGTGTGAAACTGTCACCTTCTCACTTACCGCCTGCTCCATGTGTCACATCGGGATGGTCACAGCTGCCTGGAGACCTCACAGCAACATGCTCCTGTCACTTCCCAGGGCTATGTGCAAGCAACACAGAGCCACATGAGTGAGCCAGCTTTTTATTTTGTCCATTCATGTGCTTTGAGGAGAATTGTTACCAAAACACTAATGGCAAAATCCTCCACTATTCTCCAGAAGGGCAGAGACAAGCCCATGTCCAGGCTGACTTTGCAGTATGGGGATACAGCAGTTGCAATAACAGGTATGCAAAAGCAAGGAGTCAGGCCTTGCAAATTGCATTCAAAAAATAACAGTGAGGTTATTTTTAATCATCACCAAGAACCTCTGCACTTTCAGAGGCACTAAACTAGCAGCCAGAAGAGCAAGAGTGTTTCCCAAGAAAGCTGCAACTCCTGCACATGCACATGACCCAAGAAGCTGGGCTGTAGGAAGTGGAAAGCAGGAGGGGTAATCACTGTAGATGTGATTAGGGATCAACAAGACAGAAAATGTTGAATTCAGCTTCAAACAACTAATTCTAGTATCATAACTGTGTTTGAATCAATGTGATTTAAAAGCCAGAGGAAAGATAAGATGAGACACCCGAATCTCTTCAAATGTCTGTTACAGAAACAAGCCAAAAAAAGGCCCAATATTTCTGCAAAGATGCCAAACACACTTCTGAAAGATTTAATGGCATATTTAATTTGCACTCTTAGTGATGGTAATCACAGATACAGTTATTTTTGCCAGGGACAGTTGTGTTCCTACCCTTTTTAAATGTGGGGCTTTCACTTTCCTATCCATACTCAACACCATAACTGTACCCTGTAAGAAAAACAACTGCAAAAAAGTGAACAGAGGAACAAAAATGTAGAGCTAAAAAGAAGGCGGGGAGAGAACAACTCTGTGCTGTGGAATTTCTCTTTTCCTACTGGTTCTCTATCCATCCCAATCAAATGCAAGTCAATCAACTGACATCTGATGTGTTTTGCAGATGGATCAGCAGTGATGCATATCTGATGCACAGATGTTTCAACTTGGATTTGTTAGCTATCCAGCAATCAGACAGAATCCTGATGCTGATCATTCACAGATGTTGCAAAAAAGAAAGAAACTACTCCATCCACTGCAAATAAATTTATTCATTTTACGCTTGCTCAGCACAGCAGCAGTCTCCTATGGAAAGCAAAGCAGGATTCACAGCTAGGATGGTGGGGCTCTGCAGTTGCCTGCATTGTGGCTGTTGCTCCTTTGAAATGAAAATCCCTGAAGCCATTTCTGAAGCATGGGGAGCTTTGTTTTAGCTTTTCAAAAGGCACCTTTGACTACTGCCAGCATTCAGGGCTGTGTTTGAAATCTAAGTCACAGCTGCTAAACTGTTTTTTCCCTTCAGCGGGGAGAATCAACCAGCCCCTTGGAGAGCATGTCCAGGAGCTGTGTAGTCAAGGGGCAGCATCAATCAGAGCTGCCAGCCAGGCAACAGTGCTAACACCACTGTCCTCATTATCTTAGCATTGATAATATCTGCGTCATCAGTTCTGGTTCCTTAAAAATCATTGGACAGACCCTAAGATATCAGATTGAAAAATAAATAGATGTGGAGTTCATTTTTTATGCCTTTGTGTATGAAGCCTCCATGAATCCAGTTATCACATTCTTCTTCATGATCAGCATGATTTCAGTGTCTGCGTAATGAAAACTGCATTTCTCACCAGGGACTATGAGACTCCTGGGTTTGGGGTGGGAATACATAGAGTAGGTATGCAAAGTCCTATTTACTTCCATGGGAACTGTAAAATCCTGCACCAAAAACCTATGGAGGATAGAAAAAACACGTCATCAAAACTGTTTACCTGTGATAGAAAACAGTCATCCCCATTAGCTGAGAAGATGGTGACCATTTCAGAAATCTCAAACGGCATGTCTCCTGCTTGTTGGCACCTTCTAGCTGGCAGGCTGCCAGCCTTCCCAGCACTCGCTGCATTCACTTAGCAAACTCAGGGCCCCAGAACTGTAAATTCAACTCCTGCCCTTTGCGGCTTGCAAGGGTTGCAAACAGGTAGTATTAGCCTTCACTGAAACAGCCAATATATCATTCAGAAATTTGATTCATCAAGCCTTTCTCCTGCAAACATGCAATATGTTTATTTCAGCCAGTTACCTCCCAAAGCCAAATCTGCTCTTCCTGACACAGCTGGAAGTAGCCAGAGAAAGGCCACCATTAGCTCATTGGGATGAAGCTAATGTTCAGGCTGGCACAACCTGCATTCAGGCTGTCACATGGAAATTAAATATTTTCAGCGCATTGCTGCATAATCTCCTCTTGGCAGTGCATAAAGGGACCAAGTCATCTGATCTTTTTTTCCTGGTCTTCTAAATAGCATTTGACAGCTGCTGACCATCAAACCTGATCTGTCCACCTCAGAGATGTCCCAGAGGACATGCTAAAGTGCCTGAAGTCCTTCTGTATGGAACATGCCCCGTGTGTGGTGACGAGCAACTATGCCTCCATTACTTGA
The DNA here is from genome assembly GCF_036417845.1 of Apteryx mantelli. Taxonomy (NCBI): domain Eukaryota; kingdom Metazoa; phylum Chordata; class Aves; order Apterygiformes; family Apterygidae; genus Apteryx; species Apteryx mantelli. The sequence goes on from NC_090020.1 coordinate 10,853,471, forward strand.
TCCTCTACATGGAGCCTTGCAGGGCTCAGTGCTTTTTCAAGCCTATTTTAACATCTCATCTCATACACTGTGGACACATGCAGATGACAGGCAGTTCTAGGACAGCATCACTAAGGACAGTTCAGTGCCTGGTACCAGAGCAGCTGATACTGAATCAAAGATGCCAGGTGCAAGAAAGCACTGGGAGAGTTTCCCCAAAGTTCAGGCTGCGAATGCCATGCACACCACATTTATAGACTAGCTGTAAGTAAATATCACATATTCTTGGGGACAACAGTGGGTGCATTGTTTGTGCAATGGTTTATCTACTGCCCAGAACTTTCATCTTTCCTCTCTTATCAATTTTGAAGCTGCAGAATGGAATAATGGAATTAAAGTTTGGGGGGAAAAAAAGAAAAAAAAGAAAACCAAAAATGGGATACCAGCTCAAAGACTACAAAAGGTTAAGTGCATAGACTCATGTTCTGGAGAGGACATTTTACTGAAGGGTCACCGAGGGAAGACATGACTTGAGCTGCTTGCAAAGGAGGATTGGAGGTTTTATAAGGCCACAAGGCAAGGAGATCTGAGAAGTGTCTGTGGTGCCAATGTGTTAGGGAACCTGCAGTGAGGGACTGAGGTAGCACCATAGCAGTGAGCAGCTACCTGGGGAGAGCACTGTAGCCTGAATGCTTCCGCTAGACCTGACCGATTTTATGTGCATGTCAGTCTGTCCCACTGTCATCTCAATGAACTCTTTTGATTCCTCTCTGGCTGTCAGTGAGTCAGCAATCCAGAACAGCAACAAGTGCCAGGTTGGCTTCGGAGCGATAGCTGCTGCTTTTCCCCGGGGCTGCACACAGACCGTCCTCGCTCAGGTAACCTTGGGCATCACACCTGACGATACATTTGTAGCCGTCTTCCTCAACAGGGTTTTCTGTCTGGAGTCACAAAATGGAGTTCCATCTCAGGACAATCATTCAGAAATATCACTTAAGTCACCGATGGGAGAAATATTTACCTTGGCTACAGCCATCACAGCAGACAAGCACAGGTTGGGCTCAGACCTGGTCCAGGGTGAGGTAATGGTGTCTCATGGTGGATGCAGCCTGCTCCTGCACCAACAGCCATGATGCTAGGTAGGGTAGCTCCTTACCTCAACATCAAACCTACAGCTCATGAGGCTGCCTCTAGCTTGAGGGTCTGCCTTTACTGAACCTAGGACTACTGGGTATAAAGATGCATACCAGCTGCTTGATCTTAAATAACAGGTTCAGTAATTCCTTCTTGATATCTGACCACTCACAGCGGCCAAAGACCCCCCGCTGAAATAATTAGGATTTCCTGAAAGATTCCTGTATGCTAAATCTGAGGGACTGTTCAGAGGAAGATCTTCCGGCCTGATTTGAAGACCACAATCAATGAGGATGTTTCACGGATATCAAAGGACTTTGGATTATGCCCAGAATATCTGTCTTTGTGCATCATATCACAAGAGCAGGAAGGGGATAACTGTGAATAAGGAAAGGCTCTTCTCTCTTCGTTTCCTGTTATTATCTAAGTGCTGACAGTACAGAAACAAGGACAAATCCTAAGATGTGCTGGGCAGGTCCTGCTCCCACTGATTTTGCAGCACAGCATTAGACTCTCAGGGAAACCTCTCCAAAACTGAACTGGAAACAGTTTAACAAGAGCATTGACCCAGTGAGAAGTGGCAGTTTGAATGGGAACAGGAAAACTTGCTTGACTGTAATGGCTCTTAAAGTCTCAGTCTGTCTGGGTGGCTCCCAGGAGCTGCCAGTGAAAGCAGCTCTTCATGAACAGCTTCCATGACCCACATCTTTCATCCAGAGGCCACAAGTGCCATGGGGAGATTTTTGGGGTAGTCCCTAAATTGAGGTTGGTTCCTGGCCTGCAAGACTTCTAGAGACCAGAAACTGGCTTCTGCTGTGCCAATATTTAACAGGACACAAGAAACAAATGCACAAGTAAATATATAATCATACTTTTGTTTCCAGAGGACTAATAGTAAGTAGCCCAGTTGTACCCGGGGAAAAAAAAAGATCCTAATCTGGGCCTTATTTTACTCTATTATATCTGAAAGGTGTTCACACAACAAGGAAGAAAAAATATCCATCCTTCTATGATTACTGGAGCAGGCAAGTAGGTGTCTTCTCATGCATTCTCTTATATCTAGTAGGGCCCCTCAGATGAAATTAACAACTTTCATAAAGTTAAGTTCTCTCGAGTTGGTGTACCCTGATTGTTAGGTATGCAAAGGCTCCTTGACACAACTTTTGCTTTAATGCGATACTTTCTGTATAATGTTTTAAAAATCTTTATACATTTTATACATTTTAGAGCTACTTCTGAACTGCCAGTGTGGTATGGACAGGAATCTAGAGTTATTGAGAAGTAAGGAGTCACTAAGACATGATGCTACTTGCACTTGCCCTGGTTCAACGCTGCTGACTGTACTGGAATCGGTTCTTCATCAAACAACTACTACTTTGAAGCAGGTCATATCATTTTCTTTCTGACAGCACTGGTCAGAGGACACTATTCATTGTTCATTATTTTCAGCTAGCTGCTTGTTACCTTGACAGACACTCTTTAGCCATCAGACCTGAACTACATGGAGAGCCCTTGAGCTTTACTTTGACTTGGCCCTTGTTTGTTGCAATATTTAAATATGCAGAGTATCCAACAGGGGTTTTCACATGCTGAACAGCTCGGCATAGGTGCCAATACTTTGCTGAAGCAGAGTCTGGAGCCTGATCCTGTGATACTCTAGACTCGTGACCATATTCCTCAGGACCTCTAGCACAGACAGTCTACGGTAAGTTCAGACCTGTACCAACAACTTAGGCTGCTAAACTGCACGTGGAAAAGGCAAAGAAGCAAGTGCAAGCAGCTGTTTTGCCCTGCTTAAGGCACTGATGGTGCACGGGGAAACCCTGTCCCAAAACCCGGAGGTGCTGCAGGCAATATCAGCTTCAGGAAGGAAGTTTGGGGCTTGCTGGGGGCGTAGGTCCATCACCGTGCCATTGACTCGCTGGCAGCTGCACCATACGCCTGTGCGAGGAGTGCAGTGGAAGGCAGCGCAGCCCACACTGCACAGGCAGGGGGGTGGGACAGGCCCCTGAAGTCACTTGGTGTTTACGAGGGGGACTTACTGCATCGTAGCAACCATGCCTAGCTCCCTTCTGTCCCCAGGACACTGCAGCACCAAGGACCAGCAGCTGGCCTGGGGATGGAGGAGGTGGCAGAGACGTTCATACCTGGGGAGAGCTCCAAGGAGACAGGACAGAGCAAGCAGTAGACAGAGAGATGTTTCACCAGAAGGTGAAGAGCGGTGGTGAAAAAGGACTGTAGCAACTCTCATATGAGGAGAAGCTGAGGGAGCTGGGACTGTTCAGCCTGGAGAAGAATTATCAATGTGTATAAATATGTGATGGCAGGTGTAAAGAGGACAGGGTCAGGCTCTTCTCAGCGGTGCCCAGTGACAGGGCAAGAGGCAGTGGGCACAGGCTGAAACACAGCAAATTCCGCTTGAATACCAGAAAAACTTCTTCACTGTGAGGGTGGCTGAGCATCAGAACAGGTTGTCAAGAGAAGCTGTGGTTTCTCCGTCCTTGGAGATATTCAGCACGCAACAGGACATGGCCCTGAGCAACCAGCTCAGATCCTGACCCTGCTTGAGCTGGCGTTTGGACTCCTATCCAGGCATCTTCGCAGTCAGAAGGGATAACCAGCCACTGTGTTTAAGACATGGTTTATGTGCCACTTACATTGCCACAATACTTACAAATGAGTCTCATGATTCTGCTAACCTGGAAGATGGAGTAAGGCATTTTCCACGGCACCCAGCTAACCCATCCCTGACAGAAGGAAAACCCAGGGGCCTCCAGGGCGCTCTGGAGAACGGCCTGCTGTGGGTTAAGTATTTCTGGGTTCTGGTTCCAAGAAAGTGGATTTGTTTACGTGGGGAAGAACAGTAAATAGGTGTCACAAACCTCCCCTCTCCTCTGTTGTGACAAATCCAGTGTGTGGAGTTACTCATCAGACAAGGGGGGAACATTTCTGGTGTGTATTATATTGCAGTCAGCCTAACAGTCCTCTGACCGTGCAGGCTCTGCATATCCATTTCTGTGCAACTCAGATTTAGCTCCTTCCCTCACCGCTGCATTTTTATTATTGTTGCACTCCTCCTCCGGTGCTTGCTTCACTGGCTGGGCTTTGGCACGCATGTAAAACAGCCTGCACTGGGCTGAATCAGGTCTTTAGCTCAAACACACTTGAAAGTCTCTCCACAGCTCCTGTTTACCCCCATCATGTTTTTCTGAGCTGATGGCTCTCCGCAGCAATATTTAATCAAAGTCACTCCTCACAGAAGGTGAAGGAGGAAGCAACAGCCCCCTTTTCCCCCAGGAAATCCTCCAGGGCTACTTAGGAACAAACCAATGGTGCTGGGTGAGTATTACCTCCATGAGGCAACTCAGGCAAATCCAACCCCACTTTTCTTGGAGCACAAAAGGAGGAAAAAAAATCTCAGCTACTTATTTTCCATTTGGTGCTAATGGGGAGTTTGCCTTCTCCCCTCCCAAAGCACTATTTCAAGGGCTATTGCTAAAGAGAGCTCCATGGTTATAAATCTCCCTGGAGCCACTTGCACGCACAGCCTTCATGTTAATGTACCATGACAATCTTTTCCCTTTCCTTTTAGCAAATGAAGGGTGAAGGTGTATAAACTGGAGTTTCTGAGGTCACTGGCTCACAGAGCTAGGGATATGACATATGCTTTGCATTGCTTTAAACTCCAAATCCCAAGCCTGTGGGGACATTCTTGTTCAGCGCTGGGCTCCCTCCCGCTCCTCCCATCTAAGTTGTCTAACGCTCTTTCGGATGGGATGCCTCACACTCGTGCATATCGGGAGCAACTTTGTTAAAGCCAGCGAAGCTATTTTCATAAGTGTGAAAGCAACATAAATAAGAATGTCACTGGGCCTCACAATTCGAAAATAAACCATTTCTGGCAGGAGCAACAGCTTTGTTTTGTTTTGTTTTTCTGAGACTACTTATTCTCTTGAAAGAAAGAACACAAAGTATTCAGACTGCTTCACTTAAAATTCTATGCAAAGAGACCTTGTGACACACAGGCTGACATCACAGTTAAGCAGGAAATCCTTTTAAATATCACATCCTTACTTGCCCCCAGCTTTCTTCTCACCCTCTTCGCCTTCTTCTCACCCCCTACTTCCCCGTGCAGGATTTTCAGGAAAGTGTTGCATTTCTGTCTCATAAGGCTGGGAGCATAACCAGAATATTCCCCTACTTTCCCAAAATCAAGAACTTTCCTCAGCCCTTCCTTTCAAGGGTACATTTAACCCCTATCAAAGCTGAAAATTAAGAACATGCTTAACTTTTACACATACTGAAGTATGTGTTTGGGAGTTCCAGAAAAGGGAGCTCAGGTCACAGTATTTTTGAGGAAAACCAGTCTTAGGTATAAAAATCCCTAAAGCTCTCAGAATGACCTGGCAGCACTGGAATCAGCACAATATTGCCTCTTCCCGTTAAGCAGCCATTCACATCAAACAGTTGCAAAGGAGATCCTAAGCTAATTTTCCTTCAGATGCTTTTGGTTCCTTCCAGGAACAGTGTTTTTGCAGGCTGCGAATTTAAGGTAAGAAATTTCAAAAGGGTTCAGCTCTCGCCTATATATGAAAAAGTGACAGGACTCTAAAAGATTTACAGAGGAGGAGGCTGCTCAGTTTTCATTTAGGCCATTGAACATGTAACTGCGGTTTGTCTCGAAGAGAACAAAAAAACCCCACAATTGGCTTCAAAGGAATTTAGTGTTATTTTTCTTTTTCCTACCTAACACAAAACACGCTCTTTGACATAGAAGGGACCCTATTTCAAGCACATTTAAAAGCAGAAAAGACAGCCAGCTGGATTAAAAACAAAAAACCAAAAACACACACACAAACCAGAGAGGAGGAGTATGAATGGCACATTTTTATCCAAGAGCCCACTTGTGAGGAAATTCAGCTTCAAGTCCCTCCTCTGGTGAAAGGACACTGAACACAGCGAGAAGCCTGCCCGTCCCAGCTCACAACAGAGCATCCTGGAAAGAGCTGCTCTCGAATCCCCTCCTGTTAACGTGAAAGCATTGCACTCGAACGGCAGTTTGCTAGGCAAAGGTGTGGAGAGCACCTTCACACCTCATGACTGAGCACCTTGCAGGTCCAGCCGGGATCCAAACCACATACGAACCTGTTGCTCTGAAAACGCCCCAGGTCTATTCTGCAGGGCACTTACACATTTATATGGCCCCGAGGAAGACTCGCGCTTAGGCCAACTTGATTAATTCCTGAGTTTTTGTAGAGAGCAAAACAGAGCGCTGCAGCTCTAAGATAGCAAATTGTTCATCTAAATTCACTTCTGGAAACAGTGTTTGAAATACAAGGAATTAGTTGCTTTCTAGCTGGTTAGACGAAGGCTGCTAGCATTGCTTGGACATGGAGAGAGGCTCCAAGCGTTATGAAGAGAGAAGTTACAATTCAGAGGGGATTTTTCTAAAGGATTCATCATAATTCTCCCACAGAAAGCCCGTGATGAAACTCCCACTGAACTAAATGAGAAGAGAGTTAGGCCAGCAGCAAACGGTTTAGAAAAGCTTCTATTCACACAGGAGACCGATAAAATGGTAGTGTGGTGCGACAAAGCCTGACTCAGTGCTTGGCTACATGTGTTGGGGATGAGAAAAGTTGTATCTCATTGAACACTGCAGAGAAATTGTTGCTCAAAAGGATGCAGGAGCTGCTGAACAGTTTTCAGTGAGCGGATTCATCAAGGAACCAATGGTGATGAACCAATCTCATCCAGTGTCCCAGGTGGGACTCCAGCAGGACTTGTCCCAGGCTCCAGAGCGAGGTCTTCTCTTGCCCTCTCCTCCAGGCAACATTTGAGCTGACAGTGGTGATGGCAGCTCCCAAGGCACCTGAAGGAGGAGGACAGGATGGAGGTGGAAAAAGGAGAAACAGCTTAGTTTTTCCTCAGCTATCAACAACAGCTGACTTCCTTCAGTAGTTTGCCTTGGGAATACTAGCCAGAGATTTTCCCTTCGCTTTACATAACTCAGTTTTAAACATTCGCCCTTCCAGCCCATCTCTTGCCTTTGCTGAGCCCTGTTCCCAGGAGGGACCCACAGCACGCAGACATGCTCAGGGCGGTGAGCTCCCAGGGGCTGTAGCAGGCGTTTCACTGCACAGCCTCATCCCGTGGGCACTGCGGAGCCAGACAGCGATGGGAGCTCCTGAAGCGCATGGGACATTTCCACTTTCAAAGCATGCTCATCCAGGTAAGAGCAAGAAAGCAGGAGATTTGCAAAGCCCTCCCCAGCTGCTCTAGGCTCTGAGACAGAGCTTAAAGTGACGAAATTATAGTGTGTGTTATGACCGTGGGCCATCAAGCTTACTGGAAACCATCTTGGATAAGAGGACGGTGGAGAACTTCTCCAAAAGCTCTTTTGTAAACTTGATGCTTTCCCCTGCCATCACCCTGCATCTGTCTGTCACAGCTGCGGGACATTTATTCTGCACTCTGCCATAGGAGGAGGAACATTTACCTCTCCCAGATCCAAAAACCTGAAGCAGTTTTTCTTAGCCCTTTCAAGTGCTCTTGAATGGTCATTTGTGGTGGGGAGATACGACACTGGAGCCCCACAGAAATTCCTATTCAGGCAAACTGAAATCAGTTGTTCCTAATTGGTAATGGTGCCAGTGGGGATGGGTTTTGCCTCCTGCCAATGGACACCTTGCTGCAAAGATGCCAGATAAGGCCTGTAGGGAGTCTCAGTAAATACGTATCTCACATATGGTTCTAATGTAATTTATTGATTGCTTTCCTGCTCCCTGGTCTGGAATCAGACAGAAGTAAAAATCTAGTTACCCAGTAGATGGCACTACCTGTTTCACTGAACTTTTTGCGGTTAGTACAAAATCAGCTCACATAGCCCACAGAGCTGCAGAGTCCTAGAAAACACCAACTCTGGAGTCTAGCATGAGAGCTCAGCAAGCCAGGCTCAACGGAGAAATCCCAGGCTTCCAAAAGAGAGAAAAGATGCACCAACTTTTAAAACAGCATGGACATGAAGACAACTGCAAGTAAGGGGCAGCTGCCCTCTGCGTGCCCCGAGGCTACGTCTGGAGCTGTGCGGGGCAGCACACACAGTGCAACACCTCCGCAGTGCTGGAGCCATGCAAGACGCCAGCGAGGCATCAGCAGCCCTGTCCCACACGGCCTGGAAACCTAGCTCCTGCTCAGGGCTGATGGCTCCCAGGGCCTCCCAGCTGTCATCTTCCCCTGGGTGGTGTTGAGTCAACAGACACACACAAATACACACACACACACACACACACACACACACACAAAAAAAAAAAAAACCCTGTAACTATTATTTTCCATAAGGATTTTAAAATTGAGCATAGGCTTCGTATCAATTTACTCGGTAGACTGGCAGTTGTCTAAACACACAGCAGGCTGAGAAAGACGGTTTTTCTCAAAGAGAATAAACTCTAATTAATTGCAGTGGGGAACAGCAACATGCGCTAGTGTTTGAGAAGAGAAAAGCCAGGCTACGGGCAGCAGGAAGGCTGGTATTGTTGAGACGTGGTGTCCCAGGGGATTTGGTCACCATTTCCAGCTCAGACATGAGGTCTGCGTGACACTGAGCAATGCATACCGCCCCTGCGAGGCTTAATTCGGTGCCATTTTTCACCGCAGGGGTCAGAGGTGGGGGTGCATGGCGTGTCACAGCCGGTCTGTGCGTGTGCTGAGTTGTACATGCTGTGTCTGGTGCCTCCCGAACAATTGCCACAGTCTGGCCTCAGCTCCGCTTTTCCAACACAAGCCTAAAATTGCAAATGGCTGCAGCCCATCTGCTTAGCAATACTGGTCATAACAAGCACTCGAGTCTTATTCCTTGGCTTTTCTTTGGATATAAAACCTGGTACAGAGTCCTGTCCCCTTATTTAGAGTGCCCCATGGGACTGCTCTTAGGAATCGGACAAGCCCCCTCCATCAGCTGGTTTGTCCTGCCATGACAATTCCTCCTTAGAGGCATTATCTGGTCCTTGCTGGTCAGAATTAAAAGGCAAACTCTTGAAGCTGATGTCAAGCTCTGGACATGCGCAGAAAATGTGCTACCTACAAATAGCTTTAACCAGCTGGGAAGGAAGAGGGAGATGATTACTTGCCTTTTGCCAAATGGGAAGAGCTTGCACTTCATAATGGTGTGCGGGACCATGAGTACCTCGGTACACATGCAGGAGTGATTTCTCAAGTCCAACTCTTGCCTGCTTTTCACTCCAGAACTGGGAAAACCTTTCCCCCACCCCTTTTCCCTAAATAGACCCAAATGCACTGTTTTGGGCATACCAGTTTGATAAGCTTAAAAAAGGTGTGTATTCCCCCTTGTACCACAACAAAACAAAGGATGAAGGTCAGATTCAGGAGAATATTTGCATTGTGATTCTTCTCAGCTTCCAAGCATTATGCACAGAAGCAGTACAAAATTAAGATAGAAACCCAACATAGCTAAATCAGATTTATACCAAGCATCCAGTTGTTCTGCATCAGCAACAAGAACTCTTATTTTATTAGGGCTTTTCATCTGTTTCCTAATTAGAATTTGCTAGGAGAAGAAAACTATAAAGATAATGGCCTATTTCTAGTTTTACTCCTCATTTCCAGTGCTGCCTGGAGATCTGTGCATCTGTTACCTCAGTAGCTGGGGTCATTAGTTCCTCAAGACTTCATGGCATGCTTTCCAGCCCTTGAATGTTTGAACAAACTTTCACACAGGAAGAGACCAGAAGAGGAGGTAAGATCATCTAGTCAGCCCTCCTGTGGATCCAGGCTATTAAAAGTTTCACCCAATCCCTCCCTCTAATACCCAAAATTCTGCAGATAGCATTTCAGTCCTCAGGAGGCTAAGCTGTGCACAGGCAGATGATAGGACAATCCTCCAAATATGAGATTTTCTCGGTGGCAGAAAAATATTTTGGGGTCACTTGAGCTTATCTGGCCAACAGGCAAGCTATGCTTGTTATTCAAATGAAGACAAAAACTGCCAAGAACCTGTTCACTCCCACCCTAGATGAATTCCTTCCCTTTCCCAACTCTGGCAGTCACTATGGCCCCAAGCACATGGTCAAGACTTGCCAATGCCACTCTGGGCAGCAGAGGCCATGTATTTGCTGCACCTCCCTCGCCTGTTAAGCACCCAGAAGAATTTCATCCACTGATAGCATTTTCCTTAGAGGCTGGATTACAGCTGACTTTTTAAAGAACTATCTAATCCCATTTTAAAGCCCTTGAGCACTGGTGAGTCCCAGACCTGCTCTGCTGCACTATTCAATTACTGTCACAGCCAGGTGTCTGCTGAGAGCAGTGACTATTCCCTGTGTGCCAAAGGGAGGCTGCTGGCTGGAAGTAGACTCCTGGTGGAAAATCTCATTTTCAGGGGACAACAAGTCATTAACTTACCTTAGGAAAATAATCTGGCTTCAGCTGTGTGGTTTTTGCCAACATCTATAGAGCAGTTACACTGTTTTCCCCCTTGTTTCTGATGATGGAGTCCATATTTACATTGACAGTCTGCATTTGTTTTTAATAAACATTTGCAGGATGTCTCTGTTTCACTCCGAATCTTTCTGACTGATCCAGCAGTTAATTCTCTAATTTCACGGCCTGTGTGTAGGCAGCTGATGACTTTCCGGAGCTGAGATTGCAATTTATGCAGTGCTGAAGGTCATGCTGCAATGCTCTTTCCCCAAAGGACCCTACCTGCCACAGATAGCACTTTTCAGTCCTTCTCCTTCTAGTTTTTGGGTTTTACTCCACACAGGGACTGGTTAGATGCCTTCTCCATTTGCAGTATCCCATGTCAACTCCCACAGACTCCCTTATTCCTTCTTCTACATCTGTCTTTTGACTGGCAAGGCATCCTCTATGTCTTGTAGGCAATATTGCTGCTTGCAGTGGCAGCCACCAGCCCAGGACCAAAACCACCACTTGGAAGACCACTGGTAGGACTGAGCACGGCCTGCTGTTAGAGGGACATAATGCAATCATCTGTCCCCAAATTCTGCCTATTCTCAGGACACATTCTGTGCTAAGTTCACTAAATATTTCAATTGGCAGGCAACCATTGCAATTTCTGCTTTTCTACTCATGCCTGACTGCGTTCAGGGAATATCCCTGTTCACAGGCATCCTTCTAAGGACTGGTTCTTTTCTCACCCTAAATCTGCTGCTGGTCCCATCTCCATCTTCCTACAGCACAAGAGACCTTGTGCTGTTTGCTTTTCCCTTCTGTGTCCTATGTCATTTTCTGTTCAATGACGACGAGAATCTTCTTGCCTCCATTTTGTCTCTCAAAGGCTCCTCTTGCTCTCAAGAGCTTATTCCTTTCCCTTTGACTCTAGATTGCCTACAAACTGTCACCCCATACCCCTCCTATCTCCAAATCCCATGTGAAGTTCCCAGCCCCATCACTGGGAGGCAAAGCCATACCCTCTCTGTAAATCTGACTGCCAGAGATTAGCCAAATGCATGGTATCCTCTGAAGTATAGCTACAGTGATTACAAGGGGACTGGTTTTCTGGGAGCAAGGTTAACAGATCTGATGTTCCTTTCACTTACACAAATTTCGTAATAGAATAGCTCCCCTGAGCGGACCTGTGATGTATGCCGGGTGAGAGAAAGAAGATGCTTATCCATGCCCATGACTTTATCTCTCCATTTCATCCCAGACAGAATTTATGCTGTGCCACAAGCCCACCATCTCCTGAGCCTGCTTAATGCATACACAGTAGATGAAATGTCGGAGTCAGCCCTTTGATTCATTTCAGTCATGTTCTACTACCTTCCCAGAAGACAAGAAATTTATGTGTACTCTGGAGGACAGGTCAGAGAGAGAACAAATGTAACCTGCCTTCAGTAAAAAGAGATTGCTCCTGGCAAAGCAAAGGAATATATTATTTTTTGGTTCTAACATCTGATGGGATTTCTACCAGGTGATGAAGATGCAAAGGGGAGGACAAGCTTATTTCTTTCAAAGAGCTCCAGCAACAAAATATCCCAAAGAAGGGGAAAATGGAGAAACCATCACACGAGTCAGTTCAACCTTGGGACAAGTCAGCAGCAGTAAAATTACAACAAGAAAAGGCAAATCTTTACTAGCATAAATCAAAAAACAATAAAACAAGGCAAAGATAACAAAAAGGCAATCTGAGCTCAGGTCCCCCTACTCTTCAGTCACTAGCAAGGGAATCCAGCCTCCAACCTTTGTTTCTTGGATGGTGTTATGTTCCAGCCAAAGCAGAGTCCAGCACTTACTGTTCATGCGTATATATAGAAAAATTCTCTATCAAGGAGTCTGCCAAAAGACAAGACCAGTGAAGGTTTATAATCTATGTTTTGCAGATATGAAACTGAAGCACAGAGCAACAACATGATTTGACCAGGATGATGCAGAGAAAACATCCACAGTCATGAAATACTGATTTAAATGTTGGCTTAAAATACCGTCTTGAGATAAGGAGAATGTATGAGAATCATGGAGCTATGCCAATGGAAACCATGAGAATAACTAGACAAATCAAGCCTACAACATGTCCTCCTAACACTGTTTTCAGCTAATGCAGATGTTAAGATCCCATTCTTTCCTAATGCCAAGATAGTACAGGCTTATAGTGACATTTCCTTTCTCTGGAGAGGCTTTGAAATCACTGAGCCATCTGTCTGCTGCCATCTGTTGTTGCCTTGGAAATGAATTTGTCAGGTCAGTTGGAAACAGGTTTCAAATAAACCACTGCTCTGAAAGATAATGCACAACTGCAGTTAGTGATGTCATCCTCCCATCATGGTGCATCTGCTTCCCAGGAATTCCCAGCTGGCCTGTCTTTGTTCTGCATGGAGAGCGTTCACCTTCTCCAGTAGGACCACTGCTGCTCATCTGCACCTCCCCACTGAGCTACTGGTTGGCACACAAGTGCATTTTGCATCCCACCCACATATATTTCCCCATGGCCCTCTCTTCTTGCCACCTTCATCCAGACATTACTCACACACAATGGCAGGGGACAGGCTCATGGTTCGTGTTTGATGCATTCACAGTGCTCAGGCAGTGGCTGGCCTCTGCCATGTGCCCCTTGTCCATTTGATACTGTATTTAGGGGTTTCCTCAGGAGGATGAGAAGGAAGGTGGTGCTTTCTAGTCCTCAGCTATATTCACGAAGTTTTATGACAGATGTCCCAGTTGCTTCATAAATCAAATAGGAAACTGACAGAACTCAAAGAACAGGTCGGTCTTTCAGGCATGGTACTGAAGGCAGCCAGCGGAGACAGATGAGAGCTGAAACAGACAGTGGATCCAGCAGATGAGAGGAGGATCATGCTTGGAGCATACGAGTGGTGTGCGAAGCCTGGGCAAGCCCCTCTGGTTCCCAGCAGGAGAGAGGCAGACGTGCCACCCAGCCAGAGCATGAGGCTGCAGGGTGGAGAGTCCCCAGCTCAACAAGCCTCTTCCCTGAGGAGAGGATGGTGGAAAAAAGCTGTTTGTACATGTTACTGTACTAAGCAGGCACCCTGTCTGGTGCTTGTATCCTTGAGCCTCTGCATCTGCTGGAGAAAAGAGAGGAGCATGGAAGAACAGAGGGGAGCATGAGTCTGCCTTTTCCTGCACCATATATAGCCCTGCACTTTGGGCCAAGTCACTGTGCCAGAGCTGCCCGCAAGGGCACTTCCAGGATGAGGATCCAGCCCATGCAGGGGCCAGCTATGGACCAAGCTGAGTGCATTACACGCTCATAAGCAGTAGCATGGTTAGATCAACCTGGAGCTTACCAAGGGCTCAACACTCCATGGGAAGCTGTACAGGCTTGCACAGGCCACCCTGCTGGTTCATATTGTCCCAGAGTGCTGGCGGCAGTGCTCATGCTACCCAAGGTATGTGTGCACAGGCTGGAGCAACAGCTCTGCACACCCTTGCAGTGTAAATCTACTTATGCTGCACAAACTCACCTGCAAGTGAGCAGCAGGGCCAGCTCCTGTCTAGGAAGACATGTACAAAACCATGTACAAGCTGAACCCTGAGGTAAATAGTCCTTTAAAATATGTGTAGGACCATTCCAAATGGCTTTTTTTATTATGCACATCCTTTGCAAGGGTGAGCTACTGCATCTCTTCTCAGATAGTGGTTAGATCCAAAAAAACGATCAGCAGGCAGAGAAACTTCTCATATTTCTTCTGGGCACAAATCAGACTGTTCCCAAACTGAATTTGAAAGTAGGTTTAGGTACAATCCCAAACAGGTGGTGACACATGAACTGCTACCTCCTGGAAGATGGGCAATTGCTGGTTCTTTCCTTTGAGTCATATTGCTTTACTGTTACCGCACAAAAATTCAACCCACTCAGGTTCAGCTACTCCATCTGCAAAGGAAGGGAAAGAGGAACTGTACTCAGGGTGAGTACTCCTTCTATTCCTACTTACTTGCAGTAAGAAAATAGGAATCTTCTTTTAATTCCCTTTGCCTGGACTCAGGATCTGCACAGAAAAGGCAGCAATGCTGATCGAAGTGGGGACAGATTACTGTTTTGCACAGAAGTGAAGTCCTAGACACAATCCCAGCTTGCTGCAAATGCAAAAGGGCCATCTGAGTTGATCATATAAATACATTGATGGTGCACTTCCTGCAGAGGAGAGCAGAGTGGAACAGACAATTCCCAGCGAATAATGTGAGCAGAATATTTTCTGGTGGGTCACATCATTTGACCTACAGCTTGCTTCCCCGACACATACAGAATTCTAAAGGGAGAGGCGTTCTTCTACCACAAAAAGGTATGGAAAGGAGACAGTGCCTGTTGTGTAGAGTTAGAACAATTTAAAATTGCATTTTTATGCCCTAATTTGCACTTATAAATCAGAACACTCCACTTCCTTCCCCCAAGCGCACACTGAATAGATGAGCTGGCTGTGGGCAGGGCAGGGAGAGAATTGAACAGTAAGTAATGGAGAAACGCAGCTCTAGGCTGGGATCCCACTGGGCCAGAGGAGCCGTGTCAGTTTGCCCCTGCAGAGAGCCTGGGCTACATTTTTCAGGAATTACAAGTATCTTGGATGACTGAAATCCCGGTTTGAAGATGAGAGGGGCACCTCAGTCCTCGAAGCTGAGGCTCCAGAAATCTGAACACACTGGACTCGCATGGTTCCCTCCAACATTTAGGTGCCTGATCCCCTCTGGGATCAGTTTTCAAGTTCGGGACTATTTGAAGACCCAGGTAAAACCTGTCTGTGACAGTGCCTTGTTCAGCATAGTTTGTCTTCTGCACCGTGGAAGTCAGGATCATCCACATGGATGCTCTTCCCATCAGGCCAGGAGTTAAAAACAGGTGTGTTTGCTTTTTTTCTTTTTTCAAAAGAAGTGCCTTAGCCTCCTGGGAGAAAGGGGAGCTCAAAGCTGACAACCAGAACAGCAAAAAGCGCCCTGATATGTTTAAGGTCAGCCTGCAAATCTGGCCAGTTCTTTTTTCTTGCTGGCTTACCCGCTCAGCTCGGCGTGCCATTCCCCAGGGCCCGTGTCTGAGGGCCCCGCTCTCTTCAGGAGTCACGTGAGTGTTTGACTCGGTGCTGAAGAGACACAGGTCACTGTCCTCCCACTCCACCAGTGAAGTGTTGTGTGACTCAGGAGCTATGGGGAAAGAAAACACCTTTTATTTCTGAAATAGGAGGCAGGTGAAGTTGAAGAGGTCCCAGTAGTTAGCATAGCATATGCTGCTGTTATCCGGAAGAGAGAGTGGGTGTCTATATAGCAAAATGAGAATGCTATCCAGTTGAAGCTATTTCAGGATATAGATGAAGACCTGACTTGTTGACTTGTGTATCCTGCTGAAGCTTCTTTGGAGTGAATGAAACAGCATCAACTTCTACTCTCCTATACACAGACAAGCACCTTTCTGCCTCAAGCTTTATTACCCATCCCACCCTCTTAAGCAAAATACTTTTCTCTTCCTAATCCACATCCCCAGTCTGTTACTGAATTGTTCTGTTTCCTCTGACTTGTGATGACTCCTTTTCTTCAGCACACATTCACGTAGTCACTTCCCTTTTTTGCTGCCTTACCAGTTGGCAAACTCGCATTCAATTTGCTGTCTATGCAACATGCCGGTATTTCTTGATGCTTTGCTGCTTCCAGACAAGTTTCCTGCCCTGCTAAGTATCACTGAATGTCTTTCTCTTCACTGGGTTTGTTCTTTTGTTTTGTATTCTCATCCTGAGATAGGTTTTAGAACATCTTCTTTACAAGTCATTCAGAGTGTGGAAAATCTGTCTTCCAGAGAAAGGCTTAAGAAGCTCATTCTGTTTAGCTTACACAAGGGAAGACAGAGTGACTCAGTCACAGGTTATGTGCTTTGGGAGCTGACTTCCAGAAGCTGAGGTCTTGTTAATCAGGAAAAAAAAAACCACCAAACACTCACACAAAAATAACCCAAACCACAACTCTCCCTGCCTCCTTCCTCCCCACAATGAATAAGCTCAAACCTGAATTCAGAGACTAGAGTGCAAACATGTGACTGCTCTAATTAGTCCCTGGAATGATGCCCCAGGCATACAGAAGAGTCTTGAAGATTTTAAAACAAAGCAAGGTGTCTCAGAGGTGCTCTGGCTCAGCCAGAAGGTGAGGGTTTCCTGCAGGGTTTTCCAGGTGCGATTTTGTATTCTGAGCTGTGCAAGTCAAAGAAACAAAAGCAGCAGTCCCTCGTGGCAGCCTGGTGAGTGACGTCTCTACCCTTGCCTCCACCTGCATTCATTTCTCTGGCTGTTCACGTCGTCCCATCTTCCCTACATTCAGAGCTTTATACCCTGTTGCAGACAGGAAGCAAGAAGGCCACTTTAATTGATTAGGTGGTAGCTAAAGGGCCCCTCACCCAAATGTGAATCAGACTGGCTGGCAGCATCAGTAAGGTGAGAGCAAATATCACAGCTCTCAAAGAGTTACCCATCTGCAGTCACATACTTCAGGAGGAATTTCGACCGAGACAAGCTTTATGATAGCTTTTTCTATTCCAGTATTTGCAATGTCAACTGAAAGCTAGAGATGACAGCAATGAAGGGCTGAACAGCTCAGAGGTATAATTGGATATGAAATGAGAATTGGTTTTGATATAAAAGGATATCTCAGCTGCATGCCCCCATATCCTTACTGTGCTCTCACCCTCTCCCCAGATCTCTTTATTGTTGCCTTTTATGGAGGAACTGAATCAGAGCTCCATCTTCTTTATTGTGTCTGGGCACTGATTGCTTTGATCATGTTGAAGTGTGGTATTGCACTAATGATCGCTAAACCCCACCTTTGATGTTGGTTGTGAATGTGCTGCTTTGCCAGTGGAGAGAACTTAAATGCTTTTGTTTTCTGATTATTGTCTGTCATGTTTAGAAACAACAACAGCAAGGCAGGGAAAGAAAGTGTGAATACTTAACAGAATGAAAAACTCTGCTGCTGCCAGGCTCCCAGCATGGTCTGCGGGGCAGTTTCTGCTGAGACAAGGCTGAATGCTTCATCCCATGCTGAACTGTGGCCATGGTGCCACGGAGTTGCTTTGCCCTGGGGAAGCAAAGCAGGCAGGCTGATGTGGAAGACTGCTGCAAAAGCAACGTGCCACAACTCCATGGGGATGCGATGCACCCAGCTTGATGCACCCTTCCTGGGGCAATGACTGACATGGAGAGAGCCAGGAGCTATAGGTCTTTCCCCACTGCTCCCCAGCACAGCTATGTATTGCCTGGCCACGATCCAGCCCTTTTCAGTCTGTTTTGCTCTAATCTGTCTTGGCATTTACACTTTGCTTATTCCCATTGTATCCAACTGCTTTACAGTGTCTGCAAGTCTACGCTATGGCTAGATCTGTCACCAGTGAAAAAGGGCATTGTTTCAAGAGCACCCATTACTTGCATCTATTTAAATAGTCCTGATGGACAGAGCTGCAGAAGGCACAGCACAGTCCCTGGGTCCTGCAGGACCAGTGAAATGTGTGCGCTGCAAACAGCTTACGTGATGTAGCTCTTCCCTTTGGTTACTACTGCAGTGGACTGCAGTCCACTGATCACATTTACAATAGCTGAAGTCTGGCCTCAGCCTCTGTTTCTTTCATGCCCTCTGTGTCTGGAGCCTTTGTGAGTTAGTCACAGATGGCTACAAGGAGAAGCAGTGCCCCTAAGGATGGTGATGGTGACGGAGAGCTCATGTTCATCACAGCATGGTCTGAGCCGCTCCTGCAGCTCTTGTGAGTTTCACAGGCTCAGCATGTCAACAAACCCTAGATATCCTTGTTTTAAGGGGTCCTTCCTCCTTGTTGCAGCAAGACCTTTCTCCATCATCTTGCTGCTGTAGATTTACAGATGTCGCCAGGACCATTTAAACTGCAAGATAGGTCTTTCAAGTTAAGGGAGACTGAGACTTTCCTTGCCACAGTCTGGCTGTTTCTTGTGTTGCAGGAAGGATGTTTATCACTGACTCCAGTGCAGTCAGGATGCAGCAATCAGTCACCTCAGAGAAAGCAGAGCCCTATCATATGAAAGTGCAGTAAGGCAACAGTAGGAATCAAGCAAAAGATCTAGACTGCCTAACAGCTCCTTTTCTTGCCATAGTAAATCCTTCCAACAATTTTAAACGTGCCCTGCCTCATTTGGTTATGTCAGTTGCCCAGGTCCTGTCATGTCATACACACCAACTTTTAGATCTGTCATCTCAAATAACTTTTTTCAAAGCCATCTTGATGAAGGGCAGTACTGGTGTTCCCGTATGCCCATAAATATTTAACACTAGAGAATTGTTAACTTTTTGATAAAAATATCTTTAGAAAGACACTGAAAATGGCTGAGTTTTTTTTTTTTTTTAATCTATTTTAAGGACAGTAAGCTTGCTTCACTAATGTATTTACAGTATCAAATGTCAGGAATAGTTTCTGTGCTGTGCTTTCCTTAGCATGACATGCAGCATGTACAGCAAACCAATATAAACACATTACACATGTGATATGCTCATATTAGAGGTGCCTGAACATTATCAGCCAGAACATTTTCCTAGCACAATTATGCCAGTTATCAAAAAGTAGATTTTTTCCAAAGGAAAACAGTGATTTTGGTGACAGTAAAAACAAAGCTATTTAGCAGGAAAGGACAGTATTTGGACTCAGGAGACCTGTGCTTCTATTGACTACCTTAGTGTCCTGCTGATGGACCTTTGGCAAGTCTATTTCCTGCCTTGACTCTCAGTTCTCCCCCAAAGAAATTGGTGATAGGGCTGTTCTGTAAAGTATTTGAAATCAGTTGGTTAAAAATGGCTATCTCAGAGACCAGAATTTTTAGCGTTGCTGTGACAACATTACTCAAAGAGGGAAACCTGAGACTAAATATTTCCTAGACTCAAAGTCTCAGTGTGGTCTGTTCAGTATCCATATTTGGACTTTACAGAAGACTTCCAAATAAAAGTGCTGCCTTAATGGCAAGCATAGTTACTCACTGATACACTGTATGTGAAAGGTTGCTCGTGGGATGAAAAGGTCAGAACAGCATGGACACCCTGCCTTTTGCCCATGCTCCTCCTGCCTGTTGCATCCTCTCTATCGTCTTCTTGTGGCGAGTATATTCCCCTGGTAGCCCTCACCTGGCAGCCTCTCAAAGGGTGGGCAAGAAGGGCAGCACACATCCAGAGCAGGAGCCCTCTATAAAGGAGCTGACACTCCTTGTACTGATCCCACTGTTTGACAGGCAGGATGTCTGATACTCCTAAAAGAGAGAGTCTGGATTAGCTTGCCTGTATTGAACACCATCTTTCCTGTGTCCCCGGTTGATTGTAGTGGAAGAAGAGGTTTGACACACACTATTGGGAAGTTCAGAGGTGGTCTTCGGATGGAATTTCAAGAAAGAAGGAACAGGGAAGGGCGTGAGATGAGAAATGGATTGGTGAGAGTCGGGACCAGATAACCAAGAGTCATATTCTTGTCTAGATTGGTGTAAACCTGCAGGAGATGGTTAGATGAAGGTAAAGCCTCACTTGCCACTTTAGCTGAGCCTAGCCACCTAAGTAATCATATCAGAACAGTTCACCTCACCCTTTTTCATCTGACAGCTATCCTTACAGCTGGGGGAACTTCCAGAGAGGTCATAAAACCCCTCTTCTGGACTCAGTTATGAGTTTCTTGCACATTGAAAAAGAACCTGTTCTCCAGCCCTCCTGCACTCAGAGTCACCAGATGCTAAAGCCTCCAGGTGAGTCATAGAAACTAAAGCATCCAGGTCAGCCTCAGAAACTAGCATGGTATTCCTGCCTAATGCCTGGAAGAGGTGTTGTGGTTGCAGCAAAGGGACAGAGGAACCAGGGGAGAAATAATGCCCATGTTGTGTGTTCTGTGAGGAGTCACAGGAGACCTCTCCCGCTTTCTAGACCTTGCTGAGAGATTGCCACAGGATGGGACTGACCTTGTGTTTAGGAGTAATGGAGAGGACTTTTCCCACCAGTCCACTACATTCACCCCAGAACTACATACCTCTCACCTTTTACAGTTACTTGCCATGCCACATACCTGAGGAGATGTGAAGCAAGCCAGGCATGTGCAATATCAATTTATACTCTTTCAGGCACACTGCAGACATGATTTCCTGGCAGGTGTATGTTAGAGAGCTACCAGCAGCTGCCAGGCTGTAGGGGAGAGTTCTTGGGTTCACTGGGCTGGGGAAGCTGCCATGTCTCAATGCACAAATGAAGGCTTCTAGCCTCTTCTGCAGAGCAGCATGCCCTTGTGTGTTCATTAACATCTGATTGGGGGGGGTTGGCCCCCGTATTGAGCTGCACAATGAACCTAGGTATTTTGTCTGTCTCTTTTGCCTGTCTGGGACCATTTCAGAAAGCAGAACGCGATGGTATTATCAGACTCCAGCACATGGCATGGCCAAGCCGTGGTCCTGCCACTGCTTGGCTGTCATGGTAGTGTCCAGATGACCTCCAAGTCCAGGTTTTTTTGGGGGGAAGACACAGAGAAATGTGCTTTTCAGTTGTTCTTGCAAGACTCAGAGCTTTTATTCTGTGCAGATGTTTATATTAGTGTAATGTTAACAGGCCTCAGAGCCTGGTAGGGTTGCTTCAGATATTGCACAAGCAACTGTCAATCCTGAAGTTGGACAGTACCTTAGGGCAGGGATGCAACCTCCCTCTCCAGGTGTCCTTCATTCCCAGAGCATCCCTCAGAGACCTGCTTGCCCCTCATCCCCGCTGTCCCCAAGAGCTCCTCAGCACCGCTGGCATCCTCAGTCTCACAGTCTGCAGCCTTTCTCAGCTGACTGCAGAAGTGCTGCACTGCTCACCCCAGCTGCTGCCTGGGCCTGCTACTTTCATGGCATGGGGTAAGGAGTGGTAGAAGCTAAAAGGGTGGAGGACAGCTGTCTTTCACTCAAGGCAGAAAAGGGAATACTACATCTTAGGAAGAGGTCAGACCTGTACAATATCACCAGTCATTCACTGGAAGGGCCAATCAGAGGCTCCAAAGTCCCTCTCTGTCTCTCAGGGACTCCTGCCCCCCTCACTGTTATGATCCCATTTCCTTGCTGAGGCACAGGAGAAGTTGAACAGAAGGGCTGAGAGTCCCCCAGCCACACAGGCAGACTCTTGTAGCCCAGCAAGAGCACAGCTCGCCACTCACTGACCATTGACCTGCAACGGGAAGGGGAACATCTGTCAAGTCCTCCAAAAACTGTGGCAGCCGTGCTGCCAGGCCAGTGGTGTCAGAGACCGGCCCTGAATTGTGCCAGTTACTCCATCTGCTGTGCAAAAGGTTAAAGGAGGCTATAACTGTGTCCCCTGGCCTCCACACCCATGCATGCAAGCTCTTGAAGATGGCTGCCCACGCTTTCCAGCCTCCCTTATCAATAGTTGCAAGAAAGAGAGATGTGGTGCTGTACACCAGGGTTGTACATCAACACTGAGAGCTCTGCTTGCTCCCAGAGTGCCCTAATGCTCCTGCTTCCAAAAAAACAACAACCAGCAAACCCTGGGCTTCATCATGGAAAGTCCCTGGCTTGTAGGGAGCCACAACATGGCATTTTGATGCAAAAATGAACCAAAAGTCAGGCCCAGAGGGATAGTACCCCCCAGCATGTTGTATGCCTCTCTTTTGTGTACTCGTGCAAGCAACCCACACTCTCTGCTTCACTCCCTGAAGCTTTCAGATCTCTGTTTCTCCATGTCAGCCCTTTCCTAACAAAAGTGGCAACACTCGCCCTTCATCCACCTTTTCAAAGGTGTCCCTAACAACTGGTGGACAGATTTGGAAATGGAGGGCTCTTCAAGGAGAGAGAGTCCAAAAAGAAGAGTTGGGAGGAAGAACCATTGCAAACTTTTACTCAATACGTGAAATGGCTGAATACAATTTCTGTGTCTGTGGAAGGAATCAGGGTGTTTCTGTTAGCATCACCATGCACTGAGAGGGCCTGACACAAATGGGAAGGGAAGAAAGAGAGGAAGTGTAATGACTCCAAGGTTAGGAATCCATCTGCAAGTGCATGGTAAGAAAACTACCATTTTATACATGAAACAAGGAACAAAAGGAAGGGCTGTCTATGAAGGAACCTGGTCACAAAGACCTAAGGAGCTACAGTCTTAGGGTAGGAAAGAGTGAGGATTCAAATACCTGGGCAGCTCTTCTTCTCTTTGCTGCAGATACTGCAAATTTACCACACTCTGTATAGCATCAGGCACATCAACAAGTGGTCAAAACTTGGTTGACAGTCTAGAAAAATCATCTGCTGTGCAGAAAGGATTGGGATGTGAAACTGCATCATGCAGATACAAACTTAGCATGCTCAAAGCACGGTAATGGACTTGAAAGCTTTAAGGCATGATTGTGTGAACTCAGCCCATGTTATAGCATGAACAGGACGGGTGAGCTACTGGAATTTATTCCAACTGCAGTCCTGGGAGAAAGCATCACCATTAAAGCGCCTCTACAGACATGGCTTTTGCTCATTGGAGATGGTTAAAAGTCAGACCTTTTCAAAGCTCTGAACAGCAGAGATACACCAGGAGGCATTTGCAGTGCAGCTGCAGCTTTAGTGGAATATTCCTTTATCTTTCTTTATATGGCATTTTAAGTACAACACAGGTATTTGTAAAGCATATAGCATAATCTCTCCTGTGAAGAAAAGATTATCTCCCATCTGGAAAAGGCACAAATAAAGTAAGATTTATCAAAGGTCACAAAAAAAAAAAAAAAAGACAGTAGACCAAAAGAAGTAGAAAAGAAGTAATCATGATTTCCAGAGACATTCCTCCTCAATGAAATGATTATAAGATTTGTATTGCTCTTACAGTCTGTGCAAAAGGAATCCATAGCATCTCTTAACAAGTGCAAAAGAACATGACAAGTGAAAAGAGTAGGGAACAATTTAGGGAGAACTGCTTCTAGAAGAGTGTCTTCTAGACTGCAGAGGCTTCTAAAAAGAATGCTGAGAACAATTAGAAATTGAGAAGCATTAAAGTAACAGACTCCTGGGGCATAAAGAGATGGGTAGATGGATCACAGCCTCTAAGTACCTTTATGGGAAACCAGTTTGGTGATAGTGGGCTCTCTGGGCTGGCAAAGGCCTGACAAGGACAGACTCTGAAAGCTGAAGCCAGCAGTCCTAATAAGCCCTAATAAGGTGGGTGAAAAGGCATTTAAAGGAACTAGAATTCCCACTGAAACTTTCCACCAGCCTGACATCTCAACCTTTTCCATCATTTGTGCCTTCTCTTCTCTGCATCTCCTGGTGAAATTCATCAGGGTCATATCATTCCCACAGGAATGCTTAGTTTTGATGAAATGGCATTTTCAGATAGAGAAGCCACATCTGTTCAAAATCATTCAGAGATAATTCTGAAATCTAGGGTGACAGAGCAGCAGGTAGACCAAGTCAATATTACTGGCAGGATTTCACAATGTATGGATGCAAACAGTCAAGGAAATGCTCTAGAGTCTAAAAAGTTGGGAAGTCCCATCTCCATCATATGCTTCCTTTATACCAAATCAGAGAAAGGTGCTTTCTTGCTCTGTTGCAGAATGGTTCAAGAGAGCCATTCTGGAGTTTTATCAAGTTACAGAAGAATGGATTGGGCAGTACAGGCCAGTCCTACTCAGCGCAGAACAAGTAGACCAGAATATAACAGATGTTTAGAAGAAAACTCTTACGAGCCTCTGGCAGTGGTGCTCTGGTGACTTACTGAAAGCCAATAAGCTTACCCCAGCGTTAGTTGTCTGATGCGTTTGCTGCCAGGACTGGGGGAAAAGTATAGCACCATTCCTGTCATATGGCTTTGGACTTCTCTAGCTGCTGGTTCTTCCCCAATGTCACCTTTCTTGTTTCCTGGGAAATAAGGTTTTGTCACTATGTGCTGTGTGGCGTACAACTGTCCCCATTTAGAAAGACAAGAATTCACATCAGCTACAAGGCAGAATGCTGAAGTTTCCATGGAAACAGGCCAGAGTCCTTCCTTGAAGGGATCTTGCACTTGTATACCCAAAGATACTTACTACAGCAAGAGAAAATGGAAAGACATCCACAACCATAGTGCAAGCTCCACAAATGCATGAGTTAGGATGACAAGGATCTCACATCATCACGTGTTAAAGAGCTGTGGATCACAGCCACCCATCTGGAACCATGTCTGTGAAATTCATGTTTATGTATTGTATTTGGCCTGGAAGATGTGACTTGTGATGCATCTCATTCACATTATCTAGTACATGGCCTTAGCTCATGGACTTACCTCACTGATCAGCTGCTGCTGAGTCATGCAGGAAAAAGGTGGAGGGAAGAAGTGGTGTACATGGCACTGCTGGAGTAGCAGTCTACCAAACATCACTGCATGTGACTGTGGTCCTACCAGCATCTGGCAGTCAGGCTGAGCAATGCCACAAATCTGTCAGTTTATCATTGTACTGGGACTACCACCTGGTTTTCATTGTAAAAAAGCCATTTCCAAAGAAAGTCACATCTCATATTGTACTGCTAATCCCTTGAGCATTGCCTGATATTTTTCTGAGGTCTGACAAAGTGGCCTGGAGCAGGAAACATGCACAGCTGCCTGGACTGCAGCAGTGCCTTCATGCTATAAATACTGGCCAAGTCTTAAGTCTCCAGGACAGTGCTCCAGGCACTGTCCAAGCACAGAACAAGGACTTCCCTGCACTGAATCGCTTGGTTGGACTGGAGACTGGCAGTACATCTAGGGTAGAGCCCAAGAATCTTGTTTTGCAGGCTAGCATGGGGCATGCTCTTTCAGTGAGAGTTCAAGTTCCATCTTAGCAATACAGAAACTTCTTACCCCTCCTCCTCCAGATCTGTCCTTTCCTCTGAGACCAGAAACCTTTCCCCTGCTGCCCTTCAGGGATCCTGGGACAGTCAATAATCTTTTTTTTTCTGGTGCTAGTGTTGTGCTTTGACTTGAACAGCTTTCTCTTCTGTATATTCCCCAATGTGCTTACTGCTAAACATATCTTCTCTGAGCCTTCATTTTGCTAGGCAAAGGAAGCTAAGCACTCCTCTTGGACGAAACACTCCTTGTTCCCATAGGCAGGGTTCACCTTGCCTGGATGTGGGCAGTTGTACATGTTATTCTGGAGGAGGCATCATCTGTCCCTTGTATGTTGGCATAAGCACTTCTCCTGGTTGTCTAGAAATATGACTCCCTTTGTGGTCATGAAACCCAGCAGTGAATATTAAGGGAAATGACATAAACAACATGTAAAGTGGGTGAGGAGGAAAGCTTTCCTGTTTCCATGGCCTCTTCTACACAGTCATGTGTCCCAACAGCCTTTAACCTCCAAATATTACACCAGCTGGGCTGACACTGAGCAAGTTTTTTTTTGTACTGCAGCATGACTAGAGTCCTAAAGCCCCTGTGGGCTACTTGCTTCCGCTTCCCTTCCATAAATCTGCATCTGACAGTAGTGGCATTGTATCCCCCACAACTCCCCAAGTCCCTCAAAGGCAGAGAGCCCATGCAAAGGCTCCTCAAAGCTGAGGAAAAAGCAAGGGTTTCAAAGAGGACATAGTCTGAGTGGACAGCTCTGACCAAGCAAAGACGTATTGACAGTGAGGTGGAAGCACTGTGGGGACACTGAAAGCTAAGCAGGCAAGTGCACAAGGGGTTAGGACTAAGAGCTGCTGGAGCTGCTCATCTCAGTCCTTGGAGTATCTCAGAGCTGGGCAAAATCCGTCTCAATGCCTGAAAAAGAATAGCTCATTATCAGTAAAAAACCTGATGAAATTGTGTAAAAATGTGCCCAGCAGGAGGAATGATTTAATTGTGCAGAGCAGACTGCGTGAAATGATGAACTTTCAGAGGGAAGCTCATTCATTGAGCCAGACACCAGGCACAGCAGCTTCAGCTCTCTCTTCCACCAAAACTGTGGGCAAGTCTGAACTCTGTTCAGTTCCCATCTATAAAATGCAAGTGGCAGCAGACTGTCTCCTCTCCGGGAGATGAGGAGTTCAGAGGCATCAAGATCTCCTTTGATATTACAGAAAAGAGGAGGGAGAGTGAGTCAAAGGAGAATCTTTGATGAGCAGGATACCGTAATGGTTCCCTTTCCTCTGCCCTTTGGAGTCATGAGGAATCAGTCTGTTGGCTGTATATTACACACGTGGTTTGAACCCAAGTTTTCAGAGAAATTCAAAACAGCAGAACCCTAGCTTCCTTTGAAGAACAAAATACCTCTGTTTCCTCCTGTATACCACGGAAAAGATAATACTTCATTTTGGATTTATGCCCTCAGTTTTATTGCATTCCTGAATCCCACGGCTATTAGCTGGCATTAGCAGCATCTGGTTTTAGAACTGACCAAGGCTGAGGAAGCGCCTCCTTCTACAAAACCCCCCCACTAAGTTTGATCTTTGCCTGCAGAAGTATCAGAGCCTCTACTCGCACTCCAGGTAACAAGTATCTAATTATCTCCCCACTACTTGAAAGTTCCAAGCCAGTATGAAGGTTGAAAATTCAGCCTTCAAGTTTCAAAGCAGACCAGCTCCACTTGAGCATATCATTTTTAGTATGACCTCCAGTCCTGCTTTGAATTTTTTAACTTTTATATTTTCAACAATATATTTTTTGAAACATCTTCAGGAAGGAGGGGAAGTGTGAAGTGTTAATAGCGCTAACTGGATGCTGCATTGCTGTTCATGGCAATGTCTGGTTGATCTGTCATCTGTTAACCCAGTACCAGATGTTCTCAGCCTAGTTTAACTGTAGAAGAGATGCAATGCATGTGTCTTTTCCTGTGGCTCCTGCTGCTCAATGGTATCAAGCCACCGATAAATGTAGCAATTACCTTGTCTGTTGCTGGCCTTCCTGACAGTTAGAAATATGCTGTTACATCTCTAATAGCACAGCTAAGTAACAGGATGTGTTGGCATAAGGCCACCCAGATGGTTTCAAATGCAAATCTAGGCTCACCAGAAGTAAAAAAAGAGACAATTGAGTGTCCCCCAATGCCCAGTAAACATGTTTCTGAGAACTGCTTTTGCCACTTAGTGCTAAGATCACCACTTGCAACAGTGCATGAGTAGAAGTGTGTTTCCAAGCAAACAGAAAATGACAGGGAGGTGGTGGCAAAGGAAAAGTCAAGGTGCACACATCTGGTTGGAGAGAGCTCAGGTTTCAGCAAAAAATGAGTGATTCAACATTTCCATTAGTCCTCTGATATTTACAGTTTCAGAGACCAAAGAACCTGCTAGATGGTGCTCTGCTAGTTGGAGAAAGCTGATGTTATGTCTCCTTTCAGGCCAAAGGACTGCAGGTGGACAGGTCCAGGAGTGATAAGAGCAGTGAGCAAGTGCATCCTCTTTCTGCATCCTGTGCAACAACATCCAGAGACTACACATCCAGGCCAGACCTTACTGCTGTGCTATTTTCTGAGACCCGTAGAGCCTTTTTTAATTCTACAGATACCAGTGCTGTGCTATCACCCACATGCTGCTCCAAATCATGCCATTGTTCAAGCTGTAGGGGCACCTTATAGCCAGCTCCAGGCTCCCTGGGATCGGCAGCCTGCAGCAGTCAACACCTTTTTCAGGGTGCTGAGGTATGTCTAAGTCAAAAGACATGGTACTCTTCAAGATGCTCAGGGTGTTCATGGGCTCTGAGTGAGTTTCCAAGGGCCTAGAATATTTCAGGGAAAGGTCCTTTTAGTCTGCTATTTTCTCATGCGCATTCTCTACCTTAATGTGAGGCAGTCAGGGAAATGTAGTATGACTTCCCCTCTTGGTTTAAGTTATCCAAGCATGCAATAATTGTTCCTGAGCATTTATTCTGGGACAACACAAACCCAACCATTTCAAAATCTCCTAGAGTTCCTGCACAGCTGTTCTCCACCCAAAGCCTTTGTTATTTGTACACCTAATTGCTTCAAACCCATCAAAATTTAAAGTCTTTGAAGACACCCTTCTGAACACAGAGATTTTCATTCCTCCCTATGGAAAGAACTGTCAGGTCTACCTCCACAAGGACCAAAAAGCAAGGTGAAAATGGCAGAGTCAAGGATTAAAGCACTGAGACGTCCTTACTTGCAACAGGCCAAAAATGAGATTTTGGGGAAAAACAAGAAACTGCTAGTCCACAGGGCATCAATAGCAAAGGTGAAGCATTAAAGATGCAAGTATCGAAACCAGAAGTTCTAAAATTCTGCTCTGAAATAGAGAGGCCCATCTTGAGAAAATGAGAAGCCCATATCAGCTGGAAAACTCTGAAATGGGCCCAATTTTGCAAAGATGCTTGGCAAGCTCTTATTTTACTGTGTCAGTCATGAATCACAGACCTCAGGTAGAGGTCTCATACCGGCTCAGGGGACCATGGCCCAGGCTGGACCAGCTGTGAACGAGCAGACACCCCAGAAGTTGTCCTTCCTGAGCAAGGCCAAGCCCCTCTGCAGGTGAGTCCCAGACAGGACCTGGAAAGGGGGCTTGCCAGCAGGGGACACTGCATGTGATAAAACTAAACCAACAGTGCCCTCGAGTGTTGAAAATAAAAATCACATCTCAGGTGAGGATGCAGTTCCCATCTCTCCACGCTCCCTCTTCCTGACCTCTGTTTCAGCTGGATCATGGCAGTGCCAGAAAGCAAAGGTGCAAAAGGCATAATGGGGAAAAAAAGGTCAAGGGCAAAGGAGGACCAAGAAAATAATCTTGCCTGAGCCTCATCCTAACACTGGTGTGACTCCATCCATTTTCAGGGCTCCTTGCTCTTTTTCCCCCTTGCACACACATGGCAAGGAAAGGTCACAGACTTGACTTCCTGCCAATATTTTAATCAAAACCATAATTTTTTTTCCTCAGCCTGGAAAGATGTCTGTGGGCTTCTCGGGGGCTGGTACTCCACATTTTACACACCTCATCCTGGGGATGGTGGGGCCTATTCTGACCAGAATTTTGTTATCATTGCTAACAATTTTGTCAATCTGTCTTAACAGTGGCATGCAGTGGTGGTGTGACACAGCAGAGTTTAAGAGAACTGTTATACAAACAAAGAACAGTAGGAGAAATTCATTATCAAGATAATATTACCAACACAAGTATAATTAGTTGTTATACACTGGAAAACAGGAAAAATATCCATCAAAGTCCTTGTAAAGGACTCTAACTTTCTCTTACATGCCCCTTTCACACTCAGTGCAAGTTGTTACCTGCATCTCTCTGTGAGCTCAGGCATAGCCTGGGAAATCCCTGGTTAGTAACAAATTACAAGAGGAAACAAAATATTATGTATTATAACAAGTTTCCATAGATATTTGGTTTTTTACTAAAGTCTAACTACACTGCAGCGCTCTCATGCATCTGTGTCTGTGCAGTGGGGATTTTGCTGGCTGTCCCCAGCTCACCAAGACGGGCATGTGGCAGCTCAGGCTGACTAAGACAAGGAGGTATGTAGGAGAAAGTTGCACAGTTCTTTACATGGTGGTGGCCATTTTTTTCTGTTTTCCAAAATAGAGTGGCAAAATATTTTTGTCTGGAGCATTTTATTTTGACAATGAGTAACTTCTGCTGTTCTTGATTTGTACAGTTTTTTTATTAAACCTTCACTGTAGTATACAACCATGTGCTCATGCATACACACGCACACGCACACACACACACACACACACACACACACACACACACACAATTTCTTTCCCAAGTCTGCTATAAAATTTTCTGTAGATAGCACCACCAGCTAAAAAGCATTATAGTTGCCTCTGCCCTAAGGGTTTCCACATATATCATAAACTTACCTAAAAAGTCATGAGAAGACTTGACCCATAGGAATTCAAGGCACAGCTGGATATCAGCTCAGTAGGGTGGGAAGACAAAGATGCTGCATCCATCGTTCTTCCTCAAACCAGAATCCAGCTTCCAGGATCAGTCAAAGTTGAGCTGAATTGAATCTTTAAAGCTTGGGCTTTTGTTTCAACATTACCAATATTAATAAACACTTCTCCAGGGCTGCTGTTGACCTGCCTGAAAGAGAATCAGAAATCAGGCAGAAGTCTAAATATTTTCTTAACTTCCACCTCTTTACTGGCACTTGCAGCAAAAGAAACAGAGGAGACACCAGAAAGCTCAGGACTTCTTCCAGAAGGAATTTTCTTTCTTTTTTTTTTCTTTCTTGCTCTTTAGCTGGAAATGTAACACAGTTAAATTCACTGAAGTAGGTTTCAGATGCAACTAATCTGTGACAGATGCAAACTCAGTGCACAAGGCATGCGATCCAAAAATCAGGCTCTTGGATCAACCCTCACAAGACAGTGTGCAGAATGGAGAACAAGGAAGATTACCAGACAGGAGAAAGTCTTTTAGTCCCTACAAACATTTAAGTGGCAGCACTGTTGACCAGAAGTCCCTGCAAGCAGGGGAGAATGAACAAAACTCCCACTCAACGTGAAGGACCTCTTATCCCAGAACATTAATTAACTGGTGGATCATGAAACATGGAACTTTTAACTCCTTCTGTAGTTATTACAAGTAAAACTCTGGAGTGACTGGTGCTGGTGCTGAGTGGAGGGTGACTGTCTCGAGTACTGTGTTTCCAAGGAATAGATACCATTCACTGTGTTTCACACCGTTAGAGAATCTTTGGGGTTGGAAGGGACCTCTGAAGATCATCTGGTCCAACACTCCCCTTCTCAAGCAGCATCAGCTAGATCAGATTGCCCAGGACTATGTCCTTTTGTGATTTAAATATCTCCAAGGATGGAAGGTCTAAAACCTCTCTGGACAGCCCGTTCCAATGTTCAACCACCCTCACAGTGAAGAAATGTTGCCTTGTGTCCAAGTGGAATTTCCTTTGTTTCAGTTTGTGCCCACTGCCTCTCATCCTGTCACTGGGAACCATGGAGAAGACTCTGGCTCTGCCCTCTTGACACCCTCCAATCAAGTACTTATACACACTGGTAAGATCTCCCCTGAGCGTTCTCTTCTCCAGGCTGAACAGTCCCAGCTTTCTCAGCCTCTCTCAGCCTCTCCTTGTATGACAGATGCTCCAGTCCCTTCATCACCTTCATAGTCCCTCATTGTACTTGCTCCAGTAGGCCCATGTCTCTCTGCTACTGGGGAGCCCAGCACTGGACACTGCACCCCAGATGTGGCCTCACCAGTGCTGAGTAGAAGAGAAGGATCACCTCCCTCAGCCTGCCAGCAATGCTCTTCCTGATGCAGTCCAGGATACCACTGGCCTTCTTTGCCACGAGGGCACATTTCTGGCCCATGCACAACTTGTCGTCCACCAGGACCCCCCTGGACCTTCTCTGCAAGGCTGCTCTCCAGCTGGTTGACCTCCAGCCTGTACGGGTGGATGGTGGTTTTTTGTGCCCAAGTGCAGGACTTTGCTCTTCCCTTTAATGAACTTCATGAGGTTCCTCTCTGCCCATTTCTCCAGCCTGTCGAGGTCCCTTTGAATAGCAACACAACCAGCTGGTGTATCAGCCACTCCTTCCAGTTTTGTGTCAACTGCAAACTTTCTGAGGAAGCATTTGGTCCTTTCACTCATGCTGTTGATGCAGATGTTACACAGTATTTGCTTCAGTATCGACCCCTGGAGGACACCATTAGTGGCTAGCCTCCAGCTGGACATCATGCCACTGATTACAGCCCTCTGAGCCCGGCAATTCAATCCACTTTACTGACCACTTATCTAGCCTGCCCTTCATCAGCTTGTCTATGAGGATGTTATGGAACACAGTGTCAAAAGCCTTACTAAAGTCAAGATGAGCAACATCCACTGCTCTCCCCTCATCCACTCAGCCAGTCATTCCATCGTAGAAGGTTATCATGTTGGTTCAGCTTGATTTCCCCTTCATAAACCCATGCTGAATACTCCCAATAACCTTCTTCTTCACATATCTGGAAGTGGTATCTAGTTTAGCTGTTCCATCACCTTTCCAGGGATGGAGGTGAGGCTGACTGACCTGCAGTTTTCTGGATCTTCCTTCTTGCCCTTTTGGAAGACTAGAGTGACATTTGCTTTCTTTCAGGCCTCAGGAGCCTCTTCCAGTCACTGTGACTTTTCAAAGATAATCAAGAGTGGCTTCGCAATGACATTGGCCAGCTCCCCCAGCACTCGGAGGTGCATCCCATCAGAGCCCATGGACTTGTATATGTCCAGTTTGCTTTAAGTGTTCCCTAACCTTATCCTCCTGCACTAAGAGAAAGTTTTCCTTGCTCCAGACTCCCCCTGGTCTCAGGGGATTCGGAGCTGGTCTTACCAATAAAGACTAAGGCAAAGAAGCATCAGTACCTTGCCTTTGTGGTGCCCTTTGTCACCAGGGCCCCTCCCTCATTCAGTAGTGGGCCCACACTTCCCCTAGCCTTCCTTTTGCTGTTTATGTACTTATAGAAACCTTTCTTGTTGCCTTTCACATCCCTTGCCAGTTTCAACTCTAGGTGGCTTTAGCTCTCCCAACCCCCTTCCTGCATGGCTGGACAATGTCTCTACATTCCTCCAGGCTCGCCTGTCCCTGTTTCCACCTCTTATGCACTTCCTTTTTATGTCTGAGTCAGGTTCACCTTGTTCATCCATGCAGGCATCCTGCCACCTTTGCTTGATTTCCTGCTTTCTGGGATGGACCATTTTGAGCTTGGAGGAGGTGCTATGTGAAAATCACCCAACTCTCTTAGACCCTTCTTCCCTCCAGGGCTGTATCCCATAGGATTCTTCCAAGCAGGTCCCTGAACAGGCCAAGATCTGCTCTCCTGAAGTCTATGGTTGTGAACCTGATTTTTTCTTTTTTCCCTCCTCTCAGTATCCTGAATTCCACCATCTTGTGCTCATTTCAGCCCCGGCTGCCCCTGTCTTTCATCTCTGACTGCTTCTTCCTTGTTTGTAGGTATGAGGTTCAGCAGAGCACCTCTCCTCATTGGCTTCTTGATGACCTGTGTTAGGAAGTTGCCATCAATACACTCCAGGAGCCTCCTGGATTGCTTGTGCTCTGCTGTGTTGTCTTTCCAGCAAATATCAGGGTAGTTAAAGTCCCCCATGATGACCAGGGCCTGCGAACGAGCAGCTTCATGCAATGGTGTGAAGAAGGCCTGGTCTACTTCTTCTTCCTGATCAGTTGGTCTGTAGCAGTCATCCATGTTGTTCTGCCCACCAGTCCTGAGCCATCAGCTCTCAGCTGACCCCTCACCCATCTCTGGGCAGAGCTCCACGCATTCCTGCTGCTCTGTTACAAAAAGGGCAACTCCCCATCCTCATCATCGCAGCCTGTACTTCCTGAAGAGCCTGTATGCATCCATTGTAGCACTCCAGTCGTGCAAGCTATCCTACCACGCCTCTGTGATCCCAGTGAGATCGTAGCCCTGTAATTGCAGAGAGGCCTCTAATTCCTCCTGTTTGCTCCCCATGCTTTGTGAATTAACGTACAGGCACTTCAGAGACTCATTGCAGCATGCTGACTTCCTAGAAAGAGCACGAGAGCATTCCCCATAATGTGGTCCTGTAAGCAATTCCTTATTTACATGCATAAACTTGAGGCGATTGCATTTCAGTCCCATTTTGTTGATTAAGAGGTCATTTCTGTTTACATCCCACCAGGCCCTTTGGTTGCCAGCTCCATCCACTGATTCCTTACTTGACCACTGATCTTTCTCTCCCAGCCTGGTCATTCCTATTTTAAAGCCCTCCTTACCAGGTTGTCCAGGCTGTTGGCAAAGATACTTCTTCTATTCACAATTTCATAATAGAAGAACAAGATGTTGTTACATTTTTGAACTTGGACTATGTTTAGCCTAAATTCCTGCAGAACCAAGCTGGACAGTTTCACCTAGATGGGTTTTCTCTCAATTAATACATAACACGTGCACCATTTATGTTCATTTTAAGAGATAATATCTGCTCTTTCAATATTATTTTTGTTGTTATGAGAGCTATGACTGTTCCTTTAACCTTTGTTAAACAAAATGCACACATAAAATAGGACAATTACTCTATCTCCATGTTAATCAGTAAATAGCCTATTTTTTTTCTGTTATTACCCTACACCAGAAAGAACTTCACAATAACCAAATTCAGTTACTTGCAGATTACCAGATTTTCTACAGCCCCTGCTCTGTCACATTAATGTTCAGTAGATAAGGCATAGAATCTCACAGGCAATTAGAGGTATCATTCTCAGAGGAAAAACACATATTATCATTTGGGGATGAAATGGCAGGTCAGACAAGCAACCGCAGCACTCTGTTCTCTTCAATGCATTTTAAATTCTGTCTTCTCTGAAGAGCTTTTAAAACAGAGTCATCAACATCCTATTTTTCTTTTCATTAAAGAGTGGGATTTTCAAAAGAGCTCAGTATTGGCCTAATTCTCCTCCCACTGATCCCAAGGGTAAAACACTCAGTGATTTCAGTGGCATGAGGGTAAAGCAAGTGCCTGTGCTCCTAAATTCCCACTTGCTGGTATTCTCTCAAGGGAGAGACTGCAAGCTCCAGGAATAAGAGTCTCTATTGATTAGTAGTGAAAGTATAATATAAACAGCAACACTGCAAGGATTTTCACACTGCTCCCCCAGCAACACAGTCAAAGCCAGGCCTGTAACATCCTTGTGCTGGATGGACTTTGCAAGGAGCAAAGCATCTCCACTGTCCCATCCCAGCTGTCTACAGCTGGCCATAATCCAGCCCCTTCTGTTGAGGGCTTCCCATAAAGTGCAGGTCAGATTTTCCCCAGCCCTAAAAGATTTAGGAGCATAATTTCCCCATGGAACTGTGGGTGAGAATTTAACCCGTTCCTGTAGCTAAGTCTGCAGCACTAAGCCCCTACTTTTCAATGAACTTATGCTATTAAATTGCAAAGGAAAATCTAAAAAGTAAAGAGGAAGAAATGTTAGTAATGCACTGTGCGCATCTCCAGAGACATAAACTGCTGTGTTGTTCCCAGTCCTGCTGACTTCACCCCTTTCCCCTGAGAAGTTTCTTAAAGAACCTGTTGGGCCAGGCAAAGGACTGACTGAAAATCTGAGATTTTCCAGCTCAGGACTGGCACTCCTCTGGTGCAGGACACACTCACACACCGGGAAAAATAACAAAATTAGCACCCTGTCCTGGACACAAAGATCAAAGAAGAAAGGAATCATTTCCCTGCGCTTTACAGCCTAGTGTCCCTCCTGCAATATTTTCTTGGAGAACATGCACAGAGATACATGGTTGAGGACTGCAATTTTGATACACTCATAGTGTGGAGACAGTCCAGGGAACAAATTCAG
The DNA here is from genome assembly GCF_036417845.1 of Apteryx mantelli. Lineage (NCBI taxonomy): Eukaryota > Metazoa > Chordata > Aves > Apterygiformes > Apterygidae > Apteryx > Apteryx mantelli. The sequence goes on from NC_090020.1 coordinate 10,889,280, forward strand.
GCATGCAAGCAGAGCCCAGGGTGGGAGGGAGGAATGCTGAGGGCACTGAAGAGGTGAGGAAAGAGAGACTTGCACTCAGCTCACCAAGGAAAAGCAGGAAATACGTGCATAAGCATTGCAGAGATCCTGACTGTCGGGCATGGAGAAGCGGATGCCACAGTGTTAGCCAAAATTGAAACTCTGAAAGCCAAAACTGCTGAAGGGCTCTGCTCTTCAAAGTGCTTCCTCGTCAAGGGTAGAAGGGGCCCAAAGGCAGCAACTACAGTGAAAGCAAGTGTGGATGCGGCAGCCGTGGCTTCTTCCCTTCTCACGGTCCTCTTCCCACTTTGCATGGCACCACCATCTTCTCCCCCCGTTCAGGCACAAAGCAGGTAAGATTTGGATGTCCAAAGTCACCCCACACTTTTCTGGCCAAGGCCTACGACGGCTTGGCAGCTAGTATCATATCCCTGCCTGCTGTGCTGATGTGCTGACCACATAATTTTCTATACCAATCACACTACTAATCATACCCACCCCTTTAAAAAAACTCATTTCCATGATTTTAATGCTTAACAAGGTTCTATAAGATCAGAAGCATGAAGTCCAAGCTCAGAGCTGTGAGAGCTGTCATGTTGAGCTGATGAGGAGGTTTAGCAACCAGTGCTGACAAAAAAAAAAAAAAAGGCCAGAAAAAATGACTTGAAAGTTCCAGTTAGCAGCAAATATCAAATGGATGGCCATGTGTCTGTGTGACACAACTTCAAAAGAAAGCACAAAGGCACAACACGTGTGGCATCCAAAAAAGTTCACTGGGACCAGGTGATCAGTGATCTCACTGTGTGTTTTGTTACAAAGATATAACTAATGAATGGGTGAAAACAGCTAATCTTTCTTGCCTCCTAAGTCAGTAATTCCTATTTTAAAGACAAAACTTCTGAAGTTTGACATGTAAATTGAAAGCATGGATAAAAATGGAGAAAATCATCCATTCACTTATTGCTCTGAATGCTAAAACACATCTTTCAGGATAAGTCAACCAAATCTTTAAGGCTGGAAAATTTCACACAACTGCTGGAGGTGTCTTGCTCCCTGCAATGAAAGGCACAATGGCAGTAACAGTGAGCTAAAAAGTAGTCCCAAAACTTGATCCAATACCTGTTTGGGAATTTAAGACATGATTGAAGACAATATACTCAGTGCGTGGCTTCCTACAGAAAGATAATACAGGCACGAGTGAAAGATTTGCACAGCTAGTGTAAATGGGAAAAAGCACTGGGGAAAAGTGTTTTGGGGGCTCAGTGGGAAATAAGTCGGGGGAAACCTCAAGAAATTGGTGGTATTCATTCACGCAGTAATCATTAAAGTTTACTATTTTAGATACTGCTGTGTAAATGCTTGAGTTTATTAAAGCTCACCCAGTATCGTCGTATGTGTATTCATCTTCAGATAATGAAAGAGGCAACAAACAAGTGAAGTTTATTCCTCCTGAGGCGCAGGGGCTGTTGAACCACAAGGTATCTGGGCTTTTCTTCTGAACTGCTGTCAGAAATTTATAGAGCAGGTTCCCCCCCCACCCCTTCAAACAGTCTAAAAACAGCATGTCAGCTGGAAAAAACAAAGCATGGATGTGCTGAACTCCTTCCCTTCCTGAGATTTCCCATGACTTAATGATCTGGAATGAACGTAACAGCTTTCAATGAACATGCCAAAATCGAGGCTTTCCTCAATGTCTTCCAACTCTGGGTTTCTCAAGTAAGAGAAGACCCTGACACTCTGGGAACTCAGGGCCAGTTTGTGGCTGAAAATGAGCTGCCGATGAAGAGGGAGTAACAGGCAAAATAAGCGGATGCTTGTCAGGGCCCAAATGTCAGTTTCACCAGGACTTTCCTGAAATAAGCAACAGGAAAGAGTGCCTCAGAAAACCATTTACAGAGATGACAGCTCTGGTTCCAACCTGACAGCTGAGCAATTATTTCAGTGATCCAGTGATGGTGGACTGAACCTTGAATTCGCAATTCCTGCATGCTTGTGCGAACGTTAACTTTCAGCTGCAATATCTCAATGAAGATAGCCTGCATCCCAAAGACAAACTGTGACTGAAACTGCTTTTGAGCCAACGCATGTTTGAGAAGAGCAATCCTGACCATCTCTTTGGAAGTGATGAACCACCTCCAAAAATACCAGGCTGTAACAGCTCTTTATGACATTTTAAACTCAGAGTAATCACTGAGCACTTATCATCAGAAGACTGAAGCACAGTCACAGAACACATCCACTGAAATATTTGAAATTTCAAAAAATGTCCACTTCCACTGGAAGATTTGAGATCCATGAAACAAAAAGGAAAAAAGGAAAACTTTGACTTAAAGGATTTTGACACCCTCCTCTAACTGAAATAAATGCATGCTCTTTCTCCAGCTGTCCTATCTTCCCATGAAAATATTCCGACTTGCAGTGACACAATTTCATTAATTTCCACAATGTCTTGTAACAGTGAGTACCACAGGCTCCATCCAACATAAGGAGTTTTAAAGGTGCTCCTGTGGGCCTCCCATGTCTGATCTTGAGGAAGGGTGACAGCATGTGAAGATTGAAATTCTGCAAATTTGATTCATTGTTATGTTTTATTTTATTATTCTCTTTCTTCATTTTGTTTATTTTCCTTCAGCCCTAGGAGTTTCAAACTCTCATCACATGTAAGTTTTTTTCATGCCTCTCTCTAGTGTGTATGTAAGTTGAAGAGCAGATGCAGGAGGAATTAAACTAACAAGCAAGCACTTCAGCCACCAAAAATCATTGGCTGATGAGTATGAAATGAGTGAAAAGAGAGACTTTTGCAGGAGAGGAGAGTACTCAAGTGCAAAGGTGGTGCCCAAGTCATGAAGAACAGAAGCAAAGAGCAGGTTCACAGTTGGGAAAGATGACAAGGGAATTTGTGTTTGGATTGTCTCTCTTTTGGCTGTGCTTTTGAGATGTTTCTGGTGGACCAGGCATTTGTCAGCTGGGGAATCACAATTCCCGTCCTTCTCTTCATGGCCGGATTTCAGCAAGCAAGGGGGAGTGAGGGCAGAAGGGTGTCCCAAAGCCTTTCCCTGTGTGTGTAGCACGCTAACCCTCTTAGCTTAGGGTAGCTGAGAGAAAACTATGAAGGCAGCTGGTGAAGTCTGCAGGTCTGTCACAGCAGCTCGGATAACATACTTTCCCCACTGCTCCTGTCCATGCCTGTTTTGCTGCTTGGTGGGTATTACAATAGTCTCTTCCATAGCTCCTATTCAATGTACCAGAATTAATTTTCTCAAACCTTTTCTCTCCAGTCAGGTTGTTCATTCCCTTCTCCTTGTTATTTTCTGAATTTCTTGATTTGTGCTTCTGAACTTTTAGCTTAGACTATTGCGAGGAGGCATTCAATGAAGCAAACAGTTTAGCTGGTGCAAATCAGTGTGTCTTCTGATTACATTTCCTGGAGATCAAAACACAATGTAATATGTTGGATTCATTTCCATTATTCCCTGTTACTAATATATTTTTTCTTTATTAAATAAAGAAACTTTAAATATTTCAGAACTGACAAAGAATTACATGAGGCTTAGCTGCAGAATTAAATCAGTATGTTGACGTAAAAAGGCCATTAAAAGCCTACAAAAAGCTTGTGCAAAACAAACCTTTAAGCTTGTGCAAAATAAACTATTCATCTCCCCACAGCTCAATTCCTCCAGAGATAAGCCATGGAAAAACACTTTGATGGGGGGAAGTCCCCCAAATCCCCGTATGCAAATAACCTGTGCATGATGGAGCGAGACAGTGAACACACTATTATGAGCACATTTGTTTAAAAAGACATAACTGCAGAGCACAACTAATGAAAACAATTACCAAGGGTCAAAGAAATCAAAAGAAGTGGGTGGAAAAAAAAAAAAAGCCCTTCACCTCTCCCTTTTGTTACTAGAGGGGGAAAAAAAGTGAGTCAGCACCATCTTTAGACAGCAGGATACTTCACCAGAGCAGAAACCTGAGCCTGACACTCAGCAGGCCACCTGGAAACATGCAAGCTTTGACAGGCTGCCCTTTTGTCACAGTATTGTACTGTTCTTATAAATAATGATCATTCAGCAGCACTCTAAATGATTAGCCCAACATGCAGGCAGCCTGAGTTGTGTCAGACAAATGTTTCTACCCACTCCTCCCTTCACCTGGAAAGCTTCATTCGTTTTATCAAGCCACATCTGCAATTGCCATAAACTGAAGTCGGTGTTATTGTTGCGCTGATTCCAGCCATTGTGATTCATTGTCTGGGCTTCACTGTGAGACAACAGTCCCGCTCGCTGAGAGGGGAACTATTTAGGAAGCTGGGGCTTTTCAAAGCATTCAAAGAAAGAAGAGGGAAAATGGGATGGAGAATTTCAAAAGTGTCTTTTTGCAAATTATCCCCTGATTTTTTGACCAGGAGTAAAAGGTAGGAACAATGGTAACAAAGCCAGAGCAGGACTGGAAAGAACACTAAGGAGAGAAATTAAATATTGATCATGCCCTGTATCAAGGAGAGAAACAAAAAAAGTGAGAGGAAAGAAATCGAGTGAAGAGGGGACATTTTCTACACTGCTAAAATTTGCCTGTAGCAGAAACGGGAGACTCAAAAGCCGCTTCTCAATTCAGATCAGGGATTGCCTGAGGTGGGATTGCCTGTCAATCTCACGCTGTCCAGAGCCAGCATCACAGGAGCGCTCTTGCACTGGCTTAGACTGCCCTCCCCATCCTCCCTCCTTCTGCCTGTGGAGACATTTGCTATCTCATTCGTCAGACAACAGAGGCCTTGAAGGGATTTTTCCAATAGTATCTGTTCCTTCCTGACCCCAAAATGTCATAGGCTGAAAGGTGAGTTACTGTCCCGGCCCCCATGAATGTTTGGGGACCACATGCACCCCAAGCCCTGCTCCAATTCAAACAGTAAACAGAGAGGCTGAAATCTAGCGTGAGTGCATTTTACTTAGTACAAGCCTTATGATCTCTGACTTGGCTTTCTTACCTCCACATCATGATACTTTTTCCCATGCTATGAAAAGACCGAGCGGCCAGGGCCACATGCCCGGCTGATGCATGCTGAGATGGCTCTGCTTGCTCCAGCAGAAGCAATCCAGCAGATTTACACCATCACTTCTCCAGGGTAGCTCTGTGGACCTCAAGGGAACATGCTGGGTTATAGTCACTGATGACATAACCCATAACAAGCAAAGGGCCCCTTAAAGCACAGAGGTTCAGTCGCAGAGAGCCATGTCAGGAAGTTCACTGCCTCTGCCTGCTCTGTGCCTGTGCTGTGGCTATGGACATATATTTGCATACGCAGACACACACATACACAGATGGATGGTCAGGAAACTTTAAGAAATAGTATGGCTGCTAAAATAAAATGTCACCATAATTCTAGCTAATGAGAGCTATCCAGGTTCTGAGTTCAAACTGGTGTGGTCTGGAGTCACCCAGTGGAGAACATGGGACCACACAAAAATTGTGTCTCTTTGGTCTGACCATTTCTGCTCTTTGGCTCAAAGAGGGAGTTTTGAAGATCTTTGGTGGAGGATCACCATTGCTCAAGCAGGCGAAGTCAAGGAGATATTCAGTCTCCTTGCAGGAGTGGATCTTAAATATAGCAGGCCGAAGGGACTAAATGAGGAAAACCTAGGGCTGCAGCTGCAGAGCATCCCCTCAAGTAAGCAGCCCCAGCTCAATGGCTGGCCGGGATGTGGCAGCCCCAGGCATGGGGGGAGCCCCGTGCTCAGGTCACAGAGGACCCAGTGTCATGTACATCTCAAAGCCAGGAGATCGGGCCCATCTGACAACCCTCTGTCCTCCATTTCCGATGTGACAAGCTGCATTTCTTTTCCTCCCTCCAACCTCACAGGGTTGGGCCCAGCAAGACAGGACTGTGTTTCTTTGCCCTTTGGCTGATAGTTGGGTTTTCCCACCCTCCCTTCTTGGCCAGCACAATTTCAGCTTCCCTCCTGCAACGTCACCTCAATATGAGCTGGCAACCTTTTTGCTTCCTGCGATTCCTTTAGGCTAGTCTTTCCAAGGCTCTTCCCAAAAACTGGCTCGACCCTGTAGTTCCCTCTTTTGGAGCTGGTAAACCTTAGATGAAATGGCTTCAATAACCCAATGGTATCCACTGTTCACTATTGCCTGTGTGTAGTTTCTCCTACTTCTGACTACAAGGGCTTTCTCTATTGGCAGCAGGATTTCAGTTGCTGTACAAATGTGCCCTTGTGGCAGTGTTTCTCCTTAGCTGTTTCACTGCATACTTCACCAGCTCAGCTGCCCGGTGGATATACCAGCAAGGGACTATCAGGCGGCCAATTTCTCAGTAAGGTGAATATTTCCATACGTGGGGCTCTATCTCCAGGGAGCGCAGTGTCAGGAATGCCATATATTTCAGAGAGTGCATTCACCGCACAGGGAATTCACTTCCCAGGAGCTGCTGGGGTTACCTATGTCATATGGCAATGTAATTCCCTAAAGTGAAATGACTTCCTTCCAGACTTTTCCTGGGAGTAGAAAGAAAGCTTTTTACAAAGTCTGTTTTGCTTCCTAGCCACGCCAGTTATGGCTGGCTGTTGCATCTCTCTTTGCAGCTGTTCTTCAAGTCAAATGCCTCAAGAGTTTTCTAAGATGTTTTTGATGTTCTTTCTAGTTTTTTAAAAAGCCTTTTCAGAGACACCCTGTCAGTCTCTATAAAGGTTTTTTCATTTTACTGTACTATATTATCTCTGCAGTGACACCATTATCTGACAGTTCACCTCTACCCTGGCATGTCTCAAAGAAAAAAGGTGCAAAATTTGGTCTTTGCTGAAGAGTCAAAAACCCCTGGCGACCAAAGAGGGCAATGTTTTCTGCAGTTGCCCTGTTAGAGAAAAAGGCAGTTGGCCAATAATAGTGTTCTTGATTCAATGATGTCACTTACACCAGGTGTCCCATGGCTACAGCTTTGGGGCATGGATAATTTTTGTTTTGATCATTGTCTTTTCCTGGCAATGCCAGCACTGGATACAGAGAAAAGAAACATCCCAGAAAAATATGACTCAGGGAATGCCAACTTTGGCTAAGTCGGCTGGTCTATAGGCCATGAAGAGAGGAAGGTCTTCAGAGCACCTCAGTCAGGACCTGACTATCAGTCATCTCTTGAGGAGGTGATCTCTCTCCATTGCAGGGGTGAGATGCCTAGGAGAGGATATCCTATACCATTGCTCTAGCACAGTGATTAGCAAACACTGTAGAACAAAGCAGCTTCCTATTCGACATTCATTCAGCCACGTTTTCTGTACCCAGAAAAACATGCAAAGCACTATCAGAAAGAAGTTCCTTAAACTGGAAGCAACTTCATGTTGATGGGAGCCCTGTACGGCACTGTGGAGCCTGAATGTCCTGCAGAGCTGTTCAAAAGTCTCTCGAGGGCGTGCGATACTGTATAGAGGTATGAGCTGTATAGCTATGATGCTGAAAGACCTGGAAAATGTGAAGACATGAATGAAATGCATAGTATCACTTGTTACCATTTAAACAGTCTTTATTTATTTTTATTTAAAAATTCTTTATTTTCCTAAAACATTTTAATGATTTCAGGAGATTCTGTTTAGAGCATTCATCTTTGCATAGGTAAATTAATTCCCATAAAAACATATTTCTGTGTAATTAATTTCTGTGCAACAATCACAGATAGCAAAGTTCAAAATGTTTGAATGCAACGCTGCATAAAGCTGTCATTACCAGTGCTGAGCATTGCCAATAGAGTTAAACTGTATGTAATTTTTTTTAAATAGGTGGTAGTTGTGTAATTTACACCTATGCTTGCTGCAGATAATGTCTGTCATAGGGTGGTAGGAGCACAGGGATATTAAAATCCATGTTTTAGGATTTAAGCCAGTCTCATCATTGTAGTGCAAGGGCCTTGCACTTTTCCTTGCAGTTGACAACAGTGACTGCTGTCACAGTGAAAATCCAAGGCAAGTTCCACTGTCAGTCAAGAGTAAATATGGCAATTTCTACTTCCCAGAGAACTGACAGTGCACTGCAACAGTCTCATATGACTTTTTAGTGCTCAGTACAAGGCACTGAGAAAGCAATAGTCTGTCATACCTGTAGCTGCCGTTCCTGCTGTGTGCGCAAACAGAATACTCTCTTCCCAGTCCTCTTGAGGGAAATAAATACTATATCCAAATGTCAGCTGTGTGTGTGGCAGGTATGCCATGCAGTCCATGAGGACAACAGGAAAAGGCACCAGGAGCCTCCATGGTTTTCTCCTTAGACTTTTCCACCCGCACAGGGGAGGTGGGTGGGAGACTTTCTTCAGTAGCCTCTGGAGAGACCAACCTCTTCCCTTCCTTCAGGTCCATCAGCAGATCCCTTTCTGAAAACAAGGTAGGAAGATTAAGACATCACTCTGGGACCCTGCAAGGGCTCTTAGTTCCTGTCTCTATCCATTTTTTTTCCCAGCTGAAATGATCTGCTAAATTCAGCTTGAAGATATGAATGTCAAGTCTTTTGTTCCTCCAAATACCAAGGTTCCAGTGAATTTTCTATTTGCAGACATGCAAACACACACACACACACACACACACACACACACACACACACACAAAAGAAATGGACCACTTCTATTTATCAGGATGTTGTTTCTGTAATATTTATAGGCAGCCCATAGACTTGTGGCACCTCCTTCTATCATGAATTTCTAAAACTTCTATTAATATACATCAATCAATTAAAAATACTGCTAAATGTACCTTTAGCAAAGGCCATAAATAAATGAAGTAACTATGATGGAATACCCTAAAGCTGAAGTGCTCAGACCCCCAGGGGAAGGGAAGGTACCCCTGCTACGCTCAGACTGCTGTTGACTAAAAGTAGTCTGCTGATGACAGCAAAGCAAGGCAGAAACAGTGAATATGCATCCAAAACGCATGTGCTGCCCTGGGGACTCAGACAAGCACATTTGTGTTTTATTGGGTGAGTTGTAAGTACTGAGACATGAGGGAGGGTAAGCCCCAGAGTTCATTTGTACCCTTTCACCCATGTAGAGAAAGGGCTGTGAGCACAGCTGGGGCTGAGTCCTTCCGCTCTCATTGGCACAGGGACACGTTGGCCTGTTTCTGGAGAGGCCACAGAAAGTAGGGTGGATTTTACAGCAAAATGCCAGTTGGGGTTGGGGAGTGTTCAGACCTGGCCCTTTGCAGCTGCAAACCATCAGCTGGTGCACAGGAAGGAGGCAAAGTGACCAGGCTGAAATGCAGAGCACTCTCTCACTCTCCAGCTTTGCCCGTCAGGCCAGCTCTTGAGTGTGCGCTGGGCTGAAGGAGGAGTGAGGAGTAAGTGCCTAAACCCCAGGGCAGTAATTGTCCTTCTCAATAGGTAGGGACAGAAAGGGGGATCTGGGGGAGTTCACGCATGAGATGTAACCATAGGAAAGTCAGGTCAAGCAAGTGAATTTTGCATTTAGCTCTGTGCTTGGGGATGACTGCCCAGCTCCCACTGCTGTTTGTCGTTAACCCTGGAAGCAATGCCTACCCCTTCAACAAGTTTTATTACACTCGCCAGACGCCTCCCCTCAGGGAGCTGGGCCAACCTCATGGGGTCCTCCGAGAGTCCGGACAGGGACCTTGGGCTATGCACTTACTGGGATGCTGCTGCGCCAAGGCAATGGGACGATGCTCTGAGCACACAGCCCAGTCTGGCGATGAGGAGGGTTCACACCCACTGCTTCCTCTGCATCCCTTAGCGAGGGTCTGTCCACACAGCCCTAAGGCCAGGGTTTTGCCGCAGCTGCCCCCCTCTCTCTCCATAGTGGCCCATCCAGCCTGAAACTTCCTTCTTGACTAGTTAGATCTTGGGAAAAAGTAGAGTGCTACCTCTCATTCTTCAGGGATGCAAAAGCAGGCAATATTTTCATCTTTCCCTCCTTAGGATGAGATGGAGCGGGGCTGTGCTATTTGTTAAAACTGTACGTATCCAGAGAGCACACTAATTATAATTAGAAGGAAGGGTAAATAAATGTCAGCTCCCCAGTCAGTGGGTCCTTCTGTGCGGAGAGTGTCACATCCACAAATGTTTCCACATGTGTGTTAGGAATACATCATTTCTTTAGCAGAAGTCTGTGGAATATGTTAAAAGCCCTGGGAAGAGACTGCAATGCCAAGAAAAGAGATAAGTTTATGGGTCTCTTCCTCAATTGTTCCATGTGAAATTTCTGAATTATGATGAGGGCTTACGGGATCTGTTTCAACCAAAAAAGCTGTCTGCAGTTTTGTCTTGAGCAAAACCTATTAATTTTGAATACCAGATAGACAGTTAATTCTCCATAAGTTCTTTAATGGCCTAAGTTCAAGAATTACTGCTTTCTGCAGATGATATCTCATTAACAGTAAGAACAATGCTTTGGCTTTCACACTAGCATTTCAAAGTCTTCCCTAAAGACAAGAAACTGAATGAATTGGCAACAGTTCTTTGCTTTTCTAAAAAAGATTTGGATGCAACTGACAAATTAGTGTACTTCCTTTTAAGCTGAACTACTTGGACTAATATAACTTCTGTCGTCGGTGTATCTGGAGGCCACAGACGTACACAAAGCATGACAAGGCACCAAGGTCCTTGCTGACCTCTTTATCAGCCAGCCAGCAGGGTGAATCTCTGTAGACCTCTAAACAGCTTGCAGTATAAATACATAAATGGCACAACAGGCAACAAAGACATGAAGAGGCTAGTGAAATAACCAAGGTCATCTAATAAGTCAGTGTCAGGGCCAAGAGGAAAAGCCATAACCCCTATGCCTCACTCAGCCAGACCACCTAGTCCAACAAACCCTCCCTCTACTCACGAAATTTTCTGGTGCCTGTCTGAATGTGCAAGCAGGATGCACTGCAATACATCTTGCAGTTTAAAGGACTATCTTGATAGAAATGTCCTCTTAGAAATATGGGAAAGAGTTTTATTTTTACTTTCAAGAACAACACCTAGTTGAAAACATATGTTGTTTGCTGAACACGTATGGCTTCTGTTACATGCATTTAGAGTGAAAAGTTGTTATTTATGTAGGAGCTTTTCCATGGCTGGTCTGCAGGCAATTACCTCCCAGTCAAGTCCAATCTGCTCAAGGAAGTTCTGCGACTTTACTCTTTTATAATTTTCCTTAAAAATAAGGCAAGTTGCCATAACCATTTAGCTACTCTTCAGCACTGAATTTAATTTGAAATCAGAGGGTCGTCCTTTTCAAGGAAAGCAGTTTCTAGCTCAAGCATACCGTTCTCTCTCTCTCTGCAGGTCTGACTTACCTATTCTTAAAAAATGCAATCAGCTCTTTGAGGCAAACCACTTATATCTCCATGAAAGCCTATTATTGCTGTGAAAATAGAGATGTACCTGTTGTGACTGTTGATTGAAATTGCAAGTTTTCATCTTCATCATTTATTAACCTCTGTTATTTGGTTCATGTTAGAGTTTTCTCTTTCAGTGCAAAAATTGTGCTGTTGATCAGGCTCCCAAGTTCTGCTTGAAGCTTACAAATATGTTGTCTTTTATAGGTGTGAATGTTTGCACACTGAACACAAATAGCTGTACAGGAGCCTTGCTCACCATGTCATGGGGGGACTCATAGAGCTCCAAGGAGCAGTCACCCAACGCTTCGCCTGACTTGCTAGTGCCCTAAAGTTCTTCTGGAAACTGTATTTTCTCTGCTTTAGAAATGCAGTCTGAGTTTCCACACTTCCCAAGGCTGCTGACAGCTTGCTATGACTAAATGATTAAGAAATCAGGGAAGAGAAGGCCCTGACCCCCTCCTTCCCTTTGCCTTGCACTGAAGAACAGACTTTCTGTTCCTTGAGTCAAATGGCTGGTGGCTTTTACCAAGCCCTCCACCATTTTTTGCTTGGATATAACACTCCTCCAATCTGGGATCACATGTTAAACTCTTAAAAAGAAGATCACAGAGGTGTTGGTGCTGACAGATTCTTTTTTTTTTTTTTTAATCTTTATTCAGGTTTTTTCCCCTCCCTGTTTCCCAGCTGCTGCCTCTCATTGCAGCCTCCAGATACTTCTGTTTCTTTGGAGACCAGCTGGATGGATTCCCCCTTCAGTAAACTGATCTCTAGCAGAAATACACAAAATTGAAATCTCATGGCAAATATTTCAGAAGCATTTTATTTTCCTTTCTATCATTCTTTGAACAATCATTGCTTATAACTGACTGTAGTATTAGACGTTACAATTAGACATTTCAGAAAACTCTAGAGTATTGGCTAATCTTTAAGCACACATGCAATCTTATTGGCAGCTTGCATGGTTCAAATTAAGCACACTTAGGTACATTTCTGAACTGCAACTCAGACGAGGGATTATTAGTGCAGCCCACCTCTATTTATAGTAGAAATTGCTGTGGATAGCTTTTTCTGCACCAGAAAAGCAGAACTTGAAATGCAAGTATATAATACTATATAGACAGAAAGGGAAACAACAAAAAGGTGCATGCCGTTCAGTGCTATTGCCAAATAATCCATAAATATTTTTTCCTTATAAAAGATTAGGCAGAGAAACTAGCAATTTAGACAAATCTAATGCAAAATGCAAAAAGTCCTCCCCCTTCCATACATTAACATGTGCTTAGAACTGACATTGTATGTATATTAAAAAAGGAATGACATACGCAGTGGCATCAAAACTTCCTCTTTTAAATGGTAGTCACAGGTTTACCAATTACTTGAAAACTGGAATTGTAGCACTGCATGTCTGGCCTTTCTTTGATTCTGAAGGTTTGTTGTGGGTTTCACAGTTTCAATTTGTCTGCAATTCTGTATTTTTGTTAAAGACCTCCTAGAGCTGTAAAAATGTCTAGAAGTGTTACACTGCTTCTTTGCAGATGTGAAAAGACACAGTGGACCTGATTCTTAATTCATTTCCATAGCATTTAAAGAAAAATAATTGCACTGTCTTCCTTGGAATTCCTCTTAATTTGCACAGCTGTGAGTGTAAGAAGGACCAGATCCTGTTTTTAGTTACTATTTCAATTATCCATCCAATTTAATCTCATAATCAATCATTTGAGATTGTCCTGGGCAGGCTTTGAGATGAAAGTGACAATGAAAATCAAAGGAAGAGGCATTTGCCAGTCCTAAAGTAGTGAACTTAATTGTGGCCTGCCAGCATTTAGAGTGCCATCTCCTGGACCTTCCTGACTCACACGTCCTCTCCATGAAACCTGTCTAAAGAGATATATGAGAAATATCATCTAAACATTCTTCTGCAAAGAAAATGCATGGCATCTAAAAGGAAAACTCTGCTTTATATGTCCCCTACACAGAAATCTCTGCTCTGTATATGGGGCCAGATACACAGTACTGCCTCTCTCTACGAGATGTGGAGGATAGGCGGTCTGCACACCTCAGCCATCTGGGCCAAAGCACTGGCTGCACAAGGATTTGGGATGGGCTCTCACAGGTGCAGCAGATATACTGCATCTGCAGGAAAGAAGATGCAGAGAATGAGAGAGGCCAAGGTCTAGGATGGGAGCAAAATCTAATCTTTGACTTCTATTTTCATAAGAGTTGAGAAAAAGTGTCCTGGAGTTGGGTCATGTTCTCAGAGCTGAAGGTCTGCCTTTATCGTTCTGCACGTTCGTCCTCCTGTGACAAGGATGAGAGACTTGCACTGGAATAGTACCGTCTTTCTTTGGGAGTTACATTTACGTGTTGATCCAGATGACTTGCTCCCGCAGAGACCCCGCAAGCATGGAGTTTTCTGTGAAAGTGTCCGAGATCCAGGAAATGTAAGACTAGAAGGTACCTCTGGAGGTAATTTAATTTATTTTCCAGTATCAATTCAACTTTAACTTATGTTTGTCTAATCCTCTTCTATAAAACTACAAAGAAGTGTCCCAGGACTTTTTTCCCCCCCCCTCAAAATTGAAGAATCCCAAATCCCTCGTGGTTCATGTTTTTTAAACCACTTGTCACCCTGGTTGCTCTCCTCCGGACTCCCTCCAATTCCTCGTCTTTCATGATGTGCCAAGGCCAAGCCTCAAAGCTATAATCCAGTGAAGCTGTACTGAAGCTGAGTAGAAAAGTCAACGCTACCTCTGCTGTTTTACACACAGCACTCCATCATTGTGTATGCCACTGAATGAACTTGGTCTTTCTACAACAACAACATTTTCCTGATATGTTTCCCTGATGTTGTGCTGGATGGTAACTCTCGAAGCCCTGTCTACTGTTCTGCTCAAGTGCTAGTCGTTCCTCATTTTATATGTGTGCAGACAATCCTTCTTCCAATGCGTAAGAGTGTCGTTTTAGGAATGTAGAAACAGAGTACCAAAAGAAAGGCAACCCACCCCATGAAATTTAGCTCCCCCTCTGATACAGGACATGTCACTTTGCTGTGCAATGTTACAACCCTGAAAGCAGAGACTTCTCCAGTAGCCACCATCTCTCCCATTCTAACATAACCTTCAAACGATACCTCAAGGGGAGGTGAATGTCCCTCTGCTGCGGGGTGCTAATACAACTGCTTTCCAGACTGGGTTTGTCTAACACACAGAAGAGGAGTTTTACCAGTAGGAGTGTCCCAAGCAAAGGCAAGCAGTGCATTCTCACTAGATGATTACCACACACGATAAATTGGTTGCTAGGTGACCCGCCCGTTGCATTTGGGTCCTCTGTCATGCTCTGCAGGGAAAAGATATTTTGACTGCTAACACAGAGTAGCACCTTCCTTTTAGTCTGCCTCCCAGAAACCAATGCAGCTACCCGATGAGTTAGGTGCTACTTTGCATGGCTAGAGATAACACAATCTACACAATAGCAAAAACTCCTAAAACATTATCAGAGCTGTTACAGGTACTGAAGTAGCCACACTGCTGTTTTGCTATTACGGTAATTGACTGCTTTGGCTAACTATCAGAAGTACCCTTCTCTTTCCTAGTTGCTTCCAAAACAGTAATCAAGCTCTTATTAGCAGTTTTCAGGAATGGTGGAAATCCATTTCATTGACATGTAATCTGAATTTCCGAACTAGAAAGACATGAAGCTCATACTCTCTTCCATTGAATATTTTCAGGTCAAGAGGAAAACTGAATGTTTGAACTGAATATTTGAATGGCAGTTTACAAAAAGGAGTGGCCCATGGGCAAAGCCCAGCATCTGTAGTGCAGAAGAATACTCACTGTTGAACAGGTATCCACGCTGTTTAACAGGTATCCACTATGCCTTTTTGTGGGGCTTAAGGGGATGCTGTTTAGAAGTGGATTAAGCTAAATATGAAGGAAGTGCTCCTAGTCGATGTCTCCATGCAGAAGCTGATGATCAGAAACATGACCTTGCAACCCAGTGGTGACTCTGCATTAATATGTGGGCACTAACACTTGTGCAACACATGAGGAAGTTGATCTCGCTTTCAAAGTTTGTAACATACCATGAGCAAAGCTGTACTTCATGTGGATGAAGAACTGCTACATAAGGAAAGGGAGTAGAATAGGCTGCTGCAAACTGTTTTCTTCATACAGACAACCAAGTCCTCTGTTTGGAGTGACGGAGTCTTTACATGGAATTACTCAACCTAAGAAACATTCAGCAGTTCTCACAGAGGTGTTGAACAGCCTGAAAGGAAGTGCACAGACCTATTGCCCTGAAGAAAAACAGTGATCCCAGTTAAATATTAACATTCATACAAAATGTAAGTCCAGCTAAAAAGGTGCAATACATATCTTGCATAGTCTTGTAAAAAGGCATAGTAAACAAAAAAGGCATTGAAAACACAAATTAAATACCAGTAAATAGCAGTAAAGTGATCAGAAACTCACTGTGGTTCATATCATCTATGTGTGATACCATCTTCTTCAGAAACGCACACGTAGGGCTGGCTGCCCCCTGCAGCTGATGGAACAGAAAAACCCTACACATCACATAAGAGCACAAGAATCCACTGCAAAGAGGAACAGAAATGTCTGTTCTTTGTATCCATGGAGGGTAGAACAAAAAGTCACAGGAAAACTTATATTAGACACTAGGAAGATTTCTTAGTAGGAACAATAGTGAAACACTGGATATGAGTATGGTGTAGGGTCTCTATTCATGTAAGTCTTTAAGAACAGGTTATACATAAATTTACATTCTTACTTCCATAAATATAAACATAGTTACATTTGATCCTGAGCTGTTGCATAGGGTGATCTAGGTGACTACTCATCCAGTCCTCTAGCTCTGTGACATGAAAGAACATCTGCCTTTGGCTGAGCCCCAAGGAACTTCTCAGCTTCTTGACAATTTTCCCTGTTTGCTGCTCATCCACAGCTATCTCCAGGGTATAATATTATGACAAGAGATAGTGGCACAAGGAGAGGAAATGCACCACCTTGTTTCTCGTGCCGCCTCAGGACAGAAAGTTTATGCCCATTTGAACTGTGTGGCACCGTGCTCCTGCAGTACTTGCTGTGCTACACCACTCTTGCATTAGCTGTAATTCTGCCCCAGCAGGATTTCCACAAGGTTGGTGAGGAGCAGGGCAGGCAGCATTTGACAGCAGGGCATCCTGTAGTGAGACAGTGGAGCCTAAAGAGGTGTCTAGATGGTGCTGGAGCATAACTTTGTGCTGCTAGCTGGTGCTGGCAGAGGTCTGCAGAGTCTTTCCACATGCACAGCAAAACCAAGCACCTTGAGGAGCTGCTGGTGCAAGAGCTGAGTGTCAGCGAGGCTCTGTGTGGTGGTGAGCCCTGAAGAGCCAATAGCACGGTGTTTCAGGCAGAAAATAGCTTAAATTGAAAACCCTAGCAAGCAGCAGATAATTGGGTGTACGTGTGGAGGAGTGAGTGACCAAAACTGAACTTCTGAACTCTCAAGCAGAAACCTGGAAGTTGCTAGCTGCAACTGATACAAGCAGGTTGTAACTTTTGATAAGACCTGAATTAAAGAAAAGAGGCACGTCCCGAGTCCTCCCGTTAATGAGGAGATGTGAGACAGGATGACTAATTAGGAGGCTGATGTCACACTGTGCTCCTGCACATAGACAATTCAGACAGGGGACTCCAGGGCTCTGGAAAGAAGAGCTGGTGCTGATAAGGAGAGTTGCTGGGAAGAAGAAGAGGTCCCAGAAAGAAGAACGGGGCTGGAAGAAGGTGGAGATCCTGGCTGGAGTAAAGATCCTGGAAGTGTGGATAACCAAGTAGGGTGAAAGCTCTCATCTCGTTGGTTCTTAAGTAAACCCCATATCCAGATCTACTACAGGCTGTTGTTTATCCCGCCTCGCCTGTGACATATGGCACCACAGCAGATCCCTCCACCTTTGCTGAGGGCGATCCTTGCTCCCAGTCACAAGTTCCTGCACTGAAGCAGACCTGGTCTCCTTTTTGTAACACAGCTTTAGTGGTCTGTGACCTAGCACAAGCTCCAGCTCTGGGAAGACTGCTTAGTTCATTGCAATAGAGCATGGTGCAGAACCACATCAGTCAAGGAGAATTTGGCCTGAATTTTTTCTTACATGCAAAGCAGTGGGGAAAGGAGAGTACTAATAGATGACATTTTTACTATGACTAAACAGGGAAACTGCAAATAGGTCTGGTAGCTGGTGAGAGCCAGCAATGGAAACATTTAATTTTGTAATTATGTACATGCAAGATTTTGTTAGGTTTCATTCAGATAAACTCTATGAAGTTCTGTGTACCAATCTTCATAAAAGTTATTCAATGAATTCATTTCCATATGCAAAATATTCCACAGGTAATTTAAAATTGGTCTTTTTGTATTAATATTCAAGCCTAGTGCTAGCAGCTGAACTCACATGGAGACCAGCCTCACACACTACTCCTCTACACCCCACAGCATGCTTCATAGTCAGCTGGGTTCCTCAGGGCTACAGCAAACATTTCTTTCACCTGAGAAAAAAGACAAAGCAGCCAGGGCTTTGCTTTGCCTGGCAGGGTACCTGACACACAGCTGGGTGTTGGAGGGGTGGGCTAGAGAGCAGGGGGTGACTGGAACTCCTTCCATCTCCTCGTGGTGGAGAAAGCTCTTCAGGAGAAGGGCGGAATAATAAACCAGTATCGTGTGAGTATGAAATATAGTGACACATACACTTGCACATGATGATTTTTAGCATTTCCCACCATTTTCCTGCAGAAACCATTCCTTCCCCTCACTGGCTCAACCCACTTCCAGCAGCAGCTCTACAGCACAGCTGTTATTGTAAATCCTCATTTTCCCTTAAAAACATGAGCTAGCAGCCCAATTTAGTGATTACAACAGAAACGGAAGGCACTGAAGAGGCCAGCGTGGTTCAAACTGCTGGAAATCAGGAAAGTGTTCTTACCTGAGCCTCTGCAGAGTGCAGTGCTAGCTGAGACACCTGCCCCTCTATATTTAGTGATGAAATAACACTGGACCAAAAATCTAAGAAAAATTAAGATTCTCCCATTGGCTTTTCTGATTTTACTATATTAGAGAGACGTGATATCAGTTGTGCCTCTATGACTGTGCTTGACTAAACACACAAGATAAAGCCCAGCGACACAATGAAAGAAAAAGAAATTTTAAACTAGCACTACTTTTCTCACCCCTCCCTCTTTCTCTGTCTGACCCTATTACCATTTCCATACCCTTCATGACTGTAAACAACAGGCTGGAGTCATTTGTCTGGCGTGTGTTAAACTTGGTAGCAGGGAGACACAGCATCTGATTTCCCTTTGAAGTCTTGGTGAAGCAGTGTCTCTAAAAGGAAGATAGACAGTATCTTAATGGGGGAACGTGCTCTCCAAGGGTTTGGTGGGGAATTAAGCAGCTTATCACTGCAATGCAGCCAAGGCCAGGCACCAGGACAGTCTGGTAGCTACTGCTGCAGAGGACAACACGGGCTGCACAAAAAAGCTGTCTGGCACAAGCTCAACCCTCTCCCAAATCAAGAAGTGTAAAGCAAACAAGAAATGTCCCATTTCCTCCTTTGCCTAATGACCATGGAAAGTACCCCTTGGTGATACTCCTGCACCTTGGTCATACTCCTTCCACACACCAGCAGGATGACTTGGCCCAGTTTCCAGATAGGAGGCCTGAAGTCAGGCTCCTGAGCTGAAGGCTCATGTAAGGCTTGTGTAAGGGGCTTGCTGGCTGCCCAAGTCACTGGCTGCCCACCATTCATCTGCAATTTAGACTTTGCAGTGACAGATTCCAGGCCCTTCCTTTTTAAAGGTGTCTGGTGAGATACAAGCGAGGTGGACCATGGTGCAGAAAGTGAAGGAGTGTCTTGGGTGCTTCCAGTGGCCCTGAAGAAGTACAACCACAGCAGTATATTCCTATCTCATACAGAGAAGAACATGCTTAGCTACTGATATCATTTTTGGAAGTTATCGGTGTAATTCCCTGCACAGTAAGAAGATAACCAAATATGCCTCAAAGTGCTTTAAACCATCACCCAGGGGAAAGAGAGCAAATAGCCACTTTTCCCTGCCCTGTGACTGGGAATGAAGCAGTTTGCTGTTTACTTTTCCAGCTTCACATCATTTCACATTTTGCAGAATATGGCATACGGTAGCTGCACTAAATAGCCACAAGGTAATTCAGAGAGTAGCTCAGCAGGCACAGCTGCTTTATAGTCTCATAACACACTTCATGAAATCTGGGACACTATGGAGTCTGAAGGGCTACCTGCAAAGCAACAGATATTATCAGAAAACTAGATAGGGTTTTGACTTCAGGATCTGTATTATTTACAGCCTATTTAAAATGAGAGACTTCATGTTGTGTTTTATGGGATTGTGACATAAGCCTAGACATTAACATGGGGGAGCATGATGGGTAGTTCCAAGGACTATACTGGTGTTCATTCTTTCGTCAAGAGGAGAGGAGAGGAGAGGAGAGGAGAGGAGAGGAAGATGGAAGGCAGGTTAATATGGTATGAGAAAGTTATGGACTGTACCTTCATGTTAATGGATTTCTTATCAAGTACAGGATGCTCATGTCTATTTCTGATTGTACTGCACCATAGTGAGATGTAATCAATAGAGTATCTCAAATGTACACTAGGATCCCATACTCAGAAGCAATTACTCAGACTTCCTCATCAAAAATGCAAGACCCACATTAATGCTGTACTTTGAAACCAAAGAACAATATATGTGACATTCTGAAGTGGCATTTGTTTACGTTTCCTAGCAGCCAAATGCTTATTCAGACAATAAGGATAATCTACCCACCCCTCTGGGAAAAATGTTACACTACCAGAAGTTCAGACACTTAAAGGAGAGTAGAAGAGCTCTGTAAAAAGGGGAATCAAAGGCATTATAACACTCCCACACCCAGCTTTCAAAGCAGGGACTGCTTTTAAGCCGTAGAGGCTCTATAGGCAATAGTGGCGTAAAACAGGTAGAGTATACTAAACAGAAAACTACATCTGTGTTTACCTGGGCAGGCCTTTGATGAGGGTAACGTTTGCCTGTAGCACATCTGCAACTCAAGGTCAGTAAGCAGGGGTCTGCCAGGCTTCCTGCAATGCCCTGAATGATAAATAGACTTGACATTTCTGCTCAGATACTCCTACGTATTCACGCAGAGCCTCCCTAGAGGACCACATGTCTGTGTCTCGCTTGCTTCATGAAGTAAGCAACAGCCAAAATAGAAAGTCCTAGTGTGTGCATTTGATGTCCTCAAAAATATCAGAATGGCCTGCAATTGCCCTGGCTTCCTCCAGCTCTGGGAGAGGATTAAACAGTAAAGTCTGCACTAGGCAAGAGAAGATGCTTGATTTGCCACCTTCATTTTAGGAGCCCATGAAGGTGACACCCAGCTCCATCCCTGTTTTTGTGTTGGTTCCAGCCTGCTCAGAGTAATGGTTTGTTGGTGGTGGATCTCCTTTGCGAGACGCCTGCTTGGGGAGGGGAGGAAGAAAGTCAAGGGGACCTGAGCAACAGCATCTCCAGATGGGCATGAGCTGCCCAGAAACAGATTCTGCCTGTCATGTCTTGCTCCAACAAGAAAGCGGGGAAACCATTGCACAGGTACTGCCCAGCTCCCTGAGAGATCAGCTAGACCGTAGTGTACAAGTTTGCGATACATGAGAAGGACACAAGAATTTTATTGCTCTTTCCACATGCAGGATGGTTGGTCAATGGCCCACATACACCACTTACAGTGAGAAAACATGGTTTGCAAACCTTTCTCTGCTAAACCTGATATGTATTGTGTAATATTCTCATGCTTATCAGTCCTTTGACAGACCACACACAGACACAAAATCTGTCTGCTCAGAAATGAAGATGACTTTCTCTTTGGTGGAAAAAACCCCTCCATTCTTTCCACATGATTTAAGAATGCTCCACTAGTCACATTCTCTGTCAGGACCAGAAGACAAGAAATACGGCACTGACCTGTCCTGGACCCAGTATGCTCCAACCAGCAGATGCTTTGCTCCCTCTTTTTCTGGTACCCATGACCTCGGTCAAAGCAGGGTTTGTATGAGCTCCCTCCACCATTCCCTGAGGGTATCACCAGACTTGAAATCCACACCTGGAGCCCCATCTTCACATACTAGTTTCTCTAGGCTCCCTCTGCGGTCAGCAGAGAAGGACTGAGGGCAGTTTGGAGCAGAAGCCCACATTTCTCTCCTTAGCCAGCATCCCCAGAGGATAGGTTGACAGATGATCATTTGTTTAGAGGTGTGAGGACCCTGGAGGCCACAAGAGGAGGTGAGCTGTTGCTTGCATGGGTGTGAGCATCCAGGAAGGACCAGTGTAATGAGTCTACCCTACCCATTGTCAGACACAAAGATTCAGCATCTGCCTTTGCCTCTTGCCACTCCCTCCCATGCATGCTACACACTTGTCCACTTAGGGGAAGAGGCATGACAGAAGAAAAGACCACCTTTTATTAATGTTAAAAAATCTAAACTGGGACGATTAATCATTTCCAATGATTCTGCTTCCTGAGCAAGAGGCTGACAGCAACCCAACAGCACTGGTGGCTACAGCAGGAGGCACAAGTCTCACCGAGTAAAGAAAAGAAAAAAAGTTTATTTGGCAGCAATTTTTTTTTAAATACGCCCTTTGGGAAGGGCTTTTCCTGAGCCAGGAGGGCAGACAAGTGAAAAAGGGGGTGGAAAGCCATTCTGACTGCTGTAGTCTTGTTGACAGCACAAACAAAGCCGCTTGGGACAACACAGAAGACTATTGGTTTTCCAGTCCCAAAACTAGTCTCGCTTTTTGCTTATGCAACTGATTTTAACTGAAGGCCCAGAAATGCCCATTGTCATTTTTTTAAAATCTCATATTTAAGACAGTTCCCTTTAAACACTGTGGAAGATTCCTGTGGAGCTGCTACTGCAGGGTGGGCAGTAAAGCCTACAATAAAAATACAGTCTTACAATCACTGTGTACTCAAAAACCTTGATTATCCAGACCCCGGGTAACCAGAGCTCTCAGGCTGCTGAGGAGAAATACAAGCAAATCCCCAGAACAAAAAAAAAACCCTATCACTGCAGCTTCCAAGACTATCTGAGCTTTGTCTTGTAGTATTTGCAGACTCAGCAGGCTGCTGTTTCTCTGAGTCATGAGAATCTGAAATAAATTTTTGTATACAGATAATTAAGGTTACATTGTATAACTGAATCAATTATAGACCAAAGAAGGGAAAAAAGGGGGAAAATGCTTATATATAGTAATGCAGAGAGAAAAACTGCTCACCTATTCACCTTCTATAGTCCTTCTTAAGAATGAAGCTGTTTCAGAGCAGAGTGCAGAGAAGCACAAGGAAGTCTATATTTCAATTTGTATATCTTTCTAAATATAGAATTGATACTCCTTTCTCTTTCCTGCTCCTTTCTCTGGAAGATTTCTTTTAAGGATGGCAACATACATTTGCTGGGAAACAAAAATACACATTTCCTGTGCAATGACCTTGTGCTAAATGCTCAGCTACAGCGAAGATATGATTCTAACAGCTAAGTTAATTCACCTGAAAGTATGAATATGTCACATAAAATGTAGCTCAGGCTCAACTTTTTACAAGGCTCTGCTTCTTCGCTCTTAGTGTCACTCAAAAAGCATCCAGGAAAGGACGTTCAAAGCTTCTAAATGGGTAAAAGGCTGCAGAGAAAGAGAGAGATTTCTGGAAGGAATACAGTGAGGACTCGGATACCGGAGACTTCTTGGTGCCATCAGGGAGCAGTGAGCGGAGTGTCTCCAGAACGGATCTCTGTTTGCCATCGTTGACCACCCAGATGGTCCCACTGACCTCAACAGTACTGCCTGCAAGAGACAAGACCAGACAGGGAGGAGAAACCATTGTCCTCTGGTGGCAGTGACATCCTCTATTTCCAAAGAGCGACAAGAAGCAGCTCAGGTCTTCAGTCACCTACAGCGCTTCCTGTATGTTCATCTCCCAGTAGCAGCAAAGGAAGTTCGTGTGGCCAAATCTCTCTTGAAACCAAAGGGAAATTAGTGGAAGTATCCAAAAGCTATGCAGTTTTGAAAGCTCTGATGGCAATTTTTAGTGGCAACAGCAGCCTCAAATGGCACTGCTTATATACAGGCTGATACCAGTGTAATACAATAGGGGTATGTCTAGACATGATGTCTCCCAAATTGCATTGCAGCTACAATTTTATTTCTATTGAAAAGCCAGATTGATCTGAGCCAGCCAGCTTATTGTAGATGCTACTCTACAAGTGAAGGAAACAGAGAACCAGAACTATTGAGTCTGAATGACACTCAGTGGCTGGTATGTCTCCAAAGATGGTAATTTTGATGCACCTGGTTGGCAGCCAAGTTCTTCCCCCCATACTAAAATAGACTCCAGAAGAAGGTTTCAGGAAGAAGAATATCTACCCACCTCATGCTGGAGGGAGAGAAAAGGTATGAGGGATACTGCTCAGCCTAAAATTATGTCCTGAATTTGATTCACAGGATAAGATTGGGAAAAGGAAGTGGAGTCTGAAGGAGTGCCTAGTACTTTGTGCAGAGCCATAGCAGTCTAATGCCCTTTCTAAGAATTTAAGCAAAAATAGAAGTAAGCCACATTTCTTGTTTGCTGAATATTTTGACAAAGGGGTGGAAATAGGAGAAAATATCTTTCAGCATCTGTAGGGGACAGGAGGAGTAAGGTTTCCTCTCGGGACATGGATTGTGGTTAAAGAAGGTGACCAGCTTGGGTGTCTGCTGCTGGCTGGGCATCCACAAGGCCCAGCACTAGTGTAGGACCTGGTGCATCCTTCCAGCTGATTTAGGAACAGATGGGAACAAAACACTCACAAGAAAAAGGCTTCTGGCTAGACAGGGACCAAGCATTGGTTCTGACAGTTAGGTTTGCAGACCAGAGCTGAATGCATATCAGAGCAAATGAGGGCTATGATGAACCAGCTGTACTGTGCAGTTCTGTTTTTTTCAGGGCTCTAATTTCCCAGTGTTTTTTCATAGAAAGGAAGTTTCATTTGTATCACTGCAGCCTTCCCTTTCACACCTTCTACTCCAAGGGCTGCAATGTCCAGCTGAGCCATCACCAGCACACTGTCCTCCAGGCAGTACCTAAATCCGTGCACACAGCTCTCCGGCTGGAGGAGAGCAGCTCATCAGCCCCGGGCAGGCTGGTCTGTCGGAGAGAGCACTGCTGGCACCCACGCTCACACTGGTGGGGCAGCAGGTCTGGTTGGCGCCTCTGCACATCACATCCCTCACCAAGGGACAAGGACATTGGGATGAAAATCCTGGCCTCACTGAAATCAGCAGGATCCTTGGCATTACCTTTTCTGACCAGGCTGCCTCTCACGCATCATTCTTTAACTATTTAAACAAACTACTAAAAGTCAGTCTACTTGACCCTTTTTCAGGAACAACTACTGATTCATATCCTCTCCACAGCTATTAAATTGTCTAGTTATTGCAAATTCAGCTGCCAAAGGAGATCTTCTTCCCCAGGTCAAGTGCTCCAGTTACCACTTGTTGAAGACTGCCTGCACAGTAGGTACTCATCAAAGTCAGAAGAGGGTCACACCACTCTCTCATGTAGCACATGCCTCCCCCAGATCCACTGCTGGTGCTCTCCACGCATCCTCCTGGACTTCAGAGGAGCCAGGAAAAGTTACAGGTAACTACTAAGGGCTTGAGGTTCCTGCTCTCACAGCCACTGGGATGCCAGCACAGAGTCTGTATCCCATCCAAACCAACCCCACCATGGCTGGTTTTGGACACTGCTCGAGGAAGGCTGCAGTTCACCTCAGATGCATAGGAACATGAAACTCCTATTCCCAGCCAGAGTCAGTGAGAATAGAAACCCCAAAAGGGATGAATCCTAGGGAGGAATAGAAATGAGTGAAAATAAGCAGGGACGTGAAAGGAAGACAAAAGATACAGAAAGAGAAATGTCTAATCTTAGCAGTAGCTAGAAAAAATGGTTAAAACAGTAGGCTGGCAAAGAAGAAAAGAAGCCTGAGAAAAGACCTGAAAGGTACAAACCTGATGCAGAATTTAACACACTGAAGAACAAGGAAAGTGCAGAAACCTTATAAAATGAACGAACTCTCCGTTCTGAGTAACTTTCTTCAGCTGCCCTCTCACAGAGGACATGGAGGGAATTCCCATTACAACATCTCTCAGAGGAAGAAGAGAGCTGTGTATTTCAACAAGTGAAGGTGGGTTTTTGCCATTTTATACCTCATTGTAACTGCATTCAAAACCAATGTAAAAATAAGCATGAGAAATGATTTCTTGATGCAACCTCATCTCCCTCTGTTTATCTGCTGTGTCTGTTCCTATATGACTATCTTTGTGCTGCCCAAGAAAAACATTATCATTGCATTGCATCATCCCCTCCCTTACACAGGGACGGGGAGTTTCCAGGCAGACAGCAGCTAAGTCTACAGATAAGAGTCTAGACGGGTAGAAAGCAAGATTTATTCCCCTATCTACCATAACAACACCAGGCAAAAGTGCCATAAATTTTTGTCTCCTTTGCTGCTAGAGATTTTATCTCATTTAGGGAGACAAATTAAGCAGAGGGGTTCCTTTGCTGGCATGAGCCATGCCAGTGAAGTTCTCCCAGGGAGGATAGCTATCTTGCTCTCCCAGTAGACCTAACCTCTTGGGAATTAACCCTGTAGTTTGCTTTAACACCAACAGCACAGATAAGTGCCTTTCTAATTTAAAAATCTCAGTGAGTGGTTCTAACCTCAAAAGCACAGCCCAAGCATTTTCAAAGTCCATGCATTTCCAGGGTCTGACCTGATGAATAAAACACAACAAACCCACTATGAATCTCTCCTGTCATGCTATCCTGCTATCACAGAATGATAGAATATCTGAAGTTGGAGGGGACCTCTAGAGATCGTCTAGTCCAAACCCCTTGATCAAAGCAAGGTCAACCACAGAAGTTCGTTCAGGGCCATGTCCAGACAGCTTTTGAATATCTCCAAGGATGGAGACTGCACAGACTCTCTGGGCAGCCTGTTCTAGTGCATGATCACCCTCAGATTAGAAAAGCTTTTTCTGATATTCAAATGGAATTTTCTGTATTTCAATATGTGTGCAGAACACCTCTCCTTGTCAGCTCCACAATCATCTGCTTCAAGAAGTTGTCACCAATGCACTTCAGAAGCCTCCTGGATTGCTTGTGCCCTGCTGTGTTGTCCCTCCAGTAGATATCAGGGAGGTTAGTTCCCCATGAGGACCAGGACCTGCAAATGTGGGGCTTCTTTCAGTCATCAGAAGAAGTGCTGATCTACTTCCTACTGATCAGGTGGTCTATAGCAGATACCCACCACAGTCTCAACCGCTTTGGTCATCCCAGTAGTCCTGACCCATAAGCTCTCAGCTCACCCCTCACCTGTCCCCAGACAGAGCTCCAGTCCGCTGCTCTCTCACATAAAGGACAACTCACATAAAGGACAACTCTCCCTCCTCGCCTTCCTGGCCCATCCTTCTTGAAAAGCCTGTAGCCATCCATGTAGCCATCCTGTAGCCACTCCAGTCATGTGAGCTCTTCCAACCTGACTCTGTCCCCAGTGAGACCATAACTCTGCAACTGCACACAGACCTCTAATTCCTCCCCTTTGTTTGCCATGCTGCATGCACTAGTGTGCAGGCACTTCAGAGAGGCACCCAGCAGTGCTGATTTCCCAGAAGATGTATGAGAGCTTTTCTGATAATGCTGTCCTGTAGGTACTTCTTTATTTGTGTGCATGCACTTGGGGTGAGCCCCCTTCCACCCTATTTTGCTGATCACAAGGTCTCTCCTGTTCACATCACCCTGCACTCTTTGCTTGCCAGAACAGTCCACCACTTCCTCATTTGACTGGGTTTCTTCATTTTCCTCTTGCCTCCACTGGCAGTGTCACATTCGTCACTGGTACAGCAGCTCCTTACACTTCAAGACCAAGGTAGTTACTGTTGATGATAATGTATGGAGCAAGAATAAGACAATTTTGATTTTTTAGATGCAGGACTAGTTTTGCAGCACTGGTAGTTACAGTGCTATAGTTTTGATTTGCAAATCAGCACCTGTTGGCAGAATCAGTATTAGATGAAAGGTGTTTGTCTTGACTGATGTTACTATTTTTCAGACACTATTGTTTAGGCTCAAACATACCCAACATGTTTAGGCCTTATGTGTGTGCTCACAAGGAGATATATGTACTTGTCCTAACCCCCTATATAGATTCTTCTTTTAACCTTCAAAACCAGATCTAAACAGACCTTTCATATGTCCCTCTCTCCTCCTTCTCAATAGTCAAACCCTTCCTGAAGGTGCCACATCATCAAGGGTAGGTCCTCCCTCCATCTCTTCTGCTCACTCACAAGAGAAGAGGTGGTGAAAAAGGAGCACAGCAGCACATTCAAGGTCCTCCTGATCACAATACTGATTTTCTTAGAAGGGAATCAAAGCTCTCCAAGGAATCCATGTCACAGGATCCAAATGAAAATTCTGCCTCTCCTCTCCTCTCCTCTCCTCTCCTCTCCTCTCCTCTCCTCTCCTCTCCTCTCCTCTCCTCTCCTCTCCTCCTTTCTTTTCACAGAGCCTGCTTTGCAAGCAAGAAAAGCATGATGTTACTATGCAGTTTGACATTGCACCTGTCGTATAACACACCGTGGGGGATCTCCTGGGAGGGGAACTGTGAACTCTGCTGGGGTGAGTGAGGAATCCTCCTTTTGCGCTGGGTACCTGAACGAACAGAGCAGCTGCTACACCAGATTACGTCCTCCACAGAGCGTGATTAAATACCAGATAGGAAATCAACTACCAGCCATTTCTAGTGCAATTCATTTGGATCAAGAGAAAACAAATGAGCCAGGAGGTTCTAAGCCTTTATCTGAGGACAAAAGATTCCCCATTTTAAGCTTCCAAAACGGTGTTTATCTGCACTTGAACTTTGCAACTCAAAATAGCACTGCAGGCAGGAAGGGAAAAAAAGAAGCACAAATAACCCTCAATCAGCTGAGAAGCTGTCTTTCTACATTGCATTTATCATTCTCCCAGCAGTCCATTTATTTTTTCCCAGGGAGCACAGAGCTTCACTTACAAGGGACTTACCCTCAAAGATTAAACAACAAAAGCTCTACATCCACTTGATTAGTAACCTGTCTACAAACTGATAAAGAAGTTCCTAGCTCATCTGGCTTGCATTTTGCCATCAGTTATTCAACATGATAAAGATGCAGTTTCTCAGCTCTCAGGGAATTTGCTTGGCTGACGGCTAACTCTTATACCTTTAGCACTGCAGCTCTGGGAGACTCAGTCATTTGCTGGTGGCAGTGAGAGGCTTTTTTTTCGCCCTCCTGTAACCTACTCAATGAGGTCAAATACTATGCCATAGTCTGAGAATAGTCACTGCCACCCAGACCAGGGATCAGCATTATAATTGCCTCTTCAGAACTATGATAGCCAAGTGATTTTTCTACTTATTAACTAAAATGTTCTCTGCTGTAAAGTTAAAGCATTTTGCCATGCCACAACCAGTGCAGATAATGGTCTGCTCCTTTATGGGTATGGTTCATTTGCTATGCACTTTCTGTAGCACCACCAAGAGGGCTGGTTGCATTTAATTAGTTCAGAAAAAGTGTCAAGGAGCTGAGAGGAGGATAAGAAACTGAGCTGCTGAACTGAAATGTACACTGTGAGGTTGGGACAAAATGCCAAAGCGGGGCCAAGCTCACTCGCCTTCACTACTTGTCATCCTTTTTCTTTTATTTATAATCCTGGGGGCTCTGTGTGACATGGTCATGAAGAACTGGGCCACAATCCCAGGCCTCAAAGAGAGTAGAGGGATGTTGAAAGAGCAAGGTCCGAACTCAAGCGGCAAAGCAAAATACTGCTTCCCGCTGGCAAAGTGCATCAGGAGAAGGTGAGGGTGCAGCTCGCATCTGTATGTGGGGAGCCACTGGGCTAAAGACCAATAACAGGGCTAAAGGCCCAGTTCAACACAGCATCCTGATGGGCTTTAAAAGAGAGCAGGGTTGTCTTAAGAATAGTCTAGGCTGGATGCCTGGAAAGCAACAGTTACAGTGAGCCAACCTTGCAGAGAGCTGAACCTCTGTTTTTTTGTACTGGAAACATGGTTAAGGGCTCGCTGAGGCTGATAAAAAGCAAATCCATTGCTTTCAGCGTGCACTCAACCGAGTCCTAGCTGTCTGAGATAGCGAGGCCTTTTCCCAGTGCAATAACCAAGATGATTGTAGGGGGAGGACAGACACTGTTTCTGCAAAGGATCTGTCAGGCTTTTCATGGTTTATTGCCACACTGTCTCAGAGATCATTTCTTCATCCGTGACACCCAGATTCAGCTGCAGAGAGGATGTTCTGCTGACAAAGACAGTGACAAAGCTCTCAGGGAGAAGAAGCTGGAGTGATTTTGAGTGTCTAATGCTATTCATGCATGCAGTGTGGATGGGCCCCTGGGGCAACCTCTCGCTGAGCTCCAGTCAAAAGTCAGTGCTTCACTATCGCGGCTGAGGTGGGACCCCAAGAGCTTTGTATGGACGGTGAAGAAAGGAGGTGGCCAGAGCAGCAGCAACCGAGAAGCAGGCACCTGGGAGTGACAACAGGGAAGGAAGGAAAGGAGAAAAATATAGCCCATTACAAGCAGTTCGCAGTACTCCTTAATCCTCAGTCAAATGTGCAGACGGACAGGCAGAGAGGTTAAATAGATGTGGTGATCAAGCAGTTGGGTACAGATAGCTTCAACGGGGTAGGTTTGCACTCACCGCACATCTGTTACCACTTTGAAATAAATTTTGGGGTTCTGTATTAAGCAAGCAAATTTCCACCAGGAGGCCAGGGCCAGTGCGGACAGCAAAAGTGAGAAGGGCGCAGCCTTGGGCACAGCAAGAGACGCCAGAGCCCAGTGAGCCCAGTGCAGCAATCAGAGAGTGACGGGCTCACGGCAGAGCAGGGAGGGGTTCCTCAGCCCAGCCCACAAAGTTCATTGCATCAAGAGCCCGTGCCTGGGACAGTGCATAACTCAGTTACCTGGGAAACCTGTCCTAAAGACAGTTTGCGGGAGAAGATGCCTGTCTTGGGATTCACAATTCACAATTCATGTCAAATGCATACGATGAGACATCCACCCCAAACATCAGGACAAATCTTGTTTGCTACCCTCACAACAGGGGTGTCTGCAAGCCCTGAATTATTGCACAGGGCATAGGCCAGGCAGTCCCAGCCGTGAAGAGTTTCCAAGCTAATTACCGGCAGGTTGGATGATGGATGGAGCCGGACTGCATTCATGGCTCTCGCTTCAGCAATTATCGCGATGAGAAAAAGCTATAGCAATGAAGCGGTAGCAAAGAACCTCTGAAACGTGTTTAATCTAAAGATGAGCTGCTTTTCTCGTCTGTGCCTTACTTAGTTGGCTTTTCCTGCTTACAGCAAAGCACAGCTGCTTCCTGCACTACAGTAAAAAATAAAAACAGACTATGTATTTAAAAATAGAAACTGCTGTCCTACTCTTTTGGGGGAACTTTTCTCAGAATGTACCTATTTTAATATTGATTTTTTCTATATTTTTGGTAAGTTAGGACATTTGATTGTGCAGCTTTTTATTTTCATCTCATACATCCAGCTCTGATGGTAGAGATGAATCATGCTACCCACTGGTAATTCTTTGCCTTCAATCACAGAAGCATTTAGTACCTACGGTGGTTACTACTTTCCTGCACAAAAATCAGAAATTAGAAATCGCTAAATGTGCAGGGTGATGAGATGTTACCTAGTAGGCCCCAGCACAAAGCAAAAACATCTCTCAATTCCTGTATTCCTTTCGGGGAAAGAAAATTTAATTCCAAAGCAAATTTGGATAACACTGAGAACATTACAGCTGATCAGACCCTCTAGAAAGCAAAAGCAGAGGATAAACAGCAATAAACCAAGTTTCACAACAGACTATAAAGAAACTCAGATGTCTGATGTTTGACAGAAGCATAAAGGAAGCATAAGGAACTACCCTTTCAAATGGTTAATTTGTCTATCCAAAAAAGGCTGTGTCTGGAATCGGTCCCATACCTCAGTCCTCCTGCAAGGGTCAAGGTCAACTCTGGGTGCAGGAGATTAATTGGGATCAGGACTTGGACAGCACTTAGCAGAGTGCCTGGTGAGACCTGCAGAGCACGACATGTTCTTGACACGGACCTGTAACCCCAGCTTCCCCAGCAAGCGACCGCTGCCAGTCAGCATGTGTGCTCCCAGGCAGGACCTTGGCACAGTAGCCCTGACCCTGGGGTTGAGGAGTTGTCCATTACGGGGATGCATCCAGGCAGATTTGAAAACTGATCTCTCCTGGAAAAAGTCTTTCCTGAAATATTTTGCAGTGTTTGCCTGATTTTTTTTCTTGTTTGTTCTTTCTCTCTCTCTCTCCCATCACCTTTCTGTTTTGTTTTTCCCCCGCAGTAACTCTCACCGTTAGAGTCAGTGCATGCGGTCAGCTGCGGACCCCCCTAGCGAACCTTCACCAGTGAGCAGCACCTCTTGAGCAACCACAGGATGACGAACAGACCTGCTGTCTGAGAGTCTGACCTGCTGTTACCAGCCTCCCCACATCTTCCTGGAGCACCACCCATTGCTACAGTTATCATAGTCTGGGCTGGGAGGCATTAATTGTCAAGGAAAGGAAAATAAGCAGAAAGTAGCACTATGAACACCTCACCTGATGTTGCACTGACCGCAGCGTCATCAGGAAGGCAATACTCACCAGCACCCCTCAGCTGCTGTCCGTAGTCTCATCTGCACAGATGTAGCTGAGACAAGCCAAGACAACGTATCCGCAGGATGCATTGTGTGTCAGTCCATCACATCCCCACAGGGGACTCAGCTCTTCACAGACCGACCAGATGAGCAGGAAAGCAAAACATCAATCATCTGCTCATTCAGTTTGATATCTGTGTGGAGAACTGTCAGTGAAACACAGTCATGGTCATGTCCACTGCCTACGGACCCTAATAGTGCACTCAAAATATTTTTAATATA
Source organism: Apteryx mantelli (assembly GCF_036417845.1). Taxonomy (NCBI): domain Eukaryota; kingdom Metazoa; phylum Chordata; class Aves; order Apterygiformes; family Apterygidae; genus Apteryx; species Apteryx mantelli. The sequence continues at coordinate 10,921,708 of NC_090020.1, forward strand.
TGTAACGTGAATTTAACTAATTAGGATTATTTAACATTAAAAAAACTACCAAAAAGAAAAAAAAAAGCTAAAATCTTGAGCTCAAACCTTTTGCAGAGCTTTCAGCTTTGCTGGGATGGATGAAACCTGTAATTTCTGGAGGAAGGATCTCCATGATGTGCCCAGGTCTGTGGGCTGAACCAGAAAGGCCCCAGTTGCAACCACGGGGGGAGCCAGCCTTGCTGTACCTGCACCGAAGTCACTCAGACTCCCCTCACCGCATGTGCTGATGAGGACATCTATGCAACATCATAGCTTTGAGTGTGCTATTTAATGAGCAGGTGTAGACAGGTCAATAAGGAGAAAATTGTTTACTTGTTGTTGACAGTGAAAAGCCCAGACGAGAGGATGCAGTGAGCGACCCCAGGGACCAGGCTGCACACTTTTAATGATCCAGTCTATCCAGGTCAGGCAAAGGCAAGTGATTTTGCAAAAAGAGGCTCCAAAGGGGGTCTTTATGTCAGTCAGATAAAAACATATCTTTTCAAGCTCTCTAAGTAAATGCCAGCTTGTTGTGGAGAAGCTGCTACTTAGTGGCTGAATTGTTTGTTGGATCACGCAGACTCACTGGAAAGGCAATGCAGAGAAGCAAGGGTGCTGAAGCTGGCAGGCAAGACCAACCATGGCTTTGGCCCCACAGACAAGCCCTTGGCAGAGGGTGGATGCTACCCTCAGGCCATACAAGGGTGAGCTCAGACTTGCTGTGGGAGCAGGGTGGTGGGGCAACCCAGGCAGCTGCTCCTATCTTCCCCAAATCAGACACGATGGGACCGCAGGGCTGAGCCCCTCTGGCCAGACAAATTCAGCCCATGAGAGTGCTTGACACCAGGTCTTTCCAGTGCTCCTGATGTCCGTGGGTCTACTGTGTACTTCTATTTTATTTACCGTGTCTCTATCACAGGGAGAAGGGGAGATTGTCTTACAGCCCTCAAGCTTAAAATCTCTCACAGAAGGCAATCCTGCTTCTCCTTTCTCCTGTGCCTCTAATATTTGCCACCTCCCTTACCTACGCCATTCCTTTTTATGCCTTCAGCAAGACAAGGCAACCAAACCTCGATGAAGGCTTCAGGACAAAGACTTGTCTCCAGGTTTGGTAACTGAACTTCCAGATTGCTTGTTCCTTTGCTCCTGCACACCCTAACATCTCATCCCTTTTCCCCCTGCTTCTGCAAAATGGGCTCTCTACAGTGACCACCAGGTTTCTTCTCTTTCCCCCTGTCCCCAGGTGGGAGGGGTGGTTACGGCTAATTCAGAGCCCACAGTACGTTCAAGCAGTTTCAGCTGTTCCTCTCATTGCACATTGCCCATTTACCATGCACTTGTCTAAACTGAACCTCATCTGCCTTCGGGCTGTGCAATAATCATTTTTGTTAGGGGTTTGCTGGTGTTTACCACAATCCTCTCCAGGCCTCGCTAATCTAAATCGTTCTGCATCGTCAGCAAAATTGCCACCTAACCCCTCACCACCCCCTTCTAGGTCATCATTAAATATGCCGAGAAACACCTTCCATAGTACTTCTCTTAGGGCACCTGGCTATTAACCTTTCCCTGTGCTGAAAATTGGCCATTTTTGCCTGCTCTTTGTTCACTATCTTTTAACCAGTCTTTAATCCATGACAAGACACTTACACCTTACCTCTGTTCCTCTATCAGCTTATCACAGCCTTTTGAAATCCTGAGTAAAATATCAGCGCCACTTTTCCCTTCCCCAGTGGTGTGTTAACTCCTTTGAAGACCTCCAGCAGGTGACAAATCCAGTCTTGTCCAGCTCTAATAGGCAAATCTAGATGCTTCCTAACTCCATCTTTAATGTTTCCTCACCCTTTCTTCCTGTTATGAAATTTGGCTCACATTGTTCAGTGCTGGGCATCCTTTTTAACAAACATATGCACTGCTGATCTCCTCTGCATTTTGAGATAAAAAATACCATGTTTTTATTAACAACTTGATGTGACAAAGTGTTATACACAAATGTGTGATTTATGAGGTAGCAGGGTATGAAAAAGGTAACAAACAGAGGGGCCCCTTATCACTAATAATTTAATTATCTTGTGTGATTCTGCAGCCTAGAGCATGCAGGGACTCCCAGGCTTGGTTTATTTTATGATTGATCAGACATTCAAAAAATCGGTTCAGTAGTGTTTTTGCCTTTAAAAGCACAAAATCTGATTTGCCAGGATTTTGTGGGACTATTTAGGAATGTTTGGATAAGCGTGTGCATACGGCATTTTGTGAAGCAGGTTGTGAGTCCTGAGGAAAGGGCTGGATGGGGTTTCTGGGGTGAACGAGGCCACCTCAAAGCTCCCCATGGAGCGGGGCACTGCGGCCAGGCAACATCCCTCCAGCATCCCGCATGCTGCTGACCGCCCACGGAGCACACCACTTCCTCGCTGTGATTCAGTCCCCCCTGATGCAAAGTGGAGGTAACACATCTTGTGTCTCGCCTGCTCAGGCTGCACCGTTCTGGTCTCCTCCAACACCTTCTGGTCCTGCATAATAATAGGTGTGCTACAGACAGCTCCTTTTTTTTTTTTTCCCCCATAAATCTTACCTCAATAATCTCATTTTAGCAATTTATTATTATGGAATATGTTGAGTTTTTCCAGATCTTTGCCTCTGTCATCGTCATTGCTCATCCTTCCTAGCTGTAGGAGAAAATAAACTTACAATAGGTATTTCCCAACGCCTTCTGCCTTTAAGACCAATGCAAAAAAATCATGTAGTCTCCCTGCATTGTGACTGATCATTTTGCACTCTAATGGTCTGGTACAGGCACTGATTGTCTTGCAAGCTTCATATTTTTTATATACTTCATATTTTTATATACTTCAAATAATTTACTATTATGCTTGGTATCCTTGGCTACTTGTTCTTCAAATTTCCTTTTATCCTGCCTCCACTCTGGCAGGTTAGATATAAGAAGATTAGTTTCCATTCCATTAGCATTACAAGGGCTAGATTTCCACTTCTTAAGCAATATTTTTGGTATGAATATGTTCCTACTCTTTGCCATTTAACCACAGTGCTTTCTGTTTCCCCTTTTCCCTTCTGAGTGATGCATCATCCTTTTGACTTTCTTGGTTAATTGAAGGCTGTTGCTGTTACAGGTGTGTGCTGTAGTCCAGCAAGTGTATATCAGTGCAGATTATATGTAATATTTAAAAATATATTACAAGCAAAAGCTATTTTGCCCAATTTGATGAACTGTTCCAGAATACTGTGGGAAAAGGTGTAGCACTGTATATGTGGGAGACAATTTGAGATATGTTAAATTTCATCTCAGCTATGGTTCAGCACAACTTGCAGGCATTTGCAGAAAACATAGGCATATAGCCTATGATTTTAGTATCAACACTTTTAGGCCCCAAAGTACATCTTTAGGTTTTTGTAGGACATAAAGAAATATGGCCTTCAAATAAAGTTAGTTACTTTCTAATTCTCGTGAGTAACTCTCCTAGTGACCTGCTTCCTTATGCACTCAGGCCAAAATGCTTTTTTTTTTTTTTTTTTTTAGCTCTAGTTCCCTACCACACTCTGCCTAAGACAACTATATTTCACTGAAAATGGGATGTAAAAAATGACTAGTGATCATAAAAAATAGAGTTAGGAGCTTACAAACAAAAGTAACTCTATTTTCCTGAGGCTCAGAGAGAAGAATCAGGTAAATTTTGGTCAATATTTTGAGACCAAACTACACCTAAACTCTTACTGTGTGGAATGCTCCCAGTTTATGTCACATGCGAAAAAGGCCAGTAGGAAGAGGGGGATAAAAAAAACTACATGAACGCACCTTCATAAACCATTTCTTAGAGACCCCAAGATAGTCTGCTATGAATTCAGTGTCAGCCCTGAAAATGCTACTGATTCTCAACAGAGCAAGTAATTTAACTAGCATTCATATGAGCTTCTTTTTAAGGGAGAAAGACTTTACCTGCGTCTTACAACTGTCTCTCTGTACTGACTGCTACATGCATTTCACAGAGGTCTCCATCCTTTTCTGAAGCCTTTGTAAACAGCAAATTTCCTCTTCTCTCTGCTCACGCTCTTACTACTATTGCCCATTAGCTGCAGCACATTGCTCTGCCTTAAAAGCAGCTAGAAGCTGCCGGACTGTCTTAACCTTAGTGACAGCACTTTTCAGCAGCAGGGGGCTTCTAATAGCTGATTTTAAATAGCGGCAGTAATGCTAGATATATTTTACAATTTATAAATGGCAAGAAATTGCTTTTTGCCTTTTTGTATTTCCAGAGTGCCAGCTCAGACAAATATCCCCAGGGCTGCAGCACCAGGCGCGGCGGAGGCCCAGGCGGCGGGTGGGAGGTGGTGGTATCCGAACGGGGACGTTGCTTTATGCAGCTTGCAGGCTCCATTAAAACCATGCAACCCCAAGGTGTCTTCCCCACGCTGGGTTATCCTGTCCCACCAGCCAGCGCTGCCAGTCTGCTCCTGCAGCCCTAAATAAAGTTGTTGCTGGAAGATACGTGAGGCAAAGACTTGTGCGTTGGTGAGGAAAGGCCGCGAGCGTGAACGGAGGGAGAGTCTTCCTCTTGTCAAAGGAAAGCAGAGGGAGATGAAGAGGGGCGGCAGGAGCTGCTTTTATGGGCAAAGACAGGAGGAAAAAGCACAGGGATGAAGAAGCAGCAGCCGTCTCACTGGGACTGTGCACCCGCATTGCGCTCCCCTGGGTTTTGCGTGCTCAAGCAGAGCAGGCTTTCAAGAGGTGCTCCTCGCTCGCACCGTCCCACCACCGCTCCGTAAATCCAGCCTCGGGGACATCGAGCCGAAGGCTCTGGATTTGCAGGTGCTTCCAGATGTCCAGGTATGCACCGCCTGGCCAGCGTCAGTGGTTTCCAGACTCGGTGCCCCCAGTGCCTCCGTGCTAAAATTAGGCAATTCCGTTTCAGGTAAGCTTTCTTCCAAAGGCCCTCGGTTCCCCACTGTTTCCATGGTAACCAATCCCACAGGCGTTCCCGAGTGAAGGCAGGAACCGCAGCCGAGAACAAGTGGGAGATATGCCCATTTTCTGTGTTGGCCAAACGTTATGCCGTTTATGTTAAAACAGTTTCGAGAGCCACAGTCAAAGCAATGCTGCATGCTTTGGGAGATCCTGCCTTTTGTTCCAGGGGATTTGTCTCTGTTTTATCACCCTGCATTGTTCAGAGTAATTGTTTGCCACACCTGCCAAATTTTGTTTGTGGAACAGAACTAATTTGTGTACATGACAATGTTCGACTTAACCCTGTAGGTCAGTAGCACATGGTGACAGAGATCTCCTGGCATAAGACCCTTATATTTCTCACGCACGTTAATTCTTTTATAGCAAATACAAAAACGGAAATTTTGTAAGAATAAATGGTCATTCCTAAGTATTTTGTCATTTCTGAATATTTATAATCGACCAAAAAAACTTCATAAAAAATGTAAGTTACAACCTTTGATGATGACAAACTGGGGATGTTATGCATCTCTGATCACAGGCAGAAATTTTCTCTGAAATGCTGCTTACATACCACATCTGACAAAGGAGTCAACAAAATGCAGGAAGTGGAAAGATGTCCAGAGCACTTCATTCCTCCCCAGCTTTTGGGGACAACCATATCACAGGGGTCTGTGCCCACACGTGACCAAATCCCTCATACCCATCTCCTACCGGCCTCGGTCTCTCTTGTGGGCACCTAACCCAGCTGCAGCAGAACATCTTTGCTACCGTGACCAACCGACCTAGTATGCTCTGAACAGTAGGTGCTCAATATAGCTTTCCAAGAGAAGACTGCTCAAGGTGAAAAGGGGAGTATGCTGTAAAAGTCAGCCCACTTTGTCAGACTCCAGCCAGCACCGGCAGCAAAAGGCTTCCTGCGCCCTGCTGTTCAGCAGACACGCTCAGGCAGGGACTGATCCAGCAGCTGTTTGATGCTGTTCAAAAGGTGCTTGCTGGCTTTGTGAATAACTGACTCATGCCTGAGTAAGGAGTTAGTAGAAAACGGCCGGCTGCAGGAGATTCTGCCTCTTAAAGAGAAGGACCTTCCTGATGGAGAATGGGAGAAATAAATAAGTCAAGCCCTTTCCTTTCCTTCCCAAGGAGGACTTTTGGTCCAGATAATTACAATTAGCTAGACATAAACTGGAGTATAAAGTGGACCATATTTTCAACAAAGGAGAAACACTTTTGCTATGTCCGTGCTCTAAACAAAAGGGGACTTTCAAGTTGAATGAAATGGCTCACGCTCAGAAGATCACAGGAACATTTCAGTGCAGCCAGGCCTGTAGCTTAGGACAATATCCTTCCTGATAATGCCAAGACAGAGATGGAGAAGTGAGGGGACAGCTCTCTTCTTTCCAGCAACACGGCTGGCCTACCAGAGAGCATCCCAGGTGGTTTGTGGGCAGCAGAGCAGTTGAAAAACTGACAGCATCCCCAAGATGTGAGAAAGCCAAGTGCCTTCTCAAAGCCTAAGGAGAGCAGACTTTTCTATATCAACCACAGAAAAAGTACGAGCCGTGCTTTGTAAAATGTTGCTGAGGTGCATACCATTTACCCAGAGAGATGCTCCTCAGAGCAGAAAACAGGAAGGTGAAACACAAAGGCACAGAGCCCAGTGAACTGGGAGTGAGCTACAAACTGCACTGCATGGCATAATAACACTGGAGGAAGAGAGACAAAATCTCTACTTGTAAATTGCTGAGGTGCCTTCCGGAGATAAATTTATAAAAATAGTGTTCCAAAGTGACAGCCTAAAAAGACCCAGGCACACAACAGCTGTCTGAAAAGGCAGCACATCTGCCATTCCTGTAGTAATCCTGATATGAGATAAAGCTGGGGCCATATGCTAGGTTGGTCCCAAAAGACCTGTGAGACACTGACAGCTGCTCATAGCCTTCATATGGGTACTGAGACCATGTCTTCTGAAATGTCCATGAAGTAAATATGAATGTGCTTCTTGCTTGACATAAAGGGCATCCAGCAAGAAAAGCAGGATGGCCACCAAATAGAAATCAATTAGAAAAACTGATGGTTTCTCATCCAGCAACAAGGTCCTCAGCAAATTTGAACTCTGATGTGGAGCCCAGGATATTTCCTTGCCAAGTGAGGCTGTTCAGATCGCTTCAGCAACCCTGCCATACAACACAGGCCAGGACCTTCACCGTTGAGCCGTGTCATGGGACAACCTCAGGTTATGGTCACTGTTTGGACAGCCCTCCCTGCACACCAAAACACCCTTGTTTCCTGGCTGCACCTGTTGTGCAGCCCCTGCTGAGACAGCAGTGCCAGGTACGGTGTTGGAGAGGAGACCAGAGGTCCTTCTGCTGAATACTGTTGTGATTCTATCAGCCATTGAGCAGGAGGTAATGGGTGAATTTAGGGCTTCAGGCTTTCAGAAGGAGACAGGAGGCAACTAGTGTCTCTGTTTCAAAACTAGACCCTTGGCTGTTACCATCCTTTGATGATAAACTCATTAAATGCTCTTTCAATGACCAACATATCATCTTTTTGGCTTCTCGTTCCCTCCAGCCTCCCCTGCTTGTCTGCTGGCACATGCCATCAGCAATGACCTCTGCCCACACATTCTCTTCACTGACTGCCTACTTACTGCTCGTCCCTTCTTCTTGCCACCACTTTCAAAGCTCTTTGTCATTCTCCCTTTCACTTAGCTGCCCAGTCTGAGTCTGCATTGCCCAACCCTGCTTTACCTGCCCATTCACCACTCTGTTTTACCCAGTACCCAAAGGATGGTACCATGCCCCGAAGCTTATCTGCAAAGACTCAACTTTTTCTCACATCAAGGTCCTCCTAAAGAGCTGCAACTGCCCTGTTTCTTACGATGACTCAAGGTGACTTATGTATGAGTCACCTCTTGTCCACTTTTCCTAATGTGTGCTGATATATCCATCTGCTCTTGATGTGGGGACTGTCCTTCCTGAAGGTCTTGAAGTGCTTTGCACAGGAAAGTATGGACTGAAATAAATGAGCAAAAGCAACAGTCTTAAGACTGAGCAGTCTGTGGGATCAAGAACATGCTGTTTTCTAAAAAGAAGATGACAACCTAAGGTAAGGACTGACAATTTCAGATTTCCCTAAACCAGGAAGGACTGTCTACCTGCCAAGCTATTTATGCTGTTCTATTAAACCAGTGTAATGGTGTTTATGCAACTATCATGAAAAACATGATTCCTCTTACCACTATCCCAGTAAAATTAAGAATTCTAGCTGAGTTAGTTTTTTGATTGCAATAATAAAGCAGTTTTTTTTCTAAAACAGAATATACCCAACTTTGTAGAATTCCACTGTAAGCATGCCTGTCTTTTGTTTGATCATTCCCATGGGGACCAAACTGTGCCTAATGTCTCAATTACCTTTCTTCTGCTGCAGAGATGATTGGATTTGGAGTTCCAAGGGACTCTGAAAATACCAGATATCTAGACAGAAAACCAATACTTCAGGAGCCAACAATTTGCTGGGCATATCTTATAGCACTTAAACAACTTAAGTCTTGGAGTTTAATGGCTCTAATGTTATATTTATTAGACAAGTAAGGAAAAGAAAAGAAAATGACATGAATGTTTAATGAAGGCACTAATAGAAGCCACATGAAAATGCTGAACTCTCTTTTCTGCTCAGGAAATACTAAGCGGCTCTTGTCGACCACATGTATATCTGATAAGTGAGTTCAGTTAATCAATATGCCTTATTGCATTTCCCAGCATAAAGAAGATCTCACTCTAACATAAGGAGGATATAATTAGTCTAAAAATACCAAGTATATGAGTGCAATGCATTTGCTTGCTGAAATAGTCCATCTAGCTAGAAGCCTAATTTATAACTTAATACTGCAATGACAATACCTGTACTTAAAAAAAAAAAAAATTCTTTATATGAATGGAAAAATAATTAAGGAGTTCAACTGCAAAGAACAATTCATGTCCCCCCACAGGCTTACTAATCAGGAGCATTGCCTCTAGTGGTAGTAGTGTGAACCCAAGCTCCACGGCAAAGCAAAGCTGTTGCTGTAGAGCAATTGTTTATGCTTTGTTGGCTATCTGGCTGATTTTCCCTCTTAGCCAAATAATCCAAAGCAGAAGATGGAAGGCTGCATCCCTAGCAGCTCAAATCAATGTTTTCCTCTTGTCTTCAGCAAAGGCAATTAATGAAACCAATTTATATCTCCTGAGGATCCAGTGCTGAGTACCTAACTCCAATATGCCCGGGAAAAAACATGCATGTTTTAAGTCCAGCCCTCATTTTGGGAATAGAGCACAGAATACTACAGATACGAAGGCCAGTTCATACCATCTAAAGGACTGATCACTGCTGAGTCTGTGTCTGAAAACAGCTTTTGATGCAACTCAGAGAGGGTCTAGTCATGTTTTATACTCTTGAGGCTATACAAGAACCTTACTCACAACAAAAACATTGGTCACTGGGCAACAAAAACAACGTCTAAACAAGCGTACATTGCTAAAAATTTCCTGTATTGTCAGACAACAATTGTTGAGTATCACTCAACAGCCTCTCTTTGGCAAAAAAAATAAGTAGCCAGATTTCAGTACTCGTATCTAACAACTCCAGCCACAGGAAGCCTCAGCTCTGACCCATAGCTGCCACGGCGTATTTCTACCTCCAAATTTGGGATACACTTTGGAGTTGCCAAGGTAAACCTGGAAGCCTAGCTGCTCTCCTTTCAGGAGATGGTGTCAGTTTAGGACATCAAGAGGAGTATCTGTGTCTCAAGATGTAAAGAAGCAGTAGCACTAACTGCCTGATACAGTGCAACACGTCTTTTATTGCTCAGTGCTAAAGCAGAGAAACCAGCAATTTCCATTTCCAAAATCCTCTTAGAGGGTCAACCTATAGGATTTGCAATCGCTTGCACTTTAGCATGCTGTATATTCTCATCACCTCTCTGATTCCTAAGAACAGCTGGTATATTTGATAGTGGTCAGCTGTATTTTCAGACATTTCATTTCATCTTTGGAAGAGGAGAGAAAATATTAGCAGAGACGGTATAACAGAAGAAGGCCACACGTTTGGCCAAGAGAAAGGTGAGGGATGCGATGTGCTTTGCACACAGCCCTAATCAAGACCCAGGACGACCTCACAGGGCTGAGTTTTACAGGTCTCTGCCAGGTTTTGCAGCTCCCACCCAAGGGCAAGAATCACAGAAGAAGGCAGAGCGTTTCACCTCTCACCGCAGGGCAGCTTCGTTTCGCCCAGCCCCTACCCAAAGCTGAGGGCAGCAGCAAACCTGTCAGCCAGGCAGCTAATGAGTACAGAGCAGAGGAGTGGATGGCTAATGAGTCTGGGGATCAGAGCCTCAGATACACAGTGCAAATCCATATCACAGGATAAAAGCTATTCTGCTACATGCGCTGGTTCAGTTTTTCTGATGCAAGCAATATTCACCTCTATGAACGACACCAATATCTGGCAATGCTATTATGCTACTTAGAAGATTTTATCCTATCCCTCATGGAAATAATGATGAGTAAACACATCCCTCATTCTTATTTCTGCTTTTGGAAGCCAGGATTTTAAAGGACCTTGAAAACACGATTCACACACACACCAACCAGACAGATGGCTTAATAAAATATGGGCAGTTCATTGCCTGCGATGGGAAAAATATCCAGCTTCTGAAAAAACATGTACCTGCATGACTCAGTAGCTACAATGAAAGCAGCTTTCTGGCCCTCTACTAACATTAACAAGCTTTTCTCCATATTAATGTCTTCTTTGCTGATTGCAATCCAAGAGGCTACCCACTATGGCATCTAATTTAATCTGTTTTTTGTATTTTTTTTGATAAACACACTGTATGAAAGTGCAAAAAAATAGCACAGGCTAATAGGCCTACAAGCAAACAGAACAGGTAACCACAAATCAGGGTTGCTTTGAAAAAACAGCTATCAGTTCAAAAAACATGCCGAGACAAACTTCCTGACAGCGAGGGAGGAGGGGCACAGTCCCTTAGTGCCACGAGAAAACCGTGCAGGTCCCCAGTTACGCAGATGAGGCTGAAAGGGGCTGACCCGCACGCGGCTGGGCTCGGTAACGCCTGAACCCCCGCCTTGCCTTGCAAAACTGCTCAGGACGCAGCAAAAGGTGTACGAACACGCCAGCTGTCCACCACGGGTTTCATAGCACTTGGGTGAACCAGCACGTCTGCAGAGACAACCTGGCGTGGCCTAACATCTTCCATGCCCTCATCTGCCTCCAGGTACATTTTTTATGAAAGTTTGAGCTAAAGCAGCACAGATGTTTTGCACAGAGGACCAGAGGATAAAATATGCTTTCCCGCTATAAAAAATGAATGCTACCTGCTCTGAAAAGCCTCCAGCCAAAACCTGAGGGCGTGGGGAAGGTGACACTGATCACAGGAGGACAGAGGCTGGTTCTGGGTAGGTGTAACACCAGGTGCATGCCCACCAGGCACCAAAAGACATCGCGGCCACTTGGTGGGGGGCATCTGGGCTAAAACCCGCGCCGGGGCGGCCGAGGCCGCGGGGTGCAGAGGAGGGAGGGCTGCGCCCGAGGGCTGCCGAGCTCATCCCGTGGGCACCTCCACAGGAGACAGCGTCGCTGGGGAGTGCCTGGGAAGGAGCGGTTTGGGGGGATTCTCCCTCAGCCATTTCCAAGAGCCGATTTCGGATACTGTGTTGTGCTGACAGGACTCCGCCAGGTCCCCAAAATCGCATATGTTAAAACATGGAGATTCTTACAATTTCTTTCCCCTTCTCCTCAAAAACAGCACCGCAGAGCTTTGCCTCTGCTTTCCCCTCTTGACCCCTGCCTGACTATTTATGTAGTAAATCCTCCGGAGAAGGGACTCTCCCTTACAGGTGTCGGCTGTGCCTAACACGATGGAGCTTTTATCTTAGCCACCCCTGGGCCCGAATGGAAATCATTAATAACAGCACAATCAGGCAGTTCCATGGGTCAGCTCTAGTCTGCTGGAACATCTACGATGAGATAGGAAAAAATCAAAGCAAGGAAAGAGCCCAGTTAGTACCAGAATAAAAGTGGAATTGTTCTCTCACGTAATGCTGCTGTGAAGTCTTCAGACACTTAATCAGCTAACATTTTTGAGCTGCAAAAAACACACCCTCCCAAGCATTCAATAATCAGATCAGACTTCCTGCTCCATCACCAGCCAGTCTCACCTGGCTCAAGCTCCCTGGGTTTGGAACAACATTGGTGTTGAAGGTGCTGCCACCACTTCAAGTGCATGTATTTTAAAGACATAAAACATGGTTCCAGTCAAATTCAAAAAAGTCTTCACAGGAAAGTGTTGATATCAGCATTGGTTCCTCATTTTCCAAATTAAAGTTTTCATTTTCCAATTTCATTTTCCAATTTTCATATTGAATTTTCCAATTGTGTTCCAAAAGAACACAAAAATTGCACATCCAATAGATGTGAAAAGTGAATGAAATTTTATCTCAAAAGATCCTGGTAATTTGCTGGGTACAAGTATTTCCAGCCACAGGACAGTGAATGCAGGCTGGTTTCCAGCAGTGCTGTCTCCAGCCTGGATCTCCTAGCATCTAGCAGAGCCTGTCCTCATGGTGCTGCTGCCTTTCCCGTGGTTGGCACACTAGCAGAGGCCCTCTCTCCTTTCTCTTCTGCCCAGATGCAGATTTTCCAGAATTTTCTGGAGATTAATATCCCCCAAACCTCTAGTCTTCTGCTAAATCTGGGTGAAAGTGACTGGTTCAAACAAGGAAACTGGCAGGGAGTGAGCTAGCAGGTCATTTACTTGCGCGCATGAATATGGAGTTAGGTACACTTTTTGAAAACTTTTTGTTCAGTGTTTAGTGTTGCTCATGCGGTTAATGGGTCCCTGCCCTCATCTTCTTTCATAGCGCTCGCTCCCTGCTGTCAGTACCACTCCCTCCACTTCCCCCACGCTGCAAACAGCACCCTGGCGCTGAGGTGCTCAGAAATGCGCGTGCTGCTGCATCACTCGTACAAACCAAACCCCACCTTGATTCCTTGTGCACGGAGCCTAATGCTGAATTGTATCCTATTTCATTTTGGACCTATAACAGAGGGAGCCAGAGCTCTTCTGTTTAGACCTTGCAAACAAATTGAAACCTGCTAGTTGATCAGATATCCAACCAAATTCCAATGCTAAGCACTTTTTGTGCTTGCATTGAATTGAAAGCTGTTACCCCTTGTGCTTATACATACAGTGATCTCATCAGTATTTCGGTGTTGCCACACTTTTATACTTATAAATTTTATAATATTTGGCATAGATTTTTTCTCTGTTCAAGCCTCAGCTGCTGAATTCTGGAGAAAAAGCTGTGTTTTCATGAAGAGAAAGATGCCTTTTAAGTTCCGGGGAGAGAAACTTCAAAATGTGAGGTTAGTACAGAGTCAAATACCAGAAAGCAAATCAAAGAAATACTAAATATATTGATTTTTAAGTTCTCATTATTTTAAATTTGGCCTCTTGAATTTCTGGCACATAACTCATGATCTTTGAAATACCCATTACTTGCGGTTGGCAGTACCCATGGTCCACGTCCTTATTAGTATGCTGATGGATCTTGAAGGGAAACACTGGAGGAATTGAAAGCAACAGGTCAGCAATAAAGAACGAGTGCACGCTCTGCCTGGTGGGACTAGATATTCTCCTGAGCTGTACTAAGTGCTGTAGTTAGTTGTACGAAGGTCGGAGCTGCAAGGCCAGTGGGAGGAAGCTGCCTCCCCCCCGGCAGAGCAACGCCGGGGGGCAAGGCACACCTGGGCTATGGGGTGGATGGTGCCCTGGGGCAGTGCGAGGCTGGGTCAGGAGCTGGGTGGCCACTGTGCTCAGCCCAGAGGCTTTGCTCCATCAGTGGCCCCATCAGGAGTTTGTCCAGATCGGGAGCACACATGGCCTACAAGCAGGAGTCAGGATGACTCCGTGTTACGTCTCACCTTGGAGGCTGCTGTGCACCTGCGGCGCTTTGCAGGATTTGTCCCTTGATGTCTGAGCCACGACCAAAGCTTTCAGGGCCCCCATCCTACATGGTGTTGAGGCCAAAGACTGCTGTGGGCAAAGGGTCATAAATCATTACTGTGTACCCAGCAGAAGCACCACTGCCTGCTCGCGTCTGCGTGCACACACAACCAAGAGATTCTCCCTTGCTCTGAAAGCTTAAATAATGAGTAATTTTTTCCTGGCTGGGGGCACTGCATGAGGTGAGCATTATCCTTCCTGGGGCCTGATCCATAGATCTGGATGGCTTTGCACCTACCACTGATATTTATTTCTTGTTTGCGTGCTTTTGAGATTGAATCTTGATGACAGAGAATAGGGAATCAAGCTCCAGGGAGAGATAAAGACATGATTGCAAAAGTGCACAAAACGGGACAGGCATTTATAGAGAGACCCAAGCCACAGCTGCACGTCTAGGTATTTAGGCGTATTGCTACACTTTCCCGAATTATATAGCAAGTTCAAATACAGGGCTTGTTCCAGTCTCCATTACAGAGGTATACCATGATTCTAATCAATTTTCAAAAAAACAGCAACAAAAGCCCTTGTCATTTCCTGTGGGCGGCAATGTACCCAGAAAACAAACTCCTCTGCTGCAATCATGGTTGTGTTTTTAGACATGCTAGAGCCCACTCATTATCTTTGAAAATAGCCTGTGGTGGGGGGAGGGGAGAGCTGCCAGTAGTGTGTCCAGCAGAAATAAGACCTTGCCAGTGTCTATGATAGTATCTCCCAGTCTCCGCCCTGCTCTCCAAGTAAAATCACTAAAAGCCTAGGCAAACCTCCAAAAGCATGCCTCTTCCATGTGTTGAGAAGGATCTATGGCCTGGCCAGAAACACTCTTCATTTCTTGCACTGCTCAGGGGAAGACAGTAGGGAAAGCTGAAGATGGGTGCACCAAGACACCAACAGCAAGACTGAAGAAGGTGCTTGCAAAGCATCTATCTCCTCAGGAAAACATACACCCTAGATGAGATTCCCTGCTGTCCCCCAAGGCCAATGGTGCATCTGAAGGAAGGTGCCTTTGAAGGGAGGCTGAGACCCAGCAAGGTTCCCTGCACTTCATAGTCTGCTCAGAGGTGCTCTTTTCCTCCCTCTCTCGATTATCTCTCTTTTTTTTTTCCTTCTCTCATAAGTGTCCAACAGTAGAAGGATGGTAGAAGAAAGTCTTTCAGTTGCTGCCTTCTTTGATAATGTGTGACGTCAAGCTCCGAACATCAGAGGGTGTTAAAAGGACGGAGAACAGCGGAGAGACAACTAGAAAGGAGACAGGAAAGGAGAGTAATGGAGAGAAGGGAATCCCAAGGAGCAGTGTTAGAGAAGGGCGATAAGACTATACTAGTGCCAAATCCAGCTCCCATTCTGGATGCTACTTCTCTACAGTGGGAGGGACCTACAGCCACTGGCATGATCTGTGCCCTTCCCTACCATCTTCCTTGAGAGGAAGCTTCACCCATCCAGACAAAGAGTCGTGCACTCAAAACAGAGGAACACAGCAGAAGTTTAGGGGAGAGGAAGGAGAAGAATAAGGCCCTGTCTTCTGGGGGCCTTTTGAAATCAAGTCCTGTGCAAACAGGCCTGGGGATATAACTGTGGCTTTCTCTTTAGATGAGTTCCTGTTTCATAGGGGAAAAGGACAATATATGGTGGAGCCAGGTTGTTCGAGTTACTGAGCACTGGCAGCTTCCACTGATGTTAAACAGTATCGTGGGTGCCCAACACCATGGAAAAAAATGAGTCAATGTCACCCCAGTCTTCAAAAAGGGCAAGAAGGAGGACCCAGGGAACTACAGACCAGTCAGCCTCACCTCCATCCCTGGAAAGGTGATGGAGCAGCTCATCCTGGAGGCTATCTCCAAGCATGTGGAGGAAAAGAAGGTGATCAGGAGTAGTCAGCATGGCTTCACCAAGGGGAAATCATGCCTAACCAACCTGATAGCCTTCTATGATGGAATGACTGCCTGGGTAGATGAGGGGAGAGCAGTGGATGTTGTCTACCTAGACTTCAGCAAGGCTTTCGACACTGTCTCCCATAGCATCTTCATAGGGAAGCTCGGGAAGTGTGGTTTAGATGAGTGGACAGTGAGGCGGATTGAGAACTGGCAGAAAGGCAGAGCTCAGAGAGTTGTGATCAGTGGCACAGAGTCTAGTTGGAGGCCTGTAGCTAGCGGTGTCCCCAGGGGTCAGTACTGGGTCCAGTCTTGTTCAACTTCATCAGTGACCTGGATGAAGACACAGAGTGCACCCTCAGCAAGTTTGCCGACGATACAAAACTGGGAGGAGTGGCCGATACGCCAGAGGGCTGTGCTGCCATTCAGAGGGACCTGGACAGGCTGGAGAGGTGGGCAGAGAGGAACCTCATGAAGTGCAACCAAGGGAAGTGCAGGGTCCTGCACCTGGGGAGGAATAACCCCATGCACCAGTACAGGTTGGGGGTTGACCTGCTGGAAAGCAGCTCTGCGGAGAAGGACCTGGGAGTGCTGGTGGACACCAAGTTAAGCATGAGGCAGCAATGTGCCCTTGTGGCCAAGAAGGCCAATGGTATCCTGGGCTGCATCAGAAAGAGTGTTGCCAGCAGGTCGAGGGAGGTGATTCTCCCCCTCTACTCAGCCCTGGTGAGGCCACATCTGGAGTGCTGTGTGCAGTTCTGGGCTCCCCAGTACAAGAGGGATGTGGCACTACTGGAGCAAGTCCAGCAAAGGGCTACAAAGATGATTAGGGGACTGGAGCATCTCTCTTATGAGGAAAGGCTGAGAGAGCTGGGCCTGTTTAGCTTGGAGAAGAGAAGGCTGAGAGGAGATCTTATCAACGTGTACAAGTATCTGAAGGGAGGGTGTCGAGAGGATGGGACCAGATTCTTTTCAGTGGTGCCAAGTGACAGGACGTGAGGCAACGGGCACAAACTGAAACACAGACGCTTCCATCTGAACATGAGGAAAAACTTTTTCACTGTGAGGGTGACAGTGCACTGGAACAGGTTGCCCAGAGAGGTTGTGGAGTCTCCTTCTCTGGAGATATTCAAAATGCGCCTGGATGCAATCCTGTGCAATGTGCTCTAGGTGACCCTGCTTGAGCAGGGGGGTTGGACTAGATGATCTCCAGAGGTCCCTTCCAACCTCAGCGATTCTGTGATTCTGTGATTCTGTGAGTCTGTCCCTTCTCCAAGGTGTCGTAGACACTGAACTGCAGTCAGACACCTTGCATCAGCCTTGCTGGTGCAAAGGAGCCCATACTCTGGGATCCTTTTCCTCCATGCTTGTGCTTCCCTATCTTTCACATGGCTGCAAAGGGAAGAGGGGCACAATCCTGGAAGGGCCAGGAGATGAAGAGAGGTTTGGGGGCCATGGGGCAAGGCACCTGCTGGCTGCTGGTGGGGCATGCAATGGTGGAGCAGTCACTGATGCTGCCAACGTGGGGCAACAGGAGCTGCTGAATTCGACTCGTGAGCACAGAGAGGAAATGCTTTTTCCTCCACACCTTGTTGTTCTTTCAGAGCCAGCACTTCCACAATTCATCAACAGATGCAGGAGATCTATCACATGAAGAAACAGAGCCAAGTGTTTTCACTGGACTCATGATTAAGTTAAGGTTGTCTACTTTTTTCCCTTTGACTTATGTCCATTTTGCCTAAACACAAATTGCATGTTGTGAATCATCAGAACAGCCTCTGTGCCTCCTTCAGGGAGATAAGAATACTCCAAAAAATGAGGAGACACAACTGGGATACTACGGGATAACCACTACCTCCAGCACAAGAAGGGAGATTCTGGTTGAGGCCTGAGTTCAGAAAATGGCTGATCTTTTCCCAGGATTTTGCTTTGAAGGGCTTGGCTACCACACCCGCTCTGCAAGCTTTGAGGACTAGATGACTGGAATAACAATCGTGACCACTAATGCTCCCACTGTGTGCGTCACCAACATTAGATCGGACACATTCAGAGCCAGTATCACTCTTCCTGTCATCAGAAGCCCCATCCTAATGTTAGGTGATTTTTCAATATCTCTGCAAGACTTTTAGTGATAGACTTGGAAAAAAAATCATCTTTGCTAAAGAAAAGCAATCCAGTCTGTGTTACATAGCAAATACCAAGGTCTTTGCTCTCTTCTCAAAACCTTAAGAGACATTTCTTTAAAAGTTATTTCTGAGATGTTTCTATTAACACCATGCATCTTCTGCCTGCCCTCCTATCGTGTCCCAGAGCTATGCCCAGAATGGGTGAAACAGCAAGAACTTCTGTTCACTAAAAGCCCCCAGGGGAGTTTTACAGATTTGGCCAGAATGAGATGGAAATGATGCTTATCTGAAAGAGAGCACTCCCCCTCAACATTTTTGCCCCAGGCTCAGGATTTAGGACTAGATATTGCCCCAAGGCCATTGCTGTTTCTGCATTACCAGGCTGCTGTGTGGCCTCTCTCCAGCCCGACGCATCTGTGCTGGAGATCAGACTCCTTCTAAAGGGACTGCCGTGATTTCTTGGGGGAAACCTGATGCTTTGTGCTCTGCTGCTCTTTCTGGACGTAGATTATATCTCTCTGCAGGAGAGAGGACAGACAGGCAAGGGTCTCACCTAGTATAGCTGTTCTCGGTACATCTGCATGCGGTATAGAGTCTGGATATCTCTAACTTACAATAACACAGTGAATTTCAGTAGCACCATATATACTTGCTGTGGACTAATGACATAGTTTGAGCTGAAATATAAATAAACAGTCATTCTGACCTAAATAAATCAGTTATTTGTAATCAAATTTAGTCACCAGTGGATGCCGACTGAAGTCATAGTTCTGCTTTCAGAATCTGGGCATGCTAAAGCCACAACTTTGACTATTAGCAACACTGAGAAAACTTATAATGAGATACTTCGTATTTTACAAACCCACTCACCCACTTTTCTTGATAAACTGGCCCTACAGACAGATCGAAGAAGGGTATGTGCAGGGCAAGCAGGCCCACATGCTGCGTCATGATGAGAGTACACTGTTAAACTCCAGTGTGGATGGTAAGATGAATCAAGAAGTTTTGACCTGGGGAAAACAGATGAGGGTATGGAGGATGAGGCTTTTCTGTCATGAGGCCCCTTCTCTATTCTTTTTATGCAGTACAGCAAGTAGCATCATAATTTTGGCAATTACTTTCTTTAGAGCTCTGGGATTTCCCATTTTCAAGCTATATTACTGCATAATAAATCATAACTGTTGACTGCAAGATAACTCTGATTATCAGGGAGACAGCATCTACAAGTTTACAGGATACCTAAGAGCCTGAGTCCTGCTTTCCACCAAGGCGAAAGAAAAACTTCGGTGGGCGTGAACAGCAGAGGTGGGACCATAGCAGAGGCAAGGCAAAAGGGTGCAAGTAATTCCAAATACCAGTTTGCTGCTGCTGAAGAGAAGCAGACACAAACCCACAGTGGTAAGCAATGGGAAGCAGCCCACAGGGAGACATTAACCGCAGGATGGATGTTTTTGTCCCAAAATGCCTCCCTGCACGTCTTAGTGCAAAACCCAAGCCTGACAGCACAAACAGACTGCAAGCATGACAAACCCACTGTTTCCAGTATGGACAGCGTTGCTTCCCTGACTATTTCTTTTGGTTTGTGCCTGGTGAAGCACTGCAGGGGTGCAATACCTAGCGGAAAGCACACTCCAAAGCTCAGGACAGTAAGAAACGAGCCATTCGCACCCAAGAAGACAACATGCACTAGCTCATTTTGTGCAAGCTAACAAAAGCTTTCATTGTTGTTGGGGGTTTTTTTGTTTGTTTTTTGTTACAGCTAAATTTGGGGGGGGCTAAATCAATATACTTAAATCTTTTCTCAAGGGGTGCTAAACAGAATACAGATTTATCACAAAGCTATGTAATCACCACTGAAGTGCCAAACTGCCTGGACAGATCAACTGCAGCTTATTAACTGGGGGTGAAAGTGACACATTCACAGTGTATGCTCTGCCCAGAATAGCATTCACACCCGCACTGAGGGATTCCCAGTTTCTGCAAAGCCCTAAAAAATGCACAGTGACTCCTTCCAGCTCCTATTCTGGCAAAACTATTAGCGGTGCAACTCATTTTCACATGAGCTCATCCACCTAATTACAACAGTCAAACGAACCTGAGTTACCAGTTGCTGACACATGCCTCAGAAGCAAAAATGCTGTGAGGAGTAGGGTGAGGGTAGACATACTCAAGGCTTTTCCAAAGCTTAAGACATCTCTGTAGGTTTAGAGCATCACCAGCTGCCCCAAACTGTGCAGTTTGCTACACCACTCCAGAATAAGCACGCACAGAAGCTGTCCAGGCCCCACACCGTGGAGCTGGCTTCTTTGAATGGGAATTAATAGCATTCCCAGACCTCCTCACCCTCTGCTCCTTTGATGGACTCTCTCCAGCAAACACAGAGCCAGATGCTGTCATAAAGGAAGTGAAATACGGTAGCTATTGGGACTTCTGTGCTACAAAGCCATTTTCCCCAGGGAGGGCAGAAGAGAGCGGATAAACAGCACAGGGCTGACATAACTTGTGCTGCTCAGTGCAATACGGAAAGGTGCTTGAAATCTGCAGGGAGGATGAAAGGGAGAAAAAAGGAAAGCAGAGAACCTTGTTTCTGCAGTGCTTGTGAAAATAATAATTATGGCCAAGCAATTTGTTTACATAAATGTCTTAGCAAAACAGAGCAGCCTCCCCGTTGTGTAGATGCTTATATTCATGTCCCAGAAGATGACTGGAGGTGCAGGTTTTGCAAGGCAGTGCAATTTGCAGAGCACAGGCCGCAATGGCATCAGCACAACGCGAGCAGGGATTCAGCCTTCAGTTTCCACCCGCGCCGAAGGAGAACGAGGGCACCTCCCTACGCACCACGACCCCACGAGGCAGGAGAGTCCCACTGCTGAGGACAGAGCACAGAGGCACTCGCCTGCCAGCAAGGTGAGACTACATCTAAGAAATAAC
Source organism: Apteryx mantelli (assembly GCF_036417845.1). Lineage (NCBI taxonomy): Eukaryota > Metazoa > Chordata > Aves > Apterygiformes > Apterygidae > Apteryx > Apteryx mantelli. The sequence goes on from NC_090020.1 coordinate 10,942,675, forward strand.
CAGATTGTCAAGGAACTACCAGCACCACTTAGAGGGTTTAAATGGCAGGAAATTTTGTAATACGGGTTACTAGTTTTAATCTGTGGTCATCATATGCTCTTACCATTTTTATTTAAAAGAGCTCTGTCTCCAGGTAATAGCTTTTTTTGTTACATTTAAGATTAAGGAGGATGATGTGGCTACCGCTTAGAGTATTTTGCTGATAATGGTAGTCCTCAGAAATGTCAGCTGAATAAACAAAAAAGATTGCATGAATCTCTACCATTCTCAACAGCTAACCTTTTGGCCAGGGGAAGCAGGACTGAGTTCACCCTCGCTGCACTAGAACTCCAACACAGGGATTTTGTCCCAAACAAGACTCAGTTATCAGAAGAAGAGCAGACATACAGCCCAAGGGAACAGGGGCACGAGTGACTCCATGGCATGTCCCCAGACACAGAGAGCAAATTACATTTGTCTGCCCACGGCACTATGTAGCTGATCATTTCTGACTATTCACAGTGCTGGCAGATGGGAAAGCAGAGCTCAGGAGAGGACTTTCTGGGACATCGCCTCTCCGCCTCTGCAGAGTGGAGGCCACGGGCTTGCTGACTCCTCTGCGTCAGCAGCTACCTTATCCCAAGACTGGTTTTGCAAGGATGGGGTTTGCATGGCAGCACCACTGGCCCCAGCACGCTGCAGGCAGGCACAGGCAACCTAGCTGTTGGTGCCGGGGATCAGAGAAAATGTCCCTGGTGCCCAGGTGGCCGCTGGGCCTTCCTGAACTCACAAACTGCCCAGAGGAGAGGGGAGAAGGACCTGGAAAGGTGTGAGAAAGCAAGTTACAAGGCAACAGGATGGGTCTCAGGCATCACTGCTGTGATGGGCACATGAAAGAAACTCATGTCTCTAGTAACTGTGCATTTTGTCCCAAGGGGATCGGTCAGCAAGGGAGGTGCATGCCATGGGGAAACTGGGGAGACGCACAGCCCTTTCCCCATGGCCCTTTACTCCATGCGGGGCAGGAAGATCATTGTGAGTACAAACCCTTGAACAGTGCCAGGAGCAGCATCTGACCACCATGACTGCAAGTTTTGCAACATTTTTAGGCACCTGTAAGCAGCAAACTACCACCAGCATAGTCGTGCTCAACCAGGGATATGAAAGGTCTCATTCCCAGCAGCAGTCTCTCAACTAATCATCCAGGAACCGTCTAAAATCGACAGAAAGGTGGCAGACAGAGCACCAGCTATTTTTACCTGGGGAAGGCAATGACAAAACTTTGGGGGTGTGGGGGGCACACCAGGGAAGCAATGCACTCCACCTGTATGCCTCCAGCAGAGGAGACCTTCAGCCCTCAGCCCTGGAAAAGGTTTATATACACACACACGTGCACATACGTGCTCATGCACCTCCCTTGTGCTTCCTTGGGACACCAAAGCACTAGCTCCTTTGGCACAGTGACACGTCTTAGGTGAAAAGATCTAGAATCAGATAAGGAAAGTAAGCACTGTACAGACAAGAAATTATTTGGGGGGGGGGGGAGTAAACAAAAAAATCCCTAAATCAGAAGGTGACTACACCTAATGGCCAGTATACATTTGCAGAATGTGTGGTACAGTAGCATAAAGTGTTATCTGAAAATACTGATAGCGTTATTATGGACAATCATAATCCATATGCATGAGGGGACAGAATTAAGGCTACTGCAAATTCACCTGCTTAATACTTTATTACAGGTTAAAATGATAAATTATCCATTTCTCAGCAGCAATCAGTTCTTCTGCCAACCATGAAATTGCTATACAGAGAAAGAATTCGCTCTTACAGAAAATGTAAATGTTATTGAGTTATTTCATAGTACAACAGTTTCTCAGCCTTATTGGAAAGTTCATCAGGAAAAAAACAACTTGTTTCTATAGAGATTACTCTTAAAAAAGAAGCAGTAACAGGCCAGATTCTTGTCCACCTTCTTTGTGTAGCTCAGTAGTGTGTGAGGGTTGAAAGTGCTAAAGGGGTGAGCCCTGGCAAGGGGTACCTCCAGCCATGGTCTGTCTGTCCCTAACCACCTCCCTCCAGCCTTCTCTACAGGGACGCTCTGGGTCAGGGTCATTTTTTGATCCCATTTTTGGGGATCTCCCAAAAAATCCACTGAGCTGCTCAGCCTAAGGTGACATCGTAAATTCCCTTTTCCGTATCTTTTTTATGGTTGTGATGTCTTCAAAAGCTGCCCTGTTGTGTTGGGCTGCTCCATCTATGTTGGACGCTGCTCTTTCCCTGGCCAATGCCATCTCCTTCATGAGTGCTGAGGAACCCTCACGCCATGCTGGACTAGCCCTCACCCCGTGCTGGAGCAGCCCACACCCATGCCAGAGGAGCTCCCACCCCACACTGGAGGAGCGTGGACAGCCCTTGCAAGATGAGACCACACAGCTACTCCCCTTGGAGGCTGAGCAGGGCACAAGCCTGTAAATCTTCAAGGCTGTCACCTGGGATCTTCTGCCAACATCCCCCCTTCCCTGCCCTGAGCTTGCAGGCACCACATCAGTAGCCGCACGTAACCATTACGGAGAGTTCACATGCAGAATTAACACGTTACCTCTGTTTCGGAGACCCCAGCCAAGCTGAGGTCTCAATTGCTCCAAAGAAGACACCTCATCACAGCTAAGCCATAACATTCCCATCAGCGGTTTTAAACCCTTCCAGAGAAATGCCTCCAGCACTGCTCCAGGACTGCTGTCAAAGACCTCAGAGATGCTGGACTGTCCCACCAGAGTGCCTCCCTTTGGCAATACTCGTTGTTCCCGCAGCACGCAAGCCTGACACAGCTCCCAAAGTGGCTCCCACTCTTACCCATGGCAAAGTTGCTTTCTGCTTCAATGGGAGCCAGCGCCAACCCATGGAGAACTCACCCAAGGTGACCAGGAGATCTGCACTGTGGAAAGCAATCTGTACACCGACCCAATTTCCAAGGCAGCTCCAACACGGGACTTGTGCAACATATTCTCCTGGAATTTCATTTGCTCTGTTTCACATTCTGCATATTGTACAAACAGCTGATGTTTCTGAATCACTCAAAAATGAAAGAAAAGAAATTCCAGCTTTCCAAATGGACAACACAGCCTTCAAGGTACTGATGAACTCTGCTTTCCGAGGAAGGACTGATTTAGAACAGTATTTCCCTTTGATGCTCACCCACTTAGACATTGCATTAATCAGAGCTTTGTGAATGGCTGATGTGCAACCATATGTACTTTTACTTAAAAGCAAAGAAATCAAGGACGTTTAACAACTCCTGATATGGTCTCTTTAAACTTCAAAAGAGCTGCACTATTTTTAAAGTGACACTGAATGCAGTATCCAGCATAAAAGTATATTTATCTGAACAGTTTTCCTTAAAAAAAAATGTGTGAAGGTAGTGTTGTATGTGGAGATACAATTTACTGCAGTGCAAATGTACATGCAGACCTCAGAGTGAGTAGCCATATCAGCATCCTATCTCACCAATGACAGCAAGAGCTTCTTCCACAATTTTCTTCTATCTACACAGACTGTGAGGAAAACATGGGAAATTTCATATAATCTGAAGTAAGCAAATTTCATCTCTGTCAGTTCCATGGGTACAAAACCTGTGGGGAACACAAACTGCCAAGCAATCCCTGTGGTCAGTCTGAGCTCAGGTGCCACAGTAGCCATAGCTACCAGAGAAAAAAAGACATTATCTGCAAAACTGACCCATTTAATCGAAGGGAATGTCTAGGCTAGGAAAAAGCCAATTAAGGTTTCCTCAAAAGTTCTCTAACATAAGGTAGCTGTAAATATGAAGCTAGCATCATCTTAAATGATACATAGATAAAAGACATTTTAACTGTCTGTTTTAAAATGTCTTTTCTAGCAAGCTGTGTTTTCCCACCAGCCCAGGTGAGGGATACAATTTACTAACTGACCTGTGTCTAAGGAAGAAATTGGGACTTAGATGCTTTTGCAAATGGCACCTTCCGTCTAAGAGAGCGAGGTCCCAAAGCAGTGCTGTGCACAGCTGCAGCTATTCCCAGCTGCTGCAGCTCTGAATGTGAGCATCAGCTTGCCTGGCTGTGCAGGCTCATAGCAATTCAATTTCTACAGCTAACTGGTGCTCTTCAGCTTTCTGTGCAGTTCTTACACTGTTTTCTTTTCAAGGAGACTGGCGTTGTGTCCTAACTGAGGCTCTTCCCTCCACCGTTCCAGGTGGTGGCCATCTACTGTTCCCCCTTGAGCCCAGTTCCTCTTCCATTTAGAGAAACATAGGTCTGCTGTTAGGAAATGCTGCAGCGTAGTCCTGGTTTCCCATTGCCCCTGGGGAGAAGCAGTCTGGGTGAGGTCTATTCCCACTTGCCGGCTACTGGGTGTGCTGGACAGTATATTGGTCGGGGCAGGATCTGGAGATGTTCCCCACCTTCCTTCCACCATGGGAGAGGAGGACAAGTGGCCGGCCTGCTGCACCTTCATTCCCTACCTGTGGAGGAGCAAGTTATGGCCCCTTCCTGTGAGGACTTACGTTACTGACCAGTCCTTGTGCACGATCACCCCTGCTCTTCGGCATCAGCAGGAGGACCTGAGCCCCTTCTGGTCTGTGTTGACATTCACCCTTGTACCTGACTAGCCTCATCTAGCCACAAGTTGTTCTGAAGAGCTATGCTTCCTGCAGGCAGAACCAGAAATCAGCTCTGGTGGCGTCAGTTGCTCCAGAAGCCCCTACCTGGGACCCTTATTTGTGGCTCCTGACTCAAGCCCTTAGTGCAGCTGCTTGAAAGGGGCCGTGGTCCAACAAAGGTAATTTTTTGAAGATGTACGCGTAAGAAGGAAGGATTTAGAGCAAAGAAAAGGCCTGCTTTCTCTGCTACAGGTTTTGATGTAACAATTTTGGAGGTTCTCCTAAGGACCTGTATGACTTGGTATCAAAATCAGTAGGGAAAGGTGTCTTCTCTGGTCAGACTGTGAGCTCTTTATCCACACTGGTGAGTATTAAACTCACAGCAGCAATCCCACTGACTATTCTTCTGTTATTCAAGCTTAAGAAAATCGTCTTGCGTTGCTGCTGGCTCTTTTCTAGTTCAGCTGTCAGAGCTGTATTAAAAAACAGAATAAAAATGCCAAGTCTTGTAAAATGTACAACTTTCCTAGCTATTATAAAAATTTTCTTACAGTAGAAAAGTAACTTTTTAAATTAAAGAGACAAAAAAACTCCTGTGCAAATGTGGACCTCTGGTAGGTCTGATATCCTAAGTATGAATCTTGTTAAAATAGTAGCACAATTACTTTCAAGAGGAAAAGACATGTCTGTTTCAGGAGGCTTATTTGAGAAAGAAAGGGGAAAAGGAGATGAAACCATCTAGAACAGTTTATCTGTTTAAATTGAAGTGACTTTCAGTTCTCCCAATTTTTTCAGTAACTGGAACAGAACTATTAACTTTATATAAGGAGATGTGTCAATGAATAAAAAAGAAATGAATGAGTTTAAAATGGCATGAAAAGTCATTCTTAAAGGACCAAGAACAAAGGTGTTAAGGATGCTACTCACAACATTGTTAAAAGCAAATAAAGGCAATAGATTTCTGCCTCAAAGGGAATAACCTTTTTTTTTTTCCCCAGTGAGGACTTCTGGATCTATATTGGTAAATGACAAAACTATCAAATACAAATGGTAGCTGGGTACCTGAACTGTACAGTCTTCACTGGTGGACAGGGACTCAAAAGCTATTTCTACCTTTTAAAGATAGATAATAATAACAAACAGTTATTTGATGTAGAGTGAACTACCAATGATCATAGCATAAAAATACAGGAAAGAGGTGTGTGGACATGGGAAGAGAGCAAAGGGATTGAATGCATAGTCATAGGCAGATACAGAAAACTCACCAAGGTCAATTACCAGCCATTTAATGAATGCAACCTTAGGAGCTGGGTAAGACCAGCTTTGGACATAACAAAAAGAGCAATTAACAAGTATAATATGTAAATAAATAGAAAATGTAAATAAATGTAAACAAATAAACATGTAAACACGTAAATAGAGAATTAACAATATAACTTGGAAAAAGTAAGCTGTATATAATTTGAAGTATAAGTGTTAATATTATTGTAAATGTACTAATAATTATTATTTGATTAGACTTCAAGACTTTGTTAGACTAACAATAAATATTTAGCTTTACATATAAGGTATGTTCTTTTGGCCCATATAAACTGCACAAGTTGTAGTGCAACAAATCAGTGGATAATTTAGCAACCTTGTGCAATTTGGATGGAACAATCTGGTGTGAAATTTGTGCAACTTACACATTTAAATTAATTTTAACAGCCTGAGTCCGTGAAAAACCTCAGATCCAGTGATAAAGAGATCCGTCCAGCTCCAGAAAAAGTTTCATTCTGCTGAGAACCCCTGAGATGTCACTGGAAGCAGCAAGGCTCAGAATAATTTTGGTAAGCCTATCGAGAACTGCAGGCATGCCGGTCACCTCACAGACGCATGGGGAACAACTGAAGGATCTTCCAGCAATTCCTTTGGAAATCTCTGTTGTTCTTGCAGCTAACTAACACAAAGAGGGGACTGTAGGTGGACTGCCAAGGTCCTCCTCAGCTTCACATTCATTACTCACAAACATGGGCAGCGTCCGAAGGACACGGAGTCATGGGATGTGTCCTGTACACCAGAAGCCACCTAAGGTTTCCCAGCTCTGTAGATCAGACAGTAGACCTATGCTACAAGGTTCCGAGTCTTAACTGCAACATACAGAGAGAGAAAGGGAAACAAGGCACCACCAGTGTGCTAGCCACCAGGGGAGATATGAGAGGTGATCCTACCCAGAGAACCAGAAGATAGAACATACACACGATAGGTCTTACAGTTGTGTGTACTGCGTGGAGTCGGCATGGAGCAAGTTTTTTTTTTTTTCCTTCCAAACTGCCAGCAAAATCTCTTCCTCTTTAACCTCTGCTAGAATAACTCTGAGGTGGAGCTGCTCGTGGGCCATGCCCACGTGGCAAGCCTGGCTCAGTGCTTGTGCCTTCAGACAGCGGGGTGCAAGCCTGCAGCTGCAGACCATGTGCAGCAGGTTAGGACACCCGTTTTGCAACCAACTTCTTCTCAGACGCCCTTCAGAACTGTGCGATTAACCCGTGAAAAACACGTCCAGGAAGCCTAACGCTGCTAGGGAGCTTCAGGCCTAAGGCACACGCTCAGATCAGCTGTAGTGCTCTTGCACATTTGGCCCAACTCAGCAGCTGGGAAAAGATGGTGGCACACCAGTCAAAGCTGCTGCTGGAGTAGACCTGTTCCCTCATCACACTGTCTTACAGTACAGGTTGTTTCAGATAAATTAACAAAAGGCAAAAATTACACGTAACTTCACCTAGCAAAAATTCTCTCTCTGAAGCACGGCTGCCTTGGAATCAGTGGTCACTATTTCGTCCCCCCTCTTGAACATCCTTCATGAGTCAAACAAACAGCACCTGATAGACCGGGAAGAGGAGAATCAGAGCTCTCCAACCCAGAGCACACCTCCACCTGGAAACCCGATACCTGCCTCCACACACTCAGAGTTAGGAAGTCCAGTAAATGAAGCTCTAGGGAAAAGAAGCACTTCAGGTAATTAAAGTCATTTAATGACTGTTTAAGAAAGTGGGAGCAGAAGCAGCACTAGACTAATGTGATGGCGGTACAGTGAATTTGGAGAGCTTAGACCTATACATTTGTGGTTCATGAAGTAAAAAGAAAATATATTGTTTCTTTATGGTAGGCCTGCTTGAAAGGAGGGATATAAACAAAAAAAAAAGAACAATTTAAACAATTTAAATGTGTCCACCTCCCCAGCTATCACTGTTGATGCCTTGACCACATATCATGACAAGCAGCTGAAGCCCACGCATGGCCCAAAGGCAGGACCCAAGGAAGAAGTTGACTGCAGGCAGTGTACGTGCAGTGACTGGTCCCAGCAGGCTGACCATTGGCTTGGGTTTTGTCATGGGGTTGGACCTTCCTTGCACTTGAACTCTGCAAAGAACAGAAGACAAATTTATGGGAGGGGTGCAGTGAGGCAACTGAATTTGAAGTGAACCAGAAGAACAGTTTCTTATATCTGAACCAGTGTTGCCACTGAAGGTGCTTTTGTCTCTATGCTCCATCCTCACTTCTACATCCGCCAACCTTCCCATCTCCCCCTCCCCTGAGTGCCCAGTGCCACAGCTATTACCAAGGTCCTCAGAAACAATTGTTTGCCTTATCTTATTCAGAGTGACTTTTGAAAGACCACTTAGAGCAACACTGGACTTGATCTGAGTTTCACCAATGCAGTTTGAGATGAAACGCCGGTTTTTGCTGGTTCTTTCAGGAAAGAGCACCAGAACACAGAAGATGCCCATACTCTGCTCCTGGGAGCACCTGAAGGTTGCAGCTGCTATTCTGTCCACACAGGGGACTCCGGAGAATCATGTTGTCCCAAGTGATCCAGACATCTGAAGTGTTTTCTTAAATGACTAATCTCTGTACATTCTAAGTGCACTCTATGACTAATCTGATAATACTATAAACCCTATTCAACATCAGCAGTACAGGTGTCAGGGGATTTGGAATGGGTATAGTGATCCAAGACTTCAGAAGGTAACCACTAGCAACAGGGATGCAAAACAAGGTTATGTAACATGTCCTCACACGACCCTCCCCCAGCATCGAATTCTTGACAAAAAGACAAGGTATATGAGGAGGGGAAAGGGGCAGCAAAGATAATCCCAAATATGATGGAGTCTGTCTCAGATCTTAGCCAGCCATGGTTGGTAGTAAGGGAACTGGGTGTCTCACACACAGAGGCAAAACTCGAAATGACACTTTACGTGGTACTTGGCAGATGTAACTGAGGTCTGCACTCTGAGATGTCCAGGTAAGAGCCAGCTCTGAGTCCAAAGCTTTGCACGTGTTAGCACAGCTGTGAATCCGAGCCCAAGCTACCTGTCTGCGCGGCTTAACGAAAGTAAGTCTGAACTCAGGCAGAGAGCGCTATCGTCTGTTCGCAAAACGCTGTGTAGACAGATCCCAAGTCATCTCATGAGCCTGTCATCTCCTGTTCCATAAATGTTTTCACCTTGATTCCCTGGGTCATGTTTAATCACTTCAAGGATAGCTTCAGTTTCGTTGTTTTTTTCCTTCTATTTTTTCCTTCAAATCAAAAATAAGGGAAAGGCTTAGTAATGTTTAACCTCAATAAAAATTGAAAAGCAAATATGTACAGATTAGTCCGGAGACTAGGAAACAAGATTTGATCTGCACCCGTTAGCAAACAGAGAAGAGAACAGGTCTGTATATACAGGACATACACCTCAAATTATTTTTCATTTCCCCAAGTAATCGCTAAGGCCTAGGTAAATATATCACTGTTGGAAATCTCATAAATAAGCCTTTCCTAGAGACCGAACTTACCTGAAAGGTATTCTCCCACCTTCTGTCTTGAACTGCCAACACCCATCTTTATTTCTACCGGTAGCTTCAGTAAAACCAAAGCAATAGCTTATCACTGCACATGGTGTATCTTTGAGGAAGACACAGGGAGATGGAAAACAGAGGAGAGGATGACCAGTGATGGATTTAATACATATTCACAACATATGCCAAATAGGCAGTGAACCAGCCAAGCGTGGGTACTATAGCAGTATGATCTCTGAGCACAGCATTTCCCCCAGGGCTAACTAGTTTTGCCAGAAGCAGTTACAGTCATAATTTGTGGCAGGGTTGTTTATATACCCTCTGAAAGCAATACCAAAAAATTGTAACTCCACCCACGTAAAGCTTTCCTCAATAGGTGACAAGCGCTGTGTGACAGTCTCCCATCTTTTGCAAACCCTGACCTCACCTGTAAGACTAAGTGCACTAAGTGCACTCGTTTAAAACTAAAGCATAACCATGGTGACCTCTCTCACTCATGCATGGTTGATGTTTCTGCTCTGGGAGGTGAGAAGTTTTGTGCTGGAGGCTCCGCTATCAAAGCCTGGCTGTGGCGTTGGTGTGGTTGCTTCAGGCAGGACTGCAGTATTACGGCCTGGTCTAACGCAGGTGCCAGCAGTGGGAGAGCAGTGATTGCATTTGGATAAGCAATGCCCTGCGCCTTTACCCAGTCTGTTCCTACAGATAGGGACTTGCCCAACAGCCTGCGTCCTCGGCCAGACCCACCGCCTGTGCAACTCGACTGCAGCTGTGTTAGCTTTAATCCAGCTACTCGGGCACCTGCGGCAGGGATACTGTGGCAGTGGGGAAGTCCAAATCAGGGTCCCGAAGCTGAGCCCGCCTGCCACCCAGGACCAGGCGCCACGTAGGCGAGTCTGCTGGGAAAGCAGGACCGTGCATGGCACAAGAGCTTTCCCTGAGATGAGTGGGGGCACCTCTGCTCCCCACAACACTTATTCTTTGCTATCCAGTGGATTTAACTTAATTTCGTCAAAATACAGCCAGACCGAGCATCGAACAGCCAGACCTGGTACAAAACAAGGATGCTATTACTGTTAAAAGCCTTTGGCTGTTTTTCTTATACCCACAGCTGAAGCCAGTGGGGAATGATACGGAGGCAATGAACGACAGAGAGGCAATGAACAATACGAAGGCAGCTGTTTGGCAGGACAGGATCTGCGTATAGCTGTGTGTGCGCAGAGCTGTACACTGGGCGCAGCCTTTTCTTGCTGGGACTGAAGTTATGTTTGGCCTCCCTCTCCCTGCCTGCCCAAAGGCATTTGCAGCTTCCTCATTTGGTTCTGCTGCTTCTGCTTTTTTTGCATCCTGAGCAAAAATTCTGGAATTGGTGTTTCCCCTTTTTGGGCCTTGAGGATCAACACAAGTGAAATACACCGCTGCTTCTGTTGCTCTCTCCGCCAGCAAACTGGGAACCAGGTGAGGGCTCAGTTATGCTCTGCTTCCTGCCCTCCACCCTGTGAAAGGGAATAGTCAACTACTATTGACTATAAGGGAAAGGCAACTACTAAGCAGGGCAGGGAGAGAAGGGGAAGGAATCATGATCAGAACAAAAGGAGGGATATTACATTTCAGCCATAGTTGGAAGAAGCATTAGTAAAAGCTTAAGGCAGTAATGGACCCAAATTTAATTAGAACATCTTTGTATTGACAATATCCATACTATGCAACCTGAGATTCCAACATCTGATTTGAAAAGAAAATGGGGGGAGGCACAAATGAGGCACAAAACAAATGGAAAGCACCCCGAAGAGAGGGCGGTGCATCCCTGACTTGTTTCAGCAGCTGTTACGGGTCCTGGGTGGCAGCAGAGAACTGGAGGAAAGGGGAACAGTGCTTTACATGGGTGATGGAAGCCCTAAGGTCTAATAAAATGGAAGAAAAATTTAAAGAAGTTATTTTATTTCATGCAGCAAGTGAAGAAGCTTTTGAAGTCTTTCAACAGACAGTGTCAGCACAGCAGCTAGAAGAAGACAAATGTATTTTGCAGGAAGCTTTAAAAATATTTAAGAAACACCGTAACCCTTAAACGAACACTGTAGTTGAGCAGCACCAATTTTGGCCTCATCATGTTGGAACAAATGGGATTGACAAGCGCGTAGCCAAACTGAGACAGAATGAGCAGTAGCAAGAGTCTGAGATTGCTGAAAATGATATGCTTAGAGACAAAATTGGGTTCCATGTGACTGACAAAAGACTGGAAGAGAGGTTATTAAGGGAGCCGAATTTGTGCTTGCAAAAAGCAATAGACATCTGCCAGGTCTTGGAAGCCACACAATGCTAAAAGCGATAATGTCTGGGCAAAGTATTCAAAAGTCTGTATAAACTGTCAGATGAAGCAGTAGGAAAAGTAGCAAGTCTAGAGCTCAGCCATGTGAGGGCATGAACAGGACACGCAAATCAGCAGCATGGAAAAAGGCGAGAGTAGCCTTCACGTTGCCGACAACGACTGTGCGGACACCACAGGAGGTGTTGAGGCCGCAGGTGTCTTCTCCCAGCAAACAACTTTGCCAAAAATCACAAGTGCCTGATGAGCCTGCCAAGGCAATGAGAGCCAAAAGCAGAAGTGAGATGTGTCAGTCCAAGCTTTCAAAAGCAAGAAGTCTTTTTTGGTGCTGGAGTTGGCATTAAAGGATACCTGATTTTGTAAAAAGAGCCAAGGAGCCGACCAATGAAAGCCAAATCCTAACCCAGCCAGGATTAGACACCCATATCACTGATTCTCTCAGAAAGCCAACACCCAGGATCACAAAGAAAAATAGGGCTGCTCCATGTACCATCTGCAAACACAGAAAAAGGCACAAACGATGTGACCATAGGGAACAAAAATTATTGTATCTGTAATCTGACAGAATAACTGAAATATTTGTGGGGGAACATTGCTGTTTTATGAGCCCTGTGCATTGTGCGAAGATCCATATGTAGCTCTGCTAGAAGCTGGGAGACCAGGGACCGAGGAGACCCAGGTGCTGTGACACAGGGTGCCAAGTTTCTTTGTTTTTTTGACAGCTACTCCTACTTTCGCTTCTTTTTTTCTGGTCTCATGCACTGAAGCCTCTTAGCTCATCCGGGAGCTAGCAGGAGGGACAGCTGGAGGTACAAAACTTCATCAAGCACCACAATGCCATCTTGGTGGCATTACACTACCATGGTAGTACACAGCCACAGCAGAAGGCACCAGTGAGTCGCTCGTAGGCTCCTTCAACCCAGCACACAGCTGAGCTTCCACGTGAACAGTGGGAGATATCATTGACTCAAGTGGTCAGACCTTGTGTCCTCAGTGACTCTTTCACCTACATGCAAATACCAGGTGGATGGCAACCCTCAGGAGACAAGTACGCCACTCAGCATGAGGCTAAGTGGAAAGAGAGAATGAAAAGCTTCCAGAGAAATGAGAAAACCAGAGACTAACAGGCTGACTATAGGTCCCCTTTGCCACACCAGCAAAATGCAGGATGATTGGTGCGGGCAAGCAGTGACCTGGACAGCAGACTTAAAAAGTCACTTTTCTGTCCCATCAGGCAGCATGGTCTCGCTGCCTGTTTACCCTGCCCCTTTTGTGCGCCTTCGCAGAGCCGCTCATCCCAGCTTCGCTGCGAGGAATTCGCAGGACTATAGCAGAAAGGCGTTGGGGAACTGAGCCAGGCTGTGCTGCACCAGGGCCAATGCGTTTAAGGACTGTATGGACTTTTAAGAGCACAGCCTGGGCAAAAGGCGAGGCACTGGTGCACAGCCCAGATTATATGACAAATATTATAAGTTTTAGTGGCACTGTGCCTGAGACATCCCCCTAAGGAAATGCAGTTTTCCCTGGGACTCCTGGGGACAGCTGTGCTCTGCAGTTTGGCCTTGCACACTTGGTTAAAGTCAAGGGCCGTTGCATTAGTGGTTTTCTCTAAGCAGTGAACCACCTGGATGTCACGGAGAAGTTGCAGAACTGCGCTGGGGGGTTTAGCTACAAGCTCTGCTACATTTCTAACTGTCATCCCACCATCCTGTCTGCTGTGCGGGCATCACAGTCTGGACTCTCCTTCTCAAGCTTCATCCCTGGCACCGCAGTCAGTTAACAGACCGGAGCTGAAATGTGCTGTGGAAACATCGTCTCGGTGGCCCAGCACAAAATGTAGATCTGAAAACACACAGGTGCCTGAACCTGAGAGCCGCGTTGTATTTTTAAAACCACATCATCTCTAATGAGTGGATTTTCTCAGACTTAAAACATAACCAGTCCTAAATCTTCCTCTGGCAAGTGGTGTATACTTACTGTTACACACTTTTGCTCTCTGAACAGAATTTTATTTTCAAGGAGGGTTTTTTCCATTCTTTTTGTTATTTGTTCCCCATTCACATCTCATGCTTCCCCCCCCCCCAAAATTTGTTGGATTTGTCTGCTACATCTGTACCATACACAAAAGTGATCCAGAAAGCTACAGCCTGAACTATGCCAGATGGGTGTTATTCAGTTGCATTAAAGATTTTCTACATCAGGCTGAGCAAGTACAATTTAGCCTGGAGAGTGCTATGTTTGGCAAATCTATTGCACATTGTTATTAAGGAGCAAAATTAAATCTAAAATAGAAACCTCAACACCCCACTTATATATAGCTACCACAATATTTTCCAAAGAGCTGTTCACAATGGAACTGGTACCAGGCAATGAGGCATCGTTTGTTATCTGCAAGGCCCTAAGGGACCTAAGCAGCCTAGTTTAACCCCCAACATGAGGTTAGGGCAGCTTTGCAAACCAGCATCCCCATGCCTGCTGCACAGAGCATCTCTTCTGTCTATTCAGTCTCTTTCAACTGAAAACTCCCACTGAGAAAGAGCTCATCGTTCTGGGCCAGATGCTGCCACAAAAGCAGGTGTGGATGACGTGACATGACGTGGTGTGACGTGAGGGTGCAGACCCACCTGGACAGGGCGACGGAGAGCCACTGCCTGCTCCTGGCCTGCCTCCTCGCCCCAGAGGGACAGACTCCCTCCGTCAGGACATGTAAAGCACGGTTGAGGGTTGAGACGTGCTGGTTAATCAGACTGCTTCAGAAAGGAGGCCTCAGGGCTGAAAGGCACCAGCTTGTCACCATCTGTGTGTATTGACCCAAACACACAGCTCAAGTCTGCATATGTTTCGGACGCCTGGAGAGAAAGTGCCTCTGCTTTTGGAGCTAATATGTCCTTTGTCCTAAAGGGGCCTCTTTTAAGAGGCATGCTCTTCACTTCCTACCTGCTCTTCTTCTTGGAAATTGGTTCTCCTCCCCTGTCCTATGTCACAGTGTCCCTCCCACCCCAGGGTTCACACCTGCCCTGTGCATTTTCATTAAGACTGCAAATATGCACATCCTTCAGGTCAATCCAGCAAAGAGGTGAAAGCACTCAGGAATACCAAAATCTCTTTAATATGACCTTGACTTGCTATAAACAACAGTGTTTTTATTTTCTCTGCTGTTATAGAAGCTTAAATGTATTTTATTAACTATCTATTGATGCATATTTAGCAAACATCATCAATATCTGGTGTCTTGAGAAAAATCCATCCTCAAAAGCTTTAGCCTCTAAACTGATCTGTTTGCCAGTCTGTGTAATCAATAGCATATTTGCTAGGAAACAGGAAAGTATTGACTTGCTAGTGAGTGTAGGAAGTAACTGAAGCAATTACTATTAAATACCATTTAGTAATTGTTACAGGAGCTTCTCTGCTGGGAGGCAGCAGATGTCAAAGTTTTTCAAGATGAGTTTGTAAAGGAAAAGTAATAAAAAGTACGGAGTTTGTGTAATATCATTTAACTCATTTTGTTTCTGTTGTGCATTCCTCACATCAGCAGAATGCCTCTCATGGATCAGCACCCAAAACAGCAGTGCTGAATTCCCCAGAACCGACTCTCACCACAGAACTGTGCACAGGGAAAACAAGAACCAGGAAAACTGCAGATATATTTCAGGAAAGCTGTTGTTACATCAAAAATTTAAGAATAAAAATGTTCCTTTGAGGGCTGTAGCCTGCTTCTGTGCTAAGGAGAACTTAAGCTTATGTATAACAGCATCTCTGGGGAAGTTTCACAATAACTATATATCCTCTACTGTAAACTTAATGGGTTGACTGCCATGAATTTACTGCAAGCTCTGGAGTTGCCGTGCCACTCTGCAATGTAGCTGGCACATCCTTCATGGATACATGAGATTACAGGATGGAGCTTGCACCAGCTTTCCCTCCGCCTTTTTGCCGCCCTCCAGTCGTGGGGTGCACAGCCCTCCAGTGACATGCGGAATCGCCTCATCCCTGCTCTGCGAGGCGGTGGGCTGCAAAGCTGCCGCAGCAATATCCCGACACCATCGCGGCGCCCTGACATCCAGCCTTGCTCCTTTTCTGCAGGGGTCTGCAGGAAACGGGGACCTGGTTTAGCTAGTAACGCCTGCTTGGACACAGGCTGCCCGGTGCTGTATGTGACATGTGACAGGGGCTTGCTGTGTCATTATGATTCACGGCCACGGGAAGACTTGTACAAAACGTGCACCTTGCCACGTGCTTACCAGCAGGGTGAAGATCTGGTGAAGCAACAAAACCGGTGGGCTGGCTTAGAGCTGGATGATGAATGCTGCAGAGGAGAAGACAGAGCTTGGGGCAGCGTTTACACCCATCTCCATGGATGCTCAGTGGTTGCCTCATAAGTTAACACTTTGTTTGACCTCCTGGCAATGTTAATGTATGACAGAGCTTCATGCAGATTTATTTATGTAGCCCTGAAGTCAGTGCATAGTCTGGGACCAGATGAAGCTCAGGCCCTGGAATTGACCAGGGACCAACATGCTCCACGCAGCTTCACCATCTTGTGGTTCCCTCCTGGTGTGTGACAAGCAGAAGTCTGCCATCCTGTGAACGAAAACGAAATTAAAGGTTGGCACACATCACTGTTTCGCATGATGCCAGCATTTGCCTGTTCCAGGTATGCTCCTTCCAGATTAGCAAAGCCCTCGCCAGGCAGAAGTTTAAATTTAGGGAGCTCTGATGCTGGCTGACCCCCCAACTGGGAATCTTCCCATGTCCTGCCCCAGCTCATCCCCCGTGGCATTGCAACCTAGAGAGCCAGCTGCTTGCATCACCCTGACACCACACGTCACCCTCTTGGGGAAGGAAAAGCACCTGAGAGCCTGGAATAGTTCAATCAGAAAAAACAGGTAGTGGGTTTGTAATAAGTGATTTGCCTTTTTATTACTTATTTGCCTGACTACTGGAGCTGAAGGAATCATTTGATTTATAAATCTCTAATTATATGTTTTACATGTGAAACATGCTTCAAATACTCTACATCACACACACACACACATAAATAATTTCCAGCTATTCTCCCGTGCAGATACTAAACTCTAGTCTGAGGAGTCCCCTTTATTAGCCATTTCGGACCCTTAAAGTTCTTTGTTTCTTCTTATCATGTCATCAGTTTTCATAGGAACAGAAGAATTGCTGCCAGCGAAGGAAGCAAACTGGTTAGTCCTGTATCTTGTTCGTGCAGCAACTAGGAGGCTCCCCCTAAGCCCACCCTAGACAGTCACGGAATAAATTGTTTATCACACAAGTCTTCTCCTTGCCTTCCAGCCTCGATTCCCCATGACCATGAATGGTCAGGTATTCTGTAATTCATTCCTGAAACCCAGGAAGGAAGGAGTTATTTCTGCCTGAAGAAGTTTACAGGCGCAGTGAGCCTGCTTGTCCTGCCGCCCAAGGCTGCCGGGACTGCGGATGCTCACAGCGTGGTGGGACGCGTGGCAGGAGCAGCAAATCCCCTTTTTATTAGGGATGGAGCACACCCAGGACCCCCGGCACTACAGCGGAGGTCATTCACCTCCCAACAATAAAAACATTAAACGAAGACTCAATTTCAGCCCTCTGCTGGGACCTGCATTCAGGGGTGCAGGAGCAGGAGATCAGCGTGTTTAATTATTTGTTCCCCTCAGCTTTTCAATATCCTCGTGGACGTGGGAGGCGCTCCCCGCCACTGCCTCTCCCCCCACCAGCGGAGCCCCGGAGAGATTAGCGGCGGGTTGCTCTGTTCCCCCGCTGCCGGCTGACACATGGGAGATGCAGACGGCTTGGAGAAATCGGCTCTCTGCCCGCCCCGCATGGAGGAAAGATGCCATAGTGACAGTCACTCACAGATACGAGAAACTGAGAATTGAAAAAAAAAAAGGAGAAGGAGAAGGCAAGAAAAATACACCCCAGCGTTGCAGGGTGATATTCTAATGATATGAAATGGATGTGTCAAAAATAGAATACACCCACTTGAAGGGAATATCTTTTAAAGAAATAAATGTTCTTTGCAGAAGATGAAAGGCTGCACAGAGTAACACATGGGAACGCAAATAAATGAGTAATGGTTCCAGGGAAGGTAACTGTTCCACTGCGAGGAGCATTTCCAGCTCCCTCTGCTGCAGTCATGCAACTCCTCAATACAGAGCACATGTACTACACACATTTTAATTTCTTTGCCAAGCCTTGCACTTTTTATGGAGACCAAGTCTTTGGAGCTGGGTTGGGCTAGGTAGCACCTGGCCTCCCAGGTTCAGTACCACACTTAAGCCCAAGAGCAGCCCTTAGACATCTCCTGTGCTCCGGCATGCATAATGCTGTACAAAACTAGGCAAATGGGACAGGTCTGGGTTGTAAAAATTGCAACTGCAACTTGGAAGGTGTAAGCTGTTGTCTAATGTAAACAAAGGTAACATCAATAAGTTTAAAGACTGTAAACCACATCAGTAGAACTGTATGCTGGGAAGGAGCCAGAAAAGGTTTAGGACTCACAACAGACAAAATTATGCACAAGCACTCAGTGCAACATGATGGCACGAAATGCCCAATGGAGTTTTCAGGTACATGAATGAGGAAGTAGGACTTAACACAGAAGCCCATTTTAGCTCTCTATACAGAACGGATGAGTTCAATACCAGAATCCTATATATTGTTCAAATACCTATACTTGTAAAGGGATGTTAAAATAAATTGGCCTATTCTTTCAAAAAGATGTTAGAAATAAATTGAAGAGACTGTCATGAGAAAAGAAATTGAGGTTTGAGGACTGCCTTACTATGTAAGTGATTCAATGAAATTGAAAAAGAAAAGAAAAGAAAGGAAAGGGGAAAGAGAAAGAGAAAAAAGAAAGAAAAAGAAAGAAAAAGAAAAGGAAAAGAAAAAAGTAAAAGGAAAAGAAAAAAAAGAAAAGGAAAAGAAAAAGGAAAAGAAAAAGGAAAAAGGAAAAGAAAAAGAAAAAAGGAAAAGGAAAAGAAAAAGGAAAAGAAAAAGGAAAAAGGAAAAGAAAAAGAAAAAAGGAAAAGGAAAAGAAAAAGGAAAAGAAAAAGAAAAAGAAAAAGAAAAAGAAAGAAAAAGAAAAAGGAAAAGAAAAGCAAAGAGAAAATGAGAAGAGAAGAGAAGAGAAGAGAAGAGAAGAGAAGAGAAGAGAAGAGAAGAGAAGAGAAGAGAAGAGAAGAGAAAACAACACAGAAGATAGGGGAGTGACTTGATTACCTGAACATAAGCAGCTTCACAGAGAAGAATGTTAAAGGGATTTTTAATAGGGACAAGAAAGACATACACAGAATTACTGGCTGGGAGTTAATGCAAGACAAATTAGAAACAAGAAGCAATTTGTTACAGCAAGGATGATTAACCATTAGGACAAGCCATTACTGAAAGTAGTGGATTCTTTATATCTTCAAATTTAGAAAGAATACTTTCTTGGAGAGAAATTTATTTCACAAGGTTATGACCTTAATACAGCAGTAACAGGTGAAATCATATCATCTCTATTTCAGCAAATTAGGCTGGATGTCTCTTCTGACCTTCATATCATTTAATTTGTCTGTTAATGACAATCTTGCATATTAAAACCATATCCACCAAATCAAAAGAAATCTTTTTTTTCCTAAAGAAATACAACTGGATCAACAAGAAATTGGTGAGACGCCCAGTTTGAAGGCAATATTAGCTGGTGTAGATATCATTTCTCAGGCCGTCCTCTGGTGTCATGCTGTGTCAGGAATGTTATTCATAGCATTTGTCTCAACAGCAGAATAACTACAAGACAAAATTTGTAACTTCTGGGTAGAATCAACAAATGTCAAAGTATGGAAACCTTTTAAGCAAAAGCATAGGGAGCCTCATATATTTAGAGCCTCAGAGGGGAACGACATTTCCACTAGCTACCTGTTACATATAAACCAATTTATACTGAACTTGATATGAAGTAAGGTCAAACCTTATTTTGTCTGACACCTAAAAGATCTCCATTTCTGAAAATGGCATGCAGCTATACTGTGTTCACTAAATTATCCAATTTGAAGTTCACATCAGCCAACCGTCTGCTTCCTAAATACAGGTTGTTTTTATATCAAGCAGGAAGACAACTTGAGTGGTTATACCAGGTATGGAGAGGGTGCTTTTTACAGCAGGAAACACAGGTGATCTAACTGACTGATTTGCTTGGTCATCCAAAAGCATCTGCGGTACCAGTAGCTGGGGAGTTATTGCCGGATCCTGGTCAGAAGGAGCATATGTTGACGGGAAATCCTTACGCTGTTTGTGCTGGGTGCCCTTCCCAACGTGATGCTGTTGCCCATGCACGCAGGGCAATCCCACCTGCTCTCACCACCTGCCATGGACGGGACTGAGCTATGAAGACAGATAGGGCAGCTGGGGCTGCACAGAAATCCCCATTCATTCCTTGCAGCATTAATTACTGACCATATTACACCGACGACGCTTGCTAGGCAGCAGTGCATGGTGTCTTGGCTTTGCTAATCCCTCATGACAGCCGGCAACGCTGCCTGGGACATCCCGGGATTAGCGCGCTGTGCCTGTGCAAGGATCGTCGTGAGCGGCTCCACCGGTCCGAGGCTCCACGTGACTGACCTTCGGGCACTACTGGGAAGGAAACTTGCTGCTCTGGTGCTGCACTGCTGGAGGGGCTCAGCTGGGCAGCAGCAACTCCGTTTCTGGCAACCCAGCGTGCGTGTTTCTGTGGAAACAGGAACCAGCAGAACGCTCTCTCTTAGCCACTGGTTTCCTCCGGTCTCCATGGAAACAGTCGTTGCACTGGTGGAAAAAAAGGGTAATGACTGCAAAGTAATGACTTACTGAAAGCTTCCCCCTGCCTTAATTTTCCTTTCGTGGTCTTTACTGTCATGAAAAGGAGTACACCCATACGATGATGTCTCAGAGCCTTGACATTATAAAGTTCAGGGTCTAAAATCACGGATTTAGGCTCCTGAAAGCAGAGGCAGTCTAGCACCTGAGCCCTGGGAGAAGTCCGGGATGCTCAGGGTCGATTTGTCCTCTGCAGGGGAACATGCTACGAAGACCCACCAAGCTTGCACACATAAACTTGTCACCTCCAAATACAACCTGTCCAAGTGTCCCGCAAAGCAGAGAGGCAAAATCTGGACAGCAACATGGCTCCATCAGCACAGTGGTGCACTCAGCCAGCGAGGGCCAACAAGGCTTGGGGACCTCTGCGCTTTCCACCTCCGCGCTCCAGCAGCTGGAGCAGGCATTGGATGCGGTGGGCTATGGGGAGAGGGGAAAGCAGTGTAACTCAGGAGAACAACAGCCGGCTGCTTGCCAGGAGAGGCAGCACAGGGTGAGAAGGTGTCCCGATGGGGGAAGACCTCCTCGCATTGCCCCAAGGTGCACGGAGGCGGGAAGGCCTCCGGTAGACCAGGGCATGGGCAGCGCTACCCTGAGAGCTGAACTGAGAGTTGCTGTCTAGTGATCTGTGATCCTCTCCTTTTGCTTTCACCCACCCCTTTTCTTTTCCTCTGTCACCAGCACCCTTTGCCCACATAGAGTTTTGCAAGAAAAAGCCACGTGGACACCTTCCTTTTGTCAGCAACCTCTATGGAGGTCACTGGTTCTTGTGCCACCTCAGCCTGCCTCTGCAGATATCCTCTCCTCCCAGGTCCCTCTGGCAAACTAGTCAGAGGTATCCTATGGAGCAGCGATTCACCATGCAGGACATAGCATGGGTTGCACTGATGTTTTATAGTGAGTCTCACCAAACAGGTGGAGACGTGCTGCCATGCCCTCAGGATGTCAAAGGCCGACACGTTCCTGCAATGCCGCACTGCCAGCTCCTGCCAGAGCTGCAAGGGGGGCCTCTCCCCCAGCGTGGCCACTCTCGCAGGCCCGTGCACCGCCCCGCAGGGGTAAAGGCCATGTGGGCTCAGGCTGGCTACCTGAGGGCATCCAGGTTGCTATTTCATCTCCCCACCAAGATCGCATGAGCAAGGCCCCTTTCTGCTCAGCCAATCTAGATAAATAAAACTCACTGCTAATAATTACCTGACTATAAATACATAGCAGGAAATAATTGAGGCGGTCACATGAGGAGCTCAAAATGCCTTTGGAGATTCAGACTAGCAAACCGAAAGGGTCTAACATTTATACTGCTTCGTAAAGGCCCTTTCAAATGGGATGTCAGGACTCAAGGAAGGAAGACAACTTGTCTTCCTGGTGGTGGTGAGACTCTGGAAGCTGCCACATTATTATTATTATTATTATTATTATTATTGTACTGCAGTAATGCCAAGAAGCCCAAGACTTAAGCAGGGACATGTCCTCCCCAACCCGCCTGACCCCCTGCCATGCACAGGACTGTGCGCACACAGAGGGAGGAAAGTGGCCCCTTCTCTAGAGAGCTCATAATCAGATTAGAAATTACAGGACAAAAGTGAGACAGTGCAGGCGCTACACATTGGCTACGGGAGGAAATAAAAGCAAGGGCACAACTGAATTGTGGTATGGTCTTTCAGGGGAAAGCTGTATTTTATTCTCTGATTGAGAATCTGCGCTGTGCCTCCAAAATTGAATCCAGGGCACAGAGGGCAAAAGTAGGTTTAAGTATACAATCATAATTAAATGCTGAAATATTGATTTTCCTTCCTTTTAGTACAGCAAAAGTCACACCTGTCTCACTCAAGCTGTCATAAAAGCAAAGCAGGCAAATTCAAAGTCCAGTACATAAATGGGCACAAATCCAGGAAGTGCCAGCAGCCTTGTGGTCATAAAAACAGCCACCTAACAAATACTCCGTAGGCCTTTCAAGTTGTTCCCAGGGTTCTTTGTGTGACTATCATTTCTGTGTAAGGTCAAACAACTGTCTCCCTTCTCCAGGAGACACCCAGAGTTACAGATGAGAACATAACCCAAGAAAAGATTTATTTTGCCAGTCAGTATTATTGCTGTTAAAAATGCCACTCCCTGAAAAACAGCTTCAGATCCAGGGATCCTGTAACATCCAAATTAAAGTAAATGTAAAACCAAGATCAGGTTAGGTCAAGATGCAATAAACAAGTGTATTGAACAGCTGGGCAATATGAACCAGTTAATAAGAACAATGAACATGCAGCTACCCAGACACAATGACACCATCAGCAATTGCCCAGCCAAAGCAATTTGTCTTCATAGCATAAATACATCAGAAATATTGAGGACTTCATAAATGCTTCCTGGTCTTTGGGCTAGCTGCTATGTCTCAGCAATACATTTGGCACCGCAACAAAGTCGAAGGGGGTTGAGAAGAGAGATCTGCAGGATGACAGTCTCTGCAGGGTAGTAGCTCTACTTGAGGTTGTTATTTTCACTTAAGGTACGTGGATTCTTTGTACAATTGACAAGTGAACTGTGATAGTAACAAGGTTTAAAAAGCATATGGAAATTCAGCCTCAAATCACATGTCACATCAGAGGTTTGGCAAGTCACTCTGCTCTCAGAAGAAAAACCTATGAAAACACAATCTGCATAACACTGGCAATGTCAGAGTTTTGCTTTCTCCGTTATGCTGACTGAACAAAGATAATGGAAGATGCTCTGCTCTGGCGGAAGATTAGCATGACCCATGCTCCTCCCTGCATGCAAAAGTAAGCTCAAGTCTCACCTTCCTGATGTGGCTGTCTATCACAGGAGAGCTCAGACGCTGCGAGGAGGCTGCACAAGTACCTAGATGAGCGCTACCACTTTCATTCTTTGTGCAGTCTACAAGGTAATTTTACTGAAGGCCCCCGAGGACACTTGCTCTTCTGGAGCAATTGGGCATTGGCCCTGGTGGGCGACTGCCGCTCCTCCCCAAAAGAGGGGGGAGGAGGCATCCTTTCCCTCCGACAGTATTCATTTCCTCCCCTCTTTTCACCCCAGCTTCAAATTTCCCTCCGGTGCAAAGCTGGTGAAATAGAACAGGAAGAAAATTAGCAGCTATAACTAGCACAAAAACCATCTGTCCTTATGTATCAAGTTATCTACTCATTTTTCTGCTAAGACTTCTGTGAGCTGCCAAGCTCTTTACCTGTGGGACTGGAAGACTGTTTTTACAACAGCTGCCACTTCGCTACCTGCTGGAAGCACTTTAATATGAGCAGAGGGCAACAGTTATAATTACAGTGTGTAGGTAATTTTAATCTTCTATTCCTATACTTTCAGAACATATAATTTCTATTTATCTGAACTTTACAGTGATTGCTTCAAATCTCCAAATTACAATTTCCCAAATAGAACAAAAGACGTTTTATTTCCCCTTCCCATTGCTGCGAAAGCCAGTAGCCCTCCTACGCCCTGCAGCCTCCTGGGCTCATCCAGCTCCCCCTGAACAAGGAGGCCCCAAGGAGGCAAGTCTTGCTGCCACGTCCCAGGCAATGCTCTCACACAGCACTTCCAAAAAATCATGGTGCTGGAGGGTTCTTCGCATGGCCACAGCAGCTCCTCTAGGTCCCACCAAACCCCCCTCAGGTCACTGTTAGCTAACCAGAACGGTCCGACCACCTTCTGGGCAAGGACCCATTACCCCACTATCTCAGACCCCAAGAGGTGATCTAGATATATTAGTACAGCAATCTATTTGAGGCTAACTTATCTAGCCAAAGAGCAGGATGGATTAACCAGTGTGGAGCACCGATTTCCCAGCACGATGGCTGCACTCAGCCCTGCTCCCGCATCCAACCCTCCCTCTCTTTCTTTCACGCTTCCGAAATACACCTCTCCCCTCCAGTCTGGCCTTCATCACCTCACCTTCCCACGCCAAGCTCCCTGCAGCGCCTCACCCTCACTGTGCCCTCGCCCCCTTCCGAGCACAGGGTGGCAGCCCCTTTGCCTGAGGGCATCCCTCCAACATTGCCGAAAATGGATGCCTCACTTGTGGATACGAGTGGAGAAGAGGAGCCATTCTCCGTGGCTCTGTCCTACAGGCAGCTGCAGAAGAGGAGAGACTTTGAATGAGGGCAAGTTGGAGAGGCAACAGCCTTTCCTCCCACCTTTCCTGAGAAGGCTTAGAAAACCACCCCCTGAACTGCACAGGTTGCAATGAAATTTCTGAGATTGGCACCACTGCTGTGATCCGGTTCCCGCAGAACTGAGGCAGGGTGAGTCTGTGAAGTGGGATGCAACTTTATACGGAGAAACCTGAGGTAACCACAACAGTGTGGGCACCTTAGTTTGGTGCTCCACGTTGGTTAATCCATCCTGATTTTTGGCTAGACTAGTTAGCCTCAAATAACCTGCTGTACTAATACATCTACACAACATCTTAGAACCTGAGACAATGTTGATAATTCTGCATCGCAGAGGAGAGACAAACCCCAGATTTCTTCCAGGGTGATCTGGAGACCATAGAGAGGTCTCCCAAGAAGAAAAACAATTTACAGAAGAAAATCTTAGCTTGCTAAAAAATTTCCATAGAGAGACATACATATCCTAGTTATGCATTGGTCTGAAAAGCAGAGTGGGGAGAAGGGTATAAAGGATAGATGGAAGGCACACAAACGCTATATGTCACCCCCATTAAGCTGACACTAAATATCCATCATGTAATCACTGGTCTCCTGCAGGTTCCACAAAAAAGTGCACTTTCAAGGCAGATGGAGTACACTCATGCCTATGTGGAAAGTCAAAGTCTGTCTATGCATTATCCTTATATTTAGCCCCAGAGCGTGGGGAAGAAAAGACTCCCTCACGTATAACCCTACTGAGTCCAGAAGGGAGATATGCTTCCTGTAATTGAGAAACAACACGAGGATAAAAACCTCGGCAGGGACCCATGGGTAGAGGAGCTGGGTGGTGGTACAATTAATTCAAGCTCACATGACAAGAAATAATTCTAACGTCCCCGTGGTGCTAATTACAAGGTGCTGCCTCTGAGATGCTTGTACATGTTCTTGACAAACTCCTGCGCTTTATGTTGTTCGGACTGAGTCCCTCTGCAACCTCTCCACGTTGCAAAGGCTGCCTCTCGTGCTCTCCTTTTCCTGTACCTGATCACTACTCTTTACCTGGTACTTGTTTCTTAGACGTATTTGAGTGTTTCTCTAACTGAAAAGCACTGTGTTTCACTGCCCCCCTTTGTAAAATAACTTCTTGTTTCCCCATGGGCAGCATCTGCTTCAGATGTTGTTTTTAGTAAATATACAGGTTGTTTGGAAAATGACTTCTGATTTGGGTATTACACCAGGAATGGGCAGGAGAGCTGTTTTCCTTCTCGAACTTCTTTCAGGTTAAGATGTAGAGGGGATTTTGCTACAGGAGAAATTTCAGAAAAAACTTCTCCATCCCTGAACAAACCAGGCTTCTCACCCGCTACTTTCCCTCTCTCACTGATAGCTGACATATTTTTGAAAAAGCAGGACTGAATGTACTGATATTAGTGAGCCACTCAAAACAGTACAGAATTTTTGCACCTCTATTTCTGTCACAGGGTTACGACTGTAAGATATTTTTCAGGGTTTTATGCTTAATAAAACTTTGCTGTCTCTCACCGGATTCTGTCACTTTAAATTACTCAGGAAGACTACAGAATATATCTTTTCTTTCCTCAAAGAAGTGGCTAAAAATCACTTAATTCAGGTTAAAATAAGCTCTCTCTTGCTCACCCTCCCTCCCACAGCGGCAGAAGAAAAGAGGCTCCGCATGTCCTTCCAAAATTCACATGTTTCTAAGCCATTCCTACTTCTAACCTTGGGGGTCTTGTCCTGCCCGGCCATGAGCAATGTTGCTGCAGTGGCTCTGTCTGAACCCAGATGTCTCAAAACACCGAAGTGAGGAAAGAGTGAAGCAAAGTGACAGGTCAAGGCAGGGACAGGAGTGCCCCACATCTCCTTTCCAGCGGGAAAAAATAAAGTAGTGGGAAGGGAGAAGTTATATGGCCCTCTGCTCTGCTCTCCAGCAAACTGACCTTACCCAAGTATATGCAAAACCCACTGATAGCTTCTCCCCACTGTGTTGGTCCACCTGGCTCTGGTGCTGGCTGCTCCTGCACCCCTCTGCTTAGCACTGCAGATGTGCAGCTGTGCAGCCAACAGCTGCCACTTGCTGGCACTCTCACTCCATTACACCAGTGGGCAGCGTGGCCCTGTCCTCTCCTTCCTCTTGCTAAAAGGGCAGGCTTTACAGTACCTCAAGAAAGTTACCACACCTCTTGTCCTACTGGACTATTCGCCTGCTGCAGCTTTCTGGAAGTCACGCTTTTCTGCTCGGGCCACATCTGCCCTTGAAATGCTATGGACGCTAGGGTCAGTTTTCACACTGTTAGTCAGCATGTGTAGCCAGCACTGTGTTTCCCAGAGAGTTCAGTGCCCACTTACACTAGTAAAGTCAAGGGTCCAATACACTCAGAAAGAGCCAGCGTTCCCCAAAGCTGCCAGGCCTCCAAGTTCACTGGTGAAATTTCTCTCTCTCAACATGCAGACTTGATCTGGGCTGTCTCCTGAAGATAATGTCTTGAAAACATCATTAGTTTTCACATGAGGTAAGCAGCCAGCAGTGAATTCATTTCAATAACTTGGCTCAGTATTGGCTCAATAACTTGTAGGACTCTGCAGCCACCACCTGATGGATATGCCTGGCTCTCAGGAGTGAAGGATGGAAGCTGTAGTACAGTGTGGTACTAGACCATCTCAGTCATTATCCAGCAAATCTGGTTGAAACACACTCCCTTTTTTCCCCCGAATTTTGTTCATTCTTTACATTTTGCCTCCAGTCCTCAATACAGTTTTATTAAACATAGCTTGTAACTTTGAAGCCTGAGATGGGGTTAAGTAGGAGAGAGGAGCAGGAAGGGGAATGCATAAGCCTGGGGTCCGAAAAAGCCATGCCTTGAAAGGAAGAGATGAGTAACTGAAATATGATGAGCAGGGATTTGATGCCATGAATGGCATGGCCTGCAGATGGTGGGGTGGGGGGATGACTAACAATTGGGTGGGCTTGGGTAGGTGGATCCTGCAGTAGTTGACATTAGAGATGAACAAGGAATTTAGTAGGAGAGATTGAAATGAAAAAAATGGATTTTGAAAGATTCTAGATGAAGGTGAAAAATAATTAGGAAAAAAAAGGTGTTTTAGGATACATGAATATGATAATAAAAGCAGACAAGTAATACATCAGAAAAAAGCTGGTATTTTAGCTACCTTTGTCAGCTGACTGATTTAAAGCATTTAGAATTAAGTTAAAGGAATGCCTTGTGTTGCAACCAGGACTAATCGGAACAGATCAAGCTCTTAGTAGAAGAGAAATATTCTTTATTTAACAGAACAAGGGGAAGTCACCATCCAGAACTCTTGCTTTTCTGTTGTTCAGGTCTTGTTGCACCCACACTTACTGTCTATAAATCTTGCCAAATTGTGTGGTCAAGCTGAGTCTCAGTAAATGTCCTGACACTCCAGGACCTGTTGGATGAGGTTTTTAAATCAGTGAAAACTCTGTCTGACTGGGATTTCTTGTTTTACTCCCTCTTTTGCCTCATCCATAAATGGCCATCTTCTCATCAGCTGTCCACCCATAATGTGATTTATTGCGTTCTACTGCTATAGCTTTAACACCAAATGGGAAAATACATTTGAACTGGGAAATATGCTTGCTATGGGCAATTCTGATTTGAATAAATGATGCCAGGCCACTGTCCTTAGGCGGAGGCCAGGTGGCAGTCACACTGTTACAGACATCTTGCAGGGCAACACCAAGAAGGTTGTGGTGTGCTTAAGTGACATGCATGGTAATGCAGCTGCAACCAGCTCATGCCCAAGGCAGAGCTAAGGACACCTGTACAGCCTCTGAGAGATACTTGTCCAGTTGGCTCCTACAGAGCTTCCAGCGAGCAGGAGTCCACCACCTCCTCAGCAGAGACATTTACAGTTCTCTTCAGTTACAGTGTTTAACTGTCATTAAAGTGTGAAAAAGCTTTCAGCACCTAACCTACATGTCCCTTGTTGCAAATTAAGCCAATCACTTCTTGTCCTGCTCTGCTTAGTTACCTAGGAGAATTGATCATTGTCCTCCTCAAAATTTTTTTTTTTTTTGCACTTTTGAAGATTTACCAAGTCCTGTCCACTACTCTCTTTTCTAGATGAAATCCAAGTCCTTCAGCCTTTCTTGAGAGCTCATGTTTTTCTTCTTTTATTTCACTTGCCATTCTGCTCTGGACTCTCTCCAATTTGTCTATACCTTCTTAAAGCCTGGTATACTTCAAAAGCTACTCTAATACATCTTTACTGGTCTTAAAGGCAGAAGGACAATTGTCTCCTTTGTCTCACAGCCTATGCTCCTATTAATAAATTATAGAATAAAATTTGGCTTTTTCACAACAGAATCTTGTAATGAATCCAATATGCAGCCCATGATATCACCTGTGTTTTTTTCTGCAGCACTTCTGCATGACCTCTTATTCTTCTGTTGTAGTTGTGCATGTGATTTCTTTTTCATTACTGATTCTTTAGTCAGTCTAAGAGACTTTCTGATTCACACCGTTCTTCAGTTCATCAAGAGCAACTTGATGCACGTGAGAAATAAATAGAGACAATTCTGGGTAAATTTTCACAGCTGCCATAATGGCATTCTTCTCACCAAAGCATGAATCCATTCTTGAATGTGAAGTTTCTTGCCTAAGGTAGAGAAGCAAAAAGAAGAAAAATTGGAGATCGTTGGGGAAATAATAATACTGAAGAAAAGGTTAAAATACTGGAGAAATAATAATACTAAAGAAAAGGTTAAAATACTGGAGAAATAATAATACTAAAGAAAAGGTTAAAATGCTTATAGCTGTGCCCCTTAGCAAATTTTATCTCAGAGAGAGGTCAAGGGTTTTTTTCCAAAACTAAACAACTTTTAAAAAACAGCCAGTCTGAGGAAGGAAAACAAGCAAGGAGAAAACTCACAACTAGTTCCTCATTGTTCTCCCACCAAGAAAAACTGGCAAAGTTACCAGCAAATTAAAACAGGAGCTCAGAACTGAATATGCCAAGCACCCTTACTACAGCACTACAACATCCTGCTCTCCCAGCAGCTTAAAACACAGCCAAATGGTGGCACGTCACATGCATGGTGAGAGTCACACCTTTCCCTGCCAAATTTAGATCCATACTCCAGACCACAGGGGTGTTAAGTGCTGTGAGCAAAATAGCACCTGGATCTATTGGATTCTGAGATGGCTGGGGCGCATTTCCCCCCTAGGCATCATTCATAGAAATAGCAGCCTGCGTCTGAATGATTTTTTTTTAATAAATTAGTCAGTCTAAGAGTAACACTTAGCATGGAAAACTTCAGCCCAAACAGTCAGATTTTTAGTAGAGTTCTGACAATAAATAACCAGTTTCTGTAATAGAAAATATCAGTTTATAATAATAACAATAAGCAGTGCTATTTGTCCTATGGGAAAAGGACATTTACATCTGCTCAGAGAAGGCAGAAAAGACCTGAAAAAGACAGGAGAAGA
Organism: Apteryx mantelli; assembly: GCF_036417845.1. Taxonomy (NCBI): domain Eukaryota; kingdom Metazoa; phylum Chordata; class Aves; order Apterygiformes; family Apterygidae; genus Apteryx; species Apteryx mantelli. The sequence goes on from NC_090020.1 coordinate 10,972,873, forward strand.
CCAGTGGGGTGTCCAACTCATCTCGTCAGTGTCAGGAGGGAACTTTGCTGTTGTGACTCCAACATGTGAAGTGGAATCGCACTTTAGGGGCAATCCACATCCACGCAAGTGGTTTAATTGTCTTTGCTGTGATCATCTGCATGAGGACAATTTATACAAATGCTGGAGAAGCAGAACCGTGCCAGTAACAGCACTGGACCTGCGTATGAGAAGCAAGGAACCCTACAGGTGGGCTAATAAATCCCTGCTGTTACCTTGCCCGTTTGGCAGCTGATCTCCAGACATGGGCAGGGAGGTGGAGGAAGAGGGGAAAGTCAGGTTAGCCATTTCCTCTTGCGTGCTGGGGAACGGCAGCACGGAGAGCTGCAGTCTCCTCCAGGCTCTCCAGTGGGCTGGTGAAAGAGCGGATCCGATTCCCACATCAAGATTTCTGCCTTGCCCAGCCTCATCAAACCCCAAGAGTCTCACTCAAGATCTGAAAAGAACGGACAGCGCACGTTAAAAATCACCAGATGTTCCTTTTAGGAAATACATCTGTGCAAATCAGAACAGTTCTCTGGGAAAGTGGCTTCAGTCTATGCCAGCTGAGGACTGGCACTACGTTTCTTCTAGTTCATTAATTTCATTGCGTCATTTAATAATAGTCCATTCTTCTGCCGAACTGCAGCGTTGTGAGATGGTTGTCTTAGCAACCAACGTCACTCTTAACAAAAATTCCCTTTCCATAATATTAAAGCCATCAGTTGACCCTGAGGCTTATCAAATCCAGATTAGAGTGGTGTATAGGATACAGCGGGAGAAAGCTTTCTTCTAAATTCTTCCCAAATGTTGAGTCTTTTAAATCTCTTCCCAAATTTTATGCAATTCAGAATATATTGCATCTTTTAACAATTCCAGCATAAAGCTAATTCTCTTTTTATACCTTTTTCTACCATTCACAGAAGCCTGAAAGACCTTCTGTTGAATGAACTAATGTCTGTACATGTGACAGTGTAGTACATAGTCTTTAATATCAAACCTTCCTCCATCTTCCTTCACCAGGACTCCAATATTGCCAATACAGACCAAATTAACTAAGCGCAAATTAACTAAGACTGCATTCATACAGCCTGCAAACTTGCTTTCTCTGCATATTCTAAACAAACAATTTATGGGCAGGAACATAAAAGGACTCATCTAGATCTACGTGAATACTGAAAAATGTGCGTAGAGAGTTCAGTGTGAATGGCAAGTGTTTGCTCTACATACCCGAATTTGAGAAAAAAAAGGAGCAGGAGCATGTGGTGTCCCACATGTGACCACTCCAAATTAACCAGCACGCATCTAGTCTTTAACATTAGCTACTTGCAATGCGTAATTTATTGCCCAGGAAACATGTCTCAGAAATATGGCTAAAAAGCATAAAAAACAATCTCTAAATAAAAAAAATACATTGTCTCCAATCAATTGAAAAAAATGTGTTGCTAAAATTTACCTGTGCAGTTTTCTTCCCGCTCTCCTCTCTGAGAAGGCCTGACATGTTTTCCTGTAGCATTTTGACACTTTCAGTAAATATCTGTAAATATTGAAGATGATGAAAACCTCAAAGAAATATTTACTTTTTAGGAACTGGTACATATTCCCTCATTTTACAGACCAAAATTCTGCATAAGGGGACAAGTGCACAAACAGATATTGCCAGCAAGCCACTGTAGTGCCTGCTCAAGGAATGAGAGATGAGTTACATCTTCATGGAGTTTTGCAGAAAGAGGTTAACTTTCTGCTTCTAATGCTGACTGGAAGCTTGAAACTGCATTATGATGGTGCTGGAGGTAAGATAACACCCTGTGCCCCTGTAGGGACCTTTGCCTAGACTGATTTTTATCTAGCCACAAAGGTATGGCTTCTGCATTGCATGTGCCTGAGAGCATGGACTGCACAAACATGTATCTACCTCCAGGATGCAATGTAGGCATACCTTCAGAAATTAATCAATGGCAAGAACTACTTTTTTTTTCAATTTTAAACAGCAAAAATGATTTATGAGAACACATTATAGGTACAGTTGGATCCCCAATAAGCAGGCCTATCAAACACGCATGTGTTTGTGAGCTGTTTCAGGTGGAAAATAGCCTCTCAGGAACTGTTGTTCTCTATTTTGGAAGAATGATCTAGAGACAGCATTTTGTGCTGACTGGGACCAGTCCCTTTTTTCTTCCACAGGCTTGCTGATGGTGTACACAAATCTATTCTGGCACCTTCTTATGCACTGAGCACGAGCACTATTGGACACACAAGCTATTTAGCAAACCACTACCCTATTCCTGAGCATGCAGGAGAAGCCACACAGCTGTGGTAGAGTGATGGTATGAGCATGCCAGAAATTAAGAAATGCTACATTTCAAATCCTCACAGAATCACAGAATAATTTAGGTCAGAAGGGACTTCTGGAGGTCTCTAGCCCAAAAAGCTGGTGAAAGCAGGGCTAACTTCAGGGTCAGATCGGACCACTCAGCACCTTGTCCAGGTAAGTTTTGAAAATCTCCACCAATGGAGAGTCCACATCCTCCCTGGTTCATGCCCCAGGGCCAGACCACTCTCAGGGGAAGAGGTTTTTTTCACTGTCTAGTCAGAAATTTCCCTTGCTGCAACTTGTGCCCATTGCAACTTGTCCTTTCACGGTTCACCTCTGAGAAGGGCCTGACTCTGTCTTCTCTGTAACCCCCACTAAGCAGTTTAAGACAGTAATTAAATCCCCTCCCAGCATTTTCTTCTCCAGGCTAAGCAAACCCAGCCTCTCCTAGTATGTACTGTGTTCTCCACCCCCCTGATCTAACCCCTAACTTCAGCTGGACTCACTCTAGCTTGTCAGTATTCCCTTGCTATCAATTCTGACGCAGACTTTGAGTTAAAAAAAACAGCAAAGAAACCTAAAAGAGATTGACACTCGAGGAACACCACACCAAATTGGCAACCTTATAGACCTTAAACCGTTAGCCTTTGGGCTCCCATAGATGCTGCTGCAAATGCTTCCATAGAGTCATTCCTCTCCACCAGTAAAGACAGACAGAAGACGCAAAGACATCAAAACTGTTGTCAGCCTTCTTCAGGTCAGTGAAAGGAATGAGCAGATTTCAACTACATGAGATAAAACAAGCTGTGTATTTTGAACTAAAGGTTTTTAGTGAGAGGATTTGGCTTTGGCAATAAATTAGCTGATATGCTAACATCTCTCCTCAAACTATGTACATTGTCCCCAACTAATTCATGCAGTTCTGTATGCCTATTTAAGAACAGTGTGTGGTTTCACATGAACTTTGTATATTTCATCACAGTGAGTACATTAAGTCCAAAAGGGATGCACTCAAAGGATAAGTTGCTTCCTTTTCAGTAGGAGAGGACTGGTTTGGCTTGTGTTTCTGCTGTGCACTGAAAGAGAAAGGCCAGGTCAACACACAACAGCATGATCTTGCACTTAAGGCCATTTCAAGATATTTTTTGTGGTGGGGTGGGTGTTTTCTGCTGAAATATTCATTACTCTGGGAACATGCTTGTGATAGCTTAGCTAAAGAGCTGAAAAAAGATGCTGTTAGAACAGTTGTGCTGGGTTTTCTGGGACTTTCAAATGACTTAGCATTTACTGATGTCAAAACTGTGCAGTTGCCTTTGGTGGCTGCTACATCAACAGTTACAGCTTTGGAAAAAAAAATGTTACACTCCATCATTTCTCAGGAAACCCCGTGTAATCTGGTTACAACAAAGAGGTACCCCAGATGCCTGCTTTGGTCATGGATTTGTTGGGAATGCCTGTGAAAAACAACCACTTAGGCTTTGGCCTTCCTGGTCTAGAAGAATAATCCAGTGGCAGTGCTTTTGCTAACCTGCTCTCTAACAGGCAGTCCAGTCTGTGTGACCACGGGCACATTACTTGGGACCTCTGTGTCTCTGTCCTATACGGGGACAGAATGTCACTCATGACAATAAAGACTGTTGAGGGTAACGAACCCATTCCTGGGTCCCTCAAACCCTGGATGAGAACTTGAGACCAGCCAAAGCCCATGCACGGCCCCTGAGCCCCCTACCACTCATTGCCTCAGACTTGGGTCTTTCAAAGTGGAGGTCTTCTCCTCCTTGCTGGCTAGTCCAGCTTGAAGTTCACTAGCAAATTACACACTCAGAGTCGCACACAGAGGCACATTCACCAAGGACTGAAGCTCCCTAGGGAAATGTACACACACACTGGTCTCTCCAGTTGCGGGCGCCTCAGATGCATGGACCCCAATGGCTTGCAGCCTCTTCTCCATTTGCAGACACATTGACTTCCTAGGTGTGGTTTATTACTTTTCCTGTATCTTGTCTTTGATTTTGTGCTGAAGAGCCATTAACAAGATGTCCTCACAAACTAGATGCCCCTGTATTCCAGGTTTCTACATATCCTTACATTCCGCATATTCTTACAAAGACACTTTTAAATGATACTACTATAGCACGACTTATGTAAAGGGAGAGAAACAGCAAGAACAGAGAATAAACACTTCCCAGATGTCTACACATTACTACACACAAGGGCTTCCACACATCCCTCTGAGGCTGCAATGTTTCTTTGGAGCATGCAGGCGATGTCTAAGGGAAATGATCTAGAAAAAGCCCTCAGATATTAGCAACCAGGTGTTAGTAGAGATAGTCTTATCTTTATGACCTCTTTATCTAACCTGAGACACTCCATGAGCTGTAATCTTAAAACCAGGAGCAATCTCAGAGCATGCAATCTGCTGAATCAGGCCTTCGGTCACACCTCTAGCTTGGACGGCCATGGGAAGCAGACCTCAATACCTAGTGACATTTAGGGCAGCCCAAAGAGAAGGACTGCCACATCTCTGAATACAGGGCCAGCAGGTCACTGTCTCAAAGGTCACCTCCAATAGGGCTAACCAGATAGCTCTCTGGGCTCCTGCGTGATCCTCAGGGCTGTATGGTGGAGTGAGGTCCATGCATCCATGCTTTGACAACCCATCACAGCACATAAGCGCAGCTGGACAGGGAATAACAGAGGCCCAGGTAGTCCACGTTTATCCCAGTGAAGACAGGGCTCTGGTACACACCAGCCAGAAAGCCCACTGCTTTGAAGAGACGTTGATGTGTGGCCATGTAAAAAGAGGCTGAGTGCTTCACGGGAAAGTGAAGGGTCACTCAGTAGGTGACAGGAAAACAAAGAGCTAGAAATAGGTCTTCTTGCTGCTTTTGTGAAGGCAAATTTTTAACAAAATTTTTGCCTGAAGTGCTCTGTTTATCTGAAAGAAGATTATGATAAAGTGAAAATTTGTTTATATCAATTCTGATGCAGACTTTGAGTTAAAAAAACAGCAAAGAAACCTGAAAGAGATTTCACAGATTCTTTTGGTGCCATAGTTATTTGTTTCCAAAAAATGATCATTTTCATACAAACAGCATTAAATACTTTTCCTGGCAACTAGTAAAAATCTCTTCTATTCAGAGATGCTGTACTGACAAATTTTGGCACTCACTCCAAAAGAATCACAGCACAAACACTGAACCCGATCCAAGTCTGCACTATTTCTTCACTCCTTTTGAGTATTATTGTGCCTTAGAGCGGTTGCCTCTGCTCTAAGATAAAGCAAAAGTAACAATGCCTTTCTGACAGAGCATTAAAAGGACAGATATTTCCCTCAGTCCTCTAACAGCATTTTGGCCATTCTACAAATGTAACATGGTAATACAACATCACATCTTCCTGAAAAGAGAAAAAAACATGTAAAAGCAAGCAGAAGCTCCTTGAAGGAGGCACTGCTGCAGCTGTCCTGGGTGGTGGGAGACATGGCTTTTTATCCCAGAGTACACTATTGGCATTTCACAGTAAAGCTGGCAGCACAAAGCCTCTGTAACTGAAGACAGATCTCCTTGAAAATCACACTGCAGAGGTTAAAACTCCCATTGCAAATTCAGCTCTATATTTATCTTGTCCAAATGAGCTGGAACGTTAGTGATTCTTATGAAGCATGTTACAAACACGAGCTATTTAACCCTCACAGCCTCCTCCTGCAAGAAACGTCCATATTCATGCTGTTCACAGAGGAGGCAAATGAAGCACAGAAGGTGTTTTTTCTGAATAAAGAGTTGCAAAGTAAGAACGATGATGCTTTCCTCCAGGGGTCTGTCTGCAGTAGTAGCCAACATCAGCACGCTTGTACTGTCTGCTGCTAAACACACAACTTGTGAAGCTCAGTAGTGCTTTGGGGAGGTGAGTGACTGCGATGTGAAAATGGTTTCAGAGCAAGATCCCTGCCCCTCTGGGGCAGGCCAAGGCAGTACAGTCTGCAGAAGTGTTATCTACAGCACTGGGACAGCTCAAATTTCCACTCAGGATGGAGGCGAGGAGCATTCATTGGCTGCTTTTTTCTTTAAACTACTGCTTGTGCTAAAGGAAAGGCTTTCACGTGGCCGAGAGGAAATGAAAGAGGAAGGGTCTGACACCAGCGCCAGCCTTAGAGAGGGAAGGGGCTGCGTTGTTGAGCACCAACAGACAGCTCTGAAGCCAGCTGATGCAACTAAGCTGCAACGAGGCTACAGCAAGGATATTTGGCAAAAGGCACAGCTTGCCTGTGGTTTGTTTTCTCAGGAAAACAGCACTCCCTGCTACACCTAAGAATCTCATCCCAGCTGCTTGTAAACCAACAGGAACATGACAAGACAGTAAGGCTGGGAGAAGGCAGACCTACAGGGACATATCATTAGTAGTCCAGGCTATTTGGAAAATCAAATGTTGTCTGACACTGCATGTTTGATGTACCAAACACCATGATGAGCATGTAAAAACATGGGGGTCCAGTTCCTCTGACATTGCCGTGAACCTTTCTGCAGCTACTGCTGCATCACTGATGCTCCCCCAAAAACTATTTTCCTGTTGCGCTGGAAAAATAGCAGGTGATAGGACAAGAACAGGCAAAATGGGAAGAAAACTTTCTTTTCCATCTCTCACAACAAAGCTGCACATTCCTTGAATCATCCAGCCGTGCCATAATCTGTTAGAATGACAGAAATGATCACCCTTGATCTCCATCCATGCCCAGCAGTCAGGAAGATAGTTTCCAAAGTCTTTTGCTGCCTAGGCAGCACATTCTTTCCTTAGGGGCAGAGATCACTTCTCCACTATTGCTTTCTCTTATACATAGCTTTGCGTGCAACAAAAGAGATATGTGGAGAATCACAGTAGGAAACATTGCAGATATTACCCTGATATGCAGAAACAGCCAAAATGTTTGCTTCTCAGCCCACACCACAGCTGGGTAGTTCGGAGTGTCATGTGATAGAGACCTTCCCTAACTTCTAACTCAGCTTCTGGGATTGGCAGCCACTGTCCTGGCCACCCATTACCACAGTTAAGTAGATATTTTGTCCTTACTGTGTTAGGAAAAGTTGTGCTCCAGGGAGAACAGTACAACAGCACAAACACAGATGATGACAGCCAAATGCAGCCAGAATATCCGGCTCCACTAGCAGCTCATCTATGGGTTCCTCAGCAGCATCCAGGGTGGTTGTTACCTTCACCTTCTTCACTTGTTTTCTTAACTTGACTATGTGCTTCTGATCTTTACCGGGGGGGTTGGAATATGATGGTGAAAGCTGTGGATAGCGCAAAGTTTGCATCTGACTGAGTTTGTGAGAGTCTTGCTCCTTTCCAACACAGCAAAGGGAGAAAAAAAAAATCAAGTGAAGTAGCTTATTCAGCATTTAAAAGCTAGGTGGAGTCCTTCTAGCAATGTGATTTAAACTGTCATTCATTAGAACACAGCATATCTGAGTACTTACTGCATAATAATATGGAAGAAAACACAAAAACCTCCACATCTAATACCAAAACCCTCTATCTTGGCTACTCATTAGTGATATTAGCAGGAGAAAAATATTTTTAAATTTGAAATTAGTACCAGCCATGGACAATTCCACCCAGCTGCTGAAAACATACACTGATGTAAGATGAGCTCAGTCAGATCCCATCCTAGTTTCGAAAACCCCTTGGCCATTAGAAATTTGTTCTTAGACCTGTGAAAAAGACATTCAGCAGCAGACAGACTGGTACTAGGCTGCCTGCATGCTGCCAACCCCGCAAAGGAAGGCAGCAGCCATGAAAACTGGTACCTGCCTTCTCTTTTTCCATTTATGTGGCTGCTGAGCTTAGCAGATGACAAGTCCTCCTGCTTGCAGGAAACAGCTTCTTCAAGAGCATCAAAGTCAGACTGGAAGAGCCAAAAGCTAATGGTCACTGCATGGACAACCTTCCCTTATACATTGCCAGAGAAAATAGGGGTGTGAGCACAGTTGCTCTTCAGGCTGCTTAGGTAAAAGATCTTTTATGAGAAGCTAAAATTGCAATGAAGACCATGGCTGGCAATATTCAGCATGGCTGAGCCTGCCATTTTACAGAGGACTGCAAAAGCTCCTGAAAAATGAGCACTGTACCTAGACTTTCAGCTCAGTTGTGGAACAGCAGCTAGGCATTGGTGATACAAAACATTTCATTTCCTGAAAATGACAGAAGTGATCACCTTTGATCTCCATCCATGCGCAGCAGTCAGGAAGTTACATGTTAGCTGCAGAGGAGGAGTAATTCCAGCTACTTCGGAAATATGCTGCAGCCCATCAGTTTAGGACAGTGTTGGTAGGTCAAAAGACTTTGGTTTCCTCCCTCAGAGGTGCACGTGCCCACACCAGGCCCTTTTTGAAACCAACAGCACACATCCTTCTGGCCACCTGGATTCAATCTCAGGTGCTCACAAGACTTCGTGCTGGGTCTGTATGTCCCGTGTGAATGTGGTGGCTGCTGGTAACCTGGAGGCATTATCGGGGCAAGTGGTATAAGGCACGTCACTCACCAACCATACTAATCTCCCCAGAATATCAGGCTGGCCTCCAGGTGTGTAAAACATGCCTGATAGGGGCAGTCGCTCTTCAGCCCTTTCAAGGGCTTGCAAAGCATCATTATGCCATCCTTCAGCGGAGGAGAAAGGCCTCTGTGCAGCTATTCAATAAAAATGACAATTGCCTCCTCAGAACAACTGTTCTCAAAATCCAGTTTCACACCTGCATGTTAATTACAGTTTGCCACGCACTCACACCAAGGACAGCGTCTGTATGTCCCCTCTGTGACCGATGGCTATTTCTTCCCTAGCAGATATGGGCAGAGATAAGAAAGAAGTACAAGCACAATTCTCCCTGGGCATGTGGTTCTCCTAGAAACCATTCAGACACTGGAAGACAGTGAAGGACTTGTTAAAGCAGAAGCAAATTCTGGCAGTTTGAGTGCACCCACGGTCACCTGGGAAGGAGGCAGAAGGTGGCACCGCTCTTGCAGCAGTAAATGCAGCAGCTGTCCTTGCAGAAGCGTTCTGCTGCTGGGTGGGGGAATCTTCTCAAACACCCCCCAGCTGCATTTTCCTGTACCTTGCTGAGAAGTGCATAGCACGGCAGTCGCTGTCGAGAAATGCCTTCTGAACCAGGGGCCTGTATACGCAAGCACGGTGGGTTGTGAGTAATTCTTCCTGGGACAGTCTGCTGAAATGTCAAATGCAGCCCTGAACTCATGCTATTTCTTCTCAGGGGACGAAGGCGCATGTTTCCCTTCCCCACTGTCCCCAGCATGCACGCAAAAACGTCTTATTAACGCTGCCTCTTACCTGAAGAAGGAGAGAGGAGATTGTTTACCATTGCACATCAATTAACATCTTGCTTAATAGCAAACATATCCTCTCCAGTTTGTCTTTTTGTTTTGCAATAATGTACATGGCTCCCAAACCCTCCTTTTTTTCTTCAATTCTAAACAAACAATAGCTTTTGTAGACAGGAAGAGAATAAGAGCAGTTAAGTGCTTACTTTTAATTATACAGAGGCTATATTCTTACTTAGTGTAAAAATATGAGCCATTGTTCTCAAAACCTGTTTCAATTCCCCAAATATGTTAATTATAGTTTACTACATTCATACCAGGAACAGTCATTACTTCTCAGAGGCACTTTTGAAAGCTAATCTTTTAACCTGTATCTCGTACGAGCAAAAGAAAATGCCTGCTGCTTTCTTGCACTTACTTTTAATTATATATGATGAGAACACATGAAATCATTTGAAAATATTTACTAGGCTTTTTCTATAGAGGTTGCCCCGCATTCTAAGATACACACTCTGTTTGCCATCAACACAGGATTTTATCAAATAAGGTACCTCAGGGCTGCAGTAAAATCCATAAGAAAAGAAAAAATGACACCACAGATGCTTCCATATCATATTTGGGAAAAGGTAGGGGGTAAAAGATTGGACCCTTTGGCCAACAGAGGGCAGGCAACTTGACCCTGGATGCAACGAATCCTCATTTATGTGCAAGGTTGGTTTCAGCATCGCTTCTGCAGAAATCTAACAATGAAGCTAATTTTCTGGGAATGCTGGTGGCCTGAAGAGGCCACTCTGTTGTCTCTGCTACGCTTCACTGCTTTAGTGAGCTGAGCTAGGCAGGGATGCAACCCAACGATCCAACACGGCTAGCATGAGGGCAGCGCACCGGGCACACCACAGCCCTTTCAACCCCTCCAGTTACAAATACAGCAGCAGAGCAGCTCTCTCTCTTTCTCCGTCTCGGATTTTGATGCTCCTTGCAAGAAGTTAAATAACCAGGCTTGGTTCCAATGTGTGGAATAATGTGGCCGGCACATGGATAGGGGACAACATCTGTGCTGCACATGGCAGAAATTGTCCAGGGCTGTGGAGCTGCAGAAACATGCAAGTGGAGCAGAGCTGGACTCCTTCTTGCTGATGTTATAGCAGGTTACAAGCACTCTCTAGCTTCTTCACCACTTCAGAGGAACTGATGGTGAAGTAAACTACACACACAGAGCATCTCCAAGAGATGCACCTACCCCTGCTCAAATGAGCAGTGGAACTGAGGCTTAACAATCCCAGCAAAAAAGCTGCAACAGAGGAACTATGGGCAGCATGCGATTTCTGAAAGGTCATAACCCATCCAATTAAAAACAGCACTTCTGCAGAGAGTCTCCATAGGCAGGGCTCTACAGTGAGGCAAATTTCCAACCTTCTACCCCTGCCATTTATTCCTGAGACCTATTAATAAGCACACAAGGATTCTTTCTATAATTGTGAAAAACAGATTTTGTCATTCTCATTGGACTCAGAAAAGGGCGAGCTGTACTGGAATTTCAAAAGGAATCACCCAGAGAAACTACAAAAGTTTGTTTCGGGAGGTTATGAAGGAGCCAGCTAGCAGCGGAGGATACACATGGGGTCAGGGCTGCACTGGCTTTATTAGACCAGACCAGTGTCGCTCCTGCTAAACTACTGCCTCTACTTTCAGGATGTGAAATATAGGAGCCAGGTCTTAATTGCAAAAACAGGCACAGTTTCAGACAGTAGGTTTTCTCCAAATAAACTGAGAAGTAAGGTCAACTCACTAAATTCAAATGTGGATGGAAATCCATCAGTTCTGTCACTTTGTACAGCGGGATCCAGGTCGTGTGAGCAGGATGTGATCAGGGACTGCCCCTTGCAAGTGGATACTTGCAACTTGGATTCTCAAGGCCAGGAGCCACCTCCGGGGCACTGTAAAGATGATGAGTTCCCACATCCTGACAGAAGGGTGCTGCTCTTGGTCACAGCTTGCTCAAGGGCGGATGTTGCCAGACTGCACCTATTATTTTTACTTTTGGCAGCTGCTCATTGTTGACAAGACAAAAGCACTGTCATGCTAAAACCTGACCTGTTCTGCAGCAAATATGTCTTGACAGGATCTCCAGGAAATTCCTAGTGGAAATCAGCTGTCTTCCAGCACTGCCAGATTGTGGCACAGCTCCGACCCCATCATGCCTGTCACAGTCACAGCTGTGATGGGGAAGGTGAGGGCTGCTCTGCTTTGCTACAAATTACCTGTCTCACTTTCCCAGGACATGAGAACAATTATTCACTGACCTTTTTGGTAATATTTTTTAATATAGTGGAAAACATGTTAAAGTTATGCTATCTCATCCTTTCCTTTTCTCTCTCTCTCTAGAAACCTTTTGCTTTCAACATTTTCTGACTGTAGACTTTCCAACCTTTTATTGCTCTTTTTCTTCCTCTGAACTCTCCAGTTTGTTTCTGATTTTCCTAAAGGGAGACCTCATCACTGTTGAGTACAGGACAATAATTGCCTTCTGAGCTTCATACAGAGAAATAACCTGCTGTAACTGTGCTAAGTTAAGTACTGCTCACACATTAGACGCAGTAATCATAGCCTCCGTGTCTTGCCACCAGCCTCATTGTCATCAAATGGTGAGCTCAAAGAGGTGAAATCTGAGGAAAAACATGACAGATAATAAAAGAGGCAGCTATAGGAAAGGGGAACAGTGCTTTATGAAGTGATTATAAGGCAATGAGAGCATGACAATGAGAGAGACAGGCAACCCAGCGCCCAGAATAGGTGGGCCTCCCAGAGAAAAGGGTGGCGAGAAGCTGTCCTGCCCCACGCACCAGAGAGGGAGAGTGGGAAAACCAGCAGACTCTGTAATGGAGGGACTTGAAGGTCAATTTAAGAGCTTCATGTGTGCCCTGGGGGATAAGAGGGAGTCCACTGAAGAAATTAAAGCGAAGGGCCATTAACTTAGGGCAGCAAGTCAGGATTAATACTTTACTAGCACTACTCTGAGTAGATGTGAGGAAGGGAAGTTGCAGGAACCGGAGCCAAAGGAGATTGCAGTTGTCAGGAGAGTAAGACATCTGGTGGCAGGCATGGAGAGGTGGTCTGGATGATGGCAAACAGGAGGACATGGCAAGATGCACATGGGTTCACTGGCTACTGGATGGGTATGTTAAAAGAGAATATCTGAGTTGAAGTGCAGCTGAAATCCTGTGTCTGCAGGACAGCAGATGGTCTCCACTGTGATAGAAGAATAAGGCAAGAAACCTAGAGACTGAGAACTTGTAAGGACTAAGAAAGACCAGATATGAGTATGTAGACAGAGAACCTCAGCAGTTATGACACTTAATGTCAGACAAGATTGTAAATGAGGGATATAACTGCCTTCTTCAAGGACTAAGCCATTCTCCAGCTATTGAGGTCCCACATTTGCCTACTTTGACATTTGGTGTTGAAGTTTGGAAGGTTTTTTAAATGGTTTTCTTTGAAGAAGAGAAAAGGGAAGAGTTTTGGTGGGAAATAACTGGAATCACATTCTGGTCACATTTCATTTCGGAGGGAAACAGGGAGAAGAAGCAGATGTCAGAAAAAAACACCTAAGCGTCTGCTTGGAGGAAGAGGGTCTTGGGGGAGACAGAGTGCAAAACAACAGTTCAGAGTCAAGAAGCAGGAGAGAGTCATGAGCAAAATGAAAGCCCACACTTTGCTTGAAGATAAAGCCGTGCAGGAAGAGGAAGTAAGGGAGGTGAAAGTCCCAAGAACAATCAGAGGAAGAAAGACAGAGAAGGAGACGAATGAGACAGAGAAAGGATCGACCTGAGGAGATGACTCAGGAGAGGACAGAGCCACAAGCACCCAGGGGCAACCTTAGTAAGGACAAGACCTTCCAGGCACCAAGCACCTTCAGACACCTGAGCACTTCTGCTGCGCGTGTCCCTGTGGAAGATGAACTTCTCAGAGAGTCTGGGTGCTTAAGGGTTAAATCATACCATCCTTTCTCCCACAGGCAAAAGACCGCTAGTGTCAAGAAGCCTCAGCCAATGTCATCAACCTCTGTCAAAAAGCATTGCTTTTCCTCGGGGATGTAATCTGTGAGCAGTGAGGCTGAGAGTTTAACTGAGAGCCTTACCTGTGAATCTCTTGTACTGTTGGTTTGTGTGGGAGTCGCACAATCACGTCAGTTCCATTTTTAGGGTTTCTATATCTTCAGAGTTTCATGTTGTTGCTCGATAATTCTCAGTGTGGAGTTTTGTCAGGAAGTAATACTGTTTATTCTGTGAGACACTTTGCATGTTCTTCATATTTTATAAGTTTCCATTCTGAGTCACTAGTACCTAAGGGACAAAGGCAAAGGGAATAACAAGAAGAAAAAATAAAATAAAGACAGTTGCTATGACATTACACTTAGTTAGCAGAAGGAATTACTCCTGACAATTTAAAGCTACGTTCTTTATTTTGTGAACCTATTAAAAGGTCTCTATTCAGGGCTGCTGAGAAAAATAGAAAAGGACATTCTCAAACCTACGTCTAACATTCGTTTCGTAACAAGAGACAGTTAAATGCCACATGGAAACACACCAGCCACCTGAAATAACAGAGCAGTTGCTGGAGAGGCAGCAAAAATGCCTTCAAAATCCATATGTGCACATAGTGACACTAGAGCATAAACTGAGAGCTAGTTGGTGCAGAGTGAGGGGTGTTGTCTGCGGATGAGGACAGGACAGTTTTCTGTGGTAGGTACTGCAGATAAAACCTCCCACAGTCCTGATTTTGATAAGAAACACACATGAGCAAGTATGTAAAAATCTTTCTTTGCCCAAAGGGCAGGTGTGAACCCTCCAGGTCGAGACATCCAAACCTTACGCTGAGTCTCCAAGACATGGTGAAAGCCACATGTTGAGATGCGATCAAGCAGAAGCGACACAACCAAATATCCTTGCTTGAGTCAAGTCTTTCTGATGTAAGCAAAAAAGTGGCTACATCTACTATGTCATCGCTTTGTATGCTACCTCTAGTTTAGAGTCTCAGTGTTTCTGCTGCTTGTAAGCTTGACCAGCCAATGAGTTTCTCTTTAATTATCACATTTAAGGCTAAAAAATGATCAAATTTTGCACCAGGATCTTTTGCACATTTCAAGATGTTTTTATGTTTCACGGTTAACCCCATAAAAAGCCCCCCAAATTGTTTTGACTCTATTACTTCTTCTCAAAAGGCATCCTATCTTCATTCAAAGACATCATAAGGCAGACACAGTACCATTGCTTTCACTGCTTTGTTTCAGTATGTTTAGAAAAACATACACCTCTTCTAGCCTGAAATTTTCATCTGACCTTTGTTTCTAGCCATTAGTTCTCTTTATGACTTGCTTTTCCACATTAAAAGCACCTCTCTGTGGCTGAAACTTTCTGTCTGCAGAAGTAGTTGTGCTCTAGTCATGCCGCTTTGGGGAAAGGAACAAACAAGGTCTCTTTAATGGTTTCTGAGCTTGTCTGCACATGGACCCTCAGTGAAGATGATCTAAATTAATGCCTAAAGTGACGTAGTTCAGCTTACTAAGTTCCTGTTGGAAATCAGCACTCAGAATGAAAGGGAATTCAATTAAGTTTTGTTGCCTTTTGGGGGGGAAAGAAGTATGTTATAATGAATTAAGGACATATATTCTGAATGAGGGCCTGTAAAAAGCAACTCTGTGGAGCTCAGCCTTTCTAAAATTCCTAACTGCCATCAGCTAATTCAAACAACATTCCTAAATGCTGCCACAAAGGAAAGACCCAAGTTTTGCATTTCAAGGCAACTTTTGCTTTGCCCTCCCCCCACAAGAGTCACACACCAGTTGTTCTTTTCTACAGTATTTCCTATGGTGACGGACAAATGCAGTGCTTCTGTATTGGATTTTCAACATTACATTTCTACTCTTATCCACGTCTCATTTGTGTACGCGTGTGTGTTCAGAGACAACAACAGATCTATTTGCTGTGGCATCACACTGCATGTTCATATTTCAGCTGTTTTATCCACTCTGGCCCCCGAACTCTTCCCAGGCTGCAGCCCCACATTTTGTAGGTCAGGCCAGCGTTGCCTGTCTGTACGCTCATGCCCTTGCACTGAACTGTACCAATCCACTTTTCTTTGAATGGCTTACTGACTAATCCTAATTGCTGCATTTGTACAGCTGTTTTGTCCCTGGTTTTGCCATTGCTTTTGTCAGTGCTTAACATATCAACTGTATTTTTCAGTGACTTTGTATTTACTTCTAGATCTTGGGAAAGACACAAAATAGGCTCATTAGCAAGGTCTGCAGAACATATTGAAATGACCTTTACTTATGATAACTTCCCTTAGAAACTACTTGTGTCAGCTAACTTTTAGTGCCTAACATACATATTTCAGTGTTGAATAGCATATGTTTCTTTATCAGAAAGATAATGGTACAAGATCAAAGTCATTACAAAGAATCTTACATCTCCATGGCTGCTTTCATCAACCAAACTTATAATCTCAAAGAATGAAATCAAATCCACTTGACAAGTCCTATTTTGCATAAAACTGTGTTGACTGACATTAATTATATTCCTGTCCTTTAATTCTTTATAAATTGAATCCTATATCAGTTTTTCCATTATTTTGCACAGGACTGATGTCGGGTCAACTGGTCTACAATCTCCTGGATCATCTTGTTTACTTACTAAGAGTCACCTTCCAGTCTTTTGATATTTCCTCAATGTTCCTAAAATTTATAAAGAAATTTTGATAATATCAATCAAAGATTTTGTTATTCAATGAGGGAGGAGGAGTTTCTTCTTTCTGTCTTTCTCTTGGGATTATGGGAGTGAATTACTTAGACTGCTGATTTAAAATCCCTGTTGATTCATACTTAGTTTCCAACACAGTAGAAAACATTTCTTCATGCTGCTTCTTCCTAGCACAGAAGATAAAAATTACTAGAATACTTTTACCTTTCCTGCATTATCAACAATTTTACCACTCCCAGATACGAACGTATTGTTCTAATATGCTCCAACTTATTTTGGCTTTGTTAAGCATGAAATCCCTCCTGATAACCCTGGTTTTCCTCACCCAGTTTTTCTACCCCACAAAATAACCCACTTATGCAACGCTGTGTATGTTCCTCCCTCTCCCACACATTTGTTATCTTTTACTTAATCTTTGACTGTAGCCCTCACGCACTGTCTTTAGGAAGGACTCTTATGCAAGGCATCCTGGAATCGTTGCTTTTAGGGCCAGCAAGTATCCCCTATCAAATATCCCCACGCAGTCATTAAGAGCTCTCTCCCCACTCCTGTGCTCGTCGCCAGTCTGAGGTGGTTCTTTGATTTGCTTCTCTCTTTCCTCTCTTTCCCACGAACAGGAGAATTCTTTCTGCTCAAAATCATCATGTGCATTTTGGTCCATTTGCCCCCAAAGCCCCCGCCCCACCCCAAACAGTGGCGGAGTCATCTTGGATGTGTTTTTCTTTGAAAGTGGTCCTGACGCCCTCCATCCCCGCTCCGTTCAGCAAGGCCTGTCTGCCGCAGGGAGGCTCCTTTCGGATATGCAGAGGCCAGTGCTCACCCTCGGCAGTGCAAGGCCAACTCAAAGGCAGGCACCTACCCCACCACTGCCCTCTGCAAAAGATTTTCAGGGCTCCGGGGCAGCACCAGAGAAATGCAGAGACTTCCAAGGAGTAAAAGCCACAACCCACAAATAACGTTGGGCATTGCTATTTTTCATATTTCCTCCTGGCTCCTTCCTCCTCTCCCTTTTCGCTATTCCCTTTCATTCTCTCTTTTTTTTTTCTCTGCTCACCCCATGTGTCTCTGACACATGCACAGCTGCAGCACCTTCCCCTTTATGTCTGTTTTGGCATTTCTGCTCCATGTCTCCCCCTCCATCCCAGGCACAGTACTAACCCCACATCTGAATTCAGATTCCCCCTCATTCTCTCCCTCGTTTCATTTGCGCCTTCTGCCGCCCCGCAGAGATGCAGCCACACAGGGAGACGTGATTTCTGTGTGCAGCAAATCCTGAGCCTAGTGTGTTCCTTTACTGAACCCCCAGAAACCAGTAAGTTTGGCAGTCTTGTGTCTTTGCAAGGTCTTTGCAGCACTTACGTGAGAACGTGATGTGAAAGAGCTATGCCAAAAGTGTCTTTGAGGAAGCACAAGATGGCTTAATTTAATTTTAGTGCCATTGATGTTCTTTCTCTATGAAATGAATGAAAATGGTTTTGGGAGCTTTCCCTGGTTTCCCAAAGTTTAAGAATGAGATGTGGAATATTCCTGTCTCAGAAAGAGAAGGTTTGGGAGACATTGTGCAAGAACTTGACAAATGGCACCTAAAGATAGTCTTTGACGATATAAATACCACATTCGAAGTTTTTTTCTTTAAATGGTTCCCAACATTGACTTAGAGATATATCTCCTGAGGCTTTAATTGCTGCTGCGGAGACACATTTTGGTGATGAAACCAGTATAAAATATGTATGTATAATTTTAAAATCTAGATTTTAATCTTCCTAGTAAAGAAAATTCATGTTCTCAGAGGATTCCACATCAAGCTTTATGACTTGTTTCGTTTAACTTATCTGAACTCTTGGCTGATTTGGAAGTGTGTTCCCAGTACTGTGAGGATCATGGAGACCTTCCTTGAAAGTTCACACCCAGCTAGTCAAAGGACACTGTCACATCAGGGTTTTCTGAGAGCTTGTGACAAGTAAATAAAAATCATAACCTTTCCTTTCTGTTTTTCTTGGAAACTATCAATCTTCAGCAGCTTCAGCTCACCACTAAACTTTTCACATTCCCAAGGTCCCAGTCCTAGCAGCTGTTTTTTATTAATTTCTCATCTCTGGATTTTAGCACCTCCGCATAGGAGAGCATTTCTGGTTCTGGAAATGGCCAACTGGTGATTAATTTCTCAGCACATCTCTTACAGGCTTTGCACGGTCACTGTCATGGCCTGGCTGAACGGGAGTTGGTGCATCTGGAGTGAAGCAGGGGGTCAGTGCAGCCCAACACCCAGACCCCCTCGAGCGCCTCCAGGAATGGGGCTACAGGGCTGGTGTCAGAGGGGAGAAAGGCATTTTGTAAGGCGTGCATATCAGTCAGTTGGCCCTTTTAAAGACGCTTCTCCTGGTGCCTTAATCCTTCCGCTAAGAGGAAACGCTGCGCTGGCTTCAGCAGGCTGATGTGACGACGATGCCCCGAGACAGAGCCTGCTCCAGCCGCACCTGGTCCAGAAGCAGGTGCCGTTCTTGCTGCGCCGGTGCTTCCCTTGCCCTAATGAGCCCTGGCGGGTGGTATTGCCTCACTGCGACACATCCTGGCCTGGGAATAGCAGGAGGGAATTGCAAAGATTCTGGTTAAGTGCGTGTAATTAATAGTCAAGTACCAGGACCTAATGAAAGGCTCCAGGTCTGCAGCGGTGTAGAGCAGAGCAAGCAGCAAAGTCCCATCATGCTGCTGGAGACAGGCGATGGTAAATCCAGCCCCAGGACCTTGAAGGTGTCTGCAGGGTCCAGTTTGTTTTGGAGATTTTCGCAGAGTCTCTGATCCCTTGTGCTCTAAATACAAAAAAACTTTTTAGCAGAAGTCTCTCGGGTCATTTTTCCAATAAATGTCATTTTGGTCAGATCCTGTAGCAGAAACTGAGTAAACAGATAACTCCTTTCAACCACTAGTATTCTCACCTTTGTTTTAGCTAAGAAGTTCAATTTTATCTCAGCCTCTCTCACTGACTAGCTGCTATTTCTAACCTGTCCAGTGTTTCGTTATGTCAAAGTCCATTATTTATTCAGAAGAACTACAGAGGGAGATAGCAGATCAGTTCACTGACAGGGATCAATAGGCACCTTTTCTATAATGACAGGACCTTTTTTTTTTTCTTTCTAGGCCTCAGTTCCGAGCACTTAGGGAATCATTTCTAATGTTCCACCATTAGGGACTGTTAAAATCATCAAAGCAGTACTAAATGATCTGTTAAAAAACACTATTATTGCAGTTGCCATTATGCTAATCTATGTATGATCTTGTTATTTTACACAGTCACAAACTCCGAAAGTTAAAGAAAGCTAACTGCATCAGGCCGAGAGAAATGGAGTTCCATGGAAAATTTGTTACCTGTTAGTATAGATATGTTTGATTTTCTTTCTGTATCTTATCTTTGCGAGCCAGTGGCTTCTTCCTGTTAGCTGCTTCTGGAAGCAAAGAAAACAAGATGCAACATAGCCAAATACACATGTAGGAGTGCAAGATTACAGGCACAAGAGTATTTTTATTGCTGGTCTCTCTTTTGGACAGCTGTACAGCAGAAGCTGCTGAATACCAAAGCTGGTCCTTCATACTGACCTGAAGCAAATTGCTTGATCTGAGGAAAACCACTTCCCTCCTGAAGCCATGGCAGAGCCTGAATTACTGCAGATGCTATAAAGTTGCAGTGAACTTGGAGAAATATTGCAGCAGTTCATATGAACAGCCCTGTCTGCTACTCCTCGTCCCACACTAGAGGATCTCTGTCTTGCCTGAACGTCCCTCCCCGGCCACGCTGCAGGCTGCGGGGAAAAAGGCAGGAGAGGTTCTCGAACAAACCCTTAAGTAGAAGACGACTGCAAAGACCTCAGTCTCCTGACAAGGGAAATGTCACCAAAACTAATCCAGGAGATCCCGAGGAAGAGCATCAGGTGCAGAATGGGACGGAGGGAAGAGAAGCTGTTTCACAGGAAAGGAAACAGCTGCAACTAACAATACTGATAATACTAATGATAATACTAACAAGGTGTGCTTCACACTGGCGGAGTCAGGCATGGAAGGAAGAGTGCAATTCATTCCTGGGGAAAAAAAATTTAAAAAACCTGAAGTCAGAGGGAACAACACAGAGCCTTTTGCAACCGGGTGCAACACAAACCAAACCACACTGTTCAGCAGCCCTGAGAAAAGCAAGGGCGTCCTTGGATCACCTTGGAAATCGTAGGGGTTCTCAAACGCAAGCACACAAGCTCAGAAGTCAGATCAGCACCAGCTACAAAAGAGTACAGACATATACCTTTACTCTCCTTTCTTTAGAGAGAATAACGGCAAGAAAACAATGCAGAGAAAGCAGCTGGATCGGGTTAAGTTCCGTATTTATCCTACTGAGTCAATTACTGAGATGAGGAGAAGAGATGGTCACCACAAGGGCAAGGGAGTGTGTGTTTACCCACTGCTGATTAAGCCTTGTCCATTAGGTATTTTCCAGCAGAATACACATTAAAAAAAAAAACAACCCTACAAACAGCACGATAACGAGGATGGCTTTCTTAGCGCCGGGGGCATGGAGGCCCCCCCAGAGGGGGTCGGCTCCCCCTACGGCAGGCTGCTCTCCGCGCCCTGCGCAGACACATGCCACGAAGGAGGAAAGCTCAGACCACGCTGTTTCCCTTGTACCAGACGCGCAGAAGAGCTGGTGGCCGAACCGAGGGACACGGCAGCGGATGGAGGAACTTTGGGGCAGCATCCGCTTTCCTTTGGGTCTGGGAAAGGACCCTGGATGCGACCGAATCAAAGCAACGAGAGACCCTGCCGCGCGAGGCCGTTGCCTGGGCTTCCCCGATGGGAGAAATAGAGGGGACGTCTACTTTTTGGCCCTCGGAAAGGGAAGCACAGTCCCGGCCGGCTACAAACAGATAAATACTTGGTGCTGTCGTCCATCACTCCGGGATTAAGGCTGCAAAAAAAGACAGTCAGGCTGGGGATTAAAGGCCGACTTTATTATCACTATTACCTGAGAGGCAACCTATAAGAGAGACGATAACTGTAGACCATTTTTACAGGCTGGCCTTAACCTGTGCTTGCCATATTCTGAGCGCTTAACAATAACATTGCATTAGTGCATTTTGGCATTTGATCGAAGAAATTGTTTTATTTTTATACTAATTATACTTTATTTTTGTACTAATTTATCTTACAATGAAATGCAACCTTTTTCTGTAATATTCCTCCCACTACTTAACCTACTTAACAAATTTCAACTCCTTGCAATATAATGCATATAAATTTGATTTTAATTTCAAAAGCAGTGAAAGCATTTTTATTCTTTGCATTTTTATCACAGACATGTTAGATATTTTTCACATACTGGAAATCAATAATGCATGGTCTGAGATCAAATACAAAGCTATGATCCTCCAGAGTGAGCAGTTTTGCTTTTAAATTCTTAAAATGTAATATCAGGGGAGATGATAATCAGTCAAAAAAAAAGAGAGAGAGAGAGAGAGAAAGAGAGAGTCTTTTGTTTCTAATGTGTTATTTGATCCAAAGCTTCATCTAAAGAGGAAATTGGTCGGGTGTAGTACATTTTTTTTAAGCATTAAGCAGCAAATGGCCAGCAATTTCTAACACTCAAGAATACACACTGCACCTGCAATAGGCAGGTTTGCAGGGAAAAAAATTGAAATCCTTACTTCCTGCAGCTGGGGATAAATACTGCAGTGCTCCATAGTTGAAATGCAGGAGCCAACACTGAAACTGTAATAGCGTATAGTAGGCTGAATGGGGAGCAGGATCTACCATGCCAGACACAGTATGTGCTCACACATTTCTGCCCCAAATAAATTGACCAGACAGAAGGTGAGAAGACAAAAAGAAAAGTATTCAAGGTCACCTGATGAGAAGCAGCAAAGTCAAGGAAAAAATTCAGGTTGTTGAACATCCTGACCCATGTCTAGTCTATTAAATAACATCAGCAATAAAATGCATGAGTCCCTGCACGGCAGCAGGCTGGAGTATGAAGGAAGAGAGCAGGAAAAGTATTTTGCCGTCTTGATCTACACGCCTGTGCACTTGTTACTCGTGCACTTACTAGTTATGCACAAAGCTACCGGTCCCCAAAGGGCTCAGCCCAGCCCCGCTCCCAATTCGTTTCCTGCTTGCATTAAACCAGCATTTTTGGTGAGGCAGGACACACATCTTGACCTGGTCTTCAGTGCAGGAGGGTCATGCAGCCTCAGGCAACGAGTGTGCGCATCACTCAGCTGACGCACAGTCCTGGAAGTGCCACCTACCAGCATCTTGCCTCGGCTGATAATTTAGCCTAATACGTTTCGAGCAAGTAAAAAGCACTCGGAAAACAAACTAATACCACGTAGAGCATTAATGAGTTCTTGACCCCGCAGCTGAGATTAGCTGTCCAAGTGTGTCTTCTCTCCACCTCTGAAAAAGCGCAGCAAATCCTCTCAAACATTTTCCTCTGCTGGACTTAATGTTTCTATTTTCAAATGTGGGCTGGGGCAGGGAGAAGGAAAGGAAAGGAAAGGAAAGGAAAGGAAAGGAAAGGAAAGGAAAGGAAAGGAAAGGAAAGGAAAGGAAAGGAAAGGAAAGGAAAGGAAAGGAAAGGAAAGGAAAGGAAAGGAAAAAGGGAGGGAGGGAGGGAGGGAGGGAGGAAGGAAGGAAGGAAGGAAGGAAAAAGAAGCCTGGGTCTGCATTTAGGAATATTTTCAGAAGTTTTTGTTCATTTGATCAGCACAGAGCTTCACCCAAGCGAGTCGGTGCTTGGTTTATGCTGTTGCTTTTCCCACTTCACAAGTTTTCCATTTACATGTTTTCCCTGTTTATTGTTGAGGGGAGAGAGGCAGGGGAAGAGCTCATTGCTCTGTTCTCCTGAAATACCCTCAACAGGAAAGCCAGCTGCAGAGCCCTTCAGGCACTCACAGGTAGACTTTGGGGTGGACACAGGGGTCACTTGGTGTGTCACGCAGGGAATTAATGTTGATTGTCTGTCCTGATAGCTTAAATGGACTCAAAGTCCAACGGGATGGCCTTGGAGAAGGGCTCCTGCAGCTCTTCCAAGCGGCCACCCGGTTGCTGGCTTCGTCATCGTCAGAAATAAATATGATTTAGTCCTCTTCCAGGATTACAGCGTTTCTTTTCTTCAGTTTCACAACTTGTTACCTGCGGAAGAAACTGGAAAGTCAGGATGAGAAAACCTTTGCTCTGAATCTGACCGGTTGCATCCCAGATGTTTGGACGTCTCACACCACAGCCATGAAGAAGGTAAAAGGCATCAGCACCCTGAAATTTTAATCTGTGTATTTTTTTTCCACCAGCTTGGAGGTAAACCTACAGCACCCGACTCCCCCGGGGTCTGCAGTGCCCTGCACGGCTCCAGGTCCTGAAGTTTCTATATTAGCAACAGCAGGGAGGCTGCAGGCATGATTGCAAAGGTGGGGAAAAAAAAAAAAAGCAGAGAATTGTGAGCACTTAAGAGAGAAGTCTTTTCCCCCACTCCCACCCCAAGCTTATGGCTTTTAACTCAGTCTCACGAGTCTAGAGAGACACATCAATGACTTTTGAGCAATAAGGATCTGTAGCAGATAACTTCTTGAGCTGAAGAAATCATTATTCATTCATTAGAGTGTTTCCTTATTACCCTGTTTTCCTGAGTTTTGACAAAGTTTCCAGCTTTTGTTCATGACTGCTTTACAATTTACTTTGTTTTCTGTAAAAAAAGGTCCTTTTTTCATTAAAAGCTGGTGAGATGGAGCTCCATGAAATGAGGATTTAGCAATTAATTATACAGCCACCTTCCAAGGGCTTCACAAGATGAAGAAGCTAATGCTCTTCTTTTCTTTTGGTAAATCCTCACCTTGATTTTAATTTCTTTCTTCAGCAATGCTTTTATCTGTTTTGTGCTTGACTTAGTACAATCAAACCACAAAGACCAGCAAGGACTTTCCACAGGCTGATTTCTAGGAAAATGTGTCTTTGCTGGGACCAGTTAAGTGCTTTGAGTTAATCAGTAAACAAGCATCTTAGTGAGCCGGAGAAAGCATCATGCAAAAAGAACATACACCAATTTGTGTGCAAGGGGGGGGGGGGGAAATCTCATTTTTAGAGATGTGTAGGCTTTTGTAAACTAAACAAATGAATCCCGTGAAACATCTTATTAAGTGCCTTGAATTTATTTTCCAACAAATTGTCTAGGAACCAAGAACATAGAGTGTTTCTGCAAGTTTAGCGTATGTTGTATTTGATGAACACTAGGCTGTGGTGAATAATACTGTAATGGCACATACTTTTTTTCCTAATACGCCTCAGAAAGCAAGCAGCTGTATGAAAACACAACCCGCTTAATTGGAAGTGTTCACGTAGCAGCAGCTAAAGACTTTCCCAGGTGTCTGAGCCGCATATCTGCAGTAAGAGAAGACAAATTTCATCTTCACGGCAAGGTTTCACAGCTCTGCCGAGGGGCCGGTACCAGAAGCATCAAGGGCGGCCGCTGCAATGAGGATGAGCCTTCACCACCAAGACACGATGATCCCACCCGGGCAGAGGGACCGGTCACTTTCCTCTCCCCTGATCCCTCCTCTGATCCACCTGCTTTCCTGAGAGAGTCTCGGCTGCAGAGCTCAGACCGGATCACTAATAAAGTCAGCTGAAAATTACTTTTGGGTGGGAATCTCTAAGGCTTGGGGTTTATTAGTTCTCATGATTTTTTTTTTTTAATGGAAACTCCAGGTCTTAAATAAATCAATAAAATGTCAGTGTCTGGAAACTGTTTCCGAGAAGGGTGTCAGACCTACCTTGACACTTTTAATATCCAGAATTAGAGTATTTTTTTAATCCTTTTTTTTCTTTTTTCTTTCCTTTTTTTTTTGAACCAAAACTGCTTACCCAACATTGGAAGGGACTTCTGTTTCACAAGAAATGAAGATACCATGGCAACCAAAACAGTTGTTTGCATTTTGGCAAAGAAGTCAATTTTCCACTGAACAAAGCAAGTCTTGGTGGAGGGTTTTCACCAATTTTGAGCAGGAAAAGCCTTCCTTCCTGGGGCAATGGAGAGCACGTTGCACACATAACAATATGCACCTGCCAGCTAGACAGAAAAACATGCATCACAGCGGGGTCTAACGAACAGTAAAACTTACAGAAAAATAACCGTGGGATTTATTTGCCCCCTGGATGCTGGAGGACGAAAAAGCAGCATGCCTACAAAACTATAGCTGTTGCTCAGGCTCCTCTCTAAATGGCAGTTGCTTCTCATCTTTTGTATTATGAATGGAAAATAATAAAATAGGGCTTACTGTATGCAAGTGCTGGGTGGTATTTATTTATAGCTCCACTGGGGATAGTGTGACTGGCTGGGCAATGCAGTATTAATCATCTTTCCAGCAAGGAGCAGAAAAGTGTTCTCAGAATAAGAATTAGGCATTAAGGACCAGATTGTATCTGTTCGGGAAAATCATATGCTGGTCAGGGCGGAGCAGGGGGAGGAAGGGTAAAACACTACAGGTCGCTCCTCCGGGACGGCCGGCTCCACGGGGTGCTGCAGAGGGGCACGAGTGCACCGGCAGGACCGAGCATCGCCTCCTGCCCTTGCCCTACCGGAGAGCAAATTGCATCCAGGAGAACCGAGTGCTCTGCAACCGCAACGCCGGTAGCCAGGAAAAAACAGAGCGATGCAGCAGGGGTGATGGCAACCAGGTGCACGGAGTGGTGGCAGAGGCGGAGGGCCCGGAGCTCCCATGGCCCAGCAAAGATGGGAACCGGGGGCACGTTGCAATCGCGGTACGCAGTGCGCCGGCAGCCCCTCGCTGAGCTACCTGTGGCGAGGACGCCCTCGTTACTGCCACAGGCTGAGCAAACTAACGAGTGAGACCGAAGGGAAACAGTGGAAATGGAAGTGGTGACTCAGCCGGGAGCACGTGGCGGTTCAGAACCGTAGCGTTTGATACCCTATTCCCTCGCCCTCGCCCCTGTAGACAGAGGCGCTGGTATTTAGCTGCCAAAATGTTAATTAAGCTGACTAACTTTCAGGCTCCTTGAGAGAACGTTTGGGGCTGGTATTTCTTTGAAGTGAGTGCATTTCCAGGCTAGCTTTTCATTGCAGTGTCTTAGCACCACTGCAACCAACGCCTGCCGTGCGTGTCTCATCCTCTCTTCAGGAGCTGCAAAGCTAACAAGCCGCTGGCTGAGCACATCGCCAGTAAGTAAACCAGCATTTCGCCCCAGCTCCTCCTCGCCTTGAGCCAGCCCCAGCACCAAGAACGTATCCTGCTCACTCGCTCACGTTGCATACCCCTGTGTGAAAACAGAGTTATGCCTGAACTGGTGTTGCATGCACACGGTGGAGGAGATGTGCCTGGACTACAATGAACTGGGAGATGCCACCTCTGCCAAAGCCAGGAAGGACAACAGCACTTAGGACTTTCCTGTGCAAAACGTGCACAAGGGCATGGCTCCGTTGAATGCCCTGGGAAAAATGCTGCATGGAGAAATGTAGAGCAGCCTCTGCACCACAGCTTTGCACCCCCCGCAGCATTAGGAATGGGTCTATCCGGGCACAAAGATGCCAACATGCAAAGAGCTATAATCCCACAACTTTGCAAGTGCATGGCATTTGCTATAGCGACAGGGCTGTGTCCCTAGCCAGCCGGGTGGGTTTGCAATGCAGAGACCTCGGCCATCAGCTTGAAAAGAAATCGGAGGAAGGGAGTGAGTTTAATGAATGGAGATGGGTTACGACGTGTTCACAGAGGGAATGGCTGAGTCAGTAATGAGAGCACCGAGAAACAGGGGAGGTCACCAGAGACGTGGCCCTGCCACTTCCACGCCACATGCGTCACATCATTACCCTGTGCACCGGGGCGGGTTTGAAGGTCAAGTCCACACTTCTCTCATCTCAAGACACCGGGCCCCAAATGTTAGGCTTGGCAGACAAGTGAGCATAAAACAAGCGGAAAAGGGAGAGCCAACGGAAGGATACAAGCAGTAGGAACGTAATTATGCAGTGATTCATCATGGGTTTGCTTGCACACTGGGAAGAGGGGGGGGGCAGGAAAATAGGGGGAACTGATCCCTTTTTTCTTTTTTTTCTTTTTTTTTTTTTGGTCAGGAGTGGAATATTGCAGAAGATAATTTGGAGGAGTGATTCAAAGGAGACATGGGTGGATATACTACAAGGATCAAGGGAAGTGAAACAGCCCTTTAATTCTGCATGAGCGATACAGATCTGTGTGCTTCTGCAGCATGCTGCGAAAGCATTACCGAGATCACAGATTAAGGGGGTTAGCAGGCATCTACAGTCCTATCTTGAGCATCTGGTTCTCTCTTTGTAGCATTAACCTTCATGAAGCATAGAGGCATTCACCAATCTGAAGGAAAAACTGTGGGACGAGAATTTTTCATAGGCAGCCCACCAGTAGCCTATAAATATATTTGAGTAGTGGCAAAGGCAGATTTTAAGCACATACAAAAGATTGCATTTGGGAGGTCGTTAAAGCATCACAGAGCAGCTTAACCGCTCTGAAATCTTAAATTGTCATTCTGAATTAAATGCTCATACCTACTGTATTTATCAAGGCAAATCACCCACAGTCGTTAGTGGCAGCTGGGGAAAATGACACAGAGAAAACTACCTGCGAGCTGTGATCAGCCCAGCCGAGTACGACTGATTAGGACTCAGGAGCAGCACAGTTGTTCAACAGGATCGCTCGGCTCCAGCAACTGATGGTGGCTGATGGTGGGCAAAACAGCAGAGTCGCCCCCTCGTCTCCTCTCCGAGAGCCCCCAGGCTCTGCCTTTCCGGGCCCTGTCCATCCCCAGCAGCTCCTGCTCGCTCCCATGCAGGTCACCCGCAGCAGCTCGCGGGGAACACCGAGGTGCCCCAGGGCAGCAGCCTCACCCCCAGCAGGGCCATTTTGGACATGGGGGGTATCTGACCCCCCCAAAACCACTTCAGCAGCCTGCACAGACACCCGCTGAGAGCCTGGGGTTCCTCACCTCTTCGATGGCCTCGGCGCCCACGCTCTCGTTGGAAGATGAGGATAAAATTTATGGATAAATCTGGTGGCAACATGTCTGGAACCACGCACATGCCAGCCAGTTGCCTAGTGCACGACTCTTCTATTTTTGTTTTAAGCCTTCTAAAAAACAATCAGGGTGTATAGATGGTAAATGAATAAAGGTTGATTTTTTTATGTCCGCGCCAGATTAATTATAAATGAGCAGCACAATAAATCCAAAACACTATCATCCCATCTACCAATCAATAAGCTGAAAGTATAAATATACTAGAATGGCAAAAAGTGCTTGTGACACACACACAAACTCAATGAGCTAAAAAAAGGAAGGAAAACATTTTGAGCCTTCATCTGGAGTGATGCCACAGATTTCATCAGGCTAAACAGAAGGGGAAGAGTTTTCATAGTCACATGCTTTTTACAGACAGGGCCCCCCGTCTTGTGTCTTGTCAGCAGTCTACCTAGGAGAAGTATTTTGTCATAGCCACCGAGCGACATTGCTAGTCGTGTGTACACACACATATATCAAAGCTAATGACCCAATCAGTCTTGCTGACTTCAGCTAGGGCAGGAGGCTTATCTTCAAATACACACTGAAGTGCTTTGCTTGGATCAGACCCTAAGTTAACAGTGACAGGCAAACCCACAGACGAAACGCGCTGCATGAATTAGTTTACGGCAAAATAAAAATCCTAACGCAAGGTGATTAATATAGCTTGTGCAGAATGAGAGACCCAGGGAAATCTAAGTATTTTGAGCAGTGATACAGTAAAACCTGCAGTCTGCAAACAAATTTTGCGTCAAATAGTCCAGTCCAAGAAAGATTTAGGAGCTGTGAAAGAAAAACTTCTAAGACAACAACAGCATTCCTGCTCCATGCCAACCAACCACAGTCATCTCCTGGAAAAAAACGAATGCCGGGTCAGGATGGATCGATCTCTGGCTGTCGCTGGGGCCGTCCCTGTGGCACCATGTTGACTTTGCCTCCATCTCAAATGAGTGGGGCCGCTCTCAAATTCGCTCTCACATGCGGGTCAGCGCAACTGCGTGAGGGGCTTCCCGCACGGTCTGTGCTGCTCGGACCCGTCTCTCTGAGACCTGCTGGCTGGCAGCTCCTCCTAACCACTTCTGACAAATTTATCACCATCCCTGTGGGAACTTCCTACACGGAGACAACCAGCACAGATTTCAAACTGTGGCTGAATCCAGCTAATGAGCTGCACAGATTAAGCAAAGACAAGATGTACCACATCATCCACTGCAGTCCCTCACAAAACACAAGGTCTGAGGATATCTTCAAGAGTCCCAAAAGGCTTGGCTTTGTTTTCTTTTGAGTTCTTGCACATTTGTTCTATATTCCACCTCAAAGGAGTTATTTCTTTCTAAGGATCATTTTTTCCTGCTGAAAACCAAGCAGGACTTTAGCAGACCAAGTGTGAACACACATTTTAGTGCTCTCCATAATAAATGCAGAAAATTCATGAGCTGAGAGCTGTCTGTGATAAAGCTGAAGTCTGTAGCTCAGCCACAGGCTCCCCCACTTCTGCCTTCAAGACAGACAAGCTGCAATCACATCCCTGCACTTAGCCCGGCTCTCAGTCTTTGCTGTTTCATAGGTTCCCCATCAGTCAGTCCCCACAGACCCTCATCACTTATCCATCCCCTCCAGCCTCTTAATAGATTTCCAGAAATTTGTTGCCAAGCCCTGAATGCAGCAGCTGAACTGGAGCTGGTTCAACCAGCGACTCCTTTCTCCTCTTTCCAGGACACAACGCTGTTGCTCAGGCAGTGCGGGGAATACAGCATAGTCATTGCTAATTCAGCATCGAGAGCAGTGCCTTGCTCACTCCTCCAGCTCCATGCTTCCCACGCCGTTCCCGCCCACGGAGAATGTGTGTGTGCTCCATTTCAGACTGCATTATGTTTTCCCAATTGCAATGTTGCTCTGTAATTTTTCCTCCTATTTTCAGATTTTGCAATATCCACATGACACTATTTCCCTGTCCTCACTGCTCTTCACATCCTCGCTCTGCACTGGACTAGCCATGAACATCATCCAAGGGAGCTATGCTTCCTTTCCATGTCACCGGTGAGGACAGCAGCATCAGCTGTCAATTGAATGAGTCATATTGGTGCACTTGGACTTCTCATTCAACAGCCACAGGTTGGCCAACGCTGCATCAAGCAGAAAAGCAGATTGCATTTGTGCAAGGGAACCCGAAGCTACCTTCCTTCCTCCCTTCTTCTCTCTCTCCTTCTCTCCCTTTCTCCATCCTTCCTCCTCCCTCTCCCTCATTCACATTGTGTTTTTAACTCCTGCTTCATACATCATTGCACTGCTGCTATGGGACCACATCCATACTTCCCTTCCTGCACACAGCACTGAGCCAGGAGCTCATCTGTTGCAACTCCCCTCATGTCTTTCAGTCTACAGCTATGTCCCAGGAACAGGACTGTCACCTCAGTGGTGTCTGTAAATAAATAAATAACAGGCCAAAGATTTATCTGCTGCAGATCAGTAAAGTCCATTAACTTCACTGGAACTGTGCTGATTTATAGTAGCTGAGAGTTTAACTCACAGCTGCTTGTTTAGTTGTGACATTGTCCATCATTCCACAGCAATCACTTGGATCAACCTCCCTGACCAACTGCTGCAACCATACAGCTTGCTGATCACACCAGCTCACCGGCCTTTGTCTTGGTGGTGAGGAAACCCAAACACACATGCTGTCCTTGGGATACTTCATGGGTCACTGCCACCACCAGCTGCCACAGCTCCACCAAGCGAAGGAAATTGGAGTCATCTGGGGCCTTTAAATCCCTACGGAAATGGAAATATGGCCATTACATTAATTTAATGCTAAAAAGCAATAATAATATGCAAAGGATAGGCCAGCTGGAGGAAAAATTCTCATATACAAAATTTTGTGTTGCATAAAAAAGCATCAGAGGAAAAATTTTTGTAACTGCTTTGTGTGAACGTATGTATTCACACACACAGTCTTAGGCCTTGCTTAGAGTTTAAAATTCCCTATCTTTGCCCCCAAAAGGCATCCAGCAACATCAGCTCTATAAAATCGTTAGTTAGACAGCTAATAGGTTGCATAAGAAATAAGTGAAAATACCAAAAAAGATCATCTATCAATTGTCCTTGGCTCAACAGTGGGGTGAAGCAGGTATCATCCCAGCTCCCAGAGGACACTGAAAGAATAAGAGGGAGGATCTGAGAGACTGACAAGACTGTGGCTACCTTAGTAGGGTGAAAAACAAAAAAAGCATGTTAAAAATGAACAGGAAAAACAAGTCAGGACTCTCTCTTCCTGTCTCTCTTAGGACAGAAAGCCAAAGGGACATTTAATGAAATTAACAGTGTGAAATTCGAAACCTAATAGGAGAAAATATTTGTTCACTCTCCGTGCAATTAAGGAGTGGAACTCAAGGCCAAAGAGCAGTTCCAGGGTAGCCACGCTAGTCAGATTCAGCATAATTAATGGTAAAACTTTGGGGGGGGAGGGGAGGGGAGAAAAGCAGATACTTTCGGTGAGCTGGAGGAGGTGACAGAGCACACTCTCATCAAGTTTGCAGGTGACACCAAACTGGGGGGACCAGTCTAAACGCTCGAGGGCAGGGCTGCTATCCTACGGGACCTGAACAGGCTGGAGGAACGGGCTGACAAAGACCTTGTGAAAGTGAGCAAGGAAGAATGCAAAGTCTTGCCCCAAGAAGGAAAACCCCCTTGCAGATGTACGGGCCAGGGTGGCAGGGCCAGGAGCCTCCCTGAGGAGAAACCCCAGAGCCCTTGCCCTGAGAGGAGAGGCTGTGGGTCTAGGCTGGGTCATCTGTAGCAAGGATGGCTTCGAGGCACCTCGTAGCAGCCTCCAGCACCGATGGGGAGGAGAGCAAGGAGATGGGGCCAGGTCCTCACAGAGTAGGAGGACAAGGGACAACAAGCATAAGTTGAAAAAACAGTGGTTCAGACTGGATATAAGGGAAAACATTTTTCCTGCATGGACAGTTGAGCAGCGGAGCAGGCTGGCCAGAGAGCTTGTGCCATCTCCATCCCTGGTGGTTTTCCAGACCTGACTGGATAAAACCCTGGGCAACCTGGACTGACTTCATGGCTGATCCTGCTTGGAGCAGGAGGTTGGACTAAAGACCTCCCAAGGTCCCTTCCAGTCTGAATTATCCTCTGGTTCTATGATCCTTAAAGGATCTTCAGTCACATGGAAAATCTGGAGACCTAGATGATAGAGGCTGGTAACAGGGAGGCTCAGGAGCCAGGTGTTGAGGGATCCCCACCAGAGCCTATGACACCCAAGCCCCTCTGCTGCTGCGTACTGGGGCATGATGCCTCCAGGGTGGACTTCAAAGCCAAGCACCCCTGGGAGACCTCCCTCCACTGTGTGTCTTCTTCTGCCACATTCAGGCACCCACCACTGAACCCCTAACGAGGGGAGGCTTTGGCAGTGCCCTCTCTCCGTCCTGACAGCCTTTCAGCACCACGCCACACCCTGGAGCAAGACATACACAAAAACCTTTTGAACACAGCAGTCGCATTCTTGAATTCAGGAACAAAGTGCTGTGTTTCTTCATTCCCTAATTAAGCCACAGTTGTATGTTCTACTGGCTGGTAA
The DNA here is from genome assembly GCF_036417845.1 of Apteryx mantelli. Taxonomy (NCBI): domain Eukaryota; kingdom Metazoa; phylum Chordata; class Aves; order Apterygiformes; family Apterygidae; genus Apteryx; species Apteryx mantelli. The sequence goes on from NC_090020.1 coordinate 11,005,952, forward strand.
TTGGCAGAAATTGCGCTTGCGGAGCTGAGAGCCAAGGAGAACAACAGGTGACAAGGTCAATTTTCAGGTAGGAGACCTCATCACACACATGCACAAAAAAGTCACCATAGCTTTTACAGTCTGTTAGTTCACTGTGGGTGAGAGTAGGTGTTTTAAAATAATAGCTGTGTTCTAAAGCACATTCAGTGTTCCAGCAGAGTGAACGCAGCCGAAATGAGAAAATAGCAGTCAAGAGACAAACATGAATGCAGCAGGCACTGACAAATACAAGCGAACACTAGCTGGGCATGGACCTGGAGGGTTGCAGTAGTCAAAATGTTTTCTCACAACATCATAATCCTGCAAGTTCTTCCCCAGCGCTCTTTGCCATTGGATTTTACAACACATTCAGATTCACTTGTATAAGTGTTTTTATACAAATAATACAATGTTTTTAAGGAACTGTTGTAGTAAAACCTTGCTTCTCCTTTGCATTGGGATTTAACAAGAGTTTAGAAATCTCTCACATAGATTTAAAACATCAGATTAGCAATGAGTGATTTTGTTCCACCCTGGAGGCCTTTGCCAGGTTGCACTGCAACACTCACTGCCCTGCGATCCAAGTGAACTTGTGTTCCCAAACCACCTCCAGGCCTCTGTGATGTATGAGACTTGGCCAAACCATCCTGTGTTTGCTTTCCTCTTTGGGATTATGGTGTCCAGTTAGACTCTGCAGGAGAAAGGTTGTCTTCTACGACAAGCCTCACAGACTAAATGTGGGCCCCCTGTTCTTGTTAAGCTTATTCAATTTGTCTTTTGTGGAGCAGAAAGGCCATCTTATCAAGAAAGCAACCCTGTGAAAACTAAACACGTGATTCCAAAGATCCACTTCATCCATTTATTCGGAGTCGTACCCAACTAATTTAGTGACAATTTTAATTAACTTTTTTACTGATTCCTGGTCCTGGTCCTGCGGAGCCCAAGCAGCTATGAGAGACTTCTCTGGGTTCCCTTCAGTTCATGCACCACCCTCAGCGTTGCTAATGAAGTACGAGTTGCAGGGTCAGTCTCAGCAGATTTAACTGTGAAGCCACATGCACAGCTGTACGTGGAATTTAACACACTGGACCTTTAGTAGCAAAATGACATATAAAATGGAAGCATCATGACTTTCAGATCCCACTCTGCCTTTGCCTGGCTGACTGATAAGGGGAGCATTTTCTGTTTGTTAGCCAAGCACATTTGCTCTGACTCTAACTGAGTGACAGCCAGGGCGTTTCTGCAGTTTTCAGGGTTACTCATACTTTAGACAATCCTTTTTACCTTAAGACAATCTGTCACAGTGTTGCCTTTCTATCTGAATTGGTATGAACAGTGTTTATAAAAATGGCAGACCGTTGAGCAATGTTTAAGTAACAGCTTAAATGAATCTGCGTGCAACTAAGGTGAGTTAGAGACCATGGCATTTTTATACCCATTGTGCAGCTTGCTGTAACACTTGGGTTTTTCAGTGACAGAATCACAGAGTCACTGAATCACTGAGGTCAGCAGGCACCTCTAGAGATCTTCTGCTCCAACCCACCTGCTCAAGGCAGGGTAAACCAGGGCAAGTTGCCCAGGACGACGTCCAGTCAGGTTTTGAGTATCTCCAAGGATGGAGACTCCAGAGCCTCTCGGGCAACCTGCTCCAGTGTTCAGCCAACCTCACAGTTAAAAAAAAAAAAAGCAGTCTTTAAGTGGTATTTCCTGTATTTTGGTGTTTGCCCATTGCCTCTTGTCCTGTTATTCAACACCACCAAGAAGAGTCTGGCTCTGTCTTCTTTACTTCTTTCCATAAGATATTTATACACATCGACAAGGTCTCGCCTGAGCCTTTTCTTCTCCATGCTAAACAGTTCCAGCTCTCTCAGCCTTTCCTCATATGAGAGATGCTCCTGTCCCTTCATCAGCTCTGTGGCCCCTCACAGCACTCACTCCAGTATGACTGTGTCTCTCTTGTACTGGGGGGCCCAGCACCGGATGCAGCACTCCAGATGTGTCTCACCAGAGGTGAGCAGAGGAGAAGGACCACCTCCCTAGACCTGCTGGCGACAGTCCTCCTCATGCAGCTTGAGATACTGCTGGCCGTCTTTGCCGCAGGGGCGCACTGCTGGCTCATGATGAAGAATTAAGAGCTCCATTCAGCCCTTGTTCCTGCCCCATGCCAGTATTAACCGATTTCAGAGGAGTTAGGACAACCTCATCCTGGAGACATGCACTGGTGAACTGCAGCCTTTAAGCCCAACTATCTATCTAGTTCATTAAGTTTAGCTTTAAAATGTAAATAGTCACCATACTTCAGGCTTGTGTCAGACTGCTGGAAAAGCTTTGTTCCAAGTGGGAGTATATCCTGGAGTTTCTCACTCAGATTGCTACACCAGACAGTGCCTAAGAAGTTATAAATCAGAAGAGTTTGACTGGTGCTCATTCAGGACCACACCCCAAGCAGAGCTGGCCTTAAATCATCCGCAGCTTCAACACCTGTGTGGCAGACTCACCACACTTCTCTTTCTCATTTTTCTGAATTCTGGCTGGGTAGCATGGCAAAGTGATCAATACTTAATGCTTCTTTTAAATGGATCTGTCTGCTCAGACTGCTTCTGTAAGAGAAAGCTTCAACAGTCTAAAACGGTTGTTGAGCTCTTGTGTGAACTTCTGGGTGGATATTTCCATTTCAGTGTAAGATCTTCTCCATTCAGCTAAATCAATCCACCGAATTTAAATCAGTTTAAATTCACTGCACAGGTTGAAGCAGGGCACTTACACTGAGCAGACAAATCCTTCATTAGTGACACTGAAATTATCCTGTGTGAGAAGGAAATAGTGCTTGCTCATTGTCAGCTGATTGAAGGATGTCTAACATCTACGCGCAGAGCTGGAGCACCAGGCTTATGGAGCGTGACAGACCCAGGACTGATGGCTCCCGAAGCACAGAAGAGTCACCCTGGCACATGGAGACTTTGGGAAAAGGTCCCTTCTTCCCACAGCTTCCCATGGCAGCAATAGCTGCACCTGCGCTTCTCTCTTCAAACAAGTGTAAATCAGAGCCACACCAGATGTTTTCACTGAGCAGGCAGCGAGAGCGGCACTGAATCAGCAATCCCAGCACACCCCACCGAAAATTCCCTGAAAGTTTTAGCTGGATGCTCAGCAATAAAACACATGTAACCACTTAGCAGGAAGAAGAATAGGTCACTGGGGATTTGGCTTGGCTTCTGCTCCTTTTGTCAAACATGCTTTTCCACTCTCCTCCTCAAACAAGAAGAACGGGCAAAGTTTTGCTGAATTTCCCCCATACGACACGCCTCACTGACTAGTCTAGTGACAAGATAGCCATTTTAATGGACTTCTCTGCTGAAGGTTGCCTTTAATAGTTCTTTTGCGTATGGCTGAGTGAGACCTACTTATTCGTGGGGCTGTGACACCACCCAGGGTGACTGCAGACCCCATCAGGAAAAACTGGTGAGCAGCCACGTCCCTGCACTGCCTTCGCAGCAGTGCAAGCACACATCAGTCCTGACTTCACGTGCGCAAGGTGGGATGGGGAGGCCCTGCCGTTCTGTGCCTTGCAGCACACGCTGAGGGTCAGCCCTGCCCTGAAGCTACAGCCTAAATAGATAGGAGAAAGGAACTGTGTCTGGCTTCCATCTCCATACAGCAGAAACTAGACTTCATCCAAGGTCACACAGGAAATCTGCAGCAAAGCCAGATTTATGAAATTCCGCAGCAGTCCCTTAGCCACTGGAGTTTCATTAACTCACTTACTTGCATGAGTGTTTAGGAGACCAGGGCATGGTCTGCCAGTACAGACTAACCGTGGTGGGAGGTCCATGGCAGTTTAGCAGTCTGCCTCAAAGCACCACTGAGAGGACTGGACCTGTCCTCCTCCTGGCCTCGTGAACAGAAATAAAGGGGCACGAATCTTCATTTAAGAAATTCATTTTTTTACGTCCCACACATTTTACCTAACTGGGAACCATTAGAAACTGCTACAGGTTAAATTAATGTATTTCAAGAATCCAGACTGACAGCATCCCTTTGAGCCAGCAAGGAGGAAACATCCAGCAGATTAATGGTCTTATGCCCGTGAGAAAAGAGCTTCTGCACAGCTGCTGAGCAGCTCCAGGAGAGCTGTCTGTTCTGCTGCTCCATCCATCAGTTTATGCCAATGTCTCAATGGATGCTGATGCAGCATCCTGGCTTTTAGAACTGCATCCTTCAGATGTGGCTTCTGCAAAGGCTGTGCCATCCACCAAGACGTTGTCAGGGCAGCAAGCATTACATCATCGATGCAAATAATTAAGAACAAGTGCTCTATGGGAAGCTAACAAACTTAATAATCTTTCACACTTCCTGATCCTCCATTACATTTCAGACACATCTTGCCTATTGCTAGAATTAAGCATAAATAAATCAAGACATGTGCATTTTGCATTAATTGTCAGCAAAAACTGATTTTCTATAGAAGGAGAGTGCTTTAGACATACAAACCTGAACGTCTTCCAGACAAAATCCATTTTTTATTATCAAGTTACATATTCTAGTTGAAGCAAGTTTTTAGTTTAAAAGCTTCAATTTACTAACTCCAATAACTTTTGTATCACTAAAAAGTCTCCTGCTTCATAATTAGTGTAACTTTTTCTAGACAATGAGGATTCATTAAAAATTCTTGCTCAGCAGTTAATTCTTTCAGGTTTTGGAAGAAAAGTTGTTAATTACCATGACATTTAGGAAAATGCAGTTCTAATATCTCATTGCCAAGATACTCAACCTGGCCTTTAAACCATGGAAAAATACTGATGTTGCCAGTTGACAGTACAGAGTGTGTGTTTTAGGAATGGTTGAGTTTTTAATAAGTAAAGTAGTCTGTGTTTTGCCAAAGCAAGTTTAAACTCAGTACAGTCCTTCCATTCTTCTTCTTTTCTTCACTAACAAAAAACTTTTGCATTTATTGAATAAAAGATACTTCCCTCATTTCCTCATAATGAAATTGTTGTCCCAGTAACTCTTAAAAGACTGTCAGATCCTGAGAGACTAGGAAGTGTAATGAACTTTTTGTGTTTTTAAACCCAGCTGCATTTTTAATGACATCTTAAAATCAAGCATACACGATCACATTTTCCTTCTGTGCTGATGTCTTCCTTCTCAAGCTCCTGAAAAAGCTTTTGCACTCAATGAATTTCAGCAACACTTGGCAGCAGGCAGAAGACAGCAAAAATTCTCATCTCCAAGAAGTTTCACAAATATTAGACCGACAGACAGAAGAAAGAGAGATCCTTTCAGTGCCTCACTGAAGGGAAAATACAGTGCAAGCTTGATCTTTGTCATATACTGAAGAAACCTCATGGGAGATGCCTTTAGAAATGCCCCAGCTGAAGGAAAGACATCGTGGGCAGCCCATGCCCTACCAGACATCACTCACTACAAGCCTCTTTTCAAAATCTCCTTTGTAACGTAGGTTCTGTGGTGGGTAATAAGGCACAAAGGAAAACTAAGATTTTCCCATATTTGGACAGCCAAAATCACCTACTCACGTGTGGCTTCCCACTAGTTAATATGTAGCAAGATTCAGCTTATACTCAGTATAATTTGGTTATAAAAAGTCAGCTGATCACAAGAACCTCTAGTCATTCACTTTACCACTTTTTTTTTTCATTTTTTGATTTATTATCAGTGTCTCACATTGGGTGATGTCACAAATGCCTGTTAAGCACAGTCTGACAGCCCCTCAGGAGGGTCAGCCTAAATTAACCCTCCAGTCGCACCTGACATAAAACGGCAGGGATACAAAAGGTCTGAGGCACACCTTCGAACCAAACAGACCATTTCAAGTGGATGTCCTGGGCCACTGCTTTATGACTTATACGTCAAATGAGGTCTTCACAATCAATGTGGTGTCTGCAACGGAGTCTACACACTGTCCTCGATGACAATTAAAACACGTTATTCTCCAGCTGCCTCTACGACAGTGGCAGCTCTAATGCTTTTTAGCTGGTGGCGCTCTCAAGCAGAAAATTTTGTAGATTTGTGAAAGAAAGAGTGCATGTGTAACTGGAGATTCAAGAACAATATTGTATAAAACAAGTGTTATAACAATACAGCTTATTCATTGTCAATACTAACAAGATGAGAATAGACAGTTATACACTGGAAAACAGAAAAAAAAAAAAAGTCCATTACCATGGACTTTACCATTTGCCATTACCAGACCTTGTAACTTTCTCCTATGTGCCTAGGTGGCCACATGCCCATCTCGGTGAGCTTGGAGAACAGCCAGTGAAATCCCCACTGCACAGACGCTCAAAGACATGCGAGCTCTGTAAGGGGGTTAAGCTTTAGCAAAAAATAAATATCCACAGAAACTTGTTATAACATATAACAAGCCGTTACACAAAATCACAGAATCAGAGACTCACTGAGGCTGGCAGGTACCTCTGGAGATTGTCCAGTCCCCTGCTCAAAGCAGGGTCAGCTACAGCAGTTTGCTCAGTCCCATGTTCAATCAGATTTTGAATGTCTCCAAGGATGGAAACTCTACATCCTCTCTGGACAACCTGTTCCAGTGTTTGACCACCCTCACATGAAACATTTTGTCTTAAGTTTAAGTGGAATTTCCTGTATTTCAGTCACATCATTGATAAAATTCCCCCACCCAGTACTGGTGCCTGGGGTTATTCCTCTGCAGAGGCAGGACTTTGCACTTCCCTTCATTGAATTTCATGAGGTTCCTCTCTGCCCATGTCTCCAGACTGTCGAGATGCCTCCAAATGGCAGCACAGCCCTTCAGTTTATCAGGCACTCTTCCAGGTTTTGTATATTCTGCAAACTTGATGAGGGTGCACTCTGTCCAGGTCATTAATGAAGATAAACAGTGTCTGTTCCCGTATCGACCCCTGAGGTACACCACTAGGGACTGGCCTACAACTGGACTCCATGCTGCTGATCACAACCCTTCGATTTTGTTGTAACAAACTTCAGGAACCACTGCATGGTTATTTTGTTAATCACTTGGATTTTCAGTTTTTGTTTTGTTTGTTTTTTTTAATTTTGCCTATGGGCAAAGACTTTTGCAAGCCAATGACCTTGAATTGCTTGTGTATGCTAAGCACCTGGCCATAGGTATAATTATGCAGTTGCTACAAATGCAGCCTCACTTACGCCTTCCTTCAATGCGAATTGTCCTTTGGAAATTTCAATACATTCTTCCCACCCTTGTATGAGTCCTGGCTGACTGTGCTTCCCACAGTGAACCTGGATCCCTTCTTTTCCACCAATTTTGGGGCAGGAATGGAAACCTGCCACCTTCCTGATTAAAGCCCAGGGCTCACCAGCAAAGCCAATGCTTCCCAAGGGAGCTGAAGCTGACGTGGGTCAGGCTGGCCTGGTCAACATAGCTTCATTTGGGTTGCCAGTGATTATGTGTGGGACAGGTGTGCCAGCCCTGCTGGGAGCTATCTCCTCAAGATCCTCACAGCCACAGGTTAAGGTGGTGTGATGTAACTCTGCAGCAGCCTTTAACGGGAATATGGTCAAATGGGTTGTGTGTCAGACACAGCAGCTGCTTAGTAATGTCATATGACTTAAACAAATAGTACCCAAGTCATTACTTTCAAGTTTTGAATTCAGGCCTCTCCCCTCACTTCTGGGAGTGCAGGGTATGGCAAGAGAAAAGGGCTGGAAAGGCACAGAGGCACTTTACATATCGAGGAGACGAGAGCTTCGAGTGAGAAGAAGAGCTGCAGAGCGAAAGACGGCCGGTTTTGCACAAAGAGGTTCCTCAGTCCTCCCAGGTACGGCCGAGCACGCCTGAGAGGAGGATGAAGGCTTTGACACACAGGTGGTGGGGGCTGACGGACCCTTTGCGTGTGAGAAAACTCCGGAGGTAGTTGCTATGCGGTGAAGATGGCAGGGAGCTGGACGTGCTGCTGCAGACCGGCCTCGTTCCCTCCTGCTGGGAACTGGCTGTGAGACTTTTTGACAACGCGTTGGAGAGAAGAAGGCAATCAGCCCAGGCACGAGGCACGTTCAGGGACGCGTCAGCTGCTGTTCTAGCTTCAGAACAGCTTTTTCCTTTACTGGGGCCATAGTGGGCACAACAGCCTAAATTCTAATTATTTTGGACGTTGAGACCCCTTACAGAAAGAAGAGCAAGAAGTGACTCATCAAGGAGTCTTCCATTAGTCACTCAACTTTCCAGCCTGTGATAGACCTTTAAAGCCTGACTGTTGAAAAAACAGGCAACATGGTCTAGCCTTAAGAACTTTTTTTTTTTCTCCTTAAAAGGGTTTTTCTGGTGCTAGGTATGAAGAGATCCTTCTCCATCAAAAAGTATTTCTTGTTTCCAAACAAACTGTGATGGAGAAGAAAAGGAAAAGTTTGCCTTGAAACAACAAAATAAAAATGTTCATTTTTTATTGTAAAAGCGTACAAAAGCTGATGAAAATGATAAATGAAACAGAGCAAGCAAATATTTCAGGTGCCAGATTTTAAATAATAGTCAAAGACATTTATTATGACCTGGCCAAATTCTTTGAGTTTCAAGATAAAGTCTCCTCAAGATATCGCATCCCAGTGAATCCTGTACATAAAGGAGAATGTTTCTATAAATCATACAAAGAGATATGAAAGAGGAGAAAATTCCATTATAACCTACCTGGAGAAAACATGCACTAAAAAAAAAACCCTGCCACCTCAGAAGGTTGGATTCACAATATGGGATAATACCCTAAAATTTTGCAATGTGAATTTTATAGCCTGTGGATCAGTAACAGAAATTGGAGGGAAATCTTTTTAGCCAAGAAAAGGTGGTTTTCACAATCTTTGACTGTGTGTCAATGTACACACAAAATACTAAAGTATAAGTTTGTGCGCTATCTAAGAACTAACACTTAAAAAAATAGAGACAGTGGACTCAGTAAGATTAACAGATAACTGACACAGGGGATTTTGGATCAGAACCCAGATTTCCAGGACATGGAAGAATAATGAGAATATATGGTCCATATCCAGCTGTTTGGGAAAAATAGCTAAACAAGACACCTTTCAGAGAGAGGCCATTCAGATATCTGAGCTGTGAAGATTCAGGCTGATGCACTGAATTTAAATAATTTATTTAACAATATTCTTGTTCAAATTGCACAGATTAGATACACATTTCATGCTAAACTGTCTCAGAGAAATAGAACACAAACAAAAACATATTTGAAGGAATCACAAGGTAATAAAATTAATCCAAATCACTAAGGACCACTTCTTTAGCTCTGCAGATAGGCACAGCTACATGTGTTTCCAAAGCATTTATGCATATAATTATCCAGCAGAAAGTTTCTATTAGCTTAGCCTTCCTTTAAGTCACAGTGAAGGCTAAATACAGAAAGAGGGAACTACCTATCAATCAGTAAAGCCTGAGAACATATATGAATAAACTACTTAAACCAAGCTTATTTTCAGCAAATTTTTTTCTTATTCCTTTTTCATGACTTTTGTGGTCAGATTCAAAATTTGAGTGTTTTCATGAAGCAGACGTTAAAACTGATGTTCATACCTGTTTCCACCTGCTACTCCCCCCGAGAGGAGCTGCATATTTCTTGGAAAAGAGCCACCGCGCACAGACTATCTCTGTCGTCGCTGTAGCCCTTAGGTAGCAACCATTAGTCTCGTTGCTTGAATCTCAAAGTAAAATATGGGTCATTGTCTTGCTTCTTCACTAGTCATAAACCTCTTTTCAGATCTTTTTAATACCACATGAGGGAAATTGTATTTACACACACATAGTGTAGCAGCAAGAATCAGGCACGTTCGTAACTTTTGATGAGTGAATGGGAAACTTTCCACCAAGCACAACGGAGCTGGGCTGAGCTCGTAACTAGACCTGTTCATGAGCTGTTATACATCAGACTAGAGCTGTTCATGTGGGATATCCTGAACTGTACTCAGCAAATGAAGCATACAAAACCCACTCCAGAATTACCTATCCCCCTATTCTGAACTACATTTTACATTAACTCCATTTTCGATAAATATAAATCATTGCTTTGTAATGGTCCATTTGTAGATTGTATCTATAGAAGCACTATTTGTCAGTGGTAGGGAAGAACAGCTCTTTTATGCTAATTTCAGTCTACATAAGAACCTGAGATTTTGGATCTGGTAGAAGGGGTAGTTGTGCAAGAAAACATTTCTTCAAACAGCATAGTGTTTTATATCCCTCTTTCATCAGAAAAGTGTTGAAAGAAAAACCCATAAAGGCAAAAAAATGTAACCTACTAGGAATGTAGAATGCAGCTACTGGGCCTCTTTGATTCAGCAGCTATAAATTACCCAGTTGTTGGAGTTATACTGATGTTACACAGCTTCACAACTCTGAAATAAAAATTGCTTACATTTTGCTTATGTTCACTTCCTCCTCTAAAGGGAATAAGGGAGACATTTCATTTCAGGCCAGAGAAAACACACACTTCTTGACTACAGCAATCACATTTTATAGCATTCTCTAGATCTCTACACTATAAATTTTCCTTGTAGGAATCACATGAAAATAGCAAGTGAAAAAAAGGGGAAAATCCTTTAATTCATCTAGAGGCATGCAAAATTGCAAGCATATCCCTGAGACAAATAAAAGTGGGACAATGCATTGGACATTAATAATTTATTTATCTATGAATAATTCCAGGTATTTGTTTTAGCCTGTAGAAAAAACAAGTGCTAGAATATTTTCCTCCTGTATGAGAAGACAGAGTAATATTGCTGAGCGATGACAGGAGAGCAATGTCTAAACCACTTACATAAAACGTAATATACAAATATTCTTTGCTATTAAGATGACATTGAAATAACAGCTTCATGTCACTCCAAGTAATATAACAGGAAACAGCACTTAACAATCATATTGGAAATCTGACTGGAACTCCACCATAAAAGACCAAGCTCCTTTCCATGTAGGCGATTACTTACAACCAGTTCAAAACAAATAGGAACGGTAATTCTTTAAATCTTCCTTACATCCTTTTACACAGCTTTGTATGACATCACCAGAAGCAAAGAGGAGCAGAATTAGGTCTTATCAGTGCATATAGACTGTTGGCTATTTTGGGCTGATCAGCTGAGGACATTAAAGAGAACCAGGAAATTATTTCAAAGCTTCTGTTCAGCAAACTCTTCACATTTCATTTGTTAAGGCATAGATGCTATGACACAGAAGGTATCACTGCCTAGCAAGCTGGCATCTCTGAGTTTCTCCGTTGTCCGATCATTTCCTAACATATGTGCACCCTTCTCAAGTGCAAAAATTTAACTTGGTCATCTTTAATAACTTTGCCTATTTTATTAAGCCCCTTTAAACTCCCTCTTCTGCGGTTTAGATAACAATAATGATCTCTGTTCTTCTGAGATTCATTTCAGGTGTCTCTGATCTTGCTGGTAGGTCAGCCTGCACACAGACAGCCTGTGAAAAGCATGCTTTGCGCCAGTGAAGCTGGCAAAACAGAGATTTTTTAAAATTGGAAAACTCTGACTATAGAGTGCTGCATCAGTGGGAAACCTTTCAAAACACTGAACTGGCTTCCAAACTTGATTTGTTTTCTGAAAGGTTTAACATGAGCTTAGCAAAACAGCAGAATCCCCTTTCGGTATTTTTTATGACAAAAAAGATTTGGGCCTGTATCACCTTTGCAGCCATGCTGACACCAGCAGTAGTACAGTCCTTAATCCTGTCCGTGAACGGTGAGAAGGCAGGATTGCACAAAGTCCCTACACTGCAAGACTTTGCAGCCCACACTGTGGTTAGGTAATCCAGGAACTGAAAAAGCAGAGAAACATGGGCCAGAAACCTCTGTAAAAACCTGAAGAGACAGGTGAGCTCTGGTGTGCAGGTAAAACTTGACTGCTCCCCTTAAGCTCCCCGAGAAGAACTGTTCCCTTGTATTAATATTTTGCATAGACTATTCTTCCCAATATTAGCCTTGACTACCTCATACGAATTATGAATGCAGAATTGCTTACAGGTCTCTTGTCCCTGAAGAACTGCTACTTAAACTTTCTCTTTCTATCTATGAAATCTTGATCAACTTTAAGGAACATATTTAACACCTTTTCTCAAAATTTCTCTCATAAAATCCCCCTTTGCTGTTACCATAAGTTCTCTTACCATAATGAGATATCATCTGTTAACTGCTTGGGCTTATCCCTCCAATAAATATTCTGCTTTTGCAGTTTACAATGCGTTTATGCAGGCCCCATTCATGGAGTGACTGTTTACCTGACCAAGCATATTATTTAATTTAATTATTATACTTTCTGGCCCAAGTGATGCTCATCAGACTTCCAGGAGAACTTGTAAGCCACCATGAGCCTGTCCCCAAAGCATCAACATCCTCCATCTGGAGAACCTTTGCCAGGTCACTGTGACCATCAGTCATGACCTCTTCAACCACAGCTGTTTAAATAAACCTTCTACTTCCTTAGTGACACCTGAAAACAGACATACCAGAGGACTTTCCTGAGATAGGGGGTATGTTACAAGCTTTGTATCAATTGCAGCCTAGTGAAAGTGTCAGGACCACCAGAAACCTTCAATGGAGCAGCATGTGAGGAACTGTGTGCTTGCCAATGCACCGTCTCCAGATATTATTTCTCTAAGCCTCCATTCTTGATGCCAGTTGCAGTCAATATACCAAGCTAGAGAGACCCCAGGTGGACTTATGTGCTTAAAAGTCACCAACTGAATAAATGCTATCCTGCCTTTCAGGATTTGTGACTACAGCACACAGAGCTATAAGCTCTTGATACCCCTGTCAGCTATGCAGCTAAGTAACAACAGCTTCCAGTTAGCCAGCATTTTTAGAAACATTTGTGTGTGACGCAGCCCTTCCTCCTGCCTCATTTGATCACAGCCTGACCCTTAGCCTGGCTGGATGGACAGGTACAGCCTACAGCCCACCACTGGGAGGTCTATGAGCCCTTCAAGAAGGAGTCTGGACAAGCAAAGCAGAAGCAACAGTTTTCCTTGCTTCAGATGAAGACCTCCTCCTAAGTCTGGATTAACAAATTTCTTTGACACATATAGCTGCAGAAGAAAAAATAAATCTAAGTGCCAAAAGTGAGACAAGGCAGTGGTCATCTCACTGCAAATTCGCCATACAGCAACATTCTCATCCCCTTCAGAGGTACATCCCAAGACCACAGCCTCAGCCTCCTGTAACTGTACTGCACCCAGTATCAGAGCAGAGGAGAGAGCACTCATCTCCAAAGTGTGGAGAGAGAAGGTCATCTGGAAGAACAAGTAAGAGCTCCAGGAGCAGGGATCCTACTGCTGCTGGTGCTTTGAGGACATGGGTGGTACCACCAGCACCAACAGCACACCTGAACAGAGAGTCTGTCTGCTTCTCACTGAGACTACCAGTTCCCTGGAGTCCCATGTGGCCAGCACTGTCCCTGGCAGATTGGCTTTCCCTGGAGAATTCTCTGGATGAACTTCACTGAAGGTTGCTTCTCCTCGTCACCTTCCAGGATGAGGTGGCTGGCACTGTGGACAAGGCAGTGGATGTTGTATACCTTGACTTCAGGAAGGCCTTTGACACTGTCCCCCATGGTCTTTTTACTGCAAAATTGGTGAGTTATGGATTGGATAAGTAGAAATAAGGAGGGTAGAAATTTGCTGAACAACTGGTGGCCAGTAACCAGTGATGTCTCTCAGGGGTCAAGACTGGGACCCAGACTGCTTATTGTCTTTATCAATGACCTGGATGATGGGAGGAAATGCACTCGCAGGATGTCTGCAGATTACGCCATTTGCTAGAAGGCAGGGCTGCTTTTCAGAGACACCTGGACAGGCTGGAGAAATGGGCTGACAGGAACATCATGAAGTTCGACAAAAGAAAATTCCCTCTGTGGTGGAATAACCCCATGCAACAATAGTGCCTGAGGCTGACTGTTGAGGAAGCAGCCCTGCAGAAAAGGATGTGAAGGTCCTGGTGGACAGCAAGTTTAACATGAGTTCGTAGCAAGCCCTTGCATCAAAGAGGGCCAACAGCATCCTGGGATGTATTGGTACGAGTGTAGCCAGCAGGTCCAAGGGAGTGATCATACCCCTCTATTTCACACTTGTAAGACCATATCTGGAGTACCATGTCCAGTCTGGGGCTCCCCAGTACAAGAAGAACATTGACATACTGGAGTTAGTCCAGTGAAGACCGCCAGAATGGTTGGGGACTAGAGCACATGACGTAGGAGGAGAGGCTGTGGTAGCTGGGACTATTCAGCCTGGAGAAGAGAGGGCAAAGGGGAGACATTATCGCTGCCTACAACTACCTGATCAGAGTGCATAGAGAAGATGAAGCCAGACTCTTCTTGGAGGTGCACAGCAACAGGACAAGAGGCAACGAACACAAGCTGGAACACAGGAAATTCCTATTAGATAGTAGGAAATTTTTTTTACCCTGAAGGTGATCGAATATTGGAGCAGATTGCCCAGCAAGGCTGTGAGATCTGCATCCTCGGAGGTGCTCAAGACTCTGCTGGGCATGACCCTGAGCAACCTGATTTGATTAGACCTGCTTTGAGCAGGAGGTGGACTCAATGATCTCTGGAGGTCCTTTCCAACTTGAACTCTTCTACGACTCTGTGGTTCTGATAAAAGGTTTTTCAAAAGCTACACAATTAACCAATTCACAAGGGAGTGGAATTGCTAGATTTGGGCATAGAACTCATTTTTAGCTGCAATATATTAAAAAAATGTAAATTTCAAGACTGTCTGTTGCTCCAGATATATCTCAATCCAGTTTATAGCTTGTGCATTGGTCTCTTTAACAGAAAAAAGAAAAAAAACAAAACAAAACAAAACAAAGCAAATCTTTCACACCAATTAGGGGTTCGTATTAGAAGTATAAATGGTCTCTCAGCAATGAATCAGACTGTCAGGGGAACTCACATTAGTGTGAAGCAGTGAAAATACATTTCTGTATAAAAATATAAGACAGTATCATTATCCACATGCAGTTTCCAATGAAGTCCAACTGGCAGACTAAAGCAAGTCCTAGAGAACACAGCTTCTGAATACAAAGTAAACACACATGAACATGATACCAATCCATCCATGTAGACAGGGATTTATTGTCTGCACTTGCCCATATGCATTCCTGGAAAACTTCTCCCGGATGGAGGAACAGACTTCTATGAGGAAGGTATTAACTGAAAGGTTTTGACATGTAGCAATATTCACTCAGTCAAAAGTCATACCAAAGTCTCAGTCTGGTCGGGCTCCACCCAGCTAAAGCACACGGGTGGTAGCTCTACATGCTACAATACTCATGGACAAATGCAGTACTAGCATGCTCCCACTCATTTCACGGAGCATCCCCTTTGTGCGGAGATCTGTGCACAGGCTCTGACATGAGCCAACCGATATTTGAAGCTGTACACTACTGCAGTGCCAGTGAGAGTTTGCTCCTGAGCATGCCCTCAGGACCTGGCAGTGCTTTCAACACGAGCCCCAAGAGCTAAGCAGTGGGCTAGAGCCACGAGTGCAAAGCTTGCCATACCCTGAGCCTCTCTGGAGGTATGTAAAGGCAGAGAGTAACCACACAGAGCACAGTGTCTGCCCTCCCTTCCCACCTAAAGTCCCTCCGGTCATCTGAAGCATTAGTGGAGTGAAAGACATTTCAAACTTTATCGCCAGGTGTTTGCTTCAGAGAGCAGTTCATCCACAGTTAAAAGCCAGGAGGCAATGCACCGAGCAGACTCCACTGCCACCTAAGTCAGTCCTCCCTTCAATGGCAACGGGAGCAAAGTTTGGCCATGGAGGCAGCGCTGAAAACCCTGCAGCATCTGCCTGTCTGCCACAACCAGGCTGGCCAGAGGGCAGTGCTTCCCTCTTCTCTGTTCCTAGGCAAGGCATTTCAAAAGCTGTGAATTTCAGCAGTGTGACTGCCATAAATCTACGCTGAAAATAATCATATCTGCAAACAATATCTGCAGCCCTGGCTAAGCTGAACCCAGGGCTTGTTCATGAAAGTGGCATAACAAATACAGATTTTTGTTCCTCCTGAATGGTCATTTAAAATTTATATGATCCTGTCTGATTGGGTGATCTCTTTAATAAACAGGGAGATCCTACTCTTCCACTCATAAATTCTCCACTAGCTATTTTAAGTATTCAGTAACTCTAATATGTGAATGATAAAATAATAATGCTCTGAATAATAATGATAATAATAGGTGCATAATAAAAACATTTTCTGAAGTTTGGAGAGCATTCTCCTCCACAAATATTCACAAATGCTTTTTCACATTGTGATTTTCAATAATCAACATTATGCATAAAATAGCCTCTTGCTCAGGTATCAGGGAACACAGAGGTGGAAGTGGTGATGACAGTGAGAGAGACTGATTCTAAAAGCAACATTAATTTTTGCCAGATTTGCTCTACTCTGTTTTGGGACTGAGGAAGAGCAATCATATACAAGAATTATATAGGTTATAGTCACTAGTAATATAAAGCTACAATCTATATCAGAAAAAGCGATACCATTTAACTCTTAAATTTGGGGTCTAATTTAGCCCTGAGTTGCAGCTGTAACTTTAGTGAGGTTTTTACAGCTGTATCCTGGGGCAGATACTGGCCCAGATCTTTCAGTTGTCCTTTATTGCAGCTTCATGATGCAAGAATAAGATATTTTGTTTCATTCTATGACTTTCATTCATGTTTGAGATGATTTGAAGGTTATTGATTCTGGTTTTCTGGACAGAAAAAATTATATTTCACCTTTATTTTTACATGCTAAAGATTTTGTTGATTTGCTTCCAGTAAATTAGGAGTTGGGTTTTGGATGCACTTGTTTCAATATATCTAATCACATTTTTAATACTCAGTCCATCTCTTTAAAATACCTGGCAATCTTTTTTCTCTTTGCAGAGTTGAGATTCAAAATTTCCCCACGTACTGTTCTTAAAACATTTTTATGCTTCAAGAGAATGCATCAGAGGGGAGTGGTAAAAGAAAATCTGCAATGCATTTGTTATTTGCCCTGTTCTTAAACTCCTCACAGTCATCCGCTTTTTGCCCTTGTTTCTTTTGTTCTCAAAAGGAATACCTTATTAACAGGGCTGTTGTCACTGTAGCATGTGCATGCATACTCTGAATGATCTGGCTGGAAAGAAAGATGTTATAGAACAAGTCGGGAAAAATTAGACATTAGAAACCCTTCAGATCTTCATATTTATAGGCAGTTACATCCACATCACTTCCAAAGCTTTTGCAGAATCTTTTCAAGGAAGAAGAACCTGGGAGAAAATAATTCTTTTGGGACTAATTC
Organism: Apteryx mantelli; assembly: GCF_036417845.1. NCBI lineage: Eukaryota > Metazoa > Chordata > Aves > Apterygiformes > Apterygidae > Apteryx > Apteryx mantelli. The sequence continues at coordinate 11,023,279 of NC_090020.1, forward strand.
AATAGTGGCATAGCAGAGTGGTCAATAAGAGAAAGTTGACACAATGTGGACTTTTGCATTAAATTTATCTTTGCAATATATGGGTGGAAATTTATTAATGGACAGAAAATAGGCAGTATGAAGTAGACTTTTGCAGAGTTAGCTCTTCTCACAATATTGAGTGAGAAGTCAGCAGAAAAAATGCTTAGCTCTTTGCTGGAACCAGTTTCAGAACTTTTCCAGTTGCAATGGCCTTACTCTCATCTCTTGCAATACAGTGACCCCCTCCAAGCAAAATCTGTGAACGCCACTTGGCAGATGGCTTTTGCTGTCCACCCATGGTCAATTCCTACTGGGTCTTGTTTCACAGAACGCAATCTTGTCCTGCTCTTTTCTCCTTTTTTTTTTTTTTTTGTCCCCTCACTGTTAAGGTTTTTACCTCAGTTCTTCAACACAGATATGCATGCCCGACATTTCATTATTACCCAGACAGATAATCAGTTTGCATTCAGTTATCTCTAACTCAGAATCAGATATGCTTTGACAATGCAAGTAGATTATTGAGATCACAGAATATAAACACAGAAAGGTCTCTACTTCTTCAATTAATTTCAGTCTGACCTTTAGACTTCTAAAAGGGCTACCAAATCAGTTTCTGCACCACAAGAAAAACCTCCATGTTACTACTTCCTTCCTAGGAACTGGTCCCAGACTTCCCTTGACATCATGAGGTCCAAGGCTTGTAGCTCATGGCCATATGCAGAGTTAGGTATGTGACTCAAGAAGTCTCTCTCCGTGCCACCTTGCTCTGCGAACACACCTACACCATACAAGACGGTGCCCAGAGATCTTCAAGCTGGCACTGAAGGCGTTAGCTCTGAAACCAAATGTGTCACCAAACAAACACAGCAGAGATGTCGGCCGGTGCCACAGGGCTGAGCTGTGCCCAGCCATGCTCTCAAACCCCTGGTGCAGGGGACAAACTCAAAGTGTGAGACACCAGTCTGCACTATGAAGAAGGCAAGTCTTCCAGGCATGTCAGACCAATCCATGGAACAAAATTTGCTTACAGCTTCTAACTTCAGAGATCCCCACCTGGGGCTCAAGAAGACCCAGAGCTGCAGCATTCTGGGAGCTGGGGACTGTGCTAAGGAAGCTCACTGTAGATTTTCCTCTCTTCCAGGTATTTATCAGTGGCCTAGTGGCAGGCTGGAGGCACCTTCCTTCAACTGGTATGCTCCTCTGAGCCTGTGGCAGCAAAGCCTCCCATTTCGGTCCTAAAATGAAAAGTGTTGGATGGCAAAGAGCAGCCAGGCCAAGAAATCTGAAATCTGTTTCCACCCCAAAGCACAACGCAGCCCCAGAATGACAATGCTTCAGGCAAAAGACTCTTCCAAACGGCACATGTTTCAGTACAATCTCAACGTTTCAGTTTGACTTGGACTTGCAATGTGAACAAAATACATTGGTGGGAAGGAGCTATTTTGAATAGAAAAATGGGCAAAAATGACTTCTGACCATGCTTCCCATTCTGTCAGCATTTGTCTTTGGAGGAAAATCTGATGTGATTTCATGAAATGTTTTGGCTTTGACTGAACTGCATGAACTGCAAATGTGAGAAACCTCTTTACGTGGACTTTTCCCAAAGCTTCTGCTGCTTATATCGCAGCAGGTCCCCACAAAAGCTAAGCTGAGAGATCCAAAAGGAACTGTGAACCAGCTGCAGTAGTTTAGAGCATGAAGACACAAGACTTCCCCCTTAGGCATAGAGCACTAAGAAGACCAATATCATCCCTTTGGCTGGATCCAGACCCTGTGGCAGCCAGGGAGAAATGGAGAAAAGATCTGAGCAACGAAATCGTTTCTCTGAGATTCAGTACAAACATCACCTCTGACTGAACGAATGTGTGGGTCACACCAAGGGCCTTCAGCACCCTGCCTCCAGGATGGCTGAAAGCATAAGCAAACAGCAAGCCCCTGGTGATAGTCTCCCAGAAACTTCCCAAGCCAGAGACAGTGAGCCGTTATGTAATAATCCTCAGCGGACTTTTCTCGTATGACTTTACCCAGCTGCTTTATGAGACCACATAAAGCTGACAGTATGCACAACACCCTGTGACCGACTTCCACGGCTCTGAGCTCCTTGAAGAGATATATTTCTCCATTTGATCTGAGCCACTACCAGATAGTTTCATTGCAAGCCCTCTAGTTCTCCGATCAGAAGAAATAGCGAATTTCCTGTTCTCCTTCCCACATGCCATTTATCATTTCATAGACCTCTGTGTACTTTCAGGCTCCTTTTTTCCATACGGAAGTCAAGCTGGTGGAAGCTGTTCTTTATTTCATCCACATCAGCACCTTCTGTACCTTTTCCTCTTTTACTATATATCTTGTAAAATCAAGGGATGAGGACTGAACAAGGTACTGAATATCCAGGGAGCACTACGGACTTGCACAGTGGAATAATCATGTTTTTCCTTTTGTTTCCTATTACTTTCCTAGTATTCCCTATTGTTCTGTTGTTATTTGTTTGCTTACTGCTACTGTGCACTGAGCTCACATTTTCATAGCTTCGCTATAACCCCAAGATCTCATACATTTGTAGAAACAGTCAACTCATGACCCTTTCTGTGTAAAGCTAGGATTGTTCTTCCCCTGTGTATTCCTTTACATTTGTCTACACAGCATTTCAGCTGCCTTTTTATCCCCCTTTCGGTCTCATAAGATCGTTCTTTGTTTACAGTCCTTATCTTTAAAACCCTGAATAAGGTTAATATCATCAGTAAACTTTTCTCCTCAATATTTGCTTCCTTTGCCATAAATATGTTTATAAATGTGTGTGTGTATATATATATATATATATATATATATATATATGTTATAAATACGTTTAACAGCACAGGTCCCTGTCTGACTACACTGGTGACCTCTTTCTACAGTGAAACCAAAATATGTACCATTTATTTTTCTCCTCTCTTAACCAGATCTGGCTTACATATCTTTAGAGCACATTAGGAAAGAGTAAATATGCTATGCTTTTAGCATTTATGCTATACAACTTCCAGCTCCTGTACTGACTTCCGCATTTATTTTCTCTTCTTATGACAAATTACATTAAAGCAAAGAAAGGACAAGATGTAGAGTCAGTGGCTAAAAAAGTGGCTGGGTTAGGATGTACTAACCCAGGTTTCCAAACATAGCTAACATGCTCTGGAAGTTAAAGTAAATGAAAACTTCTGAAAGACATTCAATATTAATAAAATATTTTTAATGCCTCAACTGGCAGAATTGCTGCAGTCACTTAAGTGAACAACATGCATTTTTCTGTGAAAAAAAACTGTTTTTTGCAAAATGAAATACCAAAATTGCATACAAATACCTAAATAAAAAGCCTCAGAGTTCATTTCACATGCCTGCCACTATAAAGCAGAAAACTCATCTGCACAAAATTGCAGAGGGCCATACTGCTCAAGAGAGCAGAGCAATCATATATTTTAAAGTACAGTTTCAAAAGCGATTCAGCCACTTAGAAGAATGACCCTCAGCGGCACTTAGTGACACTTTTGCCACATCAAAACATCTTGTGTGCATACATTCACATAAGGCAACACCTGCCTGGCACGAATTTACACTCTTGCCTAGGATTTAAAACTTCTAGAAAAGATAAACCTTGAAGAACAATACCAAAAAGAAAAAAAAGCACAGAAACCAAGCAAAAATACAAATTGCAGAAGAAAGTTGAAATGGATTGTTTCCAGTCATTGCCAAGCAAGCTGGAAAAATATCCATTCGTATCTACAGTGGACCCAGAGAAAAGCCATGTGTCTAAAAGCTCCTGCAATATGTCTGCTTTATCCGTGACACTGGCTGGTTTAATAAAACATCAGCATCTCAGCCCTGAAAACCTTGCCTCATGTATGCCCTCAGACCACCACAGCTACCATAGTGTTCGGAGACAGGAGCTGCCCACCGGTGAAGTTGGCCTAGTGAAACAGGATGGTGCAAGGCCGTTTGGCTTTCCTAGGAAGTGGGGTCTGGCAGCGTGGTGGCCACGTCTGGAAAATGAGAACCGTACAGCTGGAAACTAAACTGAGAGCGTGCAAGTTTTAAGCTTTTTGTAACTTTGACTAGTTCCAGATCCCCACTATCGCTCGCACTCAGTTTTAACTCCCAGTTACTTTAATATTAGTTTTTACAAAAGGGGTACCGGACTCATAACGAATTCCCACTGTTGAACTTCTCCCTGATAAACAAGGCTTTTTAGAACATCGGCATGCTATCCAGGCAGCACGTTTCTGTACCAAATACCCTGCTTAATGACACCAAGAACCGAGCAGGGTCCCTACTGCTCTCCCTTAAGTGACCTTGCAAAACGGAGAAAGACGAGCTTTTCTTCCCAAACGACACCACAGCCCCGCCTCTACCAGCGACCTGCGTGGTCTCACCTTCCTCTCGCAGCCCTCGTGGACAACCTCCCCGCTCACTCGGGCAGGCGCCCGCACCGCCCGCGCAGCCCTCTGACACCTGCAGTCTAGCGCTGCAGCGCGAGCTGAGGGTCCTCAGCAGTTTCAGACCAAGGCACAGTTTAATGCCTAATGCTGCTCTTTGGTGGGACTGTCAGAGGCTGCCGGCCCTCCTGAGTCCCAGGTACCATCTGAGCAGTCCTGTGGGCAAACTAATTCCACAGCGATCCGGCCCATCCCCAAAGCGGTTTCCCCCCTCATCTTCTCGCACCAGTACAGACAGTCTGGTGCTCCCAGTCTAGTTGCTTTAATTGGCCAGGGAGCCCTCAGGCGCTAAGGCACCGGCAGGACACCACAGAGCATCACCCTTTCTTGCACATAACCCTTGCTCTAGCACGCGTGCTAGTCAGCAAGAGATTTTTTTTCATAGCAACGCATCTCACACGTGTTAACACAAGGTACCACCAGTGTGCCGGGCATGCAGCGGCCACAGACCCGGGCTTTCGTCTCCGGCTTGCATTCCCTTGCACAACGCAGTATTGCAAGCAGTCAGGGTGAGCAGCTTCAAGCACTGCATTCAGCGCCACTACGTGATCCCCGCTGCATCTCAATGTTCCTTCACTCCGTTGCAAATCTAGAAATAACAGTATTTTTCCCACATGCCTGAAGCACTGAGATCGACAGGCTTACAATTTACTATGCAGTACAAGTGAAAAGCACTGATATAATGCTGGTTTTTATATATGGCTAAACCAAAACAGACAGGGTAAGTGCCTCACCTAGGAGAAATCTAATTGATTATACGGTAGCATAGCAATTAGGAAACCAGCACAGATTTATTCTCCTCCTGACATTTATTTCCCATGTGTCTTTGGACAAATAACCTTTCTAACTGTCATATTGATGAAATGGACAGTATTTACAAACCAAGTACTCAGCCTGCTTCAGTGCAGAAAGACAAGTTTCTGGTGGTGCTCCATAAAGATGGCACCATTCAGAAAGAGTAAAACCGAAGAGCATGGGATTACAGAAATGACCACCGTCCACTGGGAACATTCAGCAGGCAAAGGCACCTGTAGTGAATAAAACCAAATACTTTCTTATCCCCTCCTTACATTAAAATAAATAAATTAATAGATAGAATATATCTTCCCCTCCCAAGGCCAGATAAATAAATGAAAAAATTTTCTTAGCCTAAATGCAGTTTTAAGTCTGCACAGAACTGGTTAAAACACAGATGACGCCAAAAACCCAGACAGCTATGTATCCCCTCAATTCCAGGAGATTTACTTGCATCCCTCTCAAAATGTGGCAAGAATTGCTCCCTGAGTTGCAGGCCTGCCCAGGAGACATGGCCCTGCAAGAAAGCGGCTGGAGCTGGCCACAGCTCTTCCTAGTGCCTCCACCCACCAGGACCACTTCAGTCCTTGGGTGAACTTCAGCCACGATCCCCTCTCCAGCACCACGTTCCCCTAGGGGCTCAGTGCCCACAGCCGAGGACCTGGCCAGGAGATGCAGACATCACCCTGCTTCCTGCTCGCTGCGGCTGTGGTACCTCCGAGGCATTGCCAATAACTCACTTTATCCCCAGCTCTGGGAAGGCACTTCCCAGATTTCAGTCTGGGTCTGACGTACTAGGACTGTTCCTGGCTCCCCCCCTCAGCTGACTTCTCCTCACATAAACACGCACACTCATATTTCCATCACCCTCACCACCTGTTTTAGGACAAGGTCACGGAAATTTTTCCCAGTTCTTATAAATATGGGTGTGACTGCCCGTGACAGTAAGTGGCAGTTGGTTGCTGGGACTGCGGAAAGGTCCCAGCCTGACAGAAGAGCTACGGAGAGGGGACAGGGAGTTACAGCTGCATTTCTCTATAATCAGCCTCCCAAAACTGAGCTATTCAATGCAACCTGTCAGATAAAGAAAATGCGATCATTACCCTCCTTTGGAAGTGAAGTTCATCAGTAAACAGGAAAATGGAATGGGATGCAATTGGAGGGTTCCAGGCAGGAAAAGTAAATTGGGTTCATCCTGATATATTCCTTCAGAGCTTCCCGAATAGGTGGGTGAGATCATTTATTCTGCTGCACCTACGGCCTTTGCTTAGAGAGTTGTGCATGATCATACCATGTAATTCCAATGAAAGCATCTGCTCTGCTGTCCAAGACCATGCATTTCTTTCAAGCCCTACATATTTTCTCATTGAGGGGCATGTTTTCCCCTGCATTTTATTGATTTTGTCCTCCACGGGGAGATGAAACTCAGCACAGCCAGCCCTCCAAGTAGCACAAACATACAAGTGGGTGCCACCAGCCTGGGATGGGGGGTGTACCACCTGCAAAGGTCACCGAACGGGGAGGGCAGCAGGAGGGTGCCCAATTTCTTCCCTGAAAGGTCAAAACTCTCCGGTAGCTGCAAGAACAGCTTGCAGTAACGCTGCTGAACGATGGACCTGCCTGCTCACCCACACCACGGCCTTAACAGAGCAGGTGAAAATAACTTACCGGCGAGCGTGCAGAGGACACGAAAGATAAACACCATGAGAGCAACACAGTAAACCAAGGTGGCTGTGAAAATCATCATGAACGGTTACACTGGGAGGGCTGCCAGTGAAATGTATCCTGATTTCTTTCAGTGGCTCTGACAGTTGCGCTTCATAAAACCACATGAACCCAAACCCTGCCGTCCCTGCTCAGCTTTTGTTGAAGCGCACTTCCCATTGACGTCAAACGCCGCGCTACCTCATGAAAAGACTGCAGGGCGACTTGCAGCAACATCGCTCGTTACTCACTGTGACTGCACGCTTTCTGCAGGACTAACACATCTCCCTTCTCCTCTCACGCTCTCCTGTGGAAATTAAGAATGGGCCGTGGCAATGTAAGCCCAATTGCAAAATCAGTCCAGGAGTCAGGCTGCTACGCACTGCTGCACTAGATTATACAGACATATACTACAAACACCGCTTGCAATGTGGTGTAGGGAGAAACACGTTTAACTTCCAGTTGCTGTGCAGGTATCTCTTCTAGATGCAATAAGGTTTCCTGCAGGTTCAATAAACTGTTCTAAAGTTTGCTTCAGGCTCTGCTCACATTTCCAGTCCGGTGTGGCCATCTACAGCGGCTGCAGGAGGCATGTCGTCCATGCAGCATCCCTGCTCTGGGGCGAAAACTGCCGCCCGCTAGAGAAGCAGGGCAGAAAGTGAGGGGAAAAATAACCTTGGACCAGATGAAAACATGAAGCTGAGCACTGAAGAAGACACACGCCGGCCCGGTGAATTGGTTGTCAGCAGAGTGTTGGAAGAGGCCACACCAGCAAGAAATTTCAAGCACTAGATCAAGTAAAGACAGTAAGAAAGTGACCTTACGTATACAGCTTGACAGGTGAGCAGGGCTAACACAGTATTCAAGATTAGATTATTATTCATGCTAAAAGTGCAGACAGGGCCAGAGTTAGGTGTACAGCAAAAACAGACTATCGTCTTCTCACAGCATTTGGCCAACCCTTACAGGCTAATCTGTCTCTTAACAAGCAAACGAATTTACATAAACTAAAAAGTTATTATTGAATGTGAGCAAGAGTTACAGAATGTAACTTGAAACTGTACTGATCAGAGGTAAGAAACTCATTTTACATCGTAGTCCTGATCAGAGGTAAGAAACTCATTTTACCTCATAGTCCTGACTTAATATTCTAGCATTTGTCACAGACTATCCAGCAGAAGTTACTAAAATAAATAGGCGAATATTAATTGGATCTTGTATTTTGACTCCACGTATTGTTACTGCTTACTTACTACTCACAACTTGCTGTTACTATTGACTCTCTCTGCCTGGCTAAAATTTGCTTTCACACATCTAGAGTCTACTCAGTACCTCCAGAGGTGTTACATCTTAGCTTGGTAATTCAGGTCAATTTGGAGTCACCGGGGAAAGTACAGACCACATGAAAGCATCTGGCAGACAAGACCCTCTCCACACTTCATATGTTTGACCCCTCTGCACTATACCATGGTGAAGTGCTCAGTGCAAACCCATGAGAGTGACAAGATGTAGCTGGCTCATTTGTTAAAACTGGATTAAAACCCACAATACCACATTCTACAGCTACTCCTATCACAGTGCATGTGTGAATGAGTAAAATCAGTGAAAAGAGTAGCAAGCGCCACAGGGTCGATAGTGTATCCGCTCTCCAAAAGGCATGCAAAACAAAAGAGCGTTCTTGGGGAAAGCCTGCTCTGCTCCAGTGCATTGCTAGTCATCACCAGGTTCAGCTGGCCTAAAATTGTAATGCAATGCACTTGACCAAAAATAGTTCAAACTTGTATATAAGGTGATGGACTCCGAGTGAACCTTCATGATCCACCCCAGGAAAGACCTCTGTGTCACCACGCAACTGTGCACAGCCAGAGGTGGGTAAAGCAGCAATGCTGTGCACACGTTGAGAGGCATTTCTGGGGATGAGGTATTGCTGTTCTGCACGTCACTGCTAGCGTGCCAGGAAGGCTTTTGCAGCACGGACAGTGCAAGCATGAGGGTTTGACATCTGTGCAGCTGTGGGATTTCATCTAAGGGAAAATAACGGCACACCTGCAGCACCTGACAGTGCTAAATGCTTACAAACAGGCACAGGGTGAGACAAGCAACAGGGGAAAAGGCGCAATCTCTGTTATAAACTCTCCGTTGTCGGAGTTCACTGGAGAGGAAAGAGCGTGTAGGACATCAGTTGTTCAACACACCGCCACAGAGATCCCCCACCAGGGAGCCAAGCGAGGGAACAGCCACGTGCGGCAGATCTTCATCCATGGCTGGATGTGGTCCGGCGCCACAGTGACAGACGCACAAACAGGACAGAAACTGCTGCAGGAACAAAGAAAGATCTCCAGAGCAACAGCGGCAGCAGCCCAACAGCCACCCTATTACCCTTTGGAAAGACAAAATGGAAAGCACACGGACAAATGGAGAATTAGGAAAATGCTTGCCCCTCAGAGGTCGTACGCTCCCTCCCAGCACACCAGGCACTGCGTGCACAACCTCCGTGCCTCCTCTGCTCGGAGGACGATGCAGCAAATGCTGCATCTCCAGCTGCCTCTGACTTGCTGACTGCATCCGTGGGATGGGCACGAGACGCAGCACGATGGGCGAAGGGCATCTGAGTGCATTGTGGCATTTTTGCTGGGGCCTGACGTGGCAATCGTGTGCTGGGGAGCAACCTGGGGCACCGCGGCCATGTGTCCCTCCGGGGCGGTGGGCACGGGCACCTGCGCCGGCACCGCAGACCCACCTGGTCAGCTCCTCCGTTGAACACACCTCTTTAAAACCAGGTGTGCTTCACCTTTTAGGGATGGTCACCCGGAAGCCCTTTTGGGCCTGTGGTCTGCTTCAGGGTCTCTTCCTACAAAGGGACTCTGCTAAATCATCTTACCCTCCTGCCTTTGCATGCAAGGCGCAAGGACATTCTTACTTCATGCACCAATACGAACACCATCAAAGTAAATTAAAACAATAAATACGGGATGATGGAAGGGCTAATTTCACCACTTTTATTAGAGTGCATGATGTTAATCTTGAGTCCTCTCTTCTGAAGCCTTCTTTCCTCTCCCCTGCTTCAAGTGCGCGGTGTCCCTGACAGAACCACAGGAGAAATTATTTGACTTTTGCAGACTGCATTGCTAATGAGAAAATTGTTTGTTTTTATTGTAACTTGATTTATATAAATATTCACAGCAGGATAAAACTCTTGAAAAAAGCGTGTCTCATTTTCAAAGTGTCCTGGGACACAGCAGGGAGCAACAAACAAATTAATTCATAAAAACTTGTCATTTGGAAAACATTTTTACAATAAGCACCTCCAGTAACAATTCCATCCAAAAGAAATCCAAGATCTTGCAGGCATTCCCACTTTTCTTCTGAGGAAGTTTAGGCTCAGCAAAAACACCAGGATGGGCAAAGTTCCTTCCTCACATAGACGGATGGTTCCTGCTCTCAGAAATTTGCAGTTTAAGAACAACAGAGGTTGGGGAGAGAAAAGTAAGAAAGAGGAAATGTTGAGAGCATTCTGCTGCTCTGCTGAAATAAGTCTGTGCAGAGGGCTGGCAGATGCATACAGGGAGACCAAATCAGGTTTAGGAGTTTCCATCAAAAAAGACACAGATGTGACGTTTGAGGACCTGATAAAATGGACTCAGGAATCAAAACACAGCAAAATGGACAATGACATGAAGTGAGACAGGATAAACAAGAAAGAGCAAAGATATGCACAGCTTTAATTCTGTATAATAGCAAAGATAAGATTGGACACACTCACATCAAAAGGGTTTTAAGGACTGCAATCTATAATGACCTACCCGAATGTATTTCAACATACTCTGAATTCAGGCCGAGTTAGACTTTGTCCATATTTCTGGTAACTTAGAAAGTGGGAATTACGCCATGCACAAATTAGCAGTTTTCTCCCAGAGATTTGGATGCACAAGCAATACGACTGTGTTCACAGGGAACTCAACACCACTGCAATCCCTAAAAGCTTCAGAGGGATTTTGATGTTCTCTCACTGGATCAAGCAAAGCGGTGGATTTAGCAAACAGAGTGTGGATGAAGTTTAGCTAGTCTAAAATTGTAAGGCAATGCACTTGACCAAAAATAGACCAAACTTTTATGTAAGCTGATGGACTGCAAGTGAACTTTTGTGTTCCACGCAGGGAAAGACCTCTGAGTCACCACATGACACCACACAAGTCAGATGCCCAGGAGCAGGTAAAGCAGCAACGCTGCGCGTATGCACTACAAAACACATCAGCAAAATGATCCCAGGCAACTGAGTGTTCTCCTCTACTTGTAAAAAAACAGCCTAGGGCCAGCGCTCAGAGGCAGCCCCCGGGGCCTTTTCCCTTCAGAGACCAGTGTGGGGCTCTTCAAAAGCTTGGTTAGCTCTGGGACTCCCAACAGGAGAGGCTGGAGCAGCAGTTTGGAGCTGTGGGTCCCAGCTTAGCTCTTCAGCTCTCCATGGGGAGAGACAACGCACTGAAAATTGCAACGAGCTGAAGGCTCAGGCATCGCTCTGCTCCGACTGCTCTCCCTGGCCTCAGACGGTGGTGCGGGAGATCGCATTTTCCACCTCTTTTCTGAAAGGCTGTGGGTGGTGGGAAAGGAGTGAGGCTGCGGGAATGCAGAGCACCTTGTAGGATCCAGCTCCTGAAGAAGGCGCAGGCGAGTCAGAGAGGAAGCGTGCAGCAGCAGTTGAACATGCAAGTCTCACGTGGACCAACAGGGCATGACCAGTCTGGTCAACGTGTTGTAGAAGTGCCAGCCCAGAGCCCCTCCTGAGCTTTCCCCTGCAGTTATTCCTTTAATGCTCAGTTCAACAGCCTACCTGTGCAATTTGTTGTCTCTGTCCTGTTTGACAGCTGAATGCTTTTAACACTACATCTGTTTTTGTTCTGTTTTTAAACAAACAAGTTTTGCAGCCCTACAAGACTAACGGCATCTTTTGATTCAATGAATCCCTGCAATTTCCCAGGCGCAAATATCCTTCCAACCCGTCTTCTTTTCCCCCTCCTGTTGAGTGGTGAATTTAAAGTGGATGCAGCCTGCACAATCCCCATTAAATCCAATTCAAATTTGAATTTAAATTGTACCTGCAACTATTTCAGGTATTTAATTTTTACGCCTCTTTGCCTAAGCCATTAGTGACATTTGTAGCCACACAGACTGAAATAATTAGAGGGGTTTTAAACTTCACATCTCAAGTGCTGCTTGGAAAGCAAGCTCTTGCTCACTCCCTCCTTCCCAATTTCCGTATGGTGCTACATTAAATACCATCTGAAGTTTCCCAGGTGACATTCAGATCCCAGAGGCCTGAGGATGCCCCTGATTTAGGAAATTCCTCTTCCATCCACCGGATGCTCCCAGCAGAGCAGTTTCCCTTCTTGAAATACCAAGCACCAGCCATAATCGAAGCACAGCAGAGCACCAGCCCCTCAGAAAATCAGGCTAAAGATGGACCTAGGCAGGATCAGCTCTACCTGAACCATCTGCAATAGGTAATTGCCCAAGATATTATGAAACACCTCCAGTAATGGCATCGCCATCCTTCTCAAGCTACCCACTCCTGGGTTCAGCATCCTGACTGCTGACTGTCAGAAAGCTTTTCCTACATCTGATGAATAGCGGTCCTGCTACAGCTTAAGCCCTTGACAGCTAATCTTCTTCCCGCCAGATATGACAGCAGGTTACTCTTCGCAGCTGCTTCTTCAGTATGGCAGTCTCTGCTACCCAGGGTACAAATCCCAATGCCTCTTTGACCATTTCTCTAAAACAGCTGGAAACTTCAGCCCATTTCCAAGCGGACTACTGTCAACACATCTCAGGCTAATGAGCATGCCTACCAGACTGTTAACTACAATGCCAGGGGCTGGATCAGGGTGGAAACCAAACTCCCTTTACACCATTGCGCTGACTCTTTCAAGCCAGGCAATGGCATACAGAGTGCTGCAATAAGAGCACTTAATTCCCCAAAGCTTTCTATGAGCTACTTCTCAACAGCTCTAAATTATCCTCCTTTAAAAGCAATAAAAACAATTCCCTACCTGCCTTACACACACACACACACACACACACACAAACCAATTTTCCCTATTTGTTGTTTCAGCATTTTTCAAAAAGAAGCTTTAGGAGAAAACACTGCTGCTAGTGTCATCCAAACGACAAGACTTCCTAACTTGCATCATTGGCTTCTGCAGACATTAAGGTTTCACTCACTCCTGATTTCAGGAAGACTACAGCTAGGCCAGTAACAGGCTTGCTTGAAAACCCCACTTTACAAAATAAATATTTAACATATTGGATTCCCTAGCAAGTCTTCAGAGACAAGTGTCTGACATTTGAGCAGTCTTGGGTCAATATTAATTGCACATAACTTCTCATCTGCAATTATTGCCACGTTTCTGCAATTAAATTATAAAAACTAAATGAAATCTCTAAGCTTCACAGCTAAATCTGCATGCTAAGTTAATTAACACTGTAATGTGTACCGTAGAAAAACCCAAGGCCTGTCTGATCCAAGGCCTATTAAAATCAGTGACAGCTTGATTACAACCTGAAGCAAATTAATATCCATGAAGCCTTGAAAAAACCGGGGAGTGATGAACTGTTTCATGGATGTCAAGAAACTGTTTTCTATGGAGGCCAACGGAGACACCCTCTTGTGCCAACGTTGCTAGTGTCTACTGCGATGGCACTTTCTGTAGTTCGTGAACTGGACTACAGGGTGGACGGGTTTCTACAGGGTAGATCTTGCAATATACACGACCGGTATTGTCATTTCCAGCTCCTCTTTAGGAGACAATATCCTAAGAAACCTGTTAGCCAGTGTCTGAAGAACGAAGAGCCACCTTCAAATGCTAAGCTGATCCGCAAAGGAAGATGGCAAATTTCCTTCAGCGGAGATGTGAGGTGCTAGGCACCAGACAGCCCCACACGGGAAGTTAATGTGCCAGAGTATGCTCCTCACCCACAGACTGCATTAGCATCTTTCTCTTATTACCAAAGTGCATTTGCCTTTCAAGCACCTGTTTTATGAGTTACAACTCCTTAATGTGTGACACCTCAGAGCAAGTTCCAACAGCAATGACAAAAACAGAATTAATACCAAACAGGAAAAGTAGGGGGGAAGTAGATACCAAGAGAATAAAGCCCAGCACTTTGTATAAGTATTTAAATAAGCAAGGTGAAGTGTTATCCAGAATACATGATACTTAGACCTTTGTCAAGTATAGCATGTACTCATTTGACCAGGTCTTGCAAGGTAGGGAGTTTGTGAGCGGGTTATTGAGATGCCCTCGTGACCAGCGGCTCCACAAATTTGTCAGGTGAAGAGCACCAAAGATGCACTATAAGAAGCCTGTACTCAGAGGAAAAGAATTTGCCAGGCAGGAAGCTAATTATGCAGACACCTGAACAACAAATGATTGGAGTCACAGGCACAGTACTAAAATGATAAAGGGGACACCTGGAATATGAATGAGCTTGTATAACTTGAACTTGCAGATACAGGTTTGTTAGTCACAAAACCTATTAAAGCCAGCCTCAAAATATGGCAGGAGAAGTGTTGCAAAATTTAATATCGTTAATTTGAGTTAATTATAGCTAATTATGTATGTGCCATATTGCAGAGAGTTTTCTCGAAACAAGTTTCTTTAATAGCTACAAACACTATGATGAAGATTTAAAGAAAAAAACATCTCAGACTACGCCCGAAAGCAAAAGCAGACAGTGTCAACTGCAGAAAAGCAGTGACTGCTCATATGATCCCTCTGAGAGTACTTGCTAGGGGCCGCGTTGCACTCCCTTCCTTCCCCAGCACTCATGCACTGGAAAACGCTCGTCATCCTCCCACTTCGACCCCTTCCACCAGGGCCCGTCACGACTGTGCCCACACGCAAGCACAAGCCTCCTTAAAGGGCAGGATTTCTGGGATCTATAGTCTTTCCGAACTAACAGAAAATGTCCACCACCGGTGAGACTGAGGGAACAAAGAGGGTTAAAAGATGGTTGAAAAAAAATGATCGTGCCTCTGTCAGTAAGTCGGACACAGTCCAGGACTCCTCACTGAGGAAGACGCGGCTGACGGCTTACAGTCAGGTCCAGATGTTCTACAAAGCCTCAGTCTGACGTGATACAAAAAACTTTCAACACCAGGAAAAAGAAGCCTTAGAGCACTAGCATCTGGGCTGGGACTGCAGAGGAAGTAGTCCCAGGGGCAGGGAAGGCAGAGGTTGTCAGGGAGGGCTTAAGAGAAGAGAGAAGAAAAATCAAATCCATCATCCAAAGCCATTAGTTCTCACAACGACAGTGGTGGGACACAGACTAGCATCCTGGTTTAGCGAGAGCCTTACCAGGGCCCTGGGAAAGAGGGAACTGCCCACAGCCCCAGTAAAGAGGAGGAGAAAAATGAGACTGTGCCACAGCAACCTGCACAAGATTGCCTGGGACAAGTTATCTCAGCATCTCCCCAGGAGCTGGGAAGTGCTGGAGTCAGAGCCCTGCACAGCAGTGCCAACATGCCGCATGTTCACGTGTCCCGTCACCTGTGACTCCAACAGGAGACGTGTTTCATGCTGGGTTTCATGCACATCAAACCACCCTTTTTCCTCCAAGGCAAAGTCCATGTGCCTGGTGGACTCGTACAGGTTGGCGTTCCCTCACTCTCAGCTCCAAGGTGAGCCACAAAAAAAGCTCTGGGACATCAGATACCACTCTGAGATAATAACTGGAGCAAAAAAACCCACCTTAGATTGACAATTGAGTAAGGAATTTAAACAGTCAATAGGCAGCAATGAAGGGATCCAGTAAATAGACCTTGCATCTGCAGTGGGAGTGCCCTCCATGCTTTTGAAGATGAAGACAGGAGAGAAAAGTCTAAAATGATGACAGTGTTGGGGAAACCTGAAAAAATTGTAGCTATCAACTGCAGATCAGAAAGATGAGGCATGCTGAGCAGCCTTTACAGCTTTTTATGGGAAAAGCATCAGCTAGAGGAAAAAAAAAAAAAAGGAGCAGCACCTGGAATTCAAATAGGAATATGTAGACATAGCAGAATATAAGAAAGGAAAGAAGCTGCATCGATACAAAATGGATGAAGACATACGGAACAAGATAAATCCTTAGCTACTGTGGATGGCTTATGGAAACACAGGGAAACAAAGCTGCAGCAGGACAAGTCTCCTGCTGGAAGAAGAAAACTGGAATTGAAGAAATGTTTGCTATACCAGAAAATGAGGAGGAGAATTAAGTAAGAGAGGGATCACCAGAAAGAAAGGAGCAGCAAGCCTAATAGGAGACAGAAAAAGAGAAGCTGTAGCAAGGCTAAAATATTGTACAAAAGACAGAAGAGTGATAATGGAGAGGACTAGAAATTCACCTCTAAAGCAGGAAAGGGCAGACCTACATGACAGACGACTCTCTGTTAAAAAGAAATGCAAGACCTATCATCAGAAAAAATCCAGAAGACAAGAGGACTGGCAGTCAGCCAGGAGCAAGCCATAATGCAAAGCTGAGGATGAAATGAACAAACATGGAAGCAGAAGAGCAAGAACCGAAAAAAGCCTCACCTACAAATACGGTCTAGAGCTGGGGAGCAAAGTGAGAATTACCCTGAGTCAGGCAGAGTTATACTGCACAGAAGGAGATTAACAAGAAAAAGAGCTTTCCTGATATGTAAATAGGAAGATAAGGAGAGAAAATCTTGAGCTGCTAGGCAGTGAGCAAAAGAAAAGAAAAAACAAAAGTAGTTTAAAGCACACTGCATGAATGCCTGGCCAAGCTTTCAGTAGGGATGGTGCTGAGCCTGGAGCAAAGGCAGGACCACTCATGGAAATGAAATCATGGAAGGCAAAGAAGCTATCACACTCAAAGGGCGACCTAAACTCGAGAAGCTTCATGGACTCAAACTGAGATCTGTGGACAGCTTCAAACTGGCATCACGGAAAGACCAGCAGATGGAAACCTGCAGGCTGGAGACAATTATCGTAAAACAAACACACAAATTTGGAGAATGCTAGAGAAAAGCAAAGTAAAACTTATATTATCTCCTTCTGAAATCTGGTAAGAACAAGTCCAAGTATATACACAGGTCTATACCAAGAACCAGTACAAGTTTTGAAAAAAAAAAGAGTAATAAAGGACATGCTGTAAAATAAATTTAAAAAGAGCCAAAACACTCTACAGCTTACCAGAGCCGGAACGTTCCAGTCCCCCTTGGTGGTAATATCACTGATCATCTCTCTCTCCAGACTCCAGTAAAGCATGTGAAATAGCATTACGTGGGAGGCTAATGGTTAAGCTGGAGGAAGTGGGCTTGAGAGCTGAAAGGTGAGTAAGGAGCTTGCTAAGAGGCAGAAGACAGCAGTTATTACTGGGAAAGCAAGTACCAAGCCAAATGCAGGTAACAAGCAGAGTTCCTTGAGGGCCAGAAACCACAAAGACATTGTCAACCCAGAGGAGGCCCAAAATACCAGAAAGGCAAAAGCTGAATTAGCTTTGCAACTGGAATAATAGGAAGGAGGACAAATCAGTAAAATAAGGTGAAAGATCCTTTCAACGGGCTACCGTTAACTGGGAACTCAACGGCTGGGAACAGCGGTGACAAGGATGACAAGACAAGGATGAGGTGTGCTAGGTACTGTTATAGACCTGCGACTGGAAGAAACTGGGCAAACAGAAATCACGAGTCCTAGGATAATTGGACAAGGATTTTCCTCTACAGAGAAGGAAGTTGTAATACTGTCGTCCAAGGCCTTGGCAAGACCATGTAAGATGCAGCATATTGTTCTGGACATGTGCTCAAGGATGAACTCAAACTGCAGAGACTAGAACGTTTTTAGTACAAAAAGAACCTGAAAGATTTGGTTTGTTTAGTCTAGCAAAATGAAAGCTCAGAGGGGGTGCGTTTGCTGTCTATAAATACATCTGGAGGGTAAACATTAGAGAAGGAGAAGAGCCATTTAAGTTAAAGGACAATGTTGGCACAAGAACAAATGAGTGCAAGCTGGACATAAAATACATTTAGCATTGAAACAGTAGGGAGGTTTCTAACTGTCAGAGCAGTGAGGCTCAACGCAGCTTTCCAACAGGCAATCAAAGACTTTAAGAGGAGAGTGAATTGTTCATGAGAGCTATTACAGGGACATGATGTGTGCAGCATCAGCAGCCTGGATGGGCTGACTTAGGAAGTCCCCTGTGCTCCCACTATGCTGTCTACAAGCAATTGTAGACAAAACTAACAATTTTCAACCCTTTTTTAACCTTGAAATATTTCCAGTGGTGCTGCAGAACCTTATACAGTGAATTGAAGTCACCTGACAAAAGGTTATCATTCTCCAGCTCCTAAAAGTTAGTCTACAAATGTCCCAGGGACTCAAGAAAAGCACTGTACTGCCTTGTCATCACCTCATGATAATTTTAACATGCAGCAAGATGCCAGCTTACATTGCGGGCTCCTCAAGGGAGCAAGGAAGGCAGCTCTGGCAGGAGCTGAGGTAGAGGCTACATCCAAAACAGCCCTGCGGTGCACAGCTCGGAGGTGCCCGGCTGCTGGAGCTCGTGAGCCAGCGCATGGCAACGTGCGGGTGGCTCACAGCGAGACCTCTGATAGCTGGACAGGGGGCTGAGAAGGAGGCGATCCGGTGGCCAGCCAGAGACGCCATGGCCAGGACTGTGTCTCCAATGCACCTGGCCTTCCTTGGGCTTTGTGCAGACACATCCCTCCAGCAGCTGCTGACAGGGGTGAAAAGGTCCCTACAGACTACGGCTCCTTCAGCTCTGCTGGCTTCGCTGCTCACTAACCCACGTCAGTGAAGTGATCTATACTGACATGGAAAAGGACGTGCTTTGATCAGGATCACAAGCAATATGGGCTCAGGGAAGGACTGGATAAGCAGCAAAACTGAGGGCAAAGACGTTCCACAGGGACAGGATGTAACGGGCAGCTAGGACAGCGGTTTCGTTACCAGCACAGCTCACCTCACCCAGCCCTTCAGCCAGCAGGGAGGTACCTCCCAGGCGGCAGACCTGCGTGGGAGAAGTCTCCCACCCCAAAGGTGGCTCGCTATGGCCTCTGCTCTCCAAGAACCGAGCAAGGCCAGCCCTTGCCACAACATGCAGCCAACAGAAGAAGGAGTCATGACGCAAGAGACTTGCACCTTCCCACCACACCCCGTTTACTACAAGCCGGCACCTGGCAGGAGACTGATTCCTGTATTACTGGGATCTGAGGGGACCCCGAGACACACTTACTTGCCAAGTATCTCTACTCTGGCTACAGTGGAGACCTGCTCTCTCCCCTTCCACTCCTGTCTCGGGATTCCTGTCAGCACAAACTCCGAGATAGTTGAGGCCAAAAAGGAAGCACCCAAAAAGACACTCACTGGAAGGTAACTTCCAGTCCCTGTTTCAAGAGCAGTGTATGCCCTCGACATGACACAGTCATTGTATAAAATACAATTTAGGTGCATGAAAAACTTTAAAATTCAAAAGTAAGGCATCCTGAAGACAGACTCCTCTAAGACTAAGTGAGACCAAGGCAGGAAGCGCTGACCTCTTAGAGCATCGTGGAGGCATCCTGCAGCACATTCACTGTCCAGCAGAAGGCAAGTGCAAAGCCCAAGCACGTGATCACTGCTCAGGTCCTGGGCTGAAGACCTTAGCAGGACCCAAGCAATGCATAAGCCTTAAGCCTTTGCATAGGGTTGAATTTCAAGGCTAGGTAGCACATGGAATATGCAAATTAAACTGAAACACACTTAGAAATAATCTGAGACCCCAAAGAAAAGGTTTTCAAGGTTCCTTTTGGTTTGCAAGGTTTTCATCATTTATCATTAACTTAGCTGTTTCCCAGAACCTAGAGAACAAACGGTCATCCAGGTTCCACTGCTAAGACAGCAATTACAAAAGCACCAGGTACATTTTGTGCAACTTGATCATAATTAAACAACTCTGTGAAATAAGCAAAGGAAAGATGCCCTTGTTTAAGTAATTTGTCAGATAATACCAAATAACTGATATTACAAATGCTTCAGCGAATATCTGACCTTTCCTCAGAATACCCTGTGCTGTATTTTGCAGCCCTGTAAACACAGAATGCTCCTCACATAATTACCAATCGATTGAAAAGATGCAATCCTACTGCACAGAGAAACAATCCTTTTTCATTCTGATCCCAGAGCATTTAAAATAAAACAGTAATAAAGGTTGTTCACAAGTCCCTAGGCAGCTCCTTTGAGACATCTCGGCATGCCTTGAAGCACATGTTTCAGCCAGGACAAGGGAACAGAGCCAGGAAACAAGCAAGCTCTAAGAAGCTGGTTGAAGTGCTCATATTAATCAAACACTGGCAAATGCTGCTGATACAGGAGCTCTTTTCCCACGTTTTGTCCTCACTTTGGGGCAAAGGCTGGGGAGAGACAACCAGATAGCAGACATAGGGTAAGTATCGGTCTCTAATCTAAGTATGGGCTGGTAATCACATATAAATTAGCCAGAATTAAGCACAAAGCTGGAAACTCCATCTCCAGCCAAAGATGTGGAAAGGATCTACTTCAGCGAAATTCCACCTGTGCATCTCCGTTTACCCCCGTACACTGGAGCATCTAGGCATGCATTCAACATTTGGCACATGTTAACTTCTCGTGCAAGTCAGTGGGATTTGGACTGGATCCCAAAAGACATTTACTAGCCAAAGAGCTATATTGGTGTTAAAAACCTTAACATCCTCCCTCAGGATCTGCTTGGGCTTGGGTAATTCTTCTTCATCTGGAGGTGGCTGTCCATAGGAAAGCAGGCTGAAGAGCACAGGTCCTCACTAGGAAGCTGCCTCAATGTCCAGCTCATCAGCCCAAGGCTGCAGTAGAGACGAACACCTCCTTGCTGCCCTGCAGAGGCCATGGCTTCAGGCAAAGAGAAATTCACCAGAGCTCATCTGTCGGGCCAGGGGCAGCTCTCGCCTTGGGGACAGCAGGGCTCCGTCCCCACCAGAACCTCTGACAGCCCCTGCTAAAATTTTCCTGAGTTTCATTTCCCTTCTGGGCTAAGCACAAGCACGTACATGCCAGCACCAAGCCCAGCATGGAGCCCGACAAGCACATCCGAACGGGACATGCACAGCACATGCACCGCAGCCAGCAGCGGGGATTTCCTGGTTTGCAGGCAGCAGCTCAGGCTGTGCGTGGCAATCAGACTGCATGACAGAAACAGGAGGTCCTGACACCCCAGCTGCCCTCTGAGTTCCCTTGTGAGGTGAGCGGTGAGAACTTTTTGTGCCAACAAATCACGTGCTTCAAATATGCTTTGCACGGTGAAGCTGAATGAAGGATATATTTTGTCCTGAAAAACAAGTTTGGTAGATTTGTTACAAAGCTCTTGTGCATTTGTGCTCCTTTGCAGTAGCCCTCAGCAGGGATCTCTCTTCTTATCCCCACGCTTGCCAAATGGGCATGCAGCAACTCAGGCTGAGAGTGAAAGGCAAGGTTAAGCAGGAGAAAGTTATGAGGTCCTCTATCTTTCTGTTTTCCGGAGTAGGACAACTAAATATTTTTATTGTGTTAGTACTGCTTTGATAATGAATAATCTATAGTATTCTTGGTTTGTGTGATACTTTCTTAAACCTCCAATGCATTACACACACACACACACACACACACACACACACAAAAGTCTGCTACAAAATTTTCTGTTCAGCCAGAAATTAGACATTAAAACACAGTATAAAATCTGTGGACTTCCCATTCAGGGAGCTGAAGATTTGCCATAAGATTGCTCCTCCTCACTGGAGGAGCATACGTGCCTCCACAACACACCAGTGCAATTATCATCTGGTCTACGGCATTTAAAATGGTAAATCACAGCCCACGACCCAGATTTGTGAAAACATACAAGAAACTTGGTACCCAGAAAACATCTAGGGCTCTTAAGGCACCCAAGGACTGGTTTCTTTACCCAGGATATCTTATTTCTTCCTCCTTTGCTCATTGCCCATACAGTCTCCCTTGTGAGACTCAGTCCTGCAGACCAGCTGTAGGGAGCTATACGGTGTCAGCTGGGTGGAGTAGTTCTTGACACACTTATTGCATTCACTGACTCAGATGCACCCAAACAGCCCCTAGAGACTGGGAGTTAGCAAGGGTCAGGGACCATTCCTGATACGCCATCTGCATGCAATTGCCCTGTTTTGAAGAGCAGGAGAGTGAGACAGTTTAATACTGTGGGAGCAGGTCAACCTGCGCCTGCTAGCATCAGCATCAGATAATGGTCCTGGGTACCTTACTAGTGTGAGCATGACTCAGGTGGATGCACCTGGGACTCTGCTGCAAATGAAGTCCTACCTATGACAAAATGATTGGAATCGTGGCCAAGGGAATAGCAGTGGATGGATGTCATTTACTTCGAATTTAACAAGACTTTTGACACTGTCTCACACAGTTTTCTGGTGCCCAGGTTACGACGCTACAGTCCAGATGGGTGGACAACTAGATGGGCAAAGAAACTGATTGGGTGATCAGGCTCAGAGGATCATGGTTAATGAGTCCAGCTGGACTATCCGAAGGCCTGCGACAAGTGGAGTATTGCAAGGGTCTGTCCTCAACCTGTCCTGTTTAGCATCTTTATCAATTACCTGGTGGAGGTGACAGAGCGCACTCTCATCAGCTTTGCAGATGACACCAAGCCGGGGGGACCAGTCGATGCAAGCGAGGGCAGGGCTGACATCCAGAGGGACTGGACAGGTGGGAGGAAGGGGCCAGCAGGGACCCCATGACAAGCCCTGGGATGGCAGAGCCCCAACAGTGACACTGGTTGGGGCCGGGACCTGCTCTGCGGAGAAGCCCCAGCAGCAGCGAGCGGAGCAGGGGCAGCATGTGCCGGGCAGCCCCAAGGGCAGCAGCATCCTGGGCGGTACAAGCAAGGGCACAGCCCAGGGTTAGGGCAGGGCAGGGATGGTCCCTCTCCTTGGCCTTGTCACACCCTGGCCGGACACAGCCTCCAGTGTGGGACCCAGTGCAGGACACATATCCACAACCCGGAGTGGGTTGGGGGAGGCCCCCAAGGCTTCAGGACTGGAAGCTCTCACCCTGTGAGGAGAGGCTGCAGGGCCAGGTGGGTCACCTGGAGCAGGGACGGCTTCAGGGCGTCTCACAGCATCCCCGGCACTGACCTTGTTGTGTCAACACACCTGAATTACAGCCCTGTTGGCCTTCTGGTGTCTACCTTTACCCAGTAAGCTTTAGAGAGCTCCTTGAGTCCTTCTTAGACCGTTCTTCTCAATAGCCTTAATCCAACACTCCCAGGATGAACAGCTGCCAAAACAGCCACACATCTCCAGCTTCAAACATAGGCTTTGCTTTCTCTTGCTTAACTCCTTTACTTGGTCTTAACTTTTTCTTCTCAAGCTCCATGCTCCCCGTTCTAAGTGTCAGCCATCGAAGCAGCTTCTCTAGGACCCTGGATTTTTGTCAGCATCCAGCCTAGCACTTACCTACAAGCCTGGTGCCTGCTTTAGGGTCTTTCCCAGAGTTTTTTCCATAAGTTCCCTTCACAGATTACTATTCTGTGGAAAAGCACTGTGAAAGCAGGAGAATACCAGGCCCCAAGCACATAGAAATATGCTGCTGGATCTTGCAAATGGAAGGGAAGAAGGATGTAATGGGAGGTAATTTCTTGTACAAAGATTTTGGGACATAATGGGACAAAATGTATTGTAAAAAGATTTTGCAGTCAGTAATGTCCCCTATAGGACTGGGAAAAAAATGAAGAAGTAGGCAATGGAATAAGTTATGGGAGGTTACGCAGCCATCATGACTGAATAGTCAAAGCTATGACACCCATTTATCACAACTGGCTTTGAAATAACAACACATACATCTCACCATAAACGCAGTGCGGGAGGGGAGGCAGACAATAAAATAACGCAATGCTTTGCACTTTGGTGACATAAGCGGAAGGTCTCCATCTATTTTACAAATACACAGTTTAGCTTCCCAGCCAGGAGAGCAAGTAAGTAATAGCTCTGTCTTCCTCTGAGCCACTGAGTCACAGCGGGAGGTGAAGAGGCTGACCCTCGGCTCAGCACGAACGCCCAGCACTAGGCAAAGCAAGCCTCCTTCGCTGGTGGTGACAGCGCCTGGCGATAAGCGACTTCCCCGCAAGACCCAGAGAGCTCACTCGCTGGGTGTGAAGAGCCCTGCGGACACGAGTCCCAGGCCAGCGTAGCACCTCGAAAGCCTACGCGTCGTTTCTCAAACCTACTAAAATAACTCTTCAAAGCAACTGTGATAAATTCTGATTTATGTCTATTATTATTAATGTAATAACATTATTACTGTGTTTCCAGACATTCTGTCCGAGAGAGTTGAATTTGAACGTGCGATACGTACTAACGACCTTGCTTTGTATGTGTGCGTGTGTGTGCATGTGTGTGTAATAAAGTATCCTCTTACCGAATATGTGCTACATTGCAGAGGGCTAAATAACTATAAGAAAAATTCTGCTAACTCAGAGCGACACTGAAACTCAGGAGATTTATGAATAATAAATTACACATAGGGGAGGGTGTTGGTAGCGGAACTCCTAGCCTTGCATATTGAATACGGTGCTTGAAAGGCAGAGAGACATTTCGGAGAGGACAAGGCAAGGAAAGCATTGGAGAAGGTCATCAGTAGCAAGCTGCCCCACAGGAGGAATAAAAAGGTGTAGCAGAATCATTAATTCTCATCTTAAACTTGTGCATCAGCCTGGCCTCTCAAAATGCAAGGCCTTGAAGGGAGCTAACTAAGATCAGTCTCCTTTACAAAGAGAGGGCAAGGAACAGTCCTTCCCTTGGAAGATTGCCTTCTAGACAAGGAAGACAGAAAAGCGGAGACGGCCACAGGAACAGGAGAATGACCACACTGGAGAAGCCTAGCTGCCCGCTTCTGGTGGCTGCCAGAGCAGGAGGCTGGAAAGAAACCTGGAGAAACCCTGTGCACAATACAGGAACAACCTGACCCCAGTGGAAATTTTGCTTTTCCTTCCTTAACCCTTGCCACTTAAAGGCTAACTAATAACTTAATGCATAAGACACATTCCTTTTTAATTTTTGGCCTACTCAGTCTTAAGCAAACATTCTCTCACCATTCATAATAAATATCTAATCCTTTTTCAAACACCATTAAGCTCTGGACAGCAGCAATGAAGTGATACAAATCACATATTTCCTTCACATGTGGATAAGAATATTTGTGTCGTGTGTCAGGGAATAAGACACTTTGCCCATTCTACATGTAATTAGTTCATTAAGTGCTTACTTCTCAGGGGCTACAGTTCCTCTCTGCCGGCATCCACACTCACAGTACGTCCCCCAAGGCCTCTGAATGAGCAGCTGGATGGCGAGTTTACATGTGCTTTTTGAGCAACGTTCAGAGTTCAACAGAGACCTCAGCAGATGGGTGCTTTGTATGATGCTGTGCACCCAGTATGCATTTACTTCTTGAGGGACACAAGGACACAGGGCAAGTTCTTTTAAAGACATCTAAAGGCCAGATTTTCCCCAGCAGTCCCAGCGCCTGACACAAGCGTAGCCAAGTTCCCAGATCCTACAGCAAAACCTTCACGTGGCCATGAACCATGGACCTCGTTCCTTGGGGAGCCAGGGACAGTCTGGAAATGGCAAGAAACGGCAACGACCATGGGGCTGGCTGGGCACAGCACCCCATCTGGGGGGCACAGCAGTGTCAGCCCTGCTCTTGCGCTGGCTCCCTTCCCCCAAGGCCAGGGAGGGGATCGGGCTGGGGGACAGCTGGGGACCTGGAAGTCCCTGGCCTGCCAGCACCAGACTAGTGGGACTGCTGGTCTTCTTTGGTTGAGGAAGTGCTCTGTGGGACCCGAACAGGACGGAGGGGGGCAAAATCCCTTTGCTCCTGTGGCCCGGAGCAGCAGGATGGTGCATCCCACTGGAGCTCCTGCTACTTTTGGACAGTGCCACCAGGGAGGACGGCCTCCATGCAAGGCAGCGCTCCCCAGGAGGACACTCCAGAACCAGAAACACCACTCAAAGGGGAGCAACTCGTGCTGGGGAGCCTCCGGGCTCGGCGGCCCGGCCTGGCTCCTGCCCTGACGGGACTGGGACGGGAGGGAGCAGGGTCGCATGCCGCCCGGGGAGCAGGGGCAGCGGAGGTCCTCGTGGTGCCAGGGCGGGGAGAGGGGTCCCTGGGGAGAGCTAAACCCCGGATCGCGCTCCCTCCCCATCACCACCACCACCACCACCACCTCCCGCAGCAACCAGGTGCACTGCCCCCGTTGGAAAGGGAGGAGAAATCGGCTTGGAAACGGCTTTCTCTCCCTGTCTCTCTCCCCTGCATGCTAATCAGCAGCGCTTGCTAAAAATACCCGGCAAGGCTGGCGTGCACACGGCAGAAGGGGAAAATGGGGGAGCTGGAGGCTGCGGCTTCACGGAAGGAGAAGGGCCCGGCGAGGAAGAGCCTCCCCAAATTCCCTTCCCCGTGCAGCGCCCACCCGGCTCCCCGCAGGGGACCGGTTCTCCCCCCCCCCCGCCCTGTTTTCCCCCTTTCCAAGCCCCCCCCACCCCCCCGAGCCCCGCCGCCCCCGGGGCAGCATCCCTGCGGCAGGGAGCAGTATCCCGCAGGGATTTCGCCGGCGGAGCCCACGCCAGGGGCGGGCGCCCCTTCGGCGCTGGGGGCCGCCGCCTCCGCGGGCGCGGAGGGTCTGCGCGGCCCGAGGCGGGGGGCGGCAGGGGGGTGCGGGGGGGGGGGGGCTGCGCCTGCTGCATCGAAGCGGCGGCCGCCTCACTGCAGCGCAGTGACACGGAAGCACAGCGGCGGCCGGTCTCCTCCTTCGCTGCAAAAGCAGGCGCTTGGGGGGGGGGGGGGGAAGAAAGAAAGTAAAATTAAGGGAAAAAGAGCGAACTCGTGAGGATTAGCGGCACCCGCGCCCGCGCCCGCGCCCGCGGGGGTGCAACTCGCCGGTGCCGCCGGCCCCCGCCGTGCGCCGCGGCCGTGCGGGGCCGTGCGGGGGGTCCGGCGGGGCGGGCAGCGCGGCGCCCCCCCCCCCCGCCTCGCCTCCCCAAATCCCCCCCTCCCCTCAGCCCCGCGCCGCGGCTCCCATCCATAATTAATCGCCTCCCCGCAGCCGCCGCGATAAGAGAGGGCGGGCGGGGACGAGGAGGCGGCGGCGGCCGGGAGGCGGGGGGGGAGCGTGTGCGCTCGCCGCGCCCGGCTCACTGCGGCCGGCGGCTGCCTGCCGTGCGGAGCGGAGCGGAGCGGAGCGGAGCCGCGCCGCGCCGGGCCGAGCCGAGCCGAGCCGGGCCGGGCCGAGCCGAGCCGGGCCGCGCCGTCGGGAGCGCCGCGCCCGCATGGCCGCGCCGGGCCGCGCCGCCGCCGCCGCCGCGGGGCCGGGGGGGGGCGCGGCAGGAGGATGAGGCGGGCGGCGGGGCGGCGGCGGCGGCGGCGGCGCGGAGGATGAAGTGGAGCGTGCGGGGAGCCTGCGCCGCGCTCTCCAGCTGCCTCCTGCTCGCCTGCGCCCTCAGCGCCGCCGCCGTGGGCCTCAAGTGCTTCTCGCTGGGCTCGGAGCTCAAGGGCGAGCCCTTCCGCCTGGGCACCGCCGCCGGCGCCTTCTACTCGGGGCTGCTGCTCGCCGCCGGCCTCTCGCTGCTCGCCGCCGCGCTGCTCTGCTGCCGCCCGCCCGACGAGGCGCCCGCGCCCGCGCCCGCGGCGGGCAGCGGCGGCGGCGGCGGCGAGGAGGCGGCGGCGGCGGCGGCCGCGCCGTCGGGGCCGGGGGAGAAGGCGCCGCCCGGGGGGCGGCAGAACTTCCTGCTGCTGGGGGTGCTGGTGTTCATGCTGGGCGTGCTGAGCGCCTTCGCCGGCGCCGTCATCGACGGCGACACCGTGTCGCTCGTGGAGAGGAAGTACTCGCACTACTGCCTGCTGCAGCCCGGCGGCGCGGCCCGCCCGCGGAGCGGCCCCGCCGGCCCCGACGGCTCCGTGGCGGCGCTCCGCTGCCAGAAGCTGCGGGACTACCAGCGCGGCTTGGTGCTCTCCACCGTCTTCAACGCGCTGGAGTGCCTCCTGGGGCTGCTCAACCTGCTCCTCGTCAAGAACTACAAGGCGTCGCAGCAGCGCGGGCGGCGGCGGCGGCGGCGGCGGGCGGCGGCGGCGGCGGCCCCGGCGGGCGGGCGGCGGCGGCGGCGGCGGGGCGGCCCCGGCGGGCGGCGGGCGCCGCGGCACAGCCAGGGCTCGCTCTTCTCCGGCGGCGAGCCCGAGCTGGCCCCGGGCGACTGCCCCTTCCAGGCCGTCTCCTACATCAACGTGGGCGTCTTCCACGTCTTCGACGAGGCCGGCGTGGAGGTGCACTGCGGCGGCCACCCGTCCGTCGAGCTGCCCGGCTACTCGCCCATGGACCCCGAGCTCAACGCCTCCTACCCGTACTGCTACCCGCTGCCCAGCGAGCAGCCCCCTGCCTACGAGGAGATCTACCCGGCGGAGCCCTGCGCCCGCGGCACCTAGCGGGCGCCGACGGGGCGCGACGCGACGCGACGAGACGAGACGAGACGAGAGGGGCTGCGATGGGACGCGCCGCGCCGCGCCGGGACGCGCCGGGACGGGACGGGACGGGACGGGACGCGCCGCGGGGCTCGGGCAGCCGCCGCCCCGCCGGGAGCCGCCGCCGCCAACCCCGTCCGTCCGTCCGTCCGCCCGCCCGTCCGCCCGCCCGCGGCTGCCTGCCCGCGCCGGAGGCCGCGCAGCAAGCGCCCGAGGGCCGGTCCTCCCGCCGCCTCCCTCCGTAGCCGAGTGTAGTTCCCCTCCAGCGATTCATCCGTCTCCAGCTTTAGCAGTCCAGAGTTACCCCATTTATGATAACCAGCCAGTGTAAGGAGAAAAAAAAAAAAAAAAGAAAAAAAAAGAAAAAAAAGTGTAATGAAGCTTCGTTACCTCTCAAAAGAGCTTAATTTCTATACAACGCAGAGACATTCGTGTCACGTTTACTAGAAGTGTTTTGGGGATCCTTAAACGTTTACACTACTCTTTGGAGAATTGAGTTCTGTTTTAAGATTTAGTGAGTTAAAACCTTCGTTGGTCTTGTAAGATGCACATTGAGAAAAACCTGCACTTTGAAAAAGAAACAGGAAAAAATCAACAACGTTTTTGTACACTAACGTGCCTGCTTTTGTTGATAACTTCTTACTGTAAAAGCTTTCAGAAGTCTATAGTGAAAATGTTTGGTAAATTCACTGCAATTTAGAATTGATGATTAGTTCCTTTACTGAAACAATTGAGATGTTACTAGGATATGGCAGTTAAAAGGAAGTCCAAATGTCATACACATTCCTTTTTGTAAACAGGTTCTGTGTTTTCAATGCAAGGCAGGATTTCTTTTTGTTTTACACAGGTGAAGGGTTTAATCCTATTTTGTACAACTACATGGTTTACCTTGTAAAGAATTCCATTTTACCTGTTACAATTCATCGATCTGGTAAGCTTGAATATTAAAGTTTTATTTGAAATATATATATTGTAAAACAGCCTTAACTGATGCAATGGTCACAGTTTTAAAGGAAAAAAGAGATAAACCATCTTGGAAGACATCTTCCAAATGTGTTTTCGAAACTGTATTTATACTCCCATTACAATGCAAGATATTTATTTTTTATTTTTAAAGATGCCACTTTAATTCCTGAAAAGGGAAAATATAAGGGGATTGTATGTTTTTAACTCTTTCTTAACTGAGAGGCGTTAAAAAGGATTTCTGCAAAGAGAAAAACTCTGCTAAATCCTCCTTTTGGATTCTGCTGTGGAATGCCAGTATCAGTTAGCATAAGAAAGTGGTAATTAAGAGAAGCAGGCATGGCTTTTTTTCTTTTTTTTTTTTTTAACATCTTTCGAGAACAGGTGAAAGCTTAATTTCATGTTTCACCAAGAACCAAAAAGCTCCTCTTCAGATTGCATTTGGTTCAATACCCCCTCCCCCCCCCCCAGTTATTGTATACTGAAATGAAATCTGATAAAATAAGAACCTTTCCGTTAATCCTCTGTTTGGAGCCTGCTGCATAATGCCAATGTATGAGATACCAGGAGAAAGAGAGAGAGAGAGAGAGAGTTAAGGGAATGCAAAGTTACAGTGTATTTCTGTGGTTGATGGAAAATTATTTTTAAATTTTTAGCTGCAGAGAGACTGACGTAATTTACAGCCTTAGAATTGGAAGGAGATTTTAGCCTAAAAATACCCAAGTCTCTCTGCACTGTTTTGTTTTCCAAATGTTTGGACTTGCACACTTTGTATAATATAAAATGCAGAATGCCTTAGAAATCTTAAAATTGCAAACTGTTGTCCGTGAAGCTCATATTTAAATCTCTAATCTAGGCAAGGAAGTCCAAAGCAGCAGCTGCAAATTTACCAAGTAGTTCCAAGTAGCAGAAATCTGAAGTACAGGTTTTTTTGGCCAGAAGACTTTCTTGTGCAGAAGGCCAGACTAAAACATATGCCCTCTCTAGGTCCCATTTAAGTCTTGAAGACTGGCTTTATGCTGGCTCTCTGCAGATGCACCTCTTTAACCCCTTCCTGGGAAGTTTTGGGGAAGTCCTGTAGGCTTTACCTATAATAGCTAATTAGGCACAAAACCAAATCCACAACATACTGTATTGTTTATATAGCCGAGGTATTCTGCAAAATGAGAAGCTAAAGTAAGGAGGCTAAATGCTTATGTAAGTGTCCAAATAGATGAATTTATAAGAGAGCATGGTACCCTGTACTGAATTAATGGGAAATGCTAAGTGCAGGGTGGCTTTGAAAAACAGACCAGTTAGGTGCCTAAATACAGATTTAGAAGTCTAATGATAGTTGTTGTCTTTAAAAAAAATTGGCTATATACACTGTAGTTCATGGAAACTGTACCTTAGTTTTACTTAAGGAATTAATTTTTGACATAAAAAAGACAATATTTTACTTAAGATGACTATTTTAGGAATTATGAACTAGACAGTTCTGAAACTCCAGATGTTCCAAAGATCAGTGCTCAGGGAAATAAATGGAAAGTCAAGAAAGCTACCTATTATACTCAGTTGTTTAAATGTGAACAATTTTAAACTATGAGCTTTTAAGATTGTTAAATTCACAGCACTTTTTTTTGTTGCGTGCCTATGTGTGTGTGTATGTTTTATTTAAATCTGTTCAGGATGCCATTCAATTCAAGGATTTATTTGTGGCTCAGTTTTAGTTCCTGAATTTCTGCTTTTCTTCATTTGGGCTTTTTTTCCCCCTGTAATAGTTTAATTTGGTGGTGGACAGATTGCCAGAATAAAGTCCAAGTCAGACTCCCACGGAAGCCAGTGGGCGTTATTTCATTGACTTCAGTGGGTCTGGGCACAAATGACATGAAACTCCCACAACAAATAATCTTTAAAATAATATTGATCGTCTGGCGTGGCAGAGAGGATGCAGCAGTGGTGTATTATCTCTCCTGTATTGTTTGTATCAACAGCAGTATTAAGGGAGGTCACCTATGGTATCGTTTCATGTTTAAAAAAAAAAAAAAAAAAAAAACAGGAAAAAAATTGGCAGGCAAATTGACCAAACAAGCCATGTTTTCTTAAAGATGGTATACAAGTGTTTCAGGTATCTGGTGACTAACTTTTCTGATAAAACACTAAGCATATTTATTTCTCAGTGAGAAGAAACTTATAAATACAGAATACAAGATGAAGCTTCACAAGCATGATTGCAGTATTGTGGAGCCATTTTTAGTAAACCTGAATCATCACTCTATCTTCTGAGCAATAATGTTAGAGTGTATAAACTGTACTGTGCCGAAATTGAAAATAGGCTGGTGTGGGAAGCATCAGAGCGTAGGTTAATTACCTGAGAGGACTCATACTGTCCCTTTATTTTCCATTCCCTGTCACATGGGTGTCAAGGCAAATGCAAACCTGATCGATTCATGTCGCTGGAGGATGCTAACTGCAACTCTGTTTTTTTTTTCCTTTCCTTTTCTTTCCTTTTTTTCCTTAAATAGCCGAACTAGGGAGAAGGCAGAAGAAACATCAAAGCGCGTGCTCTCAAGCCCCCCCGTTTTGCTCAGCCGAAGTAACGACGACCGCAGGGCTTGTCCTGCCTTGTCTTAACTCGCTCACAGCCCTGCTCGCGCCTGCGGGTTCGGAGGGAGGCGGTGGCGGGTGGGCCGGTAGCTCCCCGCGGCTCCCCGCGTCCCGGCCCCGCTCGCCGGTGGCCGGGGCTCGTCAGGCCACTCTCGGAAAGGGTGGGAAACCCGGTCCGCCGCCTCTGATGCGACAGGATTTGCCTTCACGTGGAGAAAATATATATTCCCACCAGCCTATTAGCAATTCACATGAATTATTTTCACACTCCAACATCCTTGCTTAAATCCGTTACTTGTACTTTGCATTGTAATTGACAGAATATATGTAACTCTAAAATCAGGAAAAAAATGGTGTTTAGGGGGATATTGTATAAAACTAGTACAGATTATACTCAAAGTTTGATTTCACTGTAGGACTTCTTTGGTTCACCAAAAAGCGCTATGGTGGCTGGTATAACTTAGATATATTTCAGACATAATGTTTAACCATCAGAAAAGGTTTTCTAATGTTCACGTGAGGAGGGCAATCTGTTTCTGCTTTTGGACATAGTACATATGAAAACCTTTTCTTCATTTTGCCATTTAATCCAAGATTGATCCTCAACAAAATGTCAATAATTGATATTGTACTTTTAGGATCAATAAAATACGTTTTAAAGCACAGCATATCCTATAACAAAAGCCTAATGCTCTTCATTTCATATTCCTCGTTGTCTTAGAGTTATGTCTAACAGTACAACTGAAACTAAGGATTTAATTACCACTTTCATTACAAAACGTGTTTTTCAGGAATTTACAACTTGCACAAGTGGAACCATGACATAAAATTCCAGGTTTTACCATGAAGCCGAATCTGTTTCAGTAAGTTAATTATTTCTTAGTTACAGGACATTCCAATATTTTGGATAAATTCCATTATTAGAAGTCTAGGTCTGTTAATTTTATATGACGGCACTCTTTAAATGCACTAGAGTTACCTCTTCTTAATACAGGCTCATATTTCCAATTAAAATGCGTAAGGATGAGTAAGATTGAATACCTCATCATCACTGTCCACTTTTTAAATTCCTTAATTATCTCTCAATATCTAATTACATGCTAGTACATACTATGTGTTCCTGAATCAGTAATAGCTGATCTAATAACAGCCTAGCACATACAAGGTGGTCTCCAGGAATACCACCGACTAATGCAGCGAAATGGGAAATTCTTCTTCAAATACATGTTGCAACAATTCAGTGTATACTGTGTTATGCCCAAAAGGAGGCACTGCCCAAACAAAGTTCTGAAAGAAATCTGAGTATTTAAGTTGCATGCAGTACTTTTTTATGTTCGTTTTGTTGCAATATCAATACTGAAACTCTTCTCCTGCATAGCTTTCTAAGAGCGAACTCCACTCCAGTCCAGATGTCCCGCGGGAAAGCTGCACACAATTTGGTGCTCTCAAAACATGGTTTAGAAAACAGCTATGCTTTCTGCTGGCCAACTGTACTATGACCGTCCCACCCAACGCTCAGACGCCTGGTGAAGTTTACCTGTAATTTAACGGTTTACGACCCTAATGTCATCCTAGATAACCTGAGACTGAAGATCGAGTGATTTAAGAAGTCCTAAGACTCTCTTCATAAGAGCGTATTTTCCTTTACAGAGGAATAAATCCTGATGTCCTCTTTCATTCCTTCTTCAGACCCAGCTGCCATTGACTTCAGTGAGTCTGTCCCGAGGTAAGGAGTGGAGATGACATTGCAGCCTGCTACTCCTTCACTCATCGAGTTTTAGATATCTGGAAGACCTCCACGAGCTTTATGGAAGAAAATATTTCTAGTGAAAGTGCAAACAAAATGGCTCTGACTCGTCACCAGATCACAGAAAATTCGATGTCCTGAGCGAAACTATCCAGTAGAAGTATTCTAGTAGAAACACAACCTACTAGGAGTACCTAGTGTTTCACTTCTGGATTTTTGCTCCTGCTGTGACCTGGCTTGGTTTTGTCTAGTAGGGACCTTTGGAAATTTGTTTCGCAGTCTCTGGGAATGAATCACTTGTCTCAGAACAGGATGTAGGGATTAAACACCTACTAAATACCACAAGCATCCTCACCAGTTGGCTTCCTCTGTGGCCATTGTTAGCAGAGGATAAAGTGAAGTGTGGGAGGAGAGAAAGCTTGTCGTGATCCTCTTAATGGGTATGGAAGACTAAATGTTCCAAAGCATTCATTTGTTTTATATTAAGAAAATGGAATAGGAGACAGAAGAATACATATGATATCTAAAAGCATTTTTTTTTTCCCCAGGGATGTATTTTTGGAAATCTAATACTTGGGCTTAGAGAAGGTTCCTTCAGAATTTGCTTTTTTCTCCCAGGTTCTACATTTTAAAAGAAAGCTCAGCTCACTAAAATGCACAGGGAAATCTCCAGGCATTTAAATTATTAAATTTAAGGAGATTATATAGAGCTATCCTACAAATTACTGGGTCCCAGTAGTTCCTTTTGAGGTCATGAAAGACATTTGGCACATGATGGGGATGAGGCCTTATATGCAAACATCCAGATTGTGGCATTTCCTCACAAATGAGGGAGGAAGCAGCACAAAGCAGCACTATGGAAAGGAAAGACCCAGGTGACAGTATCGAGTCCCAGGCAACCAGACACTCATGGATTCTGAACAAGCTGTGCACAGTCCTGAGGTGTCTATAATTCACGATTATAGTGAAGGACCTCCCAAAGAGGTCCTGAAGGGATTGTCAATGGCAGACCTGAGTAGAAACCCATCTTCCCAGCTCTAAGCCAAACAGCTCCTAGAAACCTGGAAATGTCCTGCCAGAAGGAGTTCATGCTTGCACCAGAAAGGAGGAAGCTGCCAAGAAATTTCCACTTTGTTGCAGTTTGGGATATCTGACTCTTCCTGAATGACCCAGAAGCTACCAGCATATGCAGATTATTTAAACTAGAATCCTGGGAAAATGGAAGAAACTGAAATGCAAGGGTTGAAAAGTACCCAGGCTTTCCATAATGTTTTGATGTACAGTCCAATGCTTCATTAATTCCAGGAGCAGTACATCCTGACTTTTTTAGGAATATACTGAGGTTTTGAGTGGGGCAAAACCCTCTTTATGTGACACTGAGCAGTCAAAATCGTTAGTAACCAAAAAAATTACAAAGACTAAGATAAGACTGGGGGATTTAGAAAATCGTATATGACACTACCTTCTGATTCTTCCCCTGCTCAAAATCAGAAGGAAAGAGCTCAGACATAGGTCTTTGTACACCAGTTTCTTCACCTGACAGCCAAAAAAGGATCCAAACCAGAAAAGGTCTGGATTCGTATTGTCAAGGCTAAAGACTCTGAACTCAGTAAAAATGGCTTGACAAGGAATTCCTGAGTTGCAAATGTGGTGTATGACAATCAATATACTCACATTAATTCTGTATTAAAAAGAAGTTAATGGAAATGTAACTTAAAACTGTTGCTAAGAAATACTATTTGTCATGCTGAAAGGAACAGGATGGTGCTTCTGTCAGCATGGGAGCGGGCTGCTGCGCTGAACAGCATTTGGCTAGCATACAGCCTTCCTCTTGAATAAAATCCTTGGAGAGTTACCAGAAAATACTGAACGACACCATCTTCATCCAGTTGTACCCGTACCATTGTTCGGTGCCCTGGGCTTCGTGTCTCCGTCCATAGTGGACCATGCACTGCTTTGTCCTGCCAGTGGGAGCAAACAGTTGTCTCGCGTGGCACCTCCCAGCCAGCACCTGCTATATGTGTGCAATGAGCTTGTGAAGCCCCCACATAGGTCCAGTGAAACGCTGTCCTGCTTGGCAGAATGGAGGAGGCTTATAGCTTTCTCCGTGCCAGGGCCCCAGACTTGTTACCTCAGTTGTGGGTGCAGAGGCTGCTTGTGGCGCGCTGCTGCTGCTGGGTCACTTTCACAAAAGCAAAACACCCAGGTCAAGTGTAATGGGGAGGGAAGGACCGTCCTTGCCATTCCCTGAACAAATTAAAGGTGATCAGATTGCAGACCTACAAGAGTTAGGTGCTCTCTTGGGCTCATTTTTCAGCTGCTGCTCCCCACAGCAGTTTCTGCAAAGGATTTCTGTAGACACAGACTGTGGATGGCAAAGCGCATGCTCTCTGCTGCCTCTGTGCTTGGGGGAGAGGCTGCCACTGACATACTAAATTATCAGGTCAGCTGGTGAGCCAATAAATAGAAATAAGCAACAAGACATGGAAAACCTTGCAAGTGTCCTATGGTTGGCACATTACAAGACCCATGCAACACTCTCGGTTATGCTTCACTGAAGGTTGTGGCAGTTTTAAATCTGTTTCAGGTTTGCAAGATCTAGAGCTCCAGGAGTGAGCATATACTTTGAAAGGTTTCCTGGATGGATTTACCTCAAAAGTCAAAAATCAGCCCTGGCCCTGTTTCAGTAAATGCATCTCCGCATAGAAGCATGAAAAGAAAAAAGCATAAACGGGGCGGAACTGTTCATTCATTCATAGTTCATTACTTTTTCATTAAGGGTGGCAAAAAGACAAATATATTAGTGTTAGCAGCTCAGACCCAGAGAGCTGTTTCATTAGAGGAGATTATAAAGCTGACTGGTGAGGGAACAGCAGAAGATATTTACACCAGAAGAAAATGGATATTTCACAATCCTGCTGTCACACTGCTCAAAATGTGCAACACAGGCTAACAATAGCAGGAATTTCAGCTTGCCTTAGACATGCAGATAGAACTGCTTCAGACCTCCAGATGACTATGCAAAGACTATTTTATATATGACTAGATGAGACAATCTGGTACCTACCGTGTTCATAGTTGCACATTGGGATTTTTTTTTAGCCTTATATGTGCACGGCCAAAATGTTGCGTGCTGATTATGGGCAGATGTCTATCTTCATTAGCCAGGTCACCATCACTGGTGCGGTGAAGGAACCCAGTCTGTTCGGCACCGCAGCAGAGTAGGAGAGGGCACCCACTCAGCCACCATATCTCGGTGAAAGTAGACACGTCCAGCACAAGGAAGCCATGCCTTGCTAAAGTACCCTGGTGTTTTTTTCATGCAGGGTTGTCAGGTGCTACAAGGAAGACTTTTCTCCTCCACATGAGTTATTGGCATCTCAAGGCTGCCCAGGACAGAGACTAAAGCCCCAGTGGCCCTGACCTGCAGAGCTACATAGCTCTGGGGGCAGAGAGAGGGCTCCCTTGCTGAGCTGCGATCCCCAGCCCCTGCAGCTCATCAGCCGACGCACACTCATCCATGGGAGGGGAGAGACGAGGGGAGTGAAAAATGAATGGTTCACCAGTTCAAGTTCTCCAGCTAAGGAGTAGGGATGGGATTATAACTCTCAGAGGCAACCTGATCCCCATCCATCCAGGGCACGTACCTGGAGAACTTGGGTAGATAAGGACTTTGTGGGGAGCAGTTTTAATAGTGTCAGTGAAAAAAAAGAAAAAAACTCTTGACACTGGAGATGGCAAGCTAATTCCAGCAAAAAAGCTCATCTTATTACACAG
The DNA here is from genome assembly GCF_036417845.1 of Apteryx mantelli. Taxonomy (NCBI): domain Eukaryota; kingdom Metazoa; phylum Chordata; class Aves; order Apterygiformes; family Apterygidae; genus Apteryx; species Apteryx mantelli. Next base: position 11,060,874 of record NC_090020.1, read on the forward strand.
CAGAATGGAAACCCACAAGAAATTCCCAAGAAAAGGTAGCTCAAGCAGAAAAATCCAACTGAACCCCACACAAACAGAGCAGAAACTGATCTCTGAATATTTCCCACCTCTTCTTTCTTTTGGAACAGTCACGTCAATTTGTTCTTTACATTTTCAGCTCCAGCTCTCAGGCAAGATAGAAGCTGGTAGGAGGCAGACACTGATAAAGGCTTTACTGGCAAAGTGTCAGGTAAAGGGAAACCATTTTTACATTTCTGCTCTGAAAAGAGAGGACAATATATTCCAGCCTGGAAGCTTAGATGGCAGAAGCTGCAGTGATTAATTGCTCTAATTAGGGCTCCAAAAAGGAAAGAGCGAGTTTCCTGAGCTATTGCGTGCTAAATTTCCTCATTTCTATGAATAACTGTATTGCTCAGAGGAGAAGGGCATCAAAGTGCATCTCCAGAACAAACATTTACCCACTCTAACTTAGAAATACAACCAGGACCTCAACACAAATAACTAACGCAAAGAGCCAACAGGCTATTTCAGCACCTGGGAGGCAGCATAACAGCCTGGTTCAGCTGCTTCCCAAAAGAGCTCTATAAATCTTTGCATGAGCAACTGTGCTGAGAATGGGTAAGCGTTTTGTTGGTATGCTACACCACCACTTCTTGGTTTCAGCGAACCACCACTTGCAGCTGGTGGAGGACACACTGAAAGAGGACACACACTGAAACGTTTCAGCTGTGGGGTTGTTACCCTGGTCCATGTGTTTTCTGCACTGAGACTTGTTCTCCTCTTCCCCGTCCATCTGCCTTTCAATCAACAAAAACTTTTGTGATACCAGGGGAGAAAGAGCAAGTCCTGATTCTGACCTCTCTGACGAGGAGAACTGGAAATAAATCCCTTGCAGTCAATGGAACTACACCAAAATCTGTCTCTTCACCAGAAGGAGAGCAGAGCCTGTAAGTTGCTGACAGTCAGCTTTGCCAAATGCCTTACGGGAAATTCTGAACACATTTCTTGAAAGAAAGGTGGAAGATGCTTAGCAAAAAAAACATTTTACTTGGAATACATTCTACTCAGTCCAGGAGTCAGCCAACTTTAGCAACACTCTCTCTCATATGCAGAGAAAGCCTTTACTTCAGCTGAGTCAAGCTGCCTCTTATTGACAATCAGATGTACTGGCACAGAGCGTCTAAGCTGGATTGTGGCCATCTACAAGCAGCACACAAATAATAAAGGTTCGTCTCTGCATGCTGTTTGATATAGGGAGAGTAGTGAGATGCATATGTCCCTTTTATCTGATATTTCTTTGAACTGCTCAGTTGCCTGACTAATCAGAAGCACGAATAGAGGCCACCGGGAGAGGAGGCGCTTAGCATAGGTGCACTCCTGCTGTACTTCTGATTCAACATGTGCAAGACTCCTTCCACCACCTGTGAGTGTCACTGGAGTCTCTGCGGCGCTACACCTCTGGTGACCGAGCCATCAGGGTTGCAACGGGGTTGAGGGCTGGTCTTGGAAACGTTCCTCCTGGTGAAGCAAAGTAGAATATGGGAATACGCAGAACAAGCTCCACTGCTGATTGTACCCTCTCATTTGTATGCTCCGCACCCTTCCAGTAATGAATCATCAGCCCAAGCTTTTCTCAGCTCATAATGGCTGCAAACGCTGCAATAGCCCACTAAACTGGGGGGAAACTGATTCATCCCCAAACGACTGAGCGCAAGGGGACACAGGAGGCCCATGAAGATGGCAAAATTTCCCTGCTTTTGAGCCTGCTGATGTGGAAAGTGTCATTGTACGCAGATACCCATAGCAGAGTTGAACGCACGGGGGAGAGAGCCTTGCACCGACAGCTCAGTCTCTGCATTGCCACGTGCACCAGCAGTACCGCGGTTTTATTCCCCCTTAGTCATAATGCTCTATGGGACAGCAAAACTACCCAGATATGGCCTTGCCTCCCTTCATCCTCATAACACTCCTAATTTCAAAACACGGGGAGAAGATGATTCCCACAGGGGAAGGGAACGTCCCAGCCTTTTCCAGGCACCAGAGCAGCCTGAAGGAAAATCACAGAGCTTTAGCCAAAATGCCTCATACGTTCCCCAAGCAGAAAGGCAAATGTCTGTTCCAGGTGTCTGCAGCTTTTCTCTGAGCAAGATGCCTGCAAGTTACACCCTGGTGAGCAATAGAAAGAAGCTACCGGTCCCGCAGACAGCAGGGACCAGATGAGGAGGGGAAAAAACTCCCTGCTATTTGCCAGCAATCCCGTCTTTGGAAGAAGACACTCCCATGCCTGCCAAGAGCAGAGGACACACGCGGAGATGACAGTGCAGCATGGCGAATTTTCAAGGCTTTCTGTGGGGAAGAGATAGAGTTTTCATTAACAGCTCAGTTTTGATTACAGATGTGTATGCTCCAGTCCAGCCAAGAAAAGCGCCCAGCCGACTCTCCGATACCAGCTTCATGTGAAGTTGAACAACGCTGGCAAAGTGTATCTTGTCGTGGTGATTTTCAGAAGAACTGCATCAGGTGAACGAATCCCAGATGCAGAGGAAATTAAAAATCCACTAATTACTCCTTTAATAAAGGGAGAGGTACATAAACACAGTTTCAAAATTAAAAACTTGTATCAAAGTTGTGAGGTGATGTTTGCACATGGAGCCTCTTGTCTCCAGGAGAGGAATATCCTCATGGAGCAGCCATGTTCCTTAGTCCCCAGCTGCTCCTTCTCCTCTTTCTCAGTTCCAGAAATTGCAACATTTACCCATTTTTGCTGTCCAGCACCGCATGGAAGGAGGTAACCTCTCCCTCTATTCTGCAATGACCAGGGCCAGAGACCCCCGATGGGCAGAGACTCTTGCACAGGCACACACGTCCCAGGAATTAAGACACTTCCTTTTCCAACTGCATGGTTGCTAGGCTGCTTCTGAGTTTCCCCTGGATACTGTGCAAAGGATAATAAAACACTCCCATATGTCTGAACCAAGCAGTAGCTGCTGTCAGCAGTTCCTCTTGCCTCCTCTCCTGTAGGCTTCCTTTGCTTTACTCTTGATTTCCTCCAGAAAAAGGGCAGTGGCACAGGGGAGGGGCATTACACCCATGCACATCAAACTTTGGTGAACTGAAGCTGCTGTGCACCTCAGAACTGGCGTCTGAGCCCGTGAGGGGAGGCAAAGAGGTGTTCGAGGCTATGTTCAGACATTTATATCAAGCCCATGTCCTCAACACACGCCTATCAGGTCGGTGGCATTTCCAGGATGGCTCAGACATTCACACCACATCCTTGTCTCTCGGGCAGCCTCCCTGCTTGCTTGAGATATCAGCTGCCGTGCTCCTCAAAAAACAGGTGGGAATTAGTGTATGAGATAAAATCAAAGAGTTAAATGTCTTCTTCTTATGAACTCCCATGAACCATGTTCTGCCTGGCAGGACTCTTGTTGAAATAGGCTCTGGTCAACAGCAGGTCTGAAGCAGAAGATGAAAGGCCAAAGAAAAAATCTTGGCTGGAATTATAAAGTAGTGCCCAAAAAAGGAAAATAACCAGAAGTGGTTATTCAGTGGAATCTGTGGCTCTTCTGCTAGCAGAAATTGGAAAAGATGCTTTCATCTGCTGAGTTTCAAAATGAGCCAAGAGTTAAACATGCAGCATATTTAAGTCACATTCATGCACCTTTCAATTTCCCTGGAAATCTCAGACTTTGTAAAGCTGAAAATTAACTCTCAGAGTTTATCTGTCTTGCTCTTTACCAAATTTAATTCCTATAAAATACACTAAAGAGCCAAAAACTCCTCACAACTTGTCCAGTTTCATATTTCCTGTAAAGGTGATGTTCATGATCACAAAACCCCACCACAAACTGGAGAGCAGACAAGCATATGTAATACTGACCTTAAAACTAGTCATGCTTTTAAAATCTCAGTGTTCACTGAAAAACAGAGAGTGAAATCTCTCACTGTTGTGACGGCCACAAACCAGTAAGAAGGGACTAGAATAACCAGCGGAGAAATCCCAAACACAAGTATTCCCAAGAGGAGTCAGACGACCAAGAAACCCGGTCGCTGTGGCAAATGTTTTGAAGACCTGCCTAATCGAGCCTGGGTAGTGCCTCACCGCAAGCGGGCTCAGAAGTCAATACTCTCTTTTTTGCCCTCCTTCCCTGCCCCATCCTTCCTGGGCTGCACAGGTTAGTGTGACCCACTTCCAGAAGCTGTAAAGCCCTCAGAAAATGCAGTCTGCCCCTCTCCTGTATACTTACTGCAAGGAAAACTCCACTTCTCTTGAGGGAAAATAGCTGATACTGGAAAGTTTGCGGAGAGCATAGGGAATGGGTCAGGAGACTGGAGTAAAGGGGAGGGTGTGGAGAAACTGTGGGGTGAAAGAAATGCAAAGGCGGAAGAGCACCGAAAAGGAAACACCTGGGAGAAGAAGAAAAGGCAGGCACATACAGGGCAGGTAACAGTTTAGTCCTCTTCTTCTTCAGGACCCCTCAGCCGAGGCTGTGAGCAGTGATGCCTCCAGCCCAGGCAGCCAAGAGGAGCCCAGAGGAGGACTACTGCCCCTGGCTTACAGCAGACTAAGCTGAGGCCACTGGCCTGCAGGTGGAGGAGACTGGTTTGCCTCTGCACAGGAGGGAGGTCGCAGCTCCGTGGCTCCCGAGCCGTGAGGTTCCACGTGAAGCCCAGCCGTGTCCAGCAGCGACAAGGCTCCCTCCGGATCACAGCTCCTGCCGAGGTGGGAGGTGCTGCCCATCGTCCTCTGAAGACTGCCAGAGCCCAGGGACTGCCAGCGGTGGCTCAGAGCTCAGCAGGAGCTGGGCAGCCTGTTCCACTCCAGGCAAGATAATTTCCCCAGGAGCTGCAGAGTACCGCGGCACCGGGGAAGCTCAGATCCCCAGCCTCTCCCTGCGGGAGACTGTTTTCTCTGCTCCGGGCACCTGCTGGGTTTTCACTCCTGCACCTGCACTCCCCTCTGCCCGCAGCACTCAGGTCCACTTCAGGCCCTGGCGATGGATTAACCAGCTGAAAGACCCGGAGCAGCAACTGGACAAAAATGCCCACATCCAGCCCAAGAGAGCTGTTCAAAACCCAGGCCTTCCTGGGCCTGCTTTTCCCACAGCTGCTTTGGAAACTAGGTGCACCTGCAACAAGGCAATCGCAACAGCTTTCCTCCTTTCCTGACAGCCTTTGCATCCAACTCGGCAGCCAATGCAGCAAGATAAATCAGTATCATCAGCTTCACTGGCAGCAGTGAAGAGAGGTGTGAACCCCAGGCCCATGTGCAAAGGGGCTGGGAGAAACATACCAAGAAGCACCCAAAAAGCATCCTAAAAGATGCAGAGGTGCAATGCTGCTCGCTGCATCTCACCCGACTGGTGCCTGACCTCTCTCTGCAGAGACAACCCAGAGCCTTGCACTAATGGCCCAGCTCTGAGCACACTTGCAGGAGGCCTCACAGGAGGAGAAGGTGCCACTAGCAAGGTCCCACCTCGCTGGTGTCCTGCTGCAGGGACTGGGGAAAACCACACATTCCTTACACACACAGTGACCTGGGAGAAGGACGCAGGGAAAGGGAAAGGGAAAGCAAGGGACGAGATAGCATGAGGGGATAATACACGACTGTGACAACACTCAGCAGCCACTCCAGGCCAGCGTAATTAGAGGTGGAAAAGGACTGTGTCCTCAAAATCTTGTGTACACAGGGCTTCTGGGGCAGGAAGGGATTCGCCTGACCTATGCAACATAATTAGCCAGGTACATCATAAAAACTGCAATCTCCTAAAGAATCAAATTTAGATATATGTCAGAAAGAAACTGGCACTGAGTGGTCCCACTGTCCCCAGCACCTAGACACATCTATCTGCGACACTTAGGCAAATTAATGACTCAAAGACTCTGGCACACAATATATTTTAAGTTTCTAAACTGGTCTGCTCCCTTGCAAAACGGACACAGACTTAACCCTAAGCTTTGCCAGAGCTTCTCATTTCCAAACAGAAGCAGAAGGGAAGAAAAGTGTCCTGGGCATGGGTGTTGCTTCCCATAACCCAGCACCAGCACATCTCTCTTCCCTGCTGCCACCTTCTTCCTGGCACGTCAAGGTAAGCATTAGCTATCCATGGACAGAAGTGTAAACCAGGCAAGGATAGCAGATACAGCAGGACAAAATTGCTTATTTTGTGGCCATGGATGCCCTGTGATGCTCCCTGTTTTGTTCCATCCCGCTAGGCTGTGGCCACCACACTCACAGCGCTCGTACTCAGTGGAGGACGCACCAGCCCTTCCTGTTCCTGGGGTCCCACCAGTGATGGTGCAACAAGACGTGCTGTGGCCTCAGCTCTGCCCAGACACCAGCTGAACTGCAGGCATTATCTCAGCAGACAGGCACAAGAAACCCATCCTGTCCTTCTCCCCTGCACCCAGCCCTTGTGGCTAGTAGCTCAAAACTGCAAAAACTAAACCAGACGTTGCTCAGAGCCAGGCTGCATTCTGCCTGCACGATATGACCTTGACAGGGGTGAAATTCCTGAAGTACTTCCTCTCCTTTTTTCTTCACAGGTTCCTGCAGGACAAGAAGGTGATGTGAGTTCATCCATTTCTCCTTTCTAACACCATCTTCAGGGCTGTGATGTCAGAAGAAGGTTACAGTAAAAAAGGTGTTAATAATAAAAAAAACTGTACAATGAACTGATTTTTGACACTCACCAGCAGACCACCACTGATAAAAATAGCTCTTAAAAACACATCACCTGGATTTCCCTGTAGAGAGACAAACCCAGACAGACCTTCATAAGTGGAACCAACACTCGTGTCAGCAAGGCCCTGGATCCTCTCTCCTCCTTTGCCACCTTCAGTTCTACACATCATCTCTGGTCCAGTTGGCTCTGCCAGGGACAATCTTCATCAGCACTTCTGAGAGGATGCCTTGCCATGAGGCCAGTAATATATGGTGTCAATTCTCAAATGTGTCAGGTAAATCAGTAGTAGATGTACGTCATCACCTAACCTAAGCACATGAGCTGGAAGCTTGCACTCTGCAGCCATTAGAGAGGAAGAAAGCGCAAAGTGAGGAAGGAATCTAACTTAGCTGCACCAAATTATCCTCTGGAAGATGTCCTTAGTTAAGGATTTACCAAAGGTACCCCAAATTTTGTGGTGTGGGTGCTCAGAGACCTGGGGAAGGCTCCCAGTGCAGAAGGTGAGACCCCCTGTTTTGCCCAGACATGGGGGTGATGACCAGGCATGGTGCACGTCCATAACGTGTATGTCCATAACGTGTAGCCATGGTCTCCTTGCAATCAGGAAAGGAGGCCCATCACAGCCCTCAAGTGGCAGGTTGACTCCAACCCCAAGAACTCCAATCTGGTAGTTAAAAACAAAAACACTGCCCCTGCTCCCTGCGCCTGGCCCTTTCTGCCAGAATTGCAGCTCCTGGGGCTTTCGTGGGCTGAATGCTGCCCCTCAGCATGTTCAGCTGTGCACGCACCCTCCATCCAAAGGTCCGTTAGCGTTGCGGCCGACTAAGCTTAATCTCAGTGGAGGAAGTCTGCAATGCAATGTCGTGTAATGCTCAAAAATCAGCCGTCACTGCAGGCAAAGCACAGACCTGATCCATGGCTGCTCGGAGGGTGGCTTCCATTACAGCCTGACCCCCGAGGGCAGGGAAGTGGAGAATATTAGCTGTTCGGCTAAAAATAGGAGGAGCGACTTCCCTTTCTCCTGTTGGCCTGCTCAGTGCAAGCTCTCCTTGCTGATTCAAGCCACTTTAACAGCTGCCTTCCTCTTCAGACAGGCAAGAAAGGCTAGCTGCTGTGCAAGCAGGCAAAAATTCACACGCTTGACCTGATCAGAGCACCAAAATCCGTGACTTTTGGCATATTTAGGGTGTAATGGATGTGAGGAGAGGGGGTATGAAACAGTCATCTCAAGTATAGGTTCACTGCTGCAATTTCTTCTGATGGCAATGGCCTGCAGCAGGGTAGATCGAACGTGCACATCCGGGTCCCCAAATGCTGCAAAGCCAATGAAGAAACAACACTCTGATAAGAGCACCTGCCTTTACGCCACGGCCATCGTCCTGTGGCCAAAAGCAGCATCAGAGGGCTCACATGCTGCCCCAGCATTGACGGTGACAGCTGAGGGCATAAACTGAGGCACGAGACAGCTGAGAGTACATTCCAGAACAATTTTCAGTAGTTGTACATGGCCTAATTTTCCTTAAATCCACAGATTTGCTCTGCATTAAAATGAATCCAAATGAGATCACAGTCCAACCACATTTTTGTTTTATGTCATGTGTGCTAACCGAAAGTCTTTAGGTGCATTTGTAAATACAGAAATGGGGAAACTGGGACTCTCCAATGACTTGTCCAATCCAAGTCCTGTGGCCAGAACCCGCTGCTCCATGGGAAGATGCAGAAGTTTGGGGCATTGGATTATCACCAGATAATCTGCTCTTAGGATGTTCCTTCCCAGCCTCCACTGAAGTCAAAGACTGGTTTATGCCTAGAAGCATATACAGCACCGAATGTGCTGACTACTTCCTTATGACTACATTTTTTTGGTAATTTAAGGTGAATGTCCTCTTTGGTCCCCTTAACAAAAGAAACCAACTCATGGGCTAAATGCTAATGAATGTTTGGGAATGCAGTCCTCTGACCCCAATGAGTTCAAGATCTGAGGTGCCTGCACTCCTTGCCAGTCATCGCAGTGGCACAAAGGAGTCATAGCAAAATTTTGTTGCAATTAGGGTTCCTAACATGAGGATTCATAGCTTGAGCCGTACCTTCAGGAGCCGCTTTTATTCAGGTCCCAAAGCTGCCAGGTCATGCTTATCCAAGAAGGATGGTGGTGACCAACCTTTTTGTGGAAATTAATTCACCCTTTTAATGTTTTTGAAAACACAGTACTGTCGTAACTGTGCTATACAAAAAATAATGAAAAGTTTATTATAGTTACATTGGCATATATCAGGGATTATTGCACTAAAAATATGAATCACTGCATGGTCATTCTAGTCCAATATATCAGAATCTGTCCCAGCCTCTGCAAAAAAAAAAAAATGCATGAAGAGTGATATTTACACTAACTGAAGCAAAGCATCCATGATGTAGGAGATGCATAATCTTGAAAATGTATCTCCCAAAGGCAAACAAAAAAAATCCTACAACTTCTCATTAAGTAATTGCAGATACTGTGATGAGACATGTCTTATCTACCCAGTGACTAAATGGCATTCATCCCTCCCTAAGGCATGAAGCATGTGAAGGACAAGAAGGTGATCAGGAGTAGTCAGCATGGCTTCACCAAGGGGAAATCATGCTTAACCAACCTGATAGCCTTCTCTGATGGAATGACTGGCTGGGTAGATGAGGGGAGAGCAGTGGATGTTGTCTACCTTGACTTCAGCAAGGCTTTCGACACTGTCTCCCGGAACATCCTCATAGGCAAGCTCAGGAAGTGTGGGCTGGATGAGTGGCTAGTGAGGTGGATTGAGAACTGGCTGAATGGCAGAGCTCAGAGAGTTGTGATCAGTGACACAGAGTCTAGTTGGCGGCCTGTAGCTAGTGGCGTCCCCCAGGGGTCAGGACTGGCTCCAGTCTTGTTCAACTTCTTCATCAATGACCTGGATGAAGGCACAGAGTGCACCCTCAGCAAGTTTGCTGATGATCCAAAACTGGGAGGAGTGGCGGATACACCAGAGGGCTGTGCTGCCATTCAGAGGGACCTGGACAGGCTGGAGAGGTGGGCAGAGAGGAACCTCATGAAGTTCAACCAAGGGAAGTGCAGGGTCCTGCACCTGGGGAGGAATAACCCCATGCACCAGTACAGGTTGGGGGCTGACCTGCTGGAAAGCAGCTCTGCGGAGAAGGACCTGGGAGTGCTGGTGGACACCAAGTTAAGCATGAGGCAGCAATGTGCCCTTGTGGCCAAGAAGAGAAGGCTGAGAGGAGATCTTATCAACGTGTACAAGTATCTGAAGGGAGGGTGTCAAGAGGATGGGACCAGACTCTTTTCAGTGGTGCCCAGTGACAGGACGCGAGGCAACGGGCACAAACTGAAACACAGGCAATTCCATCTGAACATGAGGAAAAACCTCTTCACTGTGAGGGTGACAGAGCACTGGAACAGGTTGCCCAGAGAGGTTGTGGAGTCTCCTTCTCTGGAGATATTCAAAACACGCCTGGACACAATCCTGTGCAATGTGCTCTAGGTGACCCTGCTTGAGCAGGGGGGTTGGACTAGATGATCTCCAGAGGTCCCTTCCAACCTCAACCATTCTGTGATTCTGTGAGAATTCTGCTTTGGGAAAGCTGTCAAACAGCACATAGAAGTGCTAAATTTAACAACTGGGACCCCAGAGAGGGATTAAATTAATGAAGGGTACATAGCTAACCAGAGTCTTTTTAATATCTTAGTTTAAACAGAACAAAAAGTGTTTTAGGAATTTCCAGTATGAAGCATACTGTGGAAAAGCAGCATTTTTATTGGCAACCCTATAAATCCTGTGATTTTATCAAGAGATGCAATGTTTCTTTCGATTGTTTGAAATTCTGGAATCACACAAGTGCAGCTTTTTTTCTGAGTGTTTCCAGGGCTTATGCTAGTAGAGAAATTTTTGGAAAGCTTCCTAAATCTCTTCCCTGGTCCTCTCCCAGACCATCTCCTCCCTCAAAAAAAAAAAAAAAAAGAAAAAAACAAAAGCTTGCTATTATCTTTATACCTCTGTCACAGTATTTTTGGAGGCACTCTAGCAATATTTCTAGCTGGAATATTTATAAAAAATTGTTTCTACCACTAACCTTACATTCCCTGATTGCAATCTAGGCTATTAAAGGAGATTTTTCTTTACAAGAAAGAGACTGGAGAATTTATATGAGCCTGAAAACATTAGATTGAGATAATTGTCTCTAATTAACCATTCAATCTCTTCCTAAGAGTCTTTGCCCAGTAAGTCAGAGGTGTTCCTCTTCTTAATTCTGTTACCATTGCATCTAAAATAACTCTATGCTCAGCTTTACATTATATTTTCTGCTGCAGTGGACCTAATAAAGACCCTGAATTACAGCACACACCATGCTTTTGGGTTTCAGGAAAAGGTCGCCCAGCTATTACCCACTGGCTTCAGAGGAGGTGATTAAAGCTTTTGAACAGCCACCCTTAAAAATTTTCTACCTGACACAGTGAATCAGGACATTTTGGGAGTTTGCTTCCCAAAGGTCCACAAAGACAGCCATGACCGGGAGTGACAAGAAGGTAGTTGAAATGCAATGCTTTGGGGATCGAAGTTTAAGAGTTGCAAAGGAGAGGAAGAAACCGGTAGGCTCACAAAGAGGAAAAATATACACCTTAAGTCTTAAGTCTGAGGAAGGGGACACCTTGAGTACTCTATGTATTTTTCTTTTTTCATTTGGTGGAGCTAGGAAGGAGACAGATGCCCTGAACAGTCCCTGTGTGGTGCAGGCTAAAGGGACTGCGGTTCCTCAGCCTCAGGAAGGGGATGGAGGGAGGTGAGGAGAGCGGCAGACAAAGTCACAGAGTGAAGGTGAGGAGAGCGCCAACCTCACATCACGGAAGGAGAGCCATCATTAAACTGTCCAGTAGCCCACCCCAAAACCAGACAGAAGTATTTCTCCCTGCATAGCACATAACTAAGCATGGGAAGATGTCAAGACCTGTATTTTAGGGGAATTCCTAAACTGTCACCACGTATGTCTCCTGCATTACACTCTTCCTATAGGGCACTCATCATCGGTCACAGCCAGGGACTGGGTAGTGGGACAGGCTGATTTATGGTACCACCACATGTTGCTCTACCTAGGACCACAGAGTTCATCTTCAAAAGGAGGGTTTTAGACTCAGAGGGGAAAAAAAAAATCTACCTCCCCTTCCCAAGTACAGGTTCTCAGAAGCCTTTTAACCATGAAATGCATTTTAATTATTCAGTCTCATATACCTAGCTCCAAAACAGGGATGCCGTGTTTCTCCCCATAGAGGGCTTTCCAGAGCAGGTTATGCACATGCATGTCCATCCATGCACAGCACAGGCCACCCCATGGATGTGCCGTACGGATGGCCTGTGCAATAAGCTCCAGGCATCCCAAGCACACTATGGTCAGACTACACCAACCCTCTCTGCAGCAGGTGCCACAAGTTCAGCTCATCCATCTCAGTGATCGGGCAAGTAGGTCACCAACACAGGACACACCGGCTCATCTGCAGCACAGGGACTCTGAATTTCTGGATATGAGGAATTCTGGATATCAGAAATTCTGACCAGGCCATTGAACATATGGAATCACAGGCAAACAACCATTTCAGCCAACCATCATTTCTGGCAAAAAAACAGCATGTCTGGAAAAGCCGGAAGGGTGAAAGTCTTATGAGCCCTGAGCCAGCCCACCCTGTTGTAACTGAAATATCCTGTTCACTCAGAAAAACAAAGTTTTCTTTAGAGCAAAGAACAATTCTTCTTGGCTTTTATTAAGGAATCTCATACAGAGGAGGAAAAGAAGAGTGATCTAGCCTTTCTTTTTCTTTCTTCTATCCAGCTCAGATAATAGCTCTTTGCTTTTCCCACCTTTCAACACTGACCCATCCTCCCACACCTCATGCAAAGCCGATGGAAGTCACTGAAACTTTTTCTAGTGTCTCAGGCCCTGAGCACACACACAGTCTCCAGAGAGTTTGTTAGGCAAGGATTTGCCCTTATCTGGTCCAAAGCCGCTCAGATCCTGTAGACCCAAGGGAGGCCTCAGGAGTCGGTAAAGGGAAGCCCTCCATGTCTCCGGAGGCTCGCTTTGCTCCAGCACGCGTTGCCTGGTGCAGCGTTGCAGACATGGGCAGGCCTGCAGGGAGAGCCAGCTGCCACCGCAGAAAACACCGAGAGAAGAGGGAAAGAAATCACAAGAGCTGCAGTTGGGCTCTCCGGAGCCCAAATCCCCAGAGGAGCCTGGAGGACAGGGAACACATTTTTACTGGTGACTTAGGGGGGCTGACGACGCACATATGGAGGGGATGTCACCCCAGTCTGCAGCTTCTAGTCTGAACTGCTTGTGCTGGAGCAAAAGCCGGCGTTGGACCTCTGTTTAGAAGAACATTATAGCAGTAGTAACTCTCTAGGTAGCAAATATTTCCTTTCCGTTATCTATGTAGAAGGTGTTGACAAAGGAGAAATTGGGTATAAAGACAACCGTTGTCACGCATGCAGAGCTTCTGTCACCTCTCTCCAAGGGAGGAAAGGTTGAATCCAACTGATTTATAAAGCTCCTTTCTTGCAACCAGAAAACGTCCTTTTTACAGGGCTTCAGTGTTACCGTGTATATTTCAGCAAGAAGAGCAGAAAATCCTCTCCTAGGGAGAAGGATTTTACTATGAACAAATACCAGATTTTACTGAAGAGCAGAGCAGAGCAGCACATAGGAAATTTCTGTTTTTCCCTTTCCTTCAAGGAGTCATTCAGTCTCTCAGAGACAGTATCAGCTACCCCTGTAACTGGGGAAGAAAACTGGACAGAAGTCTGAACACTGCGGCTAATCCTTGAGATTACAATGAAAATTTGGCCATTCAGCTAGCAAGGAAAATCCTGCTGAGCTGTTATGCAAGGTGTTATAAAACACCGGTAACGGCAGATGCAGCAGAGGCAGTGGAGACGTACTTTAATGCCGCACTGGGCAGAGCCATGTCAATAGCCCAAGCCCAGGCTCTCAATCTGTTTCACTCCCAGACTCTGATCCCCGGCTGGTAACGCTGTTTTGTGCAACCTGCCTCCCTCTTGGAGGAAACCTGTGTACAGCAGACAGATACTTTTCCGTTATCTTCTCCGGACAGGCAGATGCTCTTGGTTTCCTTGCCCCAGAACAGCTCCTCATGACCATCCTACAGACCATCACCTGAAAAGCTATCCTGTTTCAGTGGCACACGGGCACTTCATGGGATCCAGAGGACACCAGATGCATCTGCCACATAGTGCAGATGTACTAGCCCTGGGGAGGAAAGACACAAGTCCATCCGCACAGGTTGGCTTGGGGTGCTGTTTTTTTGCTGTAGACCACCCATAGTGGCGACACCACGAAGGGTTCAAGTGGTCTGCTGTCCCCCACGAGCCCAGAGCACAGAAAGAGCAAACCCGAGCTGGGGCCAGCAGCGAGGATCGTTGCCATCGCATTTCACCTCGTTTTGTGTGTGGCTTCTCCCGGTTAGAGGGCACATTGCCTGCACATCAGTGCAGGGAGGCAAGCTGAGACCCATCGGGGCCATCGGCAGCACCGTGCTGGTTGTGGGGATTGAAACAAGCCTGTCAGCCCCACCAGCCCTCTTCTCCATGTGCTGCAGAGCCAGACATGCGAGCTCCTCGGCACGATCCTGCTCCAAGCTGGTGGAGGTGCTCCAGTCCAAGAGCCACCTCCAGAACAAGGCTGAGACCCCACTGCGGTCCTCAGTTAACCCCCCTGTTAAAAGCTACACTTCACTTATGCTTTGGATTTGTTTTGTTTTAACGTGCAGCATCTGGGTCTTGTTATCCCTCCATCTGCTTGACCGAAGAGCCCTCTATCATCACATCCCTGCTTCCTGGCAGGTACTTACAGATTTGGATGAAGTCAACCCCTGGCCTCCTGTGTGATAAGTCAAATAAATTGCACTCCCAGGTCTTTCATTACAAAAGCAAGTTTTCCGGTTTCCTAATTATTCTCATCGGTCTTCTGAGAGCCTCTTCCAAATTACTGATGTGTTTCTTAAACTGCAGGCTCCAGGGCTAGGCACAGCGTTCCTGCTGCAGCCGCTCAGGAGTAAACCAAGAGGTAACGCGGCCTCTCTAAGTCCACCCAGACATCCCTGTTTGTATCTCAGCATCACTCTGGGGCACTTCTCCACTCTGGCATCCAGTATAGGCTCTGTCACACGAAATAAGGCCCATATTTTTCCTGCTGGCAGCTGAAAGACCCTAGTTTGCCCAAATGGTTTGTCTGCACCTAGCTCAAACATGTTCCAGTTAATTTCACAGATAATAGACTTGTCCCTTAATTATTTTCCTTTTCCACCTGTGTCTCCCACAACCTTTGCACTGGAACTTCTTTCACACCCTCCTAAATCAGCTGTCCAACCCAGCAGTGCTTCCATTAGTTACCTGGTTCCGGCCTCACATCCCTGCTTTTCAGCACCCCACCTGATGCAAACTGCCCGGAAAAGCACCAGAAAGCACAGGCTGGAGAAAACCCTTGCTGGTCCCAGCCCTGTTACCCATCACTGGAGTGGTGTCAGGGAAACTCAAAGCAGAAGGTAAACAAAGATCAGATTTACACCGAAGGGTTAATCTTTTCTCTCACCAAACAAGCAACAAAATATTGTCCCAGACTAATTAGACGATAGCACAGCTCAATGAGTTTTATTCTTCTCTGTGGGTGTCACAGAGGCCTCAAGGAAGCCAAGGGCTACCAAGAAAGGTACTGTGCAAACCCAGCAAGATCACTGCTCTGGAGAGCCATATGAGCAACCACATCCCTTCTCGCTAACAACCCTTACCGCAAGCAGCAGGATTTTCCCTTTTCCTAATTATAGATTTATCCAGCAGTGAATAGCAGGTTGCCACATCGCAGGGCATCTCAGCAGCTTCGTTCCACTAGCTGTCCACCTGAGAAAGGCTCCTGGGGGGGGCTGTCACCTGCATGCCCACATCACAGTAGGCTGAAATATGCTGACTCGACTGGAGGAATGTCCTGGAGGAAACAGGCTCTCCTGGGCAGACCGAGACCTTGGCCCTCGTGTCTGCGCCTTGTTCAACCAATGCTGAAAGCGAGGCAGACAGGCAGCGTGCCGTGGCCAGGGTCTCACTGCCACAGAGGAGCAATGCCACCAGGAGGACTGATGTCCCCGCTTCCCTTGCCTGGCAGGTTGTGTCACACTGCAGTCACTCACTGCTATGAGCGGTGACACAGCCCAGCACATTCAGGTGGTTGTATGAGGGTTGATGTCCGAATCCTGAGCAATGCCAAGAGGGCTGGAAAAGAAGGGTAAAAGCAGCACATCTGCTGAGCAACACCCAAGCAGGAAACCAACATCAGGCAATTGTCAGATCTGCTGGCAGACAAGTAACATTTTTGAGGTAGTTTCCTCAGGTTAAGCGCAGGCAACAATTTTTTGTGCATATGCAGCTTAAAGCTTTGAGTGGGCTCTTAATGTCATCTTGCACAGAGGTGCAGAGCACACAGCAGGAAGATCAAATGCTATGTCAGGTTTTGTGGTGAATATGGCCATCTACCACACCAGAGCAGGAACGGTTTGTCAGATATGAGATGGAGGTGTTATCTCCCAACAAGAGGAGCCTTCGGCCATTTTATCAGTTCTTCATGGCTCCTAACTGCATGTTCCTGCAGCAACTTCACAGCTCTACAGAGCCGTACTAGCGCTCACATGAGGACACGGCATCCCTTCCCTCCCTCCTCTTTCTATGCAAGTTCATCACAGCCAACGTACAGTCCTGCCTTCAGGTGCTTGAACACCAGGGGCAACAGGGATTCGACCAAGTGGCTCCTGCTTTCTCCAAGCCTGTGCCATTCCTTGCCCAGCACCCACCTGCCACAAAGCCACACTTGTTGCTGCGTAGTTCATGGCATCCCCTTGCAGGGGGGAGGGAGGTGGATTATACCCTTGCTGTGCCCAGCTCCTGGAGGGTATTTACAGCTATTCATGAGCTTAATGAACAACAGGGTCTGCCCCAGTCTCTGTCCCACTCTGGGCGTTTTGCTCATATTCAGGTTCTGCTGGGAGGAGCAGGAGAGGGCCTCCATGCCTAGGAAGCTGAGCTTGGAAACCTGGACCAAGCCTCCAGCAACGTAACTGGGGTTGCTTAAATGTAGGACCACCCCTGACCCCGACCAGGGTTAAGGCTTCTGTGGGGCAGAAACAGACAGAGAACAGCTTTGCCCTAAAGGACTTCCATCTGGTTACTGTCCTCATTTTCCCTTCTCATTATGTGTTTTGTCCAGAGCTCCCACCCGAGCAGCTACAACAGCTTTAAACATCCTGCTTAGCACGGCTGTGAGCTCAAAGTGCTCTGAGGCATTGGGGCAGGGAAGGCACTGGAAAACATTCTTTAGAAAAACACTTGTGTTTAGTGTCTTTTCATTTAAAAGACATTTTGATGAGAAAATTCCACTGGGGACTATTGAAACAACCCCTCAAGGTCTATTTAACATGGTCCAGGTAAGGCACATGCGCAATGGGTTCAATTTAATTTGGATTAGTGTTACTGCATTTCCAGCAGGTGTCAATAGCCATTACCATTGTTTGTTAACAGATCTCTGCTCTAGTGCTTCAAACTAGAAAAGCATCCCAACACCTCCCAGAAGCTGTCTAGGTCCACTGTCACACGAGACCATTTCCCACGATAAACACGGAGGCACTGTTGCAAGGAGCTGAACACAACACGAAGAAGCTTAAAGGCTGAGGCAGTTTTGCATAAGGAGAAAACCCCAAGCACAGACTTTATTGTCCCTTTCTAGCAGCGCAGCTGTTAGCACGGTGCGTAAGGAACAGAAATCATTGAACTCAGTGGACTCAGGGTCATTTTTTAGAGTAAATGCAGATTGGCTCTTTTTTCTGTTGTTTTCTTCTGAGGGTGAAGTGCCATGCACCGCTCCCAAATTAGCGTGCATGTGTGTGCTTTTGTGTTTGTGTCGAACTCCTTGGGTGAGCAGCAGCGACTTCAGTAATAAGGTGGGCTAACGAAGAGCAGCAGCAGTCCAAAGAGTGGCTGGAAACCCAGCCACCCTTGTCCTGCAGGATTGCCCAATTACAGAGAGATATGCCTCGCCTGCTCCAAGCAGCGGGACAAGCAGGAAGAAAGAACGTGGGGGTTTGACTGTACTGCGACTTAAGCCAACCTTTTTTTTAATGCTCCTTTTTCTGCTTTCTGGGGAATTACCATCTTTATGAACACATACAATAGAAAAAACTGCCAGAAACAGGGATGTACTCACATGAATAAAAGAAGGTCCATTCTGCAAGCCACAAGTAGAGCTACAGAAATGGCCCAGAGACTTAACAAGGAATACAGGCACCAATTTTATCAATCATCCCTACAGGCTGTCCGTTCCCCGTGGTTCTTCTTCCTTTTTAGCAAATTCCCCAGAAAGCTGCAAAAATACACTTGCAGACCGCTGCTGTTCTCCAGCCTGTTACACAGCAACCCGCTGCCCCGCACCCGAAAGGCCTTTTTCCCGGCACGGCTTCTCCCCGGCTTCCCCACGCGGGGACAGCAGCAGGAGGAGCAGGCGGTGTGGGTCCCTCCTCCGCCCGCCGTCCCCCCTGCCCCGCGGAATTACCTCGGGAAAAGCAGGCCTTTGGCAGCCTGCCGTTTCGCTGCTGTGCTCACCACCAGGCAGCGGAGCGAACCGAAATGCAATTGCCGCCTCCTCAGGTCGCGAAGCCGGAAGGTGCTGCTGCAGGAGCTCCCCGGGGCTCCAGGTCCGGAGCAGCTGGGAAGCCCCAGGCTGCCTGGGCTTTGCGAAGAGAAGCTCCAAAACTGGTGCTACGAAAATCACGCGGCTCCCAAAGAACAGCCGGCCGGGCGAAGCTGCGCTCGCCAGACGCTCACCTCTGCCTGCGCTGATCCGGCGTCGCGCGGCTTCGGCACGTGCGCAAAATGCCTCGCGCTTCAAAGTGACGATGGTGCCACGAAGCTGTTCTTCTCTCTATCGTCGTGGCAGCAGTGGCTATTTTCCCACCGAAAAGAAAATCTCCTCTTATGCACGATAAAAGGAAGCAATAAAACCGCCTATACCACATCAAATAACAACATTATTTGCTTTAAATTGGCTCGGATTAGTAGCTCCCTATGAAGTTCTCAGATCACAGAAACCAGCTCTTAGATTGAATAGCTTTTAAACCAGTTATATATGGATGGATATTAATAACACCAAGCAACAGGCTGAGAGAGTGCACACACAAACACTTAATACTAATTCAGAACCCAAATGCACTGCCAGTACTCTGTATTTCATACACTATGTCTTTCAGCTGCTGAAGTCACGTTATGCTCAGTTCCAACTCTAGGTATCTTAATCTGGAAATAATCACTTCAAAATATGTTAAATTAAGCACCTCACACAGAACTGATTGATTGTCGTGAGATCTCCATTATTCTTTTCAGCATAGTGAATGCACACTAAACATTTCCCAATAGGTGCTAAGAAGCTCAAGGCAGAAAAGGCTTCTAAAATAACTCCTGCTATTTTAAGAGGATCCAATTTAAACAAGTGCGAGCTAAAATATTTCTATATTGGAAAGTTTTCTATACTAACTTGTAAACGCAAAATCAGTCACCAGGACAAGCCTAGCTGCCCTCTCTTCTTATCACAGGTCTCCACTGCAGTCCGGTTAAAATCTCCCAATCTGAAAAGAGGAAAGGGTGGGAGGAGTGCTGGATTTTATCTAACTATTAAAAAAACATTTCGATATGTTTAAACAGCATTTGTGGTTTAGCATATTAAAGGGAAGGTCAAAGAATGTTAGATCGCCCAGGAGTTAGTGCAAGGCCTCCTCCACCAGCAGCAGGAGGGAGCACACATGTTGCTGGCCAGGCTCTTATGAAGGGATAGACTGCAAGTTCAGGCCCATCAAGGCCAAGCACCACCTTCTCCATCGGTTTCGCAGGCCCTTATATCAGGTTGCAGCATCCCAGGCAAGAGCATTTGCAAGATCAAGACCAGAAGGCTCAATGTACCTAGTCTATTTTTTGTTCTGCCTCCCCCTCTAACTCTCTAAAACCCCACTGGAAAGCACGCAAAAATTTCTTCATAGTAAAAAAAAAAAAAAAAAAAAAGGTTTGGACCAGGTCATAAAAAGAAGGAGAATATTGGATGTCAGGTGCACAGATGATAAATCCATTTGGTAGTTTTGTTGTTTTGTTTCCCAACAGTCCCTATTAAAGCCTGTGGGAACTGTGGTTTTTCTCAGTTCATTTGAAAGTGAGGCTGCAGATCTCCATCTCTACATGCATTTTTAAGTAATTGCCTTTCAGCAGGCAGTTTGGAAAATCTAGGCTTTAGCCACGGTCTCCTATAACTTCATTCCTTCAAAAGCTGCCAGACACTGGCCGTGGCCAGGCACCCAAAAATCAAGACCAACCCAAGAAAGACATCAAGGGATTTCTAAGTAATGGGAATTCAAAAACCCCTGTCTCTTTTTATTCTTTTTATTCCTATTATTCTTTGCTTTATTTCTTTATTCTTTTTATTTCCCTCTGGATTTCTGAGCTTTGGAGCAGCCAAGTCACGTTTGGAAGATATTTCTCCCCTCTTGCTACCAAGAGCTGTAAGTAAAGTCAAGTCCCAGATGCTGTAAGCAAGGGCTGGCTGCCGCGGGCTCACTCGGCCCCGGGAGTTGGGGCTGCGCAGAAGCAGCTGCGGGCTCCTGAGGCCACGTGGGCGCCACGGGGCAATGTCAAGTGAAGGCACCACTCTCACCCCCTCAACGGGACACGATCCCGCCGAGGCCTCCACCATCCACAGGAGCTGGAGCGACAGAGGGTCACCTTGTTTTCTGGGTGCACGTCCCTGCTGGAATGACATCTGTGTCCCAAATCCCCGTGCAGGTCAACGGTCATTTAATCAGCTCTGTTAGCTCCTGTCGTTCTTGCCACTTGATGGACTGTCTGCAATTACCATGGATGTGGCTTAGCCAAGCTGGACACCTTTAACCCTCTCTGAGCCACGCACTTGCTTGCTTCGCAGTGATTTACAGAAAGAGTCCAGCTCATAAGAAGACTTGAAAGGCTACACCCTGGTACTGGAAATTTAGCTGGAAAAATCCCACCAGGGATGGTGGAGCCAAGGCAGAGCAGGCTGACAGCAGCAGGAGGCTGAATTGCAGGCTTGCACCTACACGCACTGCTCCTACTTCCAGCTTAGGTGGAGAGACGCAGCATAAGCCGTTGTGTTTGTTCAAACATTGCAGTTTTAAATAGCAGCTAATCCCCAAAGTCCACAAACTTGACAGAAAGCTGCCAGAGGCAAAACATTCAACAGCCTGCAAATCCCAAATTAATTCATTCCGGCTGCAGCTGCCAAATTATCTCAGGTGATTAATGGCAGCAGATAACTGGTTTTCAATTCATCTTTTGATCCACCAGAACACGTCTCAGCACAGGCTCCACGCAGGGAGCCTGAGCTGCTCAGCCCCCAGAACAGCCTTTGCTACATGCAGATAAGATCACTAGCCAACAGCAGGCGTCCAGATTTGGCAGCGTGCTTTGGTATATGCCTGATTTCAAGGATACAGGGAGACCCACTGAGATCAGACCGTCCAGAGACCTTGCTGCCTCCAGGATGGGTTTTATCATCCTACTCCAGCAGATGTGGCGGCAGCTTGGCTTTGCAAAGCTGCACGGCTGCTGTGTGGCAACCTAACCTCGGTCTCCCAGGTCTGCAGAGGCTGGTCTTTCTCTCCGAGGACCTTTCAGGACTTCCCGTGATCTACACGTTATGTCCAAGCAACTGTTACTCAAAACTGTACCGGGCTATGTGAGCCCCAAGAACAGGTCACTGTAAGACAAAAGCAAGAGCGATCTCCAAGCAATGCCGGTTCCCCACCTCGCAGATATGGGGTATCTCTCATCCCCCTCAGCCCACACATGCTCAAAACTTCACGCTTTTAAAACTAAAATCCCACAAGCCAGCACTCTTACACCTGGGAAAACAGTAGTGCAGAGGCCCGACCCAGAAATCAAGAGCTCTGTATCTGCCATTTCAGTTACGAATTCTCATCCTTTGGCACCCCTGAAGTCTCTCCAAGCAACATCTCCAGAAGTTTGCACTTCCCCCTATCAGCGCCCCATCAGTTGACTTCTTGCTTTGGTTCACTGCTAGATTACACACTGGAGGGCCTGCCCTCCTGTAGGGTGCTTGCCATGGTGCGCATCTTCTGATAACTGTTTTTAGCAGGCCACATATGCGTTATAACTCTGTGCTGTGGCTCTTTCAGGCTTTTGCGCTTGGGCTGGACACATCCCTGCTGATTCAAGACAGTTAGTTAGGGAAAACTTTTTGCCTTTTCTTTACAAACTCGGCCCAAGGTTATGAAATGCTTGCTCTTGAGATCAGGAAGGTCGTCAGTAGTTGCAATGAGCCATTGAAATGCCGTCTATGAAACACGCTGGCAACAGACACACCAGAGAAATTGTTTCTGCTTACAGGAGATGGTGCAGATATTCACAAGCCGAGATGGGAGTACTGAGCCCTATCTCAAACGACACCAACCTAAAGCTTCCCACAAGGCTGCCAGCTCACAGAACCTTTCTCTCCTGCCAAACAGGCAAGAGGGAGGTCCTTCCTGAGGTGGTATTCTCAGTGCTGTCCAGCCCCTTCGCAGTGAAGCAAGCTGGTTTCCACCACGTGCCCTTATAGAAAGCCACACATCAGCAGACATCATTAGTCAGGATTTCTGGGGGCTGCATGTGTTTTCTTTTGGCTTTGTCCCACCCTTTTATCTCTAGTGTATCCCTGAGCACGTTTATATCCCTCATGTGCACATAAATACATGAAAACATTGCTTTTTTTTTCTTTTTACTTACCTAAAAAAATAAGTTCTTTCTCCCTGAAAGCCTTTCATCATTTCTCTCAACCACACTACAACAGGTCATGCCTTTTCCAGCTCTGACCCCAAGACATTTGTCCCTCTGCACATGGACAGCTTGCCTGGATCCCTGCAGGTCATGCTGGGAGCTGTGCTGGGGGCAGGTCTCCTCAGTTTCCCATCAAAGTTGTTCCACTTGGATAACACACATAAACATTCACAGCAAGGGGAAGAAGGCAGCTTATTAACTGGTTGAAGCTCTAATTAGTGATGAGGGACCTCAACTCCAGTGGACATTCAACTGCCTGATACCAAGGAAACAGAGTCACCAGAAGAGGGTAAGAATAAGTACCCGTGATACTGGGATGAGCACTGCCAATTGCCTGTGGGGTGGAGGGACTCAGGCAGTTTTCCCCTTTCTTCTTCATTTTGAGTGCTCTAATCAGTGAGCGCTGGAGAAAGAGGTGCCACTGTCACTTTTGAGCCCCATTTTGTGGCTGGTCTCCAAGTTATCCCTTCCACTCCAACCATAAAACCAGTTTAGCAAATTCAGCCTGATCTGAGAAAGCGGAGCACAAGTATGAGCCCAGTTTCCTGCGAATACGTGGCTCAAACACGGTAGAAGGAAGGATAGCCTAACTCTTCAGTTACTGCTCTCACGTCTCCTCCCACAGGACTCTTTTCCAAAACCCAGCACAGCTACGTTTGCCAGGCGGTAGTGTGCCGGCCTGACACATCAGTTACAGGACTCAAGCACTCAAGTTTTTATGTCTTATCTCACGTGACAAATAGCAGTTACAAAGAAGCATATAGAAGAGGATGAGTTTGATCTCTGCCATTTAATTCACTGGACAGGATCCCAGACACCCACTCCATGCGTTTACATACCAACAAGGCAGCAAATGCCAAGTGGAGGTAGAGGCACAAGAATACCATCCAAAGGGGCTTTTCCCTCCTTCGCAGCCAAGCTGGGATCCCTTTGGCACTGGCAGTGTGAAATGCAGGAGATGATGGATGCACACACAAAAAGGCAAGGACAAACATGTGAGATGCGTCCTGAAAGTTAGCTGTGTGGTGCAGGGACTCATCAGCTGTAGCAGGTATAGCAAGAGAGAGCGGAAGACACATGAAGGTAGAAGGTCTGTCCAAAAAAAAGGATAGACAACACAAGTGTACAGTCTGTCTTCTACTTGCAATGATCTTGCATGTTCTTATAAGAGGGCATGTTCAAAAAAGAAGGGATTTCCCAAATATAATACCTCATTGCAGACTGTAGTTTTCTTTCACCTGTCTTAGCAAAACCCTCTCTCGTTAAAAGGAAGAAATTCCCAGCCACTTTCAAGTATTTTGGATTGATCCTTCTTAAAACAAAGCTCCCTCCTTTATTCAACTCAGGGAAATAAGAGCCATCGAATGAGTGTTTTGTAAAATGTTCATGCATGAATAAGGACATTGTTCTGTACTCTTAAATGTAATGATGCTCTGGGTGGAATTTCTATGGATGTTTGTTCATTACATTTACAGCCTCCCCGTCCCTTCCCCATTTTTCTACCTCCATTGCAACACGACACAGCGATGTGAACACCTCTCTACTGGTGGCGGGGGGATCATGAGAAGATCCCGTGGAGTGCTGTCTAGCCAGGTCACCAGGCTAAAGATAAATAAGCACAGCAAAACACTTTTGATTACCAAATCTCACGCCCCGAAGCTCATAATCTGGGAGACTGTTCATGAGAAGTCATGCACTGTAAAACAGAACAAATGTTCCTTAAAATGCAGAGGGAGCATGCTCAGTAAAAGCAGGCAACTTGATTTGGCAACCCTTGTGAATGCTACTGCTCTTCAGACTGGGGTCCCTTTCCAGCACCTCTTGTTCTGCCCAGGCTACCTTTCCAAATCCCCTTCTTCTCTTGGTATTTCCATCCAGCCTTAGACTGGAGTGAAGCTAGTCACAAGAAATCCTCCACACACACTTTGAAAATAGATTGCAACCTGGTGTTTTCATGCCACCCACCAATAAGCTGAAGGATCGCTGGCTGCGCTGACCCTGGATTCTTACATGCCCCAGGCTTCATTTCCTTTTTCTCTGTGCATTTGGGCTTCCTGGTACCTTTACGCCCCAGCTGGCACCCTCCATCTGACCCCAAACACCTCTTCACACTGCTCCTCACAGTGTCCTCTTCTCATTTCCATCAGAAACTCGCTAGTTTCCGCAAAGCTTCTCCCTCCAATGAGCAGTATTGCTCAGGGATGAGGTGGTTCATGCTTCTGCTGGATTGCTGCTGAATGCAGACCTCGGCCTTGTACACGAGAGTAGCGGGATGCTGGAGTTGTCCCCTGAGAGGGCTTTCTCCACACGCTTAAGCATTTGCAGGATTCGGATCTTTGATTCCGAGACCCTTGAGTCAGAGAATGCATCATTCTCTTTGCACGATCAACAGCACTTAAGGCAATTACACTCAGAAAATAATACTCAATATGCATATGCCCACATAAAAGCAGCATGACACTGACATTTCAAATGCAGAATTAAACTGATTTGGCCTTTATTTTCTAAGAGTACTTAAGACGTATCAAACAATACAGCATCAGGCAAGCAAAAGACTTCAAGGATGGGAGCTGGAAATTATCTGCAAGTAAGGTCTCTCTTGGCTCCACGAGCAAAGCTCTCCTGATTTCTGTGGCAATGGAGCAAGGCCATCAAACAATAATACTAAAAAGCCCATTCCGGGCAAGCAGTATCTTTAGGGGCCTTTTTTCGGCTGGCACATATTAAAAAAAAGGTGAAGAAATCTGACTGATCTAAGGAAAAGCATCCAGCAATCTTGGTTATTCATTCAACAATTGGTGAAGC
Organism: Apteryx mantelli; assembly: GCF_036417845.1. NCBI lineage: Eukaryota > Metazoa > Chordata > Aves > Apterygiformes > Apterygidae > Apteryx > Apteryx mantelli. Next base: position 11,086,288 of record NC_090020.1, read on the forward strand.
ACTGCCAGAGAAGATAGATACACTTGCTCTGTATTCAGCTAAGGCATTTTTCAAACCATCACATACAGAAATGTGAACTAATTATAATCTTTGCATCAAAGAGGAAAACTGCCCAATCTCTGTGCTTTTGTTTCAGCTAATCTACGTTCACTGCACTCTTCATGCAAATGAGCACATTCGTTGCAAATGGCGTAAAATTACTTTGCTAATCATCTAGTATTTTATCATCAGAATTTCAGGCTTTAAATAGCTTGTTTGTGTTGTACCTGTCTGCTAGCCACACTCCCTTCTGACATCATTGCATTGGTTCTGCCAAACTCATCCTAGGGAAAGGGAGGCCAGGGATATATGACAGTTTTCCAGGGGCAGCACAAGGAAAGACTGACTCTTTAGTCACGTGTCTGTGCCAACCTGCAAAGTAGGAGTGCACTGAGCCCCTTACAGCACCAGGCAACTGTGCATCCACATGCATCTGCTTTTACTCAAAGTGACTGCAGACACTGTGGAACGGGCTGCTGAGTTAGAGGTCTGGATGAACAGGAGGAACTTCTAGGATGCTGCTTCAACATGCACTTAAAGCAAGTTGTTCCAGGACTAGGGGAATGAGCAAAGCCTAGTTTCTACATCCATCTTTTGCCCAAAGCATGTCTGCATGGACTGGCCAGACAGCTGCTTTTAAATTGATTGCAAGCTAGCCAAGTCTGGCTTTCCTGGCCTTTAGCAGGGACATGTCCTAAGAACTTTGTCAATGACACTTGCTGAGGCTTAACTTGAGGAACTCAAGCTATCCTTAAGACTTCTGCTTTTCTCCAGCCTTGGTTGAAACAGGTCAGCAGTGTGAGCAAGATCACATATATTTTGTTTCCTTATGCCCCCCAGGCACTCAAACACACAGATACTCCAATAAAAGCATTTCTCTGAGCAAGCTGTTACAGTAAGAGCACACTGGAAGTCAGCTACCATGGGCTTACCTGCAGGTGAGCCACCACTCTCACTCGGAGAGTACTGCCTTGCTTTCATATTTTTTCCCTAGAGTTTCCTTAAAATGGGTCCTTTTCGGCTCACTTGGAGATGCTGTATGTGGGACAAGGGCAGAAGGGGGCTTACAGCAGTGTCCCCAGCCTTGCCCACCCAGCAGAAACCACCACAGAACTGGCAAATTCCTGCCTGGTACCTCCAGTCTCTTATTTTGTTTCGTCCGCATACCTCAGCTCCATCTTCCCTGATGTGCTCTTCCTGTCCTCTCCCGGAAAAGCAGCAGGGAGCCCTGATGCCCCCACAGGACCTTCCCAGCCTCCAATCCATGCACCCAGGCTGGGAGGGCAGGGCACCCCTGAAGACCCCATGGGGCATCTCAGAATCTCCTGCAAGGAGCCGCTACAGCCCAGAGAGCTGCTGCAATCACTTAAGTCTCTTTTTAAGCATTTCTCAACCCAAAAATCAGCCCCCAATGCACACAAGCTTTGCCCCCAAACGTCCCTTCAGTCACATGCCTTGTGTTTCTTACCAGTCAGCCACCTCTGGGGGTCCAAAGCCCACAGGGGGAAATGCTGCATGCTGGGGCTGAAGCAGGATTTGGGCCAGCAAATCCGTTTGCAGTTGCCCCTTTCAAAGGCAATTTTTAGAGAGTAAGATGTTGATTTCCAAGGCCCTAGGTATGATCCAGCTGCCTGTCTTCTTCCATTTGATCTTGTGCCCAGCCACCCAAAGGATCTACAGACAAAAGCCGCTCAACACAAGCAGTGACAAATTAGCTTGTGCTAAACTGACAAGCATAAACTGCGGAGACACTACCACTCTCCGGCACCGTCTCTGGGAACACACACTCGTCTTTCCTAGGGGCCCACACCACACAAACAGCTTTCACGGCTTGCCAAATGCTTGGAACCAGGTGGGGCTACTTTGACCAGCTGGGAACTCCTGCAGCCTCCAGAGACAGTGCTCTGCCAGCAGCTTCCCTTTTTCGTAACAGGGAAAGTTGAGCTCAGGTTTTCCTACCTCATCAGCTGTAACTGGCTCTCAGGCGGCTGAGGCAGCTGTAGGGCAGTTTGAGTGTTTGAGACCTCCCGTCTCCCGGCTGGGGATCAATACGCCGACGATGCAGTATCTCGCATACATTTGCTCTAAAAGGGCTGTGCTGTATTCTATGTCAGCACTGATTTTTGCAGCAGCGCGACACAGATCACTGGATGTAACATGCTGCCATGATAAAATTTGAGAAAGGTATACACAGTGAAAGTTTTACCACTGTAGTCAATCATCTGGAGCGTAAGCACTATGCTTAAGCTCAGCTCTACTGGACTGCAAACTCAGCCTTAAGATAACAACAGCCTCATGCAGAAAGGGTGGGTTTTCAACTTTGGGCCGAACTTGAGCTATGCGTGGAGCTAATACCATGCTGAGGATGGGTTCTCCACACCCTGCCGGTGGGGAGGACAGTTGTTTTATGCTGAGCAGAAGAAATGGCTGCTGAAGGAACGAGGGTAATTCTCATAGCTACCCAAGTGGTTTAGCAAATGTTAGGGGTTAAGAGGTCTTTCGAGATGAGCCCATGCTCCCCGTCAGGCACAATGCAGGAATTATTAATGTTCACAGATCTAGTTCTCAGTCCAAAGCCAGAAAACTATCTATCTATCTCCAGAAAGCAAGTCATCTGTATGTGTTGTACCAAATGTACTCAACATGGGCCCACAGAAATCATGAAGAAAAGCCAAAACTTTCATAGTAACTTCAGGCTTGAAAGGCAAGCAGAACATTTTGGGGAATCATCCGTTTTGTAAGAACAGAAGTGATGGCAAAATAGGACCCTTCATCATCAAATCTGGGAATCCTGAAGCGACAGGGACACTGTGGGAGGCCTGGTTAAGGGCAGATGGCACAAAACCTCTCTTTCCCTCCAGCAACTCTTACTTTTGGTTTCTGATGTATAAACACATGGCTACATAAAATAAAGCCAAAAGAGAGCTCAGGAACATGAAATGCTACTTTCCAGCTGTAATGTTCATCTCATCTATTTTTATAAAACAATGCGACACAGATATTTTATTTCCTGTTGGCTACATTTTTCATTTTGTCATGAAATCAATGACAGAGATTTTTGATTTCAGGAAATGGCCTGTAAAACAGCCATTTTAAAAAACGGCAGAGCTCATATTAAACATAACAAAACCAGGAAATCCTAGAAAAATTTTGGCTGGAAGAGACTGCTGAAGCTCACTCAGTACTGCCTTCTGCCCACCACAGGGACAACTCAGGTTGCGCCGAGCTGGGAAGATCCCAAGGGTGGAGGCTGGACCCCTGCCAGGCAGTGAGCACCTTCCTTGGAGAAAGGTTTCTCCAATGTCCTGGCCATGCTCTACACTGCATTTGTGTCTGTTGCCCTTGATGGTGCACCTTGGAGAAGAGCCTGCCTCCACCGCCTCGGTGCCCTCCCTCATGGGAGCTCAGGGCAGCCAGAAGAGCTCCTCTTTGCCCAGTGTGGACAAAAGCACTCCTCACTTTGAGGTTATGCAATTAATGGCTAATTGTGGTTAACACAGAGGTCTGGAGTGGGTCAGGTGAACAGTGACATGCTGAGGAGACCCATTCCTGACCATCGTTCCTGGTGTGAAAGCCACTGGGATGGGTCAACTGTTCCCTCCTAGAAGGCCCTGCAGGCTAAAGAAGGTTACTGTCTACAGGGCTAGAGGACTCATTATGGGGTATGGTGGAAAGAGTATGTAAGGACTGGGTAAAACTTATTACAGGATGTTTTTAAGGGGATTGAGGGGACATGTGAGACTTCTTATGACAGGTCTAGGGGAAGGACTGAAGGCAGGAAAGGAGAAGGAGCAAGGATTGGGAAGGAACAAACAAGGCAAAATAGAGTGAAAAGAGGATAAAAGGGGCCAACTGAGTGTAAACAAGTTGCTAGGCGGTATGCTTCCCTGATGGAGCACTGCGCTTGACCGCTGTCGTGTGTCATCTCTTTTCATTAAATGCTATTTCTAACTATGGCGAATGACAGAGAACTTCAAGCTGGACTAGCCAGTGAGTAAGGTTCAATGTGTGTGTGCCAGCAACTGGAGCGAGTCTGGAAACCCCCGGACCTCCTGTGTCCCAGTGCCACTATAGGGGAGATCAGGGGTATTTGGGGCCGTGTACTGGATAGACTGAGTGTCTAAGGCCAGATGCTGGAAGGATCTATACTGCTTGCACATGTATATATGCAAACCTAAATATGCATACACACATATACATATATAAATACACACACACACATACATACATACATATGTCCTTGCACAACCCAACATACGTATGTTGGGCTGTGCAAGGACAGCCCCGCACCACCACCCCCTGGCCAACATGTCCCCCTTGCCGCCCGCCGGGACCCATGAGTTTTCTCCCCAGCCCACCAGGCCCAGCCTGCGTCACCTGCCCCCAGCTGGGGCAGGGCTCCACGTCTGCCCATAAAGGAACTCCAGGAGATGCCATCAGCCCATCCCTCCATCCTGCCAAGGCCACTCAGAAGAGCGGCCCTACCCTCCAGCACATCCACCACTCTCCTCACTCTGGGATCAGCCCCAGACTTGCACCAAGTGCCCTCTATCCCTTCACCTAGTTTGTTAAGAAAGATGTTAAACAGCCATGGTCCTAACACTGCCCCCTGAGCTACCCCACTGCTCACCAGCCAACCATGGGACCTCGTACTGCTGAAGACAAAACTCGGACCCCAGCGGTTCAGCCCATTTTCTGCCCACCTTCTGGTGTGTTGATCCATAGCTCACCACTTCAGTTCTAAATAGACGGTGTCAAAGGCCTTGCTTGATAAATTCAAGGAGTCCAGCATGTGCTGCTCTCCCCTTGTCCATGGAGTCTTCCCCTCCAAGCAGGCAGTCAGGCACCAATGGGTCAGGCACAAGTTGCTCTGATAAATCCCTCCTTCCTGGGCTGGGAAGTGGTTTCTTGGAAGATCCACCCCACCACATGCCCAGGGAGTGAGGAGCAGGTTGTTTCCTAGATCCTCCTCAATCTTCTGGAAGATGAGTTCGATGCTGGGCTTTTTCCAGGCCTCAGGAACCTCCACCAGTTACCACAGCCTTTCACAGGTGAGAGAGCAGCACCTCAAAGACAGGGGCCAGCTCCATCCCCTGCCCCACTGAGCAGTGGGCCCACAGCTTCCTCCACCTCCCTTGTGTTGCTGAGGCAGTGGGGGAAGCCTTGCTGTTCAGGAGAAGCCCTTTTTGCTAGCTTGTGCCTGTTGCCCCTCATTGTATGACTGTGCAGTTCTTGAGATAAATTTGGTTTAATCTGCAAATGCTTTACTACATGATGCCCACAGCACCAGGCAGGAACAGTGAATTAGTGTATGCCCGTGGCCTGCTCCAAAGGCTAGGAAGTATTGCACGGATGTCCCCAAGGATTGGTTTACATGATGGCTTATGTACAGCTAAGAAAAAGCCGGATTTCTCTACAGAAGAGAAGTATGGATATATAGTATCTGAAATATGAAAAGAGGGATTTTTTAACTTGAATTCATTTACAAGTCTCTCTTTGCTCAAACTTCATAACACTGAATCTTTAGGACTGTAGTTGGCATACGCAAAAGGCTATGAGTAGCAGTGAGCTGCACTGACCAGTGGTGATCTAGCAGCTCTGAGGAAGTTTTAGGTGGCCATAACTGGCTGAACCTGGCTCTGACCAGCAATAAAGTTGCTGAGTGGAAAAATTAATCACGAGTCAAAACTTTACCCAAACAGAGAAGTACACAACACTCCTGTTCAAATACCTTTAAGGAGGAGTCTGTCCTTCTGCACAGGGCACTCCTGCAGCCCACAGCTGATGTCGTGAAGGACTTGGATGGCATCATGTGTACCACCTCCACTTCTCCTGCCTCCTATCTCCTTGCCAAAGGGTTTCAGACAGGCTGAGCGTGACAAGGGCAGTTGGGAGTGGGAATAGGGGGGAGCAGCTAAATATATGTGTATAGTTGGGTATCTGCATTTAGGCATTTGCATTCTCTGTACACTCAGATCAGTTGCCAAAACTCTGCATTGATTTAAAATAAATAGATTTTTACACAATTCCCCAACTCAAGTCTGTTCGCCTATGACAAGAACCAGCTTCACTGCCTCGGCTTTATACTGTCATAACCCAAAAGCTGATGAGGTCAGAAGTAGTATTTCATTTGCTTATACTCAAGAGAATAAAAATTGCATTTCTGAAGTTGAAAGCACCATGTTTTCTTGTCTTATCACCCAAACTGATGTGTTAACTCCACTCAGACATGCAGTCCAAATTCTTCCTTCCTCCTATCCTGATTTGAAAAGTCAAATAACAGCTTTCACAAGCCATATATACGGTGGCTTTTTATTTTCTCCTGGATTTGATATGAACATTCTTAAATTTCAGAGGAGAAAGGGGATGCTATCGTGAAAATTAACAGAAGGCAAAACAATTTTGCCAACTGTTACTGACTTTTAGGATACCCAGACACAGAGGGTCTATAGCTTTCTTCTCCTTCCACTCGAAAGACAAGGAAGAAAAACGTTCAGCATTCATGGCGATTCATCGTTAGACCTAACACTAAGGTCACACAGAACCACTATGATGATTTAATTAAGTAAGCTAAAGAAATTCAACTTTAATACCCACCAGTTAAGTTTAGAGTTCACTACTGGACAAAATGCCCGGCAGATACACTAAAAGAAAAAAAAAAAAGAAATCAAAACTAAGGAATGAAAGATCTCGTGAACATCACCAAGAAATCCTGCATTGTTTTAAGATACTGTAACCCCGAAGCAACTTCCAGCCTTTCCGCCTCTCTGTGTTAGCATCCTCTCTCTTTGAGATTAATCACTTGTATTCTCTGTTAACGTGAGGGAGGACTGCTCAGGAATTAACCAAGTAAGCAAACAGAGAAGATGCCAACAATCCCCCTACTGTTGCCAGGCAACAAGTAACTAGGAAAATACTGAGAATGATAAAAATGGTACATGTGTATAACATTTCACAAACACAAAACATTTTAAATATTCAGTATTTTGCAGTGAAAAAACAATTTATTAGAAAAATATTTAATTTTCAAACTTTTAACAGGTCACAGTAAACAACATCCAAGATCCAGTAGTTTCTTCTCCAGCTGAACAGCATTACATGGCCAGAACACTGAAAATTCTGTGGTTATGCAATTCCAAAAAATTTCATTATTAGTGATTAATATGGCCTATTATTAATGCAAGTACTGCTGATAAAAAACAAAGGGCTGTTTTCTGAGATTAGCTGTGTCTGAAATATGAGATGAAAAGATTATCAGTGATCCTAATAAATGTGTTATTAGCTAAATAAGGCTCAAAAGCTTTTTGTTTTCAGATTCATAGCAAGGGGTAAAGTCCCCCATGAGCTCCTCTTCCAATAAACCTTCAATACATTTAGATTAAATCCTAACTGCTGCAAACTTGGACAAAAATAAGAGTCAAAAAGCCCATGTAAAGAATACTGATACTCAGAACAGTCATCGACATATATTTTCTTGACAGTAGCATAGAAAATGGCACTGTTATGAATTAGTTATGCCACATTTCCGGGAGGGACTAAGGGGAAGGTGATGTAAACACACATTTGATTCTGCTGGTAATGCAGCCCATTAAGCTGTTTCCCTGCTCAAGGCTCTTAACCTTCTACCCTAGTGCGGAAAACATGATCAAATGCTCAGTGCAGCAGCCACAAACCTGATTTAACATTTATACTTATTAATAAAAAGAAACACAACATTTTAGTGTTGCACAGAAGATTCATTACATTGTTAGCCCATAATGTTTCTTATCCAGTGCCTGAGGTGCAGAAGTGCAGACAGAAATCCATCACAGTTAATGATTGCACTCATCTTAGAGAGGAAATGATGCCTTTAAATAAATATGCTGCCTACACTAAACAAACAGAAAAATCTCTTACAAGGGATGTTTGTACAGTAATTCCATTATTTGATAATACATTCAATATATGCACTATAAACAAAAAAATGAAAGGTAAAGAATATAAAATCTTATGAACATGACCAACAAGTCTGCCTGTTTTTAGAAATCTGTACGCTAAGAAGGAAGGAAAATATTTTATTATGTGAAAGATTCTGTTCAGTACCCATGATGCACTGGTATGTATTTTTATTAAGGTATACATTTTAACATTTAAATTGCATTTATATAATTGCAAATATTTTAATTAAACTGGAAATATTGAGCAGTATGGCCTTTTGTCAAGTTTTGATGATCAAACTACCACTAGACTTGTTTTGGTCCATCTTTACTGCTTTTACTAGTATCTTCTTCCCACAAACATGAAAGTTCCTGTATTATATAGATGTATCAAATAAAAACTTTCCTAGCACAACAAGCTGATTAAAACAGGCTGTTTCTTATGTTCTTAATGTTTCTATGCTACAAGAAAAAAAATCAAATTTAGAAAGACATACAACTTATTCTACTGATGAAGCTTTACATAATGATACTACAAAAGCCATTCCTGTTTCTGAACTGTTTTGGAGGGATTGCATTTAATGTACTTAATGAACTTTTAGTCTTTCATCTTCTAAGTAAAGAAAAGTCAAACAGTAAAAATGGATATGAAATAGCCAACATTCAAGAATGACTGAATATGAGAAGCAGAGTGTTCATCTCTTTTCCTTGGACAGTATTTTTCTTTGAAGCTCAAGACTGCTCATCTCAATCCAAAGAAATCTTTATTCATTAAAAAAAAAAGGAATCGGTATTTAACATCTCTCTATGTAACACATTATAGATACAACTTTGTATTTGGTATACTGTAAAATTCACTATCATGTAATATTGTGACTCAGTTATTCAGTGAACACTATAATGACTGCTACAGAACAAAAGTTATTCATGAAAACCAGTTTATTCCAATTCAACAGTTTGAGGCGAACTCAGTTTAACACATGACAAACACCTCACACCCTATGTGATATTGGCTAAAATAAACAAGGTAACTCTTCTAGCTTTACATGACAGTTTAAAAACATTATTTTCCTTTTTCCATTCCAGTGACACACTGGACATCATGATGCAGACCGTCTACAGTACGTTTATTTTCAGTCTTGCACTTTGCGAGACTGGTTCTGATCCATGGCTGTGAAGAACAAGCAGATAACGGCTGTGATGAACACATGCATTCCCTCATAGAGCAGTTTTGGCGAGAAGACGCTCCATATGAACAGGTGGTAACGCAGGCTTGTTACCAAAATGATGTAGACGGCAACTGGAATAGAGCGTACTAGAGCATAGCAGAAGCAGCCGTGACCCATCGCTGCTGAATTCCTAGTAATGAAAACAGGGGAGATCATTTTCAGGCAAACACAGTAAAGATATCCTAGTTTCTCCACTTTTTAGCATTATTTCACAACACAAAGAATTTTCACAGACCTTCACCTTACTTTAAAAAAAACTAATTATTGATGCAATGATGTAACTAACAAAGCTTTCCCTTATCACCTCCATATATCCTAAAATGTAAGTGTGTCACATATTTGCATAGCAATTGTCACTGCAATAACGGCAGCAAGTAGTTCACCTCAAACTTGGAGGGCTCTGTGTTTCAGCGTGTTTTATTCTAATTGTTAAAGCCTCCATTAAGCCATTTTCAAGCTAGCTTCATCTGTTGTTGGCCTTCCAGTGCCTTTCCGCTGCATCTGGATGGTCACGGGCAGAGAAGATCTCACTGTCCCTTCACAAAGCTGCTTAGCCTGAAGAAGGGATGATCAGGTGGGGCCTGCTCTCCTCATAAAGGGCACAAAGCTTGCCAAAGAACCCTGCTGCCCGAAAGCAATGATTTGGTTAAAGCAACATAAAAATCATACTATTAGAAAACTTTGCAAAGCAGGCTTAACACAATCATCCCCCAGAGAACACCATATTAAGTTTACATGAGCTATCCATCACACTCCTGTCACAGAAGCACACAGCTAACTTAGCTGGGCCCACTGTATTGCAAGGAAAGTCTTCCCCATCTGTAACCTACTTGGTCCAAATCTGTCACATTCAGGTATTCTAGTGGGTGGCAGGTGTCAAATGATAATGGAAATGAAAGGGTTTTCTGCACTGCAGCGTTCTCCCTCCTCTGAGGTGCCAATTCCTTAGCAATGATGCCAGGTTGGCGTGTGTACCCTCCCCCCATACCAAATCTGCAGCAACTAAGTCACATCCAATTCAGATTCCTACCTGTTCAGACAAAAGACAAGAACAAGCTATCTCACTGCAATAATGCACGGAACATTTCCCTCTCCCCATCAAAATATTTTCAATACCCCAAAGAACACACCAGCAGAAAGTGGAAATGAGCTGCACTGAAATCCTGACCTGATACTCTGTTTTGTTCCTCCCCATTTTTAATTTTGATCTTGTTCCAAATAATACAAAATTTAAGATGACTAGCACCTCTATGAGATGTAAATAGTCACTTATGACTAAGTAAGCTACAGAATGCAACATTTTACATAAACCGTTACGCTTATTATTCTTCAAATCCAAATAGTTATGACCAAGTCTTGTTTTCCAATGAAGTCAAGAGCAAAATTCCCAAGGCCTTCAGCAGAAGGAAGAACAGGTCATGAAAGCAGAGTTGAAAAATGAACTAAGAACAGCAGGTGTGAATGGCTGCAAAACAAATACACTCAGTTCACAGAAAACTATTTCCCTAGCTGCTTATCCAAGAAAACTGTGACTTGAGAGTGAACTAGGTTCCTCCCCTCTTCTGCTTAACTATCACAGTGTTCAGTGAGCTTGTGCAAACAACCAGCTTTATGTTTAATAAGTGATTTTGTTGACAAGGATTAAGCAAACTGCAGTTCCCTCAGTCTTAGCTGTATTCAGGCTGATATGCATAAAAATAGTATTTGTAGAAGTTAGGTGATACAACTGAAAAAAACAAAGGAAATGGCTGTTGAGTGAGATAGGCAAACAGTCAATTTTTAAGGCTTTTCTTAAAATACAAATGAACTTCAGGGATCAGCTAGATGAAGGCTATCAGTGCCTGGATATCCATCACATTTACTAAGCGCGATGGGATTTTCAAGGAAAACTTAAAGGAGAGAAATGAAAAAGTCCATGAAGTTACGCATCCAACTCTTTCAAGAACTCTGCTTTTTAAATTTAATTTTAAATTCATATCTCTTTTCCCAATTAATGCTCAGCTAAGAATACATGTGGTACCTTGTGGAGTGAAAGCTCTTCTAATTGCAAATCAATGATTTTAAGATTTTTTAAAAGGCTGTTTCTTCAAATATGAAGAAAATGGTTGGAAGATTATTTGGAATGGAATCTGTGTGTTTATTTCTTTTGCTCAAAAATTAGGTAGACATAATTAGGTAGACGTTTTATACTAGATCTAGAGCACACTGAAAACTGTAATTTTATTATTAAGGCTAAAATTCTGTATTTTTGCATTATGATTACTAGCAAACAATACACAAGCTAGTAAGCGAGTGGTACAATTCTTTCTGCATTCTGACACAGTAATAATAATCAACTATTTTCTACTTGTACGATACCTTTATTTCCAAAAGGTCTCAGCACTCACTTGATCTCTCAACAAAACACAGTCACCCACCTGCAGAGGATAATCTTGGCAGCTTCACGGTATAATGCAGCAGCACAATTTAGAGAAGGCAATAGAAGCACACTGTATCCAAATTAAACTGTTAGTGGGGTTCAATAGCAGGACAATTCAATACATTTCGGAGCTGGTATAACAGCTCATTCCCCCTGTTGTTGCAGAAACAGCGCTGGAATGACTGAAAAAAGCAATTTGAACTACTCTGTTATCCTCACGCTAAGGCAACATCTTAGCTCTTCCAGCACAGCGCCTTTCTTCTTGCTTCTGGGAGGCACCGAGTCAACTGCACATCTAGGAAAAATGACTTTGTACGCTCACCTGGCTCATTCTGCGCACACACAGTGGCCACAGGGAAGAGGGTTAGGAGGCCACGAGGAAGAAAGTGGCCAGGGCTCGGGCTGCTGCCGCTAACATCGTGAAGACGACCCACTTGGTTCACAGCTGATTCCTGAGCGACTCTGAAAAACTCACGAGGGGAGCACAGAAAGCTGCCTGCGGCAGGCCACACGCTCATCCTGCTGCTCACGAGCCAGCGACGATTAACCTGGCAACCTCGCAGCGCTGCTTCAGCGGGAAGAAAGGAAGGACCCGTCTAAAGCATCATCCTGTAAATACTCCATACCGAACTGTCCCTGCAGCAATTAAGCCCTTTTTCTATTTGAAGAAGAGGAGCAGAAATAGAGGGATGTAAACTGTATGCACTACTTCCATGTTGTAACAGAATCAGTCCTTTATTCAGGCCTCAGTGTAATGTAGGAGTGAAAAAAGGAGCCAACCTCTAATGGTGAGATCATTTAGCAAGTTAACTTCTGGGGACTCTACTGGGGAATTAAAACATGTTAAAGATGGCAAGGCAAATCCAAACGTTAGTTCACTTTAATGTTGAAGACTGATAGATCCAGAAAGGTCAATGGCTTCAGAGACTTTTGAAGCAAAGAAAAAACAGGTTCACATTACTGAAAACTCCCTATTTAGAGGGAGTCTAGAGCACAGAGTCTAAAGCACAGTCTAGAGCACACAGACTTCTAGAGCACAAGGCTTTCAAGAAAAAACTTGCCTTTCAATTGAATATTTAATATATAGAAAAGGATGGCCAAGAAATTGTACTATCAGTGGGTTTTCTGCTTCTTTGGATCTCCTAAATCTTAACTGCCAATGTTTTGTCAACAATCTCACACCTCTCAATGCTTGTCTCTAACATGCTATTAAAATGGGTTACACACTACAATACAAGGTTTGTAAAATGAAAAAATTATGCTCACAAAAAACATGAAAAGAAAGCCACTCTTTTCTTGTGAAAGTATGTCTCCCATTTATACAGAATATTTGACAGATGGTAGCACGAGTTTCTTATTTTAAAATCAAGCCAAAAAAACTCCACAGACAGCCCTAGTGGTGCTTCCACAAGGAATTTAAAGAATTCACTACTTGACATTGTTCTAACCCTTGATCACAAAATCAAATAGACCTTTTAGAAAAAGGCACACATATGACTGAGGAATACCCCAGGGTTGTCATTTTTCTGGAACTGGAGAGAGGGGAGGGCGGAGGTGCTGTCTGGAGGGTTTTGCTATGAACTCTGCTGAAACCTTTCAATGAAAGTTAATCACTCTGGCATTTCTGTTCTTCGAGCTCCTCTGTTCTTGCTGAATATCACTGTCTAGATTACCTCTTCTTAGGGATACTGCATTTGCATATTTGAAGACAATTTTACTATATTAGTGGTAAATTTCTTCCTAGTCTTTCTGTAGTTTTAGTTTGCAAGATCTTCCTGTTTAGTGCTCTCTGAAAAAAATAGTTGGCACTTTGTTAATCTACCATGTATTTATTAATAAAAGGTTGCAGTCAGAAACAAACCCTGTAGCACTCCAAATGTCTGTGACATCTTATAGTACCTGTAATCTATAAGAAATTCCTCAAATCTAAGCCAAAATCAATTAGTTTAGCAAGCAAGAATGAATTTGCTATGCCTTTCCTACAAGCCTTACTCTCTCCTACTATAATTCTTATAGTGCTATTTTAGATTGTAGCACACAATCTTGCACTGTGATGAAAAAAGACTTGGTATTTTTAGCAGATCCAAAGGAGCCAAGAGTTCTTTGGAAATTTACATGATCAATCCTGGTACAGACTATCAGTCAGGACAGTCTTTTTCAATTATTTCTGCATTAATTCTGCAGGGCCACAACTTTTGACAGCACCTCCTCACAAATAGGCAGTTGTCAAAAGGGTCACTGTCAGCAAGCTAAAAGCGGATACGCAGTCTATACTACAATCAGGGAAAAGAAGGAACTTGGGGACCCCCACTGATTTTCCTCCACATTCCTTTTGTCAATAAGAAAGGTGGAGAAGCTAAAATTATCCGAGAAAGGCCAAATTTCTGAGTTAGAAAGTTACAGTGGATTGTACCATGTCCTGGAGTACAAGACATTCTCGTAAAGTCTTAGCTCTGAAAGGGTATTAAGCCCTGAAACTTCAATTCTCTTAATTTCAGCATCGAGAGGTGGAAAAATTCAGATCACCTCAGTGGTTTTGCCTGTTTTCACCGTTGGCATAATTGGTTGCTCTGGGAAGTTTCTGTCAGGGAATGAAGCATCAGGCACCCAGAAAAGGTAGATCCTTCTCACTGACCTCCACCATTAGCCAGCCTGCTCAGAACAAAGCTCTGTCCCGAACCTCTAAGACATGGGGCATATACCAACTAGGTTTCAGATTCCTTTTTCCTTTCTTCATTCAAGCTCAGCCCTGGAAGACAAACTGCTGTTCCAGAGGACTCCCTAAAGTGACACCTGATAAGATTTATGTTAGACTGCAGTTATGCTGTCACCTGGCAAGGAAGTCTGAGCAGGAACTCCGAATGGCTACTGTCATCATTTAACTGCTGGGACGATGGACCAATTGCACCTTTAGCCAAGGCTATAAACTCCTTTTAAAACCTTAGCAAAAGATGCCCACTAGACCCAATTCTTTCCCTGCACAAGCTGATTTCCCCAAACACTGGCCCTCTACCAATTAACTTTCAAAGGACTGGAAACCCTCTGCTTTTCGGATCCAGTGAAACCATCATCACCTTCCCTTACAGTAAAGGGAAAGCACTGTACAAGCTCAAACATCTATGTCTATTTCAGGTTTGCAGGCTAAGAGATAGTTAAGTTGCACTCCAGACAAAGTTAGGATGTAAACTCTAGGTTTCTTCACCACCAAGGAGCCTGAACATGGGCTGAAGCTTCTTTAACTTCTCCTTCATACAACGAAGTGACAAGCAAACACAGAAACATCTTAGAATACAGGTACGGACAATAATTTTACTAAAGCAGCAAGGAGCAGCAAATCATTCTAATAATAGGAGTCCAGAAAGCCAATCTTGATTAAAAGATCCTTACCGAAAAAGTAAGATTTCAGACATGTGCACTGACATTTAGCACTCCTTTTTAGTGGGTACCTTTAGCTCACAGAACCAGCTTACTCCATTTAAGCTACAACGGCTACGGATGAGTCCCATCCTTTGTTCAAATACAGGATTTGCATTAAATCTTAAGTGCTTTGCTTGTTATGTTTTTCCTCACACACTACTTTTGAGAAGGGCAATAGTGATAAGTATGCAGTGACTGTACCTGCCTGTTACTTCTTAGTCTTCAATATGCAAAATTATATATATATATATATATATATATATATATATATATATATATTTAAGAGTTATCACTGCCTCAAGCCTTCCCATAAGGCTGCTTTCACATTAATCCTTAGCAAGCATTATTCTGTGCAGCTCCAAGAAAACCAACAAAGTTAAACCAGTCTACCCCTGTTGATGCTGGTCCAGACATCCAAAGCAACGGGGTACAACCAAATCACTAAAATTCCTAACAAGCAAAACATAAATCATAATTATTTTACAGCCCAGCATAAGGCAATTTTCTACAAATCTCCTTCCAAAATTCACTTAGCATTTCTAAAGACTTCCAGTAGAAGAAAACCTGAAGCATTTTATATCAGCATCATACATGCAGGCAATAGCAAGGAAACTTTTAGCTTTATTTTCTATTAAGATGCAACCACAGGCTTTCCCACTCCCTTTGAAAACAAACAGCTCTTCTTCATCATCTTAGCTAAAGGTGTATAAAAAAATTACATCCAAAGATTGTTCTGGACAGGCAGGCTTTGAAGAGACTCAAAATAGATTGTTACAGGGTTATTTAATTAAATTCAAATTGACCAGTTCAGAAGATACCAGTCTAACAGGACTAAACAGTGTCACAAGGCATTTCCACAGCAGTGAGACACAAACTATTTAAGTAATGTTCACTCCTCTGCACTGAGGGCACAGTCACTTCCCTCTTGTGTTTTTCCATTACAGTAACCACTTTTAATCTTGTGACTTAGCTAAAGTAACAGCTCTCTCCTCAGACTACTCTTGCCACCCAATACAAGGAACATGTTTGAGAAGAACTTGTGCACTTCAAGAAATGGTGTGAGAAAATAAGACTGAAGAATCCTGGATAACAGTAGAGAAACAGTATCCCATATACAGCCCTATCCACAGCTACCAGACTCAAGAAGTCAGCTATGTTGGGCAGAGTCCAGAGGACAGAAATCTAATGGTGAAAAAGAAAAAAACCTGCAAGTCAGAGCTCAGATAATACTGTTCAAATGCAGACCAGAACTCCTCATCCTTTTGATAGCTTGCATGTTTCCTGCTACCCAGAAGCTGCCGATCAAACCAGAAGAACATGTCACTTTGACCAGCTCTACCACAACAAAATATTGTACCGGAAAGCAGGGCTTGAGTGGTGCTAGGAACAGGTGCTAGGGACAACCTTTAAAAGTTGTCACTGTACTCTGGAATTTGTGTTTTCAGCGAAAAGAAACTCAGCCTGAATCTCTAACCACCAGCCATCACAAGCACAGAGAAAACCTTCAGCGACATGGAATAGTGTGGACCACTGAGGGTGTGACCTCACCACTTCCTCAGAGGCAACTCACCAGCAGCGGTCGCAATTAGCCAACTTAACCTATTGCCATGATTCTCCGTCTCCAAACTCTAACGTTACCCTGTTTCAACTACACTCCCAGGCCAACTGCATGCTATTCATTGGACATTTCTGAAAGTCTCCAAATCAGAAATTAAGCAGGGTGCTGAGTGTCAAGCTGCCTGCCGCTAGCCAGACAGGCAACATCAAGCACAAGAACTAAGTCCCGAATCAAACTACTTCCAGTTACCATATTGTTTCCTGTACTGCTTATAGGATAGCTGACTAACTCATTAGAGATATTCTGGATAAAAAAACAGCACACTGGAGACAAAAGCATAAAAATTTCCAATATATTTCATTTCAAGTCTGCCCACAAATTAGCAAAACACTCCCCTGTCCTCCAGTGATTACAGAGAAAGTTAATTTACTTTTAGTTTTATAATGGGTTTGCCATGGTTAATTCTATTATCACAATATAAGTGTTGAAATCTCTTACAGAACTTAGACTACAAGTTCTTTCTGAACAAGAACTACTTAAGAAGTATTTGTAAAATGTTCTCCTCTATTCTGCTTTTTACTTTTCTTAAGAACATTGCTTCATTTATTCTATACAGCTGAGAATCACTATGGACAAAATCTTCAAACCTGTTCTGTTAAGAAGACAAATAACTCTTCAGCATCATCAGCGGATCCAGTAACTCCTTGAGATCCTATTATGGGAAAATCTCAACTCCACAAGAACAAGGGAAATTCTGTAAGATGCAAAGCACAGTCCACTTACAAGTTCTTGGATCATGCTAGACTGAAAGTAACAGCTATGCACAAAGTCCAATGTGTCTTCTGCACAGCTTGTGTGAACAAAAAAGTCAAAACAGACTACTTTTATTACAGTTCTCCCACTTACCACCATTTAAAATTAACTTCAGTCTTTTGAAGTAGTCTTGAAATCCACTGTCAAATCATGCTTGAAGAGATTAAGCCTTTTAAAGGCTATTATTTCAAAAAACATCTTCTGAGCTCAAGTTCTGGTCTTTCAAGGTCTTGAAAAGTACTGCCACATCTTGGAGCATTTTGGCTGCTCATATCCCATGCACTGGACAAGCAAAATCATGTCATCTGCAAAGACACTGGACCAGAAGGAAACAGTGCCAAGTATATTCACCTATCATGCATATGTCCCAGTAAAATTTGGTATGAAAAGGAGGTAAGAGCTCAAGTCCTTCTGCTCTATTGTTTCACCCATTAGCATAAATAGATCATATTTTATGGAAAAAACTCACTAGACCAGGTGAATACAACCAGAAGACATGACAGCGTTTTTTCTCTGAGAGCAATTTCACATTCTACAATACTTAATAATAATCATCTGATGCAGAAATAGCTTTAAGATCTCCACCTGACCATGAGGATAGGCTGTGGTCTGAATTCTTGCCATGTGGTTCAAAATATCAGCAATTCCCAGCAATATACTTAAGGATTCAGGGACACAGCAAGATAGGGCTATTAGCAGCAGACAGTTCAGTGTGACATCCAGAAACATTTCTACAAGAAAAAGGTATGTGAGCAAAAATCTATATATATGATTCTCTGTTTCCAGAAGAGTCCTTCTAAATGGCCCTGTTCCACCTTGAGCAGAAATAAACACCACTGAGAACCCCCTTATGACTTGTAGGGAAGGAATAAAGTTGCTGCTATGCTTCAATCTGAAGATTTCTGTTTCAGAATTAAGCCGAAGTAATATCAAAAGTACTGAAGACAAAAGAGATAATTCCTTGAGTATACTGCGTATATTGCGTGCAGTGCTTCAGCACATCACTACCAATTTTCTTCACATTATTATCTTTGCTGCATTGTGCAGTGGATTCCTCTTCACAGACTCATTATTCCTTATGGAGCAATGAGATGTACGTCTGGGACTATGCAAGGACTTGTTCAGCCGAAGTATCATACATTCCTCTGGCAAGTTTACAGGACTGTTGGAGTTATGACTAATTTGCATGAAGTTAAATAATTAAGAGCGACTATACTTATCTTTAGCATAAAACCTGTAGCATCCCACTTTCTCCTGTAACAATTACAGCAGGAATACAGCAGGGTCTGTAAACCCATGCCTTGGGGTTTATAAAAAGGACAAGACAATGCTAATATCACGGAGTACAAAAGACACAACATATAGACATGAATTCACCTAGGCAAGAAATAAGTGCAAAACCACATTGGTTTTTGGAGAAGATGCTACGGCAATCTAGTCACAGACTGTCCTCCTCACTGGATGCTAGCTGAAGAGAATGCAGAAAAATCAGCATGGGATTTTCCATGCTGTTGTTTTGGTCACGCTTAATGCTGGTTTGGGGTTCTGACACAGAAAATGTTAAGCTCACAGTGGACAGACAAGGCGCAGCTTCCAGAAGATTGCAGACGTTAGTCTGCGGTTTGAATCTGTTCTGCAGTGAAGGAATCTGAAAGGATAGCTCTGAGGAAACCAGAGTACTGAATATCACCTGCCAGACAGAGAGGGGAAGAGAGAGAGAAATGGGGACAGAAAGAAATGAAAGCAACAGAGAGAAAAGGGGGAGCGCAAGCGACAAAAAGAGAGTGAGAGCAAGACACAGAAAACGAGAGAGTGAAAAAGTGAGAGAAAGGAAGCAGGAGCGAAAGAGAGGGAGCGTGAGCAAGAGAGAATGAATGAGCAGGACAAACAAAAAGGGAGAGATAGAGAGAAAGGCAAGAAGAGGAAACAAGAGAAAGTGAGAGGGAGGGAGAGAGAAAAGGAGAGAGAGGCATGGAGAGAAAAGAAGAATGATAGGGAGAGAGAGAAAGAAAGAAATGGGAAGAGGGAGAGAGAGGAAGGGAGAGAGAAAAAAAAGAGGAAGAAAGCGACAGGGAGAAAGAAAGAGACAAAATGAGAGCAAGAGTGGGGGGGACAGAGAGCTAAGAAATAGGGAGAGAGAGAGAGCCAGAGAGAAAGAAAGGGAAACTAAAACAGATGAGGGAAGAGTGAGAAAACCAGACAAACACAAATAAACATATATGGGGAGAAAGGAGAGAGAAGGCGAGGGAGAGAGGGTGAGAAAGGGGGAGAGAGAGAGAGCACAATAAAAAGAAAGGGGGGAGAGAGAAAGGGGGGGAGAGAGAGAGAGAGAAAGGGGGGGGAGAGAGAGAGAGAAAGGGGGGGAGAGAGAGAGAAAGGGGGGGAGAGAGAGAGAAAGGGGGGAGAGAGAGAGAAAGGGGGGAGAGAGAGAGAAAGGGGGGAGAGAGAGAGAAAGGGGGGAGAGAGAGAGAAAGGGGGGAGAGAGAGAGAAAGGGGGGAGAGAGAGAGAAAGGGGGGGAGAGAGAGAGAAAGGGGGGGAGAGAGAGAGAAAGGGGGGAGAGAGAGAGAAAGGGGGGAGAGAGAGAGAAAGGGGGGAGAGAGAGAGAAAGGGGGGAGAGAGAGAGAAAGGGGGGAGAGAGAGAGAAAGGGGGGAGAGAGAGAGAAAGGGGGGAGAGAGAGAGAAAGGGGGGAGAGAGAGAGAAAGGGGGGAGAGAGAGAGAGAAAGGGGGGAGAGAGAGAGAAAGGGGGGAGAGAGAGAGAAAGGGGGGGAGAGAGAGAGAAAGGGGGGGGAGAGAGAGAGAAAGGGGGGGGAGAGAGAGAAAGGGGGGAGAGAGAGAAAGGGGGGAGAGAGAGAAAGGGGGGAGAGAGAGAAAGGGGGGAGAGAGAGAAAGGGGGGAGAGAGAGAAAGGGGGGAGAGAGAGAGAGAAGGGGGAGAGAGAGAGAGAAGGGGGAGAGAGAGAGAGAAAGGGGGGAGAGGGAAGGGGGAGAGAGGGAAGGGGAGGGAGCGAGCAAGAAAGGGGGGAGATGCAGAGCGAGAAGGGAGGAGAGTGAGTGTAGGTGAGGGAACGAGCAAGAAAAGGGAAATGGGGGAAAGAGATGAGAGAGAGAGAGGGAGATGGAGGTAGGGGGGCTGAGGGTATCCTGAGAGTGACGAGGGGAGCAAGAAGTGAGGGGAGCGAGAGACAAGGGGAGCAAGAGAAAGAGAGAGATGTGGGAATGAAAAAGTTGGAGGAGAGAGAAAGAGGAATATATAGAGGGGGACAGAAAGACTGGTAAAGAGAGAGTTAACAAGCTAGAGGGAGAGAGAAAGAGAGAGCTAGAGAGATAGAGCAAGCGGGTGGGAGAGAGAAAGAGAGAGTGCATGCAAGAGACTGGATTAGAGAGAGAGAGAGAGACCAGGCTGGAGAGAGGGAAAGGGGAGAGAAAGAGGAATAGGGGAGGGATCTGGGAGGGAAACAGCAAGAGGGAGGGAGGAAAAGAAGGTGAGAGAGCAAGGAAGGAAAAGAGTGTGAGGGGGAAAAGAGGAAGGGCATGAGAGAAATAGCAAGAGTATGAGGGAAGGAGCGACAGGGAGGGAAAAAGTGAGAGGGAGGGAGGGAAAGTGAATGCAGGGGAGTGAAAGAGAGCATGTGTGTGGGATAGGGAGAATGCATGCACCAGGAAGAGTCTGATGAAGGGAAAGAGCAAGGGAAAGAGAGGGAAAGAGAGGGAGATAAAGAGAATGAGTACACAATGGAAAGAGTGAGCACAAAAGAGAGTGAGTACACAAGAGGGAAAGGGTGTGAGAGGGAACAAGGGAGCACAAAGGGAAAGAGAGAGCTCAAGTGTGATGGAAGGAAAGAGCATGAAGGAGGGAAAGAGAGTGTGGGAAGGAGAGAGTGGGCATGCAAGAAAGAAAGATCACATAAGGGAAAGAGACCAGTGAGAGAAAGAGCACAAGGGAAGAAAGAATGCAAGAGGGGAAGAGTGAGCATAACAGAAGAAGGGGGGGTGGAGAAAGTGCAAGGGGAGAAAAGAGAGCCCAGAGAAAAGAAAGAGTGTAAGAGAGGAAAAGAGCACGAGGAGAAGGAAAGAGCGAGACTGAAACTGAAAGAGAGAATGAAACAAAGAGAAGGAGAAAGAGAGCAAGACAGAGACAGAGGGAAAGAGCGATAGGGAAAGAGAACAAGAATGTGAGGGAAAGAACGAGAAGTAAAGACAGTGAGCAAAAGGGAAAGAGACAGGAAAAAACAGTGAGAGAGAAAGAGAGCAAGTGAGAAGGAAAATAGTGAAAGGGAAAGAAAGCGAGCAAGAAGGACGAAGAGAGGGAAACAAAGCGAGAGGCAGAGAGGGAGAAGGAAACTTGCTTTCTTTGAGCAAGGAAGTGAGCAAGAGACAGCAAGCAAGAGAAAAAGGGAGCTAGTGAGAAGAAAAGAGAATGAGTGAGAGAGCAGGAGAGGCAGAAGGAGGGAATGAGAGGGAAGGAGTGAACAAAAGGGAAAGATGGAGCGAGAGGCAAGACAGCAAGAGGTAAAGCGATTGAGAGGGAAGAGAGCAAGAGGCAGAGGGGAAGGAAAGAGTGGAAGGAGGAAAGAGAGCAAGCAACAGGAAAAGGGAGTGGGAAAGAAAGCTAGCAGGACTGAAGACAGCAAGAGAGAGGGGAAGAAAGGTACATGGGAGAAGAAGAGCAAGACAGACATAGACATAAAGAGGGAAAGAGGTAGAGGGAAAGAGAATCACAGAATGACAGAATGGTTGAGGTTGGAAGGGACCTCTGGAGATCATGCAGTCCAGCCCCCCCGTTCAAGCAAGGTCAGCTACAGCTGGTTGCCCAGGACCCTGTCCAGATGGCCTTTGAATATCTCCAAGAATGAAGACTCTACAACCTCTCCGGGCAACTTGTTCCAGTGCTCCATCACCTTCACAGTAAAAAAGTTTTTCCTTAGGTTCAGACAGACCTTCCTGTGTTTCATTTTGTGCCCATTGCTTCGTCCTGTCACTGGGTACCACTGAAAAAAAGTCCAGCTCCATCTTCTTTACATCCTCCCTTCAGATACTAATACACATTGATAAGACCCCCTGAGCCTTCTCTTCTCCAAGCTGAATAGTCCCAGCTCTCTCAGCCTCTCATGATATGACAGATGCTCCAGTCCCTTAATTGCCACTGTAGCCCTTCACCAGACTTGCTCCAGTATGTCCACCTCTCTCTTGTGCTGGGAAGCCCAGAACTAGATGCAGCACCCAAGTTGTAGCCTCACCATGCTGAGTAGAGGGGAAGGGTCACCTTCCTCAAACTGCTGGCAATGCTCTTTCTGATGCAGTCCAGGATGCTGTCGGCCTTCTTTGCCACAAGAGTGCATCGCTGGCTCATGGCCAACTTGTTGTCCACCACAACCCCCAGGGCCTTCGCAGAACTGCTGGTCAGCCCTCAGCCTGTACTGGTGCATGGGATTACTCCTCCCCAGGTGCAGGACTCTGCAATTCCCTTCATTGAACTTCATGATGTTCCTCTCTGCCCATCCCTCTGGCCTGTTGCGGTCCTTCTGAATGGCAGCACAGCCCACTGGTGTATCAGACACTCCTCCCAGTTTTGTGTCATCTGCAAACTTGCTTAGGGTATATTTTGTCCTATCATGCAGCTCATTAATGAAGATGTTAAACAGGACTGAACCCAGCACTGACCCCTGGGGTACACTGCTAGTTACCGGCCTCCAACTAGACTTTGTGCCACTGATCACAACCCTCTGAGCTCTGCCGTCCAGCCAGCTTTCAGTCCACCTCACTGTTTGCTCCTCTTGCCCATACTTCCTCAGCTTGCCTAGGAGGATGTTAGGGGAGACGGTGTTGAAAGCCTTACTGAAGTCAAGGTAGACAATATCCACTGCTCTCCCCTCACCTACCCAGACAGTCATTCCATCGTGGAAGGCTATCAGGTTCGTTAAGTATGACTTCCTCTTCATGAATCCATGCTGACTACTCCCGATCACCTTCTTGTCCTCCATATGACTGGAAATAGTATCCAGGATTAGCTGCTCCATCACCTTTCCCAGGATTGAGGTGAGGCTGACCAGCCTGTAGTTCCCTGGGACCTCCTTCTTGCCCTATTAAACTATGAGGAAAAGAGAGCATTTGAGAAGGAAAGAGAGGCACACAGAAAGCAAGCAAGAGCAAGCAAGAAGGGAAAAGAGGCTGAGGAAAAGAGAGCAAGAGGGTAACAGAGCGAGTGAGAGAGAAAGAAAGGCAGAAGGAAAGAGAGAAAGTGAGATGGAGAGAGTGTGCATCAAATACAGAAAGGCAGAGGCAAAGAGAGGCAGCAAGACAGGGAGTGAATGTGATGGTAGGAGAGGCACAGGGAAACTGAGTGAAAGGGAAAGAGAGCAAGAAAGTGGGAAAGAAAGCTAGGAAGGGAAAGAGGTAGAGGCAAAGAGAGGCAGAGGGAGAGACAGTGAAAGGGAAAGGGATGGAGAGAGGAAGAGAGCAAGCAAGAGACAGGCAGGGGGAAAGAGAGACAGAGGGAAAGGGAGTGAGAGGAATAGTCAGCAAGGGAGACAGAGAGCAAGGGGAAAAGTAGAAGCAGGAGAGAGACCAAGAGTAAGAGGGAAAGACAGAAAGTGGGAAACAGAGACAGATGGAAAGAGGAAAATTAAGAAGGAAAGAGAGCGAGCAGAAAAGCAAATAAACCAGAGAGGTGAAAAAAAGTGACAAAAAGAGATAAAGAGAGTGAGCCAGAGGGGAAGAGTGAGAGGGAAAGAGAGGCAGATGGAAAGAGTTATTGAGAGGGAGAGTGTGTGTGACAGGGCAGAGAGACAGCAGGAAGAAAAGAGGGAAGGATGAAAGCAAGAGGGAAATAGAGTGAAAAGACAGAAAGCAAGAGGGAGAGAGAGGTACAGGGAAAGAGAGCAAGAAGGAAATACCAACAGAAGGAAAGACACCAGCTGAGAGGAAAGACAGCAAGCAAGGCTAAGAGGCAGAGGCAAAGAGAGGCAGAGGGAAAGCGTTTGAGAGAGAAAGAGAGCAACAAAAAACAGAGAAGCAGGGAAAAGGAGAGCAAGTGAAAGAGAAGGATTGAGTGGGAAAGACATGGAGCGAGAGGGAAAGGGCACGCAAGGGGGAAGGAGTGAGGTAGAAGGAAAGAGAGTGAGTATGAGGGAAAGGGAGCAAGACAGAGAGCAAGTGAGAAGGAAAGAGAGGCTGAAGGAAAGAGTGAGAGGAAAAGATAGGCAGAGTGAAAGAGAGCAAGGAAAAGGGAAAGAGTGACTGAAAAAGGAGCATGTAGTAGACTGAGTGAGAGGCAGGGAGAGGGAAAGAAAGCAAGTGAGAAAGTAATGGAGAGGGAAAGAGCAAATGGAAAAGAGTGAGAGGGAAAGAAATGCAAAGGTAAGAGAGGAAGTGAGAGGGAAAGATCGAGCAGCAGGCAAGGAGAGGCAGAGGGAAAGAGTGAGAGAGGGAGAGTGTCAGAGTGACAGCGAAAGAGAGAAAGAGGAAGGGGAAAAGAGTAAGCAAGTGGGAAAGAAGGAGAGTGAGGGGCAAGGAAAAGTAAAGGGAAAGAGCAAGTGAGAGGAGAAGACAGTAAGAGAGAAAGAGAGAGGAAGGGGAAAAGAGTAAGCAAGTGGGAAAGAAGGAGAATGAGGGGCAAGGAAAAGTAAAGGGAAAGAACAAGTGAGACGAGAAGACAGTAAGAGGGAAAGTGCTCAAGAGGAGGGTGGGAAAGAGAGCAAACAAAAAAGGAACAAGAAAGAGGGAAAGACATCAAGAGGGAGAGAAAGACAAAGGGAAAGAGAACAACTGAGAGGGAAAAAGCCAGACAGAAAGAGTGATAGTGAAGGAGACAGAGGGAAAGAGAAGGAAAGACAAGGAAAGGGAAAGAGTGGGAGGCAAAGACAGCAAGCAATAGAGAAAGGGAAAATGACAGACAAAGAGAGACAGAGGGAAAGAGTGAGCAAGAGGATGAGAGAGAGCAAGAGGGAAAGAGAGAGTGAAGATAAAGTGAGAGGGAAAGAGCATGAGAGAAGGATAGAGAGGAAGCGAGAGGGAAAGAGAGAGGGAAAGGGAGCAAGTGAAAGAGCAAGGGAGGTATGAAAGTGAAAGAGTTTCCCTCTTGCATGCAAGAGGGGAAGCAGGGAAGAGGGGGAAAGCACATTTGAGAGAAACAGAGGGAAGAGGGGAAGCATAAGAGAGGAAAGATAGCAAATGAGAAGGAAAGAGTGAGCAGGAGAGGAAAAGAGAGAGAGAGGGAGAGGGATGGAAAGCATGACAGAGAGATGGAAAGTGTATGAGAGAGAGGGAAAGCACCTGCCAGGGAGAGGGAAAGAGCATGCATAAGAGAGGGAAAGCACACACAAGGAGTGAAAACTGTGCCTGAGATAAAGTATGTCAGAAAAAGAAATGGAAAGTTCTAGAGATCAAGAAAGAGAGAAGGAGCAAGAGAAAAGAAAAGAGAGAGGGAAACATATAACAGAGAGGTAAAGCATGTGAGAGAGGGAGAAAGCACATGCAAGGGAGAGGGAAAGCATGTGGGAGAGGGCAAGAGCACATGAGAGAAACCACGCAAGAAAGCACAAGAGAAGGAAAGTGTGCGAGAACAAGAAAGCTCATATGCAAGAGAAGGAAAGTGCGAACAAGGGGGAAAGAGCGCACAAGAGAGAAAGTGCATGTGAGAAAGAGGGAGGGAAAAGGAGAGAGCCAGAAGAAAAGAGCAAGAAACCAAGAGGGAAATAGTGAGAGACAGAAAGAGTATGCAAAGAAGGAAAGCACAGGAACTGTAAAGCACACAAGAGAGAGGGAAAGAGTGCATGAGCAAAGAACAGAGTGCATGAGAGGGGGGGAAGAGCATGCAAGAGACAGAAAAGCACATATGATAGAGGGGGAAAGCCTGCAACAGAGAGAGGGAAAGCATGCAGTAAGAAAAAGCAAGAGAGAGAAAAAGTGCATGCAAGAAGGGGAAAGCATGTGCATAAGGAAAGCACGCAAGAGAAGTAAAACACTCATGAGAGTGAGAGAAAAGGCAGAGAGAGGAAAAGCACATGGGAGAGAAGGAAAGCATGCAAGAGACAGGGAAAGTGCACGCAAGAGGGAGAGGGAAAGCACATGGGGGGGATGGAAAGCATGCATGAGAGAGCAAGGGAAAGTGCACAGGAGAGAGGTAGGGACAGTAAGAGAAAAAGTGTACAAGAGAGAAGGAAAATGCATGCAAAGTGGAGAGGGAGAGTGTGCAAGAGAGACAAGATGTGCATGCACAAGAGGAAAAGAACATGTGAGAGGGGGAAAGCACTAGAGAGAAAGGGGGAGAGAGAGGGACGGACAGAGTGCAAGAGAGACAGGGCATGAGAGAGAAGGAAAGAATGTGAGAGAAAGAGAGACAGAGAGGTAAAGAGTGTAAGAGATCGAAAACGTGCACAGGAGAGAGAAAGCACGTAAAAGAGGTTCAAGAGACCACAAAAGGGAAAGAACGAGAGAGAGAGAGCAAGAGTGAGCACAAGAGGGAAAGCGCAAGTGAGAGGGGGAAGAGCAAGGGAGAGGGAAAAAGCACACAAGAAAGAGGGTAACTTGTGCCAGAGAGGGAAAGCACCTCTGAAAGAGAGAGAAGGAGGGAAAGCACGTGAGAGAAAGGAAAAGCGTGCAAGAGAGTAAGGAAAGAACGAGCAAGAGAAAATGATATCATGAGAGGGAAAGCACATAGGCAAGAGTGAGGGAAAGCATGTGCTCAAGAAAAGGGATGTGTGAGAGTGAGAGGGAAAGCATGCAAGTAAGAGGAAAAGCATGCATGAGAGAAAGTGCACGAGACAGGGAATGGGCACCTGAGAAAGAAAGCATGAGGCAGGGAGTGCGCAGGAGAGACGGGACAGTGCACTAAAGAGAGAGAGAAAGTGCAAGAGAGGAGGAGACCATATGTGCATGAGAGAGGGAAACTGTGCAAGACAGGGAAAGTGAGAGAGAGAGGGAGAAAGAGGGAAAGTGTGTCCACAAGAAAGGGGGGAAACATGAATGAAAGAGAGAATGCTTGAGATAGTGAAAAAGAGGGAAGAAGCGAGATGGGAGTGGTGGGGAAGCATATCACATATGAGAGAGGGAAAGCACGAGAGAGAGAGAGAAAGGGCATGATAGAGAGAGACACATGACATGACAGAGGCAGAGGGAAATCACGCACAAGAGAAAAAGGGAAAGTAAATACAAGAGAAAGAGGTACAGCAACGTGCAAGAGAGAGAGAGGGAGTACACCAGAAAGGCAGGGAAAGTGCACGTGAGAGAGGGAAAGTTTAACAGAAAGAGAGGGAAAGTGTGTCAGCAAGAGAAAGGGAAATGATGACAGTAAGAGAAGGAGAGGGAAAGAGAATGCGAGGGAAAATGTGCAAGACAAAGGGAAAGCATGTGAGACAGGGGAAGGAGAGAGAAATAGAGAGGGAAGGCGTGTCAGAGAGAGGGAAAGTGCAAGAGGAAAAGCATGAGACAGCAAGTACCAAAGAGTGCAAGAGAGAGGGAAAGAGCATGCGAGAGAAAGGGAAAGTAGACATGAGAGAGAGGGAAAGCTTGCAAAAGAAAGGGAAACAGCACACAAGAGAAGGAAGGAGCCAGTGAGGGAAAACATGAATGAGACAGAAAGGGAAAGTATGTGTGAGAGAAGGAAAGCATGAGAGAGGAAGAGATAGCATGAGCAAGGAAGAGAGGAAAATCACAAGACAGAGGGAAAGCCCCTGAGAGAGCAAGAGCGTGAAAGCACACATGCAAGAAGGGTAAAACTCTAGAATGCAATAAGGAAGGAAAGAGCGAGAGAGCAAAAGGAAAAGAGGGAGAGAGAGGGAAAGCTTGTGAGAGAGAGTGTGGAAAAGCATGCAAAAGAGCAAGTATGTGTGAGGGAAAGAGGGAGAGCTCAAGCGATCATGAAAGAAGGAAAGAGCGAGAGAGAAAGGGAAGAGAGCTAGAAGGAATGAGTGAGAGGGAAATAGTGAGAGAGAGAGAGAAACCACCTGATAGAGGGAAACTGCAAGAGAGAGAAATGCGCGAGAGAAAGGGAAAGTGCAGGAGAGCAAGAGGGAAAGCATGTGTGAGAAAATAGCTGCTAGAGGGAGAAGGGAAGGAGAGAAAGCAGGAGAGGGAGAGAAAGTGTATATAAAAGAGAAAGCACACAAGACAGGAAGCACATGAGAGGGGAAAGAACAAGAGAGAGAGAAAAGCTTGCAAGAGAAAGCACGAGCAAATAAGAGCAAAAGCACTCGAGAGAGAGAAAGCATGTGCAGGAGGGAGGGAAAGTGTGCATGAGAGAGAGGAAAGGAACACAGAAGAGGAAAAGCACAAGGAGGGGCGAAGCACACTCGCAAGAGAGGGAAAACACACCTGAGAGAGAAAAGTAAAGCCTGACAGAAAGCCCAAGAGAGGGAAAATGCATGTAGTAGAGAGGGAAGTGCATGCAAGAGCAGAAAACCATGTGTAAGAAAGACAGCACATGCAAATGTGAGAGAGAAAGCATGACTGTAGGACAGCATGAGCATGAGACAGAGGGAAAGTCCAAGAGGGAAAAAGGGAGAGCAAGAGAGTGAGAGGAAACAACAGGGAGAGCAAAGAGGGAAACAGTGCATAACAGAGGGAAAGTGAGAGGGAGAGATGGAAAGGGCAGATGAGGCAGGGAGAGCAAATGAAAAAGTGGGAAAGAGCAGGTGAGACAGAAAGACAGAGCGCATCAGGGAGAGAAAGCCCTGGCAACAGGGAGGGGAAAGCATGGTCACAAAAGGGAAACAGTGTGCCTGACTGGGAGGAGGAGTGTGAGAGAGAGGGAAAGCACATGAGAGAAAGTACGTGTGAGAGAAAGATCAAGAGACAGAGCGTGCACAAGAGAGTGAGAGAGAGAGGAGAAGCATGGAAGAGAAGGAAAGTGCACACAGGAGGGAAAGAGCACACGAGAAAAAGAGGGAAAGCACACAAGAGAGACAAAAAGGGAAATTCAAGAGGTCAAAAAGAGGGACTGAGCAAGACATAAGAAGTGGGAGAGAGAGCATGAAACAGAGAGAAAAGGAAACAGAATGGGAGGGAGAAAGAAAATGTGCAAGACAGCAAAAATGCATGTGAAATCATTCAAGAGAGAGGGAAAACACATGCAAGGGAAAAGGAGGGCTCAAGAGATTCAAGAAAGAGGTAAAGAACCAGAAAGAAGAAATAGAGGGCAGTGAGCAAGAAGTGAGAGGGAAAGACTGAGAAAAGAGAGAGAAAGCATGACAATGGGGGAAGTGCATGAGAGAGACAGCAAGTGCAAGAGAGATAGCAAAAGCCCCCACCACCAAGAGAGGAAAACTGCATGACGCAGAGAAGGAAAACACACATTACCAAAAAAGGAGAAGCATGCACGAGATGTACAGAAAGCATCAGAGAAAACACAAGGGAAAGAAAGCCCAAGATAGAAAGAGCAAGCACGCAAGAGGGGGGAAAGTTCACAAGAGAGAGGCAGAAAGGAGGAGAGCGGGCTAGGGAGAAAAGCACATGGGAAAGCATGAGCAAGTGAGAGAAAAACTGCATGAGAGAGGGAAAGAACGCAAGAGAAAGAAAGCACAGAGAGAGATAGAAAGAGTGCGCACGATGGAAGGAATGAAGGGGAGAGAAGGAAAGGGCGAGTGAGAGAGGAAAGGGGCACATACAACACAGACAAAAAGACCACGTGAGAGGGAGAGAGAGAGAGAAACCAGAGAAAGAGAGGGAATGTGTGTGACAGGGAAAGAACAAAACAGAGAGGAGGAAAACACAGAGAAACAGAGGGAAAACAAGTCAGTAGGAAGGTGATGGAAAGGAGAAGAGGGAGAGGAAAAGTGAGAAAAACTGAGTGGTAAACAGCATGAGAAAGAGGAAAAGAGGGTTGTGAGAAAGCGGGAGGAGGCATGCAAGAAAGGGGCAAAAAACAGAGAGGGAAAGGGTAAGAGAGAAAGCATATGCAAGAAAGAGAGAGGAAGCCTGAGGGACCAGGAAAGACAGAAAGACCAAGAGAGAAGTGAAAGACTGTGAGGAAATGAGCAAGAGACTGAGAGGGAAAGAGCAAGAAAGCAAGAGGGAAACAGTGTGACATACAGGGAAAGCATGAGAGAGAGGAGGAAAGCATGTGACAGAGAGGAAATGCAACAATGAGACAGAGAGGAAGACTGTGTGTGAGATATAGGGAAAATGCATGCAAGAGAGGCAAAGTGCACAAAAGAAACAACAAGAGAGAAAGCGTGAGAGAGGAAAAGGGCGCACAGGAGAGAAAGCAAATGAGAGAGGGAAAGCCCACATGCAACAGAGAGGGAAAGCATGCATGTGAGAGAAAAGCGTGCAATAGAGAGAAAGCACGAGAAAGAGAGAAGGTGGCAAGAGAGAGCATGAGAAATGGAAAGTGCATGCAAGAGAGGGAAAGCACATGCTAGACAGGGAAAATGCCTGGGAGAGGGAATCAGTGTGAGAGAGGGCGAAAGCACACAGGAGGGAAGAAAAGAGCATGACAGAGAAAGAGCATCAAAAAGGGAAGGAAAGAGCATGCAAGAGAAAGGGAAAGCACTTGAAACACAATACACAAGAGAAAAGGTGTGTGTGTGAGAGAGAGAGAGGGGGAAAGTGCATGCACGAGAGAGGGAGGGCTCAAGAGATTCAAGAAAGAAGAAGCAACAGCAAAGCAAGAGAGCAGGAGGGAAAGCATGCAAGAGAGACAGAGAAAGCGCTGCCACAGAGAGAGGGAATTCTCCTGATACAGAGGAGGAAAATACACAAGACAGGGGAAGTGTGCAGAGATACAGACACAAAGCATGTGAGGGCAGGAAAGTAGGCAAGACAAGGCATGAGAGAGAGAAAGCCTGAGACTGAAGGAAAGAGCAGGCAAGAAAGGGACAGTTTCGGGGGGAAAGCACAAATGAAGAAGAAGAAAACTGCATGGGAGAGAGGGGGAAAGCGTGCAAGAGAGACAAAAAATGCATGAGAGAAATGGAAAGAGTACGCAAGGGAGGGGAGGAGCAAGAGGGAGAGAGGGAAAGGGCAGAGATGGCAGACAAAAAGCCCACACGGGAGAAGGGGCGGGGAGTGTGTGACAGAGGGAAAGAACAAAAGGGAGAGAAAAGGACATAAAGAAACAGAGGGAAAACAAGTCATTAGGAGAGTGATGGGAAGGAGGAAAGCGAGAGGAAAAGTGAGAAAAACTGAGTGGGAAACAGCATGAGAGAGAGGAAAAGAAGGTTATGAGAGAGGGGGAAGGATATGCAAGAGAGAGGGAAGGGACAAAAGAGAGGGAAAGGGCAAGAGAGGAAACGCATGTAAGAGAGAGATCAGGAAAGACAGAAAGATCAAGACAGAAATGTGAGACCATGAAGGAAATGAGCAAGAGAGTGCGAAGGAAAGAGCAAGAGAGAAATTGCATGACACACAGGGAAAGCATGAGAGAGAGAAGGAAAGCATGTGACAGACAAGAAAAGTAATCATAAAACAGAGAGGAAAAGCACGTGTGAGACGGAAGAAAATGCTTGCAAAAGAGAGGGAAAGAGCACAAATTAAAGAACAGAGAGAAAGCCCAAGAAGGAGAGAGGGAAAGAGTGCACACGAGAGAGACGCGTGCAAGAGAGAGAAAGCGCAAGAAAGTAAGAGGAAAAGCGTATGAGAGAGAGGAGAAGAGGGTGAGAGAAAGAGCATGAGAAAGGGAAAGTGCGCATGAGAGATGGAAAACACATGCAAGACAGGGAAAATGCCTGGGAGAGGGGGAAGGCACACACAAGAGAAGGAAAGTACATGACAGAGAGAAAGAGCATGAGAAAAGTAAAAAAAAAAAGCACAAGAAAGGGAAAGAATGCATGTGAGAGAAAGGGAAAGCATTTAAAGGAGGGAAAGTATGCAAGAGAAAACGTGTGAGAGTGACAGTGTGAAAGTATGTGCGCAGGAAAGGGAGGGCTCGAGAGATTCAAGAAAGAGGGAAGGAGCAGAAGAGCAAGAGGCAATGAGCAAGAGAATGAGATGGAGAGCGCGCAAGAGTGAGACGGGAAAAACCCCCACCACCTAGAGATGGAAAATGCAAGACAGAGATAAGGAAAACATACATAAGAAAGATAGGAGAGGCATGCATGAGGTGCAGAGACAGAGTGTGAGAGAGGGAAACCATGCGAGAGAAGGCACGAGATAGAGACAGAAGGAAGGACATGCAAGAGGGAAAGAAATGGAAGAGGAGAGGGAGAAGTGTACAACAGAGAGCAGAAGTGAGGAAAATGAAAACTGCATGGGAGAGAGAGAGAAAGCACGTGAGAGAGACAAAAAGCGCATGAGAGAGATGCAAAGAGTACACAAGAGAGGGGAAGAGCAAGAGGGAGAGAGGAAAAGTGCAGAGACAAAACAGAAAAAAGGACCATATGCAAAAGAGAGAAAGTGAGAGAAACATGAGAGAGAAAGGGAAAGTGTGTGACACAGAGAGAGCACAAGAAAAAAAGGGAGAAAAATAGAGAAACAGGGAGAACAAGTCAGCAGGGGAATGATGGAAAGGAGAAGAGGGAGAGAGAAAGTTTGAGACAGCAAGTGGGAAGGAGTGTTAAAGAGAGGAAAGGGCACTGTGAGGGAGGCAGAAAGGGCAAGAGAAAAAGTGCATGCAGTAAAGAGATGGGAAGCCCAAAAGATCAGGAGAGATGGAAAGAGCAAGAGAGAAAGCATGAGATGGAAGGAGCACGTGAGAGGGGGAAAATTCAAGGGAGAGGAAGAGTGGGAGAAAAACCGCATGAGAGAGAGAGGGAATACATGAGAGAGGGACAAAAAGTGCATGAGAGAGATGGAAGGAGTGTGCAAGAAAGGGGAAGAGGGAGAGGGAGAGCAGAAAAGAGCACAGAGAAGAGATAAAAAGCCCACATGCAAGAAAGAGAGAGAGAGAAAACATGAGAGAGGAGAGTGTGACACAGAGGGAGGGAAAGAACAAAAGAGAGGGAGATAAAGAGTGAGAGAAACAGGGAGAAAACAAGTCAGCAGGAGAGTGATGGAAAGCATCAGAGGGAGAGGAAAAGTGCAAGAAAGCCAGTGGGAAGGAGCACTAGAGAGAGGGAAACAGGGCACACCAGAGAGAGGGAAAGGGAGAGAAGGAAAGGGTACACCACAGAGATGGACAGGGGAAGAGAGGAAGTGCATGCAAGACAAAGAGGGGAAGACAAAGGAGATCAGGAAAGACAGAGAGACCAAGAGAGAAACAGCGTGACACACAGGGAAAGCATGAGACAGAAGAAAAGCCTGCAATAGAAAGGAAAAGCATGCATGAGACAGAGAGGAAAAACACGTGTGAGAGGGAGAGCGCACAAAAGGAAGTATGAGAGAAAGTCCAAGAAAGAGAAAAGCAAACAATAGAGGGAAAGCCCGTGTGCAACAGAGAGTGCATGTGAGAGAGAGGCAGGCAAGAGAGAGAAAGCATGAGCAAGTAAGAGAGAAAGTGCATGAGAGGGAGAGGAGAAGAGGGTGACAGAGAGAGTGTGAGAAAGAGAAAGTAGGCATGAGAGAGGGAAAGCACATGTAAGACAGCGAAAAGGCCCGAGTGAGGGAAAGCACATTGGAGGGAACGAAAGAGCACAAGAAAGGGAAAGCACACATGCGAGAGAAAGAGAAGCATCTAAAAGCGAAAAAATACACAAGAGAAAATGGGTGTAAGAAAGAGGGAAAGAGAGAGAGAGGGAGGGAAAATACATGCACGATAGTGGGAGCGCTCAAGAGATTTAAGAAAGAGAAAAGGAAGAGAGCAAGAGGGAATAAGCTGTAAAGCACGCGTGACAGAGACAGGAAAAGTCCCAGCCACACAGAAGGGGAAAACACCTAATACAAAGAAGGAAAACACACATGAGAAATGAGCGAGAGAATGAGAGGGAAAGCACATGAGAGACAGGAAAAACCCCCATCACAAGAGAGGGAAATTGCCCAACACAGAGAAGGAAAACACATGCACACACACACAGAAGGATGCATGAGATGCATGTGAGAGAGGGAAAATGTGCAAGAGAAGACATGACTGAGAGAAAGCTCAAGACAAAAGGAAGGAGCAGGCAAAAGGGGGACAGCTGAGGTAGGAGCGAGCACATTAGAGAAAGTACAAGTGAAGAAGAGGAGAACTGCGTGGGAGACAGAGGGAAAGCACGCAGGAGAGACAAAAAGTGCACAAAGGAGATGGAAGGAGTACACAAGGGAGGGGAGGAGCGAGAGGGAGACAGGGAAAGGGCAGAGATGACAGACAAAAAGCCCACATGCCAGAGAGAGAAAGGAAACATAAAAGAGAGAAAGTGTTTGATACAACGAGAGGGAAAGAACAAAAGAGAGAGAAAAGGACAGAGAGAAACAGAGGGAAATCAAATCAGTAGGAAAGGAGAAGAGGGAAAGCGCAAGACAGCAAGTGGGTAGAAGCATTAGAGGTAATGGGCACACGAGAGAAAGAGCATGCAAAAAAGAGACAGGAAGCCCAAGAGATCAGGAAAGGTGGAAAGAGCAAGAGAGAAAGCCTGAGATAGCAGGAAGGAGCATGCAAGAGCCAGACAGTTTGAAAGAGGGAGAGAGCAAGAGGGAAACAGCATGACAGCAAACAACAGAAACCACAGGAGAGAGAAAGCCCAAGAAACAGGGAAAGAGTGAGCAGGGGAGGGACAATGAATAAGAAGGGGAAAGGTAGCATGCAACAGAGAGAGAGGGAGCGAGAGAAAGAGAGGGACATGTAAAAGAGAAAGCACAAGCAGACAAGAGGAAAAGTGCACAACAGAGGGAAGGAGCATGGGAGTGAGAGGAAAAGGGTGTGAGAGCAGGAGGGAAGAGCATGAGAGAAAGGGAAATTGCACAGGAGAGAGAGAGAGAGAGAGAGAGAGAGAAGCATGCAGAGAGAGAAAGCATGAGCAAGTCAGAGGGAAAGCACGTGGGACAGAAAGAAAGTACACATTAGACAGGCAAAATGCCTGAGAGAGGGAAAGAGCATGAGAGACAGGAGAAGTAGCATGACACAGACAGAAAGAGCTTGAGAAAGGGAAAGTATGTGTGAAAGTGTGCAAGAAAAAAATGTGTGCAAGAGAGGGCAAGTGCATGCATGAGAGAGGGAGAGCTTAAGAGGTTCAAGAAAGAGGGAAAGTGAAAGACAGCAAGTGGGAAAGAGTGCAACAGAAAGGGGAAACACACATGAGACAGTTGGGAAATGCATGCAAAAGATGGACAGAGAAGCTGTGTGAGAGAGGGAAAGGGTGTGAGAGAAATCACGAGAGAGAAGGCCTGAGAGAGAGAAGGAAGAACACGCAGGAGGGGGAGAGTTCATGAGAGAGAAGGAAAGCTCACAGACATGCGAGGAGGGAAGAACAAGAGAAAGAGAGAAAAGTGAACAAGAGGGAGAACACACAAGTAAGTAGGAGGGAAAGCATACAAGAGAGACAGGAGGCGCACAAGAGAGAGGGAAAGAGCAAGCGAGAGAGGGAAAGAGCCCATGCAACACAGACAAAAGCCTGCATGAAAGAGAGCAAGGGAAACATGAAGGAGAAAGGGAGAGCATGTGAGACAGAGATACGGAGAGTACGTGAGAGGGAAAGGGAAAGCACGTGAGACAAAGAGGGAAAGAATGGGAGAGGAAAGAGAACAAGGGGGAACGCACATCAGCAAAAGAGTGGTGGAAAGCATCAGAGGGAGAGAGAAAGTGCAAGACAGTGGAAAAGAGCGTGAGAGAGAGAAAGCTCAGTGAGAGAGAAGGAAAGGGCATGTGAGAGAGAGGGAAAGAGAACAAGAGAGATGAAAAGTACAAGAAAGAAAGCAGATCCAAGAAAGAGGGAGAAAGCTTGAGCAATCAAGAGAGAAAGACCAAGACAGAGGAAGTGAGAGGGCATAAAAGGATGAGCAAGAGGGAAAGAGCGAGAGGGAAACAGCATGAGACAGAGAAAAAGCACAGAAGAGGGATAGAAAGCATGCGAAAGAGAGAAGAAGCCAGCATGACAGGAAGGGAAAGGAAGCACAAGACAGAGAGGAAAAGTGGGCTAAAGAGGGAAAGCGCACAGAATAAACCACAAGAGACAGAAAGCCCGAGATAGAAAGGGAAAGAGCACACAAGAGTGGGAAAGTGAATGAGAGAGGGAAAGCCCGCACACACAGAAAAGGAAAGAGCGAGAGAGAAATGTGCAAGGGAGAAAGTGCAGGCAAGATGAAAGCATGTGTGAGAGAGAGAAAAGGCATGTGAGAGTGGGAAAGCAAAGAAAAGAAACCACAAGAGAGAATGCCTAAGAGAAAGAGAGGGAAAAGCATGCAAGAAAGGGAGAGCACACAAGAGAGGGAAAGACCACACACAACAGAGAGGGAAAGAGAGACTGAGTGAGAGAAGCATGCAAGAGAGTGAAAACACATGCAAGTAAGAGGAAAAGTTCATGCAAGGGGGAAGCGTGGCAGAGACGAGAAAGAGTGCACAAGGGAGAGAAAGTGCATAAGAAAGAGCAAGAAGAAAGCCACACAAGGGAGAAAGGTGCACTAGAGAGACAAGAATGCAAGAGAGTGAATGACAAAGGGATAGCACGAGAGAGGGAAGAGAAAGCATGAGAAGAACAAAGAGAAAGCGTGAGAGGGAGGGAAAGCATAAGCAAGAGGGAAAGCATGCAAGAGAAGGGAAGTGCACAAGAGAGGAAAGGTGCATGAGAAAATGAGAGGTAAAGCAGGAGACAGTGAGGGGGAAACTGCAAGAGAGGGAAAGTACACGAGAGAGAGAAAGCACGGAGAGAAAAAAAAACAAGAGAGGAAGGAGTGAACAAGAGGGAACAGAAAAGCATGAAGCAGAAAGCACATCAGAGGGAAAGCATAAGTGAAATAAAGTGAGAGAGAGAGAAAGCACATGAGACAGAAAACATGCCAGAGGGAAAGTACATGCAAAAGACAGGGAAAGTGCGCAAGATAGGGAGGGTATGCATGTAAGAAGGAGAGGAAGCATAAGAGAGGGTATGCATGCAAGGGAGGGAAGCGCAAGCAAAGCAGGAAAATGAGAGCAAGAGAAAAGTAAAGTGCAAGTGAGAGAAAGTGGGAAGTGAGTAAAAGAGTGAAAGCATGCACAGAAAAAGGAGAATGCATGTAAGGAAGAGAGGAAGAGGGAAAGCATGTGAGAGTATGCAACAGAATGATGGCAAAGCAAGTGAGAGAGAGGGAAAGCTCATGCAGGACAGAGAAGGAAAGTGCAGG
Source organism: Apteryx mantelli (assembly GCF_036417845.1). NCBI lineage: Eukaryota > Metazoa > Chordata > Aves > Apterygiformes > Apterygidae > Apteryx > Apteryx mantelli. Next base: position 11,123,785 of record NC_090020.1, read on the forward strand.
AAAGGAAACGTGAGGAGAAAAACGCAAGACAGCACAAGTGAAAGATTAAACGAGAGAGAGAAGGAAAGAGTACACAGGAGAGTGTGTACACAGGGAAGTGAGGGATAGAGGGGAAGCATGGAAGGAGAGAAGGAACATGTGAGACTGGGAAAGCTCACAGCAGAGGTAAAGCATGCAAGAACGAAAACTTGCGAGAGAGGGAAAGCTAGTAATAGACTGAGGGAAAGCACATATGAAAAAGGGAAAGCTCAAGACAGCAAGCAGGAAAAGAGGGAGAGAGAGCAAGAGAGAGAGGGAAAGTGCATGTGAGGAACACAAGAATAGAGCAATCGTGCAAGAAGAAAAGTGCGAAAGGGGAAGCATGCACAAGACAGGAAGTGGAAGTGCACAAGAGAGGGTGAGGGACAGCGAGAGAGGGAGAGGGTGAAGTGTCCAAGAGGGAAAGCACACATGATAGGGAAGCATGTGACAGGGAGAAGGGAAGCACACAAAAGAGGGAAACTGCTTGCAAGAAAAAGAAAGGAAAAGCACACAAGACAGAGAAAGTGCGAGAGAGACAGACATTGTATACAAGAGAGGGAAAATGCAAATGAAGAACAGAAGGAAAGGGAAAATGTGAGCACAAGAAAGGGAAAGCATAAGAGAAATATAATCCAAGAGAGGCAAATCTCACATGCAAGACAGAAAGCAGAGACAAGAAATAGGGGAAGAGAGTCAGATAGCGCGAGAGAGAGGGTAAGCACATGAGAGAGCACACTTGAGAGAGCAAAAGCATGCATGCAAGAGGGAAAGCTGAGAAAGAAAGAGTGTAAGTGAAAAGCATAAAGGAAAAAGTGAGAGCATGTGACAGAGGGAGGGAAGGCTCCCGACAGAGTCAGAAAGCACATGATAGTGACAGAAAGCACCTGAGAGAGACAGAAATTGAGTATGAGAGAAAAAGAGATGAAAGATATAAGAGAGGAAAGGTGTGAGAGAGAAAGGAAAAGAGCAAGGAAGAGAGAGCTTGCGAAAGAGAGACAGAAAGCATGTATGAGAGAAAAAGAGGGAAGCTGCATGAGAGAGAATGAGAGGGAAACAGTGAGCCTGCAAGAGGAAGAGGAAAAGTATGACCAAGGAGAGAGCATGCATGAGAGAGAAAGAACGCACAAGTGAGAAAGCTATAGAGGGAAGCATGCAAGATAGGGAGCACAGGAAAGCATGGGAGGGCAGGAAAGTGTGAGCAGAAGGCAGAGAAAAAGTGAGAGACAAAGTGCATGAGAGAGAGGGAAAGCGCAAGCAAGAGAAAGAGAGAGGGAAAGCACATGCAAGAGAAAGGTAAAGCATGCAAGAGGGAGAGGCAAAGTGTGCAAAGGAGGGAGAGAAAGCATATACATGGAAGAGAAAGAAGGGAAAGGGCACAAGACAGAGGGGGAAACCATGAACTAGGGAGAGACAGCATAAACAAAACAGAGGGAAAACATGCAAGAAAGCACATGGAGGAAAACCACTTGCTCATGAGAGAGAGGAAAAGCACACAAAAGGAAGAGAGAGAGACAGAGAAGGGGGAGATAGAAAGACAGAGAAGGGGGAGAAAGAGAGACAAAGAGAGAAGTACACATGAAAGAGTGGGAAATCCCACATGAGGAACAGAGGGACTGGGAAAGTACAAGAGAAGGCTAGGGAAAACGTGAAAGAAATAGAGGACAGTCTGCTAGACAGAGGAAATGCAAGTAACAGAGAGGGATGATGATGTGCAAGAAAGAGGGAAAGCATGAACGAGAGAGAAAGAGAGAAAGAAAGCATGCAAGAGAGACAAAGCACGAGAGAGAGGGTGCGTATGCAAGAGAAAGCAGATGCAAGGGAGTGGGACAGCACAAACAGCAGCAAGAGAGGAAAAGGGCGACTGAGGGAGAGAAAGCAAGAGACGGAAAGGGCACTCAAGAGATAGAAAGCCAGCAGGCTATAGAGTGATAAAGCACGCAAGAGATAATGCTGGAAAGCACAAGATAGTGAGATACAGTGGGACAGCACATGAGAGAAAGCACACAGGAGACGAAAACCATGAGAGACAGAGAGAGACAGAGAGAGGGAAAGCATGTGTGACAGGGCAAGTGCCAGAGATGGGATGCGTGAGAGAAAGAAAGGGGCCTTCTTTATGGCACAAGTAACTGCTGTTTAGCAATAGCACTTATTGCTACCTATACAAGGGTAACTTCTGAGGTAAAGCAGTAATAAATGGCTATTTGAAATTCTAATCTTAAACAAATTCCAGTATTATCAATACAACTGGGTATTATCAAAGCTCATCACTGTAGCCTCAAGGGCTCCAAAGACATTATTCTAACAACCTAACCCTCATCCAAAGTCAAAGACGGTATATGCTTTGGGATCCATCACAAGAGGTTACTGTCCCACCAACCTGTTACCAGCCCTATTAATCTTGCATGAACATTTCTGAATTCTTCAATCCTGAAACAATCATGCAGATTAGTGGAGACTACTCTTTTGAAACTGTTAGTGATCCATCTTCTTTTCTGAAAGCAAAATTAAGGAGAGTATTATATTTAAAATGAGGAGAGACTATTATCACTGGCAGATCAGTGGCAACATCTGGCATAAGGGTACACCTGGATCTTGAAATGGGCATTGCTTATGGTATAACTTTATTTTATAGCAGCACCGAGGTTGAGTGTGCCTCCTCCAAGGGCTGTGTGGACTAACCAAAGAAATCTGGTGAAAGGACAAGAGGCAATGAGCACAAATTGACGTACAAGAAATTCCACTTAAACATAAGAAAAAACCTTTTTACTGTGATGGTGGTCAAACACTGGAAGAGGCTGCACAGAGATGTTGTGGACTCTCCATTCTTGGAGATATTCAAAACCCAGCTGGACACAGGCCTGAGCAACCTGCTTTGCTTGACCCTCCTTTGGGCAGGGAGGTTGGACTATACGATCTCCAGAGGCGCCTGCCACACTCAACTAGTCTGATTCTATGAAAGCAGAGGGCAGAGAGAGGGAAGGGTATGTCCGTGTACTTGCCCCTAGGAAGCACTTGCTCCAGTGGAGCTATTTCTAAGAACCGCAGCGAGTAAGCAAAACCAAGGGAAGCAGCTGCAAGCTACACAGGGCTCTGCTCAGCGCCTGGAACCAACAAGGATAGCTAATACTGAAGTCACGTTTCCCTGTCCAGCTCAACTTCCTCAGACCCAAGCAGCTCTAAAATGGGCTGCAGATGCCAGAATTTGGGCTAAGAATGGCACATTTGTCCAGTTCTGGTTACATCCTTTCAGCTGTGAAGGTATCACGACGGCTCGGGAATCTCGATGGCGTCCTATGGCAATCTCACAGCCCTGCTCTGTGTGCATAACTAACACATGGATTCTCTTAGACCTTCCTATCCGGAGTAAAGAGGGAAAGAACCTTCATCTTATATTCAGGCCCACATTAAAAAAAAAGAAAAGGAAAGGTTTGAATTTCACTGACTAAGGTACACTGCTTATAAAAGAGTTAATAAGAAGCCTGTATGAACACTTTAAAGCATTCAGCTTTTTTCAAAAAAGCTGAAGTTCCCCCTACATTTAAGCAATCACTTGAAGCCGCTGACCTACGCCTTCTGCAGTTTCAGCCTTGGGACCAAGGAATAAAAGCAAAGAAAGGACACAACCATTCAGCCAGCAACAACAAAACACAAGAGGAAAGGTGCACAGACCAGAGCTCTGAACACTAAAAAATTCCAATTTAAACAAGTCCCAGACGCTAGAAAGATTCTAGTCCAGAGTTATTCAGAACAGTTTACAGACGAAACAACCTTACCAAGCTGACCCAAATAAACCTTAAAATGTCTGTGGACACAAGCTGCTCAATGGGATCTACTTATGTAAGTGACGTGGGTATTTCAGGTCACAGCTACCCACTTGAGAGCAGTTTAAATTGGCACTGTACCTGGCAAAACAACTAGCTGAGCTTTTAGTCTGCAATAATTCAACCACGAAAACATAAGAAGAATAACCAACACTACTGTAGAGACACATTATTTGAAAAAATACTAAACAAGTACAGATCCTTAAAGATGTTACAAAAAGATTTTAATTACTTTGTTAGAACAGCTTACAGAAAGTTTTTGATTACTTTGTTAGAACAGCTTTTAAAAAACATGCTATATGGTGTCATTTTCTCTTAATTGTATGTTAGAGCTGATCACAGTCTGCAGTCTAGGGTTTAAGTAAAATTAAAATTTCAGCTCTTTAAAACATTAGCTAGCTTTTATTCTTTCCCTTCCCCACGCAATGGTACTGAGGCTGTCTACACCACTGTGCTTGGAGTCCTCTAAGCACAAGCAAAACCTCCAGTTCCAAAGCACCTACAATGTAATAACGAATGATGGAGAGTGGGACTGTTAAAAAAAAAAACATAGGATCATGGATGTGACCCACAGAACCATCAAGCACTCTTAAACAAACTGTGGTAGCGCTAAAGAGAGGAATAAAGGAATTCACTGTGAAAAACAGCAGATTAATAAAAAGGAAGGAATAACCAGGGTACTGGGTCACATTTACTGGAAGACAAGAGGCCAGGGCTTTTCTGTGTAAATGGTAACTCTTTTAAAGAGAGTTGAAAGAAAGGAGAAAGCTTGAAAACTTTGGAAACTTTGGAAATTTGACTGGGAGAACGGATTAGCGGAGCAAAGCAGTAACTAAAGCTAAACTGAGGGGCTTTAGAAATACAAAGACGAAACTGAGTTTAGTGTCAAGCCACGAGGTGCCATGGAAAATTCAAGAAAGGGGTTTTTGTGGTTATATAAATCCAAACAAAACAGTTTGTGTATTCCACATGTACTCCACTTAAAGCAAAAAATATCACAATTAACAGATAAAAGCCTGTATTTCAGAGGTATTACACATAAAGACCAATATTTAGACAGTGTCAAGCTAGGTAAGATCAAAGATGACTTCAAAATATATGGCTTAAGACCAGGAGGTAATGTTCCACAGTGAGTCCCAGCCTACGCTGAGTGCTTTACTGGCGCAATACAATGGCAGAGGGCTACGTAATTCCATTGAAATCAAGTGGAGAGAGCTGGGTGTCTCTAAAGAGCAATTTGGCAGACACAAGCAGATCAGTGAATAAGGAACTGTCTCTACAGCCTGTTAATAAAGAGCATTAGACACAATGACTTTGCAGGAATTTATCCTGTTAGAATAGGTCCTTTCTGGTACGAAAACTTCCATTACTCTATGCGGCTAGGTCTGTCAGGGATCCCACCTCTTCGAGCCTTTGATGAACACATACGTGCCAACATAAATTCATCACATAAGTATAGCCCAAGACAAACAAGGAAGAGGAGAAGCCAGATAAGAAAGAGCACAGGAGGGACAGGACTGTATGAGGCTCTGTAGATAAACAGGGGTCAGATACGTTTACAGGGTATGCCAATGCAAGAGGCAAAGAGCTATGACAAACTAAATATTGCCTAAAATCCCACCTGCCAAGCCTGCTGCAATGTTTTGCTTCTCATTAAAAAAATGGTTAGGGCAACCTTAAGTTCCACAGACAATAGAGAAAAGATTTGTAGCTGACTAATGAAAGCTCTGAGATGGTAAAAATTTAGTCACTGACAAATGTTATTTCATTGAAAATATATCAAGGTTTTGCATTTGTGGATTGATATGGTAGAATACTGAATTTACAGCTCCTTTCTCTTTTAACACACTGCTGCTCTCAGCAAGAGTGCCATGGATGATGAATTAAACTTGCAAGATGAGAGAGTCCTGTTGAATTTTACACATACACTCTAGGTTACATAAACATTTTCCTACTATGTCTTCCTAAAATTCCAAATGCAGTAATCATTTTACATTCTTTAACACATCCTTGACACAAGATACCCCGAAGGCCCAAATGTACAAATATTTTAGCTACGAATGCCTGCAATAACGAGTAACATGTACCGTAAGACAAATCTGTTCTTTTTAATAGAATGCTGTGTGCCTGTATGCCAAGTAATGACAACTGTTCACAAAGGACAGCACATCAGTTAAGTTTGAATTCTATTCTATTACTAAAAAACCAGCCTCCTCAGGTCTCCTATTTAATAGGTGCTGAGAAGAATGTTTTCAGGCATCATCCTAGTATTTTTCCCTGTTACAATACAATATAATAATATTTTAAATAATTTAGTATAGCAGACTCAGAAGCCATTAAGATACAAAAGTAGTAAAATATATGCACATTTCCCAGTGCAAAACTGCTGCAGATAAAATGAAACATAAACAGTGAGGCAATATAAACTCATACCAAAAGAGAATTTGCATCTTCTCAATGGAAGACTAACTTCCAAGGAAAAAAATTATGTGAAGAAAACTACTTGTTTGAAAAGCTGTACATTACATGGATGGGTGCTTGCATCTGCAATACATAGGGGCGCATTAATTTAGTTCAAAACTGATTACCTGCTAACTTCAGAACTCAAGTAGCACAGCAGATGAATGGCCCAAAGCAAAGGTCCTGCATATGTTGCAAACGCTGTCAGGAAGATTGCTGGTATCTCCACATAGCTGTCTAGTCCCACAAAACCTGCTGAAACATCCACAGTAGCAATGCCATTTGAATTTCCCTGAAAAGAATAATAATAAAAAAAGAAACATTCAGATATCTCCAAGGCAACAGTTAAGATATATTACAATAAGATTAATTATTATGTTAGTAAAAGGCTTCATCTTTGAGTCACTTTATAGTACAGTCATATTCTTTGCATTTGGATTTCAATAAAGCAGCTCACTGAACAAGAGCTTCTATTTCGGATTTACGGACTAATGAAGGCATATACACCATGATCTCTTGCTTGTCCTATTTTGTCTTGCTTGTCTACATACGCCTGTTGTTTAATAAATTACATCACAAAAAGACTTTAAAACAAGCAGCAATATTTGCTGATTTCTGTTGTAATGATGAAAAAAATGCATTCTTCACTACATATAATTCAAAACAAGACAATCAGCCTGGGGCCCAAAGCTACACCAGACACCAGGGAAATAAATACTTCTTGCCCTTAGAGACAGCAGGGCTCTAATTCAGATCTTGAGTAGAACATGTCCCCCTCCCCTTCCCCCAGCACACAAGTTATTGCATGTTACTCAATCAACACTTGCAAATTTAGCAAAAGGTTTCTGCTTCCCAAGTCTCTACACCACAACAGACTGCACTGAAATTACACAGAATGACAGAATGGTTGAGGTTGGAAGGGACCTCTGGAGATCATGCAGTCCAAACCCCCTGCTCAAGCAAGGTCGGCTACAGCAGGTTGCCCAGGACCCTGTCCAGATGGCTTTTTAATACTTCCAAGCATGGGGACTTCACAACCTCTCTGGGCAACCAGTTCCAGTGCTCCATCACCTTCACAGTAAAAAGATTTTTCCTTAGACATAGACAGACCTTCCTGCGTTTCATTTTGTGCCTGTTGCCTCTTGTCCTGTCACTGGGCACCGCTGAAAATACTCTGGCCCCGTTTTATTTATAACCTCCCTTCAGATATTTATACACATTGATAAGATCCCCCCTGAGCCTTCTTTTCTCCTGGCTAAACAGTTGCAGCTGTCTCACCTCTGTCTCAAATGCTCCAATCCCTTCATCATCTTTGTGGCCCCTCACTGAACTTGCACCAGTATGTCTATGTCTCTCTCGTCCTGGGGAGCCCAGATCTGGACCCAGCACTGCAGGTGTCGCCTCATCAGTGGTGAGCAGAGAGGAAGGATCACCTCCCTCCACTTGCTGGCAATGCTTTGCCTAATGCAGCCCAGGATAACGCTGACCTCTGCCACAAGGGCACATTGCTGGGTCATAAGCACATAAGCAACCATGCACTAGGGACAGCAAAAACTGCTCGTGAAGCAACTCTAAAATCGAACAAAAAAAGCGATTCAAGTTGACAGAATGAGTTAGACTTCACTATCACTAGTTACAGACCCCATGAATCCTCGTATGAAGATCCTGCCAGAATGTAATGTGAGCCTGTAACTGTAAGAGGGCAGTAGGGGATGCATTTTACCAACACATCACATAGCATAAAAATTTTGACTTACGACTGTCACAGTTGTCCCTATTTTGGCCTTTGCCACACACCACTGTAGTAAATTACTATTAGGCATTTAGCATAACGCTTAGCAATGAAAGGAGCAAAGAACAACTACAGAAAAGCAGCTAAACAAAAAGCACTTCTATGCCCTGGAACCTAAGATGAGACTGGAAAACAAAACTGCAAGGCAGGGCTCTTCAGCAGGTCTAAGGGGAACTGACTGAGAACATGACAAGAGCTGACAGGTCAGGTGCAGCACTTCGAGAGCAGGGTATGGTGCTGTTCCTCAACAAACAAAAGCATGACAAGCAGAGAGGGAAGCTGCTCTCTTTTTTCCACATTCCTGTACACAGCAGCAGGTCTTTTGCCCCATCACACCTACTCATTTACTCTCCCCTCCTTCTCCCTTATACAGCACGTGCAGAGCTGGCATGATTCCCTGGTGTCTTGCCTTTCCCATCTCATGCACAGTTGAAAGGGGTTCCCTGACGCTCTCCACACTATTTTGCTCACCCATATGTACACATGGTTCCTTCCCAGGGCTTCGGGGCAACTCCCCATCCCAGCGAAGGTGAGAAGGAGCAGGAGGAAAGGCAGCACCTGGGAGTCCCTGCCACTGGTCCTACTGCACAACAGGACAGAAGAGGTACTCTCCCCCCAAGGTCCTGAGCGCAGAGTAAGGAACCAGGAGGAAAGAAGAGGACTTTCCATCTCCATCGCCCCCACTCCCTGTGGGTTTTTTCATGCAGGGCTCACTCCAGCTATCGTTGATTTTAGTTAAACTGATGCTGTAGGAAAAGGAGGGCAGTGGAAGAAACAGGGCCAGAAAACCCACAGTTACCGGCTCCTACCACTCTGTGTTTCAAGCGTCCAGCCACCCCGCTCTCTCCAGGAATCTACTAAGCCACACAGATGGCTCCTCAGCAACTATTTGAACAGCCTGCTGTAGTGCTAAGACACATTTTTTCTTCATGTCAAATAACTTTCTCGAAGACTAATTTGAGCTGGATTTCTGTAGCTTACAAGTTCTAATTCTCCACACAATATATACATAATTTTGACAATTCAGAGCGTCTGCTTTTATTTTAAAGTATCATTCAAACATTTCCAACAGTGCAATAGTTTATTTTGGTAATGGCTGAAAGTGACAGGAGACAATTCAGCACTGCATAAAGGCATTCAGTGGTAATCCATCATGATCTAGACCAACGAAGCACAAAAGCAAAAACATTGCCTAGCAAAACTACTAAACATATTTGCTACAATAACAGAAAATAATCTTTCCATAGACAGTAACGGAAACAACTCCAAACCCTCCTGATCTCCTTCAAATCACATCCTTCATATATATGAGATGTTAACGACATTTAGGGACTTGGGAAGTACAGAGACGCAACACAAGACTGACAGCTTCTGGCTTGTTTAAATACTGCTAACAAAGCAAACTGTTACTGCTCTTCCAGTGTGCCCTTCCCATAAGTTTATGCCTTTCTATTAAGTGGAATTCTATCAACAAACATAGAATGAGGAAATAGTTTTAGCTACTGGAACCAAATAATCTAAGGTGAAAAATCAAGGACAGTCAGGCACTGGAACAGGCTGCCCGGAGAGTTTGTGGAACGTCCATCCCTGGAGGCTTCAAGACCAAAATGAATAAAGTCCTAGGCAACCTGGTCTGACCTCATAGCTGACCCTGCTCTGAGCAATTCCCTCACACCTAAATTATTCTATGGTCCTTTAAAATCACAGCAAAACAGAGCTATAAATCACTTGAAAATGTCATCCAGTCCATCTCTCTATCTAGGGGCAAAGAATTATTTACATCAACTAGATAGAAATTATTCTGAAAATACACAAGTCTAAGCTGTTCTCCTCCAGTGATTAAAAAAATATCAAAAAGTATAAGCAGCTCTTAAAGACCTTAAGAATATATTTTCTTTCCCCTTTACTGCAGGTATACTGCTCTAAGGATGGGAAAACAAAGACACAAGACCAGTGAAGAAATACATGGGATTTTTGTTCATTTATGAGCTTTCATTCAAGGTAACTAAAATATCTTAAGAAATATTTATCAACAACATAAGGTTTTAGGAGCTGGTATAGTTAGGGGAGGCAATCAAGATATTTACTTCTATTGTCGCTGCATATTCAAGCGTAAGCAACAATGATAAGAATATAGAACCTTTCCAGGGAATGACTAACAAGCTACAAGATATGGGCAGCTCAGGACTTTGGAGAAAACAATCGATCATTCGAGGTTTTTGAAAAATTCATCAAGAGGTTCTTGAACTTGCAATAATATCCTGACAAATAAACAAGGCTCTGATTAAAAGTATTGATTTCATACCTGTTTGTAAATGGAGCATTTTTAACTTTGCTTCTCTTCATCTATTTACACAAAGCAGTAAATAAAGTAAAGATCCTAGCAAACTAGCAAAACGAGACTAAAAAACAAGCTGGTTTTCCAGAACTTCACATGAATAACACAGGAACAAGCATCACAGGATAATTCAGGTTGGAAGGGACCTTTGAAGGCCTCTAGTCCAACCACCTGCTCAAAGCCGGGTCAGCTATAACAGGTGAGACCAGGTTGCTCAGGATTTTATCCACTCATGTTTTGAAAGCCTCCAAGGATGGAGACTGTACATCACCTCTGGGCAACCTGTTCCATTGCCTTTCTGGCCATAAATATTTTGGTAGCTATAACAATTCTCTAAATTTACAACAAGCTTGCTAGGGAATAAAACAGTCCTCTGACAGTTTCTCTGAAGCAGAGGTAAGAGACCTCACTCTGGTTTGTTCCCCACTGTGTAACAGGCACATCTGCCTTGCAGCTTGGCTCTCTTGAGCTTGTACTGCCAAATTATCTTGCTGACTACTATAAACTTCTCACAATACACAATTGCATGCACAGCTGAGGACAGATGCACACAACCTCGCCAGCATGGAGGTTTCTCATTTAGCCTCTTATTATTCAAGCAGCATATCCCTATGTCTGGGCCTTGTTTTGCCGATTTACAGCAAAACAGTCGTACAGCTCTACAGCTTTAGCTTTGTCCATTCTCCATTCCTTTCACGTGCTAAGCAATCACTTCTGCATACAGGGCACAGGCTGTATGCATTTCCTGCGCGTGAAATCTTACAGTGACAGAGGACTCCTCTTCCTGTCTTCCCACTGTGCAGAAGGGCAAGAGGCAAATAAAATGCAAGGCATGTAAGCATTTGGTAACATTAGATACACAGCACTGCTGAAGAACAGCCTCACCACTCTAGTTTAACATACATTTGCATGAATAGGCCAAGTTAGAAGTAGTCATGACTGAAAAACAAAGGCTCTCGCAACCAAAATACGTGACAAGTAAAGTTCCCCATCCAAAACTTCACTCTGTCCTGTCATGAGTAAAGATTCCAAGCAAGAAAAGGACTTCAGAGATAGCTGACATCTTACTAGTGCAATCAAGAAAGCCAGAAAGAGGGTCAAGCCCAAACACCCTTCTAAATACAACTTGAGAAAAACTGCTGCAAGTAAACAGATTACATTAATCGGTTAGAAAGTCTGAGAGAGCAACTGGTAACTAAGCAGCAGAAGCAGACGAGAGAAGGCAGGCAGCCACTCCAGAAAAAAGCAGAGTATAATTATACTGCCTGTGGAACACTTCAAGCTTAGCTGCAGGTGAGTTGGAGAAAACTGTACTCTGCTATAAAGCGGGTACTTTACTTATTAGCATAGAGTAGAAGCATGATATACGAGTTACAGCTGGTAGGTGACTGTCCAGAGAAAATATTTCTTCTGATGACTGCAATGACGTTGGGCTGCTTGAATTTAAGATGAAGAAAAGGGCTGGAAAAATGAGCTAAGGTGTAGCCTTCCTGCGTAAGTTACAATTGCTTAATAAATTTGCCTTTCAGGTTCAGGCTGCCAGGGCGCAGCGAGGGCGGACTGCTCCGCAAGGACGATGAGCCAGGAGCAGATCGCGGCAGCAAGGCCAGCACGGGCAGTGACCGCCCCAGCAAGGAGCCAGGTGCGGAGCGGCCCAGCCAGGCCAGGCCAAGTGCCAGAGGCGGTGGTGGGGTCAGACACAGCCCGTGAGCACCCAGCCAGCCCACGGCAATGAGGCAGGTCCGAGGTCCAGCCGGGCAGCCCTGCTCACAGGGCCGCACCGGGGTCGGAATCACGGAGGTCCGGGACGGGGCGCAGACGCGGCTGCCGTTGCGCTCGCGGGGCCAGCGGTGCAGCCACAGCCTGGCAGCAGCTCCCGAGGGCACGGAGGGCGGCCCTCGCCTCCAGCCTCCTTCACGGCAGTTCTTACCAGCGCAGGGGCTGGCCTTGGACTCAGCCAGCTAGACGCCTTTGCTCGGCCAGCTCTGCTTCTAGAAGGCAGGTGCACACCAGGCCCTGGCACAGATAAAACTGCAGGATGCAAGAACAAACGTAAACTCCAGGCATTTGTTTTCAACCTATATTTAACTTGATTTTTTCTACTTTTACTCAAGGTGAAAATACTATCTTCCACACTCAGGACCTATGTCTTTTTCTCCACTTTCTTCAATTATAAATCTATATCAATCAATCATTTTTCTGTATCAATTGATCTAATGAAAAATAATAACTGTTCCTACGAACCATGTTTACTCCATATATTTAGGACTGTGACCATCATAACTACATGAAGTCCTTAAGGACTTTACAAAATCTTTCAAAAGAACTCTGCCTCATTCGTTAAATATGCTATCCTGAAGAAAGCTATTTTTACTCACTATCAAATTCAAAAGGCCATCACTTACATTCCACACTCAGTGAGACAGAGTTCCTGCTTTTGTCATTAAGCATTGTCTTGCCAACCAAGATTTAATAAAGACCCAGCAACACGGTCAAGAACTCTCATTTACCTCATAATCACAGCAGGACATGTGCAAAAATAGTTCTCCAAATCTATGCTCTATTTCCAGATGGAAGGGTTTTATATTTAGTTTATATTTTTCTTCTCTTGCCTCATATAGCTAGCCCAGTGTAAATTTAGTATCCAATTTGATAGTCTACACTGACAGCAAATTTCAGTGTTTTTCAGTTTCTTTATTTCAGTCAGAAACTTACTCATATTTTTGTATGATAGGTTAGACCTTTATGTCTGTCTAGAAATTAAAAACCTGACACCACTCTGAACTCAGACAGTTCAGTAGCGCTAGTTCTTATAACAAAAAGAACTCAAGGAAAAAAAGTCAGGGAAGACATTTAAATATATGCCAGCAGAGCACATCAAGCATCCAAGAATGGAACATGGACATTTAGGAACAGCACGCACTTCAGAGGAGGTAAACTAATGACTAGCTGGTACCAAGGTTGGCTCATCAGAGGTTGCTACTGAAGTTGAGAACTTGATGAACTTCTCCAACAGAAAGAACCCAGTTGTGCTTCCTTAATGTTTATTTGGTTTTTGAGAATAAATGACACATTATTCTCCATCTCAAATACAACCCTTTTCTAGGTCAGTCAAAATCTGAGAGCTCACTGTTTATGGTCACAGCCAAAATAGGTAGATGCTAAATCTGGGACACCTGCAATTTACTCAACAAGATCAGCATACCTTCATTGGAAGGTGCAGCAGGAAGGAGGGGATCTGGAAGCTAAATCCCAACCAAAGCCTCTCCTTTTCCCCAAAGGACAAAGGAGGAAGAATAAGTGGCTTACTCAAACAATTAAATTCTACTATTATACGATAAGCCATATCATGAAAAGTGGGGGCATTTCTAGAGTCCCATCTGCATCACTCAGGTAAGAAAGGGCTCAGCAGTGTATGCAACCACTCAAAATCATCTATGTCTTCTCTCAAGGTGTCTCTTCTGTGGTACTCTTGAGATACACCTAAACACCTAAAGCTCGAGCATCTGCACCTCTGGCAGGAGGGATGAGTGAACAGGGGAACCGGCACTGCCACAGGACACACCACGTGCCTATAGCACACACAGGAGGTGGGGTAGTGCATACAGCTTTATGTGCTGGGGGAGGTGAGTGGGGGAGGTTAGATCTTCTGGAGATTAGGCATAGGAGGGTACGAAGAGATTGGTGAGCGTGTGTCTGTTGTATTGCTGGTATGGATCCTGAAAGGGATAGTTCAGTGATCGACAATTAAGTGCCATTAATAAATGATTGCCAGTTAACTACATGTGATTAGTAAATTAACAAAATACTTCAGTCCTGATTTTAAACCGCACAGACTGAACAGTTTTTCTTTGTGACTTTTTTGCCCTCTGGACTCAGATCTCAAAGGAAGGGGAAGGAGAAGTTTAAATAAACCTAAGAAAAAAATTAATGAAGAAGTAGGCTTTGCAGGTTGCCTGGTCTTTAATTTTCCCTGGTAATGCAGATAAGGATACTACATACTGAGCAAATCTACACATAAAGAGCATGAAATAAAATATAACTCTGAAAAAAAGTTCTTCCATTCCTGGATCTACAGTCCCTGAAGAAAAGACTCCTCAGAACAAACTGGGATGTATTTACTAATTAAAGAGAGAGCTATAACTAGGTTTTGGGGGACATTTGTAGCCTCTGAATTTTATAAGCTATCAGCATGCCCATTCTGCTTTTCTCAAGTAGTATTTTCCACATCAGATAATTGCTTTCATTCGTGAAGGTGCAAAAAAACCCCCTTTAGCCTTGTATGATTCAAATTATTCCCTTCCACTGCTCCAGAACACCTTCTTCATCAAAAAATAAATGAACCGAGCTAACACCTGAGGAGTAGTATTTTGGTCAAACTTTTCATTTCCATCCTAGATATGGGATCTAATCTAAATGTAATTACAGTATTTTTAAAAGGCTGAAAATTTGTCCTCTAAGGAGTGATAGGTGGAGGAGAAATATATGTATCTTTTAAAGGTCTTTGTTCCATTAACAGATTTGCTTTCTCTATTTCTGAAGCATTTCTAGTATTAAAAAGGCCATAACCAAAGCTGTTCTTTCTAAAAACACTCCTATTCTATTGCAATTTATTCATCATTTTATTCTCTCTTGGCCATGTTTAATAGGTAGTTATACACCTTGGTTTTATGAGCAGACAGCCAAAAAACCTGCAAGAGGCTGTTTGCCAGATCTTCTAAAATGGATACATTTTAAAAGGCCCTGTGCTAAAGAGAACAAAATTTTGACAAACTAAGCAATTGCTAAATTCAGAAGAATCTCTTCAAAGCTGGATTTTGCAAACCTCTGAGATGACACAAAAAGGTGACTCCTTACTTGGTTCTGTTCTGTTTCACATCTCAGACTTAATAATAAACCATTCTAGGAAAAAAAAGAAGAGGGGGGGAGTTTTGGTCTGCTTCTCCAAGAATCTTTGATGAGCCGCTATCACCCTTCATTCTCTAAATCTTAGAGTAACAGGGGAAGCACAAAGAGCAGTCTAGCAGTCGCGCTCTCAACCAAGCAATGGAGAATTTCTCCTTTCCAAGCTTTCGATGCTATGATTCAGCAGCCCACCTATGTACACAGAGGCTCCCTTTGTCAGAATTAATTCTTAAAATGGCCTCAAGTTTGCTGAAATCTGTATCATTCTGGAAGTTACTACTCCCAAAGGAAATGACTAGAAGAAATGTCAAAACTGCCAGCGAGGGTGGCAGGAAAAAGCTCTGCAAATACACAGTATCCAACAGTACCACGTGCACCCAAACAAGATGGAAATCACTTCTTCAACTCTTCTAAAAAACAGGAAGCCACTCAATTGAAAGGGTGGTTTAAAATGCAAAGAATTAGTTATTAAAGATAAGTACAAAAATTTAAATATATTTGCATCTATTGCAGTAACAGCAGTATAAAATCACTAAAATAAAAAAGACATGCTATTGGATTCAACTGATAGCACACATTGGTATAGAATAAATTCTTTGGCCCAGCATAGTCAACTGCAAAGACAAAACAGGCTCTTAATAGCCTTTCCCAGTTTGTCTGTGATGTGGCTGAATATGTTTTCCCAAAATTCTGGGAACTTATTCCTCAACGGTTTTTCCCTAATCTTTTGCAGGACTTAGATTGCAGTAGATACAAAACTTTTTAACCACTTCCAACTACATTCCCACCACAAATGTGTTAGCTCAAAACATACTTATTTTGTATTTCAATCTACCATATTTCCCTGAAGATACAGGGACTATATACATAATACACAGTGCACAATGCTCCTTCACAAGGAGGCTTTCTCCTCAAACACTCTCAGAGATAAACTGACGGGGTACCAACTGGGTAAGTGGACACTAAGGTGGACTGAAAAACTGGCTGAACTACCAGGCTCAGAGGCTTGTGAGCAGTGGCATGAAGTCCAGATGGAGGCCTGGCGCTAGTGCCTGACACCAGGGGCAACACTGGGGCCAACACTGATCAGCAGCTTCATTAATGACCTGCATGACGGGGCAGAGGGCACCCTCGGCAAGGCACCACACAGTGCAGCACCGGGAGGACTGGCTGATACAACAGAGGGCTGTGCTGCCATTCAGAGAGGGACCTCCACTGGCTGGAGAAATGGGCCAACAGGAACCTCATGAAGCTCAACAAAGGCAAATGCAAAGCCCTGCGTCCAGGGGGGAATAACCCCAGGCACCAGGACAGGCTGGAGGCCAACCTGCTGGGAGGAAGCTTGGCAAAAAAAGCCCTGGGGTTGCTGGTGGACAACAGGTTGAACATGGCCCAGCAACATGCCCTTGCAACAAAGGTGGCCAACAGTATCCTGGGCTGCATCGAGAAAAGCGTTGCCAGCAGGTTGAGGGAGTTGATCCTTCTCCTCTACTCAGCACAACACCTGGGCAACACCTGGGGTGCTGTGTCTGGGTGCAGGACTCCCCAGGAGAAGAGAGACATGGACATACTGGTGCAAGTCCACCAAGGAGCCACAAGGATGATTAAGGGACTGGAGCACTGTCATATCAGCATCTGAGAGAGCTGAGATCATTTAGCTTCGAAAAGAGAAGTGTCTAGGGTGACCTTACCAATGAGTAAAAATACCTGACTGGGGAAGAAGTAAGGAAGAAACCAGGCTCTTCTCAGTGGTATCCAGTAAAAGGACAAGAGGCAGTGGGCACAAACTGACATACAAGAAATTCTGCTTGAATATAAGAAAAATTTTTTTTACTGTGATGGTGATCAAACACTGGAACAGGCTGCACAGAGAGGATGTAGAGTCTCCATCCTTGGAGACATTCAAAATCTGATTGAACATGGGCCTGAGCAACCTGCTCTGCCTGACCCTCCTTTGGGCAGGGGCACCAGACTAGGTGATCTCCAGAGGTGCCTGCCAGACTCAACTAGTCTGTTATCCAGCAGTTCTATGAAATTCTTAGGCAAATGTACCAAAAAACCATTCACTGAAAATTGATGCTTTATGAAAACATTTAAACCACGCTTCATTAGCCTCTCTTCCATAACAAGGATTTTCTTCTGTCAGCCTAGCCACAGCTACACTTCTCCTTTATCTCAGTACCTCAGTGCTGAGAGGCCCCTTCCTCCACGTCCCAGCCACCAGTCAGCCCCATTAAAGGCTGCTCTCAGGAGGCCACAACCAGAACTGACTGCCTGAATAGCAATATTCAAGACAGATGCAAAAGCTCTTTATCCAAAACATACCTTGGATGCTTACCATGGGCTACAGTTCTTTTAAACATTTTAAAAATTCTCTTCCTACTCCATCTCTGAGCCTTGCAAATGCCCACTGACACAAACACCACAAAAAACCTTGGCCACCAGAAACTGGTTTGCTCTATTGTCTGTTGCATATTAATTTTCATGTTTCATGTTCCTGTGTGAAACACTGAATAGCACGTTAGCACCATTTCATCATTTTCTGTGTTTCATGTGTTTCAGCTTACTACAAGTCAAAAATTAGGTACAATACTGTATGAGTAGTTCCAATAACTTTTATTCTTTTTACACCACAGCCAATTGCCCCATCAATCACAACAAAATTAATTGCATAGCTATTCCTCCCCCCTCCGCCACTCAGACAGGGAGAGCACTCAGCTTACCTGAAAGTAGAAGAAAGCTTGGCCAAACCAATAGTGCATGATAGTAATCTGTGCTGCATCGAATTTCAGAGGTCTCCAAATATATTTTGTCATCATTGTCTGAATCAGCAAACAAAACACCAAGACTGGCAAATTGTGAGGTCTAAATAGAAGGGCTGCTAGCAGAACCAATCCGCTATACACTTCCCATAATCCTATACTCTTCACACTCGAGTCTGCAGAAATAACCTGTGACTTCAGTAAATCTTTAGTGCCAGTGAAGACTATGCCAAGAACAAACACATAAACAAAACGAGCTTCAGTAATCCCCCTGAAAAGGAAATTCAAAAAAAAAAAAAAAGAAGAAGAAAGAAAACAGAAAGATGAGTTATTTATTAGTATCTGTTTCACAGGTCAAAGAAGTATTTTTCAGGGGAGGTGCAATACCGAGACAATCCTGTCAAACAGGCCAAATTCTAAGGCTACTACTGGACAATTTTATCAGAGAGCTTTTTCAGATATGAAAACCTTAAAAATGGTTCACATATAAATTACAGCATCCCCAAAGCAATATTAGCAAAGAAAACAGTGCTAAAAACTATTAAATTTCAACATCATTAAATATCAACTAATGTAACCTAAAAAGTTATTACTGTTTGTGGTCTAGTTTCATAAATACATTCATATAAATATGCCGTTTATATAGCATAATAAACTACCCCAAAAATAGTGTCTAAAGTGATATGAGAAGTTTGTTTCAGAAAATAAATTGACATAAAAATCACTGTTCCTCTAAAGCTTTTGAGTGATTTTTCAGAACTCATTCACACAAACATATCTTTCTTTTTAGCCAACCAAAAAAGAAAGTGATAGTATCTGAAGACCCTTATTTCAGTCTGAAAATCCTGCATACCTCAGACATCTCACCTTATACAGTTGCATAGGTGTACTGCAAACTAGCATTCAGTCATTTTTACCCTCTGTAATTTTAACTCTACATATTTTTTGAATCCCTAAGCAAAGTGAGTATTTTAAGCAATAACTGCAATTAGCATCTACTGCTATGCTAATTATACCTATAAATTGATAGATCTCTCCATTTCCAATGAAAATCAACTTCCTGAGAAGCCACAGTATCTCATTCAAAGAACTGACAAATACAAGTACCAGGAGTCTCAAAAACTGAGACCTGCCCTTCTAGAAGAGCAAGTGCCATGACACAAAGAAACTGAAAGTGGATATTCATTAGAGTTCATTGCCATTCTTGTATTCTTATATTTACTGGGCAAAAAAGTCACAAATCACTTCATTGTGACCTAAGTTATAATAATCCAATGAACTCATAAAATGAGCATATTAAAAATTCAATTGTTACAAATGTATTTTTATCTTGGAAAAGAGAGTTTCCCACACACCTTATCCACAATTTAAAATACATTACCCCTAGTGATTATTAGCCACCTTATACATGAGCAGTGAATGAACATGCTCTCCTCGAAGGGTATTGCAATTCACTCAGAAGTAAGAATTGTTGAGTCACTTGGACTTAATATAGAGAGGATTAGACCACAACACTAAAAATAGTACAGGTGTGGTAACGCCTGGGAAAGCTGTCCACAGAAAACATCACTATTTGAAATTTCTCAAAATAATCTTTTCTTTATACATTTATATAATTTTTCAGTCTCTGGAAGGTCACTTTGCTTCTTAAGCAATTGCTAACAAATGACCTCGAATTCAATCTTCCTTTTACACATCCCAGAAAGAGAAGAGCAAAGCAAAAAGGGAAATAGTGAGTAATGGTATTGACAGGTTCAGTTTCCTATCTTGCCCCTGCAGAACCAAGAAAAAAGGCAAAAACACCACACAATAATGATATGGTCTTCTTAAATATGAATATGGTGCTCTGTTCTGTGGTTAGCTTTCAAAGCAATTTGTAGGTGTAGTTGTTTAGATATGCCAGTGTGGAAATAAAATAAGTACAAGCATTATTCATAAACTGGCGAACTTCATTTCAAAAGCATATTTTCTACTTTATGTCCATTTCATGTAAGACACAGAACACATCCTACCATTGATTTCCTCTTGTCTACAAAGCATTTACCTAGTTGCTATTAAACACTGTTTCATGCTCATATTTCAGTGTGGTTTTTTGGTCAAAAGATAATCAAATCATAGCTTTTTCACCTTTTCAGAAGCTTTTTTCTGGTAGGTTCTTTGGAAAAGGTCTTAAAAAGTAAAATTCATCCTTTGCAGGGATCTTCTCTCCCACATTTTAACAGTAAATGCACGTTCGCCCCCAGTAAACCAGTTTAATGGTAGCATTACTATTGGTTGAAATGAAGCTTAACATAAACAAATGAGGAGGGGAAAGGAATTTATTGATGCTTTTGCAGAACACCTGCCACAGTGTAGCTTAATATCTGGCATGATGTGCAGGTATCATGCCCTGGAAGAATATCTGCAGTAAGAACTTGAGACAAATGAACTCAGACCCATTTTTCCTTCGCTTGCACAATAATCAGGTTCAAGCTCACACCTAATACCTTATGGAAAAGGGTTTATTGTTTTGTTCCCTTAGGGAACAAGCCTCTGTAAACTCTAAAGGGGCTTTAAAGGGTTCTTGTGTTTCCTTGATGATGACAAGTTTTGTCCATGAAAACACCTCTCTTAAGATAGGAAGAATAAAAACAAGAGAAAAAAGGAAAGGAACATCCTCCATGAAGCTCTTATCTAAGAGGCAGAAAACACCATGCAGGATTCTGCTTGCCTCTGCTCGGGCAGGCCACAAGTATTTCCATTTAATAATGCATTTATTTTATTTTATAATTACTAAGCAAACTTGGCATGCAACTTTAATGTAACACAACCTCCCAGGACTGCCTAGCAGGTAGAATATTTTTAGCGAGAACAATTCTTCTGTATTTATCGTACATTCACAGAAACTGAAAAATAAAAGAAAGCTAATTAGGTCGATTTTTCTCCTGCATGGCTAGTGCAGAAATTAAGTGTCCTATTTCAGTATCTCTGCTAATTTTGATGTAATTATTAACAAAGTATTCAAATATATTTATATAACTTAAAAATAAAACTTCAGGAAACAGCTTTGGGTATTTGTCACTATTAAATGGCTGATATGAAACCTAAGCTTAACCAGTTGATGGAAATTCAAACTAAAAATCTAATTTCTTAGCAAATGCACCACCATTATTTTGTTTGTGTTGCTATGGCATATGCTCATTTTTTCATTGCACAAACTATCATTTTAAACAGGAACTCTGAGGAAAGTGGAAGGCCAAATTACTTCCTTGCAATTTTTAATTTAGAGGTTATCATCTTAGCAGAAGCCGTAGAAGAGAAAACATACTTTAAAAGCCTCTTCTCCCTTATCTGCTTCTCAGAGGTTGTCACATTTGGAGAAAACATTTGTCTTTGGTAAAAGGGGAAGAGAAAGGTAATGTCAGAGCAGGGATTCTCCATCTTACATAAAAAAGCAATATGTATGAAAAACACTGTGGCTATCTACAGCTTTTTCTCATGCAGGAGCGATCTTATGCAGAACTATGGCACACATGTTCACTAATGCTGGTTCTTCAATCTGAGTGAAAGAGGAATGCTACCAACTAAAGCTGTGAACACAATTTTACAGTTTGAGAAACAGATGCTATGATCATCAAGTCCACATTAAAACCCTGCAAAATTATCTCCTCCTTCAGTACATCGTTTCAGAGCATGCACAAAACGTGGCACAGGAAATATTAGTCAATGAAGGATAGAAGTGAATTACTGAATGTTAAGTTATGTGATTAAAAGCTTACCTCCATAAACACCAAGAGCAGAGGAACCATGCCAGACAGAGGAACCCCAGTAACCAAATCGGAGCCACACTGTGACCCGGCTGCTCTCCGGGCCATCACCGGAGAGCAATCAGAGCCGTGGTCTGGGTGTGACACCCACAGGATGTGTTACCAGGAGGGCTCTCCCCCCATCACCTTATAGACTGAGTGGGGGGAGTACTGCCTACAGGGGTATGCGACGTCTTAGGGGATGCCAGTGAAGAGCATGTTGGGACTGTGCAAGATTTACTATGGGATGTTTATGAGAAGGACCAAGGCAAGGAAAGGGAAGGCTATAGATGGTTTGGGGAGAACGAGCCTGGGAAAACAGAGGTAAAAGTGGGTAAAAGGGGCCAACTGCACGTACACAGGTTGCTGGGCATTACGTTTGTGCGGCTGTGCTCTGCTCCTGATCACTGCAGTCTGCCCCATCTTCTTATTAACTCCATTTCTAATTATTTTCCTGGGTGAGGAGGCTATCTACTCTGTGTGCACCTGTGATGGAGGGCTAAGTGCCAGACACTGGACAAGGGGTCCATGGGCCTATGGTGCCAGCAGCTGGAGAAAACAGAGTGCACGCGTATTGTGTGGGTAGGTACAACAGTGTGTGTAATTCCTAGCAAATATCAAGCTGGACTGGCTGGCAAGCTAGGAAGTCAGGTATCAGGAAGACCTAAAGTTTGGGCTTGTATGTCCAAGTGCCAGCAACTGGTGAGCCTGGGGATCCAGGAGCAGCTACTGCACAGATCATCTAAGACCGCCTACTGGACAGATCCATACTGTATATATGCATATATACGTATACATTTTCCACTAACAGGCTTTCATCCTGATCAGCCAGAGAGGGGAACAAGATGAGGCTGCTGGTGCTGTTTGTGTGCGTGCCCTGCTTTCCATCTGTGTGAATCTGTTCGGCCAGCCACGTATATACATATACAGCATATGCATTGCGTGTATGAGTGCCTGTGCTCCTGTTAGGATTTACACGCTCAGTCTTGCTACTGGCCTTGCTACTGGCCGGACCTGAGGACACAGAGCTGCAGCAGCCTCACCTCTGCTGGACTACCAGATTCAGCAGCCCCTAATTATTCAACAAGCACTGACCAAGGCACGGGTCTTACAGAAAGTTTTCCACTATGTGTTTTACCATACAAAAGTTCACAGCAGCTTAGTACTCAATCAAGGGAATCAAAGAAAACATGCACTCCAGTACAAGCACACCCTACAGTGTACTGGTAGACGAGTGTCTAGAATCTTGTAGAATGGTGCTTGTGGAAGTTAGCGCAGATAAAATATTCTGATTAAAAAAAAAAAAAACTTGCTTTCTACTGGTTAAGTAGTCATTACATTTTGAGCTGTGATTTAAGTACAAGACTCAGCCACCACTGTACTCGGCAATATAGCTTTGTTTTATGAATCTTGAGAATAACTTTTAAACGACTATACAATTAGACATATACAAAGATCTGACATAACAATTTAAGCAAATTACCATATTCACTTCTACTTTAAGCTGAAATAATATGAAAATCCTGCATCCTTCTTGTTGTAATTACAATCAACATGCCAGCTATAGTATGAATAGTATGAGTAAGTTCTCAGTGAAGGCTTTGCTCATTCTGTGTACTTAAGTATTCCACTTTTTTCTTTAACCACATTTTATTTTCAGCTCAGTTGCTGTATTTAATATTCTGTACCACTCAGAAGTATTTTTCTTCTTATTGCAAGGACAAGATTCTTCCCCAAAGATTTTAGTCAAGCACAAAACAAAACTAGAGGTCACATTCAGAAATCAGACATGTTTCCACAAACACTTTCAAACACTGAGCCAAATCCTGGAGATTAAGTAAAGATGACTGGAGACTTTCATACCTAGCAGAACTAACATGCAACTTTATACTAAATAAAGAACTAGAATTCTCTTCCATATTTGAAGAGATGGAAAGTACGTACACATATCTGGATACACATACAGACATATAAAAAATACCTCATTAGCAAATCTGAGCTTCTGTTAGTCCTAAGATCCTCTCCTGTAGGGTTTTCTATACCTTTTGTGAATCTCTGACACTCTCATTAAAAAGTCCCAACAGAAACCACTTTTATCCATATCAAATTCAAAATGAGTGCTGGAGAAAGTTTATTCTACCCAGAAGACAACTGTTTTACAACCTCTCTTCCACGATCCCTTTCTCCTCATCAAATTTCCTAACAGATTCTGGAAGCTTTCCACAATATCTCACACTTGGAAAAAACTGAGGCTGCAGAGCCAGCCACTATCTAATGGTGAAAAGTATCAGAGCTTCTAAGAAAATCAAAGCTAGTTAGCTACATTCCAGAGGTAGCCACTAATAAAACAGCTAATAGCTTCCTTACAGAGACTAGTTCTGTAAGAAATTTACCATCCATATAAAAATCCTTAGTCTGTATTATGCAGCTGAGCCTAGACCTCAAGAAGGATTTTATTACCTCTGGAAAAGACATACATTACAGAACAATCAACTGCAAAAGAAAGACACAGAAAAGTACCCCCCTCCAGTTATTGTCTAAACATTTTTCAAAACCAGGAAATAGCTAAATGAGCTTGGCATACTCTCTGCTAAATGCAGTAAGTCAATCTAAAACAAGAGAAGGGTCTTCTTTGTAGCAAAAAACACAGAAGGGCTATTAAATTTTCCCAGATTAATCAGCACTTGTCTGATGTCTAATTTGACACAGAAGCAAGACACTTCATGGGGCTCCAAACTGTGCACATACCGCAAAAACTGATTCTTGGCCATCTTTAAAACAAGGGTTCTTTTGTTCATAAGAATCTGATTCCAGCCTAGACAATACCCACCCCTCCCCCCAAGATATCCAAAGTGTTAACACCTTTCTAGAAATAGATTTGCATATCTGTTGATTAACTTACTTTGAAATATCTTTGCTGTCACGTTGCCATGGAAATATGATGTTTCCAATGGCTGCCCGGTAACTGTAGACTCCCAGGAGCCCAAGTGCCATAGCAATTTTTGAAACCAGGGAGCATTTTCTTTGAACCAGAATGAAGATCATAACCAGAGAGACTGCAGCCAAAAAGGAGAGTTCAGATTTATGTTCAGAGCTGAGAGGGAAAAACAAACAAAAAACCTTCAAACTACTATAATTATAGCAAAACACATTCAACAGATTCTTAACTACAGCACTGTATTTCTGAGTTAATCACTGCATTGACATCTCTTACCAGCTTTCCAAGAGGTATGGTAAAATATTTCAGTATTCTTAGAAAAGAGGTTTTATTAATGAGGTTCTTCTATTCAAGCATGCATGTTTAGAAGTGTAATTATCATGTCCCACCATATGCTAGCTGTTCTGTTCAGTATACAGTAATTATATAAAAACTGAACTGCATATTTCATAATGGAAAAGGTTCTAATGCTTTTAAACTAACTTTTTTTTTTACATTTAGAAACTTATTGCATTTTGCTTATGCTACAGCATTTCATTTTTTAGCACAAGGCAGAAAAGATTTTATTACTATGGAACTAGTATAATTACCTCTTTTTAAATAACTGCACATGTATTTGTTTTGTTTAATTCTAGACATACAAAATACAACCTAGCCAAAATGGTCAGAAATACTCTTACGTAGTTTGAAACATACACAGACAAACACAAAAGCACAATACGGTTCTCTTCAACAACTACATTGCCTTGTACTGGATCAATGCACACAGGAGAGAAAGACACAGGACTTGCATCACGGCCAGGAAGAGGACAGATATGGTTGGTTTGTTTTCCCCAGTCCCAAGTAGCTAAAGACCATTCCAGAATCAACAGCATTTCATTGAGCACACTGCCAACTGGCATCTACTTAAATCTACAGTGATATCAATTAGTACTGCAAAATGTAAGAGGAATAGGTAAAGATCTGCACTTAGCCGCTACCATAGCTAGCTATGCAATTTCAGAAAGCGCACTGAAATCCAAGAGCTGATAATCCCTGCTCACCTACTGCAACTATTCCCAAAAGACTCAGAACCACTAATTTTATTAGCTTTACCATCTGTTAAGAACATCCTTTAGGCCAGGAGGGCCAAGGTCTCCATCTTCTTCTCTCTTCCATATTTCAGAATGACATGATGAAAGATCATTAACTTCAGCAAACTCACAGTGAGTCTGACCTGTATCTGAATTAACTAGCTTTATCTTTCATTTAATCAAAATTATAGCACTGAACACAGACTTATTTTCCTATCCCTAGTACATGCTTTATTTGGAGTTTGACCAATAGCTATGTCAACTATTGTGCTTGGAGAGTCACAGAGGAAAGTATATGGGGCAAAAAATTGCCCTATTAGTCCTCCCTGCAGGAAACAGACAGCTCTTAATACAACTTAACAATGCTCCCAGTAGATGCACTGCTCTCTGAAGGGAAGTAGCAAAAAATGAAAGGAAAATAAGAACTAGAACACGATAGGAGATGAAACGGTGCAGTCTTGATGTTTATCCTAACTGTGGTTCTTTCTCTACAGGAATGAGAGTAGAAGCAGTGAGCGGACTGCTGCAGGAACCTGTGAAGATAGTGCATGCACCATCTCCTATTATCTACGCATAAAGAATTAATTCAGTAGCCCTTATATCTTTCAGATGAATTTTTGTGGAAAATTTTAAAAGCTTTCATGATGTATTTTCATTGGCTATTCATTGAATGAGGATGAGATAAAGCAAAGCAGGGATAAAAAAAAGCAGATCATCATCATCTTCACACATTTATCCGAAAAACGCAATGCATTTCTGTTAAGAGACGCCCATAGGCAACTCTAACATATAACAACACAAAAGTTAAAAAAAAAAGTACTATTTAAAAGAAGCAATTGTTGGTGTTATACCAAACAGGACGCTGAAGCAACATCTGAAATTTCCTTCACTGAATATCTGAAATCATAGTCTATCTTAGAAAAAAAAAAAAGTTCTCAGAGGCAATTCAATGGACAGCAAGAGTATGTCTGAACTCATGCACACATTGGTCACCAAGGCATTTTATTGAATGCTAACATTATATCTATATCTAACAGGTTATATCTAACCTGTGTCCAAGCTTTTTGGTAAGTCTTCAGCAATTTCAATTTTTAATTTTTTTTTTAATTATGTAAAGCTTTTTAAAAAACTACTCACAGCTTTCATGGAGTTTGCTGAAGAAACAAATAAAAGGATTTATAGCAAGTAAAGTCAGGTCAGCATATATCACCCACAGTTTCAAAACTTTCCAGTCAAGGTCTCACAATTAGGCAGCTAAGTCCACACTAAATTAGCATGTAGTTTGCAAGGGCACTCTAGATGCTCAACACAGAGTCCAGCCATTTACAAAGTTCTAAATGACTTTGATGCCATACTTAGGAATCCAAGCACGAACATGAAATTTAGTGGGTTTTGTCAAAACCACACAATGAAAAGTGAAACACCAATAATTTCCTAGGAAAGAACCTGGAAAAGTGAGCTTCATCTATATGTTCTTATTCTAACAACTGTTTGTCTACACTTCTATACTTTTGGTGCCACAAAGAAAATAGAAGACATTTCTTTCCACTGCTTTGACTTCATCCCATCATTGCAAATACAGGTAGAATGAAAGGAATTATAAGTGCACCTATGATTCATATTTTAGGTGGGTAAAGCCTGTTCACATGTTCATTTTCTTTCTACTGATGCATAATACACAGGATTCCCATGGTACGCTACTTTTTGGGGGGTAGTTGCTTATTTAGTTTTTTAAGTACAGTATTGAAAGAAAATGTTAACATCTTCTCACACTGCTGTTTCTGGTCACTTCTCTTCAAGCTGATGCAGTCACTGATATTTCCTCTTCTGCAGTGAACCACGCAGAGGATCTGACACCTTTCCAGTGTCATCTCTGCTTCGGATTAAATGCCTAATGAAGGTAACTGAATTCCAGCTATGTAAGAAAGAAAAACCTATCTTCAGGCAAATTTAGGGAGTGCATTTTCCCTTCTATTTCTTCTAAAATCTGATTTTCTGTTCCACTTTTTCCCCACTTAAGCCTTCATTTTCTTTCCATGAAGGAATTGTTGTAGCAGGTTTCACAGAATTCCTCTGCAGATGAGGCAGACCATTTCCCTAATTTCAGCACTGTTCAACTCATCCCTAATAGCTAAATTCAACATGCTGTGAGTATATTGATTTTCTGAGATTTGCTTATGGCATTCTTCTGTGCACAAACTGGCACAACAATCTCTTTGTCTCCAACAAATGAACACCTTAAGACAGAACACCTTAAGCCCTGTCCAGACAATCAAAATATTAGTCTAAAAGGTCAATATAAGAAAAAAACAGGGATGATTGTTCATCAGTTTATTCTAAAGACAAAACAGAAGGCTGGCTATGAAAAGCCTAAGCAGCTATAACTCAAACTAACAGGGTACACATGATCTCAGTAAGGTTCTAATTTCTTTTTGCTATAAATTGTGCTATTAAAACATAGCTATGCAAATACCACACATACTAAAAATAGAAAAACAATCAACCTTAACGAAGAGCAGTGCATTTTGAGAAAGCAAATAAGTGATTTATACAACTGAGCTTATCATCACCTTTTAATTTATGCTATAAGGAAAACACAACACTTTAGTCATGGTCAAAAAACTAGGGCAACAACCATCTATATGACCCTGCTCTCTGTAATGGTGTATTGGAGGTAAATGGCAGGATTTTGGTAGCAGGGGGCTACAGGTGTGACTTGTGTGAGAGGAGGCCATGAACTGCTCTGTGTCTGTCTCAGCCAGTTCCAGACAGCTCTGAAACAACCCATTGCGCACAAAAACTTCAATCAGCCAAAGAAGCATGGTATCTCTGCTCAAACATATTCAAGAAAGGGAAGTAGCTGCAAGGGGCAGGAGACACAGGAGGAGAGATGTGAGGACACACAAACAGGGGACACGAAAGGAAAGACAGAAGACAGAGGAGGAGACACATGAGAAGAGACACATAAAAGGAAACACAAGAGGAGACACAAAAAGGAGACATGAGAGGAGACACAGGAGAACACACAGAAGGGGACATATGAGGAGAAATGTGAAGAGGCATGTTTTTGGAGGAAGTGAAAGAGACATGTGGAAGGGACTTAGTGACACGGCTGGAGGGGCACTTGTGGAAGGAGGCACATCATGCCAGAGGAGGTACGCCTCTGAGGGGACTGCAGCCTTTGGGTGACCCAACACCAGAGCAGGGTATCTCCAAAGTGACTGTGGCCTGTGGGCAACCCACATCAGAACAGGTACACTCCCAAAGTATTGTAGCCATGGGGGAACCATGCTGGAAGTGGTACACTCTCAAAGAGACTGCAGCCTGCTGAGGACCTAATTCAGAGAAGGTGCACCCCAAAGGGACTGTGAAGGACCCAAACTGGAGCAGAGATACCCCCGAAGGGACTGTGACCCATTGATAAGCCATGACAGAGCAGGTACACCCCTGAAGGGGCTGCATCTCATGAAGGACTTGTGCTG
The DNA here is from genome assembly GCF_036417845.1 of Apteryx mantelli. Classification (NCBI taxonomy): domain Eukaryota; kingdom Metazoa; phylum Chordata; class Aves; order Apterygiformes; family Apterygidae; genus Apteryx; species Apteryx mantelli. Next base: position 11,153,162 of record NC_090020.1, read on the forward strand.
GAGCAGAGGACCAGTAGGAAGCAAGGAGCAGTGGAAGAAAAGAGCAATAAGTAAAGAGTGGCAGAAAGAAACCATTGACCCCAACCTCCTGTGCCACCCATTGCCTCCCTGAAGGGACTGGAAGAGACTGAGTGCAATGTTTGGTGACAGCAAGGTAAGTGGAAAAGTGGAAGGGGGAAGAAAAGATGTTGGCCTGAAGTTGGGTGAGAAAAGACGTTTCCCTAAGTGCTTGCTTAATTGTCTATATCTTCTTTACTTCTCAATACCCAAATCAGTAATTAAAAGTTTATATTGATTGGCAATAAATTAAATGAAGTGAAATTCCCTGAGTCAAGACTGTTTTGCCTGCAACAAATGGGGAAGCAACAAAGATGTTAAAACCTCCAAAACAAAGGAAATGCCAGCATGTTCAACAAATATGAATTTAGAGATAGTCTACAAACCAGAGGATGTGCAAAGATATAATTGCTTGGTTGGCTAAGCTCTCCAAAGTTTGTCCAATGGACCACATCAGGCCCAGCACAGACAGGATTTACCCCACCTACCTCCTACTGCTCAAATCCAAAAACAATGCATTTCAAATGCTGCTATTTGGGCAATCTTTCAAGACTGCAAAGCAACTGAAATAGGTCATGGGGGTGACATATAGTGTGGTCTTGAAAATTTCATTAAAAACACTACTTCTGTGATTTAAATCAGCATGCAGTTCCACAGCAGCCAAGTCAACCTATGTCAGGGCTTGCTGGGGTTTTGCTCTTCCTCCTGCTCCCTGAACCAGCTCAACGCAAAAGCAGCAACACCAATGGAAGGCAGAAGGCAGAAGTGGGGTAGTCCCAATTACAAATCAGCTTAGCCTGCTGCTGCACTCTAGACTGTTCTGAATTTTCAAAAAGCCCAAAAATGTAGACGTTTGAGACTCATTTTTTCTTCCTCAACCAAACTGGAATAGCACATGAGTTACTGTCAGCAACGCTGACATCAGCAGCAAGGAGAAGTGTTGATGTCTGCAGCACTTCAGAAGATGCAGATATTTCCAAGTTTTGTTTCTACAAGAATTTCAACAGCAGCAGTGCCAGCTTGCACACTCTTCCATTCCTGCATTTCCATACTACGTCAGCCTGTGCACTGTACCAGCATATCTGCCTGTGAAGCTACGTGGTAAATCAGAGGATGAACTCATACAGCTGAAAGACAACAGTTTCCCACCCCATCTTGCGTTACTTTTCCAGCTACATCAGTTCAATGATTTAGTTCATCATACTGCCAAAGTAACAGCTGTACTGCTAAAATACAGAGCCAGTGAGAAGAGGAGCATGAAAGGAGATATCTTGCTTTGCACAGCAAAGAGCTCTTTTAAATATCATTATTCCTAGATAGGCAGACAAAACCTAAGACTATAACTGTAGGAACTTTTATCTTCTGCTTGTTTCTAGGCCCAAGAAAATATACCCAATATGAGGGCATAATTAAAGGGGGAAAGTGTAGGGAGCAGTTCACCTGTAAGATCATGAAGTTTCTTGTTTGATATCTGGCTATCAGTACTTCAGCCTTACTGAAGCAGGGAGGCCAGCAGCTTTAATAATAAGGTTGTATGGATTTATAAAGGGGAAATACTACTTGACCAATATGATAGCTTTCTATGATTAAATGATTGGCTCGGTGAATGAGTGGAGAGCAGTGAAGGCTGTTCATCTCAACTTTAACAAGGCTTTCAATATTGCCTCCCATAACATCCCCAGAGGCAAACTGATAAAGTACAGGCTAAATAAGTGGACACTGAGGTGGACTGAAAAACTGGCTGAACTACCAGGCTCAGAGGCTTGTGAGCAGTGGCATGAAGTCCAGATGGAGGCCTGGCGCTAGTGCCTGACACCAGGGGCAACACTGGGGCCAACACTGATCAGCAGCTTCATTAATGACCTGCATGACGGGGCAGAGGGCACCCTCGGCAAGGCACCACACAGTGCAACACCGGGAGGACTGGCTGATACAACAGAGGGCTGTGCTGCCATTCAGAGAGGGACCTCCACTGGCTGGAGAAATGGGCCAACAGGAACCTCATGAAGCTCAACAAAGGCAAATGCAAAGCCCTGCGTCCAGGGGGGAATAACCCCAGGCACCAGGACAGGCTGGAGGCCAACCTGCTGGGAGGAAGCTTGGCAAAAAAAGCCCTGGGGTTGCTGGTGGACAACAGGTTGAACATGGCCCAGCAACATGCCCTTGCAACAAAGGTGGCCTTCAGTATCCTGGGCTGCATCGAGAAAAGCGTTGCCAGCAGGTTGAGGGAGGTGATCCTTCTCCTCTACTCGGCACAAGTGAGACAACACCTGGGGTGCTGTATCCAGTGCAGGGCTCCCCAGGACAAGGGAGACATGGACATACTGGTGCAAGTCCAGCAAATGGCAATGAGGCTGATAAAGGGATTGGAGCATGTGAGACAGAGGCTGAGACAGCTGGAATTATTTAACCTGGAGAAGAGAAGGTTCAGGGAGGATCTTACCAATGTGTATAAATACATGGTTGGCAGGCAGTGGGGCAAGGGAGTAAAAAGGTGGAGCCAGACTCTTCCCAGTAGTATCCAGTGAAAGGAGAAGAGGCAGCAGGCCCCAAATGAAATACATGAAACTCCATTTAAACATAAGCAAAATACTTTTTTTCTGTGAGCGTGGCTGAATACTGGAACAGGCTGCTCAGGGAGGATGTGGAGTCTCCATCCTGAGACATTCAAAACCTGACTGGGCATGGTCCTGGGCAGCCTGCTAGAGCTAACTCTGCTTTGAGCAGGGGTGTTGGACCAGATGATCTCCAGAGGTCCCTGCCAACCTCAACAATTCTGTGATCTCTGATTCTGTTGTTTTCAAAGATGGGTAGGAATTCTCCAAAACATGCTAACTGACAGGAACACCCCCCACCCATCCCACAAATATAGGTCTCCTCCTCTGCCCCTCCCTCTCCAGAAAAAAGAAAGAAAGCAGAACAAGTATACAAAGAATTAGATTTACTTGAGTGGTTTAGATTTACTTGAGTGGGTTCCTTGAGAACTCCTGCTAAGCAACAGTGTTAGAGGTGGGGATACAGGATTTCCATGCTTTCGCGAAAAACCAGGAAGTCCTAGAAGCACCTGCAGTAGCCACAGACTAGATTCCATCTGTGCCATCTCCCTGAGTCCCCACAGCCCAGGGCTGGAACATGATTTGCTGGTCTATAGGCATGCCTAGCACCAGGAGTTTGCAGGTGGGAGCACATTTAGCAGAGACAGGATCTTTGGAAGTTAAGTTCAGGCATGCACGCACAATTTTTCAAAGGTTGGTAACATTTCCATGCATCAGCAAACATTCACAGGGAGACAACATGAGCAAAAGTACATTTCTGACACATATGTAACTTTTCAGCTGCCAGAATATCGAGTTCTTGTTCCATGGTATTGTGGCACTAGAACACTTCAAGGAAAAGGGTTGCCAAAAAATATCCAATGAAGGCAAAACAACATGCTCAAAACTGCTGAGCCGTTTTTTTAAAGGTGTCTCAAATTCTCAGGCTGAAGAAGACATATGGCACAGAAAGTCATTGGGCAAAGAAATATTTGGAAGATGCTTGGTATTAATTTTAAAAAATCTTCCCAGTGCACAAAATCACACCTAATTCTGTATCTACAATAGGACTGTTCATGCACTGACTTAGCTTATAATGAAGGAGTTCTTTATCACACGGATTTAACTTATGGAATATGACATTCCTTCCTCAATCCCTCACCTCATCTCAAGAGGAGGGAAGCAAGGCAAAAGCTTTGGTATACAACAATTACTATAATGCCATAAATTTCCTCATATCTCACATCTTTCAGCACTCATGCCTGTCATAGCAATTAGTATTTTAACTGTGAGGCTGCTAATAAATAGCTAGTCTCATATTAGTTTATTTCATCATGTCACTACTAATGAATGATGGATGACATTTCATTCAAGCGTTGTAAGATACAGGAAAGAAATTTCTTCATCTTACATAGCAAAGCTTCCCCATCTGCAAAACCTGGACTAGTTACAAGTTGTTGTTCTCTGTCCACCAGTTGAAATAGAGGAAGACAGCTTAAATACCAAGTATTTTTTAATCACTGAATAATGGCTGCAGTCTTCATAATACTAAAATACAGTAGGAAAAGTAGAAGCCTTTTTCCAGAGTACTTCAAGATATAAGAAATTATATGTCCTTTCTCAGAAAAGTAATAGTTGATCACACTACATTTGAAAAATTCCTCCAGTTTTCCACCCACGTTAAATGCCTGTGATAGACAAGGAAGAATTCTAAGTGCAGCATCTTCTCCTGCAACCTCATAAAGTTTGGAATTAGGAGCAGAACCCGCTGCTTTAAAATTAAGGGTTTAATTCTATTAAATGATTTTTAATTTTCCAAACCAGCCACTGTTAATTTACATATGGAAAAATATTTATTTTTTGACTCTGATAAATCTATCATGATTAATTGGCATGAATTAGATAAGTCATGGTGCAGGGCTAAGATGACAATCTATTGACAGTACACAAGGATTACTCCTGTATGAAGGAGCACTGAAAAATTCCTTATGTTGCTTCACTATTTACTCCCTTGGCATGTTTATAGCACTCTCTATACTGTGTAGGGACTGTGTAGAAACAAAGACTTCACAAAACAAAACACATACAAATTTTTAAATAGGAAAGCAACTATGAACATAATAAATTGGATACCCACCTTGTCAACCAATGTCCAAAGTCTGGCCGATGAGCCCATTGGACCCCTGTCTGATTCAGGGACCGAAGTAACCGACAACAAATAAGGATGATCCATGGACTTGCTAAGCTTATCCACTTATCAGATCCTTTTATGAATTCAGCTGAAGAAGTGACTTTTCCCAACTTTGAATCACCTGCTGCTGGTATATCAATATTCTTGCACTCATAGGCTTCCTTGACATTGTCAAAACTTTGTTTTAGAGTGATGCTATGCTGAGGGTCACCTTCCTTCAGAAGAAAATAATTTCTACAAAGTTCCTGACACAGTGCCAAACAAAGGGTATTGATAAGAAAATACCAGGTTTGATGTTCCTCTTCTATAAAGCTGCTTGCACCCAAACTCAAGACATGACCAATTGTTCCTGCCAGAATCAGTACATCTACTTCTGACCAGCTGGAATTGGACACAACTGGATTCTGCAAACAAAAAGATATATCAGTGTTGAAAGCGTGTAAAATATATCATTTGTTTAAGCATTCAAAGTGTGCTTATAGCAACTTGCTCTAAGAAAACAAAATAAACAGTGAGACAAGTTATTTTTATCTTGACAGTAGTCACCTCAATTTTTAAAAGGTTCATTTTCGATGAAAACTATTCAGTTAGCCTCACAATGTAATTATACTGTTTAAAATACATTGTGTAAACTAAGAAATCTCTCCATGAACAATCACCACAACTCTAGAGATTCAGTTTCCCTACCACCTTGTGACAAAAGGTTTGAAACAAGCTCTCTCCTTGTTGCACATCAATAGAAGTAAAAATAGAAGTCTTTCAGAAATCAGAACTTGAGATACAAATAATAGGCAATTTTCTAACAGCTTAAATATGTTCCGTCCACAACTCAGTACAGTGAGAGAGCCTTCATTACTTGAATTAACAGAAGTTATTGCAGACAGTCTGATGGCACCTCTTATCGTTGCTTAAACTTGTATGTGTACATCATCATAAAATCTGCTATAAATCTTATCCATCTATTATTTACTTCACATGCTATGTCCATCTAAAACCGCAATACGCTTTGTCTAATGTCTCCATTAGTTCAATTTCTTCCTCACAGCAACTACTTGGAACAGTTCCATCATCAGTGCCTTCAATGATACAGCTAAAAAAAGAGAGTGTAAGGGCATGTGGAACGTGAAAGCATCTGGTTCATTACGGTTATCAGGTCAGGGCCTCTTCAGTTCAAATATAGTTATATATCAGAGTTAGAATTACTTAGAATAGTAAGTAAAAGGGAAAGTGATAAAGGAAACACAGAGACACAAACCTGATAAGCAAGCACCAAGGGAGACAATAAGGAAGACCAAAACTCTTCAGCCACTAATTGATGGGCCATTAAGAAACTACAGGCATAGCTCTGAAGAGCGTCAAGCTGGACTTTGTAACTGATAAGATTGGGGGAAACAACCAAAGTGAGTATTAGGGATATTTGAGGGGGGCCTGTGGGACTATGCAAAACTTACTAAGGAATACTTAGGGGAAGGCTCAAAGGTGTGGAAAAGGGGGATGGTGAGGAACAAGGAGGGGAAAATAGAGAGGAGAAGGTTAAAAGTGGCCAGTCATGTGAAACCATATGCCTATCTGTACACTTGTCTGACTAAGCCCTGTGCCCAAACACCACAGTACATGGTATCTTCTAATTAAATCCCCTCTTAGCTATCTTTCTAGATAATATCATCCATGTGTGAGTGCTTCAAGGTCTAAGTGCCTGGGAATGGGACCATGAGCCACAGGGCTTACAGGCACGGGTGCCAGCAACCAGAGACACCAGACTGAGTAAAATCAAGTACCAGCAACTGGAGCAAGACCACAGGTCACAAGGCCCCACATCCCTGGGGTGCCAGCCACAGGAGGGCCTACATGCCAGCAGCTGGAGTGGGGACCACGGGTCATACGAGCCTTGCGTCTGGGGTGCCAGCAACTGGAGAGACTGGGATGCAAGTGAGGTCTGGGTGCCAGCTACTGGAAAAGGGCCACAGGTCACAGGGCTCATAGGTCTACGTCTCAGCAAATGGAGACACTAGAGCGCATGTGTATTTGTGAGAGGCCTGAGGGCCAGGGATTGGAGGGACCTCAGTGTGTGTATATTTTCTCCTAGTCAATTTAACCCGATGCACAAGAGCGCATATGTGTAATTCACTAACAAATTTCAAGCTAGACTAGCTGGTGAGTAAGAGGAAAAGTTGTATCTGCAAAGAATCAAAGTCTGAGCCAGAGGTGGGTAAGGGAGGCCAGGGGCCATGCATGGATATTAGGCAGGCCAAAAGCCCTTATAATATTTGAGGGATCCATGCTGGGGGGGGGCCTTCCAAGACAAGCGTATGAGTACATGGTCCTAGCATTCGCCAGATGTGGCGGCAGCCTTCTAGCATCCCTTAACAGATGGATATCTATTTGTGAAACATTTGGGGAAAGAGAGTGGCAAAAATCATCCTTTACCATTTTCTACTCTCATTAACCTCTCTTTTATTAGGGGAGAGCAAAGAAAAGACTCTCTCTTAAACAGAAACTAATCCCTTAAACACCAGCTAAATAACAATTTAAAAGGCAAATCTGAAGTATTGCATGTAATTTTTATTTAAGAACAAAGATCTCTGAAACCATTTTCTGTTAATTTCTTTAACTATATCCTCCTATATTTCACCTTATGAAAAAGCTTTAGAAAATAGCCTTGAATATGCATACAAACAAACCTCACAGAGAACCTACGCACACCTGAATATGCACACAATGTACCATGATTCCCAAACTGTTTAAATCATTTAATTTGAAAGAATATAGAAACTCTCTAATCTTAGAGCGGGTAACAGGGAAGTGAGTATATACACATATACACTTCCCTGACCATCCAGATGCAATCCTCAAGTCTCACTTATGCTTAAGACTTACTTACAGCAACATAAGTATTTTTCCTCAACAAGCAAGATCACATAATAAGTGGAGGACCACAAACCCACTTCATATAAGAAGCTAGTTAACACTGTCTGAAATTTGGCTTTGAGGGAAACAACTTTTGCCTAATTAAGACTGCGTAAGATGAGAGTAAATGAATGGAAGAGGTGTAGTTAAAGTTGAAGTTATCACCTCTTCACATCACCTGAATTCCTTGTGCTGTTAAAGAAATACATTATACAAGAGTCACTGCACTTAAAAAAGAAAAAAAATGAGGCTACAGGCTATAATAATGAAAATAACTAAAATTTTAGCATAAGAACAGTCATCATCTGAAAAAATGCCCAAGCCTGTAATCTAAATTTATTAGCATTTGAAATTACTTAGGCATGCTAAAGATCACTCCTTTCTGTTTAACAGTCTAATCTGCAAATCAGATACCATAAAACACATTCTGAAACAGCAGTTGCTGCAGTCTGTGCAGAAACCAAAGCCAATCAAATTCACAGAGACTGAGACATGAAGAATAACTCACTAAACTAGAAAGTTTTAACTCTAGTAACTCCATCATGCTGACCTTAAAGGTCTTGGCTTACTAAATGATAAGCCAGCCTGTAAGCACCATCTGCTTGCACAAACAACAAAATCTGAGATCCTCAAAGGAGAAAGAACTGTCTTCAACACAATTCATTTGTCTTCTTTAGAAGACATAACACAAAATCTGTCTAACGGTTGTTCTCTCATATCTGATGGTTGTCAGCACCAATACAAAAACAAGTTCATTTGGCAGAACAGCAGGTTCATAAACTGCAAAATGTGCTGTATTGGCATCAGGGAATATAAAACAACTTCAGTGTTAAACATCCCAGTGTCAAAAGTCCAAATTTCAAGCCTACTTGTCTGACACTTACAATTTCAGTGAAAAGAGAAAAAACAACTTAATACTATATTCATATCAAGAGGTTTATTCCAATAGCATTTATTGATAAACTACATTTCACATCAGAGTTAATCACTTGAGCAAACCTGTGCAAACTGAAAAACTGCCCTACAAATTATAATCCCACGAGCCTTAGTGATCTACGAAATATTAGGAAACAGATTCGCCAGTTTTTTCTAAATTTACTAGTAGTCCCTCACATATGAACTGTGCCTCATTAGGAATGCCATCATTACAGTTTTTTATACAGCCTAACCTTAGATTATTTAGATTGTAGTTTTTAGGTCTGGTTTTCAGGCACAGAAGTATAGGTCCTACTCTTGATATTCACAGCTCTCTCCTTCTAGCTGCTGAACACCTCCAGCCCTCAGGAGCCTAGCAGGCATTCCAGACTTCAAATAACTTGTATGACTGGGACCAATAACACAGCAAACAAATTCAACACAGAATCTTGGACTGAGTTTTCTAAACGCCAGGCTTTCAGTTGAAGCCTATAATTTGCCAAGCCATGGTAGCTTTAATATTTGATGCACCAGCATCAGCAATTAAACAACACAGAAGTTGATCTCTTTGCCCTGTCTCTGAACATCTCTTGCCAGCTTGGAAACAGGAGTGCCAATACATAAACAATGGAATATATGCTTCCTTGCCTGTGAAACTAACATTTTATTTACTTTGAAATTGAACCTCCTGTACTGTATCCTCCGGGTCCAATTCCAGTTATGTGTTTTCTGTAGGGTTGATAGTAAAGCTATTTTTCACAATAATTAACCATTCATATTTAATACCTTAGGAATTTTACATGATTAATTTTCAGATGAAAAGCATACTTTATTTTTCTTGCCTACAATCCCCCAAAATTTAAACCACTATCATTATTTTTACCAATTTTGATACTGGGGCTTCCTGCATCATCTTGATTTCCAACAACAATAACCTTCATATGACAGAATACTATAGATCACTTTTGTGCCTGATAAATTTTCACAGTAGTTTGAGGTCATTTTTGAAAGCTACCCAGTCAAGGTATCACCTTTTATTTTAAAGTCAAAATTTGAAAAAATATTGTTAAGTACAATTGTATATATATATGTTTTTTCCATTAAATCTGATAAACAATACATTATAGAGAAGAAAAAATAAAAACATTTTAAAATACAATGCCAAACAGAAAAGGAGACATTTTATTTAAGTAACAAAAAAATCACTACAATTGTGCATAGTAAAACTTCTGACAAGCTATATTTGACAAGCTTTAACTTTTTAGTTGTCATTTTCAAAAAACTACTAATTCTGATTTTTTCTATCAGAAATAAGAAAAAAGGTTGCAACTGGTAGTAGTAAATACTGTACTAAGAAAACTATCAAGCAATTAGCGTGAAGCTATGCACAAAAAGTTAACATTTTTGAAGATCTGCCGGAATTCATAAAGGACTGCAGAACTATTTAAAGCTTGAAGTGTCATCAAAGGAAGGGACGGGTGCTGTTAGAAACATAGTAATCAGAACCTATAAATAACAGTCAGGAAGCAGATGCTAACACTGCCTGCAGCATCATGGTCTTCAGAAAATTCATGAACGTGGTAATCAGCTTCTATATTCAGTCACAGTGAAAAAGCAGCCATACAAATGAGAAGCACTTCAGAGAAAACTCTCTAAAGATGTGAACGGAAACAATTAAAAAAAAAGCTCTAAAGCCATTAGCAGGAGAGTTTATCTTAATAACATTTTAAAATACCTGCATTTTTATACATAGCATAAGCTTAGAAGAGGCTTTTAGCTTTTTTAACTGACAAGACCCTGATTCAGGATCTACTTCTGATATCAGAAGTGTGGGACTTCAGAGCTCCTTTAGATATGGAGTATCTATGCAGATTCACGTTGTAGAGATGCACAAGTCATGGACACTTGGATCCAGGGACATTTTAGGATAATACTTATAAATCACATGGGAGACCCTTCAAGATCAAAATGGAACATATACAGACATTCAGTTTCTCCCCAAAAGCCCAGGGATACTATTGGAAAAGAGGAAGGAAGATGGGACATGAGAGTGTGTGAATTATACTGCTTGTACTCCAGCTACCAGTAAATAATCTCTCTCACCCACATTGTAGGCATCTCCAAACTATTCCCTGTTCCCTTTCACATTTTCCAAGCTCTACCTTCATATAAACAGTTATCTGAAAGCAATCACCATTTCCATATACTTCCGCAACAATCTTGGGGCTGGTAAAAATGTAAATCAAGTCCAGGTCACTGCCTGCACACATGCAAGGAATGGAGGCACTTAGTAACTAAACTTAAAACATATTTCAGGCTTGCTCTGGAACCTGAACAAGAACAGCAAAGCTTATTTCAGAGATGAGATATATATCCAGCAATCCAGTCATCCACAGAATATGATGAAGCTTGGATGATGAAAATGAATTCCTACAGGTTTGGATACAAATTCATGTGTGCCACAGCCAGAATTATTATTGCCTACACTCCCCAAGACATATTTCAGCTTCCCACGCTTTCAGAAATTCATCAGGTAGGAATATGAACACAGACAGCCCTGGAATAGAGCATCTGGTACTTCTTATTTATATCTGCCCAAGCCTCAGGGAAAAAAAAAAAAAATCTTGAAGGCATTGCTGAAAACCTCCTCATTCATGGATTATCAACTTGAAGCAGCTGAGATCATCTGCTAGCATGCGCTGAGCTGCCAGCTAAGTAAAACTCTAGAAGATGATCAGGATGCACCAACTCCAGAGATTCCCCCAACTTTCCAGTCCAAACAGAAAACACTTGATAACTGTTCCACTACAGCAAAATGCAGATATTTTAAAATGTGACATGAAAATAAGCATCTTCACATTCAAGAAACACTAACCAATCCCTTTTATAAATGATAGAGTTGTTGCAAATGACATGAAATTTCATTTGTGAATAAAGGTTTTTTTCCCTTCTTAAGCTCCAGGGAGGCCTCAATAACTGGTACCAAAGTGGAAAGGCAAACAAACTGCTGCTGAAACTTTCTTCTTCAAGCAACAGAGGACAGGGTTTATAGCCCTAACATCAATGAGCAAGAAAGCTGCTGTGCTGTAGTCATAAGTACCATGCGGGGTGCTGGAGGCAAAGATATGAAGGATACAATATCCCAGATATCACTTCTAATCAACCAGTTTGTCTATTTTCATTCAATTTGTCCACAAAGGCAGATGTATGGAGAATGCAGGGGTGAGGGAGGAAGACAGCTCAAATAGGAGGGGTAGATAAACACTTTCTCACACATACTCTTGTCCACATTCCCCGGGCATAGCAGACCAGGTGGAATCATAAGAGATGGCCAACAGTTTAGTCATGGAAGTCGCATTTCCACTGTGATGTTCCTCAGAATGATTAATTGCAAATGTGGAAGAGCACAGATAACACTGGTGCCTCTTTTTCTGTATTCCCTGAGGGAATTATTTGCCTCCATCAGGGAGCTAGCAATGAATTCCCTTCATAAGGAAAGGCTTTCTACTAACTCAAGTTTTGAAACCAGGAGATATTCTGAAATTGCTGCTGTGATCACTGGCAGGGCATTTGTACTAGCAATATATAAGACACCTGCAGGAAGTTATTCACACCAGCAACTGTCTCTCACCAACTTGGAGGAAAATGTGCCAAGAACAGATGGGAATGAAACCCTAAGAGTCAGGCCAAATTAAAAGGGCAGAGTTCGTACCTGCCAAACAATATTTGGAAACTTCCTATTCTAAATTTATAGTAATAGCCAACAGCATCTTCCTAGATTCCACTCTGTGTTCTAGTAGGAAATGATTCTGCCTGGGCCATATAAAGTGTCAAAGAAGCTAAAGCATGTGCTATGGCATGGCAGAACAACCTGATACAATTTCCAGTGAAGTGATACCACTGACCACCAGCCCTGCAAAGTCTGGCACAACAAATTTAAGACTTTATGAACCATTTTGAACTGAAATTTGGGAGAACTAGACAACTACGATGCAACAAATGCATACTCTTATACAACCCACAAGCATCAAAAGTGAATGTACCTTATATTTGGACTTGGATAGTACAAAACAAACCAAAAATCCCTACAAAGAAAAGCTATTTGGGCATCTGGAACACAGGATGAATGTTTCTTCTTGTCTTAGATCATGAGCGGAGAGAGCTAGCTCAAAACAGATCCCAGAAAGAGAAGCTTAAAAAAAATGCAAGGGAGGGTAAGGCACTGACAGAAAAGCCAGTTAATGCTGGGGGAGGGGGCAAATGCAGAAGCTGCAGAAGACCACAGTCTGTGAAACCTCAAGAAATCTGAGTCAAATGTGCTTCAAAGGAGGACTCAAGGAGCTCTCTAAAGCTTACTGGGTAAAGGAAGATACCAAAAAGTAATGGGGAGAAAGATTTACACTGTGTTCACTTACTCCTTCTTTGATCATCTCAGGCTCACATCAGTTCTAGTGCTAGTGTATAGAGTATGAAGCTGAAGAGCCATCGCTGGTGTGACGTCTGAACTGAGAGATCTGCTCATTTCCTGTTCACGACGGGTTTCTAAGGAGGAGCTTTAGGGAGATGCGATGATCCCCAGATAGTTCCCAAAGGAGACAGATGTAAGAGAGGAGAACACAATACATAGGAATATAAACCACCTGGCCAAGGCAAGGCCTTCTTCAATAAACGTCAACCATGTGCTATTTCTGTCCATTTCAGGCACACATTTGGAATGGTCAGCTGATGTGCGCTCAGAGTGACCAGTGAAACACAAGTCCCCAAGAAAATGTAAACCTTTGCAAATTACAAGAAAAACCACCATTTAAACCCAAACAGCTATGAGAATGTTATCACATATGATGGATAAATTAAACACTGGGGGAAGAAAAAAAAAAAAAGGAAGATTGCAACAGGCTGCCCAGAGGCAGAGAGCTCAAAAAGGAGCAGTCAAAACTATAGAAGAAATAATATGGTGTTGCAGCCCCCAAAGTCAACTTAGCAGAGGGAAGGCATATTAAGAAAATTAATGCATTTCAAAAGCAAAGAAAAAAAATGCACAGTAGAAGACAGACCGAAATACAGCAAAATGACAGAATGAAAAAAGGAACAGGAGCTGCCCTACTAAAGAGTTAAAAGGCTTTCCCAGAGAACATATTATGTAACCAAATAAACAAAAACCTTAAAACCCAACTTAGGCAGAGGCTGGTTGAAAGTAGAGAGCTTTCCATAACATTTCCAGCCCTCATGTCGCATGCTGAATATGAAGAAGGGTATGTACACAAATATCAGAAAACACAGCAGATCATCTTATGTTCTACAAGTATACACACACACAGAGCACAAACCTGTATGTAGCCTATCCTTTTAATACACAAAGACAACGCTTTGCACCTACTTCAAGCTCTGATCTTAGACATGCAAATTGTCAACTATTCTAAGTAATCCAAATAAGAGCATCAACCTAAAACCCTGACATAATATAATTATTTATTGGACCAACTGAAAACACTATTAATGTAAATAGATGCAATCTACACCTGTGTTCTGCACCTTCCTCACAAATTTTCAAGCAGTTTCTGGGAAAATACAAGGCTTACAACATGTGCTGTGACCAAACTTTTGGATGCTACTTAACATCTTGAAATTTATTTTTGTGCATTCTTCCTGAACTCCTGACTTCCTTCAAAGGAGGTTTTAATTTTTTTTTTTCTGCTAAGTAATCACAACAACATAAGTATGTTTGCTGAGGTATATATATATATTTTTTTAACAAAACTAAATCAGTAGAATACCTCTGATTTGCAGTGGTATGCAAGAACTGGAAGATGGCTGCAAACCAAAAAGAAGGTTTTTTTCTGATATTATGATACTAATCTCAGCTCACTCCACCAGGACAATTTTTGCTGTCTCATAAAAGCCCCATCTGTGGTAACAGGACCTCACCTAATTGGAATCCAGACACATTCTAATGACTCTTTAAAATAAAAGAAGCTTTGAAGTTTTGAGAAGGAAGTTGTATGACACTCTGCATCATTTACCATTCACCCAATTGCCTTTCCAACAGATACTAAACCAGTGTTTCCTAGTTCCATGATAAAAGTTCAATTTTAAGGCACACACACAAGGAGCAAAAAAACTCCTGACAGTTTAACTCAGTTCTCTGAACTATCTGGATTTATATAGAAGTTAAACAACATTATTGCCTAAGTTCTCCACAATTTACATCTTCAGGTATTTTCAAGAAACCATTCCTTAAAGATGTTCTACCAGTCTTAAAATTCTAAGCAGCAGAAGTTTTCTGCAGTTCTGAAGCTAGAAGAATCTCTGCTACAAATGCCCTGCTCTACACTGAACTAGATAGTTGGAGGATGAGGGAAGACAGAGGGGTTTTATCTCGACCTAGATTAGCTCAGTAAAGACACGCATTTTAGAAAACTGTGTGTTCCCTAAATGCCCATACGCATAATCAGTCTACTAACTCATGATGTCTTTAAATTAAAGTCTTAATCTATTTTGACAATCACTGCATACATGCAGTTTGTCCTTACACTTTTTCACCTAAGAGGCTGGCTGAATCTTCTACATTGTTCTGTTTTGCTTCTGGAACAGCAGAGGGGCCTTTGGCATCTGATATTTTCTTTAATCTCAATGCCTCCTCCCCACACAGGATTCTGTACCAAAAATATAATACGAGTCAGTTCAGATAAGAGCAATAGCATCTTCAGAGTAGCTTTAGGGAGAAAGGGTAATTTTATCCTTGGGGAAGACATGTAGTCTGAGTCTGATAGTAATGCTTTGAGTTTGTACCACTTATCCCTGGAAAGGGCCAGCTTTCTTGCCTCAATCACTTCAGCTAAGAACAAGGGAGATTCAACAAAATATGGCTATAAGTTAAGGAACCACAAGATCCACATCCAATGGATCCACATCCATCCACAACCACTATATACAACAGCAAGCAATGATGCTAGAAGAGTAACCCTTATGAAAACACAATGTGCTACAAGAGAAGCTAGATAAATGGTAATGTTGCTCAAAACTAAGATAATCAGAAAGGAAGCCCAAAGCCCTGGTATTCTTTTCTGCAGGTAGAACAGAGTACCTCATCCACTTGGTGAGATCCCTAAGTTTTTGAAGGTGGTATACACTGTATATGGCAACGCAACTTCACGCTGCTAAAGAGCAAAAAGACATCTGCAAGAATGAGCAATGAGATCACCTTTGAGAACTGTAGTTAAAAAGAATATTTAATAGTTGGAGGATTACTTTTAAATCTTTCATGACTCCGAAAGAATATCAGACAGTGGCACAGGGCACTGTGACTTCAAAAACAGTACTCAAAACTTCTGGAGTTGAGCTTTGCCACATTTGGAGCAAGGAGATACAAATGGAACAAGTTTAGAGACAGCAGATTAATTTAGTTTTAGAGTTACCTAAGACTAGACTGAAGTAGTTAGAATAAAATGAAGATAGCAACACTGCCTCCTCCCAAACTCCAGAAGGGGAAGGAGAAAAGACAAACAAAACCAGTCTTTGTAAAGATGGCAAAGAAAAAGAAAAGAACAAGTTACAGTACGCTACCTCTGATATAGAAACAAACAGAGCTGTGCTTAACCACCCCAAATGGAGCAAATTCCCTGTTCAAAAAGAAACATAAAATATCTCGCAAATGGAGCTTTTAAGAAGTCTCATTTAGGCCCCTAAAGGCAAATCTGGAAACACAACAGATAACAGTAGCAGAAGGAAAAGCCAGCAGCAATTCAAGGATCTCATGTGCTGACAGGTAGAAATGCTCAGCTAAGAGATCCACTGAAACCTGGTTTCATCTATGCCTCCTGCAGTTAAAACCTTGTTGAGCTTTTCAGAAACATATAGTTAAACTAATTAAATTGAATTACTGAAATAACGCATAGCAGGAATAAATGTAACATACAGAACATACTGAAAGGTGGCAGGCACTGAGGCAAGTATATGCATAAAAGTAGATGACACAGCTAAGAAAGTTGATACACTTCAGTGTTTATGAGCCTATCTGAATAAAAGTCAAACAAAGATGATTATCCTCATTCATCATCTTTTTACGGAAGAAAAAATGTCAGCCAAAAAGTAAAACTTTCCAAATTAAAGGTTTTTGCACTTGCCATCAGTAAGTTCCCCTCTTTCAAGCTTACAAATGTCAGCACAGCACTGCTTAAGAATTTTCAGTATTTCTGTTTTCAAATAGCTAAAATTTGAAGGAATTTTAACACCCATGAGACGGGGCAGACTAATTCTGTCAGCTGACCTCTCAGGTATAATGCAGTCAGAAGCACTATATGCATTATCTGAAGCTAATTGTCCTTTATCTTTAATGAGACTAAGGATAAGTGCCAATAATGCCCACTATAATATACATACAGTGTATATATATATATATATATATATATATATATATATATACACACACACACACACAGTAGCAGTTGTCGTAGAAAATTACTCATCTCAGACTGGACAACCAAATGCCATGTAACAGAGATTTCTCGTCATGCACAGACTGAATTACTTTGAGGCTATGGTATTAGAGGCAAAAGCTATAATCTATTGCCATTCTTCTCAACTTCATCTAAGTGGAAGGTCTGTAAGTTTTATGCAGGCCATTTTTAGGTTCCTAATGTTAAAATCAGAGAAATCAGTAGCCAGTAAAATGAGAAATGAGCTTGTCTTCCATAGTTGTGTTTAATATTGCACAGCAAGTAAATGTTAAGTTTCTACAGAATACATGGGATCGTTAACTATTATTTTAAAACCATTTGCTTTTATTTTTTTTACTAAGAATAATTTCTATCTCAATTACAGTAAAATACAAAAAACTATATAAAACCTAAGTAGAACAGTTCAGAAATGACAGAGGTGAACTGAGGCCATTGAAAGACCAACACGTCCTTATGGACTTGGAATAGTAACAAATTGTAGAACCGGACATCTCATTCAGCTGATCTCTCTATTTACATTGCTTATTTTTACTTTCTCCTCCCATCTGCCTTAAAAAAATCCACAAATATAATCAGGTTTGCTTGCTAAACTTTAATACTAGCTTGAAATAAAATACTAGCTTTTCAGTACCAAAAGCAAACCATGAAAATCACTCTGATGAAGATGGTTTTGTTAGCATTTATACCCAAGTCAAAACTTCTTTCCCTAATATCATTAGGCAGAAGGGATACTTGCCTTGTTTCTGTATTTTAGTCTGTGTAAAGGACTAATTGACGCATCTAAATCTTATGTTGCCGATGAAGATAAGCATAAGAATGAAAGACCACGTTTTATTTACAATTCCTTTTCTAATCAATTTTAATACTGAAGTGAATTATACTGAAGAAAACTGGGAGAAAAAGGGGGAAAAAAAGCTGTCTTTAGGAGTGAATGGCATTAATTTTAGTTCAAGGTTTCTTTCAGCATTTCCAAGAAGGAATGATACAAATCCAGAATTTACATAAACAAAATGAGAAACTACAATGGTATAACTTCAATAATAAACATAAGCAGTCTTACTTAAAAGGATTTACATTATACAGTTAAGCTCAGGAATGATAAAATATAGTTGCATAGAGACCAAATATTAAGCTCCACTCAGGAGTAGTGAGTTTTTTCAATTAAATTAAATAGGGCTGTTATTAAATGGTTCTGCGAGTCTGTAATTTTGCTTTTTAGCTTGAAGAAATATGTCATCATCTCATTAATGCAATGTGCTTGCCACATATTGCTACACACTAAGAAAAATGTTCTAAAGCCACAAATCCTATTCAGACTAACCCAGACTGACTAAGGACAATACTGCCTACTGGGTGCACAACTGAACAGAGTAACAGCATTAAAGTTCCTGAATTTCAGAGACCTTTGAAAGATATGACTAAGGAGCATCAGAAAGAACAGCTAGAATTTGATTACATGGTGTGAATGACAGTTCTTGGCATATTAAGTTTCACATTGAAAGAAGAATAAGATATTACAAATTTTATTTCCTTGGAATTACCTGAATTCTGCTCAATAAAACAATACAACTCATGAAGCACGTTAAGAAGGAAACTACTCATACAGCTGAAAACATTTCTGAGCACTCCAAAGACTCTAACAAACTCAGTTTCTTAACTGCTTTTTTCTGGTAAGAAGAGACAGCCTATTTTTATTCTCTCTTTTACAGTTCAAAACAGTTTTAGAAACACCTTGAGAATTTCAACAGAAGAGTACTGGCAAAGTCTTTTCTTACTCAGAGCATTAATGGCTTTGGTATTTGGGAAAGGACAGAGCATTATTAACGCATGCTGTTGTAAAATATCACACATCTTGTACTAGTTGCAATTGTGAAACATCACTGCATAAAAACGTAAAATTAGTATACAGTATGGTTGTTTCTGATCTAGTAGAAACAATTGCAAAATAAATTACACTAAACAGAAAATTTCTTAAAGTAATGTGAAAACAAGCACTCCTATGATCTTCATTATAGCTAGCAGTATTACGCCATAGTGAACATATCACACTGCAACTACACTTGTTAAGCAATTCAGATTACATTACAAAGTCTTTCAACACACAGAGCCAAAACTTTTATAAAACTTTCCTGGAAAGTATGCCATAAAGAGCAAACCATTTTAAACCATACTTAACGCACGCTCTCACCTTCACTGGAACTCTGGAACTCTCAAGGATCTTTCCAATGGCAGATAAAATTCCACACATCAGTGCAGAAATCAGCACCATCACCCCAACTGCTGTTAGCCAAGACATACTGCAGAAATAGCATAAACTTTCTGCTGATGTGCATACAATGACGTGAACCGCACAGAGCATTAAACACATCAAGTAAAACAGCAGAGAGAACAGTGGAGGGGAGAGGGGCACTTCAAATTCTGCCCGGCTGCTCAGAGCTTTTGGAGTGATGAGCAGAAGCAGAAACAGAACCTAGAAAAAAAAAGAGAGACAATATTTAAAGACCTGGGATCGGCTAAGGCATATAGTAAGAATTCACAAACACACACAAAAACACTGTTGTCATCCACGTCACGCTGCTAGTACACATATATCACAAAAGAAAAGAAAAAAAACTGTGAAGAACTATGTTGGACGTTTTGATCCCAGTGAGGTATTACCATATAAACGGAGAACCAAAGATTGTATTTTTATTTATTAGTTTAAGGGCTCAGACACGCAAGTTACCAGGTTTTAATGAATTACCATGTGCCTCCTGACCCACTGTAATCAATCACATGCACAATCTTCATTCCCTGCAAACGTAAGAACATTAACTCTCAGTATCACAACAGCTCCTAAGCAAACAAATTCAACCCCTTATTAGCAACAGGCCAAAAGTTACACATGTGCTCTACCAATGGTTGCTTCTCTCACAAGATACATGTACACAGAGCTCTCACTGAACTAAACGGCTTCCCAGGCCAGGGAAAATTCTCATGCCATCACGCATGCACGCCATTTTTGGAGCTTATGAATTCTTTGTATTATTTCTTGTCCTCCTCCTCCTCCTCTTAAATTGCTTTATTGGTTTTACTTTTTCAGAGCTAATTCTTTGCTCTAACCCACACACAGATCAGGCAGAATTCCAAGTTTCCTCTCAGATAACTGTAGCAGTAGAGATGAATACTTAATATGAATAATTTCTGTTACCCATGCACAACCTTTATGAACAAAGAGATAATTCAGCCACATTCTAAGATTTTTTGCAAGGTGTACAAATTGAGCTAGGATTAAACCAAGTTCAATCTGCTTGGCAGGGCAAAATTAAATGAAATCAAGATAAAAATAACTACATCACACTACCACCAACCTGTAATCTTGCACTTTGACCTGTCAAGACCTCTGTCATGTAGTACAGTAAAATACAGTAAAATAGACCCCCCAAAATGCCAGTGCATTCCAGTTGTAATCCTTCTACTCCATAATATACTTTGCACAATTCACATGGTTATGAAAATATGAGGTTCCAGGGTATCAAACCAGCTTGAGTTTTACTTTTTTCTTTTTAATACAGCATCTATGAATAAAAACAGCACTCATGATAGGAAAATGCACAAATTGTAGTTATCTATAAAATCTAAATTCAGCCCCTTTGGGCAACACTCTATGGATACATACTTTTATTATTTATCAATTCATTCCTCAGAAGTATTCTTCTCATTTAACATACTGAACAAATTGTATTTAGAGAACTGCGTAGTTTGAAGCCTCCCGTGAGATCCCCCTCCCTTACTTCTCCAATGAGGCTTAAAAATACGTAGTATCAAGACAAAAGAGGATTTTGGAAAGCAAGGCAGTGTGAGTGCCACACTGGAGAAAACAAACAAACAAAAAATATTTCCAGCACTTCTGTAGAGAGTCATCAAGAGATGCTGAGCAAGCTCTTGTGTGACCGACCAACAACCCCTACAATGGGAGAAGGCTCGGAGGGCGAGCTGCCCATGAAGCTCAGGAACGGTGTAGGATGCGGCTGGCTAATCACAGCTGTTGCACAGAGAACTGACTTTATCTCAACATAAAGGGGCCGGAGGATGACCCTTGTTTTAGATAAGCAGCCATAGCCGTTAATTGGACCAGGTGTAAATGTTTCTTCCTGAGTTTATCAAAATAATGCGACTGTCTCCCTGAATTAGCCAGACCAGCATGGGAGAAGCGTAGATGTGGCTCCGCCCAACACAGAGTATAAAACCTGAACAACTACCAAAGGAATTTCAAAGAGAGCAATGGGCTTGAGCTGGCTTCAACCCATGTTGTCCTTCCCATCGACTGGGGAGGGAGGCCCAGCACCATGAGGGTGAGCATATTATAGAGACCGGTAATGGCAATCACATTGGTATTGTGATTGAACTGTATAAGTGTATACACTTGTATTGTGATTTCAATACATTGCTGGATGACTCTGCTAAATTAAAAGTCCCATGTAACATCAAATATCTTCAAAGTAAATTTTTATATTAAACATTGCACTCTCCATGAGTGTGGACTATCTAAAAGAACCTGGTCAGAGAGTACTGGACTCTGACATCTTGTCATCCAAACTTTTCACGGATAATCAGTAGCTTATGTTTCTTTTTATGAAGGCCATCAAGTAAAATACCTGAGATTGGTTTTGTAGAAACAGTAAGCACCAGACAACTGCACCTCAAAAAAAGAAATCCCATCAAGAGCTTGAATGCTTAGGTTCCCTAAACAAAGGAACAAGAAAGGAACACAAGCACTACACCTTGACACTTGACATTGTCCATCTTCATTTGCAGTCTGTAAAATGGGAACAGAACCTACCATCTCACCTCCCAGAGGCACTGTGGAACTAACTTCTGTGAAGTGCTCAGCATGGTGATAAACCCCCCTGAGGACTCTACCAGAAAGCCATTTCAAATGTACTCTGTATACAGAGAAAAATGCATACTAGACAAGGCATAGAGCCCTACAATGACTGAGAAGACTCAAACACTAAATAGCTGCTCATCTACTATTATCCATTGCAGGCACTGAACAGAAGCAAAGCTGCAACTATTATACAGTCTTGTGAAATACTGCATGCAGGGAAGAATTAAAGTAGGCTTGCAATGGGTATTTTCATCCTAGGGAACAACACTTATTCTCATAAAAGTTCACACCGATGTCCTCTAAAAGTAAGTGTGAGCTTCTGCACATACAAGTTCAGTGTCCAGATAATGAATCTCTGCAGCATGGTTCTCAAAGCAGTGCCACAGAGGGTATTTTCCACATTTGAGAATTGTCCAAAATTCCAAAAGTCCAATTGCAGAGAACTCCTTAAAATTCCAGAGATGGGATAGGTTATTTTTACAAACTAGAACAGTTGATACTGCCTATCATCAATTTCTATACAAGAAATGAAGTGGAAACCAAGCACCTTACAGGAAATAGTTGTTTCAAGGCTTTAGGTCTACCAGTGCGAAGAAGAATTCTCCAAGCTTGAAAATTGACCAGAGTCTTGCTTGCTCTGACCAACTATGCTGAACACAAACCTAGATAATCAGGAACAGGTAGGCACTTACTTGTCTGCCTTTTTTTTTTTTTTTTAATGAGGTTAAGCTTACTTAAAAAATACAAGGCTAATGATATGGGAGTAATTTAAATTGTAACGTATCTGCATATTTACTATAAATAGTTCCACCAAAACATAAGTAGCTTATATCAAAAGCTCCCTTGAATTACTTTACAAGCTAAGTTATACATTAAAAAGAACATTATCCTCTTTCAAGCAGAAAGTCAGCCAACCCTAAAAGCGTTCATACTCAGCAATCCTGCAGACTGGTAAGAGTATACACTAAGTATTCAAACATGAGAAAACTTCATGTTTGTGCTCTTATCTTTTTCACAGAAAGATGTATCTTCATACCTCCAAAACGATCACAGTCCCCACCAACATTGAATACATGTCATATTGTGCCACTTGTTTGCTTAGTGAAGAACTCAGAGTCTTCAGGGCCTCCAAATATTGCTTCAGGACTTTTTTGCCAAGATTTAAGAGTATTTCTGAATTATTCCCGTCTAAGTACAGCTTGATCCAATTACCATGGGACTTTTCTGCTATCTTAAAATGCTCATATCCAGGATCTAGTAAAGGGAAAAATAAACAAACAAACAAAAAAAACAAATAAGAGGATCCACGAACAAAGGAGGACAATTAGAGATTTGATTATACTTCTACATTTGCTTGTATAATATAAAAAAGCTTGCTACGGAGGTTGAAACCTTTTCATACCTACAAAGGTACAGTATCTTCATGTAGTAAGACCATAATAAGCCAGTCACTCAGAATAAAAGCAATTAATTCCTTATCAGACAAAAAGTGAAAGCCTCTAGAAAATGATAACCATATTAAAGTATGTTTACTTTTACAAAAGATTTCCAAGATGAACTTATTCAAATGCTTTAAATGCTGACAAAATTTATGCTTTCCACTGGAGACGCTCATTATCCAGGCCAGCTTGTGCAAGTCAAGTGGGAAATCATCAAATAACTGATCTCTGGAGAAAACATCAAAGGATATAAACTCGCCATATTAGGAACCCTAATTACTTTTGCTGCAAAGCTAATGAAAATTAGCTGGTAACATAAAGTGAAATACACAAGATGCCAGATATAGAAGCACTAATGGTTAACAGCTGAAATGCAGTCTGGCTTCAGGCATCTGGACTATGCAGCCAGTGACAATCAGCCACAGCGAAACTTGGTAAGTATACTATTGTATGAAAATTGCCCATAGGCTAGCTTGGTTTAAATAAAAAAAAGAGAGAGAAAAAATGATGCTGCCATCAACTTATATGAGCAAGCCTGTGGCAGAATGCGATTTCATGGCAGCCTCGCCACATCCAAAAGAATTCTAACCTAAAGGAAAAAAAGAAAAACACTCAGAAAAGAACAAGCTCCAGGTCAATCACATATCTGTTGCCCATGTCTCGGAAATATTCTCATGTGAAAAATGCAGATTTGATTAAGGTTCCTGATTAAATAAATGTGGAAAGGGAACTGCTCCTGAGCACTGACACCAAGAGACAAACACTAGGTTCCACTTTTCACTGAGTAAATATTCACTGTCTTATCTCATGTAAATATGCTTCATCCTAGACATACAGCGCAGATTTTTAGCATAAATCATGGTCCAGAAAATAACAGCCTCTGGCAAATCATTTAATTTGTGGCTCTACTCTTTATGAGGAAAATGGATAATCATCTTTCCTCTGTCTTGAGCCAAGAGTATTCTAGGCTGTTTGCAATGAATACTGTATTGTTCACTTGAGAAATAATCCAGGTATTTTTAATTTTATTGCAAGTTCTTCAGGCAAATGAAGTATTCCCGTTCACAATGCTCGTACAGTTATGAAAGAAATGTTTTTTTGCACTGTAAATTTCTTAGCCCTACAAGACTCCTAGTGATCTACTACAGGCTGAAATCATCACATCCATTAGAAGGGAATGTTTAAATAAGAATGCCAATTTTTCTCTTCCCAAATTTATAACATATTCCCAAACATGCTGATCCTACTGCATAGGAGGCTTACAGATCTCTGTTGGAAGGTACAACCTGACTAGCAGCAAATACATGTATATCAAGATAGCTGCCAGTGTACGTAGAGGCTTTCGCTACCCTGTTATAGCTCTTTGGACAATTAATTCCCTAGAAAGTTCCTTTTCTAGCATATCTGAAATTGAGTTAAATATTCATATTTTTGAGGAAATCCAGAAAGGATAATCTAAATAGAACTTTAATCAAACTCCAAGATCATGCATGATTATTTAATGACACAGAACATCAAAACTTTATTTCAAGTTATATCTTGAAATCTAAGCAAATTCCTTCCTCATCTTCTGCTCCTGTTTACACCTCTCACTCAGTGTCCCTTTTCATTCCCTTAAGAATTTTTATTTCATTCTTACCTGCCTTTTTCCATCCACTGCCCACTAAAACCATCTTGTCCATGGTGTGAAAGATGACTGTGGTAATCAAACACACATTTACTTCTTTGAGGTAGAACACAGGAACAATTTAAAGATCTCACAGACCGGAATGAGGGAAAGGGGTTACCAAATTTCCTTTGAGAACTCCAATGTTTTGTAACATTTGTAAGCAGTCAGTGCAAAATGAGGAGGGTCATAGACTCTGTGTTGTTGAAGAGGCCCTTTGGGACACGTTTGCCCAGCATTCCTACACAGCGTACTCACAAAAGAAGTTAGACTGGAGGCCAAATCTAAAACGAGCTTGCCCAGCTACAGGAGGTTTCCCAAGCACAGAGAATGGATAATTTGCATAGCATTACATTAGCATTTTCTGCTTCAGCTTCCCTCCCATGCTATAAAAAGGCAAATGGCTATGCTTCTAGCATCTGGTTGATAACAAGTTCATTTAGTTCCAGTCACAACCAGCAGTCACTTAAAAACTGGATAAATATGAGGAAAAATTGGACAATGTGAAAGCGGCTTCTTCAGTTTCAGTATATAAATCTGTCAGAAACAAGCAAATGAATTTCTTTAACGCATGCATCTAATGAAGATTAGTTCCAAACTGAAAAGTGGACATTCATTTTTATAACAACATTCAACTTGCTCTCAAGTGTGGCTTTTCATTCTACTGTAAAATTGCCTTTTAAAGAAACAGTCCTAACTTAGCGTTCAGACGAATGTTCATAAGTTCAAAACAGAAGGAATCATAACTAGCTGCCTACAGCTGCCTTCCTTACATTGAGGTAAGAGGTCATTCACAACCCCCAGCTGTGTGTCCAGGTACTTCTTCCTTCAGCTTCTTCATTTTTGACATGTTTTTATTATTCATGTTTTTATTCTCCATTTCCAGACTTTCTTTTAGCTGCATGTGTTCTTCTCTAACAAAAAGAAAACCTAATGCCCCATATCAGTATTTATTAGTCTCTTTTCCTTGAAATAATTAAACCCTTAGTCCAGCTACAGGTTTCTTATTTAAACTTTAATTTACCTGGAGATAGATTTAACCTTGAAGATTCCTTTGCCCCTCAAAACCCAAGCCTTATGAAATGCTGCAAGAATGTGTCTCATAACATCTTGCAGTTTGAAAAGCATCCCCCTAACTTTTATATGAGCAAAGGTTAAAAAAAACAAAAGTTCCTGAGCTGCCTCCACTCTGTTCTTCACTAATGTGCATACTTAATATACAAGTGAAGACCAAGATATTTGTGTGCACTGTTCCAGTTTGTTCTTAATATCAGATTGGCTGAACTCAAGCAACTCCAAAGTTTCTTCATCAAAGATCATGTAAGGCCATTCTGCCTTCCCACCTGATGTGATTCATTTCAATTGACATCTGACTTCCAACTTTTTGCATTAAAAAAATAAGAACATTGCACCAAAAATTAAAGTATAGATTATGCTATAACTTACAATGGGTGAATCTTTTCTCCCCATGACTCAATCATCATATTCAAGGTATTAATAGCTGGTGCTCTATATCTGTGCAATCTAATTACAACACTCTTTTCAGGAATTCCATGATTTCCCCTTCAGAAGAGCACATTCCATACCTTTTGATCTGAAGAGTTTAAAAAGAAAAAAAAAGCAGCAACTTAGGCTATCCCTGTAAGTATCTGTCACTTCAAACTTAAGTTCCAGTCTTACGCATTTTTCTTAGCATTCAGTTGAGATTATATGATCCACCAGAACTGTTAATAGGCAAAAATCAACATTAGAAAGCTTCAGCTTGCATTCAACAAATGTGAGTGAGGTATCTTGTTATTTTCTGTTTCTTTTTCCCTTCAAAAAAAAAGATAGCACACCTTGTCTGTAGAATTCATATTACTGGTATGGCCCAAGAATTGTCAGCATAGGTCTGATGAGTATCCAGATGAACAACAAATAAGAACCAAAGGCCTCTAATTCAACATACAAGGATTATAGCCTATCGCTGACATAGCACTTACTTGACATGCAAAAAGTTTTCTCAGACAAGCATAGGAAATTCTGTCTGAGCACCTATCTCTCAGACTTAAAATTTTCCAAGAAATACATCCTATAGATATCAAGAAAAGAAAGTAATACTGGAGCCCTGAAAGTATCTTTCACTGGCAGAAATACTGTTGACCTACATTTAGATTTTCAAATACTCATAAAATTGAAAAACTAGTAAACAAAAGCTCTTATTTAGATACTCTATCTCAAAAGGAGACTTTGGAGAAAAATGTTTCCAGTTATAATGCTGGAATATGAAAGATACATCATTTGCAGAACCAGAGAATGGATACAATTGGAATGAACTTTTGGAGATCTTCTAGTCCATCTCCTCTAATCAGAGCACAGTCAATTAGGGCAAGTTGCCCAGAGCTATATCCAGCAGGGTTTAGAATATCTCCAAGCACAGAGACTCCACAATCTCTCTGGGCAACCTGTTCCAGTGCTCAGTCACTCTCACAGTAAAAAAAGGTTTTTCTTGAAAGACTTAAATGTAACGTCCTATGTTTCAGTTTGTGCCCATTGCCTCTTGTCCTTTCACTGGACACCACTGGGAAGAGTCTGACTCCATCTTTTTATACCTGTCCCCCTCAGGTATTTACACACATTGATAAGATCCCCCCCCGAGCCTTCTCTTTCCAAGATAAATAGTCCCAGCTCACTCAGCCTCTCCTTGACTGAGAGGTGCTCCAGTCCCTTATTCATCTTTGTGACCCTTCACTGGACTTGCTCCAGTATGTCCATATCTCTCATGTACTGGGGAGCCCAGCACTGGACTGAGCATCCCATATGTGCCCTCATCAGTGCTGAGGAGAAGCACAGGACTGACAGCTGAAAAGAGTCTTCCTAATGCAGCCCGGGATGCTGTTGGTCGTCTTTGCCATGAGGGCACATTTCTGGCTGATGATCAACTTGGTGTCCATCAGGATCCCCAGGTTCTTCTCTGAAGAAACACTTTTCAGACGGTCAGTCCCAAGTCCTAGTGTCTGGAGTTATTCCTCCCCAGGGCGGGACTTTGCATTTCCCTTTGTCGGACCTCATGAAGTTCCTGTTTGCCTATTTCTTCAGCTTGTCGACATCTCTCTGAACAGCAGCACAACCACCTGTGTATCAATCAGTCCTCCCAGTTTTGCACTGTGCACAGACTCGCTGAGGGTGCACTCTCTCTAATCATCCAGGTCATTAATGAAGATATTAAATAGTACTGGCCCCAGTGTTAACCCCTGCAGGATACCACTAGCAACTGGCCTCCAGATGAACTTCATGCAGCTCATCACAACCCTTTAAGCCCAGCAGTTCAGGCAGTTTTTGGTCTACCTTACTTTCCATTTCTCTACCTCATACTTCATCAGCTTGTCTATGAAGATGTTATGGGATACAGTGATATTAGCAATGCTTTTGAAAAGACAAATCACTGCTCTCCCCTCATCCACCAAACCAGCCATCTCCTCATAGAAGGCTATCAGGGTGGTCAGGCATGTTTCCCCTTCACAAATCCATGCTGACTACACCCAATCACCTTCTTGTCCTTCATACGCTTGGAAACGGTTTGCAGGTGGATTTGTTCCATCACCTTTCCAGGGACTGAGATGAGGCTGACCAGCTTGTAGTTCCTCAGATCCTCCTCCTCGCCATTCTTGAAGACAGGAGTGACATTTGCTTCTTTCCAGTCCTCAGGAACCTCCCCTGATCACCACGACCTCTTGAGTATTACCAAATGTTGCATTGCAATGACATTGCCTGGCTCCCTCAGCACTTGGGGCTGTATCCCATCAGGTCCCACAGAACTGTGCATATTCAATTTGTTTAAACGTTCCCTAACCTGATCCTCCTCCCCTTAGGGTAAGTCTTCACTGCTCCGGACTTTCCCAGTGGTTTCAGGGGCCTGGGATTCCTGCAAGCTGGTCTTACCAGCACAGACTGAGGCGAAGAAGGCATCGAGTACCTTGGTCTTTTCTGTGTCCTTTGCCATCAAGTCCCCTGTTTCATTCAGCAGCAGGCCCATTTTCCCCAGTCTTCCTTTTGGTGCAAATATACCTGTGCAAGCACTTCTTGTTTCTCTTTATATCCTTTGCCATTGTCAGTTCCAGATGGTCTCTAGCTTTCCTAACCCCCTTCCTGCATGTTTGGACAGCATCTATATTCCTAATGGGTCACCTGTCCCTGCTTCCACTTCTTGTATACTTTCTTTTAGTTCCTCCATACTTCTTGTATGCTTCCTTTTTACATCTGACTTCAGTTAGGAGCTCCTTGGTCATCCATGAAGGCCTCCCAACACCTTTGCTTGATTTCCTGGATGTGGGGCTGAACTGTTTCTGAGCTTGGCAGAAGTGATCCTAGAAAAAATTAGTCAGCTCTCCTGGAACCCTCTTCTCTCCAGGACCGTACGCCAGGAAATACTCCCAAGTTGAACAGAACAAAGTCTGCTCTTCTAAAGTCCAGAATTGTGATCCTGCTTTTTGCCTTGCTTCCCCTTCTCAAGATCCTGAACTCCACGATCTCACAGTCACTGCAGCCAAGACTACCCCCAACCTTCACATGCCCAACTAATTCTTCTTTGTTTGTAAGAATCAGGTCCAGCAGAGCCACCTCTCCTCATCAGCTTATGCCCTGCTGTGTCAACCCTCCAGCAGATATCAGGGTGGCTACAGTCCCCCATGAGGATCAGGGCCTGCAAATGAGAAGCTTCTTACATTTGTCTGAAGAAGGCCTCATCTAATACTTCTTCCTGATCTGGCAGTCTGTAGCGGACACCCACAACAACATCACCCATGTTGGTCTGCCACTAATCCTTACCCATAAATTCTCAGCTGGCTCACTATCCATCCCCAGGCAGAGCTCCACGCATTCCCACTGCTCTCTCATACAAAGGGCTACTTTGCCTCCTTGCCTTCCCTGTTTGTCCTTCCTCAGAATGAACCTAATTATTGAATCTAATAACTTTATTGCAAGATATTCCTTTTCCTACAGGAATCATGAAAGATATGCATACATGTGCATGTGTCTCTAAGTGTGATAGGTAGGAGGGTATTTATCCTCACCTGGAAGTCCCCCAAAGTAAAGGGCCATTCATCCATGCTTTTAAACTACATGCAACACTAGTCACTGACATAGTGATATTTCCTTTAGTACTTCTAGCACTTGAAGTATCCACAGCAATGAGACTTAACACTAAGCAAACAGCAAGACATCTGTTCTTCCACGCTAATCTTAATGATCCTGACCAAAGTTTCCTATGGTACATATTAAGGTACAACTTTACACACCTAGAACACTCAAAGAACAACAGGGATTAGTACAGCAACAAGGAAAATTCAGCTAAAGACTCTCCAAAAAACCCACAATGACTTGGATCTGGTTCCATCTTACCGAGACTCTCTATTACTGACAGGAGAGAAGTTCATCACGGATGCTTTACCCTCCAACCCCTTTCTGGAAGTGTAGGACCTCTAACAGCAGTTCACAGTAACAAGTAGCACAAAATTTCTATGCACTTCCACCCTGAGCAATTTTGATTTCACTTCTCAGATGAAAGCCAGAAGTTGAAATTAAGCTGCTCCTGCACAAAAATCAGCTGAAAATTCATTATTGGAGAAGCTTCAGTCTGTTTGGACAGCACTTGCAGAAATACTGTCAGATGGTGCTTGATGTTGGAACT
Organism: Apteryx mantelli; assembly: GCF_036417845.1. Taxonomy (NCBI): domain Eukaryota; kingdom Metazoa; phylum Chordata; class Aves; order Apterygiformes; family Apterygidae; genus Apteryx; species Apteryx mantelli. Next base: position 11,183,865 of record NC_090020.1, read on the forward strand.
TTCAATAATACAGCCATATCCTAAACTGCACCAACAAGAGGCATTACCTGTTTGTGTCAAGTGAGGAATCTGTGTAGCAAAAAAACAGAATAGATGGAGTATGGGCCCTACTATTAACACCTCCCTACTGTAAGCAGCACTTTTTTGTTAGACTCCCAGACAGGGTTTAATTAAAATTAGCAGCCATGATGTTGAAAGATAATTAATTCTTGACCTACACTGATCATCTTGCTAAAGTTAACATTGTTATTCACTTTAATTACTCATCGCTGTAACACAACTTTGCATTCCCCTCCAGTTACTCGACTTCTAATCCGATGAATCACTGAAGTGACAAGGACTTCAAGCTTCACAACCATTTAAAGACAACATCATCTTCTGCTGTCCATGGTAAAATATTAACCTTCACCCTCTGACTATTTCCTCTTTTTTTTTTTTTTAACATATAATTATCACATTAGTTTGGGTATTTATGTTATAGTCTGTATCACGCATCTTAAACAAATGCTACATTTTGATAGGGCAGACCAACTTCCCTCATGTCTTTTATTCTTTCCTCTAAACACCTACAAATACACAGGTGCACATCTATGTGTATTTTAATATGAAACTTTCCAGTTCTCTAAGTAAATTCACGCATACCAGTGAAATAAAAAGATAAGCTTATCCTAAATAATTTTCAGTGTTATCTAAACTTTTCTAACCCAGAAAATTCATTCCATTGTGCCAGGTTCCAAACAGCTTTCAGAATCAGTGTCCCATAAATAACAGACATGAAAGGACTTAGCATAACTATACTGGCAGTTCTTTTACAGTCTTACTGTTTCATCGTTACTTCTATTCTTTTGTCTATCAGCAGCAGTGCTGGCCCTTAGAAATCTTCATTCAGATGCAGTGTACCAGAGTAGATAACAGTAAAGAGTAAAATCGGTGTCATTTCTCCGAGCACCAGTTTCAACTGAGTGGCTAATTTGCAGTATTGTGCTATACTTTTGAACCTAAAAGCCCAAACCATATTAAAAACAATCTCGTATTAGTAGGTAAATATCCTCTAGTATATTTAGTTTATTTTTTTAGCTGATTTACCTTTTTCATATGCTGGTGTATTCTCTTGCAGCAGTCTGCTAAGTTGGAACCCATTTAAGTGCAAGAAGCGTAGTTGTTCTCTCATTGTCTTGTCTCCCACAACCGGCAATATAAGGTTCCCAACACTGTTTCTTGAAATTGGTAGACCAAGACCTACTGCCAGTGTGGTAGCTAAATCAGTCTGCTGCACCAGTTTGGGTTGGGTTAGAGGACCTAGAATCCAAAAAAAAAAAAAAAAAAAAAAAAAAAAAAAAAAAAAAATCAATTACAGGACCATTCTAGTTCCATAGACAGAGCTGGCCACCTCATTGTTTTCAAAATTTGTTTGTATGTCTTAGACAAGATATTCCAATTGATACAAAGAGAGTTCTGTGATCTTTTTAATTTGTTGTCCTCAGCTGTTGCAAAACTAGAATTTATTCAGTTCTCAGGAAGTACCACTCTCCAATGCTAGCAATTATTGTAAGTGCAACATGAATGTTATACAAGTACAAATAGGAAAAGAGATGGTCCAGGAGACCACCATCAAGTTGCAGCCTGCATCCTGAAAGGCAAACAGAACCACGTATCAGGTAAAAGATCCAAATCCAATTTCTGGAGTTCCATTTGGTTAAACCAGTTATTTTAAACGAGTTCTGTACAGGATCTCATTAGCTTACTGCAGTAAGCAGGATAGTCCCTAGTCCCACAGACACCTACACACATGAATAATTTTCACTCACCTAAGTAACAGTTCATTTAAGATTGCCATTCCAAGAAAAGTTGTTATAGTTTCTTTGCGTACCTTACTAGTTACATAGTAGTGTTTTTTCAATTATGCTTTTACTTAGTTCTCTTCGTAAATCTAAGCATTTAGTGTTTTGACTTAAGAACACGAAAAAATTCTGTACACAGTATCTATTACTCTCATGGCTCCCTTTAAGAGCATTAGAAGTTCTCTCATTTCACATCTAGCTGTGATTACTCCCATACCTTAGAATGCCATCTGTAATCCCTAAATCCCTTTTGCATGAGTACCTCTATATCAGCAGCTTTCAGTTTACACTTTTAAAGGAAAGTTTTGAACTTGCCTTTAACTTTTGGTTTAAAAAAAAAAAGCCAAACTACCGAATACATTTAACCAATCCTGGGTGAAGCATCTCTGTAGAAGGCTACACAAGTAATATTCTGATGGCATACTAAATGCAGATGTCCACAGGATTACTACTTTGAGGTCTACCAAACTGACCATAGTACAGTTTGTTTACAGTAGGATTATAAGGAACAATCACTACAGCTGTGGTTACTGAAGCAATGAGAAGCAAGCTGCTGGGTGTTTACATGGACATCATTACAATTCACAAACTTGATCCTAAAGACAGCTGACTAGATATACTTCATTATATTTATTGTAAAAATGCACATTTAGTTTAAAACCAACACAGAGACTAACCACAATGAACAGAGATTGCATTTACAGAATCTACACTTAAGTAGCCTGGCAGTTCACAAGTACCAGTAAGACATTTATAAAGTAAAAACTTACCTGGGAGCTTTTGTTCTCTTGATTTTGCCTGTTTTTTATATCTGAAAAGAGCTCAATGATTCCTAAAGCAATGCTCTGTGTTTCAGCTGGATACCAGCTTCACAAATGACAGACAAATAAACATACTTTGGCTGTGCTGCAGGAACCTCCAGCAGGAAAAACAAACTAAGGTTCTGCAGGCAGGCTTTAAAAGCAAAGAAATCAGACAGAAATAGGCAAAAGGCAGACTGAAAGGCAGACAGAAGTGCTAATTTGAAGAAAATATTCGCTCCTGTTATAACTACACTTCACTGATTCATTCAGTGGGCTCAGTTAACCAAGAAGGTATATATGTTAGACTAAACACTGTTACAAACCACTAGAGCAGTCTCTCCTTTCCCACTGCCTTAAGTGATGTTCTACAAGTAGAAAGTGAGTGTCAGAAACAGATAAACTCATTTTAATGATATAAAATGAACTGCCTGGCTAATACAGCAAATACATTCACCTCAATATTCTGTCCTTAGATACTTAGCAATCAATAGTCATGTTTTCACTACTGCAATCTCCTACCATTTCACAAGTCTAATTCCTCCCCTTTGCTGTTACTCGCAGCAGGAGAAATTGGTTTTTATTCCTCTATGCTGGCTCTCCGAGAGGGAAGCATGGAGGCCAAGGAAATAGCCTGGCTACTCAAGACAAAACTTACAGCTCACTTCAGACAGGATTTTCACTCTAATCCTATCCATGTCTCATTGTCTCTCAGCTTCAGCATGACACAGATGCAAACCCTGACTAAGCAACATACAGGTCACACAGAACGAGCCTTGACAGCCACCTATAGAATGAACCGTGAGTTAAATTCCAGCTATGCTAGGAGGAGGTACCCCCAAAATATTTTTCAGCAACAACTCTAGAGCTAATATGAATTAGAGAAGGGACTATATTCTAAGGAGGGTATTTTTTGATCCTTACCACTTCTCTTTTCAAAAGCAGAGCTGATAAACAGCAGTGGTGTGTGCACTTCTCCTTCTGAAGAACCACCATGACTACCTGTTTCAGACATCCCATGATCCCCACAAACAACTAGCAAATTGGGCAGAGAAGACTCTCCTTCCTGCAATTCACAGAAAGAAATTTACAATATTGTAGCAAACAGAATGCATATACACAGTTTTTCATTATTTTTTATCATATTCATATATGAATGGTCTTGAAATAATTCACTTTTTTTTAATTGGCTCACAACATCTAAAGCAGATGAGCAGAGATGTCCTCAGTGAAGTGTTATGCAACAATATTACTTTTTAAAAAGTAAGATACACATACCTATCATTATATAGCAAACGCGACAAAAAAAGAAGGAAAAAAACCCTCATTTACACAGTCAGAAGAAACTGATCAAAGGAATAAATACAGGTCCTCATGTTGTGACAAGAAAATCAGGAGTACAGGAGCAATAGCATTGACTGAAAAGTTTTCCCCACACAGTTTCTTCAGTTTGACTTTTTAGACATGAATTAAAAAATATTCCTATTTATAAATCTTTTTATAAGTGAGGGGATATAAGTAGAGTCAAAGGAAATAGGCTAAACGAACAGAGCAAATAAAAAATTAATGACATGCTTCCATATTAGACTGTGAGCTTTAAATTCAAACACAGGCTAGAGAAATTTTAGAAGAAGTTTATATTCAAATTTCTTCTCCAGTCTCAGGTGTCTTTAGGGTAGAAATTTGACATGACTGATGTCAAATGATGTTTATTTTTCTGAAGATAGAGAAACAGAGGCCTAAGTGAGGCCTGTCCTTGTAGTATCAGCTGATTACCAGTACCTGCTGTATCTAAAAGTAAAGTGCTTTTATCATTCCTCTATTCTAAAACCGAGATAAACTCTTCCACATAACTTGCAGAAAGTTTAACATATTAACAAACTGTGCCAAAAGCACTGCAACAACATAGATTAACTTTCACAAGCAGGATTTTATCTTCTCTTCTGGTATGAAACCATCTGTCTGTTTAAAAACAATGCTAAAATTTTTTGAGCAGCTATTCTGAATTCCAGTCATTCAGAGAACAAGCTTTAGGCCACTTGGAGTAAGGACTTGGTATTTCAGCATCCAGATTATTTTGTGAAGTGACATCCCAAGTCTCCAACTCTAAAAAAAGATTCAGATTTGACAATTTATGTGCTCTATTCAGCATAAGAAAAATGCTTTTTACAACAGTCAATCATTTCAATTTGAATCTTTTCAGTATCTGAGAACTAGATACACCTTCACAACAGTCTAAAGGAAAAACATTAGCTATACATGCCTCTTGTTCCTCCAGATGAATTTCACTAATAGAAAAAACACCAACCACCGTTTTAATTCATGAATGATAGCAGAATTTGGACACCAGTTCCCCCCCAACCCTAACTCCCCACACACAACAATGGGGGTTATTTCCCACAACTATTCAGAAGAGATTGTTAAAAGACTTTACCAAGGTCAAGCAGTAAATCTTTAAAAATGTTACACTACATTGTTAACTGGAGAAGGGACAAGGAAGGAAAAGAACAGAATACTCACTTTGGTCTAGAAGTAAACTATCACCCACGAAAAAGGGTTTCAAGGAATATAAATACAATGCTAGTCTACAAATGCCAGATTTTGATCCAAGAACACGATATATTACCTTTGAAAGAAGAGAAATATGAATCTTCTTGAGGATGTTATCCATTTCATGAAGCTTCGGTCCCACTAACGGGCTGTTTGGTCCAGTCATATGACCAATATGGTCCAATCCTAGGTAATGTAATATTAGGATATCCCAGTCTTCTCTCTTTAACACTCTGTCCAAGTGCCTGGTAACATTATCATCAACCTCAGAAATGAAAGGGAAACAATTGAAAGCTAAAAAAAAACCCTTTTACAAAAAGCAAAGAAAAATTAGATTGTACCACCCATAAAAGTTCCACAGAAGTTGGTGAGAACTACAATCACTCACAAATTTAGAAGAAAAAAAAAAAAGTTCAATGCCAAGCAAAGTAAAAAATTCTGTCTTACAAAACACATTCTTCATCCCATTTCACTCCCTTCTGCCTATGAAGTGTCAGATTACACACAAGCAGAGAAAAATTTGATTGTGATGCTTCCACAGATACTTTAAAAGACTGTTTTAAGATACCATCAGTCACTTTCGTACTCTACACTCCTGATTTTTCACTTCACATGACGAAGGTAGAGGGAACAGCCTCTGTTTGGAGTTCGCAAGCACAGGGAGAAAAAAACAACTCCTTCTCTTTCAACTTAAATTTTTGCTAACGTGTGAACACAAACGGATTGTATTTATTGCAGTAAAAAACACTGACTGCATACCAAGAAAGCAAAGATCGGTCCAGTGCTATCTAGGCCCTACCTGGCATGTTCTCCTACTTAGGTTGACAACCCATTTTTAGTTGCATACATATTTCTCCCTGGATATTAAAACTACTTAAAACATTTCAAATGCAACACTAACTTGTTGACTCTGGATATAACTACTTAAACAACTATGAAAGCTTTCCACTTAATAAACTATCTTTCAGAAAGTAAAAAGACTGCATAAAGAGCTTGAGAGCTATAAAACTGCTGACCAAAGACCATGTTCACGTTTTCCCACACCATGTTGAAGTTTCTGCAGTTCTTTATTAGGGTAACCAAGTAAAAATGACTTCCTTTCCCCATGTTAGGCTTGCTTTACTTCCTTAAACATGGTAATAACATACTTACGTAAGTAGCAGCAGGTTAATGACTTCAGGTTTTACAAGTCATTAAGGTCCAAAATACAAACTAAAATTGCTGAGACAATTTACCCTTTTAATATTCCCAGAACAAGAGTTTTTACAGTTTATTTCATCTACCTTCTATGCTCCTCTTTGCTAACATATTGAAACAATACTCATTTCGCAACCAGAAAAGCTATACAATAGCTATAAAAAGTATGCCTCTAAGAGAGTAAGATTATATATTACCGGGCCTTTTAAAGATGGTCGGTACTAATATAAATGTGATAGACTGGAAACACAGATATGGATCTTTTAAACAAAGCAGGTGGTCTAATCTCCTACTGGGACAAGTTTTGTGAGTAAATCACGTGACCGTTTAGGAAAAGTTAATGAGTCCTTTATTAAGTGTATCATCCACAAACTTCCCACAGCTGATATACCAGCTGATACACACACACAAAAATCCAATTTCTGTTTATTTGTCAGATTCATATTTCAGAAAAAGGATAGTCTTATTCATTTATTCTTTCTTAGGAGTCTTTGCTATGTGTTTGTACACTCGTTATTCAACTTGAGATTATAAAAAGCCTCTCACCTCCGTAAAATCCGACACAAAAAAAGATGTTGTTCCATCATATTCCACAAAATGCTTCGGAAACAATTTAACCCAAGTATCGTCACCATAAAAGATTATTCTTTTCCCAGCTGTTTTTGCCTGCCATATCAGATTGTCATCCAAAAGAGCTGGAGAATTGAGGTTCACAATAACATCAATGAAACCAGGTATGCTACCAGTCGTCAAAGCCTAGATAAAACAATAAAAGAAAAGAGCTATATAACATAAACTAGAAGAGGTTTCCAGTGCTCAGAAGAAAATAACAGCGTAGGATGAAGTAATGAAGAGGGGAAAAAGATTACACTTTCAATAAAGGAACGCAATAAAGTGAAAGCACGTATGAACTGTCATGCCATATTATACCATCTGTCACCTCCTGACTTTTGGCATCAGCCAGTACTAGTGGTTTTACAAAGGTTAAAAATAACACTTTCCTAACTGGTAGCCAGTAAAACTCCTTCATATCTCAGGTGAAATTTACTTCACTTAATGGTTCAGGAAATCACCAAGAGACTCTTTAAACAGCCCAAGTAAACTGTTTTAACACAATACTAACAGTTTAGGACATTCAAAACAGTAAGCAAGACCCCTAAGAAAAATGCAATGAAGTCCACCCATCAAGAGTTACAAGATTTTTTCCCCCACCTTCAGCGCACTGTCTCTCAGCTTCTTTAATGCACAAAATGCTAAACAGTGACATTCCATTGTATGAATCACTCAGATCCAGCACGGAGAAGCCCAGATGATCAAGTATTCTGATGACACATCCACAGTTCATCTTTTAGTTACCTGGAACTTGGCAAAATTCTCTTTTCAAACTCCACAAAAGCATCCCTATGACAAATTAAATGTATGCCAAACTGGATTTCCTAGCAAAAGGTATAGGAGCACAATGAGAAACACCAACAAAAATGCTCTTGGATAGAAGACATGTGTCGGAGTGGGAGACGGACCCGGAGTAACGATGAGTCTCAATGTGAGTATGATCATTCTCCCTTTATTCAAGTTCTTACAGAGTATATATAGACAGGCAATAAGCATGTGCTAGCGATAGCTATATGATTGGTTTACAGCCTTCGTTCACGCGCCTAAAGCGGATATCTAATTGGTGCAGGATTGCTGTCCATGCGGAGAGGTCTGTCGACTTGTTTACCTCCTTGTAGCTTCCTTCTTTTGTGCTGTTCAAGGACAGCTCGCATAGCTGTGGGATCCTCCCTCCATCGTGAAGACAGGATTGCTCACTTCTAAGAGATCATGCCCCTTTTCACTTAACCATTCTTCCACAGACATGGGCAAATTTGATTACTGAGAGGTTCTTGCCTTCCCACGATTACCATTTCCATTGAATGAAAAGACTGTGTCAATCATTTTTATTTTGATCATTTGCACTACAGCCTTAACTGTCCTTACACTGCTTCTCACAGACCTTCCTAGCATGGAACCACCAAATAAAGGAACAAAACAAGAAAGACAAAGTATTTTTTAAGTGGAAGATACCACCACTTCCTCTTACTCAGCCCCTCTGCCTTCCTTTGATGCCTGAACTTTCCTACAAGCAGCACATCTGGGTCATGGCAAATTAGCATTATATGGCATGCACTATTACAGTAAATTAAGTTTCAGCCACAAATTGGCAGTAACACAACAAACCTGCTCTTTATGCCACTCTGAGCATACGCAAGATCCAAGTCTTCCCAACTTTCTCAAAATTAAAGGTATATGAAATAACCCTGAACTAAAACAAATGGCTTACCTTAATTCGAGGCATAGTCACAGTGGGTGGCTTTGCTTCAGCAATGAAACTGTGGGATGTCCCTTTTTCAATAACTTGTGTAGTATAGGGCATAAATTGTTTCCCTTTGGATCCAAACACAAAGTCATCTCTCAAAGCATCTATCAGCACAATGACAACTTTTTTGAAAAGGGGTGGTGGAATTTTGGTCCAGTTAGAAACCATTCCTAAGGAAAAACAACAACAACAAGAGTATATAAAGTCAACAAATTTTAACATGTGCTAGATAAAAGTTAAAGGACAACTTCATTGCAGAAATGAGTGTTTCTAAAGTGTTTTATTAGCTTTACATTCAAAAGGGCAGAAGTTGCAAACAATGGTGAACACTGGAAGTAATCAGAAGTTGAGTTTTCAGGCCATCTAGCACAGAAATGACACAAAAAAATAATTTCTACAGAGCATGTAGGAGAAAATCGAGCATGTAGAAAGAAAACCAAAAAGAATACAACAAAATAAAATTAACTATGTGAAACTGTGAAAGGAAAACCCCATTATTTAACAAGAATGCTAAAGAACATAAGAAGGGACAATAAATTAACCAAAGAGAAGGCAGAAGTTAAGATTGTACTACATATATCCAACAGATGACAATTTTCAGAAAAAAAGATGCAGCATTCACTTGTGGTATTAACTGATTTTGCATGTCAGAATATATCTGGAACAATGCTTCTCAATCAAATCTCACCATCAGAGAATAGGAGACCCACAAAGAATACACAAAATTTCACTACAATTTGAAGGAGAAAAAGATTTGTGCACACTCGTGCCCCTCAAGGTCAAAGACTCTATGCCAGGATAATCCAGTGATGGCAGCTGCAGGGCCAATATCCAGTTCTGGAATCCCTTTAACAAGCCATGTTGGCAGGAACAGCAAAATTTAGTTGTGCATCGGGTTAATGATAGTGGGTAGCAGCAAGACTTTAAGCCCACCTCCTTCTCTCATGCGGGCATAGGGCTGTCAGAGCAACTGTTCAATTGCATTGAGCTTGGTCCATGTGGTAGCATTTTGCTTTTACAGCACCAATTTTTGGTCCCATACCTCTATCAGGAAAAAGGCAGAGGGATAAAAATGGAAGTGGAATGGATCTTACCCACAGATTTCTACTCAGGCAACACTATGATCAGCTTCTCAGTACCTCTATTATATAAAGTTAGTTTTTTACATGCTTTTAGAGTAAAAAAAAGGCTTCTGAATAAGTGGTTGACAGTTTGGGAAGGTCAAAAACAATGTCATGTCAAAGAAGAGAAGCTCAAAAACAAATTCGGAAACTGTATTTTTTGTGTACATGGATAAGCATCAATAAATTAGCATTCACAAAATCTCTAGTGTTAATGATTTTTTCAGACTTGTTCAACATGCTTTTGAATAGCCAACTTAAGGAAATTTTGGAGGGGGATGGAGGGAGGAGAAATCTCCCCAGAAAAGTGGATCTGCCAGCAACCTTGATTAAATAAACAAAGTTGTTTTTCCAAGATTTGAATTATCAGCTTAGCAGGCATGCTTTGTCTCTGACTGTAAACAAGGCAGCACTGGACGGGCTGTACTGTTAGTTATGTCTTTTTTATAATTTACTCCTACCCACTCGCCTAGGGTAACAAAATGTTTTGACTGCCGAAAAGGCTCAGTTCACAAACACATACACTCTATTCACATAACAGTACCACTGAAACTACACCGAATTAACTCCCTCCTATAGTGTCGTTCATCAGTAAGCCAAAGTATTAAGGAGAAGTTCACAGGATTTACCAGTCAATTACAAGCCATCTAAAGACTGTGTCCATGTTGCAAGACAGCTAAAGCAACACTCTGATGAGCAATGAACAAAACCATTGGCTCTACCAAAAACTTACTGCAATGATGTGCTGCAAGGACTCACTATTAAGCAAGCAACTCTACAAATTTTATCATCACTTGCCCCACAGGCAAGCCAGCTTGAATGTAATGTCAGTCAGAGCTCACAAAATGAAACATTCAGGAAATGAAGATCCATTGAAACAAAATTATGTTTTAAATAGCTCAAAAGTATGCCTAATGCCTTCTGTGTCCTGGTTTTACAAGCAATCCCCTGCCTTCAGAGCACATTTTCCAGATCAAGAGAGATCACTCCATAAGCGAATTCTAACCCAAGAGCTAGAACCAGGACAAATTCTTCTTTAGTGTCACTCCATTTTTGTCTAAGTATATCTAGGATTACTACTGACATACCTAAATTTAAACAAAGTGTTTGTAGAAAGCTGTGGTATGCATCTATACTCTTCAGTTCCAACCAGTCTTTTCAAAGCCCAATTGCCTTTTTTTTTTTTTTTTTTTTTTTTTTTTTTTTTTTTTTGCAAACAGCCTACCTCAGTGTTAGTCTCCTGCTAATAATCATGTCAAGGCAGAATGCAAAGTTTCACCCACACTTACATCAGAGATCTCCACAGAGCAACCTACCAAACATCTCTGGCAGTTATCTCCAGCTTAAAAACAAACCACCCTCTGGCAGCTTCAGCTGAGATCTGTTTCCAGGTTAGACTTCTTTCAGTGTTCCTGCTTAACTGATATTGGAACATTATCCTCTGAATTATTCAACCTTCCTTTCTTACCATTGTTTCTTGACATTTTAAGTAAGCCTGTCCCAAATTTCATCATTTTCTATACTTCAGAAGAATTAACAATAACATGCAACAAAGACCCACTATGACAGTTACAGCCCTGTTCAACCAGGTTAGCCACGAGTAGGTGCTTAAGCAAGTGTTTGGCACACAGCAAATACTACTCTATTCAGCAATTCACTGAGCGTGAGATTAAATCCCAAAGGCTCCAAACACTGGCGAAGTGCACTCCAAATACACACACGGTCCTGTGCTTGATGTTATTTTAATAGAATTTGAGACCCCTCACGGCTGCGCGCAGCCCCCGCGGACGGTGGTCGGCAGCCACGGGCCGAAGCGGCGACCGCCCCCGCCCCGGTTTCGGATGTGCCCAGCAGGCCGCGGCCCAACCTCGGCAAGCGGGCGTGGGGGGGGAGGGGTTGCCGTGGTTACGGGGCGGGCGGGGCCTGTTGCCGCGGTAACCGGGAGAGAGGGGCGTGGCCCGCGGCGCAGGGCGGGGGTTGCCGCGGTGACCGTTGGGGGGTGGGGAGGGGGAGGGGCGGGTTGCTGGGGTTACCTGAGCCGGGCGGCGCCGGTTCGGCGGGAGGGTCCCGGCGGGCCTCGCTGCGGGGCAGGGACCTGACGGGCAGCGGGAAGAAGCCGCGGAGGAACAGAGCCACCCCCAGGGCCTCCACGAGGAGGCAGGAGGAGGCGAAGACCCCCGAGCGCAGCCGCATCCCCCCGCGACCCGGCGGCGGCGGCTCCGCCAGGCCCCGCACCACCAGCTGTCCCGGGCGGTGCCTAGCGCCGCCCGGCCCCCGTCCCCGCTATCGGCCAATCAGCGACCGCGGTGCCGCTCAACGGCGCCCTACTATTGGCTAGCGGCCAACCAACCCTCGGCGAGTGAGGGAGCAGTGGGGGCAGGGTCGCCAACCGGAAGGAGAGTCCCACTCTCGAGCCAATAGGAAGCCGGCGAGGGAGGGGACTATACTTCCCGGCAGCCCCCGCTGCTCCGAAGAGGCGGGCTACGGAGCGGCGCAAGGGTCATTCCGCCCCTGTCGGCGGGCTCGTGCGGGCGCGGCGCCATGTTCGTCGAAGGAGCGAAGGCCCTGACGGGCGGAGCCCGGCGGTGTTTGGCAAACAAGGAAATCGTTTTTCCTGTTTCCCCTTTTTTTCCCCCTTTTTTTAAGGATCGAGCAGTTGTAACCTTTTTATCTGTATCCACTGGGGGGAAGTTGAGACTCCCAGGCAGCACGTGGCAGATGAAGGAAGAGAAATGTACTGGAAAAAAGGCTTTAAAAACTAGTTTTCTAAAAAATGCGTTACAGGTGTTCTGCCAAGTGAAGCACAGTTGGTATTGGCTTCATTGGGGTCTTTGATACAGGAGGATAACCTCAAAACTCAACTTCCTTCCCCTCAACCAAAACTGCTTTTCACCTGCACCTGAGAAGTTTCCATGGGCTGTGTCTCTTTGCTACATTTTTTGTGGTGTACGTGCAGATTGCTTAGCTTTATCAGTGAGAGGCAGGTTTTACCTGCTGTGGTCTGTTACTGTACTGCTGCGCTGCAACAATCTGGTTCCCCGGCAGCATCATAGCAGTTTACAGCCAACGCTCACACGGGTTGGTGCAACTCTCTCAGTAGCTATGTGACTGGGCTCCAGGACCCAATTTCCCGCTGGGTCGTGTTTCCCCCAAGCAGAGCGAGATCTGCCCTGCGTAAAGCACGCCAGACAACAATTTTACCAGCCTTTACAAATACTTCCACATTTATGTTGGTCAAATTGTGGTTTTACTGCAATGTGACTGGCCTGCTGTTGATCCTGGGCTTCATAACACCTATCACAAGGCAAAGCTGCCTTGCTGGGAAGAGATATGCAGGGAAGGAGACGAGTGTTTTAGAGTAAAGCTTTGTGCAGCTTTTTATATCCCTGCAAGTCTTCCCTTAAGCCTCCAAATATAGAGCAGAAGACATCAAGGAGCCAGTGTCCCAGGGGAACACACCACTTTGGGTGATACATTCCTGATGATTGCCTGCTGGTTGGGCCACCTGATAAGCACTTTTTCATGACCCTCTTACCACCTTAAGCCTCCATTCAGACTGCTTCTAACATTTCCAGCTGCTAAGAAGATGAAAAAACCATTATTTTAGAATCTGTGTATGTACATTTGTGTTTTTCCAGACACAGTTGTCTATTTCTTTCCAGAATCACAGCTTTCAAGGTCAGTGAGGATTAATATTCAGTAATTGACAGCAGCTGACTGTGGACAGTGCAGTGAAATTCAAAGAGAGCCTGCAAGGCTTTTTTAAATCAGTGGGAAAAAGCCAAAAGAAACTATTGGCTTTCACTCCAGACCATTCTGAGTGTGAGTCAAGCTCTAAAAATCTTTAGATAGCACACCTCAAAGTTGCATAATTTGTATGTCCAGAAAACTTGTATTTGTTACTTTTGATGGGTGTTTTCTGCCTTCCTGTAAAACCTGAGCCAGTGAGTGAAGGTCTCCAAGCAGAAAATTAGAAAAGTTAATTCAACTAACTACTCCAAAGAACCCTAATATACACAGCATTTATGCTGCAGGCATGCAGAAATGCAGCAGGCTGCAAAATGGCTTTTCCTGGGCAAATTTTACAGCACTTTTCTGTTCAGGTGGAAGGTGGAAGTTCCCCAAACACTACAGCTTTTTTCGTGAAACCTTCAAATTCCCACACAGGATTCATCATCTTTGTGATCATTCAAAAGGATTTCTCCACAGCCATGAATACACTGGGTGACATGTGGTTCATGCTCCCTTGTACCTACCTCTAAGCATTAGCTTACCAGCATCACCATTTTTTTCCCCAGTACCATTTGGCATGTTCCTACAGCAACATACTTTCAAGTCCATTCTTACTGCATTTTACTGTTATCAAATATCTAGTTGGTCATTCATAAAAATACAAAGGCAATGTTTCGGTGCTTGCCAATTTGCAAGCATGTTGTAAGCAGCACTGCTTTCATCGGTTATGCCAAGGGGCTGGCTAATTTAAATGGCTGTTAAAAGGTTAAACATTCATGTCAGAAAGTCAGAAAAGGTTGTGCAGTAGAGTACAATTCATCCCACTGAGAAGGCTATTGATTCATCCAAGCAAGCAAGCATTTCAGGGCATGCTGCAACTTGTCCACCTGGGAGATGGATCTACTTTTTCTGAGGGAGCACCAGATTGCTCCTGCCACTGTCATGGAAAGCTACTCAAGCAAACTTGGACTGAATTAACATGCGCCTAGCTGTGTCTTGAGGAAGAGGAAGGAATGTAAGGCTCTGTGCCCAGCCCCCCCTGGAAATTGCCCCAAACCTGCAGAGAAATTGGCAGATGTATACAGGAAGCCCACAGAGCTTCTTCACCAGACCTGCCATGGGTTGTGCTAAACCAGTAGGAACGTGTTTAGTGAAACTGTTTACAACCAACACCTACAGCAGCCAGGTGATGTTGGTATATCTCCCTGGCATCCCTCGAGGCTTTTCCTTTACCTCGGCAACAGTAAAAGAGCAGAAAAGATGAAGAGTTGTTGTCTCCCAGGAGGGAGCACACCATCTGCCAACAGTCTCTGTATCTTCTGCCAGCACTTCCCTGGAGCACGGCAGGTGTTTGTTGGTACCCCCCTGCCTGCTTCTCACTCCCCTTTCTTCCCTGATTCTTTCCCCTCTCGTATTTCACATTTCATTTATAAAACATGCCCAAACTTCCCCTCTCTTCTAGTTTCAAATACAGCCGATATGCAGCCAGTTTCCTCAGTTTCTTGTTCTTCTTTTCCCTAGTGTAACTTTGGCTTATTTTGAATGATTCCCATGTAGTTTTGCTCTCAGATCTCTTTACCTGCTGTTAATAACTTGTAGGGATCTGCACTTCCTCAGGAGTTCCTCTCTGGTCCTAATTTAACAGGATTGGGGGGAGGGCGGGTGAAACCTGACAGTTTCTTCCAAACTTGACAAGGGCAGAAATGTCACCTTCTCATGAAGGTGGTTTCCTTTTCTGTAATTAGAGCGATACTTGTTAAACGTGTCACTAGCACATTGAATACTGTACTTGGGCATAAATAAGGGGAGTAGGAAGGGGGATAGTCACAAAATGACTGGTATAAGTAAGAGCCACCTTTTTTACATGCAGGGTGATTGTAGCATAAGTTTTAAGTGAAGCTATAAAAAAAGAACATACACTCTTCAATGTGATCTGTCACTCTGAAAGCACTACTATGTAGTTAGAAATCCAGAAGGACACTTGGTGATTTTTTTCTCCTATCATCTCTCTGTTCTTCAGTACCTGGGAGTTTAAACATATGTCAGCTCTCTGCTGGTTTAAGCCGTGGCAGAACATCAGAAAAAGTCATCTAAGACCATCCCCTGAAGTGTGAATCTCTGTCCTTCATGCTGGCGCGCTGCAAAGTCTCCAGAGGTACGTAGTGGCTGAGGCAGGAGACAATACAAAAGATTTGTTATTTTAAACCCTGTTACGGAAATAGCAGTAGCAGTGAAACTTGAGACGAAATGGGAATTTCTGCACATATGAGAGCATTAAACAGCAAAAAAGTTATTCAGTAGCTTTATCCACATCTAATAAGTGATTGTCTGTCTTTCTACAGATAGACACAGAGTCTACCTTCAGTTTTGGGTACTTTGGAGACCAGCCTGGCAGAGCTCATGGGACTTGGGATTGAGGGACCCAGGGATCGCTGAACAAAGTAACCCCTAGGGATGAGCTGTAGGAAGTCGAAGTCTGGTTAATTTCTGCAGGCTGCAGGCATACTCCTTGCTGCAATAGAAAATGTACTTGTTTTCAAAGGGGAAGCAAAGCTGAAGAGGAAGAACAAATTTAAGAAGCGGGCTGCTCATTAGCGGCCCTTGGAGCCTTTCACGCAAAGGCCCTGCTGCCTAGCAGCAACATCTCTATCCCTCTTTATCTGCCCAGGGCTGTGCAGCAATATAAAGTTATCCCTGCTGAAGAAAGCCTTGGCATTTGTGCTCCCACCCAGGCAGGCTCTCTGGAAGCTGGAAGTGCAGGTTGGGATCGTTCTGCCTGATCCCCGCAAGTGCTGCTGGCTGGAAGTGATCCAAGGATGCTCCAAGTCTGTGTTAGGTTTTTATTCTATTTAAATGGGCTTCAGATGAAACACAGGTGAAAAAAAAACAGATCCCCAAGGAAAATTTCCAAAGCCACTTAAGCGGATGGACTCATTTGGTGGGTTTAAGTGCCTGAAATGTCCTAGATAGATTGAAACATCAGCAAACCCCACTGACTTGAAGGTAATATCAGGCACCCAGCCTTCAGGGCAGGCAGTGACGTAAGGAGCCACATCAGGGAGCAGCCAAGGCAACAGCTTTGCTTTACACATCAAAACTGACTGAAATCTCTCCTCCCTCTAATATTGCCTTCATATCTTACTGTTGCCTCCTTTAACCCCCTTCCCTTTCCTCCTCTGTTCCCTAACAACAACAACAAAAAATCCCTCCCCCTCTCCCCTGTTCTTCATGACAACTTTAGCCTATTTCTAGATAGGCAGGGAAGTGGGTGTCCCAGTGATACTAAGTTGTTCCAGGTTTAATGAGAAACTGGGTGTTTCTCATTGAACTGTGCCGGTGATCCCACCAGAAAGCCCTGGTGTGGTGTAAGCTGATCCCTCAGCAGGTGCCATCCCAGGGCAGCGAAAGGAAGGGTCATGATACGGATGTCCCACCGAGCACGGCAGCCACCTCTGCCTCGCAGGTACCAGGGCACTCAGCACCTGCACCCCCAAGCGCAGGGAACAGGGCTGTCCCTTCTCCCGTGCCCCAAGCCCCTCTCTATGGCATTGGTGTGTTCGTCTCCAGCGTGCCAGTGTCGATTTCAGCCCCCTCCAACTCTCCTTGCTCGTGTGGTTTGCTTAGTGTGAGGGAGCTTTTCTCAGTCGTACAGTCCTTGTCCTCCTGAGAGAAGTTATCGCAGTGCAGAAATCCTCCCTGCCTGGGTCGCTGTGAAAAATTGGTGATAAAAAAATTGCAATGCTGAAGTTAGAAATAAAATTGCATTCATCCGTGAAGCATGAATTAACCAAAATAACACTCCTAAGTAAGAAATCCTAGCCAAGCCTTTTCTATCGTTATAACCTTCTTCCCCTAACCCCTCCCCCCTTCTTGGAGCACAGCTCTTCCTTTAAAAATGACTTAGCTCTGAAATTCACCTGCAGGTGCCAGATGTGCAATAACTGTCTTTGATTCACTCTAAGCCCAGATATTTATTAACAGCTAAACACCACATTCTTTACATTAAAAATACCTCTTTGTAATGCAAGCCTTTCTTGTTTTAGAAACCAGCTTCTCTCCTCTGCCACCACTTATCACAAATACTTGTTTCCAGCAGAGAGGTCTGTTATCTGCTGCTTTTCACTGCAGGCAAATACAACGCTTTACCAAGCCAGCATCAGATTCCTGTTCATCTAAACACTCAGACTCTATTCAGCTTTTTATATTAAAACAGAAGAAAGTTAGAAAGGCTAGCATGTGTTAAGAGTGCAGGCTGCTTACCCATTTTCTAACTGAAGGGTGCACTTTGTTAATCAAATTTATTGTAGAATAGCCAAGTCAGTACCAAGAGGGAAGCTGAGCCTATACGAGGGTCCTAACTAACCTAGTTAGTTAGGCTGCAGAGAAGTTGGTAAATGCTGCTCATTACTGTGCAGGCACTGGAAAGGGGAGCGTGGCTGGGGGGCAAATTATGGAAAGTGAAAGTGTTTGTGAGGGAGGGAAAAACAGTAACTTAGCTATGCTCTAGCTCCCTAAGGTAATTAGTGAGGCAGAGCCTTGTCAAAGGCATCCATAAATGCTCAGAGGAGATATTGAGCACTTACACTTTCAGGATAAATCTCCTCCAATATCTAGAACTTCTTGCCTTGATAGCAGCGCCACCAATTAGCGTCGTGGGCTCCCAGACCCTTGCTGTGTGGTTTCCCCTCTCACACCAGTGGTAGTAGGAGGGATGTGTATTTGCGGGTTGGGGCTGGGACTCGTCTGTCACCTGGGCCAGGAAGGGACGTAAAGTAACTTGTCCTGCTTGGGTGATCACTGGGAAACGAAGCTGGTGCAGCCGCATCAGATGGAAGTTGGTCGCTGGAGCCGACTGTCCTCATCACCCCATCAGAGTTAGCTGGTTCACTTCCAAAGAGGACATGGGAGCAAATCAAAATATCTGTAAATATGGACGATCTGCAGCCAAGACCTGAGAGCTGGGTTATTTGCCAGTGTGCACATTCCTGAGCACCTTATCCAAGGAAGGAGAGTCCCGGGGTTTTGTCTCTGTGTTCACACCTGCCCAGTGCCGCACGGCCGATAAAAACACAGGATCTCCAAGCAGAAAACCAAAACCATCTAGGTTTTCTATGGCTTTACTTCTTAAGATGGCTGGACCTCTCACTTTCCCTGCTGCTGATGCATTTATGAAGTCTCTTTGTCATACAGATTCCTAAGGTCTAGTGACACAGAAATTTACATTACTGCTTCCAGCCTTAGAGGTTCTCCTGATTTTCCCAATCATCTGTTTCCATAAGTCATGTAGCATCTCTGCTCCTCTTCCAGGTTCCTTTGTAGCTGGCAAGTGGATTAAAACGTTAGAAGGAAGTGACAGCAATATACACAGAGGCTATGACCCTATAAGTTTTATTTCTAGAGGAAATCAGAGAGCCCTGACATCCGGTTACAGGCTGCTAAGCTACTCTGCTTTAGTTTACACCCAAAGTTTTCTTGTCTGAGCTTTCTCTCGTTTCCAGAACAGCTTCTGGCACATCCATCAAGTGAAACAAAACAAGCAAGATCTCCCCCTGACTTTAGCTATTCCCGGTGCATACTTTCTCAAAGTGTAGGTGGAGAATTGGGCCAGGACAACAGCAGCACTGAAATTGGCTGAGCTTTTGTAAGATTTTCAAAGGCCACAATTTCACCTCATATCAGAAAAGAAATGAGGACTATTTTATGTCCTTTTTTAATGAGCTTTTTGAAAGCTTTCAGTGAGCATAAGAATTACTCTAACAATCAAGAACTGTCACAGAAGATGAGATTTCTATGAAGTCCTTAATCAAATTGGTATTCCATTCCTTGAATACCTCTACTAATAGAAGAGGCATCTGAGTATTCTCTTCTGGTGAAACAGAAATCTTCCATTACCAGCCCCATTTTAAACTGCTACAGACCGAGCTGTGAGATTAATTACCAGCTTATCTAGGACATCAAAACCTCACAGTGTAATAGCTACAGCTGGGGGGGGGGGGAGGTGTTTTTTTCTTGTTTGCTTTTTCGCTAGTAACACTGATAAAACTCAGACCCCAAAAGCTGTCTGATTCACGCTCATACAACTCTAAGGCTTATCTCAACCAAGAACTGGCTATCACAAGTTACATGCTTTTTCAAGCAAATTCCACAGGAAAGTGGGTAAGCAGGGGCCCCTTCAGCCGCTGAAACCATCCTCGCCGATTGTGTTATATGATATCTTCCATAAACATGTCACACTCCATCTTGCTGCTCCTTGGGCTTCTTAGGCTCTTTAAAAAGATGACCTACAATTGCTAGAAATCTTCTAATTTCCACCCTCAGCCTACTGGTGGTCCCTTGTTCATGTGCCAGCAATGAGCGTCATCCAGTTTAGATCTTCTCCCTCCCAGCTGTTTCTCTGCCTTTCTGTGCTGGCACCTTTCTGGAGGACACAAACATCCCTCCTCAGCCCCATTTTGCTGGGCTGCACCCACCAGGACTAGGGTTTGTCACACAAGGCCTCGTTTTGTTAGTGCGAGTGACCAGCGCTGTGCACAGGATTTCGAAGGAGGCGTCATTAGGGCATTTATGCCTCAGAGAGTCTTTTTGCTCTCTGCTTGAAACAGCTCTGACATAGCTGATGGGCTTCTTCACGATTGCACCCCACCAGTAGCCTGAGCCTCTTGCAATCGGCATGCTCTCACACATCCTGCTTCTCCTATGTCGTCTCTGCTAGACTTCCAGTTGATAGCAAAAATTCTTGCTGCTAGTTCTCAAGAGCATAATCTTACCACTTTTGGTTACTAAATCTCACACAACATCATCGCTCTTATCTCCTAAAATAATCCAGTTCTACTTCTTGTGCCAAAATCATTAGTAAATATGTAAACGTGTTAGGAACCAAAGGATACCACACATCAGTCCTGAACCTGCTCCACCGAATGACTGGTTTCACCACCACTATACTTCTCTCCCCAGACATTTCTGTCCATCCTGTTACCCTATGTTTATCTGTTCCCATATCCCCTTCCTGTGTAAAAAATGCAGCAACAAAGTTATTATTTGGCTTTTCATCAAATTCTAGTGGTAGCAACTTTACAGAGCAGTTGTGATTAACAGCTTAGAGGTCTCTTATTAGCTTGCCAGTCTAATTGGAGAAAAAGCTAGTGAAGTCCTCTTGGGTTGTTTTTCTTTTTTTGAATAGCTGAAGTGTGAAGTAACAATGGAAACAGCAGGAAAGAAGTAGAGAAAGGGGAAGAAATACAAACACCCTTGATAGTAGAAGTATGGAAATTTAGAGCTTCAAAGAAAGATACCAGGTTGTGAGTATGATTATTCAGGATATGTCAGCTATCCAGGTACAGCAGGCTTCTGCTGTCAACTTCTCACTGCTGGCAATTCTTGGAAAATAGTCAAGGTGAGGGAGAGGAAGCTATGTCATGGGAGGAAGAGGTTCGAGGAGAGCAGAGCATTATGAAATACAGACGTTCAAAAAGAAAGAAGCCTTTCCTGTGGATGAGGCTCCAAAAAAAACCCCAAGAAATAATCAACCCAGTCACCAAGCCTGGTTCCTAGGAAGCAGCCCTTCCTTCTATATGGAAAAATACATAGCATTTCTTCAAAGACTGTATACTGCCTATAAACTTAAAAAAAAAAAAAAAAAGCAAATAAAAAAGTCCCACATAAAATGGCTAATAGTGCCATCTGGGGACTGCTGCCATAAGAATAGGATGAGGAAAAGGCAATAAAGTTAACCATGGGCCAGCTTTTCCCATTCAGAATGAACTGAACTTGATTCTTTGAGAGGTTTCAGTTGATTTGCACTGGGCCACTCTCGGAGGCAGGTACGAACCAGTGCAGACTGCCTAATTTGCAGATAGAAGTTGTCCCAGAGAGGCGAACCAACACACCTGTAAATGCAAGAGCTCGTAGTCAGCAGCAGCTCCATTGCAATTTTTCAGTGCAAAGAATTTTTCATTTGAAATTGGTAGGGAACAGGAGACTAGGTGGAACAGGAGTGAAGACAGTAGAGCATAGCACCAAGGCAGAAACCCTTCCAAAGCTTCGCATTTATCTGGTGCTACTGAACAGGAGTTTATTTTACAAAGTCTCTAGAGCACAGTGCTCCTGCATTTATCCCAAATATTTTAAAATTCATCCCCAAGTTTTTGCTTAAGGACTGCAGTGAAATGGCAGCAGCTGGTAGGTGTCTGCACTTGCTAGGAAAAAAAACAAGTGTATGATGAGAGCTAGATCGTACTGGAAATCCTGCACTGTTTTATCAGTGCCAGGAGAAGCTGTAATGAAGGGGGTCCACTTCTTGCACAAGGCATTGGTGTCTCACCCAGTATAGAGACAGGACTCAGTGAACACCTCCGTGCAGCTCCTTATGCAAGCGGTGAATTTATGTTTATTTCCCAGGCCGGCGCAGCTGATGTGCAGGGGAGCAGAGATCTCATAGAAGGACAGTTGTGTTGCGTGAGTACTGGCACGGGGCAGAGGATGGAGCTGGAACAAAATGCCTGGGGGAGCCTTTGGTCAGCAAGAAAACTGGTCACTGCTCTTGCAAGAGTGCGAGCTTGACCACTGCCTGGAGAAAGTTTGCAAATTTTTCAGCAGAATCTAGAAATGCCAGGGATGGACCAGATCTGCAGTGATGAGTGTTGTAAAACACAGCTCAGACAGCTCTTATTCCCAAAGATGTGTATACAAAAAGGCAGAAGGAAAGTAGCAATGACAAATTTTTGCATCTCTTTTAGAGGGCCTTAGATTTCTTTGAAAGATAATGAGCTGTATGTTCAATTAAGGCTTTCAGCCTAAGATAAATAGAAAAGAGGAATCAGAGAAAGTGGTCTTTGATATGAAGCTGTAGAAGTGATGGAGGCTTTTTTTGTTATACTCTCTGGTAGCTGAAACTGACCTCAAGTTAGAAAGTCAGGCCAGTTCATGTAAAAGCAAGGTAACAAAACTAGGCTACCTCTAAAGCTTGTACAATGTCTGGCTACTCATTTCTGGTATTTTAACATCCTCAAGCTTGCAAAACTTTCAGTACAAGTATTGCCTTCTATTTTATTTATAGAATTTATATCACACATTATTTATTCAGTGTAATATTTACACTGCACTCAGTTCAATTCACCTGCTGCACTACACAGTTCATGTTTTCAGTACATTACTTTTAATTCCATTTTCTTTGAAATGTTTGGCTTCTCCAGAGCAAACTCCTGAAACTCAGTTCTCATCTAGAGATCAGGGGCCAAGAAATCGACTTAAACAACAGCTCCTGTTCTGCGGCCTTGTTAACCGCCTGACATTTAAACTCACCACAGAGCCGGTGAGTCTGGATGGAGAACAGTAGGTACAGACCTCCTTCCCTCCTACCCTGCAAGAAAAGCATAACAAGTCATCCAGCCTCAGCTTTAAACCAGCTCCAGTGCTGCCCTGGCTCTGACACGGTTTCCTCCATGTAGCTCTCTGCTAACTCCACTTCACTGGGCTTTTCTTCAGTATATTGGGGTCTCTCCCTGTGCAATCTTCGTTGCCTTCAGCTTTCAAAATGCTGCCAGCCTTGGCACAGAAGCTACTGGCTTTTGAACTATTACCAAGACGTGAGCTCTTTGGAGGGGTGCAGGGTGGTCACATGGAGGGAACCAGGCTGGTGCAGGTTTCTCAGCCTTTTCGTGGGCATTTGACTTATTTTGGTATGACACTCAAAACAAATGGCATCCTTACTAGGCTTGCTTGTGAATCATGGTGTCCCAAGTCAGCACATTTTCTCCTTGGGACTGCCCTCAGAAACGTGCTGAGAGAGCTTCTCATGGTGGCACATTTTCATCCTGCCCATGGGACGTCCCAGTGCAGCCAGGTGGCGCATGGGCTGCCAGAGGAGCTTGTCCCGGCAAGCTTCCTAAGCAGCTCACCTTCAGCATGGCTGGGGATGAAGGAGAGGGCAAGGGGTTGGTGGGGACCACAGAGTTCGTGCCAACTGCTCAGCAGCCTTTCATCTGTCTGTTTAACGCTGATTCTCTCTGCGAGACTTTTGGAGGTAAGGGACCTCAGCCCACACCTGGGTTTCCCATGGCATGAGAGCATCTCCTTTACCTGCAAAGGTGTTGAAGACCCACACAGGCACAACACACAGCCCACAGTGGTTGCCTTGGCCAGGGACGTGACCTTGCAGTCCAGTGATGCCACACAAATTCAAGGCCCAGGGTTGACCTCCCGAACCAGCCTTTTACTGTGCAAGGTGAGGGGCTTGCACCTCATGACAGAAACGCTTTTACTGCCCAAATCATGCAGCAGGCTGAGGCTCTCTACAGAAACTTTACTTTTTCCAGAGGGCCTGTGGGTATTGCATGCCAGCAGCAGCTAGCTGCTCACGGCATCCACCATGGGAGGGTAAGCAAGAAACACAGAAGCCAACTTTGGCAGAAAAGGGAAAGGGGAGAGGAAACACGGGGAGAAGACAGCATTTTGGGAGCCCTTTGCTAAGGTGGCAGCACGGTCAGCCCAATAGCTCCATGCAATGGTCACTGCATTTCAGCGTACAACTGAAAATCAAGCAGACGCTGCTGAGCCGCACACCACCTTGCAATACCAAGTTGCATACGGGGTGTGTCAGCACGAACACGTTTTCCCAGTTTTTAGCCGTGTTTATCTAATTAGGCAGCATGTTGGGAGCCCTAGGGAGCAGCACTCTGCCAAAGCAAACAAGCCGCAGTTGGAGGTGTCTGCAGAGCGCGACGCCAGGCCAGGGTGCAGCACCTCCCGGAGGTGAGGGCCTGAGACATTTCCATTTTGAGAGCATCCATCCCACATGCGGAGAATAACTGTCCTCCCAGGACTGAGCTCTAGCAATTTTTGGGAGCCATCCCAACTGCAGTGATAAGACAGACGTTTCCTTTCATAAGCCAAGAGCTGTTTGTCTTTCATTTATAGGTGGCTGCTGTTTGCTCAGCTGGTAACCAGATGACATTTATTAAAGTGACCTGACCTCTTCCGTTTTTTCAAAAAAAAAAAAAATTTTCTTTCTACCTTTACCTGTCACCTGTATCACGTGATAAGCCAGGTTCTGGACAGGCTGGGGCAGCAACAAAGTGCAGCTATTTTCCTAGGAAGATCTGACCGTTGCACATTTCATGAAAAACTAGAATTACGTTGGAAATGGTCTGCTGAAGAATTTTGGTTTCTACTTCCGAAGAAACAAAACCTGTGTTCTTACCCACTGAGATAATCAAACCCTTTACCAGCAAGGACAGGACATTTCTCTGTGGAGGAAATATGGAAGTTCAGATGCTGATCACTCCCATGCCCATTTCTGGTCTTCCCCGAAACACGGCGCAGTGTAAGAAAAGCTGCTTTTCAGGGTTTCCATGAGCAGCACCCCCAAGTCCAAGCCACGGCCCTTGAAGCCTTGCTAACGTGGCCACGGGGAAGTGAGGAGGGAAGTTTCTTTTCCTGGAGTCACGTCCAAAGTGGTAGAGCTGAGGCTGAGTGATGCTGGCTCCCAAGCGCCCGGTTTAGGGGCTAACTCCGTTTTGAACGCAAGTCCCTCGCAGTACATGCAGGGTCGCTCCGGAGGGTCCCTCCAGATGGAAACCGCCGAATGCCGAGAGCCGAAACGTCAGAGCCCTTCAATCAGGGAACGAGCGCTGCGTCGAAATTCACTGTCGGGCAGCTCTTTCCTCATTTCAAAGTTACTTTGATTAGTGTTGAGCGGCTCTTTCAGCACCTCGTACGCCGAGCGCTCAGGCACCAGCACAAACCAGAGACGCGAGAGCGGCTTTTGAACTCTTACTGCGGTTTCTGTGAGTCTGCTGAGAAACTTCTGAATCTCGCAGCTCTGTAGCTTGTCTTTATCCTGTCTTCTCAGCTCCCCACATTTCAAAGGAAAAACAAAACCAAAGGGAGCCTGTGGGACTGTCAAGGGGGAAATAACCTTGGGAAATTGCCCGGATCTTCAGCGCCTTTGCGCGTGGGCTGCCCGAGCCGAGGGTTGCCGTGGCCCAGGTGTGCCCCGGGGGTCCCCGGTGTCCTGGCCTCCTGGGCCGGGTGCTTCCCGGGGAGCCCCAGGAGACGGCTGGTTACCCTCGAGGTCGGCTTTCTACATAAGCATCCAGCGCTTCTGAAACCCGATGGTAGAGAGAGCGGCAGGGAGCCAGCATCCGAGGTGTATTTCGAGGCAGATCGGGGGGTTTTTGGGCAGACCTCCCGACCGAGAGAAGCCCAGGGAACGTTTTGTTCCTCCAGCCTCCCCGCAGCCGCGTGCCGATGAGCTCTCTGCGGCGGATGCACCTGGGAGGGGAGCGTGCATGTCGGGTGCTGCCTTCCTACATCAGGATCAGGCCAGGAACTTCTGTGATTTGGGCTTTTTTTTTTTTTTTGCGACTAACTCCCACTTAGAAAGCTACTTAAAAGAGAGGGAGAAAAAAAAGCCTCTTTATTCCCATCAGCAGGAGAGATATTTTGCAAGCTACTAGGTAACAGGTGTGAGGAGGCGGTGAGGAGTTAGTGCGTTTGTAAGATTTTTTTTTTTAACAGCTGCGGCACCTGCTTGGAACAACTAAACGCGAGTATGGGTTTTGCTCCCTAGAGCTTCTTGCCATTAATCCGCATACCAGGACCCAGAGCAGAGCTAAAGACTTTTCAAGCAGCTTCGAGCTTTTCCCATATGATGAACAGGAACTAAAAGTCTCAAGGCTACGGTCTCAAGGACTGCTATGCCACCAGTGCAGCTCTAGACCAGGTGAGACCTTGCAAAAAAGTCCTCACAGTGTGCGGTCACCAGAAGAGCCCCCAGGATGAATCTGGGATATCAGGAAGCTTTGACTGAAAGCAGCCGGACTCAGGACATCTGAATCACCTGTGTCCGCCTCAAGGTGCACCCTTCCCGTGCTCTCCTCCTTTCTTCTCCTCCCGCCTCGTTTCTGCAGCCAGGAGGACGAGGAGGAGCATGGGGAGCATCTGCTGACTAGGAAGGGAGCACCCGGGACAGACAGGTCAGGCATCCCCCTGTCCAGACCCATCGTGGCCTCAGTGTCTTCCTAACATCATAGCCGTAAATCTCCGTGTTTTTTCTGGGAACACATCTGCAGTGTGCGTGCACGTGTGCATGCACCCCGAGCAGGCAAAATCTCCTGGCAGCTGCGGGTCCATGCGTGGGGAAGCGGGGAGCCCTTCACCACTCTTCAAAGACCTCTGTGTAGGTTAAACATGTCAAACACCACCCTGATAAAAAGCCGTTCTTCTCAAGTGAAATTTCAAACCGAGGCTCTAAAAAAAGGACTAGGATGAAGAACATCCACTGTTAAATATCCAGCTCATCAGGAAAGTTGAAACACCAGCAGAAGAGGTTTGCCTGCATTAGCAAAGAGCAGATGACCGAAAGCAAACCTGAAGTCAAAGCCAGCTGATGAGAGAGGAGACTGATTACAAAGACTTTCTTAGATCAAAATGCAAACTGAAGTGTTAGCAGTGTAAGCACCCCTAAGTCAGCCTTCAAATGTTCCTATTTTCATACTCTATTAGCCTCAAAAGAGCAGTAAGAGCTGCCTGAAGCCCCCTTAATGTAATCATTGCTTGAGGAAAATTTCCTCTTGCATCTTTGTTACAGTTTCTTCCACAACATTTCTCTCTGAATAGGTGATCATTTCAGTCAGAGAGTAGGAGGAAACATCTGGGCCCATCTGGCTCAATTAAAGTGCCTTGTTCCAAAAGCATAACCCATCATTTTCTGTTCATCTTGTTGTATTTTCACTTTTGTCTGAAATTAGGACACACTTGGAAACGCTAATTATTTCATGAACAGTCTAACATCAGACTTAATACATCTTTCTTTCTTTTTTTTTTTGTTATGCAGAACAACAAAACCCCCTTTACTTTTGATTCTTTTGTCCGCAGATGCCAACGTAAGACTGTGCAGCTTATCTCATTTCGCAGCAGCTGAAGCCTTCCTGGCGGTTGCGCTAGCGACGTGCTCTGCATGCTCCAGCCAGTCTGCTCGTAGCAAATTAGTCTCTGGGCACCCTGACGGCAGTAAATCTTCACGGGCAGGACAAGGAGGTGGGGGAGAGCGGTCACGCTGCGCGTTAGTGACGGAGAGGAGGTGATGCCACCCCACCACTGGACCCAGCAGCAGCAGCAGAGTCAGTCCCACCGAGCGGGTGGCACCGCCTGGGGCGCCCCGTCGTCCTCCGCGTCCCCAGGGCTGCAGGGTTCGTGTGGGCGTATTGGAAAGCAGCAAAGACGCTAAACGGCCGTGCTGCTTGCTGGTGATCAATTACTGCCCCATTTAAACAGCTGCTACCCTACCGAATTCACTTCTTTATTATGCAGTTTATTAGTGGATTATTCAGGCGGCTCAGCTGGATCTTTTTAGCACCGTAGTATTCATTCAGCCCTGTAGCAAGAAGCAGCAGTGCAAAAGCCTGCATTTCCGATGAAACCCTGCTGCTGGGAGCACGGAGACCTGCTAACCCTGCTGCTAACCACCGCAGAGGTCCCTCTCCAGGCCGCCACCAAAAGCCTGCAACCAGGGAAGCAGCTGCCGGCAGGGCAGCTAGTCCGTGCCACCAACTAGACTTCTAACACGAGAACAAACTTATCTCAGCCAGGTGAACGTCCTCAAGCGTGGGGAGCACAGGAGAACCGTAGGCCCCATGCTAAAGAAGCCAAATCTGAGGGTTTTTTTGTCTTTTTTTAATTACCTGAGTCATCAGATGTATTGACCTCCCATTGCAAAGTCTAGGGTTAGATGAAGGGTTTCACACATCTTGACTCCTGGAAATTCGTTAGAGGGGAAGACGGGTGTTTGCCAGCCGCAAACCTACCACTGGCTACCCAGGGAATTTCTGAGATTTTGGGTGCTAACAGGCCTTGGACTTGCCTTTTGTCACCTAGATATTGTAGCCCTGCGGCTCAGCCATTTTGGTGCTGCCATGTGCTCGTTACAGGCCTCAAGATTTGTAATAACAATTCCCTGTACCAGGCCCTGGGACCTGGCAGGCTTTGTCTGTCCTTCAGCCTGTCTTTGCTTGGTTTCAGCTGTATTTGCAAAATTATTTAGGATACATCAGCTGCACCTGCAATTTAGGGTGCAGCCTAGGATCAGATACCTGTTGTGTAGTTTGTCCTAGCTGTAACAGCACGGTTCTCTGAGGGGCAGATAGCTGTGGTTCGTCCATGGTTTTGAGCTGCTTTTTGTTGTATTTTTGCCTAACTTCTTTAGCTTAAGTTTTGTTCATCTTGTGCAGTTGGGTGTCTCTCCCTTGCTAAAAACTCACGACATATACAAAGGAGCAGCGAACCGACGTAAGCAGGGTGCAACTCACCCCATGGACCAACAGGAGACAGGAATGTAGCCCATGAGCCAGTATGGGGTTGAAACATAAAAAAAAATAAACCCAAAAGCGCCTAAGAACAAGAGCGAAGAAATCCCCCACCATCAACACGGTGAAGGACATGGGACGTCGCCAGCTCGCCTTAGCGATGCGCGAGAAGGGAGAGGGCTCGGGCCGGGGCCGGGGCAGGTGCCTGTGGCTGCTGATCTCGCTGTGTGTTTAAGGATCCTTATCTGGAATAGGGTGGTTTGGATGAAGCGCGACTAGCGTTGCAATCAGACGACTGAGCGGTTGCTAACTCTGGACGAGACTGCTCAAATGCTGTTAAGACTAATTACATCTCTCGGACCTTTGTGGATCGTGTGCGCTTTGGTAGCCCATGACTAAACCGTGTGAATAAGGGCACAGCATGGCCCGAGACTCATCAGCCGCCAGCCGCTGCGAGTCCCCTGGCTCCGCTGGTGCTGACAAAGCCGAGTGCCAGCACCCGCAGCGAGCACGTAACTCGTTATCTGGGAAATAAGTACAAAACGGGCGAGATGCTGATGAAGTCTCCAGCACTAGAAGTAAAGCATCACGCTTCTTAGGGCAAACTTCTTGCTCTCAACCTTTCTTAGCTCCTTTCTTCCTTTTGGCACGACGGAGGCAGCAGCTCAGGAGCGCAGGAACGGAGCCGGGACGATCCCAGGCCTGGGGCGATCCCAGGCCCAGGGCATCTCCGTGATGTCCACGTCAGGGTGGCAGCGGCGCCGCACCAGGGTCCTGCTCCCCGCACTCCCCTTTCTTCTCGGCCACGTGCACCTTTCCCGAGCTCTCCTGGCCGGGCTTCAGGGAAAACCCATCCAAGAGCCTAAAGCCGCTTCTGAGAGAAGGGTATGGAAAAATACCTGGTTTTGCTCACACTAAATTTTAGTGACCTCCTTTGACAAGGTG
Source organism: Apteryx mantelli (assembly GCF_036417845.1). Classification (NCBI taxonomy): domain Eukaryota; kingdom Metazoa; phylum Chordata; class Aves; order Apterygiformes; family Apterygidae; genus Apteryx; species Apteryx mantelli. The sequence goes on from NC_090020.1 coordinate 11,213,709, forward strand.
CAGGGAGGAGTCTGGGGCAAGGACATGGGCAGGGGCAGCAGGTGGACACATGCCTTTTCCTGTGATCCCTGTGGAGATCATTAAAACTGATGCAGCCTTTGTCTGGTTAAGAGGTAGTTTTCTGCAGACATGGAGTTTAGTTTCATGTTCCTGGATAAGGTTTGGCTTTGCCTCTCTCCTGCTCTTTTGTCATGTCCTTCCCTGTATGTTTCTGCACAACTAATAAATACTTGTTCTAGAAGAGGGCCTTTGGAGAATACATTTGCATTTTGGTCTATTTTTGTTGCATGTAGGAGAGAATAAGTATTAAATGCCGTTATGGATCACAGCAGCAGATCTTCCAGCCTATGCTAATGTGGCACACTATCAGGAGTAATCTTGTAATACTATTTGCATAGTGCTGAAATTAAGGAACTGCATTCATCATCTATCAGCTCAAGCAGGTACGTTACACTTGACAGCAACAGAATTAGAAGTTAAAGCTCATCTAATTTTATTTACTGTACACAACATGCTGGATCATTTTAACGATGCAGTTTCCAACACTCCCAGTGGGTAAAGCTCAAGCGTGGCTTTTAAGGCTTTTCACTGGTGTCAGCTCTTTGTGAGCTGCTGTCACTTCGGCTGAATTTTATACTTTCTTGCACAAGGGTGAATGCAGAGCGAAATCTCCTTTCAAGCTGCTGGTGCACCTTGCTCTTCAGGCAAGAAACATTCCCCAGGGCAGAGCCTCAGCCAGCATCGAGTGCAACATTTAGCGTGCCGACGAGGTGCGTTTCGTGGCGCTCACGGTAGGGCACGGGACAGGGGCAAGGGATCGGTCCGCCGCTCCCGGCAGAGCCCCTCCAGCTGCCCTCAGCGGCTCCGTGCAGCACCGCGGGGGAATCAGGTGGTCGGGAGAGCCACGCCAACTCCTGCCCTTCCCAGCAGAGCCACCCCAAAAAACACTTGGGAGATTTAACAGCTCGCACTGTCGGAAAGCTCGGGCTGCGCAGCCTGCTCACCCACGGCCGGCAGCTGTGCCCCTGCGCCCTCCCCGCTGCGCGTGTGCGCGTGGATATTGCAGCCTTCGCGGAGGTGGCATCTCCTGGGCGCAGCCCGGCCGTCTGCCCGCGCGCCCCCACGGCCCTTCGCTTCCCTCTGCCCCTTTTCTCCCGGGCCGGAGAGGCCATCGGTGCACATCTCCTCTCCTCCCCGATGTCTCCGACACGAGCAAGACAGCAGCGGGGTCGGTGGCTCCCGTTTCAAGCCGTGGGTGAAGCAGCGAAGGCGAGCGGTGGGGCAGCGAGCCATCCCTGGACGCCAGCGGAGCAGAGGGATGCAGGACACAGCGGGATGGTCCTGGGGCCACAGCAGAACCGACAGGTGCCAAGAAAGGGGCCGCGTGTTCTGCTGGGGCTGCACCAGGCGAGCCGGTGTCGCGGCCCTTGCCCCAGCCCCGCAGGCAGCAGCGAGCTTTGCCTCTGGTGTCGCCAGGTCTCTCAATCTGGGCATCCGGCAGCAGCCCGTTTTCGGCAGCGGTCACCGCCCCAAACGCAGCATGGCGCGACATGGAGGTTCAGGCAAAAACCAGAGCGTGGGATCCTGAAATGACTATGAGCATGTCCTTCTGCCAGCAGATGGCAATCGAAACCAAGAAACATGATTAACTCCTGATCATTAATTCCCCTTGCAGGCAGGTGCATTGCAGCAGAGGGAGCAGCCCAGCTGCCTTTCCCTCACCCCCCTGAGCCTCCTTTCCCAGGCGATAACCCATCTATGGTCCCAGGCGGTCCCCAAGATGGTCTCTTTGGAGACAGAAAACCACTCCTGCTCAGTAGGACACAGGGCACCAGGGACACATGGCTCCTGATGACCCTCCTGGGACGTGGGACATGTGCCCCTCACCATCCCCTCTCTCACAGGAAGAGGGGAGATGCAGAGGTCCAAGGACAGTCCATGCCCCTCTTCCTGGTGGAAGCAGCTGCCCTGGGAGGACACAGCAGCAGGTGGGCACTTTCCTTGTCTAATAGGTGTCAGGCTCATGGCATAGGAGCTGCAGAAAAGCCTGGAGAAAGGAGGTGAGAGGGGGAGATGAGGGGGTGGCTTTTGTCATAAGGAAGATATCTGTGAAAAAATGCTGGTGTCAAAGCAGAACTGTGCTACTCCACAGTAGTCCACAGTCCCGGTAGTCCACATATATTGCTGGTCTGATGGTGAGCCAGTGACGGTAGGAGGGGCAAGTATAGCTATGAGACTTTTGTGGTATGATATATAAAAAATTTATTTCACCAGAATGAAATTATGCAGAACATTGACCACTTAGAAAACCCATCCTAATCCAGCCCATCGAAACACTTGTGGGAGTCCAGTTCCCACAGCTGATACATCCCTATAATAAACCTGGCGCCCTATTTGCCTCTAGTGTGGACCACAGCAAGGATCTGGACAGGGCAAGCAAGCAGTGGGAAAGGAAAAGCCATGAAACCAATTACAACAGCTCCAGGCTGCAGGTTGTAGCCCATTTTCTGGTTTTAGTTCTGCTTTGCTGATAATCAGTTTCTGCGTGAGGTCTACTAAATCCATTGCTTTTTTGCCTAAAGCCAATTGCAAGCTGAAGTGTTGGAAAGAACAGCGATGACAGGAAAGGCTCAGGGTCAAGTGCTCCATTAACAGCTACTAGGGAGGCTGTCAACATCACCTAATATTTTTGGACTTCATAATGAAATTGACAGGACCCAACTAACAGGGATTAGACAGGGAGCTGAGAATCTGTCAGGAGCTGACCTGGTGGAAGCACCAAACTCAGACATTAAGCTACGAAAAAATGGAGCACTTCACCATACATGGCTTTTCCACGTTGACAGGCATCAAGTACAGCCAGTTACTCTGATGCTCTTTATTTCTTGAAGTGTTTCTCATGCTATTTGCTATTCAATTTATTCCACAAACAGAATATTCCTCTTTCCAAAGCCAGCAAGGATTAGACCAGTACTCAAAATTCACAGCTAGGTATTTCAGTTGATTTCATATGGAAGAAATAAAAACTGGTTTAACAGCTGCAATCTTAAATCTTTTAAGGGCTTGTCATTAAAATTAGCTTTATGAGCAAGCTGAACGATCTGTCACTTCAGGTTTTGTCTTGCACACCAGAAATCTGCTGCCGAATACATTGCAGACCAAGACAGGGAGGTGCCCTCAGGACGTGGGATCATCAGCGCACTGCAGCTTGAAGAGCACTTTTGCTGCCTTCCTGCTCACGAAGAGCATTTGTGAGGAAGCAGACAGTGAAGCTCACAGACTGATAACAGCCAAATGAGACCATATTAAACGTTAGCCCCAAGTACACTGCACAAAGAACTAATTCTCCAGCCTGCCATAATCATTACAGACCAGAGAACCTTACAGTCAAGCTTTCTTTACACCCAAAACTTTGCTTCGGAGTGGTGGCCACCCAGGAAGACAGCCAGCACAGTCTTAGAAATTACAGGATATGGAAAATTCCTCACACTCCTAATCAGTTTGTTCAGAAAGAAAGTCATTCTTCCAGTGAAAGTTCACATACTTACGTTCTCCGTTTTTTCCTTCTTCAGAGCTTTATGCTGAGTACCACTGTACAGAAGGTAAAAGTCTGCCAGAAGTGGAAAGGATCCTGTATTCCTCACATTTTTGCAGCAAAGAGCTAAGGCTGGACATGTTGCATCCTCTTCAGCTCTCCCATGTCTAAACCAGAAGTGATCAACAGTGCAGACCTGGAAGGCTTTAGCCGAGATTGCCACAGGCTGCATCACCCACCACTGTAGGACAGCAGTGTTTCTGCTGCCTTTTTTATCCCCCATGTATTCTTGCCCTTTCATTTGCTCCATTTGATTTTGTGTTGAATTTAAGGCCATAATACTTCTTCATAACCCATCTACCTAGCTGGAGCAATTACTTATCTCACAGTGACACCTGCTACAGAGCAGGACTTCCATCTGGTGTGGATGGTGCTCCAGATTCTTTCCAAACACATGTCAGAGGACAGAGGCTCTGCATATGCAAAGAAAGAGGCAGCTCACTAACTTCATCCTTTTTCCTTGCACTAGTAAGGGACTCGAAGTGGGTATCAATACTCCCAAATCACTTGCAAACTTGCTGAGATATTGAAAAAAGAGTAATGACAAAAGTAGCAGCATGTTGTGTATGGGATGCAGGGAGAAGGGTTGTTCAGTAAGAAAACGCTAGAAAGCTTAGCTTAGTATTAAATTATCATCAGCCCAGACTACTGGAAGTAGTAAGCAGAGTATGAACACCAATGGTGCAGATTTGAAATTGTTATAAGTTGCTCTGAAGGTGATGCTGGGGCAGGATGGAGCTCACAAGATGAGAGGCCTCATGCCAGTGACCCTTGGTATGTAAGACAAGGCTCTCAACCACCGCATCATGCCTTGCCTACAGAAAAGTCTGGCAGGGTGAGGTCCAGGCAGGCAGAGCCCTTCAGGTCACAGGAATTCAAACTCCTTTGTTTTCCAGCAGTTCAGAGGTTCATTTACGTTGGGGTGACAGCAGGGGTTGAGCTCCTGAGGGGTAAAGCACATAGTCCATGAAGAACTGCTGCAGTTCACAACGCCCATCAGGCAAGGCCTGGGCCAGTGTCCAGGTGTTCTCTCTCACTCCAGTTTTTAGGCCTGTGACTTTCCCCAAAGCTAAACTGAAGTTCACATCTAAGCTTGCCGGCAAATCAGCAGGAGAACGCACACATGGCCAAACCGAGACAAACCCACCCCTCAGCTTGCTCCTGGAGGTAGGGCAGAGCACAGCACTTTTGTCCCCAAATTCTTATTCATATGTGAATGAACCCCAATGTGTGCACATTGCACAAGCATCACAACCCACTGGTACCTGGTGAAACACTGAAAAAAGGGGATGCTTCTCTAGACCTTGCAGAAACCTGCAGTCCTTCAGTCCCTGGGGTCTCTGCACTGGCTAACCTTAACTGGGTCTTCTGTCAGCATGAAGACTGATGCTCGTCCTTGGATTACTTCTTTCACCAGATCCTCTGCAGTCTGTGTGGTCTCTGCTTTTCCCTTGTCCTCCCTCTCCAAAGAGGTCCTCCTTCCCTCTCCAGGGCTGTATTTGAGACCCTGCTAGGAAGCCCTACACCTTTTTCCAAAAGCCCACACTCTCTCACACACACACACTACTCAGCATCTCCCTCATGCCTCACACCCTTCCCTAATCCAACTTTGTTTTGCTTACTTCTCAGCTTGCTAGTGCTCCTCCTTCCCACCTCATGCCCTGGGATTCTCCATCATCATCTTTCCCTCTCATCCTCAATGCCTTCTGCAGTCTCCTCCAGTTTGCACTGCTTATTCCCAACCAACCTCCTTAGATCACGCATAGGCATTTTCCCATATCCTCTGTTTTCCACCCTTCTCCTTGGGGATCACCTGTGGTAATCCTCCCCTGCCACTCTGAATTTGCTTGGCAATCCTATGCTGCCATGCTTTTTATTATTCCCCAACACAACACACACACCGCTACTTTCTGAATGTGGAGTGACTTGTTCCCAGCTCTGAAACACTGCTTCTTCCATTCCTGTTGGGGAGCAGGGACTAAAAACAGGGGCCTCCTGGCACCTGGAGCCCTGTTGTTAGTATCATCTCAGCAGCGACTCTTCCAATATTTCCTCAGATCCTGCAGATCTGCGATTCTTCATCACCTCGTCCCCTTCCCCCAAGCTGCTCAACTCCACCACTTTCTCCCGGGCTGTTCCTGCCTCAGTCTTGTCCTTGCTCTCCCTCTTTGCCCCTTACTGCTAAGCCCCTGTGCAAGAGCATCCCCAGGGAAAGGAATGACATTGCTGCAGCACGTACTGGGGCTGGCAAACTAGACAGGAGCCCCCGCAGCATCCTGCCCCCTCTGCAACAGGAGAGCGCAGCCCTTCTGAAGAGACACGCTCTGTTTCAAAGAGGGACGAGTGATCTGGAGGTTCAGTTTACCTCAACAGTGAGAGCCATTTCTCTAAGTGCTCATATATTCTTCTGAAAAAAGCAGTGGAAATGCTTTTGGGTATCTTCAGTTCATTTTTCCCTTGCTAAAGAAAGAAACAGGCAAAATCATTTGGTTTGTTTTAATTGATCACTGGTTAAGTCATAATACATTTCAAAGCAAAATCTTCTTTTCAGGGACATTGTGCCAAACATTAAATCTATTCATTTTTTCTTTTCTTTTTTAAACAAGGTTTAATTTGACTATATTACCTTTATATACATACAAGTATAGATTTTCATTTCACTAGTAGCAAAATTACTCAGTACATTGAGTTTCCTGATGAAGGATGGCAAAAGTAGGACTCGAATATCTATTCTGTCCTTCCGCCCACCCCAAACCAGAAAAGTCACAGGTATAGAAAGTACAATCACAACTACAGGTAATTACAGTAAGGATCTCAGAGCAAGCTAAGTCCCCATCATGGAGATAACAATTGTTTCTATAAGTCTAAATAGCAAATATACAGTACATCCCACTAAAGAGGGTTTCAGGAGCTCTCACAATGCCTCTTAATCCTCTGTTAGTAATAAAAGCTTCCATGACAAAAAATGTATCCTTCATAAAATGACTGAGTTTTTATTTTTTGGAGCACATGTTTAAAGTTTGACGCAGCCTAAGCTGCAGTCTACAATAAGCTCACCCAAACAGAGAGCAAGCAAACACTGCAAGATTCATCAAGATTAGAACAAACAGCTCAACTGAGTCATCCCTTCGCTTAGTACACAACCGCCTGTGGCACTGCTGCCGACCACTGGGCATCTGGTAGCCAGAACCACTCTGAACTAGGGACAGACTCAAGTGGTGGGAAATGATACATTCCTCCTACAGCTTCTGCAGGTCAATCACCTGCAAGTTCTTGACAGAAAAATGTCAACTGACCAATAAAGCACAGGCAAATGTACAGGACTGTTTTGAACTTATTTACAAAGCATTGATTACACTGCAATTTAGGCGATTCAGGACAGAGCTAAGGAGCGAAATCACCACATTTATGCAACCCCTGAAATATTTCCTGTGAGCAGCAAAGAATGCTATGGCCAATGACTATGCAAACATACATTGCCACCGACGCAAAGGTGCTGTTGGGCCTTGGGAGGTGGAACGGTTTGTGTAGCCCAGCAATCCCAAAGGGCAGCTGAGACCTCAATTATGCTCAAACTCAGGTTCTGTTGGTGCAAAATATTAATTCTCTGCATGCACCTTTGAGACAAAGTCAGCAAGGAACTCATTTTATGCCTGGCAGGGCAACTTTGGAGGAACTTTCTAGAATCAACAAGAAAATTGAGATAAGCAATGCATTTATTTCATGAGCACTAATCACTGATAATTGCAATACCAAAGACTTTGCCACTGTTGCATGGAAATGTTCTTCATCAGCACTGTTGTAAATTTTGCTTTCTATATTTGCTGGAAGAAGCTACCACTGATTAGCAAACTACTTGAACTTCACCCAAGTGACAAAGCAGAGGGACTTTTCCCCCATTCCATGCCTCTGTGTCAGTACCCACTAGCAATATTAACTGCTTGATTACGGATGTAAATGCTTAACTGCTCATTTTTCTTTCTCTTCCCTGCTAAGTCAAGTCTGACAGCAGTAGGAAACACCAGACAGACATGCCCAAAGCTAAGAAAGCAACAGACTTCCCCCACCTGGCCAAAAACACTGTTTTTCCCCTCATTTGGCAGGTCCTAGCCACATGCACTCTTAACACCATTTCTTTTTCACAGAGCTCTATTTCAACAACTAGGTTGTCCGACCCTCCAGATCGTACAACTCTAACATAAGCAACTTCAGAAGTAACTAGTGGAAATCTGCCTCTCATTTTATAGACCCTCCTCCACACCAACGCCTTCAAAAAAGCCAATCTCCCTGTACTGCCACTTGTCTACAACCAGTCTGTAGCACTGCCAAAAGGACTGGAAAAGTAGGCAACACAAGAGATTTTTGCCCACCAGTCTAGACTGGTTTTTAAACATAGGTAGGAGTAAGTCAGTGAAGGGTGAATGAGGGAATAACTTTCAGATGCAGGTTAGAATCCAGATGCTCTTCTCTACTCTTCGCTCAATCTATATTGCCTTGGTTTTACTTAGCTTTTGCAATAGCAGTTGAAGATACCCAAATTTAAGATCCTGTGAGGCTGCAATGAAAAAAGTTATACTTCTTTCCCATTAACAAAGAAACCTCAAACATGGTCCAGAAGACACAATGTGGTGCAAGAGACAGGGAGACACTTCACAACAGAGCTTTGAGTGCCACATGTGAAGTCTCTCAGACAGCTTCATCCTGGTGACACCACTTCCATTTACCTGAACCTCAAGCTTTGCAATCAGCAGAAGCAGATAAAGTCTAGCTTTCAGGGCATTATTTCATTCCACCATTTCAAAAAAATCTAACTGTGCATGGCATAACAAGCATGAATGGAAAAATCTGCATTTTACACCCAGAGAGAATTCAAAGTATCTAATCAAGTCTCAGCTTAATCAACTCCTGTAGCCTATTCTGAAATCCTTTCCATTCATGGGCATTAAGAATATAGCTGTAGTGACATACATATATGATAGTTTGGGTACAGTCCTGTCCTGTAAAGCACACAACCATGAAGTACAGAGGGTGTGAAAGGGAAGAGTCCTCACTTCCAATTTTTACCATTTCTGATGGCTATTTCAAGAAGAATTCAAATAGATCTTGTTGGACTCTTGTCTTCCAAATAATTCCTTTAACAGCAACATTGCTTAAGACTCAATGTAAGTTACATAAAGTTCCCCTTAACTTGCCTCTTTCAGATTCCAGTAAAAGAACGTAATGTATAAGCCTTAAACAATGAAACACTTTTACTCTGTTCCTCATGCTGCTTTGTATTCTAAAGAAAACACAACTTCCATTTACTGTGCTCATGCTCATCACTTAAATTTTGAACGCTCATTTAAAGGGCCTTACCGAAACCCCACCTTCTTTGTGCATTCCTGTACGCAACACAGTTAAACACCAGTTAAACAAAAACCAAACCAAAGCACCGTCAAGACTTGAGAGTATACTGAAATCTCGGAGCCTCTCCCAGATTCCCGGCACCCAAAGCAACGGGGTCGAGGAGGCCAGGCGGTTCCCTCGCTGAGAACCGCAGCTGCTTAAGCCATACAGCAAGCTGAGGGGTCCCTTCAAAACCTGACTGAAGTTTCAGTCACTGTCAAGTGGCTCTTGGAAGAAACCACTGCCAAACTTCGCGATTCTCCACACTTTTTAAAAGGGAAGTCAATTTCAGGACGTCTTCAGTTCCAAATAAAACGCTTCTGCTCTTTTCCTGCTCACTTTTGAAATCACAACTAACGTTCTTCTCTGCTGCCCAAGAAAACTTTGAAAACAAGAGGGGACAAAAAACTAGAGAATTGTTGATATTGCTCAGAAAATGCTACCAAGCATACAAAGCAGACAGAGGAAGATGTTTTCCTCCAAGTTTCATTTCTTTTTTTTTTTTTTTAATCATGCACATATTCAAGAAAAGAACAATTATGAAAGTGTGTCCCTCCAAATTAAGGTCCCTGAATGTGCCGAAATGAACAGCTTATTTTAAAGTATGCAGCCAGTCACTACAGGGCTGTGCATCTATTTTTAAGCCTATTACTGTATATAATCTACCTTAGACCTGTAAAAAGCCATGCAGGCCTCCAACACATCTATTCTACCAGCAGAAGCCTTTAATTTCTACGGATGCAGACAAAAATTATCTCCCAATAAAAAAAATTTAGTTCCTTTACTCTAAATGAGATGGTAAGTTACCTATTTTCATGAAGGAGAAACCTGAGATTTAAGACTGCTTCAGAGCAGCAACTGAAATACAACTGCAGCTCTGAATAATACATAACCTTCCACCTGATCCTGACCTCCATATTTAAAAGAAATCACAGTAGCTGAATATATATATGTGTGTGTGTATATATAAGTATATATACACACACACACACACCCATTACAGACGGATGTTAACACATAACTATTAGATCTGAGCAACTATAAATTGCACCCTGTATTCACAAACTTCTATCCCATCAGCTCGCAGGCTGGTTTGGCAGTGGAAAACCTCATGCAACACAACATTGTTTACTTAGCATTAGAAATCTCATTTTTTCCTGGTCAGATGTTGCTCAGCTGAAGAGTTACCGCTGACAGTGTTATAGCTTCCCTCTCAGTTAAGCATGAAAAACGGATACAATGGCAAGATGACTGAAATATCTCCATCCACTTGGATGGCTGAACTACCTTGTTCCAAGAGACAGCTACCAAAATTTTAATACAGCAATACTGATTTTCAGCATTTCCAAACTTGCTATGAGATTTGCAGTTTGTTATTATACAATTGGTCATTTGCATTCATTTATTCCAGCACTACTGAAAAGTTGCCATTTTAAGAGGGATGAGAAAAATGGCAAGTTTTGTTCTCAAGTTGGGTCTTTACTCATTTTGCACCAGCCAGTCCATGGAAGGCGTAGGAGCAAAAATGTGACACTACCAATGCACCTTGTGTTTTCACATACACTTATGTCATGCATATCTCAAAATACAGAAGTTCAGACATGCAGAAAAAAGTGTTAAAGCACTCTAAATGCTCTCCAGATGACAACTAGTAAAGTAACATTTACTCATAACAGACAGAGTAAAATGTTTTGTGCTCACACTTCAAGTTTCAGAATGACACTGTTTCTATCATAGTAAAGTCCAATAGAAAGCACATTTCACTGAAATCAGAAGCAAAAGATACAATTTAAAGTACGGGAAAATAAGCACTGGTCACACAGTATTGCCTTCCAAAGTTCATAATAAATAAAACAGGAACATGCAGATCTTAAAGCCAAGATTTGTTTCTATGTTCATGATATGTTAAAAAAACAGCAACTCTGGCTGACTTTCCCACAGCTGGGAACTCTGACTAAACAACTAGTTAATTCATTGTAAGGAACACAGGTATTATCAGAAAACATTTTAATTTACAGAATGATTATCAGATTGATTACATAAAAAACAGCTGAAAATATACACCTTCAGATTTGAGATAAGCCAAGCAAGTACTTTGAATAAGGTGACAGGCAAACATCAAAATCAAATCACATAAAACTAATGAGAATAACAAATTGAGGAAGGGAGTGGTTAAGCAAAGATCAATGGGTTTGGAATGATTTACAATTGATACTAGTATACCAGATACCAGGAAACATCATTAAAATTCCATTTTACCATATTTAAAATTGAAAGGAAATCTCTACTCCCAGACTGATTTCTTGAAGTACTGAGCAGCTGTTTGCTTAATGCATCTATGTAATGCTTTATACTACATCTTACAAAATACACCGCATTTAAGTGCATGATTTCAAAGTGCTCTGAAATCACGGAAAAGCATTTCCTAAATTGCAGGCACAGTAAGGTCGCGACTGCTCAGCTCCATGGCTCAGCTTCATGTTATTGGAAAAAATTCCATAAAAGGTGAAGTTTTAGAAAAGGGACTTTGATCCCTGGTTTTCAAACTCTGACCATGCATCACTCAATTCCATGAAGATCATTTTGGCATACTGCTCATAAGGCTGTCCTGTGGCCTGAAAACAAACAGAACAAAACATATAAAAATAGTAGGAATTATGATGTGGCTTAGGAAAGACTTCATCCCCTTTCACCGGCTATTGTAATAAGTGTTACACTGAGTATAATTTTGCAAACACAGCTCAGTCCCTTGTTACCACAGAGCTGAAGCCTCAGTTTCCTTACATTAAACTTTTAGTGCAATTCTTAAATAACTGAAACTGTACTAGAACTATTTGCTATGAAAAGAACAGCTGGGAAAACTTTGTTTTCTGCTAATAGCTCTAAAAAAACAAATCTAGTCACTGTAGGAATTGCTTCCTGACAGTCCTTGCATTAGCACATAGCAATAAGATTTAAGCACTGTTCTGGAGAACACTCCTTTTGGATGATATTTCCTGGAGAAACATTTGTTGCTGGTTATGAACGACGTTCAGTTTCAACATTAACTACACCGAACTTCCTGCGCTCAATGGAGAAATGAGAGAGCGCTACCGATTCCCTGCCTACTTCACAGCAGCCAAACCAGCCCCTGTGGTTAGTAAACATCCAGCCCCACAGGACATAAGCCATTGTAACAGGTTCTTTAACCCAAGAGGGGAGCCTTAAATCCCCCTCTTGTACCTTCCTCCCTTCCCCTGCTGCTTGGCTTTTGCCAGGTGTAGCACTTTAGGGACCCTTTTGTGAGCTGCTTTAAGTGTCAGAAAAGAAGCCAAAGGGAAAAAAGAAAGACTGCTGAGTCCGACACTGGTGAATTTGGGTGCTCGCAGAAAGAACTCAAACCAGCATAAAGGTAGAAAAATAACACATGGCCAGGGACAGGAAAGAATAGGAGAAGAAAAAGGGATGGTCTTGTTTGTTATGGAGGCAACAAGACAGATTTATTCGGCTGCCTACTGACACACCAGCCAAGGCATGCGTGAAAATTCAAACCAAGTATATTCGACATATCTTCACATGTAAAAAATTGCTTAGAACAATGACTCAGAACAAGAAGCTATTTTCACATACTGGGAAATTAACAGCAGCAGAAAAATGCAGGTATTTTGTAGCCAACTGGAATTTTGTATTAATATATTTTTCAATTGCTGAGTGATTTCCAGCAAAGGTTTAACTGTTTTGTAATCCCCTAGTTTTGCCATGGTAGCCTCTGGGTCTTCATATACTAGTAAAGCACCTTAGAAGACCTGAAGACTCAGCTAGTGGAAATAAAGTAGATTGCACTAATCAGCATTAAAGCTGCCAGAAGTCAGAACCCAGCCCAAATGATTTTAGTGCTCAGTATGACCTTCATGAGATCTTTTACTTGCTAAGACTCATCTGTTAAATTCTGTGCTGTGTTAGTATGACAGGAAAAATTCTGCACTACCTGGATGCAGCAGGCCAAATTCAGAAAACTATCCAAGCAAAGTGCAAAGCACCTACGGTGCTGATCAAAAAACAAGGCTGCGTGATCTGTCAATGACTGGTACGATGCAGTAAAAGCAGTTTCTACTCCTTCTGTCTAAAGGAAAGAGAAGGCCAGAGGAACACTTACCTTGTCTGGATGAACTACAAGTACTGCTTTCCTATAGAACTTCTTTACTTGCTCAGGAGTTACCAGATCTGCCATACTAACTGGTTTCCACTTGTTTTCCCCTTCCCAAAGCACAGTATGAAGAGTGGATATTAATGCTCTGATGTTTCTCTCCTTTCCTTCAATCCATTCAAGAATCTGGGAAAAAACAGAATACATAAAAACCTGAATGCAACACATGTAAGCATCCTCATTCTACCTAGACACATAACCTTTACTCATTACTCTGTACAAGGTTACAAGATTAAGACCTATTTCAATTGCCTTGCTGTGCTCTTCACCCAAGTCTTACTGTGTTTTTTAATCAGGCATCCAAGGTTATTAGCCACTCTAAAGTCACATTTTGCATCTGCCACTAGAGATTCTCACACATTATTAGTTTGGTTACAGAAATTCAGTCACCACAAGAGAAATTAATTACTGAAATAGTTACCAATTACAAAACCCTGTATCATTAGTTACAAGAGAATTGAGAAGAGTAATTAAAAACATCTGTTTCAACTACATTACTTCTCTGTGAGGGCATAACATTAATTTCTTTGCTGTCTTTACTAAGATTCTTACCTGATTTGTACACAAAAGCTTCAAATCATGTATGTTAACCATTAATGTTTCAGTTATCTGCAGGGATGCACAACTGAAGTGTTCTTTCAGATATTCCCTTGAAAGTTAATTAGAATAATTGGCCATTTCACAGACTTGATACAGCTATATTCAAACCACTGTGATAGAGTGAAACAGCATCTTCATTTAACACAACATTATGTAATATGAAATTCTCTGCCCTCTACCAGCACTGGAGCATAATAAAATGTTCACTTCTATTTAGTGATTTATGTTAAAGGACAGTCCTGCAAGTGCTGCACACACTCTTCAGGTAAGATGCTTTGTAAGAACAATTTCAAGTATCCCTCCAAAATCCTTTTATTAAATTTTCTAAAGCACCATAAGGACTTCAAACAACTGTGAAAATATATTAATGTTTAGTGTTATCAACAAGCAATATACCACAAAAAAAATCTGAACAGCTGATTAGGTAACATCCCACAGACTATAAAAATTTTAATACAAATTTAATAGTGCATCTCCAAAATGGCATCTTTCAGTAATTTCTTAGGATAGCAGTAGTACTAGTTTACTGGTAAATGCAAGTAAATGCTCACACTGAAAACAGCTCATCTCATTTGCCTGTTCTTTGAAAATTACAGTTCTATATTACCAGCCAAATCAGTCTTTGCTAGGGGGATGTTTGGAAATACCGAAGATAAAGAACAATTCTGGCTTAAAAAAATAGACTGGCAACAGTGCTTGTTCTTAAGTTCTCCAAGTTTAGCCGAAAGAAATGGGAAATCCCTCTCCCTCCTTTAACTTAATTCTCAGTAGTAAGTTACTTGTAGTCAACAAACCCAGTTTATAATTAGGCAATGCCCTTTTATTAATAAATGGCTAGCCTTAAGGAACAGAGCACCAGGTGAGAGGTACTTGAATTCAAAACTAAGGTTTAGTGTCCAAATTGCTCCCTTGAGTTTCAGTTCTGTTACAATGTTCTTCACACCATGAAGACCAGTTTTCCCCATACTTTTCTGCCCATTAGACTTTTTTCCTTTTTCCATTAAATCAATGAAATACATCCTCAACTTCTTTGTTACCATTTCTTGCAAGATACAAACAAGATTACACTACCATCCCTTCTAAACTTTCTAGATTATAACAGCATACCTGCAACACAACTCATTCCCTCTGCTGCTTTGTTATCCTCACATTTATAAGAAAGCTTTACCATTTCAGAACCCTTTGGGAACTACACAGTTTTTGTAGCAATATCCCTGCTACTTCATTACCTGTTGACTGTAGTTTATGCTAATTAATTTGTACAGTCATGTGACAAGGTCATTTAACTACAAATAAAACTATTCTTCTGCTTTATCCGTTTCTTCTGTCACTCATTGTATCTGCCTGCTCACCTGCTGTTACCAGCAGATCTAAGCATAAGCTCAGATTTATCCTTGAATCAAAATCACTATTAAACCAACCTTCAGTTTCAAGGGGTCCATATCTTTTGACATTTCTTGTTTTCTCATCTCAGCAATTGTCTTTGGTCCCTTTTTATCAGATTTGGCTGAAAACCCTTGATTAGATAAGAGATCCTCAAAGTCATTTTCTGAAACCTTTGGCTTTTGACCTATAAAAGGAAAAAAACATTACATGAAAATGCTGTCATATAACTTGGGGAAATGCATGGCACTTAGATAGAGGTGTCTGACATTTCTCACTACCATGATGAATACCCTGAAGTGGCTTGATAAACCCCACAACACCAAGAAAAAGACAGGAATAGAAGAGGTCAATGACAACCTTTCAGTCCAGCAGAACAGACTCTCATACACGTGATGACTAATCACTTGAATGCCCTTTTTCAGAGATTGCAAGTAGATTTGAGGGAGAGGGTGCACACATTTACCTATTACTATTTTTGGAGATAGTTCATTTTTTACTATAAAGTAATTCTAACTCCTGTGCAGTAGTTTTTCAAATGACTGTATATTCTAGTCAAGAATGTACTGTACATTTAAGTATGTTGAAACTTATGTCGAATAATAAAGGATTAAAATATCAACAAGAACAGTTGTTACAGGAAACAGATTTAACTGTACTCTGCCAAAATTTTATTTTTTTCAGAGAATCGTGGAATAACACTTTCAAAAGGACCCCTGGATATCTAGTGCAATCCCTGTTCAAGATAGCAACAGCTAGATGGCTCAGAGCCTTGCCCAGCTGCAGGTTAACTTTTTCACAGGTGGGGATTCTACAGTATCTCTAGGCCCCTATTCCAGTGTTTGACCACACTCAACTGAAATTTTTTTATTATCCAGACTTCCCTGTGTTGCAACTTCTGTCCACTGCCTGTCATCCTATCACGACCCTCCAGATGCAGATCAGAATCATTTCCACTCAGAAGTCCTGGTTGTTTAATGATGTGCCAGCTAAGGGGAAGCATTATCCTGACACCAATACACAGGTAAAATAAGACTTTCCAAAAGGCAAATGTAGAAGAGGACATGCCTGTCCCTATACCTCTAGATTTGCATATTCAGCTGGAACATTTTAAGGGAATGGTTCCAAGGATAACAATTCCCACCCCATTCCCATCCCCATTTAAAACAAAAGAATTTCCCACAAGTTTAAGCTCAGTCCTTTAAGACTAGCTATTATTCTTCAGCCAGGAAAACAGTTGCATCGTTTTGCCTGTGTATCAGAAGTTGACTAGCAGGAAGCAGTGATATAAAGCATTTCTCCCTACATGCATGTAAATTTACCTTTCTAATCAGGTGATGCAAAAACACCACCCATCTGGGTTAGTGAATATAATCTTGAGACTTTACACCCAAATTTGCATAGGTTTGGATAGTCAGCTCATTTTTGTGATATTCCAGTGTAGCTTTGCAAAAGTAGGACAAACTTACCAACATCTTTTCTGATGTCTACTAAATACCACTTACAAGCAAGTGTAAACAAACAAAAAGATGAAGGTACAACAGTTTCTTCAGCTGAGAGCACGTCTTACTGATTTCACACAGGCCATTACAGTAATACCTTCAGAAAGCTTACCAAAGCCTGGGGTTCTGACTCCTCTTTCTTCTCGTCCTCCAATCACGCTGAAGTTTACCGTATAATTGGGTTTAGCTGGTGTGCTGGGTTTAGGTTGGGACTGCCATGAAGTACTTTGTGGTTTTGTGGTTTTCTGCCACTGGCTTCCTGACTTCTGAGATGGAGCAGACTTCTGAGCAAACCCACTAGTTGGGAATCCGCCACTGGAGGGACCTAACAATAAATACTCATTCAGTTGTTGTCCATCTTGGTATCTGTCACCTATTCAATGCAGTAAGCCAGTTTCTGACTTTGACATCTAACCACACAGAGTTTACAGTGATGCTAATATTGAAGAGAAAACATAACAAAAGTGCATGTAAAACAATGAAATATTAAGAGTTTGATTAAAAGGTAACTTGAATTACAGGAGTTAAAGCCATTACTGGAAGTCTTCCCAGCTCTTGCACCTAAAAGTTTGCAACTGTCAGATTTAGCAGAAGCATTCACTTGTCTGATCAGCCAGGCACATGCACTCATCAGAAAAATCAATTCAGCAATGACAGTAGTTCCTCCTGCCAATTCATTACATTTCAGTGTCAAGGCATACCCGAGGACCCTGAAAGGCTAATTATACGATCAATAAAGTGTAGCCTATTTTGAAAGCAGTCATTTGAAAATATTCTCAGTCTTTTCTTCAGCAATTTCTTGTATAACTATAAGAAAGATGAGAAAGCTTTTCTGTAGGAGCATTATCGAGCAATGTTACACACAAGAGGAAAAACACTGAAGCCTGTTGTTACAACCACCCTGGTGTGCTCTAACCTGTGTATATCGGAATAATATTGCCTTGATTTGTAGGATCACATTTCCTTTCATTAAAATCATATAGATAGAACCGCTTAGTGGCTTCAGCTGCTGTTTACTTCTTTGGCAAGAACATCCATGGCCTTTTCTCAACTCCATTACACTCAAGGTAAGCAACTGAGAAGAATAAAGCTTTGCTATTTTTAATTCACTAGTCAGTTCTCAATCATGAGGACTAGCCTGAGATTTATTATTCAAAACCCAACCATGATTAGATTGCCCTTGACTGACTTCCTTCAGAAAGATTTCTAGAAAAGTCAGTTTCCTTGACAACTTGCAACATAACATTTCCTTGCCTAAACCCAGGACAGAAGAAAAGCAGCATGGTGGCTGAATTTAGATGTGTCTAGAGTTTTCAGAAAGGAAAAATTTTATACCACATTTATGCTAGCCCCAAACAGATTTAGACCTCTTCATGGTGGAACAATTACCTAAAAATACCAAAATATATTCAAGACTAGTGGTCAAATATGGTTTTGCAACTGAAGCCAGCAGGAAGTTTAACACTAATGAAGTACTGATCCTTTAAAAAAGCAAGACATTTTGGGACATTTTGACAAAATTATGATCCCATCTCATTTCCTCAAGAAAGGTGGATTAATGTTTGCATCTCCACTTATTTTCTTACTCAGCTGCTGATGATTAGAATTTAACTTCAGTTGAAACGCTCCTGCTCCATTCTTGTTTCTAATCATGTCTTTTTCCTCTGATATTCACCACAGAGCCTTAGAGAAAAACTCACCCAGCCAGCTTTGTCAGGCCAGACATAGCAATGTACATTCAGTTTCTTCTTCCAAAACTGGTTCCCCAGCCCTGGGCACTCCTGGCAGCCCACACTTTTGTAGCTGCTGCATACATTTATAACAGCTTACACAAGCAGATGTCTCACCAGTGCCTTGTACAACATAACATACTATGCTTCTAAATACCTCAGCTGATATAACCTAGGATTGCATTGCCTTTTTCATAGGAGCATCTACTTGGAGACCAAACCAATTCAGTCTGGCACTTCTAACTTGTATTAGCAAAAAATCCCTACTACTAGTACATGATCTTGCACACTGAAAAGCAATCTCATTCTATTACTCTTGCAAATCATCCTACATTTATTACTTCATCCTCAAGACTATCCAGCTCTTCTTATAGGACAAGTCAACACTTCACTGTCTCAGCAGCAGCTTCCAACAGCCCATCCCTACTTTCTCATGCAAGATTATTATTAGAAATTAAACAAGACAAGTGAGAGGACCAACTCTCAATCGCCACTGGTATCTTACTCTTAGTTTAATATTACTGCTTTTAGCTACCATTTCTGAACTGCTAGTACAGCACTCCAATTAAGCAACTTTCACTCTCAGAACACTTTTTACAGAATAATGACCTGTATGTGAAGTTCAAAACACTCCTAAGGGCAAAAGACAGACTAAATTCCAGTTCTTATACCTCTCTGAAAATCCATTTCAGTACTGAAGTTTAACACAGTGATGTCTGGCCTCTTTCAAATGCAGCCATTTTTCCTACTGAAAGTTAACTGGAAGAGTAATGAATCAATCCAAATCTTGCAAAAATCAGTGGAGTTCCTTCTGTTGGTTCAGTGTGTTTTATACCTAAATCTTAACATCAAAGATAAATTACTGGATTTTTTTTTTCCCCTCTCACACTACCTATAAAGAGTTAACATATCCAGAGTTTCCTTCATATTAAATTGAAATGTTTTGGAAATTGCTTACTACAGAGCAGCCTTATCGGAATTACTCCAGTACTTCAATTTTTGCAAGTAATGATACACAGGCAACATTGGGAAGCCACACATTGCATGTCACACTGTATTTAAGTAAAGATAATTCCACTGAAAGGATATTTGATCAAATTGATGCACAGTTTTAAATATCAAGGCAACAGGATAAACCTTTTAACCAGAAACCTAAATATAAACATGCTGCAGGCTTCAAGTGACAGCCATACAAATTACTCATATGGAAACAGTTGACATGGTATAGTTGCCATAATTATGAAGTTAACTTCCAAAGCACCAGTTACTTCTGACAATACCTTACATTCCAGCCCACCACAGTGGTTATAAGCAGCTGCTAGATCCTTTTCCTTCTTGAAATTGATTTGGGAGGAGTTTCTCCTGCTGTCTTTTGCATACGAGTTATCACAGAATTGCCAGTGTGTGGAAGAGAGGTAAACTAGCTTCCCTGACCCTTAACATTTATTTTACAGAAAGCATTGATTCTTCAAGGCTACTGCCACCTTATCTTACTACTTTGGCATGCAAGGGCCATAGAACTAGTCACAACCTACCAAATTATTACTCTGGAGAAATTAAGAATAGTTGTCAAGTGGCAAAAGGCTGGCTTCAGCACAACACCCTCTTTCAGTTCCAAGCTAAGGACGAAGCATACTTCTGCAACTTGGCAGTTACAGGCTGTTCCGAATTGTTGCTTGGACTCTTGGCATCCAGCCTCATTGAAACAGCCACAAATTAGTCATTTGCTATGGCAATGTGGACCTAAAATGCAAATCAGCTCCTTTTATTGCCCTTATTTTTTGCTGTTTGAGAATGCTCCAAGGCTAAATGAGTTTGGGTGAACATAACACCCTGGAGACATTACTCTGGAATCTGTAGAACAGAAAATATTCATAATGCTGATGGAATTGGTACAGAAGTATAAGATGAGCACAAATCAGGCCCAACCATGACAGATTCTTCAGCAACAGAGCTATAAAGGACTACTGAATTAAATCAAAGTATTGAGTCCAAAGGAAAACAGAACTGTCATTTTAGACCTAAACAAGAACTTAATTCAGATCTCCATTTTATATTCTTTACAGCACAGTATCAATGATAGAAAAGAAACTTCATGCTCAGTTGCTGAATAGAAGACCCCTGGCTTCTCTTATCTTTTCAGCTAGATTCTGAAGCATTAAGTGCTTATCCTGTTTCTGAACCACAGCTATGGTTATATTCTAAAACGTAATTCTGGAATTTTCATACCATCCCTGTAAAGATTCAGTCTTTTCTTGTTACATGTCTATTCTCAGCAACTGACACTGATTGTTACCAATTAAAAGGAAAAATCTTCCTTTTTATAAGCTATCAGTTACCTTTATTGGAACAAGAAGCAAATTAGAAAGTATCAGTTCTAAGTATCAGTCTCAAAAAATCTTACCTGGAAGACCAGATCCAAGGTTGGCAAGATCAGCAAAAGGGTCAAAGTTCTGAGATTTAGCTTGGCTGAAAGATGGACCTGAAGACACACTGGACTGGCTCCCTGTGGTAAAAGCTTGACCTGCATAATAAGAAAATAACATATTTGGCACACTTGGGAATTCAGAAGAAACAATAAAAATACCATTTCCACAAGAACCCCAAATACAACATCCCCAGCATTTTGCTACATAGAATCTTTTACTGTGACTAGAATCACTATTACTGTAGGCAACTGAAACTATTTGGTTCTTCTGCCTTGAACTTACTCTGGGGAGAAAAAGCAAAACAAAACTTCAAGCACCTTACTAAAGGGACTAAGTATGGAGTCCTTTAACCAACAAAAGGAAAGGCTTGAAGACATTCAGTAGTTTCAGGTGGTTAAACTGACCAAGTCTGGAGTGTTTCTTATTCTCTTCTAACGGAAGTATTTAACTCATAATACCTTCAAACAGAGACTTCTTCAGCTGTGGTGATGCCGCACTGCTAGTCGTTGAGGAATCTGCCCACGAATCCCATCCACCTAAGAGATCAGGGTGGCTTGAAGATGATGATATTTTAGGTGGCTCTGCTGTCAAATTCCCTAGAGAAGAAAAAATCCATTATTATCCTTTAAGGAAACCATCACAATAACAGACAATGCTGGGGGCTGACCTGCTGGAAAGCAGCTCTGCAGAGAAGGACCTGGGAGTGCTGGTGGACAACAAGTTGACCGTGAGCCAGCAATGTGCCCTTGTGGCTAAGGCTAATGGTATCCTGCAGTGCACTAGAAAGTGCACTAACTTCTAACATGTGTCCTAACCAACATACAGGTTTATAATTGCCATCTTTTTGTCCCCAGATTCTCCCCTTTCATATTCACACACAGCATGAGAGAATAATCTTCAGAATAAGAGCTGCTAAGTAAGGAATAATCCTTCGAAGTTGCATACCAGCTCTGAGCAGTCCCTCTAACCACTGCTTGCAGAGATTCACAGTACAGTAGCGTACCTTTTGAAGGCAACAATTCTTTCACTGCTACAGCAACAATCAGTGCTACAGGGGGAGATGATGTTTCACGAAAGCTGGTATGTTTTGGGGTACTCTAAGATATTTCAAAGAGCTGGAACCAGGAAAGTAAACCCAACAGTAGCTATCCTCATGTAAATAGTAACATTTTGATGCTTTGGATATGTTTTGATTACTATATCACAGCTTTTCACTTCTCCCAGTTTCTCAATTTTATATTCTGAATACCAATACCAAATGACAACCTATTATCTGAGGACCTAGTCTAAGGAAATAATTCGAAGCAAATTAAACATCCCTTCCACCACCTCAATCCATCGTCTAACACTCTTAAGAAACTACACGTAGTCCTTACAGTTGCAAAGAGAACATACAAAATACTCTGCAACAAACATGCTGACAGCACATACCACAGCATAGTCATATTTCTCTGCTGCATGTAAAGACAGACCTTAGAACAAAAAGAGCTGCCAAAGCCTACTGAAGGTATAGGGAAATTTGGAGCCCTTTCTCCAAACTTAAGTCGCATCCTCCTGCCTCCAAAACCAAGGGAGAAACAGTATGCATTTGCCCTTCATTAGTCAAAACCCCAGCTATCTGCTATACAGCAGCTGTCAAAGACTAGTCAAAGTCTCCAACAATTGCTGTCGGTTCAGAAATTTGCAGTACCATATGCCATTCCCAAGTGTTAAAGAGGCTTGAAAATAATCAGTACTAAGTTCCAAGCTAGAAATAGTTTTGGCTTAAGCTCCCTGCCATGACAAGTTTCTCACACAGGCATGAGAAAAATGTACAGCCACTTACTGAATGAACACTTTTCCTATAATAAAACCAAGGACAGAGAAATAAGAAAGGATACGGTTACCTACAGCTGAATGCATCTGAAAGATTAAGAAATACAAAACAACTTAGTGTGTGCTGTAAGTAATTGTGCATTTTAAAGAGCAGTCAAGTTAACCCGCTGAACAATGTGGGGAGCAACCTACTGCTGTAAACAGCAGTAAATTCACTGTGAATAGCTACTGAAGTCATCACTTCTACCCACGTACATCCATAACACTTCCATCAAAAATCTGAGAGCATGGAGCACAATGTCCAGGAGACAACACACAATATGCTTAAAAGAATAGAGCATATGCCTATTTATTTCCAGAAACAGAGCAATCTTCAGTGGTACAGACTGGGCATTACAATAGGTTTTACAATCAGGAGATACCATTATAGACACGCAACTGACTTTCAAAAGTTTTCTGAAGGGCTGACCAGCCCACACGCTGAACCTTATTTCTGCAGCCTGGTACACTGGAGTTCATATAGCCCCATTAAGACAGAGGAGCAGAACATCTATCTTAAGAAAGGGTAAAACATGAAGCATAGCTAAATACTCCAAAAGCTGAAGAAATTCAGAACATGAGCAAGCAAGCCCCTCCCTACTTGTTCCTTAAATTCTTCTATAAAGGGCATCTTTATAATCCTTCACCATGCAACAGTAAAACTAGGCCCTGACTTCCAGTTTTTCTAACCACTCAAACCAAGCTAAGAGGTAAGAATAAGTTGGTGGTAATCAGATCACACTTTCCAGCTTCCCAAAATAAAAGGCCTGCTTTTTACTATATCCTACGTAACTTCACAGTACATTTTCTTTATTTAACCTGCCACCTACACAGGAAATCCTTTAATCAAAGGCCAACAAGATTTCCTCTGAATTAAGTGACTGGTATAGTATGATGCAAGGCTTCTTAAGCTTGACTAGAGCCTGACTGAGAACACAACCACTTAAACTGCCTCTACTCTGAAGAAAATTATACTAGTCACTCAAGCTTCTGATGACTTTCCATGCTTTCCGCTATCTTTTCATCAGATCACTTTATTTTGGCAACAGGAAATACATTCCTGGCCAGACTTTCATTAGAACTCATCTGCTGCTTGTACATCCAGACTAAGCAATTCTGTTTTCAAATGTGCTCACTAAACAGATATCTCCAATAAGGAAAAATGGATACTCCATCTACTGGAAATAAAATTTGCTCTTGCAAATGGGGCCACTTAAGAATTTATAACCTGCTCTTAAATTTAAGTGAACAGTCATCCCATAGCTGAGTCTCTGCCAAGTGACTAAAGCTTTGTGGAAGATTAAAATACCTTGTAAACACATTTCTGTTGAATTTCAATTACTATGTATTTTTTTATTACAGGACAATGGATTGACAGACCAGATTTAAGAACTATATTTCCTATGCTAAAATTACATTTTAAAACTCCTTCAGTGATTTATTTCAAATTTTAAGCCACATTGAAAAATGCAAGCCCAAAATTCTGTTTCAACTGTGTTTACTGTAACAGCTTTTCTCCTGGTATTTAAAGAGGTTTAATAATTATTTACTGCCCAGGAAAGCTTATCCATTTCTTTAACATTTAATTCCAGACACTCATTACTGCTCCAACAGCATGTTAACTGTATCTCATTGCTGCAGCTTATTTTAAATGAATACTGGCATTACTACTAATTTATTTTTAATGAGTTTAAAATTGCTTCTCAGTTTAATGACCTGATGCTTGCATTTTTGCTCTGCTCTCAATAAGATGCTTCCAAATCTGTCATTTAAGTGCTGCTCTTTGCACTTTTCTCTCCAGTCACTAGTTAGCATGTCCTCTCATACTCAGTCACTGATATTAAAAGCATTATAATTAATATTCCCAATTTTACTGCTAAAAGTTGATGTCAGTAACTGAAGTAAATGCTAAAGGATCCAATACATACCTGACTTCAGCTAAACACACAGAAGAGCTGTCATTTAAAAGGTAAACTTAAATGAGCATGAAGTGTTATCCCAATTCCTCCACCTCTGAAGGGTTTTTAAAGTCTGCATAACAACAGCTTTAGAAACTGACAAATACTGGGAAGTCATCTCTATATCTGTAGAAATCTACAGAATATCAGTAGATTATGAAGAGGAAAAAATGGGTACATTTGGAGTATTTTTGCCAATGTTGACAGAAACCGCCAAGAATTATATCAAAATATCAGAAATATCAGTGCATTGTCAAAATATCAGAAATAGTGCATTCACCATGGTGCAACTTGTCAACCTGAAATCAGGAAAAGGAAGTACAGAAGCACTGAAGAACAGATAGCAATATATACTTCCTTTATCTTCTGCATCTCCTCAAATGTTAGACTCTGGCAACTCAAAACATTCTCTCCTTGAGGCTGCAGGTAAGTATTTAGAGAGCAGAAATTCTCATTGGTCTGTTTTTTCAACTTAAATTCTGTATACAAAGAGGTTCTCTTGCACGTAAGAGCTTTCAAAAATCTGGTTAAATTCCTAACACAATGTTTTGAAAACCACATTATGTGGGGATAAGATTTATACAGTCCATTGAAAGCACCAATCCAGATGCTAAGGTTTATCCTAAACACAATTAAAGAGATAGACTATCCTACTCTTTCCCCTTCCTTGAAGGGCTTGCATGTATCCTATATCGGACAATAAAGTCAAGATATAGTGGACTGAAAACTGGCTAAACTGATGGGCTCAAAGAGCTGTGATCAACAGCAGGAAGTCCAGCTGGAGGCCTGGCACTGGCGCCCAACCTCAAGGGTCAGCACTGGGGCCATTACTGTTTAACAGCTTCATTAATGGCCTGCATGACAGGGCAGAAGACACCCTCAGCAAGTCTGCACACAGTGCAACACCAGGAGGACTGGCTGGTACACCAGAGAGCTGTGCTGCCATTCAGAGGGACCTTGACTGGCTGGAGAAATGGGCAGAGAGGAACCTCACGAAGTTCAAAGGGAAACACAAAATCCTGCATCTGGGGAGGAATAATCCTATGCACCAGGACAGGCTGGGGGCAAACCAGCTGGAGAACAGCTTTGCAGAGAACGACCTGGGAATCCTGGTGGATGAGTTGACCATGAGCCAGCAATGAGCCCTTGCAGCAAAGGTGGCCAAGAGCCTCCTGGGCTACATTAGAAGTGTTGTCAGCAGGTTGAGGGAGGTGATCTTTTCCCTCTGCTCAGCATTTGTGAGGCCACATCTGGAATGTGGTGTCTAGTGCTGGGTTTCACAGTACAAGAGAGACATGGAGCTACTGGAGTGAGTCCAGCGAGGAGCCAAAGAATTGAAAGATTGGAACATCTGTCATTGGAGTATATCAACATGTATAAATACATGATGGGAAAAAGTAAAGATGACTAAGACTCTTCTCAGAGGTGCCTAGTGATAGGACAAGAGGCAATGGGCACAGACTGAAATACAGGAAACTGATTAAACCAAGAAAATTTGTTTTCTATAAGAGTTATCAAACATAGGAACAGGTTGCCCAGAGAGGCTGTGGATTCTCTATCCTTACAGATATCCATGTCATGACTGAACACAGCCCTGACCAACCGACTCTAGCTGGCCCTGGTTTGAGCGCAGCAGGTCAGACTAGATGATCTCCAGGGGTCCCTTCCAACCTCAGCCATTTTGTGATTTCTATGATATAATAATGTAGAATGGTTAGAATAAAAACAGTGTAAGTGGACTGCAGTAGGACTATGACAATTGGTTCAAGATATGAGTGAACTATTGCAGACCTTTAAAATGCAGCAAATACAACTGATAACATTTTATAATTATCACTGCTCTCGGGATCACTTCACTGGTCAAAGCTAAGGATGACAGCAGAGTACCCAGTGAGCTAGAGGAGTCAGCAAGAAAGGAGTTCAAATCCATGCAGCATATGGCTGTTCTTCTAAAGCAATACCAAAGTAATCCCTCTTCCAACACAGCACATTACGAGCACAGGAGTCAAAACTTCCTGCCATGAACTTCATTTCCTCCTCCTTAGGATTTATCAGTGTATTCCATCAAGTAGAAACTCAACCAAGCACATACACAGTTGTATGCTAGAAAAGTTGTATAGTTAAGAAAATAGGTAGTGAGAGTAGATTTTGGCAGAGAAGATGCTCCAGTGATCACTGTCAATCAAATCTTTCACTGAACTGCAAAAAAAAATTATCTTTGTTTGTCACCTCATGCAGTGACAGTGTCATAACTAAAAGTGGCATAAGAGTGGCAAACATAAGTATATAACTAAACAACATGCAGCTGTTGCTGTACCTATAGGAACACAAATGTTTCAAATTGAGCAGTAAGTGGGACAGTCCTTCCCCTCAGCAGAATCACAACTGCAAGATAAGACTTAATTTACAGTAAAGTGACAGGGTACTCAGATGGCTAGTCTCATGTGTGCAGAGGAAAGCCCTCATCTCAGCCAGGCAAATACTGCATCTTTTATCTAATTTCTGTGTAGTTAAACACAGAAAGTACATCACGCAGAGCTAGAGTCAACTACACAAATTCTGACCAAGACAAGGGGCAACTCAAAACTGTTTGCATAAAACAAGCTCTGTGAATAAAATGTTCTTGGATTAGAGGTGAGGAACATATCACCACTTTTAATGAGTTTATAAACTGGAAGTAGTTAAGTGTACAAAATAAGCAGCACTTGAGTATTACGCTACCCAGTCTAGTTCTTAACAGCACACGTTACTCAGTCTCTTAACAGAGCACTTTCAAGAAAGTGAAAGGAAAATAAATTCTGAACAGTGGAAAAGATACGCAGATATCACTGTCTTTTGTGCCACACAAACTCATCTCCATCTGAGTACAAAACCTGTTTCTCTACAAGGTTATTTTAATGCATCACTAGGAGGGAGGAAACTAAATCCATCACTTGAGTTTTCTTGTATTCTTACCTGAAGGGCAAGAGTTGAAAGGGTGAAAGTTTAAAAACCTCAGGAACACCACTAAAAATTCTTGGGGACCTGTATCATTTTTGACATAACTATACAAGTTAACACTTCTATTTTACCAGGATAAGTATAAGCAGAAATAACAGCCATAAGAGCTTACTGATCTATTTTCTAGATTTCACATTAAAGTAATTAAAATAGAAGTTGTCCTAAACTATGATTCAAAAAAGTGCAGAGAAAAAAGCTCTCATCTTAGACTATGTCATATTTCTGAAGACAAGTGAATGAAAGAAAAGCCTAGAAAGAAGGTGCAATAACAGATATCTATGAGGATAATCATTCGCAGATGTGGAAAAAACAAATTTTCATTTTTTGAAAGTGTCAACCCCAATATCAAATCTTAACCAGTTGTTCCCTTCACATATGTTCCCATTCTCAGAAAAAAAGCCTCTCCAAGTCTGCAATCTTTCCCTCTCCCCCCACAACCTTATTGTCCCCCCCTCGTTTAAAAAATGACAGATAAAAAGTTAGTCCCACAAATTCTGTTTTTGCCACATTTGAATTAACATATTGACCAATAGAAAAACCATACAACCATGTACACACCGCTATTTTTTGAAAGTCAAATGAGAAAGCAACACTCCTGCTCCCCTTCCCCACCAGTTTCATAATGGCATGTTTCTATTTAAAGAATAAGTACTATTGCAATACCATCAATTCCTTGCATTACTAGCTCTTTTTCCACTTAAAAATGCACAGGGTTAATTTGCTGATTACTACAACTGAGTCTGAAGTGTTGATTATACCAACTTTAGAAGGCATGAACAATACAATTTAGCTTTTTTACTTTAAACAGATTTTAAAACAAATGCATGAAGGAAAGGTTTCACTAAGAACACGTCAGAGAAACCAAATGACACAAATAAGATTAGAGTATTATATAATGTATTCTGTAAGTACGTTATCAGAATGCATTCAGGTCAAGAACATCCAGCTAGCATTAGCTCGCCTTTAAGACACTGTTGTACTCTAACTTGCTTGAATTGCTTGTTTCTTTTCCAAGGCTTCAAGAAAATCTTTAAAATATGAATAGAATCACAATAGCATTCTCTCATCTTGACAGTATGTTCACAAGTGTTTGCGTATCCTCAGTTCTAAGAACTCAGAGGAAAAATCAAACTCTCAACCGAAGGTTAACAATGCTAGAAATATTCTTGCATCAAAATGACATTATATAGCAAAATCTTGCTACCTGGGACATATGTATCTGTGTTCCCAGAGCGAGGAGCTAATTAAAACAGAAGTCAACAAGTGGATCTACTCAGACACACTAATCCACATTGACTAAGCTGAAAGACAAATGTACTGAGCAGCAGAAACTGTTGAGAAAGAGATCATCATAAGCACACTTACCTAAGTTTAAGAAGTCTGAGCTGGAAGAAGGTGGAAGTGAACCATGTGTAGAAGGAAACGTACTAGATGTAGATGTTGAATTTGGATTAAGAAAATCTCCAAAGAGGTCTGGACCTGACAGTGTTGGATTCTCAGGACTCGATGACATTGTGAACGGATCAAAAGGATCAACTAAAAGAGGCAGAAAACAAAGTTATCTTATGACAAATTTTAGGATTAATGAAGCTTCAGAAAAAATTTCTACCCCTGGGGTCACAGACAAAAAGTACAGTTTCTGTTGGTAACTGGACCAGCCTCCTGAGAGTTTTTTTTGTGGCAAAAAGTCAACATTGTCCCTGTCCCGACACTGATACTTTCATGTTCTGAAAGCATTTCAGCTATACACAACAATAGCTCTCTTCAAACATAAATCCTTATCAAGGCTGCATATATTCAGCCACATTATTTTCCCTTCATGTAAGGCACTCCTTAAGTTTAAGTGATCATTGCATATAAACAAAGAAGTTATTTGTTTCTACAGTTGCTTATAATGCCAAATCTCCAAGGAATTTAAACAAAACAGACTAAACTACTAAAGTCAAATAAAACATTCATCCTACCACTCTGACTCGAAGGCATTGGTGAATCTGGGGCTGAAAACGCGTCAGCTCAAGAAGGAAAGCCAGCAGAAGCAGGGCTTTCAGCAGGTCTTTACTGATCACAGTGAAGAAAACTAATTGGAAGAGTATTTATAGTCAGCATGGGGTAACATGTGACAGTCAGCTGGAAGCAAGGCTCCAGATCTTCCCATTACTGCTGCCCTCTAGGTTCAAATCCTCAAAAGCCCAGGGACTCTTGCCAGATTCACACAAAAGCTAAAGCGGAGGAATAATCCTGCTACAGTGCCCTAGTGCCTACTGCATCATGAGGTGATGGTCACATTGCATAGCACTCAGTAACACTTCAAAAAACACCCTGGATTTTCATCTATACTAGCTCTTTTACTGCAGCATTGTACATGTACAAAAGCTCAGGTACAAATGTGATAGGAAAACTGAAATGCAGCAGGGGCCAAGTATTCTTATTCCTATAATTATCCTTCTCTCCTGAGCCAGTTCAAAGGCAGAATGAGATACACACGTGACTACTGCTCAGGGTTTTGGGGGAGTTCATGTCATAAAGTTAAAGTTAAGGAGATAAAGGTTCTGCTCTATACACTTCTGCCTATGTAAAAAAATGATAAAATTGATTTCCACATTGACTGTAGTAACAAAGGCAATTCAATAGAATTACTTCAGAAGACAGAAGTATTAGAACTCACATAAGTGCTCCAAATAACCATGCAGCTATACTTGGATTATAGCTATCAATCCAAGTGTATTATCTCTGTGCAAAAAGGCTAAACCTTCTGTTTTCTGATTATTTGACTAATATTCTTTAAAATCTTACTGTAGTACTACAGAGAACTGCTATGCCCCAAAAGTTTAATCAAGTGACACAAGGAGCTAGCAATGCATCACTAAGAACAGGACCTCCAAATTAAAACACCTTATTTTAAGGCCAGTTAGGTAGCAGAATCTAACATTCTCTTTCAGGATAAAGATCTGCCAACAACATCAGTAAGAGCAGCAAGAAAACAGCCTTTCACAGTAGTATTATCCAACTGGTCTAAACAGTAATCTACAGGATTTCCAGTTGCCTAGAAGTCTTATCTGATTAACACAGCCAAAAAATCGCACAGAGCCATTTGACCTACACAGCACAGCTCTCCACCACATCTAATGCTACCATTCTACGTAAAATGTAAGAACACAGTAAGTCTTTACAGTTTTGTAACTTAGCAAAAGTTCTTTACAGCTGGATCTAAAAGATCAAGCATACATAACATTTGCATGGGAAAGCCACTGATTCTTTAAGTGCAGTGAATTTCCTCGAAATTCAAAACCTGACACTTGCTTGTTCATATCAGTCAGAGGATATTGTCAACTAATAACAAAATACATAGATAGAAAAGGTTTTTCACTGTTGAACCTATTTTTCCAGTAACGTAAGAATTGCCTCTGAGCCTGAACCACATGAATAGTTTAACATAGAGCAATTTGTCTGCTTCATGCAGTAAATAAGCTGTTCTATCCAGATTCTTGCTATAGACATATGTCCTCAGTGTACATATCAAAACATGATACTCATTTTCTGAGTGCAAAGCAGACTGTTTTTAAATGTTGGCCAGCTTAAGAGTTCTGATGTTGACTTTACATACCAGAAGACATGGCTGCTGCTGAAGACATAGTCTGAGCAGCAACTGGATGCTGAGACTGACTGCTGAAAAAGAAATCTGTTCCTTGTCCCAGAAGATCTCCGGTGGACTCCTCTGAAATCTGTGATGTGTCACCCACAAAAAGATTGTTCAACAAGTCCGCATTGCTTGATGAAGGATTTATTTCTGAGATAGGTTGTTTCTGTTCCGGTGAAACATCAGAGTCTAGTCCCAGTAAATCTACATTCTCTTCAGAAGCAGGTTTTTGTAACAGGGAAGATGGTGTTTCAAAACTGGCTTCAAAAAGCAACTCTCCTTCTGGAGTAGAAGAATCTTTTTCATCAACAGTTACTGCCTTTTCTTCTCCCGAAAGGGTAGGGAATTCCTCATCAGAAGGATCACTCTCCTCCTTGTCATCAGTTAGCTGAACATGATCATTTCTGGATGAATTGTCCTCTACTCCACTTTCTGAACTTTTTCCATCTTGAATGAAAAGAAATAACAGTTTTAGAATACCAGGATTATCCTGCCAACTAGAAGACGACAGGCTTATGTGGTGAGACCATGTGATATCAAACCTTGTGTGAGAAGCTTTGATAAATCAAAAGAGATAAGGGGGGAAAAAAAAATAACCATTGCCTATCACATCTGTGCATATGGCAGGCAAAGGAGCAGCTCCTTCCATTTTAGCTCATGCACTCTACTAGTAAAGATTAGTCATGTAAACAGAGGAGTTCTCCAGGTACAAAGCATAAGCATGAAAAAACTGACATATACTTAACCTACCACACCAAAAAATAAGCCACTGTGGAAAGGAAGGTAATACGAATACTTTCAGAATGTGACTGACATGGACACATTCCTCAGTACATTATGCCATGTATGGCTTAAAACAGCCTTCATTTACTGCTGCTCTAATCCGATACCATTCAATGGCAACATATGCTGTTACTACAATTTCTCCATCAGAGATGAGTCCAGGAAAAGCGCTTGGACATGTACTATGAAGTTATATTTTTTCAGTCCATATATACTTATCTGGACCATTTGAGATTCACTGGCTAATCTACCTTTTCTCCATTCCACCACCAGCCCTAGATGGAGCTGTGGGAATACAAGGCTTCCTTGCAGACATTTAAGGTTAGCATTCTTGCAGAAAAGGAAAGATTTGCTCAGCATTTATAGGTTTGTACAATACAAAAGTCATTACCTAATGTTTACCCAAATGAAGCTGAACATTTACTAAGTTGCAGAGCTCACTCTTTTAAAATAGTTTTTTCTCATGATCTGGTGAAACAGTGACTTTGCCTTTGTCATACAAGGCAGCCAAAGGAACAACTGTAGAATTCATCGGAGGGCATACAATACAACATACAAGAAATAGTTACTTCAAAGAAAAAACCTACCTTTCCAGTCCAGAGAATGAAAGAAGTTATTTGCATCAGTACTACTGCTGTGTGGAGATTCTGTCTCAGTAGGTATGCTTTCTGAAGATTGCTCCAGTTGGGATGCTTCTGCTTCATATTGTGCAGTTGAACCTGGCTGTCTAGGCAGCTCTGGTTTCCCTAGAAGATTAGATTTTAAACCAGGATCCTTAGAGGTACTCGTAACAAACTCAACCCTGATCGCACAGTAGCTGGTATCTGACTTACGCACTGACTACTATGGCAAAATATCTGTGTCTCAAAGCAGCTATTACTCCGCAAAGGCAAAATGCCTTAGATTTGAATTTAGGATTATTAACCCTATTTCAACTGTGAAGACCTGTAAAAGCCTATTTCCAGCTGCAACATTAAATTAAGAAGTCAGATTGATAGCAAAACTCAGGTATTCATTCAGGCATTCTACTTAAATTTGTAAGAAATTTTAACCAATTTTTAGTTACATCTAATCATTAACAGCCCATTTGTACCACCACTTCTAAATTACGCAAGAGCAGCTGTGAACAAAGTCTGCAGCAATTTAAGTGAAGGAAAAGAACATGAGAAAAGGATACAGCTACAGAAAGTACCTCAAGTGTAAGGCTAGAGAATAATACAGAGTTGTCAACAAGCATCTCAAAAGAGTTAAGTAATATACCATGTGCTGCACTTAACCACTCTTCATATTTCTTATTTGACAATCAGATATTAAGTGACTCTTGTATTAAATTGTGTTGAGCTGGGTTACCTGATGCTATACTGCCTCCGAGAAAGGAAGGTTTCCTCATTGAAAGATAAGGACTCCCTGAACTTATGAGTGTTCATCCACTAATTTGGAAAGAATAGGATGCATGAATAGGATGCATGCTTGGGAGAAAGCTCTGTCTAAACCTAAATATCAGACTGGTAAACCTCCTTCTGCATAGTCTACTTGTAACGTACAGAAATGCTAAAAAATCCATTTCAGGAAAAGTACAAAATTACGGTTAATGAAATTATGTCAGTTTATCTAAGGAGAGAATTCATTTAAGGAGAGTTTTATAAAACATGTTCATAGGACAGGAGGAAGTGCTATTGCCTCCCCACAAGTTTTAGCAAGAAATGTTTTCAACGGAATATGAACCCCTTGCATTTCACTTCTAAATCAAAAAGTGAAAGTGACTTGTTTAAAATGAAAGATAAAGAAAGAAAGACTAAAATCAAAGGTCCTTATTTTCAGTGAAACACCTTGACTTTAGGGAGCTCAGAGTTGTGTTCACAACATGATTTTTAAATCAGTATAAGCTAAGTTAAATAGAGCATGGCTTAAACCATAGTGCAAGTGCAGCAGAACATATGCTGATAAAAAGATAAGACAGCGGCAGCTATCCAATATCAAGAGAAATAGAATTAAAATATGGAACTAGAAAAACAGAGAGTAAGATCTCATGTATGGTGTACTAGAAGCAATGACCACAATACCATGCTTTTTAAACAACGGCAAAAATGGAGTTACTGATACATGGGAAAGAAGAAAGATACTGGGCAACATTAACTGGAATTAATATAGACATCTACAGATGAAGAACAGAACATGTGGTCCAGGAGGATTTCTTAATAGTACATGAGGTATAGATGAGAAATTAAACAGCAAAATTACTTAGCTATATGTAAGAAAAAATGTTTTTATTAAGATTTCAGTTAAGACTATTTTGAAGAATGCTCAATTTTAAGTGAAGTGATAATGCCAATTTAGCCAAAGAATTCTTTTAAGACATCTGTCTACAAATCCTGGCTGTCAATTTCATTTGTTAAAATCCCTCCAAACTGCATTTCTGGAGCTTTAAAACAGGCAAATTTAACAGTAGAGATAAGACAATAATCCAATAATCCATTATTGGACAATAATTTATATTTCTTTATACAATTCAACTTTCTGAAGTGATATTTACAAAAAACCTTTGTAGTTTAACATTTGAAGGAATGTCAGAAAACAAACAAAAATACACCCTCAAACACTAAGCGCATTAGAAACTACATTCTCTAGTTTTTTAAAGAGATTCATTACCAAACTTTGATAAAATTTCTTGTTGTTCCTCTCGGGTGGAGAAAAGGATCTTGGGATTCAGTCCCTTTATGTTCATGTTTTCCCATGGTGGCTGTTCACAGCTAGGTCTATCTCTGGGCTCCACCTCCACTTCCAAATTGACTTGAAATAAATCAGGATATTTTTCTTGAATGTCACAAGCATCCAGATCATACCTGCACAGACACATACAAGTAGATTGAAACTAATACCTAACTAGATTAAATTCACAGCAATCCAAGATAGAAATTCAATGGAATTCATGTAAAGCTTGTGTCATACTTGTTAACTTTTCCAAAAAAATTTAAACAGGTGATATTTAGGTAAAGAAATATTTTTGTATTGTGAAGAAACTTTCTGGTTCACTGAGGTTAAAAAAACCAGTCATCTTATTGCAATGGATCTCCCAATTCGTAAGCTTGACAGGTTTGAAAGAAAACATCTTCCAAATCATCTACAAAAGGGCATCAACAACATACTTGGCAAATTTCACTGTGGTGGCATTTCGGGGCACAAAACCTGTGTGGAACTGAATCTGGAACATCTTCATTGAAGCCATCTGTTGAAAACAAGAAATACAGGGAAAGCCCATAATTCCACATGAACACTAAGCACAGTGCTTTGCTTTTAGTACAAAATATTTTCAATATTAAAATATATTAAAGTGTTCATTTTGCTACCATTTTAGTTTACCTCCATACTTAATCTTGAGTGACTTGAATGCAGATTAGCACAGAATGTAATGAATCTTAAGTCTTAATATTAAAGTAAGTTTGTAGTGCCTTTTGTGGAAATATTCTCCACAAACCAAAAGGCCTTGAACCAGATACCTTTTTCATATTAACTTCAAGGACTCCATCAAGGCTGTCAAGCAGTTCCAGACCCTGTTCTAAAGGCTGGAACTCTATGGCCTGTGTATTACATTTTTCAGAACATACACATGCTTGGGAAATCTCATCTTGCTCAAAAACTATCTACACAAGATACCCTAAGCAAAAAGATTTGTCATCGATAAATGATTCTATTCAGTACAGGAAGAAAGGATCTCTAGCACTTACTTTTAAAAGGACACTGTGAAAGATGTTCAAGGACTACCTTTTTTCCTCTGCAACATCAAGTCAGACACTCAGCTCCAACAGAATTAACGGTTTTCCAAACTGATTAATTATAACAGAACTTTCCAAACTCTTCTACCAACAGAAAAACTACCTTTCCATGCCTCATCAGCATGGCAGGTAGCTCAGAAAATGCTACCCCAAAAGAGATGTCCATGTAGCTTCCATCTTGCACAAAGCCAAAAATGAACAAGCTTCGATAAGCCCACAATACATTTGTTCCCTGGCTTTAATCCCACACAGCATGTGTGGAATGTTCTTGCCAGTCCTTACAATGCAAGTGATAGGGAGACCAGTAAACACGACCTAGTATAATTAAATTTTGAAAGTTTTCCTTGTAAGTGTGCATTCATGGAACATCATAAACCAGAATTCAAGTGACAGGAGTCAAGTTGCTTTCTTACAGACAACCAGTACACACGCAGAACAACTCTGATGGCTACAAAAGCACTAAGCCAACAGATGAACCGTTTCCCCTATCACAGTTAAGTTTCCTGAAAGACAAATAATCAGAAGTCAGAGTGATGAGAGTGAAGTTACTTACATACCTGAGTAAGCTGCATCTTCTTTAAAGCAAGCACTTGCCCTGCTTGAATCAGCCATATTCAGACCTTGCAAGCCCTGCCTAGACTCCATTAAGTCTCCATCAAATCACAGCCATAGGACCCTGAAGGCTACTTTGCTGCCACCAGCACATCTGAGTTGGTATTCTACTGGCCATTTCAATGGCAGAGGATTAGACAGTGCCTGGTGAAACTTGCTCAAAGAATCTTACACAGAGATATGCAAATAGTTGCATGATTTCAGGGTTTTTTTTAAACAGTTACTAAAAAGCCTGTCTTCCTCAAGACTTGCATCTTGTCCTGAAGCCAACCTTACCTACTCGTTGAGAAGTGATGTCAACAGCCTACCACACTTTTCCTGTCAAGAACTCAGGACTCAATGCTAAGTGAATAAACTTTGTATGCTTCACCTCAAGGGCATAACCTCTTTAAGCAGTTTGCTTTAACAGTATAACTTTCAGTACATTCTGAAAACAATTGCTTTGTTCCTAAAAGGCTAGAGTATCTTGTAACCTTCCCACTGCTAAAAGCGACTTTCACTGTTTTGTCAGGCTTTGTAAAACATGAGATACAAAATCAGCTGTATGGGTACATCCAGTTTAAGCACAGACTAGATATCCATGGTATCAAAAATCTTTGAGTTGTCTTCCCACTGTCATGCACCATGGGAAACTTATTTCAAGTTTTCCCTACCAACACCTGTTAAGACCCCAAATCCACCTCTGCTGGGCTAGTGTCATAGGCAGGCACCAGTTCTCTCCTGTACTTCAAAGGTCTTTAACTTTGCTGCTCACTTATGGCGTCCCAAATGCTACCAGAAGAGAGAAGTAGGACTTCACACAGCAGGAAGGGAAGTTTTTCTTCCCAGTAGATGAACTACTTTATTTCCCCTGGCACTTACCTGAGCAAAGATCTCATTCCCCATGGTAGATCTGACACCAACAGATCTGCTGAATTTACTCCTAAAGCCTTTTGGTCAAGCCAACTTAGTAACAAGCCCAAGAAAAGGAACTAAAAATCAGTTTCTCTGATCAGTCTATTCCTATCTATTCTGAAATGCACATGAATACCTGAATATGCTATTAGATCAGTTTCCTTAATCCTTTGATATGCAAGGCACTTCCTAGACAAACTAAATCCTCTCTCAAATTAACTGTAAGCAAGTGGTACACATTCATGGTGGTATCTCCATAAAAGTTTGACAGAGTACTTCACAGAGCAGTTTAGACTAAATTAAAGCACTTTGAATATTGTTTCAAAGTTCCAAACCAGGATCATCACAAAACACTGATCATGTATGACGTTACAGCAGACGGCCGAGAAAGTTCTAATCTGTTCCAATTAATAAATAAATGCCAGAGAAACCAAGTCTTAACCCTATCAGTGAAACTGATGTTGACAGCACACAAGAACAAGTTAACCTTGGCTGAATCTTCCCCAGTTGTGCACTTTCTTTGCTGCTGAACTTGGTCCATGCACTGTTTTTGTGCTCTAGAGAACCACCTCACTGAGCTTTCAGGCTTAAAATGTGATTAAAGAGTTGGGGTACAACATTTTCCAGAGGCATAAAGAAAGTCTTGAATTTCTGCAACATGACAAGATTTGATACTTGCCTTCCTACACACAAACTAAAAAAAAATTCAGGGGAAAAACATCTTTGTTAGTAATAGTAGATGTGTATGAATGTTTGTTTTACCAAAATGTGTGGAAACTGCAGTATTATTCTAAAAAACCCTGGATCAAGTTTTATAATGCTCAAAGCTACCCTAAAATTTATACTACTCCTTCCCATCTTTTACACAGATCTCCAGGTTTCATTTATTCTTAGAAATTTGAAGAGAGGCTTCATAAGTTTTTTGTGACCTTCCAATACATTACCATTCTTAGTTGATTTAAAAAAGTAAACATGCATTCTCCCTAGGAAAATGAAGGCCAGTGAGAAAATTGGCTATAAAAAACACACAACCTGGCTGGAGAAATAGGGTACAACACCACAGAGAGTTTCCTAGCCTGCTTTGCACAGGTAGTCCTTGGAATCCCAATTTTCAGTTCAGCAATGTTTCCCCTTCAGTTGTGGTTTGTGTGTACAGAATTAATAAAAAACTCATCTGTTGTGCAACTCAAAATCACTTCCTGGAGAAATTGGTTAGAGGCTTTCCATGCAAAGATAATAACCAACACTACTGAAGTAATTTCCAGAAATGCTTACCAAAACATTTATGTGGAGAGAACTAAGAGAACGGACTTACACATCAGGCCTGTAAGAGCTGAACTTAAGCATATGAAAACTTCAGATATTTACTTGAGTAAACAGTAGTAAATAAAACCAGGTACTTAACGAGATCACAAATACAGTTAAATTCAAAATGCAGCAATAAAAAGAAAACCCTCTGTGCAGGCTGTTAAGTTTATCATTACCTTGGCTTGCAGTCTGCCTCCTAGTGTTGACCTGGCATGATATATCACAATGAGAACATCCCCTTGGACTGTAATACCTAGTGGAATTATTGCTTTCCCATCTTCAGTTTTGAACTCCCTGAAAAAAAGCATATCCACAGTTAACCTAATTTAAAAAAAATACACCACATTCTGTTTAGTTTGCTTTCTCCAAGTCATTCAATGTTACCCCATAAAATTCCATTTTAATTTCTTGTTATGGGGTAAAGACTTAACTCTAAATGAAGAAAACTTAAACGCTGTCTAAAAATAAGCTTAACAGTTGCCTACAGCAGACCAACAGGTACCTATTTAGACCTGAAGTTCTCAAATCAGATATGGGAAAAACATGCTTCCAAAGAGCTGCTGGAAAATGCAGGAGCATGAATACGGCAAAGGATATTAAGGATAAAGGATGACAAGAAACAGGATATTACAAAGCAGGCTGTTCCAAAAGAAAGGTGCAGAGAACCAGTAGCTGCCTAAAGCTATACTGCTGTGAATAATTTCTTGTGTCAGGGCTCCCACTAAGGGACAGCGAGATAGAAAAAGTGTAAAAGAGAAAAAGTTTTATTTGAATACCTCATGGTTATTCCTGTCCCTCTCTCCAAATTCATAACACTTATCGGGCTTGGATTTAGAGAGAAGCTAGCAGGGTTTTGATGTTCTCTCACACTTTCCCTCCCTGACTAGTAATATTTGCAATTCCAGCGTTGCACCAGAACAGCAGAGCTACACAGGAGCTAACAGGTAGTTAAACGCCTTCCTTACAGCTACAGTGGCTGGAGGATCCTTACTGTTTTTATGACTGAGACAAAGTTCAGTTTCAGCAGCGTTGATACACCAGCCCGACCACATGTAAACTATGAAGGTTGGCCCCAGGCTGTTCACCATATGGACTAAAAGGAAAGAGGGTCTTGCTCACCTCTGCCTCCCAGTGCCCACTCTGCAACATGCCTCCCCACCATAATCCATACTTTTGTTGGGGATGTGCCCCATTTGAGAACAGCTATTACAACTGTTTTGTCTCTTTCCTGTAATTTATCATTCAGGATCAGCTGAATCAACCAGTGGACTTAGGAGCTTTTCCAGGCAGAGTAAGCATTAAAGAAGCTTTCTGCTCAACTGGCACATCAAAAAACATGCTTTCTCCTCACAGTAAGGACTCCATATTTAAGTTGCTCTAGAAAAACTCAACATGCAGTTTCAGAGCAAATCACAACCTGTACTTACTTCATTTTGTCATATTCCTGGGAGGTAGTGGCCACTCTCTCATCCCCCACATAAACTTCACAAAAAGGCCTGCAGCCATTGCGCTGCTTACTGAAGAGTGGAACTGGAGTCATGGTGATTGATTTGACCAAGATTGGCTTGCTGTGAGGAATAATGGGTTCTTCAGCCATCATGTCACACATGTATTCAATGTATCTGTCAAAACCAAGAGGTACTCATTTTAACAGAAAGCCAAATCCTAAAAATGGGTGAACGCATAAGGACTTTTGTAATATCCAGCCACTGAGCAGTAGCACATGATAACAATAAACAGTGGGAACACTGAACAGCACTTCTGGTAAACAGACATTTTAAAATCTGAGAGAATTTCACAAAAGGAGAATGAAATAGAAACACTGAGAAATATTTAGGATCCCTAACCAGTCTCTAAGTCCAGCAATGGCGTTTTTGCATGAAAACCCATTGGTTAAGCTACAACAGAAGAACATACTGTCCACAAAACTGAATATAGCACTGTATATGAACTCATCTGCACCTGTGTTCCACCTTCCAGGCTCAACTCCAGTCTTCGCCTTACTTCCTTAGCTTTAGGTTTACTTATTAGACAAACTAGCTACTCTTTCCAAAAACCCTACAACACCCCACTAGGAGAACTATTTACTTGTATTTTACACATACTGGATCAAGGTTACACATCAGTTCTGAAGCTAGTAATCCAAAGCTTCCAAAAGGCACTCTACATGTTGGGCTAGCTGTAATTTATCCTTGTAAATTTGAGTTACAGAGGAAAGCGCCCATTAAGTATATTCAAAGGCAATCTGTACAACAGCATAATGTCATTTACACTTCACTAATCCTTCTCACTGTTTCTAAATCTAACTTGCTGCAGAAGCACCTTTACTACTAGTGTCACTTGTTACTGAGACTTCATTGTTACAAGATCTAGCAAAGTACATCAAGTTAAATAATCAGTTTAAAACACTTCAACATGTACGAAAGTAATCTCTGCACGCACTCTTAAAAAACAGAAGGTATTCTGTTATCTACTAAACAGGAATTATACTGTTACTCTTTCCACAGAACTTGCATTTTGCTGACACTAAGGCCTACTGAAATAACAATTACTAAGCATGGCATAGAATGTAATCCACATGTGAAAGTGCATCTTATACTTAAGAATGCATTTCAAAAGCATTGTATACCCTTGCTTTCATTCCTAACATTGCTTCACCACAGATTGCATTTGATTCAGTAGTAACAAGAATGTGTAAAGTCTTACAAAATTCACAACTACTTTACCTAATCATGACACCCATTTTCCTGAATATTGCAGTTCTAACAAAGCCACTTTTGAAATTATTAATCTTCCTAGAAAGCGTTCTGTATGAATAGTAGCATATTCATGATTGTAGAAATACTTGCTTCAACAGTACCCTACAAACAGACTGATACCATACCTTTTATGAGAAGGCCAAATGCCAGGAGGACAGCGTTTCATACTGAACATATAAACTGCAGCCTCAGCAGTAGTGAAGAGACGACAGAAACATAGAAAAGAACAAACTACAACAGCAGATGCTGCTCTTCCATCCTACAAAAAAATTGCAATTTTGTTATTAAATCTAGTGGAAAAAGCATTACAGAAGTTACTGAAGAACATGCTGCCTACTTTATGTAATGAAGTCCAAGCTCCAGTGCAATCAGATTTGAAATTTGAATTTGAATGTGAAAATTTTTCATTTTATTTCAAAAAGACAAAGATACTAAAATGATCTACTTGCTCAGATGTCAATAATAACTTTAGCCTAATATGGTCTGAAGTGTTCAATTCGATGTTTTTTACCTTACTATCACTAATATCCATTTTCAAGCCTGTTTTCTGGCTGCTGCCTGAGACTCAACTTCAGTGCTTTTCTTGGCCAACAGCCCATTGGTTTCTGCTACAAGACAAGTCCTAAGATGCAAAAGAATTGAGCCACACTGAACACTATGAAGATCTTGTGACTAAAACTGCATGAGACTAATATTTGTCAGGGAAGTTTAAGAGAGGGAAAGAATAACACCGAGCATTAATCTGCAGGGACCACTGTTACACATGCCAAATTCAGCCCTACACTATAAAATACTGAAGATTCGGAAGTCAGGAGATAAAGGCTGACAGGACTTTCCTCAAGTTTTCTTTGCTAGCAAGCAAAGAACACAAATTTGTGTAGTCGTTTAGCATATTAATACTCATTACGTGTGTGGATTGAGCAAAAATTACAAGTTGGATTGAGCAAAAGTACCAAGGGAAGAAGGAAATCTCTTCTCAGCTTGTTTTAATAGTCATTTCCTTCAGAGCCAGGCATGTATTCTAACCACAACTTAGCTCACTAAAAAGGTCTGCCAGCACCAGAGCAGCCAAATCTTTAAAGAGTAAATCAGTAAATTCTTATACTGTTGGCACAACTAGGAAGCCTTAATTACGAGCAGTATGAACTAATATTGAAGTTGGCCCTGCTCTGAGCATCAGACTGAGCCTAATGACCTCCAGAAGTAACTTCTAACCTGAATTAGTCTGTTTCTACAAACTAAACCATGCCTTTCAGCTAAATATCACACAGATGGAACAAAAACAGTCCTTACCCTGAGAAGACTACTCTTTAGGACAAGACATTGATGAGTACAAGTGAAGAATAAAACACTGAC
The DNA here is from genome assembly GCF_036417845.1 of Apteryx mantelli. Lineage (NCBI taxonomy): Eukaryota > Metazoa > Chordata > Aves > Apterygiformes > Apterygidae > Apteryx > Apteryx mantelli. Next base: position 11,256,453 of record NC_090020.1, read on the forward strand.
CAGCATGACAAGCAGTGACTTAAGTGCACTAGCATTACAAAGCCATTTCCAAATAAAAGCATCACACAGAAGGGAGAAAAATCATTGTACAGGTCAACTAGAAAGTCATAGAAAATCCTTTGCAACTGTTCATGATGTCAGAGGAAGATATTTCAGGCACTGAAGACTTCAGTCAGAATTACAGCATTCAAAATATTAAGAATATATTATTCATTAGTAAACAAATCCACTGACAGAAGCTTGCATTTCAGAAAGAAGCTTGATTGATATACAGAACGGAAACAAAAGAAACTACTGCAAGGACAGAAGGCCAAAGAGTAAGAATTTCAATTTTTCCATTTGTGTTTTTACAGGATGATGGACTTTGGATATTAAAAATAAACAATCCTCAGGCCAGAACAGTCATTAAGGCAGCAATAAAAAACATCTAGATAAAAATCAGAAACAGCTAGATTTTAAAGCTAAAATTTTTCCTGAAGCCCCAAAAAGCCAGATGAGATTTGTGGCTGAACTGTTTTGAAAAGAAATAGCCTTCATAAAGGAAATTAAAAGTACCAAGATAATTATACACACACACACACAAGGAAAAGCTATATTCAAACAAAGGTCAAATGCCAGTATCTGAAACAACAATTAACCATATTTAAATAGCTGTCATTTATCGAGTTCGAGTTTTGCCATTAAGTTCCATCAAAATGATCCTGTACTGATATCTTCAATGACAAAGCTACACAAGTTTTCAAGGATGACCATGACTGCATGACCTCAAATAATTATGCAGAACAAAGTATTACTGCAGATGTCCAGGAGCTACTCCAGCCCTTTGGCATACATGCTACAATGATATCAGAAACTCAGGATGGCAGTTTTTGGCAATCCAGAAAGCCTTAATTGTAGCTGAAGTGGGGCAGGGTTGCCATTTCGGCCTTGCTGTTAACTGCTTGTTTTCAAGTAGAGCATTTAAATTAGGATGTAAAAACTTAGCGATTCACTCCTGTAGTACAAACTTTAGTCAAGATCAGAAGATCAGGAATCCCTTATCCGCTCCCATATCTCTGCTCCCCACGGTCACGGTTTCTTCCTTACAGGAAGAAACTCCCAAATCATGTTTTGTTGCCTGAGAAACTGTCTAAAACACACTCTCTCTCCCAGTTAAAGCCATTATTTGCAACAGATTAAATCCAAAGTAATTTCCAGCTAGACAAATACAAGACATTGCAGCTCTCATTCACTTCTAGTAAGTCTGGTGTATGCCCTGTGACATCTGGCCCAAAACTGTATGTGTGTGTGTGCGCGCACGCATGTTCGTACACACTACGAACACAGAAACAAGGGCTATATTATCCTACTGATTGCCTAAAGAGAAAACTGATGCAAACTGCTTTTCTAAACACATTAGCACAGAACAGTCTCCATGTTCCAGAGTAGAAAAAATCACTAATACTCACAAACCAAGTGGACACTAGCATCCTTATTGACAATCTAAAGTTGGATTGAGCAAAGCACTCCAGAATTAAACCAATTACTTACAAGGCAGTGCACAATGCAAACATTTTTCTGATCTTGTTTCAGCCATAAATGCATGTTCTTGCATATGCTATAAAGATTCTGAAGATTTGGTGCTCGTCTTGCTGGCCAGCCACATTCAGAAACCTGCAGTGAGAAACAAATGAGAAATACTCATATACATTCACATAGTATAAACTGTAGAGGCAATTTTACACTTCAGCATCAACCTCAGGCAGAAATGAAACGAGTTGTTCAAGAAAAGTAGTCTCACACAGTGTAAAAAGCTCTTTATAGCATCAAGCACAACAGACCTTCAGTCCTGTCTGTAGTTTGCTGCACTATGAATATCAGCAGCTCAAACCTAATCATTTCTTGTTCTTCAGGAAAACAATTTCAGCTAGTGAAACAAAACAGCTTTCAACTTAATTCATACACATTAAATAAAACACAAAGTTGTTCTCTTATATTTCTCCTTTATTCAAAGAAAAGCTTTAAAAATTGAATAATGTTCTTTCTACAATTGGTGTTACAAAAGACTAGGAAATAATAAACTTCACTGCTGAGACAGTCTATGTTCTTAAAACTGGCTGCCACATAAGGACACAATCCATGAAACCTGATCCTAGAGCTCTTGAAACTTAAAGTGGATGTTTTGCCAGGTTCAAAGACACAATTTACAAAGCAAGTTTTACTGTTTCTTTTTAACCAGGACCACAACTGCTGTGGAAGACTTCTGCTATGAGCCACATGCCTTCTTACCCAGATTGAATGGTACAAGGGTTGTTCTAAGAGTAATTACCTGAACTGACTGGAGTATCACTCACAAAAACTTCTCAATGAAATTATCATCATGGCAAGCTCAGAAAAAAAAGTGCAAAAAAGTTTGACAGAGTCTCCTATAGTTATTTGCTGTATTCTAGTATCCTGAAATTGCTGTACTTTTTGGATTAAAAGTGCTTCTCCTTGCTGGAAATTTAAGTCAAATATTCTTTTGGTAGTAAAAAGCTTACACAGTAATCACTGACCAGATAAAAGCAAGCAGCCCTTTTCTTGTTCACCACAGGTTTCAGTGTGGGGTTCAGTAATTCAAGTATTATATTATCAGTGAAAGATTCATACAGCAGCACTACAGCTATAAACTAGAAATCTGTCTGGAAAACAGGCGTATTCAAAATGCAAGCAGAACTGCTTTTGTTTTACAGTTTGCATTCTGCTCAGACTAGTTTTGCCATACAATGTATACCACATAACACTGCCTTTTCATTCTTTGTCTGTGTTGTAAGCTCAAAACAATCTGATCCACCAACCCAGGTCATTAGCAGAATCTAAATCGCCAAACTAATGTCATTTTGCTGGCATCTTTAGATACCTAGAACCTCCTCATATAAAATAAGATCAAGGAATAATTCAGGTTGTAAGGGACACGGCTCTAGGGCCCCTCCCTTCAGGAGGGCTCTAGTCCAATCTGTTCAAAGTACGGTCAGCAACGAGGTCAGCTGAGGGCTTTATCCAGCTGAGACTTGAAAACCTCCAGGCCTGAAGACTGCACAACCTCTGGCCAACCTGTTCCAAGACTAGAACAGAGAAGACTTCAAAACTAGCATCAACTTTAAGGATAAAGAAAAAGATCAAAAAAGATCCCTAAAGATAGTGCATAGCAGGAATCAACAAGCTACCACTTTGTAAATATCTAAGCAGAATGTCACGGTTTTAGGTATTTCAGAAGCTGTTTTCCTCTGATCAAGTTTATAAGGCTTGCCAGAATTACATTTGCAGACACTAGAGAAATACTAAGCTTCCTTAGCTTCCTAGACAGCTGCTCTCACCCAGTGTAAGTCACCAAAAAACAAAATAAAAGTAGTGAGTATTGCTCATTTGGAGTATCTGTATTTCAAAGATGCATTGTGAAAATTTCCTACCACATTTACGGTAAGAGCTTGTTCTCCAAGTAAAATCTTTGGTTTACAAAAGACCATAATGTTTTGTAGAAGTTTTCAAAACATCCCAGACAATAAAGGGGGCAGGAGCCTACAACGGTTTTGACAAGTTATAATCTCCTATTAACTTTCAGCTACAGGAAAACAAAACAAAGCTCATGAAACAAAATGAATGTCACTAAGTTAAATGTACTGAAAGATCAGAAGAGCTTCCAATCATTGGCAGATATAGCAGTGTTCATATTACCTTACACTGTGCCAATACACCATGAATATCGCTGCATTGGCACCTTTGACTTGTTTGCAGACAAAAGAACTGTGTCTCCAGGGTAGACAATTTTCCAGTCAGGATTTAACATTCCATAAATTGGGACTGACAGCTTTGTACGAAGAGGAATAATCAGTTCATTAAAAAACATATCACCTGCAGTGGACATTTGAGAACTCTAGGTCTAAAAAGCACTGCTGAAACTTGTTTTTTGCTCCAAATCAATCACAGGTCCCCTGCACGATCAAATTTTGCTTTTCATGTCGAACAGACTCTGGCAACTAGACTAAGCCCTGATATGGAACCAGCTTCAGAAAAAAAGAAGTTTAGCACCTCTACCCAAAGAGGCAGCAATTGTTTTTCAGGTGTCTTTTTCCATCAGTTTGTGAGGAAGCAAAGGGAGGAAAGGTAAGTGACAAGCACTGAATAGAATACATTAAACATTTTCCAGCCTGACAAAGTTTAAGTAAACTCAGATAACTGAAGTAATGCTAATGAGAGCTCTGCAAGGCAAGGTCAAAAAAGAGTTGTGTGTAGCAAATGTTTTGACTCTCCTCTGGTCAGTTAGTACCATAGCAAAGGGCACGATCACTGCAGACTGTTTTATCTGAGGCCTAATGTGGACAATGCTAGAGAGCTCATAACACAGTACCAGTTTCCACTGTTGGGCTAGTTACAGGACAGCTTTGAGATGGATTTAGCAGAGACCGATACTGAAGTCCAACATCTCAGCACCTAACAAGCTGTCCTCAATCTTGATGTTGAATTGGGGAAATATTTCCTTATTTTATTTTCAGAGAATTGTCTAGGAAGGCACCTGCAAGCAAGAGCAGGTTCAGCTAAGCTGTGCCAGTATTTCAGGCAGTAGCCATAAGCAGAGCTAGGTTGCTCACTTATGAAAAAGCAGCACTCCAAGACTGAGCCACATAAGAGTCAAGAAAGATGTAGCCAAACAAAGAGAAAGTCCAGTAAACAGGTTGTGCAAATCAGTCCCTAAAAGGGTACTGCAACTGGAAGAGGAAAACCTCTGAATGTAGAATATTAAAATTTAGTAAGATTTTTAATTAAGCTACATATTTTTAAGTCTGAAACAGGCAAGGGAACTCCTGGGTACCTACACATTTCTTCAAAGGTATTACTAGTCTACGAAACAACCATTAATCAGTAAGATTAAAGATCAGCCTTTAATCAGCAAGTTTGATTGGAAGCAAAGACAAGCAGAATTCAGGTTACTCTTACCTTATAACTATTCTTTCATGAACTTTGATTATATAACCTACTTTAACAAATCACACAACAGGAAACTGTAGTTGTAATCAAGATATTGTGTTGAAAGACCTTTTATAAGAAAGTACACAAGAAACTATACACACCCTGTTATGGAATCTTGAAGGCCTGTATGTCCTTGGAGAAAGATTGTACACAGCATAGTGGCCAGGGTGTTTAGAGTCTAAACATAACCGGACATCTTCTATGTTATTTTTGATGGCAGATTCTACACCTTCAGCTGGAAAGGACATCACTGAAAACAGAACATCACCAGGTAAGGTATTCACTTTTTATATATTAAAAACAAACAAAAAATTATTCATAAGACAGACATGCTACCATACCAGCAATTCTGGAAGTGATGTATGATATATCCAAGTCTCCTTTTGCATAACTGAAATAAGACACATCAGAATTAATATATGGTAATATAACTGTCCAGCTGTAAATCCAAATCCCAGGTCTCTCAGGCTCCACCCACCACTTTCTTCTATCTGAGGCTTGCTCCTCACAGCTCAAGGTTTACAGAATAGAAGGTAACTCTGAAAAACTACTAATCTGCACTTGTTGCCACAAAACCATCTGTTGGGATGTTGTACACTTGCCTTCAGTATTTAAATCATTCCAATAGCTCCTACTGCTACTCAAAGTTTCATTGTAAATATGCAAATAAGTGGCTTCTCAGAGAACCTGAAGACATCTCATTACTGGGAAGGTACCAGTTTTAAAGTCTAAGAAGAATCCATTAACATCTTAACTGGAGTATGTTTTAATGCTTAAAACAAAGATTGTTGAAAGATTATATTTGAACCAACTTAACTCTCCCACAAGTTTGCCATGCATCCCATTTTCTTGATTCCATACAAGTAGAGTTTATTTCAATCTCTTCCCTCATTAAATCATTCCCCTGAAAACTCACTTCCAAAGTGCCCATAGCAAGCAAGGCATTAATCACTTTTTTTATATGTAAAGCTACACACAGTTTTTAAAGAGCAGCCTTTTGAAGAGTAACAATCTCCCAGTGACTTTTTTTATTCTAGGCTACCTGCTATGTAGCAGGATGAAATAGCTTGAAGAGCCCAGCATAAGTCAACACCCTTGAGCGTGATCACGCAGGTCTGCATTCTTGACTGGCAAAACAAGAACAAACATCACCTATAGAACATGCTTTAGGCATCTCCAACTTCAGTAGTGTATAATATTCAGAATATCAAAATATCATCACACTACTACAGTTCGCATTTAAAGAATGTAGAAGCGATTAAACAGCGCTACTGAAGGAAGGCTTTTACATCATGATGAAGTTTCAAGAGACTACTTCAGAGAGCAGACCTGGAACACTGCACTCAAACATCAAGAGAAAACATTACACTGTTTTGGATTCCTTATGGCTTGCTAGTAAAAAGTCAGGAAGCTGGAGGGATAGACTAAAGCATTACTGAATTCACAAGGACTTTGAGGAAGACATTATATAAGGCAAGAACAATTATTCTAAAACAATGACATCAAGGAGTGTATGTAGAACAGCATGATCAGAGCATCCTAACAATGATACTGAACAAGGGACTCAAGAGAACTGGAAAATATCATATAGAAATTTGAGTATCTCACTTGACAAAGCACTGAAAAAACTTAAACCTGAAAATCCTGCAGAAAGAGGTGCACAAAACACCCAAATAATTTTTATTCCAAGATTCTGAACAGTTCAACTTTTTTGGCATCAAGTTAAACATCCACCTCATATGATAGGCTGAGAATAAAGAACAATTATGCCTTCGATGCTATTTAACCTGAGTGTTACAGCAATCTGAGATGGATGGACAGATATAGAAAGGCAAAAACCCAAGGTCTTCATACCCATTCCTTTAGGAACTGTTTCAGATATTGACCCTTTATTAGCAACACCATTTTATTATATAGCTTTGCTTTCTACATTCGTCTACATTAAACATGACATTATTAGGAGCACTGATCTCACTTTACACAGCTACAGAAAAGCTCTATACACTTTTAAACTAAAATACCCACTGAAAAAGTGTAACATAGTATGCTAATAATATACAGCATGGGCACCTCAAGCTCACTGTTTTGCAGAAAATACGTTGTTTGCCTATTAAAAATGAACAAGTTTCAGAATGTTAGTGCTTAGTTAAAATATGTGACCGTTACACAAACTGCAGAATCAATAGAAGTTCCCTAAAAAGCATAACTTTTTATCCTTGAATTACCATTCCATGTTTTCCTTGGACTTTATTATGAAAATTTCAGAGCTACTTCAGTATTAAGACTGAATCATTATTACTATATTTCTAGTGGAGTGCTTCATGTCAGACTTTGGTAACTAAGAGGCTGCTTTAAATGACAGGAAGACAAAAAAATACGCGCAGCAATTGTGCAGTCCATTCCTCACACTTATTTGCATTCCCTCACACTTCAAGATATAGTCCTGTAACTAAATTTGAAAAAGCTTTTGCAATTTTTCCTCTTTATTTGGAGATCTTCTGCACTGGACTAAATATCAGGACTGAGGCCTTTCCTAATTACAATGCTAACAGCAGCACACATTTTATTTACATAGAGATATTGCTGGCAGGTAACAAGAATGGAAAAATATTCAAACAAATCAACACATTGGATGAAGAGCTTCTGGCTTATGACCCACAAGAAAAGCCCCAGACAGTGTACTGTAAGACTCCAATTAAGCTAAACAGGAAACTTATCATACCCATATTGAGTCCCTTTTCTGATGGTATCAGGTTACTTCAAGGTTTTTGTAATGAAAAGTCTAATGAGAAATATAGCAAGTGAAATAATTTACAAACTCCCACTGTGCAGTGTAAACACCTGAACAAAACCAGAAGTTTTAGTTATATAACAAAACCTCTTCACTGTGTAAAAACAGTTGGCAACATCAATCTTGCCAGATAACTGCATTTAAGCACTATACCTAATACTAAACAAAAAATATATACAATTTCAGCAAGCTAAAATTAAATTCACAAAACAAGCTGGTTAACATTAAGCACAAAATTTTAGAACAGTGCATAGTTACCTTGAGTTATTAACAGATGAAGATGGGAAAGAAAGAACAAAATGGCAGACTAATCGGTAGAGCAACAAGGTGAGTAAACAAGTATCATCATCAGTCAAATAAAGCTTTACATAATCTTCTTCCAGCTAGCATCACTATACTCACAACAACAAGCAAGAACCATCTAAGCACCACCATCCTTGCAATAGCTTTTTTTTTTAAGCTAGGAGGAAGTGCAGCACCAAAATTCACATCTTGCTTCATAGAATTGGATTGATCATTCACCTACCTAGTGCAACTCCAAAATTCACGAAATATTAGCACTGCACAAAGAAACAAAATTACCTTAGAAGCAAAGTAAGCTAGCAATAGAAGGTACCTGTTTCCTAAATTCTTAGATTAAACACTTTAGGGACAAAGACTGTTCTAATGGAGCAGAAGACTGATCACAAGTTGTGGGCTGCTATGAATACCATTTGGAACTGGATGCATGTAACATTTACTGGCTATGCTGGAAGGGGGTTTTGGCTTTAAGCAGACCACCTGTAATCTCCAAATGAGGTGAACTGGGGGACAAGGACAGCTCTCATTCACTCCAGTTCCTTGTAGCCCATGACACACATTTTAGTTTTCAGACTATCACTTACTGGGGATAAATAAGAGGCCATCTGACCAAAATATGAACTAAAATAAAGCCAGGTAGGGTGGAGATGAAAAAAGTAACTTTTGTAGCAAATATAAAACATTTGCTTTAATTCTTCCACTATGGTGTTGATTCAATGAGGAAAAAAATTCTGACTGCAGATAATGGAAATCTCCATGATTCAGAAAAAGTGATCAGCAGAAAGGAGACACCTCTACCTTCCTAGGACTTCAACACAAGAGCACTTAGGCGTGGTTGAGGAAAAAACACAGCAAAGAAAAGACACTTTATTTTGTCCAGAATGTCTGTTGCTCATGTTAGTTGAAGAGTTATGGGAAGGCAGTGAAGGGTACAATAGGAGAGAAGAAAGTGTTACATCCCCCCCTCATGGTACCAGCTGCAGCCACAAGCTTGTAAAGGGAAAATGACACTGGCAGCACATATAATGGATTATGACCAACAGATATTTTCTATAGTAGATACAAAGAATTAACACTTTGGCTCAGTTAAAGCATAAGTAGCTCAAGAAAGTGGAATGCCAGTGGTAGGACTCAGCAGCATCGTGAATGTTTAAATGCTAAAGAACTTAAGAGACCCTGTCACAGGTTCTACATAAACATTAGGAAATACTCAAATTCATGGTTTGCCATTTCAGTAAACTATTGAACACAATTAAGGATTAAAATACACACTAACCAGACCTACCCAGAAATTAAAATTATAGGACCACTAAAAAGAACCAATCTAGACCAAAACACCTGAGAAGGGCCCCCTCCTGATGAAACCTGGGAGTTATTTAGACAATTTAAGGAAAAACAGCTTGTACAAGGTAATCTGTTTTAACTCACAGCACATTTACAGACCCTGTCTGGCAAGCCTCTGGCAATTCTCAGAAACCCAAAGAGCTGCTGCCCTCCCCTTTAGCTGGAGAAGGGTTGTGATTAGTTGATCTAATTTTGATACCATGATGCTCCCACTTAAGAGCTACAAACCAAAACAAAGTCAGCAAACAATTACCTTCACAAGCTACTTAGTGTAATCGATATCCACATATGCAACTTTTTGTAGTGTAAAAGAATACGATGCAAAGATTTAAAGATGTTTTCTTTGACTAAGAACATTTGGTAAATTCCACAGGACATACTAAAAATATCTGCAACAGCACTTCAATCCATCACAGAGGCTCAGACACTATCACAATTAACTAATGACACTGGATAAAGTTTGAAGCAACTTATGGGATTTCAACAGTTTATTTTCCATTCAAATTTACAGCATAAATGCCATGGGGTTCTGGACAGCACTATATAGTAGAGCCTCATATTCCATCTCGGTCATATTTTTCCCTTTTTTCCAAAAAAGGGGATTATAAATAAGGTGTCAATTGTAGAGTTTAACCACAGACTGCTAACCGGCCATTCAGAAGTAGCACAGTAAACAGTAACTCCGCAGGAATATGATAGGAACTAGACAGGTATTTTGGATAGTCACTATAATCTAAACCAATTGTAGAGAAGAGTTTGTGAACTGTGTAGAATCTTTTCAGATAGCAAGGACTCACTAACCTACATTTCATAAACAGCAAGATCAGCTCTGCTTGGATATACAGTTACTGTTTTATTCCTTCCATACTGCACTAACTATGGAAATAAAGAAAACCAATAAACAGAAAAAAACACAAAAAAACAAGATAAGAGAAACAAGAATAAGCTGTCGGGTAATACGAGGCATTCCATACTGTAAGGTCATTTTTAGACAGCTCTTAAATACTGGGAAAACAGCAAAACACTAGAAGATGAAATTCCAAAGATAATTATACTTCCAGCAGCCATTAAGGAAGAAACTGCTTGCAAGAGCAGGAAGAGGAAATTTCTTCAATAACAGACTGATGGAGACACAACAAATGCAGAAAGTCACATGGTGACAAAAGTGCAAGAAGAGCTGAGTGCAAGAGTACTTCAGAAATAGTATACAATCAAAAAACTCAGGTCAACTTCAGGTGCAAAAGAGTAAGATCAAGAAGAACAACAGGTGGGAAAGTAGAAGTCAACTTCAAAGGAGCAGAAGAGAAATTTAACTGTTATCTCTCACAAGAAATGCTACAAAACTTAAAGTAAAAAGGTAAGCAAAACTGGCCAAAATTAAGACAAGAAATTAAGTAACTTCAAGTTTGTAAACAGTATAGCTATCAAAGGCAAGGATATTTACATTTCCATGTTTTACCAAACTAATTTTTAACAAGGTACAACAAAAGGAACAGAAGTAAGACTGAAGAGAAGGTGAGAGGAAGATCAGTTCCAGAGAAGTTAGCAGGTCCGATAGGAGATAAAGGACAGACCTGCAAGACAGTATACACCAAAGAGAAAAAAAAAAGGAGAGCACTTAAGTTGTAGCTCATCACGTTACTTCATATACAGGAATAAGAACCAAGAGAACAGAATGTGGAAGGCAAAGCACTGGGAAGAGACACTTTTCCCAAATGAAAAACTAAAACTCAACCCTAACCCCCAGAAGAGAAAAGCTTCTCCTGGCCATGACGACATTCACCATGTGGAGGATAAATACATCCATATATTAACTCCTTCCCTCTTGATTTCCAGTGAAAAGACGACATCTTCATACTCCACAGAGGAGCTCTGCAACACATGAAGAGGAAGGTCTACACTGCATCACAGCACTGCAAGGGCAGAGCACACTGGCTGTATTTATCCTAAACTCCGCCATCGTCCACATGCTGCCTCGCCATCTTGCTCCAGTCCAGATGGAACTGACTTCAGGCATGGATACTCAGGCTGAGTTGGGCTGACTGACAAACTCTGTACCTCTGGGTTTTACAGATGGGTTTAAGCAAGAAACCGTGACACCTACCACAGGCAGCACAAATTTTAAGCCTCTAACACAGACTATAGGTTTCCTACAATTTTGCAAAGCTACTATTCAGTCACTGCTTTTCGTCATGCAGCTGTTCAGTCCTCTTTACTCCTCCCTGCCTTCTTTTGAGTCAGTATGGATCCTTCATGGTAGACAACTGATGAAAAGCTTGATGCTACAGTGCCAGTTAGTTTTATCTGTAGAACATTTGAGAACAAAAGCTGCTTATACTTTGGTGACCTTTAAATAGGAGACCTTACCCTTCTGTTGAAGCTACACACAGGAAGTTTGAACAGACTAAACAGAACAGCTAAAAATGCACTTGAAGTGGCTACAGAGGTGCCAGAACTACAGCTCTCGCAACTATCTGAACATTAAAAACAGTTTAGAGCAGCAAAATAAACAACTACACTCAGTGGCAGAAGTACATATGGCAAAATAAGACACACTTGACAAGCCATAGCACAGTATCCCAATTAGAGGGACAGAAATCCTATGATCAAGGGACATGGCACTGTATTCCTAAGGAGGCTTTATTTCAATCGCAGCTTTCAGTAGTGACTTACCTTCTCATCTTAGAATTATTCATTATGAAAAAGCTTTTACATTGCATGATCTATTATGAGTCAAAAATGTATAAAAACAGATTCTGATCATTACTCACACAAAGGTACTGGAAAAACAGTTGCAATTGGACTGAAAAACTGACTAGAAGAAAGTCACACACTGGGTATCTGAGAACATGCACAAACCACAATAGTATTTTCCATGTAATTCAGAGCACAGGAGACAAACAGTGAGACAAACCTTTCTCATTTTGCCTTAAGTCTCTTTCACCAATCACCTGTATCTGACAAGTGTTTGAAAGGGCATAGAATTCCACCTGAAAACTAAACCGGACAGAAGAGCTCATAAGCCATTTCCCTGCAGCTTTTCTCCCATCTCCATTCCCTTTATCCTTCATTGCTCCAACTCTTTTCCTCCTCTCCTATTCATGGAGTCCATATCTACAAACTGATTCATTCTGCTTCATAATAGTCCTATTCCACAGCACTCCTCCCTGCTCCTGACCACCTGCTCACCTCTCCCAGGTTTTCAGTATCTGTAAAAAACAGAGCAGACAGAAGGGAAAGCAGTACTTATGGATAGGCTTTCCCCCCCAACATTCTCAGTGCTAGAATACTGTTGCTACAATAACTTTTATATTATTAGTCAAAAATCTCAGTGCTAACTAATGGATTTTAGAGCTCATGTTTGGAAAGGAATGCTGCATTTGATCATTTCTGGAGTAAGCTCTTAACCCTCCATTTAGAACTCTTACCAGCACAATTTTTTTTTTATTATTTTTTACTCACTTGGCCACAGACTGGATAACTTTAGAAGATGTATCCTTAATATTAGTGAAAAATCGCTCTGTTCCACCCCTCAGAATATCAAAGAACCCTCCATAAGTCTGGTCACATTCCGCAACGGTCAGGCCTAGAGTAGTTAAATAAAAATAATTGTACTTTAATAGAAGTTACGTCCAGGAATGGGCACCATATTAATACATGTTGCCTACAAAGCTGGAAGTGAATATACATATAGACTAAGCCTTGCTTTGAGGCTCACAGTTTTAAAAGAAAGCTTTTTTCTTAAGTGACCTATATAAAAATGGCCTCTGTATGTCCAAGAAGTACTAGTCAAATTATTTAATAACTGAAATTATTTCATAGAGTATTTGCATTTAAAAGAAAACAGAGTACAAAGTCTCTGAAGCTAAAGCATTTATTTCATACTGTTTGTGCAGCAATACACTGCTTTTCCTTTGGTATCAATTGCTTAAAGTGCAGCATACTATTAGCATATCTACTTAAGCATCTCCACTATAGAGACACTTTAATGCAGGAATTCAAAAGCAAGCTGGCATAATTAAGTTACATTTTAAACAGACTCCCAGGTAGTACTCCATTGATTTGATTGTATACAAACAGTGCTTGACCGTGCATAAAACAGATGACTAGACAACCTTTTGAATATAATCCTATGAGGAAGCTGGATACTTCCACAGAAGTTGATGCACAAACAACATTACTGCTATAAACATTATCCAATTTTAAAATTTTCCTCTTGCATACGCTTTCTCTCATTGGCAATTCAGCAGACAAGTAATATGGCAAGAAATACCAATCTGGCAGGAAAAACCTCACAAAATACTGCCTCGGTATCTTCTATAATAATTGAAATGTTGAGCTTCACTTCATATTTACATACAATATATGATCAGATGGAGGCAGAAGCTACCTTTTCATTTAGTAAGAAATCAGATGCAAATAACCCTGTCTAGCTTTTCATTTTGTTATAATAAATGTAAATATTTTCATTTGACTGAACTCTGGAATACCTGCTTTATGTCAGATTTTGTGTGATTTTTGAAGACAACTTTTGGTTGAACCAATGAAGTACTGCTAGTCCAACTACTGTTCTTCCCTCAGCTGGTACCCATGAGACCTTCTCCTCACCATTGTTGTCCTCTGTGCATTTCCTTAAACCCTCCCTGCACAACCCTCTCATCATTAGCTGGGCAGAAGGCAGCACAGTTTATAGCTAATTCTGAATTAGGTAGTAATGAGTGGACAGCCAGTGAGTTGAGCTGCAGCTGCTGCTTTCCCCTTATTGGGCCTAATAGACATTTTTCTCTTGGAAATGGAAAAAACTAAACAGCTTTAGACTGACAATGCTGTCAAAAGTGCTCCAAATTATCAGAGGGTTCAGAAGTTTTTTGGTTTTTGAGGGAGGGGTGTCAGGGGAAGAAGGGAGGATGGTCCCCAGACTACTGCAGAAGTATTGCTTTCTTATACAGGCTTATTGTAGACTAAAGTAAATACACTATCAGGTCAGTGACTCCTTATTGTTAAAATACTACATTGATCTGTAGCTGACTGCAGTCATAGTCAAAACCCCTGCATTTACTTTTGCATTTCCTATTTCACCGCCTCAACAGTAAGACACCAATAAGCCTGTTTTAGCATAAAGTTACAAAGAAGTAACAGAATGCTATCTTTTTCAGTCATAACATATTTGATGCTAAGTGGTTCTGCTTGGAAAGCAAAGACAAAAGTGGCACTTTCCTATACCAGAGATCCAATGTCATGCACAGACACAAAATATATACTTATCTCAGTAACTTCAGCCACAAAGTAATGAGGCTTCAGTTGAAATACAGCACTTCTCAGAAGAACAACAGTCCAAGTTTAACTCCTCTTAAGTTTACCTGTTAGCATTACACATTTTCAAGTATCATATACTTGGCTGAATCAGTTTTGTGTTTAATATAAGCCATTTTTTGTTCTTTCGGCATAAGGAGTCAAAGTTTCTCTACAGCTCTCGTTCTTAGAAAGACTATAGCTTATTGTACCAACAAGTCATTTTCATCAAGTTTTGATTCACTTATTTTCCCCTTCAGGTCAAAAATGCATTTTGGTTTCAATTATTTTACATCAGGAAACTAACTACTATCCTTTCCAGCAGTGAACTTGAGAAATTCGTATTTGCACATATCAGCATACAGGCAAACTTTGAGAATAATAAGACAGGGTTAGAAACAAAGTTGAACGTAAATTAAAACCACGTAAATGCCAAGTACCTAGTAGTTGTGCAAAATGTCTATTCAAAACCCCACATTTTTTCCCCCACATAAAAGATGTGTTATTGGCTATATGCTATCTGAGACACCCCTTTCAGCACATACCTGCATTGTACATATTGTTGAGCTGTCCTGCAGGCTTGGAGCTCTGTGAAACTGAGGTCATAGACGTCCGAGGCTGAGCATTGTTTCCATAGCCTCCGTTTTGTTCCAGGAGCTGTGGAGATTAATACCCACTATGAGGATTTTCATATTGATTCAGCCAATTATTATGCTTTGCAAGTTACTTTCACTTGGTGCAAACAAGCACGCTACCAGTTACTGAGTTTCAGGAGAAAGCCAGGAATTTAAACACTAACTGATTCACTTGCAGTCCTGTGCATATTAAGCACCACTATAGGCACCTGAGTTTCAAGCTGGTGTAGGGAGAGCCCTCACACACTATATTTTTCAGTGCAAGTTAATTATGATTAAATGCAGCATGTGAAATTGAGCACTTACTAAAGAATGACACAAGATCAAGACAATTCTGTCAATAAGGATTATGAACTACAGCTAGTTTCCTACAATGTCATGCAAGCTCTGCACTTTAAAGTCTATTTTTCAAGACCCTATCAGCGATATAAAACCAATTCAACTAAACTTCAAAACAAGTTAGTGTAAAATTTTCAGAAGGCTTCCAAGGAATAAGAGGCCTACTCTGACATTAGTTACTAAACCAATATTGGGTAAGAGAGGTGAAAAAGAAGACAATCAATAATACCCCTTATGAGACTACTTCACCTCTGTGATGGGAGATTTAGGATTCACATTCCTGGCCGCTGCAATCTCCTGCAATTGATTCACAAGTTCAGTGATTGACAACCTCTCCTCTGGGTTCACCTTCAAAGTGCAACCTAAAAATACATATAGATGATTCAGACGTTTTAAGAGATACCTTTCAGAGTTTTCTTCCTGCAGAAATCAATTTCTTCAGTGCACTTCAGTGCAACATGAGCAAACAGGTGAAACAGTGTGCAGCAGCCAAATCCATATCAAATATCACTGTTGTATAACAAGTATCGATGAATAAAACTATTTAGGATTAAGAATATTTCACACCTCTTAATGAACAACATTGAAAGCAACTTTATATTCACATCCAATACAGCTGGAGTTGGTGACAGATTTTAGGCATTGTAAAGTTTCTACTAACGTATTTCCAAGGCAGATTCAAAGAAACAGAATGAAACACTACTCATTCCTGTGGCCTAATCCAAATCTTAAGCAAGACAGTTCACAGCATTAGAAATAGTTTTATTTAAAGTTTCTATGTTTGATTATGAATTTTGAATAAAATGAAAAGCTATCAGCTAACCTTCTCACTGTCACATAATTAAGCAGAAGTTAACATTTAGTACCACTAACAGTACTGTAAGTGTTAAGATGTATTCATAAAGACATTGAATTAAATGTTATAAACTTACGAATGAGATCATGAAACACCGAATAGCGAGTGTCATTCTGTGGAATGACATATTTCCCATTGACTATGCGAAGTTTAGCTCCATCTTCAAATGGATGTTGCCTGAAGCACAATAAGTACAGGATACAGCCCAGGGCCTATACAGAGATAATTAAAGGTAGAAATATTTAACTCCAGCAATGAAGTTTAAAGCTGAATTTTAAACTATGAAAGTGATTAAGTTTCCCAATACTGCTCGCAAATCGAAGGTTTCAGTCTAATTCCAAATCATACAACCCTACAGATATTCCTTATGCTTTAGAGATCAGTTTCATACTCCTTTTGAAATAATTAGTCTCAGTATTTCTCTGAGAACAAAACACTTATTGACACATTCATTTATTTGGCATATCAATTAGAGAGCACCTGGCAGCAATATTGCTTTCACAAACAGATTTGGGGACAGGGTGGTTACCTCAAACTTTCAGTTTCAGAGATTTTTATTACCCTCTTAAAAAAATGATAACACTTTCATTTTATAAATTTTACAGTATATAAAAATGAACACTCTTGAACATGTTTTTGTATGTTTGTTTGTACAAAAGGCTCAAAAGTTTTATGAAAAAAGGAGTAAAGTTTTATGAAATTAAACTTTGTGCTAGGCTTCTGGGAGACTTATTTATGAGGAAAGGATTTGGAGTTTTGTATTTCTAATTCAAACCCATTCTGTTACAATAGTGCATCAGCTAGGTAAGCATTTAAGTGTTAATCACTTTAGATGCCATATTATGTAGATAAAGTTCTCCAAAACAGTTGTTTTGATATAGATCTACAGAAAATAAGAGTGAAATGATGCATTAATATTTCCTAATAACCAAATAACAACTGTAATCCAAAGGCTATTCAATTCTTTCTAGCAAATAAAATTTAAAATCAATTCCAGAAGAGTTTATTCAAGCCTTGAAAAGTCACCAGACTGGGACTATCACATTCAGGCAACTTTCAAGTTCCCTCATGTGTCCAAACCTAGAAGACCTGTGCAACTTGATTTCGGTTCAAAGTCAGCAGCCAGCATTGAATTCTAATGTTTGAATAGCCTGAGTATCATGGATTAGTTAGGACAATTTCATCTGGTATTTAAGTAAATTAAAGTATCAATTAACAGATAAATTGTAATGGCAGAGTGATGTCACTATAATAAAATGACACTCTGTCCTAGGAAAGTTTGGAAATAAAGTATCTGAAACATCAGAGAAAATACTTGCACAACAGACTGGAAAATTCCTCCTCAGTATTTCTGAACCCCAGCACACAGGAGCTTATAGTCAGACAAATAAAGCAAGCATGAGAAATATCTAAGAAATTTGTTTATTACCTCCAGTCCTCCTTGTACACTGACTCAAACTGCCATTGGTTGCCAATTTATACCAAGAACAGTTTCAAAGATTTGTATGTTATTAAAATATCTCTCAAAGAGTTGACATATAGCCACTCCAGACCCACTTTAAAGTAGGTATTTACTGGATCTCAATCCAGGGCCAGAAATAAACAGCATATATTGCTTTTGTTTAATTGTATAGCAAGTACATTTTTGCCAGTCTGCATGTTGATGCAAAATACTTCCGAAACATATGCACTGAAGCACCAAGTCTGCATTAATCCATTACTGAAGTACAAGAAACATCTAATCTGCCACAGAAATATCTATCTCCAAAGAAGTGAGGTAGTCCACAGTATAGCTGGAGCAGTGAAACTACTTCCCGAGCAGACACCAAGCACATCAGAAGACAGTATCCCCAGTCACCAGGTGGAGAGGAGCACCAAGACTACCAGCTGAACACACAAAAATAAAGAGACCACTTAGATTTGGTCTTTGCTTTAACTGAAAAAGGCTTTTCTTTCCTCCCCTCCACCTGTACAGTTTAGAATTCCAACAGTGATTTATTTTGAATACTTTGAACACCTGTTGCAATTCAACTTGACTAAAAGGCAATTCCAGTTACACTGAGGCATTCCTCACTCAAAGCTGCTGCCATCAGCACAGCTTCAGCATTGATATTTTTAACAGAAGGGTCTGCTTCCCAAGGATGAGTCCCCCAAAGTTGCACACTCTCCCACCACAGAAGTTGTCTGGATCAGTTTGAGAACTCAAACCAACAGCAAGAACAGCAACATATTTCAGTAACCAAAAATAACTAGAAATAACTTCCGGACACGCAGCAGGGTTGGGAAGTGCACTCCTAATTCTCACTTATCTGTAAGGATCACGTAACATTAGTATTGCCTCGCTTTGCTTGATGAAGGGTGAGAAATAACTAATGCATTTTATCAAGTACCTTATTCAGGATCTATTAATCTACTAATTCTAATTACAATCCCATCCTCCACAGAAGTCATACATCCACCAGTGTTTGCTACCATTCCTACAACCATTTCAGGCTTGCCCTCTTACATAAACGAGATAAAACTACAGCAGTGCCAGGGTTGTTTTGGCATGTAAAATCAAAAAAGTGTTTATAACAGTAATCTTAAAACCTACTGATTCCCTGCACTAAGCAAGCAATCTTCAAACTACCCTGGAGTGAAATCTATATGCTCTTCTCAGTCAACAGTTCAGAACCTGTAAATATATAATTAGATGTTACTTGTGAAGCACTACAGTTGACATCTGCCTATCACATTGCTCATCCAGTTACCTAGATATCTTAAAGTAGATTAAGCTCTGGATGACTTTAAGTGTCAATACATTGTTTCATATTATTTTGCCTAATACGTTGCTCACCCATTCTATCTAGTCTTTCCTACAACAATCAATCACCACTTATATTCCCATTACAACATAATTTCTACATTTTCATATTTAGCCACTTTTTCCAAAAGCAAGATTGTAATCACACAGTAGGATGTCCAATGTTTGTTAATTAGCTTCCTGAAAGGCACCAGCCTCACAACATCAGTGTATCAGGAAATCCACTGAGTATATTTATTCAATTTATCAGAACAAATTATTTAAAAAATATATATTTGGAAGTCAAAGATACAAGTAATAACCAAAATCACAATTACTTAATTCTAGAATATTAATGTTCTATCCCTTGTACCTTTCAATTATTTTGTCTGGCACTGAAAATAAGGATTCAGCACAATCCACGTGATCAGTTTCCTGAAAACTTCTCCTTTAATTCCCCTCAAAGTACAGAATCTGTTGATTCCAACTGCCAGAGGCCACAGCAGTCTAAATTATTCCTGTAAATCTAGGAAGTACATTTTATTTTGGAACTCAGTCTGGTTTTAATGTCCCACCCTCACCATTGTAGGTTAAGTGTTTATCCTAGTTTATTTAAATTTGCATCACTTGACAGAAGTTTCTGTGAACACAGTTTTTCTTATATTAAATATGCTAGGAAGGAGTTAGGTTGACAAAAATCAAGCACATGAACAAGAAAAACACCCTGATGTTTGGTGAGATGACCCCAGGAGGAAAAGGAAACCCAGCTATCCTTTCTGAATTTTTATTGTCATTCATATTCTATATTAGAATGTATTTGCCATGCTAATCCCTAAGATTTCAGAGTACTCTGAAAAAAGCCAGAATTAATACCAAAAACACATACTGAATTATGTTAGGAAAAACTAGGGAAAGTATCAAAAATAGTGGTTAAAAACCAACAACTTTTGAAATAATCTTGGCAGAAAAAGGAACGCAAAAATGTTAGCAACAAAAAAAAAGCTTGTAATTACATTGCTAAAAGGAGTCTTAAATCATAATAAATTACTCAAACTCACCTGAATGGTAGAAAGCCCACTGAACTACTCGAAATTGTGTTCAGGGGCCAGCATTAGTTAGTGACAAGTGACTGACAAACAGAAGTCTTTCAAAAGAGGAAATGGTAAAGGAAAATTATTTCTTCCTTCCTTACCTGAGGACAGTGTTTTGTGGTGGGTTTTGTTACAAAGCTTGTAAGGGCCTGTTATTTTTCCTCAGGCCAGCTTGTAGATAAGAAACAGACTTAAAATGATGAAAAGTTTTATGGTATAACTGCGTGAATACTCCAACGAACTTTCTGAATGAAATTAAACTACATTAAATCTACAGAGGTGATAGTTCAGAATTAAAAGCCACAGCATGCCTTACACAGAGTAAGAATATTATCTTACAGGGCATCGGCAAGGACAACTCTGAAGTTTTGCTTTTAAACATATTCCAAAATCCATACATTTCCAGAAATCTGGAAGAGTAGAAATACATGAAAGGGCTTGCAAGATAAAGGATAATTCAAACAAAGAAAAATCTCTACGACAAGGTAAAGCCTGTCATGTCCTTTCCATTGAATTTCATTGATTTTCAGTTCAGGAAATTGCATTGATTAGAAAGAAACTGAACTCAAGGTCTTTGCTTTCCGTGTTTATTTTTCTGAAAATCTCTCAACTTAAGTAGAAAATCTACAAAAACAATTGAATGGGTCAAAGAACCTCTAATTTTGTGTCTAGTCACATTCCTGACTGAGGAATCTATATGGTTGGTAACTAACACTTCATCTATGCTGCTGTTTTACACAAGACATTCTTGTCTCCTTGGTATTTTTAAGGCCACACAATGACAAGCACACAGATGATAACCATGAGTGCTACCTGCTCCATGTGCTTTTTGGGGAAAATTGTTTTGTTTATGCTTACCACAAACTACAGATCAGTTATACTTCCTGAGAAGGCGTCATATTCTACTGCCAAATACTTTGCATGTTTTCACTGAACCCAGAAAATAAAGGAAAAACAATCACAGGTTCCAAAGAAAACATAGTAAATGTTACATAGACCTTCTGCCAAAGAGGCAGAAAGGTCCCCTGACACCTAATGAGTCAGCAGAAGGTAACCACAATGTTAGTTTTAACAGATATAGATTCTAAACAAAAAAATTGCCCTTTTGGCTGAGGCTTTTGATAAATTAAGTTTTAATTTTGTGTTTAACTGGATGCGATTTTGGTTCAGATTCCTAGTATTAAGGCATGTGATGTGACAGCTTTCAGAAAAACATCTCTTGGTATTTCTCCACATGCCAGAATAAAACAACTTACAGTTGCAGATGTTGAATAAAAGCACTATCATTTTTAGAAGTCATAAGAAGTCGAGCTCCAAATGAAGACTTTTAAAGCACCAGTTGTTACACTTTCTCAGTTTTCTGTCCTTTGATACCAAAGTCAAGCTCACAATACAGTCAAGTTGACAATACAGATACAGTTGAAAAGCTTGACACCTGCCTCTGTAAAAGACATGCAATAAACTAAAAATAAACTAAAAAGTGTAATGTTACTGGGCAGCACTTCAGTACTATTTCAGTATTACGCAATTGAAAAAAGTATTAGAAACTCCTCAGATGTATCCTTAACTCTGGCTACAGCATTTTTCAGTGAATCTTAACACTTGTACATAGACACACTACCTAGACAACCAATTTTAACTGAACTTAGCAATCAGTTGTCCCAGCATTACATGCATGGCAGAATATGAAATGCAAGAACTTGAATCCAAAGAGTAAAAATATAAAGTCTCTGGTGGCAAGCTCCATCTAAGGAACTGTTCTAATGAATATCAAAGAAAATTCAACATTATTTTCCACAGCGGAAGTCAAGCTGAAACTAGGAGAAAACTCTGAAGTCTATACATCAAATTAATTTAATATTTAGACATACGATTCATACTATTTAAGTTTTGACATAAAAAAACACAGGCTATCCAACATTTCTTTCAGTGTGGGATTTTTTATACTTAATCAGCAAATTAAAATCAAAAGACTGCAGAATCAGCTTCATTATTACAAAAGCAGCTACAATACAGGAAGAGAAAAATTTCTTACCCAAATGTCTTGTTTTTCACCAATTGGAAAATTTGAATACAAGTCTATCATCTCTGGTGCCCTGTACATTGGTGTGGTATTCCTTGTAATCTGCAGAAGATAGAATTTCTTTAAGTAAAAACTTGAATAATATGCTCCAACAACATTCAGCCAAGGAAACAGCTGTCTGTGTAGAATGGATAGCACTAACATTGAAAGTTAATAGAAGAAATACTTGTCAAGGCAGAAGCCATCAATTCAAACCTACAATAGTCACAGAGGCTTTGACAGTGCTCAATAAAGGTTGTAGGATTCTTAATTATAATTAAATAGCATGGTGATCTTCAAGAATCCTTCCAAACTGCAAAGCAAGTAAGGCAAAATCACTATGTTCTACATGAGGCAAAAGTAAGAAGGGCCATGAATACAGAAATATAACAATAAATCAGATAAGAATTTAAGCTCTAGTGGGTGTTTCACTTCCTCACCATGCTTAGCAACAGCACAGACAAATCCTAAGAGTTAGACTATGTTCATAATGATCCCTGGAGAAGAGACCTTTTCTAATACCCTTTTGCATACACTAGACAAGACAGTGGTACATTAACTTTTCTTCTCCAGAAACCACTGGATTGCTCTCCACAGGTCCTAACGGGAGGATAGAGACTCATGATAGACATTGCACACGTATGAGTTTTAAGTGTTATTGTACTCCTCCATACTCAAATCTGAGTCTAGTTGATGTATTGTATTAGGTTTATCAGCATTACTTTCACCTCACAACTAAACACACACGTAAACAATTTTGCAAAATAGGAGAGTGTTTAATATTGTCACTGTTATCCTAAGAGCACAGCAACACTTTCTATTCTCAAGTCCTGCTCAGCAGATCTACTGCTTCATTATATATCATCCAGCTAAGAAAATATCAGAAGTGGGAATCACTTAGGCATAACCAGCTGTCTAAGAGCACAGTTAAAAGGAGCCTTAATTATTGCATCACATTTGATTATTTCCACAAAGTGCAGAATGAGCACCATTCAGGTTGCAGCAGTTTATATGCAGCTACAGAACACAAGCTATGATGGTTTGAACAGTGACAATGTTTGAACTCTCTGGCAACATACATCGAAAAAATAGAGCTTTATGAACAACACTATGACCGAAACAATCCTTAGTTGTCTTAGAAGTCCCTAAATTAGGTCAAGATCAGATTAATGGTAACAGCAATGGAGTCAATGGTCAATATTATAGAATTTTAGAAGTAATTGCATTTAAATATTCTCACCTCTTCTTCAGCCAACGCTCTCTTCTGTGCAGACCAGTTGTAGTCAGGATAATAAGCTATAGTTGTAGCACTACCGAAGTCGCAAAGTTTAATTGTCCCTTGATTGCTAATAAGCAAGTTTTCCACCTGCAGAAAGAGGTAGAGTAAGACAAGATATTTGTACATGTTTTCCAGGTGATAATACAAGCTCTACCTCAAAATACCTAGAACTTTGACTTACAGCTTTCTACGCTGATGACCTAAGCACTGCTGCAAAGTGTACTGCAGTTAAGTGACCATGCAATTGACACTATCTGACTCCTTACTATAGCAAGGTCTCTGACTACTGCAGCACAACCCCCGTCATTCCATCTTCCTTTGCAGCTTCTAGCATGAAATCAACATGAAACTAAATCACCGCCTCTTTCCATAGCTCTATCTCTGCAGGAACTTCTCTTGGCAGGAAAAAACAGACTTTGAATTACAGCTCTAGCTCAACTATAACACACTTGACAACACTTCTGCGGAACAGACTATATAAAAAGTTGGGTATATATCTGTAAAAAGCTTTTACCCCCTCTTCAGACAGGAGATACATCTTTCCCACAAGCATTTAAGGACCAGCTTATAGAGATTTCAACGAAGAGTACAAGATCCTACTCTAGAAAGAAGTGGCACCAAAAAGTTTCATCCTAGCCTTATTAAAATTTCTTCAGCATGATCTAGAAGCCAGCTCAATGGTACCAAGAGAAAAGTGCTCCATTATCAAACTATATTTACACTAAGGGGTTATGTCACTGTCTAACATCAAAGCTTTCAACAGAAGTATTCAAAACTTAGCAAACACTTAGCTCTAAAAAGTAATCATTTCCCTTCCTCCAAATAATCCAGTACATGTTTATTTAAGGAGGAACAAAATTTCCTTTTCTTTTATTCAGCTGATACCATGTCAAGCAGGAAACAGACATATATATGAAATTCAGACACTGATTTAGGAAGAAGGATCTTCCTTCTCTTATTTAGTTTGCTACAGTTATGAATATCACCCCTTTCCATGAGGGTCAAGTGTATTCGTACTATAACAGTGTCCCACTAATGAGAGCTTCATCATCTGGCACACGGTACACATGTAAGTCAATCCCTATCCTCAAAATACAAAATTCAAATAAAGAAGTCATCTGTTCAAATATCCAAAGATTCGAAAAGGACAACACTGTCTACAGCATAGCCCTATAGCACAGGGCCTTCTGTACCTTGGTAAAGACTAACAGGATCAAACTAAAGATCTACGACAAATTATGTCTACTACATTTTGAAAATGAAGATAAAAAAACAAGCCCTAAAATGTAATGTAAATTACTAGCAAGTCTTAAAACTATAGTCATTTAAGTATTTCAGCTTGCTATACATCCTCAAAGGCTAAGCAACCTTTCACAGAGAATCTGACATTACCTTCTCTTTTCCTTTATAGCTTTGTACCTCTTCTATTCAGAAAACCTGCTTAACTTCCAAAATTGACCTTCAATCCAAGAGTCAGAAATGTTTGGTTATTCTATCAAAAGCAAACTACTTAAAGGCTAACTTAATTAGCAAACCATGATATATTACTTTCCTGTCAGCTTGTTCAGATGGAATAGTAGAAGTACTAATATCATATGCACAAGGAGGAGATGTTATTTGAAGAGAGAGGGGTATTTCAGTTATATCCTTCGTGGCCAGCCAGAATTGTTGGAAATACAATAGACAAGCACTACATTTAAGACCTTCCATTGTATTTGATCAACAGCCTCAACACTTCCAGCCTGACTGGCTCCTTCTGTTTAAAAAGACAGCATTTATTTAAATGTTTTAAGGCACCTTTAAATCTCTGTGCATAATAGGAGGCTTCTGTTTATGCATATGCTGCACTGCTCTGCAGGTCTGATAAAAGATCTTCAAAACAGTATCACAGGAGATAGGTCCTTTGGACTCTACTTTCTTTAAAAATTCCACCAGCTGTCCTGTAGGAAAACAAACAAATTCACATAAGCACACACAGATCACCAAAACTTCCCATAAGTACAAAAAACACTCTGCTCATCAAGGAAGATTTACAATACAGTGTTTTAATATTTCAGATGGATACAGCAAATTGACAGACTACAGTGCCAATGAAAATGTCAGAGAAGATTCCTTTTTTCCTTCCCCAGACTAGTCTCAAACACAAAGCACTTTATTATCCCACATAAGATGAGGTTGAACTGCAGCCCCACTGAAGCATGCTATCTGTAAGAGGCATTCAGAACTTTTGTGCTGTGAAACAAACTGTGCAAAAGAGCTGTCAGAGGCAAGGTGCACCAGTCAAAGAAAATAAACTCTACCTTTACATAGCTCAGTAAGCAGAAGAAACTCTCCCTGGCCTGTGTCTGATTCTTCTTTTCCTATAGACGCAGCAGAGCAGAACTGGACAATGTTGGGATGACCTGAAAGCTTTTTCTGGAAATAATTTGTTCAAGGAAGAAAACTGCCAAGTTTATTGATACTGTGTACAGCATGTCACAGACATCTCATTTGAAATGTTAGCTCACAACTGCAGAAAGCATCTCAGCTGCAGTTAAAATACCAAGCAGAAGGAGAAAATCCAAGTCTCAGCTGGAAAAAGACAGACTTTAAGGTAAGTCACTGAAAGTAATATAAAGTCAAAATAAAACAGTAAAAAAGAAAAACACCCTTGTGATCAAGATTCTGAGGAAAGCAGACCCCATTTCATGCCTAGTTACTGTTTTTTCTCTTTTGAGAATGAAAAGATATTAACACAAGTCACAGACACCTTTTAAGTATCAATCTGTTTTGTAGTTGGCTGATCAAGAAAGGGCCATTGTACCAACACCTGTCTTTCCAAAAGAAGCATTAAGTATGTCTCTTATGCTTTAATTCTAAGTAAATAAAAAAGTTCAAAACAAATAAAAGCCATAAGTCATTCTTCATACCAAAACCTTTATCATGTTTCACTTTCCATTCAAAAAGTCAAGGTATTATTTTTGAATTACATATAGGGGAGAAAACTTAAGTGATCTCAGTTCCTGCTAGTGTACATTGTGCTATGTGCATTTGTATTTTCTGATGCACATCATCTAAGTCAAATAATGTGACTCTAGCCTGGGAGTCATGAATACAAAGTGCTTAAGATGTATTCACCAAGTCTGGAAAAACAAAGTGAAGATGGCCTAAGAACTAAGCTATAAAACAGAAAAAAAAGCAAGATGAATCCACTAGTTCAGACAAAGGAATTCAAAGTACTATTTTACATTTTATGTACTCCTTCACAAACTGGTACTTCAGGGCTGCAGGAAGTACTTCCATTTCACATTTGTATCTTGGACAATTAGCAATATTTAGCCCCCAATCATTTCATGTGCCTGAGCTGTGGAAAAACTGCTCAAAGAACATTGTTATTCATGGAAAATTCATTCCTGGCAAGATGTAGTCAGAGTAGCCAGAAATTGTATACTGTTTTGGCACTCAGTTCATTGGGTATATATTTATTTCAGTGAACTTTATCTGATTAAAATTTTTTTCCAAACATTTCAGTAATCATATGAAGAAAGATCCAAGTAGTAAAGTTCTGAAGATGAGAATGGTTTTATCTAGTAACTCAAAAATGTAGCTGAATACTCAGTGGCAGAAAAAACCAACAGCATCCCAAGGCTGCTCACTGACTCATGAAACAAACTGAGGGTCTTTGAAAAGATGTTAGGGAGCAAGCAGTAAGCTTATGAAAGCCAAGGACTGAAAAAGCTCTGAGATTAAATTATACCCTATTGAAATCATTGCTATAGAGGATGAAAAAGACAGCAACCATACTATGGGAAAATTTGGCTCATTTCTTCTGCTCTTTGTATCCTACTGAAATTATTTCCTGGATATTGAGTATTACTTTTTAAGCCTGTAGTATCTAAAGCAGAAATTAAGATACATGGATAGCAAAAGCAAAATTCTAAGTAGTCAGAAAAGCAATAAATCCAGCACATGTGGGAGAAGTCTACTTAAGACCAAAAGAACAACTGAGCAGTCATAAGGTCTTTTGAAGGTCACAAAACTCTGCAAGAAAATCCAAATCAATTTCATTCCTTGCCAGACAAAGCACATGAAAGTCTACACAAGTTACTAAAATTATCTGTATAATTAAATTCCTGCAATTTTTGAGGAACCAAGTTTGCTGGAATGTTGCTGCCAGATTCGTGACAGACCAGGAACTAAGACTGTCCTCAGGATAAGTCCTCTTAACTGCTATAAGGCATGTAAAGAAACTAATCTATAGAGCAGTCATCTGTGTTCACAGAAACATTTGACAGACAAATGAATTCAAACATCTAAGTACGTTCCAGAAAAGGATACCATAAAACAGACTTCCTGAATGATGGCTTTGTTCTTTTCTTCTTCATTAGACAACAATCGCTGTCAGAAAACAGAATATTTGAGAATATTTAGGTATTAAAACAAAAGAAAAACAATGCACTTTTTTTCAGAACACAAAGGATGAGCTACAGTCAAAAATCTGGGAACCTGCAACAGGAGACCAAGCAAAGGGGATTTATTGCACAGACATATTGCCGCAAAAGCAAACAGCTTTCCATTTATCTATACCATTCAGGTTTATCAACAACTAAGTAGCTGCAATCTTTATCATTTATAAAGCAACTGCTTTCTGACAGTCTTCTGCTGTACAAAAAATTCCAATATCCTTTGGAGTCCACATATGAATAGGATCAACCTGAGTGTTTGCTACAAAATTATCAGGTTTAGGAACTTGGGGAAGGATACTAATGTTTCACATCTTAGCTATTATTTTAAAATGGGTGAACACACCCACACCACATGCTACAGTAACAAAACACGCGACAGTAACCATACTATATAGATCCTGAAAAGAAAAAACAGATAAAGCCATTTTTTGAGGTGGTATAATACCATCTTTCCTCTCCCATCTCTCATACTGTGCCTTTCCACCTCCTCTTCAAGATTAGTTTTTTCCATGTAGCCACAGAACACCCCTACTCTGAAACGAAGTCATTTGGTGGTGAACACTAATGACAAGTGTGAGGTTTTCGCAGCAAGGCATGATACTGAGTAAGCGACTTTACCTTATTGTCCTCTCCGTAATACTTCAGTTTTTCAGCTGCTAACATTATTACTCTAAGCCTTCAGAACACAAGAATCCAGAGAAGTTTGAGAATCTCAACTGGCTAGCTGAATGTTCACTCAGTGCGTCAAAGTGAGCAGCACTAGCTCTAAGACTGCTGAAACTCTTACTCTGTAAGTGCAAAGGTAGGTTAATCAACAGGCTAAATCTGCTTGTGAGGAATGAAAATATATTCCCTTTCCCCTCTTCAGGTGACTAGGATAGATTTTTTTTTTTTTTTTTTACATACATGGAAAAAAAATGCTTGGGGCAGGTCATGAATTTCTAGACAAAATTAAGCCAAAGAGCACTGTTAGGTAATAATGTAATTCGCATCTTTGGCATCCGAGTATTAAACACAGAGCACTAAAGAGAACATCCATTCTAAATATGGGTAATTTGTCCTGAAAACAGTGCTATATCTTTCTGGATTTCCCCAAGTGACATGTTCAATAGCATATATCAAGAATAAACTGCCATGCTACAGCATTAAATGACAAGATAGACATTTCAATCCTGCAGTGAAGTAAACTCACTTTACCTTTAAAGCATAATCTTTGCCACTTCCAAGATCTTGAGCTTCATAGACAAAAGCAAAACCACCTACAAGAAGAAGGCATATGATTAAATCAGTTTTAATTTGACCATTCAGGTAAATTAATCCTTTCACTTTATTCTAACAAAGCCAACACATGAGGTTTTAGAACTTTTTCCAAATCTAGTAATAAGCAAGATGATTTTTCAGTGGCTTACCAGTAACAACGAGTAACCTGCATATAAAAATTAAACTATTCTTGAATGGAATTTGCTTTCTTTTGCATTAGAACCATAGTGACTACTTCCCGTATACTGTTAATCTGCATATGCAGATTTTCTATGAAGTAATTTAATACAGATCCTTATAAAACCAAGATCTGGTACTGCTAATATTAGAATACGCTCAAATGTAATGATTTTAATTAATCCACTTCTTGACTGGGAATACCTTTTACATTTAGGCTTTCTATAAAAAATAGCAACAATCAAGGGAGATAAGTTGTCATATACAAACTCCTTATACTTTTAGAATAATTTCCACGCTTCAGGCTTCATATTAAAAGCCTCTAGCATTTTCAAATACCAAAGCACATAACTCCATGACCACACAAAGGGTGAAGTTGTTACTAAATTGCAATTTATCTGCCCAGATAACATTTTCCTTCAAACTCCTTTTGTCAGAATACCTATTTAATCAAGAACAAATTTGCTCAAGAACACAGGCCAAATTTCTAATAATTAGAAAAGGATTCAAAAAAATCATGTCTGTTTCCTCATTTTTTACTGATGTTAATCTGTTCTGTGTACAGTTCTACTTTACACTGTACCATCCACTTTAAAGAACCTGGTATCATTTCCATTTCTTCTATGAATATCTTTGTTGTGGTTACATCAGTGTGGTTGCACATTTGTTCTCCATCTATTCCAGACTATCCCTGGTGGAAAAACAGCCTATCAAAACAAGTGACACACTTCAGCGGGATTTGCCTTTCCACCTCTTTAATACAAGTTCACTTTTATACAACTACATAGGAATCTCCATAGCACTTAAGATGTTATTCACCTACAAAATTTCCCTGGACACCAAAAAACCTAAGAGATCAGGATAAGTGTGAAGAATAAAACACCACAGGCAAGAAACAAGGTGGCAAGGCACTTGTTAAGAGATGCAGAATGTGAATCAGCAGTCACATTCATACCCAATACTTTTGCACTGGATGAGAAGCATTAACATGAGGTAGAAGTGCACAGGGTATTTGCTCTGCACAATTCAACCAGACACAAGGTCTTTTAAGAACTACTCTGTAAACAGTTTTAGATGGCAATCAGCCCTCAGTTTTCTTGCTTTTTAGCCCAGTAATACTCCCAAATGGTACTGCCCAGACAACAGCATCAAAAACTGAACTGAATAATTGACAAGCTCCTGAATACTGCCTTTGCTTTTGGTATATTGAGGGGGGTTCTACATATGGAACAGCAAAAGCAAAATCCTGAAGAGCAGGGGGAACAAGAAAAAGAAGTAGATGCCCAGTGGGCTACAGAATAGTCAAAGCAGAATGAGAACACCGAAGACGACAGCTGTTATCTTCAGAGTAATTCACTCCTGCCAAACATCACCGGTGACTGCCTTTGGCTTTTCCACACAGACCAGAGTGCATCGCCAAGCTTTCAAACAGCACAACAGATTCAAGAGAATCTAAGCCACGTGGCACCATTTCCGTTAAGCTATGAAAGAGAAGTGACACAAGCAGAATCCACAGAGTGGCCAGTTTGCCCTCCACAGTATTTCCTGTTTGTTCTTTTACTTTGAATTGTTTTTCTAAAACCAGGTTCTACACGTCTCACAATAGGGACCCTTCCATTTCTAAATCCCCTAGTACAATAGTATTCTGGTTAACAACTACAACCACGCATCAGCATTTTGGATAGGTGACAAGGGCCAGAGACAGAATGAGGTCCACACTTACCAGCATCTTAAAGTATTATCTGAAGAGACTTTGCTCCTTTATGAACAAGAGCATATGCAAGAAATTGTTTCTTGATAGTGCTGAGAGTTGACTTCTACAGATTTCACAGCACTGGTGAAACAAGCAAGATAATCCATTATTTTTTCCTGGACTGAAGCCCACTGCTGCTTCTAGACAGTCTCTATACATTTTTCTTGTAATGTCATGATCCTAAAAGGTCTTGTTCAGCAACATTTCCACAGTAAAAACTCTTCACATCTGTATTGTATGGAACCAGAGTATACAATTTATACCAGTAGTTATACAGAAGAGATGGTGTAGCAGTGGTGGGGGTGCTGGGAAGACAGTTTTTTGACTATTCTTTCCCATCTGTTCTCTATTCCCAGAGATGTCCCCAAATTCAGCACCCATTGTCCCAGTGAGTTGCAAGCCCCCAGTCACAACCAGTACACCCACACTAGCCACTGCACTGCAGAGGTGCTGCCTCCACGTCCTCCTTGTTCTACACAGTCCCACAGTGGCAGTACTGCAGGCCCTGCACTGGAAGATCTTCACATGAATCTTTAACTATTTCTCCTTTTTCATTCTAGCAACCTTTCAACCTGCAGCTTGAAAAGATGCTTCAGGATGCGAAGTTAGGGGCTTCAGGCTAGCACAAGTTTTTAGAACACAAAATCGCTGTGGTTAGTTTTCGGGAAGGCACTTGAGTGCAAAATGGTGACAGAGGCAGCACAGATGACTGAATGGTTATTTTGCAAACTCAGCTAAGCTGTGTACACTGACAGGAGCTCTGACAGTTAAAATGGGAGCAATCTGAACTGAATTTCAGGCATACACCTATTATCTCTGCAAATAACAAAATCCACAGATTCCACATGTGTGCTCTGAAACATGCTTTATTCAAATGCCTCAAATGCCCTCCTCAAAACTATGTGAAAGCACCTATGCATCAGAACAAATTCATCCAGTCAATCCAATCCCACCACCTCCAAGTATCTATTGATGAACAATCAAGCTGATCAAATTTCTGAAGGCAGCTTTGGGCCCCAGAATCATTGCTAACTTTTCCAGCTATTTCAGCTGGTCTAATAACCCTTCCCCACAAGCCCTTCCTCCAGCGAGGAATGTTTACTAGACAGAACAAATTGCAAAAATATCACTAAACTAATCCTGCTGAGACTGATGTACCAAGGAGTCAATTTGTCCTTTTCAAAACTAAAAATAAGAGACACCATCAATTAAATCTTCAAGAATAGCATACTTCAGCTTTTTGCAAAAGAACTTTTCTTCCATGTGGTCCTCTCAGAACTCTAGACATATTCACAGCTGCCCTGAAGTTTTCAATCTTTCAGTTGGCAAATAATACTAAAATTCATGCCTAAAGCTTAAGCACATTTATAGAAGCTACACAAGTTAAGTGTCTCAATGAAAAGCCTGCTTATTAACACTCAGAATCACTATGCCTTGACCATCTTAGAAATTTTTCTGAAAATACTACTCAGCCAGATGCTACTTCAGAAAAACTGGAAAGGTTTAGAAACTCTTTACATTTAACTGCTGTGATCAACCCACAATTTTTCTAGAACTAAAACTACATCAGTATTTTTCCAACATGACTGCCCTGTGATGTTGGAAAGCAAAAAGCCAGATCAGCTGGACATTCACCCCGTCACACTGGGTGAACAGCAAACAACGCTGTAAGTCAGAGGTGTTACAGTAGCCAGTTGATTTAGCGTTTTCTTGCATTATTAAAAGCCCAATTCAAAGGGACAAGTTAGACATTAAAATTTCCACAGAAAGACTAGTTTATCAATTTTACTACTTACAGGCATTAAGTGATACAACGCATTCCCAAAACCAAAAATAAACAATGAACTATTCAATCACATATTTTACTGAAATTCTATGGAGAGCTTTACTAAGCTATGGTAAAGTTTCATGACTACTAAGAGCTGAAGAGAAAAACAAGTGTGTGCGTGCGTGCACGTGTTTAAGTGAACTGAGACAGGGATCTGATCTAGTGTACATGACTTAAGAAAGCTGGGACAGCATAAGAAGTTGGTACGAAAAGCAAACACTGCTCATGCAGAACTGTTCCCAAACACTGTACAACTACTTTTCAGTACTGAACAAAGGTTGCACTAGATTTTATTAAAAATAAAGTTGAACTAATCTAATACAAATTTAATTAATTTTTTGCATTTAAATGAACCTTACTGCCAAACAAGACATTCACTTCAGTTCTCTTAATTGCTATAACAGTGGTAAAACCTAGGAAACTGCACAAATTTTAAATTCAGCTGTATAACTACTTCCAAATGTATATTTGTCATAAGTGTCAGTAATCATTAAAAATCATAAGTATTCACTTCAGATAAGCAACAAAAGAGGTAATTTTGAACAATGCAAGTTATTTGAAAATAATGAATTCTTGTTATAAATAGAATTTAAATCAAGCTCTATCTAGTTGAAGGCATAGATATTTTACTTTAAGTGAATCACAAGCAATCCTCTGTGGAAATATGGGGAAATCTGTATATAAAATTTCCAAACTAAGGTTTAAGTAGAGTTTAAAGCTGGTGAGATTGAGCTTGTATATTTTTAGCAAGGTATTTCATTCAATAACTATGCTTTCACAGCATGGGCTAACAAAAGGAAAACTAATGAACAGACTCTTCCCCAAAGCCAGACCCTGTCATTTCAACAGTGTCATGGCTTGCTAGAGTTCCTAGTATTAGTTGTGCAGTAAGATTGCACAATTTTTAGTGTCATTAAAAGAGTAATCTGAAAGAAACAACTTCGTTAAAATAGTGATAGCTTAAGGGTACACAAGTAGCTTAAAGGATGCACTTTTACTCTAGCTACTACACTTTAAAAATCAAGTACTGGAATACTAAATGCAGAGTTAATCTTGAACTTTTCAGAACCTTTTGGAGTTTATTCCAGGCTCTCTGACCAATATACCTTGCAATATAATTTACAAAAATGCAGGGGAAAAAAATGCAGTTTCACCTGTTTAACTACATCTACAGAGCATTTCACTGCCAATAGTGTCAACATACATACATCAACATACCTGTAAAAACAAACATCCTTATAGTAGACCCCGCTGATAAAAATGAGGAAATGTAAGTTAAGAATAGACCATCTAACATCAGTTTTATTTTACAGGGCTATAAGAATATAATACTGTTTTAGGTGTTTTCACTGGTTATTTCCACTCCTGCAAACATCTGGGGTGGGGGGTTGTTGAGGGTTTTTTTGGTTTAAGTCAGTCTTTCAAGGCTTTTTAAAATCAGCATAGTATTAAATTTCCACATACTGGTTACCAGCTTAAACACTTCTGCCAGGTCTTGCCCTGAGAGACAAATTTACTCTTTCCAGTGTTGAAGCATTTCATAGTCCATTCCCAGAACAGCCCAAACTCTCAAAAGTTGCCTCAAGCCATTATTTTCTGCCACAGAAACTATGGCAGAAAAATTGTTTTTCTTCCTTTTCTGTGGACACAAACTTAGACGAAAGAGATGCACTACACAGACACAGCATCATATCACCTGACAGAAGAGCAGTAGCCAAAGAAGTCTACAAGTCAGCCCTGCTCCATCCACACCAGACCCAGAGGATAATGTCAGATGAGAAAGCTTACCAGCTGTGACCTATCAAGCCCACCTAAAACTGTCTTATGACTCCCTTTGAATCAGGAACCAACCTTACCTCATTTGCTGCAGTAGTTAGCTCCCTGTATCCCTGTCAGTTTTTCTCATTACCCTCTTACCCACATCAGAAGACCCTTTCTTCTCCAGCCAAGAGATCTGCCTTCTCCCTAAGCTTAAACCTGGGCATTCCACAATACCAAACAAGATCACTGCACTACAAATCATCATGGATGTAAAACAGTGCTCAGAAGTTCAAATTGCCTTTATCCTCTATTTTACCTATCTTCACTCCTCTTCTCAGAGGAACCATTTCAGAAGGGAGTGTCTTCCTGCTTGTCCATCAGTGGAGCATCTGATGTAAAGGGACATCAACCACATGAAGAAACAGCTCGCTACTGCAAAGCATTGTTTCATTACACACTTACTAGTCATGAGAAAGGGACAATGAGTAACTTCCTAATTTTAACACTTGATATGACTCGATCCTCAAGACCTGCCCAAACTTGTTTCCCTATCAATTTTGGGTTGCTCATGTTTTGATCATTGCTCAAAAACAAAACACTAATTCTAGCCTGGACTACAACTTAGTGCATCCTACCTGAAGGTGGACAGATGCTTTTCCAACAGAGTATAAGCAACATCCTTAACACCCCTTAAGGGAAAGGGATGCTCTGACTTCGCTGCCTGATATAGATAAACATTTATTTTTTTAGAAGTCCAATCACATTTCTGTCAATTAAGGAGTCCTAATAACAAGATAAAACTGACTCAAAGATGAAGCACAACTCAAAGATCTGCAATTTTTCCCATAACCTTGAAAAATGAAGAGTTTGAACACCTTGAAACATTCACTACTACCCTACAAGTAAGAACTGCTGTACTTAACACAGGCTTTCAACAATAACAATACTGAGCTGCTTCATGTTCAAAAACCTCTCTACAGGTACAACACAGGGAATGTGAACAGGAAAGCTTCTGGGTCAAGGTGCTTTGACTCTTAAGGAGATTTTCATCTTTTTCTTGCTTCTGAGAAACTTTGCAAATGATGTGAGGCAAACAACTGTCAGATCACCCTTTATTTCACAGGAGGTTGTGACTTGCTCCCTTCACTTGATATAAGCTCTCTACTCTTCATAGTAATTCCAAATACCTGTCAGCAGATCAAACTAACAACATTCCCCAAAACAGGACTAAGTGCTCATTGTGCCTCTTCTGCCTAGAGGGTTATGAATTTTATCCATTAAAAAAATGGCATTTATTTACATTACCACTATCCTCGGAATCCAGGAGTTGCAACAGAGACTCTGAATTTGTACCTATAATCTTGGTAAACTGTAATAATGCCTGCTCACATTCAAAAGATTGACTGCACAGCCTTGAAGGCTAAGGCAGAATTTTTCTGATGCGTCAATGACAGACAATTTTCACTTTATCAGAATGCAGCCTGTGACAAGTCACCTATGTGGTCTCAATTCATCAGTTCTTAAATCCAGATGTAATTAGAGATCAGTAGCCTGTATTGCCCTCTTTCACTATGGAAACATTCATTCTTCATGGTGATATTTTTAGTTTGAATAATGCATAATAATCATCATGTTTCTCTTCTTCCATGGTCTCAATCTTATACCCTTGTTTGTTGCTCAAAGTATAAGAAAGCAACAGACATGAAGAATCATGAAGTTAAACATGTGCTACAGAACTTTGTCCTCTGCTTTTTACAGAGCCATAAATCTGGTTTGTTCTCTATTGTTCAGTCTGATACGTAAAACAAGAAACATTCTACAAAGCATTAAAATTACAAGACATATTTGCAGCACAGTAAAGTGCAAAATATCCTACAAAGTATTTGCACAATTTAGTGCTTCTTATCCTACTTCTGCAGCTTTCAGTGAAAATTAATCAACAGTACCCATTTTTGCACAAGTTACATATTAGAAGGACAGCTGCATATGAATTTAATGAAAACAGCTGCAGGTGCACAAGTCAACACACTTAGAACTTCATGACTTCCTATAAACTTACATGGATGACATGAAGACTGGTGCTTGGTGTAAACTACTTTCTTCTTCAGTACTGAACCTTAATTTTAACTGGCTAGTACTACCATAGTAGCACAGTAAAACTCTAGAAAGTATGTTTTTCAGACTTGCCCAGAGACCAAGATCCCCAAATTGCCTTTGCTCTAGTTTAAGTTTGTATTTCTGCAGTTTTGTATTCCATCTTCAAAAGACAGAACTCCAACAGATTTTGCCTCTTGCTTCATAAAATGAGCTGTGAAGACATTTTACCACAAATTCTCCATCTAATACAACTTCAAAGATCAGGACTCTAAACCACTTCTGTTGGCTATCAAATACACATATCAGCAGGAAGAAAGTGTATTTCATGAGATCTGTTTGAGATGTTAAGAGCAGTCAGGCACCCCACAATCATCTGCCGATTTAGGCTATTAACATGAATAGCAAAATCTGTCTTCATTTGACTGCTTATTTAAGGAAATCATCTCACAGTCTTCAGCAGGAAAACCTTAAATCCATTAAAATTCCAGTTCTATCATTTATTCTCAGCATTTGTTCTGTATTTGTCAGTCCAAAGAGTACCTGGCTAAAGCAATAAATCAGTTTCAAACACATTACAATAAACATACATGAGCAGGCACACATTCACAAACATGTAGCACATTTCTCAATATACTTTCAAAGACAAGCATTGCTAATTCAATGCCATTGCTTCCTCCCACTGAAAAGACACTGAGTTGTTTTCTCTAAGTTTAAGCTGAACTTTTGTTCAAGATACCATTGTTCCATTTCACACAAAGTCAAAGTCTTAGCCTAAACTTCTTAGAACAGTAATTACATACATCAGGAATAAAGAGGCACCACAGCTTATGGAAGTATTAATCTGCCTACCCTTGAATTGAGCTGTTGACAAAGATGAGAATTGTAATTTTACACTGTAATTATGGCATAGAATGATTTTCATGATTCAAGTATCTATTGTAGATTTCAATAAACTGAGTAACTCAACCAAATAAAGTGTTTTTTAAAAAAGTCATTAAAAGCATCAATAGAAGAATACTTTTTTTTACCTGGTTTATATCATTTAATAGTTTACCAGAAGAGGAATACTCAAAATCTTGTAAAGATTATTTTTGCTTAAAAATGATCTCTGTTCTAGAGAATTTAATAAAGCTAAAAGAGGACACTAGCTTCATTATTGATAATAATTACCTACTTACTATTCAACATACAAAACTTAACAGCAGTACTCAAGAAGCCAGCTGAAGTCATTTGCTGGCAAAGGTATATTTGTAAGAAGATTATATTATGTACTGAGAGACAGTAGGAACCACTAATGAACTTGTTAACTGATTTTTAACATTCTATAAACTCCCTCTAAAAACATTACCTAATTTAAGCAAATGCTTAATATGAAACTTGCAAAAAATCTCTTTATCCTTTCAACTCTACAACAGATTGAAAAGTATCAGATTTTGTTCCATGGATCACCTTATCCTTCTATTTATTGTTTTGAGGCTCTCTTGTTTAATTTTTATGTTTTTATTTTTTTATTTTACTCAACAAGGGATATGAAATAATTTATGAATTGCTACAGCCATCTCTGCTACCCCATCAGCACAACAGCTAACTGTTTTTACAAGAAATGCTCACTGAACACATTCACCAAAAAAATAACATTTAAAGGCTGCATAATTTTCAGTACATAAGCAGTTTTGACAGTATCAACTCAATCACATTGTCATCCAGCCTTTCATCTGTATATCTTAAAAGGCAGCAATAACTTATTAAACATTCATTCAACACCCAACAAACAGGCTTCTCACCCTCTTCAGTAAGCTAGATACTGAAGCAATATCAAACCATAAAACTTAAAATTCTCACACAAATATAAGTCCAACTTTTTCATTTTAGATCTTGACAGCACCAATGACATACATCAGGAGACATGATATTCTCATATCAACTTATCCTTTTCTTGGAGTTGCATTTGCAGATAGAAGGAAGAATGAGGTCAAAAACAGGTTTTGCAATCCATTGACTAACTTTTACACTGTCAGTCTCCATCAAAGAATATTTTTGACAGTCCCGTCACCAGGTTTTATTACTTCTATAGCCTGGTGGAGATGAAGAAATTTCCCAAATGTAAGCATCTACCTCTGAATTTCACCATTAATAGGTAAACAACTGTAAGGACTATCATGAAAGATGCTTTGTCCAACACAGGCAAACCCAAAAACCAGTTAGCATTTAGCACTTGGAAAAACAAATGTGTAAGGCTGCCTGTCTATGCAAATACCACCAACTTCCAGGAGCAGGAAACAGGAAATTAATTTCTGAAAACTACTGTTCAGCCTGCTGAAGCCAGCATCATCATGAAGGGCAAGTAGGGATTAAGTGTAAAGGCCCAGATCCCGTTTCCCCTGAAATTTCTTACCCGCAGTGAGCTACTGAAATGCCAAAGCAGAATATATAGGAGACAGTATTCTAGGAGCACTCAGCCCATCCTGTGAAATGCTTAAGCTCCTCACGCAAGTGGAGGTACTATCAGTACAAGCAATCATCATTACCCCCATCCCCCATGCACTTATTAACTTCCTGCTGTAGCACACCACATTTTCAGTTAGACCAATCCTGCTCCTAGGGCGGCTCTTCTGTGAAACACACAGAAGAAACAAATCCAACCGAACTGTGTAGCTAGCTGGTTTACAACACTGGCACAGAAATATTTGCACTAACACGTACAGGCAGCACACTGAAGACCTGGAATGAGTTTCAGAGTGCAAGAATACCTGAAGCTATGCTGCCCTCTGATAATTTATAAAGCTAAGCCACAGACTGTTCACGCCAATTTCAAACAAAGCAGATCATAAGATCTTACAAAACAGGCTAGCTTTCTGCACTGGGCAGATCACACAAAGTTCACCAAGCATTTGAAAAGCAAATTCAGAAAGTAATACTAGAACTCCTAGTAGGGAATGTTGTATAAAATGGCTCATTTAAAAGACAGACAAGTTCTGTATTTGTAAGCACTGAAGAGAACACTCATCAGCCACACAAATACACACAATCTTTTTACCCAGCAGAAGACTGTATATGCTGTAAAGAAAGATCAAAAATCTGATGGGACTTTTAGGCAGCCAAATATTTCCTGGACCAGTTAAAGTAAGGTTCCCCTAAAAAGGAATTTGAGAATGTGACTGTGGAGCAGTCCTCTTGCAATACCTATTCTGTAAGTTCTGTCCACCCAATTTTCAGGTGTCAGCACAGTTTCACAGTTGCAAACTACACTTGTACAAATGCTGCTTACATTTAAGGGCTGTTTTAGCTCACATATATTGGCTAGAAAGTTAGAATTTAACATGGGCAAACAGTAAAGCACACTTCATTTAGTACAATACACAGCAAAAAAAAAGGTAAAATCATGATTCTGAAACAAACATGGAATCCTTGAAAATGTGGTTACAAATAAATTCTTGGAAACACTAGACTTACAGCACCTCCCTATTTGCTTTAAGTGATTGAATTGGCATCTTTTCCCTGACCTTTTAGCAGACCTGTGCCAGATCCTGGAAAACAGTAAGCTGCTGCCAAAGTAAAGTATGAACTACTTGTTTCAGAACCAAGAACTGTACAGCAGATATTTCTTTTAAACTAGCTTCCTGTCATTCCTTCTCCTTTACTGTTCTCTGAAAATTATTGTGATTACTCCTGACTGGAATGTCAGAGGATCAGCAGTAACAGCCGGTTATTTGGTATTCACCTTGATTCACATAATGATGAGCATTTACATTACATTGACAATTCTGACTATCTTTTGAAAGAAAACAAAAATAAGAGTTTAAGGCAGAATTAGACTTTCCATTTAGTACTGTTTAAAATGACACTCACTATCCAAAAACTATTTTTTCAGCTGAATCTGCCAGGTTTTGAGCACTGTTGACTCATGATCTCAGACAAAAGTTAAGGTTACACCTTATTTGCTTCTGAGAAAATAAAACAGTGTTGAAAATCAACTTCCTGGTGTTTTAAACAAGCAACTCATGAGTTTAACTAAAATAGCTGCACCTGAAGAATCAAAATTTTCTTTCACACTGCCCACTAAGATGCTAAAAACTCTTCAGGGAAAGAATTTAAATCTATATATAGAACCACATGAATACAAGACAGTCATGGAAAACAACTACAGGAAGTAATTTCAACAGTGAGAAGGAGCTCTGAATAGAGCTTTGGCCTAAATAACATCAACTACCTCTGCACAGTTAAGTTACATACATGCTTTAACATGGACAAATTTGCATCTTAGACTTAAGACAAGTTTTCAAGTGTCTCTTCCACGTGAAAAAAATACTATAACAACTTCTCTGACTACAAACACAACAGGATTCTAATTTCTGCTAATTTCTAAGTC
The DNA here is from genome assembly GCF_036417845.1 of Apteryx mantelli. Lineage (NCBI taxonomy): Eukaryota > Metazoa > Chordata > Aves > Apterygiformes > Apterygidae > Apteryx > Apteryx mantelli. Next base: position 11,297,900 of record NC_090020.1, read on the forward strand.
ATTCACGCACACCAAAAATTGCACACAAGATGCACCAATTTAAAACACAGCAGTGAGAATAACGTGCTGAGATACACACCCAAAAACTCCCCGAAACTGAAGACTGCCCTGACATACTCCATGGTACTACATTTAATTAACATACTTTAGAGAAGCTACTGTTCAGAATGAGACGGGCCTCCTGACTTTTCTGTTTAAAGTTAACATACTTCCCTATGTTTAACAATTGCCCAGACAACCCAAAAGAGCAGGAGCAAGCTTGCACCTATGGCATGTCACTTTTCGTTAAACACATATGCAATCAGGCATTTTGACTGAGGTCTCAGCGAGATTACAAATTCATTTTAGAAGATTTTCACCACTCAAGTAAAGCATAAAGCAAGCGAGGAGGCTTCCACAGACCAAACCGGCTCTCCACGGGACTTCCCGGCACGAGGCATATTTACTAACAGCCACCGCTCTCCAGCCATCAGCACCCCCGCGACCCCTCATGACCGCACCGGGAGGAACGCAACGCAACGCAAGCGGCATTTCGCGCGGCCGAGCCGCCTCTGGGCGCAGCGAGGCGGCAGCCAGGAAACACCCTCGGCCTCCGCCTCCCGCTAGCCGGCGGCCGAGCGGAGCCCGCAGCCCCCCGCCGCAGGGGCAGGGCCCGCCACGGGGAGACCCTGAGGGCTGCGCCCAGCCCGCGGCCTGAGAAGCGGCACCTGCTGCCGCCGCCGCCCTCCCCCAGGCCCGGCCCCGGGCGCGGCCTACCGCCGCCGCCGCGCTCACCCTCCGCGATGACCCGCTTGATGCGCAGCTTCATGTCACCCATCTCCACCGTCTGCCCCACGAAGTCGTTCTGGTCGCGGCTGGCGGCCCCCAGGGAGCCGGGCCCCGCCAGGAAGTCCAGCGCGGACTGGAGGAGCGACATGGCCCCGGCCAGGCGCTGCCCGGCGGCCGGGCGCGGCGGCGGCGGCGGCGAGGCGAGGGGGAGCGCGGGGGCCGCGCGGGGGCCGGCTCCGCCAAACTACCGACGGCGGCGGCGGCGCGCCCCTCCTCGCCCACCGTACCCTCCGCTCCGGGCTGCTTCCGGGAGCCCTGCGTCATTTATGACCTCACGGCGCCGCCTCCCGCCGGCCCGTCCCCGCCCCTTGCCCTTCCGCCGCAGCCACCCGCCGGCACCGGCCGGCCGGCCACGCCCCCCCGCGCCGGCCACGCCCCTCCGCCGTCGCAGCACCCCCCTCCCGCCCTTTCGTGAGGAAGCCACGCCCCTAACGGTCCCCGGGCGGCGGTTGGGCGCGCGGGGCGGGGGCGGGGCTCGCTTTCCCGCCCGGAGCCGGGGGGCGGCCGTTGGTGCTTCGCTGCCCGCGGCGAGCCGCGAGTGGAGGTGCGCGCACACGCGCGTTTCCAGAGGAAAGCGGGGAGCGGAGGCGTGTCGGCGGCGGTTCCCTCACGTTCCCGCGCTTGGAAAGCCGGAGAAGGCTGGGCACGCTCTGCGCGGGTCGCAGCCCAGGGGCGTTGTTTCGCTCGGGCCTCCCACGGCCCAGCCCCCCGAAGGGTGTCACGGAGGGGCTGGATGCGGGTCTCCGGGGGCTGCTGTGGCTCTGCGGCCTCATGTGGGCATGGCTTAGGAAGGAGAGCTGCTGTGGGACCGGTGGAAGTGGGATGGGGTTGAGGAAGCGGCACCAGGATTACGGGTAAAAACACAGGTTGCTTTCAGCCAGCATGTGGGCAGAGAGAGAGGACCTACTGCCACGGGCGGTGCAGCTCGGCAGTGTCGCGTAGGTGGGAGCCGCAAACCTAAAAAGCGACAGGAAGTAGGAACATTTGATGCACTTCAGGAGTGACATCATTCACTACACAATAGCTCTTTTTTTTTTTTGCTCACACTCTTGCAACCTAGCAGCCACCAGACTTAACGTCTGTCATGTAAATGACATAGGCCTATACAGATTCCACTTGCAAAGCATATGCACTTTTTATATATGATATTGCTGCAATTCTTCCACTGTTCATCTGCCATCGAAGTGTACCTGTCCTTTGCTTTTTTTCTGCAACCCTGACAGATCAACCCCAACCCTTTCTGCATTCCCTGTTCCTGCCCCTGGAGGCAGGGAGAATGTGGTGTTACATGTTTGTTTTGTGGCAGCATAGCAGGCACATGAGTATTGGTAATTGCTATAATTGGTGCAGAGTGTTAGCCTAATGGTTTAGCTATAAGGCTAACTTCTCAGCATGTTTACAGCTGCCGATAACTAACTGGTAAGCCCTATGCTGCATAAGGATATATGGCCTGGGACAGCAGGTGACTAAAAACAAGGGTGTCTTGAAATCTTTTGTTACAGACAGCAAACTGGTAGCCAGGGTTCTCCTTCAAAACGCCATGTGTCTCTGCTGCTGTAGCAGTCTGCCTTCTGCCTACAGCCATCACTTTTGAGATCATCCCAGAGGTCTGCAAATTCCAGAAGATTTCAGATGGCCATACCTTTTTCCTCCTGCACAGATGACTAGATACGTATTTTAAAGCAGTGTTTCTCAATCATCTTCCATAAACAAAGAACTCACTGTGCTTCATGCTAGCATATAAACTGCAGGTGCATGGTGTTTTGTGCTTCCTTCACTGTGTTGTAATGCCTGACCAGAGAAGAATTGCGGTCTTAAAGGACAATAGATTTGTACTGAGATCCCATGTTTTTATATCTCTTACCAAAGAAAAAATCCTTTAAATTACTAAAGTCAGACCAGATGGAGAACTTCCTTCTGTCTGCAACAGAGGCCAATTGCTATTTTGCTCTAAGAAACCTCTTTTGCTATGAAAGTTCACAACACCCTCACCAGTTTGATAACAGCAGACCCTATTCATGTCAAGAGCATCCTACTCTTGCTCTCACTTTTGGTTTCTGACTTTCCTTTTTTTTTCAGGCAAAAGCTGGAATTATTTTGGACCACAAAACACTGCTAGTTAGGACTGCTATACCATGCTGTCCTGGCTCAGTGTCCCTTGCCCTGTCATTCACCTGCGTGTTCTTCATAGGCTCGTTCATACAAGACCACTGGCAGAGGAGCAAGGTTATCTATAAGGAACCACAGAAGCAATCCTGCTGTATTTGAGGGGTTGAATTTTATTCTAACAACTTTTCTCATTTCAAAAAGGAAGACTATGTCATAGATGGAATATGAGGCAACTGAAACTCATACTCCAGTTAAATGCAGCCTCTGCTGTATCTTCAGTAACAGATTAATTGACCTAGGTTAAACTGACCTTTTTTTTCTTCTTTTTTTTTGCCAACCAGCCTTAACATAGGCCAGTTCCCTCATCTGCGTCACTATTAAGCCTCACATTTACATCAGCACAGAAGAAGAGAGGGCCCAAGGACTGGAAGAAATAGCTGAGGATTACAAGACAGCTTGACTATTTCTTTTAGCAGCAGTACAGGCTTATGTCTGCTTGAAGCATCCTTAAAGCTGTGGTCTGAGAATCTTGATATCCCATCAACATATATAATTTTAATGTATAAAATTTAGCAAATAAAATTCTGTAAGTGAAAACTGATTTTTATACAAATTTCAGGTTTGTACTATTTATGCAAGAAGTGAGGGTTGATTTGACTAGTGGGAAAGGACCTTGGCACAAGGAGTAGATGATCCAAAGTTTCAGTCCAAAAATTGCATACACATCTCACCAAGTGTGAGATCTGGTACTAGAAGCACAACTTAGTGATTCATACAGTTCCTCTGGTTGCTTGAAATTGCTCAGCTAGGACACTCATAGATTACTGTGGGAGTTTGTCTGAAGACGTATTGCAGGAGCAGTAACTATATGTTACACATGAAGGAAGTATAAGAAAAAATGTAGGGTAAAAAGCGGGAATGTTACATTCAGAAAAATCAGGATGGGTTTAGCACTACATTTACTACAGGTATGCTAGGAGAGTTTTGACATAGATGCATTTTTTCTGGCCCAGAAGTTGGAAAGAATAGCAGGGTAGTATTTTACTGACCTGTCTTTCTAAAGGTTCAGGATTATGCTGGAGAGGTCAGACAGACCCAGTAAGTAGGATGCAGTTTGAAATGCCGGCTGCTGTTTGAAAGGCTCTGCAGTAGCGGGTTGAGCTCTTTTATTTATTGCTGAGACAAAAGTGCAGTAAAGGGCTCCAGTTTTTAACAGTGCTTGGCCAAAAAGTGTAACATGCTGGTTGTTATTTATGCCTTGTGAGAGCCCTCTTTTTTTTTTTTTTTTTGGTGAGTTGTTAAAGGCAGCAAGGCCTATCCTTTCTTATGTTGGAGTCATCCCTCATGAAATGCAGAGAAAAAGGGGTTTTTGCCATCTATTACTAATTTGCATCCCTGTTCTGATAGACACACTGGACTGCTGCAGGATAGAGTTCCTGGTGAAAAAGCTTTACTCCAGCCTTCCCTTTTACCTCTCATCCAGTCCTCTTCCTTCTATAGCCTCACCCAGCATCAGCCAAGAGTACTTAGGCCAGAAACCTGGGTGGGGAATGTAGTAAAGAGGGGATTCTCTTTTGCTTCTTAAGGTCAAGGCAGTGGAGAGCTCTGAAATGAGGGATTAAATGAAAAATCCATTCTCTTTATCAGCATGTACTAAAATTACTCATTTTAATTTCCATTCCAGTAAATGCTTTCAGCTCATTAGGAATTAAATGAATTAAATAGTAATGAATTAGCACTCCACTTCGCATTTTTCTGTGTACCATTTAAAAGAAATATAGCTAGCAAAATAGCATATAAAATATTGTCTGCAGAGTAAGGTTTAGGTTCAGTGCAGCTGAAAATATATTTCAGAAAGTACAGTTCAGAAGGAACATTAAACCCATCTCCAAGGTTTGTATTTTTTGGTGCAGCTGTTCTTGTGATGTACACTGAAAGCATGAGTCACAAAGCTAATTTTGACACCAAGGAAACAGAACAGGTTCTGACCTTTCTTAATCTTAATGTCCTCATTCTGAATGCAGAGACCCTTCAGCTCTTCTGAGGCCACAAAAGAATTTATTCCAAGAAAAGATTTGGTGATATGAAAGGCACTCCTGTAGCCAGGCTGGCACTTTGCTTCATTCAGTTTCTTCTCTAATTGATTTGTCTTGGTTTGAGTGAAGCTGTGCCCTTTTGAAAGATTTTTGTTTAATTCTGCCTCACAAAATCCAGCAAGAATCATTAGCTTTTGGAAATCCCATCTTAATTCACTATTTGACAAATTTGTTTTCTAGGATAGCCACTAATGGCTGTGCATGTTATAGTGTGTGATGCACAGAAGTTTTTTCACTAAAATAAAGATTTTTCATTCATGTAGGTTTTTTTCTATTAGCTGAGAATCTATACAGCCTGCCACTTTGGATGAAGCCCCAAAATACAGTGCGTAGGCTATGATGTTCTTTTATTGTGATGTATCATTATAATCATTTTTTTTTCTTACATAATTATGAGCCATTATGCAATATATACGAGATATAATATATGGTAGCCGTGTATTTGAAAGAGGAGCCTATTCATTTGATACTAAATCCCCAAGTTTAATAAAGCAAAGTTGTGACATTTGGAAACAAATATTTTGATTGGTCCCTATATAGTAGGTAGGCTACATTATAATTTAGTGAAGCTTTAGACAGCAACTGCAGTCTCAATGCTTGTGTCTGCTTTGGGAACCTTTTCTCTTTTTTTGAGATTATGTGATTCATTTCTAGAATGATAGTGGGAAATATGCCAGTTTTCTGAAGAAATGGCTACTGATTTTGTGGAGCAATTGTTTTATCTCTGACTTTGGCTTAGGCACTTCAAATTTAGCAAAGGTAGCCTTTTTTTTTTAAACAGGGATATGTCTTTTGCTGTTTTTGAGGAAAATTTCATATTGGGCAAGTATCAGCCCTATGTAAATAAAATTAATTCACTAATTGTTAAAAGACTTGTTAAAACCTACTAGAGAGAATCTCTGGAGATTGGAGGTATATTGTACCTGCTCCAGCCTGTGAGTGGGGAGGATTTCCTCAATAGCGGGTGCTCCTGGCTACTTTGAAACAAGATACCAAAATCGAGAACAAGGGGAAAGAAAGATCTGTACGCTTAGTGTTGCTGTACTAGCATTATAAAAAACAGTAGAGCATGACTTGAATGCAGATACTTGAAGTATGTTATAAAAGCTACAAAGTCAGCAGTGAAGAAAGAGAACTACAAGAAGGGAAAGAACAGTTGCTCAGTCAACATAACTAAATTAACTACTCATTATGAAATCCAACTCTGCTCTGACTTCATGTGTGATACTGGGACTGACCAAACTTGTTCCTGATTCTCTTTCATTTTCTGAATGTTTAGTGAGACCCTCAGATCTGAGTTACAGAGTGCATATATAGCTCCATTTGACTCCAGCTGCAGCTGTGTTCTTAGCACAATTGCTATAAAATAGACAGTTGGAACATCATCCACAAAGGTATGTCGATGTCAACATAGAAATTAGGCACTTATATGTCTTCATGTATCTGGGCCCAGCTGCATCAAAGTTGACAGATATTCTAATCACTACTCTTCAGTTTTCCAATAAATAAAATAAGTGCCTGTGTTCACAGAAATGCTGTGAAAATTAACTTTGTTGCTAGAACTCCAAATCAAATATATTTTCTAAAACTTAGAAGAACTTGCTATTACTCAGAGCATGGTTTGATTTAGTTTTTATCATACAGATGTCCTCATGTTACCTCAACCCCACATACACTGTCACTTCTAGGACACTGAATGAGGTTAACAACAGATTTGGCTTCTGGCTGCTTCTCTCTCTTCTCACTGGGAGAGAGCGCCTGTGAATAACAATCTTTATTTTGATAGGTGGGGAGAGGGAGTGTTTGCTTTTCTTTTTAAATGTGTTTACAGCTGTGTTTTTTGTTTTGGAAGAGAGGTGCACACATGTATTTATCCTTAGAGCAGGGGGTGGCAGTATCTGTGACAATGGAGGAGGACAGTGTCATTCCAGAGCATCTGTTCATCTCTCAGACCAGAAAGTACGACTCCTGCACAAGTTAATGGAATTATGACAGCATTTAATGGCAGCAGAGAATCCAAATAGTTGATCTGTCTCTACAAAACGTTAGGTACTTGACAAAAATTCCTTAAAAAACTATCCAAGTCCTTGAAGAAAAGGTCTGTAACTTTGATCTCAACACTTTTATAGGTAGCCAGAGAGTAGGATGAATCAAATGATGGTGAGATGCATTCTTATTGTCCAAACATCCCATTGTCAATTTGCCTCTTCTAGACTCCAGCTGTCTAAAAGTTAGCAAGTTTTTTTTACAGTTAGCAGTGTTTAAGAGACATCTCTATAGAATAATTCATTCCCTCTTCAAATTTAACGAAAAACTTTATCAAAATGGGCTTTTCCCCTGACAAACAGACAACCACAGCTTCCTACCAAAAATACTGTTCAACTTTGGGAGGGTGAAGTTTCATGACAGACTTAAATTGAGGCTAGAGGTCCATTTATGGAAAACTCTTTCAAAAGATCATTACAGCCTATTTACTATATAGCAATCTTTGCAGTCTCTCATCATTTAAACATTTTACTTCCATACTACTAGGAGTGGCAATAAGTTTTTCTGACTTTTTCAGATTTTTTAGCAAACTACGTTACTATTTCATAGACAACATTAATTTGGACATATTTTAATAAAGATTAAACTACATGTTTTACAACTACATGGCCATATTCAGACTACACTGGATTTCAGGCAAAGAGAGGGTCTAAGCTAACCTCTGATACAAAGGGAAAACTGTCATTAAAAAAAAAAAAAACTAAAAAAAACCCACAAGAGAATTGCAGCTTTTATTCCAGGAACTAACTTGTTTTTCTTACATAACAAAAAGAGACCTTTGTAAGCCAGAAGACTGACTGCAGCACTGCTGTGGTATATCAAGTTAACTGTATCAAGCCAGGTAATGCACAGGTACAGCTGTACAATGACCTCACTTCGGTTCTGCTTCATGAAAGGAGCAGTAGATCAATCAGTCTTTACATGCGAGGAAGCAGTTTTTAAAAACTTGTTGAAAACTAATGTTATATTAAACTACTTGCATTTAATTAGACTTACCACTGAAGCCCATACTTTCCCTTTGATGAGGAGGGGGGAGCTATATTGCTTAACTGGTTATTAAAATTCCCCGGTATTAAGTAAGAGCAATTACAGCATTCCAACATTCTGTCTTAGATTACAATATGCTGATAAATTTGCTCACTGGAATTGCTACTTCCTCTATACAAGCCTTTTAATCCCTTCAAAGAAAAGCTATGTGATTTTGAATTGTGTCTCTTTTTGTGCTTTCAGCCAGACAAGTCAGAGAAAGGTAATGTCCTCTGAGTGTTTTTTACAAAAAGTCTTTACATTTACATTCAGAACTGACTGAATGATACTTAATTCAAACTTTACACAACCAGTTCCAGTTCATGCAGACCAGCATGGAAAATCTCGGTTTGAAAAGGAGTGACTTTAACTGAGTAGAAATACTATGAGAAAGGAATTCATCAGCTCTCACAGAGGTATGCCTATAAAATTAATGTGAAAAAAAAGCAAACAGATAACACTACCTCACAGATAATGTATATTAGGGTTACAATGGACAGTGTTCTGAAATAGGTATTTTTACTAATTTGCTTGGATCAGAAGAACCATTACTAAAGGTGTAGTCACAGAAGTCACTGCTCAAAGAATTATGCGAATTTGCACTATTAGTGCTCTCCTTGAGCAGTGAGCTATTGGACATTACCTCACCCACAGCACAGCAGTTCAGCTGAGTGCTCTTTATTCACTTCAGTACTAAGTTATCTGACTAAACAGCACTAGGCTTCCCTGGCAGGACAGGAATGACTTCAACTTCCACAGCCAGCTGTTCATTTAACATCTGATCGCAGCCAAAGGCCTAAATTGCTCATTCCCTTAACAAAGACAAAATGAAGAGTATGTTAGCTAGAGGATATGCATTTAAACTGTCAGGCCACTATGAAAGTTAGAAATTAAATAATTTTCAGTAAATTTATTAGCTACAGAATGTCATTTAAAGGCCAGATACAGTCTTTTTCTTGAACAGTTTAAAGTTGAACCTGATTATTAAGCACCTATCAATTACGCAAAACATTCTGAAAAGTCTAAAACACAAGTTTTTTGGGTTTCTCCCACGTAAATTCTTCTCTCCCAAAGTGCCCATAACATGCTGTTTTTTGATAGATTGGCCTCTTCAAATCCAGCTCCCTACATGAAAAGAAAAAGAATGTAAGTTTTACTTAGCTCTACTCCAATGTATATTATGATATAAACATATCAGAGGGATAACCAGTGTTATCCCTGAGAGAAAGACAAAAAAACACAGTATTGTTAACTACACCCTTTCCTTGTAGAATCACCTACATTTACAGTGGGAAAGGTAGTGGATTAATGGTTTCAATCTAAAGTAACAAGAAATAGTTACTCTTCTTCAAATTTATCAGAGATGAAGTAAGTATGCAGTTAACCTTTATAAGCACTACAATGCAGAAGCATTAAAAATAAAGTTCAGCTACACCTGTGCAAGCCTCAAGGTGTTCTGTGTTATTGCCACTTTATTTGCAATGTTGCTATGCCATAAAGATGATGATGATCTCAAAAGAAGCAGCCAGAGATGATTATCTAGAGGACAGATAATCATCCAATATCACTTTCACGCAAAGAATGAATTCCTCCAGATTTATAATTAAAAGTGAACTAGGATATATACATTTGCTCCCTGGATTACCAGCACCAATTGTTGGATGTCAGAGTAACTGGAGATTTAAAGCTGCTTATGTAGACACACAAAAGCACTGTTTAGAATATGGCTTAACACTGATTATGACTACATAAATAAAGAAGATATAAGTCATGATTATTACCTTCTGGTCTGCATAATGTAGTGGATTGAAGCTACACTAACTGACTAGTCACAGGTGTCTACCAGATGTTCCTCTTGATTTCAGGCAAAGCCTGAAACATTTTGAGGCTTTTCTTCTGTTTGTTATTCTGTTTTGAATTATCTTTGAAAACACATTTAAAATAGATGATTAATATCTTAGGCTGATGGAGAGAAAAATGGCTGAGGAATAGTAAAGTAAGGAAAGAAGAACAAACACAGGATAATCCATTTTCAGATGGTGAAGAAATTACACATTCTTGCACTTGAGGGGACATTTATGCGTCTCATGATGTATAGTAGCTAAGTCTTGTTTTGAATAATATTTTGTGTAACATGAGCACATGCTCTAATGGCTACTAAGGTCAATTGCACCTGACCCTAATAAAAAAGCCATCAAAATCTGAGTGCTGACTAAATGAACAATTAAGACAGCATGAAGCATTTTAGTGCTTAGTTGATTAGAACTGGTACCATTCAAAGAAGTTTTAAAGGCTGTGAGGTAAAGTTTAACAAGGAAATATTCACTAAACAATGCTACTGTTTTTGCCTGTTTTCTCTTCTTACTTCCTTCAGCACTTCCATGGCTAAGATAATGTACTTGAAAAATGCAGCATTTTTTCAGCACACCAAATCAAGGAAAGTATCTGGGAGCCATCATACAAATTACTGATGGCGGTGAACTGCCATAATTACAAAGGCAAAGAAGAGTTTTGGTTATACTTGTAAACTGAAAACACTTGGAAAACATTACCTAGCAACAGTAGTCACCATAACCCCTTGCATTATCTCAGAATATAAAAAGAAATGTCAGCTGTACTCTCAGCATATGCGTTCAGAAAACATTCTTAAAAGCAAGTGCAAAGGGTTGGCCTCACTAGCAAACTGTTATTGATTGTCAGAAATGGCTGTCCTTTTTAAGGAACAAAAGACATCTCCTATTCTGTAACATGTTGACAAATATTTTCAAGATTCCTGTGGAATATGTAGATTGGATTGATATTAATAGCTTTGGATTTAAAAGAGAGGTGAATTACTAAAAGCAGTTTCTTGAAATAATGAGATAGCTAACATATATGCCAGCATTTTAGAACAAAAGAGTTTTAAAACCAGCGTAGCACAAAGTGACAAACTGGTTCCTATGTGCAGGAGTTAATCTCTTCTTGATACCTATCTCAGGCTTGAGTTCTCTTGTCAATTTTATGGAGTTTAATAAGGGTGAATTCAGTGTGGCTGCTTCCTTAATGGAGAAAACAGTGTTTCTCTCCATTAGTTGTACATGTCATGAAAGTTGCAAGAAGCACAGCCTGTCAAGTTTGGTGAAAAACAGTCAAGAAATTCTTGTCTCTCAGAAAAGGATAATCCTTGCTTCTGTAAATGCAAGGATTATGTCCATCTAAAACACCTGCTTACTCAGCTCCAGAAATAGTGAAGGAATATAGCTGGGTTGGCTGCAGGAGACAGCTTAAGTAGCTTTGTGTTTTCCTGTCCTTATTGACTGCATGACAGCCTCAGTGACTCATATATTTCTAATCACAACTGAACTTTCGCTTGAGGACAGCTCATCTCATGGTGGGATTTTTGTTTTGTTTTGTTTTTATAAACACATACAATATTTCAATTGCTTCCAAAGCCTTGGAGAGCATTTAAGAAATGTGGATTCCTTTGAAATTAAGTTTACTTGACTTTAAATGGGCTACACAAGACTGCATGGCAACTAGGGAAACTAGGGCTCTTATTGTTCAGCTTTTTTTGATTCAGAACTTGGGTTACATTTTCACCTCATGAAGAAGCTAGTTACTTAGAAGTATTCTTTTCTATTTGGGGCAAATGGCCAATATCTCCAGAAAAGCAACAGCAAACACCAGCCTGTCACTACTGTGGTAGGTCAACACTCAGTGTCTGTACCACAGTAAGTACCAAATTACTGAACCCCAACGTCCTACTGATTTTAGTGGGGCTGCTTGTGAAGTGAGGGCACCACTATCTTCCCATCTTGTGGCAGCTGTCTCATATGCTGTTTCCACTTAAAAAACAGAGGCAGGGAGACCATACTCACAGAGTACTTCTTGGTAAGAACAATGTTCTGAATACTCTCCAGATAAGGCAGGAATGGGGAGCCTTACACACCGTGTTAACAGGCTGTTTGGAAAGCCTAACTACAGTCAATGTTAAATTTTAATTATACTTTATCAAGCACAATACAACATGGCTAATGAGCTGCAACAAGCAGCACACCATCATGGTTACTGGGAGTTGTTACATGATGTAATTTAGATTTCGTATCTTTTACTGGGTGCATGGCAAGAGTAGATATAACAGCAATAACAGACATAGGATGAAGGTGTCTTCAGCCAGGTTAGGAGCCAGAAGCTTTAATATTAGACTGTTTAAGAGACCACTACAAATACAAATCATTCCCTTCAGTAAATACTAATGGCACACAAACCTTATGATAGCTCCAAGGCGTAGATCAAAGTTTTTCTGTATGATCTCGAGCAGTTCTTCCTCTGATCTGTCCGATGTGCCATAATGAAACACCGAGATTGCAAGAGGATGACTCAGACCAATAGCATATGATAGCTGTAGGGCATATGCATAAAACCCAAAAGCAGTTAAAACATTTTGCTACATTTTGCCTAAGCAAAAAGAGACATGTATATTGCTTATCAGGGGAAGATTTCACATGCATTTTTTCTGTATAAAGAAAGCTAGGAGGTGTGTTTTTACTATTTCTCTTTTATTTTAGAAAATTATCAGTTTTCTTCAGAGACTGATCAGCTTGGACAAATATTTGACCTAAATGACATGACTTAAAAGCAAAAGAGGTGCTTTCCAGTCATCTTCAGACACTGCCATGCTGCATCATTCAGCTCAGCTAGATACAAGTACTCCATGCTCCTGAAACAGGAAGGTCTGAGATCTACAAGTATTTCCAGTTCTCACTGAGGCAGAGAAAAAATTATATAGGACAAGATGAGAAAAATGTTTACATCTTCCTAAAGCATTCACGCCCCCTTTCCAGAGCACCATTATTTGGTTCATCTCTAGTACTTCAGATGAGGGCAGGAAGAAACACAGTATCAGGCAACCCTGCTTCAGTGTTTGTCTACCCTCATGGTGAAAAACTGCTACAACTTGTGTCCATTTCCTCTTGTCCTTTCATTGTGCACCTCTAAGAGAAGTCTGTCTCTGTTTTCTCTAAAACCACCCATCAAACAGTTGGGGACAGCAGTCAGATTCCCCTCCCCTTGCCTTCTTGTCCCCAGGCTGAACAGAGGCCCTTCTCTCTGTCCCTCCTTGGACGTGCTGTGCTCCAGCCCCCCACCATACTGGTGGTCTCCACTGGACTCGCTCCACAGGATCAGCATCTGTCTTGTCCTGCCTGGGGAGCCCAAACTGGACACACGACCCCAGGTACGATTGGGCTTACAGTGCCAATGATAGAGGAAGGACCCCTTCCTCCCCTCAGCTGCGCCCTGTCTCGCTATGGCAGCCCTGACCACAGCCAGCTCCAGGGTCGCTGGCCCCAGCCGACGCGCGTCCCCATCACTGCCCACTGGCACCCCGATCTGCTCCCCAGCCCACCAGGCCCAGCCTGCGCTGGCACCCCCAGCTGGGGCAGGGCTCTGCCTCTGCCTGTGCAGGAACTTCTCCCAGAGTTGGATAAAATCCTTTGAAACAGCCAGTCGTGCCCTAGACTCCAAGTGGTAGGAAATCCATCACTTCCAATTTGGTCACCCTGACAGATTAATTTAACTTTTAAATAAGACAAAGCCTATTAGTGTCAACTTCCAGCCACCAGCTTTTTTACATCTTTCCCTGCAAAACCACAAAGCTCTTCACTGACAGCCCTCAACATATAAATGTCTATATATAGCAATCAAGATATCCTTCCCTTTCAAATATATCAATCTCCTTAAGATGTCCTGTGGAAGACTTGTTTTCCCAGAGTCTGAGTTATTTCCATACAGTCCCTGGAGTTTCCCCCAGCATTTCCATGTACTTTTCAAAATGCAATTATCAAAACTACTTTTGATAAAGTAGTTATCAAAGTAACCTGAGAAGTGTTACCTGCAATTTCACTATATTCAGCTTTATAGCCTTTCTTACATCCAAGAATTACATTAGCTTCTTTACACCACAGCCCAGCACTGACAGATTCTCCTGAAATGTATTTGCCTTGATCATTCAATCCCTTTCCAAAATATAGTCCTCCTGCTGTATACGCTAACACACACTTCCTTTTCTTCCATTACGATATATTTGGATGAACATGCATTTTGTTGGAATGTGACTAAGCAATGCAAACCATTCTGTGTCTGTCACTCATCTTCCTCATTGTCTCTTCTCTCTACATATATCAAGAAGTAATAGTCCAAATGGCTCAGTTCTATTTATATACTTCTTAGTAATAAAGTATTGATTCGCTAGAAACTGTCCTAATCATCTCCACTAGCTAATTTTGATATCATGTTATGTCTTTCATTAACCAAGAAGCTGATAATTCTTTATCATACTAAATAAAACGTGCATGGTATTTGTGATACATACAGCTAATCAGTCTATACTTCCCTGCATTATCCATTTTGCCCTTTCAGTAGTAAAAGCTGGTTAGCATGGAAACAATAACCATAGCAAAGCCAGCTCAGTTGTTAGCCTCAGTAGAGGCTGGGAATGTCTTACTACAGCACCCAGCCACTACTGGGCTGGAGACAGACTCGCAGGGCAATTCTGTGCAGGACAAACTTGATGTATTTTCTTTTTGTTAATCTTTGATCCAGTCTGCCACCACTTCACACAACCTCTTCTTTTCTGCTCTTATCCTCTCCCTGTTCCTTTCTTGCTTCTTATCTCTATTGCTGTGATATCTCCACAGTTTGTTGTTAACAAAACTAGTCTTGCTGTGTCTAGAACTAGGCTCAGATAAATTTAAGGACAGTCTCTGAAAAGTACTGGAATAACTACATTCCCACCTATCCCAAGAATTAAGCCAATGATGTGTGTGTTCAAAAATCCCATTCAGAATGTGCGTACCAAGAGGTCTCAAGTTTGTCTTCTGTCCCCTCAGAAAACAAAGTTACCAGCCATTTGCTAACCATCACTGTTTGTTCCATGCCTCTTCCCAAACTCCCCTTCCTTGTCTTACTCCAGACTTTAAGTTTGACAAGGTATCAAACATCTGCACAATGCCTAAAGTAAGAGGCCTTGTTCCTAATTGGGATGTCTGGGTACTATGTCATTGATCATAACCACATTTACTGAGTCTCTGGTCCATGGGAAAGTAAAGGGCGCTGAACACAACCCTGCAGCAAAACATAAGCTACAGCTTCTTTTTACTGTAGTAGTTTGTTGTGCTGAGTTAGAGCTATCACCCAGCAGCCACTCGGAATAAGTATGTGCATAAACTAGCACTGCAAACTGCCTAGATGCACCTTAGTTGTTCTGCATTCGCTTTGCGTTCATATTTAATGGTGAAACTGTCTAAGCGCCAATAAAACACCTCTTTCCATTTCTTTCACTTAGTAGTCCCAAGTATTCATGCATAAAGAAGGAACTGCATTTATTCTGAGCATCTAAAACTCAGGAAATTTGCTCTTGTTTTAATCTGCAAGAAAAGGTCTTATACAATTGAAATTTTTCAGTTACACCTCACACTGTAGTAGTATATTAGGGAACCCACAGTAACTTAACAGTAATTTCAAAAATAACTTGAAATGGTTTAAGTTACAACTAATATGGTCACACAATACAGCAGGCTACACAAACTGTGTCACTGCTAACCTAAGTGTCTGTAATGTGCTGGTACAGCCTGGGTCGGAGTGCAGTGAATGTGTGTGTATGCAGATTGTATGAGGTGCAGGGGATCACTGGAGCTGCTGGAAGTAAAAGCAAGGATGAAGTTAACAAGATCCTGGTGAAGGGATGGATTACTTTCCCTGTTGTTCTTACCTGGATTAATACTCTTTTACAGAGACCAGCTTTCACCAGAGATTTTGCAACCCAGCGAGCTGCATACGCTGCAGAGCGATCAACTTTGGAAGGATCTTTTCCAGAGAAAGCACCCCCACCATGGGCTCCCCAGCCACCATAGGTATCAACAATGATCTTCCTGCCAGTCAATCCAGCGTCGCTCTGCAGGACAAAGAGTTGAATACATTCATGAGACACAACAGCTTACCCAATCCCATTGTATGTTATTGGATAGAGCTTTGTTTTGGATTTTCCAGATATCATTGATTGTTCACAGTGCTTGCCTTCTCGTGCGACAATTTAATGAATGTTGTCTACTCGACTGGAATTTTTTCAGAAATGTACTAAGCCATCAGTGCTGCAATAACTTTTCAAGACTGATGTGAATGGGGAACAACTATAATTATTACAAAAAGTGTGTTCTCTTCAAATCTGCAATCATGAAACGTGATCTCTGAATTACTGGACAATGACTTCACTCAGTAACACCTGGCTGAGGCCAAGAGTTCAGAGCAACAAAAGCCTTGCTGAAAAATAAATCACCTGTGACCTAAGAGATTAACAGCCTTCACTTACATACGCATAGGAAAGAGGAACACGGGACTTCATAGATCTGTGGCTCAGTGCTGTCTTGCACAAGAGTACTTAGGCATTATAGCTGAGCTCACCCAATAGTTCACTTGTGCCACAAGGATTACTTGGTACTTCTCCTTTCTTCTTCTCAGTTGCCTGTGCCTCCAGCAATGGGGTCCCTCCCTCTCCCTCCTGCATGAACTTCAGCCTGCATCCTAAAATTTGATGAGCTGATTTAACTCGTTCAGCTGGCAGGAAACTACCTTTCTGTCAGATTAGCAAAACTGGTGATCACAAGTTGATAAGTGAACTCCAGAGTGTCAAGAACCTCCATCCTGAAAGAGCATAAACTGCATTAATCTACTAACTTCAAGTCCCCAATTAAGTAGCAAGGGAGTGAAACTGATATTTGTTCCTCAACCAAAGCAGTCAGCTACACTATTTTGAATAGTAGTATCTCTACATCATCCTAGTGTGATCAGAAGTACATCTTGTAGTTTTAGTCCCTCACTGATTTCATACAAAACTAGAGGGTTTTGTATAACAAATTTTGTTACCATTCCATAGCAATCACCTACTTGCCTAGTGCTTGCAGGTTGCTGGCAACTGGAAAGCTGAACACATGTCAAATTCCAACGAGCAGTAAGGCTTTATATACAAGGTCTTCACTGAAAGTTTTGTAGCTTTCTGAATAATTTAAAGGTACAGACTCAGATCTATCTTTATTTATTTTTTACCTTTACTGGGAAAGCAAAGAGATGCTTCAAGTCAAGCATTTTAGCACATAACTTACGGGTCAACTTTTGGTCATTTAAAATACTTTCTAGGATCCAAGAATTTCTACAGCTGGTTGTCCAAGCTGATACAGCTTCAGTTGAGATACCAGCTGCCCAATGGGAAACTCAAGTAAAAGTGATTGAAACGTCTTTAAAAACTTGGAAATTATCTTAGTTAAATGTGTATCTTAGTTAAAAGGTCATTGCACTTTTGTGCAAGAGAATATTTAGATGCATGTGGCAAAGTAGAATCCAAGTGTGTTTAGGCTGTCCCCTTTTGAAATACCGTACCTTAGGACCACCTTCTACAAACTTTTCACTTGGAAGGAGATGATAAATCGTGTGCTCATCAAGGTACTTTTCTGGAATGACTACTTTAACAACTTTCTCCATTAGCTCCTTCCGTATTTGTTGTAGAGATATATCCGGGGCATGATGTACTGAAATCACAAGTGTGTGCACTCGGATGGGCTCCACTGCTCCATTGCACTCCTTGTATTCCATTGTGACCTGGAAAAGGAAAAAGAGCAGTGGCTATTCAAGGCCAAGAGCACCCTCACAGCACTCTTCTTCAGGCAGAACACCAGTCTGAAAGTTAAAAATGAACCTCACATTTCTTTTGCAGCAAAAAATAAACAGATGAAGGGAATTAGGATGAGAAAGGCTGGATTGTTGCTGATGCTTAAAAGCACTGTAGGAAAAAAATACAGAAAGTACTAAAGAACCTCTATCAAATGGAGTTAAGGACAGGATATTACATGTATTGCCACAGAGAAGAAGAATAACAGTAAGAAAGCTACAGAAGCCTGAGATTTTATCTGGCAGATGCTAAAATCATTCACAGCTGGCCCACATTAACATAACTTCAAATAGCGGATCTTCAAAGTAAGGCCAAAATAAATTTTGGAGGACCTGGATAAAATGAGTAACTGTAGAACAGAATATAGTGGGCTGCACACCAATATTTCACACTGGACTAAAAACAAGTTGTTCTGTGAATGCCACAACTACTCCATGTCTTACAGATTTATGTGGTGCAACCAGCTGTCTTTGGTGCCTACTCAAGCTGCAGCTGAAATTTTTCCTCTCACATGGAGTGTTTCTTGTTTCTCTCCTACATAGCATCTCTCACTTCTAGATGCTGAACTCACAGGAAAGTAGTGTCTCTGCCACATCTGCTCCTTCCTCAAAGTGGGGAAATAGGAAAATAATAGGTACAAAATCTCACCATGAAATCCTTGGTTACAGTTCCTCTACTCTTGATATTAAATGGAATGGCTGAGCATGATCTGAGCTGGATTCAGCTCTGATTAATGGAATCCAGAGGTCATTTCCTGCCTTTCGACAGTAAGGAAGGCATCAGTGTAACCCTGACCTATGCATGGCAAGTCTAGCCAGAAATGGAGATCTGTCTGAAGCAACATTCCTTTACAAACTGTAGCATAGATACAGGCATTTATAGACACACAAATATGTGCTAGCATTGTTCTATCCTTAATACAGTTGTTCTTGTAGGTGAAGAAGTCCTGTCAACTTTTCTATCCCTCAGAAATGTTCAGATAGTTACACCACACAAAAGTCAGTCTTTCCACATGTGCTACACGCTGCTGACAAAAGGTACTACTTGGGACACACCGCATGTTGCACAGCCACAACTGCAGCAGTACAGAAATTAATGCAGTTCGCTGCCACTAATGCAACAGAAATTAAGAATAAAACACCCTGCTCTCCCAGAAGTGCCACATGTATAGATTTCCCTCCCTTTCCTGCAGATTTCACAACTCGGAAGAAGGAGGATTTTCTGACTCAGAGACTGCAAAATTGCAGCTCTCACAGCACAGTGATTTATCCACTCAGTTCTGCAGCACAACTGCCACTGGCTCTGGCCACAGATCAAATAGAGCAAATATGAGGTTTGACAAAAGAACAGGCATGTTTTAATTGAGAAACCATAGCACTGTCTCAATCCATGCTTCTGAAATGTCAATATTTCTCCAGGAAAAAAAAAAAACACAGCTGATTGACAGTAATTTATTAGTCATCCTAATCTCCAGGGAAAAGAAGCAAAAAGACAAGCGTTATTCTGAAGAAAACGGTTAAGACACTGATAGAACAGCTTAAGCAAACCATGCGTGTTATATACAAGTGCACCTTGATATACTCTCACCCTACATTAAAATATAAAACTGACATCGCCATTTTTTGACAAAAACAAATTCTGGTTTAGTAGCCGACAGAATAAATCTTTTCTGTTCTTTCTCACCTTTAAAGTTTATAAGCTACTTTTTATGCATCTTCTTTACGAACCTGTGTTTTCCCGTCTGGTCTAATCCAGCGCCATGTTCCATTCCGCTCCAGGGCCTTTATCCTTGCAGCAAGTTTGTGTGCCAGGAGGACCGTTAAGGGCATGCATTCCTCAGTTTCATCAGTGGCATAGCCAAACATCAAACCCTACATTGAAAAACAGGGTATAATTTGAAGGCACTCATTTCCATATTCTGTTTCCACTTCTGCACCTGTCTTTGCCACTTACTTTAAAACTACTCAAGCCTAGAAAAGGACAGCAGTAACAGGGAGCCTGAATACATTATGATATATAGCCAGCTTGAAGTAACATTTATGCATCCGCAGGGTAATGCCCTCTAACAAGAACCAGAGCCACACTGTGATCTGTTCCTAAGAATAACTCTGTGTTAAGACTCCACTGTAAAGGCTTAATAGACTTAAAGCTCATAAAAGGCTGCTCAGCCCTCTCCTCACTCCTGACAAATAAAAAAAACCCGTAGCATTTGACTCTTGAGAAGCAAAAACCGGCCACCCCAGGGACTTGGAAGCCCAGCACTGCCACCTACAGATAAAAGGCTTAATTGCACACTATCCAGGAGGGCCACTGGATACAGGCAAAGCCACTTTCACAGAAACTAGTGAAGACCGTGGTACAATTTTGCACTTATGATTAACAGAGTGGGCAGTATTTAGCCACTAATTCTTAAATTTTAACATGCACAATGACTTTTAAGCAAAGGTTCTGATTCACCACAAATCTAATTGCTAAATTGATTATGTGCCTGGAATAAAGTCCCGTTACCTGATCCCCTGCTCCAATGTCATCGTCACTCTTGCCATGGGAGACAGCATGCTTGATCTCTTTACACTGTTGTTCTAAAGCTACTAAAACTGTACAAGTCTTATAGTCCAATCCTGGTGAGGAGAATATCAGAAAGTTAGGTCAAGCATGCTAAAGAGTTCACAGACTGCTAGAGAAGCCTTTACGGACCAGTCATCTTGGCTAAAGCTTTTATATTTCCCAAGACTTAAGTATAAGTTTCTTATGCCACATCATTTTGTATTGCCAGTGGAAGCAGATAACATGAGCACATTTTTATCACAGTCTCAGGACATTGGCAAGTTCAGGGTATTAGCTGAAACCTGGGCTCCTGAACTGAGAGGCCCAGTGTAATCCTGCAGGTTGCCCCACCAAAGGTTGTTACATTGCTTATGGACAAATGTCTAGGCTCAAACCATTTAGGCATTCAAATTTGGAGAGTAAGAGTGTAAAAGGTTACCAGCAATTGTTATTCATTTTTCCATGTAGTAGGTTCTATAGAAAATTAGATAGTATTGGAGAAGAGCCATATATGTCGTGAAAGAAAAGGGAAGATAGTCATGAAAAGGGAGAACAATCATGAAGAGGGTTCAATGCTAAAAGGAAGCTACTGTGGGAAATATGTCAAGAATACAGAAAGAGTTCCCTTGGCCATGAACTTTAAGTCTCAGAGGAGACAGTCCAAGAACAAGGAACATCAGTGTTAAAGCTTTCACAGTATGAACCTTCAGGTGCCCCCAACATCTCCAGTCATTTGTGCATACACCAGTCCTTCTGCATCAGAGGAGCAAGAGGCACCTGATACTCTTACGAATATGTCACCCTAAAATAGCTCCTTTGGTACCAGCTGTGGCACTGAAAATATGTATCAATATATGTGCAGTTTTTTCCTAGGCCTGGATCCACATTTGCTTTTATTTTCCAGAATACTGTTAAAAACATGACTATGACCACATGTACAACAGACCCAACAATGAACATATGAAGGATCTCACTCACCTTTGGAAGAGTCATCATACCCTATCCTCTTAAGGGTCTCTCTTACAATTTGCTGGTAATCCACTATAGCTTGGGAAGTAATCTCTCCACAAAGCAAAACCATTCCAGTTTTTGCTACACACTCTGAAAAGGAAGATTAAATATCAGAATTCTATTGCTACTATTCACAGTTAATCAGATTCTGAGGATGGTTCTATAAACAACTGATTACTCATAGGGGAACTCAGTGTAATGCCTTAGTATGCATATAGCTCTGTATGCAATCAGTCTTCTCTCTACCGATACAAACATCAAAACTGCTGCGTCAGAGAGCCCATCTAACTCAATTATCCTATCTCAACAGTGGTCAGCAGCAAATGTCTACAGTGAACCATAAGAACAGGTCATGCATATAGCACTATTTCTCCAAACACTGTCCCAGTCTTCAGCAATTTCAGTTCAGGGACTTCCTGAACCTGAAGCAGAATCATTTATTAACAGCTGGCATTAATAGTCATTGATAGATTGTTACATTAATTTGTCCAGTTGCCCTTGGCAACCATGAAAACTTTCAGCATTTACAGCATCCTGCAGCAAGAAGCTCTGCAATTTCATTACAAATTTTGTGCAGAATCATTACATACTATTTGTTTCAAGTGTCCATCCAGTCCCCAAATTTCATATCATGCCTTCTCTGTTTTGTGTTGAAACTGATAGCAAACAATCACTCTCCGGTCACCACATCCATATAACTTGGAACTGTACAGCTCTATTTCTTATCTAATTAATTCCTCTCTTTTACAGACTGAAGAAGCCTATGCTATTCACTGGAAGCCATTCTATGACAATAATCACATTTGTTATTCCTTCCAGTACTTTTTACAATTTTACTATAGCCTTTTTTGGTATGGGGAGAGGGGAACAGACTGTGCACAGTATTCAAGACAGAGGCAACCATGGATTTACACAGTGCCTTAATGATGTTCTCAGTTTTGCTCTCCATTCCCTTCCCAGCAACACCTAACACTCCACATGGTTTTTGACTGCTACTGACCACTGACCATTTTCACAGAAATGCAAGTCTATTACAACCCCAAACCCTCACTTGTGAATGGCTGCATCATCTCCAAACATCTCTCCTTATATGTTGGGTTAAGATTGCTCCCTGTTCCTTTACATTAATCTACACTGAATTTCATCCATCACTTTTGTCATCCAGTTACCATCTTGCTTATGTAATTTTATTTGTTTCAAGTTTAAATACTACAGGCAACACCCCCATCAGTTCCACCTAAGGGAAAGTCACCATATAAGATTTTTGGTTCTTAGAAGGATTGATTTCTTACAGGTTTAAGTCTCCCCAAAGAATATTTTGAACTCCAGTACTAAGTAAAAACTTCCACCTTCTTTTTCATACTCTAATGGTGTATGGTTAGTTAATATTCTCTCTTGACTCTGATTTACTGGACACACTGGGAAGGACTTCTTTTTTTTTCAAGAGAGCATTTGGTTTCGCTTAATCACAGAAGAATTAGAATAATTATTCTGCCTTCTGCCTTATACCATTTGCACCTAGTATTCTATTGCTTGACTTTACTGCTGCTAGTATGTTGGCAGTGCACGGACAGCCCAGCTCTGTCCTGCTGGAATGAAGCAGTGCTAGTGAAGTAGTTCAGAACATCATCTGCAAAATATTAAAACACAAAGCAGCAAATAAAATTCGGAGATATTTATCAATACCTGTCTCTACTGATAGATAGAACCTAGCTCCAACATCTCTGTAAACTGCATTTCATAGTTTTGTAAAATAATGTGTTACAGTGACTTAGTACTTATATAATGCTTTGAAATTTTTTTCAGAAACTTTGAGGTTTGCACAACAAGGCAGAAGTTCTATAAAATATGAGACACTAAGTTTCACCCAGTAAACCCTGTACTGAGTGAACTAACTACTTTCCACTCTCCAACCCACTACTTTTTAAGTAAACTGTGTGTCTAGGCAACCAGGAAGAATTGTGCTTTAATGCTAATTCAAGTTTTCTGACTCCAGTCAGCAGTTTTGATGTTTTTTTTCCCAACTGGTTACAAAAATCAGGGATTTACATACATAATCATGTCACACCACAGTATTCCATTTGGTAAGATAAACTGATCATATTTCTCACATCTCTCAAAACATGTTTTTCCATCCTCATCATTTTTGTAGCTTTTTCTGTTACGCTCTTCAGCTTTTGGCAGTTTTGAAGCATCATGCAATACCCAAATATATGCTTCATTAAGTCAAATACAGATGGTAAACTCTCTCTCCACTTCTCCTCACTGCTCACATCTACGCTTCCAAGGATCACTCGAGATTTTTTTCAGACCAAGTGTCATATTAGGTCACTGTGTTCCTGGGATGCAGCTAGTCCTCTGCTCTGTAACTGCCTCCACGGTTTGTTCTAAGAAAGAGATGATGTTGCATTCAGAGGGCTCTTTAGAAACATTGCCATTCTTTAGAAATATTCTTATCCCCATTCCCAGTGTTCATTCCCCACTGGCAGCTGCACTCTACTCTGATGACTTGTTCTTAGCTTCTGGAGGAGGTGATGTTGCATAGCACCAATGTCCATATACAGTATAGTTCTAAGAGAAAGTCCCAAGAAAAAGGCAAACCAGTGCAGCGAGAGTCACACTCAAATGAATTGTGCACTTCATTTTACTGTGAACCAAGGGCATCACCCCACTTCTGTAAAGGCAGGATAAATATGCATTTAATACTTCTGGATTTCAACACATTTAACACATTTTAATTACTATATCAAGAAATATGCCTTGACATATATCTTTCCTCAATTCTCCTCTTCCCCAATTTTCTTGCATTCCTCATTATCTCTAGCCCTTTCAACCATATATTTGGTCATTTTTAATTTGTATGGAATACTCTCTATTTCCTTTTCCTGATTGTTTTTTGCAGCTTTTTTTCTGCCTTTCCTTCAGCTCAAAGTCAGGATGCCAGAGTTGGCCTCTTGTCTGTGAAATTCTCAACTGCCAACCACCTACTACAAGAATATTGGATCAGAGGATGTTAAGTCAGCATAGATTAGTTTCTTGCACTTTGTTAATCTGTTTTTCTAACTGCATTGTACTTACCACAGGCAACTTTGGCATTCGGATCAACAGTGAGATGAGCATCCAGAACAGCATCGCTTATCTGATCACACATTTTATCTAGAGGACAAAAATAAGAAAGACATAACATTTCTTCTTGTGAGAAGAGAAAAATAACTTCTTGGTTAAACTTCCTTTCTAGTGGGCAGCAGACCTCTGCCAAAAAAACTGCCAAGATGCAATTTTAACAACTTAAATCCTGAAATGTATGCTTTAAGTATGTATGTATGTTTTCACTTCCCTCAAGTCAAACCCAACTGATTTATCACTGTCCTCTGCAAGCGCCAGCAGCTTACCAGGTGAGGGAAAAATGAAGAAGGCCCGTGAAAGCATCCTGAAATGTTCATTTCAATAAAAGAGAAAAGACTTTCTGAAGAAGAATTTAATTACATGATAGCTAAGCCCCTTCTGTAGGGGGTTTCTCTTCTTCCCCTCTTTGTTTTAAAATTTGTATTGCACTTTGTGTGCAAAGTATCCAATTTTATCTGCACTTTATAACTTCCAGAGATCTGCACTTACAGCACTTTTGATCCCTTCACTACCTTCTGTAGGGACCTCTGAGATCTCATGTATCAGCTTTTCTGGATCACAAGAGGCATTCCTCTTCCTGAAAACATGTGCTTTTGATTGAATCCACTCTTACAATTACCCACAACTATTCAGCTCATTTGCATTTAGAGAAGAACTTGCAAATATTCTCAGGGACAACAAGCACTGGCCATTCACAAGTTTTCACAGTAAGATTTCTGACAAAACAGAACAAAAGGACAAAAAGCATTTTTAAGGACAAAAGCATTAGAGAAAAAAGTTTTTACATACTCTGTCTTTAGCAGCTAATTACTTATTGTCCAAATAAGACCTGAGAATGCCATTACTTTCTTTTCAGAAGCGCATTTGGTTTGTTTAAAGTTAATGATCTATATCTTGGGACAAATTGAGGTTCTCTGTCTCAACAGGATAAATGAACCAGGTAAAAGCAATTCATAGTATTTCTTCAGAAGTACAGCTTTGATGATTGGATCTGCACACCCCAAATGGGAAACAGGCATTAATTTCAGGCATCCACTTCATTACAAAAAAATATATATATCCAAAGTAGATTCAGTCACAGAACTACACAGCTGGATCCAAAATATTGTCTGTAGCAATGAGTCATACGCCTGCAGTGTTTGCAAAACTCTGTATAATAATATATGTAATCTCTAGTCTAATATCACTTCTCTTGCAGGTGTGAGTACTGTTACATTTGTAAGCAGACTAGATTGCCCCAAAGAGGAAGTTAATTTCATTTGAACTTTCAGTCATGTTTCTTCATTACTTATTTACTTTTAAAGCAATCTGCTTTGGAAGCAAACAGACATCAGAATGAAATTATAAACTATGATTAGAGCTATTTTGTACCCCAAAATGTCCTAATACAACCAAAGTTTAAGGTTCAAAGTGAATTTAACATGAGAGCTGCAGAATGGTATCTTCCAATATACTCTAAAAGCAAGCAAATATGAAACATGCTAACATGTAGTTTTTAACAGGTGAGCTTTTGGGCCATCAATCCTATTCCACTTAAATACAAACTAGAAAACAGACTAAAAGCAAAGCATAAGTGCCAAAGAAGTATGTGCCACTTCTGTACACACAGGCCACAATGATCTCAATGTCAGCATTAGATTTGCTTGTAGCGGTGCACAGGTCTCTTGTTCACTGGCACAGTCTTGACAATCTGCTTTTTTTTTTTTTTTTTTTTTTTTTACAATTCAAACAGAAATTTCAGTACCTTTATATTTTGATTGACAGTGTTTTCCCCAATCAACCCTAAGGTAAACATTCAACCAAGCATTTCAAAAGCATTTGCAAGCAAGCCCAACAATTTGAAAACTTGAAAAAAACAAAAAGCTTTGACAGTTGTAAAGCTTGTCTTCAGCTATTTGTGGTGCTGTACTGATCCCCAGTTCTAGCATTATCCTACTGAAATTTCTTGCTAGTATATTTATTTGTAGGATCAGAATCCTGGTCAGTTAGGTAAGTTATATTGTACCCGGTCAACTTCACTGATAAAAACTGACCACAGTCTGAAGACAAAAGCTCCAAATACACAAACTGTGGTCTAAATTCAGACCCAGGAATCATTTGTACAGTCTGGTGTAAAATTAGTAATGCCATGTTGCCAGATTTGTTAGCTGGCAAGCCTGTCAACAACCCTGAGGCAAACTGACCTCTGCAGGTCAAGAAACGGTTTCAAACCAAGGGGACCGATGCTCAAGCAGGGACAGCATCACCTGGAAAAACTGTTTTTATTATTATTTAATTTTATTATTATTAAAAGGGTTTGTTGCTTTCAGCTATTTGCCCCGTTGCAGCATACAGCACAGTGATATAAAGCAAACAAGCGGTGGTGGCAGTTCAAGATGCAATGCTACACACTGCAGTCATTTTGCAGCTCTTGCACTGTTCTCTAGGGGCTGGGCAGACAAATGTGATAGCAATGTAACTGGTCTCAAACTATGCCAGTTTCACCTAATGAATAGGTACACTGAGAAAACAGATACACAGAAAAAAAGGCAGCTGCAAACCTTCAGTGTGTGACATCACCCCGATTTTCCCACTATTAGGCTTTTTTCTTTCATTCTATTGCAGAAAAGCAGACAGTTAATGTTATTTTTAGTCTTAACATTAAAATATATGTCATTTAAAGGTTGTAATAATAGGACCTGTTGCTACCTTTATAGCAAATTTCAGCCATAGGATTCCTTCTGGAGGTCCAAACTTCCTCCAGTCCATCAGTTAACAAAGCTTATAGATAAGTATTTGTCTAAAAAAGTCTGTGTGAAAAATAGCTGCATTCAGTGAGCAGCACATAGAGCTGAGGCACTGTCCTTCAGTCCCAGACCTAGAAAGTAGACTGATTTTGTACAGGCTGAAGCATACATGAACTTGTATTAAGGACAGCACCATGGCAAAAGAGGCATATTTAATATTACAGATTATCTGGAATGCAGCTGTGATGAAAATTAATGCTTAATATTCCAAACATTTCAGAAGTACAGAATTAATGATCATCTAGACATGGTCATAAAGTTATTTCTTTTCATTACAGAATTGCAAAGGAAATCAATGTATATGCAGCAGCTCCGAATCTACCTGTACAAGACTTCCCCATGCTTCTCCTCTTGAACAAAAGTTTAAAATTTAAATATAATCCCTGACTATATTGCATACTAAACAAATAAAACAAATTCTTTTGAAGTACACAAAGAAACTAATTTGAAGTCTAACCAAAATAATTGATTGGTCCTTCCTTTTCTCCATTAAGGTAGAAATGACTTAACTTTCGTCATACAGCATTCTTCACTACAAGTACTTAATAAAAGGAAAGATTCAATTAGGATTTTTGCTTACCAGAATGACCTTCAGCAACGGATTCTGAGGTGAAAAGAAATCGTTTTTCTTTTTTTGAGGTATGACTTGACATGTTTTAGTATTTTTAGCGAGTCTGCAAGTGAGAACAACCCAAAGCAACTGGATTACGGAAAAAGCACGCAGAAAGTGAGGTGGAAAGGTTAACGTATTTATGCAGATAGCTGATGTAATGGCTTCTGCGTGTTTGTTCCTCAGAAGGTCAGTAGATTAAGACTGATATTTGTGGGTTTTACAACACACTGCCACAGAAACTCCTTTCATAAGCCTTTTGTGCTTGGTTAACCTTGCTCCTGCTAAACACTGCACAAGTGTTATCATTAAGTTGAGCATGAACACAACTAAACCAGAGGTGAGTACTTTTGCCTACTTCCCCAAGCCTCCGTTCTTACTCATATCTCTAAGTGCTAAAGTAAAATGCACTTCAAGACAGTAACAAAACTCATAGATTTTACCTGAATGTGGAAGGGCAAGTGACATTTTCTCCCAGGCATAATTTCCATAAATTGTACTTAGTTGCAGTAGTGAATTGTACAGAAATTTGTCCCTTTTTTATGTGAGAACAGATGTTTGTATCAGTAATTGCCCAGGTTGTAAGCTGTGCTCCTCTTCCCTAATACTATTTATGCCACTGGACAACTGAAAACAGCTATATCGCAACCAACAGCCTGTTCTGTAGAGCAACTGATAAAGACAGTGGGTTCACTATAAATTACCTGAATCCTCAAGCTGAAAACCAGGCCCTTGCTCATGAGTTATTAAACTTGTCCCTAGTTAGACTTTCTCTAAAGGACTCTTACAGACCCCTTTTCATCTCCTATTTGCCTTAGATGAAGAAAGACCACTAGCAAACTGTTGGATTCAAGATACCTACATGAAGTGAGTAAGCTCTGTCCCTTTGGATGCCCTATTTTATTTTAGCGTATCTCAGAACGCAATAGCACACTGGAGCACATTAGTGCAGCACGCCGCCACAAAGCCGTTTAGGAAATAACAACAGATGTGTATTGTCTTAAAAACCCTTGTTCTACACAGCAGTTTTATGCTGCTGCAATACATTATGTTGAGCTCAGCTTCTCTAAACCAGCAGTCATTTCTGAAAACGTTGCTCCATAATCTAAGCACGTTATGCAAGTAACAGAGAGGTTCTGGGATGCAGGTGGACAGCGGTAATCGAAAGTTTCACTACCTGACATTGCAAACAAACCGCATCATTCACCAGGCCACAATGAGCATCTCACAAAAATCACCGTAAGGCTGACTCCAAACATTCATTCTGCTAAGTCCTTACTGCTTTACTGCCACTGCAGTGTGCTTTTCACTTCAGGACACTTGTGAGGTATTACGTGGTAATAACAGTAGTAATGAAGACAAGGGACTCAGTTTTATTTTGAGATAAACAAGCCAAACCCAACGCTCTAGCAGAGCATGGGACGCTTCTCAACTATTTTACCTCACAGTAACCTTGTTTCCAGTGTATCTCCATATTTTATGTTAGGATATATGTATATCCCAATAGCGTACATTTGTTTTCTAGAGATAACTGCAGTGTTTTTAACAGTGAACACAAGGCCTAAGACAATGCTTTCACTTCAGAGACGGTAAAATAGCTATATGTAATTCCTTGAGTTAATCTCATTCAGGCAAAAGAAAATGTACAGCAAAATTGTATTTTAGCTGCAAGAATGACTGGAGAAGGTACTGCCTAGTTGTGGTAATTCAAGTAGTAGCCAATATGCTCTAGTGCGCCAGTCACCCAACTGAAAACCACCACTGCACTTGAGAGACAGTAAGTGCACAAAGTGATTCGGTTGGAGGCAAAAGGCCACACGCACCCATCTGGGTTTTCCTTTTTCTTTTTTTCTTTTTCAGTCCTAGCAGCAAAAGTTTTCAGTGCATAACACTAAAAAACACCCATTCCCAGACAGTAGAGAAAAGTTCTGATTGCTCAAGTGTGTGATGGAGAGCAATAAAGAGAAAGACTTTAAACCACAGTTAATAATTATCAGAAATGCTCTATGAAATCCATTAACTCATCTATTTCATTGCCTTTCTTCACCTGCAAAGGATTTATTATTATACAATACAAAATTAAAGTAGTTATGCAAAGATCTGCGGGCTTGGAAGGATTTCACTTCCATGCAATATTCTTTGAGCTCAAGTTAAATGTGCCACAAAGCACTTCACGCAAAGCATATAAAAATGCTCACATGAAGGATTTCAGTCTCCTCCCTTGTGAATTCATTTTATACTGCACTCTAAACTAATTGTGCTTTATCTCCTGCCTTATACACTGCCAGTTTGCATCCAACATACGCTGCTCAGCATGTTTTATAATGTAGAGTACACAAATACTTCAATCCCAACCATGACTGTTGATAAAAAACAATGTGTACAAAGACCGGTGAACTTTTTTAAGTGAAAACCAAAAAGCACAGTTACCAGACCAAGAGGGTTAGGGTTGCCTCTGTCTGTATTTCCTTAGCAGGTCAGAGATTATGTGAATGACTGCCCATGCTCCATGTATATTCTGGGTGCTTGGATAGGGAGGGGTATTTGTTTTTTAAAAGGTACCAGTCCAAACCAAGATACTTAACTGGTGAATTTGTTCCATGAATGTCAATTGCTTCTGTAAGAGTCATGTTTTCCCTTGCCTCCTTTACTAACATTTCTTGACCAAACATACAAAAACTTGTGAAAACAGATTCAGAAAGCTGCATTTGGAAAGCTGAAAGCTGAACTGAAAGACCTTTTAAAAATGGAATCACTTTAGCAGCTGAACTTCCATTATTGCTGTGCAGTTCAGTATCTCCCAAAAAAGTTACTCTTAGAGCCACAGAACTGTACCTGTTCCAACATGCCCATGCATGGTCTGCTAGTATCTGGCACATCGTTTCAGTATTTCACCCAAAGGCTTGCCCCCTTTTCTTCTACAGATTAATTTATTTTTTCCACAGTTCCGCTGCTTTCTTTCATCACCTATACAAAACTTTAGTTCACACTTATGAAAAAGGATCCAGTTCTGAGACCTCACAGTCAAAGTGGTTCTTCAAGTCTCAGTCACCTCCTTCTCTAATCTGATCACTTTAAAGCTGCATTTTCCAGCTCAGACCATTCAGGTCAGCCTGAAATGGAAATGCTGTTACTTCACCTATCTGTCTCAGGAAACTACTGCAGAATAAATTCTATTCCAATAGCTAATAAACTCAGGACCTTCTCTTTGGACTATATCTGAGACTCCACAAATCCTCTCAAGGTCTCAGCTCATTCTCAGCTAAGGCCCATCGCCAGCCTGTTCGAGTGCCTGACAAAAGCTTCCCCATATGCAAGTTATCAAGCTGCTTAGCTGCTGCCCTCTCCCCGAAACTTCTTCCAGGTAAGGTCTCCCATCTTGGCAGTTCTCTCCTATGGCCTCTTCTTGCTTCCAGTGCAAGAAATCTGGAGTGCATCCAGATTTCTACCTCTTTTTCACATTCCTCTTTCCAAGAAGACTGCCCCAATTCTCAGGCATATCAGTCTCCGGCTGATCACTTCTGGAATATAAGCAGGTCTTGAGAGCCATCCATTTTCTTGCAGGCCCTAACTGATTTACCGCCCTCTCTTGCTGTGCAGAGCCTGGGGCACAGTTGAGTGATTTCTACCAGTTCTTGCAACTTTTGACTTGACCATGCTGTATTATTTCTGATTCCCGTGGATCTTTATGAATTCCAGAGATTCCCACTGCTATTCTAGCATGTTTCCTGGACTGTTCCTTCCAAAAATGCTATTAGAAATTCATTCCAGTCTGTAGCACATGCTCAGCTGCACAATTCTGGTCTGGCCTCTTTTACTTCTAGCTTGAGTTTATAGAGCAATTGACGAAAATCAACTATGATTTACCAGAAGCAGCTCCTGCACTACAGGAGTGCGGTATTTAGACATTTTTTGGTTTAGAGCCTGTTAGCAACCTAATGCCAGTCAGGAAGCAGAGCCAGCCAGTTATGAATTAGGCTTTAGAGAGGCCATCAATCATATACTCGCCAATCCTATAACATTTTCACATCAGAGTGGACATTCAGCTTGTGTTGCCAGCTTCTTCTCTGACAGATGTTTTATTAAATCCATTAGAGATTGGGCTTTCTAGGAACTGGGAAAAAAAAAAGGAACACAGATGATGATGATGATGGAGATACTGCCAGATAAAAAGCTATCACAAATTTAGGTATCTTTCCCTCAAAGCCCCTGAAATCCTCTGAGTTACAAGAAAAGACTTTTAAAAATGCAAATATTTCTCTACAACAGAGTTCTAACCACTTCAGTCAGAGCACAGTTTGACTGGAAACTACAAACCTATGTATTCCTGTTACCAAAGGCCTCAGACAAGAAGTCTCAAAAGGGGGCAGGAGGGGGGGGGGAACGGGGGAACTGGAACTGTTATCAGGGGCCTCAGACAAGGATGCACCCAAGGACTGTGACTGGTACATCCCGAAGGAGTACAGATAAACCAGCAGAAACCAGGATAAGGAACGAGACAGTTTTCTCAAACAAAGAGATGAACCAAGTCAAAACTATATATGGAAAAGGAGCTCAGAGTTCATGGAAAGACACTAAGAGGCACCTCTTCACTAACTCCAGAGACCCCCAGGGACCACCAGAGACCCCCATAGAAGCCCCTGGAGACTCAGACCTCATGCATAATGACTATGTAAAATATGATAATTAGTTCCAGGAAATAGAATGAATATGTATAATCATTCCAGAAAATCTAATGCACATGTGTGTAACAGAGCAATATAAGCTTTGGCTAATGCAACATATAGCATGCACGTTGGGTAGAGCGATCCCCCATGCACCCGGCGCCGTAATAAAGAGAATGCCTGCTTCTTAATGCTACATTGGTGTTAGGGAGTTTTTCTCCCGATTTTGGTGACATTCCCACCATACTACTCTTACGGTAAGAACTACACTCTAAAAGCACCTGGAGTGTTTAATACCACTACAAGGTTTAAGAAAAACTGCTGGTTTGAGGACAGGAGATAACCGTGTTATCTTTCTGTGCTGGACTGTCTTTTGTCGGGGTTCGGATAAAAAACCTGAGCGTAAAACCGACAGTCACCACCCAGTTCACCGCTCCGGAGGGGCGCGTAACAACGGGAACAAACCCCACGCGGCGCCAAACGGTGAGACGAGATGGGTAGGCTGGCAGAGGCAAAGAAACAAAAAAAAGGGGGGGGATGTTAGTTTGGAATTTTAAAATATGAGGTGCAAACACCACTTTTTTGGAATTTATGGGCGCCGGGGGCTCCCTGAGGGGTGACCTCAGGTGCGGAGGCAGCGGCGGGGATGGGCTGTGAGGAGATGGCCGGCGCGGCATGGAGGCTCCCCCCGCCTCGCCACACGGCGGCGCGCCCCGCCCTGTCGCCACATGGCGGCCGCGCCCACCGCTCACCACATGGCGGCCGCGCCCCCCTCTCACCACATGGCGGCCGCGCCCCGCCCCCTTCACCACATGGCGGCCGCGCCCCCCTCTCACCACATGGCGGCCGCGCCCCGCCCACTCGCTACATGGCGGCAGCCCCGGCCCCGCCCGGCCCCGCCTCCTTCCCGCCCTGCCGCCGGCGCGGCGCAGCGCAGCGCAGCGTAGGGCCGGGCCCATGTCGGCTCCGCGGGCCGCGGCGCCGGGCCCCGGCCCCGGTCCCGGCGGAGGGACGGCGGCGGCGGGGCCGGGGCCGGCGCGGGGCCGCGGGCTGGAGCTGGACGTGTCGCCGGAGCCGGAGCTGGGCGGCAGCACGCAGACCTCGCACCGGCTGCTGGCCTACAGCGACGCGCTGCTCTCCATCATCGCCACCGTCATGGTGAGCGGCCTCCTCGCGCCGTTTACTTGCCCGTTGCCCCGGTGTTTCCCGCGCCCCTTCCGTGCGGTGTCGCCCTGGAGTAAGAGCCGCCGCCAGGCCTGTGCCCTGGGGCGTTTGTCAGCCGTCTCCGTAACGGACACCGTGATGGGCCCGGGGGGGGGGGGGCAGGCTCGTCCCCGCGCTGCAGGAAATAAAAGTTTGCGCTAGGGAACTGCGGGTGACTGGTTATGGCATGATCCATGAAGGCTTGCCTAAAGTTTGGGGGTTTGGGCTGGGGTTTTTTTTTTTAGATTTTAGTGAAGTTCCCAGTAAGACACATGTGGTGCTAATGGGGTTTTATTATTTCAGATTTTGCCTGTGGCTCACACAAAAATACATCCTGATCAGGTACTGTATGTTTTCTGTTTTGTTGTTTCTTCTGCCTTTGCAAGGATGTATAACACTCTAATCTTCCTGTTTCAGTTCAAGTTACGGCCTTTCCAAAAGACATACCATCAAATGACATAAAGCCAGTGGAGATTTCCCCCAGAGGGAGGAGTTACTGAACCTGAGGCAAAAAAAATTAAATACTGAAGTTCTGAGTAATCTACAAAAGTCATGATTTAAGGCCAGAATGAGCTGTACATCACAGGCCGTAGACTTTATTTAGTTACTGTTACATGAATATGAATTACCTGCCTGAGCAAAAAGTTTTTCAGAAAGCATCTGCTGTTTATAAGGCAGCATCAATTAGAGAATCCACATATAGAGTGCAAACTGAATGCTGATTTTTTTAAATCAGGCTAATTGTAAATGTAGTCATGATAAACAGGTGGAATGAGAGGAGCTGCAGAAAACACACTAATTTTGAAAGAAACAGGAGTGTTGGGCAACATGAATTAGCATTTGAGAAGGTTTACAGTGTTTTATGGTAATTCATTCTTCTGCTTTTAAAAACAGAGCAAGACTCAGTATTGAACATTTTGTCTCATTTAGTTTAGGAAGCTCAAGCGTGATTCATAACACAGCAAATATGCTGCCTGAGTCCGTGTAAACCAGTGTGGTGATACCTGCAAAACTGACGACGACTGAGCCCTTCCCTGCCTCAGTGTTAACAGTCATCACATGAAAACCTGTGTCATGCTTCTGCTTGGGAAGTCGGCGCTGAGAAAATGGAAAGCGCATTTTGTAGCCATCCCGCCTTTGAAATGCATTATTGCAGTGATGAGAGAGTGCATGAATGAGTCACATGGTGGATAGGGCATTGGGAAGCCGTTTTATGGATTAAAGGGATGTGTTGGCACCTTATCTGCCGTTAACTGCATGTTTCAGCGTGCTTACAGGTGCCTAATAAAGCAGTTCCTCTGCATGGATAGTGGGAAAGAGGTTGCTGGAAGAGAACTGTATTCTTGGTGGGTGCTTTCAAACAGTGTATCTTGTGATAGTATGTCGTTCCTGGCTTGCAGACATCGCTAATAACTTCAGAATGCAACATTTACCTTTCTCCTTCCTTTGTTTGTGTGTCACTTTATGTTTTGTTTCAGAAACTAGGTGAAAGTGTTCAGCAGCTCCTTCTAGCGAAAATTGCAGTCTACTTGATGACCTTCTTAATAGTCACAGTGGCATGGGCAGCTCATGTAAGGTAGGAACACTGTGAGTGTTTAATACCACTACAAAGTTAAAGAAAAACTGTTGTTTAAAAGGACAGCAGATAACCGTGTATCTGATATATTTCTGTATTGGATTATCTTTTGTTGGATAGTATTAGAAAGAAACACTACCCTAAGTAGTGACTAAATGTAGTCTTACACTACTGAAAGAGCAAGATAAAGAAAAACAAGCATTATAGCTTTTAAAACTGGAGTTACTCTTTGTTTAACTTCATATTCTAGGTGGAGTTAAACTTAATTTGTGCTAGAACAGCATGACTTCTTAAACTGTGTTCTGCACAAGTAGAAGGACTCAGACATCACAGTTGGTCCAAAGCTCATCTTTCTCAATCCTCAGCAGCACTTCTTACCAAATCAGTGTTGCAGATGCTGCATTTTATAGAACTCCAGACACTGCCACCTACCCATTTCTCAGTTAAAAAGAATTAACATACAGTCATCTTGGGGGGGGGCGGGGAAGGGTGGAGCGAGCAGTTCTGGTCTACTGCCATAGTATGCTGAGGGCTTTTATCCTTAAGAACAAGGAAAGTCGGTCCTGTCTCCATTCCCTTGAAAACCAGCTTTGATCATGTTCTAATGAAGTCACTAAAAATTACTGTGCTTTCTTTAGAGCTCATTTAGTTGGAGGCAGTTCTTGTTTGTCTTTTCCTAATAGCTTGGTTTCTCGGTAATACTCTCAAATATTTACAGTAATTAAATAGCACTCAGTTATAACCCAATGCAACTGTTTGTTTTTTCAAGCTGATAAAACTTATCTGTAGTGAATGTCTTCCAAGTCTAGCAGATCAGCTGAAATGTTGCAGTTGGTCTTTCTTTGATATACTTGTTTTTGGGTAATATGACAGACATCTAAACACTCATAAATCATTGTATATTAGAAAGTGATGAATGAATAGTGTGGTTTTAAAGGAAGCTTGACCTAAATAAGTGTTAGGTCAAATTATCATACTACTGAGATCTTCTAGATTAGGCTAAGAATCAAGTTAGCTCTGCAGCTTACTCTCTACAGCATTGGAATTAGGACAGTTTTTTATTTGAATCTTGAAATTTATAAATTTTGCTATATTTTTTCTTCCCCTGAAGTAAGTGGATTGACCGCACTCTAATAGAGATGTGCAACTTGTAATTCAATACCTGCAATTGTTATTTCACATTACTGCTTTAATCACCATTCCTGTTCTTTGTCTGCATAAGTAAATGCTCAAGCATAGTTTTTAAATGTGAACATTTCCCCGCACCAAGAACTTCGTTAACAGATTATGAGGCAGTTTGCAGAAAAAGCTTATTTTCTATTTGCAATAATAACTGTGCTGTATCTTCACAAGAAATAATTTGAAGCCTTGATATACTGAAAAGATTCGGGTTCTGAAAGCATTAGCTTGCCTCTGTTCTTCCAAGTCAAATATGGAGAAAATCAGAATTAGCTCTTCACAAGGGGGTATGAGACAGAAAAATTAGAAATTCTGGATGCACCCTGAACATCTGCATCTGTTCTGGAAAATCTGTGCAATGCTATTGCAGAGCTCAGCTCCACACACGACATAGCTTAGTCTGAGATCAGTAGTTGGTTGACAACTGATAATAGTTGTCCTGTAGATCCTGAGCCTTATGCAGTTCACTAGCAGTTTCCTGGTGATCCTGTGCCAGGTGATGGAGGAGCTGTTCTGGAGCAAAACTGTGGGAGAAAGCAACCAAGTAGCCTACTCTGTGACTTGGATGCATTTCATTCTATAAATGAAGGGGCAAGTCCTAAGAAAAGTTGTCATTCAGTTCCTGTCTGTGAATCACTCTCAAAGCTCCCATTTTCCAAGGCGTAATGTCCGTTTGTAGCTCTCAGCCTTGTTAGGATTTTGGTATGTGACTCAATGGGTCAGGGCTGACATCTGGGTCACTTTTTCACAGGTGGATTGACTCTTCAACAGCAGTGAAATTGACTGCTCAGCAGAGAATGCAATTTCAGGTGCAGATGAAGGATAGAGGAGAGAAGGAAAAAAAGAAAAAAGCCAATTTGATAAATATTATTCTAATAGTCCTTCTAATAGAAATGAGGTTTTTAATAACTCCTCTGTGGCTGAACTTGACTGTTCACACCTAGCTTTTCAAATTTTTTTAAACTAATGAATGACTTGTGTGTTTGAATTAATGTGCACAACTTGGACTGCTTGTATAAATCATGGAGCAAATGAAATCAGGTTCCCCTCCATCCCCCTATATCATCAATGTAAAATTTGTAGACAGCATTATAATGCATATTTTGGGGAGCTGGCTTGTTCATGGTGTCTTGCCTTGCCTTGGCAGGTTGTTTCAGGTGATAGAGCTGATAGACGATGTCCTCGCTCTTCTAAATCTGGTGAGTCTTGTTAAAATACTTGATGTTTGACTAGCTAGTAAAGGTAACTTTTTTGCATGTTTGCATCTAGATGTCAGAGAGCTTCTAATTCAGATAGCGTAACTCTGCCAAATTTTCAAGCCAGGAAGATATGGAGTTTGAATTCCTCCTTGCCAAAGTGGCAGACTGATAACTAACTTGCTTCTAGCGTGCACGTGTTTAATCATAAGCCAAAAGAAGTTCTGCACCAGATTAGCCTGAAGTTCCTTTGAGTGAACTGAGGAGTCTTCTGTGGAGAAAACTCTTGACTCTAATGATCTGTATGGCATCTGTCCTCCAGGCTTAAGAAAATGAAATGCTGTGTCTTTTGAGGCAAAAGTTGTAATGGTGGATCTGAATTACGGCTATGGTCTCAGCTATCTTTCTGCTTAAATTCCTCAGAAATTCTTTCTCTAGTATGTTTGGAATATAAGACTATATAATGTTTCCAAAGCTGCCTACCACTGAGACACAAATAGTGTCTTTGGATCACTTTTTTTTTAAGCTTTACTCTGTCCTAAATGTTCTTTATTAAAAAAAAAAACAACTTCATTTATTTCAGAGCATGTTTTCTTTAATGAGCTACACTGTAATATTTTGGTTACAGACAGTTGTAATGGAATGCTACAGTGGTGAACATATTCCTGTTTTCATGTAGAGCTTTTTTCTTACTGTATTGTTTAAAATTCTGCTCCCTGACAGTGTGTGTACATACAGTTCATTTAATTTTTGTTAATAAAACTACTGGGTGTAAATTCTATGAGATAATGCTGCAAGAAATTATATGAGAGGAATTGCTTAAGGCATGTAGTTCTTTTCTAATGTAGCTTTCAAAGTAAAACATTTTTGTATGCTTGAGTTTTTTTAATTTGGCCTTTTTTATATGAAATATTTGAACTCAGAAATTAATGCTTTTCACAGGTGAATATCAGAAGCATTTGCTTAGGAGGAAAAATAGAAAGGTGTGGTACTCTTGGCATTGCTATTTTAGAAGAAGACTGTTAAGAAACATAAGCAAAACATTTTTTTGGTGTTACTGGTAACAAAACTTCAACAATTTCTAAAATCAGCCTATATAGTTTGGATAAATCTAGAAGGTGAGTACTGGAGCTCTAAAAAACAAAAATGGCAACTCAGGACTAGCCATTTGTTGCAGAGGTAGCTCAGCTACTTCAGTAATGTCTTTTCTTGAGGCAGCACAAGTATCAAAACTGTGTTGCATTTTCTAGACAAATCTTAAATGACTGGATTGCCGGGTTGTATTTTAGTTAGTGTTTCAGATTTCTTTTTTTTTTTTTTTAGGCTTGTATGATGATCATAACTTTCTTGCCGTACACAGTAAGTCCTTTTCTAATATTTTGACTTATGTTTAAATTACAGGATTTTTCTTTATTTATTTAGAATGACTTTACCCAAAGTATTCAGGAACTCAGGAGACCATTATTGTAGTGTAGGCCCTGAATCCACTGTAACAGTTAAGCTATAATTTTTTTAAATGCATGAGAACATGGTGTAATCTTGAAATGATGCATGCTATAGATCTGGCAGAAAATGGATATTCTAGAAAGAAGGTGGCAGTCATGGAAGGACATAGCTTCTTAGACATCTTTCAAAAATTCCAACTTGACTGATTAGAATTTTGCATTTTGTAAGGGAAATAAAACTGTAACACACTCCTCCTTAGATAGCACAATATTTTGTCTGCCTAAACGGAGTTCTTGATACCACCTTTGACTTATTCAGCAATGTTGCTTCTGACACAGCCAATCTCAGTTGTTAAATCTGCAAATTTTGATGTCACATAGCCTTTAGACCTAGGAGGAATATCTACAGCTGAACACTGCATTAGCAGAACAGAGCTGTTGCTTAAAATGCTGGTTGACTTTCATTATAGGAATAGAAAAAATTGTATGAAGGAAACCTGTTTCACTGTGGATTTTGTATATACATATAACATTATAAAAACTATATATTTTATATATATTCATCAGTATTTGTGTGTGTGTATATGTATATATATGTATACATGTATTTGTGTCTGTGTGTGTATATATATATTTATCAATCCACAGAAAGTAAGGCTGTGGTCACAAAAAGGGTCTTTATTAGCAAGAGCACACACTTTTCACTTTGCCTTCAAGCAGAAATCAGTTTAGAAAGTTGTCAGTGTTACCCTGGCAAGTCTCCAGGTATTTTTTTTTTTCCCTAATGAAGTTGTAAAAGTTAGCATAAAAGGAAGTCATGGAGGTAGAGAACTTGAATTCAAAAAAGGTCTCCCCGTATCAACAATATTCACAGTTACGAACATCTTGTCCCCTGAAAATGCTACCAAAACTACGTTTCAGCTACATGCCAGCTGGTAGTTATAATGAAGACATAGCATCAGGAAGGTTGTGCTTTGGGCCCATCTCTCTTGTTCAGAAGCTTTTGCAGTATCAATGGGGGAGCATAGCTCTCTCTGCAGATGCCTTCAGTTGGGTTGCTGGCATGTGTTTGTGGCTAGAAACTGCATTTAGTGGAATGTTGTTGAAAAGCAAAGTATAACTTAGGTTTTTGTGTTTCAGTATTGAATGAAAAATACTTCATTTCTCTACTGTTATTCCTATATTGCTTCTTAATTAAATGTTTAATCTGGCTGCATTTTTCCTTCTAGTTTTCTTTAATGGCCTCCTTTCCAGATGTACCTTTTGGCATTTTCCTGTTTAGTGTCTGCGCTGTTGTCATTGGCCTTATCCAGGTATTGGAGCTATGCATTTACATTTTCCCTTTTCAAGACTAGATTTTCTTGGGTAGAACTAAAATTAGGTTTATTAACTATGGATATAAAATGCTAGGTGTCATTTTTGTTTGTATGGCATTGTTTTTCAAAGCTATGCCTGCTCCTTCCACACTTGTAGCTCCTTCCACACTTGTTAAAGATGCACTGGGGAAGTAGCAGCTGGTGTACTGCATTGATCTTTGCTGCTGTGGTTCTTGCTGAGTTGCCCAGTGCGGGCTGAGTGAGTCAATGAACATGGGCGTTCTGCTTTAGTTTTAAGTACTTACCAGATGGCATGGTTTTTCCCCTTGGGGCAGTGCCTTGTTCTTTTCTGTTTCTTACTGTGGAGGTCTTTCTCGCTCTTCATTGTAAGATCCAGGGTCATGACAAGCTCTACAGGGCAAATTAAGGTCCTTGTATGTAACATAGTGTGAAATCCCAGAGTTTCTAAGACCAGCCCCCCATGTGAAAGGGAAGAGTAAGTTTCAATATGTTGAAATTTAGTGTTTCAAAATTTCATGGCATTATAGTTGAAATACTGTGTATACTAGTATGTAACAATTTCAGTAACGCTCTTCTCTTTGCAGGCAGTGATAGTAGCCTACGGATTCTATCACCCACACTTACTAAATCAACAGATACAAGTATCTGAAAACCAGAACTTCTATAAACGTCATATCTTAAAGATTATTTTAAGAGGACCAATTTTATGCTTTTTAGCAGCCATTTTTTCTTTTTTCTTTATCCCTTTGGTAAGTTTTTTGAATAGCTCTCCTTTTAAAATGATTAATTAACCTAAAAATTGGACACACCAGTTTGTATTAGTTGTATTTAGGACTAAGCATTAAAAAATTATTCCTAAGCTAAATGTGCAGAACTTCTGTGTTGCCAGTTCTGTGGTGATGTGATCATGGCCGCTATTCTGTGATGAAGTCATTTATTTCACAGAGAGCCATCTATAATTTGATCTATGAGTTTGGGTA
Source organism: Apteryx mantelli (assembly GCF_036417845.1). Taxonomy (NCBI): domain Eukaryota; kingdom Metazoa; phylum Chordata; class Aves; order Apterygiformes; family Apterygidae; genus Apteryx; species Apteryx mantelli. Next base: position 11,339,365 of record NC_090020.1, read on the forward strand.
GGTTGTGAAATGTCTGGTATCAGAAGTATTTGCTTCATTTGCTCTGCATGGATTTTTTTTTAATGCTTCTCTTATTTACAATTTAAAAGATTTGCTTTTGAAGAGTAACTCAGCAGCTTGCTCATAAGAAGTAGGTGGGATAATGTGGAAAATTACAGGAGTTAAACACCACGTTGCCTAAAAAATAAAGACAAGTGAATATAATTGATGCAGTAAGTCAGGGTTTTGCAGCAAATAAATAAATAGATCAGATATCCAACTTGCATCCAAAACAAATGTTTTTGGCTAAATTCTGCTCTTACACAGTGACTTCCTCACCCTGCTTTGTTAAATGGTAATAAGTTGCTCCTGCTGAGTTGTTAATAGCTTTCATGTTCTTCAGAACCACCACTTGGAACTGAAAGCTAGTTTGTAGATGTATCCTGAGCTTCCCTGCCTCCATCTTATTCTTTAGGAATAGATGTATCTAAGAAACATTCCATGGGAATTGTCAGTGTCTAAATAATTCCCAAATTTGGGAAGAATTGGGTTGATACTGATCGAGTGACACAGAATGATGAAGTCCAAGTGGGAGAATGCCTAATTTTAATTGAAAACACGTTTTGTTTTCTTCCTCTGTGACTTGCATCCTTACTTCCTTCTACTCCCTCACCTTGTTCCCCAGTGTAATTTCTTCTATATCAGTAACAGTCAAATTACTCTCCAGGTTGCTCTTGTGTGAATAGCTTATGATCTGCTGCACTCTGTCTTTGGGACAGAAGTAGTATGCAGACCATGCAGCATGTGTTAGTTCTATCCTAAGGACAGCTGGCACAAAGGGACATAGAAGCAGTTACGTACCTTAAAAACAGCTCAGGAAACAGACACTATTAAAATGTTCTCTTGTCTGGTAAACCTGTTGAGATGTTCTCAAATTTCAGAGAGGTGGGATTTTTTTGTAGTAACAGTGCTTCACAGAGATGCTCAACATAACTTTAATGAAGTCAGCTGCTATAAAGGAACCAGAAGAGATTTGTGCAGTTTTATGAAGTTTATATAGAATAGTGGTCAAAAGCAGCAGGGCACTCTGTCCTTGGCAGTGTCCTTCACAGGTGTTTCTCTGGCCCTAGCTTAAGAAACCCTTGAACCCTCTTCCTTCCCACTCCTGTCCATCTGTCACCTTATTCCAATTCATCTTTTTTGTGCAGCATGCTGAAATTACAGAAGTGATTCAACCAAAGAAAGTGATTTTTTTTGCAGTTTTTTTCAGCTGTGGCCATTCCCATTACTACATGGTTATCCAGACAGCTTTGCCAGCACAATGCAGGGCTGCCTGGACAGTTCATTTGATAAACAGGATATTTCCAGCTGAATGGCAAGTGACAAATAACATTAGAAACATGGGATAGTTCCCCAGCTTCCAAAGAAATGATTGCTACATTCTTGTTAACAGAATTATCTCCCTTTCTGTTTTAGCTTGCCTCATTGCTGATTCTAAACCAAGTATTGAGGTTCTAAACTAGTTATTAGATTACACCCATAATATTCAGAAGGCAGATTAGCTCTTTCCTTCAGTTATGGTGCCCAGGTGTGTTTTTATAGAGGTGCGTGTGCATTCAGTTGTTGCCCATTCAATCGCTGTCCAAAAAACCCCATATGTTTCAGATGAACCTCTTCCGTGTCATAGAGTCAAGATTTGTTTTTCTTTCATGTGATTATACCTAAAGATTGAGAGTAATCACTTAATATTAAACTTGGAAGCAAATTTATGTTTCAGTAACTAAACTAAAACTGTCTTGATTCCTCTCCATAGTCTTATGTACTGCTTGGGCTCGTTATCGTTTTTCCACACCTCACTCGATTCATTACGTGGTGTAAAACCAAGATTGTTGGTGAGTAACAATATTCATAAGGAGTGCATTCAGATGCATTGTATGTTGTCAACTTGTTATCCAAAGAACACAGTATTAAGTAAATTCTTTCTACTTCCATTTTCATTGTTGGTATTCAGAATATACTGATCTGGGGTTCTATTGCTGTGCTTTCCAGACTGTTTTCCCTCCGCCCTCCCTCTTTTCCTTCATTTGATACTTGATCTTTGTTGTTGGGTTTTTTTCCCCATGTTTTCCTTAATTTGCTACTTGATCTGTGTAAGGCACATGTCACAAGATAGTTTCTGAAAGCAGAACCTCTCTGTTTTTTCCTGAATATACATGCGCGTGCGCGCGTGCACACACACACACACACACACACACACACATATGATGGCTGCAAACTACCTGTTCTTCTTCCCCATTAAAAAGGTTACATAAGCATTGAAGAATACAGGAAGCTCTCTGCCTGACTCACTTTCTTCCCAGCAATACTGTATGTTCCCACATTCTCAAGCTAATAATCAACAGCATATCTGAGAGTCTGTAACAACGAGTAGTAGTAGTAGTAGTATAAGCCAAGCACTTCTAGGGTAGTCTGCTGTTTAGTGTGTTACCTCCGATTAATGTAATTACTGTGGTCTAAAGATATTACTGCGCACATGCTTTAAGTCAGTCTAAATCTGCTCCTTGCTGTATTGTCTTTCCACCTCCCTTGTATCTGCCCTAACAATTGCACAACCACATCAACAGCTCATTAACTCTACCAGAAAAGAGGCTGCTAGTGCTAAAATAAAGGAGAAAGTGGTATCATGAAGGACTGCCCCCCTTTGGCAGCAACATAAATTGACCACAAAACCATACCCAAGAGATCATGTCCTTGGAATTAACACCACATAAGTGAAACAGCAGCAAAACACTTTTGTGTTTGTGGCTGCTGCTCCTGTTTAGCCTAGTGTAACTCCATCTGTGTTTACTGCTGGTGGGAACACACTTTTGGCTCTGCCATGGGGCAGTAACATCTGACAGGGAGGCAGAAATGCTTTGAAACAGCTGAAACCAGAGTCTCAAAGCCAGAGAATAAACACATACCAGTATTGCCTGTGCCTACTGCAACAGGTCACTGCTGTGTACGTCTCACCCTGTCAGATGGCTAACACTTTGTGCTGCAGAGAAAAAGAAAATGTCTTCCTGGTCCTGTCTGCCTGGAGCAGAGATCTTTGCTGTTTGTTTTTTGTTCTGTAAGTTAGCGCACTAATAACTGAGATGTGATTACACTTGCTTTTTCTTTCAATTCTTCTCTTTACTTGCTCAAGAACCTGTAAAGCTTTTCCTTCACCTTGTCTATATTCCCCGAGTGGTGCAGCATGGCTAGCAGGGCAGTCCAAAGCCCAGCCTTCAGGGATGAGTTTGACATCTCCCTTTAAAAGCTCTGGAGCCCCATCTTCTGACCAAAGACTGGATTTATTTTAAAGCAGGTGGTTTGATTCCCTCAGTGCTGCCCAGCTCCAGTGAGTTCTTTTCCCCCCATGCAGTTCTCCACACTGAGTAGAGGAGCCAAGCTATTAGATGCTGTGCAGCACCTCAGGAAGCCCTGTTTTGTTTAGCTTAAATATTTTGCTTAATTACAGCTTCAGGTCATTATTGACTCGGTAGAAACAGTCTGCCATGTACTTTAAAGGACAGGGTTTTTGTTCCTGAAGAGCTTGTTGTCCCAGGAAGCAACATGAACCTCAGGGAGAGTCACAGTTGCAGAAGAAGGTGTATGGCTGACCTGTTTGGATGAATGGCACTCTTACTTCTACAGAAAGATTTGGGCGGGTGGGGAGAAAGAGAAGGGGTGATCACAGCTTTTTTTTTTTTGTACCTTGTTTTATACTTCCTGATTTTTGTCTTTTATTAGTAAATATTTGGATTTGTCTTCCAGGTCAGAGAGATGAAGAAGAACACAGTAGCTTAGAGACTTTCACATTTTACCTCAGTGAGCCTCTGAGTAAGGAACGAGTAGAGGCATTCAGTGATGGAGTCTATGCTATTGTAGCAACCCTGCTTATTTTGGATATATGGTAAGGCTTTGTACTGGCTCTTGCACTTTGTGTTGCTAAATACAGGCCTACCTCGGAGATATTGTGGGTTCAGTTCCAGACCACCACAATAAAGCAAATATCGCAATAAAGCCAGTCACACAATTTTTTTGGTTTCCCAGTGCATATAAACGTTATGTTTACACTATACTGTAGTCTATTAAGTGTGCAGTAGCATTATGCCTAAAAAAACAATGTACATAATTAAAAAATACTTTATTGCTAAAAAATGCTAACCATCATCTGAGCCTTCAGCGAATCATAATCTTTTTGCTGATGGAAGATCTTACCTTGATGTTGATGGCTGCTGACTGATCAGGGTGGTGGTTGCTGAAGGTTGGGGTGGCTGTGGCAATTTCTTAAAATAAGACAGCAGTGAAGTTTGCTGCATCAATTGACTCTTCCTTTCATGAAGGATTTCTCTGCAGCATGCGATGCTGTTTGATAGCATTTTACCCACAAGAGAACTTCTTTCAAAATTGGAGTCGATCCTGTCAAACCCTGCTGCTGCTTTATCAACTAAGTTTATGTATATTCTAAATTTTTTGTTGTCATTTCAACAATGTTCACAGCATCTTCACCAGGCGTAGATTCCATCTGAAGAAACCACTTTCTTTGCTCATCCATAAGAAGCAACTCCTCATCCTTTAAAGTTTTATCATGAGATTGCAGCAATTCAGTCACATTTTCAGGCTCCACTTCTAATTCTAGTTCTCTTGCTGTTTCCACCACATCTGCAGTTACTTCTTCCACTGAAGTCCTGAACCCCTCAAAGTCATCCATGAGGGCTGGAATCAGCTTCTTCCAAACTCCTGTTAATGTTGATATTTTGACCTCCTCCCATGAATCATGTATGTTCTTAATGGCATCTAGACTGGTCAATCTTTTCCAGAAGGTTTTCAGTTACTTTGCCCAGATCCATCAGAGAAATCACTACCTATGGCAGCTGTAGCCTTATGAAATGTCTGTCTTAAATAAAAAGACTTGAAAGTCGAAATTACTCCTTGATCCATGGGCTGCAGAATGGAAGTTGTGTTAGCAGGCATGGAAACAACATTAATCTCATTGTACATCTCCATCAGAGCTCTTGGGTGACCAGCTGCATTGTCAGTGCACAATAATATTTGGAAAGGAATCTTTTTTTCTAAGCAGTAGGTCTCAACAGTTTGCTTAAAATAAACCATGTAAACCATGTTGTAAACAGATGTGCTGTCATCCAGGCTTTGTTGTCCCATTTACAGAGCACAGGCAGAGTAGACTGAGCATAATTCTCCAGAGCCCTAGGATTTTCGGGATGGTAAATGAGCATTGGTTTCAACTTAAAGTCACCAGCTGTATTAGGCCCTAACAAGAGAGTCAGCCTGTGCTTTGAAGCTTTGAAGCCTTGAAGCCAGGGACTGACTTCTCTCTAGCTAGGAAAATCCTAAATGGCATCTTCTTCCAATAGAAGGCTTTCATCTACATTGAAAATCTGTTGTTTCGTGTAGCCACCTTCATCAATTCTCTTAGCTAGATCTTCTGGATAACTTGCTGCAGCTTCTACATCAGCACTTGCTGCTTCACCTTGCATTTTTATGTTATGGAGACGGCTTCTTTCCTTAAACCTCAGGAACCAACCTCTGCTAGCTTCAGACTTTTCTTCTGCAGCTTCCTCCCCTCTCTCAGCCTTCACAGAGTTGAAGAGAGTTAGGGCCTTGCTCTGGATTCGGCTTTGGCTTAAGGGACTATTGTGGCTGGTTTGATCTTCTATCCAGACCACTCAGACTTTCCCCATATCAGCAAGAAGGCTGTTTTGCTTTCTGATCATTTGTGTGTTCACTGGAGCAGCACTTTGAATTTCCTTCAAGACCATTTCCTTTGCATTCACAACCTAGCTAACTGGTGCAAGAGGCCCAGCTTTGGGCCTCTCTCAGCTTTCGACATGCCTTCCTCGCTAAGCTTCATCATTTCTAGCTTTGGATTTCAAGTGAGAGATGTGCGACTCTTCCTTTCCCTTGAACACTTAGAGGCCAGTGCAGGGTTATTAACTGCCCTAATTTCAATATTGTTGTGCCTCAGGGAATAGGGAGGCCCGAGGAGAGGGAGAGAGACGGGGGATAGCCGGTCGGTGGAGCAGTCACAACACCCCCAACATTTATCGATTAAGTTCCCCACCTCATATGGGCACAGTTCATGGTGCCCCAAAACAATTCCAATAATAACATCAAAGATCACCGATCACAGACCACCATAACAGATATAATAATAAAGAAAAAGCTTGAAATATTGTGAGAATTACCAAAATGTGACACAGAGACACAAAATGAGCACATGCTGTTGGAAAAATGGCACTGATAGACTTGTTCGACTCAGGGTTGCCACAAACCTTCAATTTGTAAAAAATGCGATATCTGTGAAGCGCAATAAAACGAGGTATGCCTGTATAATGTTAAGTTGTGTCTATATGTAATTTTTGAGAAATAAAAATAAGCATTGTCTTTGACTTTTAAAGTCTGCAGTGGTTACCATAGGTACAATTATCTAAAGCATACAGAGCATGAAGGAGAGAGTCTTCTAACATGCACATTTCAGCAGTAGCGATCAGTCTACTTAGTGTATGTTGGGGTGGGAGGATGTACTTGGAAGTCTTGAAGAAAAAAGCTTGCTTTATATTTCCAAATGAAAGGCACATATCAATAAAAGATGTTTAGTCCTACGGGCAGCTCTATTATATTAACCAAAAAGAAAAACTACTTTTAGATTTCCTTTCAGATCCAATTTATATGCAGGACTTTTATTTGAAATACTTCTTTTAACTTACATATTAGAGAAGTACAAATAAAGTGGATGCCTGTTCATTCGTACTTGTTCAGATTAAAACAGCATAGTTCAGTGTTGTTCCAGGTCTGTTTTTTTTTTATCATTAACATGAAAAGTAAAGTAAGTTTTCTCTCCACAGTGAAGACAATGTTCCTGATCCCAGAGAAGTTAAGGAAAAGTTCCATGGCAGCCTCCTTGAAGCTTTAAGTGAATATGGACCGAACTACCTTGCCTACTTTGGCTCTTTTGTAACAATTGGTCTTCTCTGGTTTGTCCACCACTCACTTTTCCTTTATGTAACAAAGGCTACACGATTAATGGGACTGCTTAACATACTTTCATTGGCTTTCATTGGAGGGCTTCCACTGGCTTATCAGCTAACCAGTGAATTTGCAGAGAAGTCTCACAATGAAATAGAAGCCATTCAGGTCAGCTGTGTTATCACTTTCTTTGCCAGCATATTTCAGTTTGCAATATGGACTACAGCCCTCCTCCATGAAAGGGAAACTTTGCATCCTTTTGCTAGATATGGTGGCAAGGAGCATGCCTTCATGTTTGCCAAGCTTGCTCTCTACCCTTGTGTGAGCCTTGGAGCCTTCTTTCTAACATGCTTGTTAAGTGAATTTAGCACAGCAATTTTCCATCTTATGCAGATTGTAATCCCATTTGCTTTTCTTGCCTTGCGCATTTTTGTTAGGATTTCCTTAACTATCATAAAGTCTGTGATGTCTCTCTCCAGACGGAAGGTTGTGTTGCTAGAAGAGGAGGAGGCATGTTTGTCTCCTAGTGAAACACTGTCCTAAATTTCCATGCGTTGCACATGAAAATGTAACATTACTTTAGTTCTAACTCACATTGAATTAATGTATGGATTATATTGATCTAAACTAAAGCTTGTGTTGATCATAACGAGCATATTTCAGTATGGTAGTGCTTAAGACCCCTTCTCCAAAACATGTAATTGAAAAAAGCTGGATAAGTAGGAAAGAGGAAGAAAAGCATGTTCTCCTTTGTTTAAAATTACCTCTTTGGAAGAAATGCTGTTTGAAGTGTAACTGCAGTGATGATCACTTCAGAAGCACACAAACAGATGCTCAACAAGATGCCCTTTTTCTGACACATGGAAGTCATTGTGGCAGCCAAACACAGGTATAGTTAGAAGATGAGTATGCTGCTATATGAAGAGCAAGCGAGGCCTGAAGACATGAAGGATACCTCTGAATTTCTGGATGGTGAATCAGTAGAACATTTATGCATACAGATTGTTGGGTTTTTGTTTGTTGGGTTTTTTTTATGGTTATACTGCCTCTTCTGCAAAACCACAGAGTTGTGATAGCATTTCAAAAGCTACTTGCTTTTGAATGGCTCTGAGCATGAGTTTAGGTGGGAGTTGCAATTGTGACTGATATGCAGTCTTCCAGGCTGCCTTAACACAAATTCTTCTTCAGTTGTACTTGACTTTTTTTAAAAAGGATGTTTTCAACAAATGAGGATTCATGTGGCTACCTATCCAAGGTCTGCACCTTGTAATGTCCCAGGGAAGAAACTTGAAGAACTGTGGGACCACCAGTAAATTTGTTTTTGGCTGTGAAACAAGCTGCCCTTTTGAAAAGAAAGATTTGGATTTCTCAGGGTTTTTGTGTCTATTCTCATGCCCGTTGAAAGGAACCTCCTTGAAAAAAGTCTGTCAGCTTGAAGACATGATTTAGGAGTCATAGAGGTTATGAGACTTTCCTGCCACCTCTGAAAATTCCCCCTCAGGCCAAGGAGTTGAGTCTGTCCCTATGTAGAGGCTAGCTGAGGAGTTAATACAATGAACTCCTACAGATTTTTGAGTTTCAGTAAGAGGGTCAAAGGAACTAACCCAGTAGGAGTTCTAGTCCCTGGAATATTGGGTTCTTCAGGCCTGTATGCAGCTGCTCCAACTTTTCCTTGCATAGAGCAGTATAGAGGGAGTATGCAAAGTCATGTGGGCTCTGGTTCCCTGGAATGTTATACATTTCTTTTGGGCAGAGCCATGAATTTGTATCTTGAACTTAGTGCCTGATAACTTTTCTGCCATGTTCAAAGGTATTTGAGGGATTTTGGTTTTCCTCTTAAAAATACTGTAGCAAAGAATGGCTGGAGTAACTGTTAGTGAAAACAAAAAATCAAGGTTAGTTTCAGCCTAGATCAGTCTGAAAGCACTTTTGGTTTGAAGCACCTTGGTATGAACACGTAATGTTTAGTGTTAGGTACTTCATGTAAGAGATTGTCTTCAGATATTCTAGGGATTTTATACCTGGTTGATGCTGAAGGGCTTGCAGTGAGGTTGTGCACTGTGTTGTGTATTGCTGGGTTCTTGTGATATTTAATAAAAGCACTTTTGGTTCTATGTGGTTTTGTTTCTAATGTGAATAAGCAGTGAATATGTGTATTTGTAATAAACTAAAATGAGTACAAAAAAAAAAATCAAAGCCTCTAGCTCTTAAATTTGATCTATGTAGCAGAAACAAAGCCTGATGTTTACAATTAAAATAATGCTGGAAATCTCTTTACTTTCTTCCATGAAAAAATAAATACTGTTCCATCTCAGGAATAGAATTAAATTAATTAAACTGAGCATATAATAGTGATTTGCTTCTAGACATGAAGGTGTACTTCTTAGATGGTTTGGTCATTCTTGATCTCCATTCTCATTCTAGTACCTTTTGGCATAATAATTAAGTAAATTAAAGCCAAGTGCTCACCAAGTGTGAGTGAGCAAGCTGTTGGAAGTTTGGCAGTTTGAGGCTCAGGTTTGACTTGGTGTGGGGAAAAAAAAAAAAAAAAAGATTTGTGATAAGTAGTGCTTTCATACCCAGATCATCAAAGAAACATTGAAACATCTTCATTTTATGAGAATGTGAAACATGATCCAGAATATTTACTTAGTTGCCTACAACATAACAAAAACATGTTATTAAGATTCAAAAAACACACAGACTTATACTTACTAGTCTTTGTTCATGTGTTCTTTGCCCTCAAGATCAAAAATTTTAAATGCAGTTAATAAAGTTTCTTTGGGATCAGTACCTGAAGAAAGCAATATGTCAGCATGGCTCAGTTGATAGCATATCTATTTGGGCTAGAAGCCTGCTGGTTCGAGTCTTTAAGAACATGGTCATGCAAACAGCTAAGGTGTTTTATTCCATTGCTCACACTTCTGTCTCTGCACTACAGCATAGGAGGACAAAAACATTAATGGTTCCAAATGTCATTTCCTTAGATTACAAGATGCTTTTAAGATGAAGTAAAAATATTGAGTCCTTAGCTTTTAAAAACAGGCTGGAGGATGGGGACTTGTAGCTTCCTAGTCTTATCTTCTGTGATAGATGAACACTATTTTGCAGTATGATGGCTTCTCACTGCTGAAGGAAATGTGATCAAATACTGAAACACGGTGCTGGATGGTCAAAGTATTTTATAAGGCATGGATAAATATGCTAGTCATGAATTAGGTTTGGGTGAAAGTTCATTCATGTCATGCTACTATAAAAATGTATTATTAATGTAAAATGCTTAATAAAACTGGAAGAAGACAGTTTCCAGAAGACAGCAGACCAAATTTGTCAATATTACTCATGAATAAGAGCCTGCATCCCAAATTTAGGATCCTTAAGACAATTTCTTTCTGTGTTTAAAAGACTAATGTTTCTGATATGAAAGCTACAGCCCACTTGTGCAATACCAAGAAAACCCTCTTTACTGAAAAGCCTGTGTAAGTAGAAAAAAAAACCAAAACAGTTATAATATTTTGGAAGGAGGGAGTATGGCACTCTTAATTTTAGCGGTAAAACTCTCCCAAACTCCTAAAAGTGGCTTTTCCCTTTTTTTAAATACTGTACATGTTTACTTGCACATACTGGCTTTTTTAGCGTTAGAATTGGCTCAATTCCAGATTCCCAGAGGCTGTGTTACAATTTGCCTGGATACCTGCAATTCGATAGGTGTTATTTATATTGTCAAGGTCTTTGTGTGAAGCACACAGGCAATTAAATTAACTATCAATGTTTCAAAATAAAAAATGGCAACAGTGCTGTTCTTTAAGTGCATCCCTCTAGCTGCCAAAATTTTACATCACTTTTCAAGTAAGCAGGAAAAAACTTAGCATACTACTATTATGGCACCAGATAAAATCAAGGTTTTTATACTAAGGTCCCAAGTGAGCTCTTCACAGTAGCCATCAACATCAAATTCAGTTTAGTAATTCCCAAGAAGTAAGGATTTACTATGCCAAATCATTTTCAGATTTCATGATGTATTTGCATGTGGGCTTTGGCCTTCATTCAGAATAGGCCATTTAAAAGAATCTTGTAATAGTAATAGACTTTTGAAGTAAAGAACAGCCTCCCCTGAAAGGGAATTGTGTATCCAGACAGTTAAAACTAAAGTTGTTCTGAAATTTAGGCAGGCAGCTTTAAACTTGCCACTTAGCTTTTCCCCAAATAGATTTAAAAACATTGTGAAATTAATGGGTCCAGAGGCTTCCTTAAGCATGGATTCTAGTTCCTCATCTTTTACATTTGTTTTACCCAAAATAGAGGAAAATGTCTTTCAATGAACAATACCTTTTGGTTCTTGGATTTGTCTGTTGCTTTATATTATCTCATTTATTATATATTATACTCTTACTGCTCCTGGTAGGGGGATGGGGAGTGCAATTACCTAGTGAATACTGCTTTTTAGTCATTTAAAGCTTTCAGTTTCCTTTGCTTTGTAAAATACTACATTTTTCTCATGAAATCCAAAGGAAGTTTCATGCTGCAAATAGACTGCAATTTATCTAGAACACAGAGGTGAAATCTCAGCTTTCGCCATCCCCTACCTGCCTGTAATTAGCACATCAAACCACACCAGAACTGGGATTCTTCTCTTCTACAACACAAACATCCATGTCAATGCAAGTTCCTCTAGGCTCCTTTGTAATAATGAAGAAAAATAGTTCACCCTAATGTAATTGCCTACAATACATCTTATAATTGACTTACATTAACAAAAGCATCTGTTTCTCCTCACGAACTAATGACTAGGTCAGATACAGCCATCTGCATGTACTCAGTATCCCACCCAGCTGCTGCCATTCCTAAAGGCTATGTTATTAAAACATAAAATAACTAGAATGAGACAATGAAATGGATGAAAATCCAAAGTTGCTGGCTAAGACTGACCAAAATGTTTGAAGACAATCTTCTCCCTGCTGACTGAATTCTTTCAGGAAGGAGAGATAGGAGTGTCCTTTTCTCCTGTCCTCCCTTTCAGCCCAGCACAGTTAATGGATGGAGTAACCCCCACATAGTCTCCCCTGGGCTTCTCAGGAAAGCCTTTCTTTTGACAACCGCTGAGCTTGGCTCCGATCTGATCCCTGCTGGCTACATGCCTCTTGCTCTCCTTAGGGGCACCCAGCTGCCACAGGTATAAAACTCCCTTGATAACTGTTTTGCTTTTCTTTTTTTTCCTGTCTTTTTCCTCCTGCTAAATGTCCCAACCTTCCCTTGTCATAGTGCCCTTCCCTCCCTGCTGCCCAGTTTCAGAACCTTTTTAACAGAACATATAGCAAACTGGGGGGGAACTCCAATGTTTAAACTGTTCTGCCATCTCTAACAAATGCAATAGCACGTCTGTATCAGGAAGTCATGACCAATCTCAGCACATGTTGAATGGGGCTGCCACTTGGCTTCTTTACACACAATTTAGAAATGTGTGACACAGAGGGGGCTACAGACTTATTTTACTCTCCTTAGCAAGAAGACAGTCAGAAGGAGAGTGAAAAGCTGCTGAAGGAGTGGTGACCAATCACCACCTGAGACATGTAAACCAAATGTTGGAGAAAGTATGGTGTGTGGATCTCACGTGATACATCCTGGCCAGATACAAAGCTTTAATTCCTTAAAAGTTCTCTACTAGAAAAAGGCATAATCTATCCAGTAGAGGGAATCTGAAACTAAAGAAATACAGAAATCAGTTTTGGAGGGATTTTTTTTACATTATAGTAATTTTAACATTGGATAACTTGGGGATTATGAAACACACAAAAAAGGTACAAATATACTCTTATGTCTTAACAGCATGGAAGCGTTCTTATAAAGATACATGATCTGAAAACAAATACTGTAGCACACTACATAGTTTTAGCAATGACAATAATTGTCATCCTCTACAAAAAGATGTTTTTCCAGTATTCATTGTCAAAAAGGGTCTCATGGTGGTCCTTTGAATCTGGGAGTCTAATTAGACTATTTGGACTATTAGTTATCATAGCAAATTACAAAACTATGTTTTAGTTTCCAACCCCATTCGCTTCTAAACACAGTATTTGATTTTTTAGCTGTTTTCTCATTAATAGCAGGACCAAAGATGCTGAGCCAATTACCCCAAAATTAATTTATCTGCGATTAGGTAGTCAATATAAGTGTCTCAGAGGTAAATGCCTGACTGCTGGTTCTCCATAAAAGTGAACGTACCCAGAGAAGCATATGTGTCCTTCAAGTCTTCTTTGTCTATGAATCCATCCCTGTTATGATCAATTAATGTGAAAGCCTAGATGATAAATTGAATGAACACAAGAGATTAATTAGATTTTTGTTGATTGTAGCTTCTTAAAAGCTGTACATTAGTCTATGTTTAGTAAACATTCAAATTAAGAAAATACTAATTCCTCATTATTTCTCTTCTACTAGAATGGACATTTATGATTTAAGAGAAAGGTTGAGTGAAAATATATAAGCAGAGCCTTCAGAGAAAACTGGCTAAGCTTTCAATACCCTTATTTCTCTGTTTGCTGGAATATATTGGTTGCATTTGTCCTTTAATCCTATTGTCAATCAAAGTCCCTTTTTAATTATGTAAATACAAAGCAATCTTTTCTTGTTGTTAACAGAGTAATAATGTTCAAACCTAAATTGCCATTTGGTCACAGAACATACTCAGAAGTAGAAAATAGTTCCCTGAAATCCTGACACTGTTGCATTTTAACGTAATTACAAACTATTTCAGCATGACACAAGAACTTTAATTTGAATGCCTGATGCAATTATTTACTGCCGTTGCATACTTAGCACACCACTTTTTCATTGCACTGTGGTGAAGGGTGCACACAGTGCCATACTGTGTGCCCATACAATGCCTCTCCATTTCAGCACTCTGTATCAGTATACCAAGCGGTACATGGGTCAGAAAGGAGATTCTCAGATATTGGTTTGTAGCCAAGGTTTTGGCAGAGATGGAGAAAAACTACTCTTGAGGAAGAGCTACATGTCATACCGAAGTAGGTTAAAACTCACTGTGCAGCATAAGAGCTGGTGGTTTGGTAGCAACAAAGGCACAACGTCAAGACCAAAGTCTGAACCAAAAGAACAGCTCAGAGGACATCCCCCTTTTTCCAAGCAGAACTTAATAATCAGTGCATAAACATGCCTTCTGCAATGAGCTCAAGCAAAGCTCTGTTTCCAGCATGCACAACCCCATAACTTATATCCCCAGTGCTGTTTTTTACGATGCCTTACTTCTTTACAATCTTGAATCTGCATCTGCTCAAAGTCAAAGAACACGTTGGAGAAAGTTCTCTGAGCACATTTGTCATCACCTTCTTTCTTTTTAGTTTTTCTGCTAGACTGGAGAAGAGAGACAAGATTTTTAATGTAAATTCTGACTGAACTTTATCCCAGTTTGCCTCTTTCAGAAATTTACCTCCAACTAATAAATACCAAAGGTCAACAGTAAGTTTGATTAAACATTGTTTGTTTCTTGTTTCACCTTCATACTTTATAAAAACGCAACTCCTACACACTTGTTCTTCAGAGTTGCCTGAAAACCACTAGAAATATAAGGCATTCTCTTCTTCTGTCCCTCCTGATTCCCAACACCAGAAGAAAAATTTAGTGCCTTCCCAAAATACGTTCGCTGCTAAATGCCCTGGTGATCTCATGGTTGTGAAGAGTTAACTCACCATTTTCACTGAAGAGAGTGATGAGCTGGGCTGTCCTGATGAATCTGTCTTTATAAAGCATCCCTCACTGAGGGGGCAGGGGCATGCTTGCAGCTAGCCATGTTGTAGAGGAGGTGAAAAAATCCTTAAGAGAACTCCAAGCATACAAAACATGCCTCATATAGGGACAGACTTGCCAGACCCTCTACTTTCAGGAGATTAAACAACAGCTATTTATATTTGAAACCACCCACAGTCATTTGCTGCCTAGAGGACTGCAGCTAAGCTAAAACATTGATGGGTCAATATATTGGGATGTTACCATAAACAACACGCTGCATAGCAGCTGTACCTAGTAATTTGACAACAAATTTATCTGGGTTTCCAAAAATGTGCCTGCCCCCAGCTGTAGATACAGCAATGTAAAAGGATTTTAATTAACTTGGGGAAACCTTAATTTTCATTTACTTTTGCACTATTGCCTCTTATTTGCAGACACAGCCCAGTGTAATATTTGTTATATATGCTTTCAGATACAATCACACTGGATGTAATACTTCCAGTAATTACTTTTTTCTTTTTTTAAGGGTTTTTAATTATGGGTTTGGTTACCCCTTCCCAGTGAAGGTGACTTGTGACTTTACGTGAAGTTTTTGTCTCAGACCTCCCAGTAAAGCAGCAAAGTGCATTCAGAGGTCTCTGCAAAGCTCTCTTTGAAAGTCCTCCTGTCTCTGTATAGGTAACAACTACAAAAACAGGGATGATTTAGATCACAGTTCTGTACTTGGTAACACATATATACCTATATTCTTTACTGGATCTGCTTCATAGGCATATGGCTTCTGCACATGCACAAACATACAAGCTGCAAATTTTCTTAATGTGAAAATGTGATATGACGCATTAGCTATTACTTCTTATTAATTCTTACTCAATTACTTCTTAGTAATTTAAACAAACATTTTAAAGTTTAGAAGAACTTTTCTTCTATTGTTAGAAACAGTGAACAAACATTCCTCTTTTAATTTTCCACTGTGCAGCTCCCCATTGCAACCACTTCTCAATCTTCTCCTTTCCAGACTAAAGAGCCCTTAGTCTATTTTTTTTGTTTCTGTGAGAACAGTACCACCTCTTTAAACATCCTTGTTGACCTTTTCTGAACTTTTCTCAGTCCTGTTCTATTCTTTAAGAAATGGTATAAATAAATATACAAGATGCACCTTGAGGCAGAAGCAAAAAACAGTATTTCTGTTATATTTACTGTTACAACATACTGAAGATGAAACTACTAATTGACAGAACTCCAGCAGTGTTGTGATAGCAAAATTAATTATTTATTATTGTACAGTAACTTTGAGAACCTATTGCAAACAAGTTCTTATAAAGTTCCAGCTGAAAAAGACAATTGCAAAAAGCTTAAGCCCAGTGGAAAGAGTATACTCCACCACATAGGTGCAGTATGCATTAGAGTCTTTTGAAATAAAGGAGTTCATCTGTAGAGGCAAAATGTCATCGTGGATTTTGTTGTATCTTGCTAGCACAGCTACCTAAATATTTTGCTAAAGGTGACAGGATACATATTGTCTCAAGGAAGATTAAGAATAAGCAATCCAAAATGCATGTTAAAGAGAAGCTCTTAGCTTTTATCTTTTTGAAATAACTTACATTATGAAAGTCACTCAAGCCTTTCCTACAGCTATTCTAAGACTGTATGGCAAGGCAATATTTAAAAGGCTTTATTTAATTTTTTTTTTTTTACATGGATCAGCAGGAGCCATGGAATAGCTTAATCTAAATATAAATGCACTAGAGCTGAACTTGGGCCCAGGGAGAATATCACAATACAATGTAATTAGCAAATGTTGCTACCAGAGGCAGCTATTGGCAGAGAAAATGAGAAAGCACAGAGTTTCTTCCAGGGACACAGCTGATAGCTAAGGAAAGGCAAAGACCATGGCTTGCACTGTGATGTGGAATCCCAGGATACAAGAAATAAAATATATTTTCTCTAGCACAGCACCATTATTTTAATAGCTTTATCTGCATTCAAGCCTCAGCTCACAACACTGTGGCCATTGGGAACTTTGCCACGTGTTACACTGTAACACAATTGGACTATTATATGTAAATTACTCCTGAATTACCTAGTTCTGCAACCCCAGGAGCTCATATTCTTACAGATTCCATTTGCATTAATGAGATCCCCTAATAGCATGTGGTCTATGCTGACAGATTACAATGCAGGAATAAGTCCCACATGGAAAAGCGTTCTCAATTGAAACAGAATATCAATAGATGGATTAATAAAACATTTATTTTCCAGATTAGTAAAAACAGGTGACGAAATTCTATCTTGCTGTCCAAATTGAGAGAGCTGTTACAGGAATTTTATTTTTTCTAGGTATTTCTTAACAGGTAACCTAGACTTTCTTTCATACACAGTGAAAAAAAGTACAGAGAAGAAAAAAGAATAGCATCTACTTGTTACAATACTAGACTAGTAACGTACTAGCTCAGCCCTCCGCCCTCCCCACCCCCAGGGCTTTTCATCTGTTCAGCTGCCCATGTTGAGGGAGGGACGTGGTGCCTTTCCTTGTACAGGCAACGAGCGCACCGCTAAGCGTATCACTAAGCCGGTAGGCCAGAGTCCACCGCAGACACAGCGCCCCCTGGGCTACCGGCTGCCGCTTGTGCAAGCTGTTTGTTGCATAGGCTATTCTTTCCCCTTGCAAGAAAAGGCCTCCAAGAGAGTAATCTGAAAACCTGGAGGAAGCATCTTTTGCTCTCTTCCTGTGTGTCAGAGTTTGGGCAAAAAACGCTAACGAAGGGGAAGACGAAGGTACCAGAAAGCGCAAGATCAGCGCCCAAACCTGGTATGCACCGAAGCTGCTGCTGGGCTATTAGGATGCTGTATAAAGCCCCGGGAAGCCCGAGGGAAGCCTGAAGAGATGTTTTGCGTAGACGCGTGCGATCGTTACAGAAATACACAGGCAAACACTGCCGGGTCATTCCGGGAATCCGCACAGAGCCGCGCTCACACAGCGCCGAGACGTAATGACGGCCGAGCGCTTAACGGCCGCGCGCTCAACGGCCGCGCGGCCAACGGTCACGTGCTCGCGCGCCGCCCAACGGCCGCGGGTCGGGGGCGGCGGTGGGCGGGGCGCTCTCCCCTTTCCGCCGCGCCGCCGTCCTCTGCGCGTCACTTCCGGGTGCCGTCTCGCCGCCGCCGCCGCCGCCAGGATGATCCCGCCGGTGCAGGTGTCGCCGCTCATCAAGGTGAGCGCGACGGGGGCCGCGGGGGGCTGCTCTTCGGCGGAGCGCGGCCGCCTCTCCCTTTCGCGCGGCGCGGCGGTTGGGGCGGGCGGTTGGCGGCGGCGGTTGGGGCGGTTGGGGGTTGGGGCGCCGGGGCGCTGAGCGAAGGGCGCGCCCTTGTCTCTGCCTCCCCGCAGTTCACGCGGTACTCGGCCCTGCTGGTGGGGATGATCTACGGGAAGAAGCGATACGGTGAGTGCCGCCCCCCCGCCCCGGCGCCGGCGCCAGCCCGCAAGGGCACCTTGAGGCGGCCGGTGCGGGCTGCGCAGGCCGCGCCGCCGTCGCGGCCCCGCGAGGCGGAGGAGCCTCCTCCGCCCTTCGGGGATCGCGCCTTAAAGCGCCTGTGCTCGCGGCAGACTACCTGAAGCCCATCGCCGAGGAGGAGAGGCGAGTGGAGGCCGAGGAGAAGAAGAAGCGTGAGGAGCTAGAGCGGATCGCAAGAGAGCTTGCAGAAGGTAGTCCCGCCAAGCGCTGCCTGCCCCGGGCCGGTGTCGAAGCTGAGCCCCCGCCTTCGTGCCGCGGGGACTCGAGCTTAGGGCCGGTGGGCGGCAGAGCCTGAGGGTCCATGGGCCGGTGGTTGTGCTTATGTGAAACGTGAATAGTGCTGTAGTCCGACAAACTTAGTCTGCCCGTGGGCTTCAGTTTATTATATAACAATTAGTGCTGTCACTGGAAAATCTTTTTGAGTTCAGCAAGGCTTTTCTGTGTGTGATGCTACCAGGTAAATAATAACTAGGCCTAGTATTTCAAGCAAAACACCTTCCTTGGTTTTTTGGGTTTCTTTAAAGCATTTTAAAGTAGCAATTTAAACATGAGCAACTTGTGTGCCCTAAAGCATCTTGAAGATGCTTTACATAAAAAGAAGTAACTCCAAATAACTAGGAGAACGTTTTTCTTTGTGTGTTAAAGTAAAAAGAAAAAAATCTAGGTGAGTGTTTTGTTTTCTTTTCTTTAAGCAAGGAATTAACATAGGATGCATATCCTGAAAGCTAGATGCCAGTCTCAAAAATCTAATTTAACCTGTTCTGTGGACATTTTTGTGTTTGCAGTGCACACGCTTGTTAACTTTGTTAGTCTTTAGCACCATTGGATCTGCAGGTTTGAGGTTTAAGTTGTACTAGAGCTGCTGCAGTGGCTGAGATTCCTGATTCTCTTTCAATGTCTGGAGCAGTTGTTTTTACAAGTAATTCTGCTGCTCAGCCTTTTCATATGTTTTGCCTTTGAAGTAAAGTGTGAATAGTACCTGTGCACATACACAAGCTGTACAGGTTTACTGGTAGTAGGGAAGTGAGGGTGTAATTGTATATTTGAAGAGACTAATGTATTGTGTAGCCTTAAAGAAAAGTGTTAGTGAACAGAGACTTTCTGTGAAAATTCTTCAAAATATCAGCATGAATAGGAGAGGAGTTAAAAACACTTGTAACCTAATAGAATATGCTTATCTACTCTTCCCTGAATGAAGAATCTAAATTTCCTTTGAGAAAAACTATAAAAAGCAGCTGGCTATTTTGGGAGGAAAAACTGGAATTGTGTATTAATTGTACTCTTCTGTTCCTTAATAGTTGAATACAGTAAACTTAAGTCTGTTTCCTCCATGCAGTGCAGAAATATTATGGTCAGAAAGAGAAATGTTGGACAAAAACGGTTCTGACTGCAGTTTTAAAATGCTACCACTAGCATAATGCTAGAGGTCACCTTCATCTTTTGTATCTCTCTTGTGAAGAGAATATGCTGAAGGTGGTCTATTGAGATTAGTACTGCTTCTCCTTTTCATTCCGTTTCCACATACAGTGTCCTTGCTGCAATAAACTTCCCCTCATCCTTAAGATATTTGAGGCCCCTGTCCTTTTCTCATCCTCTCATGGAGCGGTGTGCTCTCTAGGTTGAGTTACCTGGGTTCTTTAAATGGATTTTCACTTAGGAAAAGCTTGAAGGAAACTGATTGATGATTAGTAAGCATAGTGACCTTGGTCTAGCTACACATTTAATGTCTCTGTTTCCTAAAGAAATAACTATTTGAAGTGTTCTAAAGACTAATAATGTTGACTGAAAACCTGTAAAATTAAATATAAATGAACAATACATGTATAACATCAAATACGCTAGTTGGTAAATTGTATTGCTTACTGGAGATAAAAGTACTTATCCCAGCTTACTTAGATCCCAAGCTCTAAGATCTCAAATGTATGGCTTCCCTTGATCTCAGAGTGCATGAATGGGATTTTTAGATCTTTCTTTTAACACAGAGTCTGTACTGCAAATTCCTACTTCATTTAATAGTAGAATTCTGTCATCACTTTCTTAGTATGTTTAATCTACTTAAGTGTCATGTAGATTACCTATCTGCCTTCTGAGTGGTTTTGTTACAGTTCTCCAGTAAGTAAAGCAACTGTTTAAACTTCATTCAGCGTTACAGTGCAGTTGTTGGAGGCTATTGTTTAAAGATGGGCAACTGGAAGTATCTGAAATGTTAGCGATTTTTGGCTTATTTGATTTGCCAGTTCAGAAAGCTGTTACTTGCTAATGAGTAAGCCCACAAAATTCTTTTACCCTTAGCAGTGAAATCAACTGCTGTTGAGTTAGCAGAATTAGGAATTATAAAAATGAGCCAAAAAGAATTGGTAGACTTAGAGGTGGCCTCTGAGATCCACCTAATGTCTTGCTGTGCTTTAGTAAGAATATGCATAGGAATGGCCAGTACTCCTAAACATGTTTGTTTTTTCTTTCCTTCTAGCAAGTGAAGATTCCATATTGAAATGAACAAAAGACTGGATCATACCTTCATTCATGGAAGTATCTGGCTAGGCTCTGAACAGTTTAACTCTGCATGTTATTCTATCAATAAAGTACTTATAACACTCTGGCTGTTTTTGTTGGGATTTTTTTGAGTGAATTATACAGAACAGCAACAAAAATACTTACAGAATGTGAAAGGAAGCTTTTGTCACAAGCTGACTATAGCTAATGACGATGACATTCTGTGTCCTCTTCCTCCAGGTATAAAGCCAGTCACTGCATCTATTACTTGTAGGGAGTGTTTGTGATCAGGAAGCGCGCAAAATTCTCTGTATAGGGGAGAAGCAGGCATTACACTGACTTTATGTACCTTTGTATGAGCTAGCTTGATTAGGAATGTACTGTCATCTATTTGACTTTATTATCGCATTGGATAATTGATTGATAATTGTATGATCCTTGCATTTGACAGTGCAGTCAAATTTGATTTATAATTTGTCAAGTCATTCTAGACCTTGAGGAATTAGTGATAACTCACTAATATGTTATTTCTAAACATTTCTCTTATGAAATTTCACAGTTGGTTAGCAGGTCAAATGTTGTTCCCTAAAATTAAGAACATCGTCTAATTGTCTCTCTTTTTTATTAGAAGTCACTGGCTACTCAGGTGGTTGAAGCTGAAAAACTAGTGGCCTTCAGTGTGAGATTGTCTGCTCCTAGCATGTAAATTGCTGAGGCAGGAGCTCAGCTGTGGAGACCTCAGAGGTCCTGGAAGGATGTAAGGAGTTCATCTCTGCTGGTTTTGTGTTGTTGAGTGACTATGGGGTTGTGCTTTTTCTCATCTGAATTGTAAATGGTAATAGATCTATCTTAAAGATGAAGAGAGCCTGCTTTCTTGTGTAGACAAGGTTCCTTTTTTTTGTTGTGGATTAGACAGCTGAAGTACTGACTCCAGATCTCCACCTTTTTAAAGTGATAGTCTGAAGTGAAACATTGTCATATGTTTTAGTAAACTATAACTTTTCTCAGTAAATGTAGTCCCTCTAGGATATGGTTTGGAATAAATAAATTCTTAACCATCAGTGAATGTTCTCAGCTAATAAAAGAAAGCAGCACTATGGAATATAGTGAAATGAAGTATAACAATCAGATTTGAATTAAAAGTGTAAACTCAGTCTAATGACAGCAGAGAAATTGGGGTAAGATGGCATATTTTCAGGAGGAAATGGGAATAGAAAAATCAGCTGTATCTCATCCTGAGTAGTTTTTTAATTACTTCTTGGTTTGAATTTATATGTCACAGTATTGAAAGGATTAGGTGATCATAATTAAAGTAGAGATCTAGGCTGGCAATTCATTTAGAATACATTATTTTCTGTAAAATCAAGGGAATACTTCACATCTTGATCTCTCTGTATAATTTAGGATATGTTGCATAGCTAAAGCCTTCCAAAAGACTCTATTTCCAGGAGCTGGAGACTAGATCTGAATTACTGGAAAACTTTATTTTTGTAAAGCACCATGCTTAACCCATGTCTATCGTACTAAGTCATAGGCTGTCAGTTGTGATTATGTGGAAACAGTGCTGTTGAAAAACCACCAAAACATACACTTGGGACTTCAGCTCTGACTCAGTAGAAATGTCTGTAATTATAGCGGGCTCCTTACTCAAAATTGAAGTACGCTATTGCCTTTCTGGTGAGGGTTGGTCACAGTGGTAGCTACTGCTGCTGTGTTTGGGTTGCTGGATTTGAACCCTGTTTCTAGGATAGCAGTGACCAGCTGCTTTCCAGAGTGCTAAATAAGCCCTGCTTCATCTGCTGTTAGTCTGATGGGATCTCAGCCTTCACCACCCCACAACTTGTTAAAGTGGAAATGCGGAGCATGCCACAAAAAGGAGAGTTTCATTTCTCCCCTCCTTTTTCTTCCACTGCTTTGTTTATGCCGCCTCTGTGGTTCCCTCCCTTTTGAGGGCAGCTTGGTAGCTCCCAGCAGCATTCAGCTTGTCCCTCTTGGTGAGTGAATATAGTGCATTTAATACAGCGGGATTCCCACCTGTGCAGTGGGATAAGGGATCTCTGTGCATAGAGAACTTGTAATGCAAAGGCAACAGTACTGGGTTTCCTGCAGTGCAAGCTGTCTGGAGTCTTGCTGAATACCCCAGCTCTAGGACTACAAATGACCCAGTATGAACTCTTCTTGAACCCCCTCCTGTTGCATTTTGGATCTGGTGCCATCCTTAACTTCCTGCTTCCTTCTGGGAACTGTGCTGCCTTCTTGGGCCCGTGTTTTTTTTCTTGCAACCCAGCATCTGGGTTACTAACTGGGTGGGTTCTTTGTTTCAGCCAGGGACATCCGTTGGATCTGTAGAGGTGAGGGTGCAGGGATTCCCCATAGCAGATGAGGCAGAAAAGGCCACGATTTCAATACAGCCCTCAAAACCCAGGGTCTGCAGGGCCAGGCAAGCAAACTGTGCAGTGCCCCTTGTATTGGGACAGATTCTCCCCTGCGCGTGGAGGAGGTGCCGTAAGCTTCGCTCCAGCCATCCCACAGGGACTGAATCACCCCATTGCCTCCGGGCAATACATAGAAGCAACCATTGTGTTCAAGCCAAAAAAGCCAACACCAAGCAGCTATAGGGAGGTTATTTTTCTGTTTTCATCAAGTTTAAGATACCTGTGAACATCATTGTAATATGTTCCACTGCACCTGGGAATATAAACATGCTTAAGGACTGAAATGGATGAATAAAAGTTTTTATTCTTTTAAGAAGAGGCTAAGGAGTGATCTGATTGTTGTCTTCAACTAAGGGAGGTTCTGGGAAAGACAGCTTCGTGCTCTTCTTAGAGGTGGACAGCAAAAGGATTGGACAAAACAAGGTTGCAACATGGCCAGATTAATTTTGTCAGTGCGGGTGATCAGACTTCTAACAAGAGTCCAAAAATTTTTTTTTTTCTTTGATTCTGTGGCTGTCTTAGTTACCCCATTTCACACACACATCCTGTGAACAGGATTCATACAGGTGCTTGCATCCCAAGTTTTATTTTTTCCAATGACAAACCACCTGGAAGAGAGAGGCAAGTCTATGGCAGGTACAAATTATCCAGCCGACTGTGTGCTCAAACGGCTTTGGGAGCAGTCATCCACCTTGCCAAAGCTGCAAGGAGAATAAGCTCAGCTTTGCGCCTGTGGCAGGCTAGGAGCACTTACGAGTCAGGTAGTGAGGATGAATGGCAGTTTCCTGGGCTGTCCATAATTTGGCTGCTTGCGGTTGAGACAGTTCAACATCCAGTCTTTCGCCACCACAATTCTTTCAAGTCTGCAAGAAAAAGCTGGTGGAATTGCTTCTAAAGGCAAAGGGAACGAGGACAAAGGGAATGTGAAGACAGTCTGCAAATACAGCTAAAGACTGCTGCGACAAGAATGGGCATAATTTTTTTTCCAGCCCATGAGGCACAGGAGAAAAAACAGGGTAGGACATCAAAAATGATCATTTAATAAGTATTTGCTATCAGGCCAATTGTTTGCCACAGGAATACAAACCAGCCCAAATCTTTGAACTTAATGAGAGCTGTGTTTGGCAAAGGATTTGGGGATAATGAGAGCAAAAGATGAGAGCTCTCTTGTTTGAGCCTGAGGCTACAGTGACCTCCAGCAGCAGGTAGCAGCAACTGAAGCTTGTTGGAAGGCAGGAAAGCAGGAAAGACGGAGAGCATCTGATCCCAGGAGGCACAGCACAAACATGAGGTGCCGCAGACTGAATGAAGTAGTAGGAAGAAGGCAGATAGCTCTGCAGAAAGTAACTTTTTCTTGACAAGAGGTAGAAACTGAGGCAGAAAGTCAGCGTGAAACTAGCTGTCTCACCTAAAATGGACAGGTGGGGAAGAAAGTAATAAGAAAATGTCTCTTCTCAAAGGGTGTGAGAGAGGGAAGATACTCCTCATTCGCTCTGTGGTCTGGAGAAGGCAGCAACTACCTTCTGCTGGAATAAAGTTAACCTGCCTAATTGTTCTGCTGCTGCTCTCTGGGAGAGAGTTTCTCACCACCCAGTTTTTTCTAATCTAATCTTTCCCATATCCCACTTTAAGGGATTGAGGAAGGAGTAGAGGAAGGGATGTGATGAAAATTTTTTTTTCTCCTGCAAGGTTTCCTGGCAGATGGTGTGAGCCACGTTCAGTCCAGAAAGCAAAAAAATCTTACTTGTTTTCAATGGACTCTCTGACTCTTCTGGAGCTTTTCTTACGCAGGAGTTACAGCTGCCAGACAAAAAAGGTCAAGCCGCTTTACCAGTCACTAAGACACATGACCCCCCTGCTTGAGGTGTGGAGCTGAGATCCATACCCCACCCGCCAGCATTCAGTAACATTTCCCCTCTGGAAAAGCTGAGTGGAAGTTGAATCATTCCTACCCCGCATCTCTGAAAGGAGAACAGCATTTCCCAGCATTAGGTAAAGTCATATCTAGACCAACTGGGAAAAGCCAGCGAGGGCCTCCTCCAGATCCATGTGGAGTGGCTAAGATGACCGCAGTCCCCACCTGCCAGCAGTTTCTCTCTCTCTGGGGGAAGCTCCCACCTCCACAGCTCTGCCAGCAGAAGAGACCTTCTGCACGCTCCCGCATTGTAATCAGCGCCAAGTCAGGCATGTTCACTTGCAACCCACCAGCGACAGCACATTATACTCAAGCACAGGGGACAGCTGAAGGGCACCCACATGCTCTTTTTCATTAGCAGAGTTGCAGGAAAACACAGAGACAAAATCCCTGGCCATTTGGGAAGAGGCCCTGTGTGGAGAGCCTGCACAGCACTCAACAGGGAGGAGCTGTGTGCAGAGCTCCTCTGGAATAGTGTTGCAATGACCTGTAGCCTCCTAATCTAACCCATCATGCATCACTTTCTTCCCAGGGCTGGGAAAACACTGGAGAACTGTTTCTTGGCCCTTCCCATCTCCGTGCCCATGCACCATTGACTCCATAGCTGGCGAGAAATCCAGGCAGCCTGATCCCAGCTGCTGCAGAGCAACACTGCAGGCAAGAGCCAAAGCATGTTTCACCTTTTTTAACCAGCTAAGACCGCAAGGGAGAGGCAAATTACAAGTGGCCTGGTTGTGACAGTGCAACAAGAAGTAGAAACATTTCGTAGTGAGGCATCGCTGACCAGAAAGGGCAGCAGTCGCAATGTTTTGGTGAGTTGACTAGGTGACTAGATGGTGCTGTTTTGCAAAGAAACTGGATATCACCCTGCACACGTAGTGGGAGTAAGTCCGTGTTCCACTCAAACTCCCTATAAGTCTTAGAAATTAGGTGCAAGAGCCATGATAACAGGCAGGAAGGAAGAGCAGGCTGCCCCAGAGGAAGGGGCTGTACATGCTGTGGCAGGAGGTGACCGCTGGGGACACAGAGCACTGGGCAAGCAGGTGCCGTATTGCCTCCAGCAGCTCCATGAGCTGCATAGCACCATGAGAAAGAGCAGCGACAACCGGTTGAACTGCCCAGCAGTAGCTCAGTTTTCCTCCGCCTGCTTTTGCCCTGCTCCACGCCTGGGTCTTCTTGGAGACCCCTTTCTTTGGGAGGGGTCTGAGGTAGGAAACACACATGCCTAATCAAGGAGTACATCTCCCTCCTTCCCAGCCCACCGCTGGAGCTGAAGTGAGCCAACAGGGACACACCTTCCCCTCCAGAGAGTTAACTCTATGTTACCCACGGCCGTACCAGAGGGGGAAAGCCCCAGGACCAGCCGCTGACCGGTTTGCTGTGTGGGACGCCCAAGATGCCAGGCCACCGCGGAGCAGGAAGCGCAGAGATGGGAAGGGAACGCAACCCTCCCAACTTGACAGAGGAGCTAACTGGGGAAACAGGGGTAGGCTGGCCCTGCCCCACCACCTCCCCAGCCCCACCGTTGCAGGAAGGAGCCTTGGAGACACCCCCCCAGCCCCCACTGCAATGGGGTCTCCAAACACCCTGGTTTTCTGTATACAAGAAAACTTTCTGGAGCACTCTGCCATGGTGTGAGCATGTCGCAGTGAGTACAAGGGATAGGAAGTTAAATTCTCATATTTATTTCCAGACAAACATTTGAAGTCATAAATAGCTTTCTCAACATGGCATATGTGAGTGTACAGTAGCTCATAGTTATCTTAACAATCCACTTCTTACAGCTCCACAATTGGATAAACTAGCGGCATTTTGCCTGATGAAAAAATGACTTCTTTGGCTTGGTGTCCTGAAAGTGCTATACGATGAAAGCCTCCTACATGGTTCCTAAAGAAACTGAGACATACAGTACAACATGTTTTGGCCACTAGCAGCATATCTAACTTTCATGCAAGTGGACAGGTTTCTGTATTTTTCTGAAAGACAGCATGCTTCTCACACACCTGCTGCCTAGCAATAGCTGATTGTACCATATTTGGTACTCTGGGACCAGGTAAACGATCACCAGATACTACTATGGCTCTAGTTTTTCTTTTACTTACAGTACTTCTGTAACGCAGAACAAGTTACTGGAAGATAAAAGCACTGAAGGTAGCAGGAGTAACAAAAGATGATTAATATCCCCTCAAGAAAACAGAACTCTTGTTACTTTACTTATACATAGCTTATATACCAAACACACACACAAAAAAAGGAAAGGAGTAGAGAAAGGCTTTTCTACCACTATCAGAGTGTAATTGAATATTCTAACATGGTTGCATGAATAAACATGAAGACTGCCTTGTATCTGAAATAAAGAGCACAAGTTACCAGTCTTCCAAGGTTTGAAGGGGAATGAAAAAACAGACATCTCAAAAACAGGAGGAGGAAAGAAAGGAGGGTTTGTACTGTTCACAAGAGAACTGCATTAAAGAACATTGGCATAACAAAGTCAAACTGAAAGAAATTAGGAGGTGCCACAGTTCAGATTTCTTGGGTAACTATAACAGGAACTGTTAATGATAACACTAATGATAACACTGACTTCTTACGATCACATATCACAGCACAGCTGCCACAGTTAGTGCACAGTACAGATCCCCTGCATGAAGAAGGTAGCTACTGAATCTTGCATGAACAGCTGCAAGGTTTATAGCAGCAACCTATTCAAATTCTTGAAGTGAATGCAGAATTATTATCACTGTGACTGTTTCTTGGATTTATAGGGAACTGTAACTTTTTAGACCAGTTCAAAGATCAGTTTACTATGGTCACTTTTCATATTTTATCCTTACCTACAGATTTCTTTTTGATTTCCTTCTAAAAAATGAAGAGTTATGATAAATTCAGCTCTTCAGTTTTCCTAATCTGCAAGCTGTGTTTGTACACATGGTCAATCACATGGGGTTGTACTGAGCAGGACATCAGTTCAGCTGTCCCCATCAGCACTAGGATAAGTGTTTCGGGGCAGGAGAAATGCTTCTTTCACAGTCACGCAACCTGATTTACTGGGCCAAATGTTGCTGTGACTTGCCATATGCCCTTCTGACAATATTAGGTGCACCGAATGTAGTGAGAGATGGATCAGAATTGGCCCTCACCATCAGGAAGAGATGCAATTAAGGCAAACAAGATCTAGCCCTTCCCTGGCTGATCATAAGCCTAATTTAAGCAGCAGAACAGTCCAGTTAGGAATGTATTTGTATGCCATGATATGTTTTGGGGTTTTTTTTAAAGCAAGGGCATTCTCATTTGGGTGGTGTATATGATGTTGGAACTGGGTCTAAAGTATACTGCAGGTTTTGGAAGCTGGAGCTGTTCCTCCATTACAGGTGACTCCATCTGCCATATAAAAAGAAAAAAAAAGAATTAGAAGTACAGTCATAAATGTCCTAAAATCTCTTCTTATTCTCTAAAGGGTTTATTTAGTGCTTGTAAATAATCATGTGATCAATGTATATCATGTCTAAAGTACGCATATTTAGAGCTGTCTACTATACAAGATACATATAAAGCTACTTTGAAATAGCTTTTTAGAGTTAGCAGGTTTCTCACTTACATGCTGATTACTTAATCAGGAAAGAATTCTTCAGACATTTTCCAAATCATACCCAAAGCCCTTACTTTGATACTTTAAATTAATTTCTAATGAAATTGAAATAAGACTTTTAGGTCACCCTTACAATCACTCAACTATGTTTTGTGAGGAATGTCCTCCCCATGGGATATTGTGGTTTTGGTTCAGTTTGGAGCAGAAGGAAACTTTAAATGCAGACTCCAAGGAGCAGATACACCAAGTTCTGACAGATTGTTATTCAGATACTTGGCAGAGGTGGTCAGAGAGCATGCTGCTTCCATATCTCAGAGAATCAAACAAATCCTCGGGCTAACAACCACAAGCATTAATGCGGGCTTTCATCCAATGCTCACTGCAGCTGGTAGACTTCAGTGCCATCCAGACTTGGTCCAAAGAAAAGAAGAATAGATTCAATCAAAATAAATTGCCAAAGTACTACTTAATTTGGGCTAGAAATGGGATGAACAGTCATTCTTCAAGTCTTCTCCCTAGGAGCGTGTTAGTTTTTCTTAACTCCTGATGCTTCATGACCTGTCGGGCAGCGCATCAGCTGCAGCCCTTGTGTACAAAACAATCTACCTCTGCTCTTCTCCAGCAACCTACCTACTCACAGAGATCCTCCTGCTGACCCCAGGTGCCCTGGAGCTCACACTGAAGATAGTCTCACTAGTTTTTCAGATGCCCACAGGCATTTGAGCAGGTAGCCTTTTTGACAACCTGTCACAGTGTCAGATTTGAAAACAAGGTGTTTAATGGAGTTTTTTTTTTTTTTTTTTTTTTAAACCTAGCCAATTGAGCAAGATAAGAAAAATGTTCCTCACATCCAGGTCTTTTTTGTGACTCTTTGGACCTATCTACTGACATGGTAAGCCCTCTGCTTTTGGAAAGCTTGCTGCAGATCTGGAAGGATATTGGATAAATATATTTTGAGTCAGGAATGAAAAGCTAAGCATTTTTTCTGACCTTTCATTGAAGCCATTTTCTCTTCCTCTTTTTTCTTCACTTCCTCCAGAGCTTTTATTTTTGCATCATACTCATCAGCACGAGTCTTCCACTCATTTCTGTTGTTCAGCAGCCCATCAAGCATTGGCTGAATTTCCTCATGGAAACGTGAAAATTCCTGACCAAAACACAACCATCAGTGCAATGCTGTGCAGAGATAGCACTTGTCATTCATCCCTGATCCTGCAGGATGCGCTGCTATCCCTCACTTCCCCAGCAGGCTCGCACAGGGGAAGCATTAATGGCATGAAGAGGGACCAGGCTGCAATGCCACAGAGAGGGGAAGCTGGTTAGAGGAAACCTTCCTCCACGGTCACAGGAGAAGGGGGCAGCCTCGTTCCCTCCCTGTGCCTAGGAGACCCTGGGGTGATGAGTTCCTGCTCTCTTCCCATCTGATACACAAAAGCTCCCATGCTTTTCTCTATCAGAGATCTCTTTGGCAATTTCCTTTCCCAAATCTTCCCTTTTCCTTTGAATGCAGAAAGAAGAGAGATTGGCAGCAACCTGGAACTCCTCTCACTGCTGTCTCCTCTACCTGTCCCTCCGCTCCTAAGTGCTGTTTCTACACTGGGACTTCCCAGGGAGGCTGGGATTTGAACACATATTGAGTAGGATGGAGTGTGCAAGGGTGTGCTTGGCTTACCTTGTAGACAAAGGTGCACACAAAGTCAATGAAACCCACTTGAAGCTTTGGAAGTTCAGCAGCTTTTCTTCTGTCCATCATGGGCTAGGGGAGAAGACAGGAGTCCTTCATGATTTATGAGAACACTTCATAAAAAAACGCGCACTTCTGCTTTCGCCCCAGAACTGCCTTGTTGTTCTGCCATGCTGTCCATAAAGGCTGTTGATCACAGCCCTCTTCCTCCTCTGCAGAGGAATGAAGTGGGCTCATTTTAGGATAAGTCTGAGATGGCTCTTTCTGTGCTGGTGGATGGCGAGGAAGACAAGAGTTTTTCCCTTGTGCCTCTCAACAGGATATCTGAGAGAAGGGCCATGTTACGAAGTGCCAAAGAGGTATTTAAGTATCTAAAACACTCAGTTGAACATTCAGTGATATTATTTTAAAATCTTGTTGCTCAGGGTATTATTTATGATGCATCTGTGGGCAGAGGGCACATATGAAAGTTTGTTTAAAGAAAACCCAAGCCACACAGATAGAGGCCAAGTCAGGGAACAACTCTTGACTCTGTCCAAGCCAAATTTAAATATTTGTAATTAGAGCAAAAAAATTAAATCTGCATGACATGTCAAATATAATTTACCCAAATTCTTACTACTTCAGCACTTCTCTTCCCATCTGATATGCATTAGGGGGTATGCAAGCTGGTCAAGGGAGTTTCCTCCCACACCCCAAAAGCTTGATGGTCCATCATATTTTCTGATACGTTAAGAAACACTGATCTAAAGTACATTCATTTACCAGAAATTATTTCTGGACTCTATGAATTTTGTGTTTGTAGCTCTTTCTCGTTATTGGAAACTCTGCTTTCCCCTAAGATGTAGGTATTTTGTTTTCTTCTTGTCTGTAAGAGATCAGCCCAAAATCTCCAGGGGGAACCTTGCTGGTTCACAGCCAGTGGGGTCCATCTAACTCTGTGGAGAGCTGGACAACGGGCTCTGTCACAGATGGTCTTCCTATTTGAATTCCCACATTTTTAGATGGGTTTGGACTGGCACAGTAGTCAGGAAGACTCACAGCACCCTAGTGGTGGTGATGTTTGTACTGCTCTCTGCTGAGATGAACAATAGAAAGTAATGACTGAAACCATCTGGCTCTCAGGTGCGACTTACAATAGGCTGTTGCTGAAGTACGCTTATTTCTAAGTCTCCTTGTTCCCAGAACTCAGCTGCTACGAGAAGAGCTACCTACATTGTGAAGGAGGGAAAAAAAATTATCACCGCCTTTGGCATTCTAACTTCAAACACCTCATGTCTCCACTAAGAAGCAAATCTTACTTCTAGCTCCTTTATGCCTTAATCTTGTCCATCCCCCCCAGCCCCCAGACCTTCCCAAAATCCCTCCTGGGAATGACCGAGGTGGCAAGAGGATTGCACTGGTGTAGCAGAGGCTCAAATGCCCTCTTTGCACCAGAGCTCCTTAATTCACTATTCATGTATTAAGATAAGTTCCCAACAAGTCCCCTGCAAGGAATTTGCTTCTTGGACCAATGCTGGTCACAGCTGTAGCTACGTATTAGGTTTTTCTCAGTTGCCCTTTTTCCATGTTGAATGGAAAGATGGGTTTATTTATTTCACCCTCCTTTAAATTCTAATGTTTCTTACTTAGAACCTGATCAAATACATGCAGTTCCAGAGGGAACTCCTAAAGGAAACAACTGATCAGACAGCAGGTATTGCTGTAAAAACCCCTCCATGCATTATGTGGATAAAACCTCTTCTCACTGTAACACAGGAAGTGCTTGCATTCTTATCCTTTCTGGCAAACACAAATTTCCTACAGAATTCATGACTGTGATCCTAAAGCTTGATTTATCTATCAAAAAGATCGTTATTCTAATGCCCTTTTGCTAGTTTTGGCAGGAAACCTTTAGGCAGCTTTTAGGCAGCTTAGAAAATTGCATTATTTTGAAGTACAAGCTAAAGAAACCTAACAGTGTATCAAGCACCTGACCTGACTCTGGACTTCCCAAGGCTTAGTGATTGCTGACAAATCACATGCTGTCATCATCATGGCCCTAGAGAACAGAAGAGAAATTAGTTTCTGCTCTAAAGACTTCATCCTGCTTCTTGTGGCTTCAGGATCTTTATGGTCCAGTATTGTGTCATGTATCCCCCGTCCCTGCTGAAGTGCTTGAAAAAGAAAGATGGGGTGGTGTAACAACCTTGTCCCTGATGGGGACAGGCATCAAGAATTGCTCTCTTGATTAAAAAGCATTTATGCTAGGGAACTGGCACTGAGATCTTCACTGCTTTGGTGAACTGCAGTGCTGAACTTCCAGACTTTGGAGGAAACTCCTGCCAGCTCCTCAAGGACACTGAATGGCACAGACTGCTGCGGTGCCCTACATCGGCAATGAACGGTGTCTTGGACAACGTGTTAGGTTACAACAGCTTTGTGTAACTAAAATTGGGTGCCATCAGGAAGAGCAACTGGTGGATTGGGCTCTTGTCGCTCTGCCATTGCAAACTGCCCCAGTTTGTGGCATATGGGATGGCTTACTTGTTTGAGACAGATCTCGTTCCTCATTGGGAATATAGCAGTGGAAGGGACACCCTGAAGCCAGTCACTTATCTGGCAAGAACAATTTCAAGTTTCTTCCCTATGACCTGTGTCTAGGCTTCTCCAGAAGATCAGGTCTGAGCAGACGGTTGTCTGGCACATGTTGATTTCACACTAAGGTTCATTCAAGCATGCCCAAATTGCGCAAAGCCAGAGCGTTTTTTCCCTCAGTCCCAGCATAGCGGGGTATGCTAGCCAGGGATCGTTACTGCTGAAAGAGAAAAATCCTTTTTAATACTGAACATACTAATGGCCTTAGCTATGTTTTGGAGCTCTCACCAGTCAGCCTAGGAAGAAAGGCATTACTGCATCATGAATCTTTCCAGAAC
Source organism: Apteryx mantelli (assembly GCF_036417845.1). Lineage (NCBI taxonomy): Eukaryota > Metazoa > Chordata > Aves > Apterygiformes > Apterygidae > Apteryx > Apteryx mantelli. The sequence goes on from NC_090020.1 coordinate 11,372,650, forward strand.
TGGTTTACTCACATGACAACTTCTTTCTTTGTCGTCTCCAGAGACAGGTATTCAGTCCAGGCAGCTGAGCTATCATACTTCTTAGACTCATCAACAATCTTTTGAAATATTGTTCTTTTTCTTTGAGAGAGAGAGAAAAAAAAGAAAGCTCAAAAATGGGAAAACTAATGTGTTAAAAATAGATGGCAGATCATAGCTTGATAATCCTTACAACAATGTTTCCAGTAGTTGCTGTCCTGGCATTTAGCTCCTCAGGGAAGACCCCAACAAAAAGCAGTTACCATCACTTGCTTGTTTTAAGTAGGGGAAACTACTGTAAATTACTTAATCTGGTTAATTAAAAAGTAAGTACAGTGAGGTGAGACTTGAGCAGTTAATTTGACAACATCTGTTAATGTGACAACATTTATGAAATAACAGAAGCTAAATGAGGAATGCTTCTGCATTCACTAACACCACCAGCCGCCTTTTTACCTGAATATTAAGCAAACTGCAACAGATGAAACCTAGAGCCGGCTCTAGTACTGGAATATTTTTAAGGCTACCTGTCTTTATATACTCAGACGTTGTTAGCACTACTTATATGCCTAAAAATATGTAGCAAGGGCTGGGGAGGTGGTAATATGCAGCATGCCCATATTTTGAGTGGCGTGAAATCTTGAAAAATTTGCTGTTTCAACTCTTAGGCCAGATCCACAAAGAAACTCGAGGACATGTGCTGTCCATTCACTTTTGCCTAGATCTGATCTAAATCATGCCTTTGATCACAAACCACAGACCAAGGACAGCAAAGATGGGCTTGTTCCCTTCTGGTGATGAAGTGGTGTTATCTGCTCCCATCATGAGTCTGGGGACAAACTCCTTTTTCTAGGACTGCTTGTATTTTGCCTGATCATTCTTCAGTGCAAAGTACAGAAGCAATCCCTGATGAGGGCCCTTGAGAGCAGTGGATTTGGAAAGCTTCTTGCTAATTAGGAAGTCATGTGCTGTTGACTGCCGGCCTTATGCCCCCAGGAGTCAATATATCCTGCTCTGAGTTGTTCGGCATTTTTGGCTTTTGGGATTGAAACAGACAGTGGACTACATATTCATTGATAAGGGACTTGTTATTATTTGGGCTGTGCTGCTCTCGCAGAGAGGTTAATGAAACCCTGGCCAGGTCATTGGCATTAATGAGTATTTTTAGTGTTAAATGACTGAGTAAATTAAAAAAAAAAAAAGACTTTTTTTTCTGTTAGGGGATCATACTGCACTGCCTTGTTTGGAAACCAAGAGCTGAAAAGTCACAGATGCATTTAGTAAGAGTTTCAAACTTTTTGAATGATTTGAATTTTCCTCCTTATTTTGAAATGAGCATTAAAGAGAGCCTTTTGGAGGCAGTGCCTGTGGAGAGTGTCCCTACGCACAGAGAAAAGCAGCACTTTTTATATTTGTAGAGTACCAGCTGCCTTCTCTCCTGCATATGCAGTGTGTGTGACTGACTTACTTGAAGTACAGAGCCAAATCTGTTGCTATAATAGCGATTTCCATCAGGTGAATCACATGCTCGTGCTGTCTCCGGTTGAGATTCTGACATATATTCAGCGACTGAAAAGCAAACCAAACAAGCTGTAAAAAGCCAAGCACTGCTTTGTTAGGAGCTGATGGGCTTCTTCCTTTCTCAAATGTGCCTTTATTTAATAGCTTCAGCTGCAGTTGTCAGGCGCGAGGGTTATGAGCCCAGTTCGCTGTCCGTTGGTGCCGAGTCTCCCTCACAGTCGCTGGATGGGGTCTGTGCCCTGGGGCTGTCACGCGGCATGTCCCCAAACTTCCCCGACCCCACCGCAAGCGAACAGTTTGCTGGCAGGGGTCTGTCAGCCTTGGCATTATCAGAGAGGCTACAGGAGGATGACCCTGTATTTAAGATAGTCCTGGGGGCCAATGGTATGGCTCCTGAAAAAATCATGTGTTTAGGAAGCTGATGAGTTTTGGTCCTTGGTGAGCAAAATGTACTTGGGGGTGGGGGCGGTGGAAGGGCTGATGCAGCTGCAGTTTCTCAGAAATCCAGACCAGAGAAACACATTGTCCTAAACCTCTGGGCACAGGAATCATGGAAGTTGACGACACTACTGTTTATTGCTAAAAACTTCTCTGAAAGTAAATTATTCGGGTTCTTACATTACCATGCATTACAAACCTCTTCAGAGAGCAAGAATTTTCCAAATTCCAAGTGGTGTCTCTCTAAAATTGAAGATCCGTGAAGTTTTGCTAAAGGATTTTGAGATCTGGTTGTGTAAATGAAAAATCAAAGATTTTAGTACAGTACTTAAAAAAGAAATTGTCCCATTTGGTCTTTAATTTTGTCAAACTTTTTATCTAAGTCCAGCTCATTTTATAAAAGGCTTAAGAGTAATGTTTTAAATAGCTAATGACTTCAGCCTAACAGCTAAAAGACTTTCTATGACATTACTTATAACTATTTGGGCACTGCATAAAACATTCTTCAATCTGTGAATTTCACAGAAAATGTTGTTTATGACTGGACTTTTATTATTCTGCATACTTGCTGTTTTTTTTTTAATTCCTGAATAACTATATATTGATGTATGATGATAGGAACACGAAAAACAGTCCTTGCACACTTTGCTAGCTAAATGCCCCCAAGACCCAGTGGTATCCAAAACACCAACCAGCTTGACTTAAATTTTCCCTAAGGACTCCAGCAAACAGTAAGTTAACACAGCCAGCAAGCATTACGAAAGAATTGTGATCTGACATTACCTTAAGCCTGCAACAGAGGCTTGACCAGTCACTAAAATTATGAAACTGATTTTTTGTAGCTAGTGACTGCGTATTTGAAGTAACTCCCTCATGCTCATGAGTGCTTTGTTTCTGTAGGTGGTAAAGGCAGTGCCACACACGGTGTTTTCTGTATAGATACCTTCCAGCAAAAAGTAGGCTTCTCATGTCCAGGATGCTCCTTGCAGCACCCTGAGTCTCCTATGATGCTCGGGCTACTAAATGCCTGTGCTGCCCTTGGTCCACCCTATAACAGTAATGTGGAGTGTTGTTTTAGTCAAATAGCTAAGGCCAGATTGCTTGGAGATAAAGAGAGCCTCAAAGAGCACCTCAAAATCACAGCTTCCCCAATGGCCAAAACATAAGCCAAGCCCTGTGGCAAGCTGGAAAGAAGAGTTATTTGCAGAATATAGATTGTTGTCCTCTGTGTATAGAATAGAGCTGCACAGGGGTTTGGTGTGATTGCTGTCTGACCTCCACTCCATGCAAAAGCAACAGCAAATGGTCTGAAGTGATAGGAAAGTGCTTACTTCATCTGGTAAAGGTTGTTGGTTCCTCTGTGGTCAATGTCGTGGCACAGAGCAGCAGTTACCATAGCAAGGGCTTCAAGGTCTGTGTAGTAACGCTTCAGTTTGCCAGTCTGGAGGGTGAGAATTTGCATGTTATCTGTTAGTATCTCCTATAGGAAAAGGTACTGGGCTACGACTGCTCTGTGCTGTGGATCTCCACATTGAAACAGTCCAGGAGAACTGAAAATGTTTGTGAAGCTAAACACAATACATAGTACACTTAGCTTAAAATGGGGAAGCAACTGGAAACAAAATGTTTCAGGAGCAAGTCAGGGTTTTATGTGGGCACATGTGTCATGCACATAGGCTCAATACCTACCTGAGATACCACCCCACCACACCAGCAGCCTCAAGATGTTTGTATCCTCATAACAAGCCCCAGGACACAAAGCACCTTGCAAAGGGTCAATATCTCTGGGCAGAGAGCAATGGGCAGTCCACACTGGATTGCCCCAAGGTTTGTCAGGAATCATGCATAACCACCCCACCAGCTGTGGGCCCTACCTGCTGCCCTGGGCCATGGTGCTGAGCTGGAGCGGCTGCGGAGAGCGAGCTTGAGCTCTGGTTTTCATCTTGGGGCACCTACTGCCCTGACAGCCCATGAGAAATGGGACTTGCACATTCATGCTAGCAATAGACTGAAAGCAGTGGCTGTGCTGCCTGGAAATGGAAAGTGTGATGTTGTCTGTATCTAAGCTAATGTCAGTCTGGCTTTTACTGTCAGCAAGTACTGGAGAAAGGGAGGTCTTGCACTCTTTGTACCCTGAGCTGCAAAGGGATTTAATCTGGAGGCTATTCAACGCCATGCACACCTATGCCCATAAGAATTAAAGGACTCCATCCATCGGGTAATTTTGGTCACAGTTTTGAGTGTAATATGTGGACTCATCACTCACTGAGACCTTCTCATTTTGTAGGAACTGTGCAAGTAGTGGCAACGTTTTATCTCATAGCAGGATTTGAAGGGAGCCCTGCTGACTTCCAGGGCATGCTGCAAGATCCCCTGTAAACAGAGCTGTACCACAGTTTGCTGGGGTGGTGGTACCTTACCATCAGGAGTGTGAACATGGTCTGTGCAACGTTGAAGCCATGGCGCCAGTTGTGATAAGTTATCCTCCGGTAACCTTTGCTGACAGAGTACACAAACCTTACCAGCACCTGCAAATTGGGGAACAGGAGGTTAGCTTACATTATGTTTGGGTTTTTCTTTTGGTGGGGTTTTGGTGTTTTGGGTTGGTTTTTTTTGCATTTTGTTTTGTTTGTACCATATCACTAGCAAGTTGTCACTGGTAATCAGGAAAGAGCCTAGAGCTGTGAATGGCAAAAAACAACCTGTGCTGCTTTTGTCTCTTACTCCATACTAGCTTTTGGAAAAAGAGGCTTCCTTGACAATTCTGCTACAGTAAAACATAATGGAGTGGTAATGTGGAATGGTTTAAAATATACCTTTCTGCTTTCTTATATCTTTCTGTGTCTGTTTTTAAGAAAAAGAAAATCACAGAGGTGCTTACTGGGGGAGTGAGAAATAGCAAGGTCTAGAGGAAAAGGGATTTCATTGTACTGTTTGTGAACTTATTACATTTTTGTGTTTCACTACATTGTCATTAGTGAGGTTTGTCCTTCCTATATATTGTGATTTAATAATACAAATTCTTCTTTCAGAAGAGAGCTGGCTCCATAGGTCTAGAGAGATGGAGTATATTATAACACCTAATTGATAGTAACACACGACATTGGATAAAGAAGTTTTTTTTCTCTGCATTGTACTTCTCCAAATGCATTTACTTCTGTAGCTACAGAGGTTTTCTTCATTAGAGAGCGAACAAGTCATGGATGAATATGCTTTTCTTTTATGTCTATCTTAGCTATTAGAGTGGCAGCAAAGAATATCTTTTTTTTACATCTGAAGTGTGAAAATCAGGAATTAATTATTCCAGAGTAGATTGTTTGAAAGCTTTTTACAGTGACCCATGCTGTAAGTATGAAGCACAGAAGTAATTCCCATTCAATGCCATTGACTTCCCTCCGCCTTTTCCGCCTGCCTTTCCATGGGGAAGGCTATCTGGCTGAAAGCTCTTCATGCAGTTGCCTGCAGATCCCACTAGATGGAAATAAACTTCACATGCTGTGCTGAAAAATCCCTTGGTGAGCAGCACAGCTGCCCAAATGTGAGTTTCCCACATCTTACAGAGACATGCACTGTGGCAAAAGGCCTTGAACCTGTGAATCAGGAGCTTTCAACCTTTTCCTTTGGGGTCTTTGTTCCCGAGGCTGATGCCACCCCTGTCACCAGCAGTCAGGATATATATGCAGCCTGCACTGAAGGAAGGCATGGCCACCTTTGTGAGGGACCGAACAAAGAGGAACCTGCTGGTGTGACTCTCAGCTTACGCTGGCTCAAAGCTACAGATATCTACTACAGAAAATGAAGCATATGCACTATGTGCTGCTCAGTGGTCCTCATGGAAACCATGCTGCTACACTGCTGCTGTTAATGGTATTAGAGCAAGAGTAAACAAATTTTGCATGGTGCAGTCCTCACCGTACAGACCAGATAGATAGCAAACCTGTGCCTGTAACCATACTGGTGCATTGTGCTTCCCACCACAGTACAGAGAAGAACAGGTCAACTGCACACTCCAGAGCCACATCCAGCAACCGAGGACTGGCAGGGGTTCCCCACACTCAGGGCTCTCCTGTTAAGGGTTTTCTAGGAAATTCCTGTTTATAGGAGGAACTGAGCCAACTGACAGGACAGCATTGTTTTGCCAGAGTGTCCTGCAGCACACCTGACTGAGCCCATCCCACAGGGCAGTGGTGGGGCTGAGGACACGCAGTCCTCTCCCCCACCAGCCCACATGAACCCGGACCTCTGCCACCCTGCAAGACGTGCGGCACGCAAATCGTTGACCTGACAAGGTGTGAGAACCCAGGCATTGCCAGCTCCTACCTCCTGCGGGATCTGGAATTTTTTCACCACGCCGAGTTCGTAATACATCTGAATGCCACACTTCACCAGCTCAAGCTCAGTGCAGTCGAAATCAGAGAACCTGAACTCGTAGATTTCAAATTTGGTGGGCCCAGGGAGTTCTTCTTTCTGTAAAAAGGGTGGAATAGGTTATTGCTGTGCTATTTATGCCACCCCCCCAGAAACATCTGGAACAGTTTTTGCTTAATAAAAATACACCAGTCTGATGTTGCTGGAAACCTTCCCTTTTAGAATATGACACACGAACAGACTGAAATGCAGCTTTTTTCCACCCGGTCAATGGGGGAAGAGGGAAGGAGTCTTTTGCAAAAGAAATTGCTTGCTTTTTGGTAAGTGGTCTTCTTGTTAATTTGATATATTTTGATATATATTTATATTTTTTTTGATATATAGTTGATATTTGATTATATATTATCAAAAAGAGTCTAATGCTAGAGTAGAGATGTACTGAAATCATATATTGTATATCCGAACCTGACAAGTCTTACTGGGGAAGCCTTACAGTCCTCCTTATTTGTTCTAGAGAATAAAATGTATGGCAGGTCCAGGCGCCTGAGCCATTCCCTTGTGGTACAGTGGCACAAAGCAGGTGTTTCCCAGGAGCTTGGGAAGACATTCCCTGATACCTATTGATAATAACCTCACACCCACACAGTGGAGGAGGGGAGGGCAGGCTTTGCCCTTACCATTCACAAGTCTTGAGATGCCCTGTTGATGTGTACTAGTGTGCCAACATAACTCTTCCCTGTCTCCACCCAGCTAATATTTCTCTACCATGGTTATCAGTTCCAGCAGTGCATAGCTCTTACCAGTATGCTTGCAAGCTCCTCTTCTTCGCATTCATCTGGCTCCCTCCCCAGCTTTTCTCTTGTTGGCTACAAAGAGCATGGACATGTTAAACTGATTGATTACCAAATCCCATACGATTTCACACTGTGCAGCTTTGGGGCATTCTAGGATCAACGTATCTGAGGGAGTTCTCATATTCAATATGTGTTTTCTTTCCAGACCTCACTTCTGTTGCTGATCTTTCAACCACTTCTGCCTTGTAAAGTGTTCTCCCTCAGGATGGTTTTAGGAGGTTGAGATATTTTATGTGTCTCACTGATTAGGTCAATTTTTAGCTCTGCTTGGAAAAATTCCCCTAGACTCAGTGTCCCAGCAGGGTTCTCTAACTCCACATCTTCTGTATCAAGGAGGTTTTGGAGAGTAAATCAGTTCTCAGTCCCCCCTACAGGGCAGCCCTGGGCCACAGCCGTGTGAACTCACCTCCAGGGCGGGCTTTGCTAAGCAAAATAGAAAGGACACAGTGCAGCATGCCAAGGTGGAGGGGAGACCACAGTCAGCCTTAAGACTTGTTCTGCCATCATGCAGCTGCAGTAAGGAGTAATTGCCTCCCTGGGTGCTGACTTCACATCTTAGAGGTGGCTGCATTTCTGAAGTCAGATAAGAACAAGGTGGATGCAGCCAGTAAGTAATGAAGGGGAGAAGGAAGGCAGAATGAGGGGCAGGAAAGAGAAATTCTGTCAGTAAGGGACCTGTGTGGTGGAATTTGTTCTTGTCAGACACTTGGCTGAGCCTCAGCAGCTCTGAGGTGAAACAAAGCCTCAAGATGGGGCACCAAGGGAGGGCAGGGGAGAATAAGGTCCCTCCTGCAAAAATTTGAAGGGTGCCAATGGGACAGAAGCATTTCTGTGGGATGAGATGCTCTATGTCCACAGACACAACTGCAGTTCAGTGCTGACCAGTCCATACTTCAGTACACTGCACGGGTATGCTACATGCTATGAGAGAGTACCAGAATATCCTGGATTTCATCCCTGTCACATTTCACGTGGTAGAGCACCATATCCTGAGCAATGTCCTTCCGGTTCTCCAGCTTGTTCATCTTATCATAGGTATCAGTGTTGAGTACGGACCAGCCCAGAAATTGTGTCAAGGACTAGTAGAGGGAACAAGAAGAAAACAGTGAAATAACCAAAGCATCTGTTTCTTAAAGACACAGAAACATAACACTGCATGATATATTTTTAGAGAAACATAAGGTCTACTTTGGCCATAACTCTAGCAATACGCAATCACATGTGTGTTCCCATCAGCTCCTCAGGTGATGAATCTGCATAGGTCTCGAGTATCTGTACTGTGGAGATTCAAGGACCCTTGGTCCAGTTCAGCATGTGGAAAGCTACTTTGATCTTGTTACAAGTGTTTGGTGTTATACCCTATGCTTGTGGAAAAACTGGTGTCAGAACTGTGACAGTTGGTCGAGAACCCTCCGTATCTCCACAGGAGAGCAAGATGGTCCGGTCACCTTTAATATGTATTTACTGACACTTTTGTGTTTGCTCATGGCTTGTTTGGTGTTTGCTGTTCAGTGGCCAATTTAAACTTTGTTTGCTAACAAAGGTCCATTTCAGGAAATGCTCAGGTTGATAAGAGATGCCAAGAGCTGGATGTCTACATTGAATTGAAACTAACACAGAAGCATTTCTCAGCAATTACAGCTGTTGCTTGTAGATTCAATAGTGTTTATCTTAACTATGCATATCAGTTTTGTGTAATTTCTTGAGTGAGCTGTCCAGTCTGTGCAAGTCAGCTGTAATACATCTATACATAAGTCAGAACGGTCATATTACTGCATTGTAGCTGCTTATGGTTAGGTGTCTGAGCAAATATTGCTGCAACTAAAAGATGTGAACACAGCTGGGTTTTTCAAAGCTGAAAGAACCAACAGTTTCACTTAGTGGCTTTCAAGCTACTGCATAATACCTATATAAGCAAAAAAAGAAACACACCTAGCTGCAAAACACTGGAGTGTGTTTTGCAGGTGTACAATGAGCAAAAGTGATTTTTCTCAACTACAAGAATTGCTCCTAGACCCAGCAAGGAACTATACCTCCATGAGAGTCTCGTCTTGTTCATCAAAAGGTTTCCCGTCTTTTCTGTTATAAAATGTGACAACACCAACGATTTCTTCCTTTTTGTTGACTATGGGCATGGAAAGAACATTTTTGACAGTCCATCCTGATTCATCTAGAGGACCTTCCTTGAAGCAACAGTAAGCAGAAAGATACCATGTACTTAATGTGTTTTCTAAATGCATCAGCATTGTTTTATCTCACCACTACAAGCTAAAGATATATTCTGTGCCTAACACCGACTCTAAATTACATTTCTGTAAGCAAAGTAGAATCCTTGAGGGCACTGGAAGTTTTTACAGTACCTGAAAGTCAAACATCTCATCTGCAGCAGCATTCATAATGTTGCAGATCTAGGGGATCACAAACAAATTGTGTTTTACAAGGTGAGCACTGAGAAGTTTAAATAACAAAATAAAAAACTGAAATGATGAAAAACAGCATCAGCATGGCTTTTTTTCAGAACCCCCTAATGAAGCCTAAGTTAAGTACTTACAAATCCACTTTCAGCCACATATGTTGGTAGTCCAGTAACAAGCGCCCAGTGATCCGGGGGAGGATTTCTGAATGAAAGCAAAATGCATAAGGGAAATTAAGGATGTACATTTATTGTAAGAACAATGCTGATCATGGAGCTGAAATGTATCTGATCAATTGTACAACCCACATTTACATGTTTCATTCTTAGTTATCAAGCAGTCTTGTTATTTTCAAAGGACCTAAGTATGAAAGCAAAAATTATTCACATAAGTAAATACTTTTCCTTCAAGGATTCAATAAAGTATAACTCATAAAATATCATAGTCCACCAAGTATCTCACTTGAGGAGAAAGTTGTTACTGGGAGTTGGGGTCATATTTCAGGCCTTCAACGCACAAAAAGACAAAAGAAAGTGACTGGTCAAAAGTGTCTGCTGAACTTTTGAACACTGCTTTACCAAAACAGTGAGGGGACTTCTTGAGAAGTGAAGCTGGATATCCAGCTTTTGCAAGATGCAAAGTCGTGTGACCAGAACTATGTGGAAACTTCTGCTATGTCAAATTTTTCATTCAGCTGAGTCCTACATTGCTGGGAAGTGTGGATGTGGAGGGAGGGTGAAGAGCTTGTGGTGCATGTGCACACAGATGGGAGCTGTGAGAGGGGAGAGGAGGAGACGAAGCATAGTCATTGCAATTGCAGCCAGCTGCTCTTCCCTTCTCCCTTTTGTGAAGGAGGCAGTGAAGAGAGAATTCAGAGAGAGATCTTATCAAAGCTGTAGTTTGGAGAGGTAAAACACCAGAGGAGATGGCAGATTGTGGAGGAAGCTGACACAGAACCCCAGTCCAACAGTGCCCAAGGCTTCTTTGAAAAATTTAGTGGCAAGAAAAGGGGGTGATTTTCAGAAAGAAGGAGTCTCAACATCGGGTCAAGAGAGGAGGAAAGGTCAAAGACAGCCTTGAGACTAGGTTTGTGACCAGAGGCAGAGAGAGGAGTGAGGAAGCTTGCAGATGGGCAGGGGAGGAGAAATGACCATGAAATGACTTTTCATGAGAAGTGAGGGGCTGGGCAGTGGGAATGGTGCCTGAACACATGGGGAACTGGGGTGGATCCTGCTGAAGCAGTGAAGGCATCTGTGAAGGGCGATGCATCAGGGCAGCAAGATGAACAATGAATTTGCACTTCAAAGCAGTTAATTTCTGCATATAAAAGGGCTTGTTGCAGTGATTCTTGAAGTTTGACTTATAAGTCAGGATCCCGCTGCACTAGCAATAGTCTTTGTCCTACAGAAACTTTCATTCAAAGCACCAACATATGTTCTGGTTTTCTTATTCAGTCTTCTATTGCACCTTTGAAAATTTCTTCATGAATGTCTTTAAATCATGCAGAACCTTTGCTTTAGCTACACCCTGTATCAGTATGTACTGTGCAGAAACAATAGCAGCAGGCTGGGTACTTACGGGATGACTTTAATATCTTCTTTTCCATGTAATATATAATCAATGACTTTGTAAAAGACTATTTCCTACAGATAAAAAGAAGAGTGATGTTAAAATCAGTGGTGAGAGAACCCAGCTACACAGGAGGAAGTTTAAGAAATCTGGTTGCTACTTACTCTGCCATCAGGAGTGCGAGGCCCTGAGTAGGGGGGAACTTCTCCCAGCAGGACTGGCCACAGATCAAAAAATTCCTGTTTTTAAAATGAAAGCAGTGTTTTTAGTGTGGAAAAGTGCATTCTGTCTCAAACCTCAAAGTAATGTCTGCTCTACCATGTTGTATTTTGTACTCTATACAGAAGGCATTGAACAATATGGTTAGATCATTATTATGAAGTGACAGATGCATTATAAGGCTACAGGTGATCATACAGTTCTTTATCCATAGGACTTCTGTTTCATTCAGTGAACAGTATGGGCTATATTCACATAACAAGCATCTGTTTCAATATCTTGTGTGTTCCTCATTTTCCAGAGCATGGCTATAGTACCTGCTAGTTTGCTAAAGAAATGTTTTCTTAGGCTATACTATCATGCTGACTAACATGACTTCAGAATACAGATGATCTTTTAACACACCTCTTCACAAGACAGGGCTGTAAGGGTTCTGGAGACGCAGTGGAGATTAAAGACATTGGTAGTCACAGTCCGACCTGACCAATAAAGCAGGGCTCCTACGGAAAGGACGCATGTGGGGGGGTCCAAATCAGGGTCACAGAAGTAACTTAATTTCTGTCAGTTTGTTTCTTCATGTACCCAAATTTCACCTAAAAATCTGGACAATGTGCATATGAATGAGTACTTGAGGAAGGTGGCTGCTTTGCTGTTGGGGGCTTTACAGACATCTCTCTATAACTGTGCCATCCACTGGGTTTGCATTCCAGGCTTTGACCAGGATTGCTGTTTAATGGTCAGACATATCTGCTTGTCCTTCATCTTCCCAACTCCTGGCTCCATAGACAGTGCCATTTGGAGATAATTTTTTTCCTCTCCCCCTCCTTTCTTCATCCTCAGGTTCTTCATTTTGTACAGTGGAAGAAAAAGTGCTGAACATAAACAGGAATAATGACTCAAAATTGACTTGCTCTTTGGCTGCCCAAATAAAACCTATCATCTCCAGAAATTGCCCCTCAGTAGCGAGCAACCACGCAGACATATGTGCTGTGTTGGTACAGCATACACCCGAATGCTTACCTTCTGCTTAGTCATGTCCAGAAGACCTACTGAGTACCTGTCACAGTTCAGATATGCTCTCACTGTGTAAAAAGCCTTGTGGAACTGCCTCTCTATATCTGTCAGTTCCTCGAAAACCTTATTAGCAGACCACAACAGCACCTGCAGGATGAGAATGTAATGTGAGCACAGTCTCTCTGGGGAAGCTGGGCTTCCCAGGCATATCTGGAATAACAAAGAAGTAACTGTTCTTTTATATTACAGTCCCTGAAAAGTGCAAAAGTACTCTATGCTGCAGAACCTCAAAGCATTGCTTATTCATGCTGTAGTACTATGGAAGGAAATACTCTGACGAACAAAATTAGGTCATCACTAAGTGTTATGTAAAAATCTGACCTTACAAATATAGTACAAAATGTATTAGTCCCAAATAAAGAGATTGCCCCATTCACATTTTAGGCACATAAGTAAAATATTGCATCCAAAAACAGTTAACACTAGGGTTGCAAAATACTGAGGTTGGACTTGGAAGTGTCTGAATTATTACTTCCATCAAAGTCTTAGCACAGCTGTCTTGTGCAGGCATCAGTCATACAAACTTGCAGTGGAAAACGAACAGTGGTTTACTTTCAGAGTTCTGTAGTGTGCCATAAATAAGGCCAGAAGCCAGAAGTTCAGCGAGAAGGACTGAGAGAAACACCACAAGAACGGCCCAGTCATGGAATGATGTAAAGAAATTGGGCAAAGAGTGTTAAATGGTCTAAAAGGACTCTTAGAGGTTATAAGCACAAGCAAACTCAATTGTCTTTACACAAGTCATATTACTTACAGGATCTCCCAGGTTTTGCAGTTGACTTTGCAACATTAAAATGCTAGACCATCTTAGAAGATGTAATTTCCTCACTCCATATTTAAGTACTTTTAAGTCTAACACAATGAACTTCATTAACTCTCAAATAGACCTTCAGATCTACATGGCCAGATCTCTGCCACTCGAGTTATGGGTAGAGCTGGCAGTGTGTTTTGCATTTGGTTTTTGCTTTCCCTTTCTTTCTGTGGGACTTGCTGACACAGCAGCAATATATGAATGCAGGACTCCGGGGACTGGTCCCAGATCAGAGCACCCTGCAGGAGCCATTAGACCTTCCACCCACTTAACTGTTCATCACTCACATTTTAATGATTACTGAAACAATCAAAGGAAGAGCATAAGATAACAAATTAGTAAGTGCTGGTCTAAATAAACTTCATCAAGTAATCTTTCATCCTGCATCCATTTTCCTGAAACATTTACCCCCCATGTGAACCCTCACTGGAGACAAGAGCATGGCTGCCATGAAGCACAGACTAGGTTGCTTATCTTACTTTAATGACAACCAGTTGTCTGCTGCCAGAAAGTGATTGCATGGATTCCCATTCACCCCAGTGAATTTAAGAGTCCTTTCATAAGCCAAGTCATGAGCAGGACTGAATTATTTTAATTCAAAATACCCTAAAGCCCCCAAACACATTCATTTCTACTGAAGGAAATAAATAGAGCAACCATATTGGAATTATTTTAATGGTACTAAAGAGCAATTCTATAACTTTTTTTTTTTAATAATCAGAGGAAGAAAACATACCAAATTCTTAATTCTTTGGGAAAATCCCTTGGTGCTGCTGGCTGAAGAGTTTAAATACCTCAGGAGTGTTTTGTAGTCTGAGTTCAACTAAACACCTGGAGTTCAGTCCAGCTGAGGCTGATGCCACTGCTCCAGCTCCTGTAAATTTGCCAACAGCAGCACTAATAGAGATTGGAACTGTATCCCAAGGTAGCGGAGGGATACCTGTTTCTTTCTGATCTTCAGGCACATATCTCTGAAGCAGATCAGCTACATCTTTGAAATCAGAAGCATGTACTCTTTTGATTTTGAGATATAACCCAATCTGCATTTGTAGTCTTACCTGGCCTCTTCGAGTCTCACAACTGTGAAGATAACTCAAGTGATAAATTTTCAAGTTTAAGGAAGCAAAATTCAGGTACTTCAGGAAAAGCTGAAAAGGCAAACAATGAGTTTGAGTCAAGTGCAGTAGCAGCCTCCTGTGTTCTGGATTTCATAACATTGTTTTAGCAATATCATGGTAATTCCCCTGGATGAAGGCTTTGCTTTGCACTGGTCTAAGGTGAGGTTTATCCCACTGCAATGCAGATTTCTGAGATAAGCACCCTCATTACAAGCCTCTTCTGTAGCAGGGTGAGTCCCCTGTAGGGATAATAGCAACCAGTGTAGTCTCACTAACGCAAACATCCCTACTGTACAGGAGTCTCTGTTATATGGCAAAAGGGACCACTGCATGACAGAAACCAAACTACTGACCACTTACTGTTTCATCAGAGCTGGTGAAGAACGGGCCATTCAGCTTATTAACAGCCAAAATGACAGCAACTAAATCTTTGCCATTCAAGATGGGTGTTGCAAGGATGCTTTTCGTGGTGTAGTCGGTGAGCTCATCAACAAATGAACTGAACTGGGCATACTGTTCAAAGAAGAAATTCCAAATTAAGCACTGTCCACAATATTTGTAGTCTTAAAACTGAGCCTGAGACCTCTGGGCACAAGCTGCCTAAAGAAAGTTTTGCTTAAAAAATGTCTGGGGAAGACAAACGCATTAGCAGAAAATTAGACAAAGTAGAGGGGATAAACGTAGTATCAGGAGAACTGGCTGTGATTTCTTGTGACTGCAACACATGGGAACTTTCTCAGTTTTTGGAAAGACCTCCCAAATCATAAGCTTTAATATGTCAAGCACTGTTAGAATGAGTAGTCTCTCCACTAATCATTTCCAGAATTTCTGAGCAATAGATCACTGTCATTCTCCACAGTACCTCCCACATCCCTTTATCCAGTTTCAAATAAACACTCTGAGGTGGGTATAATCAGTTATCGTGGTGCACTCCATGGCCACAGTTTATAAACCTGTGCTTTTTGGTACAATCATAGTACTGTTCCCTCACCGTAATCCTCTCGTGTTTCTGCCCAGACCCTGAAACTGCTGCCAGCCTGCAGCCTCCATGGAGTTGTCTATTCCTCAGTTCTCTCAAAATATATTCTCCTGGGGATTCCTTCCCAGGTTGGTATGAGCAGCATGAACCTTGGTCCTACAGGCACAGTGCTAGAGGGTTTTCTCCCCTTCTCCTTTATGCAAGGAGAAGCAATGGCCTTGCTCTCAGAGTTCTGCTGAAAAACTCAAGCTCAAAGGCATGGGAAACTCGCCTTTTGCTTCTGGATACGCCAGTAGGTTGTGGCTGTTCTTAGGGACCAGGGAGAGAAAAGTGGTGGTGATTTTAGCCCAAACCTTGGCCATGCCAGGCCTTTGTGAGTGGGATGGTAGGCTGGCTATTCCAAAGGAATTGGTTGACCCAGGCAGCATGGGGCAGTGTCTCTCAGACGCTGCCATTGACCCATGCACTTGCATCCCCAGAGCACGTTGGCCAGGGTTGCAACGCACAGATAGCATCAGTACAGCTTTGGGCTGCCCAGGGAGCCTTGCTCATGGGAATTGCCATCCAAACTACCAGGAAAACGCTTGGTTGTGCTGCAGCAGCAGCACATAGGTAACCGGAAAGACTGTTTTTCCCTTGTATGAATGTCACTGTCCCCCCACACCAAAGGAAAATGAGGCAGGGAAGGAGTAGCATGGGGAGGGCAGACATCCCAATCACCTCACCTGGGCAGACCCTTTTTGACACCCCCCTCACCCACTGAGAACAGAGATGGTCTTGCTGATCCCAGATCTTCTCCCTGCTCAGCCAAATAACTTCTCGGGTACAATTCCTTCTGTTTGGGGTAGAAAATACCGAGCCCTGAGCGTGGACATATGGATAATCACTCTCTAAGGCACCTTCTCTCCATACCTGAGCCCCACTGCTGGTCTTCCTGCTACCTGGGGAAAACCAAGCTTTAGACACTGAGGCTTTCAAAGGAATTGCCATAACAGTAGCAAAATCTGAAAGCACTAGAGCTGGGGTGCAGCACTGGGCTCACAGCTCTGAAATTCTTCAGCATCTTGGGTGAAATATTTGACCAAAAAGGTTTAAAAATTTTTAACTATCTTCTGATGCATTCTTTGCAAAAGAATGGTTGCAAAATCAAACCAAAGTCTTCGTATGCTCCCTGTAAGACAAGAAAGTTTTTGCTGAAGCATTTGGATATGCTGATGCTGAGCATTGAGTGGATGGATAAACAGATGGTCTCTTTGTAGCAAGCAAACAATAGATGGACTAATCCCAAATACCATATTTGAGCCACATGGATTTTAGTTTTATAACTATGATTAGAACAAGCGGATTGTGATTGCTGCCATTCAGATTTATATGATTCAACCTGGGAGTGTGAGTGCTAAAATAGTCTCATGAAGGCATAAGAATATAACATTAAATTTCCTTGGATCCCTCCTGGTATTGCAGTTGCAATGTTAGCTGAAAGGAACTTTTTGACCAAGGTTTGTCTCTTGCTGCTTCTGAAGAAGATCACCCATACACACGTTGCAGTCAACCCACCTGCTCTAAGGTCCTCTCTCTTTGGTTAATAAAAATGCCTCTAAAGGTCCTTGGCCCAGGTTGCATCAGACAGCAAACGTTTTCAAATGTGATTGGTGGTGGAAGACTCTTTCTGGACTCTTTCTGGCTTTCTCTCTCTTTGCCAGTTTCTCATGTAATATAAATGTGTGTGGAAAACTTGATGTGCATACAGTGCATATCTGACTGCAGCAAGCACCTGGTTGTTTCTTCTCTGCCACACTGAAGGAGACTTTCTTTTTACACTGAGGCAGCTAAGGTGTGACACCGCACATGTTTGCTAGGCATTAACATCTGGTGTAATTCAATGATGTGTTTAGCTTCACCTCACTCTATAAATGAAAACTGGAAACTGCTAACAGATTGACTAGTGTTGCGTTAGTTTCCTATCAGAGAGCTGTCACACTGCAAGATGTTGGAACAAGCACCAAGATGCCTTATGTTCTCCTGACCCTTTCTGTATGAATAAGCATGTGAGCTTATCTACCGAGTGGATAAATGGCAAACCTACCTCATTGACATCCTCAACGTTCATGGTTTTCTTGGTTTGAGCAACGTAGCCCACAATGCCCATGTCCAGTGGATAGACAATCTCGCAGTCGGGGGGAACCAGGCATTCCTCAAGGGTGCTTCCCTCTTGGATGTTGAAAAGCCTTGTAGCCAGTTCAGGCGTGCCATTTCTCTGCCTGTACATGAAAAGACTGCAGCGGTCAGCATGAATAAGAGACCTGATTCTTCTCAAGGTCTTGAAAACAACTTTCTCCATGTTGATGCTTTCTTGCATATCTTGGATCAACTCAAAAAGGATGTCACTTTCATTGTCATCACAGGACTCTGTTTTCACCTTCTTTTCAAAGTATTGTTTTGCAAAAGTAGGGTTGCCATCAAGAAACTTCTCAACATCATCCTCACTGATGCTCATTGTGAATATCTTGAATCCTGGGTCTTGTAATAGGTAGTAGTCCAAGGAAGCTGTCTATGCAAACAGCGCGCTTATTTCTGGTGTAATTCCTAAATTTTCATAATAGAAGATGTTGCTTCCAGAATGGCCAGGGATGAGATAACACTGCAAAGAGAGATTGTCATCAGCAGGGTATTCCTTTATAGTGCTGAATACAGTCTGTGGGAGGATAGATCTTCTCAACCAGATTAGATGACCTCTACGAAAGCTTTGAGTCAACTTTTTCTTCTTAATCTAAATACAGACAAAACCAAGTATTCACAATATCATAAAGCACTCTCCTCTCTCTTGATAAACAGAACACTTACTGAAACAATGATATTGAGGCAGCAGCAACAGGGAACTGTATCTCCTAACACTGAAATAAGCTCTTTAAAGTCTAATTAAATATATACTGCTTGGATCTAATCCTTGGCTAACATCTTATTATTTCTGCTCTCCCTGTTCATCTAAGAAACAGCCCTCATTGAATGTTAAATATGTCAATCTTTTTAGTTTAATGGAATGATTGGCAGACTGTGTCAACTATATATTATATTTACTACCCACTCTAAATTTCTTTGTTAAAGTGATTAATGAGCTAAAAAGGATGGGAGTTTGATTCTGCTAAGGTAAGTACACAAACAGTTGAGTTGTCCATGCAGACTGAAGATCAACTCTGTGAGCCTTTTACTACGGCAAATGAATAGGAGTTCTGTCCTGTGTTTTATGAAAGAAATGCAAAATATCTTGTCACTGGCTAAGATAGAAGGGGCTCTCTAAATGGCCTTCCATGCACTATTTTGAAATTGGCCCTGGAATTCCCAACTGCAAATGTCCAAGCAAGACCCAGCTGCAAATAATTTAGTTCTCTTGGACACTCTCAAAATCCAGTTCTGGTTTGGCACGGTGATGATGACAGGATTAATCCTATCTAGACCATTTTGGTTGTCTTCCTAATTTGTTACCCAGCCCCCACTACATGAGCTGTACCACACATACTGCCAAATTCTTGTTCCCAGTTGTATTTCCATGGCTTCTTTTGGGGGGAAAAGAAATCACATGAATCCTCCAAGATTATGAGGCAGTGTCTTGGAGGGAATGGATGCAAACCATTCGTCTGTTTACCAAGGCAGATAGAATTGTCAGTAACAGCTAACTGGGTAAACAGGATAGCTCTTTACACTCTTGGTGGACAAAACATCTACAAAGCATTCAGGATGCCTTTAAGAAATTTCTAGGTCTGTTTTTATCCTGGAACTGAGGCTTTGAATTGAGTGATGCCATGCAATGGCTGCACAGATATCATCTATAGATCCTCTTGTATCAGATTAGCAATGGGGGTCCAGGATTAAAGGGTCTGCTGGCAGAACAGTGCACTGAATGATGTGACTAACGCCCAACAGCAAAAGGGAAAAGCTAACACCAAAGAGAAAAGCTGGCTGCAGTTCTGTGTTCCGCACTTCGGTGGGGATTCGTCTGGTCAGCTGTGCTTGTTTTTCCTTCCCTTGCTCTGAATCTCCATGCAAGTTGCGCATCTCATATGTAGAACAGGAAGCTCATGATGACTTTTCTTTCAAGGTTTGGGCCTCTGAGGTAAGCTGCAGAGGCCACACCACATTGCCTGTATCAGAGGTTTTCCTGTGCCCACTGCTGTCAGATGGCCCTGTTGTCTTGGCTGCAGTCAGCCATACATCACCTCAAGCTGATCTTGTCCAAACAGGAGCCGTTGTGCTGAAAGGACTCTAAGGTTGCATGTTGATGGACTTGTTGGTCCGAGTTTCACCTAGCAGTGGGAACTTTCCCAATTATACTAAGTCTGGATGTAGTAGTATGAAGCAAGCCCTGAAGTGCATGACTTTAAACCAGAGTGAGAAGTAACTGAAACCCAACAATGCTATTTTGCAGCTGTCTTTCTCAATGGCAGCAGATGTCATATAGATACTGGCTTCCCAATACATGAGAGACCTTTGTGAAACTAAACAGTAATATTGGATGTGAAGTAAAATTAACCGCATTTCTACCTTTTTATTTTAATTAATGCTTGCAGAGAATTGCAAAATGAGACTTCATTTAGAAGGTGACCTGTTTTACCCTTTGCTCCAAGGCAGGATCTACTCTGCCCCCCAAATTTCTCACATATGTTGGCTTAGTCTTTCCTTAAAGACCTTTACAGGAAGGAGTAATGAATAGAGAGGGAGGGGGTACTGAGAAGGGACACTGAGTGGAGAATAACAAGGAGAACAATAATCAGAACAAAGTAGCGACGTCATGCTGCTATTCTGTTATCGCTTATTTCTTTACTCACCGCTGTGAGGGTTATTTTCAAATGGGGACACCATTTCTGAATGCTTCAATCCAGACTTTGAACAGAGTTTGCAGTATTTTTGCAATATTTTTCTTGCCAGTAAGCGCCAAGAGTGGAAGACATCCAGTATGGGAGGTATCTCTTGGTGGATCCCCTTTAGGAAGAAAGTTGGAGACTTTCAGACTATGGTGGCTGGACTGAAAAACCCCAGGAATCATGAGGAGCCCCACAGACAAAAAAACACCCACAAAGGTAAAAAAGCTTTTCCTCATCGTTAGTAGTAAAGAAGAGGTGGGAATTATGGCTGTGAGGGATCAGGAGAGCAGAAGGTATTTAATGTCAATGAAGCCACCCTGCAAGAGCAGCAACAACTGTGCTCTGTACACAGCAGACAAGGGTCAGCATCATGCTGGAAGGCAAAATCCCAGAGGAGCCATCACTCTGCAGGGGAAGCAAAAGATGCACAGTGACTCCCTCCTGCAGGGAGTGGGGGGACCATCAGCCCAAACTCACCATGTTGCTGGAAGATAACCAAGGTTCAACCAGCTCATGGAGTAACGTCTCAGGCTGCCTACCCCTGCGAATGCCAGTGCTGCTGCCAAGAGGGGTGCAAAACAGGTCAAGTGTGACTGTGGCTCCAAGGTCCAGGTTCTTACAGAGGCACATGGACTTGCTCAGCACTAGCATGGCAGAGGTCTCTTCTAGATCACCAAAATATGGGGAGGGATGAAGCTTTTTGGTGAGCTGCAAGCAGAATTGTTCCAAGCACAAGACTTGGTGGCCATGGGGAACTTCAGTTGCCTGACATCTGTAGGGAAGGGAACACTTCATGTCGCTGGCTGTCCAGCAAGGTCTTGCACATTGAAATAGCTTTTGGGTACAGAAAGTGGCAGAAACAGCAAGAGGAGATTTTCTTAAGTTTTGACCGGAGGCAAGGGGAATAACTTGTTAAGAACTTGAAGGTGGGAGGCATTTAGGTGAGCATGACCATGAAATGAAAGATTAAAAGTGGAGCTGATACAGAAGGGAGGCAAGAACTATGGGAAAGCTTGCGTTACAAAGAACAGACAGTTCTTTAAGGAAGTGTGATTACAAGCATGCTCACAGCCTAGTGGAAGGATAGCAGGTGTACTAAGAGGCCATTTTGTAAATTGTGAGCTCTTTGTTAATCTTAAACAAGAGAAAAGAGACAGAGAAAGTATAAGCATAAACAGGTTAATGAAGATGAATATAAAAATACCATGAATGAGTAAAAATGGATAGATAAAAAGTCAAGATCCAAAATGAGGTGAAATCAGGAACATGAAGAGTAATAAGAAAACGTTCTATCATTATACTGGGAAGAATAGGAAGATCAAGGAAAGCACTGGTTGCTACTTGGGACAAAAGAAAAGCTATCAAAAACTGATACCAAGAGGTTGGATTATTAAATATTATTTTTGAACTTTGCATTAATAATCGAAGCAATCAGGTGGCTAACACATTTAACATCACAACAAAGAAGTGGGAACTCAGCTAAAGTAGGGAAGAAACAGGTTAATAAGTACTTACCGAAATTACTGTTTTCTATATCAGGTGAGCCTAATGCAAGTACACAGTCAGGTACTTAGACGGCTGAGTAAAGTAACCTCTGAACTGTTAGTGATTATTTCTGACAATTAATGGGTGATCTTCCAAAGTTCTCAATGCTGGGAAAGATAAATGTAATGATTCTTTTAGAAAAACAGGACAAACCAGGAATTTCATAATTTCACACAGACTACTTTAAATCTAGCTTCTGAGAAAATACAGGAACAAATACATTACTGTAAATATCTACATGATAACATGGAGATAAGTAACAGTCCTTGTGCTTTTGTCAAGAAAAGAACTGTGTCAATCAACATAATTTCCTCTGTGCTAGAGTAAGAAGTCTACAGACAGAAGGAAAGTAAGAGCTGTCATAGCTCTTGACTTCAGAGAATGACTTGTGAGATATTGTCTCTTAAGATGAGGGAACTGTGGCTTAGATGAAATAGTTGAAATTTGTTGAGTAAGATTCTCTGTGGAGGCTGTCCTAGATGTAGATCATGTCAGTATTTCCACTGATGGGGTGGAGAAAACACGTTTTAAACCAGTATAGGAACCATAGTCAGTTGTCTGTAAACATGTTTGAGAGCAAGCTTACAACTAAATTGCAGATAGGGGTGTAGAGGAAAAGCAGACTACAGCTCACCAAAGGAATGTGGAAGGTCCTGCACCTGGGGAGGAGAAACCCCCATTGAGTTCGGACTGATGGATTAGGAGCTGGGCTTATCGCAGGCTGAACATGTGTCAACGACACCATGCAGAAAAGGATGTTCATCTATTAGGATGTACTTCTATTATATAACAGATTATACTAAGTTGTGCTGAACAGATGTGTCACCTGGACAATAGTGAGAAAACATGACCTCAAAGGAAAGATTTAGGTTTATCATATCTCTTTTGAGTTAACTCTTTTATAAACAAATAGTCTCCAAATATATAAAAGGCCACTGCAGAGAAAAAGGGAATAGTCCATTTTCCACGGTTATACCAGGTAGGACAAGACTTCAGATCAGCATTAGAAGGGTTTCCCCAACAATGGCAATACTGAAGCACTGGAATAGATGGTCTCACCTGATCTTAGACACCGCTAAACATAGAGGTGCCATCCTTTTTCAAGCAAACATCTGTGTGCAGTGATGCACATGTAAAGATAGCTGTCCAGTGGAAGTGGTACAGATAAGCAACTTCTTATGGCTGGAGAGAAACTCATTTTTCTGTGGCCCAGCTTCCTACAGCCCCCAGCCAGATAGATGTGAGGAAATCATTGTTTGGGCATCAGAAAAAACTTCCTCTTGTAGCAGTGTACGCCTGACAGACTAACCATTTTCTTAACAATTAGTGCATGATGGAGGTGGGAGGCATTTTTCTGCCTTCCACAGCCTCTGTCCCAAAATCAACCTGGGCCTTCCAGGTAATTGTAAAATACCAGCCTTGTTCCATCCTCTACTGATAGGGGGGAAAAGGACTGCATAATATCAAAACATTAAAAAAATTGTCAAGGGACTTGCACAGAGTTTTGGGTTCTTACATGACAAAACAATGAAACCTCATATCACCTGGACTTTGAGGATGTCTGTGGTGGTGTAGCTCCTCTTACAGCCTGGCATACTGTGGCCTGACAGTTTTCTTCTCCTAGTGGACTTTCTTTGTCCCAAAAGGTCAGACCTGTGGAAGGAGAGAAGCTTTCTCAGGAAGTCATAGCCATGTCCCTGAATTATGCCCATGTCCCAAAGAATGACTTTGAATCAGGCTGTGTATCAAGCAGGCATCACAGCATAGAGCTACTCAGCCAAGGGATGTATTCAGAGTGCCCTGTCCCTGAACAGAAGGTCTGCTGGGTTTGGTACCATATGGTATTTTTCAGGCTGTGTGGCTTCACTTTTCATGTGTAAACTGACATAAACAGTTTTGGTGGTTGTACTGAGACGTATAATAGTTGTGTGTGGTTTTGGGGGGAGATGAAAAATTGCAGGTGAGGAAACTATTCATATTGAATCAAAGTCGAAACTCTTTTGGATCCAGACCTTCCAGACATCTGCATTTTTTCAGTATGAAATATTCTGTTCAGTTCAAGATAAATGTTTTGGTTTTGAGATGTTTATAAAAAATAAACAGTGCCCAACACTGACACTCCGTGCTCAGATTATGGAAGATCCAGGCTGAGTTCCTTCCTCTGCATGCAGGGTTTGAAACTTAACAAGTTAACTTTTTACTGGGGAAAGAATAAAGGTCCTCAAGTATTTATATTTATAGACACAAAAGGGGGGACAGTGAGGCAGTATGGATTAAGACAAGTTAGTGTTGTAGAACTGCAGTGTAATCAAAATCACATAGGAATGGTACATGAAAATTTAAATTATCTGTGCAAAGGGAGCAAGCAGCTGCCAGAGCAACCCCCCTGGAGGAGGGTGGGACTGAGGTATCCAAGATTTAAAGCACAGTGCAAAGGTTATAGGTGTTCACTAGGTCTTCAGGGAAACTTCTGTGGCACTATTAAGCCATTGCTGGCACACCAATGATAATTGAGGTGGATACAGTCTAAACCTGCATCAGGATAAGGCTGTTTCTTTGGCTTAAGCAAACAATGGAGGATTTTGGAGGAGGATGAGGCTGGTATTTTAGGAAACTTGCACGAGGCTCTCATACAGCATCATAATATCTGAGCACGTGTGACTGCATACATTTGTTTTTAATAGCTTTAAAACCGAACCGCAGAGTCAGCATAGGACCTGTGCCTTATTGGCTGTGGGTGGATATTCTTCTTTAAGAACTGTTTCAGATGGAAACCCCAAACGCTTAAGCTGTTATGAATGCTTAGCTGGTAGCTAGGAAAATGAGCTGGTGCATCTTGGAATAAACTTCATCCTCATCTAATAGCTTGTATCACGGTCTCTCCCCACTCCTAGGGCTGGCACTGCTAAAAGCTCCAATTCTGAAGCAAAACTACTCAGCATGATGCAAAACACACTGCCCCGAGGGAAGCAGTACTGTTAGGTCCTCTTATGGGGCTGTGCCCAAAGCAGATGCTGAAGGTACTACTAATAAATCAGAAAAGGTGATGGCAAAAGTTGGGGCTGTTGGGTCTGCAGATGCTTTTGCCCCTCCTCCACGGGAACAAAGCTTTCCTCCAAATCAAGAGGCTGAGGGGGGACTGCAAGTGACTAATTTGATTAGACATTATCCTCAGAGGATGTCATATTGACAGCTACGCTCAAACCTTTCTGGCTTACTCATCTGTGGGCATAACGAGATTGCAGTTTATCTGATTTATCAAGTAATATTCTCATGCCACCTGCTTGTGTCCAAAAATAAACCTCCTGCCTCAAGCCCCCGGAGCCCAGTGAGGATTGCACCCATGTGTCTCCCTTTCCTCTGTCAGGATCTCCTCATTCACCTGGAGCCTGGCTGCTTCTCCCAGGCACCCACTGATTTTCTCATCAGCCAAAAAGCTAGCATTTGAAAGTTTAGGTCTCTTTTTCAGAAGGAAATGTCTCTTTCCCCTCCATTTCTTGCCTGGGGCCTTTAGATGGCACTACAGCACAGACCCACGGGCTTCCGTGTGCATCTCCCAACAGGGACATTGGGATGGGGATGGTGGGACGGGAATGGAGGGACGGGTTGACAGCACCTCCCAGAGCTCCTGCACAGGCAGGGGCAGCGGCACTGGCTGGACCTCATGGGCTGGGGAGCAGCATGGGGCCTGGTGGTGGCAAGGGAGCTGCGGGTCAGCTGGGGACACCAGCTTTCCTCGCACGGGGAGAGCCCAGCTGAGATCTTCCAGCTCGATCTCCCGGGATCTGCTCCGGCTTGGGGCTGAGCATGCCTGCAGCCTGAGCCAGATTACCTGTTTTAGCTTAGTCTGGCTGTTTTGTGTAAATACAGCAGCAGAGGTATGAGAGTGTGGCTTAGTGACCAGTCCTGGGCCAACAGAATGTACAGCTTGAGTGTTAGCTGTTCATGCTTAAAGCCTTGTTTCCTTATGTAGGTAATATCCAAAGTGTTGCAGGATTGTTAAAGATAATATACTGAAATATAATATCCCATCCACCACAATGGACACATGAGAGTATGTTGCTGGCAATTCAATTGCAAGGTTGAGCAATGTGTTTTCGAGTCAAAATAAGTACCTGGATGCCCTTGGAGAATTTTGTTTACTTTTGGGGCAGAAAATGACTCCATCTTGTCATGCCCTTCCAAAACTAGGCCATAACAATTGATAATCCTTTGGGAGAAATATTTTAAAACTAATACCCGAATTTAAATATTGCATTGGTAAATTGCAGGGAACAGTCAGAGACTTGAATATGAACTCTTCTCCAAGAAGAAGATGGTGCTATGTACATACATGCAAATGCAGAGTTTTATTTCAGATCAGTAGTGTTCAGAGTAAGCAACAATCAAGAATTATGCTTTTGATTTTAGGGTAGCTTGCCAAAATGCTTTGAAGCTCTACAAATTGATGAGCCAGGGAAAGCACCTCTTCAGGTTAATGTGAGACTACTTTCAGCTAACGGTTTTATTTTACTTCTGTAAAAACTCCCTTTAAATGCAGAATCTTGCAAAGCTTTGAAATAAGTGCTGATATTTACTTTTTTTGCTTTAGTAACTGTCTAGTTTCAAGAGGACTGTTATGCTGGAGGAGTTTCATTCACAGGAGAATGACACTGTAAGTAGTTGACCCCTCCACTGCCCTGTGCTCCAGGGAAGTCCTGAGTGTCCAGGAAGGTGCAGCCCTTCCCTTATGCTCTTGCATGTAGGTCCACTTGGGATTTGGCAACTCAGTCTGGTGTTTTCAGAGAGACACCTTTGAGAAAAGGTATCTTTATTGTGCTGGAAGACTGGAAAGGTGCCCGAGCCTTGAGCATGCCTGTCAAATCTGCCATGGTGACATGTTTTCCTGTCTTCATCCTCTTTGCATCCATTGTAAGCGTGCAATTTCTCTCCCTCTTAGTTTTATGGGGAGATGGTTCAGTTTCAAAAATGGTTATAATGCAGTGGCAATGGCAATTTCTGCAGTAAGACTGCATGAGTTTATTGATGTTTCAGTTGACTAATTATATCCAAAACTTTTAGCACAAACCACAGAAGCTTGAGTGAGAAGTTTACTTAGTTGATCAAATGATCTGTGAAGCTGAAGAACAAAGAAAGATCACCAAACTCTCCCCAAACTCTATCACATACATTTCTTGTGCAAGGAAAATGCAAGGGTAAATATATATGCAGCTTTAATATGGGAACATTAGTATTGCGATATAGGTAGTCAGATCTATCCAGAAGTGGTGCTGTTCATGCAGTGCCCATAAGGAAAAGAAGAGTAGAGAAGGAGCTGTAAGAATAACTCAAGGTTTGCAGATATCTACAGAACAAGGGGCCAGAGTACCAGACAAGCAAAGAGATTTGTGGTAAACCTGGCCACAAAAAAAAAAAAAAAAAAAAGGATAAGATTCCTTAGCAGAGAAGAAATGGAGAAAAGGAACTGACCCCAAGTTCAAAAATACAGAAAGAACAGAAGAGATGATGAAGTAAGGGGGAAGAAGAGTTTGGTGTAGTGATGGTATTTTTAACTGGCACTGGTAACTAACTCTTTGCAGCAATATTGCAATTTTCAATGTTTCCAGTTTGTTGCCCAGTCTAAAGTGGACGTAAACTTGGTCTTCGGGCCAAAGGTATTCCAGATACAAGTTTGCAGAGTTGATACCCTGAGAGTTGACTGGAACTTCTAGGCCCCTCTGTAACACAAATGAATTTTCTACCTAAATGCCCCCAGCTGAAGAAAAGCATCTTGTGGTGAAAATGCTGAAGTTTCCTAGCTATGCTTCAGGCCTTACAGCTTCAAAGAAAATCAGCTGTTTAAAGTTTAAAGCAAAAAATGTTCTTTGTGAAAAAAATAATAACTAGATCATCTCTGACAGCTTAAACAGAAAAAAAAACCACAATTATTTTATCTTTTCAAAAGCAATGTAATGTAAGACATCCTTTTCTCCAACAGAGAAAGCACAGATAGCAAACCCGAAATACAGTTGTACAGGAAAGCCCTTGGCTTATTCCCTAGCTCTGTGACTCACTAATCAGCCTCCCACTCACAGTTGCTCTCTCCGTGGAGCTCAGGGATGCTCCGACCTAAACCTTCCCCCCCTTAGTCTGTTTCTGCCTTCTGTCGCAGATTGAAACTGCGTCTTCTAATGCTCGCTAAGGCCAGGTACCTGGCTAATGGCCTTTGGCTGCATGCACATACAGATCTATAATTTCCTCTGGCTTTGGCAATTTGTGTTTCTGATTTTAGCTTTTAAATCCACCTCCAGGGCTGGCATGTACATCCTGGCTTATCCAGAACTGCTCAAGCTCCTTGCTAACAGTATTATTTTTGTAAAGCACCTTGAGAGGACTGCCAGGTAAGAAACAGTAACTTTCCTGTTGGGATAATCTGGAGGCAGCACTTACTGTCTGCATGTATGATGGAAGACATGTTCTAGTGTTACCTCATGCTTTATAATAACTTAGAGCCTACAGATTTATTCCTGCATTTTTGCTGTTAAGCTTCTTTTGTTTCAGGAACAGAAAAGGAACTAGATCTAAAACTTTACATACAACCCTCAGGAATATTTTCATACCCTCTATGCCACTCGAATGTAGGAGGCATCATGGAAATAGTGCTGGGGATTAAATAAACTCTGATCTGTTACCTCACTGTGAAATGTGGTGGGGTACTCTCTGCCTCAAGTAAGCAACACTTTTCCTCCTGTTGCCCCCCAAGAAAAGGAGTAGAATCAGGACATTAAAATATCCTAAGACTGTCTTCAGTTGTAAAGATTTGAAGCCCAAACAGCTTATTTCCCCTCATGTTTGCAGATGTCACCCTTCTTAACCAAAAACATCGGCACTCCACACTTCCTGCACTGAACAGGTGATCTTTACACTCCCAGAGCTGGAGGGTTGATACATAAATGCAATATTATATGTTTAAACAAATGTCCCAAGATTTACAATTAAAATGAATAAACCTGTCAACAGCTGAAATGGCCTAATACAGTAAGTACCAGACATCAGTAAGTAAGTCCCAGACACATAATAGTAAATAATATCTCTTGTAGTTAATACTAGAAAAAGAAGCTTAAAATATTCTCCTCTTCATTCAATGGTCAAAAAAATGTCTATATTTCAACAAGTTTCCTTAGTCTGGGATAGCCTCTTGGTGCAGAATAGCAAGAGGCCAATAGGAAAGCTGCCAAAACTCGGAGAGTGAAATGCAGCAGCTTGTTCAAGCTACAACCATCTTCCACACAGCTGTGCAGAAGTCAGGTGGTGGTATAAAAGCGGACCTGCCCCTTTGGCCAGCAGATCCCTATACATTAAAATCACACTTCGGTATAGATTTTAGCCTGCTCTGCAGTCATTCTGTGCTGCCAAGGCAGCAGGATGCTGACGTGCTTGGGACTGAGGCTGTAACTTAGTTTTGCTACTGACAATAGCCCTGAGAAAACTGCAGTCGAGAGCCTGCTCTTAAAGCATGAGAACAAGTGAAGTGGGAGAAATCCTGGTGTCTTCTATTGATCTGCAAGCAGAGACAGTTTCACAGGCCTGTTGCAGCAAGACTGTGATTAGAGGGAAGAAAAAAAATAATGATCACAATAAATAGAGTAAAAACTTATGTGTAACTTCTGAAATGCATGCATTAGGTCTCATCTGCCTGCTGGGCAGGGAGCCTGAGAGAAAGGGCCAGTCTGTGACCACAGAAGTTAACTACAGGCAAAAAATAAATGTCTCTGTACCGTCAGGTATAAATCCATGTAAGCATGTTAAATCCCAGGGAGATGAATGTTCTGTTACCATATGTAACAGGCAAGAAATATTCAGAGCTTTGCCCACTTAGAGCAAAAAAACATCATCTGAGGCTTAGGTATGTAAAACACAATTTGTCTGAGCACACTCATTTTCTAGTTGTGGCACAGAGGACATTGTGTACTGATGAGCTGGCCACTGGAGTGGGTCTTTGCTGTAACCTCGTCTAGTTTTGCAATGAAAGCTGTAACTTTGCTTGAGGCAGGTGGTGTGGGAAGAACAGAGGCAGGGCCGAAAGCCCATCCTGAGGACCACACAGCCCAGGGACAGTGGGCGAGCGGTTCACCTCTGCTGGCACTAACGGAAGTCGTGGTGTAGATGGGGCCGTTCCCAGCCGGCAAGGCCACCCCTCGCTGGCTGAGGAACTGCGGCTGTTTGACACCTCCACACTTTGGACCACTTCTTGCTTCTGTGTGTGAACGCAGGGACATGCCTGTCTGCGCCTCTGTGCTGCGTCATGTGCACAGGCGAGCATGAGCCCCTGGTCTTTAAACTGCCAGGCAATGCATTTAGAAAGAATGTCACTATCATGCTTTAGAAAGGAAAGGTGAACTTCAGGTTATGTAATTTAAAGCTCTGAGGTATTTAATTGGCACTTTAAAAGTCATAGTGCAGTGATTTATGCTTTTTTATCTATTGATGTAACACACCCAAGGACCTTAACCTTTGAGTCACTTAGGAACAAACTTCAAATGATTTCCTCTTCATCTGTTTTGTGTCACTTTCTCCATTTGGGAAAGATCAGCAGTTTTGAGTCGAAGTCACAGAAACTGAGAACCCCTTAGCTGACGGCCTTCACGTGGTCTGTCACCATAGAAAAGCCTCATTTGTCCTGCCTCCTGTCTTGCTGAGGGAGTAGAAAAGATTACCAATGTTGTGGTCCTTGGCAGAGATAGGACTAGAGCCTAGTTCTTCCAGACACACATACATGACACTGCAGAAGGAAGCCCTGCATCCTTAAGAATATGAATTAGAGCAAAAGCTAGCACAGGAAATCCTCCCTACTTACTGTACAATAACCACCATGACATTTCTCAAAGGTCACTCAAAATGCACCTA
This sequence comes from Apteryx mantelli, assembly GCF_036417845.1. Classification (NCBI taxonomy): domain Eukaryota; kingdom Metazoa; phylum Chordata; class Aves; order Apterygiformes; family Apterygidae; genus Apteryx; species Apteryx mantelli. The sequence continues at coordinate 11,403,323 of NC_090020.1, forward strand.
CAACGCAGTTGTTCTCCAGCTTGATTGCTAGCTTGACATCAGGGAAGGCAATACCTGATGCAGGAGGCTATTTCAAGATCTCACTATGCCATCAGCTGCTGAGCTAGCACATCTTGCTAAATCTGAGCTAGCAGTGCGATTGCAGTAATTTCCAGAGCAGTTTACCCACTGTTTATTCCAAAAGCACAGGCATAAGGAGGGGTTCTGTTAGGAAGACCAAAACTGCTGTTGCTAGATTCCATAGGATAGGGCAGAAGATATCATTAAATCATCTTGTCTGCATACCTGTTTTAAAACTACTATTAAATCTACCAGTTATTCCCGGGCTCAGTCCAGCAGACTGAACATATATTTTATTTGGTCAGACCACTTCTTTCAGAAAAAAATAAGCAGTCTTGACAGCTAGGCCTGTAACGGGGCCTTGGATGTCCTCTTTGAAAACCAGTTCCTCTGGTGCTCCTTTGTTTCTGTAGGATTCATTTCATGTTACATGAAGTTACATCAACTAATTCAGAAATATGCTTTATCACTTTTCCAGACTCCTCTCTTTTTCCTAAGCCCAGCATGAACTACCATGATTCTGTGAAACTTAAGGTTATCATGATTTTCTTTTCTTCTTGCTCCAAACAGCAAATAATGCAGTGACAGATGTTATGGTAACCAACCAAAATCTTGTGCTGTGATTAGCTATTATTAGCATGTCTATAATCCCCAAGCGATTAAGCATGGCTTCAAGTGTCACCTATGTCTCACAGGGACATAAACTAATCTGTTTTGCTGAACACAGATGAAGTGTTTTGAAGTGTTTTGAAGCACTTCTATTTTACAGAATACTCCTGTGTTTCATTCTGTCTCAAATCACTGCTTTGTGGTGGAAAACAGCAGTTCTGCACTTGGATTCTGTTTCAGGTGAGGGGCCTTTGAAAAATTCGTGGGCATCCAGCCCTCAAAAGCAGTTTAAAAAGTTGTTCTTTATGCCTTTCTTTAAATGGCCAAGCATTTTAAAGAAATTAAGTGGTCCTTCTGTTGATTTTCCTTTACTCCACAATGAAGTAAATGCTGCTGCTGAACAAAAGGAGTGTGTTGCAGGGGAGCTTTTGGCTCCCAAATCAGCAGGACTTTTTGATTTAATCCACAGTCTTTTGTTTTTAAGTCTGTGTTCAGCAAGCCTCCCCTCCTCTTTTGTAGTTATGGTGCTGCTTGTGAAGGGTCTGCATGCAAAGCAACCACCAAATGACAGCACGTGCCTGAGGCTTTATGTAACTAGTTTTGCCTAAATTAACAGAGCTGGTTATCGTCACACTCAGTGTGGACAGCTTCAGCCCTGTGCAATCCCTGCAGGACCCTGCTGATCCCTGGGGCACAGCACATATGGCGAGCAGACAGTTGCAGCTGAAGGATCAGTTCGGCAAACAGCCATTTGGCATCTTTCTAGAAAAACAGGCCAGTGGTCCAGGCAAGACAGGGTAGGTTCACATTGCCCATGGCACGCAGCACCCAGCAGCTTGTGGTGGCAGCAGAGCACGTGCCATCTCCCTGCATCTCCAGGTCCTGGCGTCCCTGGATAAATCCAGTCAAAATGCTGAATGAAGAAATGGAGTGTGTCCCAGGGGAGCTTTTGGCTCCAAAATCACCAGAACTTTTTGGTTTAATCCACAGGTCTCCTGTCTTTTAGTCTGTGCTCAACACGCCTCTGCCTTTTTACTTATGGTGCTGCGTGTGAAGGGTCTGCATGCAAGCAGCCACCAAAAGACAGTTTCACTCTGCAGTCTTGGCAAAACTGATTACAGTCTGTCCCTCCCTGAGACATGCACATGCATATCAAGGTCTCAAGCTAAAACGTCAGGGGAAGCTGCACAGAAGCTACATTCCCCCTGGCAACAAGCATTGTGCTTCCCATATAATGGGCAACTCTAAACAAGTTGCTTGCAAAGCAACAAGGTAGACACCAGGGGTGAGGGGAGGTTGCACTTTTCTATTCAGGAATTCCTGGGCAAGTGACTGCAGGCAATCTCTGCAGCAAGTCCAACACTCCCAGAAGGTTTTAGGTGTACTGTGAATGTCCAGACTGTTGAAGCAGCACTGGGAGGTGGAGGACTCCGTGGGCTTTTCTTTTGGAACTGTAGAGTCATTCCTGGTGCATAAATCCACAACCCTAGGACACCCCGCAGCCCAGTGGGAGAAGTAACTGTCAGTGCTGACAAGTCCAGGATGAGTATCTGAAGTCTTTGACTTCTACCCAGGTGAAGTGGGGGAGAGAAAAATACATGGACAGACTATAGAGAAGAGAAATTCTCCTCTAGGGAGAGAAGAGGAAGCTGGGAAGATTATTTGAATGGTGGGCACAGGTTGCTGCCAAAAATGTTTTTCTTGTCATTTCTGGCATCCTATTTATTTGTGCTTCATTGTATCCCCATGGAAGTCTTCTATGAAAAATATCTTGGGAAGGAGAGCGCTATAGTGTTTGTGCAACTGGAAATGTCCACAAGACAAGCTGGGAAGAATGTGCATAGAGATGTTTCCAGTGCATAGGTGAACTGGGGACTCCAAGGTTTTGTTGTGGTTCTGAAGGCAAAATTTTTATTTCTGCAGATTTTTTTACTTCAGCAGATAATGCATAGCATCTGTCTACTTTTGCAGGGATCACCTTCATTTGATGATGCAGGTATTGGAAGTGTTCATGATATAGCTACCCCATGCAAGTGGGCAAGTATGAATGCATGCCTATGCAGATGCATACGTATGGGCCATGAGTTTCTGATTAATGCTCTGTGCTTATTCTCTTAACACGTGTAAGGAACAGAAAGACTTCAATGAGACAAAGGTGCGGTACAATCACTTCAGCAGACTTACTAGCTTTCTGGGCTGTTTTTTCCATTATGTAAATGCTGTGTTCGTATTAGTATAGCAGTCAGATCCACCAGTGTGAGGATTACAGTTGGTTTTTACATAATGGATTATCCAAGATTAAGAGTTTTATGCAGGCACACGAGCAAAAATAACCAATTAGTGACTTTGCAGATTCATTATTTAAAGGCAGCTGGAGGACAATTCACAGAAATCTCTCCTGCTGACTGCAGCCCAAGAACTGAAGCAGAATAGCCTCAGGGATCTCCATTGCCTTTACCCCAACAGGTAGGTCTCTCTTGCAGCAAAGGCGAACCAGGTTAGCATCTCTTGCAGCGCAGGAGCCTGCAGCTCGCGCGGCAGCAGCTAGGAGCAGAGTAGCTGCTTGGGTGCCTGGCAGTCTCAGGTTGGCAGCTCAGCTCCAATGTCACTGTCAGGTTTCAAGTATCTGTGTTTTAACTTGTCATCAGAACAGGTATTCAGGGTCAAATACGCTGACAAATGTGTTTGTAGGTGCTCTCTTTTCCCAAAGATGAGGACTAAACACACTGGGATGCAGATGAGTGGGGTTACAGTAGCAGGTGAATACAGCCATGGCCATTTTGTAGCTGCACTGCAGTGGGAGATCAACCCTCCAGAGACTCAGTGTTATCTGTTATGTTTGTAGGGTGGATGGCCTGAGGGAAGAAAATACTAAAATGTCATTTGCCATTAGAGTAGGCAGCTCTAGTGCCTGATTAGGTGATGAAAAGTGGCCATAATGAACACAGCTTTGCTGGTTTTAAAGCAGAGTGGATGAGCACCACAGAATAATTAGAAACAACAGACTTTCAACCTACACTGCTTTACCAGAGCTCACCAGAACATTATTTTTTGTCAAAACAAAAAAATCAACAAATTTCAAATTTTATTAATTCTCACCAACTTTATCCAGAGTCTGGCTTGATTTATAATGTAAAAATGGCATGAACTGAAATACTACTAGTGGCAACCAAATCCTCTTGCAAAGTAATTGCCATTGGTACTCAGAGGTACAGAGTTAGCTGGATTCAGGCACCACAGTGACCTCGGTTTCTCAGTGAAGTAGTACTATACTAAGCATGGGATGAAACCAGTTTTTAAAATAAACAGAATGTATCTGTAGGCACAGCACTGGCTATCCACATCTGCTGTGAAATAAGACTCTGCATGTTTGCTTTTGTCTTGCAGAATGAAATACGCACAGTATGTTTTCCTGGCATCGATATTCTCCACTTTTGAATATAGCCTAGCTCAGACCTGCGCAGTGGAGTCTTTCTCTGTGAAAGACAATTTTGATCCAAAAAGGGTAATTATGGTTACTTCATCTGCTAAACACAATATATGTGAAGAAGCTTTACTATATAAAATGTTTTTACGGGTTATAGGCTGCATAAAGGGGTTCATTGCCAAGAAGTTAACTTGGTTCATATGCTGTCTCGCAAACACTGTTTTTGTAGTTTGCTCTTTTTGCTAGTGTTTGACTTGCTGAATACTATGGAAACACTGGCCACAAAAGGCAGGGATGTTATTCTACTAGACATAATCTTCTGTTAGCTCAAGTTCAGTATGGCTTTCAGTTTTGGACAGTCCCATGAATGAAACACTTCTTTAGATCCCTAAACACAGAGAGAAGGAGAAAACAAGGTACCCCACAGACTTGCATCGACAGCTGACCACTCTTGAGAGTCACAGCAAAATGAGAAATTATCTACCTGGGTATTCTGAATACAGCCTGGCTTTTGGTTCGAAACACAGCGTTTAATTTGCCTGCCTCTGAAGAGGAAATCAGGGCTAACTTTGTGTAGTAAAGGCCCAGGCTGGTGTGCCAGTTCCTGTTTTGACTGGCCACCTGCAAACATCACTTCCAGCCACAAACAGAATTTGTGGGTTGCCAGCACTTCTTCTGAACAAAGTTTGCCTTGCTGGGAAGAAACCCATGTCTGGGGAGAGTTTTAGGAACATCAGTATCTTACTAAATCGGATTTCTGCTCAGCCTCATGTATTTGGGAGCTAATGCACTCTATTTCACTCTTAAGCATGTAACTTCCCAGACAGATTTCATTACCTTAACTGAAGAGTCAAACTGAGCAGAGTTAAGTTCTGCTAAGTTCTGCTTTCCCCATTGCTTTTACCAATAATGGTAACTTTTGAGGGTTTTCATGTCTTGCAGTGACTTGTTTAGATCTTATTTTTGTTTTAGTAGATACTGCTTTTGAATTTTCAGGGTTCCTTTTGTTTAGTTATTTTCTTCTTCTTAATCTCATTTTGTTTCCCCCTGCTGCTAGTCTCCCCAGCACATTCTTTTCTCTTCCTAATGCACATAGTTATCACTTTCTGCTTCTCCAGGTAGACTTGTGACACCATCAGAGATCAACTTTGGCCCCTGACAGGCAAAAGAGTGACTCCAGCCAGTTTGCTAAAGGCTTTGCAGCCGTGATTTGGTGTCCTCATTGGCATTTCCCATGGAAAAGTTTGGGCCTAAATGGGAACAGACAAGAGCTGACCTGATTTGCAGCAGGCATTTCAGGGTGGGATTGTGGAGACACATTCAGGGCTGAGTTGTTGCTACAGGAAAGGCTAAGTGGTAAAAAGTAAATACGTATAGAAAGGTGGAGGTGCTAGAGTCATTCCTTGTGGTGCCTCATGAGGCACTCATGAGTGCAGAGGCAAGGGTTTACCAAATGGTATGGCAGGACCTGCGTGGTGGCTACCTGTCTAAGTGCAGACCACCTTCTTTGGCCAGGCAGTGACTAGTTGGAGGGGAACTGTTTACAAAAATGCTTCTGTGCCAATCTTGCCATGGTCATTAATCCAGATATTAATAATCTTTCATTTTAGTATGCTGGGAAGTGGTATGCCCTGGCCAAGAAGGATCCAGAAGGCCTTTTCCTTCAAGACAATATCTCTGCTGAATACACCGTTGAGGAGGATGGCACAATGACAGCATCTTCCAAAGGCCGAGTGAAGCTTTTTGGGTAAGTGTGTGCCTGACTGTCAGCTCTAGGTGGTGACATGAGGTACTGGAGGGGGGATCTATCCTGAGTGCACAACTTGCCTCTATCACAAAAGGAAGCTCAGTCAAGCTAATACATTGCAAGCCAAAGGTTAAACCCATTTGAGTGCTGGGTGAGTTCTCAGTCTGCCTCTGGTCTAGGCCCATCACAAAACTACTGTACAACTGCCAGTTCAATTATAAAGTCTAATCTTTAATGATAGAGTAGTAAAATAAATAAATTGCAGCGAAGAGAGAGAAGCTAGTGTAGCCTGCAGGTCCATGAGTAGCACAACAGGTTAGATTTCTTTGAAAGGAAGGAAATGAGTGTAAATGAGCATTACTTTGGCAGATCTTTCAACATAGTGTTGGACAGACTTCTCAGGAAAATACTCAGTTAGCTCTTGGACATCACTGTGATGCCTGAATAGACAGATGGAAGGAAGCTTAAGAGTTTTTCTTGTCAGTAATGGTTACTATAAGGGATTACAACATGTGAAGGGATTAAATAGATTTTTGGGTATACAAAAGAAAAACTGGAGCTTCCAGCAGGCTAACACCAGTTCTGTTTTGTGTTAACTGCCCAAAACTGCCCTATGGCACAAACAAAAGAGCAGAGCAGGTGGCTGTGAACCTTAAGCTTAACAGCACAGCACTGTAGGATATTTTGAGACAGGGCTAAATGAAGCTTTGCAGATATTCCATGCAATGTGGGTGGGAAGACTCCTAAATGGCCTCTTCAGGAACCAGGTGGGATCTCAAGGTTGCTGTAAATTTACTTCTGTAAAGGCAGGGTCAAAAGGAAGCTCATCCTTTGTTAGAAAGGGAATGAAGACCCTAACGCTGGTGCACAAAACCAGGCAACTCGCCACGTCCAGGCACTTATAATGCAATAAGACATAGGTGGTATTCAAACCAAATCAGATGGAGGGACATTAAGGGAAATAGATAAAGAAGATGGGCTGTTCAGGCGATTACAAGGCTCTCTTGTGGTCTGTGCGAAGGCCTTTCGTCAGTTTGGAGAATGGAGTGGCTGTAATTATTTCCTTGTATGTAAAAGGCATCTCTTATGCCAATCCCCAACCTCTGCCTGGGGATACAGCAAATTTTCCCTATCTGAGCACAAACACAGGCCAGTTCACTCTGCAGACTTCTGGCAAGGAGGCAAGAAACATTCACTGTTTTGCAAAGCAGTTGTCTAGTTGTACCCAAGCAAGTGCTAAAAAGCTTGCTGAGCTGGAGGAGGGTCAGAGCAGTGCCCCAACCACAGGGTGCATTGGTTACCGTGCACTGTCTTTGATGGGATATCACAGACTTACTTTCCTTGATGACAAAGAGTAAGGCTGTATTAAGAAAGGCTGTGCCCATGCCTGAAGCAATTGCACTGCACCCTAGCCTGGTGCTTCCTTGAGTCCTGCATGAGGCTGTTGTGGGGCACTCACTCAGCAGGGTTTTACCTTCAGCCCCACGGATCTCGTTACAGGTTCTGGGTGATCTGTGCTGACATGGCTGCTCAGTACACAGTACCTGACCCAACCACTCCAGCAAAAATGTACATGACCTACCAGGGCCTGGCCAGCTACCTGTCCAGTGGTGGTGAGTGAATTTCTTCAACCCCACCTTATATCCCCCAAAATGCTGGCAGCTTATAGCTGCCCAGATTTGTGTATTTCAGTATATGAGCAGGAAAAACAGCTGAGCTCAGATTGCTCTAAATGGAGACAAAGCATCCTTGGAGGTGGATGCTTTTTCCAAGCAGTGCTTTTTATCTCTGCACAGGGGCAGGATCCAGAGCCTTCCCAGGGACCTCACCTATCCACTGGTTTAATTAACAGGGAAGATGCAGCTTACAGAGAATGGGCAGTGCAAATAAATTTTATATAGCTGATTACAGCTGCCCAATACTTTCTGGGCTCCAGGGTGCGCATTATAAAGGTGCTCCAGGTCAGGCCCATCCTTGTACACCTCATAGCTAATGGGACAAGACATGTGGACCCAAATCTGCACCCTAACAGCAAGGCACAGACCCTATCAGACAGATACAGCTGGAGTCAACAACGCTGAGCTGTTAACTGAAGTCTCCCTTACAGAAACTCCTTGAGTTTAATCTCGCCAATACACCCTACATACCCCATATTTCCAGCCTGAGTCTCCCATAGCTATGGGACACTACTTTGGAAAGTGGGCATGATTTGGCTTGCTAATGAGTAACAAAGAAATACATACATTCAGAACTGGCAGATAAGCCACACCATAATATACTTTGTTGATCAAGAAGGCTGGAAAACAGGAGCCATGTTTTACTGAGGCTTTTTGCACAGGAAATGTGATCTGTCTGGCCTTTAGCCCCCCACCCCCCCCACCTCCCTGCCCCCACACATACCTGGGCAAGAAATATAGAGAGATTTTTTTGCATCAAAACATAATCCTGTGAACACTAGCAGACTAAGAAACTGCAGGGGAAAATGCACTAACCTCAAATCGTGTCTGAGCAAGGATTTGTCTTGTTGAGAGGTACCACTGGAGCTTGCCTGTGCCCTCAGCTGCAGGGTGGAGATCAGGCAGTGATGGGACGATGCTCAGCCGGATCAGAGACACTCAGCACTGCCTTTTTCTCAGCATAACTGACATGTACTGCAATGACATGATGGGGAGCAAGGTGAATTCAGGACACACCTTGTTTGTCCCAATTCTTCATCTCACAGTGTGGATATAAGCTAAATGTGGGATATGACTTTACATCCTTTGGGAAGCCATCCCTGCCACATGTTGCAGTAAAGCCTCTCTCGCCTGGATGGGCATGTCCACCTTTGATTTGTTTTGTCCATCATGACAAACACATACATTCTGATGTTTCAGGGGACAACTACTGGGTGATTGATACCGACTATGATAACTATGCCATTACCTATGCCTGCCGCAGCCTGAAAGAAGATGGGTCCTGTGATGATGGCTATTCCCTGATCTTCTCACGCAACCCTCGTGGCCTCCCCCCAGCCATTCAGCGCATTGTGCGTCAGAAGCAGGAAGAAATCTGCATGTCTGGCCAGTTCCAGCCCGTGCTTCAGTCAGGTACTTTGAGTTAATTAACAAACTCACATGGCTGCACTGGCAGCTTGTAAAGTAGGTGATTGCACTTGTTCTAAATGAGGTAAAATCGTAGCAAACTGAGTTGCATTCTTTCAACAATGGATTTTTAAAGTCACATCTGCTAAGAAAGTGGCTGCAAAAGCAAAGTCCATGGAAAGGAGGGATAGCCCATTAAAGTATGGTTCTGTAGCCTTAATCTTCCCCTTATAGCAATGTGTGTGCTGAACCTGGTACACTACAGAAGGAAGATCAGGTCTTCTCTTTCCTAAAAGATACACACACACAAGGGCTTGGACAGGTGTAACAATGTATTGTTTCCGAACTTGGAAATACATGGCTTGGACACCTGCATAACAGCAACTTACCTTAGGTCCACGCACTGTGTCCTATAGGAAAGGCTCCTTCCAGGAGGGAACACCCTCACTTTCCTTAGCTGCTGGCATGATTTGTGTCCTGGGCTTTCTGAACAACAGAGGTGAGGGGCTTTGAGCAGCAGTCATGGCTCTGTCTGCTGACAGTGGGAGTGAGCTGTTGCTCCGCATATAGGTAAATAGAGCAACACATTATTGCAAGTCTAACAGCTGTTTTGAGAAGCCTTTTTTCTGGAGCCATGGAAGCTCATCTTCCAGCTCACCTGCTGCCCCTGTGGTGGGCAGATAAGATAGTGTTATGCTGGAGGGAAGAACTCCACTTCTTGTCAGCAGTTTAGCTCCCACACCCTTCACATGGACATTGCTTTCCCCGGAGAGAGACCCTTAACCAAACCAGGTCTGAGGACCTAGACTGGGGGATTGCCTCAGTAGTACTATGCTATGCCCAGCTGGACAGGAATCATGGGTCTTTGGGACTGGTGAAGGCTGCCCAAATGCTATGCCAACAGTCAAAGATAGTGCAAACATATTTTTGCCCCCCTCACCTAATCCTGTACTGTGATTCAGAAGTACTCTGGGAAAGCTGTAGCTACACTTTCACTGAAAACTAAAAATGTTGTTAAAGCACTTCACAAATTTACTTGCATGGACTAAAGTTTGCTTTTCTTTCTTTCCAGGGGCCTGCTAAAAATATACTGATTCTATCCTTAAGCACAGAAACCAGACCTCTTCGTCTTGAAGTTGTCATTCAGCTAATTAAAAAAAGAAAATCATAGTTTGGTCTAGTGTGTTTTTCCTGAAAAACACATGAAAAATGATTGTTTTTTGTAAATTGTGTGCAATACAGTATTGATATTTGAATTTTCAAGGGAATACCTAACACAGCATTTGTCAATAAATGTTTTTTAAAAAAACCTCTGTCATTGCTTTTTGTTACACACTGTTGGGGAGCAGAGAGAGTGGGGCTGTTCTCCATGGGAAGGAAAGCCAGGAGCTGAGGGCAGTCCCCGTGCAGCTGGGCAGTGTCCCCCCAACCAGGGCAGTGTAGTACCAAGCAGGGAACACAGGGCAGGGGTGGTGACAGGGACAGGTCCCACCAACAGCACCATGATCAGCAGGCAAATGCATGGTGACGAGACAGGTCCAGGGTCCACCCAGGGATTCCAGGCAGTGAATGAGGGCAGCAGGGCACAGGGCTGGGCCCAGGCACACCTACAACATGGCCCCTCTCTTACCAACATGTCTGTTTAAATTCTGAAGCTATAAAATCTTCTTGAACAACAGCTCTGAGATGAGGTTGCTAATGTGATCCTTGTGCCTGTATATAAAATAAATATCATTATTTCTGGTACATCTGAATGCTCAAATGTCTGCAGATTATTTCTAATAATACCCTGAATCAAGAATGCAGCAAAGCAACTGTTCCTGTAAATAACATCTGGCTGTTTCTTTAATCGAGCTGTCACTTGCATTTTGTATGGCATATGTGGTAATTTACTCCCCATTACTTCATGATCCAGCCTCAGTGTCTGAGAGGGACACAGCTGAAAGATTTTTTGGCCAAGAAGCTCAGAGATATGAGGAACCAAAAGCACAATATCTAGACAGTTCCTTGTAGGAAAAGTGGAACCTGCATCAGTATTTCTCAGATATATATTTTCCATTACTCGAGACAATCAATCACATTCACTTTGACTGTTTCCAATGAATAAAACTACCAGTCCAGAATGCCCCCAACAACATCCTGAACCCTGCAGTTTGTCAGCAAACCAAATTTTCCAGGCCATAATTACTGAAGAAACACTGAAAACCAAGTTGGATAGCCCCTGCCTTTGGGCAGTATATTATGGTATTTATAGGGTATATAGCACAAGGCTGATATCGAGTGAAGAGCTTCAGAACACTACACCATAAAACAGCTTCTGAAAAATGCTTGCACAATCTATTGTACACTGCCAATAATTATCTATCGCATCTGTTGGAAGGAACATATAAATACTGGCTAAAGACTCTCCTCCAAGGCCAGAGACAATATTCCAGGGAAGCATGGAGTTCTCTCAAGCTTGCTTTTCCCAAGATTTCCAGCTGGGATTCCTAAGCCTCTCAGCCAGCAGAGACTAATAGCAAAAAGTGTTTTTTTGCTCTACTGGTCTAGGAAAGGTACCTGGAAGGGAAGTGAGATGGTGAAATACCATCTAAAGCTGAAGATAGAAATGGAAGAGCAGCAGGCAATACAAAAGAAAAAACATATAGATGGAGACTATCAAATGTTGAAAAAATATTAGCCTTTTGTTCTGGACTAAGTGCAAGGTCGATGCATTGATTGAATGTTCACCAATTGCCCCCCTCTCCCATGAGGAAGTATTAGGGTGGAGTTCGGTGAACTTAGGACTTGTATCACAATTAATAGACAACATTAACCCCTAGCTGAGGGAGCCTAGCCTTTGGTCAAGACATACAGACCAATACTACAAGTTCTAAAGCAGTGGGATTTTTAAATGCCTGCAGTTATAGTACCTGTATGATCAGAGCAGCTGGGAGTTCCAGCAAGCAGGAACTAGATGCTAACGTCCTTATTGTGCTTGGTATAGTCTGCTCAGAAGAGCTAAGCACTGAAATCCCTTCTCTGCCACACAGTGTTGAGCCTCCAGGGATATAGGAGGATAGCAGTGATTCTGGGAGAACATGCTGCTCAGTTGTACATAACCCACGAGCCTGGCTTGTCCTTGGAGGAACTGGGAGGATACGTTCCCATCAGGATAGCAATCAGGCCCTTATCATATGATCTGGTTAGTTAATGAATGGATGGGACCACACTAATTAGCTCATTTCTGTTTTTCTTCACAGACTACAGAGACCAGGTAGGGTGGGCAGGCAGGTAGGGGGGCGTTCTGCTTTGATTTACAGTTGTCTCATCCCATTGAGTTAGACATATAGAAGGATATGTCTAGAGGCAGACACACTTCTGCCTGGCCTTGGAGCTGGCTGGATGTGTTACAAACAACACTTTGCTATCTTACCTTTAATGAACAAGGCTGTTATTCTTGATTTTAAGTGTGTACATAGGTCCTTGTTCTGCACAAACTTTCCACTAACAAGAGAAAAGAAAAAGCTGTTTACAAATGAAAAGGACTGTTGTTTTGTCCTCAGAAGGTCCTTTGGTACTGACAGAGTAGCTATGACTGTGCAACAGCAGGAGGAACCCTGCAAGGATTTTGACCTTCACACATCAGTGAACCTCCTACCACAAGGACACTGCAAGTCCTGAGATCTGATGCTACAGTACCATGTTGTGTTAGACCAGCTTCCCCCTTGGGCTCAAACAAGAGCGCCTAGGACTGTGGTAACTGAGCACAAGGCTATATATGCATTTAAGTTTCTACTTTAACCTTCAAATTTCTTATAGTCACACTCTCTACATGCTTCATGTCTACATAATATTGGAACTTGATGCAAGTTCCATAAATCAGGGTGTCTTCTACACCTTGAGAATAGACTTTACTTCACATGATTAATTGTCAATCTGAATTTTGAGCTGTTTCCAGAACACAATGATCAAGCACTGTTTTTAACTGGAGTCATGGGAAAGATTAAAAACTGATTTTTTTGTGTAGCAAAAAAGATGCAACAAATGCAACACATACATACACTGTTAAATTATATAAAATATCCCTTTGAAAGTTTTTTCCCTGTATAGATCTTAATAATCAGCTGCAAAACTGTTAAATAACCTTAGAAGCTTTTGCTTAAAGGGCAGCCAAACAATCTCCTCTTGCAGTTAGATTTCCTTCTTTGTATTGTTTGCCAGAAAGAGACATATTTGAATGCTCAACAGTCTTGCTTTGGTTCTGATGCTATAGAACTGCTAAGCACCTGCAACTGCCACCTAGCATTATGCACACCTGGGACTTACGAAAACTAAAACATAAGGTGAAGCTCATGACTGCCTTGGTAAAAGAGGAGATGCTAGAGTTGAAGGATTACGGATGTAATGTTAGAAGCCCTACAAGACAGAATCAGTGACAGATCATTACAGAAAAGTCAAGTTTCATGTATTAAATAGTAATTTTTTTAATTACAAAAAAGAACAGAGCAGCCCAAAACTTACATACTTTGTCGAAAATAAAATGCAGCCCGGAAATATCAAACCATCTCCTCTGCTGCCTTTTTTTAGACTTGCTCATTGACTAAAGGAGTAAGTTTATACAAAGTTCAGCAAAGCAGCACAGAAGTAAAAAATGCTGAATATTCAAAACCTGTTTCAGCACAGTCAGCCCACAATTTTTGTTCAGCTCTGGTTTCCACACACATTTGCCGGTGCCAAGAAAATACCTGAAAAAGCATTGTGCCATTGGTAGAAATATTCCAGAATATGTGTCTACACTCTGGATGATGTTAAGGCTAGAGGCCCTAAAGGAGGGAGCTAGTGACAGATCTTCAAAGTGGTTGGACCTGGTCATCCTAAGAGATTGACTTTATCTGCATCTATCACACGCTGTGCTCTGACCCTGCAAATAAAATTCCTGCTTTTGGGGGGGCTTCGACAGGCAATATGATAATATCTGAAATTTTACCTTGAAACTTTGGAGAAAATAGCACCCTAACTTTGTCTTCTAACAAGACGAAAAAAGTAAGCATGAGAATTAGAAGCCAAAGCAGAGGCAGCTACAAGCCTTCTGTCTGCCTCTGCTGGGGAGCAGAAATCCTGGTCCAGGAGAACCTCCAGCCTAAAACCTTCTAAAAGATCGTAATGTCCTCTAATGGAAATTACTTGCCATAGGGACAGTTTTAAAAACAGTGAAAGAATGAGATGAGTGAATTGTCATTCATGTACTGCACCTTTGCAAAAGCCAAGCAATCCACTGGGACTCATCAGCTCTGTGGTACCACTTTATACTGGTAAATCAATATGCCTTAACTGTCGGATTTGTTTAACTGCATTTTCTGATTCTTCACTTTGAGATAATTATAACAGCTTTGAAATGTATTTTACTCTAATTTACTGCTCTCTCCTTCCAAGTGGAACTTCTCGTTAACTCTTTTTTGTACCTGGGAAACTAATGAAATAATTAACCTCACATCTCCTTTTTCTGTTCTGCACCACCACAAGCTTCTATGAGCGAGAAGCTGACAGATTAGGATGAGGCACAAGCTTCTTACTCAAAAATTAGTGAGACACAAAACCTTTTATCTGAATTCCGAGACAACATGGATCTTTCACAGCTAACTTTCAACATAAGCACATGAACAAAGAACAAGAAGGTAAGGAGATAACAAGCCTCATCTGATATATACTGACTTTTTATATATGTGTCTTTTTCACGCTGTAAAAGTGAGGCCATTTGAGGTGGTTTAGCTCTCTCCTACTGTGCAAACTTGATTTTCTGAGACCTGAATGTTTCACCAAATACGCAAGCTTTGTTGTTATGCTGGTGAAGCAGCCGATGTCAGCAAAGAGAGCAGTAGGGGAGTTATTTGTGCGACAAAGCTGCTCCTCTAATGGAAAACACTCCAGCTGTTTTCACTGGCATCATCCTTCCCTCTATAAGCATTTTAAAGGCAGAGTTCAAAGTGCTCTGGTTGTGAAGAAGGGGAAAGTAAAAAAACACCCCCGTAATTTCAGGGCACTTTTTTGTTACATAAAGTGTTTGGCATTTGCATGGACATCCAGTGGTGTTCTGTACCCCATTATCTGAGGCAATAACACACTTGCAAACATGCTTTGCAAAACATAGAAGGCCAAGCTGTTCTTGGTTAGTTTCCTAACTAGCAACCAGTAGCAGCCCTCTGTTACATTCAAAAGCATGCCCTGCTATAGCATGAAAACACAAAAGGCTCTAACTACCATTTTAACTTTCTCCTGGCCACCCAAAGCCAAGCCTCATCTCACTTACGGTTTCAGCATGAGACTCCAGAAAGAAGGTCTGCTGGGGAGGGAGATGCCAGCTGTAAGGACTGCAAGAAGCCAGGCTAGGTGAGTGCAGTGGAGAGAAAGAGGGGCTTTCAGGGCTAGCGGCTTCACCACGATGAGACAGCAATTGAGGGACCTGTACCAACACAAAGACCTCCATGGTGCAAGCAGATGACTTAGGCTAAAGCAGAGAGCAGGACAGGCAGGTAAGTCTTGAAGCTAGAGCCTTCTGTGTGAAATTCCCCTTTTGAGGACAAGCTGCTACTCCTTCCTTTGCCTGTGTGCTGGGAATAGCTCTGACATGCAAATAACAGCCCCAAATGCAAAAGCAGCTGTGTGGAAACCCCTGCATGAGGAAGCAAAGAATCTCTTATGTCTGGAGACAGGGCAAGTACTCTGAAATAACCGATTAGAGCATGTGTGAATAACCTGTGGTGCAGCTGGGGATGTGTGGGGACTCTTCAAGCTCTGGATGTGTCTGTCTTGTGGTCATGCAGCCTTCCATCACCCCATTATGACAGTCAGTCTGGATGCTGAGGGCAGGCAGCGCTGTCTCCTGCAGGTCCTCCTGGTGCCTTTGCTGCCATGCTCACCTGCACAGTGAAGCGATGGTCCTGTTTCTGTTGCATTTTGTGGCTTTCATAAATCTTTGGCTGTCCCTGGCATTATCTCAGTGTGATATAGGAAATAATAGCTATTTATTCCCATAATTCCTAATAAGCAAACTGAATCCCAGTCCTTTAGCAGTCTATTACAATTTTACCAGTTTGGTTGTTGGATATGGCTGTTTGATAACATTGCCTTTGAGTTCTGAAGAGTTAATAGGGGCAGTTGCTTCTAACTTGCATTCCTAACTTGCTTCATCAGGTCCATTCTGTACTCCCTCCTCAGCTTGGGAGGAGTTTATTTTTCTGGGGAGTTGTCATCTGCAGGGAGCATACACCACCCAGCCACCAAGCCAGGCACCATTCTTCAGATTCGCTTGAAAGTTTCAACATATTCCACAGGAACAGAGTGCAGGCCTGCCTTCCCCCAGTAGTCAATGGCACGCACTCTGTAAAAGCCGGAGACTGAGCTTCCTGCAATTGAGAAGGTTAGATATGGTCATTTTGAAAGGCTGACATCAATGGTGCTTGGAGGATGTGGAGCAGGTGCTACTCTTAAAAAACACAGGTTTGAGGAATGGACTGGGGAAGTGGTGAAATCAGTTCTGCACCCTAAGTAAGTGTGTCCGTACCTGTCTGTCTATAAATGGTTATAACTTTCTCAGAACCAAATGCTGTCTCTTCTTTTGTTGCACGAAGGACCTCCTCTCTCCTTATTAGTATTTGGGAGTTCAGTTACAGGATTGCTTTCCCAGCAGTCCCTTTGGAACCAGGCTATCACAACTTCTCTGACCAATAACGACTACTTTCCTTTTTTCTGACTCACTTGCAATTCTGGCTGTTATTATGCATTTGGAACAGGTTATGTGTGGACATGACAACAAAGGAGCAGAACAAGGAGCATGCTAACTGAAAAACCTCTGCTCAACTCAGGAGGCAACACCACTTAGTCCAAAGGTATGTGAGTTGCTGTTCTGTAGCTCTGCTGGTTTTCATGCTTGCTCTTGTTCAAAGAACACAGGCTTCACTGTCAGAGACTTACACCTCACAAACAATACAAGTAGGGATTTTCTTTTCTACTGCCTTGTTTTTTGTATGTGTTTGCATATTTCATGGCTTTCTTCTTTAAAAAAAAAAGACTAGAAATAACGGGAGAGGCAAAAGCATCTAGCAATAAAGGCTGTTGAGATGTGGGATTTTTTCAAGCTTTCTTTTCTTCTTTCTCGTTGAAACAAACAATTAAATCTGGTATGTTCTGCAAATGTGAAATACTGTATGATAATGAATTCTAAACTTAGAGACTTGCCTTAGCCATAACTTACAGTCTTTGCTTTCCTGCACAGCCTTTACATTGCAACAATGGCTCTGAACATTATCATGTGCCTACTACTAAATCTTAAGCATTACTCAGGTTAAGGTGAGCTTGCACTCTCTGAATTGCACATTAGTATCACTTTGAGGCAAGGTCCATCTATGTTTCATACAGGTCTGATCAGTGTCTGATTCAGTAATACTTCTTGAACTGAGTGACATTGTGAATTAGACCACTTATGGTAAGACAAAACAAAACAAAAAAGAAAACATCCCTACCTTCTTTCAGCCTTATTCATCAGCATGTGTTTCTATTGCATTTAGGCTGTACTTGAAGAGATATGACTACAGACTCTAAGGGAAGCTTTGCCTGGTGACAAAGATGAAACTCACGTTCCTCTAATATGAAACTTCTAAAACTTAGACAGCTAGTCAAAACTAGTTAGAAAGCTGTTCTATATCAAAGAGAGGGATCCACCCTTGGCTAGGTATTCAGATAGCCAGGGCAAACTGTCCTACCAGAGAGTCTCTTCTCCTGTTCTTACAAGAGGGAGCCTCAGTAGCTTGAATTTGGCAAGCTGTAATCCAGTCAAAACGTGTGGAAATAGGGACGGATGACCAACAGGAGAGCAGAAGTGTGAGCTTACTGAGCAGCTCAGAACACAATAAATGAAAGACAGCCAACCCCTCAGTGAAGGGATGTGACATCACACGTACTGTAAGTTGATGGCACATCCTTGGGCAGTTAACAAGTCAGGATACAGTGATGCAAAAACAAGTGTTACCAAGGCAGCTTGTTCCTTTCTGCCTACCCCAAAAGGAGTGTAAGAACAGTATTTGCCTCACATTTAGGCCAAGTCATAGCCAATATCTGTAGGACTGAGTCTAAACCTCAGCCTTCCTTGCTGTGAGTCTAGAACCAAGAGCAGGAAGATTAGCACAATGACAGTTGTGGCCAGACTCTCCATGAAGTTCTGGCAGAACTGTTCTGCTGAGGGACACAGCTATTGTGACAGAGGCAGGAATGCACCATACTGACTTCTGGCCTCCTTTGCTGCAATGATCAAATCTGGAGTAAGGAAGAGAAAGTAGGTCCCTCACACAAATAAAGAACACCTTCTTACTGTCTGTTTTGAAGTGCAGCTGGTAAGAACTATCCTGATAACCTTTCTCTCTTAACTTTCACCAGTAGAAACCTTAAGTGGTCCTTGTATCTGAGACTGTCTCTGCTTTGCTTGAGTGGGACGGGCATGGTACAAGCCCTGACAGGAAGCATCTGTGGGTCAGGTTTATATCTTCCCAGTAAGTCTACAAAACATAGGCAGCACTTGCTGACAGGACAAGTGCTGTTTACTGTGTGTCCAACTCAGTACAGTAAAATGTGGAGCAATTTTTTTGTTCTAATTTTTGCATGACTCTATACAAGAAATATGAAGCTAAGGACAGAGACAGAGAAGCTTCTTGGCCTCTCAGGGAGCTTGCCAGACCCATGGTTGGGTGATTTTGGTTTCTGGCAAGCAGTTTACTCACAGCAGTACTCCTAACAAAGCCCTCATGACTATTCGTCAATAAATGCCTGTCCTTGAGAAAAGGCTTTCACTGGGAATCTGGTCCTAAAAAATATGATCCTAAAGAAAGGGACATACTCTCATTTGTGATGGGAATTTACACCACTCAGCAAGGGAGGTATTTTCAGTAGTCATTAAATGAAGCTTCATACTTTCATGACTGCAAGTAGTAACATCACAGATCACCAAATATGTGTGCCTTACCTGGACTGTAGACCCAGAGAGTGAATATTGTGTCTTTGGCATTAATCCGCTGGTATGCTTTTCCATCTGGTGAGAATTCCACTTCAAATGTCTTTATACATCTAGAAGAAAAAACAGACAGGCTGGTAATTACAGCTGATAATGCAGTGAAGGATCAGATCCTTATCTCAAGGCTATTTTAACAAAGAGGGACAGAAGTAGGAGATTTTTAGTAGACTCATTCCTACCAAATACGAGTTGGTGTTGTCTTGCTCCTGCCAAATATGGGTTGGCATAGGTTATCAGTATGAGAAGACTCCACAGCTCCAACAGTCCACAAAAGAGCACCCAGACTGACTTGCTAATGCTGTTTATATGGGACATCTGAAACTGGTAAGCATCTTTTATTCTCATATCAACGGTTATCTAGGCTGAAGAGACTTAAGGGAGCCTGGCTTGAAAAAGAGTGAAGCCAGTGCTTCCTAAGGCAGTCTGGATGTGTAATGGACAGCCACTGACAGCCCATAGAAGGTTTCTGGTCTAGTATAGATTGCTGGAGCAAGGAACTGGTAGTTTTCTTTTCCAGCCCACACCCCACAGAAGACTGGCCTAGGCTTTTATTGTGGATCTTCCTGTCTGCTCTGCAGGAGACAAGTCCCTCAAAATGCCATTGGGTGCTTGTGAGCCACTGACTGATTCTCTTGCTCAGACAGCAAAATAGAATTGTTCTCCATGGGTATTACATGTGGATCATACAGTTCATCCTGCCAAACAAAAGCAGTGTAGCATCTCTCAGGGAGTTAGTAATCATTAATTAATGACTATTTCACTTTACAGAACTGATGGCAACTTAGAGAGTCATGTGCTGGTGATTCGGTTATATCCATTTTACTTTGAAAGGTTCTTACCTTGAATTCACACAGCCATCGTCCCACAACACAATAACCTGCCCCTTTGTGAGAGGGATCAAACGAACACCAGTCACCTGCCCAAAGACAAAAGCCCCTGTAAGAAAGCTGTACAAACCAGTCAGCCAGGTCAGATGTTCTATGCTCATCCTGCCTTTAATGAGACTTTTTTTTTGATTTGTTTCTTTGAGAGTAGAGGAAAAAACAAAATTCCTGGCCCTGTGGCTTTGTAGCCTATGTCTCCAAGTTGTCCAGTGCTCTCAACCACCTGATCACTTGCTGAGGAATTTCAGAGGCTCTGGGTGCCTCTATGAACCCATTTCCTGCTCAGGATTGAACAGGCAGATACAGATTAGATGTCTAATCTATTACAGTCATGATTCTTATTTTGAGCTACAAATTTTTAACGAGAGCTGTTGTGAAGCCTAATAGCACATGACATGATTTAGGGAAAAAAAAAGATACTGCACTTTCCATAACCACATTATTATTTTACCATCATTGGCAAGCTTAATTTTATCTCAGTGATAGTTCCAACCACTTGCTGTGAAATGCTTTATCTTGAATTAAGCCTTGGAGTGCCTTCTTTTCTAAGGAGAGAAGACTGTTTATTTACTAAGTCATGGTATTTTCACAAATTGTAGACCCAAATGCTAGTGTACTTCTTAGTGAGATTTAAAGAAGTATTGTAGATGCAATTTCTAACTTGGTATCTCTCATGGTAAAACACAGCACATACTTGATCAGGAACAGAACGAGGTCTTGCACAGATGTGGATAAGAAAGACTGAAGGAACTGGGAAATCTTGTTTCAGGGTCAGGATGCCACCTTCAGGGAAGGGGAATGGGCCCATTGCCACTGGGTCCTGCAGAGCCAAACAGAAGCCTTATGAATGATCTTTCACTGTCATTACAGCTATTAATGCCTAACTGCTAGATCAATGTAAAGTAACTGTGCATTTACTCTGGGGCTGTAAATTTCTATTAGAGTTGTAAACACATGCTGATAAGTGGCTAATAATTATAAACATACTCCGGTTAGGGAGACTGTTTTCTGTCTATCTAGCCTGTCTTCCAGCCCTTCAGGGAACATGCAGAGTTTGTCTATTGTACAGACTGGGTAGACCACAGATGCCACGTGGGATTCCCATGCGGCATCATGTTTTTAAGCAATCAGACTGTCACTTCTAGTAGCCTCCCAGGCGTACCTTTCAGGTTAGTGGTTTTTACAAACCCCTCTCCTATATCTTTGCTATGGATCTCCAATGTACAGTGAAAATTATTCCTAATTACAAGAACAGACAGCTGGTCTATGAAGATAAGGTTTCACAAGATGGCCAAGAGGATCTAAAAGCTTGCTGCTGCTTGGTAGAAGGAAGATCCTATACGATCCCACAGGCCTTAGCAAATAGTGGGTTAAGGTGACTGGGAAAAGAAGACATAGTACTGTATACCCAAGTCAGAACACAATTACGATTTGTGGGCCCAGCAGGGGTAAATGTGGTCTCCTTTACTTTAACCAGTGGGACTCAGTGCATAGGGAAGCTATGGGAGAAGCAGCAGAAGTGACAGGCTGCTCACATATTCTATCAGAAAGAGTCTGGTCAAGGGTTTTCTTAGTAAGAGGAGAAATCTGAGAACTTATTGCTCTATCCCTGCTAATGTGAATTCAGAATTGGTAAGGACGAGGCAAAACAGCAAGCCTCCCTAAGAGACACTGAGAGAAGCCAGGAGGAGAGGCCAAGTGTCTCCTGAACTTGCCTTGAGTAGTTTCTACCTTGAGGAGGTATTTGTGTTCTGTTATAGAGGGAGTTTCTTTTCACTGTTGAGGCAATCTGACCAGTCCTTAACTCACACAGGGTCAGGTGACTTGTTAGGGATGACTGAGCAGAAACAGTCTCAAAGCTCATGGAAGTTTCACAGCAGAGGTGGAAATTGCTCCAGAGCAACTCTGCCTCTTTAGCTGAGGGTAGGCCAGTCACTTTGCCAAGGGCAGCAAACAGTGAAGAAGCTGGTGCTCTACATTTGTATAACATGAATGCAAAGGTACCTTGACTATAAGCTACATTTGTCTGGTGGCTGCAAGTCCATTTTCACACATACATTGGAGATGTGCATGACTGTGGACTAAGGAAATCCTGAACACCTGATGTCTTGTCTGCTTAGCTGTAGCTACCAATTCACAGGCAGTTTACCCATTACAACATTTCAAGCAACACATGGTCATACCTCAGCATCCCTTATTTGCTGGAATTGTTCTGGGGAAGGAAAGTCAGGGCTTCCTAGTTTTTTCCATATCAGGTAGGGATTGGTTTGGTTGTTGTCCAGATAGTATGTCACATAGACCAGCTCTTTGGGAACACAAACAAAAGAAAATAAACCTTTCACTTAGATCTAAAGACTGACAAGAATAAATTTAGCAGAAAATGTTGAAGTCTACCTTTTCAAAAATGATTTCAGCACTTCAGAACCTAGCTTCTGGTCATAAGCTAGCATTCTTGAAAAGCCCTACAACTCATATTTTCCAGCTCAAAGTTCAAGCTATTACTTCCATATCCAGAATAGAAACCATCTTATATATTCACAGATGTTTTGCTCATATCTCTTGGACAATTATGTAATCATGTGGTCATGTTGGCTACCTTGGAGTGACCTTAGTAGGGAAAATTGTTTCTTGGAAATATCCAACCAAGGACACTGAGATGAATAGCTTTCTGAAAAGGTAGCATTTACAGCTACCATTATAGGCAGGGACAAAGTGCAGGCATTAGGAAAGAAACTTTCCTAGTAGCACAGCATCAGATCTCAGAAAACCTCGGGAGAGCCCAGGAGACTGAGAGTTATAGTTAGCAAACGCAAGTCTCACTCTTGCCATGAAATGCAGCTCTGTAGAAATGCTTCAGCACGTGTTATCTCCTAAGGATCAATGATGAGCTGCCTACATGGTGCTTTCTTACCTTCAATTTTGGGGAAGTAGGTGGCATTTACAGTGACAGTACTGATGTTGGGTGAAGTCCTGTTATCTTCACTTAAATACATCAGTAGAGTAGCTTGCCAGCTGTCGGAGGGCTGCTGCTCAGCAGGTGTGTGCAGAGATGCCAGGACACCGACTGTGCTGTTCTCTGTGCTTTCACCTTCACTGCTGTTTACTTCTGCAAAAATCTGCTTTTCTCCTTTAAAGAAACCCAACAACTCTGTAAGCACCACTGCACTGCTGATACAAGAAAAAGCAAAACAAGGGGTGAGCTGTAGGCTGAACTGTGCTCTAGCTTATTTTACCAGGGATAGCATCAGTTAGGCTTATGGGTGGTTTTTACAACTGCAGAGCACCCACATACTACTGCAATTCTTTTGCTTAGCTGTTCAGTAGGCAGAGTCTAAGCACGTAACAGTGAAATAAGACCTCCCTTTAGTATGCTGGATAGGCCTTCCAGGTATGGGGGTTTCTTAAAGACATCTGCAGCCTGAAGTGACGGCACATGAGGGAAGTAACAGTCAACAGAAAAGGAATGGTTGGCATACAGGGGGTATAAACAAAGTAGTAGGATTAATTAAAGGGATGACAGACTGTCAGGAAGATCTCCTGAGTTATTAATTTCTCAGAGGAAATGAAAAGTTCATTTCCTTAACACTCACAGCCGGTAAACAGAGAGTAGAGGAAATCCTGCTTTTATTGGGGTGAGATGGATGAAATAATATCTGTCAGACATAAGGCTTGCAGGTAGGTGAGATTATTGGTGTGCTTTTTAATTGGTGGTTACTATACCTAGCAGTGCCAGTAAGCCCATGACAGTCAATACTGGTTTCCGCACCATCTGGACATGTGGTGGCTTTGTATTGTTCATCTGAAACCGTGCTGTCAGAGTCCGCTGTGTGAAGTAATGGGGGTAGTAGCTCATGAAGGCATTGTCATTACTCAGTAAAGTATAATTGATGGTGTTCTTAGGTTTGGAAATGAGCAGGTTTTGATGCTGGATGATTACCTGTAAAATCATAGAGAAGATGGAACTTTACCCTGGAGGAAATCCAACAAATGCATGATGTCTTTTTTTCAAAACTTTATATCATACTGAAAAGAGCTGTCATACTGTCATTTAGAAATGTCTGAAGAACAACACGGTTTCTCATAGCTTTTATAGAAACTAATTATTTAGTGATGGTTTATACATGTCACTGAAAGATTTTAAGTCTACACACAGTTTAGGCAGTAAAAAGCCTGTGAAATGACTACTTCATTATTAATATATTAATTATATTAATATATTAATTAAATATTAATTATTAATTATAAAATAATTATTAGTTATTAATACATTTCCTTAACTACTGCACTACAAGTGATATTCCTCTGGCTTGAATATGAGGTTAGTAATCTGGATTTATTAGGTGATCATAAAAATTTAAATCTGAGTGGTTCTCCAATTCTGCAGTTACTTTGTACCCATTACACTAGTGTCCTTCTGCTAGTTGGTCTTGGACTGTGTTTGTCAGTGAGAATTCTGTTCCTCAACAAGTAATTTTACCCACCTGGTGCTAATGTGGAACTAGCTTTTTCCCAATATTTCACTGACAACAGTGCTGTTTGCCTACAAAATTTTAGCACTCCCAAGCTCTAGGCTTTCCATACTGTGCCTAAATATCAGAATGAAACAGACCTTCAGAACTCTGACAACAAGAAGAGGTCTCACAATTGTGGTCCTGAAGAAAGTGTACTCGACAACATAGGGCTCCAGCTCTCATCTGCCCAGGAGAGACTGGACTCAAGATGCTGTATAGTGGCTCACAAGCCAACAGGAATGCAGTGGAGCTGTTGCTCTGCAGGGGCAAGCACTCAGCTTGCTCTGGGGCCAGGCTGCAATTTCTGTAAGGGTGGGAATGCTGTGCATTCTCCTTTCCTTCTGCTTTTCTGACTAAGACCACTGACAGTAATAATAAGACCACTGGCAGTAATAATAAGACCAGATACAGAGTCATTTTCCAAAGCCAAAGAATAGCCCTGTGCTGAGAGCTCAGTAGACTTCCTAATTATTTCCAATGCCTCTCAGTGAGGGGAGAAGATCTAGCAAATAATGTCCAACAAAAATGAGGTGATAATAGTATTTATGGAGAGAAGATGTGTGTGTATAGTCTTATCAGCTGGATCTAACCAGGGGACTGTAGACAATTTCTCACACATTCTGCAACACATGGAAGGCTAGTTCTTGGGTTTTTTTAAAGGGAAGATGAGGAAAATTAAGGCAAACTAAATAAAGCTACTGAGAACAGACTATTCAGGGAAAACCCAGATGCTTGTATAGGTTCCTTCTGGCTCTACTTTTCTGACTAGCCATTTAAAAACTGACTGTAAGTCTACTTTTGCAACTGCATTAGTGCTTCAGCAGACCATACCGTGACAAGACTGTCAGTGAACTTAGTTACCTTTACCACCATAGCTGCATAGGTCACATCAGCTCGCCACAGCTGTGGAACTGACCATCCAACCATCGGATCTGCTTCATCATTGTATATGGGAACAGAAGCAAAATTTGGAAACAGCTTCTGAATTTGCTCAACTGCTTCTACTTCTTGTTGCAAGATGTACAGAGAACTCCCACCTCCCTGCAACAATATTTTATATCTGCTTAGTGAAAGTGAGAAAACAGTGGCAAATGTACAGTATTCTCTGAAAATATGTCCCTGGGATTTCTGAAGAGCTGTGGATCAGACATAATTAGAAATTTTTACCTAATCCACTATGGCATGTGCTGTTTGGATGAGTTCCTTCTAGAAGGTACAATGAAAAAGAAATAGAGGAGTTGTTTCCACCTGGGAATAAGGCACAGGCAAATTTGAGTTGAAATCTTTCAACTGAACATTTTCAAAAATTCTTTAGAATAGGTAGCTATTCTTCCTGCTATAGGCAGGACACTCATTTGACAGTCACCTTCATAAATTAGAATAAAGTCAAATTTGACACTGAACTGATTAAGAAATAGCTTCCTTTAAACTGAATTCTTGGACTGACCTTTTTATGGAGAGAGATGTAGTCCAGCCTTACGCCAGTCTCTCCTGTGAAGAAGTTGGTTCCATTGTAGCAGTGACATAGGAGACTCCAGCATATGGGTGACTTGGGGAAGGGGTGGAAGGAGTCTCCTGGCCCACCAAATTTTAGTAGAGGACTGGCTGCTCTTAATCCTTCTGAGCAAGCATCATAATAATTGAGAAACCCTGAAGTCCAAGCAGATGCATGTATGGAAGATGATAATAACTCAAAACAGAATCTTGACATAAAACTAAGGAGAGATGTTATAATTCTTTCTATTATGCATTCATTGTTAGGAAACATACTCATTGAACCTCAGAAGCTGGGGCTACTCTTTTTTATGCACTGATGACACCAGATGTCAAAACCTCAGCTTCATTCAGCTCCAAAGACCTTGTGAGGACAGGTTCTCAAAGGATGCATCAGTTAATAAACAGTTTTCCTCTAACCCCACCACCACCCTCCTACCCCAAATAACTCAATTTTATATCCAAATAATGAACAAGGTCTTATTAATGTAACTTTTGTTCTGTTTTCCCTGTTCTCCTATCCCCATATTTATACTGATGTTCAAGCAGGGAAAAAGTGCCTATTGTAGTCAGTAACATGACCTTAGTAAAGCATACTTGATACACCTTGATGTTTCTTATCTATCTCATTTCTTTGCCAGTATCTCTACTTTCTCCCTGTTTGCCCCAAGCTCTCACATTACTAAAGTAGTAAGTGCTCCAAAACATGCTTACCTTTCACTGTCATAGACACATTATCAAAGTCGTGGTGATCTGGTTCATTCCAAGTTTCAAAATTCCATTTAGCAACATGTTCCAATCCATATCTATCTGTATAAGAGGCTTCATTTAGCAGTGAGCTTCAGTTTATGTACAGACAATTTCTATCAGTTAGTCTTGCATTGCATGTGAGGTTTAGCAGCCAGAGCTACAACAGGGTGTAAATATTATTTATTTTTAATAATCAGGGAAATATGATTTTGGTCATTTTGAAATGATTTCTCATTTTGGATCAAATATAGCAATATTTGAAAAAGATGAAAGGACCCACCCATAAAATCAGAGAGTGGGAGGATGTGGAATATAGCCTTGTGGTTAGGGCACTCATCTAACCTGTGGGAGCCCCAGGTTCAGGCTTCTCCATGGTTGGGAGATAACTGAATCTGTTGTGTAAGTAGGATTCAGGTTATCATACCCTAGGACAAACCAGCAGTTTATGACCACAACAACATAAAGAATTTAAAACTCAGTCCTCAGAAGCAGGCCAAGTGTGGTGCCCAGAACACATTACTTGTTCAGGGTGCTGCTCTTGGGTCAGCAGAAGGGGGGCTATTGCCCCACCAGCTGTTCTGGCCTGAGTCTTCTGTTCTGTTCTGAAATCCAGTGTTTTGTTTTTGACTGAAATCCACAGAACTTTAGGAAGTAGTCAGAAGATGGGATTACAAAAAGATAAATAGTCAGGCAGTTCTTCTTTTTTTTTTTTTGGAACTTACCTATATATCTCCTGGCCAGAAGTCTAATTAAGTTTCTCCATCTTACTACCTGGTCTTTATCTTCAAAATCTGTAAAAAATCCTGATGGGCTTCCCATCAATTCAAATCCTAAAAGAGGTACAAAAGATTAGTTTCCTTTTCTTGTGAATGATATTTCCTTTTGATTAACTCAGGGGTTATTGTATTATCTGACACTAACTGGTTAATGAAGAAGGATAAATAATGAAGAAGCATGCCTTAAATGGGGTTTTTACATGTTGTCTGCAGGCATATTTCAGATTTGAGGTTGCTCAGACTTG
Source organism: Apteryx mantelli (assembly GCF_036417845.1). Classification (NCBI taxonomy): domain Eukaryota; kingdom Metazoa; phylum Chordata; class Aves; order Apterygiformes; family Apterygidae; genus Apteryx; species Apteryx mantelli. Next base: position 11,430,951 of record NC_090020.1, read on the forward strand.
TTTCTTATCGATGACATTATCCAAAGACTTAAATCATGAATTCAAGGTTCAAGTGGAACTTCAGATATTGCAGATTTGTAGAAATTCAAGGGAAGCTAAACCTCAAAGATGTTTCTCTAGCCCCTTCCTAGGTACACAGTTTTCTCCTCTTCAGGAGATCTCATTTGACAATATCTCAGACTAGAGTCGAAAGTGATGTAAAAGCAATAGGAGTGTGTTGTCTTAATTGCCCCAATGGTGTTTTTTGCATGGAGTTTGTATTTACATTGACAGAAGGTAAACGCAAGTAGAACAACTTAATTTTGATCAAAATTATCTTTGGCAGAGCTCACTAAGAATTATGTGATAATTGTGCAATATGGGCAAACAGATAAAGCAAGTTGTGGAGGCAGGCAGCTGCCCTTACCTGGAATTAGCTTATTCTCCCACAGGCGATCCATAAGGTTATCCAAGGCAGTAAAATTGTAGTGAAGTTTTCCACTTGTCACTCTGAAGTATACAGATAATAGAAAATACAAACATAAATATTGTAGCAAAGGCAGCACTTGGTTGTAGATAATTGGTCAGATTACTGCATTCTTTTGGCTCTTAAAATTTACATGTAGTTAGGGTTCTTGGGACTGGATACAAATTTCCCTCCTTTGTTCACAGTGCATAAGTTGTTTTCTCTTGCCCAGCCCATGCTGTATTCCTCTCCCAGAAGCAAGAACAGAAACAATATAATGAAGTTGATGAGTGAAGTTTTCAGGGTATGAGGATCTCTAACTTTTTGTTGAAGTGAAATTCACCCAGACCTTCTTTTGCTATGTTGCTATTTCAGTTTCCATTTGATAACCTACTGCTAGGCCAGCTGGCTTCCACCTTGACTCATATGCAGTCTTTCTTAATAATCTTTAGTTTATAATATTTAATATAGTTTTCTTAGCAGGTTTAGTCCCAACTGAGAAATAGCTCTTTTTCAGCGAACACTGAATTTATCCATGTGATGATTTTAATTTTTACTTCAGTGTTAGCATTTGCTTACTATTTCTCCTGTGACTCCCTGGATCTCAGGCTGCAATAATTTGTATTTCCAATTTGCATCTGTATTTAAAGGCTGCATCCTTTCAGCTAGGTTTGAACCCCTGGGTTTAAAAACTTAAGAGTAGCTCCATGAAGTGTTTCCTTTGTGTCAGTGAATTTTGCAGGAGCACAGTAAAATTCTGGGAATGCACCAACATGGGAACACTAGAGTTCTTTTGTGCAGGGGCCAAAACCTGGGATTTGTAATTTGTCTATGCTATACTTGAAGCAATATTTTAAATTCCTGAAAGGCTTTCTTGGCTGGTATCCGGTGAAAACATATATAATGTTATGTGTGGGTCAATGTGTGTTTTCCCTTAACTTTTGAACCTGTAGGCTGACAGGGTGGAAGATGTCTTATCAGTATGAAGTGTCAAATAGGAATTAAAAATAAACTTTTGTTGACAATATTCTGGTAATGTAATTTACTGCCATTTGGCATAAGCCTCAGCCTTGGCCTGGTATCCAGTTTCTGTCCTCAGTATGCCCTGAGCAAAAGGCTTTGTAAGCACCCTTGAGGTCAGGCCCAGCCCTTGTCGTATAGGAGGGCTGTTCATGTCTTGCCAGTGCATGTCAAAGTTTCTTTTTCTAGACTTGCCACAGTGCCAAATCTAACATCTCTGGTACAGTTCAGCCTGGGCTCTGCCTCTGCTGTATTGTCTACTCTTTCCTGGACCTCTGCTTGGGTGGAAAGCTATGTAAGCGAGCTGCAGATGTAACAACCGAGGTGTGATGGAAGAGGGAGAGGCAGTTAATTATAGGGGCTGTTTTCAGTGCTAGCAAGGCATACTGGGCACACAGGTAGGAATGGCAGTGGGAGAGTGAGCAGAGGATCTCTTAAATCATGGCTGGGTTCTGTACTGGGATTCACAGCTTGTTTCTTTGTCTGCTCTTAGTAGGGGAGGAGCACTCCAACACTTTTAGGTTGAAGGAAGAGGCTCTTCCTCTGTGCTTTCTTGCCAAGCGAATGTTTCAGTTCAGAACCTGTAATAATAATCCTGAAGTTCTGCAGAGAAATAAGCAGAGTTGACAGAGTTGCCTAGTGAACAGAGAAGAGAACTATGCCATCTGAAGAGGACAAAGTGCCATCAGCATCTTTGACTGCTGTCTACTGATGTCTGCTGTTACACATTCCTAACTAGGGAATTCAGAGGAAAACAGGGCAGGCAAAACAAAAGCAAACTAAGCCATATCTACTGTACCAACTCCATCTGTGATGTAACCAAGCATACAACAGTCCCAACATGGCCATGGTCTTTTTCCAAAGATTTGAAGTTGTCTTTTCTCTTTAAAAATGTCCTATCACCATGATAGAAATTGTCATGTCTGCAGCCACTGACAGGCTTACAGTTTCTGCCAGACACAAATCACACAGCTGTGAAAGAAGCACATAGCAGAAAGATATTTATTTACTTTAATAGCCATAAGAACATTTTAGAAATTACTCCTGAATTAAAGATTGGCTATTTGGAACTTTTTTTTTTTACTTATAGATTTAAAAAAGTCTGACAGTCCCATTCCAAAGTTAAAAGACAAATATTTTGCTGCAAAATGTAGTTCTGCTCCCTCAGATCCATTAACTCTATTTTGAGTTATACCCTGTGTTCTATTGAAATATTTGCTTACATACGCACTTACAGTCAGTGAGCATAAGAATGATTAACTTTACTGTCTTGTAAAAACTTAATAATGTTGTTCAAATAATAGCACAGCAACAAGTGTCTTCCTGAGTCCAGTCTAAGGTCTACACAGTACTATGTAAAAACATAAGTAAATAAAGCTCTATCCTGTGCACGTATATTTAGGAACCCAGCACATCTAAATTCTTCCTCCAGTGTCCTTTTAAGTAAAACATCTAAAACAAAACACCATTGCTAACCATGACAGAAGTGATGGCATTTCAGGTGCTGTGTTATGTATGTAAAAACAGAGGCACCTCTTACGTCCTTTGGCTGATCTGCCATTTTATGAAAACCTTTTTTTGCTTGCAAATGGATTAGGCAGTATGCTTCTATTAACAAGCTGACTACTTGAATGATATGATTGTCAGCTTCACAAATCTTGACCTTATTCTTACCCATGCTACTCTACCTATGTAAAATTGATGCTTGGTTTTTGTTTTTTTTAAGACCTGTATATGACTACTAGAATTTAGACTATTATTTCATATATCATATATCATGAGGTGTTTGGAAGCTGACTACCATGTTTGAGGCACAGCACAAAAATTATAAGCTGGTATTATTTCCAAATACTCTGCATGGTGAAAACTTGGCTCAGCTGTCAGGCTGCCATCAGGAGTGATATTAAACACAATTTTAGGACACTGATGACCAGATCAAAACTGTTACAGCCACGTAACAAGGCAAATCACTGATCCAGGACAAACTGACTTGACACAGTTAAAGTTGTTCAAAACAGCTTTGTACATCTGACCTACAACCTGTTTGTGCAGTATCATCTATCCGTGACTAGGCCCTTGGTAGCAAGCTCACAGACTTTTATTGGTCTTTTATCTTTTTTTTTGCCTGCTTCCTTTCTGATATCTTTGCTCTTAAGTTGTGGTCATGGGACACCACTGTCTTCTTTCACGGACAGAAGTCTGTGTCTATGTCATTTCAGTTGAATGCCTGCCAAGCTCTGATTGTTCATTGTTTGCTGTTGAGTCTTTCTGATGTGGAGCAGCAACCACTGTCCTGATAACTCCTTCTGTGCCTGGCTTTGAAAAGCCCCTCAGCTGGGCTTTTTCTGGAAGACTTACCAGATAAGGCTTTCTTCTTCTTCAATCACAACAAACAAACACACTCAACCATGTTTACAGGCACCCTAGTACCAATGCCCTAGCAAGCCCCATGTCTGAAGCTGGTATACTCCAGAGAGTGCTGCCTGGTGGTGAAGTGTCCTTCCAGCCTTGGTCTGCCATGGTCTCAATTCCAAACACATTTGCACATGTTGTCTGCTGAGGGGGGAGATCTGTGTGGTGAACACCACAGGGAAGGAGAGTAGCCTCTGCGGTAATATGCGGTAAGATCACCAGGCTGTATTACTTTTTCATGCCACCTTCAGTTTAAACCCATTCACTAACTTAAGTCTCTTGGGAGGGAAGGGGTGAGCGAGCTTTGGTTATCAACACCCTACATCACAGCCAGATCTGCTCCATTTAGCATAGCAGTGGATTCTGCTCTCCAGATGGTAGTTAGAGCTCCCACCATGCTCAGCAGGTTGCATCCGCTGCTTCTTTTGTGACCTGAGTTGATCTGGTCCAGGGATATAATGGTAAGTTCAGGAAAGCAAATGCACACACAGACATTGGACCAAATATCTTATCTACAAAGAAGAGAGCAAGAAAACATAGGTAAGGAGTGTTCCTTTCCCAGTAATCTTCAGTCAAGTATTGAATCTCTGATAACACTTCAAGCAAACTTCATCAAAAACTTTATTGTCATAACTGGAACAATATTCCCTGGAATAGGAAACCTTGTGGCTGATCTCATGTGGGTAGGTCACAGTCCCTCTTTAGGAATTCAAAAGTGCCATGTGGCATGACTATCACTAGATGTGTTTCGTCAAAGAGAGTTTTATCTGGCCTAGTATTGATATGACCAGCAAATAAACACACACACACACACACACACACATGCATGCATGTATGTATGTATATGAGAACAGGGCCTTTCTTATCCTTACATTCTCACTCAGCTGGTATCACCCCTCTTTACTTTTCTGGTGGACGCAGTTACCACACACATCAGAAGCTGACTGATGACTGGTAATTTGGCTTGCTTTCACCAGTGTCCAAGAACAGCAGTAGCAACAGGCCCAGATCTGTCCACTGCCTGCCTGCAACCTCTCTTCTGGTAGATGGGCGGTGTGATTGGCTATTACCAGTCCTAAGACAGCAGAGCCTGCTTACACCTCTGTTAGGAGCTTCTGCCAGGAAAGACTGCTGGACCAGTGGCAAATACAGCAAAAAAAATAGGGACAAAAAATTAGCACAAGGTGTTGGCAATGGTGAGGTGCAAATAACACCTTTGCAGTAAGCAAAAATTTTCAGCAGGGTAGTGGTTGACCTAAGAATTGAAAGGCACACTCCATAAGGGAGCTACCCCCCAAAAGTCTGTGCTCCATGGGATGCTTTCTTTGTTACAGTTTTACTCGGAGATAAGTAGAAGGGTTAGCTGCAGTGCAGTCTGAGATACCAGGCACCCTGCTGTGTTGTCAGCTGAGATAATGACCATATTACATGCCAGTGTTAGTTTGACGGGGATGCTTAGCTGTGTGCCAGACCATCTTCGTCCTGCCTCGTAATCTGGTTCATGTAAGCATCCACTCCCTTGGCCACAGTGCCAGCACATGTACTGATAGTCTTTGGCTGGGTAACATAGTCACTGTTGTTTTGATGAGTATAAATATGTACAATAATTAAATGCTCCCTCTCAAGAGTAAACATTTGTTGCTGTAGGTGATTACTGTGAGGACCATCCTTAGATACAATGCCCCAAGGAACTGTTCACTGCTTTACTAGTGTCCCTGATGTCATTTTAGAGACCGTGAGACTCCAGAACAGGTGCTACATACATGATGAGCCAAGCTGAAAAAGGTGTCCCTCTAACCTGGAGAGGAGCTCAGTGTCCAAAGCTGACTCTGACTCTTTGCAGGTGAAGAGAGAACTGCTTCTGGTGTATGTTCACTGGAAAGATGTAAGCACCGATAAGCTATGCCAGTTTGATCTCCTACTGCCACCATGTTCTCCAGAAATAACTCTCTTCAGAAGTAACTGCCTTTTTTCCTTTGGCTATGGGACCAAGCTGTGGAAGTGGGAGTGTGGCACACGAGCTTTGGGGCTCAATGTCTTCAAGATGAAAGTCAAGAGCTCTGGATAGGATATGTTAGCAGGTTTATCTTTTCCAAGACAGCAACGTGTTGTCCCCAGGTCCCTCTTACCACACAGAAGGATCCTACTTCTTTGTTTTTTACTTACTTTTGGTAGCTATGAGGAATGAACTGAAGCCAGTTTAAAGTTCAGGCTGTTGCAAAGACTTTGCTCCAAAACCACCAGTTGTCTACATGAGCACCTTGTTCTGCTGAGTATTTAGAAAAAAACTCCTGACCTTAGAAGCAGGTACTAAGGGATTGTGAGCATTATGTAACTGATTCCTCACAGTATATGAAGGGCAGAATATATCATTAGCATTCACCTTCCCAGAGGCTGCCTTCTCAGCAGTTATTGCTTCAGGTTTCCTCAACGTCAACCAAAAAACTACTAAACCAGTACTGAAGGTTTAAGCACAAGATGATTAATGAATAACTATGAAATCACCAAGCTCATGGTTTATTAATAAAACACCTCTCTGCCTTCTGAACTCAGTGGAAGCTGACAGTACAGCATTCATTCATACCAGATCTGCTTGTACCATGTTCTTGCTCCACTTGCTTTTGCTTCTTATGATCATTTCAGCTACAGCAAATCTGTCTCCTTCTCTGAAATTCCTATATCTCAAAACACCCATGATAACCTGAGGAGCTGCATGGAGCCTTTCGTAGGTTCTTAAAATCTGGCTCTTCCTGCTTTGCAGGGAAAACATTGCCTATGATTTTTGCACAGGCTTTGCAGACCAAATTAGCTCCTCATTCTGAGTTTTTTTCACAGCTGCAAGGCCAGAGTACTGCACCCACCATTGCAAACTGGTGTATTTTATCTCTTCCACTTTTATTAGCAGTAATGCTTATCTGCATTTGCTTCTCAACTATATTCATTTGTGTAAGCAGGGATCAAAAGTCTGCCTGTTTTATAGGCAGACTGTCATGGCTTCTGTGCAGGCAGAATGCCAAAGACTTCAGTCCATGCTGTGCAGCTCTCTGAGGGCTGAACGAGGCCTGTGCTATGCATAATTAGGCTTCCCTGTAGAGTGAGTGAGTCAGCCCAGCAAAAAGGGGAGGACGCATTACAAAACCGCACAGCCAGGCAGCATCCAGCCCTTGCTGATGTCACAGCTTGTCATAGTTAATCCATCCACACAACCAACCAGCATGATATATGCACATAACGAAGGAGGGGTATGAATCTTTGTGGTTTAGGAACAAATTGGCTTCAAACATGCAAAACATAACCTCTGGTATTTATCGGAAATCACTGTTTCTTTCACAAGCCAGCCAGAAGGCTGTGCATTCAGCTGAATCTTTTTTTTTGAATACATAAAGAACAGAATTGATTTTGATTTATATAGCATCTTAGCTAGCTTCTTTCCTCTTTAAAATCAGCATTATTTGACTTCTACCTTGCAAACCAGCTCACAAAATCATTGTTGCAATATGGCTAAATCTGACATGCACACAAACGCGAGCAAACAATGAACGCTCTTGAGCTGCTAGAAATCGCGGCCTATGATTTACCACTTCTTACTCAGCCTGCTTCTGTGAGCACAGTCTCAGTCCTTCTTTCAGCAATGTGCGTGCTGTGTGTGAGGGGAAGAGAGAAAGAGAGGCAGACAAAGCATCAGCAGCTCCCTGTGCAGAGGTGAGTTAGCTTGCCAGGAAAATATTGTTAGTCTCCTATGTCTCTTTCCCCCACCTCTTCCCAAAATTTAAAACAAATTCAAGATGTGAAAGGGGAAACAGGCTATGAAAGTATAACAATCTAGGCAACAGTGTAAGGTATTTTATGATCTGTCATCTCCTTATCCAGTCGGACCATCTAAGCATGGATAATTTAAATATTGATAATGAGAGCTGTTGTGTCTACATTCATTTATGAAGGCAAGTAATCAAATAATGATAAGCAGAATCCAGCAGCAGCAAATGCTTTTTGACTGGTTCTTCAATTCAAATTTAAAGGCACTTTGAAAACTAGGCTCAGTTACTATATGTAAGCTTGGCTGCTAGATCTGACCTTTCTTTCTGATTGGGTTTGGTTTATGGAGGTGACTTGTACCCGTGTAACACATGACTGCAAGTATAATGTTAACTGTGGTTTTATGTTGTCCTTGCTGATGACATTTAAAAATAATGTCATCTACAAGCAAACATTTTGAAGAGAGGGGGTGGGGAGACTAAATCCATAATGAAGATTAAAGGGTGAGTAGATGCACAAAGAATGACGACCAAATGCTAAAACTAGTTTGAGTCAAACTCCTTTTGGCTTTGCCAAGGAAAGCTGTCACTGAACTTCTCCTTCAAAGTGGCAGCTGAACTGTTTTCTGTATGTATCCAGAATCCTAGCTCAAGCACTCAGCCTAATATTTCCTCTTTACTATAAGGAGTCTCCAATATACATAACTGACATTATCTCCTGGTCTCATTTCACAACTGCTATTGTTACTTCCTCAGTTTCACAGCTTTATTTACTGTTTGTGCTCCTTTTATTATTTTGCCTGGTAGCTTTATAGCCTATAGCTTTATAGTGGACAATATAGTCCAAAAGTATGTGAATGACAGTATAGTGTAGAACATATCTTGTTTACTGTCATATCCCAAGGAGTTTGAATGGTTGCCCTCCCTTGAAAAGGGTTGCTGCCAAGTATGCAAAAAGAACTGAATTAAAGAGTGTTCTACTAAGTACGCTCCGTACATCTCACAAGCACCCAGGTTGCTCATAGGTTTCACTCATGTGCTGTAACTGGATCTGAATTTTTGTGAAAATTTTTAACTTTTTCCATGTTAACGTTCTCAAAACCTATTTCCACCTGGTGAGATGTGTAGTGAGGAGCCTCTAATTTGATACTTAAAAACAGTTTATGAAAACCAAAAACATGAAACTAAATAATGAAGGTATGAAAATTTACAGCTAGCTTTCTCAGCTTGTGTACTTTTCCAATGTCTAGTTGAAGTAGAGATAGCTCATGGTGTCTGATTAAGTCCAGCTGCTCCTTGATCTATTTGCACGACAGCTATACTTTCTATGACAATTCTTGTCTGCCCAAAGGCTATCACCTCAATAGTATGTCTTATCTGAATATGTTCCTGATAAGCAAAATGAAAAATAGAAGAGGTCTTCACCACCTGATACTGGGTTCATTTCCTAATTTACTCATGTTTGATGACCTATGACGGTGAAAATGCACAGAGAATATGTCAAGCACTGCCTGTTCTTAATCTTTCAGAATTTTTGTGATGAATGGTTTCTGAATACTTCAGAACTGATAAATGAGTGGTATAACCCAATCCAGAAAGAGCAAGTCTTTAAATGGCAGCCCAATGTCACCTCTTGGCTCTTCAATATAAAAATGGCAAAATATCTTAAGATTAAGGAGATAAAACTAATCTATTGCATATACAAACAGTTTTGAATGAGATATGAACCTGTAGCTCTCCACAGACTAAGAACTGATAATTCCACTCCAAACCTGTTCTTGGCATTACAAAGGAGGCTAGCAAAATATTATTAACTATGGTAATGAAAACTCTTCCACTCCATGCTTTTCTTTGGTTCATGTTTAGCCTTTTTCCTTCTTTCTTCCCCCATCCCAAACAACTTCTGCTGGTATGGAAAATATCTTCCTTTTCACTGTAAAAATGAATTATGTTCTGCACTTACAAAACATGAAAATTTAACTTATGGTTAGTAAGCAGTGCTTTAATTTTTTTTGCACACAGTAATAGGCTTTTAGTATCCAGTTAAGAGTGTGCATGAATGCAAGGAACAGGTGAAGGAAACGTTCCTAAGAAACTATTCTTGCTATAGTAAATTTACCTCTAAGATTTAAGAACGTTAGTAGTAATATTCTTCATAAACTTTTCAATAAGCAGACTTTGGTTCCACAGTTCTGTCTGTTTACGGTTGAAAATGACAAAAGGAAAGGTGACCATGTGACAAAGCTACTAACTCTGACTACTGTGAGCCCTCTTACCCTTACATACTCTACAAGTAAATTCCACAATGATAGCCTCCAGTCTGGGGAACATCTTTCACTTAGAAGAGATTTCATTCTTCTAGAGAACTGAGTGTTGGGAAAGCTTGTAGGTTAATTTTCTTTTTCGTGGGATCAAATCATTGGAAGTAATTTTCGGTCATTAAGACCAATTCTTGACAATTGTTACTTAGGACATCAATTCTGGGAACAGAACAGAGTGCCATCAAGACAACAGATCATTTGTTTTGCAGACAAAAGCTGACAAACAGACAAGCTCTGGCATTTTACACTCCATGGCACCTGAAGTTATGTAAATTCTTCCTAGACATAAAATTTATTAGCCAAACCCCCTCCATAATGTATTTTCATGAAAATCCTTTTCCAAAGGGCATGGCTACATTAACTACTGTAGACAGCTCAACACTACGTAGGACAGTTCCATAGATTGCCTATCTTAATCCTGATTAAGCGCTGTAGTGTATTTTTTGTCTAAATGAAGCAAATATACAAAATCCCTGAAACTGCCAAGGCAGGGACTGCACTTCTATTTGATCTCCACGTAGGACAACAGCCTCTATTAAAACAAAAGCAGGGATGAGTAAGAAGGCAGAGATTACTGGTCTCTGGAGAAACTTCATACTTGCACAAGTCAGAAAACTGAATCTGTACTTTAATGATTTTAACCTTATCTGTTACCTGTAATTACACCGTGCAGGACAAAGATCTTTTCCAGTGTTACAATTTTTTATGTTATCTGATTGTAAATACCAATGGAGTAATATAATTGGACAGAACCAATCTACATCACAACAGAATTTGCAATCTACTCTGTAGAAAGCTGTGCTCCTGAAGAACTTTGCTACTGTTGTGAGACTATTGCAGCTACTGTGTGCTTTTGGTAAGTGCTACTCAACTGGTTCTATGTCTGCAGTGAGAAACAGGAGGAATGCCTAGTAAAAGTTGGTCTTATTCAGTTTTGAATATGTACGTTTGCCCTGAACTTGCCAGATTTCAGTTTCTTCTGTCAGCAGGGACTAAAGAAGATATTTTTTAAAAAACATCAATAACAGGTCTTTCTCCTCCCACACATACACCTTTTTCAGCTGCACTGGAAATCTGCCACATCTAGAGAAGGGATATTAAGTGTAGCGTATAAGTGCTTTTAAAAGTGCTGGAAAACCACACCAGAGCGTTTTCCCAGGTGACGCTGGCAGGGTCACGGAGGAAAGTTTACAGATTTTCACTTAACAAATTCTGTGCTATTGGAAGGATTTAAGTACTGGTTTTACTTTCTCTTCTGTGGACATACTATAGACTTTGTGGCTTTTCTTCTGCTGTTGCAAGATCTGAAAGTCATCCTGGGATGTTGCGGGGAGACAGCTGTGTACGAGAGGAAGGAGGGAGCTGAAGCTAGGAGTTGTAGAAGGATTTTCTATAGGTTGTTTTGGACTGAACTTGCATTACATGGTTGTGGGTGGCGGTTGCTTACCACAACCACAGAATCACAGAATCACAGAATCGCTGAGGTTGGAAGGGACCTCTGGAGATCATCTAGTCCAACCCCCCTGCTCAAGCAGGGTCACCTAGAGCACATTGCACAGGATTGCATCCAGGCGGCTTTTGAATATCTCCAGAGAAGGAGACTCCACAACCTCTCTGGGCAACCTGTTCCAGTGCTCTGTCACCCTCACAGTGAAAAAGTTTTTCCTCATGGTCAGATGGAAGTGTCTGTGTTTCAGTTTGTGCCCGTTGCCTCGCGTCCTGTCACTCGGCACCACTGAAAAGAGTCTGGTCCCATCCTCTCGACACCCTCCCTTCAGATACTTGTACACGTTGATAAGATCTCCTCTCAACCAAGATGGTTCAGTAAAGCACTTCAAAGAGTCCACCTGTATTTTCAAGATACTGTTCCCTTTACCTTTTTATCCCCAGTTCTTCATTGTTAGTGCACTGGAATAACAAAACTTTGGCTGTGAAAGCATTGGAGGAAACTAACAAAAGAACTCTGCAGTGGTTGCATATTTTTGGTGCTCCCATCTTTCTCATGACACAGCAACCAAACTTCAGCAGCCATTCTGAACGATGTCTAGGCCCAAGTTTGATCATGTTGTAATACATACTTTGCCCTGAAACTGTGAAGAGAACATCTTTGACATTAATCAGTCTGAAGATAATGCCTAATAGTTTTATTCTTGAATGCTGAGGAGGTCTGGAATCTCTCCTGCTTTTGGATGTGTCAGTGCTGCATTTACTGGATCCTTGTTTTTAGCTTTGATTCTGGTGTTGGACCACCACTGGAGATCTTGGATAGTGCCTGCAGTTTTTTTTGCATGTGTTCATAATTCCACCAGTAAGTGCTGACACTAGCTACTGGTTCTCTTTAGACATAAAAATCAACATAATTAGTGATCTTTCATATTATATGTATGGACTTACATATAAGTTACTTTGTTTATAGCTAACTAAACTTGCACCTGTGTGCAAAATGCAGTCTGTATTGGATTGGCATTTGAACATGCTATTGTCTTCTGAAAAACTAGAATAGATATTTTATGCTGGGACTTAAAAAGCTCAATTTTCTTTAGAGAAATATTCCTCATTTCCTGTGCATCAGCAGTTCAGTCTAGACATCAGTCTAAACATTTCATTTTCTCCCAAAACAAAAATTCTAAGTTTAAAACAGTTGTGTGGTAAAAATCAGAAAAATACCACTAATTCATGATAGTGCAGTGGGAAGTCTTCCTCTCTGCTTTTCTGGATTTAAGTAGTTTTCTTAAGCATTTCACAGTATTCATTCCTGTGATGGTGCTGTTGGTGTACAGGTGACAGCTGCTGTTTATAGTTTCCTCATGCATCCTGGAGTGATGTGACCATGGAGTACACAGAGTCTCTCCTTCCCAGCAGCTGTCCTGGAAGCATTAGTGAGTTTGAGTGTTGTTTTAAATTCCAGTTGGTGAACAAACAGTTTTGCCTGGCAAGTATAAACTATCCTGCAGGTCAGCAAACAGACAAAGCTAGAAGGTGTTTGGCTGTACTCACTCCGCAGCACAAGACATCCAGATGAGGAAATCAGTTCAAAGATGAGGGAACTGAATGAGTTCTACTATCCTAATACTATCCTGACTGAGCACCCAATCAGTAGATAAACTGACCAAGGAGGCAGCACCCTGAAGAACCAGAACGACTGGCAGAAACAGGATGCTCTGGTCTCTGTTCCACAGAAACAGAATGTAGCACCACCAGGCATTTTCTGTCTGAGGTAGCCATTTCAGTTTTTAAAAAAACTAAGCTACAATAAGATGGGAGCTGAAGCAGTACTGAACTGCTTTGTGAAGTCCACTAATCCTTATGAAAGAAGAAATAAAACTGTACTATATTACAGTTAGAAGGACAAACTCAAATGCTTAGTATTGTGTTTACATAAATTGTCCTCCGCAAATCAAATGACTTTGTTTTATTAGGCGTAGCACATGGTCACTGTGATACAAAGGTACACTGCAACTAATTTGAGGTTTAAGGGGAATTTAATTGATGTAGGCATTAGAGTGAGTTTTTTTTATAAATCACTGCATTTACAGACTTCGAAAAAATTACACAGAGTGAAGAACAAGGCTATTTCATTTGCACTATGTACTTTTGAAGATTTGATGTTACTGATTGTAGCCCAATAAACAAGCACTTTTAACCTTCCCTGTATGACTAATTTTACAGTGCACTATGATTTTTTCAAGTACATAAATATGTTACCAGATATGAATTGTATATAGTAATGCCGTGACTTGTTCTGAAACCTCTTGAAATCCTCAAGTTAATGTGACAATAAAGCTCAATATATTTTCTCTTTACCACATTGACTTTACTAGTGCCCTCAGGCAGACTTGGATTTTAACCTTTTACAGTTCTTAACCCAATTAATATTAGGCATCTGAATATAAGCATAAATAGGAAGCCATACAAAAGAAAACAATCTGTAAACTCTCAAGTAGTGGTTAATGGTCAGAACCTTTTTTTTAATGTGTTTCCTGTTCTCAAAGCTAAGTGTTTGTAGCATGTCTTTCAGTCGTTTCAGCTCATTACTATTATTTCTCAAAAAAAAATTAAGCATTTGGCACAGAAGGGCTTTTCAGAACTCAATCCTGTTTTGTTAGTGTCAGTGGAATTCAGAATGCTAGAATTTGCTCACTCAGAAATTATTGTTGGACTGAAGCTTTGATGAACACCTTCATGCTATGGAGGTGAACTAGCATCTCTACTATTAAAGCTCTGCTGAACCTTCTGCTGTCAGTACTTCTGTATGTTAAGTAAAACTTATTTATCATAAAATGCAGTTTCTTCAAAATTGGACTATTTTCACAAATTCTGAAGACAGAATAAAAGATTGTCCTTTTTTTCTCATTTGGAATTATCCTCTCCAGAGATATCTAATTTCCATTCATTCTATTCCATGACTAGGTACTGTCACTGTAAATAGTGCTTAAATATTTCAAAATTTCATTTCAAAATTTATTTATTTTAAAATTTCAGAATGTATTTTTTTATGCCAGCTTGAAGCAAAACAAAGTTATAATATTACAACTGATTCTGTATGGTCAGGTCAAATGATAACCTGAACATCCTTTAGTACTCATTAAAACCAGAGATTTGGAAAGGCGGTGTTAGAGAGAAATGCAGAGAGGCCTCTTGCAAAAAAATGTTAAGTGAGGGGCAGAACCCAAATACTTTGCAACTATGATCGCAATATGATCCTAATGGAAACAGGTTGTAAAGGAGAACTGAACAGACAAATTCACTTTGGTCCTGAAGCAGATGGCATGCAAAATTTTAGAGGTCATTAGAGATGATGACTCTTGGTTTTGAGGAGTAGGTAATAAAATGGATGAAAGGACAAAGCTGAGAGACGGAGTTTCCTTTACATGGCTTTATCTTTAAGACAGAAACAACACCTAAAGAGAAATGGACAGAAGCAAAAAAGACATTTTCTATTCCATGATGCACAGGGCAAAAGAGACATACTACTCTTCCAGTCTCAGGCATGCAAAATTCATTATGCAGATAAGTGCACTAGTGTGTCCCTATTATGTGTACAATTATTTTTAAGAGCTACTTTGGGAACTGCAAAGGGACAGATCTTGACTGTTGCTTGTCCAAGGCATTCTTTGCAAGACTTTCTACAGCAAAGGGAAAAGAGAGGGCTTTATTCAGACTTAAAGGAAACTTTTGGGATGAGAATGCCATAACTAATGTTGGCAAGTTTGAGTTCTTGGTAACAGCCAGTGGAATCCATGACATTAGCTTAACATCACAGATAAAATGTACTTCCCTTTCTGTTTCACCTTTATCTTTGGGTTTTGATTTATCATTTGCATCATTTTCATGTTTTTTTTTCCTTTTTTTAAAGCTCTTTTTTTTGAGCAGGGATAAAATGATGGATATGATAAGTTGATGGAGCAACTAATCCTGAAAGGGAGTTGGTGAAAATGATAATTTGATGGGTCAGCTAATCCTGGGTACCGTTTCCAGGCACATGAAGGACAAAAAGGTGAATGGGAGTAGTCAGCATGGATTCACAAAGGGGAAATCATACTTTGCCAACCTGATAGCCTTCTATGATGGAACGACTGGCTGGGTAGATGAGGGGAGAGCAGTGGATGTTGTCTACCTTGACTTCTGTAAGGCTTTTCACACTGTCTCCCATAACATCCTCACAGACAAGCTGATGAAGTACAGACTAGATGAGCAAACAGTGAGGTGGACTGAAAACTGGCTGAATGGCAGCTCAGAGGGTTGTGATCAGTGGCATAAAGTCTAGCTGGAGGCCAGTAACTAGCAGTGTACCCCAGGTATCAGTACTGGGTCCAATACTGTTCAGCATATTCATTGATCATCTGGATGATGGGACAGAGTGTACCCTCAGCAGAGGGACCTCAACAGGTTGGAGATATGGGCCAAGAGGAACCTCATAAAGTTCAACAAAAGCAAGTGCAGAGTCCTGCATCTGGGGAGGAATAACCCCTGGCACCAGTACGGTTGGGAAGCAGCTCTGTGGAAAAGGAGCATGGGGTCCTGGTGGACCACAAGCTGACCGTGAGCCAGCAACGTGCCCTTGTGGCAAAGAGGCCAGTGATATCCTGGGGTGCATTAGGAAGAGCATTGCCAGCAGGTCGAGGGAGTAGGTCTTCCCAACTACTCGGCCCTAGTGAGGCCACACCTGGAGTGCTGTGTCCAGTGTTGGGCTCTCCACGACAAGAGAGACATGGAGCTATTGGAGCGAGTCCAGCAAAGGCCTGCTAAAATGATTAAGGGACTGGAGCATTTGTCATATGAGCAAAGGCTGAGAGAGCTGTGATTGTCTACTCTAGGGAAGAGAAGGCTCAGGAGGATCTTGTTAATGGGTATAAATATCTAAAGGGAGGTTGTAAAGAAGATGCCTCTTTTCAGTGACAGGACAAGAGGCAGTGGGCACAAACTGAAACACAGGAACTTCTGTCTGAATATAAGAAAACACTTTTTTACTGTGAGGGTGACTGAGCACTGGCACAGGTTGCCCAGAGAGGTTGTGGAGTTTCCATCTTTGGAGATATTCAAAAGCCGTCTGGATACAGTCCACGGCAAGGTGCTCTAGGTGATCCCACTTGAGCAGGGGGGCGGAGTAGATGATCTCTCAAGGTCCCTTCCAGCCTCAACCATTCTGTGATTTTGTGAAACAATGATGTTGGACCTGGCCCTCTGTAGATGTGCCTGCGCATTTTACCCCTGCAAGCACTTCCTCTGCTGGCAGGGAAAGAGGAACCATCTTTGATTGTCTGACAACACAACCTTTTTGGGCCTCATACTTCCCATCTGAGATTCTCATTGCATGCAACACTCATGTTCTTCCTTGGCTGAAAAACATACACATCTCCAAATCCTTTATTTTGTAGGCCAACAAAATTTGACTGATAAGAATATTGAAAAGTCAGTGGCCCCACACCATTCAACAAAGCCATGGCAAAATTAGAAAATGAATGCAGTTCCTGTGGGTCCTGGCCTTGTGCCCAATCTATTTAACTGCACTGCGTAGTAACATTAAATATTACTTATCATCTTTGTGATTGGTGATTATTTGTCATTTGGATAAATCTGCAGCACCCAGGAGCCAACGTAACAGAGCGGGAACTTGGCCATTTACACAGTTTACAAACACTGAATAGAAAAACAGTCTTTGTCCCACTGATCTCCTGCCTACATTTTACAGTCTCCAATTTACAAGGAAGAAACTGAGATCTTGTGATCTGAATGAACTGACATGTAGGAATGGAACTCTGACCTCCAGCAGTCTAATATGTGTGCAAAGCAGAAAAGAGTACTTATTCCAGCTTGCAAAATGCACTAATCTCAGGCAAGACTGGGGTTCTATTCTTGTACATTGAATATGTAAAATTAAAAGCTAATGCTACATGAGGATGCATACAACAGAAAAAATCTGAAAAAAGAAGTAGCTTCAAAGGTCAGAGATGCACTAGCCTGCACTCAGCATATTTTTTGGGTGAGTGTTAGTTAATTAATAATCTTACCTATTATTTAAACTCAGATTCTTAGTAAGTGCCATATATATACATCCAAGTTTTCAGAGAGGTACAAGTGACAACACAATACCAAGAAGTAAGCTCAAGATCCCTTTACTTCCCATTCTTCCACTGAAGATTACATAGTTAATAATTATCCTTTATGCAAATAGAGCAAAGCCTTACTGAAGACTTTCATTCATACCAGTGTGCAAAAACTGTAGGCACAGAGCTCAACATTCCTGTCAAAAAGCTGTCCAGGTAAGAGATTTACTCCTCCCCATATTCGAACTCAAGCTTTATTTGTTCTTTGTCTGTTTTTGAAGGTGCAAAACTGTCTCTTTTCTGTTACCTTACAGACTGGTGTTGCTTGTTAAGTTGTGCTATTATTCTGTGCTTCATAAATATTGCTGATAATGCAGATACTGGTCACAGATTTGTAAAATATAGTGAGCTGCAATTGGTATGTAAGTAATCTTCCCTGCAAAATATGATGTAAAGTTTAAGACCAGACATTTGGCTTGTTGTTCTTTGTACTTACAAAAGTGGCATACATGAAGCTTATCTGGATCTCAAAGTATTAAATTAAAATTAAAACTGAGCATTTTCCCAGTGGTTAAATATGAAAGAGGATTTCCAAAGGTATTGTCCTTATTGCCTATGGTAAAAATAAGCTGTCGGGGAAAACAAGAAATGGCATAGGAACAAGATACAACTTGTTTTTTTCTGCAACTTAAGGTGGCTAACCAGCCATGTTAACAAACATCTAGCAAAAGCACAGAAAACAGACCTTACTGTTTAGCTTTATGACTGATAACTGAGCTCTTGAAAAGTTGTCTTGAAAGACTTTTTTGAAAAACAAGCTTTTTTGCTACTTCTCCAAAGGCCAAGAGTCTGATCTTTAGGAACATTCTTTGATCCCACAGAAAAAATCCTTTTGGTGGTCATGCTCTAGGACTGTCCAGAAGAATAAGACAGTCTTGCCTTTAAGTGCATGGCAACATTTTGATCAGTATGTTCTGGAAACCCTGAACAAAATCATTCCCTAGAGTACCAGTGTAACTACTTGCAGAGGCTTGATCATTCCCAAGGATAATCTGATGAACCAACCATAACAACAGCTGCTGGTGGACTCTGAGTTCTGTTCTGGTCTGCTCACCATCTCTGGGATTGCCACATGGCAGCAGCAGTCTTACTCAGAGGGACCCTGGACTGAGAATTGAGTAAATATGAATTGAATCATAGTAAATCATGCATAGTAAATGCATGAGTTTGCAAAAGAGCCCAACATGGCTTGGAAATCCTAAATTACATTAATAGCTGGCAGTTAAAGTTGTCAATGGGAGACTTTAATCAGAAACTCAGAACTCTAAAGTATTGTTCAACTCTCAGAATAACTCCTTAGCATGAACAGTGTTAGTTTGTAGAGGACTTACACTAACCTGGTTTTACCAGATTACTTAGACTTATAACTTTTAATTTTTTTCTGCTCTTGACTTTCAGATTAAAATAATCTTGAAACTCAAAAGAAAAATGCTTTGAAGCCAGAAGATTTTGCCCAGATATAGTCAAAAATAAACCAAGCCCATCAAATTTCACATGACTTTCCTAAAAAGCACTGCAATGTTAACAATGCTCTATTCTCTGCCTACAGCCTGAATGTTTGCTAGGTCAATGTTTAGATAAATGTTTTTGGTTTCCAAGTAATTCTGCACAATATGAGCAGATCAATAAATCAAAGCAGTAGGTCCTGAAGCCCAGACATTTGTTTTATACGCAGTTCAGGAGATTTTATTTCAGTCTAAATTTAATCTGGTCCACTAGACTAAATGTCCTCACCACATCTGTTCAAACCTGTTCAGAGAACCAATTGCTGGCTCAGGCTTTTAAATCCAGTTAAGGGTCAGAGTGCACTGGAACAGAGCTTCTGGGTATTTTCCTCTGAAAAAAAGTCTGGTTTGCATGCATAGCACTCCTCTGTACACTGAACCTCTGCAGAGTAAATGAGACTAACTAGGGACTTTTTTCAAAACTGTGTTACTGCTCAAAACTGGAACATTAATGTAGTCATAGCCATTAGAGACCATGGTGGGGGTTCTTAAACGTAGAAAATGTTTCTGATATGAAAAATGACTAGCACGAACAGTTAGCTAAACACATAAAAATGTTTTAAATAAAGTGCATAGCTAAACTGATGTTATTCTCATGTTTTTTGTGCTTTATGCAACAAAAATACAATGAAACTTCAGATCATAAATACAGTGCCTGCTCCACCCACATTGCTTGATGATTGATTTCTCGTAGCCTCCAACACAGAGAAAACTCAGACTGTGTAAAAGGTTTCTTTCCTACCTTACACCTGCAATCACTACATCAGTAAGAAAGAAAGATGCTGGTACAGAGCCATGACCCACTGATTTCTGTCCCAAACAGCATATTAGTGATCGCCTTATGACAGAGAAGCAGACTCACCCTCTTTTCTCCTTCTTAGGCTTTCCAGAGATGATAGAACTTCAGGGATTAATTTGTGAGGTAGAAGATCAGGATGGGGGGACAAGAAGATGCACCAGAACACAGTCTGGGGGGGGGGGTCCCTAAACTTTGCAGCCGGCCAGAATGTTATATGTGTCCTGGCAGGGACTGCCTGTCAAGAAATCTGCCAAGAGAAATCCTGCTGAACATGGTGTGATGAATGTTTCCTCTGATGCAGGGACTTTTTTGTTAATTTACTGGTGGGATGAAAAGACAGGAAGAAAGGCGGGATTGAGGCCAGTTGGAAAGTAGGCAGGCTGTTTGGCCTGAATGGTTCTTCTTTACTTTGTTTCTCTGTTCCACAAGATAAACCGAGTCACTGCATTTAACCTGAAACAACAAATGATTCAAAGCTCAGGCAGAAACAGTATCACTAAGTCTCATGACAATTTAGAGGTTTTTTTAAAGCTGCAGATCTGGGAGTTCAGTGGCTGCAGTAAAATTTGCGTTTATAAGATAAAACAAAACAAAGCTTTTTGCCCGTATGGTCATGGACAATTTGAAAAAGATTAACCTTGCAGACTGCAAACATCAAAATACAATTACAAATAACACAGATTGCTTCTCATTGTAATGATATAGACAATATATATGTATATGTATATGCATGTATTTAAATAACTTTCACTGGTATTAAACAATTTATAATGATCTAATATCAAAGTCAAATACAATGCATAGATATGTTCTATACTATATACTGCTTCAGTTGCACAGCTGTGTAAGGAACAGCTCTTTCAGTAAGTAATGGAAAGCCTTCACTTGAATAAAAAGCAAATACTGTGCTCTGTGAAGTTCAGGGGAATGCAGCAGGAGCCTGCTGGATTGTGGATTGTTCCTGTTCCTATACACCACTTAGTACATGCACACATGAAAATGTGCCAGTTTGGAGAAGGAGTAGAAAAACCTATTTACTGACATCTGAGGTTCTTAAATATTACTTGAGTATTACCGCCATAGAAGGACGGTATTGTATCTCAGTGTCAGAATCAGCAGGCCAAAGTCTGCTCATGTACATATGAATAGACAGATTTGTCCCCCCATGCTCCTATCTTTGAAGGTAGCAACAGCTCTTTGCTGGGTAGTACAAATGTTCAGGGGGCATCGTGCAGACATAGTAGCATCCCATTTTCTTTTTTGTACTTCTGGTGAAGCAGCTAAGTTATTACTAAGCTACAGGCAACACAGTCTGAGAATTCCTGGGCTATACAGCTGAAAAATGTTTTGCTGCAAATAACACCCCCTTTTATTATTTGGTGTGGCTTTATTATGTTTTGAAAGCAGTAATTAAGCTCTAAACCTTAACATTGCCCACCACAAATGGAAACCAGTAACATCTAATTTTAGAGCTGAGTGTTTTACAGCTAGCATGTTCATTTTACATAGCATTCTTAAAATTATATGCAGGAAGAAACCCTTATTTTCAGGAGAAAACAAAATTGAAAATAATGACCTCATGCCAGCATTTGGCTGTGTTTTGGCTTGAGCACACCTATTTCCATCAGGAACTGTTTTATGACCTTTTGCTAACATACATCAAAAATGCTTAACAGATTTGTGCTTTAGCAAACTAGCTCTTCTGTAATTCAAAAGTTTTTCTTGCCTTTTAAAAAGAGCTACCATTCTGATTAACCAGCAAGGCAGACAGTCCAGATATATTACTAAATTATCATCTGTACACAAATCTCTTAACAAATTCCCAGAAAAAATTTATTCCACTAATCACAAGTATCAAAACCTATTAGCATCTGCCAGGTAGCAATATAGGCTTCATATATGTGCTTATGACCCATTCTGAAGATTTTTTTTGTAAATACAGCATTTATAAGTAAATTGTGTGAGTTTAGAGTTTAGCAACTATGCAATCAAATATCTAAGTCTAGTAAACAGATGTGAATGCAATCTTTTCTATGTAGCCTATCAAAAGCACCCATTGGATATTGAACTGCCCACTAGTTTGTAAGTATGTAAAATAAGGCCACTGTATTTACTTCTTGGCTGCCTGAATTTACTTGGCTGTAAGAAGTAAGTGGCATTTGAATAGGACTTGCTGTCTTCGAGTACAAAATTCTCATTTTCCAAACTAATGTAGGTAAGATGTGAAGTATTATTTCTTGCATCTTAAAAATAAGTGTCTTTACTGTAGTTTCTAATAGTCAGTATTTGGTTAACTTTAATCATATGCTCTTAAGTATTTCTCCTGGTTTTGTAATTTCTTTTCTCTTATCTTTTCTCTCATCTTTGCATTCTAACAAAGATTAGACCCAACCTATTTGTACTCCAAGCAAATCTTGCCTAGTATAAACACTCAGTCCAAATTTAAGTTTGTCAATACAGATAAAAAAAGTCTTCAATCTTTCTAGATAATTACACTAAAATTGTGATTCATTGTCCTTTATGACTGACCAAAACCTTACTCAGAAACATAAAGAAATATACAGGGGGAGTTAAAAACTATTTAATGTAATCAGGATGGATAGAAATCCACTGTTTTTTTTTAAATATATTTTGACTACTGATCAGGTCATTTTCAGCATGGACAAACAGTCCATAAATCTCCAAAAGGATCTCTTTTCTGCCTTCTACCAAGTTATGAACTACATACCTGTAACACTTAAACAACCTGCTTAAAGCTGTAGCTAAACTTTGCATAGCTTTAAAATTTAGGCTATCACTTAACAATACCTGGGAATTTGTTGCAGACTTTTGTACTAGCTATAGATGTATATCTTCTTGTTACTGTTTCCAGCTCTGCTGACTAAAGGTATTTGTAAAATCTTTGTAAGTTTTCCCTTCCTAAGCAGGACAGATAGAAAAGACTTTAAAATGAGCCACTCTTTATTAGGAGTGTTACAGAGCAACAGCTTACAGACAATTGGTAATGTATTCCTTTAGTTATTGATTATACTTCCAATCAGACGTAAAAGCCCACTGCACTTCCTCAGTTTGGACTTCTATATTTTAATTAGATGTTACCAAACACTAACAAATCAAAATACCCTCACCAAAAAGAAAGTATGAAATTACACAGGGAATGATAACTCCTGGCACTAGAGTGTAAACTTGCTATTAATTGTTAAAATTATTAAAAAACATCAGAAAATGCTGTGCCAGTGAGTGAATTCACATTTGAGGAAACTGAAGGGTATGGCTTCTGTCTCTAGATATAGATTCAGTAAAAAAACAGCTTCAATTTGGGAGACAGCACAAGCTTTGTTATTATATTGGAAAGTCACACCTGGCATCATAAAACTTTGTTGTGATAGGTATTCAAATCAACTACTCTGCTGACTGTGTTAATGCAGATGCATCTTGTACCACAAAAGAACTCACCAAGCACTGAAGTTATATTTTTGCTGGTAGTAGCTCTACTGGTTATTGGCTATATTGGCTATTATTTTCACGCTTGCTTCATAGCTGTGCCAGCAAAGATTCTGAATACGGACCAAACCTGGAAATATGTTAATTTCAGTCTTCACAATGCAGAGATCCATATTATCACAAATAGAAGTATTTCTGTTTTCACCTCTGCAGAACCTAGTTGGTTTCCACTTTATCATAATAAAGATGTGTAGAGGAATTCTGCTCTGTACCTGGACAGGTTAATTGATACCTTTTTAGTAATGATGTTGTACCTAGAAGTCTAAAGGCATAAAAGAAGCAAGATTTGTAGGGTGAGAGAATACTTCTTATTAGATTGGTTGAATTAGTTGGAAAAAAGAGAGGAGCTTTTGGGCGGGAAGTCTCTTTGTCAGGAATGAGACAAAATGCCTGATTCTTGCAAGATTCAGGCACCAAGCTGAGCAGGTGTTTCTGAAAACTCACTCAGCACCAATCCACACCTTGAGATGCTCAGATAACTCTGAAAATCTGACTCAGGAAGATCAAAAAAGCTGTCCATTTAACTAACTGCAGACAATTCTTTATTTGTTTATCAGTTTTAAATATTAAAAATGTTTTGGTATTTATAGCTTTCTTACTTACAGGCCATGGCCTTTAACACTGGCATTAGCATGTCATTTCTAGTATTGCAGAGACCCTTACTGTTTGTGAAATTGGGAAAAGCTGGGTTTGGGAAATTCTTCCCTCCTATATATTGCACATACTGTTAGCACTATCACATGCTCTCTCTTCTAGGTCAATATGAGGCATTCCTTATTTCTCAGATATTATATATACACATTCATTCTTGGCAGTCTCTTCTACTTTCTTTCCATTGCAAACCTGAAGACAAGATTTGCCAGTTGGCGTAATCTTTGACATTTTCCACCTTTCAGCTCCTATTTTTAATTTTAAACTGTCCTTCTAAGGTAGGGCACCCTTATGCGATACTGTTCTGCCTCTCAGTCATGTACCCACCTACATCCAAATGATTTATGAATGCACTAAGTTAATTTCAACTTAATTGGCAACTGAACAAAAACGTAGAGATCTGAGTTTGGTGAAAACAGTTATGGTGATAGAGTACCTCCATTAGGAGAAGACAAATTTTCCCATCCTTTAGGTATCAGAAAACTGACATGGAGAAGACCCATAGGAAACAAGGCTTTGTTAGTTCTGCTGCCCCCAGAATTACTTGTTATATCTTACTGCTTGGAGGGCAAAGCTAGGGAAACTACTGTTTTTCCTGCAAATACTAATATGTAGCACTCTTCAGAGATGGTAACATGGTCCGTAGATTGCTCAACTGATATTTGTGAAGAAATGCTTAATAATTAATAAAGTTACACACCAAACGATCTACAGTGCAATGGGTTCGTGTTATGTGGTAATTAATAACATAAGACAATTTCTAAAGGTCCATTGGTGGTTTGTGCGCAAACTTTTGCAAGATACTAAATCACTGGTCTCCAAGAACCTCTAGCAAAAGCCATCTCCTGTGCACTGAGGACATCTTCAGTGACAGATCACTACACCACATGTGACTTCCACATTAAAGACCACAAATGCACTAATAGAAAGACCATAGACTACCCTTTGCTATATGTTTAATTCACATTGTCAAGTACTGCCTCAGATGACAGAGACCTCTATGTTGCAGCACTCAGAAGAGGTGATGAGATTAGTTGTACATAGCTATGACCAGTTTAGCTTCACTTTTCCTTTGAAAAACAAATTGTATTCAATTGAATGCATTCTTAAATGTCTGCAGGGAAGGGTTCAGCATACAGATTTATTTCTTAGTGTTACGGGGTTCCTCACCAAGGGCCTGTAGTGTTGTTCCCATTGGGATGATGCTTCAGTAAAAACACTATCAGGTGTCAAACTTTTAGCATTAAATCTCTGTGCTAAGAAAAACTTGACAAATTGCAACCTAACAGCATTTCCTTCACACTGCAGGAACAGATGCATGAAGTAAACACTGGCGCAATGGAAAGACCACTGGAGGCTACCAGGCTGGAAAGCAGCACCTCTTCCTGCTTTCTTATGGAAAGAAAGACTCATGTCAAGATTAACAGGAAACAGATCATGTTAGCCAAGCTAAGGAAGAGCTGTTCCTGCACCCCAAGGAAACTGAAGAACCTTGTCATGGACTTCTTTCCTGTTTTACGATGGCTTCCCAAGTACCAGTGCAAAGAGTATATCTGGGGGGACATCATGTCTGGGCTAGTGATTGGGATCATTTTGGTGCCCCAAGCAATCGCATACTCATTGTTGGCAGGTCTAAAGCCCATTTACAGTCTTTACACATCATTCTTTGCCAACATCATTTATTTCTTAATGGGCACATCCCGTCATGTCTCAGTAGGCATTTTCAGCTTGATAAGCTTAATGGTAGGACAAGTTGTGGACCGAGAGCTTCTCTTGGCTGGGTTTGACTTGAATGATGATGCCCCACCAGCCTTGGGTGATGGCTCCCTCTGGAACGACAGCCAACTCAACACAGCTGCCTTCAATCTTACCATTGGAGGAACGAATGTTGAGTGTGGGAAAGAATGCTATGCTATCGGCATTGCTACAGCCTTGACATTTGTAGCTGGAGTGTATCAGGTAAGTAAGTAGTTGATGACATCCAGAGGAAAGGTATGAAATTCATAAAGCTTCTCTGCATGGCTGAGCTTCCTCTTTCATACAGGAATAACAATGCAGCATCATTTCATTTAAATGACTGTACTGTTTTCTTCAGGAATCCTAATTCTGTAGGCAACTCAGAAAAAGCAGGAGCCAGATAGTTTTATTAGCAAGCACAGGCAAACCAACAGTCTTCTGCAAGACTGACAATATTGTTTTGATTCTCCATTACCTCTTGGCCTTGCTACCTTCATGGGATAATGGATCTGATTCAGATCTCATCATGACAGAAATTCCCAGGTACCTGTGTACTTTAACAGTGAAGAAATAATTCTGTTTCCCTAGACACTTTGAAAAAAGATGCAGGCCCATTCACCTTTTTCTACACTGGTTCAAAATATGCTGCTCAGTGTTTTACTACTGGGTATGGTACTCCACCAACGTACTAGCCAGAGGTAACTCAGAAGCAGAAAGGAGAAGACAGGAAGTTGACTGACTAACCTACCATTCAGACAGTGGTTGTGCAGAATTCTTTGAAACTTATCAACTTGCTGCCTTTCACAAGGATGTCAAGCAAACACAGAAGAAGCACTATGAACATATTTGCCTTTTAATTGTATATTTATGAATTAAGAAGGCACTACAGATCTTGATTTTAATAAGAAGAAATTTCAGGTCATGTGTATGAACAACAAAATGCCCACATGAAGCTAAATTTCCCAAAGTCATCAAAGGAAGAAGGGTCAATTAGTTAGGAGAGTATCATGGGATGGGGGGAAAGTTTGTGAATTCTTATGCCATTTCTGATCTTAGGCATGCCATAAAGGCTGCCTGTGCTCCACTCTTCCTTCCACTCACAAAGCTAAAATTAAAAGCAATGTAATATAGCAATGCCACTACAGTAGAGATCTTAGCTGTCCTCACTGAAGTTCCATTTACAAAGGAGTGATCATAGTTGTAACTTTAAATCACTTGTAGCCAGGAAAAAGTGAAATTTCTTTTGATACAACAGAAGCACTTTTGGACCTACTGCCTCTTTGTTCAAGAAATAAAACTCAGACAAGACACTTCAGTGGAGTTACTTTGCACCAAGGCTGGAGTTACAGAGCTTGATTTGACCCTGTTTTAAACTCATCATTTATCTCTTTTGTTTGCAGTATCCCACAGCAGTAAAAGGAAGGCATTTGTTTTAAAAGCATACCAGAAACATCATAAGATACTTGCTGTTTTAAGATTCAAATAGGCAAGCACTACCTGCCTACAGCTAGTTCCCTCCCATCTGTACTTAATTATGTGCAGCACAAATTTAAAGCTCATCTTTTTTTTTTCTCTCTTCCCAGGTTCTAATGGGAATCTTTCGTCTGGGTTTTGTATCTATGTACCTGTCTGAGTCTATGCTAGATGGCTTTGCAACTGGTGCTTCCTTAACCATTTTAACAGCTCAAGTGAAGTATCTGATTGGAATAAAAATCCCACGTAGCCAAGGGCAAGGAATGCTTGTAATTACTTGGATTAATATTTTCCAGAACATTTCTCAGGCTAACCTTTGTGATGTCATCACAAGTGCCATTTGTATTGTGGTGCTGGTCACTGCTAAGGAACTGGGAGATCGGTATAAGCATAAGCTGAAATTTCCCCTTCCCACAGAGCTGGTAGTTATTGTTGTAGCAACGCTGGTGTCACATTATGGAAACCTGAATGAAGTGTATGCATCCAGTGTTTCTGGAGTTATTCCAACAGGATTTATTCCCCCCAAGGTACCGTGCTTTGACTTAATGCTCCGAGTCGCTGTAGATGCTTTGCCGCTTGCCATAGTAAGCTTTGCCTTTACTGTATCCCTTTCTGAAATGTGTGCAAAGAAATATGCTTACACCATCCGAGCCAATCAGGAAATGTTTGCTGTGGGGTTCTGCAACATCATTCCTTCTTTCTTCCACTCTTTTGCAACCAGTGCAGCTCTGGCAAAAACACTTGTCAAAACATCTACAGGCTGTCAGACTCAAGTCTCTGGAGTGATTAGTGCAATGGTGGTTTTGCTGGTGCTGCTCTTCTTGGCACCTCTTTTCTACTCCTTGCAGAAGTGTGTCCTGGCTTGTATCATTATTGTCAGCCTCAGAGGAGCCCTGAGGAAGTTCCGAGATGTGCCAGTGCGATACCATGTAAACAAGGTGGACACACTGGTTTGGGTCATTACTATGTCTGCATCTGCCTTGATTAGCACAGAAATAGGGCTTTTGGTTGGTATTGTTTTCTCCATGCTGTGTATCATTGTTCGGACACAGCGGCCACGGACAGCCCTGCTTGGTCAGATCCAGAACACCAGCTTTTATGAGGATGACTTGGAATACAAAAATCTCTCTTCTGTTCCAAAGGTCAAAATATTCCGTTTTGAAGCACCACTTTACTATGCAAATAGAAACTATTTCCTGAAGTCTCTGTACAGATTGACTGATTTAGATCCTAATCTAGAAGCTGCTAGAAGGAAGAAATATGAGAAGAAGGAACAGCAGCAACCAAAAAAGGGAGATCACACAACTGCTAATGGATTGGACATGGGAGAAACCACTGTGCAACTAGTACCTAAGCAAATTGATTTCCAAGCCATTGTTGTAGATTGTTCTTCCATCTCATTTTTGGACACCACTGGAGTTAATACTCTGAAGGAAATCCTGAAAGACTACAAGGAGCTAAAAATTTCTGTTCTCCTGGCTTGCTGCAATCCCTCAGTAATAGACTCTTTGAAAAGAGGAGGTTACTTTGGGAAGGACTTTGGAAGTATGCAGGAACTGCTGTTCTACAGCATACACAATGCCGTGCAGTTTGCAAAAGACCTGAACCTTTCAGCAGACTGCTCTGGTGTTTAGTCCTGTGTTTTTCCTGCTACTACGCAATACACGTGACAGATGAGAAGGGGTAGTTTGCAATAATTAAAATGATCAGACACACCGTTGGCTGGGTACAGCAAGGGGCCTACAAGCTATTCTTCCTTGAAGAGTTCTGCAGTTTGCCAGGTGCCACGTAGAACAGCCACTGGGGATGGAGTCCAGTACCAGCCTGGAACAGGTTGGATTATTATCTGCCCTTCTACCTTAAAATGCATGTGATATGCTATAGGGCAGTTTGGGATTGACTTCCTCCTTGGGCCACAGTCATGTGTGACCAAATATATACACCATGAGACTGTTGTACTGGGAAGTCTGCCCAATACCAGCTGCTTCCCCCAGGGGTTTATTAGCTGGTTTGTGTTAAGAGGCATGAGCCATCTTCAAGAAAATGCAATGTGTTTAGCATCTTGGCCTCATAATGCTTTAAGCTCTGGCTTGCAAGGCCTTTGCTCTTCCCTTGTCCCAGGTACGCTCCTGAAAACAACTCCCACTATTTGCACACAACTATATATAAAATACTGTGGGACGTAACATGTCTTTCCTCTTCACCTTGATTGCAAGCACTTAATGATGCAGTCTGCCATTGGAGAAGAAATTATGATCCACCACATGTTCCTCTCAAAAGCTTCATGTCCAAAAAATACCCCTGAAGTCACCTGTGTTGTTATGGTAACTAGTTGCTGAAGGTTTTGATACCCTTAGTAATACAGGAAGAAACATGAACCTAACATATAATTTTGTCATAACTAGTGAAGCAGCATAAACTATTAAGAAAGGCTTTGACTGGCAGTCCCACTGTTACTTTGATTGCTATACCATCCTGTCAAAATGAATTGCCCTTGTTGGGCAGATGCAAATCTAATTCAGGGACACAAAAGGATGACCAGCCATAGACCCTAGAATTGTGATGAAACACAGCATGTTTGTCCTATAACTGCCTGCCTTGGTGCTGGGCTAGTAAAAGAAAACAGGAGAAGAGAGGGCAGGGTGGGAAGGCAAACCTGTGACCTGACTGGAAGAGGAGTGACAGATAAGGACTGTCAGGCTGGTCTTCTCTTGTGTAATACTAATGAAGTTTTATAGTAGCATATCTGGGCCAATGAAGGGGGCAATGCTTTGTAAGCTATGTATCCCCATATGCTAGAAAAATCCCACTATTTCTTGCACTACAGGCTTCCCCACCCCACCCCCTCACCATGTTATTCTTTGATTTGATGTACACTAGCCTGTGTTTTCCAGGGCTGGATTACTTTTTATACTAATTTCTTTAATAGGTGTTCATTTTGTATTGTGTCAAATGATACCCCCAAAGCCCAGTGTGTCGTTATACACTCTTTTTACAAATCAGCATGGGCCTAAATTTTGATTGTAACACATTTGGTACTCTGTATTCTGGCACTTGGCTTTGGTAGAATATCCCTTCTCATAGCCAATAACTATCTGCTTCAAATTCCCCACGTCAAAGGCTACCCTTCCCTCCTCCTTTATGGCTGGTTCACGCACAGTAAGGGGGTGTGGAAGGAAGGCCTGTCACAGCTGTGCCTGTTACACTTAACAGACTCTAAACTTAACAGAGACTAGAACTGGGTTCCACATACGCTGAAGCCATTTCTCTGCTGTGCTGTTTGAATAAAACATTGAGCCAAGGCATTACGAGACTTGTTTATTTCAACTTCTCAGGTCACTCAGTGAAAAGAACACTCTAACTGAGGTTCTCCAGGTGCTCCAAAGCTTGTCTGGCTCTCAGGAACAAATATTTCATTAAAAGAAGAATGGTGCATTTCCATAAGCCAAAAAAAAAAAAAGCTTTTGATGGGGATGGAGAGTAGCACAGTTTTAGGCGAGTGATTCAATCCTGAGGTTCTTATGCACTCACTACTCAAAAGCATGTCAGCTCCACACTGTTAGTACTGCCAGAACAGTAAAACCTGACAGAAATACCTGTCAAGAGATTACAGGATTGACTAGTGGCAGTGTTTTCCTGCCATAAAACAATTTAATTACATTATTCTTTAAAGTGCTGCCTTGTTATGATTAGCTTATTTCTGTCATACAAGCAAGTGTGCAGAGCTCAAGGACACAGTGTTGCTTTTTGTCCATTTGTCTTTGTTTGTAACCTTTCTTACGTCAGGGAATCTCTCTGTTATCTCCTGCCAGGGCCTAGCATGAGGAAGTGGTTTACAGGAGTTATTGCCAGACAACTTATCGGTACAGTCAGTCTTAGGCTGTTGTGGCAAAGCAAGCTATTGCTTAAAATAGCTAAAATAGTTTCAGTAGACAAGAACACACCTTCTGGCAATCTAGACTTCCTTTATCTTTATAGGTCAAGGTACCAATCTGGATCGTAAACGAAAAGTGCAAAAAAATATCCATAACTACAAGATGAATCTCATTTTAGAAGAGGAAAAGAGGTCCCAAAGGAAGGTGTATCCTTACCTAGAAAAAGGGTAGTTAGAGCTCCAACACTAGACAACAGTATCTGGAGAAAAAGAAAAAAGAAAAGCTTCCCTTGCAGCTTTCTCCTTCTCTGATCCAGCATACTGAGAAATTAAAAGTCAGAAGGCTCTTTTTCATCCTATTTATTGCAAGAATGGCACCAAAGGAGAGCTAAGCAAAGAAAAGCTGGTATGCTTTAAAACTTCCGGTGGAAGACTAGATGAGACCATATGAACCATTTTCTATTTCAATTTCATTGACAGAAATGGCTCACAAGCAAGTTGTTGTGTTGGACAAAGTCAAACACAGTAGAGAAATGGCTTTCAGTGCTATGATGTAGGGATGCTGGGAAGCTGTAAATGATTTCTAAGGAGTCTGGAAAAGGTAACTAAGCAATCTTTTACTGGCAGGTTTATGCTTGCTATACTACATTATACCAAGATTCGGTATGCAGACCGAAAATGTTGAAAACTGCTGATTCTCTTCTCTCTTGTTGTACCGGCAGGAATTAGGTACCATGACCTGGAGAGAAGCTGGGGATGGATTGTAATTCCGACTGAGTTAATACTAATGTTGGAATAAAATTGTTAAATAATCTGTTAGGAAGTGTTATCTCCATCATGTAGATGGTCCATGGACTTGTCCACTGTAGTGCCTCGCACAGATCGCATATTCAGCAACCTTTAATATTTCTGCATAAGAATAGGGGAGAACTTGTAACCTGGGGGAAGTGTGTGTCCCATGGAGCTGGGCAAAGAGTTGGTGTCTTTATCTCAAGCTCTCCCCTTGGCTAATAAAGGATGACCAGAATGTGTTGTCCAGAGCTGTCAAAATAGCTATACTTGTTGGTACCAGTAAATAACAACTTGGGAATTGTCCAGTCCAGGACAGACACCTTAGATTCCCCCATAATTGTGAATGTTCCTGTGTCATATGAGCTGGACACAAATGTGAGCTTTTGGTTGAAAATAAAATTAGCAGTTCTTTGAAAATGGCCTGTCCTG
Organism: Apteryx mantelli; assembly: GCF_036417845.1. Classification (NCBI taxonomy): domain Eukaryota; kingdom Metazoa; phylum Chordata; class Aves; order Apterygiformes; family Apterygidae; genus Apteryx; species Apteryx mantelli. Next base: position 11,463,275 of record NC_090020.1, read on the forward strand.
TGGTGTCCTTTCACGGTTGGGTAAAATAACAGGAATACTTACAGCAGAGAAGAAAAGAGGATGCGGGCTTGCTGCCCTAGAAAAGGGTTAAAATACGAGGACCCACTCAGTAGTGAGAGGATTATGAGAAAGGGAAAAGTGGCAGTGTTCTATTTGAGTACATCTGCTTTTTGAGAGGAACATTTATGGCACCTTCCTACAGATTGCACATCTCAGGGGAAAAACAATTTCTGTTCTGTTAGCCCTCCATAGTGGTGGGACCTCCCAGTCCTGTGTTTCCTGTAAATGCCTTTCTTCAATAAAGTCCCTACTGTTGTCTTCCAGGAAGTTATCTCAACTCACCAACCCCACAACATAACACACCTCTGTTGTTACAGTATTCTCACACAGAACATCCTTCTGGAAATTGCTAGTTCAGAAAGAGAACTGCACATGCAGAGTACTGCATCAGCACAAAACTCCTCCTGTTCTGACTTACATTCCTCCAACTATTTCCTCTTCCAGGTCCAGTGTTCTTCTGCAGGTTCCAAGCTCTCTTCCTTTCCAAACCATCGCTCAGCTCACTGGCTGTCCTTCCACAGATTAAATATCTTCTCATCTTTGACAAATTTACATTAATGCAATATGAGCGGTTTTAGCTTGGTTCTAATCAGCAGCGAGGTTTCTTTGTATCAAAGCCAGGCTAAATATTGAAGCTGGTGGGTTAGTACCTAAACTGGGAAGCACTACAGCTTTTCTGGGGCTTCCCTGCTTGACTAAGTTTGCAGACTCCCACAATTTTGGCTGTGTCAGGGAGGTCCCACTCTGAAGAGCTCAGTGCCTGGCTCCCTAAAAAAGATTGAGCAGAATCTAAAACAGAGGTATTCTTCTGCCTCAATGATCTAAAAAGCCCAATTCAACAGATGGCACCACTGAGACAGGCTACAGGGAGGGATTCTGGCCTTTGATATGTAGAGGTGGCCATGGACCCAAGCCATCTCTCAGGAAAGACCCTTGAGGGTCACACACCACCTTTCCTACTGAAGCTAGGTCACTGCAAGGAGTATAAAACACATAGGCCAGTAAGAGAGGGAGGCACAGCACAGAAAGGGTGTTTACTGGGAAGCCTCCACAGGGAAAGATGGGAAGGAAAAGCTGTGGTCCTTGCTATACTCATAGATGGAGTAATATACAGAGGTAGCCCTAAAATACAGGTGTCATACTCATCTGTGTGCAGCATCTCCTTCCCAATCCACACACAAAAGCACACCCTGTGGTCAGGAAGAAAATCTCTCCTATTTCTAAAGCACAACTTGAGATTCACCACTCCTCTGCTCACAACCCTTTTCAGTGGTCTGAGCCCTTCTTCACCTCACTGGTGCCCCAAACTCACAACTAGTAAATTCCCACCTTACTGTGCCTGGGACAGTAGAGGCAGCAGTGACATGTGGCTGTAAATATGGAAGAAGATGAAAACATAACCTCAGCTACAGTCTGAGCCAGGCTGAACTTAAGAGATGTTATAACTTTAAATGATTGGGTTTTTTTTAGTTTGTCTTTCCTCACACACTAATCACTCCTGTTCCAGGCATCTTTTGTATTTCCCGCACCTTCCCCCTGCCCACCATTGACCACCTTGTCATGAGTGTGTTCAAGCTAAGTTAAAAAGGGCTTGAAAGGCATGGAATTCCAGCACTGTCCTCCTAATGTCTGCCATATGTTTCTCTAGAAGTAGAGATGCTATTAAGCATGTGAATCTTTTCGGAAGAGTAACAAGATGGTAATGGTAATGGGCTGGTTTTAACTAAAGTCACCTCATTTTAGTTGTCATTACCTGCCACTTGAGGGAGGGCACATGTAGGATCATGATATAAAAAGAAACTCCAAAGTTATGTGGAAGGAAGCTAGAGGAAATAATTTCATTTGGACCTCTCAGTAAGTATAGCCAGTTTGAATCTTTGGTTTTGGTTTTGTGTTTTTTTTTGTTGCTGTACAGTATTTCCTAAATTAAAAGACAGAAAAGTAAGACACATTTTTGATTCCTCAGCGCTGCTCTTAGAATGGCCAATGGTTAGCAGAGCACTCACCTCTTAACAGGACTGATAAGAAGTCTTATTTGGGGCAACATTGCCACCTTAAGTACTTTGGTAAAAAATGCACTGAACTTATGTGTAGTACTCTATTCTCCTCCATTCTTAGCTTTCCCCAGAGATTCATCCACTATCCATCAAAAGGGGGCATGACACATTGGCCTGAATATTGAACCAGACTTATGGCTGGAGGGACCTCGAGGTACACAGGGAGGCAGTCAGGCTGTGGACACCCAGACCAGAAACTGATCTCTCAAAGTCTGGCTTCTCCTGGGATCATCTCAGCAGTACTTTTCAGTACTGAGTAGCTGCTGTGTTACTGTATTACTCTGCTAGACCTGAAGGAATGGCAGTGATAATCCTGGTGTGAGTTCTGAAAACAGCCTCAATGACTGCTGCTTGGAACCCAGATGAGAGCTCTCTCTATAGCAGCTGTCATAGATGCTCTGGCTGCAAAACACAACACCTCTTTGCTTAAGCAAGAAGTGGAGACTCCTCTAGATATCACTTTTCAATGTTGTGTCAAGCAGTAATTTAGAAAGGAGGTACCCAGTTGAAAAACCTGAATTAGCATCTAAACATGTACTGGTCAATGAGATCCAGTTCTGCTAGCCTGAGGCCTCTCTGGAGATGATGTTACAACTGGGACTCAAGGCGCTGAAGGCTGGGCATGGAAGCAGGGGAGAGGTGGAATGATCGTAGAGTATGATCTGAGATAGATAGTCTTGGTAAAGCTTGGCCAGTCTACCCACAAGACTCTTCAGATGAGAGTAAACCTTAAATTGCCCCTTAGCCTGCAGTTACGATGTAATGCGTGCAACTTAGCCCTGTCTTTCTCAATACTAGCCTTCTCTGTCTTAATCTCATATATGCCTCAAACTGATTTCCCTCCTGCAGCCCTATAGGTACTTACCTGACTTCCAGGAAAGCAGAGACATGCTCAGCTTTCAATTATGCTGAGAGAAATACCAAAGTGATCACCTGCTGAATTTTTCAATGGGTCACAACTATTTTTCTAGGAGATTTTCACTAGAAGTGTTTGCTTACCTGAGAGCAACTAGTTCCAGTAACCAGTGAATTCGAACTTGTTCAATGCCATCATGAGGAACAGAAGAAATGTAGGCAAGATTCATCTCTTGGTCTTTGCTCAGGTCAAATAGATCAGCTCGGCTATGAGGTAAAGGAGGGCTTTGGGAAAGAGGGACATAAAAGAAAACATTAGCTCCAAGAGCAGCTAACAGCTCCATTTGGTATCCAGAGCTCTCTGCGCTAAGTCTGTACTAAGGGTATGGTAAGATCCTCTCTGGCATGAGGAGCACTGTCTGACATGTGATGAAAGCAAAATGGAACTGTGGGTTATTTGGAGCTAACTGGTTACACACATGGTTTTGGCAAAGTGCAACATGACTCAGGTGCATCTCTTTACTGTGCTCAAAGGAAAGTGTAGTAAGTGGTCACTGTTCCTTAGGCAGCAAGCTCAGGCAGAGGTGGCTTGAGGACATTAGACAATGACAGTCATCTTGTCTCTGAGTTACCAATGATATAGAGAACTCAGTGTCTTTTAGGCTTTGGAGTGGAAGTCAGATTTTCCCAGGTCTGTAGTAAGACAAATATGAGCTTGATTTTCCCACCAAAGTCCATGTAATAGCATCAACCCTTTCTCTGCTGTGGAAGCTACACCTTTTGGAGGCAGGATCAGATTCTCAGAGCTTGCACACTCTTCTGCCATACATTTTTCACCCCTAAGCATGAGGGAGCATAGGAGTGAGTGGTATAAGGTTTCTATGCTTGATGCTGCAAGCTGTTTATCTGCCCAAGGCTGTAAAGCAATAGTCATGTTAACATAACTTTGGCGTCTACTTATTCCATCAAAATTAACATAACACTAGAGCAAATTCCTGATGCTTCTCTCCCCAAAAAGAAATAGGTGCCACATGCAGGGATATCTTCTCCCCACTCCACAAGTTAGAAACTTAGAATTGTGCCCAGTTCACTGGGCTTGGGCATCCTTAGAGACTCTTCTTAAGCCTCTTGGTGATGTGCAAATTCTGAGCATTCAAGCTTTTGTATGAAAAGAAAGATAAAACAACATTGTCTCCAATATTCAGAAAAAAGCTGCTATACATACTTCACACCTCAAGAAAAGATGAATTTATGCTCTAACTACACGCAGACAGTATATTAACTGTATAAGTGAAGAACTGGTGTAGCTTATGCTTGGCCTACTGTGATCTGTCTACTCTGATACCTGGATCAGATAAGGTCCAAATCTGCTACTGCTTCCATGCTAAAAGATAGGTCATATGAGTTCAAGATTTTGCTTTTCAGCACTAACCTTTATTCTTTACTTCCTACTGGAGCTGAAAGTATGCTCTGCACAAGAGGGATTCCCAAACTTGGCTGCTCAGCTACTGCCACTGGTAGTAGATACTGATGCTGCTAATGGCAGCAGATCTTTTGGAGCTCTGTGCTGGCACTGTAACTATCCTAGAGAAGAGTCATATTGTCATCTTCTCCTTCTCTGTCTCTCTCTATGTGTTCATTCCACCTCCAGCAAGAACCCCACCAAATGAACCTGCTATTGTATAACCCTGAACTGCACACTTGCCCAGCTGTCTGACACAGTGATGCAGAAAGAAGGTTTAACAACTAGACTCCAGTTCTGTTGCACTATGACCTTTCAAGGGAGCTGGGACTCTAGAGCTTGAGAACCACCAATGGAAAAAATTTTCAAGTTTCGTCTCACATTTCCTTTATGCATTGCATAAAAAAGAGCACAATGTCCAGAGCACATGCTGCTACTTCCATCCCTGTTATGACTGCTTATCCTACAACTGATATTTAGTCTACTATGGGCCTAAGTGAAGGAAGTCATACTCAGTTTAGTTTAAGACAGCAATATAGCTGAAGAATATAAGTCTCTTGCTCTTGAGCTTGCTAGAAACCTTCACACAGCTCACAGAACTGGAGGCCTATTCAATCCCACTCAGCTCAGCTGGGTAAGACAGAGCTCTCTCCAGGAAGCAAAGCACTATCAGGGAAGGTGTGCTGGAGCTGGGGGCCATCCATGACTCCTGCTCCCCTGACGTAGATCCACTGGACTCAACAGCCAGATCAGGAAGATGGTGCATGTCAAAAGTAAAACATAATGGTCTTGCAAGAAAAAGAAACTCCTAGAACTAACTAACAAAGAGATTCTGCCTGGACCTGTTTAGGGACTGTGATAATGGGAACACTGATAATGAAGGGGAATAAGATTTGAATATCAAACTATGTGCCATTCTGGGAGATAAGAAAATACTTTACATGTTCAAGGGTCTTAGAAGGAAATGAACAAGGCAGAGAAGGGATGTCAATTAGCACCTGTCTTATGACCCATTTTGTTTAGCTTACTTTACTGGTTACATACCCCTTTCAGCTCCAGCTATGCAACACAGCAAGCTGAACAGCAAAGGGCAGCCAGGGGCTGGGTCCTGTGATCCCACAGCAACGGGCTCAGCAAAGCCTGGGCTCCTCCAAAAAGTAAGGGAGGTTACACCTTGGGGTTCCTTCGACTCAGAAGGGCTAGAGTTACATTACCCTTGCCCTGACTGCTTCTCGACAACGGTACAGGGCCTACAGCCAGGCGCCAGCCAGGGCCCCTTCCCTGCGAGGGCTGTGCACGCTTACCAAAAGCCAGTGCTCCTCCAAAAGTGCTGCAGGGGCCGCTCGGCTCGCCGGACATCCACGTTCACCACAAACGCTGCGGAGCCCGCGCCGAGCTGCAGGCAGAGCCAGACCAGCGGCCCCATGCCGGCACGGGGAGCGCAGCGAAGGGGAAGGAAAATCACGGCACAGCCGCCGGCGCCCACTACAAACGCGGCAAGGACGCGACGTGAGGCGCCCGCCCTACGGGGCGGAGGGGATGACGGGCGGCCTCAGCGCATCCCCTCTCCCAACAGTTCCCCGCCCCCAGCGGCTCCCCGCCCCCAGCGGTTCCCGCCCCCAACGGTTCTCCGCCCCCAACGGTTCCCCGCCCCTAACGGTTCCCCGCCCTCAACGGCTCCCGCCCCCAGCGGCTCACCGCCCCCAACGGTTCCCCGCCTCTAACGGCTCCCGCCCCCAGCGGCTACGTCGAAGCCCGCCGCAGCCGCCGCCGCTAACGGCGGGTCCCAGTCGCCAGTGGCGCCCCGGCGAGGGTCTGCCGGCGCGTCGGGCGCCGCGCGGGGAATGGCCGCGGCGGCTGGGCCAGGCTCTGAGGGAGCCGTCGGTCTGCAGCGGGCGGCGGCGGGCCGCGGGCGTCCGCCAGGGCGCCCCGAGGGCGCGGGGCTGCTGCCCTGTCTGCCTGAGGAGATCGGGCTCGTTCACTTCAGTGTTGGCGATTCAGGCCATTGATGTGGTGATGTCTCTCTTTGAAGCCCGAGTGTCTAACACATTTCTTTTTTTTTTTGTGCTGGCTTAGCTAGTGACACTTCTCGAAAGTTGCTGGACTTACTGCTGTTGCTTTTATTTATCGCATGAGGGAAATGCACTCTTACATTATTTTTGTATCCTAGTTCTGTGTGTTGACAAACATTAAGAAAGAGTATTATGATGAAGTAGTATATGTAGTAGTGCAAGTGATCAAAGTTAGCCTTCTATGAAAAAATGGATTACCATATTGAAACTATACACATATTTAATGACCTCAGTATGGCAAAAACCTTAAAATGCACTTAGTGGAAAGACTATAGATTAAATTTCTAAGTGCTCACTTCTTATGATATATATCTGACTTGATCACATTCTTTTCTTCTGATGACAGCTGATAAAGAGGGCATGCAACTGACTGTGCACAGCACTGGGGTCATACCTCCTCCATCCTCCTCCTCCGAGCTGAGAGACGCTCAGGGCACAGGCAGTGAGCTACCCCTCCCCAGCAGTCTGCACAGAGAGCAGGAGGTGGGGAGCAGCCCCCCTCTCACCATCAGTCCCAGCTGTGTAGTTAAACAGCTCTTTCTTTTTCTTTTTTTTTTTTGGATGTGCATGTGCTGCTGTGAAGCAGGCTATCAAACTGTTATCACTGTACTCTTCAGCTGCATGTCCCGTGGCGCAGGCTGTGCTCAGGGGCAGATGCTGCACGCTGGTTAGTTAAGCTCTGTGCTTGCATGTTCCTGGGCCCCCATATGTAAACCAGCTCTACAACAAAAGGATTTGAATGCGTCTAAAACAACATAGACAGGATGGTTGTGTCTGATAACATGACAGGGAGCAAAGAACTGCAGTCACACAGTCATGGGAAAAAGCTGCCAGAAGGCTTGTTAGTTCTAACACTTCTCATTGCTCCTGAGGATCCCTTCTGCTTGTGCCTTCCTTCCCTCAACTTTCAGCATGCTATATGTCATTGTGAGCTCATGGAAAGCTCAGTCAAGTTCCCCTCCTTGTTTTCTTGGACTTGTGATACTGAGCTAGAAATCTGAGTGTTACTTTCATTGTTTTCTTTTCTGCATCAAAGTTAGAAGCACTCTGGACTGTCTGCCCTTCGTTTCCTCTTGGGATGTGCTATTGTCCTTCCTGTCCTTTCTTTTGATGAGTCAAAGTCCCTTTGACTTCAGCCACAGGCGACACACCATTTCAGGCACCAAGCACCTTTCCTCAGGTACTTGGTGTCACTCCTTTTCTATGCAAGCAGGCCATTTCCTCACACATCTTCCCCTTAAACAAGTTTTTGAAATGCCAGAAGCTGCTCAGCATCTTGGCAGAGCCTGATGTCTCCCTTTCACCCAACCTTCTCACCTGCACATGGAAAATCTTTGCCTCTTGACGTCTTTATTCCTGGACATGGTGAGGAGCATTTCAGCGTATGTCCTCAGAGACGTTGCTCCCTTGCTTGCTTCTTCACCCAGTCTTTGCCCCCACAGGCCCTTTCCACCCATGGGATCACCAGTCCCCAACATAGACCTTCAGCACTTCCCAAACAGACCCTGTAGGGCCAGCCACCTACACACAGGGTCAGTGCGTCACCGTGCTTCTCTCAGAGTCCTGGGCACAGCTGGGCACAGCTCTGTTAGGGAGTTTCCCATCATGGCAGCAGGCCTCTCCCCAACAGAGGGAGAACCTCAGAGGGCACTTCACATGACCTCATCACAAGGATGCATCACAAGGGTCACCTCCCACTTCCCTTGTCCCAGAGAGAAGACTGACCCAAACTCCCATGAATGCCTCACAGAATCACAGAAGGGTTGAGGTCAGAAGGGACCTCTGGAGATCATCTAGTCCAACCCCCCTGCTCAAGCAGGGCCACCTAAAGCACATTGCCCTGGACTGTGTCCTGATGGCTTTTGAATATCTCCAAGGAAGGAGACTCCACAACATCTCTGGATAACCTGTTCCAGTGCTCAGTCATCCTCACAGTAAAGAAGTTCTTCCTCATGTTCAGACGGAATTTCCTGTGTTTCAGTTTGTGACCGTTGTCTCTTGTCTTATCACTGGGCACCACTGAAAAGAGTCTGACCCCATCCTCTTTACACTCTCCCTTCAGATACTTAAACACACTGATAAGATCTCCCCTCAGCCTTCTCTTCTCCAGGCTGAACAGGCCCAGCTCTCTCAGCCTTTCCTTATAAGAGAGGTGCTCCAGTCCCTTCATTATCTTAGTAGCCCTTTGCTGGACTCACTCCAGTCTGTCCATGTCTCTCTTGTACTGGGGAGCCCAGAACTGGATGCAGTACTCCAGATGCGGCCTCACCAGGGCTGAGTAGAGGGGGAGGATCACCTTCATCAACCTGCTGGCAACACTCTTCCTGATGCACCCCAGGACACCATTGGCCTTCTTGGCCACAAGGGCATATTGCTGGCTCATGGTCAACTTGTTGTCCACCAGGACCCCCAGGTCCTTCTCCGCAGAGCTGCTTTCCAGCAGGCCAGCCCCCAGCCTATGCTGGTGCATGGGATTATTCCTCCCCAGGTGCAGGACCCTGCACTTGCCTTTGTTGAACTTCATGAGGTTCCTCTCCGCCCACCTCTCCAGCCTGTCGAGGTCCCTCTGAATGGCAGCACAGCCCTCTGGTGTATCCGCCACTCCTCCCAGTGTTGTATCATCAGCAAGTTTGCTGAGGGTGCACTCTGTCCCTTCATCCAGGTCACTGATGAAGAAGTTGAACAAGACTGGACCCAGTACTGACCCCTGGGGGACACCACTAATTACAGGCCTCCAACTAGACTTTGTGCCACTGATCACAACCCTCTGAGCTCTGCCTTTCAGCCAGTTCTCAATCCACCTCACTGCCTGTTCATCTATCCCACACTTCCTGAGCTTGCCTATGAGGATGTTATGGGAGACAGTGCCGAAGCCTTGCTGAAGTCAAGGTAGACAACATCCACTGCTCTCCCCTCATCTACCCAGCCAGTCATTTCATCATGGAAGGCTAATCATGTTGGTAAAACATGATTTCCCCTTTGTGAATCCATGCTGACTACTCCCATTCACCTTTTTGTCCTTCACATGCTTAGAGATGGCCTCCAGGATGAGCTGCTCCATCACCTTTCCATGGGTTGTGATGAGGCTGACTGGCCTGTAGTTCCCTGGGTCCTCCTTCTTGCCATCTTTGAAGACTGGAGTGACATTTGCTTTCTTCCAGTCCTCAGGCACCTCTCCTGTTCTCCATGTCCTTTCAAAGATGATTGAGAGTGACCTAGCAGTGACATCCACCAGCTCCTTCAGCACTTGTGGGTGCATCTCATCAGGGCCCATGGACCTGTGGATGTCAAATTTTCTTAAACGATCTCTAATCCAAATCTCCTCCACCAAGGGAAAGTATTTCTCCAGACTTTCTCCCTGGTCCCCAGGGTCTGGAATTCCTAAGGACTGGTTTTAGCAGTAAAGACTGAAGCAAGGGAGGCATTCAGTATCTCTGCCTTCTCTGTATCCTTCGTCACCAGGGCCCCGCCCCATTCAATAGCAGGCCCACATTTTCCCCAATATTTCTTTTGTTACTGATGTATTTAAAGAAGCCCTTCTTGTTCTCCTTGACATCCCTTACCAGATTTAACTCCAAATGGGCTTTGACCTTCCTTATTGCATCCCTGCATAATCTGACAATGTTCATGTATTCTTCCCCAGTGGCCTGTCCCTGCCTCCACCTTCTGCACACTTTCTGCTTATGTTTGAGTTTTGCCAGGAGCTCCTTGTTCATCCATGCATGTCTCCTGTCCCCTTTGCTCGACTTCTTTGCTCATTGGCATGCACCCTTCTTGAGCTTGGAGGAAGTGACCCTTGAATATTAACCAGCTCTCTTGGACCCCTCTTCCTTCTAGGGCCCTAACCCATGGGATTCCTCCAAGTCCCCCTGAAGAGGCCAAAGTTTTCTCTCCTGAAGTCCAGGGCTGTGATCCTACTTATTGCCCTGCTTCCTCCTCACAGGATCCTGAACTCCACCATCTCATGGTCACTGCAGCCAAGGCTGCCCCCAACCTTCACATCTCCAACCAGTCCTTCTTTGTTTGTTAGTACGAGGTCCAGCAGCACACCTCTCCTTGTTGGCTCCCCCACCACCTGTGTCAAAAAGTTATCATCAATGCTCTGCAGGAACCTCCAGGACTGTCTGTGCCTAGCTGTGTTGTCCTCCCAGCAGATATCAGGGTGGTTGAAGTCCCCCATGAGAACCAGGGTCTGGGATCGTGAGGCTACTTCCAGCTGTCTGTAGAAGGCCTCGTCGACTTCCTTTCCTGATCAGGCGGCCTGCAGTAAACACCCACAACAGTGTCACCCATGCTAGCCTGCCCTTTAGTCCTTACCCATAAGCTCTTGACCCACTCATCATCCGCCCCAGGCAGAGCTCGACACATTCCAGTTGCTCTCTCACATAAAGGGCAAGTCCCACACCTCACCCTCCTGGCCTGTCTTTCCTAAAAAGCACGTAGCCATCCATGGCAGCAGTCACGCGAGCTATCCCACCATGTGTCTGTAATTGCAATGAGATCATAGTCCTGTGACTGCACACAGATTTCTAATTTTTCCTGTTTATTCCCCATGCTGCATGCATTTGTGTACAGGCACTTAAGGCACATCAGAGACTTATTTTAGCATACTGATTTCCCGGGAGGGGTGCAAGAGGATTCCCCATAGTCTGTCTTGTACGTACATCCTTAGCTGTGCAGTCACTGGAGGTATCCCCATCTGAGCCCTGTTTTACCGACTGTATGGTCTCTATAAGTCTCCCCTTCCCCTGTCTTTCCTAGTTTAAAGCCCTCCTTAGCAGGTTGGCCAGCCTGTTGGCAAAGACGCGTGTGCCCCATTTAGTGAGGTGGATCCCATCTCTCCCAATCAGTTGTCGATCTTCAAACAAGGTCCCATGGTAATAGAAACCAAAACCCTGTCGCTGACACTAGCGGCGCAGCCAGTTGTTTACTTGGAGTATCCGTCTGCTCCTCCTCCCATCCTTTCCCCTCACTGACTACCTGGGCCCCCAGATCCCTGACCACCATCCCCAGAGCTCTGAAATCCTGTTTAATACTTTCCAAGTTGCCCTTGGTATTCTTGGTGCCCATGTGGAAGAGCAGCAGGGGGTAATAGTCGGATGGGTGGACAAGCCTCGGCAGCCTTTCCATGACATCTCAGATTCGAGCCCCCAGCAGGCAACAAACCTCTCTAGACAAGAGGTCAGGCTGGCAGATGGGTACCTCTGTCCCCTGCAGCAGGGAGTCACCTGCAACAGTCTCTCACAGCTTCTCCCTGGTGTTCCTGCGTGGTGTACATCAGCCCAGTTGCTTCACTTGAAGCCATGCCCAGCTCCTCCTCAGCTTGGAGGGCACTGAACTGTTCATTAACTGCAGATCTTCAGAAGGAGCAAGAGCCTTTCTCCTTGTACGAGAAGTGACTGGTTTCCAGCCTTTATCATCTACAGAGTTATGACTTACTCTTCCACATGGCACAGAGCCCACCTGCATCTCCACTGCTGTGGGGGGGTTGAGACTTTTGAAGCTGCAGGGTCTCTGAGAATATCCTAGCTATCTCTCGCTTGTCTTCTTGGATGCTACGCTGTCTGCTTACTTCCTCCTGTAACTCCTTTACCTAGTGACACAACTCATCAACAACATCATACCTTCTGCAGAAAAGTTGACTGTCAGCCCCAGCCTCACAGAGACGCCCCAGGCACTCCCTGCAACCTGAGACTTGCAGAGCTTCATCCACCATCAGATGGCCTGTTTGAGTGGAAGATTCTGACGTGGCTGATGCAGCGACTCCAACAGCTACTGGGGAATGTGCTCTGTGGCATGTCCTAACCATATCTGAAGAAGCGTACACTACTGTGACTGGAGACAAAGGCGCCTTCTTTGCACTCTTCTGTGTGAACTGCTGCACAAACTGCTGCATCTGTTCACTGCCTCTGTTCCTCCTCAGGAACCTTCTTGGTCTCACTAGCCTCTTCCCCTGCTTGCCCAGGAGGCACAGCCGCTGGAGCGACTTCAGGCCAGCACTGCTAGTGAATACGTCCTTGGCCTCAGGGACGCCGCTTGGTCTTCAGGTCCCACAGGCTCACCATGTGATGCACACACACACACACTTGGGGCACATATAGCATTCAGTACCTACCCTGGGAAACCCTCTCTGCTTACAAACACTCAGGCAAAATTTTCTCCACTGGCAGGGATGACTCGGAGTTACTCTTGTTTCTTCCTCCCTCTCCAGGAAATCGAGCAGCTTTCTTCCCTGGTTAATCTCCCAAGCATGTGACTGACAGCCTTCTGGGGTTTGCCACAATTTAGGTCCTAAGTTTTGCACCTGAGGTTTTGTATTGCTTCAGAGTGGAGAGCGTTCTTTGATAGGCCCTACAACTTTTAGCTGAGTTTCAGCTTTTTTCTTCTCTGATAAACCCATGAAACAGAAGCTGAACTGCCTGAGCTTTCCCCTGGTTTCTAGCTACCCTTTGCAGTGAAACAATCTTTAGAAGCTGCTGAGCTCAGACTGAGAAGCTTGTGTGCCTGCATGAAACACCTTTCATAGATCCTGGCTATTTTTGAAGGATCCAACAAGGTGCTGCTTTGCTAGGAAAGCCAAAGGGAGGCCCACTAGGAAGCACAGCTAGGCATACACAATGACACTGACTTTTGGGGCCACCTCCTGTGCAAACCACTGAGCCCCAGCTGCTCTCCCTGCAGTACTCCTGGGGATGGATTTGGGGAACAGAGTCAGATCAGGTTCCTTTACAAGGAGCAGGTAACTCTTCCTGCTGCATTTTCTTTCTCCAGCAGGAGGCACCTGAGCACCACGGAGGAAAAAAGCGCACAGTAAATTTTTCGGGCTCTGCAGTCCAAGTGCCTCTGGCTCTCTTGAGCCCTTAATCAAAATATGAACTTGGCCTAAAAGTGAATCCCTGCAAACCATCTAATAACCATCTAATCATACTATATGGCAGGAACAACAGTGTTTTGCTATGAAATATTGAACCTGGAGCCTGGAAATCATACAGAGCATGAATTCTGCTTCCAATCCTGCGTGGAAATGGTGGACAGGTGTCTATGGATATTTTTCATAAGGACTAAGTGCTATTTATGGTGAGAAACTAAACCTCTAGCTTTCCAGAGTTTAGGACAGCCTCTGCTTCTTGGATCACTTCACATCCCTTCGTGGAAGCAGCTGGTCTTTGGGTACTTGGACTGAGCTGAAGGGTCTGGACTTTCATGTCACACCTAATCCAGTCTAATAGGGGCTCCTGCCAAAAGGGCTGGTCCGGCTCTCCTTCCCTGCTGCTGACTGTCTGCTCCTGCCATTTCCCATGTGCTGGTCCTGGCAGCAATGCTGCTGAGGGAGAAGATAGTTCAGCTGGCTGATCAGTTGTGGGACAACTCTTTTTTGGGGAAGGTTGGTTTTCTTTTGGGCTGCCATGCCACACTGATGTGGCATCACATGGTTCTGGCACCAGATAGTCTGGTGTGGAGGAAGCCCAGGGACAGGGGTGGGAGAGGAGATCAATACCAACCTTGGTTCAATCGTCCTCCATTAGGTTGGAGGAGGTACAGCATGAAATTGCATTCTGACTCTTGCATCTCCACATCTCCCCTGTGGAGCTGCAGTGGACTTTCTGGACTTTGTAACTAAGGCACAGCCCCTCTGCACAGTGGTGAGATCAATTGCTGGGACATAGCATTAGTCTGGGTGGATGTGAACAGCCTGACTCAGAGTGATAAAAATACTTCTTTGCCCTTCACAGTGGATTTCCTTGTTCTTTCCTAGTTTACCTGTTGAATTCAAAACCCAGCTAAAGTAGATAAGCTGTGATTAGGCAGTCTTGTTATCACCTCTGCAGAATACAACAGATTTAACTGGTATCATGGGGCTGCTTGCAATCCTAGAGACCATGCACACACATATTTCTAACATCCCCGAGGTGGATACATTCAAGGACAGAAATTGGTATCTGTATGCATTAATGTTATGTCTCATCCCATCCTGGCCTTCCCCCAAGCATGTCTAGCCAGGGCTGCTCAGTAAACACCTGGACTTTTTTTCAGCGACATTGATCTTACCATCCAGATATCACCTCCCAGCCCACCTTCCTATGTGTATACACTGAAATGCAGCACCTCTGTTCTTAGTTCAACATGAACAGAGGGGGGTTGCTTTGCTGTGATTTAGCACTGCACATCGATTCCTGTCTTCCTAAGGCCAAAGACTTTATGTTAACCTGATGGTGCACTGTCTCTTGTTTGGGCTTTTCTTGGCCTGAGCTGGTTTTAGCTTCCTTTAGCAGTGATAACAAGCGTTTCGTGTCGGGTAACTATTGCCTAAACTGTTTCAGCTTAGCATTTTGCATACCATCCATGATGAAATGTGTCAGGGCACAGCAAGAGTCACCTGCTCTCTGAGGGGGGTAACACAGCTGACAAGGCAGGGTCCTCACCATCCCACCACCCTGAGTGAGGCAAGCAGGGCAGGCCAGGAAGGTGGCAGCCACAGTCAGCCCAGAGTCCAGATCATCAGATAAGTTCGTGGTGACAAGGCAGGTCTAAGGACAAGCCAGGAAGTCACTCTGCAGGTCAAGGTCCAGATCAACAAGGTCCATGACCAAGCACAGGCATGGCTGTGGCTGAGCTAGAGACTGTCAGTCCTGTGGTGTAGTGCAGGCAGGGACTGATGGCCCTAAGGCTGAGCTGAAATGAAGCTGCTGGGCCCATGGGCAGGTGAGGGTGGTTCTGTTGGAATGGCCCTATTAAGGCCTATTAGTACACTCAGGGCCCTGAAAAAAGGTCTGCCAATGCAGACAGTTATTGCATACCTCCTTATGACTGTGCAAACTGGCAACACTAAAGCTTTGTAGCTGGGGTGGCTACTGTGCATGTGCGATGTTCCTCCTTTTCCAGTGTAAACTTCTTCCTCCTCAGAAGAATTGTGGTGTTGGGCTTGATGTTAGCATGTACTCCTCCTCCATTTAACTCACAAGGGAAGTAAATCAGAAAGATTTTACTGATGGTTGTAAAGTTCTGGGTTGAGACCATTTTCCCCAAGGAAAGAGCTACCCTGTGTCCAAGTTTCAAAGTTTATCTGGGAACTAATGAAAACAAAGCAGT
The DNA here is from genome assembly GCF_036417845.1 of Apteryx mantelli. Lineage (NCBI taxonomy): Eukaryota > Metazoa > Chordata > Aves > Apterygiformes > Apterygidae > Apteryx > Apteryx mantelli. The sequence goes on from NC_090020.1 coordinate 11,478,871, forward strand.
TTTTCTTAAGAAAACGTACAAAACAGCCCCAAGCAAAGCACAGGCAACCACACTACAACCAGCACTGACCTCCCCTTGGCAAAGAAATTAGCGTACCAAGGACTCAGTGTGATATCTACTTTCAGTTTAGGGAGGACTTATGCATTAGACTTAGGACTCAGAATGAAACAGGCATGGTAAGCTTAAGGCCAGAGAAAAGGGGTAGGTATTAGGAATTTAGTGTGTATCAATCTTAACCTTATTTTCAGGATGTTGGTGTTACTGTAACTGAACTAACAATAGCTAATTGTTGTATTCTAATTAGATTGTGCAGATTTTAACTAGACTAATAATAAATTCTGAATTCTGCATATAAGTTGTGTTTCCTTTTGCCCATAGCAAGATGTGATTTATAACATAGGGAGGGTATTGTGCAGACACAGGAAAGAATGGCACTGATGCTACCTAGCAGTCACCTTCCATACATCTGTTAAGACTGTGGTCATAGCACTGTGCTGACTAGCTGCAGATGATACAGTACCTTGCATCCTTTGCACCACCACCTTATCTCCTCAGTTTTCTCTTGGACCACATCAGCCCCTCAGGGCAAGAGCTGCCTTCTATTTGTATGGCACCTCACAGCAGTCAGTTCTCTTCCAGGTCTTTTAGGCCCTGTGGTGAAGAGTGTTTGTATGCATTTACCTATGGCTAGAGCATGTTCCCCCTCTTGCTCTGAGGAAGGAAGGCTCAGTGTGGAGCAAAGGGCAAGGGCAGGTTTATCCTTCAACCCTCCGAAGGCAGGTTGTTTCTACTGCCGTTGTTCCTAGAATTGGTGTCAGCACAGAGGGCAGGAACAGCTCTGTATGCCAAGGACATGCAAAAGGAGCTGCAACACTGGAAGAGTGATTAATGCACTTCTCTGGGTGTTGTGCGGAAGGAAAAATTTTTGCCCTTCACTGCAGTCTGGGTTAACAGGGCTTTCTTGGGAGAGCATGCTCAATGTAAGCTCCTGTTTTGTATCCTTGCTCTCCTGGATTGGAAGCAGCTACAAGGTTCTTCTCCAAATTTGTGATGATCTAGCACATCTCAGGTAGCTTGTAAACATGTGTAGATGGCTCTCTCCCATATCAGACAGGACTATTATCTGGAAAGCCTTCCTGACAACATGGTATTTTTAGAAACTGTCTCTGCTGGGTGTCACAAAGATGGAGCTGAAAGTGGGATGGGCGCTGGCCTACTCTTTTTCCCCTCTCTGTTCTGCTCTTGCATAGCAAAACTTGCTCTGTAGTCATTCAGAAAGTCTCTTTAATGGCCACCCTGAGTAGCCTTGGAGTGGGAGAAGAGAAAATGCAACTCTTCCTCTGCATCCCCCATGACTTTGGAGAAGCAAAAATTTGAATATCCAAAAGAAGACAGAAAGCCATGTGACTTTAGGAGGATGTAGCTGTTAGGAGGTATATACCTTCTTCTGAGTACTGGGAGGAAAACATGCCTACCAGGCTGGAAGAGAAGGAAGCATGCCTCTGTAAGGACTAGGGGGAGCCCTGAAAAGTTGCCCACTGTTGGAGTCCTTGGGCTAGAAAACAGAATAATTCGGGTAGCAGTGCAGCAGACAGAGAAGCTGCATGGCCTGTGCTCCCTCAGAAGTTTTGGGTCCAGTTTTAGGAGGGGACCATGCTGCCCACAACTCCCTGATGCTTTAAGTGCACTGGGTCTGTACAGAAAAGGATGGCAGATCTATTACAACTTGGCCAGCACCTCCCACCTTTCTTCTGCATGAGTCAGAATACCTTAAGACAAAAGGGGCACCTTCTAATCCTGTGATCTGACCTCCTGTGTACTACCATCTAAAGAGCTTGACCCAGCAGGCCTTTCACAGCACTGAATGGCCCTCCATGGTAATAAACAAGTGGAAGACGGGTCCAGTCACTTGTAGCTGGGCAAGAGCATGTTCTTCAGCAATATTTACAGTTCCCAGTTGCTCCCAGTCGCTATAAGACTTGCTTCAGTTTCTGTTTTGGAACTATTCCTGGAGGAAATATTTATTTATCTGTTATTAATGGGTCACTTAACCCATCATTAGTCATGGCACTTGTTAAACAGAAGCCAACAAATATGATTTGTTGTGAGTCAGAAGGAATATTGTCTGCATTCAACCTGACAAGTTTCAGAAACCTGTAATGATGGTTGAATTAGTATCAATGATGGTTCTTTAAACTCTCAGTTGTGGCTGGATGCCGATCAAGGGATTAATTAATACAAGTTTGGAAGCCTGCCTAAAAAATGAAAAGACACAAGATTTACAGATTCTTGCTTGTTCCACATGGCATGGACTGTACTTACTATTTTTGTGTGGGCTGCAGAAAGGTAAAGGCAATAAGAATAACAAATCAAAAAGTCCTCCAGAAAAATCAGAATGGCTAGTCTCTGAGTCATTAGAAAAGTTTTCATTGGCTCGGTTTATCTGAACAGGTCAACCTGACTGTACTCATTTAAAAATATATATCCATTACAAAGCAGTTTGCCATTTTGGCATCAAGTGTAGCCTTAATTTCCTTATTTGAACTCCTGTGACCACTGCATGAGCTCAGGATGCAACCCCTCAAAAGCTCTTCCAGGCAGAGACCATGTTAATAATTGAGAACGTAAGTGCTCTCCCAGCACTGTGCTTGTGAAGACAGCTGAAGGGAACTTGAGGGTGTTGTGCCATTACTCATTTCAAAATGAAGAACAAAGATGTTTTCTCCTGTCAAATGTTCTTCTCAGCTGCAGGTCTGTATTGCTGATAATCAGCCAAGAAACCAAAGTTCAGAAATAAATGTGCTGGCTTTCATTCTGCCCTTGCTACAACAAACCTAATCCTTTTTATATACATATTGTGTAAGCCCTAATTAATGTTTAATAACTTACCAAAGTCTTCCATTAGGGATCCACTTTATTTCTGGGAGGCATAGGGCCATCATAACTAACATGTATCATTTGTTTGACAGTTTTATGGTTCATTTGGAACAATTTGTAGAGCTGTCCATCAGTATCTTCCCAGAAGTTTTGCAGCCTTTCTATTTTAATTATGAGCTGCAGAACAGAGCAGAGTAACAGGCCCTTAAGTGATATTTAGAAGCTGAAGGGATTAAGTTCAGAAGAGCAACTGGAAATGCTTTTCCTAATGGTTATTAATTTGTTTTACTTTGTATTACTTTGCTTTGCAAGGCTTAATGCTAGCAGATTAGAAGAGCAGCTGTGCTTCAGAGACATCTCCTCAGCTGTTCAGGACTTGCAGTATTTTCATGCCTTGAGTTTACCCAGTTGTCCCATCATGTGGTAGCAGTATCTGTTGCTTACCCTCTAAAGTGGACCAGAGGATGACAAATACCTGTGCTGTCATAGCGTGGACTTGACAGTGCACCACAGAAGGCTGTAAGAAGCCTTTCTGCACTCTGAGTGTTTGGGCATCGTGTGGTAGTGCAAGAGCAGACGAGGAAGGAAGAGCTATCACCAACTTCAACCATTAGGCCGCTCTGCAGATGCACTGCTTTGCAAAATGCAAACAAGTGTGTGCCCTTCCCCATCCAGGGCTGTTACACATGATAATCTCTAGCCATTTATGAAACTGCTGTGCCCCTCCAGTGTGCTCCCCAAAGGTCTCTCTGGTATTTGCATGCAATTCTCAGGCACATCCCCTCTCCTGCACCTCCGACTTTAGGCTCGTAATAGACTTTGAATCTTGCTGAATTTACCTGTGCTCACTGTTGTACAACAGCCATTTCCAAATCAGGCAATAAATAAAAGGCAATGGTTTGCAATAGCCTTTCCATTCCATTGCTATTCCAAAGTATAGTGCATCTGTATATGTACGCACAGTGGTATTTAGTCTAAGGCAGGATGGTCTTGAGGACCATGCTGTTGTGTTCCTGGGAAGATTATCATGACCTGTGCTCATGGATTATCTGCTCAATGGAGATTGTGCAAATTATACTTGGGGGTAGATAACTGATGAGGAAACTTCTCAAGCAAGGTTTTCCCAGTTGTACAGTGGCAGAATGGGTGTTTTCAAGTTAACTGAGTACTTCTTTTCAAAGAACAGAACTCTTAAAATGATACAGGTTAAAACTTCTGTTTTTTTAGATCTAAGGATATATGAAAACAGAACCCAAGGTCATCCAGCTTCAGGAGTTTGCAAATGTTTCCTGAATAGACCATGTGAATTCTTTTGCCCAGTTCGACCTACCTCCTCGAACTGGAGCGCAACTGCTTTCCTCCAAAGTTTAAAACTGCCTTAGCAGCTCAACAGACATTAATGACACACAGAAGAGGTATGGGCACATTTCCATACCTTTTCATTCTGGATTGCAACCCAATCTGCACAGGACTGGCTCATGAGAGCATTCAGATCAGCACAGAGCATCACTTTCATATATGGCTTGCACTTTTAGAGTCTTAACAACCGATCACCATGATTACAAGAAGTCTGTACGCATGCACATGCACAAACACAGGTACAAACTCCCCTTATCAAGGGAGGCAGTTCTCAATTTTTTGTCATTCAGAGGTTGCTGTGTGCAAACAGATCTCCTTGGAGAGATGACAGTTGGTATTGTTCTTTGATGTGGTGGTTTCAAGTGGGACTTATTTGCTGCTCCCAAATTTCTGTGTTATTTCCCACACCAATGTGTGTTAAAGGATGACTGAGGGTTGGGGAGAGGCATGTCCAGGGGAATGGCACTGGAATCTGTACTTTCCAAACCACATGTTCTGGCTTCTCTGAAGTTTTGCAAACTTCACCCAAACTGATGAAAATTTTTTTAGTGTCACTGAAATTATTGGATTAAAGGGGAAAGGATTACAAAAACTGGTCCAAGGCAATTGGTCAATCTCTTCAACAGCTTTTTATGTGACAGATAACCAAGTATTCTGTGAGTACAGTCCATCAGGGCAGCAAAATCCATGGATGTGTATCAGGCTGGTTTGAAATTTAAAAAATTTTCCCATCCCAAAGTTAAGAATTTTATTTTTAAGAGAAATCACTTTGAAAACTACACTTTTGGATACTTGAAAATTTTTAAATTGCCATAGAGGTGGCTGAGGAAAATGAGATGTCTTTGCAAAAAACATTGTTTCCTTTTCCATTGTTTCTCTCCTTTAAACTTTGAGCTTGTCTGAATGGCAAAGCTTCCAGCCAACTTTAAACTAGGGGACCCTGTTGGCTGAACCAGCAACATTCTAGTTCCAGCAGACGTTGCTGTCATTGCTGCTCGCTCCCCATAGCTCTGCTCAGGGAATTTCACCCTTTGGTCTTTGTTGGCAAATTTCAGCTAATTCACAATATAAATAAGTTGGATAAGCACTTTCCCACCTGCCTTGCTGCTAACTTTTGACATGGCACCAACTTTCAGTGATGTCTAGTGTATGACAATAACCATTTTGTATAGCTTCTTACTCGTCATCATATTTTCCCTTAGTCTTTGCATTTCTGGCCTTGGAACTTTAGAGCTAAATTTGCACCCCTGAAGCCAAGGGGAGTATCTTGCCAACTTGTCGTTACCTTCTTCACCACTTTTGTTTCAAAACTGCTACATCTTCTGTAGCATATATGAATGACAGTCAAATGCCACCTGGCCCGCTCTGCAAATTCCTGCTCAACACATGCATCAGCCTGGAATTTGACTGCGGATTTGTATTTCTTCCTTTCTGTCCATGCAGGTGGTAATGCAGGCTGATTTAACATGCCCTTAATAATATGCCACTGGATGCTTTGCCAGAAAGCAAATCCAAGAGTTTTTGCACTACTACTGTTAAATGTTTAACAAGTAAACATGTTAAATGCTTTGCACCATTTTCTGCTTCATTAGATCTTCATATAGATGAGCCATGAGTTCAAACACAGTGTATATACACAATATTACAATGCTGTAAGGTATGTGGCACATAAAGCTAATGTAGGACCTGCTCCACATCCTCTAAGGGTCTGCTAAGGAACTGTCATGCTTTTCCTCACTTCTGTCACCCTGTGTTACCTCCTTAAACAGAAGAAAATTCTTTCCATCACTTATGAAACAATTTGCCCTAATTATTATCCAAGTGTCTTCCTTGTTACTGCCTACATTGCAAATTTTAGGGGGCATCTGGTGGTACAGACATACAGAATCAGACAGTCCTGTGCCAGTCTCAGAGTCTAAAAAGATCCAAGAGACAAAGCATTGTTATCCTATTGTACCGGATAAGACAAGGGGAGGCAAAGGATGGGCTAATTTAAGCTGCTCAGAGAGTAGGTATCTAAGCTAGTCAGCATCAAACTCTGAGAGGTCCCCATCCTGGGTCATGCTCGGAACAGCCCATCATTCTCCACTGATGACAGAGAAAGCCTTAAAAAAGACACCTTATTTTTTGATAGCTAGAGCTAGATGGAATTAATGTCTTGTTGAGCAGTTTGTTCACTTTTGCCTGAAGCAAAGATAGGAATATCTCCTGTCTACTTAAACATAAGATCAAGTCACAAACACTGTGGCATCGAAATTGATTGCCAAACACTCTTGTCTAATCCCAAGCTTATGCACAAAACTGAAGCTTGTCCCCTTCAGACTTTGCCTTGCTCACTTAATAGCCAGTGGCGATACTTGTATTACTAAAGCTGATGATGTTTTGTAATTATTTTTTCCGCTTCCTCTCTCTCTTGTTCACAATGCTTATTGTGAGGTTGCTGCTCTCCTCCTCTCTGCCTTCTAAATGTTCTTCCAAAAAACAACAGACAAGATGGTTTTTGACCATAATGACATCAGGCTTTCTCCTTACACTTTTTGGCCAGAGGCACAAGAGATATTGATGGCTCAGCCTGTCCTAGAAATGTCTGAACTCATAACATTCACAAAACCATGCATTAAATGAAGTGTACAGAATTATCTTTCAAGTCTCTGTAACTGTCAGACAGTCATTTAACAAAAATAAATCACTTCCACATAAAGACAAGAAAGTCTGTTGGCCTCTGACAGCCTCTGTGCCTCCCTCACAAAAAGATGTCTATAGGAGACATGGACAAGTCCACTAACCTACCAAAGGCAAGGTCCTGGTAAGGACCTTACAAGGTCCTGTGTGAAGTGACACAGCCTCCATGGCTTTTTTTCATGTGAATGCACCAATCTGTGCTTTCAGTTGCAGAATTACTCCTTTCTTAGTAGGATTGCTCTTCACATACCAGAGGAGAGGTTTTGCTTCTGAATTACCAAAAGAGTCACATCTTAATTTGTCATCCATTTAAATGAGAATGGGCAGCTGGTTTCTTCTGGCAGCTTTGAAGTGCTCTCTCTCAGGGTGCAAACTTAGACTAGCCCCAAAAGGTTAAAAAATCATAGCTTAGACATCCCAAAGTCACAACACATTTCAGGGCCACTGTTAGGAGCTCTGGTCACTCGTACGATAGAGTGTCTTGGTTCTTTGCCCCTCTGCAGCTGGTGATTGATTTAAATTCTCTTAGTCCCACAGTTGCCTGTCTCAGTCCACTTTGTTTGAGGGCCAGAAATTTTTAGGTAATTACTAGAGTGGATTAAAAATATTTTCAGATGAAGTCTGGATTTTTGGCTAAGTGATACTGTTCGCAAAAGGGTGGCACTGTTTTCTGGGGACAAAGAAGTGTTCTGTCCCCCCATTTATATAAATCAGGTGAAAATCAAAATATTTCACCTGTGGTGTATCACAATGAGACTTCATCGAAAATGTCACTTAACTTCTTACTGCCTTCATGCTGCTGTGGGTCAGTGCAGTCATAAGGTCCTTTTCACCTCACCAAAGCTCTGTCAGGGAGTTTAGGTTTGGCTGAATACTTCTTTTCCCTATTTTGAGGTTTTAGCAAAAAAGGTTGAAATATCTTGTGAAAATGTGCATGGTTTTCTGACAAGCTGTAGAAATGACTTCGAAGACTAGCTGTATGCTATTTAAAACAAACGCTGCTAAGACATCCGAGTACAAGCTCTGTGGCACTGACTCGGGGCAAATTGTTTAAGTGCTATGATAGACATTTTCTCTTTCAAACAGGAGGAAACTTGCCAGAAGCTTGCCTCAGTTACATCTGGAGGAGAAAAATGTCCCATGAGAAGAATTCTGATCAAAGTGCTCAGCTGAGGGGAAATCCAAGCACATTTAACGAATTTCTTTGCATGCCAACGGTCTGACCTCAGTGCTATTCTGTATCTGCAAATCTTTGATAGGGTTGTATGAAGTCCAGAGAAGAATATCTACCCAGCTTCTCTGACCACATGGGTTTTTAACATCCTAGACTATTTAGGCCTGTCAGAATATATTTCTGCTCATTCATTTTACTGCAAAATTTCTGAAGGTTTTGTGTCTTTAGTTTTTTGCCACAGAGTTGTGAGACTGGGATTTTCCTGGTGACCAGTTTCCAGTGAAATCTTATGCAAAACAGAAATAGGAACTTAGTTTCAGGGGAAATGGTGATTGTGAATATACCTGATTGCAAAGGAAGCATTCTCTTTTGTTTAGTTCTCTGCAGTCCACATTTTCCTGATTGATTTGCTGACTCCCTTGCTTGCTTTGTGCTTTGGCTCTCCAGCTGGTTAACGCCACCAACGAGATTTTTTTTTCTCCTACATCTTTTCCCTTACGTCAGTTTAGATTCCAGCTTATTTGAAGACGGGCCATCTCTCATGGTGCTCTCATGATACACAAACATGTGTTTGTGCAAACCTCACGCAAAGTTAATCTTTTCTTCCCTGCAATCCTTGGCAGCCCCTGCAATTACAGAACTGTGTTTTCACTGCCCACTGGCTTTAAGAAACTCCATAAACTTTTGGTGATAGATTGGGAAAATGGGTGGAAACAGAAATATCATGTTCTCTCAGACCAAAAGATTTTCACTACCATTTTTGTTATTCCATAGTGAGGATATTATGGGTCTTTGGGAGCAGAAGGGAATAAGCAAGGTTAAAAAGATAACATCATTAATACTTGCTAATCAGGGGATCAAAATTACTTGCCAAACCCAGCACAGATAATCCCAAACAACATTCTTCCTTGAAAAGCCACAGGGCCCTAGGGAAGAAAGCATGGCACAGACACTGGAATGAACAGGATTACTTAACCCTCCCAGCTCCCTGGCTGCTTTTAACAAAAATAGAAGAGTAGAGTTTATCAAATTTTTACATTTTTGCTCAGCTACTTTCCATTCTTTTGCACTGAACACTTCAAATTCTCACAAAAGCTTGGGAAGGCATATCTTGAATATATTGAGCCCTTACAAAATATTACAGCACCTATCCTGCTTCCAGAAGGTTTTCTTGGTCTGTTTTCAAGAGTCCCCTTTACCGTGTGCAAACCTCCTTGCAGCATCCATAAAAATACTATAATGCCCTGGGAGATGGTGGGGCTAGACATGGAGAATTTTTAAGGGAAACATTTCTAAATCACTCCACTGCCCTAGAAGATGGAGTAAGGGCTGAAGGGTACTGCTAGGTTTCAGCCAAAGTTCATGGCCTCTTTAGGACCAGTAGAGGAACTGACTCCTTCCACAGCTTCATCACCAAGGAAAGTATTTCAGATTTCAGGCAGAAGTGCCACAGGTACTTTTAAAGAAGGATTGGTCTGGGTTTATTACAGATATCAAAGCCCTTTTCGAAGGATGGAGGATCAGAGACAGAGGTGTGACTTGCTCAGCAAGGCAGGAGACAGGCTCTAATCAGAGCAGAACCCATGTTCAGCCCCAGCAAGAGCTTCCTTGGCCTATCCGCACCACACTGGCTGAGCCTGCGGACAGTCACACTAAGGGGATCTGTGCTGTTCCTGTCTGTTTTCAAAGTATGAGCAACGTAAGTGTTGCCTGTCTGATATTAGGATGAACTTATAATGGCAACCCATCACAAACCAGTAAAATTATGTTAAATAGCTTTTTCCCACCCATCAGAAAGCCATCAGCAAGGTGTAGAGGAGAGGACACGTGTAAGAGAATAATTTTCCAAATCAAAAAAGTAAATAAACTGATTTCAGTATAGTTCTGGTGTTTTGAGAATCCCCTAGCTATACTTACTCAGAAACTGCTTACATAGAATAGCCCAAATCTGCAGGTTATTCAAAGTCAAATTGCAAACATTTCAGCTGATCAAGTTGTTTGAATCAGTGTTCCCACTTGAAGGCATACTTGCACACACAGCTACAGTATGGGCATGGTCTTGTCCCAGCACAAATCACCAGAAAAGCTGGAAGAGCCTCAGACAGACAGAGAGGTTTCATGCTATTAAGCAACCTGCCAATACTGTTCACCTGGACAACCTGACTTGGATGGTGAGATGAGGGCATAATTTACATATATGTCTGAAGGAGCCAGGAAGTGTCCTTCACAGCTCTGACATGGGGTTACACTCTGAACAGGTCTCCTTTCTCTTTACAGCACTTCCACATGGAGAAGACCCATGAAGACAGCAATTGCACCTTTGGAAATGCATGCTCCAGCTGCAAAAATGTTACACAAACTGCTGCATTATCTATGTAAGGTATCTTCACTGGCATGTTTTTCAGACTGCATTTTAAAAAGCAATCTTTAACACCACATGCAGAATTTAGTTCTGTCTGTTTCACTAAGCTCACTTTCAAGTCAGATGAGCAATCAGTGCTTCACCCTAACAACAAATACATGCAATCAGTCAACCTACAAGGACCACCTTCAATGCAACAGTTTTCTTTCCATTAAGTCCTTCTGCCTTTGTGGTTTAAATTGACAATTTTCACTCTGCAGAAAAGTCTTTGGTCTCCAGCCCCTCTAAGAAAAACATACACACAAGCATTTGGGGAATCTGACAAAGTGCCTAACCATGCCAAAGGATCTCTTGAGACCGGTTGTCCTAGGTCCTTTGCAGGACTGGGACTTAAGGAAGCCTGACCACACTCTGCTTGCTACAACACAACCAAAATAAAAATCTGATCAAATGGACACGACCTATTGGACCTGCTTTGAAGAAGAGGTTGGACTAGATGATCTTCAGAAAGTCTTCCATTATTCTATGATTCTGTGGGTTTTTTGAACGCAAAGACAGATAGTGATTTCAATGCTCTTCCATGGATTTTTGCCTTAGATGTTATTTGCTAAGGCAATATACTTAAAACAGCAATTCAGATAGAAATGGGACTTTTTAATATTAGATTGTTGAGCCATTCAACGTCAGTGAGATTTAAGGTGTTACTTATGTGTCAGGCCTGATAAAAACCTTTCCCCCACTTAGTGCCTGTTCAGTTTCTGTCCTCTGACAGAAAATTAGTCTCAGGGGAATGTCACACTGCTTGGCCTAGATGCTGTGCATTTTTGAGGTTTCTATCCCAGGTGGAATCTGATGTTTAATGAGACATGAATGGATACAATGTTTCCCGCCTTGTAGGCAAGCCTTCGTTATCCCCGCTGCACTTGGACTTTGTGGTGGGCAGGAAGTTTCCTGGAGACTCTTCCATATTGAGAGGATTTATCCTTCATCTCTCTCTCTCTCTCCTGCTTGCTCAAGCTTTTGGTCATCTTCTTACTCCATATTTTGGGAAAAATTTAGGGGCAGATAATGTATTTTACTTCTTTCCTGTCTGAAGACTTCATTTTTTATCTATGTTGTTAAAGCAGGGATAGAAAAACTGTTCTTTAGTTCAGTCCAAGTTCCTACTGAAACAGCATTTATGATGCCACACACTTTTTCTGGCTCATCACTGACCCCTACAAAGGCCAGTTTATAATGACTTTTACAGATAGTTAGGTTTCTGTAAGCTTGTTGTGAATCAGAAGCTGCATAAAGGGGAGAATCCAAATAAGATTTCCATCCTCCCCCACCCAAAGGAAGGGCAGACAGATCAGTTTTCTGTGTCTAATTGGAAAGCAACCAGATGGTCAGTCAGCACAAATGTGCTGGTCCACTAATCAGCATACACACAGCTCCTGCCTAGCTTCTACACATGCTGCTTTATATCCACTCAAAGGGGGCATGAGGGGCAGTTAAAGCTGTTGAGGTATGGGAGGTTTGGAAACAAAAGTCACAGATGCACAAGAAAAAGTGTTTCTTCAGTCCTCCTGTCCTCCTGCCTGCTGAGCAGCTCATTTCATTGGTAATAATTGTGATCATTTTACAATTTTTACTATTAAGTTATTTTTAAGAGACACTTTTTTTTTCAGGTTCCAGCCACAAAGTTTCCCATAGATCTTATTATTTCGTTTGGAACACAGCCATAAATTTGCAAAAACATTTGGTAAGTTTTCAAGCTCAGTCCACTGGAATATCTGCACAAAGAAGTTATTCAACCAGAGTGTGACTGTATTTATGACTTGTCAGATAAGTAAAACTGTTTGGTGTGCTTGCTCTGAGTGGCTCCATGTACTGTACATGGTATATAAGCTACCTGCTCCATGCAGTGGTCTGAAATTTAGTAAACTCATAAGGACCAAAGCTGGACAACTACACTGTCATTTTGAGCAGCCTACACTCCAGTTCATTCCTCCAAGGAAGTAAGTGGACAAAGAGGAAATATGGTTTGTGTCCAGACAGACATAGCCACTTTGTCCCCTATTAATACTTCTTAAAGGCTATCATAATCTTCCCCATTTCCAAGCAGCATTCCCTGTTGTGCAACACCGTTTAATATTCTCCTTTCTCCTTATCCCTCCAGTCTGGGAAAGTTCAGATCTCCAAACTGGGAGTGTTCACTACAGTCGTATTCCCATCTCCTGCACAGTTTCTCCCTATGCCTTTCATTCCAGGACACCTACCCTTTCCACTCATCGTACTCATTGCTGTCATATTTTCTCTAACAACATCACTTTTAAACCTGCTGTCTTCAGAACAGGAATAGGGTATTAGGAAAGCCCACTAAACTCACCGAATCCAGCAATCTGCTATGTCTGCATGTCATAGCATGCCTTTCAGAGACTCCACTTAAATCTATACTTGCTTTTCTTCCTACCTATGAAATGCTAAATGTCTTAGAAGTTAAATGTTGTCTATATTAGCATCCCTGGAGACACTGCAAATGTCAATATAAAATTAGGTGGGTTTGGATAGCTCCTACTCAAGATTTCATGGCCTTTACATTATTGATGTTATCACAACTAGGTGCATAAATAATGCACAGCTTTCTGTTGTGATTGTCTGGTGGTTTATTTCCATCATATGTCTTCAATGTTGCTTAAAAATATGTCTTGATTTTCATTATGGGATTAAAGAAAAATGGCAGTTATGGCAAAGAGGTCTAAAGAAGGTACAGAAACATCCAAAACTCTCATGTAAAAGTATGTTTGCACCAGAGAAAGATATTTATATTACTGAACTGCAAAACTATTTTGCAAAAGCACATTCCCAGGATTTTTTTTACTTTGTGAATACTATAAAAGCCAAACAAAGATGGAGGCTTTTGGTTTTACTTCCTTGAAATGGATTAGGTTTCACCAGTATATATAAAACTCCACCAATTGACAAGAAGTGTAAATCCAAGTTGGAGGTCAGTGAAACTAAAAAGAGTGATGCTATTAGACTCCACATGTGCAGTGGAGGATGTTCTGGGGATGTTGCCATCAGTGATATTTCGGCTTAAGAAAGATGGATCTTTGCGTTACTGTCCTGGGTACTGCAGCTCCTTAGCAAGCAGCGCCATGAGAGCAGGCATCCTCATTAATATACTCTTCTATTTAGTGTAATGACTGCCTGGCTTATCTGGCATTATAGCCAGGAAAACAGGGGGAGACTGACAGAGGCATTATGGTTCAACCCCTTTAAAACACATGAAGCAGGAAGAAAGGACTGTATCACAAAGCAAACTGGTGAAGTGAAAAAATTATATGCTCAATATGAGACTATGCCCTGGTCAATATTAGCTGCATGGCCTCTTCCCACCCATCATTTAAAATCTGAGTAACAAAAAATGCCCTAATCTGTGTAATCTTGAAGCATGCAACACCCCCTAAGCTCCGTCCTCACACAGTAGCCTTGCTTGCACTCCACATCTCCTGCACACTAGAAGTCATTGACCAGTGGCTAATGTATCAGAGAGCAAATGCTTCTGGCATATGAGGACAGAGGCCAGAGCCCAGGGCTTACACATGGGTGAGATCCAGGCTTCACTGCAGGGGAGCGCAGGAGGGGAACCAGCTGTGTGAACGCACAGCTCAGGGTTGTGAGATTTGACAAGCTGGACCACACTAACATATGAGCAAGGGACGGTGACTTAGAAGTGCTTGTGTGATGGCTGGATGTCTGACAAAGAGGCAAGGAAAACTAGACTCTTAGTATTCTTTCCTGATAAATGCTTTATTAGCCTCATTTACTGTAGTGATGCCCAGGAGTCACACAAAACAGGGGATCCCAGCTGTGCTTGCCACTGTACTAACACAGACTGATAGAAATCTTCTGCCCTGATGAGACTGTAATCTGCACACACAAGGCAGGTACAGCATGGGAAAGGTCGAAGCAAACACCTGTGTAATGCTTCGTTCTCCAAAGTCCTGGGAAAAGCTGTGTTCCTCCCCTGCCCTGTGGCTGTCACTCCACAGAAGACAACTACGAAAAGGAGTGGGGAAGTACTGCCATCAGCAGTCCCTCTGTGCAGCTGTAGGAAATTGTACAGGGTCTCTGAATAACACAGGGTTTAGGAGGCTGGTGTCTCCTGCTGGATTTCCATTAAGCATTCACAGTGAAGGCATGCCAGATTTCGAGTTAGTGGTAGTGCATGGCTCTGCACATGTACACACGTACAGGGGAGAGGACATTACACCCAGAGCCATGAGAGAGTGAGGGTATATGTGTACGTATCTCTGTGTATACGTGGCAGATGCTGCCTAGGCCTCTGGGGAAGCAGATGTATATTTGGGCTCTGTGCTGTACTTTTCAGTGACGGGACACTGAGCTGTGGCAAGTAGAGGTGGAGTAGGTCTCAGGGGATGAAGCAGAATAAGGTCATGTTGAATTAATGGAGGAAGAGAAGAAAGGGTGACCTAAAGTATCCGATGTTGGATATCAGGGAAAAAAAGGAAAAGGAGGGATGACTGAAAAGAAAGATGTAGCAAGCATAAAGGGGGGAAGAAAAGAATAAGAGCAAGGAACAGGAACAAAATGGAATAACAGAAGGGGTAGAAAATTTACCACTCTACTCTCCCTCCGCTATCTTTCACATCACCTCTTTCTGCCCTGACGTTTTCTCCACAAGAGGAGAAGGCATGAATATGGGCAGATAGAAAAGAGAGGAGAAAAAACTGAGAGGGGAGAAGAAAAGGTGAAAGTGAAAGAGTATAAAAGAAAGACAAAAGGCAAAAGGTTGGGAGGAGAAGATAAGGTTGGAAAGGGAAGGTTCTTTGGAAGCTGGAGAGTGTTTTGGACACAGACAGATGCAAGGTGAAGAGAAGAGGGAGGAAAAGAAAGTGCGTGAAAGGGAGCAGACAGAGCCTAGAGCACTGAGGAATGACAAAGGGGATGGGGACAGCACTGGGGTGTCTAAATTATAATGCTAAATTATAATGTCTCCCATCCTGAGAAATTTCCTCCCTGTGACCTTTACCAAGTTCCATCTTCATCTTTTTCCCTTTTTTAACTTCAGCTAATGCACAGACAGTCCATACTTGACTACGGAACCATCAGTAAAACAGTATAATTAGACAGATACTTTCAACAGAAAGAAAAAATAGTTCTGGCTTCCTTTCTCTGGCATCATTTTCATTAGCAGTGTGTGTCCCGGCCCCAGAGCAGTGCTACATGTGAACACCTGCACAGGAGCGAGCTCTAACCGAGGTGATGGTTCCCAGGAGCGGCGTTGCTTTCTCAGCAGCTGTCTGCTTGCAATGGTGATAAGCAGCAGCGTAGGCATGCCGTGCAGTGCAGCTGGGATCCCTGCCGTCTTCTTCACAGCTGCTTCAGCACCGCCACAGCGAGCGAGTGAGCGTATGGGTTTCCCTGAACAAGAACATGGTGAGTGGTGGCTCATCCTCCACAGTACTTTTGTGCTAGAAACCTTTACAGCAGGCAGATTGTGTGCTTCCCTACAAGCTGCATGTCCTCTGCTGGCTGAACCATCTCACCTGAAGAAGGGAGGCTAGATATTTTGCTCTGAGTCAGTATGTTCTTGAACCACGTGTAAAGGGACTAATTCAACCTCTGCTTCCACACAGGGAAGGCAAAGGCAGAGTAAAAGGCTTTGTCTGTTCTTGCTGTTTGGGCCTGGCATATTGACACCCACTTTGGCCAGCTCGTGTTAGACTCAGTTAAGTACTTTCACTGACAGCGGTGATTCACACATTTTCCTCTCTGCTCCCAGCTGCCTTCCCTGCCACTGAGGCAGAGGCTCAGCTGGTCTCTCCATCTGGATGCTCACTGCCTGCTTGCCATGGCCCAGTTTGAACTCCTTATCCTTCCCCTCAAGCCTTCCCTGCGGGCAGCGCCGGCTCCCGCAGGGTCGCAGAGGCAAGGCAGGCTCGGCACTCTCCCTCCTCCCATCTGCTCACTGAGGGGCGCGCGCTGCCTCCTAGCTCAGCCTGCTTCCCTGGTGTCTTCCCTCCGCCACCAAACACAACTACTTTCCTCGAGTCTGGCAGTAAGGATCACCTTGTCAGTTGGTCTGCCATTGCTTTCCCCTGTCTTTGGAGGGAGGAAACACACTCACACCGGATTCCCTGGCTTGTCAGTTTGTTCACCAGAACAAAAAGTCTTGGACACTTGAAAACATTTCAATTTGGGGTCAATTTTTTTTCAAACTGTACTTGCCTATGTTACTGTGCCTGGTCCTGGTACACGCACTGGTCTCTCACAGCGGTGTGTATGCCATGATGCACTATGGCAAGTAACAGGCGTCCTGTGATGCCCTGTGGCTGCATACTTCTCTTGCACCTTAGGCAGCATAAATTCAGGGAGGAAGTATTAGCTTCATTGAGTAAGGTGAGGGAAGTGCAAGGTTATGGATATATAGTGCTAACTTCATTCCAACAAACATTTCGACTTGGGAAAACCAGACACAACTCAAAGCTTTTTTTTTTTTTAACTTTATTTTCTTGGAGAATGTTAGCAAAATGGAAATTTGGAAGGAAAAAATCATTATGGAAAAACTCACATTTTCATCTTAAAACAAACCATTTGGAAGGAGAGTTTGTATCCAGCTTCACCTTGGAAACACCTCATAGCTGTGTCCTGTGTCCTCTCATTTGCTCACATCCACATTAGTTTGTTGCTGCTTTTGACAGTGCAAGATCCCTCGCAGCACCCCCACACTCCTGTGGGTTTGATTTTTTGTTTTCTCAGCTCCTTGCAGACGTGTGGCTCCGTTCAAGGTCCCCTCAGCCAGCAGCAATACCTGTGTGAGCTCCAGTGAGCTCTGGAGTAGGGCCCCTGTTAGTAATCCTCCAAAACTGCCTTTTCTTCCCTCAGTCTTGCCCTGGGTGACTTTGTCCACTTCAAATATCATCTGTTTGCAGACAACTCATTCCTAAGTCTCTTTCTCCCACGCAGACCCCTTCCTTTCTACTCATATTTTAGCAGCTTGTGTAGAAGAGAAACCACTTTCTCATCCTGAGAGGCCTTGCCTCTGCGCTCTGCAGTGTGAAGGGCGTCCTCATTCTTTTTATAGCTTTTCTTTTCTCTCCACACTTTTACAGTGTAACTGCCTGGAAATCAGCAGTATTTCTGTTTTGATCAAATCATCCATCCAGTCGCTCTGACTTGTTCATGCTGGGTTGAGCACACATAAAGGAGATTCCCTGTTGGAGCTGCTTTCAGAGGGGCTGGAGGGCCCCAAGTCACCTTTGGCACCATCCACCCTTCCCCAGTTAAACAGGGCACTCACTTGCTCAGACCTTTTGCCTGCAGTTTCTGTTCAGATGTTCCTGTTGCAAGGAAACCCATACTGAGTGTTTGAGGAGCAAGCACAAGTTAATCTTTACAGGATTGGGATCTTTGGTTTTTTTAACTTCTGTGACTAAGAGTAATGCTCTGTCCTAGTGAACCTGGTGTGTTAGCTGCTTCTGTGACAGCACTTGATGTTTTTCCTTCAGTCTACTGCTCTATTTCCAAACCAGTAGTATACCAGCACATAGATCATACCACAGAAGAAAATCACAGGAAAACTGATGTTGTGAGATGACTTGTCGGTCAGGAAAGAACTTAGCATACTTAGGTGTTCCTGTCAGATGGCAATAATAAATCTATTTACCTTAGAGTTATCCGCCTAGAAAACTATCAAGCAGTTCTGGCAGATGATGCTCTTTCTATTTCAAGGCTCTGTTTCTGGTAGAGGTGTTAAAACCACATAGCATCCATTTCTCCTGCGGCAGAACAGCCAAAAAAGTGAAGATGTTTCATTCCTGCATATTCTGACAGACTCACTCAGGTGGGATCTGTGAAGAAATCACACCGAGCCATAGCTAAAGCAGCTGCTTTTGGGTGACTGTTCTTTAACCAGTGGGTGGAGGGCTGGAGGGATGCCTCCCCCCTCCACGAACGCAGCTGCCTGTGGCTCGCCTTCCCTCTCTCCTGCATGCTCATGCAGGGTGCGGGTGACTGGAAATGTGAAAAGTCACCTGATCGGACGCTGCCTGACTCCCTTCTCTCTGCACAGCCTAAGCTCTCCTCGCCTGGTGATAGCAGGAGCAACTCTGCAAGGCTTTGCTGTGCTCAGCAGACCGCAGAGTTTGCTGCAAATGCAAAACCGAAATCTTTGTGCCACCCACTTACAATCCAAGGGGCTTCTGTGTCTTCTTGCCTTCTGTTTCTGTTTTTTCCCAAACCTCTTTCCTCAAAAGGAAGGTCTGTTCTGCTTCTGGCAATGCATCCTGAGAGGTGGCTGTGTTGGCACTACCCTGCTTTCTGTGTGTGGGCATTTGTGTTCACATCCTTGATTAAAGGTAGGCTGTCTTTGATACTCGTCTCTAAAATACCTTCTAGTCATTGTCTATGCTTCTGTTTTCCTGGAATGGATTCAGTGTAAACTTTCTACGAGCTATTTCTACCTTGAAATCTGTAATGTTTTAGCAGTATTTTAAGGGAGTTCAAGCAACACTAATTTTCACACATAATAAAACTCTTCATTTCGGTCTGATAACTGTTTGAGGAACTGATCCTAGTGCAGAATGGAAAACAAAATAGGAGCTCTACTAATATTGCTAGGTGTTTGAATTTTGCCATTGCTTAAGTAATGCAGGTTAAAGATGCATGTGTTCTGTACTCATGCTTTCAGAAGTGAGAACTCGATATATTTTATTCATTGTTGTTTGTTATTTATTGCTAAATGCGGAGTGATTTCCAAGTATAAGACTCACTGAGTTTCAGCAGGATTTCTTCTTTTAAAGTCTTCTTTGAAAGTCTCAGCTCTGCTGATGACCAAGACTCACATTTATGAATTATTGTGCTTTTCTTAGCAGGGTATTAGGCATTGTCTTAAAGCAGCACAAATAAGATGAGAATATGTAAATGAAGTTTAAAAATGAAAGGCCTGAAAACTTGCCTGTTTCCAAATGTTACTTTATTTTAAAACATGTGTCCATTAAGAAACTGATAGGAATATTTCACATGAAACATGATTTTAGACTCACTGACTTTCCTCCTAGGACTTTGGTAGTGAACCCCATGTCCCCACAGCAGGGTTCTTCTAGTCACAGTGCTATGGCTGGTGATAGGGAGACCTGAAAAGGAAACTACTTTTCCTTTTTGAATGGCACAATGCACAATGTGCAAGTATCCAAACTCTACAGGCAGTAATGTATCTTCTCTAGGTGTTGCTAAAGGGATGAAAAAAAACATCAAGTCATGGAAAGATTACTGGAATTTTCTTTCCATAAATGAAAGTCATCAATATCCAACATTTCAGCTTTTAATTGTGATGATCCCTGGAATCTGTGCATGCTCTGTATCACCTTAAAGGAAGAAACATTATTTTTTAAAGATAGAGAAAGGGTGGCCCATGCATGATATCAGTGCTGTATGCTGAGACTAAGCATCTCCTTCAACATCTTGAACATCTGTTCAATCACAGATCACTGTGTTCGCTGGAGGAAATGCTAAATACAAATTTATGTTCAGTGCCATACCAGAGACCACTCTATCTAACTCAAACCCCATCTGTGTTTAAAGTTTTTGTTGTCACTGAGGCCAGCTGTGATTGCTTTCCTGAAGTATTCTCCTGTAGCTTGGGACTAATGCAAAACATCATGACCTGAACATCACGATCTGAAACAGTAATTTTTCCTCACTCACATCAATAATAACCTTGGCTGCATCATGCAGCCTTGACAAGATAGCTATGCTCAATATGAGGAGCAAGTTCTAAATCTTTGCCTTATGAAGTATTTTGACTTTAAGCGCTGAATTATAGTAGTGGGTTGAAATAGCCAAGTCACCCAAGAAAGATATTTTTCCAAGCTGGTGTCACCTGAGCCTACATGATCTAGTCTTTCCTTTTAAATTCAAAGTTTCTAGCCTTTAGCACTGTGAAAATAACTATTTCAGATGTGGGCTGTATGTAATGGTTTCAAAGCATTCTTCTGGAGTCTGCAGCAAGGCAGCTCAGTACCTGTCATATAACTTATCCCTACTGAGCCATGCAGCCTGTCCTGCACTGACTGAGGGTTACAGCTATGACCTGCTTATTCCCTAAGAACAGCTTTGAATGTCAGAAATACATGCTATTTTTT
This sequence comes from Apteryx mantelli, assembly GCF_036417845.1. NCBI lineage: Eukaryota > Metazoa > Chordata > Aves > Apterygiformes > Apterygidae > Apteryx > Apteryx mantelli. The sequence continues at coordinate 11,499,476 of NC_090020.1, forward strand.
GAGAAATTGTAACATTTCCACTTCTTTTTCTCACAGAGCTTAACAAACAAATGTCCTTCTGAGCAGAAATTGCTCTAAAGAGCTGAAATAGCAAACCCGAGCTATGTACCCATAGTTTTTTGGGCTAGGAGGAATCATTATAATCACCTAATCAGACTTTCTGCCATAGATTTCAATGCAGTAGCTGCAGCCTCAAGCTTTTAATTTCTGAGTAAGAAGTTATGTTTTTCATAAACCCTCAGCTTTAAATTAAAGTACCCAAAGGTGAGTTCATTTCGAGGTAAGTTGTCCTTCTACTCTTTTGGCTGAAAATGTGTGCCTTGCTTCTGCTTAGAATTTGCCTTGTCTCAGCTTCCAGCCACTAGACCTTGTTCTGCTTTGGTCTGATATCAAAGTGTGCCAAATGGAGACTTATGGACCATATCCAGCTCAGGGGACATTTCGGTTCAGGCCATCACCTTCAACTTTGAGGAAACAGGGAGCAGTGAGTGAAGTCCTGCAGGAGAATGCTTTTGACAGGCAATATACTATGAGCCTTCTTCTCTCTCTGCTTCTGGGTCTTGGCATACAGTCTCAAGCACAGGATCCAGAAATATGTCACGGAATAGCACATTATCCAGCATCTTCTTTCCCTCTTCCTTACCTCTGAAGTAGCTCTCCTTGTTTATTTTTATCAACACAGATGTCACAGCCTGTGAATCAGAAGAACGACTGTTTCATAAACTCTTCTCCCACTACAACCAGTTCATCAGGCCAGTGGAAAATGTGTCTGATCCTGTCACAGTGCATTTCGAAGTGGCCATTACCCAGCTTACAAATGTGGTAAGACTCATTACAGTAGCCTGCTGAGATATGGGGGTAGGAAGAGAGTTCAAGCGTGCAAACACACATAAACTGCTAAAACAGCACACATAACTGGTGATTGCACCTGCAAATCACATAGCTCACATTATCATGTGTGTCCGTGTGTACATGTGAGTCCTTTGCAGTTCTGTCTGTAAGCCAAGTCCCTTCAGTGCTCGAATGAGCAGCTCAAACTGTACTGATTCATTTTCTGTCTTTCTAGTGTCAAATCTCTCTACTCCAGGGAGCAACCTCCAGCCCTCAGAGCAGCAGTGCCAGATGTCCATGCCCACTCTCCATAGGGCTGGCCCACTCCGGGGCCATCTGGTTGTGTCCACATTATGTAGCGTGTGGCTGTGTTCTCCCCTGGGGCCAGTGTCATTTTCTGAGTGGCCCTGAGACATAAAATCTTTTTTTTTGCAAGTTTAGTCCAGTTTGCTTGGTTCAGAATAACATAAGGATTGTGTTGCAGCCTGTGGAGTGGTGTTTTTAGACATTGAACTGGGAATAACTGTTGTGTGTTGTGGGATGTCTGTATACAAGAGTGAGTTTGTGTAAGGTGGGAAACCTGCTGGGATAGTGTAGAGGGACTGTGGAAGAAGCAAAATCTGGTCTGGTTGCACCAGGTTGAAGTTTGCTCTGTGAAGTTGAATTGTCGGCAGAACAGAACCTGGATTTCAATTCCCAGGGATCTCCCTGGGTCCATAACGAAGCAACAGACAAGCAGAATGGAGCAAGATTCAAGAGCAGCTGTGGAGTTAAATTATTTGAAAGTTTAAATGAAGGCATTGTAAGTCCTCATGGTAGAGATAGGGCTTTGACCTCTCAGCTGTTGGAATTAGTATGTCAAAGTATTTTGTTTCCAGATCACAGGTAACTTGGCAGATTTCTAGAGTTTACTTCTATCTTACGTAACGGCCCCTGGAACTGCCTTTAGGAAAAAAAGGAAAATGATAAATAAACCAGCTGGATTTTCCAAATAAACATTCTCACAGATATTGCAAAAATCAGCCTGCATTCACAAACATTACATATGTAATCTGATTCTTTGCAAATTCTTCTAGACTGAAGGCTCATTAGAACAGGACCCATCATTTATTTTCGTGCATCATGTAGCACCTTTCTGATTCATCGCTGGCTGTAAAAAGAAGGTGTCAGTACTACAGCCACCTACTTTAGTGCTGGTTCAATGCATCTACTCCAGGGGCTTGCATAGAAATGCAAGACTACTGCGCTATGGATGCCATTTTCCCTGAAGTTCGACCAGTACTGTACTAAGTAAGCAGGGCATTTTGGAAACCGAATCCAACAAAACATATAGCTGCAAGAAGAACCCTGCTCCACTCACTCTGGTCAGACTAATCATATGCTTTGTCTTCATGCATTCAGGCCCCTGGCATACCCTTGGTATGTCAGGTATTTGTGGGACACGGCCCCTAAAAAAAATTCTGTAGAGTTGCAGACTACTGTGCAGAAAATGTCAGCCTCCTGGAAACAGCTTTGCTTTGCCTAGTTATCTTTCACAAGCACCCTAAAAATAACCTATGATCACCTGAGACTCACAGACCAGAAAAAGGTCATGTAGGCTAATGTGGAGTTCTGGTTTCCACTTCTATCAGAGTAAATCTGTGACCATCTCAGGATACTATAACAGATTTATGGAGTGAAGATGTGCGTGTCTGTGTTTGTTTCTAGGATGAAGTCAATCAGCTTATGGAAACCAATTTGTGGCTGAGACATGTAAGTGACTGCATTGCATTTCTTATGCATTTTGCATAGATGCAATGAAATGTATGTTACCTTGAAAGTTAGATCTACAGAATAAGTGCTTGTTTAGTAACAACCGTTTTAAAAATACATATAAGGAAAAGAATCTCCATTAGCCAAAGCTCCATTTGAAAAAACCGTTTTCATTATGTGGTCTTACTTCTAAGGAATAAGAAAGTGCAACCCATCTCTCATGTGCAGTGCATTCTCTTCCAGCTCCATTATCATCTGTTTATCCAATGAATTTCACTTAGCTGAATGTACCTGTTAAGGAATGATTAAATATGCAGCTCTGCAATCCCAGGTCATCTCCAATTGATGTTTCCAATCAAAAGATTTATTAGCAAAAGGAATGTGCCTCCTTTTCGCCTGATGGTTTTAGCAGTCATACATAGACTCTTTGTCTTAGAGCAAATCAACGTGAGCAAAACTCGTGCATCTCCAGCATTTCTCCAATGCATGGCCTGTTGTCCTTTGGACTATTATCCCCTTCTTCTACATATGCTATGATTTCAGTCTGTATTATAGCCTGTCATTATCCAGGCAGATCTGAGAGGCAGATATTTGCTGATTACAATAGGTTTATAATCCTTGTTCATTCTACTTTCAGATTTGGAATGACTACAAATTGCGATGGGATCCCACAGAATATGATGGCATTGAATTTGTTTGGGTACCAGCAGATAAAATTTGGAAGCCAGACATTGTCTTGTACAACAAGTATGATGAGTGCTTTTCCATTTTACCCTGTCTCTTAGAAATTTCCTCATGCAGTGTCCCTGGAAGATATTGTTTTACTTTCATGGTCATTTTCCTTTCTTTGCCTCATTTTTCTTTCCAGTGCTGTGGGAGATTTTCAAGTTGAAGGCAAGACCAAAGCCCTCCTTCGCTATGATGGAATGATCACCTGGACCCCACCAGCTATTTTTAAAAGCTCCTGTCCTATGGATATCACCTTTTTCCCATTTGATCATCAGAACTGTTCACTGAAATTTGGTTCATGGACCTATGACAAAGCCAAAATTGATCTTCTGATCATTGGCTCCAAAGTAGATATGAACGACTTTTGGGAAAATAGTGAATGGGAAATAGTTGATGCTTCTGGCTACAAACATGACATCAAATATAACTGCTGTGAAGAGATCTACACAGACATAACATATTCCTTTTATATTCGAAGGCTGCCAATGTTTTACACCATAAATCTAATCATTCCCTGTCTCTTCATCTCATTCCTGACTGTGTTAGTTTTTTACCTGCCATCTGACTGTGGTGAGAAAGTGACTCTTTGCATCTCTGTGCTACTCTCTTTGACTGTGTTTTTACTGGTGATCACAGAAACAATCCCATCCACCTCTTTAGTAATTCCCCTCGTAGGTGAATATTTGCTCTTCACCATGATATTTGTGACTTTGTCGATTGTCATCACTGTGTTTGTCCTGAATATACATTACAGAACCCCAACCACACACACAATGCCCAAATGGGTAAAAACCATCTTTCTTAGCCTGCTCCCAAAAGTCCTGCTGATGCAGAGGCCTCTAGAACAGCAGAAAAAACACACCTCCAGAAAGAGCAAGAACGGATCAACCAGTAAGCCAGGCAAGTCAAAGCGTAGCAAGCACAGAGGTGCTAAATTACAGAAGGAGCAGCGATGCTGTCACTGTGACGGAGCAGCTGAACCCACTACCACCAAAAGCAGGCAAATGAGCCACCAGCCACTGAAATGGACGGCAGAGCACATGGACTACTCCCCGGAAGTGAAAGATGTCATTAGGAGCGTTCAGTTCATCGCAGAGAACATGAGGTCTCAAAACGAAACCAAAGAGGTAAGGGGGTATGCACCCAACCGGGCCCGGGGCCACACACATGAGAACAGCGAGCAAGGACTGAAAAAACACAGCTTAGGAGGGCAGCCCAAAGGAACTGGGGTTGCTGGGGAAGAGAATTGTGAGACCTGCAGATGGGTCAAAGTTTCCTACAGAAAGGGAGGAGATAAATCATCCATTGAGGGGTAGAACAAGAAAAGTGAGCTCCTCTGTTCTTCATCTATTCCCAGAGGATAATTTAAGCAGCAAGAGAGTTTTAGGTTAGACATGAGGACGACCGTTCTCGGGGGAAGAGAGGAGCATCTGCCTGTGGAGGCCATGAGGTATGAGGTAAATGAGCACTGATCAGCAGTGGTTCAGGCAGAGCTTATCCTGCCGTGGAGCAAGGCATAGACCAGATGAGACCTTTTAAGGCCTCTTTCAACCCTACTTCTTTAGTTCCTCAAAAGTGATCCTTCTGCTGCTTGCTAGCTGCTCAGCCCTGATAAGCAGCGATGCCTTGATGCCGACAGTGCTATTTGCCCAGAAAGGTGCTTTTCTGTGCTAAAAAGGGAGCGTGGCCCCCAGCTCCCACAGAGCTGAGGTGCTTTGGGGTTGTGCTCGTGAACAGAGTCGCATGGGAGAGGCTTCCAGTTCAGGCGTACTGTTTGAACAAGCAGATTTGGGGACTGCTTTTTGATGAGCAGAGCTTGTCTAGTAGTGCTGTGGTTAATCTGAACAAGAGCAATTCTCAGCCAGTGATAAATCTGGTAAAGATATTCCTTTCAAGATGCCGTTGTCTCTACTTTGTTTCAGTCTGGTCTGTTTTGAATTTTTTACATTGATTTGACTAACTGCAGCTTCAGCGATGCAGTGTTTTCAGCCATGACAACCATATTTTGAAAGAAAAACTGAGTTTTGGGGGAAGACAACTGAATAAAAACGGAAAACAGATGAATTAAGACAGACTGAAGAAAGACAGAAGGGGTTTTAAAAATGAAATCTGGCACTTGGACTTATGGATTTGCTTGTGTGAAGTTATAAATATTTCATCCTAACAAGGATTACTGTCACAGAAAATGATGCACGTTGGTATTTTAAGAACTCAGGGGCCAGATACTCGGGTGTAAACACATGCAACTAAAAGCGGCTCCAACAAAGGTTATTGGACCACCCATGCCTCACAAAGAATAAAAGTTGTCAGACACACCAAAGAGTTTCAAACCTAATGAAACATTTACTTTAACCAGTCATGAAATGTTTCCTTTTGGATTTGAGTTTTTAGGTGCTATATGAAGGCAAAATCCATTTCAAAATGAAATACTGCTGTTTTCATATTGAAAACTGCAAATATTTTGTGAGGAAAACATTGGTGTTCTTCTTTCTATCAGAATAATTTGTTGAGATCTGCAGAAATTCAGGAAGCTTCTGTGCCACCCAAAAATTACTTCCCCCTCTTTTTTTTTTTAATGCAGTGAAAAAATTTTCATGCCAAAACATGTATCTAACTTTGAACACAGGGCTTCAGTTAGGACTGGTGATTGAAGTACATAGCATGATCCGGCAGTACATGCCAAGCCCAAAACAAAAGGCAGGAATCTTTCAGCACAGAGGAGATGGGGAATGAGCTGAGCCTGTGCCTTGATGCCTTGCTCAACCCCAGCATTTCAGTCCTGCTCTCACTGCCACTGTAGCTGCATAAGACATGGCCGCGTACCATATCCATCTGATTTCTTGGAGGCACACCAGATAAGCAGAAGTTTTGCATGAAGCAGTCCTGGGAACATGCCACTTTGATTATACAGCTCGTGATAACTCTTCCATTGGCAATTTTGCTGAAGTGCATTTTGCAGAGCTCTTCTGCCACATGAAATCGCATTCTCAGTCTGGCATGTGCGTCATCAGCTCTGTCTCTTACTTTTCAAGACATATTAAAGGTGGGAAGCAGGATTTTTCATTTGGGAACAGTTCCTCTCTATAGAGCAAGGGAAAAAAAGGGGTTTGTTCTCAGGCAAGCACTGAAGAAACTCTTCTGCAGGCTGTTTCAGCCAGCCAGTCAAAGCCATCTGGGTGATACCATGCACTAGCCCTGTACGAATAACAGCCCTTTAAAATGGTGGCAACATTTACAGCAGCTGGAGTTCTTGCTGCATTTTCTTTCCCAAGAAGCACAGTGGCAGCCTCTTGGAGGAAAACACCAGAAACTGGGAAAAGAAAACAGGGTGGAAAAATGCTCAGCAGAGATTATTGAGCAAACACTAGGTGTTACATGAGTGAATGTTCGTCCTTTGATGCAATGGTCCACATACGTAGGTACAGTTTAGAAGGCAGTAACTGCATTGAACATATTTCTAGGGTGCATATCTCAGAGGTAAGGACTTCACCCCAGCCTGCAGCCTGAGCATGCTGAGCACACGTGACGCTGCACTTCACGCAGTCAGGGCCCTTGCTTTGCTATAGTCCAGTTGCCCAGTTTGCTGGAATGAGTCAAGCCTAATTGGAGTGACACAGTGGCAAATCAGGCCAGAGGAGCAAAAAGTGGCAGATAGTTCAGGGACAGGCACAGAAATGGGCCCAGATGTTATGTTATGATCATACCCACTCTTTGAAAATCAGTCCCCTCCAAAGAGACTTGCAAACGACAGCAAGTGTAAGTACCACATTCTCACCTGTATGTATGTCCTTCTTCATCATGTTCAAAAGCACAAGGGACATTTCTACCATACAGCATCAACCCACAATTGCATGTTACATTACCTGTAGTTTATCCTTCTTTCTTTCTTTCTCTTGCAGGTGGAAGACGATTGGAAATATGTAGCTATGGTGATAGACAGAGTATTTCTCTGGGTATTCATAATCCTCTGTGTGTTTGGAACTGCAGGGCTCTTTCTCCAGCCACTAATAACAGACAAATAACCCTGATCCACTGCTTTGTATCCATTTTTTTTTTATTAACTTTTTAATTCAGAGCTGTTCCCTACATTTCTTTCCTCTTACGCCGCCCCTCTGCTCAGCCCCTCCTCGGCGTCCACCCACAAAGGGAAGGAGATAAGGGAAGAGTCCTCTGGGAAAGCAAAAACACAAAGTATCATAAGAAGACAACTAAAAATTGGAGATGAGCATGTGGTCTTTTTAAGACAGATTTGCTGGGATTTTGATAATGTCTATCCAGGTTTCCCTCAGTGAGATCAGCAATAATAAGACCACTGTCCAAAGGGGGCCACTAACCAAACTTAATGAGTTATTCCCTTGCCCTCAGACCAGAGGGGTATTAGGACAGTTCAGGCAGTTTTGAGTGCCTTGCCCAGAAATGACTCTACCTGGCTTCATTTTTTTTCTGCTGTTCTTAACTCTTCCTGAGTTTTAGGTTAATTTACCTTCCCTCTCTCTCTCTGTCTTTCTCCTTGTATAATACCTAGTCTTCAGTATGGCATTTGGATGAGGAACCAAGGTCTTACTGGCTGAACCAATGCTCTTTATTGTGATCTTGTGATGGGAAAGCCAACAATCCAAATCAAAGTGCAATCAAACTGATCTCTTGATCCTGTGACATCTTGGATACAATCCAAAATTGGTCTCCCCATCTTCAGCAATGCATGTACCCAGATGAGGATCCCAGACCGACAACGCACACATTTATGTTCGTGCTTGAAGTCAGACAGGTCTTAAGCACCTACCCATAGTTAAAGACAAACCTGCTTGACAGTGTGCACTCCATGTAGCCTTGCTGACACCATCTGGAGCATCCTAGAGACATCACAGAGGAATAACCTGGCAGCAGTACAGAAAACCAGAAAAGACCTGAAATGTCTGTGGTTTGAAATCCACGTTTGAAATGGCTTCTGTCACTTAACTTTGTAGGTGCCCAAAGTCCCCTTTGCTTCCTGCTACCAAAGAGCAAACACTCTACATGGTGAGCTCCAGCAGGATTTCCAGGCCCCATGTTGGTCTCACTGGGCTAACAGTGGTTCCCGTCCACAGGGTCTGCTCTGAAAACTTCTGCTGACTCAGGCTTAGACAAAAGCCCACTAGGGAAAGGTTTGTCCCTGAGTTTGTCCCCTGACAATCCTGTTCACTTGTCACAGACAGAACTGGCTTGAGAGCATTGGATTGACTTGAGTCTTCCCGTGGTCTTAAAACCCAGGGCAGACCTGGCATCACAGCGGGAGAAGGCTGACTATCGCAAATCCCATGCAGAGCTGAGCACCTTCGTCCAAACAGCTTTGCAGCAGGTTTCCCTTCGCTGGCTCCCCGTGGGTGAATCCTGTGGGCGCAAACCTATTCTGTAAGCATGCTTCCCTTGGGCCTGAAGTTGCTGCTGTGTAACCAGGTGCCAAACGGTATGGTGTTGCAGTGACCTGGTGCGATAATCCTGAAAAGTTTTGTGGTCATGCACCTGATGTGGTTTCCATATTATGGTCGGTCTACCCCCAGGGCCCATGTCTGTTTAGATTCCTCATGGTTTTGCCCCAAAGGGTTCTTCACTGAAAGGCATCATTCCTATTGAAGCCAAAGGCTTCAAGAGTAAAAAGCCGTCCCCCACCCCCCCGCCACTGCCGTTAATGGAGGCCCTAACTTTAACTCTACAGTGTAAGCACAGTATTTTCAGTGCCTGCAATGTGTCAAGTCTGTGCTTTGAATGTCACCATTTCTCAGGCAAATGTGACTCCTTGTTTCTAAAGTCCCTGACTGGCCTTTTATTTTTTCTGATGCTCCCTAATGAAATAGATGGGACTGGAATATATGGCAGAGATAATGCTGGAATGACAAGAATATAACCATCTCAGTTTAAAGTATTTGAAATATGTAAAGTCTATTTTCTAGAAGAAAACAGTATTTTCTGTAATACACCTGAATGCTGCATGGCTGTGTAGTGACTGACAGACAGATGTATGAAAAAGCACAGTTTATTCTGTCAGCCTGTTAATTAAATATCACTCCTGGGACACAATTTCTTGAAGAATTTGTATTTTTTCAAAAGCCCACAACTGTACAATATATGCAGAGATGCTACCAAGTGATCTTTGCTGCACTGGCTGCTAAAACAGCAAGGAGGGGAGCAGAGAGAAGGGGAATTTGAAGAGGAGAGGTGATTTCTGAGCCTGAAAGCTTCATTCCTACAGGAAAGACATTTGCCATCCAGCATTTACTGTTGCAATCTGCAACCACATGAGCAATGAAAAGTATTATGGCTGAAGGTGTGCTGCGTTGGTGTCTTAGGGTAGCTAATACCCCACAGCCAGTAGGGCATCTTTATCAAAATCTATGGGTCTTTACCAAAACATGATGGTATAGCTACCTGTGTCCTGTTAGGAGGTGTCCAGACAGCCCAGTCCAGCCCTTCATACCACCTCCCCATCCATGCCATTTGTATACCGCTCATCTCTCTGTCTTTCCTGAGGACCTCAAACATAGGCTTTGGATAGCTAGGCTCATCAGCCTGGTGTCCTAAGACAGTAAACCTTACAAAGTCACGTTCTGTCTTTCCCTGGGTGCTGATGTACCATTTCCCCCTCTTCCCTCCACCCAGTAGTTTTTGGATCCTTTGCCATTTTCAGCTGTGTTTGAGAGGAGACTGGAGGCCTTGCATGTGGTTACACTCCTGCCAGCTTTGTGAAAAGAGATGGCTGGCTGGAGAGAGCAAGGGCATGGTAAGCATCTCACCTCAGGATGAGCTGCAGCAGGGGCCACATCTGAGTGGACATCGAAGTACCCACACAAAAGAGACATTTTTTAATTGTCTCTAGGCATAAGGAGCAGCTTGACATCAGCCACAGCCATGTGAGATAGAGGGAAAGGGACTATCATACTCCTCTTCTCCTAGATTAACTCCGTGCCACAGATAATTCAGGGGCTTATGTAGGAAGAGCTGTTACCCAGCCAGCTGGACATAGCCTTTTTTTGAGGAGAAATGGCTACCTGCAACTGTGGCTTGAGATGACCCTGGGGAACTGGCTGGGCAGTCATGCCGTGAAGCTCATGGTTACAGACATGTGTCTCTGCCCTTGCAGAAGGACTAGGGAGCACCAAAGGCGTCACTAACCGCTCAGCGGGGCAGGCAGCTGAAGTGTCGCAAGGTGAGGACGGGACCATCAGCCCACGAGCACCTGGAGCACTTGCGCAGGGCAGGGTATTGTCATCTGTCTTGCCTTGCAGACAGACAGACAGACCCCTGGCAGCAGTGCTTAGAGGGAAAACCTGATGCTGACTGAACTCATCAACTGCCACGCAGAAGGGTTTGCAAGCTGTTCTGTTATGGATATTTCACAGTCCAGGGGAACAAACTGACCCGAACAATGCAAGCAAATAAGAGATCCCAGCAGCTCGAAATAAGGCCAATGTGTAAGATTTTTATACAGATACCAGTGTTTACATGAAGACATCTATCTCTATATGTTAAGTGGCCTGTTCTACATTTTTGCTATAAAACAACCAGCTCTGAATGCTCCACCCCCTCATCCCCCCTACACAGACATAAAACATAATGAGGGGTTCCCAAGAATATGCAAAACTCTCTATTTGAATAGATTTGAGGCAAGGCTTTTTAAATGGGCTAAAAGTTACACTGACAAAAAAGAAACAGCAGTAATATGTGGGCATTCTTTGCCCACGGGAATCATTTACTAAATACAGCTTTATTAATAGTGTTTGCACAAGTGAACAAAACTTAACGCAGTGACAAAACAACACTGGGGATGATCTTAACTCAGAGAGGTCTGGTGTGCACACGTAACCCAAGCACACAAATATGTTCATGTATTTTTAATATCTTCTAACTTCTACCACTAGGGAGAGAGTTTCAAGGCTAGCTAAAGACTTAACACTAGAGTCACACCGAGATTCTTGGAAGTTGGATGTCTGAATCCCTTGTTAGCCTTGAAAACATTGAAATGTCCAAGTGGGATTCTCTAAAGGACTCCATGTTGGCGTAACTTCGCCCCAGTGAAAGTGGTGAGAATCTCACCCGTACCTTTTTTGTCAGGTCTCATTCACACTTTTAAGCAGTGTTTCTAATAAAGCAGAAGGATCCCTTCTAAACGAACTGACGAGCGAGTGAAGAGTTAACATAGCGTGACACGAACCAAAGCAATGAAGTTCAAAATTGGCTGGAAAACTTGAACAAGCCAACACCCAAAGAGATAGCTTTCTGGTAGCCAGCCCAGCTCTACGAGAAACTTCACTTCTGCACCAACCACAAGTTTCATTTACCAAAAAGGATCTCCGTGGCTCCTCTCCAGCTGGACCATTTGGGAAGATCATCATTGCCATGAGGAGCAGCATGACCAACTTCCTCCATGGGACATGCTTCAGGTCTTCTCCCACTTCCAACCCTGTGAAAGGGCAGGTGCAGTAATCACAGTTTCTAAACATGGAGCATGGGGAAAATCCTAACTTGTTCAGCCTTTTGGTATGTTACTGAGCACAAGGTTCAAATGCAAATAATACTGAACAGTGGCAAAGACTTTGCAGTGTCCCAGCAGCCAGGAGGAGAGACAACATGTGCATAGCAGAAAGGCTGGTAGCAGGTGGGCAGAGCTACAAGTTCTCTCACCATTGAGCCAATCCTGACAGCAAGGTGAGACCACAGAATTAAGGTTTTCAGCATCCCGTCTAAAAGGTATTTGTACTTTTTCTAATGCACATGCAATGGCCAGTTCTGATACATGTACAGGGTGATCTGTAGAGCCTTTGTGTTTTTTACTTGAAAATGTAGATAGATAAACTGAGTATTGATTCAGTGTTCCTACTACAGTCTAACTTCTTTTATAACGTGGCATTTTAACTGAAGGATCTGACTTTTAAACATATTCATTGCACCAAAATTACTATTTCCCTTTCTAACTAATAAACTTGGCTCATGCTGTAATACCACCAGGCTACCAGATAAAACACTTATAACCTGATCATGCCTCCCAGTTCACTTCAGTACTCAGCTGCCACCAAGCCCTTCTCTGATCTCAGTCAAGTCTCTAACTGGTAGAGTTGTGTGAAGATAGAAAGCACCAGTCAACGCCCGTTGTTACCATCACCACCTTCACTCAGTCTTGCTGTTGCATCCTATCCTGTACAACAAAAACTGACCAAGGCCAGATGCTCCACCATCCCATGGCACTGTGCTTGGTGTATGCTAGTGTGGGAGCATTTTCTACAAACTACTGTTTAGCCACATCTGTAATGCAGGGGTAAAGATGAGAACTGAACCCGTCACTGACACCACCAGAAATAACCACAGGAAAATCCGATCCAGGACTTGAGCTACAAATTTCCAGTCTTGGACGACCTGGAAAGGAGAGAGGGAGAACAACCAGAGACATTAATGAGCCTGGTATTTTGAAGACTTTTACATATCTTTCAGCTGTAAAAATCTTATTTTAAAAAATAGAAGTGTGTAGTGTACTGTAGCCTGAAATCAACATTGCAGAAAAAGAATAACTTTTTCAGCACCGATAGCTGCCGGTCCCTCAAGCACCAAAGCATTTCCACAGCTTTAAGCACACGATAAACAGAGACTTCTTTCAGCCCATGCAAAAGCTTTTAGCTAAGCACATATGTAAAAGTTTACTGACTCAAGCTTCAAGATGGATTTATGATTTGCGTTTCTTTTAACAGAACTGCACTCCCCTTTGAGTGCTAGTACTTGGCTCTGGCAAAGCACTTTAACACGGACATTGCTTCCAGCACAAGTGTACCATTGGTTTCTTTTTCTTAAGTGCTCTGCCGGCTCAGGTTGTGCGTGTTCAGGAGGGGGTTTGGCTCTGGCCCAGCCCTGCACACGTGCCAGAAGTATTTATAAAAGTAATTCAGGGGACTTCTTTTTGAACGTTCTCAGCTCCAAACAGAAGGCTTCAGGCATGGACACTGTATGTTCAGAGGCTGCTGTGGCCTCTTGTGAGTAAGGACCAAGGGCTCAGCACAGTACAGCTCCCCTTGGAGCAATGTGTTTTCCTGGAAACCATGTCCTTTACCAAGCAGGGAAGCCCCCAGGACGTGTCCCAGAGGAGGGCAGGAGGAAGATGCAAATAGAAAGGCATGCAGAAAAGGAAAAGACTTAGAAACCACTGCTGCCAAGGAAGCTGCGATCTCTTCTTGCTTCCCTTCACCTACCTGTCTGATGAAATGCTCCTTTTTAACGTGCCTGGAAATGTATCGAATGGAATCGGCTGCCTTTTCCAGAAAGGCAATAACAATTTTCTCTCCATCTTTTGCTTGCTTGTGTTTCTGCTTCCCTGGGAGCTTTGATTTCAAGGTGATTTCCTTTTCCTCGGCTTCTGAGAAGGAATAACGATCGACATGGCCCTTCATGCAGAGCAGCCAGGGCAGCTTCTGGAGGAAGATCCTTTTCACCCAAGGCGCCATGGGATGGTAAGTTGCTGAGGAGCGGTGGTGGACGTTGATAACGAAGACAGTCACGATGATGGAGAGGGTCACAAATATCATGATGAACAGCAAATACTCACCGATCAGAGGGATGACTTTGGAAGAAGAAGGGATTATTTCCTCAATCACCAGCAGGAACACAGTGAGGGAGACGAGAACCGATGTAGACAGTGAGAGCTTTTCTCCTTCATCCGAAGGCAGGTAAAACACCAGGACAGTTAGAAAGGACAATCCCAGGCAAGGGATTATTAAGAAGAGAGTGTAAAACAGTGGAAGGCGTCTCAAAACGAAGGAGTAAGTGACAAACGGGTAGGAGTACAGGCCGTCCTTCCTGTTGCCTTTCATACCTTTGGCATTTAAGATCTCCCACTCTCCGTTATCAAAGAAATCTTTCCTGTCCACATTTTCATCCACTAGAACCAAGTCCACCATACTGCCGTCGTAAGTCCATGACCCAAACTTCATGGAGCAGTTCTGCCTGTCGAAGGGGAAGAAGGTCACATCCATGGTACAGGAACTCTTGTAGCTGGCCGGCGGCGTCCAGGTCACCACTCCGTTGTACTTCACGATGACTTTGGTCATCAGGGAGCCCTCGAAACGTCCGTCGGCACTGGGAGATGGACAGGGAGAAACAGCGCCTGGTTTGGGACCACGCTCGCCCCAGCCCAGCTCCATCACAGCTCTGCCCCGGGGCACGAGGGAAGTGGACATTCGCACCGCCCAGAGGAGCAGCTTTCTAAGAGCATGTGCGGGCTTCAGGACGCCTGGCGCACCCAGCACGCGTTGCCCAAGCTCGCCCGTTCATCCCTGGCCTCGGCCCTGGGCCCGTAGCCACGCTACTCACTTTTCGAACAGAACGATGTCGGGGAGCCAGAGGGACTCGGAGGGGACGCGGATGGCAGTGATCCCGCCGTACTCCTCTGGATTCCAGGAGAGCTTGTGGTCGATCCATTCCTGCAATGAGCCAGCAGTCCTCTGCCCACTCGGACACAACAGCCTCACTCATCCTCCCGCATCCGTTTGAGAGGAACTGCATTACATGGCACTACGGGCGACGCTGGCGCAGGGCTCCCCAGCTGCGGAAGAGATGCCCTGCAGGCCTGGCTGGGGGATGTCAATCTCCACAAGTGCTGCCCCTCCCGGCACAGCTGGGCCCGATCGTCCCATCCCTTTCCAGGCAACGCCAGGATGCTCCTGGAAAGCACCAACTTTCACTTCCCTTACGGCCCTGTCCAGCCCACCTCATGTTGGAGGGAAGTCCAGAAGGAAGGAGCCACCTCCCTTGGGTACGGCACCTTGTCTTAACTTGGAAAACCACCCTACAGTGTTTTCAGCCAGCACCTACCCCACAGGAGAGTCAAATGGGATGGCTACTTTCGCCCAGGGGACAGAGAGGTGGCCTTTAATTGCTTTTCAGTGAAGACCTGGCCTGATTCAGTGCACAGGACTGACATCTGCCCATGTCTGCGCACTGTTCTTGCAAACCAAATCGTTATTCTCCCAGTAGAGATGCCTGCACACTATGGCAGGAAAAACAACATGATACTGTTTCAAAGCATTTGGTGGCAATTCTGAAGAGGTGACATTATAAAAAAGCAAAAGCAGAGAGAGTCCTGGCCATTTTCATCATGCTGAACTTCAGAAAGATTTTCTCTCATCGTCTAGTTTTTCAGCTGTGGAGAGCCTAGAAAAGTGTCTCCAGGGACCCGGAGGTTTCCACAGAAGCGCAGCAGAAGAGCAGCTCTCTGATCCCTGGCCGTTACTGATGGGGTTTCCCACTTGCCCTGAGGAACGGCAGCAAGGGGAAGCAAGAGCCATGGACTGTTGCCCATACCAAGATGAGATGCAATGCCCGGAGATGAGACACTTTCCATTAAGCTCCAGTGCCAAGAGGCCCCTGGGGATTTGGTGGCCTCAGCATCTCTGGGCAGTTTCCTGACTCTCTATGGATGGACCAAAAAGCTATAATCTCTGCTGCTTCTCCCACCATACTGTTCTCATTTTATTTCTTTGGTCTAGCATGCTTTTCATGGCCACCTGTGTTATCACAGGCCTTTATAGTGTGACAGTACACGAGAGCAGAGACTGAGACAGACGGGGACACACAAAATATCCCTCCCTGCGAAGGAGAAAGGGCCCAAGGTCGTGGGCAGAGGGGCGGTAGAGGCCTCCTAAGGTCAGGGCTGGCTTGAGGCGCAGGCAGAGGAAGCAGTTGCAACGGCTGGTGCCAAGGTGGGCGCAAGGGGCTGAGGTCCGTCACGCTGCTGCGCAAGGGGACGGTCAGGGCCACGGCGGCGGCCGACACCGCCGGCTCACAGCCTGCGCTGACGCACCCGATGCAGATACCCCGTGGGTCACCTGGGGACCTAGTCACCCCCCCCCAGAGCGAAACCAGAGCCGCTCCTCAGCTTGGGTTTTCTGCTGCCTCTGCCGCCCTCCTCCCTCCCCACTGTCCTGCATCGATTTCTGTCGCAGCTAAAGTGCTCTTTCATGTCTGCGAGGCAAACAGCTGCGTGTCTCCTTACCAGAGCCAAAAATAGGCAGTGTGGGGACTTTGAAGATGAGCGGTTTAAAACGGGAGTCTCCCCATGGTCTCTGTGTTGACGTGAATTGCACCAGCCGAGGCGAAGGGCCCGTTCCTCTCTTCCCTCTCATTGCTCTCCCCTTCCTCCAGCTGTGCCAAATTTCTGCTCCGGGGTTGCCACTCAGGCTCCTCGCACAGCAGCAAGACCGAGAAGCGCTGGACCCAGCCTCGTGACCCTTGCTAACAAACTCCGCAAATTGCCTGACCTCAGGTACTCTCGGCAGCTCCTAAAAGCTCCTTTGCACCCTCTGTGGGATGACGTCAGGTCCCCCCCCCATTTAGCAACTGGATTTTCAAAAAAGAAAAAAAAAAAAAAAACAAACACAAAACCCTCAGTTCTGAGCTTTGCTCATCCAAGAAAAGTCAAAGTCGTGCGGAGAAGTAACGATCATGATTCCCCCTCAGCCTTATGCACCAGACTTCCCTCTCCTCCCCAGCTCCCACAGAAGGAGAAGATCTGCGTCAGTAGGGAGTTCTGCTTTGTCTGATTTTTTTTTTCACTTTTCCCTACCCGAAAGAAAAACCTGTTTTAATTCTGCTTAGTTTTATTCACCTTTTCCCAGTTGTCATCCAACACTTCCTAATAATCCCCTGAGCACAGGCTTGCATGTGGGACCAGTTCGTGCTAGGGGAACCCTAGGGAACACACAAATTCCCGAAGCAGGACACCTGGGTCAGACCGTGGGTATCTAACACTCGGCCTAACCTCCTGGGAGCGCCGGCGTGTGTGAAAATCGGAGTCTGTGTCTCATTTATTTTCTGCTCCCTTTGCATTTCGTTTGGGCCTTGCTGTTCTCAGCCCATCAGACGGAGAAAGGGTACTTGAAATGGTGGCAACTAGTGAGAGCCCAGCTCAGCGGTTCATATGAAAATCACTGCCCTGATTTCCCCCCTGGGGAGCTGCCGGGGCTAAAATCTGAGCACCTTTTTCCAAAGGCCTCCAGAGAAATTGCTGTGTCCTCAGTGCAACCCCCCCAGGTAGGTCCTTCCACATGAAGAGGCAGGGGGATAGGAGAAAGGGCTTTCCATCTCCTCCTCCTCCTCTTCCTCACACCGGAGAGGCAGTAGCAGACTGGGGCCACATCTCCACCTCCTGCAGCATGCGTGGAGTAACTTGCAGCAGACCCTGATTTCCCACGGCACAAGAGCTGACACGGCTCGGGGCAGGTCAGCGTTGCAGTACAAACCGTGTCCCCAGCGTGGATGGGCTAACCCAAGGCTCCTACCCATCACGCTGCTCAGACAGAGCGAGGAAGCCAGGAGCTGGCCCTGTGCGCGTGAGAGGCTCTGCAGCTGCAGCTGAACGGGGGAAAGATGTTTCAAGGCAGGCTCTCAGCTGGCTGGGTTAGGGTTAGCAGGAAATTTCCTTGCAAAAGGGGGCTTCCTCTGCTCCCTGCAGCAAGGGGAGCTCGTCCTTCTTCGAGGGACATCTCTGCGTGTTATGCCCACACAGCGTTTAGGGGCCCTGATCCACCGCAGAGTCACCACGGTGCTGCGGACACCAGACTAAGAGCAAAAGCTGAGCTGCATTTCTGCTCCACCAGCCCAGCGACCCCTGGAAACTGCTTCCCATGGCATCATTTCAGGCAAGGCCTGGGTTTCATGCCCTCTGCCTAGGATCAGCTGATGCATTTATAGATATTCGCATGCCTCAGAGACTTAAAATAATTGTCACGAGGTCAAAAAACCGATGCAATGTAATCTAAACCAAACACAGTGTTCTCCAGGAGTGAAGAGGAAAGGAGATCTAACTGTTTGACTTGTACCTTTCCTCCATTTGTATAAATTAGCATCACTTCCAGAGACAAGTCTATCAGGGAGAGGTGAATAATTTGCAGAAATCCCACAGATTTTAATTTTGGGGGTGACAAGCTGGCCTTTTCTTTCTCTTTACTTATGCCGAAGAAGAAGCCTCTCCAAGGCATCAGCTGCAGATGGGGAGAGCAAGACAGGGCTTGGATGACCTCTAAGTGTGAGACAGGATAGTCCCTTGGGGCACCACGGGATCAGGAGACGTCACGTCCCCAAAATACAGCTGCCGTCAGCCCACGGCTGTGGGACAGGCCAGAAAAAGAAGATGCCCTCTTTCCTGGCCCTTTGGAAGGGGCCACTCTCCAGCCGCCGTCGGCCTCTCTGCCCCTTCCTGCCTTTTCTGGGGTGATGGGACTGAGGTAAAAGCCTTGAAAGCCTTTAAAAAGTGCTGCTTTTGCCTGGCCGCTTGGTGTCACCGAGGGAGATGGGTGGCGCGCCGGCAGCAGGCCGGGGCGGCCGCTGGTCCCTGCCCCATGCGGGGGAAGGAGGGTCTCGTTTACCTGCTTCAGCCACACGTTGGTTGTCATCAGCTGGTTCTTCTCATCCTAGGGCGACATGAGGTGGAGAGGGCTGAAATGCCGAAATAGCCGCCGGGAACCGACCCTCCGCCCCTGCGCGGAGCTGAGCAGCTCCCCGCGGCCGCCTTCCCCTCGGGACGGGGCTCTGCAGCCACCGCTGGGGAAACGAATCGACTTTCCAGGTGGAAAATCGGGGCCTGGCACTTCGTGGCAGCCCAAAGGAAGGAGACCACGGAGCAGGGAGACCACAGGGCTCGGCCAGCTCGTGGCGTCAGCACAGCCCAGGTCGTGGCTCCTGGGACGGCGCGGCGACCGCACCGCCCATCCGGACCGAGTCTGGGAAGACACATGCAGAAACGTTATCCTGACTATGCACCTAAAGCTCAGAGGTAGCGTCTTCCCTCCTCAGTGCAGGGCGATGCAGGGGGTGCACCGTCCCGTGGGCACATCTGCGCCCAGCTACACCGTGCAAACGCCCCTGTGCGTTGCAGTGACGGAGGGGAAAGGGAGCGGAAATTTTCCGAGTGGGGGGGGAAAAAAAACGGGATTGACTCTTTTGCCTCCGGTATCTTATCTGAGTGGCCGGTTGGGTCCAGATATCAGCTGCCTTTGGCCTGTGTAAAACCTTGGTCAGCCTGAGCAATGTCCAACCAGCTCCGCCCTTCCCACCCCCGTCCCGTGGCTGCCTCGTCAATAAACAGCAAACGAAGGAGCCAGGGACCGTCTGGCATGAGGCAGCTGATTAATATCTGATGCAACGAGGCCTTATTCGCCAAGGACGGTGGCGGAAACGGGGCGGGTGGTCACACCACCACCACCACCACCAGCAGCACCATCATCACCACCACCACCATCACCACCACCACCACCGCCTCATGCTCAGTGTGTCGTGGCCCAGCCATCGCTTTGCATTTCTTGTCTCTGGGGGCAAATGCAACGAACATAACCAGCCCTCCCAGATGGATACAAGACCGTCCATGAAGAATGGGATGTTTTACCAAGCCTGACGTAACACTTACCACGTCCACCAGCTGTGAGATCTTTAACCCGAAGAGGACTCTGATGGTGTCGTTGGAGTTTTCCACCGGGCGGACCCATTTCTGATAGCCTCGAAACAAGTGCTTCAGGAGCGCGTCCTCGCTCTCGGCCATCGAGCCGAAGGCGGCCACATCTGGAAGAGAGCACAGAGCGCGGGGCAGAGCAGAGCCGGGGCACGGCGTGACCCGAAGGAACGAGGCAGGGCAGTGATGGGAGAGCAACGTGCCTCCGGGCAAACCCTGCCCAGACCCAGCCGGGGCTGTGGTGACTTTGTGTTAGGTTTCTCTTTTCTGCAGCCTTTTTGTCTTGAGTTTGTCTTGCTCGGGCTTCCTTGGTTATTTTCCTCTAGGAGGTCTTCAAGCTTCAAGCATCAGATGCTTTCAGCTGTGAGTAGTAAATATCAGCCTGACAAACACATGTTTTTCCGGATATCTGCGGTATGCCACGGAGAGCCGGAGCGTTTGGAAATAAATCCTCCCCGCTGGGGTTAATCGAGGGATAGCTGCAACCACCAAGGGGCTAAAGCACCCGGTGCGGCACGCCTCCGAGGAGGGCATCTGCGGCAGGTCCCTGCGCCGTGGAGGGCAGGAGGGGACACCCGAGGCATCTCCCTCGGGGCTCCGGGGTGAGGCTGTGGGGAGCCGGGGAGACCCAGCGGGAAGCAGCACAGCCAAATGCCCGGCTGCAGCAACACGCTGCTCCCCCGCCACAGCTTCCCACCGAACGAAAGCGTCCCCCAGCTCTTTCGGGATGACCTCAAAGCGGCATGAGGCACAGGTCAAAGCAGCGCTGTCATCCTGCACCTGCGGCCACAGGAAACGCCTGTTCCTCTGAGACATCTTGTAAACTCTGAAGCCTAATGATTGCCACTCACAGGGCAGCAATCAGTCGCCTCACTGCAATTGCGGCAGAGTTGCCAGGCCTTGGGGAGAGGGAGGCCAGCTGAAGAGAGGGAGCTTTCACTCTCCTTTTCACCAGCTTTCCACCGCAGCCGGGAATGGACTTGCTTGACTTTCAGTGCCGTTTAGAGCAGTTTCTAGGACCACCTTGTTTTGCCACTCAGTCACAAAGCTTGGGGGTCTCTCATTACCAGCAAGGGAATCACAAATGTCCCTCCTGCTTGCTCCAAGGTTTCTTCTCACATCAGGGCTACCCCTAGCTCCACCACAGCAGATCGGGGAGAGAGGATGGAGTTTGTCCCAGGAAGCTGGATTGCCTGACCGAAAATGCCAGACAGGTATCGCATCCACACCCAGAGGAAGCGAAAGAAAAATTCTCTCCTTCCCCCTCTACCCACAGCCTCCACGGTCTAGCCCCCTCCCCACACACACATCTCTCCGGAGACCCTTGGGAAAGGGCTCGCAGCCCTTCGGCATCCCCCTCAGGATGTCCTTAGCGGCGCACGGTCATCGAGCACAGGAAATTTAACAAGAATGTGGCTGAACAGAAAACATCCCCAACCCCCAGAAGGCTTGTGGGGTCAACAGCTCCGCGTTCAGGGCAGGAACGTATTGCTCCAGGTTTGTCTCAGTGTGGCTCCCTGCACACATGCGCGTGCAAATGCACGACGGTCTGGCCCGATGTCTCTGTACAACCTCCCTCACGGAGAAATGACGCTGTTTCGGAGCCACCACGTCCCGGGGCCCTGATGCCCCAGGAGAGCACGGCAGAGGTTTGGCCAAGCCGTTCACCCCGGAGCTGGATGTGCTGCTTCTCCGCTGCTGGAGAAGCCACAGAAAAGAGGGAAGAAAGCAGACTGGAGGAGAGAAATCCCACGGAAAAGAAAGGCAGGAGAAGTAAGGTTGGAGCTCATACAACATAGCCCCAGTACTTGCGGGGGGGACAGCTTAAAAGTGTGTGTGGGGGGGGGCAGTTTTTAATGAGGAGGAAGCCATATCAAGGGGGAAAAATAGCCCGACAACCCCTTCGAACAAGCCCCATCTGATGATGAGGCTAGAAAAAGCAGTGGTGGATGCGCTGAACAAAGGAGCACTGCTTTGGGGAGAAAAAGAGAAAAAAGCAGAGAAGCAAGCTGCAGGTCGGGCGCTTCCCTATGTCACACACTCCGAGCAGAAGTTTTCGAGCTGCCTGCCGGGCTGCCACGAGCAGAAGCCACGGAGCAGCGGTTGCCAGGAGGCCCCCGGCTATTGAACACAACCGACGTCTTTCAGGGTGGACCAGAGCCCCAGTATTTTGCCGTAACTTCTACCCCGCGACCGTCACACCACCGTTATTAAAACCCCGTTGCCAAGCCAGCTGTGGCTGCAGTACAAAGTTAGGAGCTGATACAACTCTCTCTTGCTAGTAGGCAAGCGTTAAAAAGAGGACCATCCACCTCATCCCGGCAAGCAGCAGCCAACCGGACGGCGGAAGAGACCGTGGGCGTCCTGCAGCCTCAGCTCGGGAGGGGAAGAAGCAGCACTTACCCGCACGGCTCAGGCACAGCGCAAGGAGCGTTAGGCAAAGCATGGGCACCTCCGCGGCTCTTCCTTTGCATCCGGTCTTTCGTCTTCATAAGCAATTTGGCCTCATCCTAGCAGGGGACCGAAACGACCTCATTAGAAATCGAGGCGGGGAATTAACTCTGCGCGGCAAGAGAGCACTTCTCGAGCCGTAGCTGGCATCACAGTGAAGCTCCGTAAAGCACACTTCATTGATTTTTCGTCAGCTGTCACATCCCGTAAGCCTGAAACAGGGCTCTGGGTCCTAAGCGCTGGCTGACTTGTTCTTGGCAGCATTCGTGGGGCTGTAGCCGCAGCGGTCTGGGAATAAAAGTGAGGCACGGCTTGCAGGGAGGAGGAGAAATGTCTTTTATCGGACTGTCAGTTGGGAAAAGTTACAACTGAGCAAAAAAAACCAGGCTGCAGGTCAGACCTGAAGAAGGATGATATGCCTGAAAGCTTTTCCGTTTCCTCCAGCTGTACTCATTGGTCTAATACAAGGTGGAACTTCCCTGCAGACTTACCTTATCCCTTTTTCATATCATGGTTGCTGTTTTACAGCCCTAAAAATAGATATTGGGGGGAAAAGCAGCAGGTGTAGGTGGGAAAACAGGGCTGATTCTGTAATGCTACCCCTCATCACACGCACACAAAATCACACATGGCGGCTCGGAAATGCCTGCACAGGACTATCGTTGGCACAGCCTGAGGGAGTATGTGGTCCCAGAGCCCTGTGCTCAGCAGTGATGGCGGTGGGACCTTCAGTTACTTAGCAAGTTCCTCTTTAGGCGTCATTCCTCTCAAGTTACTCCTTGGACCAGGCTTCCTTAAAAGCCACCAGAAATCACTGATATCAAGCTGGACGTGGGCTCGTTTTCTCCCCCTCTCTACCTCTCCTCTGCCCAGGGATTCAGGGTCTTCATCCACAGGAAAACTTTGGTTTTCTTCCCAAAAGGGAGTCACTTTGCCACCTGTCTCCAAAAAGGATTTTTTTCCTCTGAACCTTCCAATTTCAAGGAAGACCGGCTCAAAATTCCTTTAGTTTGCACCCAAACCCAAAACTGCTTCTGCCTCTATTGATTCTTTCTGGCTGCTTTCTGTGTCAGCGCAGTTATCCTACAGATTTGCTGCAAACAAAGCTGTTCGTGGCTCTCTGTATATCCTCAGAGTTTGTTTTCAGGCACTGACAAACACCCATAACCTAGAGGAATTTCATTGCTTGCTGACTTTTATGTGCGAAGCCTGTTTTTTTCAGCAACGCCTACACCCATTTCTTACAGCAGCCCAGGTTTCGGTAGAGCCACAAGTTATCTGATCCAGGGCTGCCTCATCGAAGGTCCTCACCGAGGTTCACCCAGCAGGGCTGAAGCATGAGCGCTGGACACGCACGTATGCCGTGCACCGTTCCCCTGCTCCTCATCCCGGCTGCGGGAAGAGGCTCAGATACAACAGCGCTGCCAGCAGGCAGAGGACCGTGTCTCGTTAATGCCAGCTGTTGTCACCACCAGCTTGCTCAGCCTACCGGTTAGACCCACATCAGGCATGTGCCAGTGACTGAAGTACGCTGATCTCATCAAGGTGCACAGTGGGAAGGTATTTTTTGTGCCGGCTTCAAGAGAACGGACGATATTTGGCTGGAATGGTGCAGAGAGGCAACACCGCGACCTGTCACCAGGCTGAGAGAAGACCGAATACGTGATCATCTGGTCTGATGTAAAGTTCGCTGGGACAAAAGACAACGTTACACAGCGCTATACAGGAGACTGGAGGGAAGGCTCATTTTCAAAAGACCTTAGCTCGCTGCATGGGTCCTTGCTGGGAGTTAGCGAAGTTAATCTGTCAGGTGGCAATAGGAGCAGGCTCCTGGCCACTACTTGGAGGTAGTTTGGAGGGAAATTCAGTGTATGCTTTACCACTACCTCTGCAGTCGCTGCTGGGGCTGCGGTGGTGGGTAAGGACATGGCATGCCTGATTATAGGCTCTCAGAGGCATCTGGCAGGGAAATGATACATGGGGAAATAATTTCTATTTGTTTGCTGGCGATGTTAACAAGTCTTCCTTCAGCTCTCAAGCTCTTTGTGAAGGAAAGTACGTGTGGATGCTCCATTTTACTGACAACACAGCTAGGCGTGTGGAGTGTTTGCTCTGAGACAGAGCATGAATTTCTGGATGAAACCTGAATCCTCTCCATCGCGATCCTGCCTCTGCTTTTCCACAGGTGTCAGGGGATTCGTAAGCGACATCGGGTTACAACTCCAGGCTGCAGAGACTAGAGCTGCTGGAGCACAAAGAGCATCTGACCCAGGCCTCGCTCGCCGGACTGATTTAGCTCACGTGCATAAAAAGATAAATCCACCCAGAGGAGACCAGTTTGGGCCCACACGGTTAAGATCAGGAGCACCTGAAAACGTGAGGTTATGATGCCACGCGCCAAGCCGTCTTATCCACAGGCGCCAAGCAGCTGAGCGCGGCAAACGCGTTTTCCCATGAGGGTGGCAGCGGTGGCCGGAGCCCAGGGGAGAGGTGACGCTGAACGGCGGGGCGAGACGACGGGGAGGGAGGAAGGACGCGGGTAGGAAACGCTGCGAACCGGAGCCGAGAGGCCCCGAACCCAGGGCCGTTTTTCGAAGCCGTCAAGACGCAAGGCGCTGGCGCGGGCGTTTGCAGGGGATTTCGCAGCCGCTGCTCCCCGCAGCCCCGCGGCAGCCCAGGCGCCTCCTGTTCTCTCTCATCTCCCCAGCCCCGCTCAGCCTTGCTGTTCTTGCTGCTTGCCCCCCCTTCGCCCACCCTTTTCCCACAGGGAGCTGCACCACATCCCAGCATCACCAGTCCCTCCGCAGCGTCCCAGCACAGCCACCGCTTTCCTTCTCCTTTTCATCTTCTCCCAAGCTGAGAGTCTTTCTCATCAGCCTTGTCACCCTCACCTGGTCTTTTCCCTTTCCCTTCTCTGTTTTACAATTTTTTTCCCCACTTTCTTCTGCGTTGTTCCAGCACCCCTCCCTGGCAGGACCCGGATAGTGCAGGCAGCACTGCACAGAGGCCAGTTGCAATACCTTACGGCCCTCTTTAAAGATCGGGCCGCCTGGGGAACGCAGGGCCCTGGGATGTTTAGGACTATGGGTATAATTGGTCCGTCCGACTTGTCTGGGCTACAGTGCAGATAAAAATACACATCCTGTGTAAGTTTCATTCTATATAATGCATGCAGTTTTGAAAGCTCATGCCCTGAGTGATTCATTTGCAGCTGAAACTTTATATGATGTTATTTGGGGCTGGATAACCAGCTCTAAAAAAAACAACCCTAAGAATTTTGTATTTGTGCATGGACCTGTTTGTGAGAGCAGTTCCAGCTTGGGTCCAAAGATATAATCTGCTTCAAATGGTGGGCAAGGAAAAAACAGTCTTCATGTCAGCAGGGGAACAAGCAGCCACTTAGGAAGTCAGGAAACAGCTGATGGGAGACCTTAACGGAGGCTACCAAAACTGCGCCCACTTTCGAGCTCCACTAAGACAGATGTTTTAGCCATGACGAGTCTCTGCAAGTACAGGAGAAGATTTTGCAGACCAAGAGCAGCCCCCATCTTGAGTTTCACTGGCTTGTTCCTACTGTGAAGAGCTGCTACCCGCTGTCATTCCCATTTCCACCACGTTTACTTGAATGCAGACTTGAGAAGGCTTCGAGCCGCTGTGTCTTCTGATGGTGTACAGCCCACGCAGCTGCCCTCTGCCTGTTCCCCTCTGAAATCCTTCCACTGTTGCATTGGGGCTGGACACCTGAAGGGAGATTGAGGACCTTCTGGAGGCCGGCATGTTCTTCAGCACTGTATACGTTAACATTTCTAATAGACGGTGCATTGCCCTCTGCATTAGACTCTCTGCTTCCCTTACTCAGTCCCAACATTACAACAGGGTCCAGTTCAGGATATTGCACCACATCTTGGGGCTCCTGGGTCAACACCTGAATGTTGGTGTCATTAAATGCCCGTGAAATTTGATAATTTTCATGACTGTTTGGTCTGCATTGATTACTGTAAGCCAAGATCTGGCTCTGCTCTGCTGTCTTTGTGGCCTGTCTTGCCATTTTACTAAGCTCCTTTCTGCTTTGGTTCCCTCTCCTTGCAGCCTGGATGTTACCTGCAGCATCATGGTTTTGCTGCTCAGGTGCCAAGGCCTGGAAGACTTCACAGGCAGGTGAGGGCCTGTTAGCAGGGGCCAAAACTTCATTGCTGAGCGTAAGAGAAGACTCTTTTGAAGACGAGCGCTCTGGGGATAACAAAAGAGCTCGGGTCGTGTCTCTCTCTGTGTGGAGCTCTCAGACTCTCATTCTCACTGGTATCACCTGGTGCCTGGAGGTCCCTACCCCGGTACGGGTGGCACTTTGAGACGGCAGGGCCTGCCATCGCCTTGCTTTCTGCTTCCTTCTTCCGATTCAGTGCAAACTTTTTATGGCCAAAGTAACTGTAAAACGCGAGGGGCAATTGCTGCCGCGTCCTGTGGCCTCGATAAGCCGCCTGAATCCTGGTAGCGGCCTTATTCATTTCATCCACTTCCCTCCGGACTCGATAGCCTCTCCACACAGCCTGAATGGTGGTGGCTGACTGATTTTCTCTTTGGAGCCGCTGGTGTTTTTTCCTTCGCTGGGTTTGGTGTGGTAGAACCAGGGGCTCCTTTGGAGACAGCGTACTGAAATCAAACACTATGCCAGCAATTGAAGGGCCCCAGTAGGGATCAGTAGGGATCAGCTCCACTCCTGCCTGCATTTGATGGCATTTGCTTCTCATGATCATTTCCTGAGTTACCAGAGATGGTTGCTCTGTGGGTGCACATCTGTACAAAACATTCACAAGCAGGTTTCTTTTTAGATTTAGAAGTGCATCTTGTTGCAGACAGATAATAATTGTCATATTTTCCACAAAATGAAGGTGCAACATGTTTGCTAGAAATGCTTGGAGGTTCATATTCTTCTGTCTCTTGGTTCATTACATTACTGGATGTTCTTCTGGTGTTTGTGGCTTTTTTCATGATGTTTCAATAAAAAGAAATGCAATTGCTGTTGTATAGTTTCCTCTCTTGCTCCTTGCCTTCTGCTACCTGCTTGGATTACAGAAAGAGGATAATTTTCATAGTTTAGAAATTCTCCATCATGAGCATTTTCAGCAAGTGTTCTGAGACTTGCATTTCTGTGGGTAAAGGCTGGACTAGTTACATCTTCTATACTGAAATCCGCAAGTATACGACAGCCTCATCATACTGTGCTTTGTGAACACAACCCTACACTCCAAATTTTGCATATCATGGGTGGTTCTACCACCTCTGGTTTCGATACAACTTTTTTTAAAAGCTACTATTTTCACAGAAGTGACCAGGGTACGTTACTGCAGCAGCAGCAAACGTCTCAGCCGAATTTAGCCTCACAGGTCTCAGGGGCTGAGAAACACAGCTCCTCAGTTTGTACCACCGAGCCACAGGAGGGATGCCCATGTCCTCGTCTTTGGCTTTCTGCAATAGATTGGAAAAGGGCCGGGAAAAGAAAGCAAGTGTTAAATACTCTCTTGGCTGCGGAGGTGGCCACTCTCTGGTTGATTCAAACTTGTTTTGACAATTTCCCTTCACTTTGAGTACTCTTCAGAAACTCTTTCTCCTGCCAACCTTTCAGCAGCTGCATGCCTCATGACCCGTTACATGCCCTCCCTTTCAAAACTAGAGCCAGAAATGTTAAAAAGCTCCCTGGGTGGCTGGCAGGCAATGGGAATGCAGTCCAGTCACCTCATTTGGGCACTACTTTGCTGAGTTTTTAAGTGCTTGGCCTGGCCTTCTAGGTAGCCACCGAATGAGAAGATGGGTGCTTCTGAAGTCCTGCACAGGGAAACCAAGTCTGCCCCACTTAGAAATGTTCCCACTCCAAGTGGTGGCTGGGCCCACTCAAGTGAGGAGCCACTGGAAATGCTTCAACCATCCAGGATCCAGGCCATCTAGTCAGCGTTGAGAAAGACCCCTGACATTCACAGTACCCATCTTTTGCCTGATATCTCATGGCTGGAGCTCTTGCCCAGGAAGGTCTGGGGCTGGACCTCACCTTGGCTCCGGCTGTGCAGGGAAAGGGTCCCTGAGGGCAAATTCCTGCCTCTCAGGTTGCTGAAGTTCAGCCACTTTACAGCCAAGAATTTGAAAGAGCGGGAGTTTTCAGGTAGCGAACAGGGCACTCATTTGAAAGGGAGCAAAACTGAGGCGCCGGAGCCAGTTCCTGTGAAGGGCATGCATTTGGCTTCAGATCACAGCTGGTCAGAAAGCAAAAACCAGTCTGGTAGCAGCCAGTCAGAAGGCAGGGCTCGTTGCTGTCACAGCGGTGGCCCTAACCAGTAGCGTAAAACCAACTTCTCTACGGGAAAACGGTGGGGAAGTTCGCAAGAGGTTCTTGCTTTAACACTTCTCTCCAAATTGCTTCTTTCTTCCTCAAGTCCTGCCATAGCAGGGCTCACGTCAGCCCACTGCTATTCGGAAGACTATCTGATGGTCTAAGCTGGGGTTTGAGCCTTCGCGACAGAGATGCCTGCTTGCCATGCTAAGTCCGTATTATCTTGGTTAACATCAATTAATTTATATAGGATAATATTTATCCCATCTACAGATTTCTTTAAGATTAGATAGACATGTTCACAGGTAGGACCCAAAGAAATAACATAGGTAGGGCCATTATTTTTAACATATGCATCATATTCTGGACTTACATTTTAACTAACTCATGAACAGGTACCATCAGATCCCTCACTTAGATGCTTAAATATAGACCCAGAAGCCAGCTTTCACACGCAGTGACTTGCAAAAAGTTGTTGTTGTTGTTTGTTTGTTTTTTAATAACAGATCTCTAAGAGTATTAAGTATAGAAGAAATAAGGCCAAGATCTTGGAAATGGATGCAGAATAGCCTACCAATATAAGAGAACAGATTTGAATAATAAGACTAATTAGCCTGAAAGTATGCTAACCTACTACGCTAAATGTGATTGTAAACAAAATATAGGGTAGCAAGTGTCTTCACAGTGTCTGAGTGAAGTCAGAGCATGATTTTTAAGTAATCTGCGAAATTAATTTTTAGGCAACTTATAACCATAATAGAAGTGATATGAAGGCAATACTAGCTAATAGAATAAGTTCCTGTAAATATTTGGTGGTATATCTAGCCAGTGGATATCCACTTAAAACCATGTAAGTTAACTGAATAGTTTAGAGATTTAAAACAGCAAAATGGGAATTTTGACCCTAAAAGCTATTTACACTGGATGACATCTCTGGTATCTGCCACTTGTCTTTCTTCAGACAAGCCAGAAGAGCTGAATATGACAAATGTTTACAGCTTCACCTCATCAGAAAACATAATTGATGTTATTTATAAAAGTGTGTAAAATCTGGATTTCCCTCTTCTGCTGTGCCAGAACGCCCTGTTTCCTAGAACAGTTTTAATGGCATGCCTGTGACTGGTCAGAAGTATTATCGTAACTAAAGTAAGGGTATTTAAGGTGCCTAGCTTCAGCCAACAGTAAACAAAGGCTGGGTTTGAACAACTCGCTGAATTGGGACCACAGTCCAACAGTCTGTGTACCTTGGGAGGAGGAGGAGGAGGAGGAGGAGGAGGAGGAAGCACGCGTGGGCACCCAGCCGACGTGCTCTGCCCTCTGCCCCCGGCGTGGGAGGGCCGGAGCTGGGAGCGTGCCAGCTCTGCCGCACGAAAGCCGGCAAGCGCCTGTCTCCAGCGACTTTTTAGTCAGCCATCAGACCGGTTTCGTAAGGTTTGCAACGTTTTGAGGCTCTCAGCAAGCCCAGAGACCATGACGTATTAACCACACACGCGTCAGACAGGCAGCAAAACAGAAAGGAGCTGAACGTGCTGCAGGAAAACCGCGGAGGAAACGCTTCAGGATTTTGTGCTGCTTTCCCGCGCTGGTAACGGGGATGATCGTTCGGCTACGAATGTTACCGTACACCTTGCTCAGTCAGTTAAATAATCATTCAGGACGAGAGCCGGGTTTTATCTTACCACGATCTCCCGGGGCACAGCAGATGATTGTCACGGTGCTGGGAACCCGGCCGCCCGTTATGACGTCATGATCTAATATTTAGCCAGTCCCGGCTGAAAGCACACGGGGATTCGTAACTTTGATACCGAAGGGCAACGCTGCCTAGTTTCCTTCCAGATGACAGCGCTGCCTCCGTGCCCCCTCTGCTGCACTGCGCTGATGAGAAAACAGGCAGACAGGGGAATTTGGGGAGACGCACAAAAGAAATCCCAGCTCCAAGGGGTTCAACGGGGCTTTGCCCAAAATGCTCAGAGAGTCCAGCTCCCTGAGCAGACCTTTTACCACTGGTTTCTGGGAAGAAAGTTGTGCTGTTGGTGAACGCATTACCTGGAAAGCTCTCGACTCCTCTGAGAACCACGGGACGTATCAGAGCTCAGCGCTTCGCCTATCCTAAACAAACATTTCTGTTTGCACATACAGTAGTTTTACACATAAGAATGAATATCCAAGCAGAATAAAAATGAAAATAGATGTGTAAGCTCATCCTGAAAACAAGGAGAGTAAAATCCATTGAAATAATAAGTAATCCTCCTCATTCCTCAGGTGAAGCACATCCAGGTAACCCAAAACAGTCTCCAGTTAAGACCTGCATTTCATTCCAACGCTGTTTCTAACTGTGCTTTGCACCTTCTTCATTGCTGGCACATTTTATAACAGGCAACAGTAATAGTTACCAGAAGGCAATAAAAGGCTGCTGCCCCATGTCCCAAACACCCTCATGCTCATTTGCCGACAACCTCTGTAACTGCGTAGTTCAGCGTCTCATTACCATGTACGGAAGATCAGAAAAGGACTGCAAACAGCAAATGTGATAAGAAACTCAGCTGTTTAAATACTGACATTATTAAATGAAAAGGTTAAATGAATCCTGTGTAAGACAGAAGAGCAATATTGTAGAGGAGCGAGGCAAGGCATGCAAGACAACGCATAGAAAATGAGATAATGTTCACAATTAGAAATGTCATATACTGCATGTATAAGCTTCTGTTCCATGTGTGAGAGAGTAAAAGACTGAAGCAGGCTGTTTTTTAATTCTGTACAGGAATCCAGTCTGTCAGATAGATAGCATTGGAAACAACACAGAAAGCACCATTTGCAGACAGTAATTTAATTTAATTACATGTTATAATTGAAGCTATACATGTCAGTTACCTAGCAGCTATTAATTTGGAATACCATGAATCCAAAAATCTGAAGTCATAACAACCTGGGAAGTAAATTTCAATGTTGACAGAAAAATGGTTATCAACAGGGTGATACTGTTAGGCTAATCATAATGTCATCATAAGCTTGCATGTGCATTTGAGTTTAAAAGATATTCCTTATTTATATATGAAGTGTAGAGAAATTATAAGGTCAGCTTTTGTATTCAGTTGTCTTTTAATTATATGAGAAGTTAATGCCAGGAAATCTGATTTTTTCAGCTGGTGACAGTATCAAAGAAAGATAACCCCTCTGAAACTATAACTGATTTGTGTATGTGTTTGTGTGCATATGTTTTAAAGAGATTACTTATCAGTAACCAGTGTTCCTCAAGCTGAAAGGTCCACATGTGCATTCCCATCGGGGGCAGACCTGTGTCCTATTATCCAGGGCCAGAAGATTTTCCTGCTGCAGAACCTGTAGAGAATGCCCAATTCTCCTCCATGCCAGGCACATGAATAAACTGTGAGGCATTTCAGTCCCTTTTCAGTGAAAGAAAATTAATAAAAAGATGTTCCTGTCTGAACTCAGAAAGAGAGAAATGAAGATAAGAACTGAATGTACATGCAAACTACAGGATTTGAGATTACTGATAAATAGACTCCTTTTCAGTCTTTGAGAAATGATTTGTCTGTAAAACTACCCTGGAGGTGACAGCCAGCAGTAAACACCACAAATACTCATTTATCTGGAAGTGACTTTTGGAGTTCTTGAGAGAAACTGCCACCACAAAACCACTTGACAAAATACCGCATCAGCTCAGGATACCTATGAGACAGGCATGCAAGCACAGATCAAGCTTAAAATGCTAGAAATGGAAACACTTATCAGTGAAGTCACCTGCTGTGGCAGGAGCTCATGTGACACATGCTCTAATGAGAGCAGAGGACTCCACCTCGGTATCTCACAGCCAGCTTGAGAACAGCTCTCTACCCACTTAGATTTTCTTTGCAGGTGGCATTCCTCTGGACCTGACAGCATCAATATCAATGACCTGATGAATGAAGAAGCGGATCCTATCGATACAAGAAAAAAGAGGGAGAGAACCCCGGACTCAGTTGTGAAAGTCAGTGTCCTGAAGGTTCATTCTCTGCAGGACCAGCTGCTAGGGTTAATTATCCTGAACTTGAACATGCAGGTGAAAGTGTTAGAATTTCTTAAGTCCAGAATGAGGTCCTTCTCCTCTTTAGTAGAAAAAAAGGACCATCTCTGAATACTCTCCTTCCTGAGCCACAGATCCAGATTCTAAAGCACCTGAAGCCAAGAAAGAGTTCACTTCTTCCAGCAGAAGACATATATGAGGACTGTCCTGGAAAGAGACGGTGGGGAGAGAACTGTAGATGAGCCCAAGATGAAAGAAGAAACCATTACCAAATGCAAGATACTATCCTTTTTTTAGATTACCTTGCAGTGGACACTGAACAGAAGATCTTTCAGCAGGGAATCAAATATCTTTCTCAGACCCAAATCCTGAAGAGTCAGTTCATCTACAGATGACAGCTACATCCAGTGAAGCCTGAAAGGAAATGAGGACACGGTCTAATTTGCCCAAGTTATAAAAAAAGTCCTCTCTGAGTTCAGGGGAAAAAGACTTACTCATGATCATCCTCACACTCCCACCAAGTTAAAAGACTCTAGTAATAGACCATAAGAACAAATAAGGATGCACAGGATAATTACTTTTTCAGAGGGTCCAGAAATGTGTTATCCCAGTCTTTACAAGCTGTCTCCCCTATACAATTGGAGGAGGCAACTCCAGGAGGATCACTAGACCCTTTAGCACTGCAGAGAATAAAAGGCTGATAATCAGTGCTAAATGAATTAACACTGGCAGGATGTCAGAGAGATTTAATTATGGCTTAATACAAAATGTCTATTCTCAAGAGATGTCCTTGAAAAGCTTTTTCTGAATAACTGATTTAAGTGTTTTCTTTAACTTCATAAGATTATTTAAGATGACTTTCCTTTGTGAAATGTTTTAAGTTAGTCAAGGATACAATTTTTTCTGCACACTGTTAAAGTCCTTCAGTTATCTGTACAACATTACAGGGCTGTCTGCCCAATTTGAACAACAAATGCTGTGGTTCCTTCAAAAGGAGACATCTATTAAAAATAAGCGATTTCTCTTGAAAGCACACAGAAACACAAAAAGAATTCTGTA
Source organism: Apteryx mantelli (assembly GCF_036417845.1). Taxonomy (NCBI): domain Eukaryota; kingdom Metazoa; phylum Chordata; class Aves; order Apterygiformes; family Apterygidae; genus Apteryx; species Apteryx mantelli. Next base: position 11,533,103 of record NC_090020.1, read on the forward strand.
ATAACAATTAATATAACCATAATGTATTTTTTGAATCATGTATCTACCCTGTGTCGCTGTTTTTCTATCTATTAATAAATCATTATTATGGCTAAAGTATGGCAAATAGCCTGCTGTGCTTAAAACAGCAGGAGTAACATCCCTGAACTGGCAGTCATGACAGACTGTAAGTATTAATTGACTTGCTTTTGCATTTTATTTTTTTAGTATTTTAGTTGTCAAAATTAGGGAATAGCTTAAAATACCTCTTTTCATTCTGCCAAAGTCACCTGATGAGGGTAGAAGGTGCTGGGAAACAGAAAAGTGTATATACTGAAACATAAAACAATATCAGGACAAATTACAGCCTGGTTCCAAAGAAGCATATGATAGAATAATTTTTTGAAATGGATTTAGAAACTGGATTTCTGGTTTTAATTTTGCCCAAACACCTCCTTAACTTTCCTCCTAAACTTTCCTCCTTCCCACATTCACATCGGGATTTGCTTTGTATTGTTTCAGATGCAAGCGAACTCCTTCAAAATTCATATAGGCACCTGTACTCTGAACCCTATACAGGGATGAAGGCAAATGAAAACCAACAAGAGGTAAGACATCTTGGAAATCTCCATTGCAGGAATGTGCGGCTTAACACCAATCTAGCAGCAATGTAGACAAGATGGCAACGGGAGGCAGAGGAGGAAAAAGGGCGGTGATGAAGGATTTCTCAATGCAACAGGCAGTCATCCAAGTGCATAATTACTCTTTCTGTTCCCCAAAACACAGGCCAGGTTTCACATGGAATTCTACCCTAGGCCATTGAATATCCCGGTCAGATAAGGAAATCTAGTACTTTGCAGAGACGTAAGGAGAAAAAAAAGTAAATACTACACTCGACTCAGATACCCTATCAGGGAAAAAGGGAAACTGGGGCAAAAGGGAAACTGGAACAATAGGAGGAAGTGTGTAAAGCAAACACTTCTCTTTTAAAAAGCAGTTCTAATGCTCTGCCTATGGTAGTGTCAGCCCATTTAAAAACAAAACTCTCAGTCCAGATCTTAAGACTGAGACGTTTTTGCCAACTTTAGCACCTTCTAACTTCCTTGAATTGTTTGCTTAATAATATGGGTTTCACTGAAGTGCAGCTACAGGCATTTAAGCAGAATTTAACTTTTTCATGTGCAATTGGGCAAACACCACTATCAAAAGCCTTTGACACCCCATATTCCCACTTCTTCTTTTGTAACTCCCAATCGCTTTCTTTCAGAGTTGTTCACAAAACTGCTGCTACGTGCAGATACCAGTTGTGGCCAGTAAAAGCAGGAAGTGACACAGTCCTTATTGAGAGCCTATTGTATGAACATAACGAATTCCACTTTAAAAAAGGAGGAACTATTAACAAATACTTGGGAAAAGTATTGTGTTATTTGTGTTACATGAAGAGCCAGAATTCCATTCCTAGACTGTCCGGCCTTCATCTTTTCTTTGTGTATTGCTATCGGCTAGAGAGGTTGAAATGTAGGGGCGTAGGGTTCCAGTGCGAGAAAAGTCAACTTCTGAAGGACCGGTGGTTGTATCAGTGTCAGCCTTTTTTCCTCTTCAGAGCTCTGTGATGTTGACAGTCCTCATGGGCCTACCAGAAGGTGGACACTAGCCCTAACAGCACTATAACAAGGAGCTAATGGGCCAAAATAAAAAATATATATTGCTGCAGGAGGAATTCAAGCCTATTGTTGGAACGGACTGAACCTCTATTTAGAAAAAAACCTTTGGTGATAGGAAATGAAGTGAAAGCAATTGGACTACAGTCCCCTCTTCAACCCTATACTACTGGCTGAAACCCACCTGACAACCAATAGTTGTCCCTCTCAGTGGAAGGGACATTTATTTGAGGCCTATGACAGGTACATTCTTAAACCAGTTTTACCAACATGAAAAGCTTAAACACGTGAGAATTGCTAACATCAGCCATTTTTCAGTGTGCCTTAAATTAACCTTGCTGACTAAGCCCTTCTTGTGTTGAGTTACTTTTCTGAAGGGTTATTAAGTGAAAATGCCCGAAGGAAGGGCTGAACAAGTACAGCAGCCAATGCATAAGGCAGGGAGAGATGGGAACACATGGCCAGAGGTGGAAGGAAGCAGTGCTGAAAAGTGAACACCAAGATGTCCCCTTCTTAGTTTCAGAAAGACCAGCCTGTTACCCTTCTCAAGTAGCAGCTCACTGCAGCCAGAAGGAAGGACTTCCTTCTCCCCACCCCTGCCGCATGCTGTGCCTTTTTCTTGCATCAGCTCAGGTACTATTCATCTTCCTCTCTCTCACCGTGAGCCCAGTCTCCTGCTTTAGGGAGCTGAACTGGCTCACGTTAGGCTGCAACCAGCACCAGAACCGGTGCAAATTAAGAGAGGGAGAATGAGAATAGATAGCCAGTTGTGGGGGGAGAGGGATGGCAGGGCCACCCCATCCCCGCACGTGTGGTGTTACAGCAATCCACCAGGCCTCATGGAGATGCAGTTTTGGATTTGCAGGGAAAACAAAAACAAGCTGTTGCATGGTCACACATGCCAAAAGCAGAGGAACAGTTCTTTAAACTTCTCTCTCTTGTCGCTTTTCGAATCTGAGCATTTGCAAATTTATTTTAAGTACATAAGCGCAACAACAACAAGACTCAGGAACATTGATTTGCACATCTTTATGCTTTGTATTTCCAGAGGCAAAGCAAAAAAACAAAACCAAAAACAACCAAAAAAACAGCATCTGAACCACAAAACTTCTTTATAAAAAGATATAAAGTGTCAAGCCAGCTTTGGCAAAGTCCTGGGGAAAGAGGAGAGAGAGCAGTTAAAAATCTAACACACCATTTGCTTTTTATTTTTAACCAGGAATAATAAATGTACACAAAAGGATCGAACAGCACTTTTGTTCATCTTAAGCATATGAAATGGTAGTGAGGCTAGATACATAGCAGGAGTGAGGTCAGAAGTATCAAGACTGGCTCTAAACATTTCAAAATGTCATGCTAAACAGATTGGGAGAACCTTTTAAAGCCATCATGAATAGGGCTTGATTAATATCAGAGAGGAAATTCACACTACACACAAGTTCGATATGGGCCGAGAAAAGTCATTTTTCTCATGTCTAATAGATCTGCAAATTTCAGCTGTGAAGGCTACAATAGGGTCAATACAATGCCATTCTCTTTGATTGTGAATTAGTTCACTGACACAACAAAGTCGTTTTCCAGATTCACTAGATAGTAAGTGCAAACTGTTGCACGACTTTGTAATGCTAGATTTATTTTCAGAGAAGAATCTTAATAAGGTTGTAGGACAGGCAGCAGCATTTGAGATATTAAAAACCAGTCTAGCACCAAGCAACTCCCAAAGTCTAATCCCATATCTGCCCTTTGGTGGATGCCTTTTGGAAAAACAAAACAAAGCAAAACAAAAAAAAAAATCACAGTATACTGCAATGAAAGTTGCAAATGCTCAGCACTCTGGGGAAGGAAAAAAAAAATCCTTAACTTTCTGACACTATGCACATTTGGGATGCGAGTTAAGACCAGCAATTTTAAGGATGAGGACAACATGCAATCCATTATAGCGCTTATGGGAACAAATTAACCAGAGGCTAACCTTATTCATAAAAGGGCTAGTGTGGCATCCTCCAACATATTGGGGACTGTGGATTACTGCAGTATTTTTGAAAAGCAGCCACACTAAGCAACACACCCATTTCCTGATCCTGATCAGATAATATACATCTTCAATGCAGCACTGCGCTTTAGCAGTGCCTTCCCGGCAAAGCCTCTTTTACAGCTCCAATTAACTACGTTAACAAATTCTCCCCTTCTCCCTCACAACACACACACCAGTAAAGGTTATTCCAAAGCAAATAGGCTCATTTACATACCTCACCAAAGGGATCCAAGAATTAGAGTTTATGCAGTGCTTTGAAGGCATAACAAACTGAGGTTGGAAGTCTTCCCAGGCTGAAATATGTATCTTATTATTCTCTGTATAAGGCAGCACTTTCATATGTTCCTAACTAGTCTAATTCTGCTTCTTCTGCAATCAATGAAAATTATTTCTTGGGGATCAACTGAGCCAATGCTAACTGCTTTGACAAAGCTTTGCCTTAAGTGTACCGCAACATGAACTTCATTCATTCTCAGTCAGATTCAATTCCCTGTCCCCCTGTAAGCACAAAACAGCCATTGCAAAAAGTTTTTACACATTTTAAATGTATTTAACCCTGCATCCTTTTCTTCTGTAAAGCAATCAGATTTCATAAACTAAATGCATTCTAATTCTGATATGCTTGCATTTTCAATATATTAAAAAAGTATCAAACTGAAATAATAATGAAGAAAAACAAAATGTGACCTCATTTGTATGACATCTTCTTTATTGATTTAGAATTTTCAAGAGCCTTACACACAGAATTAGAGAGCATTTAGTTTTTAAACTAAACTCCTTGGCCTAGCAAAGTGAAGGCAGATGTTCATGACTTTTAGGCAGGTACTTCTACAACTTCAAAATAGTCATTGGGCAGAATAACATAGCCTTTGCCTGCCAATATGTCTTTTTCTTTCTGAAACTGAACAATCTCTCGCAGTTTTTCAATTTGTCTTTCCTGACGCCGGCATCGCTGTTGCGCTGTCTTGAGCTTCTTCCGCAGTTTTTCAACTTGTTCCTCCAGCTGCTGAATTCTTTTTCGCTGATGAACTGTATCCTCTACGGTATAGTTGTGATCACAAAAAACAGCAAGATTGCTAGGGGTCTGGAGAGGAGGCATCAATAATCCAATACTTGGATCTACAAATCTTGCATCTATTTGAGATAAATGAAAGGAAGGAGTTGATGGAGATGGTGGTAGTACAGGAGCTGCTGGTGGTGGTGGTGGTGGTGGTGGCGGTGGCGGTGGTGGAGGAGGTGGTAGTGGATCTTCTGGTTGTTCTGCAAATTCTTCAGGCTAAACGAACAAAATAAAATTACATATTCATGTTTATGTTGTTCACAAAACAACTCCAGTACTACAGCCCCCGTATAATGTAAACAAACAGGATTGAAATTAGTAAAACAAATTTCAAGGCCTGCTTTTTCAAAACTAACAAACAGTTCTGGCCCTGTTAATTCTAAACTGGCTATATTCTGAAGAAGCTTCATTTTCATGATCCCTGAAACTCAAGTCCCTGATGTCTTGAAGAAAGCAAAAATCGAAGAACTCAGAAGTCAATCTCACTTTTGAAGACTTAGGCCAGATACATCCACAATTAGCTGAGAAGCAAGAACACAGGCTGAAGTTCTGTAAGATGGGAGTTAGCTGACCTAACAACTCATCATTGCCATCCCATTCCGTTTTGTTCCTCCTTCTTTTTGTTGCATCTTACCACAACTTAGTTTGAACCTGTCAACCAATTTTACTCAAAAATCCAGCAGAAGTGGAAAATCTTCCCATGAGGTAGAATAAGAATCATCTCACTGAGGGTGCTGATAAGTTGGCAGAGCAGGAAGGCAGACATAGCAAGGCCTGCTTCTTACCAGCTGGAAGTGATTGTCTCACTGTTTTGGGACTGCAGCATAAGGGTTTGGCTTAATGAGACTTGCTGAGCCAAAAAACCCAGCTCCCTAACACCAGAAAGGGAAGATAAAGGTCAACCTTTCCCTGCTCCCAGTTCTGGTATTTACCCTTTGCTGCAATGTGGTAAGATGGTAAGATGACAGAAAGCTACTCACTTTCCCATCATCACTGCAGAAAACTTCTGCCATTTTATTAAATTAAAGCAGCTCAGCAAGAGGTATGACCAACACTTGAGCTAGTACAAGGAAGGAGTGAGAAGCAGAATTGCACAGCTGGCAGATGGGACTGAGAAAGGACAAGCACGATTCTCCAATTTGACTGCAGCAAAATGCTAGATTGGCTCAGCTGCACATGAAGCTGCAGTCTGTATCATACTACCCTTGATAGATTCAGTGCACTTGCAGGGTTCAGGATGACACAGCTCTCTCACCATTTGCGTAGAGGCCAGAGGAGAGAATCACAGTCCTTCTGCCCCAAAGAAACATAGCTAATTCAAAAATGCTTCTGTTTACATTATGATCAAAAAAAGCACTCTTCAAACAAAAGAGCTTGCATATTACTTATTAAAAAGAAAGCCTAAGAAATTATCAGTGAAAAAGGCACTGAAACCAACTTCTAGCTACCTGTCTCCAATATTATTACTACCCATACAAGCATAAGGACATTCACAATGTGCATTATAGGAGCTGCAGAAAATACTCATATTCTAAGCATTCAGTTCATAAGACTTGAAGCTCATGTCATTAAATCCCTTGAGTTATCCATCAGCTGATAAGACGTAATATGCAAACAAACGCTTTATTTGGAGGGCCTAGCTATCATTCTTGCACAAACTACAACACCTGACAGACAGTAACTGAAGAGGCAGTTTTGCAGTTGGTACTGAATGGGAAGTTTCATATGTGCTCAAATATTGCTGATTACTTTAAAGTACAAAACAGCCATCCATCAGTCTTACATCTCAACTGTAAGAAATCTCTGCTAATACTGGGTCCATCTAATTCACACATGAAGATTCTGAACAACCCGACCATATCAGCTATCACTCTCAAACTCCTCTGCCAGGAAAATTACAAGGCAAACGCATGATCTGCAAAGAGAAATTCATGCTTGTTGGAAGCACATGCAAAAATCTGATAGTTGCCAGACAGCTGAATTCACAGAGACATCTATTTCCAGCTCATAGAGCACATGATATCTTTATAGAGATGTTATTATCACAATGTATCACACAGAGCAGATCGTTCATTTCACTGACACATCATAAGTGAATTCTAATTATTTCTTACAGACAGTAAAAGATTCTCTGTAGACATTACTATGAAAAAATGCAAGTAGTATTTCAAATTATATAATGCAAAAGATAAAAAATTGTATTTTAAAATTAGCGTGAATTCAATTCCAGAAACCCAGCAACCACTACTACCAACCTTTGTTACTAATTTAAGTGGCATTTCATTAAGATGGGCTGTGAGATTAAAAACAAATTAGGAGGGTGAACCCCAAAATTAGGAGGTGCACTTTTGTGTTTTTGTAGATCAAGAATGAAATGAAGGAACATGGCTCAATACCGATCCTGCTGCACCTATCCACTTTTTGCAGATGACCCCACATACCCATCCAGCTTTTAGACTGTAAAGAACTTTGCAATCAGCATCACAAGTGACAAAAAAGTGTGTAGTAGAGATACTAGGAAAGTGTAATTAAACAAAAAACGTAATACAACTGTATTTACTGGAAATTGTCTATCTTTCCTTATATGCCTTCTGCTGTATTTGCTTGTCTATTATTAGCAGCTCTTCATTTTCCAGATACTACCCTTTTTATTTCTGCATCACTTCCAATACTGAATATAAAACCAAAAATCAAACGAGCAAAAAACACAGCTTTCCTCTGTGCACTTCACCCCAGTACATTCTGCCATTCCCCAGATCTATCTCCTTCCTCTGTTGCAGAGAGTGGGAAGAGACCTACTACTGTATATCCTTTTACAGAAATCAGGAATCGATCTTCTTAACTCTCACCTTGCAGTTATTAGGTCAAGAAGGAAGAGCTAATAATCCATTCTCCTCTCATGGTAAATTGCTTTAGTAGCACAGTGAGGAGAGCAAAACATATCATAGGGGAATATCATCAAATGTACAGAGACAGTAAGAGACTAGTATGTCCTATGAATACAATGCAATTTTTAAGACAGAGATGGTTTCAGCACAGACAGCATGTACAGCTACCATGCTTCCCCTATGTTTACCTGTCACTTTACCTTTGCTAAACCAGAGGCCAGAGTCCTTTAGAAAGGACAGTTAAAACTCAGAACTAAGCTGCACCAAGTTTTTAATGATAGCAGTAGCCACCAGTCAGCCTAAGAGAGTAAAAAGCAGTTTGCAAATAATGTTACTGAAGGCTTCATAACACTCTGAACATACCAGAAATACAGTTGAGCAACTTAATTATATAGCAACAATTTCTTACTCTGCTGCTGTGATTGCTCAGCATAAGGCTTTAACCAAAATTACACTGCTGTAATTTAGTTTTCATGTACGCACACAAAAGAGCGGGTCAGAGTCAATTCATCTCCGCACAATGTTCTGTGTGCTCCCAAGGCTCAGACAGCATACCTCTCTGCTCTTTTCAAAACACTATGAACAGTTCTTGAACTTGTTTAACTACCCTGGATTTCTCTTCCACAGCCCTCCAAGTACCTCTGAGTGCATATGTTCAGCAGATAACATTTACAATCTGTCCCTTCTGCCCACTGCTCCTTTACATCAAACCCTGCAATATAAATATGAGCAACATATCTATGCATTCCCGTTTCTTAAACTAAGAGTGGTTCAGGTTTACCTTTTCATTGGGTTCAGTATAACAAAATATTGTGGGCACAGCATTTTCTTTCAGAAGCTTGTTGTTGCATTCTCTTTTAAAGCAATCGGGAGTAAAGTGTTCTGAACAAATGCTGCTATACTTGGTTGGCTTGAAGTTTTTCCTTTTAACAGCTGCTTCCCATTTCTTGCAAAGATCAGGTCTTGTAAGAGGAAACCTGTAAATAAAAAGTTCTTTCAGCTTTTCTTAAAAGCTTTCTAACATTTGGGCTAGTACTATAGCTAAGTGTACACCAAAACATCTTTGCTGTTGGGACTTCACTTTTCCTCTGACTAACCTTCAGACCAAATATGCAAACACAGGTCTTGCACGAAGAGGTTTTGACTCTCTAAAAAGAGGGGGGCGGGGGGGGGAGGGGGGGTCTTTCCAGAAATAAAAACTGTGCCATCACTCGGCTTTCCAAAGAGCAAGCCGCACGAACATTAATTCAGAAAGCAAGGCTGTGAACAGGACGTTGACAGGCAGCGGGCAAAGTTAAAGCTCAGGCACATCCGCCAGATCCGGCAAGAAGTGAAGCAGCGGCACCCGCCAGCAGCCCGGAAAGCGGTCGGCCGCCGAAGCACGGCGCGGGCACGCCGCGCCTCTCGCCGGGGACCTGCGGACACGCCGGGCAGCAGCGGCGGCGGCAGCAGCAGCGCAGCCGCCTTCGCAGCCGAGCGCATCCCGCGCGCAGCGGCCGTTGGCTGCCGTTGGCGACCGTTGCCCGGCGGCGCCCCCGGCCCCGCCCCCGCGCCAGGGGCGCCCCGCCCACCTCGCGCGCGCCCCGCCCCGCCCTGCCCCGCCCCGCTGGGCGCGCGCCCCGCCGCCCGCGCTCACTTGTGGAAGGAGATGGGCTTCTCTTTGTCGTATCGGTTCCGGCAGCGGTAGGCGGAACACGACTGCACCATCCTTCCTCCGCCGCGCCGCGCCGCTCCCGCCGCCGCGGGGCCCCGCGAAGACGAGCTCGCCGACGCCGTTAACTCACCGCCGGGCGCTCATCCTCCGCACCCCCTCCCCCCCCCGCCGGTGACCCTCGGAGAGGGACAGAAACGGGACGCGGCCTCTCCCAACTCCAAGATGGCGGCGCCAGCTTCAGCGCAACTCTCGCGGTGACAGCGCGGCGCGCTCGCCCATTGGCAGGTCTCGGCGCGGGGGCGGAGCCTCCTTCCAGGGCCCGCCAATCGGGCCGCAGGCTGGGCGCGCGACGCGAGGGCCCTGCGGCCGGCCCCGCCCCCGCCTCCCGCACATCTGGGCAGCTGCGGACGCCGCGCTCGGCCCCGCCCGGCGCCGGGTCCATCGGAGCGGCCGCGCCGGCAGCGCGGACCGGGGACGCCCGGGGCCGGGCCGACCCGCTGCCCGCCGGTGGCGGGAGCATCCCCCTGCGAGCCGCTGGGGCGCTGAGCGGGGCCGAGGCAGGCAAAACTCGGCTGGCGCAAGGGCAGGAAGCGACTTTTTGAGCTCCAGAGGGCTCCCAGGTGCTGTTCCGAAAGAGCAACAACCAGAAAAAGCCTTTGCAAGACCACGTTGACATAACACGTAGTTACATTAACGATATGAAAAAAAAAAAAAATCTCACCAGAATTCACTAGCAGGCCCCTACTGTCAGCAAATATCAGACAGAAATTAAATAAATCGGTACCATTAAAAGTACGTTTATTTATTCTAAGTGGCTTCTGCATTTTTCCGTTTTGTAGGTCCACGTTCCCAGCCTGCATTAGATCACTGACCTGAACTGTCCTCTGTCAATGGCCGGTGTCTCTTGGCAGATGAACAGCAAAGGGGCCTATCTCTAGTGTCATCCACTGCAGGAGATAACTGAAATGAGCTTTACCTCTCTCTGATCATGTATTTAACCCCTTCCAGAGAAAAACTGAGTAATCGCAAGTGTCTTGCAGGACGAGATCAGCTGCCACCGTCATGTATTCAAGACACACACAGTGTAGTCTGATTCCTCTTCTCCTCCTTAGGTATGGTGCAGTAGACTAGTTATCGTTTAAAACATCCCAGGGACAGTGGTTCTGCAAAGAATAATAGCTCGTCCAGGACCAATCTCCTCTCAAAAGCAGCAACAGACATCTGATCTTTTGGGAGAGGCCAGTCTGGCACATCTCTCCCATCCCCAAACCCTCTCCTTTTCCTCTCACACACTTTGTAGTCTCCCCTTCTCTTTAGCTCCCTTGGTCCTCTTGTTTCTAATGTGGCCTCTCTCCCACAAGATATTTCCTCCTTACTGAAATAGTTTCCTTTCTCATTTCTTCATCCAAGTTCTCCAAACTTCTAATACTGTATTTCTCTATTTGAGGGTGTTTGCAGACTCCTCTCTCCCAAATCACCAAGCTTTCTACCTCTTTAGAAATCTCCTTTCTAGTTTCTCTGAGGCCATCCAGGTAACTCTGCCTCTCCAGAGTTCTTCTTCCCTTGAACTTCTAAGTCTATCCTTTTTCTTCTCTCAGTTCTTCCGGTTCCCCTTTGTCTCTTGAGGTCTTCCAGTCATTTTTTTCCTCTTTTTCTTTCTGGATACCCCTTCAGTCTCCCTGCCTCCATTCCCTCTTGTCCTTATGATATACTGTACCCACCCTCTTAGCCAGCGCTGTCCAGCAGGGTTTAGGGATTTGCTCGCTGGACACCTTGTCCTCTTCCAGATGCCCTCCACGGTTACTCCTGCCCGCCTCCCCCAGTGTTTGTGAAGCATCTCTGTCCCCTTCACAAGCCACCCTCCACAAGACTCCTGTTTCTCAGTGCCCACCAAACCCATTTGCAAGATCTCCTATTTACTAGCTTCCCCAGATATTTCTATTTCTCTAGCCAGCAAACCTGACTCTTAGGGCCACTAAAGGCTGTTAGTGCACTCAGGGCCCTGACAGACAGGTTCCTGGTCTCCCGCCTGACAAGTCAGAGGGGAAATACGTGCCTAGGACAAACTCCTTCCTGACTTGCCAGTAGCGTCTCTGCCTCCCCCTCCTTCTGGTTTTGGAGCAAACCTAGGCACAACGAAGGCACAGCAGCACAGCCACACAGAAACAACGGTGTCCAGCATGGCTGAGCAGCGCTCCTAGAGCTTTGGAGAACAGACACTTGGTCCTGATGTGCAGGGAGGAAACGTCTGGGGAGAAAGCATGAGTACACTGCTGAAGAGTGAAAAATATGGGAGGAGATATTGGTGGGTCCTACAGTGATGGGGTGAACAGGTGAATGTGTAGGTGAGCCACAGAAGCCCTGAGTTTATTGAGACAGTGAGCTGACTTAAAAGGCTGTGTGACTTGAAAAGAGCTCCCATCAGCTCTGTCAGTATCATGTTAATATCTCCTGACACAGGGTTTTTTTGAATACGCTGAGTGGGAAACAATTTCCTCATCCCACAAGAATTTCAGTGATCGATGGGAAGGGGGTTGTCTCGAATGGAGATGGACAATAAAAAGACCCCACAAACCGAAGAAAAAAGACTTGCAGATTTCAAGAACGTTTCCAAAGACATTTCAGCTCTCTGAAATAATTTTTTCCTAGTGTTTTCTTCCCAAAACCAAAAGGCACGTTACGTACACCCCCTCGCTGCGAACAGATGCGGTTTTGCCGGCGGCAGAGCGTTTCCTCGCCGAAGTCCCCCGGTCCCCCCCCGCCAGGCGCCTCCCGCGTCAGCCCCGGGACAGAGCACAAGCGCCGCCCGGGACCGAGGGGCTCCCCCGGGGGGCGGAGCGGAGCGGAGCGGAGCGGCGCGGGGGGCCCGGCCCGCCCCGCCGGGGGCGGCTCCGTCGCCGCTGCGCGCCGAGAGCGGCGGGCGCCGCCGCGCACCGCCCCGCCCGGCCGCGCCCGGCGCCCAGGGCACGGGGCGCCCGCTGACCGCCGCCGCGACCGGCCGGCGACGGGGGCAGCATGAGCGGCGGGCGGAGCGGGCGCGCGGCCGTGAAGATGGAGGCGCCGTTTTACCCCGAGGAAGGGCTGGAGCTGCTGCCCGACTTCGTGCCGCTGCCGGGCTTCGGCGCCGCCGGCGGCCCCGGCGCCGAGGCGGCGGCGGCGGCGGGGCAGAAGCTGCTGCTGGGCGCCGCCAAGAAGCGGGAGCTGGCGGCGGCCGCCCCCTCGCCGCTGCCGGGGCCCTTCGCCCTGCGGCCGCCCGGCAGCGCCCGAGGCAGCGCGGCGGCGCTGCGACTGCTGCCGGCTCCTGCCGCCGCCGCCCCGCCGCCGCCGCCGCCGGGCTCCGCAGCGGGCGGCGCGGCGGGGGCCGGACCTGGGCCCGCAGCCGCGGCGGCCCGCGGCGGCGCGGAGGCCGCGCTGGGCTCGGCGGCGGAACTGCCGCTGCTGAAGCTGCCGCCGGCCGCCGACCTGGAGCAGCTGCTCATCCAGGGCGGCGCGGGCTTGGGGCCCGGCAGCCCGGGCCCGGCGGCGCCCGGCGCGGCGGCGGCGGCGGCGGCGGCAGCGGCGGCGGCGGCGGCGGCGGCGGCGGGGACCTTCCTCTACCGGCAGCCGGTGACGCAGGAGCAGGAGGGCTTCGCCGACGGCTTCGTGAAGGCTCTGGCCGACCTGCACAAGCAGAACCAGCTCCTGGCGGCGCCGCCGCTCTCGCCGCCGGGGCCCTGCTGCCCCGCGCGCCCGGGGCCGCCGGGGGCCGCCGCCGCCGCCGCCGCCGACCCGCCGGCCGTCTACACCAACTTGAGCAGCTTCAACCCGGGCGGGCCGCTCAGCCCCTCGGGCAGCGCCTACCCCGCCGCCGCCGCCGCGCCGCCGCCGCCGCCGGGCCTGGGCTTCGGGGCGGCGGGGCTGGGCGGCGGGCGGCTGCCGCCGGCGCGGGGCCTGGAAGAGCCGCAGACTGTGCCCGACGTGCCGCCGCCGGCGGGCGGCGAGGGCGGGAGCGGCGCGCCGACGCCGCCGTCGCTGTCGCCGCTGGACGCGGAGAGCCAGGAGCGGCTGAAGGCGGAGCGGAAGCGGCTGAGGAACCGGATCGCGGCCTCCAAGTGCCGGCGGCGGAAGCTGGAGCGCATCGCCCGCCTGGAGGAGAAGGTGAAGGCGCTCAAGGGGCAGAACGCCGAGCTGGCCGCCACCGCCAACCTGCTGCGCGCCCAGGTCACGCAGCTCCAGGGACGCGTCCGCAGCCACCTCTCCTCCGGCTGCCACATCAACGCCGCCGGCCCCGCCGCGCCGCCCCGCGAGGCGCCGCCCGAGGCCGCCGCCGCCGCCGCCGCCGCGCCGGAGACCAGCGCCTGCTGAGGGGACGCGCCGGGGCGCGAGCCGCGCGGCGCGGCGGCCGTTGGCGAGCGACCGTTGGCGCGCGGCCGTTGGCGCGCGGCCGTTGGCGGCGGGGCCCGAGGGGGCCGCTGCGGCCGGCCGCGGCCGCCGCTCCTCTGCTTGATGGCCACGGCCGCTGACGGACCGCGGTGCCCAGGGTCCGCGGCCGGCGGTCGCTTTATTTTTATTTCTATTATTATTATTAATTATTAATTATCGTCCTTATTTTTATTCTTATTTATTCGCGTCTGGAGAAGGAGGTTCCAGAGGCCGGATGTTAAGCGTGTCGCAAGGTATATTTATGTTGCACTAAGTATGCAGGCGACGTCGAGTCGAATAGCTACGTTTAAAAGTAAGGGTCTCCGTGGGTGGTTTTCGGGCGGTTGTATTGTGGTTTTTTGTTATTGTTTGTCTTTCTCCTCCTCCTCCCTCCCCCCCCCCCCCGTGAAGTGCTCGAGGTCTGTGGGGATTTCGGGAATTAAAGTAATTCCAGTTTACAGAAAGATTGAACTTTATTTTCCTGGGAAGAAAAAAGAAAGTTTAAATCCTCATACACTTTTCTGAGGTGTATAGCTGTGGATAACCCTTTCAAAGTTAAAAAAAAAAAAAAAGTAAAAGCCAGAATCATACCCTTTTGAAAATATGTGCGTGTACATAAATGTATATATATATATTTTAAAATAACATGGCAATGTATATTTTCTTGGTATTGATAAAGTTTTTTTTTTTAAATATGTCTTTCTCTAGAGCTTTAATTTGCCGTTTAGAGTTAAGACAAGTATGTGAGTGCTCTTGCAAGTAAAGCACTTAAATGGCTTCAACTTAAAAGTCAAACCCTGGAAGAGAATTATTTTGTTGTAAATTTTGAGTAGGATGAAATGTATTTCAGACTCAGTCATAAGAAAATACTTTTCTAGACTGTAAGCTCCATATTTCTTGTGCCAGTGCAAACTTGGGGCATTGATGATTATTTATTGAAACTTGAACACTTTTTGATGTTGCCTAGACCTTATTTTTATAGAAAACATATAGTAGTGGAAACGGTTACTTTGACAGATGAGCTTTACTCACTCTTTCTTTCACTGTGTACATTTCAGTTGTGCTTGCTCTTTCTACAGTATAGTAACAATTCAGTGCTATACAGAAAAGGGCTCAGATAAGGGGGTATAATAATGGTAATTCCATTGTATTCTGTTTGAATAAATTACAGAAACATTACAGAGAAGTAGATTTATTTTTTTCAGTAGAAATCCGTGTACATTTCTTCTTGTTCTACTTTATTCTAAAGCAACTTTCTGTAATAGTCTAGAGGCAGAAAGAGTCAATGCTATAATGTGAAATGAATTTCTGGTTGGGAAAAAAATGATGTGCTTTATTTCTTTGCTGAGATTTTACTAGTAGGAGAGAATAGAAAAGGAACCATTTTCTCTGATCAGACATAATCCTCTATCAGTTTTTGAAAGCTTTAGATCAATTGCTCAGCACTGTGGTCTACCTTGCTTTTATTGCACCTGTGTATTTTGAGCATACCTGCTAATGAAATGCTGTCGGGTCCGGTGGTTTGGTACAGTTGGAGCAATCCATTCCGCAAGAACCCTGTTGGTACTGAGGCAGCAGTCCTAGTTTTGCCACGCCAGAGAGGGCAGAGTTTCTTGTGAGCAGATCTAGTTACAGAACAGGGCCCACGTTAATCTGTGAAAATGTAAAAGAACCCTGTGCTTACATAGGGAGCTATATGTGCATTAAAAAGTGGGGTTTGGGGCGGGAACTGAAGGGGGAGAACGTAGATGTGTACAAGTCACTCCTCAGATCTGTTAAACCCATTCAGCAGCTGTTAAACATATGTGTTACTTCTCCTGAAGGCGAGGGCAGATGCTTTGAAAATCCAGGCGGGGAACTGTGATAGGTGCACGATTTTGTGCTTTCATTGGTGATACATGAATGCTCTCTGTTCAAAAAGTTGAGCTGCAGCAAAGTGTGTGAGCTTTCTCTTCTAGTGCATAGTAGTTTGTGGCACACATGAAATTACATAACAAAGCATAGTAATTGTGGTGTTGTGGTTGAGATGCTCTGGGGATATTTCTTTTCTTAATGCATATGCAAATTAAGTAGAAGCCATATTAATCATTTTATAACTGTTTAATCACCTAATCAGAGCCTATTTCACTGGCTTAAATGATTGGTTGTAACAGTACCTTCTGCTGGTTTTTTTAGAATTACATTGGAAATACTAATGAACAGCTTTAAAATGATTTGATGTTAACATAAGGTTTAAAGACTTCTTGCTAAAGGCATTCTGAACTAGATAGAATGCAATCTGTAGCAATGCCTGCTACATAGTAAGTGGCTAAAAATGAAATAGTTGTTACTATGTAGCTGGCATCTCCTATCTGCAAAGATGCTGCAAAACTAGAGAAACTGATTAAGGCCTTTTTCCCACACTTACCTTGCTTTGCCTAGTGAGGGAGGTAATACCACCTGGTAAATACAGTGTTATGAGATGCTTAGCTTTACTCTGTGTTTAATGATTTTTTTTTCAACCCTGGAAAAATACATAAAAAACACATGGATGGACCCTGTGCTGTTTCAATTCATGTTTTTGCTCATGAGTGTAGGGCTAGGTAAAGACCTCATGGTAGGACACAGGACAATGTTATAAATACTTTTGGCAGTGCTGTACTCAGTGTGCATGTGTTCTTCATTCCTTGGTATCACTTCTGGTCAGAATAGGTTAGCAGTATCAGAGAAAGATGTGTATGCTGTAAGACACACTAAATCATTGCAATCCCCCTTCGCAAATGAGGACAGGGTTATAACAGGAGGGTTACTGAGGCCTATCAGCATGCTAATATTAAAGCTAGAAAACACCACACACTACCTCCCCACCATTTGAACTTTCTGCAAGAGCAGTTCTGAATCCAGCCTCTTCTCAAAGCTCTCAAAACTTGAGGTTGAGGGGATGGGGTGGTGTTTAGTAGCCTGTTTAGTGCTCTAGTGGAGGTGGTAGAAGTGCTGACTGACTAGCTTTTTTGAACTGGTGGAGTGACTGTCAAGGGGTTACTGGTGTAGCTGTCTGCACCACCTCTCTCTCAGAGGTTACTATCCTGTGGTAGAGCAGGCAGAAAGAAATGTGTGGCTGTGCCTCAGCATTTACCACAGAGTGACAGATACCTTTGTAAACGCAATATTTTATCTGGTATTTAAGCTAAGACACAGTATTTAACACTGATGTGACCAAAATCCGGGAATACCTCTTTTTTTTTCCTTTTTTTTTTCTGTCTATTGATTCTGCTAGAGGTTGTTGCCGCCATAGCAGAGGTGTGAATTAACTGCTTAAGCAAATAGCAGTTTAAACCAAAAGAGCAAAACTCAGCAGTGCTTACCTACCACAGTTGATTACTTTAGGTTTTTTTTCTTCTTCCTTTATTGTCTTCTAAAATAAATCAGTACCCTGACTGTCAGCCCTGTAGTCTTCATAAATCTTTAAATATGACTTCTTTAGTTTGTCTTCTCTTTTTCTTCTCCATTCATTACAGTGTTTTTTCTTCTCTATTTCTGTTAGAGTTTTTGTCTTTATTTTCTTTCTGGATCTTTGGTCTCTGCGAGATGCTACAAGAATGATACTGGGTAAAATCTTTCCAGTCCATTTATATGACTTGGATCAATATAGCTCATCTGCAGTAACTGCAGGCATTTGGGTGTGTTAAGTTTTGCTGGTGGGGGTCGGGTGGGTGGAGGGAATAATCAGTTTACTTCACGGAAACCTCAGTGCTTCTTAGTATTTTTCTCCATCCTTCCAAGCTAGCCATATTTTGTTACACTTGTGCACACTGTTGGCTAGTCCCCACAGAGAGTCTCACTGTGGGACTTAATTTGCAGGCTACTCTTATGCCCTTCTGATTTGGTTTTGCATTCCAGACATGTAGCCATGACAAATCAACACTCCTCATTGTTCCTTTGCTTTAGGTGTAATCTTTGCTCTGGAGATTATCTGTTCTCTTATCTGTTTAGGTTGTTTGGATGTTTGCCTGTGTACTGCTGTGCACATCTTGCTTGCTATTCATCAGCAATTTTTGAATGCAGTTGAACTGATGTCTTGATCTAGCAGTGGCATATCTTCCTATCTAGGTGCTATAGCAAAATAGTTTGATTCATAAATGACTCTCATCTCTTCGTATTGGTATCAAAGCTCTTCTGGCTTAGGACAGTAAAAGGAGGAACATTTGTGGTTAGAGGAGTCTTGTTCACTCCTTCCTTGGGCAGAAGGAGGGAGGAGCTACCATCAACTGTTGCCCCTGCTTTCTGTGAATTTAGGAAACATATTCTGCTACTGCTAATTCAAATGATGTCATTGCTAGAAAAGCTGATCAATTTGCTCGCCACTGTAGAATGAATAATGAAATCTCTCAGGTCCTTAAGGTTCATGTGGTTAGTGAGTGGTTCTTACAATAACTTTCGCTATAGCTCTGGGTAGCAGATCTCAAAACACAAGTACTGTGCATACTCTGAGAAGCATAGGTCTTTGGAAGCAGTAAGTCCTGATTACAGAAAAGGGACCGTGCAGCTGGTGTTGACAGTTTTACCATAAGCTGCTGATACTTTGCAAGAGGTAAACACCTGAAAGGATTTAGACTCTTCACTTCATGTGATAAATCACTATTGAGTATTACACACTATTGAAGATCAAATAATGGCCCTACAACAATTCTCTGTTATCTTGGTTTGCATTTATGTCATTAGTGGAGGACGAGTCCCAAGGTGTCCTTTTCTTTCTTTTAAATATCTGTTTGAATGTTCCCATCTCACTTTTGATAAAGGAGCAATCCTGAGGTTAAGTCCTGAGGCATTCTGCAGGATGCAGCTATTGAAGAGATTATATTCAGCACTTAATTTCTAATCAATTCTATAACTAGATAATATTTTCTGAATTATTGTATAGCATTGTTCAGTGGTGTTTGAAGTACAGCTGCATACTATGTCTCAATTACCAGTTGTGCTGAAAATAGTAACTTGGCTGCTATAAAACCTGAGTTGTAGCTATTTGAATCCGTCTGATCCAGTAGCTTCTTAGATAACTTTCTCTATACCTGAAATTAATATTTGAGGAAAAAAAATCTGCTTCTTGTGTAAGTCATTCTTCACTGCATTTTATGTGGTCTTTGGTAGTGTAAGTTAAAAAAGCAGTTTGTTACTTTTCTGTTTGTTCTTATGTGCAACTGTAACTGCTGCTTAAGTTTTGCTCTATCCTTGCTTGGTTCTCTTTCTGTGTTTAGTAAGCAGAAAACTTGGAATGTGACGAATCTGTGTACATACTTGACTCATACAAAACCTCTACCATTTTCCAGGCGTGTTATTTGAAGCCTTACCATAACCAATAATGAATATTGAAAAATTCCTAGACTGTTTTGACGATCTCTGGGTATGCAACACTTCATCCAACTGTTATTGTGTGCAGTGACTGGGTGTGTTCAAACACAGGTGGACAGTATAATGTCAGTAAACCACCTTGTTTGACATTTGGGAAAATATGTATAAGCAAAAAGCCTTGAACAGAAAGATTTCACTGTGCATAATGGTCCTGGAAATGTTGACTGATCTTTATAATGCCATAGTCACTTGCTGTGATGCCACTTCAGAGTTTACTGTACCTGGTTTAGCATAAGAAATGTTCCTATGACAAACTACAGAAACTTGAGTTTCCTATAAACTAGATTATATTACTGCACATGGTTAAACTTTACTCAAACATGTTGATAAATTTAACTTGAATTAAACTTCAGTTAAAATTGAGCAGCTGATGTCAGCTGTTATGGTACAGTATGGTAGACAAGAGGTCTTGTTAACTCTCAGATATTTCTGTCCTGTTGTTTCAAAGGTCTCTCTCTTTTTAGCCTGCTCATGAAATGACTTGTAGCTGTCTATGCTCCAAAACTTCTCTCTTCTTAATGGCTAGTAGTAACTCAGAGACAGGACAAAAGCAACTTCTGCACAGAGTGGTCATGTGTGACAAACTCAGAGTGTAGGTTTCTGAAAAATGCTGCAACAATGTGTGCGCAGTGGAGAACCTGCTGTCATGCTGCTAAAACAGTCCAAAAACATCTACACCTAAAACTTGTAACTAGCACAGTTTCCGAGACACCATGCTGTTAACTTACTACAGCCATTGGTCCTCGCTGCTTGCTTTAGAGTGGAAGCACTTTTCCTAAGCTATTGCACGTCAGAATGTTTGGTTGTATATGGTTTAATCGACGTGGTCACAATTTGGATCACCACGAGGATGCTGAGACAATCCACGGCAACAGAATAACCAGGATGACATATTCTAGCCATCTTAGTAGAGTACTGCTAGTGGAACAGTAACAGGGGAGAGGAAGGAAGTCAGTCCAGCATCTGTATCTTCACACAAAGGCTGTATTTTGAAAATGAGACTTTTCCTTGAAGGGTCTGTCAGAAGAACATTACTAATGTAAAAGTACTGAATTTGTCTTGTGCCTCTAGCTGACATGAGTTCGAAGGCTAGCATTCTGATTTAAGTGATATCCTTTCAACTTGGTGCCAGTCATTGATACCAGAAAAGCCAGCAAATCAAATCTTTATGAACAAATTCTCTTGAAGCACAAAAATACCTGCAAATGCACATTGAAGTGCTGTGCACAGACAGTAGCATGCATAGAGAAGATCATGCCCAAATAGGTAAACTGTATTTTTCTTAGGTGCCGTGGTAATATGATGATGTTTCACATTCATATTCTTTGTTGTGACTGAGACGTCCCAGAAAAACTAAGCTGCAACTCCTTGTGTAGTTGCAAGGTGATTTTTAGATTTCCAGTGAAATTGGAGATATTGTCAAATGCTACAATATTAAATCAATGCAAAAAGATCACTTATTTTAAAATCACTTTTATCCCTAATACTGTCTAAAGTACTGCAGTTCATATCTAGTAATTTGCTGCAAAGTGAAGGGATGGCTATGGTAAATAATGGTTGCAAGGGAGTAGCCATAATTAATTATCTACCGCTGTTTACTTTTTGTGTGTTATCAGGTCGTATTCATAGCATGACTATCTGTGAATTGAGAATGTTTTGTTCTGGACTTTGTACTGCTAATGCTCGTTCTCTGCACACGCCAGATATTTTAAGAAATATCTGTGCTCACTAAATAGCTTATCTGAAGAAATTGCGGTCGCTGTAGGTATGCTTTGAAATGATGGTTGACTATGAAGCCCTGCTAAGACAGTCCTGGTAACACATAGAGGTAAAGGATGTGACCAGTTCACTGTGCAGTAATACACTGCTAGCCACTCTGACATTTAGCAAAATACAGAAAAAACTCACTTCCGCTGTTACTTACTGGTTAAGACCCAGTTCAAAGTGTAATTGTAAGCAGTCTAAATCAGGTCTGGAGTGCCTTGCTCTTTCACTAAAAATCAGTGAATCCTTCTATTCCATTCCAGGAAAAACTTCGATTGCAGGTTTTTTGTTTTGTTTTGTTTTGCTTTTAGCAATTCTGGTTACTGTTCTTTTCAAGATTAACTCCTATTCTCCTCTTCCCTTTAAATATATATTTAAATAAAGTTGAGAGCTTTTCTGCTAAGTATCTTGAAGCATCTCTTGCAACTGTTCAATTACAAGCCTCTTACCATCGGTAAGATTGTATTATTATTTCTGTCATAGATGAAGAAAGCTGAAGATGTTAAAAGTCAGGCTTCTCACTGCATCCCTGTTCTTTGACCATGGACTGGTCATTCAAAAATTTGTAACCAATAGCCAGAACTCTGCAGAATTTATTGATACCATCTTTCTGTCCTCTTCAGAAATTTTTCTGCAGCCCCTAGGGTGTTCCCTCCTGAAATGGAAAAATAGATATTAAGAGTGAACTGTTTAAAAAACCCTGCAAAGTCCTGTGGATCACGTTGAGTCATATGAAGGATAATGTGGAGCTTGAGAGCCTTTTTCCCCTTCTCTGTTTCATAAACCTCCAGATTTTTTGTTGTGCAGGACACAAGCAACATCTGGTGGCACAGAATAGAGTAAATGGACAGTTTAGACGCTCCTATTTAGGATACCCTCTTTTTTTTTTCTTTTTTTTTTCCTAGTAACCTCAAATGATACAGATTTAAAACTTGCTCATCTTCACAGGGTCAGAAGTTAAACTCTTGAATTTTTCCATGTACCATCCTGCCTTTTAACATCTTTCATGGAAGGGTGAACTGCACAGAAATAGTGGGAAAATACTGACTACTGGAGAGCTAGACAATCATGTTTTAATATGTCACATAATCACCATAAACAGCTAGGGCACCTATATTCAGTCTGTGAGATGACACCTTTCAGCAGTTCAGTGCCTTACAAAATGCTGCCTAAGTGTCAGACCACTACTAATTTGGTTCATTTTGTGCTAGCTACTAAAATGGTATTGTAACTTGTTGTGATGCGTTAGAGTCCTTCTGGGCACACAGTAACTGAAATCACAGCACAAGCTGATATATCTCTGGTATGCAGTATGATACCACATGTCCCAGCAAGCCAACAGTGTGTGATAAAGTCTACTTTTTTATTCCTTTCTCCATGGTAGTAGTTGGAGGTTTTATTTTCAGAAATCAGCAACCTTAAGAAAAAACAAGGAGTCCAAGGAAGGAATAAAACAGTTGTCTCCAATACAGTATTTAATAGTAATATTTACTGTATGTTTATGCAAGTGGAGGAGAATTAAGATTGCTCTTAAAAATGCTTTCTCTCTTACTTTATTTTGTTATTATTGCTTAAGTGTCTTCTAAGTTGTCTTCTTTGGAAACTGTGCCCCTCCTTGTTTTGCCTCATGACTGGTAATTTCACACTTTCCTTATTTACTTAAAGCCATGGTAACCAACACACTGAAATGTCAAGTGAGGTCCAAGTCTGAATGCTGACTGGTGATGCAAAGTTCTGCTCTCTAATAAAATGAACCTCATGAAGGACCAGTTCCAAAAGGCAACTACGCCCTGTCTTCAAGCATTTGCTCTAATTTCAAGGCTTTCCCATGTGGTGTTGCTCAACATGTAGCGAAACAAGGTTTTTTTTTTTTTTAAGTCCCTTGAATGTTCTTCTGTATGTAACAGATAAAATATTCAGGCTTCATTAATTTTTTTTCACCACCCACATCCAAAAAAAAATGCAGAACAAAAGACCCAAAACAAGCAAATCTTGGAGAAATGTTTTGCTTTATTGCAAAGTTCTATTGATTGTAGAGACATTTAGGGTAGTTCTGACATATGAACCATCAATGTAAACAATCCTTTGCTTCTTAAGAGCTTTATTTACACACGTACTTTTTTTCTGGTTGCACTTAGCTACGTCGTGGGGGGCAGAGAGAAGGGAGTAAGTGTTGCGATAGAGTATTGTGAAATTACTGGCTTTCAAATAGCAAAGGATGAGCAGGTCTGCATAGGGCTCTCAGACACCAAAATCTGGCCACTGATTCTTACCACACCCACTATTCTTAATTAGGACTGCGTCTACTGGCTTTTTAAGGTGAAAGGAGAGAAGAGGAGAGACCTTAAGGGAAGGCAGTTGCACAAGGCTGCTCTGCTATAAAAGGCTATGAGCATCCTGGGCCTTATAACACAAGTTAATTTGTTAGATTCCCTCTAGCTTGTGCTTTCTGAGTGAATGTAAGTCTTAGGCTAGTTACCTCCCCATGCAAGTTTCCATGGATCAAAGACAGCTGTGTCTCTGCTTCTAAATAAGTCTAGTAGATGAAATAGCTCATCAACTTCCTTGCTTCTCAGTCTGTGGAGTTGTGGGGTGTTCTTCCAGTGTTCGTCCTTTCAGATGAGCTAATATACGGCTTTTTCTTCCTGATATTTCTGCCTAGCCTGAAAATCTTTCAAGGTTTAGGGGAATATGTGTATGTTCTGGCTATGAGATGTCCTGATAGCTAGTGCTGTATCGCTCAAATGGAGCCCTGTGAGAAAGAAACAACTCTGGATAGGTGCAGGCTGGTAAAGTTACAATTCAACATTTTTTGAGCAAGATGTCTTTTAGATCACCTGGCTGCATTAACTGAACAAAGGAATTTAATTCCATCAGTTAAAAATGAGAGAACTTTTGGGAAATAGGACCCAGCTTTGAAGGTGTTCAGCTGTTTCTTTTGCCTGGTTCTTGCTGAATTTCTAGGTTGTAGAAAATACTTAATGCTCAGCTGTACGTTGCAATATTGTGTGCTTGGGTTGCTGCAGGAATCACTTGAGTCCTTTGGCCCTCAGGAGGGATTACAGTCATCCAGCTTACTAATAAACAGACCAAAGGAATCTCTTGAAAAGGAGAAGCAGCCCCTCCATACTGGGTAGTCAATACCATTCCCACCAGCTCCATTTTTGTCCAAAAGCAGAAGTGTGAGCAAACTGTCACTTACCACAACTCTCAAATCCAACTAGTTCTTCCTGGGCCTTGGGGCACAGCATTGAAACTTTTTCAGGAAAGTTGTTCAAAAACAAAAGATGGAGACAGAGCAGTTCAAATTTGGCTTTGTTCTTGCAGCAACACATATGCACCTAGTTGGTGGGCGGTTGTCTGCCTACATGCTCTTCTGGGTTCTTTTAAGACGGGTTTACATGTACCTTTTTATTCTGCCTTATTAAATAAGCTGGCATAGAGAAAGCATCTGATAAACCTTTCCAAAAATCTCTTTTTTCAGGAACTTTTTATTTAAGATATTTGAAAAGATTACAAGCAAACTTTGTACGGATTCAGAAATACTTCTGCCTTTTTTTAAAACCAGTTCTTTTTTTTCTTTTTTTTTTTGAAGTCTTCAAACATGTGCTGGCAAATGTCTTGCACACAAACTGAATTGATAATAACAGAACAAAATTCAGTAGCTACTAATTTGCTGGGTTTGGTCAGGAAAGGTTTATCAAGGACACTCCTAGCAGCTTTTTTTTCCAATGTGATTTTTTTTACATAAACAGAAGCTGCGGGGCTTAATAATACACAGCTGAGGATTGTGTCAATTGCATTTTTTTAGCTTGCTTTTACAGACTGTGTAATATTATAATCAAAATAGTTATTACTGAGACAAAGTGGACAATATTGATTGGTAACTTGCACTTGATTAAATGTAAATCAGTTTCTTAATTTTGTGGTGTGTGTATAGGAGGATACTGTAATTTACTGAATTGACAATGGTGATAACTTTGTTTACAAGAATATTCCAATTTCTACTGTTCCATGGTAGTCAACTTGTTTAAGAATTAGAAACAAGGCATACTGCAGTTGGCAATCTTGGAAAAATTAACTCAATCCTGTTGCCACTAGAAACTGTGGAATTGATACCATGGGTTTAAATGGCAGCAGCACTGTATTCTTCAGTCTCTGTCTTAAGTACTTATGACTAAAAGGCGACTTGCCTTGTGCTCATTTATGTATTTCTGGGTATAGTACATCACTTAAAAATCTGTTATGATTGATTTGTAACACTAGGACCTTTATGGAGATCACAGTGGGTTTCTTGTTTGTTTTTTTTTTTCTGTTTCTGAACAGAGGGTTAGACATTTTGGAATGTATAACATCCTTGTGCTGGAATTGTTTACATGCAAAAAGGTATTTATGATTTTTTGCAAACTGCAATGTGCAATTTTGTACATGTGTTTTAAACTGAAGAGTTTATAAGGAAGATAATGTATGTACAGTTCTTGGTCATGAGTATTTTTTCTTTGATATGAATATCTAGAGGACAATTAAAATTGCTTTATATTCATATTTTTGGTTATTTTTTTCCTTCTTTATTTCCAGAAGAAATTTTAAAAGTCAGTTTAAGGTATAACGTCACTTTTTTGGAGAATCTGAATAGAATTTGTTGTTCTAGACTCTTTCTTTAATATCTTCTAATTGTGCTTAATATGTTAGCGTATCGTTACGTATCAGCATTTTGAAGTGCAAAGAAGGAAGAATTTCCTCTTTTAAAAAAATGCTACTCTTTAGAATAACTTCTCTATGTTAGTACAGACACAACTCAAATAGTATACTTTTAAAAGAAGCAAAGGAGGAGAAGAGAAAGTCCAGATCTTATGCCATCAGATCTCAGGCTGTTAGTAAGAAAATCTGACTGGAGTTGATGGCACTGTTGGAGCGAATTCCAGTTGCCTGTGTCTTGCCTTTTTTGTTTCAGCAGAAGTGGTTTCAGTAAAAACTCATTTTGCCGTTTAAACTATTCTGAAATCACATCTGGAACAAATCTGTTGAATAAGGCAACTCTTTATTTTTTCCTCTCCCCTGATCATTCTTCTGCCCACAACTACATTTCAAAATATTCCCAAAGGAGAGCTACTCAGTAAACATTGCCACATGCTAAAAACACTTCAGAAGTTCCACTTACAAACTACATCTTTAATAAGGGAGCCCTGCCTTCCTGGAACATCTTTCCTCACTGAGTTATTACTAGGGGAATAACTGAATGCCAACCCCAGGGAGAATGCTGGGGAGGATGCCAAGTTCAGGCAAAAGCTGGGAAGCTCTATGGTACCTGTAGAGTCCGTTATGCTTGCTTATACCCCCTAATAAAACTGGATCCTGGCTAGCTCTTTGAGAGGTGCACATGTGCGTTGACATTGAAAAAGTGGTAGACAAACTGATTTCTCCTGATGTAAAATGTGAATAGTAGTATGACAGAATCAAACATGCAGAACAGAAGGGGAAAAAAAAGCTCTGAGTGCACTGTAATTCAGACTTTTGCACATATGCACTTACAGTTTATGACCACATAAAGTGTTTGGTGTGGGGTTACTGTGACTTCTAAATGGGAACTATGTCTCCTTCGGTACATGAAGAGTTATTTAATGCTTTCTAATCTCCATGTTGTGCATAGCTTCAGGCTGTATTTCACACACTCTAGCCAGACTGCTCCTGAATAAAATAAACACAGATTTCTTCCTCAGAGAGTTTGTCCTACTGTTGCACTAATACTGTTGCTTTCCAAATTAAATATGGGGGGGGGGGGTGCAGACCAACTACAAGGTGAGAGTCTTTTAATGCTTTGATAGATGCATGAGGGCATTGTTTCTAGTTTTGGGTGTCAATTTTGAGCTACAGTGCCTGGTTACATGTCTATGTCCATGTCTAAGCCAGTGTTTTTATATATGGAATAGGAACAGATCTACTTGTTCTGTTTATTGGAGCTTTCAGTTCTTCTGGCCTTGGGTGTCTCACAGTGGTGCCTTGAGAATCAGAAATGCTCAGTGAGGAGATAGTTTAGACTGACTGTGTTCTTGTCTGAAGGCTGTAGAGTAAGAGCTGGATGAGGTGAATTAGTTGGATGCTAACCTGCAGCTTAGTGTTCATCTTTCTTGCTTCTGAGATGGTCCCTTTCTCTTTCCCATCTGTTGCTACAGGCCCTTCAAGAGTGGGAGAGACATGAATTGTCCCTTGCAAGGCTTCCAAATAAAAAGTGTGCTGAGGTCATAATTCATCACATCATCAGATTTATTCCTAGGCACTGCCCATTTCCTAAACTAAATAAGATAAGAGCCTTATTATTTTTTGCAGCCTATTATTTCTTCGGTGTGGGTGATTCGGATTCTGACATAGTCCCTTCTTGTAGATCTGGCAATTGCATCAGTTGCCTGAAGTCAAACAGCAGGTGACACACAAAATCTCTGGACCTTTCTCGTTTGTCTTGATGTGGGCTGGTTACTTTCTGTTTCACCTGCATCTGGGTGAGATAAAGGGCTTGTCGGCATTAAAATTGTTTCTAAAAGTTTTCCCCTTCTTTCTGTGTGACGTGGCAATGTGCAAGATATGAGACAGAAGTTGTGTTGTATTTCCCCTCACCAACTGTAAGGCAGATCAGGAAGCGTACCTAGTAAGATTTCAGCACATTTGAACAGATTTCTCATCATCTGAGCCACCCTGCAGAATCTGAAATTCATGCTTTCGCCATTCGTGCTGCAGCTTTCGAGTGTCAGTCCCAGAAAGACCCTACCACAGGGGAAGTGGGAATTGATGATAGCTAACCGATCAGTGCCTCAGTTCAGAGAGTTGATTGGATGGAAGCTGTTTCCTAACATCAGTCTGCTATCTGCAAGTCAGGCAGGCCCAAAGACTTGATTCCTAATAGTCCAAGTTACAAAGGCCAATTACAGTTCTTTGCATACAATTGAAGTCCCATTATTTGACTTCTATGACTAATGCATATATTCTTGTAATGATCAGGTTTTGGAAGGTATCTCATTCTTCGGGAATAAAGTAACCTCAACCAGGAGGGCAGGAGGAGACAATCAGAGCAGCCAGAATATACCAGTTCTGCCTAACTCATTGCATGTTCTACTGATCTGCTGATGCATCTCAGGTCAGCCACTCTCAGAGCTGTGCTATTGTGCTAAATGGACTCCTGCTCTGATCAGATCTGGAGTTCCTATAGCCACAGAGTCACACAGCAGTCAGCATAACAGCTCTGAACACTACAGTATCTGAGCTAAATAGGCCCTGGATTAAGCTTCCATTCTTTGCTCAACATATTGGTTGTTCTTTTTTTATCAAGCAAGTTTTTTCCTGTGAGATCTAGCAGAGCAGCCTCTCTGCTGGTAAGTTTCCACAGGGCTTGCTGTTCCTAATTACTAGCAGGCAGGACAACAAAAGACTTGGTCTTCCTTACTCTTGAGCTGTGCCAATTAAAGGGCCCAACTGAAAGGAGATGAAATGGGTTATTAGCTGCAACTATTATGTTTGCTTAGCAGACATAGCTCAGTGAGGGGCCATGAGGAAATCTTATCACAGAAGCAGATTTCTTGCTACACTTAGGCTATGCTCTGTAGTGTAATAGCAATGTCCCTGCATTACTGTGCTCATCAGTAAACAGCTAGACAGCAGTATGGCTGATGCTCTGCACATCCTAATGCTTATACACGGTTATAAAGAGAAACTCCTTGCCTTTCCCCTCCACCCCTTTTCCATCCTTTTTCTATGCCTCATCTCTCCTTTGGTGTCTCCCGCTTACCCCTTTTCTCTAACCCTAATGCTGCATCTCCATCTGTTTCCTCCAGCTGCATCTGGCAGCCTCCCCAGCTCCAGGGCTCCCCTCCCTCTCCTCCTTTAGTTCTTGTCTTCCTCACCCAGATGTGTTTGGGTATTTCTCTGCACTGCAGCTCTCTGAATTCACACTCCTAAATAGAGAAGGACAGAGGAAATGCATATGGACAGGATGCTTCCCTCCACACTTTTATTTGTAGATTTAAAAATGAAAATTTCAGTTCACTGAGCTAGAAGAGTGGCTGCAGAGAGGGGAAGAACTGCTTAACATACTTGTGCTGTGAGCGCTGCCTTGCTCTTCTGTGCTGGTTAAGACTGAGGAAAAACTGTAGAAGAAAATGTGGCTGTAAAATCGGGGTGGGCTTTGCAGTTTTGACTCTCAGCTCTAAGAACTTCTTAGATTTAAATTCTCTTCACCATCTTGTCTAGCATGCTTTAATTGGGGAGAAAAAATAAAGGAAAATCCCAGAGAGAAAATTACGCAAAGCTGAGAGTAATATAAATACTTTGGAGTAAAACATCAAAATTTGGCAGCTTCAAGATGAATAAGAAATGCACAACAAAGATGCCAAATTATCTCTACTGTGTTGCCGTAGGGAAAGACTCTCCAGTGCTTATACTTGGAGATTAAATATGAGTTGACAAGGGGCGTCTTTCCATTTCTTTCCCTCTTCATTGTAGTCTTCTGGGGAGAGCTGGAGTTTTAACTCCAGGTACTAGCCAGCTGGTGTGACCTCAGAAGGTTAAGAACTCTCCCTCTTCACCTATAATCTCCGTCTTTCACAGCACAGCTATTTTTAATGGCTGATAGACAAAATACTTTCTTACTGACTGTTCTGAGATCTCCCAGACAGCCTGAGAGTATGCACTATGGATAAGACCAGAGCCAAAACCTAGCTGTGCGAATGACTGGCCATCTCATTAAATCTTTGAATCATCCTCAGCTCTCAAAATCCCTCCTGGATCACCATGTGCCTTTCTAAAGGTGATAGAGTCCCACAGACTATTTTGGGACACTCTTGTTCATGGGCTGCTGTTTGGGAACAGCCATGTAAGCTTTTCAGTGCCCCTGTAGCTAGGGCTCTCTCAGAGTGATTCATGGCAAGCCTTTTCTAACAGCTTACCAGTTAATCCTTTCAGTTTCTTTAAAGGAGGCATAGGGCAAATGTGATTCATTGTCATTTTCTGGAAACAACAAATTTACAAAGCATGGCCCAGCCAAGCATCCACTTTGTGTAATGCAGCTGGGATCAATACGTAGCTGCCTCCTGCCCTCAGTCCCTATCCCTTCTACTTGCAAAATTAGCCACTTTCCTTTTGATAGCCAAAACCATAAGAGACTTTCTAGTTTCTTGCATTGCTTTTATGTGAAGTGAATGCACTGGGCTAGAAAGAGAAATGGCTTGAAGTGAAGTGTTCTCTGCATGTCAAACAGTGTGCTGGTTCTGCTTTATTAAAACCAAATACCTCAATCTCTCATTACACCCACTGGCTTTGCCAGAAACTCCAAGCAGGTGGGTCCCACCTTCTAAAACAGATCTGTGACTGTTGTAGTGGGACTAGTGCCTCCAGGTGGCTGCCAGCAGAGCCCTGCCACTGGGCTGGTGCATCATATTTACTGCTTCATACAGCCTCCTCAGCAGCCACACTCTTTCCCTACAGTGGGCATCCTGCAGCAGAGCTTGTCCATCTGACTAGCAACTGTTGTGGTAGGTGGAGCCTTCCCTTTCTGTGTGCTGCTTTTCCCTGGCATGTGCCGAATTAAAATTGCACAGAGTCTTCTGCAAAGCTGCTGCTCGGCCCTTCCATTACCTGGGGTCAGCATTGGTTCTGGTGTTAGCCCTACCTAAGCTTCCCCAGGTGTAGCAGCGCTGTTGTTGCTCTCAGGCTAGGAAGGGGATCCTTTCAGAGTCTTTGCCCCTCTGCTGTACAGCAGGAAGGATCTGGCTGCACTTCTGAGAACTGAGGCTGTGAGGTTTGAGCTCAGAAAAAAAAAAAAAAAGGGCAAAGAACTTTTTCCTTTCATTCCATGTTCCTGAGAGAGCCCGCTTAGGGAGGGACCAGGGACTGTCTTAATCTGGCACAACAGGCACCAGAGCCAGAGGCTGTGAGCCCGCCCCATGTCCCCCATCAGCTGTGTACATGGCACCGCTCTTGTGCTCCTGGGCCCTGTCCCCCCTCCCCTCCTCTGCCTCCTCTACAGATGGCTGCAGGGCCCTGTTCTGGAAGAAGGGGAGGGCCATACTTGTCAGCTTTTCTTCCCAAATGCTGCACATGAGGAACCACAGGGTGAAATCTGGAGATGAAAGAGTTCTTCTATTACCACAGGATCTGAGGAGCTGTAGGACTTTGGGGGAACAAAGGAACACAGCCACGCAGCAGGTGACAAAACAAGCCATAAAATCACAAAGTCTGACAAAACACAGACCGGCCCCACATCCCTCCTCCCCTTCTCTCTGCAGCATTTTGCTGAGATGAGGAGATCCAGGCAGCCATCCAAGCTCCTTCAGGTGGAGCACTCCTCGTGGTATGGAACTAATAATTTTATCTAGTTTGCATCTCCTCATGGGGGCACAGCCCAGTGGAATAAAACCACATATGTAATTAAATGCAGTCCTCAGTGACAACCCTGCACAGAAGAGGGGCTCCCACACCTACAGGTGGGTAAAAAAGGAACAACTCCAAGCCTCTGTTTGTCTCTGCTTGTAACAAACTGCAGTCCCAACAAACTGAGAAATGACTGCGTGCTTTCAAGTGACTTGTGACTGCACATCCATGTGCATGGATGACAGCACATCCACATATACCCATCCTCTTTACTCTCTGCCACTTTACTGCTGTACAGCTCATTGTTTTCATTCTCCCCCAAAATGATGCACTTTGAAGACTCAAGGTGGTTTTAACAGCCTGGACACCTCTTCCTCTGAGTTGTCTCTTCTTCCTCTGCCTTTGCCAAGGCCAGGGAAGGAAGGCACGTGGGAGAATAATAGACACAAAGTCTGTGCTAGTATAACTTAATATCCATTTGAACACCTTAAGGCGTGGATGGGGTAGGCACAATATTCAAGGCACTGAATTAAGAACCTGGACAAACAGGAGTGAGGTAGTGTCTGAGACCACAGAGCAAATATTTGCCTGCAAAGCATTTTGGCAGATAACTGAAAGGCAGCCAGCAAAGGGTGGAGAAGTCCAGTGGAGACAAGGCACTACTTGTTTGCTCATCCACACAGAGAACACGAACGCAAAGCCAGGGAGGTTCAGGCCTTTCAGACAGTCATAAAATGTGAAAGGAAGGAGTGGGCCAGTCTCCACATGCCTAAGTGCCCTCTGAGCACAGTGTGAGCATCATCTCTTCATCAAGAACTGCCCATTGCTGAGTCCAGCCTCGGGGCTGGGCAAGCTAGGGAGAGAGACAGGTGGGAACC
Organism: Apteryx mantelli; assembly: GCF_036417845.1. Taxonomy (NCBI): domain Eukaryota; kingdom Metazoa; phylum Chordata; class Aves; order Apterygiformes; family Apterygidae; genus Apteryx; species Apteryx mantelli. The sequence goes on from NC_090020.1 coordinate 11,565,167, forward strand.
AGCCTCTAAACATGCTATTTGCTTACTGCAACCTACCTGGTCAAACAAACTACATTTATCTCCTGATGGGTCTGTGGCTTTTGATATTTAATGTTCCACCCTGCTGGGAACCTTTTTCCTTACCTGGTAGAGTGGCAAATGCAGAATCAACCCCCCCCCCCCCCCCGCCTACTTCTGGACTAGGCAGATTTAGACCCCCTCATGTCAGGTAAAAAAGGCAGCAAAGAGTATTTCATAGTGCCTTTTGCTGGGCAGTCACAGAACTCAGGCCCTGTCTGGAGCAGGAACAGTTGGGGAGGGGAGAGCATGCTTTTCTTTCTTTGTGCCTCGTTTGCCTGTTTTACAAAATCTGTGTGTATTCTGCTTCCTAGAACAGATTTGGTTATGTGGGGGAGGCTTCCTCCTTGCGGTCACGGCTGTCTTGGCCCCAGAAGTAGGTGCCTTACATGACGGTTTTTCTCCTTCTCGTCTCCCACCAGTTCCAAGGGATCCTCCGGTGCAAAGCAGCCCTGGCTACGGGCCAGGCAGGGAGCACAGAGGCCTGGTTGCATTTCTAGGTGCTCCTCTCCCAAAAGATTTCAGCTGGTTTCCCACCAGTTTTCTGCCTGTCATCATTTCACTGTGAAAAACCCACATTGAATTAGACATTGACAAGTGAAGATTCGCATTTGCGGGGGTGGGGGTGAGGGGAAGGCCATAATCTACACTACACCCCAGGCACAAACCCTCCAGGCCCTTTTGGAAATGAGGAGAGGCAGGATCGTGCACTCCAGCACCTGAATAGCAAGAGCAACCCCTGCTTACATTCCTGAGCAACGGTCTGCCCTCCCTCCCTGAAGTGGACTCTGTTTCCTCTGTGCAGTAACTGCTGGGGATAGGACGAGACTGTGGGGAGTACCTGTTGCAAGGGTAGTTGCCTGCCAGTCTGCAGGCCCAGCCAGAAAAACCTCCCTGCTGCCTGAGCCACATCCTTTCTCCCCAGGCCTGGGCTGCACTCAGGCCTGCCTCTCTCTGCCGCAGCTGCACACACTCTGCCCTCAATGGAAAAGCTTCTTTGCAGACTTCCCCTTGGCTCCTCTAATGGAGCACCTCAGTGTGGCTGTCTGCCTGGAGGTGGTGCACTTCTTATGTGAATTGATATTTTCTGCCACCGATAGGACACAGAACAGCCTGGTCTCAAACATGCCCAGTGCCCAGACCCACTCCCTCCTGCTGCTTGGCCCATATTTACCCAACCCCAGGTCTGGTGGAGGAAGGGTTGCTGGTACTGTGGGGAAGGGGACCCACCCTGACCATTTCCTCGAACAAGCAGTGTTTCCGACAAGATAATGCAAGGGAGGTCTAGATTTTTGCCTTTGTTGACTTGTATTCAGTTGTTCTCCTGAATCTTTTGTAAGCTGAGAACATGGGACTTGATTCTGGGAAACCACTGGTCCAAGCTTGGTCATCCCATGGGCCCTTTTAACACAGTTTCCTGACTGACGGTAGCTGGCACTTAAATGTAATGCAGGATAGAAGATCCTCCCCCAACATAACTTCCCAGCTCCTGGCAATGAGCAATTGGGCACTTTCAGAGAGAGATGGTTTTTGGGACTGTCACATTTAATAAATCTCATGGAATCACCAGACATTGATTTAGATGTTTTTGCAAATTGCAAAAACTCCTGACATCCTCAATTCCTGCAACAGAAATTAATTATGCATGTTGTGAAAAATCCCTCCTTTTGCTGAATTTAAGGCCTATTTTCTATTAACTTAGTGGGCTATCGCCCAGATACTGTGTGGTGAGAAACGGTGAATAATGGTTCCCTGTTCACCTTCTGCAAGCCAGTTGTGATTTCTTAGACCTCTACCTTTGATCTTCCTTTGATCCTCTGTTTTGCAGGTTAAGAGTCCTAATATCTTCCTGCTTGTACAGAGCTATTCCATACTTTTTGCTCCTCAGAATCTTTTCTGGTCTTACCATATCCATTTTTAGATGTGGAGATCAGAACTATGCAAAGGGTTCATGATGCAGTCACATCAGGAAATTATATAACAGTTCAGCAGTGCTGTTTTCTTTATTCCATTCCTAGTAATTCTCAGCCTTTGACTTCCTTTTCTGACCTGCTGCTTTTTTCACTGAACCATTCAAAGCACTCCCAGATCTCTTCCTGAATGGTGACAGCTAATTTCTGTCATTTTGCATCTATGGCAAGGGTTGCTTTCACCCTGTGCGCATAGCTTCACATGTGTCAAAGCCGGATTTTGTCTGCCACTTTATTGCCCAATTACTTTAATATTGTGGGAGCCTTCTACTGTCAATAGAGAGGTAGCTTGCCAGATTTCTGGTTGCTGAGCAGACCTTGAAAATATAACAACTGAGGTAGCAGGATCCCTGAGTTTGCAAAGAGTCTGAAACAAGAGCACAACGGTATAACTTAATGTATCCCCGAAGTAACCACTGTTGCTGCTTTTCAAAAAAAAGAGAGCAAGGATTGACAGGCAGAGATCTGCCTCATCCACTCTTGGTTGAGTTGTTCTCATTTTGGGACAGCCTTCAGGGCAGGATAGGAATGAGGCAAAACTGATTACATGTTTGCAAAGTCTAAGGCTGCTCCAAACGCTAGATTACTCTACAGGACCCAGTGTTGTTGCTGGGGAATGTTGACTTTCCCCATAGCAGATGGAGCACTCATGTGACACTTCACACTGTGTATCATCTATTTACATCTTTTTTTACATTAGCAACAGATGGCTTGGCATAATTATTTTTTTAAATTAGAGGAAAATATAATCTAAAACTTCACACATTTTCTGGGGCCTGTGGTTATACTTTCAGAGCACCAATGCTGAGGTCTGTAGCAATAGGACTTCCCTCACCCTTCTGTTATCTTCTGTGAAGAGCTTGCACAGCAAGGGTGCTAGCAACCAAGCAGAAAATCTTCTGATCATGCAAGGGACAGGGGAATAGGCAGCACCCAAGCAAGAAAGACAAAGGGAGAAGGAATCCACTTACGACTGGTAATAGGGGGAAAGAAGAGAAGCAGTAGGGCTTACAACCCTTACATTCAAAAGTTGATCTGAATCAAGTCGTACAACATCATGAGACTGCCTCATAAACATAAAGCTTACAAAACGTGAGTTCTGCAGTTGGTTTCTTCTTCTTCCTGTTTTGGCATACAGGACTGTAGGAAGCACTGGGCCCCCACTATCAAATTTTTCTCTGGAAAAAAGAGGAGTTCGGAGGGGAAGGTGAAGGAATAATGTAAGCCACGGTTCTCACATACTCGTGTGACTCCAGAAGCTGGGACTGTAAGTAAGTGCCATGCTTGGTTGGACCTAGCAGTGCTGGTGCTGTCAGAAGAAAAGAAGGGGAGCATGTTCAGACCATGGGAAGAGATGCTTGATAGATTAAGGGCAGCCAAGGTACTGAAAGCTCTTTATCAGACTGTGTTTGCCCCCAAAACAAAAGGCCTTTGAACAGGTAGGGATGAAAAAGTTCCCAAAACTGCCAGATACAGGAGTCATCTTGTGCACAAATGACTGCAAGGCTGCTGCTGTCTGTTGCAAGGTGGCAAGAGCTCAGTGGGAGAGGGCTTTCAGGTGAGGAAATGAGAGGGCTATCAGGACATGGGGTTTAACCTGTGCCTGTACTGCAGAGGGCCATATGGGATACCCGAGGGAAAGGAGCTCTCTGTGGGAATCCTGCCCACAGCCTTCTCAGGGCTGTAGTACTACTGCTATGAGTAGGCACATTGCTGGTCTGCCCTGTGGGTGTGCCTATGGGCTAGCGGGAACGAATACAGAGTACAATTTTAGGTGAAAAATCTTGTTGGTCTCAATAGTTCCAGTGAAACATCTCTCAAGGGAAGGGGTACAAGCAGTTACAGGGAATACCAAGATCTGCAGAGAGAGCCCTGGGCAAAGGCTGCAAGACAGCTCGGTGGCCAATAGACCGCTGGTGCTCTGGATTTGTAAATAGATCTTTCCCAGCTCAAGCACGTGCATCTTTTAGCTGAGACGTTGTTCTCTTGCTAGATTATTTTGACCCATGGACCTTTGCTGCAGTAAATCAGATGATGCGCCTACTGGTTCTTGCTTGGTATTTCTTAGCAAGCAAACATGGTATGGTGGGTGGATGCAAAGCTAGTTTACATTTTTACGCTAGTTTTACTCCTCTGTAAATCCTACTCAGTAATGACTAATTCCCAAGTTGATTTCGCTTTCCCGTTTGGCTTATTTTATTTTCACTAGATTTTGGTACCTACTAGAATTTAACCATTTAGGGTCTACCTGCTGTGATTTTTCAGATGCTATAAGGACAAGGGGCTGGCTCTAACACAGTACCCTAATATTGCTCATATGTAGAAACAAATGGCAGGGCTGTGATATGATAAAGCAAAAGTAACGGAGGTTATAGGACACTGATCCTCCTCTACTTCATGGGTAGACTGTTTGGGGTTTTTGCTACCTTACGCTCCAAGACTGCCCCAAAGAAGTGCAGATACTTGAAGGAAAAAGCACAGAAAGAGCAAGCTGCAAAAGAAACTATGGCTAATGACTACAAGAAGTCAGAGAAGTAACCAAGATTAGGTGCATCGCTCAGAGAAGCCCAGTCATCCTGGGTGTATTCATGAAACTTTCTATAGGGGCAGAGGAGCTTGCACCATGCAGTTTCTGCTTACCTCTCTCTCCTTCACAGGGTAAAGACTTGCCTATTTCCTTCTCCTGTTCCCTGGAAGTGAAAAGTGGTGCAATCTCATGGTTTATGAGGAAGTGTTTTAGTTAACCCCTATCCACAGTGGTGGCTACTATGGCCCTGCAGGTCAGTGAAGCGTTCAGCTGGAGTAACAGCCTGTGGGGAGGGGGAGCGGGGCTAATGCAGCTACTTCTGTGGTGCACGTCTAATATCTAACCCTACTGCTATCAATCACCTGTTTCTTGTGAGCAAGGCGAAATGAAGTAGCAGCAGAGACCTGCGTCCAAGAAAGGGTTTGACTAGTAGTCCAGAACGGGAAGTTCACAGGATTTCCAGAGGAGCAGTTTTGATGACACTGCACTGCCAACCCTTGTGGTTTTAATTACCAGTCTTTGATGTTTTTTGCTGGGGCTCTTGTACTTGGAATAGGTTTGTTGAGTTCTCTCTTCATTCTTTTTTTCTTATTGAGGCATCCCTTGCTCGTGGGAGCTGTGAAAAGAAGCATGAAAACCAAAAACCCCAGGGGGGGCTCAATATACCTTTGTAAATAAAGAGTAACACAACAGAGATTATTTTCCAAGCATTGCCTTATTCTCCCACAAGAAGAGACTTGCAGCCGGCAACTTCAGTGACAGAGAAATCTGGCCTCTCCAGACCGAAAACGTATGCAACAGCTCCTCTGCCCACGGGCTCCTGTCCAACCTCCCAGCGGCAAGTACAGCCCTGGCTACCTGCAGGGCGACTTCAGGGCTGTGCCTCTTCTGGTCTCTGCTCTCTACACGCAGTTACAAACCAGGAGGCGCTGCAGAGGGACGTTACAGACCTAAATCAAAAGGCTGCTGGGCTTGCTGAGCCAGGGTCCTTGATTCCCCTCGGGAAGGGCAGCAGAAGCGGGACGCAAGGATGCCTCCGGGGTAGGCGGCAGAACCACAGGAGTTCTGGACTATGTCAGGAGTTTAATCATTTAAACCAGAGATGTTTCTGACAGTCCTTACTGTCTGGTGCGGGGGAGCTGAAGGGTTAGCTGGAAGTGATATTCAGGAGCAAGGCAGGAACTGCCATGGGGTAGGAGCCAGTGACTCATCAAAATTTGCTTGGTGATATATACTGTGGTCCTTGGGCATGGTAAAAAAGTGGGAAGGGAATGAACAAAACTACAATAACCCCACAAGGGTGAAAGAAGTGAGACTGGAGCAACTATAGGCTCGTTGATTGGATGTTGAAGAGCCTAGATGGGATGAAAACATCAGCTTGATTTAAAACAGCTCACTAATGAGGCATATTTTTAATAGCTGTTTTGAGTTAATCTGCATTAAGTACCCATGACTTTTCTCAATGAGGCCAGGAGCAGAGGCAACAGAACAAAGCAACACAATGCTCTGACACCTGGATGCCAAAACCATGAAGAAGGCAAGAAAGACAAATATGTGTATTTCCACTCCAGAGAATAAGAACTGACTGGGAATCCAATTACCCAATTCTCCCTTAATAATGGGAGCCTTTCCCTGAAAAAGGTGATTTACTCAGGACTGCTTGCATTGTAAGGTTAAATAACTTTTTTTCTATAAAATGTGGTATAGATTATTTTCAGGTTCTGCTATCTCCCTGTCTTGCTATTAGAAGAAATAAGTTGCCAGAGTGAAGGGAGATGGGAGGGTGGGGGCTCAAAAGATTTTTGACTGTGAAGCACAACATGTGTTAATGTGAAGCTGAACAGCTTTCCATGCAACATATTCTAGCCAAGCTATTAGTAACACCTGATATACCCATGGTTCCTCATTAGTTACCTGCCAGCAATGAGCAAGTGACTTAATATTATCAGTTGTGTTTCTTTCCCCTCTCCTTCCCTCCCACCAATCAAACATCTGTTAATCATGAGAAATAATCTGCTTCTTGGGAAACATGGGACAAACAGCAAGTTTTGTAATAAAATGGAATATTATTGTAAATAATCATTAAGGTGTCCCCAAATAAGGTAGAGTCATATTATTACCTCAGGGAATTTAAGCTCTACTATTTAGCAAAACTCCTGGAGAAAGAAAGGTAAGTCAGTCAGGACTGCTGTCTGATAAATACAGATAATGTGTATTAGAAATACCAGCAGCAAAACAGGTTTGATCAGGTCAGGACTCCTATAGTCCCATCTCTATTAGGGCCCAGAGCTAGCTACATTGAAAGGAGAAAACTTTTCATTCATCCACCCTTCCCAAGGCAGGACTAGCTGCACTGAAATCAGTCCTGACAGATGTTAATTTAACCCGTATAAAAGTCTCCCAGCACAGATTCCACCGCTGCCCCAGATAATAACTTCTGCTGGATCACTTCAACAAGTTTCTTGCAATCTTAATCTCATCTACTGAAATTCAAGCCCACTGAAATTCAAGCTCACTGCTACTTCCTCTGTTCATACCAGATGTAAAGAACAGTTCCCCTGTCCCCTACTTGCAATGGCCTTCTAAGGTATTTAAAGACTTTTCCAATGTCTTTTTCAGTCTCCTCTATAGACAAAATATGAGATTCTCCAATCTTTCCTCTCAGATATATTTTCTAGACTTTTCATCATTCTCGTGCCTTTTATCTAGTATCTGTGTAAACAAAGAGCTACAAGATATGTAGATGTCCTTGTAAGGGACCATATAGTACCAATAAAAGTACAGCAGACAAGGATTTTTTTAAAGAGGACCCTTCTCCTACAGCCTCTTTTCTGCCACCTTTGTTGCCTCACTATCCTTTGATTTAATCCGTGCAACAGTACAACCCTAACACTTACTATAAAAGTTTCAGTAGAAGCTCCCAAGGCAGTGAGATTATCTGAACATGAAGAGCCTGAACCCAAGCTGTAGCATAGGAAATTCTACTCCAGCCTCCTGCTTGCATCTCATTATGTAGTATTAATACTCTTATTACTTGGAATGTAATACCCTGAATGAGCAAAATCCCTGGCCAGGGAAAGAATCTCTGTTTACCATAGCACCTAACAACATGCTATCCATGTGGGAACAGGTCACACTGTTTGGGTGGGCTGCACCTGTGGCACTACCTTGGCCCTAAATATCTGCAGCTCCCTGAGCAGAGGGAATTGGAGGTGGAATAAAATTGAGCCACTTCTTCCCCAGGTCAGAATCCCAATTCCTAAAAAAGGGATGAGGGTAACCCCCTAGGATGCTACATCCCAAGGAAACAGTGCCTGGACTGCGATTTACTGCTTTGTCTCCTTGGAACGAGTGCCTGCAAAGCTGCCACTCTTGGTGACTAAGAGACAGTCGTCTGTTTCCTTGGAGGTGGGAAGTAGGAGGCCTACCTACAACTGCATGATACACCCTCCGATATGGCCACCTACCTTTGCAGTCTCGGCCAAGGAGCCATCTCCTTGCACATCCAGTTAAGCTTCCCACAGACAAGCCAGCATAGGTGCATCAGACAGAAGAAGAGGTCTGAGAGGGGTGTGAGGGGCTCTCTAGGTTTTCTGCATGTGTGTGTGGAGTAGAGGGGGCAAGCAGAAAAGACACTTCCCTGTTGGCTCTGTATTTTCTTTGCTAAGGTGTTTCTAGGCTGTTGAAAGCAAAACACTGCAATGCTGCAAACAGGACCTGGGCTGCTTTGGGAAACAGAATTCAAGCTCTTCATCCATTTCAGCTGCTTCTGAACATTTTGGCTGGGATGCCTGCAGTGTCTTTTACAAGCATTTCTACACTGACTACTAAATCAAAGGGCTTAGGAAACATGTTTGGAAGTCCATCTGTCCTTGAGCATAAGCAAGTTCAAACTCCCATCCTTAAAGCGACTCAGACCTCTTCCCCACTCTGACTTTCAGATCCATTTCCTCCCCTCCTGCATGGAAAGGGGAGAAAAAAAACAAGCCTACAACTTTCCAATTTCAGCCTAAGAACTGTTCCTTAGTTGCTCTCGCTCTTTCACTGCCAGCCAATATATCTCCTCACATTAATCCTCTCACAGCTTCCCTAGTGCCTACCTGTCAGTCTCTCCATCCTAATGAGTTTGCAGTCTTTCCTAATGGGCAGCTATGCGGCAGCTGCCAGCAGTAATAAGGCTCTTCATTAAGTCATGCTGAACTACCACTGTGCGGCTGTTAAGGCACCCTTCACATTTACTGACACCTAAATAAACACAACCAGAGAATAACTGGGTGGAGATGGCTAAAGTCTGTCAGAGGCTACCAGGTTGCTAGGACAATCATTACATCATTTTCTCACTACTTCTTGGCAAGACCTTTGTATTAGCCTCCTGTAGTAAGTGTCTGCATGTGTGTACCAAACTTTAATCCTTGTAGAAGATCTTTTCACCAAATATGCAATTAAATGTTTTTCTATGAACTATGTATCTACACAGGCTAGAAAGTTCATCTCAGAGCCCAGAAGATCTTGGCACAACCTAGTCCTGGACTTCCCAGAAAAGACATTTTTTAGCAGAATGGATCACACCTTCCTGGTGAACAAGGGGTTTGTGACATGCAACAGAAGCACAGCGTTGCAGCACAGGCCAGTCACGTTCAGCTCTTCTTTACCCCACCACACCCTTCATCCTTATTTATCCCAACAGAGACTATTTGCTCTTTGCTCCAATCTACCTCATTAACTGGATCCTCATTCACCTCCTTTCTGCTTTTCTTTGCTTGGCAAATTGATGTGTGAATATGCTAATTAATCATCTGTGCTGACTTATCATCCTGAAAGTTTAGTACCCATGGATCTGAAGGCACTGGTTGGGCTGTTCAAGGAAAGGTGTTTACTGTCCTTTTGGGACTAAGACCCCGGAAATTTTATTATCCTGATAATAGCAATAGTAAACAATAGAAGCACTGAGTTATCTCTGGCCATCCTGTCTAGAGGCGCTAAGATGAGAAGCAGTAGAGATTGCTTGCAGAAGAGCTACCACCAACTTAAGGGGAGGAACAAAGGGAAGGGCAGAGCAAAACAAATTCCCATCCAGAAAGTCAACAAAAGAAATCAAGAGAGTCACTTGGCTTATTAGGAATTTATTATAATTACAAGTAACAACAGGCAGGTTTAAACCCTTTTGTCTTAAAAATCGAATGTAACAAGCATGTCACAGCTATGAACAGTTCTATGAAACCCATGGAAAATTGTATCCCCAAATTACACCAGTCTGCCTCATCCTCTCAGACATCAATGGTGTGGGTCACAAAACAACACAGAAACAGATTGTTCTATATGGCGCTTGTGATAAGGGTCATTATGAGGCCTTAAGATGCTACAAGTTATTCTACAAGAGCTACGAAGTAAAACTTTAGTTCTCCCCTTTGTTAATACTGTTAGAAAAAAATCAAACATTTGACACAGTTTTTGCCAAAGCCATGAGAACCTTTTAAGAACAGTATTTTTCCCTGTATCTCTTCTCTGCTGCTAGACTCTTCCTTTTTATTTATTTATTTTTTGCCTTAAGGACATGGCTACCCCATTCCATGAGACATGCCATCCATCCAGCCACGTCTGCAGTGCTGCATGCACAGCATCAGGTATTTCTTTCATGTTCTGAGGCTAGCTCTCAGCTCTGCGTATAACACTTACCTTGAACATTGCTATCAGGATAACTTGGCAGCACATAGTTCAGGAAGACTAAATACTTGTGTAGTTATCTCTGTCTTCTTGGGGGGTCCTGCATCTTAAGCCAAGCTCCAGCTATACTATTAGCACTACCCAAGAGAGCTAATTTACAGCTAGTTCAGATTTGTCTAAAGGAGCAGCAGCCAGACACCGGAGGGCAGATGCATCCTTTTGATATAAGATCCTCTTTACATTACAGCTGTTCACAGCTGACAAAAAAAGAAAAAAAAAAAAAGAAAAAAAAAAGAAAGGTCTCCACAAAGGTCTCCATATGCAACAGACATATATTGGTGAAAAGGAGAGACAGTCCTAATTCCGTCAAGCACTTAATATGTTGAATTAAAGATTATAATGTTCCTCAATATCCTAAATTAAACAGATGCCTCAAGTGAAACCTTTCTGGCTGGCTTTTAGAAAAGAAGGGGTGAAGGAGGAAACAGAATACAGGAACACTTTATATAGCTACTCAGATGTGGCTTGTATGTGAGTCCAGGTCCAAAAGAGGGTCTGTTTTTCAGAAATTCCTTAGATGAATATTTCTGCATGAACTTCTTGACAGTAGCATATGAAATTAGGGAGCTGAGTGAAGAAATCAGTAAGTAGCTTGTCAGACAGCTTCAGATACATCTATATCCACTCAGGATTTAGAGGGGCATGGGAAAAAGTATAAACACAATTATAGGATAAACATATGAGGGAGGTATTAGATCAAGAGATTCTATGAACAGACTCCAACAATAGCTCATGCTGTTCTCTAAGCAGACCCACAAACTTAATTTCAGGAGAAAAAGGAGTGTTAAATTTACTCAGTTAAAAATACTTGGTGAATCTTTTGCAAGAAAGTAACGCTTAGGGCAAAACTGCACAGTCCTGTCTCACGAACATACTATACTACTATCTTGCTTTGTACATATATTTAACAGTTTATGAATATCCCACACTCGCTCAATAATACCATAATGACTTTTAATTGAGGTAGCCACCAAATCATCACTAATGATGCCAAAGCAAAAGGAAAATCTCAAGACGGACACTCAAGAACAGCTAAAGTTTGCCAAAAGCAATAGAATTTGCTTACAAAACTCATTTTCTCTCTCCCTCTATTCTTCCCCCACCCTTGTCTCACTTCCTTTTTCTCTTCTTGCCCATCTCTAATAATTAAATACAGCAGCAAGGAAAAATTAAGCTTTCCAGTTCAGTTGTAACATGGCTTTGGATTTTCAACAGTAAGTTTTCAGATGAAGAATCACACTTTCAAAACACTGACGCTGAAGGACAATCTCCAACACCAACTACAGAACAGCACCTCAGGCACTGGTTCTATCACCTTCCTGCACATGCCTCTGTATCAGGAGCACATGGAAAGATTTCTGTGCAAGCCAGAAACAGAATCTGTCAAAAGGTCCCTTTATCACTGTAAGTCGCTTCCATATTATGTAAACATGCAAAGAATCCCCTTTCTAGTCACTGTCTTTCAAGTACTCAGGAAGTTAAAGTAAAATGGCAAACACTATCTTTCCTATAGCTAAAAGTATGTAGATCAAGAATACCCTTGAATTTTCTAGTGGCATTGATTTCATATAAAGAAAATATTTTCAAATGACTTCTGTACTGATGATAGTCTATATTCAAATTAAACAGAAAAAAAAAAGTCAACGTTAAGGATAACTAATACCCTGGTAGTTTTGAAAACATTTCCAGGATTTTTTGCGGTCCCTTTATCACAGAACTTTCAAGTTAATTCAGACCCCCCTCCACCCACACCCAAACCAATCAATCAACCAAAAAAACACCAACCCCAAACCAAAAAAAACAATACCTAAGTTGTTTAATATTAGTGTTGCAGAACTCATATTCAGGTAAAATTCTGAACTGTAAATATCCAGTTCTGACTTCTTTTCTTTAATCACTAACTAAAATCTGAGGGTTCTTTCCATCAGTTAAATATTTTAATGCAACTACAGGGGTGCAAACTCTCAATTTAGTTATACTGCATTAACCTAAAGCAGCACACAAATCAGCATGAAATACCCCACTTCCAAAATACATGCTCCCCAAATAAACAAGCCTTAAGAGAAAACCTATGCTCCCACTTAAAAATGGAGCATTAACCAGTCTGGCATGCATAATATTGGTTGTTTCTGCATCTAGATCAGATGGCACATGTATATTCCAAAATATAAAAATAAAATTGTATGAATTGCATGTGACTGTACATAGTGCAGTTCAAGCAGCACTGAGGTGTTCTCTTTGTTTTTGTGAAGCATGAATTGTGGACATCAGCAAACTGCAGGGTGAGAACTGTGATGTAGTCTTCAGGTTTCTTCTTCCACAGAGATACACAAAACTATTTTTATTTTAAAAACCTCTAGCCCACCACAGTGAGATACTAAGTGATTTTATAACTGTACAATGAAGAGTTCCTGAATTTCTTTAAACAGGTCTAGATTACCCAAACAGATTTTTTGTTAGAAGTCCTTTACTAGAACTTCTTTTCCACAAACCACACACCAGAGGAGGCGTTTTCTATTTTGATTACATACAATTGCTTGTCAGTTATAAGCAGATGAAGGTAGTTTATTACATTACAAAACTAACTTCATCATTACTAAAGCGTATGTAATACACAAACTAAAGATTCCAGTTAAGCATCACCACATATTAACCCTTCATATTTGCATAAGATGATCAACTAGAAGCTATGGAATTGTAAATATTGAAACTGTACACAGGCACCCTGTTACATCATACTTAGGTCATGGTTCTCTTTTTATAACGTTCCACAACAGCTTCTGCATCTGGGTCATTTTCATTCATTTCATCTATTCAGCCGCTGTGTTACCACTTCTCGGTACATGATAGAGATGTATATTAGCAGAAGAAAAATAACAAAGAAATCATCCAAAAACCCCAGAATTCCAAAGAGGGCTTCAGGAAGAAAATCCAGAGGTGAAGCCAGATAGAGCAAGGCTCCAAGCAAGCAGAGGAATATCCTGATACGAAACATCCAGAAGAGGCCCCCAACAGAAAACATCTCCCTGAATGCATGCCGCAATAAAGTGGGTAGATCCATAATTCTTTCCATAATCTATGAAGAAAGAAACCAAAAGTTAGTATTTGCTTTAGCAACAAACCCATGCAAAATGGGTCTTTTTTTTTTTTTTTTTAGTATGAAGTTTCTATTGCCATATCACAGCTTTGGAATCCATTAGTTTACAAGAGTAAGAACTCTACACCAGACAAAACTCCTTGGATTTAGTTTTTCTGGGTAAAAAGTTAAAGATTTAGAATATGTGTGTTTTCAAGCAACAGCCACAAGCTATACTATTTTGTACAGTAAAAAGTACATTTGAGTCACCACAAATACAACATTAGTATCTATTAAGAAGGAAAAGTAGTGACTATTAGAGGAAAACAAAGCACCAAGAAATTAAGAAAGAGCAAACAGGGTAACTGGAGGGAAATACTGATCAGAATGGAAGACATCTAGGGATTCCTCAAAAAAACAGTAGTTAAAATAGAAATAGACTGCAATTCTTCAGAAACGACCCTACCCCCCCACCCCCAGCATACAGAGATTTCCATAGATTTCATATAGATTTCCAAAGGACAGGTCAAGCTTCAAAGTAAACTGAAGAACCCTTAAATGCATCCATTCCTGGCTCCTTTCCATCATTTGAAAATGGTTCTGTCATCTCACTGAGGGATTGCTCAGGAGAAAATATCTAGGTTTTTGATATGAGGCTTGGGGTGGGGTGAACTTTGACATTTTTTCTATACGGTTCCTTTTCTAGTTTACACAGAGCCATAACATTAAAGGGAGTTATTGCCAAGGCTGAAACAGTTCTCTAGAAAGGAAGGTTAAAATGTGGTTAAGGCAATACACTGTGTACAGATCAAAAGCAGGTTATCTAGTCCAGTTCAGGGCTCTCAAGAACTTCATGCATGGCCTCTGACAGGTTACTATTCTGGATCAAAAGCATACAAGTTTTGTGCTTTGAAAATGATAAAAAAAAATTAATTTCTCACTTCTTTTTTGTCTCTTTGGACTGTAAATTTTTCTTGGTAATGTTTGTTACTATGACCAAATCCAATAAACAGATGCAGACAAGCAGGCTATCAGTAAAGTTAATGTTAACCACATGCACACATTTCATTTTGTGAATCAGGACATGCATGTAAAGGACAAGCTCATTTTCTCAAGTTCATAGAACTTTGACTATATCCCTTCACTATTTATCAAAAAAGGTTTTCAACAGTCACAGAGCAAAGTAAAGGGTGTACTATAATCTAGCAGAACCCCCCCCCCCCCCCAACAACAACAATAAAATCAAGAGCACACACAGCTTGAAATCCAAAGAGGAAAGGCACAGAATTACAATTCAAGTCTATTCTTTTGATCAATTTAAAGAGATTAGTCCAGAAAATGTTCTTCCTTACAGCTCATACATTTTATTCAGTATTTTTATTGGCTAATTATCGATCCTTTCCATTTAATGAGTTCATGATTCAAAGAAGTGCTTAACACATGCTGAAGCACTCTTCTTCAATAGGGTACTCAAGGCTTATTAGCAGTATTCAATTACAATAGAAATACAAGGTTCTATACAGACAAATTAGAAATAATTTTATTTCAGTATTTTAAGTTTGCCTTAACTATAAGAGCATGAATTTCCTAAGGAAAACCTGCATAGCTCCTACACATTACGAACAGAAAATTTACATTCCAGGAAAAAAAGTCACAAAAAATACTAATAATCTTTCTGAAATCACTGACCACCACCCAAATTCTCTCACAACTTACAGATCTGGGCTGTCCTGAGAATCTCCGATTGTAATCATTAACATCTTGAAATACTTGGGTTGCATCCTGCTGATCTTCACCAAATAGTGGCAAAAACAATGTTACCTAGGCACAGCAGGGAGATTTTGTTAATGTGCGACTGGCTTTTCAAATGCAGATACTGTGAATTATAAATGAAACAGCAGTAATCTTCAGTTAACTACACAGAGTAAACTTTTTGTTGATTTTGTAGTAGCAAGATAAAATGAAAAATATTAACATAAAATACTTGGGTACTGCTTCTAAGTGTTAACAAGTATATTGCTTAGAATTCTTTAAAGAATATTAATGCATTTTTAAAAAGATTGCTACAAACTAGCATAAGAACTTTCCTTCTCAGGGAGGCTTACAGGACAATTTTCAAAACACCTAAATAGTTTATGTTTCAGAAGTGATACAGATTTATGAGAACAAAGGTAATTTAGCAAGTCAGTCTGGTTTTGTTTCTTAAACTCAGAATCAAATAAACCTTCCAACGAGGCCATTCTTCCTCCCTCTTTAGGAGGACCTTGCATGTCAGCAAACAAGCAGCAAAACTTACACTTGCCTATGTGGACATTCATACAAAGACCAAGGAGAATAACAGAAGTTGCCAGAAAGACATAATAACCTTCAGCTCTTTTGTAAGCGCAGCAAATTCTTCTATGTTTTGAGTTAATTTTCATGCAAATATACAAAAATATGGAAAGTGGCATTCACAAACATGCTATGTTATTCGTCTGCATAGGAGTTTCTGAAAACATAAGCCTTGTATTTGGAAGTGATGTTCAGGAAGAAAATGCAGATTATCATAAGAAACAGAAAAGGTACTGCATTTTAATTTATTACAGTCTTCAAAAGCTCCCCAAGTACCTGTCCACTAAATGTATCTCCTAACCTTCCCAAAACACAAACTGCTTTGAGCTTAAAGAGTTGATTATCCCCAGGCCCATTTTCAGTAAGGCAGAAAAAAAAAAAACCAACAACAAAAAACACCTTTCTGAAGAAGGGTCTCCTCCTCTCTCTAAAACATAAAACCATTATCTTGTAAGTCATATGTTGAGCAATATTTACTTCTGGACTAATATTAGGCTTAAAATAAAGCATTTCTTTACTTTCCATGACTAGATGTGGAGATTTTAAATTTGTAAAGAAAGTTTTTCCAAGCTTTCTGATATAACTCATTTATATCCCTGGAAAGTTTCAAGTTACTGGACTCTGAACATCTTTTTTGAGAGTATAAGGTGAGGAACTCTCTTGTAGGAGTTTTTAAATGGAGCATTCACACCTGGCAAATAACAGTGTGAACAGATCTACACTGAAGTTCTAGCCCTGCCACAAATCTTCTGTGTGACTCATGTTGTTCATGTGTATATATTTCAATTCCACATTTACAAAATTTAACCTCACTTTCCCTACCTCAGACGAGTGATTAAAAGTGCATGATCATGCAAGCAGTCCAACACAATTTACTTATTAATCAAAAAAACAAACAATAAAGGAGTGTCTATCTACAGAAAGATGGGAAAACACTGTCATTTTCTGCTTTTCCATTCTCCTCACCTTTATTTTTGTGACTCTCTCCTCCTTGGCTACACTGTAACCCACTCATTCTTCTTCTAGCCATACCTATTTTTCTTTCCTTCATCTGTCTTATACCCACTTTTACTGCTGATTCAGAGTCAAACTTGGATACAATGTACAGGCAATGGCTTAAAACACATTAATAACTTCTGATAAATTATATAACTCTCTAGTTTGTGCACTGTTACAATACAGGTGTGCACTTTTGTTATAACACAGACTGAGACCCCGAGAACCTAAGTGCTAATGAATTGCGGGGACGTATTTCAAACTGACACTGTAAGTATGTTGTGTAGGAAGGAAGCTAGTACTTGCTCTACAAAGCTCCAATTAGTAATACATATGAACTAGAAATAGGAAGAAAATAGGAAATTGGTGTGAACATGGTTTTTTGGCAGGGAAAGAAGGAAAGGAGAGGGTATTTCTTAGAAACCAGTAACATTTTGCCTACTGGCAGTCTTCCACAACAGCTAGGTCTTTCAGATACAAGTTCTGGTAAAGAAGCAAGTTACATACATCTCAGAAAGACAGTAGGAAAGAATCATAGTAAGACCTTAAGATTTCTGTTTTCATATAGCTTTCTAGAAAAATGCCTAAATCATCAGTGCTGTTTACTTAAATTTAAGTTGCAGGAACAGTCTTGCTGACTCTAGCTGAGTCATTTGGCAAAGCACTGAGTTCAAAAAATGTAATATCCAGTCTACACCTCACATATCCATAACCTTTCAGCTTCTCAGATTTCTTCTTCTTTCACTATTACAACTGCAGTTCACATATAAGTGCTTTTTTGGTAAGCCACACTACGTATCCAAACCATCAGCCCATGATTACTTGAAATATTACCGTTTGCCTGCAGATTGGACAACGGATGGCACCAAGCCATGAGCCATACCTCCAGTATGCAATAATGCAGGAACCTGATGAAGGTAAGTTAACAGTTACAGAGACTTAAACTTCTGAGTGAAAACAGTTACTTCAAGAAATAATATGCTAAGCATTAAGCAAAACAGCAAAACTGCAGCATATAAGCAGTTAAACTGAAATCCATCTCTTCTGGTATAATTTTAATAAAATGTTCACTGAAGTACATATGTGTTCAAATTCTACGCTATTAATGAGATAAATCCTGAAGTGGTTCAGCTGCATCAATAATTTTAAGAGACTGTCTCCTGAAAAAAGACAGAAAACTTCTTAATCACTGATTGAAGAAATAAAGAATTAAACATTTTACCAGTTTAAAATTTAGTTAGAAAAATCGCAGGAATCACAAAAATCAAGAGTTGTTAAACTACTCCTAAATAAACTGGCTTTACTATCAGAGTCTCAACAGGTGTAGGAATACATAAAAATCTAAGTCCTTTTACTGTTTTCCAAATTTGTCAACTTTTTCTTTTAAATGACCAGGCATTATATGAATTATATACTACCTAAAACTAGACGTATTCAGTGAAAGAATCCTACTGGGAACCTGAAGGACAGGAAGCAATATATATCTATATCTATCTATATAAAATACCTGTATAAATTTACATACATATACATATATATGGCCCTCAGAAAAAACCCAAGACTGTAAGCATTGTGCACTTAGTCTTAATTCTTCAGGACTTCCAAGAAAAACAAATAAAAACACCAACTACATATTAATGATAACAACAATGTAATTTTTTATACTTTCTATGCAAGTTTTTTAAATGGTGTAATTCCAAGTGCCTTTCAGCCTCTTCAGTTTTTTACTAGCTGGAAATAAACAATACTCTGTCCTTAATGTTTTTAAATTAACTGCAGTTTCAATCTTGATAGCACAGCAAAAAAATGCAGCACGCTGTCACACACCACTGTTTACTAGCAAATGTACTTTCTCAGCAAGTTATACAGAAAATTATTTCTAATGCAGACTAGAAAATAAGCAGCTAAAATTGAACAAAGCTTTACATTAGGGTGACAGTACTAGTGCAGGTGTTCTTCCTGATTTTTTTTTTTTTTTTTTTTTTTTTTTTGCTTACCACAGAAGAGATGTCCACAGTTTGTTTCAATAGGAAATGTAGCCTGCTGCAAACAGACTGGACAGGACATATCAGTATAGAAACGATGTCTATCACCAGCAGACACATCCTGCTGGGACAAAAAGAGAAACACAAAATGTTTGAGACTATTTTTTACATGAAAAGTCTACCTGAACTTAAAAAATAAACAAGTCCCAGTGTTCATTTACTAGAAGTCAAACACTCAAATACAAAATTATGTGAAATGAAATAGAAATATATTTAAATTCAAAAATTAAACACACTTAAATGCAAAAATTGATTCACTAGGCAAGTTCTTTCTGTGATAAGCACATTAGTTTCTCTACATCTATTTTACACAGTATGTGCTTCAATCCAATTAAGGACCACAAAGGAAGAACCTCCCTGCTCCTACACATTAATTAGGATCCATTAGGTTAGATATACTGAAGAATTAGTAACAACTCAGATCTAGACTGTTACTTCATTATCCTCTGTCCAGAACCAGGTAATGGATCTGCATCACTTACCAATAGCTATATTTAGTGTTCCCAAGCCCAAGCAAAGATGTAAGTTTGTGTGTCTCCTAGTAAAAATCTGAGATGTTGGATGATTTGCTTTGAATTTTAACAGCTAACAGCAATCTCAGATTACTGCCGACTCCTTCTAGCATCTTGTCAATAGAAAAGAACCAATAAATCTAGATAGACACATGTCTGCTGCTCTCTGGGTAGATATCTGTTGGGACTGCTAAGCAATGCTTGGGCTCAGCCTCCCATGTCACAAAAACAACTGCTATGGCTGTGTCCTTATTCCTAAAGGAGCCCTGATTTATCTTGCCGCCATGAAACATTCCTTCTCCCCACTCTGCCATGCTTTTCCTCCACACTAACACACATTGTAGTCAAAAATCTGTCATTATTTCAAGAAGAAATTATTTCAATCTGTCATTATTTCATTATCACAGAAGTCTGCTCAATACATCTGCAAAAAGTATGGCTTCTCTCAATCTAGAGCTAGGACTCAGCACTTTCCAACAAATTGGCCTAGACTCTCCCAACCTCTCTTCCACATGTCAGAATTGGGTGAAATACATCTTGCCTGGCCCTATCTGCTGTGACATTGTTTTGCTACACATCGTTTATCAGTTTAAACATCTGACCCCTGCCCTGTGGCAGCAAGCTGTACTCCAGATTTCCTTCTTAACCACTAAGTTCCCAGAAGTAGTGCAGGAAGCACATAACATAACGTAGCATACTCCACCTTGTGGTGAAAACTGGTTTGAAAAAAGAACCAGCCAAATCTTTAATTTTAATGACTTGATTTATCCATAAAAAAGCATGTGTCATCTCATTACTTGATAAATTTTAAGTTGCCTCTGTATAGCTAGTATGCTTCCTTAATTTTCAAGGCTAGTTTCTCTAGTTTCTTCCAGAACCTCAGAAGAGAAGTCTACCCCATATCAGGCGGGTAAATCTTTCCAACATTTAGCACAGCACCTGCTCTGTTTGAAGCTGCTGACGAAGAGCTCGCACTAGCTCTTGATTTTCTGGGTGTATGTTCTGATGTTCATTTCTGTGAAAGGAAATATAAGAAATGAGAAAAACTGAACCCCGAGACTCAACACTGAAAATAACTTACTGAACAAAATGAGACTTTAAACAAAGGGGGGAAAAAAAAATCATTCTTTCCTGCTATAAAGGGTTTTAAAGGAAGTACGCATATAATAAGGAAACAGCACATTCATTGCACATCCTAAAGTTACCCTGGCCTTTTTAAGCTGTACAACAACAGGATTTTTCAAAGAAAAACTCCATAACCTAAAAAGTCATATTAAAACTAAGTTTTTGTCTGAAACAAAATTAAGCCATTAACTTGAAAAAAATCAAGTTACTTGAAAGCTCTTATATTAATCATGCAGAAATATTTTTAATTTTTGCATTGCTGGTTTATGTTTCAATTTCTTAGTTTTTTTCATTCACTATGTAAGATTTTTCAACTCTGTGGTAACTTAATTATTTCAGTTTAATTTGCCACCTGAAAGATTAAGGCATAACATTTACATAAGAAGGGGAAGGTAAAACTCTTAGCTTTAGAACGTTGACTTTATGTAACTACCACCAGACAAGATACATTAAAAAAAAAAAAAAATCACTGCAGTCTCTAGTGGCAAGAAAAATACAGGTTAGAAATACCAAGACAAAGGGGAATCAGAGGGAAGGGACTCACTGAAGGAAGGAAGCTGAATATTAAATTTTGAAATTCAAAAGCACAGTGGGAGACAGGATTGGAAGTAAAAATGACATCGATAAGTTTAAAAAGCATTGTGTTAAACCAAATATGAATCAACAACATCATGTGGTTCAAAAATGCAAATCTGTATTCTGTATTTATACATATGGCTTTTACTGGTGATACATTCTGCTCAAGACTGTTGAGGTCTCAGCTGTGTTCTGCTTTCCACTTTGGGCTAAATGCATAAAAACGTGTACAGAAGCTGGAGAAAGTTCAGAAGAGAATGATAAGAACCACTGGCCACATTTTTAAAATATTAAAGAGAGAGACTGAAGAAACTGGAGTCTGTATAGAAGATGGGTTATGGAGAGAAAAGGGGACAGGATAAGTCTTCCATTCTATAAATACAATAAAATATTTACGATAGTTATTTAAGGGTGATGGAGACAAATTTTTAACTGCTAAGTGTACAAAAATGCAAAGAGGTTACCTCAGGGTACTGTGGGCTATCTTTGATTGAAAGTTAAATCCCAAAACAGGTTAAACTCCTTCCAGGAGTCTAGGGAGGCTGATTCTGTGTCAGAGCTGTGGCCTGGCCTGGCTGAATTTTCAGGACTTTTCTGGCTGCAGTTCTACTTATACGATTTCCTCATAGCTCTGGAAGTTTCTGCAGTATTTTGCATCATGTGGTGTGGACAATCATAATACTGCATTACTGTCATCTTTAACATTGCATCCCCTTCATTCTTTCTTAAATGAGGAACAGACAAAACGTGTATTTTCATGCTAATAATTGCCTGATTATCTATAAAACATAAGTTTATTTAACAGTAATGTGGGTCACATATATGAAAGTTATATGATGGGAAGCTTACCTTAAAACCCTTCTTGCCCTTCTTGAGTCAGATTTTGTGAATGTTGTCTGATATATGAGATACATGTATGAAATTCTTTTCCTGTTTAGACTCTACAAGTTAGCATATTTTACACTTTCATTTTGTCAAAACTTTGATATATACTGAAATTGGTTTCAAATCACACACAAATCAGAAGGTATGAATTATAAGCCAGTTTATTCTGATCCCTTCATAAACAACTAATTTTGAATTTGCTACTAGAGCGTTATCCAGTGAAAAGATATGTTAAGCAAAAATGAATCTTAAGTTATTAGAAGTCAAGTAGACAAGGTAAAGTTACTCAGGCAATATTAGCATAAGATCCTTGTACAAATACTTCACATACATGTTTTTAGTTTGGTATCATACTCTATGTTAAATACACAAGATTACTTGTAGAACTTTGGAAGTACAGCATCTGTTATTTATGCCTAAGTTGCTTATGTAACAGAACACTGCACCATGTCCGAGAGGGGACAGGTAAAGCTCAAGACATATCCCATTTATAACTTTTCTCATGAAATTAGTGTAAGAAAATATTTTGAAATAAATGAGAAATAGTATGGACCTATGTAATTACAGGCATTACCACACACAAGTTAGAAAGAAATAGCTAGATGCATACTCTCTTCTTTTCATTTCCTGATTACTGAGTGTTAGTGCTGCAACCCTATCTCGAGGTGCCCTGTACCACCAAACTGTCACTACTAAAAACAGTTAGGCTGCCTGCATTCAATGTGCAAGGTCATGCAGTGAAAGTGAGGAACAGTACATATGGGGACTGGTGTATCACTGCAATACCATCGCTATTTTCCAAGATTTAAAATCTCAGCTCTGCTGAAAATACTGACTTGATTTTATAATAAAGACATATGATGGAATAGAACAAAGAGAGAAAAAGATCTAGAACTGCAGATTCTTAAGAATGGGTTAGGTAAGACACCTGGGGCAAGCAGGGAATCTCTGACATATCACAGCAGAGGGTCAGTTCTACTCCCTTTAACTTGCTGGATAAATTAAGATTTCACAGTCTCATTTGTAATGTGACAACCTACCCACAAGTTTAAGAGATGATGGCAAAAATCTGGCTGCTTTTGGTCAAAAGTTATTACTCAAAGACATACAGGCTTAACAAAAGTCTTACAGCGACTGAAGTAAACAGCTGCAACTTGGCAGATATGTTAGTTACTGTTAATAGTTTCTTCATCAAAAGTAGAGAGACCATCAGCTCATGCCCTGATGTGATGCTTCAGTGAGTTCTCTCTGCTAGAAACAAGTACAGCAACCATATCCCTTAACAGTTCTTTTCATACTCCACTTCTCTCCCCAAAAATCTACTTAAACATATGATCTTTGCTGCCTGCTTCCCCTTCTCTAGTCCTTTTTATTCAGTTGCTGCAACCTTATGCATTCTCCTAAGCCTGCTTTCCTGTATTCATACCCAGCACCTATTCTTACCCAACTTAAGTATTTCAGATGTTGCAAAGAGAAACATGGATGGCAAAGAGACTGAGGTAACGTACACAGGATAAAGAACACACAGAGTACTGTACTACCAAAGATAACCAGAGAAGAAAAACAAAACTCCTCCTTTTCTTCCCTGTCCCCACTTCACAGTTAAATAAACAAGGATTAATGCACTTTACAGATTTTAATGGAGACGATACAAAGATTAGGAGGTATGGAAAAAGTGCTACTGAATACAGACAATTTTAGGAGTTACTGGAAGAGGCAATGGAGCTTGAATAAGATGCTGCTAAGTCTCTTAGAAGGGAGTCATACCAGGCATAAGAAAAGCTTCAAGACAGTCTAAAGTACAGAACCCTGTGTTCTGAGTTTGTTTTTCCATAAAGGAAACCATTAAGGTGTATAACAGGATCCACAATCTTTTTACTTAGCGCACTCCGCTACACAAGTAGGAAGTAAGGAGCCATTTTCTCCTCCCCAAGTAACTCTCCATCATTGATATATCATATCCTTGATGCCAATTCTGAGCGAATCTCCATTACTATTGCCCACTGCTTGTTCCACTCACTCTTTTTCATATTTCTAACTTGTCTTCCTTTGTAAAGTTCAAAATATTTGAAAATTAAATGTAACCATGCTTTAATTTTAAAATAAAATGTTTACTATTTAAATATACACTTACAAATCCAGGTTATAAATGCTGAATATGTGAATATAAGGACTAGAGGAAGCATGAGGGAGCAGAGGAAAAGATGACTGAGGAAAGAGAGAGACTCTTGGAGGCATCTAAATGACTGAAATAGCCTTGGCAAGAAAAGCAAGTTGAAGTGTATTCACTTCTCTAAGATTCCTTTGCTACAGCAGAAAGAGCTTCCCTTTCCATTTCATCTCTTGCCCGTGAACAGCAGCACTACCTTCCAGCCCTACTAAGCTTTCCTACTTCTGGTTTCTTTCATAGTTTGCTCTCCACATATCCCCCACATAATCATCTCATATGGAATTCATGGATGAGAATCTACCCACAATGACAACAATTCACTAAAATTAAATTCTCTTAGTTGTTAAAACTCATCTGTGCTTGGAAGTCTACAGACTTGCATAAAGCCAGGCAATCTGAACTATAGA
This sequence comes from Apteryx mantelli, assembly GCF_036417845.1. Taxonomy (NCBI): domain Eukaryota; kingdom Metazoa; phylum Chordata; class Aves; order Apterygiformes; family Apterygidae; genus Apteryx; species Apteryx mantelli. The sequence goes on from NC_090020.1 coordinate 11,589,568, forward strand.
CTTATTTTCCCCAAAACGCATAGGCTAATGCATTCATTAGGTCTCAAGGAAAAACTCTGAAACTACAGATTAGTTTTGTTCAACTCTGAATTTAACATTTTTGTTTGTGCAAAGTGTATTACAGTCCACTATTTTCCAAGCATACTCATTTAGAAACAAATCAGTCAATTTTTTTTTTTTTTTTTTTAAAGGAGACTGCAGCTAGGATATACAATGGCAGATTACATCTAACCTTAGTTAAGCAGTCACTATTGACAAAACTGTACTTAATAAGGAAATATGACACCGCCCATGCAGACTGTAAATTAAATCATTTTCAGTCTTGAGGAATGATGGACATCATTCAATTTGATCACCTAAATATAAGGAAGAGTTTGGCATCACTTTCAGGAAAATGCATCATTTCATTCTGACTGGGAATTAAATTATGAAACACTGCCAGGCAATTAGTTAAAAGTAAGTGATTGAACAATGATTTACTTAAAGTCACAAAACCACAGCTGTTGTACACTAATGCAACTATTTACTGAAAAAGTTAGTATTTGACAAACTGAGGTATGTTGATGAATTTGTATCAACATATTCTCACCTTAAAAGGGTATATACCAGAGCAGCAATGAAAGTGAAACTGAGCACAACTGCCACCAGTACCTGGTCACTTATTCCTTCTATAACTGAATCATTATCTAGCTTCAAACTCTGAACTTCTGCTTGGTGACTGGCCATCCCAGCTCTAAAATGTAAAAAGAAATATATACACACATATATATATTTATATAATTGTGTATATATATATATATATATGCACACACACACTTTACAGATACAAAAAACTTATATACACATCTATTCATACACACAATAAATTCTTGAGGTTCAGATTAGTCTTTGCTTGGAGATCAAAAATGATAAAGCAAAAGGAAACAGCTGCATTTTACCAAACAGAGATTGCTGCAGAGGACTATAAAGCATTGTTGCTCTTACACAGTAGCAAGTTTTAAATGACCTAAAAATATATATATATTTTTTTCAGATACTTTACCTGGGGATATTTACCAGATATCTTGCTTAGGGATAGGACAGTCTGCTGGATTTGACATATTCTAAGGGCAGTCCCTTTATAAAGAGTATAATGAGTTTACATTATCAAGAATGTTAGCTAGTACACAACACATCATTGCTGTTAGGCTAAGACAGTGTACTTTTGAGAAACCTAATTTACACCACTTATGTGAATAAAGAAACAAGAATATTTGGGTTTCAGCTGTTTTTAGAGTGATCAGTGTCCACTTGAAACACAGGAATCATGTCATGCATTTTATATTTTATCTGCCTTTTCTATGCATTTCACATCCTTCAGCTGGAAACACAGGAAAAGCTTGAAAGAAATAGAATATTTTCAGGCTTCTCTCACTAGACTAATTTCTTTTATATTCATTTCACATCTGCAAAAATCAGAATGACTTGCCAGCACTAACATTCATTAAAATACAGCTGGAGACATAAGCAAAATAAAATGATCTACAACACACTGCTAAGTTGCTCCTATTGAAATCAGGAAGTGAAATGAACCACAGCTGCGAATATTATTAAACCAGGAGAATTAAACTAACCATAGGAAAACATAATAAAAACTGTCATATTGAAGCTGTGTCCATACACAATTAAAGTATTTGTCCTACGGGGCTGACATAAAATATCAGTATCAGTTTATAAGGTCAGGTAAGACTGGTATCATCTACTTTACTTCCTGCTCCAGTCTGTGTGCCTTAAACCTGCAAGCTTTCAGCAGTGGTCCTCTCCGCTTCACAGCTCGTACTTTATTTTTGAATTTAAACCTTGCTATCCAGTAAACATCAGTACAGAAGACATTATCTGACCCTGAATAAGTGCAAAACAGAGAAAATACAAGTCATGGGGATTTTAGTGCAAACCTGTAATGCACTACACTAGCACAATTTTAGCATGCCAATTTGCTGTTCTTAATTTTAAAAATGCCATGTTTTCCGCAAGACAGATGCACTTACTGTTCAGATCTCTTCTCATACCAGTTGTGGAGCTTTTTCCAGGCTTCATTTCATTTGTGGAAGCCACCCTGTGCATCAGTAGTCAAACAGAAGCTGGTATATTCTGACATTACAGTAGAAGGGTCAGTAGTATTATTAAGTAACACAAGAACAGAGAAAACTTATTGAGAATGAATGGTAGATTCCTTTCATTGTTCCTATATTTTTGGGCTTCCACTGTGAAAATCAAAATGAAATAATGAAGCCTATATGAAGCGACACAATAAACTAGGTATCTTAACGTGTCTCAACCTGAACTGAGAATACTATTTCGGTAATTATAGTCATAATTTTTGCTAAATACAGCTTTCCACAAGCAACTGTGTCACAGTGACTATTAAAATGTCGATTAATGTTTGGAAAGAGTACTTTTCCCTAAAGATGGAACACCAGTGACTCATCAAGAATCATGATTGAAGTAGGTCAAAATCAAAACTGATTTCATATATACTAATGAATGAAAGGCACCAGAACTTTGAAGAAAGGTCTCATAGAGGAAAAGTATCCTACACAAGGAGCTATAGCATTTCTCTGTGTAGTTAATTGTACAGGTATACTGCCATAGTTAAAGCCATGAGGCTACAAGTGTTCTGGAAGTTTTTCAAGCATCAGTTCCCCGGTACCAAGGGTCTGGACTTCTAGGCATGCTGTGGTGCCTCACCAGATCAACATCCCCAACATATAGATTTCATGTCTCCACATACAAAGTCTTCAAAAAGCTTCTCTCTCATACAAATACATCATTCTGGGACACCCATTTTCCACAATTATATCTCAGGAAGAGTGTTGGTATCTTCAATTCCTACATTTTCTCTCCCTAATGACCATCATCACTCCACTAATCTCTACAATGTCATGCTGTCATCTCTAGGTTGACCACTCTGTACAAAATAAAGGTAAAAGGCAAGAAACTGGTAGCTGATATTGTAACTCCACACTGTTGCATCCGCTCTGTTAGAAGAGACCTAGATGCTAATAATACCTGCATTCAATTAAGTGTTAAGTATTTCTTTAGAGATATACAGTACTGCAAAGAGACACACAGATGCTTTAATTGCCCAGTACCTTTGGAAGACAAGGGTTTCTCACACTGACACCTGAAAGGCTTTTTGTATCACTGCTTGCTTGGTACGCTCTTGAAAGTGACACATGAATTGTCTGTACCACACCAAATGAAGCAAGTTTCCCTGAACAGCTTTCAAGGCTGTAGAGCTCTCTCCCTGCCTCTTCATGCTCCTTGAAACAAAACTCCCTCAATCCTTATTTGTCTGCTTACTTTTAATTCCACTCACTGTATTTGCTTGCCTTCATTTCTGCTCATACACTCTTCCTGAAAGACCAAAGAGCAGTGCTGAGGTCAGCAGCAGCAAAAGCTAAGCAAGAAATGTATAGATTCTCACCTTCTCTTCCTCTCTGCACACAACTCCAATTATTTTTATCTACTTTACCTATTCACTTACCGTGGATACCAATACCCATTTCCCACAAACGTTCTCTCAACAGAAACTCCTGCACAGTCTTTCTGGCTACACATAAGGTCACTCCCCAAAACACTGTATCTTACTAATATGTCAATACTGGCAAGATGTATAGAGGGCAAGTGGAATCTCTGCCTCTTAGCCTCTCTCCCGACTGCTTCTTCTACTGAATGTAGAGAAGGTGGGCTAGTGGTGCTTAAGGCTCAAGCTGTTTATTTTAACTTATTTGGCTCTGGACAGTGAGTGCTGAATATATTCCCCTCACTACCTCAAGCACTTTTTCTGAGTCAGCTCATTCCACAGTAGGGCTGACATAAGCTGTGTAGACTAGGAACTAAAAACAAATGCTTTTCAGGTCAAAAATCAGTACAAACTTTCTCAGATAAGTCATTTAAGTCTCCGTAGAGGCAGTAACAATCTTTACCTACTTTTACCTCTGTTTTAGAATGTGAAGAAGCAATGGCTTGAAGGAGCACATTACAGAAATACAGTAACTTGAAAATTCTCCACTGAAAGAGGAAGGAATTTTCTTATCTCAAGTCTGTTTAGAACATTTTCCAACAAAATATTTAGAACTGCAAACCTGTGGGTCATTATTTCTTCAGATGCAACCAGAACAGCTCCTGAACACATCTTCAGTGATTTGAATGCACACAACCTAGCCAACAGTCCTAAAAAAGCTGCTCAGGAATCTTGCCTTCCAGTGCATGGCTTTAGCAACTGTACTCTTCCAACTGGTACAATTAGCCAGCAGGCTACAGGAGACGTAGTCTTAAATGATGTAGGGAAGACCTTCAGCCTTCCAACACAACCAGCATCAACAAGGATTTCCCACTAAGCTGCATGTCAGAAAATGCTTTAAGAAGCAGACTCTACCAGAGACACTTAATCTCTCCTAAAATAGCAACCAATAATAATTTGATGTCATTCAATAGCTAGTTGATGAGATTTGTATTAAATTCTTTTCCTCAACCTTTATCTCGCTCCATTACATTTAGTTGGCTATGCAAAGTATTTCCTCAACCTTTTCTGCATAAAATCATTTTTAAAATCAGCCTTCTACACTACGTTTTTCAGTCACTACATAACTTAAAAGTTGTTCTTCCTTCTCTATATATTTATGCTACCTTTTTGTTTCTCTTTATAATTATAAAGAAGGTCTGAATTTTTAATACTCTGCCTCTGTTTTTTATACAAAAAAATAATTCTTGTCTATTGTAGCCTTTTGAGAGAAGTGCCAAATTAATAGGATGATTATTAATGGAAAAAAAAGCAATAATTAAAAATGGATTAAATTTTGAGAAGTTATTTTTGTTTATATTTAGGAAATTTCTCCTCTTTTTAGTCATTTAACCGTGAGGCAAGTTTCTTAAATTAAGGCATAACCCCACCTTGCTTTCCAATTAAAGAATGAAAAGCAGTCCACATCAAAGCAATGCTCCCATCAAAATTAGAAAAGTTGTACAATCAACTTTGGAACGTTAAAAAGTAAGTATCAACTGCAAAATTTTTTTTAAAAAAATGACAAAAACATCAGGCCTTCTTCCTACGTTAAAAGCAACAACAAAACACATTTTAATTTTCAATTTCAGTTCATATTTAAACTACAGCCACTTGCTTGAAACAAAACAATGGGACTGCTCAGTGAGGGGGGAAAAAAAAAAGAATTCTCCTTTCCATTTGGCCTAACTAAATTACAACTGGACTTTGCAGGACAGTACTTAGACTGGGATCAGACCTGCACAAGGATTCCTGATGATTACAGAATGTAAATATCCACAGACAGACCGAACTGGCCCCAGAATGCTTGGAAGCAGAAAGGAATGCAATTTAGCTTTGTAAAACCATCCAGTCTGCATTGTAAAAAACATTTCAGACTACCCATCTGAACACAAAATCACCTCACTTGTCCTTCGTTATTCTGAGAGTGATTAATGACAGAAATCAAAACTAATTTGCTCATACATGAAAACAAGCATTTAAAGGCCTTAGAAAGATAGATACCCTTTCCCTCACCCCAGCTAAGTATAAAAAAGTCACCATGGTTGCACACAGGTTTACATAAAAAAGGAGAACCATAAGGAACAATTACTTGATTACAACAATGGCTTTTATTCTTCAAAAAACATACAGATAACACTGGAAGGGGCATGGAGACACATACAAGTGTGGATGGATTAGCTCTTCATTTTTCAGATTTGCAAACTGTTAGGAAGACTCTCAGCATACTTCATATAGCACAGCCCCATGCCATGATTGATACAGAAACAAAAAATAATCCTGTGTTTGCCATGATGTATTAAATACTTGTTGCCAGCTAGCCAAAGTCAGAATAGCCCCATACTTTTCTGCAGGATTTGAACTTTTCCAGGTTCATCAGAGAAGTAACAAACGCTAATATACTCTGAGAGAGGCTGGAGTCTCAGGACCCACTACTGAAGTAATGTGCAAGTGTAGTGAAAAAAGTCTCTTCTAAGAGGCTTTCTTGGTGTCTGAGCAGTACACTAGGAAATAATACACAAGCAGTACTGCAGACAAATTAGTAACTAAGAGCAACTCTTGAACATTTTATTGACTTCGAGGGCATGGTACAATTTGCTCAACAACTTAAAGACAGGTTGGACAACGATGTGTCCTTTCAAGGCTGGGCTGGGAGTGAACTGGATAACAACTAGCTTTTCACTGCATTTTAACTCCTGGTATTTTCTTCTTGGTGCAGTACTGGCAACCAACCTCTCTGGTTGAAAAAATTAAGAAAAGGAAGACTGTATCAGCAGACCAGGGTACAAGCCAGAGCTTGTAATACCCTCTGCCTCTTGTCTTTTACTAGCAGAAACATTATTCTCCTTCCTTAAAAATACTCCTTACTTTGCCTAAGTTGTGTGTTTTCCAAGATAAGCTAATTCCTTTCTGACTAGTAAAGTACTATTGAGAAAGGATAATAAAATGAAACCACTGGAAAAGTACTGAACATTTTTAAAGACTATTCCTATGATTCTCATTTTTGTTAAGACTACAAACCACATGAAAGCTTTAACTCCTCAAAATTTCCTTCTATGGTATAAGGAACTGAAATAAATTGGTTTCACTTGCATCTATAGGTTTCTAATACGACTGACCTGTTTTAGATAACAGAAGTTAACCTTCAGCAATTTAAACATACCAAAATGGAGCATATTTATTCTGAAATTCCCCCCCTCCCCCCCCACATGCATATATGCCTGTGTCGAAATATCTAAAGCATGAATTTAGTGGTTTTGGTTTCATTTAAGAGAAAAACAGAAAGCAATCCCCACAACTAAGACAAATTCTTAAACGTTAGGAACAATTGAGACCTCTCTTTCATCAGAAATTACCATTTACTTCCTAATTTACGGTAGCAGCAGGTACTGGCCACCATCAGTGGTTGAGAATGGGACTTTGAGAATGGGTTTGATCCAGCGAGCTGGATCCTGGAATTATTTTTCATCTCCTTCATGCACAGTTGAAGGATATGGGTATACTACATTTAGAAAGCATACCAACAGCAAGCATTAAGCATATATAATGACAATAAGTGCACAGCGTTGAAGACTTTAGCATGACCTTACTAGCCCATGCTAAACCCTGAGCTGCTACATTTTACCTAGGTACTTTAAAGTTAGCATACTGAAACTGAACTTTGAAATAACAGTGTAGACATACATAAAAAGGCAGAAATAAGAGAATTGACAGATGGTGTCTTCAGAAAACATGGTTTTGAAGAAGCATGATTTATTAATCTTTCATTTTTGTGAACATAATCTCATTTGCATAAAGAAATCATAATAACCTCCAGTATTAAGTAACTCTATAACTTGTAAAAATCAGAATGAGACAAACCTAAGCACACGATTACTAAAGAAAATTTTAAAAAAAATCAAATAAAGCAAAACACAAATTGACAAGATACATTCTGTGGGAAGATTAAAACAGAACTAGGGAATATCTCACCAGGATTTCATGCAGCAGTTGTTAATACAGCATTATTATGAGTAAGCGGCTACTTTGGAGTCACAAATCAGCTCAGTTGGTAGAGCAAAATTACAGCTAGACTCAGCTGTGCCATATTCAGTTCTGCTGTCACCATAAACCACATTTGATTTTAGGATAATGCTGAATACATTTATATACATATACTCTCTGAAAAAGAGAGAGGAAAGAAAAAAGAGCTAACAATCTTGGTAGCTTTCCTGTAAAGCCAAAATAGGGAAAACTGGGCATTTTTAGTAGAGGAATAATACCTTTGTTTGATATACCTTAAGAATTGACCAACCAAGGCACTTGCCTGGTGAAGCAGGTTTCTGCAAGGTCTGAGGTCAGTAGCCTCTGGGGGACATTTTTCCTAGAGAGAGGAAGAAAGAAGTAGATATTCTATCCTTGTTGGGGGGAACGATGCTTTGCAGGTTAAAAATACAGCATATGCAAACTCACTCTTTATTTCAAAAGGATGCAAGCTTCTTTTCCCTCAGATACCCACTTATTCTGTGAGGGAAAATACTACCAAGTTACAATACCATTCTACTGGGAACACAAAAAGAAGTGTCCCATTATGAGCCTGAAACTATGCTGATGGCTTGAAGCAAAAAGACAAATACAATGGTCTGCACAGCATTACCATTTGGAATATTCGTCTTGACAAAACATTACCTGTATAAAACGGTTCCTAACAAAGTCTTCCACTGTTTCACAAGAGTAAAACACAGAGAAAGGAATGGAGTTCTTGGAGACATAAAGGGTAGAATTAAATTCCTGTGCAGATAGGGACATGAGAAAAAGCCTGCCAATGCCTTCAGTTTGAATAAATTGCTTTTCTGAGCAGACAAGAAGAGAAAGGAAGAAATATCACTTAATTATAAGAACTATTTACTGATGTATGATAATAGTTCCACTAAGACAGAAAAGGCATATTTACTTTAAACTTTTTGTCAGAAAAGTGCCTAGCAATTTTTATTGCACAATGCAATTTCTTCCTTACATAACCTCACATCTAAAGTAGAATGCAAACCAAAAAACATTACTGCATTTGTTTACATCAACAAAACACAAAGCATAAGCTACACATGTCATGACAATAGACAAAGCAGAGTGGGAAATGGGTAAATAAAAGATGATTTGGCATAAAACCTTAAAATGTTGCAATATACCCCTGAAAGCATTGTTTATCATAAGTACCAAGCATTTAGCTTAAAGTACACATTAAAACTTGCAATGGAGAGCTACTATTGCACAACACGTACAGTCTTCTAAGGCTTTTAAACTTTTTTCAAAATTGACAGCTGCCCTTAAATGGCAAGAGGGTGAATTCAAAAGTTGAAAATGAAAATAACTGGTTACGTTACAACATCAGGGAGAAGATAATTTACTGAATAAGCTTGAGAATTTTCACAGCTCTTATGACACACTTTTAATTCAAACGGGTCGGCATAAAGGAACACCAAGATTTTGTCCATGTTAGTTGCTCATTTAATGCAAGAATTATGAGAAAACAGGAACAAAATGACAGTTAATGATGTGAAACACTTCCTTTCTTGGTTGCTTATGCAACCTTCATCTGTGTTACTACTGTACTGTGCTTGCTATTCCATGATGCCACATACCAGCCCAGTGACTAATCAACAGGGATCTGTATAACTTAATATTACATCTGACATACTCACTAGAAACTTCAGCTGGGGCAAAATTCAGCTGATTACTGAAAATGAGTTTGCTGAACCCTTCAGGCAACCCCTTTATAGCCTGATGTAAAGCTCCTCTAGTCAAGGAAGTAAGGAGGCAGCACCACTCTAGCCAAAAAATAACTTTCTCTTAAGACTAAACGTGAATTGAGCTATCCACAACTAACGTGATTTAATAGATTAACTTTTATTATAGCAAAATTTTGCAGAGAGGAAGCTAATGTAAATTTCTGCAACGGGGGTGGGGGGGAAGGAAATCTCCTTTTAAAGGCCGCTCTTGCCACATGTCAAACTGCGCTACTTACTAGCAAGTGACTTTCTTGAGGTGCAGCATCCTCACCCGTCCACACTGCTGAAGTCAGAGAGCGGTGGAGGCCGGGGCCCTACCAACTACCTGCCAGAGGCCCACCAGGCCGGCTCCTGCGTGCGCCTCGGGGCTGCAGGACTAGGGGCAAGGAGAGAAACGAGGCAAGAGCAGTCAGCCTGCGGACGGCCCCTCCACAGGACTCCCAGCACCCCCGGGGGAACCCGCTTTTTGTCAGCGCACAAGTGCCACCACGGCCTTCGGACAGGAGAGGAAAAAAAAAGAAAAAAGAAGAAGAAAAAAAAAAAAGCGCTAACCGCGGCATCAGCCTTGCACGCCTCCGGTGTGTTGTAATCGCCAGCGACCCGCCGCGCTCGCCCAGGCCGCGGAATGCGCGAGCGCCCGCGCAGCCGTTAACGGCTCCCTCGTGCCGCGCCGCGCCGCCCGCGCAACCGTTAACGGCTCCCCCGCCGCCCCGCCCCCCCGCCGGCTAGAGCGGCGCGGCGCGGCACGGGGGAGGGGCGCGGTCCGCGCGGCGGTACCTCAGCTCCCGGCGCGCGCGTCGCTCCCCACCGGCCGCCGCCGCCCCGCCCCCGCCGAGCGGCGCGTCGCCTCGCGTGGCGGCAGGGCGCATGCGCGCTGGGGCGCGCGGGCGGTTCCGGCGAGGTCGCGGTGACGTGTCGACGCCGCAGCCCGGCCCGGGACGCGGGGGGGGGAGGGGGCACCGGCCGGACCGACCTGACCCGACCTGCACCGCGCCGGCCGCGGCCGTTAGCCCCGCGCGGCCGTTAGCCCCGCCATGTTCAACGTGGAGAGCCTGGAGCGGGCCGAGCTCGGCGAGAGCCTCCTCACCTGGGTGAGTGCCGCCGCCTCGCCCGCCGGGGACACGGCTCCGTGCGCCAGCCTCGGCCGCCGCCGCCGGGATGGCGGGGAGGGGAGGGGGGACAGGACGGGACGGGACGGGCCGCCGCCCAGCTCCCGTGTGGGCCCGAGCCCTGCCGCCGCCGCCCCCGCGAACAAAGGAGGCGGCGGGGCCGCGGCCTGCGGCGGGCGGCGGGCAGCGCCCCCCCCCCCCCCGAAACTTTCTTCCCTCCCCTGTTTTTCTCTTGAGCCCCGAGAGGCAGCGGTCACCCGTGAAGTCAGGATACCCCCCCACACACCCCACTCAACCTTAACGTTACCCTTCTTCATCTCGGCCTTTGGGCCGTGAGCTCCTCGGCGGCTGCTCGTACGCACCCGGCGCTCTGCGCTTGCTGGACGGTGACCCGGGTTTGCAGGCGCCGCTCCCCGTTTTGAGCGGTGACTGTGCCACATCCGCGGAGCTGGGGTTCCTGTAGCCGCTGATCCGCTGGTGAGCTGTTTGGAAACGCCGGGTTTGTGGTGTTTTGGTTTGTTGTCATCTCCGTTAGCAGTATTGCCAAGTAAATGCCCATTGTGTGAAACTATGGAATAGGACTGGTAGTTGAAATATATACTTGCTCTCTTAGATATTTAGTCTGTGAAAGGTCAGAGCTGGATAAAGCTGTGACGATGGTGAGTAAATTACGGGGGAATAGTAACTTATATTTTTCTGTGAAAGTTGAAAGTGGACAAGCAAGGAAGATTCATTGACTATTAAGGGTGAGCAGGTGGCCTGGGATGTGCAGAAGACTGAGGTTTTGGGGGAAGAGTTTATAATACAATGCCCTGGCTACTCTTCTGCTTTATATACATAGATGGAATAAGTAACTCTGTTTCACTTTCCTTCACATCTCTGCCAGTCCTTGCGCCTTCAATAGCATTGGCCACTTGTCCTGCTTTTGGCTTCCCATGATTTCTTTTTCAGATGTTGGGAAGGAAAGGAAAGGAAAGTCTTCCTACTGTTGGAATTCATGAGCAAGTAGATGTGTCTGAATCCTGGTGAAGAAAGGCCAAGCAACAGGCTTAGGATGAGGGGGAAAAAAATAAGCTTTATTGGGGGTTGATGGAAGAAGATCTGTTGCTGTGTGTTCTACTTCCCCTGTGCTCTTGCTTTAGCTGTTTTAGATATGATCTTCCGGTGCTGTTTGACAGTAGTCACATCACTGGGAGAGGGATAAAATGAATGCTAACCCCGCAAGTGGTCCCAGTCCCAATGCCTTCTTGACTCCTCAACTTTCCAAGTAACTAACAGACTAGACTTTTGCTAGGAGTCCAGTCATCTGCGTGTGGACTGATATATTTGAAATACGTGAAGTGCTGCAAAGTGATGTACTGAATTTTCTGTTGTATGGTACTGGTCTGTAAACAGGGATTTGAACTTGTTGATCCTACCCTTTATTCAATCATAGGTTGGATAAAATTGTTAATAACCTGAGAATATTTAGTTGAAATGCAGCATTTGTACAAAAGTCTGTATCAAGTCTGAAAGTATTACAGGACTAAAAATGTTCTAATATTCACTTAAAATACGGTGTTCAAATTTGATTTTGAGGTGATAATATTTCAATTTATTTGCAAAAGATTGCATAAGATGAAACTGTTTGCTAGCTAGCAAAGGAATTCACAAAGTGCAGAGTGAGAGTTAGAAGACGGTGGTTTCTCCTGGCAAAGAGGGGAGACTTCATTGTACAGTCAAACGCAGTACAGACCAGTAGTGTATATGTGTTCCAAAGGACTGTATCATCAACTTTTGCACATGCTCAGATCCAGTGGAAGTTGAGGTCCTGTTGATTTAGAAAATAAAATAAAATAAGAATCAACAGTTCTTGCTTGTGGAGGGGATGATGACAACTATGTCTAGATGACGTCTATTCACTATTAGTAAAAATCTCATTGATTTTTTTGCATTACAAAGAAAAATGGTAGAACCAAACAGTGATTTTTTTTTTTCCTTGCCATGTTTGAGAGTTGAAGCAATCAATTTTTGAGGGGCAAACTTTATTGTCACCTTTGAAAATAATTTGCACTTTCTTTACAAAGCTGAACCATTAAAAAAGATGACCTTTGGACAAAGAAATCTCCTGGAAATGTAGACATAAAAATGGAGAACTATTTAAAGAAAAAAAAGAAAAAAGAAGAAAATGTATTGTATCATTGTCTGTCTGTAGGAATTATGTACTTAGTCATATAGACATATGACCATGGTTAAGCAGTAGTAAGTTATGTGCATTCCTTGACCTTGTCCAGTTGGATTTTTGCCCCCTTTGTTGTAATGATCAATAAAGATCTCTTTTCCACATGCTACCCTCCTTTACATACTGAGCTAATCAAGAAACTAACTTCTTTTCTGGTTAACAGAAATACTAGTAGATAATTCTTAAATAGAATCAGAATTGGTCAACACCTGTTTCTTAGCTGAATATATATGGAGCTTTAGATTATTTTAACAATTTCAATATTTTTGGATGAAGGTGACTTTGAAACTGGTGCAGTTAAAAAAAAAAAAGGAGGGGGGGAGAAGGTTTATTCCAAGATATACAAAACTTGCAAAAGAGATCATGAAGTTTTTTGGTCCTCAGTGAAACTGGCAGTATAAATAAGAGGCCTTTTTGATTGTATTTCTGCTGAAGCGCCGTAATGATTCCTGGGAAACTGCTCATTTAGATGGCAGAATAGAGCCATTTTAATTGGAATTTATGCACATCTTAGAAGGTCAGTCTTTTCTATTACGCTGGAGAGCTTGGCAGGTCTTAAAAACTGGTTTAACCTCCCAGATTGCTTGTATAACACTTCACATGCATATAGAAGTACTTCAACTGGTTTGTCCATGTTTTGAGAAAAGTAGATAAGGCTTCCCACAGGTCTGAGAACCTGTTTGGCCTAAACCAAGCGTCTGCTGACATGGATGTAGGAGAGCTGAAAGTGCTCCTGCCTCTGCCAACCCGTGATTTTGAATGATGAGAGTATTGGTCAAGCCTTTGGCCTTGCCTGCCTGAGATGTGGTATCTTTAAGCTAGAGCAAACTGTTTGCCTGTGACTGTTTATTCTCACCCCCTCTCCTCTGTTCTGTCTCCTTGGTGTTATGGTCTGGCTTGGGGCTTTACTCTCGATCTTCTTTGTCTCATTGGCTGACAGCATTGTCACATAGTTTTCTGAGTCATTCTTCCTCAGGACTTTAAACAGCCGGGAGAGCTTTTGCTTCCTGCCACTTCAGCAGATGACCGTGATGGTTCTTTGAGGCAGCAAGGGTAGTGGCAACTGGAGTGAAACTGAGCGAAAGACTGGTGCCCAGCTACTGATACCTCAGGGTCAATATTTCTAAGCGTTAGCAGTGTTTGCCGACCACTTTCACTGCTGAACTAGTTCCCTACCAAAAATCTCCCGGAAGTCTCTCTTAGGACTACTCTAGACACTGCAGTATAGTTGTCCAAGCAGCATTGCAGCCAAAACAGTTTAGAAAAATGTGACTGTGAGGTAAACCTATATTGTTTCAGCGTGCCTAATAAAAGTTTGCAGCATCTTTTCTGTCAAAACTTGTGACTGATTCGGATATGAAAATTCAGATTCTGTGTTGTATGTTGTGTCGGGAGTGCTTTTAACTGAGGTATGTCTCTGAGTCATGACTTAAGACCCTGCTGTGCTTTCAAACATGCGTATGGCAGTTGCACTATAATATACACACATTGGAAATCAGTGTGATGGCTACAGACTTGTCAGTATGTAACCTGAGAAATTTTCTTTTGACATAGAACTAAGATCTGATGCTGTATAGGTTGCTTAGCCCTGGTATTTAAACAGCAGGATTCCTCAAAGAGGTCAGTGCTTGCTGGTCCTAAGTAGCAGATTGCTGTGGAGATATCATTAACTCTCCCTTGCCCATGATGGTAAGCAACTCTTTTTTTGCCATATGCTGCCTCCAACAGGTTGCACCTTCCGCCTGCTTTCTTTCTCTTCCTACCCTGAAGGCCAAATATAATTTCTGCAGATAGAGGAACTGAGATACTTATTTTGCTGGTATTATTTTTATTTATTTTGTTGATGTGTTAAAGTTTTCTTTTAAATGGGAACTTTGTAGATACTGTTCAAGATGACTGTTTTGGGTTCCTTCATTCTGAAAGCACATTTGACCATTTACGTGGTATCAGTCCTTTGACCTTTCTCTTCTTTGGCTGAAAACTTTCCTCAGTATGGTATATTTCTGTCTTCTGTGTGATGGCCCTTCCTCAGCTGAAAGGATTTGCATATATTCATTTGAAATGCAGAAGCCATGTGAGCAACTGCTGAACTAGAGATTTTTTGATTCCTCAGGAAGGTTGTTTGTAAATGTTTTGTAGGCCCCTTTCCAGAGAGGGTCAAAGGTGCTAAAATTTACTAAAAAAGCTGTGTCTTTCACCTCCTCTCCAATTATCTTCTTTTTATACTGTGTTGTTTTTGTTCCTTGTGCATCTATACTTTTAAGTATTATTCTGGTTTTGTGCAGATGCAAGGACTGCAGGAGACTAGCTAAGCCTGCTTAAAGTCTCTCTTCTTGATCACTGACCACAAAGTTATAGGGTTTCATTTTCTTCTGATGGTATCATCACATCTGCATCTCTTACCTGTTGAAGAAAACATAAATTTTCAGGAATGGCTGATTGTGCTGCTGATCACAGCAGGTCAAGAAAATAGTTCTGTTTGGATATATTACTCTTCAGACAGGGGGAAAAAAAAGTGAACTTGCTGGTATTAGTGAAACATAGGTTAAAGTGTCTGGCAGATTGCAGTCCCTGTACCTTCTGTGACACACCATTAAATAGATTGAGCAACCTTTTTTATTTTTGATGACTTCTCACTAATATGGCAAGGAGTTTTTTGTCTGAAAGATTGTCATCCTGAGCAGAAAAATGTTTCAAATGTGCAAGACCATATAATGATCCAGTTTTTGGATAGCATTCTTTCTATGTTTAACAACAAATGATAAGTTATTGGTGATCAAATAAACAGCAAAAAAGTTTGGTAAGGTATATGCTGTTGCAGGATGTATTTTTATTTCACATCACTCATTAACTCTGTTGGAAGAAGCTGTGGTATCTAGCACCATTATTAGGTTATAGGCATTTTTGGCCTGTTGCTGAGAGGTCAAGCACAGGCAGAAGAACTTCTCTTGAGGAATGTATGGTAGAACAAGTGATACTAAGTTGATACTATATGAAGATGATAATTGAAGATGATAATGTATGTTTTATATGTATGTTATATAGGAAGAAACCACAACAGGAATAAGACTGAACATGTTGATAATTGTAGACATAGTTCTTCCTGTGTTCATTTGACTCATACTTAGTCTTAGATTTTGATTCTTCAGGGCCTTGTCCAGATTCTGCCTTTTTTCAATTTCCTTCTTTCTGAAAAGATGCCTTATAGTGGTGGTATAGTACTAACAATTCACTTTGAAGAAAAAGCCCTTTTGATGTGATTCAGTATGTGCTCAATTTCAGCTCCCAGTCCTGCCCCTTCCCTTATTTTAGAGGTTGTGAGATGCTGCTCAGGGAAGAAACAGATTTTCTGCTGGGAACTGTGAGCCCTAAATAGTACAGAGGAAAAGACTTTTCTGTTAGGTTGTTTATCTCAAGGTGGGAGGCGAAGAGAGGAACCTTCTCCCATTGTCTTTCGAAATAGTTAATGGTTATATCAGAGGGATGAACTCAGATTGTGAGTTTTGCAGGATTATCTTTATCTTTTTTACTGTGGGACCCTTTTGAGGCTATTGAACTAGAAGATAATATTCTCACACTATTCTTACTGGTCCATCAAAAGTACTTCGTACTGACAGGTTTTATCTTTAACTTCTATAGAGCAATTGCAGACATTGAAAGTATGCAGCAGGGGAGGGAGAAGAAAAAGGCTCCAAGACTTGATTGCAGTTGCTGCTATCTTCTTTCTTGGCTGAGCTGAGGGCTCTTGGGTGCTGCGACAGTTTCATAATGGCTTAACCAACTTTGGTTTTGCTCCAGTTTCAGACTCTAAGTGCAGGGTTGCTTATTCAATTTAATTTGTAAGTTCAAGGCACCAATTAAAAAATAGGTTATTGGCCACCCAGACACTAGCACAAGGTTAAGGCAGGAATGGATGGCTGGCAGTGAGGGGAAGAGGGTGATGGTGTCCCTTCTGTGGCTTGTATTGCCAACAGCCTGGCAAGTCCTCCCTCACAGTGAACGTAATTAAGGCAGCTCCTCCCTCTACCCACTGGTAATGGTTTCCTGCCCTTCAGAGTAGTCATGCACTGTTTTCTTAGCTGTCTTGCTTCCTCATACATGAGCTAGTTGTTCCTATGAGTTGCTTAGGGCTTCCCAGTCAGTACAATGATGAAGAGACAGCATGGAAAGGAGGAGGAAAGCTACGATGGGTGGAAAGCTATCTAAAGTTAGAGAAGAGGGTGTCCAGCCAGCTCCCCACTCCTGCATGTGGCAGGCAAAAGCTTCTGAAGGGGATATAAAGTTGGAGTTGTGTTTGAATGGAGTAGCTTGGGCACACAGGGCAGCAGTTTTTCAACTGGGGCATGCAAGAAATGTTTTGAGAGTGGGGAAAGTACTGCACAAATAGCTGCATTATAAAACTCATGATAATGTGCTTCAGCCCCTACATTGGTAGGGCTTTTTCACACCATTTAACTACAAGCTTCTGACTAGCGCTTTTATCCTTTTTGGAAGTCCCATAGACTGTTGGGAGCTAAGTCTGTCTGGGTAGCTAAGTTTAGATACCAGTGTTAAACAGAAAGTATGTGTTCATACTGTGCGTGATAGATGTTTGGGGGGCATTAGAAGATCTGGGAAAGGAGAGTCTGTGTTTTATACGTTCTGGAGTTGCAGAGTATTAAATGAGCTGCAGCCTTTCCCCTGTTCCAGAGTTATATAAACCTGTGAGTGACTATGTTTGCCACAGCAGCAAGGTATCCATAGTTTTACTTCAGGATAGGAATAGATAGAAACTATATTTGTGTTTGATTTGAACAGAGATTATGGTTGTCAGATCAATTCTATAGTTGCCTTTGGTGATCAGGAAAAATAAGATGGAACTTGATCACTCTAGAGTGGTTTAGCTGATATAATTATATGAACAATGTCAAAAGATGGCAGCCTGTTCCTTTATGACCCTTACCTTTCTGATGGAAGTATTGGAATTTGGTCTACCTCTAAAAGAACTTGTTCTGCATTATTTACATGGTCTACATGAAATCCAAGAAAATATGTGCTGAAATGCAAATCCTGGAAAAGAACAAGTCTTCAACTGCAAAACGTGATAAACTTGATGGTGTGCTGCTGAACATCTGTGTTACTAATTCTAGAATCTGTTAAGTTGGAAGTTTCTTAGCCTGCTTGATGAAAATTTACTGCTAACTCTTTCTAGATCCCATTTTTCAGCTCCTCAGCCTTTCTCACTCTTGTGATTCTGTGAAAGACTGGGTGTTTCCATGCTGATCAGAAAGTTTGTGCTGATGATATTTCAGTCCAAGTTAGTGCTGTTGAATTCATCTTTTATACCTTTGGGGGAGAATTCTTTATTCTACCTGTCAATAAAGATAGCACTTTTCATCTAAATTACAGCTGCAAGAGGTGGAGTTGTGGGCTTTAAATAGTTACTCCTCTTTTTCTGTATTTTGCAAGGGCAAAGCTGTCACTTGCATTCATCCACCCTTTTTAAAGTAGCATTAGAAATGTGTATAAATCTGGACTGCTAGTATGCTAAGTTTTTGTCTCTAGACGTTCTTCAGGAAGTTGAAGGACTTTGCTTTAAGCCATCAAATAAAAGCTTTGTGTTGCCACATGTGCTTTATCTTAGTAAGGATCAATTTGGGCATATTTTTCTGGTGCTATTGAGGTTTTTAGTAATCTAGTTTTCATCTATGTTAAAAAAAAATTCTTCTAGGGTTCATTGAGCACTGTTTTGTTACTTGTTTTCTAAAAACAGGTGTCAAATACAGTTCCATTATCCTTCTTTAATGAAACTTTATGGATCATGATTCTATGGATTCTATTGTTATCTAGACTATCACAACCCAGAGAGCTGAAGGCAGCAGATATTATGCACTTCTTGTGGTTGGTTATGAATGTTGAATTCGTGTAATCATGTTGTTTGATCAACTTTGGGTTGTAGACATGTAGGTTTTTGCAGTTTGTTGATCAGTAGAGGAAGCTGGTGGTTCACCTCCTATAAACTCTGCTGTTCATGTTTTGTTCTGTAAGAATATGTTTCTGGTCTTAAAGGCACTTTTTTGGTTGGATTTCTAAAATTATCAGTGCTTGGAATGTGTATGTATGTATCCTATAAATGTGTATTGAAGTAATGTTCTGGCAGTTTTGCACTTGCTAGTGGGGAAAATGGGAAAAAGAATCAATGGGCAAGTATTGCTTTTAGATAAGCTATGATTAAGTACCTCAAGGAGAAAAAAAAGTATTTGTTTAGGCCATTATGTTAGGCCCCCCTATTAGGTTCCATATTTTCATTTTATCACCATGACAAATGCTCTGTAATATTCTTTTTTTTTTTTCATTAGCTGATTCATCTGACTTTCATCTAAGAACAGGAATACAATCCTCTTTTACCTAGGAGTTTGTAGATTAGCTTGTTTTCTCGTGTATGTTTCTGAAATGATTAAATCAAACACCCTTCAGACTAAAATTCTGCTCAGTGTCTTGATACTGTGTCAGACCTGGACGGTTCAGTTTGTAGCAATTTAGTGGCAGTGGCAAGAAAGCGTAGTAAAAATTATTTTATGCTGTCATTGCTCTCCTATCTTACAGTGTGTTAGTAAATATGCTTTAGTCGGAGTGCCTTCTTTGCTCTCTGCACTGCATTTCCCCAGAGGGTAATACAGTACAAAGGAAGTACTTTATTTGTGAACAACTTAAGCTGTAGGTGGAAAATTTTGATGGAGTTCTTTCACGGAATTGACATCTGGCTTGTTCAGGTATTTGGGATCAACAACAGTTTGTATAATGAGAAGGGAATTAACAAAAACAACACCCAAGTCCTTCTCCCTGAAAAAATCCCTACCCAGGCCAGCCAGTTTGTCCTTGCCATTTCAATGTTTAGTCATTTGAGTACATAACATAAACTTGGATTGCAAAATAACTCTTGAGATTTTAATAAGGAAAGTCTGACAATATAAAGACTAGTGAAAACATCCAGAAATCCAAGTCCTGGAGTAAAATTGCTGCTTGTCTGAGAGCCTGGATCATGTTTGTTTCACTCGGTCTGCTGCTGTCTTGGAGAGCATGAAAAAATGACTTGTGGTTTGATTATCCAAGCAGAAGATAGCACTGCTGCCAACTGGGAGGAGAAAAATGAGTCAAGAAGCTTGACTGAAGTTACCCTGGAGCACAGGATCTGATTATAAGATAGGAATCCAAATCTCATTTTGAGAGGTCTGGCCTAGTATGAGAATTTGGAAACTGAGTATGAGCAACTTTCTGTATCAGGTAAGTAGTTTACTGTTCTGAAAAGCATTAAAGGTCTGGTTTCCTCCAGCTCTGGTGCTGAGCAAAATGTGTTCTAGTGGGGTTCTTGTGGATCTTGCTAATAATATAGGGTGAATCATAGTCTTGTATGAGCATAGAAGTGGACACCATTCCTTACTTTTCTCAGTTTGCTCCTTCAGGTATTCTTGCCCATTGCCAGAATAATCTCGCTGTTGAGTAGTGATTCCCCTCTGCCCCACTGAGTCTGGTTTCTTTCTCATTCCTTTTAGCTACCTTCCCCAGTCTTGGCTATATGATCTGTCTTCCTTTTGTGGCAATACAGGCTTGATCTAGGCTCTTCATGGAAGCTAGTTGTAAGCTGACATAGCCAGTTCCGAAAATATAGGCAAATAATGGATAAATAATTCTGAAGTGTCACGACAGTGTTGGGAAGGACTTTGATAAATAACTAATTGGACACTGGGCATTCCTTTGTTGCATTTGTGCGTAAGGCAACCAGTCACACACTGTTTATCAGCTAAGGGCCTATAATACAGACTTCAGATATTATTACAAAAGAATACATAAGAGATTTATTATGCAACTGTAACAGCAGTAGAAGGCAAAGCTTTGGATATGATCATTGTGCAAAGAACAGGTCTTTTATTAACTCTTAGGGCTCAGGAGGTTAAGGAGCTGGAGAGCTTCATAAGTTATGGCTTTTATTTTATCCTCATCTTCAGGTACTGTCTTGGAGACTGTTTGTTCAGTCTCTGACCTTAATATCAAGAGTATTTTTCATGGAATGTACTTTTTCCTCCTATCTCTAGTAGCTAATAAAGCCTTACTAGTCATATATCTGAAACTGTAACTCAGATTTTCCAAGATCCTGACTTCCTGTAGTAATTATTTAGCCCCTGGTGATATCCACCATATTATTTCCTACCTTTGCGTTGAAGGATTTTCCTGCTACTCTAATTTTAAGTTTTATATAAAAATTGACAATGCATGCTCAAAGCATTCTGAATCAGAGAGTTCTAGATTAATATTAAAAAATGAAATGAAACAGCTTTCTTAGTCTCATTATATGGCAGTTGATGGGAGGTGTGAAGGCCTACCAGGGATAGTGGTTGATGCACGTTCTGTTTTGTTTGTTTCCAGACTGTCTTGTCTGTAAGTGTGAGTTGTCAAGGCTATGTAAAGTGGCACTGGAAGTGGAAAAAGGGTTGATAACAGGGAATGGGAAAGAATTTACAGCTTTGGGGAGCAAAAGATGAGGGCAGTATTGAAAACACTCAAGAAGCGGGAGCAGTTCCAGCAGGACGAGAGAGGACTTTTCCAGGGGGAAGCACATTACAATGCACAGGAAGGGCAGTGTTTCACAACTGTTACTGAATAACTGCTTAGAGGCACACAAAAAAAGTATTTGCTGCTCTGTCTCCAAAGCTGGACCCTGTGTCTGCACTGCCATATGCTTCCTATTCTTCTTTCTGGAAAATGAGCTCAACTGCTTCTTAGATTGGTTTAGCTTTTAGCAGAACTATTTGGGAATGGGCTAGGTGATGCGCTTTGATATCAATTTGTAAAACTGTTGTTTTATGTAGACTTCTTTTGAAGAAAACAAGTGTAGCTTTCATTGTGTATCTGTGGAGGTCTCTGATATGAAAAAGATATCTTTGCTGCAAGAGCTAAATAAAAGTTATATTGCATAAATTTGCTGCCTTAGTGGAAAAGTTATGCTGTGTTTTCCTCACCTGTGCAAACAAAGACTTTTTTTACAAAAATTAAATGTTTACAAAGAAACAAGTCTTATAATTAGTTTTTAATCTTTGTTTCCGGTCTGTGTTATCTAATTATAGAAAGCATTAGTGTCTTCAGTGGCAATCTTAGACGTGTGTCTGTGAAAAAGAGTTTAGACTGGCTACCTACTGGTCCTTACCATCTGTTTTGCCCTTTTCTTATGTGTGAAGTATTGGGGAAGTATGGTGATAAAATTAGTCACAATATGGCAGAGATGCATCTTGTTGTTTGTGTCCTGGAAGTAGGCTTAGCAATCTTCCTTCCTCTGCTCAGTGTATTGATATCTTCTACCTACATTTTTATTTAGTCAAGGAGGGAGTTTCATAGATGAAGATACAGTAAAGAATTTGACAAGATGTGATAAGCTTGCAGTATGTGTGAAGATTTTAATGTCAGTATTGCTTATTTGAAAATAGCATTTTATTTTGTCTGTTTTTGAAAAACCGTAATAGTGTTCCTAAATGCATTTTTGTTTTGGCTGTTATGCAGCAGATTAAGTGATTGAAGTTCTGGTAATTTAAGGTCATAATATGCAAAACTGGAAGCAAGTTTTAATCTCATGCTTATGCTTGAGGATTTTATCCCTCTAGTACCCTGAACTTCTTCATGCATTAGTATGTACGATCTCTCTGCAGCCTTTTTCACTAGAAAGTATTGTTTAATGTGTTGCTGGACTTTGTGGATTCAGATGCAGAATGGACTTTGTATTCTTTCGATAGCTCTGCAACAGTTCAGAGACTGTAGGTACATTATTCAAGTTTTTGAAAAAAACAGAAATTTGATTATATATCCTGTGATGTCACTTTTTTTTCCCCTACCACCCACCCCAGTTTTCACCTAGAATTTAGGAAATCTGTGATGATTCCTTGATTTTTCTGGAGGAGGAATGAGGAGCTGCTTTTTCTGGCTAGTTCAGACCAAGCTGTAGGATAGTCTACTTGATCTAATGTGTTGAAATCACTTTTGCTTTTTGTCTGGATGCCATACAGTTATTTAGCTTACTCAGTGAACATGCTCTGAGAGCTCATCCTTTTAGCTCTTCATGGATATCCTTGCTGCTTTTCCCTAATCAAGTGCAAAATTTTTTCTTGCTGAATAAAGAAAAGAGTGGAACATTCACTTAAGTGTTTGTTCTCTAAAATTAATTTTAAATGGTTCTGTTGCTAGACTGCTTATTTGAGATTCCCAGGCACTATGAGAACCTGGATATTGTGCTCCTGATTTTTGAGGGCGTTCTGCACAAGGAAGGACATGCTAGATTTTCCACTGTTGTTAATTGCCTAGTATTGCAAGATACATAACTAGAGGATGTTTCTTGGGGAATGGCTTGGACCTGCATTAATATTTCAAGTACTGTTAAAGAACAAATGGTTGTACATTATGTTCAGAAAGAATGGTTGATATACTGGAGGTTAATGTAGCCTGAAGCAGCAAGCTGTCTTGTAGGCTTTCTTGTCCCTGGGGTGCACAAATAGTGCTTCAAACAAAGCAGCTCAGGCTTCCCTGGAAGAAGAATAATGGTAGAGAGGGAGCTGGGCAGATGGCCTCCAAATGATACGTCATCAAATGTGTATTTGCACAAAACTCAATGTTACCCTTGAAAATGGTCATTTAAAGTAAATACTCAAATAAGTTAAACCATAAGAAAAGACTGTGCTGAAATGAAAGGCTCTGTTTTATATCAAGGAAAAAAGGGGAGAAAAGTTTTGCCTCATATATTTGTACATTAGCTGCTGATATGGTGGGAGGTTTCAGATAGTCTGTAGGCTTTATGCATGAAAATGGAGTAGATGAATAGAAGCCATAGAGAAATTAAGATGTATATTGAGTGTTTTGAGGTAAGAGAGAATTCTTGCTCTTGCATAATTCTTTACTTTTAAAAGTATTACATGGTACGCTCAGAAAACTAACCTTAAGTTTGTCTCAGTATGTATGCTTAGTGCACAATCTGTAGAGTGGATTTTGTTTAAAACATCTCTAGTCATAAGTAATTCTGTCATCAAACAGTTCAGTCATATTCCTTGGCTTTCTGCTTTTACACTTAGGAATACTAGCACTTATTTTTGTATCTTAATCTCCATCTGAAGACCACAGACTTTTCATTTTGTGGACTTTGACGTCTGTCACTGTATTAATTAAGCACTCAAAAATAGAGAAATAATAGTGTATAGACCTGCTAGGGCTTAACAGCATTATTCTGTCTTCCTCCATCTGATAGTAGAGAGGAGTTAAGTTTGGATTATGCATGCCTCTCTATCCGCAATCTTATGGTCATGTGGAGCATGTGAAAATTTTGAGTGATTAGCATTATTTTTAAAAAGCCAAGTTTCTTACACACATTTACTGAGAGAATGGAACTTTCAGAAATATTTGAATGGGAGAAAAGAAGGCCCAGTGCCTTTCAAATTTTGTTCCTGCAATAGAAGATGCTTTGGAAAAATGCCTTTTTAGGGAATGTACTGTTGCCATTTGTAGCACAGCTTGCAGTATTTTTGTTTGCAAAAATAAAGCTATTAAGGCATTAATTAACATTAGTTCATTTTCTTAACTGCTATTAAATCTGAAAACTTACTGCTTCCTAACTCATACACTAAATTTGTGCCTTTTACTCTATCTGCATAGTGAATTTTTTAATTCTGAAAAAAGCTGTTGGCATTTAGATAAAAGATAACTTTCTTCCTTCTCCCTCAGATCCAGACCTTTAACGTTGAGGCACCATGCCAGACTGTGGAAGATTTAACGAATGGGGTTGTGATGGCCCAGGTTCTTCAAAAAATGTAAGAACAGATTTACTTAATTTAAATACAAGCAGATTTATTATCTATAGATTTGTTTGAATTTAATTGTATTTTAATTCAAACTTGGATGGTATTCCATAAGCATGTGACTTTTTCTCAGTTTAGACAGCACTTTAATCTGAAATGTGACTAATAGCTTTTTCTCCATAGCTTCAGTTAACTACCTTAAACAAAAACCTTAAAAAATGCTTTTTTAGATTAAATACTTCTTCAAGGCTAATCTTTTTGTTAAGTAAATTGGGTTAAAACTAAGCTTGTAAGTTCAAAATACTTAAACTTTTTTAAACAGTTGGAGCCAGTGGAAGGTAAAGTATTGGCCCCAGGCAGTGCTTGAAACTAAAATCAATATACCACATGTTAGAATTGCAGGGTTGCATGCAACAAAACTTCTGTGATAAACTGAATGGATCTGTCAATTTAGTGGTATGCAAGGACATTACATTCCTAACAGCAAGTGGAAGGAAAGATAGCTGTTATGTTAGGTAATGATTTTGTTCTTTTGAACTTAAAAATCAAATAGGATAATATTAGTCTAGGATGCATTAGTCTAGGATGTTTTTGTGTACAGTCTGAGAATGAAATGTTTTAAAGATACTTGTTTTCAACTGTGTTATCTGTCCTTGGCAGTGATTGTTGTGAAGTTCTTTGTTTCTTTTTGAGGACTAAAGATAAGCATCCGAAATGTTTTACATGTTGAAATGAATTACATGTTTTCACAGAAGCACAGCTTTTTTTTCTTTCTTTCTTTTTTTTTAAAAAACCTTTCCTTAGGAGCTTGATCAGCACTTACCAAAGACTACTGTCCAAATGGAGTATGTCAATTCTTACAGACCTATAAAAAAAACCCCTAGAGATACACTTTAGTCCTCTTAACTTGAAGAGGATACTGACTTCAAGTAATCTAACTGCAGAATAAAACAATTTTCTGTATAATTTCTTGATAATGAAGACTAGCTAGGTACAGAATAGACAGTAACAGCTTTCCATTAGAATTTCTTTGCTTCACATGAAATAATCATAGAATGACAGAGTAGCTGATGCTAGAAGGCACCTCTGGATATTGTCTAGTCCAACCCCCATGCTCAAAGCAGGATCACCTAGAGCAATTTGCACATGTCCAGTTGGAACTTAAGTGGAGAATCCTCAGCTTCTCTGGGCAGCCTGTGCCAGTGTTCAGTAAAACATTTTTTTTCTTTTGTTTAGATGAAATTTCTTCTGTTTCAGTTTGTGCCCGTTTTCCCATGTCCTGTCACAGGGTACCACTGAGAAGAGTTTGACTCTGTCTTCTTTACATCATCCTGTCAGATATTTATGCACATTGTTAAGATCCACCCCCACTCCCCGAGCTCTCTTCTCCAGGGCAAACAGTCCCAGCTCTCTCAGCCTCCCCTGTATGAGAGATGCTCCAGTCCTCTAATCACCTTTGTGGCCTACTGGACTTGCTCCAGTATGTCTGTAACTGTCTTGCATTGAGGAGCCTAGAAGTGGACACTGCACCCAGATGTGGCCTCCTCAGTGCTGAGGAGAGGGAAGAATCACCTCACTCAGCCTGCTGGCACCACTCTTCCTAATGCAGCCCAGGATGCTGTTGGCCTTCTTTACTGGAAGGGCACATTGCTGGCTCATGGTCAACTTTGTGTCTACCAGCACCCCCAGGGCCTTCTCTGTAAAGGTGCTCTCCAGCTGCCTGGCCCCTGGCCTGTACTGGTACATGTTGTTATTCTTTCCCAGGTACAGGACATTACATTTCCCTTTTTTAAACTTCATGAGGTTCCTCCCTGCCTGTGTCTTCTGCCTGTTGAGGTTCCTCTGAATGGCAGCACAACCATCTGGTGTATCAGTCAGTCCTCCCAGTTTTGCAATGTGTGCAGACTTGCTGAGAGTGCACTCTGTCCCATCTCCCAGGTCATTAATGAAGCTATTAAACAGTATTGATGCCAATGTCAATTCCTGGGGTCAGGCACTAGTGCCAGGCCTCCAGCTGCACTTCATGCTGCTGATCACAACCCTCTGAGCCCAGAAGGTCAGCCAGTTTTCCATTCGCCTCACTTCTGCTTATCTAACCTGTACTTGTCTGTAAGAACGTTACGGGAGACAGCGTCAAAAGCCTTACTAAAGTCAAGGTAAACAACATGCACTGCTCTCCCCTCATCCACCAAACCAGTCTTCTCATCATAAAAGGCTGGTTAAGTATGTTTTTCATACATCAGGTTGGTTAAGTATGATTTTCCCTTCGTAAATCCATACTGACTACTCCCACTCACCTTGTTGTCCTTCATGTACTTGGAAATGGTTTCCAGGAGGATTTGCTCCATCACCTTCCCCAGAATGGTGGTGAGACTGATTGGCCTGTAGTTCTCTGGATCCTCCTCCTTGCCCTTCTTGAAGGTAGAAGTGGTAGGTGCTTTCGCCCAGTCCTCAGGAGCCTCTCCTGATCAGCATGGCTTTTTAAAGGTTATCAAGAGTGGCCTTGCAATGACATTGGCCATCTCCCTCAGCACTTGTGGATTCATGCTGTAAGGTCTCATGGACTTGTGCATGTCCAGATTGTTTAAATGTTCCCTAACCTGATCCTTCTCCAATGAGAGTAGGTCTTGCTCTGGGCTTTCCCCCTCATCTCTTGTGGCCTGGGATCCTGAAGGCCAGTCTTACCAGTAAAGACAGAGAAGAAGAAAGCATCGAGTACCTCAGCCTTTTCCATGTGCTTTGTCACCAGGACCCCTGCCCCATTCAGCAGCGGATCAGCAGCAGGATTTTCCCTAATCATCTTTTTTATGCTGATGTACTTGCTGATGTACTTGTAGAAGCCTTCCTTTTTGTCCTTCGTATGTCTCACCAGATTCAACTCCAGATGGGCTTTAACTTTCCTAACCCCATCCCACCCCCTGTATGCTTGAACAATGCCTCTATATTCCTTCTGGGTCACCTGTCCCCTTTTCCACCTTCTGTGTGCTTCCTTTTTATGTTTGAGCTTAGTCAGGAGTTCCTTCTTCATCCATGCAGGCCTTCTGTTAGCTCTGCTTGATTTACTGCCCATCAGAATGGACCATTCTTGAGACTGTAGGAGGTGATTCTTGAAAATTAACCAGCTTTCCTGACCCTTTAACTCTTCCCTGGAGCTGTATCCTATGGGATTCTTCCAAGCAGATTCTTGAAGAGCCCAGAATCTGCTCTGTTGAAGTCCAGGGTTGTGATCTGCTTTTTGCCTTCCTCTCTCCTGTCAAGTATCCTGAACTCCACTGTCTCACAGCCACTGCAGCCAAGTGACCCCAACCTTCCCATCCCTGACCAGTTCTTCCTTGTTTGTAAGAATCAGGTCCAGCAGAGCATCTTCCCTTTCTGGTCCTATGGTTATGAATTGTACAGCTATACCATTACACAGTACA
The DNA here is from genome assembly GCF_036417845.1 of Apteryx mantelli. Lineage (NCBI taxonomy): Eukaryota > Metazoa > Chordata > Aves > Apterygiformes > Apterygidae > Apteryx > Apteryx mantelli. Next base: position 11,617,433 of record NC_090020.1, read on the forward strand.
GCCTATTACGTATGTTTTGATTTACAAAGAATAAAAAAGCACTGCTTTTATATGTTCCTGGTGGGTTTTTTTGTTTTTGTTTTTCTTTCTTTTTTTTTTTTTTTTTTGCTAAACGGACATTCTTAAAGCAATTTACTGTACCACTATTGAAATGAGTAATAATCATGAGTTATGCTCCATGCTCAGTGGGTTGGTTTTCTTCAGAAATGTATTTCTGTCTGTTGGCAGAGATGCAGAGATGATTGCTTAAATAAAGGAAAATTTGCATACAAAATAAGATGGGGAGGGTATAAATGAGCACTGCTGAGAACAGCATCACATGCAGTGATAACCATTGACAGAAGCATAAGTACCTTGTGCTTTGAAGAGCAGTACAAGCTACCTGCAGCCCTGTTTAGAGACTAGGCAGCAATCAACTGGTATGTAAATGCCTTTATAAACTCTGAAATTAATCCAGCACAACACATTCCCCGACTTTTTGGATTTAGGCTCATATGATGATAAGAGAAACTTCAGTTCAAAATGCTTGGTTCAAACAAGTCATGTCATGGTAATGATGATGCTCTGGTTTTCTGCTGACCTTGTGTAGTGCAGTACCTCTTCAAAATTAACTGATGGATGTTTTGTAATCACAGCCGCTCGATTGTCAACAACACTTATGTTCATATTTGCTTAGGTGATGCTTTTTCAAACATTGTTCTAAGAGATGACAACATCTTTATTAATGACGTGGACTAAGGGAGTTCAAGAACTGAATATATTTGAGTCATGATTCCCAGAGATTAAGCTTAGGGAGACATGTTTGTGGCAATGACTAGTGTCGTTTTGGAAGCAGTATTTGTAAAGCCCTTTTAGAAAATATTTCCACAAATTCAGGTGAAAAAATTTTGGTCTCAGGTGACTTGTTCCATTAGCTCAATATAGAGAGAAATCATTACAGTCGATGTTAATTCTTGTGGTCTAAACCTTGATGGAATTTTTGAGGACAAAGCTGAAATTATAACAGTGCATTAAGAATGATACTGAGGTGGCTTACAGATAGATCAGGAAAGGACGATCATTCTGGATTTGCTTGGTGTTGACACCCAGTTTGTTGTTTCTGGTATTGCTTGCAAAAATATTTTCTTTAGATGCTACTAGTAATAACTAGTGTGATCTACATAACAATAACTAGTAATAACAATAGTGTAATCTGTATTGAGGTGCTGTAAAGATATTTGTTGGTACTTTTCTGACCACTGTTATATGTTATTGACTTTGAGTGGATTGCTGATGAGGTGCTGGACTTTGGATACTTCAATGAGATTTTGTACTTGAAAAAACAAATGGGATCTGTGGAAGAGGACTACCACATTTAGCTTAGATTTAATTCCCAGGAATCTTCCCAAAATATATGTCTGACAAGAGATACATAAAAGGTGTAGGTAGTCCAAGACTTTTGTCAAGAAAGTGAAGGCGAATTGCTGGTCCGTGTGTCACTGTTACAGCAGCAGTACCTGAGAAGCTTTTTATTTGCTATTGCAATATAGGGCTCCTGAATGCACTGAGTTGGAGTTGAACCCTAAACCTTGTAATTTTAACTCAACTGATGCCCTTGTTGAGAATGGGGTACGCAGTGTTAGCCAGCCAGTCTGTCCAAGTAGACTTCTGCTTGTGGGCAGTTCTTTATGCTTGCCAATGCTGCTTTTTAGACTAGTTATTAGCAATGAAAATGTTAAGCGAAGAATTGGCCTATTCATTGTGCCTGCAGCCTTCAAGCAGGTGAAGATATTTGTGATGTAGCGTAACCCTTAAAAATGATAAGATACAGGCCTTAAGAAAGTCTCATTGGTCTTTTTTTTGCCAGAGAAGCACAGGTAACTACTCTTATCAGCTTTGTCACTCAGCTGGGCCAGTACTTCATAGCTCTTGAGTCTGTTGAAATCACCTGACTGTTGGTGTTTCATAGAAAACCTAATCAAAAGATGCCAGGGTGCTTTCTGAACTCCAGAACTCAAACTGAAGCAATTCAGGTTTCAGCTGCTGACTTGTTTCATTACTCTCCAGGTGATTGGGTTGTGATAAGTAGAAATTAGGCAAGGTAAGGCCTTTTCCAAGGAGGAACATTTATTTCATACAAAGACCTAACATCAGCTTTCTTTATCTCTAATAAAACATGTAAGTATTGGAATCAAGTTCATTCTCGGATTTACCTGCTGCAGAGGACAGAGAGGCTGTTTCAAAGCTATTTGGAGAAAGTCTATTTCAAACCCAGATGAAACTCTGTATAAAATGTTACATTTTCTGTTTCATACTTTGAGATTCTGTCATCAATGCTAGAACTACCCTGTTTCTGAATGGGAGCAATTTGGAGTCTTCACCTTAACTAGTAATTAACGCTGTTCTTCCAGGTATATATTTGCGTATGCCGTGTCAGAGGAAAAGAAACATGCCTTAATCTTCACTGGAGTCTGTAATAGAATGTGTAAAAAATAACAATTGGAATATGTCAGTTGAGAAACTTTGCTGTTTGTGATCTCTCTCATTTGCTATGTAGTATACCATGGGTTGCTTGTAGACCTTGATACTTAGTGAAGAAAAATGGGGGAAAATACAGTACAGGAGAAGTAGCGCATCAGGTACAAAAAGTGTCTACGAAGACTGTGCCCTAATACAAGTACTGATGTAATTGCTGGTTAACAGTATATATCATATGGACATTGTTTGAATCTTCAGATGCCTACATAGTTTCTTCTTTGAGTTTTTGCCAAAAGATCTTGTGTTGACTTACCACTAAATAAAGGGTTCAGTTTAGCCATCTCTAGAGGATACAGCAGTAAATCTAATAGTACTTTGCAGCAAATGCAGTCATGAAATCCAGAAATTAGAATACTTTTTATGAAACTCAAACATGAATCTCCACACTGACTCTTAAGGGCCTTATGCTTACAAAAAAAGAACGTTTTTTGGTTTTCTAGCTACGTTAACTTTATTTTTCATCTGAAATGCAAGTCTTTCCTTATGTTGGCATATTGATTTAAAAATAGTTATGTTTAATGAGTTCTTTCTTTCATTCTGCTCATAACATTGGCAAAATTCTGTATGGTAGAGGGGAAATTTGACTTTAGTAAACAGTAGAAAACATTACCTTTTTAGATGATTTTAGAACTTTAGGGCAAGAGAGTCTTAGGAGTTGTCATGAACAAGCAGCTCGGGGAAGGTGCTTGTGAGAAAGGAAGAGATGAAATTTACAGAAATAAAAGTATGCTGCACAAGTTTTAGGTGTTCTTTGTCTTTATCTTGATTGCCTCTTCAAAAGTACAGAAGGTAGAAAAACTGTTGTGGAAGGGTGATTACAAAAAAACTGACAAGGATTACCATAAGAAAAGATTTGGAAAAATTGTGATATTTGGTAGATGAAATAATAGTGAAGTTTATTCTCGGTGAAAAACTCTTAACTCCAGTGCTGCTTTTAATTTTTCTTACTTTATGAAGGCAGCATATATTGAACAATCTCAAGCTTCCTTTTAGGAAAGGAGTATTTGCAGTCCATGTCTAGCAGTTGGAATCAATAATATGTGAAAAGTAATATTTTCTGGGAAATCTACAGTGTAGTATCACAAACAAGAATGTATTCTGAGAGGTTAGTCTCCAGCATCAACTGATAAATTAGGGGAACAACAACATGATGGAGGAAGAAACTGGCAAGGTACATTGCATGTCCTGTGGCTTCCTCAAAAATGTTAGCTACCCATGGCGTGCAGCTAGAAATGGGATATATGAACAGAGTGTAAGTAGTGAAAAAAGTGAATAGTAGCAGGTAAGTAACATTTTAGTTATTTAAGTCATGTCAGCCTGAGATAGATGCTTAATCACTAAAGTGTCTTAACAGTTTTTGAAACCTTTTCTAACTCATGTTCTATTTTTTTTTTACATTTCAGAGATCCAGCTTACTTTGATGAAAACTGGTTAAACAGGATCAAAACAGAAGTAGGAGATAATTGGAGGCTAAAGGTACTTGGTTTGTTTTTCCTGTCTGCAAATACATATTTCAGTTCTTAGTACAATACTGTGCTTAAATTATTATGTTTAGCATATTTCTAGGTCAAGACCTTGCTTTGAATTAGAGTATTTTGAATTTAGGACAATTTTAATTGCACTTATTTATTATGTTATTACAGTCCTCCACAGTTTAATGAAGAAAAAACAGACGCATGTTGAATTTGAAAACTGGCTTCAATTATTTAAAAGAAAAATAAATATAAAAAAGTTGCATGCTTAAATCAACATTTGAACAACAAAGTGGAGTGAATAGAAGTTGGTTTTTTTTTGCTGCGAAGTCTGAAAGTAATTTTTCAAAAAAAGGCGAATGAGCTCTGAGAAATAACTGCATAAGAATAGCAAAGTAATAAGTAATTTATTTAAATAAAAAGGCAAAACGTTGTTTCTTTTTACTTTGTTGGTTCTGCAAAACTACTGAGCTTTAGGAGAGGAAGTGGTGCTTTTCTGTGTTGTGTGTACTCAGCATATTTTCTGACCACAATCTATTTGCTGGGTCATTTGTATCACTTGGTGTTCTAGTACTTTCTCTGTAAACCTTCAAGGCAATAGAATTTACACTGGTGCAACTGTGGAGCAATTTGATTTATAAAACCTAAAGAACACAGTTTGACATGCAGATGTTAGTGTGTTTTCTGATTAGATTTAATGAGAAAATGAAGATACATGAGCATTCCTAAACTGCCATTTCCAGCATGACTTCTTGGGGGAACAAAACTGGGATCATTCATCTGTTCATACTTCCCATTAAACCCAGTTTGTTCAAGCTCCCCAAAGCCCTTCTGAACATCTGGGAAACGGACAGAACTATGAAATATTCTAATTCTTGCAGTCTTGTCATCATTACTGACTGAACAGAGGGTCCACACAGATAAGTGCCACCTGAGGAAAGGGCAGAACATACTCCCGTTGTGTATGTTTCGGCTTGCTCAGCAGACCTGTCAGCATGGTCCCTACTACCTGGCCAGTTTTGTGCAAGTCTGGACTGTTTTAGCATTTCTCGTCTAACAGGATTGCCAGCAAAAATGTGGTAACATTGATGAGGATATATTGATAGGCTGGCGAACACTTTGCTAATTCTGCTTATAAAACAGTTTAGTTTGAAGTAGTTTCTTAAAGAATATGAAATTACAAATGAGCAGCTGAATAGAAGTTTTTTCTCTAAAATTACTTTTTTTATAAGGAATCTTGAAGTCTTGGCTCTTTAATTTGTAGAACAGTTCAAGAACCATTTGTTGTAGCGGCATTTTAGTTGATTGAAAGCAAGCAGCAACTTTTTGTAACTCTCGTATGGAGCTTGAGGAAGGAAATTTCTCTCCCACCAGTTTGGCAGGTACTAAAGCTTAACACGTGTCAATAAAAGAAACACTGAGCAATCTAATAACTTCCTTATGTAATTGAAGTCTGGGAAAACATCGGCTTAGATATCAGTTTCTTGCTGATGTCATTTCTTCTTGGTTTTCAGATTTCCATATAAAAAAGAACTAAAGACTGATTATTTTTGTTCTTTTTTTCAAAGAAGTGTATACTCCAGCCTTTTTCATAAAAGATACTAAAAGGCAGAAATGTGTTATTTTAACTCTTGTTTTGTAACCTTTAATCTTACACGTTGCCAACTATTGTTCTTTATATATGAGTAAACACAATTAGTACTTTAGATCTTCAACTTTATCAGTGATTTGTAGTCTGGCTGGTAGGAGCTTTTTCAATCTGTGCACTTTGTTGGTTTGCCACTAGATCTGAAATGCAGTCAACATACTTCTGTGCATCTCTTTAATATAGATTTCCCTTCATATTTTAAGAAACAGAAAGAGAAATGCTAATTGGGTTAGCATATTTTGTGCTATCTCACAAGCCTTTTGATAATGAGTTGAAGTATATTCTTGTTGCTAGACAGGGTTGTTCTTTGCTTCCAGTATCTGCAGTGTAGTAGTCATACGCTTGTACAAGCTGTCACTCATATGAACCACATAAAGGAGCCAGTCTAGAGGGGAAATGGGTAGAAAATATAATGTGCAGGTTATTCCACTTCCCTGATATGGCCCTCCTAACCACTAGTGACAGAGATATTCAGAAAATTATGCAATTGTAAACTTTGAATTGGATGCTATCGTGCATGAAAAATAACAAAACTGAGCCATACATTCTTGTTCATCTTTTTATTCGGTCAGTTAATGTTATTTGGTTTACTTGTTGATAACTGCAAGGATGCTATCATATTAAAATATTGTCTGTTTGCTGTACCAGTTTAAAATAAACCTATACATTCACAGGGATAATATTATATTCTTGATTTTGGAGCAGGCTGTCTGACTTTAGAGATTAGGCTTTAGAGACTGATTTGTCTGACTTTAGAGATTAGATTTAGAGATTATGTGTAGGATAGAAAAAGGGGAATTCTGTGTACTTGCAATGTGAGGAGCATTCAGCTAGCTGGCATCCTCCATGTGACGGCTGACCAAGTCCCTTGGCTTAGTGTGTTTAATAGAGAAACATTTTGTTACTGCTTTGGGGTTAAAATTTCTGAGGCCTAGCATACATCAGCATGTGTAGCATTTTTTTTTTTCCTATGGGGGAATGAAAAACCCTACTTCTCAGTGATGGCTTAAACAACATTTTATGTCATTTAAAGAAAAATCTATGAAAGCAAAGACATATCTCTTTTCTGATGTACAGTTGAACACTTTGAGTTTAAATTGCAGACGCGCCAATATTTCATGCTGACACATTCTGAAGACAAAATAGCCTTCACTGAAACTGAGAAACAGCACAGAAAATAATCCTGTTGCCAAGATTTTGCAGGAATGAAGTTCCCTAATCAAGAAAGAAGAATAGTTCAGTGTCAAGGGACGTACAAATAATAGTAATGAAACAGAAATTTACACAGTTAATGGTTTGATACACACATGTTAATCACTGAATTTTATCACTTTTTTGGCAATTACAGAATATGTCATGGACCGCCCAAAGGATGGGGAAAAAACACTGACACTTTTTTTTTTAATCCCTTCTGTGCAGTGTGACCATACCTAGTCTGGGAGAGGAAGGAAATATATTGTTCTGCTTGATTTCTGACTCTTTCTTCTGGACACTTGCCTTGACATTCAGACTGCAGCATCAGTTTAAAATACATTTGACCTGTGTTTATACAAGCAAGCTGTGTTTGTTCCATTACTGAACAGTACATTCAAACAAATGATCCCGTTAGATTTTCTGTAGCTAGAACAGTTTGCTGAATGCCTTGTGTTTTACAACACATACAATATTGCAAAATAAAATAATCAAATTAGAGACTACTTAGTACTGTAATCCAAGTAAACAAACTTCATTTTTGAGTTAGTTTTGACTCCCTGCTGTAACACGGTCATCATGCTTGCATTTAGTTCTCCTACCCCAGCTGGGTTTACTGTGGTGGAGTGCTGGTAGCCAGTTTTTTGTGTACAGTATCATCCTTCTCTTATAGAGAAACATGAAAGCAGCAGAAGAGAGCACTTATTCATGAACAGCCTTCTAAGTTTTTTAGTGTTTCTTTTTCTTTCTGATAAGGATAGAAGCCTGTCATGTGAATACGTTTTTCTGCTAAATTCTGCAAGTAAAAAGCAGAGACTATAAGGCATACCGGCATTCGTTTCTGCCAAGAGGATAATTAGAGTCTAATATATTTAGTTGTGTTTCTATACACCCGTAATGCCTAAGTCACTATGATAAGTTTAATCCAGGAATGCTATCTGTGCTTGGAGGCACCTTTTTAACAACTTTTCTGGTTTTTGTTTGTTTGCTTGCTTTTCATTTAACTCAAGAAGGTGTCTCTATCTGTTCATGCAGAGCAAAGATACAAGTGCATTCTTGGGATTCTTTTGCAAAAGATAGGTCAGAGGGGGATAAGTCCCAAAGCTATAAATGAGGCTTTTGTGGCCTCACTTAGAGCCAGAGAAAACGGACTCCTGCAGAATGCAGTTTAGAGCAGAAACCTAATGTACGTGGTTGGGACTGTGCATGCCACATACTCCATTCTTCATGAAATGCAGCCAGGGAGAATACCTACCTTAGTTGTTTGAAATTGGAGAGTTAAGAATTCTTCCACCACTGCAAGTCTGTGTCCTTGCAACACTTCCAAGGGTTATGAGGTGGTAAATTATAACCTTTTTTAAGGAAAATAGGCCTATGCCTAATTACACAGGAAAGGTGCTGTTTAGCAAGAGGTTAGAACATTAGGGTTCCCTTTCAGACACTTCAGGACCTGAAATGTACATGGAAAAGTCAGCTTGCATTACCCAGAGTCTTCTGCAGAAACAGGATTTTAGTAATGCATATGATATAAGGATAAATGCAAAATTTGGAACCAGCTTTCATAGTGCTAGAAAGTAAACAAGAACTTAAGTAACCTTTGCTCCTTCTTATGTCAGTGTTTATAACCTTAATAGCATTCTGTTGTCCATTTCATCAGGCTGTCTTCCCTTTGGTGCTCAAGTATATTGCTAAAGAGAAAAATCTAGACAGACTACCCTTATAGACCATCTGTTTGGAATCAGTGAGTGACTTGTAATTAAATAAGAATAGAAATTTCATATGAGAGATGAGAAAAAGCTTAGGGGGAGAAAAAGAAAATAAACTATTCTGAGTTGGGACTGCTTTGATAGCTCTCACTATTTTTTCCAAAAAGTTTCCTGTTTTTTCCAAACAGGGGTATGGGTGCAAGGAATGAATGTGGAAGGGTCTGGAGGGGAAGTATGGGCCTTTCATATGGGAAAGGAAGAAGTTATGTTGCTGATGCAATCAAATAGGCATCCCATGTGATCATGGGCTGATGATGCAGCATTTTGTAGTCATGATCCATATTGTAAATTACTTTCATTGTGTTCTTTCATTGAATGATTTAATGCTCTTTGTTAAGTAATTATAGTTAACTTTTCCCCCATGTGCCTAAGAAAAAGAGAAAAAAGATTCTGAATAGCAGTTACTTGCTGTGATTTAGTGTTCTAGAAGTAATCAGTTGTCTTTAGCACTTTCCTGTGTTTTTCTGTTGTTATAGCTATTGTTCTTTTTCATTCATCTCTGCTTAAAGTCACCTTTGTAAGAATTTATGTTCTGACCTGTCAAATGTTAATGGTGCTACTGAGTCAAATCTCAAAACAGAAAACATTTATGATAGTTTCCCGTGATGATTTTCTGCCAGTGGCAGCAGACCCATTTACTACAGAGAAGTGAAAAACAAAACGAAAGAGGGGCTCCCCCTCCCCCCAGTAATACTGAAGATCATTGTTAAGTTTAAGCCAGTCTATAAAGGAGTTGCTCTGGCTTTGTAATTGTCTGAGTGTGTATCTGATACAAAGATCATGCAGTTAACACTTGAAAGAAAGTTATCCTGGTACTGCTGATTGAGAATGGAATAAAATAGAGCCTCAAAGAGAAGATTTTCTAGATTTATTTGCCATTTTCCTTTTCCGAGGGTGCTGTTCTATACATTAGCTTTCATGAGAGATATGATAAACTTTTTTTTGTTTTGTTTTTATTCTAGCATCTCAGCTCTAAGCTATATGGAAGTTATATGGAGGAAAATGACCCTTTCTGTTAAGGGATAAAGCATGAAACAATTTTTCTAGATTAGTACTTTCCATTTTGTTTCTCTCATTTTTGGGATTATTTTCAAGTTCAAGGTTCCTCACAATGTTCTCATCGCTAAACTGGACTTAAATTCTGCAGCTTGGCCCTTGGGTTTCTGTGGCGCTTTCTGCAGCAGACTCAGGTAAATTACGAAATGGAAGGTTTTAATGAATCAAATTTGAAAGTTATATTCCAATCAGTACAGTATTCTTGATTTGATCAAAATTAAATACTTTGTATTTCTTAAAATTCTTAAATTTGCTGCAGACTTTGGTTCTTATCGTGCATAACCCTTGAGAGATGGTGGTGGTTGCCTTTGGGCAGACAACTGGAAGGATGTTGTAGTTATTACATAAGAAGGAAAACACATTTGATGGGAGGTGAAAGGGTAAATCTGAAAGTAGACTAATTATTTATACCATTACGAAAGGGCAGTAATTGTTATTTGCATGTTATCATGTAGCATCTCCAGTTTTCCCTATAGGTTGCCAGAGTATTTGATACCTCGTTTTTGGTGTTCAGGTTGAATGTCTTTTCTCATATGGCTTAAAGTTCAGTGATTGTGAAGACAACTGTGAAACTTTCCCAAGGAAGATTTTATATGTTTACAAGTGGTCAGTTTTTGCCCCTGGTTTCCAAAAGGGAAGGAGTTAGTAGGAATGAGGTAGCCACATCATTACCACTTTGGAATTCAGGACTACATCTTTTGACTTGTGTAGCCTGTTCCATTCTTGAATTTCTCTAGGGAGAGGACCCAAATTTAGCTTTCATCACCTTGTTTTCTCTAACTGCTGACTGTGTGGGAGTGTTTGGATTTTAGTATCATTCCTCCTAATTGTTTTCTGTAATAGGCCTTTTGGAAGATAGATAAATTTGGCACTGGGCAGAATATCTTTGTTGTGTATTTTTACGATATAATCAGGAACATAGAAGATATTGCAGATTTTAAATGCAGTTATGAGTTGAGAATTTTGATTTGATTATTTTTTCCCCCCTCTGTTATAGTTTCACAGTTCATAACTGTGGCTACCGTTGTCAGCAATAGGCAGGTTGTGAATCTTAATTCCCTGTTCTTGAGCTATCTAGGTCTATGATAAAAATAAATGGATTGGGATGTGATTATTCAGTTCTCTAGTCATCCTCCTCGTTTCTGTTCAATCTTTACAGAACCTGTTTTTTAAACTTCCTATTATATGAGACAGTATGCTGCTTCCATTGTCTAAATACCTTGTTTAAATACTTTGACATTAACTGGTGAGAATCTGTAGCAGTTACTTCCAGCAAAGATTTGTTTATTCTAAATATCATCTATGAGAACCATTGTGTTTTTTTAAGATTTTTCATGCAGTCTTCATCTGAGACTTGATCTAAATGGATTTTTGCCAGAAAGGGATCAGAAACCCCTCAGTACTAGAGAAATGCAGCATAAATGCCTCATGCTCTATGGAATCTAACTTGCGCTTTTGATTATGCAAGTGAAACAGAAGCTCTCTGTGTATGGCACTGAAGACTTGCTGAGAAATGTGGAATCTTGCCTTGATGCTGTAATGCAGACATTCAGTTGCCAAGAATTCGGAGGTGGGCAACAAAAATGAAGGATCTAAGAGGAATACTTAATGAGAACATAAAAAAGTTAAACTTGCATAGGTCAGGGAGAAAGGAGAGTATTAAGCAGTAGTTGGTTTTGGTTTGGAAGTGGAGATACACATCTCTAGAAAGTAAGTCACTAGGATGTTTCAGGAAAAGAAAAGAGAAAAACAATGTTTTAACTTTAAGATCCAAAAAGGTCCAAACAAGTACTCTATATGCTGTTTTTTCAGACTTAATTTGTTTCTGCCAATTCATATAAATTTGTGATCTGATCTGGAAGTCTGATCATAAGGCACAGTTGCATAACTTCCATTATTCTAACTTAAACTTCTCAAACAAAAGGTCTCACTGGAGTGCAAATAGATGTAATTATACAACTCTTCTGTGTGATTGTTCCTTGATTGCCTACTCTATGATCATGTTTCTGTAATGTATTCCCTGCATTTATTTTATTTCCTTCCTCTTTCTGTCAAATAGGTAAGCAACCTGAAGAAAATTTTAAAAGGGATATTGGATTACAATCATGAGGTGAGAACAGTATTAATTAAAATAATTTTACTCTCCTTTTGTTAATGCATTTTTGTTAACCTGCTTAATGTAAATTGTATCCTGCAAATTCATTAGGTCTTGACTTCTTTTTCAAAGCGTTCGGCATGCAGGGTGTCTCATGGCCTGTTCTCAGGGGTTAACCTTCTCTGAAGGTTCTCACCTACCCTATCATACACTCTGTCAGAGTTTCCAAATGAGTCTGATATGTAGGCCCCGTCATACAAATAGTAAATGTCTTTGATACTGGCTCTTTTTTGATGGCCCTAAGTGGTGCCTCTGTTTGTTTTTTTGCTGTTGTTGCTGTTTGTTTTGTTTTGTTTTGCTTTTCCTCTGCTCTAACTGAGGAGTACCCCATACCTTTTCTTCTCTGAGGTGAGGGAGGAAGGAACATTTTTACCATCTCCTCCTGTGGAAGTTTTATTAAAATGTTTTAATTCTGGGAATTTGAATTCTTAGTCAGTCTGCCCATGGTGTTCTCTGTTAGGCTATTGAACAAACTCAGAAGTGAACCACTCCAGAGGAGAAACAACACAATATTTTTCCATTGGTGAATCTACAGCTAAAATTTGCTTCTAAAATCAGAGGTGTTTTGGAGCAAACTGGTTAATACAGACTACAGGACAAAATCCATAGTACGTTCATTCTGAATGATGCTTGTCCCAAGAAACGATATTAGCTTCTCATAAGTACTTTGTAAAGGAAGATATTTGTTAACATACTTAAGTCTTTCAAAATTAATGGATTTTAAGAAAGAAAAAGTTAGACTCATAAGCTCGTATTCAGTAAATGATATCAGCTATCCATGCTGAAATGATAATTTTGAGAATTGATGTTTAATTAAGTTGGCAATAATTGATCGTTTTAGTAAGAAATATAAGTTTTAATGTAAAATTTTTGTGATTTGGCATTGCAAAAGCCTACGTGAGTCCCTATACTTGCCTCGCACACAAATCTCTAACTTAACTTTTCATTTATGTTTGAAAGAATCTTCCATTATAGCTTTACAGTAGAAATTTCTGTGGTGAAGAAGGCCAAGAACAGTTTTATTATAGCCTCTAAATTAATGAGTCTTGATGAATTACAATAAATATTTTATTATACAGTAGTAATATTGCTATGGAAAAAATGCTGCCATCTTCTTTTGAGCTAGTTGGTATGCATCATGACTAAGTTTCTCATATGAAAACTTTACCTTGGTAAGTCAGTAAGTTTCAAAGTGTAATGGCTGATTGAGATCTGCAATGATAATGCATATTTATAAGTTTGACTGGCTTTTGGTTTGGTTACTTTTTCTCTGTTGAAACAACACTTGCAGTGATAGTAGAGATGTTCTGGATTCTGCTATGAGTCCTGGTTATATTTTTCTTATCCAGACCCCCCTCTCAGCAAACACCTTCTGTACAATATATATGTGAATATATTTGGATTTTACCTGTTGTAGCTAAAAATCTTTGAAAAGCCTGTAAGCCAGCTTCATTTTAGGGAAATGTTAGAATTTATGTTGCATCCACAGACAGGATTTATATTGCATACAGTCTTTCGATAGCTACCCTCCATTGCTGTCTTTGTCAGTTATACTATGGAAGAACAGGAGGCCAAAGGTTCCTGTTCAGAGGCTTATATGCTTTGTGAGGCCCCTGTAATCCTGCTGCAGAACTCTACTGCTCTGGCTTTCAAACTTTCATTCTTGTTCTAAAAATCTTTGCTATTTATTTGGAAAAAAAATATGTCCTTTTTCATCTTAAGATATTTATTCCAGAGTCTAGCCTTCATTTTGTTATTTCAGTGATTTGTTATTATATTAAAATAGTATCTCTTAGGTTGATTTCAAAATCCTCAATTTCCACCTTTGCTTCCTCCATTTTTCTATAGTGTGTGCTGACATGCCTCTTTCCATCACCTTTCCCCAACAGCAATTGTAGTATAAGTAGATATAAAGCAATTGTTGTATAATTTTTAATTTGGAAAACAGTGCCATATTTGAAATAAATTCAGGAAATGCAGAACAAAATATAAGCATAACAGTCTGGCATCGTTCAAAGTATATTGTATTTGATTGCATTTTTTTCAGTCTATATACAATAGTAATATTTTCCGTTGTATTTGGTGCTTTCACAGAATTCTTATTTCTCACTAGAATGACCTAAAAGGAGTCTTTTCATGGAAGATTGGGTCTGAATAGAAAGTATACAGAGATCTTAATTGTAGTGTCGGTGTTCATTCTTTGAGGAACTTACTAAAAAACAAAACAAAAAAACCAGCAACAATTATTCCACGAGACCCAACCCTGGAAAACTTTTTAATGGCTTCATTTCTACCTATTCTTCATGTACATCTGCTAAATGTGTTTTTTTTTTTTATAAATACCTTTACCTGATTTTCTGTTTTTCTTGCATATTAAAATAAAAAAGAACATTCTGCAAACAAATGACTGATTCCTTCCATAGTCGTTGTTTCTTTATTGCACACTGCTTAAGAACTGACAGTTCCTTTTTATCTGCAATTAATCTGTCAGATGTGTTTAATTCCACATTTCATATTCATATTTTCAGCCCCCTGAAAGCTCCTTGAGAACAATCTAGCAGAATTGTTTAATTCCTTCTACTGACAATCATTAATGTAAATCCTTCTTAATTATAAATCAGATTACATTAATTGTAAGTCACATGTTTTTCTTTCTTCTCCTTTTTCAGTCTTTTTTTTATATTTGCATGTGCTCTTTTTAATTATGTATTGTGCTACTATCTCAAATTCTTTTCCATGGAATTAGCTTTTTTAGCTCTGAGACTTGCTAAATATCCTTGAATCCTATGAAAGTGTGAGGCCAAATGGCTGAATATTTTACAGTCTTATATTTGTCATTCATTAGTGCTAGCCACTTTTGTATAAGTGAAGTATTTTGATTTCTTGACTTTCTAGTGGTACGAAATGCAAGACTCAGATGCAAGATTTTGTTTGCTAAAATTTTTTTAGGCATTAGACATTTTAATATAATGCTCTATAAAGATTAATTATCCAAATGTTGTTGACATTTCTTTTGAGCCTGCCTATGTTACCTCTTCTTATCTGGAAGAAAAAAGTCATTCTCACTAAGTCTGAAACTAATGGTTTCTTTTTAGTTGAGACAGTCATGTTTAAGTTTTCCCAAATATTAGTTGTCAAGTGTTATAGATGATCTTCTGTTTCGAACTCTGTATATAAGCTGGTGTTATGCAAACTAGTTTGTTTTCAAGATGGATTGAAAATTATATTAAAATAGAAAGTGAGCTCTCCCTGTTGAATCTGAATCATCTTTGTATTTTTTGAGTTTGTTTGTACACATATGTGCAATGATATAGACATGTATGTACTGGATCTTTATACAGATTTTAGGGCAACAGATTAATGACTTCACCCTTCCTGATGTTAACCTCATTGGAGAGCATGCTGATGCTGCGGAGCTTGGAAGAATGCTTCAGCTCATTTTGGGATGTGCTGTGAACTGTGAACAGAAACAAGGTAATAAATTTTGAAAGTATGTTTTGCTCCCAGGGCAGTGAATGAAAATCTAAATTGTTGTGTAAATCGCCTAGGGAAAAAGGATGTTTCTCAGGTTGTTGTCAGAAACAAATTTGTTTTTGTAAGTCATGACATTATTTTGTTTTACAGGTAATAACTGATGTTTTGTTACAAGCTTCACTGGTTTTTGCAGTCTCAAACTGTGGAACTGGTTGTGCTTCCAACATATATAATTTTGGTCTTTGTTAGCTGAGCTGAAAAGGAACTCTACAAAGAGAAACTCTTGGGCCCAGCCTTTAACCATTTATGTATGAGGTAGCTCTGGGTGGTTAAGAATATACAGGTATGATTGTCATCCTCTTTTGCGTGACCTTGGGTTCAGGAATGTATTTCAGTATCTTACTACATGTGAGAGAGCCATCGGAATCACTGGGGGTTGGTCTGAAGAGATGTCTCATGCCATCTGGGACATCAGAGTTTGCAAAACTTTTGCATGGGGTTGGCAAATGGGGCGCAAGAATATGAGTGACTGTGCCTTTCTAGGCAGCGGTTGGAGACTACGCGTGATACCTTAAGGGCATCCAGAACGCCCTGCAGGCCTCCCTTAGGCAACTGAATCCTACATTGGCAGTCACTGGAGGATGCTTCTGTGTCCCTTGTCTTCTGTGGTACCAATTCTCTATCTACTTGCAGAGGCCAAATAGGGGCCCATTCAGTTTCTCTGCAGATACAGTAGAGAATGTGGTTAAGCCTGGTTAAGGTAACAATGCAACTACAAACATTTATTTTTAATGCTTAAGACAAAAAGCATAGTAACAAGTAGCTATAAAATACATAGATCGATAAATGAAAGGATAAGTTTACTGTATTTACATTAAGGTTATATCAAAGATCTCTCTTTCCCTGATTTACCTCATTTCTGTTTCCTGTCTGGCAAAACGGCAGTGAGGATTTCAGACCTTTTGTCTTCCTTTTGCAGTGGTACCTTTTAGCTTTTGTAACTAATTTCCCCTTTCCAGTTTTCTCAGTTGTCTAAATTATTTTAATCTGTCATCCTGAAATTGCTTTTATTCTTCCCTTAAGCAGGAGACAGCCTGGCCATCCTCTTAATTAGACTAGAGATGATTTTTCTTCCATGAGTGCATAAATCGCTCTGTTATATTAACAGAGGCCTCCTGTCCTTTCTGTTTTGTATAAAAATGCTCTGCCTTCCTTTTGGTGGCTACTTGGCATCCTTCAGTGAGAAGTACATCTTTTCCTGTACTTCTCATACTCTGTCAGTCTGAACATTAAAAGCATATATGGTGGACCATCTAAACAGTCAAAGCTGTACATACTTTGGGTGAGGCTTGGCATGATGTAGTTAATCACTTTGAGGTGAGTGATCCCCAACATCTTCCTCTTGGGCAAAGCACAAAAAGAATACATTTGGCATATGAAAATGATCATAATATCCAAATGGAAACCATGTGATACAGAGCAAGTCATTAATTCCTTGCCTTGATCTAAACATCAGAATTTGTTGTTTTAACCACTACAGAAATAGGAAATAGGAAGAAAACAGTGGAGAGGACCTATTTAAAAGACCTTGAGATGAGAATGCTGTAGAAAGGCAGGACATGGATCTTAAATTCATGGAAAAGGCATCCCATCCTTTGATCATGTGCTTACATGGCCAGAATTGTTTGGGAACAAAGGAAGAAAAGTACTTGGAGGATGGGTAGTTATTTCAGAAGTGAGTTAAAGTGTGAGATGCAGAAAAAAAGTGGATGGCCATTATATACACCTGTGGTTTTGACTGTTGCAGTGTTCCAGTGAGCCTGAATTTGTGCCTGAATAGACTTTCTGATAATGTGTTCTTGAGTTTGTTGGGCTGGGACCTGAATGATGATTTTGCATTTCAGTGTCATCTGTAGCACCTGCTCAGCTTATAGGAAAGATGCAGCTGCTGAGCTCTTGTTCTGTGTGATTCTCTCAGGTTTCAACAGTAACATTCCAGATTGCTTTTATTTTCAGAATACATCCAGACCATAATGATGATGGAAGAATCAGTTCAACATGTTGTCATGACAGCCATTCAGGAGGTATGCTGGAGTACCCATACTGTGTAAAAGTTCATCCTTTCAATATTTTACAAAAGCATACTTTTTTCTACTTCAAAAAAAATTTAGTTGGATAAAATAAGGACCATAGTTTTGGGTTTTTTTTCTTCTTTTTTAAAGAATGAAGAGTATCTTCTTATTTTGCCATAGAAAAACAACTCAGTCAAGCTTGCTTTATGTCAAGAAATTCTGGTTGAATGCCCCACTTTTCTTTAAATCTAGAAGATTTAAACTTCTAGATATTTTTGATACTGGGTTCCCCTTCCTTTACCTTTCCTACTGTGTGGCTCCTAAAGTACACTAAACTGCTTTTATACAAGTAATACTGTAGAATTTCTTTAAACTTTGCACTTATAATTGCAGAACTCTATGAACTGCTAAATTTTGTTATTGGACAAGTGAAAAGAAAGAAATGTATGGCAGAATGTTCTTTTGTCTTTTTTAGTATAATTAATAGGCTAGTTAAGTTATTCCTGCTAGTACTT
This sequence comes from Apteryx mantelli, assembly GCF_036417845.1. Lineage (NCBI taxonomy): Eukaryota > Metazoa > Chordata > Aves > Apterygiformes > Apterygidae > Apteryx > Apteryx mantelli. Next base: position 11,635,299 of record NC_090020.1, read on the forward strand.
TGTAGCATGTTAATAAATGTACTGGAGTGTATTTTGTAAAACTGTTGTTCAGTAGTAGGAAACTTGATTTGTTCTCAAGACTGTGGTGGTGAGAGAGACCATTTTTCTATTGTGCTTTATAGTGGTTAGCCTGCAGAGTTTCTATATGCAATAAGGGATTTCATGGTCTTGTTTAACTCATGAATCATACTGAAAATACAGATGGTGGCAGATTGGAGAGAAGAAAATTGAAACACAGTGTTAGTGACCACTATTGCCATCTGAAACCCTTGAGTGATTTCTGCTGTGCTCAAAGTCAGTCTTCATAGATGGAGATGTACTGCAGGCCAGGCTACTAAGGAAAGTAGGAAATCTAAAATGAAAATATTGCTGTACTTTCTGACAAGAAAGCATGGCAAGTGTTTCAGAAGAAAATAACACTTCCTGAAGTCTTTTCCAGTAAGGTTCCAGGCCATCACTGGTAATCCTCTTTTTTCTGAATGTAAACAAGAAAAACTAAATTCCACATTGAACGCTAGAGCATTTTCACTTTTCTATTAAGTCTCTAAATAGAGAAAGAGATATCACTGAGCTGTCAAGGCCCCTATTCCCTTTTATTACTTTGACCAGTGCTGCATTCATGCAGTCTTGAATCTTGCTGGCTGAATGTAGTTATTTTCAGGAGTAAAACTGCAGATAAGAGGATTTTTGAAATGAACATTAAAATAATTCTTATGCTAGATCACCCTTCAGTCAGTGGGTGACTTGCCTGAATTTGGGGATATTTGGGGATTATTTATTAATTTATTTAAAGTGTGAGGATAATGTTTTGATTGTTTTTCTCTTGTACTGTTTTGATAAAACCCAACTTTCAGCATACTTTATCCGTCACTGTCTTAAAATAAAGCCTATCTTATTCTCCTTCTGCCAAAAATCCTCTGAATGCTAATTCTACTGTGATGAGGTAGCCACATCTTAAGTAGCCCATAATTTTTGGCATTTGATGAGTAGGCATGAAACTTATTAAGTATTTGTGCCCTTTTTTGGAGATAAGGAAGAGCAAATTGGGGGAGAAACCACCAAATGAGGGTCTGTTCATCTGGAACAGATTTTGAAGCTCAGTGGATCGCAAGGGTTTCCATCCATGGACTGGTACAGATCTGTGATTTAATGCTGCCTTCCAAACTGATGAGAAGTCCAAGGCATTCAGAACCAAGTGGGGAGGTTCTCAGATGTTTATCCAGCGAAGCCGGAAAGTATACTCGCTTTAGATCTCAGGAGTGTTTTCAAAGCTGCAGTGGCAGTCTGTCTGTGGAGGGTGAAACTTCACTGGGTTTAAGGAATTTGTTTCTCTTCCATGGACGACTTAGAGCAGCTCTCAGAAACTAAGTGACTTGGACTAAGTAGTGTGTAGGAGACACCAAAACAAAAAGCCTAGTAAAATAGCTTTATAAGCATACTGGAAAAGTTGATATGTCATCTAATCCAAACATTTCAAAGCTTTTGACATGCAGTTACACGTTCTTCAAAATTTGCTATGTAAATGACTCTTTAATCTTTACTAATGTGTTATGTAATTCATTTTTCTGTTTCAACAAAGCACATATAAATATTTTTTGATACTTCTTTGGTTTTCATGTATCATACTCATGAAAATATTTTTCAAGCCACAGTTGAACAAGCATCTTTCCTGTTTTCTGCTTTTTCATGAAAAAGCTGTTTTTCAAATGGCAAAATGAGCATTATACATATAAAATTATATTTGCTAAAGTAACTTCAGTTTTTTTGTTTCTTGATTGAAGAATGATACAGCTAGCAAAAGATATGCCAAAAAAAGTATTATATAATTATAAATTATGATGTATAACATATATAGTATTCAGTCATATATTTTGTTTATAGTTTATTTAATTTATTACTTGCAATTAATACAAGGTATCATGATAATATAATACATGACTAGGTATAATACAACATGTATTTTTAATTTCATAACTTCCAGATTTTTTTTAATGGCCAAAAACCTTTCCAGAAAACCTCTTAGTACAAAAATGATTCTGTCATTATGTACTTTCTCTTTTTTTGATGTTCTTTGGAAATTCTGCTGTTATTTTCCCAAGTCTTTTAGGTAATTAAGTGTTTGGGAGGAAGCTTCTTTAGTGATCAAAGTGGCTTGGGGGGAATTTTTTCCTTTAGCAGTTTCGAACATCTCTGAATGTGATCACTTAGCAGGTATTTTTTCTTTCTCTGTGCAGGTCAAGTTGAGAGTCAGAGTAGTAGAAGTACTGTCAAAACTTGTTTAAGATGCATAACAAGAACAATTTATGTTATTTCCACAAAGCAGAAACTTTTTGTTTTTCTCTATTGTGTCCTGACTGTTTAAAGGTTCATCTTGTCTTAAGTAAAAGTAGCTTTCAAATGGACAGAAAATAATAGAAAAGTATTTCATTGTGTGTGTCAGCAATACTGGGAGAAGGGGAAAGTCCTGCTTTCTTAAAGGATACAGATTATTTTATATGTAGCCTTGGATCTTTAAAAAAAAATGTTTTTAAAAAAGGAAAGAAAAACCCTCCTGTAAACAGAAACAAGAGTTTGACGTAGTTTCAACCACACTGAAGTGAGCTTGCACACTATGAACAACTTTATGAGCATTTCATATGAAGCAAATATTTTGAACTTAGAACCACATCAAGTAAGTGGTGCCAGCTGCATTTGTAAAACCATGCTACTCATTTATAGAAAAGAAGAAAGTTCATACTTCAGGTTATTCATGCATGCAGATATTTGTGATAGTCTGATTTCCCCCCCCCCCCATCTCTATGTATCCATGACAATACAAATTATTGACATTCACAAGCAAGGCAGTTAAAAAGTAAAGGTTTTAATAATATAAAACTAGCATATTTGCAGGTATTTTGTAAAGCTTCTTGCCAAAGCTGTGAACATGAAAATGTATAGATATAAATGATTAACATGAGCAGAATAGGGAATGACAACTGCTTCTCATAAAACCAGACTAAGAACTGAGAAAAAAGTCTCGTTGCCCAGGTTATTGTGACTTTTAAAATCCAGAATGAGTTCTTCACCACAGAATAAGCTCATATGAATTTAAATGACATTTTGATTATTCAAACACATACTTATGCCACTTCAAAGCCTTCATTCTAAACATGTGCAATAAACCAGCATAAGAAGGGAAAAGTATGTGTTAATTGCTTGCTTTTTCTCACTGTTGGAAGCTCTTAAGCAGACTTCCTTTACTATAGGGACATAATGTCTATTGATGGATATTGCATGCACTTTTTTCACCCCCCCCCCCTTTTTTTTAACCAATTCATTTGAAAAATATTTGCACATCACTGTTCATTAAAGGTGCAGCTGAAAATAGATGATAACACTTTGTTTGAGCCAAATTACGAGTTTGAAGCTGAAAGCCATTCCAGTGCTTCAAAGCTGGTGGATCTTTATGCCCACCTGTAGTTTGCTTCTGGAGTAACGAAACTTGCAGCTGTGAAGGGAGAATGAGAAGACCACTTCCCTCTGCTTTTTATTCTCAAGGTCAGCCAGTTCTAGTACTTGAATCAAATGAGCTAATGGTTGCCTCTCCAAGCCTGAAATACTGATGTTGGCAAATACCTCCCAAGATCCCCATGTCTAATATAAGACTTGCAGGTTGGTTATGAAGCACTGATCATTGACAGTTATGAAGTATTTCAGGAGTCTGAGTGAATATGAACTTGCAAATGAAGAAGATACACAGCAGAACACACTAAGGAAATTTGCTTTAAAACATAGTAACAAACTACTAATATGTCAGATTAGGAATAGATAATTCAGAAAGGGATAGCATGACATCAGACAGCTAACTGCTGGAGCGAGCATTTTGGAGTTCTGAACTACAGTACTATCAGAGCACGCTGATTGGCTAGAAACAGTAGGAAGGGGAAAATTGGGGCAGTCCAGCGTACCTGCTGTTTTTCAGATGTATGGAAGGTGTATTTTGAGTTGATGTGTATATCTTTGTGGAGTCTTAAAATACAGTATTCATTAAAGCAATTCTTGAATTTTGAAGGAAATCTTTTAGAAGTCAAACTAGTTTGGATATGTGGATGGAATTGTAGCATAGTAGCCGAGCTGTTTAGGAGAAAGCATTCCCTTTTAAAAGGAAAGAAATTGGCAAGAGGCAAACTAGAAGCAGAGCACTATCGGGACATTCACTTACACTGGAGAGGGCAATGGTATATGTGTGGGGAAATGTGCAGGAAAAGACGGAGGAGCTCCCTCTTCACCCTGATAACTCTCTCTCACCCCTCCCTCCCCATCCCCTCTCACTTCTTAACCTGAGTTTGTTGTTACCTGCTGATCAGAAGTCTCATTCCTGTGTCATTCATGAGTAATCTGGCAATTTTATGCCTTGTCTGGTTCCCTTTGCTGGACTCCCCAAACTACACCAACCCTTAGATCTTTCCTTGGCATTCCCACCATATCAAGGACCAGTACATTGCAGCATGCTTCCTGTCTTTCCATTGTTGCCCTGAGTCCATCATCTGCACACATTCCTGTGGCTCTTGCCCTCGGTGCCCCATGAACACTTACCATGAAATTTTTGTGCCCCAGATTCCTGATCCACCCCACCCATTGCCATCCACAATTCAGTGTACCGTTCACGATCCACCCACACCCCTGCACCCTGTTCCTTGCCTGATCCTTCCCCACCCAATGTCCTCTTCTCTTTCACATTCCTGCTGAGGGCTCTCAAGTACAGGAGAGTTTGGGAGTGGTGACAAAAGCCACTGAAGAATAAAGGGTTTATATTATTGGTCTTGGCCTGCTTCCTTTGTAGTAATCCACAGAAAGCAGCAACACCACAGTGGCCTCTAGTGGGTTGTACAGCCTCTTGCATTACCCCCACTTAATCCTTGGGCAGGGCTCTTAAACTGGGTTTCTGAAGAGGAAGTTGTACTAGGGCCAGAAAGGGGATGGTGATTGTCAGGGCCACGTTATTGTCCCTTGCAGGCTGCATGCAGCCTGAGTCCTGCAAGTAAGAGTACTGTTGTAAAGAGTAGTATTTAAATAATGGCTGGAGCGGTGATGCAGATGTTTTTGTGAGTAATGTTGCAGGGCATGGAACAGGCAGAAGAACTCAGCATTTGGTTAATCTTGCCATCCCTATTGGTCATCTGGAAAAGGATTTAAATAAAAGATAGTGAAATGGAGAAATTAAAGATATAAACATCACTGAGCAGAGAGGGACTGGAAATTCTTATTTTGGATAGCAAAATGATACTCAGCTTAGAAAATGTGGCCCTAAGTTAAATACAAGTTTGTAATGCCACTGTATATGGTAAAGAAAGAGATATGTGACTTCATTTTTCAGGGAGACAGCTCTGAGGCTAGGGATTTTCTAATTATTCTTCCAAAGGATCTAGGCTTCTTGGAATGTGTCGTTTCTGAGTAGTTTGTCATTGCAGAGGTGCAGACAAAATGGACGGAGTTTAGCAATTAGCAACAAGTACAATCAAGGCCTGGGGGAACTTTTGAGAAAAGATTAGATGAATTTAAATACCTAGGACTCTGCTAGATCCCAATTAAGAAGCTGGAGGAAAAAGAGAGAGGGGTAAGTGTATAGATATTTGAATGGTATAAGTGCCAAACACAGGAATTTACTGTTGTACACAGTGGTTTAAACAGAATGGAGGGGAAGTGAAAGCGCTGTGCTACGTATCAGAACTTTGCCAGTGAAATCTAATGCTAAAGCATTGGCTTCTGGAGGGAATAATGGAAACTGTCTCTGGAGAAAGTAACCAGGCTGGACAGGAAACCTAGGCAACACTGAGGGGAAGGACCTAGCTCTGGTTTTGGTTGGGATAGGGTTTTTTTGTTCATAACCTCCATGAGTCATGTCACAGAGAACTCATAAAACATTTCGTATCTTGCCACTATCACAGAAACAATGAATGTGCTTCCATAATGCTTCCTTTCGAGTTAGTTGCAGCATATTTGTTATTTGAGGGAGTTCTTGTTTGTTCTTACCCCTTATGGAGCTGATTACAACTTTCAGCATTAACATCACCTTAATACGTTTGCTGGAGATGGTTGGGAAGAAGTCTTTGGTCTAGGAGTTCTGTTATATTTGAGCTAATTTTTAACTGTTTTTCTCTTGATCATAGAGTGTAATTATTGAAAGAAAACTTGGTTTCTTATCAGTGGCTTTTTTCTTTCAATAAGCATATCAGTCAGTCTGAAGATTATTTTTAGAAAGTCATGGCTTAAAAGTCATGTTTTCCAAACTAAAAACCCAACAACCATTCTTACAGTCAAATAGATTAGTCAGTATACAAAGAATTGTAATATGTGTTTCAAAAATAATCTTTGTTAATATATTTTTTTTAATTTACAAGTTATGAATCCAGAACAGATTATCTTTCTGCTTTGCATGATTATTTGAACTAGTTATGTCCCCAGATTTACTTGGGGGGAAAAAAAAAATCAATGTGGACTTCCAAATAATCAAAAATGAAAACCACTGGCAGAACAATTTGAGACAGATCTTGACTGATACATTGATAGCTACTACCATTCTAATGCTGCTTCAATAAAATGCTCTCCAAAGAGAACTGTAGGTTTTGTGATAGGTAAAGAATGTGCTTTTTCAGAAGAAAAAGTGACTATGTAAGTCTGTTTTTCTTTTAAATTTCTTAAAATTCTTTTAGATTTTATAACTTCTGAAGATTTCTTTCTATTCTATTCTTTCTGACTATGTTGCATATACAAATGAAGTGGAAGACTTTATTGTTGTTAAAACAAAGCTCCCAGAGGTTAAAATCAGCTTGGTTTTTCTTCGAAGCTTAGCTTTTAATATACAAATAAATATTTTGCTTTTTCTAATCCAGTGTAATCTAATTGCAGTTGATGAGTAAAGAGTCTCCAGTCTCTGTTGGAAATGATGCTTACGTTGACCTTGATCGTCAGGTATCTAAGACTAGATATTTCTTTTCCTTTAATTCTAGGACATCAGTGCCCAGTCATTTTGCTCTATTCTTAAGAAGTCTGCCTCTTTAATCATGGAATGGTTTTGTGGAAAATTCAAATAAGGACTAGCAAATTAAATTTCAGTATTTCAAGTCCTTTTGCTTTATAGACTGAGTTTACGCATTTTGTGTATTTAAAGGAAAGAAGAACTCATTTTGGAAAATAATATTAGCTATATGGCTCTGTGATATAGCAAAATTGAAGACCGGTGCAAATCTTTGGTTAATGAGAAAGAAGCAAAAGAGAGTTTGTAGTATTGAAACAAAACTTTTTTTGCCATCTCCCATTTCCAAAGTCAATAAAAAGATTTAAATGTGGCTCAAAAATCCTTGAAGCAGTCCTGGGAACTGTCAAAATATGTAGGAGACGTTTTGAAGGAATCCTTCCCTGTCTGATATATTTAGAAAAAATACAAAACCAGTTGTGTTTCTACTTAGAGAGCTTAACCTAGTGCTAACACTGTCCTACTTCAACAGTCTTTTCCTCATGCAGTAGAATTATAGTACAACGGTGTTCCCTGCATTCCTCTATCATGTTGTCTTTGCAGAAGTCCGTAAATGCTGGCAGATGGAATTAATGTTTGTATGTCAGCAATCACTTGAGAAATAAGACATAGTGATCCTGTTTGGAAAAAGTAGAAGGCCCATCTAAAATTCATCATGTGTAATAATATATATTTATGCTTATCTCTATATAAATATATACATTGCATTTTTTTACAGACCAGTTTTCTTGTAACTATATTTTTTATGTTATCGTAACTGCATTCATATGCAAACTTGAAAGATACGCATCTTATAAAGTCCTTTAAAGAGAAGTATCTGAGTATTTCCAAACTGCTTATAAGTTTTAGTGTCCTTTTCAGAAGGGTAGGCTTTTCCATCACCATGTCAATTGTATTCCTGTTGTGCAGTAAGAGTAGTTCCCAGTGACTAGATAGATTTTACCTTAATTGTCTATTCCCTATATTCCACCTCCCAATCCTTTGTGTATTTGGAAAGTAGATAAAAACTGAAATTATGCACTCTTTGCATCCATAAAGAAAAGTGGTGTTGTCAATTTTTTCACTGTACAGAGTTGGCAAGTTCTTTGCACTTAAGTTTTTCAGTGGTTTTGGACTCAATTCTCAGAATAAGTATGGTAACTTTAATGTTTTGTGCAAGACCAAATATTACTTCCAGATGTTTTTGTTTGTCACACAAACTAAAGAATGATCATATTTGCTTCTTTGTTTCTTTTTAGAAGCAGAAATGCCTTACTTTCCCAAAAATCCAGTATATTACCTCAACGTAAAAACAATCTTATGCTTGTGTAGTTCAGAATTTTTTTTAGACAGTTTATAGAGAATGATGAAACTAAAAATGTTTGTTGTTTATGATAGCTAAAGAAGACTACAGAAGAATTAAATGAAGCACTAGCAACAAAAGAAGAAATTGCCCAGAGATGTCATGAGTTAGATATGCAGGTAGGTTATCTGTTGTACATATTAATACCAAAGTGAGAAGGAGGCATGTTAATTTTTAGGCAGTGTGGAAACCTACTTTTTAAAAAGGAAGAAGAAAATTGCACAACAGTTCTGTTGCTTTACTTGTGCTACCAGAACAAAGTTTGTGATCTCTTTTCTTGATGCAATGATGTCAGTATTAAGATGATTCATACTAATCAGACTTATTCAGGTAGGAAAGAAGTAAGCTATATGGCTCAACTCATGAATTAGAAAACTCCTAGAAGTTATGCTGCTGTAACAAGTTCAGTAAGAAGTTACACCCCAAGTGGAAGTTACTCTAGTGCATCAGCTGTGAATGGGTTTAGACTAAGCTTTACTGTAAACCGTGCATACCTCATCTGGACATGAGCAATCTAAACGGGGAGCCCAAAAAGGCAATTTAAGTGCAACTCTGCTTTGGAGTATGATTTGGCCTTATGCCAAGCAGTTCAGCAACCACTAGAGTTAATGAAGCTGTGTGCCTTGAATTGTACTTAATGGTTGATTTTTAGTGTATTTGATGATGCAAGCTCTGACTAAAGCATTTCATTCTTTTGAGAAGGTCATATTCCCTCTTTTCTCCTCCTACTTGCATGTTAATTCTATAATATCTAGTGATATATGAGTTCATGCTTCAACGATTCTTTGAGTTGCAGCACTTTGGGTTCTCTGCACCGCTGCCTGTTTTCCCAAAACTGGCAGAAACTGAATCATCTTTGGAACTTGTGTTCCTGTTTCAGGTCTGCTTGCAGTTGGCCACTGGTTTAAAAAAAAAAAAAAAAAATCTAGGAAGGGCACAGCCATGACTTGGATGTCCAGACTTGGATATTCTGTGTGATTGATAAGCATTGTTTCTTCTGGAAATCAGCTTAAAAAGCTTTGCTGTAGCATGCTTTGTTTTTTGGAAAGTATGCAGACTCTAATATGATGAAGTCATTTTCTATGATAACTAAGACTTTTCCTTTAGCTGCTTTTGAGAAATACTGTTCAGATTTACATTTTCTGTATGGTATATCCTGCCCTTAATGTTGTAATGCATTGGTTGCATCACATAGCAGTTGGATACCTATTACAGTACAGTGTACAGTATCTTCTTGGTGAAATGTGTGTATTAGAACCTGTATGTTTCCATCTGTGGGTTGTGCTAATATTTTGTTGCACTCACAAAAGAGCTGCTCTTTATAGCTAGTAGCTCCATTATTCCAGTGTGCTTTTGTTACAACAGGTTGCAGCCCTTCAGGAGGAGAAGAGCAGTTTACTTGCTGAGAACCAGGTCCTGATGGAACGTCTGAACCAATCTGATTCCATCGAAGATCCCAACAGCCCTGCGGGTCGTAGGCACTTGCAGCTGCAGACCCAGTTAGAACAACTCCAAGAGGAAACATTCAGGTAGAAGAGCCACAAGTGGGTGGATTGTTTGTAGCTGGCAGCAGACATGGCTTGTATGCTTCTGGTTCTGCTGGCAGATATGCTAACTTTTTGTAGTGGGTGGTATAATCACAAGAGTGAAGCTTTTACAGTGAAGAGAATGTTATGATTTACCTGTTTACAAGCTCCAACTTCAAAAAATGTGTAGTGTCTTAATGTTGAAATGCTGTGTATACATCCCCCTCTATCCTGGCAAGTTGCTTTGAATTGTTCGTGTACAATCACTTCAGCCATTTTTTAAAAATCAGTGAGAATGAAAAGAAGCATGCTTTCTCTTTACAAATTGTTCTGATTGTATTTTTTAGACCTAGGGATTCTTAGCTGAAAGTTTGCTATGGGCACTAGTGCAGATGGTATTTTTAATAGCAGAGTGTGTCCTCCTTTAAGTTTAAAAACAAAATGTTTCACATCTGAAAGATAAACATCTTCTGCAAGTGAGCACTGCTGCCCATTTGTTTTTCCTCTAACCCATGGAAATTTATTTCCTCTTTTAATCATCCTACCAGTTCTTTTTCATCATCACTTTCTGCCTGCTTAAGTCATACAACTGCTGAAAAAAAGCCGGTCCCTTTCACCATCATCTTTTCATTCTTGTTCCTGTACTTTTCATCCTCCTTTGTGACTGTGTAATGTAGTAATGTTTCTGTAACTTACCCTTTTAACTCTTCTTAGTCATCTCCATTCTCTAGAACAATTCTTACCCTATTCTTCATACTACTTCCTGTTTGTATTGAACAGATTTTGCCCACCCCTTCAATTTGTGCACTGCCTGTTACTCTAGTTGCAGGCTCTGGAGTTTTTTCTAACTCTTCCTCACCTGTATGTGAGGTCTCTGTCCTTCAATGGTCCTTTATGTTCTTTCTCTACATTCTTAATGTATGATATCTAATGACAATTTGCCTGTGTTGTTATTTCTCTAGCTCTAGTAGGCCAAACAGGAAGTACATACGACTTCAATGATGTGCAGTGTTGTACAGCAGTTGTTTTTCCCTCTTTGTATCCTCCAACAGTTTTGGTGTATCAAGATTGAAACTTTTGTTGTATTTGGTTTAAATGTCCTGTTGATCGCTTCTTGTCTCCATTCTTGTGAATTCTTATTGGACTCCTTAAACTAAGTTGCAGTACTTTTTTTATTGACTATATCTTCTTTTTAAGATGTCTTTATTTTAATTTCAGATCAAAATCACAATGGCACTTTATGTTGCCAGCTTATGTCCTCTTCCATTCATTCAAAACATTATGTTGAGGTTTCTCTTCGTTACTTCCTTTGCTCACTGCCAGGTTAATACAGCTTTCCCTGTGCACATTGTACATGAGTTCTTCATTGCAAAAATTTGGTCTGCATTCTTTATATGCTAATCAAAATGCAGATAACTAAATGAATGTCTTGGTTCTTCAGAGATGCTGGACAGGCACAGGTTCTTTTAAAAAAAAATCAGCTCTACATCATTCAGAACATGTGACAATCAGGTGTATATTATTGAAGGTGTAGAAGAGTTGGTCAGCTGAACAAAACTGTAGGATAAAGATTTCATGTTCAAACTTCATATGCCTCAAGACAAAAAAGAGTGAAAATTTCTGCTGGAGCTTGCATCTGTGAAAAATAACTACCACAGAAAAAGCTAGAAATTGTCATTCTGTTAAAATTGACAGCATACGTTTCCATGTGACATTCCAAGGCAGAAACATTGACATCGAATTGGAAGCATCCAAAAAAAAAATGTTTCTGCATATCTAAATAAGCCAAACATTTGGGAGCAAAGTTCCAGTCTCTGTGGTGTTGCACACTGGGGTGCTGTTTTCTTTTTCACTATGCATCGTAAAGCTGTTTCCAGTATTCTTAGAGAAGATGACGAAGAAAGGTAACGGTGGCTCAAGTTGAGAAATTACTTTCTGTTTTACTTCATTTCTACAGACTAGAAGCTGCCAAAGATGACTATCGAATACGCTGTGAAGAACTAGAAAAGGAAATTGCTGAATTGAGACAACAGACAGAAGAACTTACTACATTGGCAGAGGAGGCTCAGTCCTTGAAGGATGAGATAGATGTACTCAGGTAAACTGTGTTCCACTAACCGTTTTTTAAGTGTATTAACTTTTAATCCATATAATTCATATGATTAGTCTTCATTAACTTATGTTAAAATAATTTTAATCTAAAAAATTCTAAGCAAACACTAAAAATGTACTGCGACCATCAGAATGATAGTTACAGACATGTTCAAGTCATTCAACCTCAGAGTGATAAGCACAAAAAAGACTCTCTCTAGTGTCACACTTTTGAGTATGGCTGTGGGGATTCTTTATTTCTTAGCTTATAGTTTTTTGGATTTTTATTATTTTTCTCTGAAAGTTTTCCAAACACAGGATTTTTTTCTAATGATGCATGTTTTAAATCAAACTGAATAGTTCAGGAGTTGGCTATAATTTAAAGCAATGCATGGTGGACTGAGAAAACTTTGTTTGAATATATTATAAACTGAGTCCTGTGTTACCTTTTCGTTAAAAGGCATCAGGCTCCAAAACTGTTACAGTTCTTCTGTGTGGCCGAGTATAGACTGCCCAAGAGATGGATAATTGTGATTTTTATCCCTGATTATCTTTAAAACAAAGTGAAGGGCAGGAAATGTTATTCTTTACCCTGGTAAAATGTAAGATTCTGAGGATGGATTTAGAGTTGGAAAAAAATGGATGGGAGAGAAGGGGTTTTAACTATTACTGTAAGTTAATATTGGAAACAGAAAAGAAGGGTGTTTTAGGAAGAATGATATTCTGTAAAAGCAATTCCAACAGCAGCACTTGGAGTTGACTAATGGTGATGGGAGGGAGCAGACAACTTAAGCCAAGACATCTAGTAATGTGAGGATATGATTGTTTTCTTGTGCTCCCTTTGATGTCTGACAGTGTCTTTTGCATTAAGTCATAATATGGAGGAAGCTTCAGGGTGTATGGTTTGGGGTTTTTTTTAGTTTTCCAAGTACAAAATTGATACAAATCTGTCCCTCCAGGCATTCTTCTGATAAAGTGGCCAAGTTAGAAAGTCAGGTAGAATCATACAAAAAGAAATTGGAAGACCTGGGTGATTTGCGACGGCAAGTGAAACTCTTAGAAGAGAAGAATACAATGTACATGCAAAATACCGTGAGCCTGGAAGAAGAACTGAGGAAGGCCAATGCAGCACGCAGTCAGCTGGAGACATACAAGAGACAGGTGAGAACAGACATTGCCAATGCAACAGCTGTCTGTATTGCTCAAAACTTTCTCCTCACAGCATGGCTAACACCTCAAAGTAAAAACAAAATGAACAGACAGCTCCTTGCATTTGGCAGGCTTGCGTGTTTTGTAGGTACTTCTTTTCTATTCCTTTCCCACATTATTACAAGTTTACTTTACTTTGCCAATAAGCAGTGTTTCTTACTTTTCAAAAATTAGCAGATTTTAAGTTATTTTCCTTAAATTATTCCTAATTCATGTTCAGTAGTAGAGCTTGATTTAGAACCTCTTCTTTCAGAAAAAGCATCCATGCTTCACTTAAAAATTTCCAGCAGTAGGGGATCTACCATAGCCAAAGTAAGTTATTCCAGTGGTTAAGTAACCTCTCTTTCTTTTTTTTTTTCCTCTCTCTTTTTTTTTAAGGTTGTAATTTATCTGATATGTCTAAATTTGTCCAGCAATGCCCAGAAGATAAAAAGAGGGGAGGATGTTTGTCTTTTTTTTTTTTTTTTCATTTATATGCACCCAGAAGAATACCAAATGTATCACCAGCATGCTCTGGAGCAAAGGGCATGTGTTTATTTTCCTGCTTATCCAAGAGTAATGTAATCTTATTCCTATAAAGATGGAAGACATTCTTATCTTCTCTCTGCTTCTACACTGCATTGATGTGAAATCATTGTGGGATTCTTCTTACAAGGCCAGCTCAAGCCTGGTTTGTTAATGTAAACAGTGCCCACTCTGTAGCCTGCCTTTTCATAACCTTGAATGGTCATGCTACAGGTGTCCCTATATGTCCGCTTAAAGCAGAATAAAGATACAAATGCAACAACCAACAACGCTGCAAGCCCTGGAGGAATGTGTATCCCTTAAACATGAGAGCCATTTTTCTGCATGTGGTGATTTTAGTAACTAGGGCAGTTAGTTAGTTTCAGCCTCCCTGGGCTAATTGTGAATACAGTCCAAATGACTCCACCGGAAGAGGGGAGGGAAGGGGAGGGAAAAGGGGGGGGGGGAGAAAAAGAAAAGAAAAACAACACCCTGGACAAGAAAAAGGCTAAAATAGTCAAAAGGAAAAGAGTAAATGTACAAGGTAGTGGCTTTTCACACACCGGTAAAGTCATGTTTGCTTGTAACAGATTTCTCTCCTTTAAACAGCACAGCATGTGTTACAGCTGTATAACCTCGATATCTGCATCCAGTTGTTCTTATTTCACCAATGATAAGAATTTTGGAAAGGGCAGCCCCATTATTTGTGCTTTGGCTGCCCAGCAGCTAAGTACTCCTCCTTTTCTCCCTCATTCCTTGGGTTTTATGGATGAGATTTCACATCAAGGGAACTGTTGATCTGTACAAACGGATATGAAAACTGTACCGCTGGCTGAGACTGGAATAAGCATGAGGAGTCTCACCTGGCAGATGCGAGTTTCCTTCACCTAACTACACTACCTCAAAATGAACATGCAGGGTCAGTTTGCCTTAGGGTCTGTAAGGCTGGGCTCGTTCTGAGGGCTGCATGCAAGCGAGGACAGTGTGAATATGAAATGTCACAGAGTCAGTTTCTGAGACTCCTAACTTTGAGTAATGTGATAAGAATTAAGCCAGGCATAAGGATGCTGATACTCTACCACTGAGCAGTAGTGTGCCCCATTAGTGAGACCTGTCATGCCTGGTACTTGGAGAATTCAGCCCCAGTGATGACGATGTAATCAGGCGAGTTACTTCTTTGGCTTAGATCCTCTGTGCTCTGCTGATGAAAGTGCTTGGTTCAAACTGCTCTAGTGAACTGTGAGGAAATTCCTCTATTTGTCCCACCCAGCAGTTTCTGTGGGATGAGGGTAGCAGTGGTTGATTGTACTAGAAGACATAATAGCATTTATTTAGGAATTTTTTATTCACTTTTCTGAAAGTGAGTATAAGTATTTTCTTAGAAAACTGTTGTTGCAACTTGAAGAATTGAAATGCGAAGATTCCAGAATTGTTTTTGTGTAATTTTAATTCAGCCCCTTTGTGCATGTTCATTCTGATTTTTTTTTAACAGTATGTCCCACTTTTCTTTCCCACAAGATACCTGCTTTAATCATTCCACATGTCAGATATTGCTCAGTAAATGTGATGACTGTTCATTATTTCTTTTTTTTCCTGCATGAATATATAGCTTTATATCTTCCTATGCACTGCCCAAATTCTGACTCAAGACTGTTTATTTCCTTCTGCTATTTTCTACGTACCATTATCATACTGTGAGTGATTACAAACATTAATGCATTTGTTGCCATGTGAGGTGGGATTATACCCATTTTACAAGTGGGGGACACAGTCACAGGTGAAAGCCTGCATTTTTGTATGTCTGTAGTTATTCTGGAAGCCCCAGTGAAAGGTGTCATATCTGAGAAGCTAAATATTTTCAATTTTAACATTTGGGTTATTTTTCTGATAATTTCAGAAATGGTAGGCTCCTGCCCCTCCCACACCCAGCCTTTAATTTAAGAACAAGAGCAGCAAAGTCCTTCATTGTAAGACTAAAACTATGCAGAATTTCAGACCTGGCAGTTATTTTGCTGAAGCTATACATATAGCTATATTTAATTTAATCAGTTTCTCTGTAATCCAAAATGAAGCCATGAAAAAGCTTTCTTGTGTATTACTTCAGAAGAAGCTGAATGTCTTTAGCTGAGTCTTCTTGCAGCTTACGTGTTTGCAGTCAGTCTTTGGTCAGCTTACTTGCTTCCATGCTCTCTGCACTATGAGCATTACTAATGTTCTGGGACTGAGCCTTTGCTAGTAAAGTCTGAGAGGTTTGAAAAGGCGAGACTTTTCTGATTAGCCTGGTCGTTCACTGATCGTTCACTGAGTATTTCTGCTAGCCTTTCAGATTTCTCCTCTTCTAAGTTTAAAAGCTCTTTGCTAATCTATAGCTTGAAAGTATATATGAGACTCTGTTAGTCATGTATTTCCTTCTGAAGTAAAGAAAACAGATTATGAGCCTATGGCTGAATCTTCAAGTTAGGGTATTAAAAAATTGAGAAAATTTCAGCTCAAGAAAAATTACCTGATCACATAAACTGATGGTTGAATTCTGAGTGAGGCTTGTGAAACAGAGATGACAAAAGGCATAGAACATTTGATTTCTTCAGAGACTTTTCTTTTTCCTAAGCTTCTCAGAAAGCAGGAGGATTATTCTACTTTTCCTAAGCTCTTTGGTCTGTAGAATTATATACCTTTCTCTGTAGACCATGCTTGGGTTAAAAAAATTTTTTTTTTTTAGATATACTGAAAATACATTATGTTTTTTGCTTCTTTTATTTGTGATAAGACCTAATATTTCAATACTGTTGTGGCTGAAACAAAAAACAACTGATGAAAGCAGTTTTTAGTATGTCCTATAGGTAAATATTTCACTTGTTTTAAACATGTCTCGTGGTGCATGGTAACTGACTTCTTTGTCTTGAATACTTTGTTTTAATATTAATATTTGCAGACAAATTATTGATTCTTGTTCTCGCAGGCAGTTGAACTACAAAACAGATTATCTGAAGAATCCAAGAAAGCTGATAAATTAGATTATGAATGCAAACGGCTGAAAGAAAAAGTAGACAGCCTCCAAAAAGAAAAAGATGTAAGTGTCAAGATGTTTTGTTTGGTAGTAGTAAAAACAACTTTGTGTCCTTTATTACACAGAAATGTGGTAATCAAAATTAGTCTTTTACAGCAAGCTTTTTAAATTAGGAAGTCTTTTTTCACTTAAAATTTTCTAATGTTTGTTTTCAAAATCTTTTTTTAAACCTAAGAACTGTACAGCAGAGAATAAAGGTGACTGTGCAAAAACATGTGCAGCATATATTAGGGCTTTTCCTTTTAAAAATTTAGCATCTGAAATTGTTTCTTGGCCATTCACCATAAGAAGGCTAGTAAATGCCAAGGATGATTTTGATGTATTCTGAAAAACTGTTTAAAGTAGGGTTTTTGCAGTATTGTCCTAGAACTAAACTCAGCCTTTTTTCCAAAGTAACGCTCTATGAAGTATCACACGCATGTTTCTCTTTGCAGAGTCGTGACTACTGTAGCAAGAGGTTTAGGAATCTTGTAGAATGACATGTCTTCTACTGCAGTCCTGCCTTCTTTTATGACAGCTCCTCATTGATCTATCTTCTAGTGTTAATATATACACAGGATGGGTCCTCTCTGTCATATGTTGCTAGTGATTTTGAGCTTGTCTGCTCTGTCTTCTTTTGCCAAGACTGATCCTTCAGGTTTTTCTTGCATACTCTTGTTCTCACCAGTTTGCTTCTGTCTGACTTTCTTAGGAATCTATATGTCAGTGATTCAAAATACCTCATGAAACATCCCCAGCACTTTCAGTCAGCAATTTCTCAGGCTTGTTTGAAGTATAGTTTATCTGTCCATCAGACAGAATCTTTGTAGGCATTTCCCTGAACATATCTTCCTGTCCAGTCTTCTCCTAAATTTCCAGCTCTTGCACTTAGATAGCATTTCAACTGAGAATTCTCAGTTATGTTCTGTTCATCGGTCTTTGATTTCCACTTTTTGTTAAATTTACTAACTACTATGGACACTTGTCCTTGACATTACTTCCTTCTCCCCTTCAGTTCAGATCGGAATGCTCATAGTAGTTGTGTTCATCATATTGTGCTTTAGTTTTCTTTCCTGCTCTTTATTTAAAGTTTGTTTCTCCAGTTTTATGTTTGACGATGGTAAGATTGTGTTTGTGGCTTACCTGTTGCTTGGTGGACCATTTCATCTTGCACAAAGGATCTGAATTGCAGGCCATTGCGATTATAGGCTTCTGTTTTGCCACTTGGCAAGTAGTGTGTTTTTTGTGGCAGAAGTTGTTTTCAGTACTTTTGAATGGTTAGGCTCCTGTGAGATTAGATCGTAGCTGAAGGAATCTCTCAGCGTTTGGGTTAATGTATCTCCACCTATGTTTCCTATTCTTTCTGTTCCCCTATTGACGCATTCTAATGTATTATTAACATTGCTTATCACAGGTTGAAAGTTTATGTAGTGGTATCTTGTGAATTATATTTTGGAGGCAGGTATTGAAGCCATTTTTGTCCTTGTCTTTATGTTTTGGCAAAGTGCAGTAGCATGTGTCTGATACCTTAAGATATCTGGTTTAGAATTTTCCTTTTATGGTGTGCTGACTGATAAATATTAACACAGTTGGGTGAGTTGGCTTTTTATGCGGTGTCTGAAAGAAGCCCTAGAGCTTCCTCTATTCCTTGAAATGTTCTGGCATTTGAGTAATCAACTTGTTTTCTGACAGATAGTATCAGACCCTAGGATCCTTGCTTTCAACAGCACTCCTATGCTTTATGAGCACTCCTGTTGGGTGGCTCTTTTTATTGCAGTGGTGAAACCAGTTTTGTGGTGTGTGGGGTTTGTGAAATGGCTTTCTGTGCATACAGAATGCCCACTTTATCCTGATTGTTCCAACAGTTAAACTGGAGTCCAACTTAAAGGATTCAGAAATACAAGAGAAGCCTCTGTCCCAACTCACCAAAATATTCTTTGCCAAAGTGACCCCGAGTCCTGGATTCATTTGAGCTGACATATGTCTGAATCAAACTGTTCACAAGATCAGATGCAAGGAGCCAACACAACTGAGGTCTGTCCTAGACCTTTTAGTGACATTGGACACATCCTGATTTTTGGAGCAAACTACAACTTGACTCTTAAATTGTCATTCTCTCCTCTCATATTTGAGTCTTGGGAACCTTTAGAACTACTGCCTCAATGCTACCTATAGTTTCTCATATTTTGCCAAAAGGGGACTTCTGCCAAATAGGAACATATGGCCCTGACACTACTGAAGAGCACATCTATCTAGCTTCCAGGATGGTCCAATACTGTTCTTCAGTTCTCTTTGGACTGAGTCTCAAGCAACTGATTTTCTTCCATATTTGAGCTGCTTATGAATGGCAAGGCCAGTTGGCACACATCAGGAAGGGGAGGTGGAACTACTTCTTAGACTTGCACTGTTGAAAGAGAGACAAAGTAAAGTTAATGCAATTTGTTTGTTCTGTTGACTGCGTACCTCCTTGCCTTCCTCTGGGCTGAATCTTGGTTTCTTGAGGAGGGAAAAGTAGTCTGTAGCCTCTTGTCTCACTTCCCTTTCCCCTGGAACCACCCCCTTGTGAGGGAAAAAGGAGGGTGGCTGAGTGGTCCTTGTGGATGCCATTTATTACCTGGCACCAACACTTTGTGTCACTAATATCTTGATTTTGTAAGCTTATAGCTTGGTATCTTTATCCCCATAAGCAAAATAGAGAGCAGCCACTCTTCTGAAAGAACCACTGTTCCTGTGGAATATTTGATCTTTATTCTATTGTGGAATAGGCTCAGATGTCTTGATTTGGAAATCCTCTTGAGTCGTATATAAATTCCTCCTAAGTGCTGATGCTGTGCCTTTTGGCAACTTGCCTAGTTTTAAGAATTTGTAGCACCAAGACTAATTTTCTTTCCAATTATTCAGAGGTTAAGAACAGAAAGAGATTCTTTGAAAGAAACTATTGAAGAACTCCGATGTGTACAAGCGCAGGAAGGTCAACTCACCACTTCAGGTAAAGGACAAATAAGGAGATTAAATGCATCTTTTCTAAAGTTCACAGAGGTCTTCTGGTGTGCATTTAATATGCCTTTGTTGAAAGGAGAATAAATTCGAACTCCTCTAAGCTCAGCTTGCAAAGCTGGTTCTGCTTATTCATAACTTTGCAAGCATTTGAGAACACTTCAAAGTTTCTGATAGACTGAAATTTGTCATATTTAGTCTCCTTTCCAATGTGATATTTTCAGAACATGTTTCTGGATTTAATTTCTGTGTGGTCATGTTCAATCTCTCTTCAGTTGTAATATTTTTCTGATGTGTACATGGTGTTTCATGTATTGCAATTTATTTCCATGTGTTATGTGGAAACAGCTTTGTAGTTTTTAGATAAACTAATTATTAGAAAAAAAATTGCAAAATTATTTCTCCAGAATGGATGAAGGTAGAAATAGTGATTGTTTTCTAAATGAAGTTGTGCTTGTCTTTCCTTCTTGCCATAGTTTGACTTTAAGTCATTTCACATTTATTTAAGAACATTACTCTAAAACTGAGAACTTGTAGTGTAGACTAAAGTTTTTTCTAGTCTTTTAAAAGAAAGTTACTAGTCTTCTTGCTAAAATTCTCTTTTTCTTTTCCTGACCCAGGTTTGATGTCCCTAGGAAGCCAGGAACCTTCAGACAGTTTAGCAGCAGAAATTGTTACTCCTGAGATCAAGTAAGCTGATGATGCATGCTTTGTTTTGCCTAAGCTTTAGAATATATCCCTAAATAACCCTTCATCTTTCTTCCAGTGTTAGAAAATTTCTACAATTAATGTTTGTTTTCTCTTCTTTTGGATTTCTACACAACAGCACCCCTCATGCTTATGACAAAATGCACTTGACCTGCCTTAGTTATTGTGCTCCAGAAGAAGTAGAAACAAAAACCCCTTCACTCTCAAATCATGTCTCTTTTCCTGCATAGAATTCATATAGCTGCAACTTACATGTGTATTAACAGACAAAAATGTTTGTAATGGTGGTGTCGTATGAGGAAAAAAGACTAAAATTGCCAAAGTGAAGAGGAGATTTGTATTCTGTGTATTTTATGCCATGAAAAGAGGCATGTACTATTAAAAAAGAAGGAGAACAAAGAACTGAGAATCACTATGGCTTAAGATGCTGCAAACTGTGTTTAGCCTTACCAGCATGCCTGGTATCACTGTAACTTGAAATAAAGTCATTAAAGGACAGAGACATCTTAGAAATCTGCTAGCTCTTTAGGATTTTTTTTTTTTTTCCTCAACAAATATTGATAGAGTTATTTCAACATTTGCAAAGTTTAATTTGGGGTTAAAACTTGTCCTTTTTTGAGCAGTAAAAGGATATCTCTCTAGAAAGCTAATAAAAGGAAAGAACTGTATTGCTGCACCTTGCTGCCGGAGCCATTCCTTTCAGTTTTGGTCTGGAGCAGCAGAGGAAAAGAGTGATATTTTGAGGCAGTATTAGTAAGGTATGGAGTGACTACATAAGCCTTCCACATGGTTTGCAAGAGAGAGAACAGAACCGTAAATGCATTAAATACCTAAGCAAGGCCTTGTAGATTTCACTGTCTCTTCATCTTCAGGAGCTGAAGATGGATTTTAGACAAGCATACATTCATGAAGACTGTTTGGAGCTGCTAAACTTGGCCTCCTTGCCTACTTCATAGACATGGACAGTAGCAGTGGCTGCTGTGAGGCTGGTACTTTCTGACCTGGAGGTCTGGGCTGCTGCTTCTGCTGAAGAAGTGGGAAGGCTGCAGGAGGCAGCTTACCCATAGGAACAGCTGCTGCTGCTCTCCTATCGTCTCCATGATGACAGAGCTTAGGTCTTTGAACTAACTAAATTAGCAAAAGGAGAATCTGTGTATTCAAAGAGAATTTTCTGCTCAACTGACTTTCTCCATCTTATAGAGAAAGCTACAGACTCACTGTGAGAGTTTCAAGAGGCAGATTCACTCTGTGAGCTGTCAGTTGGACTTGAGTCTAAATATACAAGTTAAGTGACATGAGGAGAAACAGACCAACAGGAGGGAAGTGACTTGCCTAAGTTCATGCAGTTGTTCAGTGACAACTGAGATTACAACCTCCCTTAACACTTGACACCTATCTCTGTGTTATACTTATCAGTTTGTCTGACCCTACTCCGAGATCAATACGGCCATTCAGGCAACTTTTTTCAGTTGTGCTTTCTACAATTAAAGCTCTTTTAATCAGGTTTGAATTTGGGCATTTTAGAGATGTGATTGTTTCAGCTTTCTCTCTCAAACAAGTGAAGATGGTCTTTACATTATCTTTACACCTCCTGTGGTAAATGGTTTTCTTCTTTACAGAGGTTAGCATACTTTTTCTAGCAAATAGTATTTATGTTTTTAGGGAGAAACTCATTCGCCTTCAGCATGAGAATAAGATGTTAAAGCTGAACCAAGAAGGTTCTGACAATGAAAAGATCGCCCTGTTGCAGAGCCTGCTTGATGATGCAAATTTACGGAAAAATGAGCTGGAGACAGAGAACAGGTAAGGAGGTATTCTCCTCCATTCCAGTGACTTTTTAACAATGCCATACGCTTCTGACTAGAGCAGACTGTGGTCAGGGAAAAGTTCTTCCTGTCAAAAAAAAAACAAAAACAAAAACATGTGACTAGCCCTGTGAGAATAGTTCAACCAGCCTGTGAGCCTACTTGGCCTTTTGGTGCAGATTCAATATCGGGAGCCTGAAGTGTGGGTTGAAGAATTCTGTAATGGATTCCAAGTGGAATGATGCAGAGGGTCCCAGCAGGTGCCACGCATTTCTTCAGATTCTCCTTCTGCAAACCAAGTACCCTTTTCAAAATGCTAATCCTTTCTTGTAGAAGGGAGAAGGAAGATGAAAAGACATGGTTTGATTGTTTCTGTAAGTACTTTGGCAGCAAAAAGATGGCTAAGGAAAATGTGGGTCCAATGCTTAATCAAACAGGGACCTAGTGATAAAGGATATGGAAAAGGCTGAAGTATTCAGTGCTTTTTTTGCCTCAGTTTTCACCAGCGATGTCTGTCCTGTCCTCTCAGGTCACAGAGCAGATTAGCAGAGCCTATGAGAATGAAGCTTTACCCTCTATAGAAGAAGATACAGTTAAGGAGTGCTTAAGCCAGGGGGCTTATATGTGTCCACGAACCAGATACGATGCATTCTAGGATGGTAAGGGAGCTGGCTCTTACCATTGCAAGGCTGCTGCATATCATTTTTGAAAGGTCGCAGTGATCAGGGAAGGTTCCTGATGTCTGAAAAAATGCAAATGCCACATACCTTCAGGAAGACCAAGAAAGAGGATCCAGGGAACTACAGACTGGTCAGCTTCATCTCAGTCCCTGGGAAGCTCATGAAGCAAATTCTTCTGGAATCTATTTCCAGCCATGTGAAGGACAAGAAGGTAACTGGAAACAGCCAACATAGATTTCCCCAGGGCAAATTGAGCCTGACTAACCTGTTTTTCTTCTACAATGAGATCACTGGCTATGTGAAGAAGGGGAGAGCAGTGGATGTTGCTTACCTTAGCTTTGGCAAGGCTTTTGGCATGGTCTCCTGTGGTATCCTTATAGCTGAAATGGTCAGATATGGACTGAATAAGTGGACTTAAAGTGGGTGGGAAATTGGTTGGACCTTTGGGCTTAAAGGGTTGTCATCAGGAGTACAATGTCCAAATGGCAACTGGTTCCTCCAGAGTCAATAGCAGGATTGTTACTGTACATAGTCTTTATTAACAACTTGAATGATGGGAGGGAGTGTACTCTCCGCAAGTTCAGGGATGATACCAGGCTGTGGGAGTGGTCGATATGCTGAAAGGGAGAGCTGCTCTTCAGAGGGACCTCAACAGTCTTGAGAAGTGAGCTGACAGGAACATCCTGGAGTTCAGTACGGACAAATGTCAGGTCCTGCCCCTGGGTGGAAGGAGCCCAGCACTGGGGTGGGCTGGGGCCAACAGGTGGGGAACAGCTCTGTGGCAAAAGCCCTGGGAGTCCTCATGGGCAGCAAACAGAACATGTGTCAGCTGGGAACCCTGTAGCCCCAGACAGCTGTTTGAGAAAAGTGATCCTTCCCCTCTTGTCAGTGCTTGTGAGACTGCATCTGGATGCAGCATACGGTTTTGGGCTCCCCAGTACAAGAAGGGCATTGACATACTGAAGTGAGTCCAGCAGAAGACTACTAAGATAATAAGGGTCTGGAACATGTGCCATGTGGGAAGAGGCTGAGAGAACTGGGTTCGGCCTTACAGAGAGATGGCATAGGGGAGATCTTACTTCAATCTACATCTACCTAATGGGAAGGTGTGAAGAAGACAGAGCCAGATTCTTCTAAGAGATGGACAGTGAAGGACAGGAGGCAGAAGACACAAGCTGGAGCATGGGAAATTCTGACTTAACACAAGGAAAAAAAATTTCTACAGAACGGTGTCCAACTTCTGGAAGAGCAGCCCTCCTCTCAAACATCAGCTGGACATGATCCTGAGCAACCTGCTCTAACTGGACCTCTTTTAGCTGATGGTGGACTAGACAATTTCCAGAGGTCCCTCCCAACCTATGGGTTTCTATGATTCTATGATTGTGTAAAAGCAGAAAGCTAGTAGCTTTCACGCAGTAAAAATGACTGTTAGATGTATGTCTGGTAAGAAATTACTTCTAGATAGATGCAAAAGAAATTTCTGTCTTAGTTGTCTTGGAAGAGTATCAGAATGCTCTGGGAGACTACACACTATAATCCCTGAAATTGCTGCACACTGTAAATACTGCAGTAAATCTTCAGTGACTAAAATAGAGTTGCATATCTTATATAGATGACCTAAATATGATTCTAAAAGTCTCAGGATTTATCTTGCAGCTGTTTTTTTCTGAAAAATAGGATGATATCTGTTTTCTAGGTTGGTAAATCAGAGACTTCTAGAAGTACAATCCCAGGTTGAAGAACTACAGAAATCTTTGCAGGATCAAGGTTCAAAAGCTGAAGATGTAAGTAGAAATGTACATCAAACTTGCATTCAGGTAGTTATCATTATTCTAACATCCAGCTTTATGTAATACTTTCTGCTTGTTCTGTTGTGAAGAAATATGCAGATGGAGATTTCTAATAAATTTCTGTATTCACTGTTAGGGCCTTAACATTGAATTATGTTTGTCTAAATAAGACATATGACATAAGACATCTGTGATAAAAAATAGAAACATCCTATGTAGAGAAGGAACCAGAAAGGTTTTATTTGATTCAGTATGGTTTTCCAATAGGGAATTCAGCATTATTATAATTCCTTTATTAGAATAGAGACTTCTACAGGGAATTATGAACATATTAATTCTCCATGTTATAGTAAATTATCTGAAGTTATTTTCGTTTTACTTTTCTTGATGGAAGTAAAAGCATTTCCTGCCAATGGAAGCCCCCTAATTGCTGATGTAAATGTATTTCTTAATGCACGATGCATGCAGGCCAAAACTAAAAAAGTCAAATGATCAGTCCCTTAGTGTAATATATTTTAAATATGAAATGGCAGAGTTAGTGTTGAAAAACAACTTTCAGTCTTCCACTCAAAAATTGCTTTTGCTGTCTCATGTGTTTGAGAGAAGAAGCTCTAGAACTTTGATGAAACTCGGGATTTGGGGGAGGGAGCATCCACACTGTACACTCAGTCTGATTGCATTTCCTTGCTAATTGGCAACAATTTGTAGTGTATTGCTTTCTACTTCTGTGTTTTTATTTTAACTAATTCAGATAAAAGAATGGAAGTTTTTGTTAGCTGCTTATTTTCATTAAAAAGTGTATTTAATTTAGTTTATCCTTTTCATTCCCAGATTAAACTGTATGAAAGTAAACCTCCTTGTAGGGTTCCAGTGAAAGTATTTTTCTAAGTAACTTAGAATTCATTTTAAAAAAGGTCCATATGACTATGTGATTCTAAGACATTTTTTGCTGTCTTCATTATACATCATTTCAAATTTTTCAGGGTGAATAAGAATGTGAAAATTTTTCAAGTACCACTGCAAATTAAGTACACATCATGCTTGCCAAGACCCGTATGGGGAAGCTGTTTTAATTTCTATATTGAAGGTGCAGAGTTAGGAGGATGAAGTTAGGCCTGGAATGGGTGCTGATGTGCCATGATGGGATGCATGATTGCATCCCGGCTGTTGCCTTGCTAGCCAGGCGTGGCTGCCCCCACCTCTGATTCTCCCGACCACAGAATCAAGTCAGACATGCGTGGTATGAGCAGGAGGGCAGGGACGATGCATTGTCTGACTCCAGGGTGCGCTGGTCAGGTGCAGGGATGTTCAACAGGTACCCCTGAGCGGCCTTGGTTACATCATTTACATACCTCATTATCCCTCTCCCTTTTTCCTGACCCTCCCTTTCTCCATCCTTGTTCTCCCTTTCTTGGCCCCCGTACCTTCCCAAATAAACGACCCACCCTCAAATACGTCTTCCCCTCTTGGACACAGTCTAGCTGCATGTGTACCCAAAGCTGGTATCTCCTACCATTACACTGGCAATGTTGGCTTTGTATGCTATTATTGATACACAGTTACTAGGTCCTGCTGATTTGGATAGGATCCACTCCCTAAAAGTTCCCAGATTCTCTCTGTGCCTTTTGAGTTACCTATGAAGTTCAGCCACTTTGCATGTAACTTGTAGCTGCCTGTGAAGCTGCCTGTGAAATCTGGTCATCCCTCATGGTGCTGTCTGTAACTTTCATCTGCATCTCACGCTGTTACCTATCACATCCAGGAATTTTGAGAC
This sequence comes from Apteryx mantelli, assembly GCF_036417845.1. NCBI lineage: Eukaryota > Metazoa > Chordata > Aves > Apterygiformes > Apterygidae > Apteryx > Apteryx mantelli. Next base: position 11,661,786 of record NC_090020.1, read on the forward strand.
GTCACTAGTTTCTCACATTCTGTTCATTTAGCTCAACCTCAGGACAGAGCCTGGCCTTAATATGCAGAGCAGAACCAAAATTTGTCCCTCAAAAGGTGAATAGACCTTTTTGGTGTCCTTAAGCATGCAAGAAATTTCCAGCAAAAAAGCTTTCTTTTCCTAGTTTTTTGATGTAGAGGAAAGATAGCAATTAAATGTTGGAGAGGATATCTGTTTTCTAAAATCAAACCATAAATATGTTTTTCTGGGATTTCATAAGTGGAATTTTTCAACATTTGCAAGAAAAAAGCAAAATAGCTGTTGTACATTTTCTAATCTTTACAGTTTTATTATAGAAATGTTCTTCTATTATGAATAAACAGAACCTTTGAATAAAGTTAAGTGTGAAGCTAGCTCAAAATTAGATAAAACCTTTATTTTTATTTATTCTTTTTTTTTAAGATATATTCTTCCTGTTCAAGAGCAACGTCTATAGGAATTACTTGTTATACACAGAGGATTCAGAAATGTGACTTTGAAGCTATGACTTTTAAAAAAAAAATGCCTGCTTTTAGAGTGATTCACTTTTATTTCTGTGAACTTACGTATCTTGCTACATGTATAGGCAGGATCTTTGTGTGAGTAAAGTGTGTGTATAAGTCACAGAACCTCTGCCCTAAGGAGCTTGATTTCAGTAGAGGGCAGAATATGACCACAAGATGCTGAAAGCACTTTTTGCCTAATCTTTTATCGTAGGTAAATTCCTCTCTCTGGATGAACTCTGTCCCACTTCTTTTAATTGTTTGCCCTGTGAATCTTTGTTAGTTTCTTGTCCATAAGAACATTCAACCTGTCTATATGGAAGGGAGAGGGAGCGGTTTAGTCCCACAAAAGTGCTAGTAGTGTGCAAATAATGTGAGAATATGGCAGTGGAATCAGTTTTGGCAAGTGGTCATTTGTGCCCCTACCGACCTAAGCCCCCAAGTGCAATGCAAGGTCCCAAAACAAAAGCTGAATTCAGTTTTTACTTTCTTAAAATCTCTAGGAGATTGGGACTGCGGCCAACTTTTTCCTTTCTTATCTAAATGAATAAATAGTCCCTTAAGTGATCAGGCATAAGTGACCTTGTGGATTTAAATACTTTGTTGTGCAGAAAGATGCAACCATTTATGGTTATAGAAGAGGTCGTGTTGCTGAAATTGTTCAGATGACTGGAAATGAAAAAGCCAAACGGCCAAGACCTACAGATCCTTAGCTGCTGTAAATTTTTGCCTCTCCAAAGTCAGTGGAGTCATATTGGTGTACTTTTACCTCCTCCCTGCCACCTCTTTATACTCCAATAAGAAAATACAGCTGTGAAGTAGTCAAAAAGCATGACACAAGAATGTGATCAAAGTTAATATTTTTAAGTATTTATGCTACAACAAAGCGAGAAGCTTTTGGGGGGCTGCACACTCATATTGTCTCCATTGGCCGTATGTTTGAACCTTTGTTGAAAGAGCATTGGCAGGAAAAGCAGTAAAGTCACTTTGATTTTTTAATCTTGTATTGTGATAGCATTTTGGAGCATCAGTCACATGCTAGAGCCCCACTGTGATTGGTACTGGATAAATACAAAACAAAAAGGCTGTCTCTGACTTAAATATTCTACATTTGTCTTGTATTTAATCCATGTGAAAATATCACAATTCACAATCACTCCACCAAAATCTGTGCATCTCTTCATGTTGGTTGTAGCCCAGTGGACTGCATATTTTCTCCTGTTTTGTTACTGGTGTGACTTTTGTTTTAAAATGACTTTTCAAAACAGCAGTTGCTCTCCTTTGAATTTCTGGTTTTAATAAGATGATTTACAAATGTGTCTTTTGACTATTGTTATATTTTTGTTTTTAGTGAAATGTTTTAGAAAATGTTACAGGATGAAACTGTTGATGAGAACAAAGGAGAAAAATTTGCATGTTTGAAAAAATGCATAGCTTTAACTTTTTCTGTTCATGAGTAACTAAATATTTCTTCTGTTGGCTGCTGTTTTGCTTTATACTAATGTCATCTCTGTTTCTTGGCATGGGCTTCTGCTCAAGGCTATTGTGAGTATGGCTTTCTATTTACTTAACACTACATTCTGTATACAGACATTGATTTTATTTTTTTTGAAAGATGCTTACTGTGTGTAAAGTGAGTTTAAGATTAAACTAAAATTTATTTTGAAGCTTATATTTAATGAGCTTATCCAAATGTGTTTTAACCAAAAGTGGAACACTGTAAGTTGTGTAATATTTACATGTCTGCAAACAAACAATAAAGATGTGAAGCAGAAAAAGTAGAGCATTTGAGAGTAACATTTCTGCCATGCTCCAGTCAGTGACACTCTACTCTTGCTAATTTCTTTGGGGACAGGAATTTACTTCAAGTAAGTCTTTATGCAAATTGCTTTGCTACATTGGTAGGACAGCTCTTCCAGCAAATTTTATTGCGCTTTCTAATTTCACCTACATTTGTTGAGTCTAATCTACAAAAGTACTGAATCATGAAGAAAGGAAAACATTTGCCGTAGAATTTTGTCATTTAGTCTTGCCTGTATTGATCCAGTTCTCGGGAAGATATCTGTAAAGTTATAAAGCATTCTAATTTGAGGAAAGTTACATAGCTGTCAAAGGAAGGATAGCTACCGCAGAGGTGGCTTTATAATTGTGATCTAGAATCAAGTGAAGTAAAAGAGTTGAATTTTGATTATAACTGTCAAAATTGTATGTTTAAATTAACTGAAATAATGTTAAAGCTCAACAGTGTATTAAAATGATACGTTTAACTTTCTGTTTTAGTCGATTCTTCTGAAAAAGAAACTAGAAGAACATCTGTAAGTATTTTGTCTGTCTTAGTTTTTTTGCCATATGAAATGATCTGCTGTTCCATATGGTAGCAGATGATTACCTATTAACAGCAGTGGGAGGGCAGACACTCATTAATAATACATCTAGAAGATGCATAACTAAGAAAAATGTAGATAGCACAGGAATATTAGGGGATTTGTTATTTAGGTATTTTTTCCATCTCTTATAGAAAACCTTTGCCAAAGTAGAAAGAGCTGTGCAGGAACCATTATTTTGTGGTGGTTAGAAAACTTTACTTAACATCATGTAAATCTTCATTCAAGAGGAATAACTCATTTTGCTTGTTTACTTGTTTATTTTTTAGTATATATTATGGCATAAAAGGTGGCATTTTAGTTAGTATTAGCATTTTGTTTTACTATTTCTGCACTGCTTTTAATTTTACAGTTTACTAAAATGCGTAGAGTTGTTCATTTATTAACTGGCTTACCAAAATATGCGTAGTTTCTGTTGCATTGGGGTTAAGCCAGTGTTTCTTAATGTAATCTGTTACCAATGCTCACTTCACACATGCATTGTACAATTTACCATAAGTTCTACAGCAGGTCTATAATTCTGGACTGAGAATGAACCTGTGTGTTGTTACAGTTATCTATATACTGTCCTGCTTTTTTAGTTTATTTTGCAAACATTTCCATGGTGGCATTGATCCACCTGTCATTTGTCCTCAAACCCCACAGCCAAAAGTCAATCACACTGACTATATGAGGGGTATTTTCTGTCACTTAATGTTCATTCAGGCACAATAAGAATATTGGAAAAACAATATGTGCTTTTGTGGTTTGTAACAGTGAGAAGCTCCATGAAGCTAACAATGAGCTACAGAAGAAACGAGCTATTATTGAGGACTTGGAACCAAGATGTAATAACAGTTGTGAGTTTGCTGATATGTGCCCCATTTCTTTTCGTTGTTAAGTATTTTGTATGCAGGTCAAGGGCTTTTATTGTAATATCTGTAGAAGGTGTAATACAAACAAAATGTACATTTTAAATAGCAATGGTAGTGTGTTGTTAATTTTTTGGGGTTATGGAGACCAAAAAGATGCTTCTAATACTTGAAATGTGGTAATCATGTTTTAGAGCCCACCACAGTAAGAAATGACAGTGGCCATAGAAATACTGAGTCAATGTTGTTCATCACCTGTCATTTAACATCAGCTATTAAGAACTGTGTCATGTTTCCTGATATCCTATTTTAAGAAACTCTTGCTGCCATCTCCAGGTTATTTTTATTCCATATATATAAATATATATATATATATATATATATATATATATATATAACTTCAGTATGTTTTCAGATTACAGAGTGAATTTTGCATTGTAATTTGAGAACGTTTGGACATTGGTCAGTGAGAATGTAGCATTTTGGCAAGTAGGTCAGATCACAGCCACACCCCAGCAACCAGTTATAAATGGCTGATGGGTACATTATATTGTTGATTCTACTTATTTCCTAAGAAATAGCGAAGAAGGTGGGTTGTTGTTTTTCAAGTCTACTTATTACAAAAAAGGGAAATGCTTGAAGCCAATGTAGCTTATCTGGTTAATACCAAAGCAATTTTATTCATGCAAAGGTCTGGGAAGATTGTAATACCATTTTAGTATTCATTATGTAAATTCTAGATCCAAAAAGAATTTTCTTTAGTGCTGAGTTAAAACCACAGAACATATTATAAAATTCCATTTCTTAAAAGTGTTAGAACTCTTGGTGAAGTTCAGGGACTTCATGAGTAGCTAAGAAATATGTAATCATTGCAAACTTGATATGCCTGAATGTGAGAGCATTTAATAGCAGTTTTCTGAGTCCCTGACTAGGACACATTAAGGCTTCTGTAGCTGCTTTACTGGAATTACAAGTTGCTTTTTAAAAATCCAGGTCCGAGCTTTTGTCTTGATAAGATAAAAATATTTGTGCATCTAGTTGTACCTTGAATGTTGCAAAATGAAGCCGACACATTCTAACATTGTCTGAGAACCAGGCACCAATGTCATGTGCTATTTGATCCAGGATGATGAAACGGATCTTTTTCTGAGATCTGAGATTTTTATATAAGCAAAGGAAAAGGTTGTGCAGTGAAACAGTCCTGCTGGTCTGCATTGCTGCTTGAGAAGACGTGGGGGAAAAATGCATATTTTCATGTCATAATTCTTTGTCACAAAACATTGTTCAGTGTTACAGTATAGAAGATCCGAGCAAGAATCCTGCATGCCCAGAATCCTGCTTCTCATTTAGAATGGATAAACTCTTATCTGAGTTACAATACTAAGATACTTCAGAATCTAAAATGCATTAACAAACTCATTTTTGTAAGTTTGTTCAGTAATGACATTGATTTATGCTTCCATTTCTATTTGTTTTTTTCCTAAATTAAGAAAGCGAAAGTTTCATACAGAACAACTAGCTAATAAGATATAGGGGTACACATTTTTCATGTGTTTCTGAACTGTTTAGTTATGAAACCTTTTGTGTCTTCTATATCAGATTCCATACGTAAGCTTTTCTTAACTGAAGTAAGTCCTAGCTGTGCCTTTAATGTCTGCTTAAACACATGAAAATAAGCATAATATAATTATTTTATTCTTCAATGTGTGTATCTCCTGACATAAAGCACTGAAAATTGAAGAACTGCAAGAAGCTTTGCGGAAAAAGGAGGAAGAAATGAAGCAAATGGAAGAGCGATACAAAAAGTATTTGGAAAAGGCCAAAAGTGTAAGTGGTTTCATTCTCTGTTAATGATCCCCCTCTGATAGGCTGCACCATATCACTCCACAGGAATAAAATGAAATGAGGTATCTGTATTTACAATAGTAAGAGGAAGAAAAGGCCTAGTGAATCTCTTTGTATCTTCATACCATTATGGTGCTTAATGTTGATTATTTCTTCTGCAGACGCTTTTACTCTGTTTTTGTATTCGTGATCATCCCCCTTTGCTACCTATCCAAAACCCCTTCTGTTGCCTCTGTACACATATGTACAGATTTTTGAGATTCACCCAGACAAAGCTCCTCAAGCATGGCAAGTGCCAGCTGATGACAAGGAGAGAGCGTTAAACCCTTTCCAGTGCTGTGATAACCTGTTTCTTTGAGGAAATTCTTCCAGACTTAAGTCAGTGAGTGATGGAGATTGGCTGAAACAATGTCCTCACTAGGAATAGTGGTATAGAAATAACCAAAACAGCTGTGCTCTATTCCAGATTCAGAAAATGACCCATATATACCAACTCAAAAGGAGAAAGCTCTATGAGCACAAATGCTGTTTAATCAGCATTTGTGCATGGGACTTTTGGCACAGTTGTCACGAAGAGTTATATTTCTTTGTACACGCAGGAGTGTAGTTTAGTGTCACCAAGAACAGGCACAACTGAACCAACAAACTCTGCTTTTCATCAGTGTGACTTGTTTTGCTAGACCCTAGTGGGTGGAGAGGGAAGGAAAAGTTTGTTTGTTTTTCCTTTACATATGGCTGCATCCCTTTTACATGTGCTTCTGGGTGATGTAGGCTTCTCATGGTGCTCAGTCAATAATACTTCTCTTATCTGGAGCAGATAATTTGATACACTTTTTTACAAATGTAGCTTTTAGCTGCTGTATATTTCATTCAGATTTAATTGGTCACATAAATTGCATATCTTTTTTTTTTTCTTCTTCTTTTTTGGGGCTCTGCCAAGCTCTTCTCAGTCATAACCCTCAGAGCTTATAGCCAGATGTAATTGCACATGTGGTGGTGTCATCTTTACTGATTTAAATTTGAATTTACTTTCTTTCTCTTGCCTTGGTTTCTATTCATATTCTGGTTTAGAAACCCCTTTAGTATATACATATTTTTTTTTGTTCCTTTTTCTAAATACAGTAAAGTAATCTTAACTCAGCCACCTATGAGAGCTCTGCTGACTTTCAGCGTTTTTCTCTGCTACTTCGTATATGCTTTTGGAGAGAAGGAGGCTACTATTAAAGCATGAAATTCAGAATGCGGGTTTACTATCAACTTTGTAATGGCAATATTGTGGCTTCAGACATAGCCTCCTAAGTGACTTCTTGTGACATTTCAAAGGCATTTTTGAAATCTGAACAAATCGTATGTCTTTTCTGTTTTATGTCTTGTGTTGCTATCTGTTTCTGAGTATTCTGATGAAAGAGAGAGACATGATTTCCCCTTTCAGTAAAACTTACTGGTTTGTAAGTACTGTGTTAAGGTAGAGTGTCTTATACAATAGGAGCATTTTTCTTCAGTTAGGTTACCTTTTTGTGGTCTTCTCATCAACTTTTCACCTTTTTTTCCCATAATGATAGATACAATCATTATAGCCTTCCACTATAGAAATTACATGCAAGTCTAATACATATTTTCTTAGAAACATAGTACACTTTCTTATGAGGCATCCTCCATGAGTACTGTCCAGTAAAAATGACTTATTAAAATGTAAAGGATATTCTATTTCAGTGCCTGGGATCCTTTCCATTCTAAAATAGGTGGAAAGGCAAAAGATGTGAAGTCTCTCTGCGTGTATCCACAGGTTGTTAGGAAGTTTTCTGCTATTTTCTAGGACAAACTTAACAATCTAGACCTTTTGCTGGACTTGTTTGTGGTTTAGTTCCATGTTTCTTAGCACTCAAATGCTGCCTGTGATGGATGTCACATAAGAACATAACCAGATGTTGCTTCATCTTATTTAATAGCATAGTCATCATGCATGCAGCATAGGAGGCTCCTTGTCTTAACAGAACTTAAACTATGAGTGAAAAATTGACAGGAAACAGGTAGATAACCCTTAGCTATTAGAAGGGTCTTTGAGAAAACACTTTCTCCACTGTGGTCCCAAGATAGTGCAGATGGGGTAGGAACTGCTTCTGTGAACCTCTTAGGTATCAGTTTCTCCTGTCAGCAATTTTGTTTGACAGTCCTGTAAGAGAACAGTTCAGATGCTCTTAACGCTTCATGACTGGTGTTCGGAGACAAAGCCTTCATCATCCTGACTGTTGAGACTGTATTGTATTACTCAGCCTCTTAAAACTGTACATCCCTCTGTTTCACATTTTGGAATGTCATTTCTTGCTGTCAGCATAAGTCATTTTTGTATTTCTTAACCTGCCTTACATGGTTATGATTCCTTGAAGTCTTTTCCTTCAGTTAGATGTCTTTTGCAGTGTTTAATTAAAAACAAACTTCGGTTTTCTCTCACAGGTCATCCGTACCTTAGATCCTAAACAAAACCAAGGTGCAGCTCCTGAGATTCAGGCTCTGAAAAATCAGTTGCAGGAACAGGACAGATTGTTTCATTCATTAGAGGTAATCTCCATGCTTTTCAGTAGATAATTTTGTGTTTCCTTGGCATTTTTTAGGTATTGACTCTGCTTCTCTAATACTTACTATACTTTGTTTTAAATGGGTGCTATTTGGTTTTTTTTTAGAAAGAATATGAAAAAACAAAGAGTCAAAGAGAAATGGAGGAGAAGCTTATCGTTAGTGCCTGGTACAATATGGTAAGAATTTCCAAACTTTTAAACAAATGAAAAGGTTAATATTACTTGTTTCTGTATTGTTCATCACAGTCTGCATTTATCTATGACTTTTGATTTGAAATGTATTATCTGACACACAGACACGCAGGCAATGCTTTTAATCATTTTTAAGACATTGCTAAATAAGAGTATATTCTTGTGTGTTCAAGATAACTTTGGAGTATATTAAATAAACTTTAGAAAGCTGAAGAAAACATTCTGAAAACAGCAGATTAAACTAGAGTTCAGAATACAAAAAAACAAGTTTTCTGTTGTCATTTTGAAGTTTCAAAATCAGAAACAACACATTGTGAAGGAAAAGAAGCCTCAGATTTCTATTTTGTAATTCCAGCCCTTCAGTTAACTGACTTCTAGTGCTCAAATTTACTTTCTTTGATTCATGATGACTGTCCTGAACACTAAGATGAGTGATGATAGCTTTATCTCTCTCTTCCTCTTAGTTAACCTCTGCTTTTACAACACTCCACAGCTTTGCTCATCTCCTCAAGCTTGTCAAGGTTTTCCTTTATTTTTTTCCCCTTCCTTTTATTCTTGCTAGTCAACAGAGAGAAAATTTCTCAGATCCTAGCTTCTGCTAAAAATATATTTTCCCTCAGAATGAGCTCCTGCCATTTTTAGTAAGCTGGTATTTTCACAGAAGATGAATTTAGGAAAGTACTCTTCTAGCTCAACTTTCTGAAGGGGATTGGAGGGGAGACACTTTTCAGAAGATTAGCTGAGGTACTCTGTGTTCGTGTGCAGAAGTGTGTGTTCGGATCTGAGACATTGAGGTCCCTCTTCCCAACAGTTACTCTGAACTTGAACAGTGATTAAAAAGAATGAACACATTGAAAAAGGAACGGGAAGCATATCTCAGCCTCCTCATCCTCAAAAACATGATGCTTCGTGTTTGAAATTCAAATTGGGATAGTGAGTGTTGGTGAAGAGGAGAAAATAAACAAAATGTGAGTGGGTGGTGTGTTCAGTATTACAAGTTGGCATCCTCTGATAAGTTTCTCTTTGCTCGCAGGGAATGACTCTGCATAAAAAAGCAGCAGAAGACAGACTGGCTAGCACAGGCTCGGGACAGTCCTTCCTGGCTAGGCAAAGGCAAGCCACGAGCACGAGGAGATCTTACCCCGGTCACGTCCAGCCAGCAACAGCAAGGTAGAGAAGCCTTGCCCTTAGAAAGAAAACTGCCCTGTGATCCAGGCCACCTCTGTTGCACATGACAACATTCAAGGAAAATCAACCAGCATCCCTTCTCTGTCTTTGTCCCTTGTTACCACTGCTATTTCCTGGTTCAGGAAGGGGTTTTGTTACTGTTTCTCATTGTTCTATAACGCCCTTTGATTATGTTTTCTTGGAGTCCATCTCTCTATTTTTCTGCCTTTTTTGAGTGTGCCAAAGTTTTGAAAACACCTAGAGGAGTGGTGCATAATAATGGAGTCTTTTTTTGCATGAAGCCTGGTCCCTTATGGAAAGCCTCGCATAGGCTGTGTAACTGTAAATTTCCTGTCACAGTTGATACATTTGTGCCTCCCAGGGTTGTTATGCTTTATAAGACTATATTTGTTCAAAAGGAGCTGGGCTTTTTATTGTGGTGTAACCTGTTGCTTTAAAAAAAAGAAAAAAAGGCTGAAAGCTGATTACAGGAAATGCAAAACCAGTGTATAATATTATTGTGAAACACATTTGCAGCTAAAAAACTTACCATTTGCAACAAGATGATCCAGCAGTGTCCTTTGCCATCTCTTTTAGAAAGTTTTGTTTTGTTTTGTTTTTTGTTTTTTTGTTTTAATCTCCTGTATACAAAGATTGCTTTATTCTTAGCGTCTATTAGAGAAGCAGGATGACTTCTTCAGACATTCTTTTGTTCTTCCCTAAAAATGGCTTATATCTGTTCTTGTGTATCAACTGGTGTTACCTGTTTGTTGACAGATGAGTATTTTCAAATGGTATATCCCATTCTTCTTGGTCAAATATATGCTTAATATATATTATAAAAGATTAAGAAATACATGGAATGCTCTGATATCCTACAGCATCATCCATTTAAAAGAAGGCATTTGTTTTAAAATTTTGTAATTGTGGACTAATAGTACATAATGGATCAAGGCCCAGACAAATATTGCAGATATTAATGTATTCCAGTTTTCTTCCCCTACTAAAAGACTTGCTTTTCATATATTGATTCAGGTTATGATTATATCAATTGCCTTACTAATGGTCCTAGTGCCTTGAGGTGAGTTTGTTGCTGATTTTGAAAACTGGCTGTCATTTGTTGTACCAACTTTTTAGTATGTAGCTGACTAATATATGGCGCACTCATTATAGCACCTTCTTGTTGATCAGCAGGGTAGATGATGGTTCCTATTGCTAAATTAGGCCCCGGTCCTACAAAGTTCTCAGTATCTCCTGGGTAACTCTATGCTCTCCTTACTATATTTGTCAAAGAACTGATGGACATAAAGGACCTCTGAGTATTAGTTGAAAGTTTTGTATGCATACATTTTGTGGAAATTCAGTTTTAAACATTTTTCTTTCACGCTGGTCCCTAATGTGCATACAGTCGAGTTCCTGAATTTACGCTTTTTCCATTATTTTAATGCTTTCCCCCGTGAAGACATTTTCTTTTCATAAATCCCTTCAGAGAAAAGACAGCTTTTATTAGCTTTTATTAACATTCCAAGATATGTATTAATTTACAATTGGAATGAGCCAAGGATTAAAACCAGCAGACCTAGATTGAAAGTGAATGCCGTTTGTAGGTACTGTTTTATCCTTGACTACATTGTCTGTTCTAATCTAGGCTAAGAAATATAATTAATATGTCTGAAAAATTCTCTCAATTCTGTTTTTGTTCCCCCCCCCCAGCAATACAAAAACATCTGCTGAAGTCTGTTAGCTGCATATAAGTTTTTTATTCCTCAGATTTGGAAATAACTGGTTTTCTAAAAATTCTCTTTAATAATTCAACATATGTCATGTCTGGACTATGCATGCAAGATCAGATGAGATAGGGAAAATATCTCATGTCCAGAAAAGTAACAATGTATTTCTATATCTCAGTAAGGTAATGCTCGTTTTGCTGTCTTTTAATGAGATACAGAATGCTAAAGGGGCAGAAGTCACAAGTTATCTGACAAGATGATGGCAGTTTTTGTCTTTTGTGAAGTCTTTATCTGATCTTCTTGTACACTCCATTCTAATCATTTGAAGAACTTATTACTGCAGGTTACATGTGCAATGTAGTTCAAGTATGATGATTTCTCTCCGTGAATTTATTGTTCTTGATTGAGAGTACGGTGTTTTGTATCACCCAGAGAAAGAACCCAAGGATATTTAAAACTCTTTTTATCTGGCCAGCTCTGTCAGTTACCAAACTGCCAAAGCCTGTTTGTGAAAGAAGGGGATACCAAGACTTTAATGGGAGGTTTTATCTCTTAAATTTGTGTAATCATTTAATTTACTTTTGCTATTAATTAGATGCATGTCTAAAGTAAATGGAATACAATCTACACTCTAGAATAAAAACACTTTCCTTTATTATTGTAACATTTGCTTTACTATTTTGCCTCCGAGCCTTTGATCATAGGCAGAGGTCTCTGACAGGTTAGACACTGAACAAACACTGATTAGAAACCAACCTTTTGGCTTTTACTTTTCTTTCTCTCGTGGCTTCATCCTCTTTTTGGTAATTTTTGTTTTTTTATTTTGTGTTTTGTGGTGTCTCCTCTTTTTTACCTTTCATTTTCCCAAAGATGTGACACTGCAGTATTTTCCATAGTTTCCGCCAAGAAAAAGAAAATCTTTTTCATCATTGTATATTTAAGAGCAAAAAAAGAGTAATATTGATTCTGTGCTTTACTGCTGCTCATAGTAATTGTCAGTCATGATCAAAAAAGTATTTTGTCTTCTGAGAATTCCCAAACTCATAGAAATTCTGGTATTTCCCAGAATTTGTGTTATATTTAAAAATGTAAAATCATACTGCAATCTTATAGAAATACTTGTAAAGATAATCTGTTTATATCCAGTTCTGGTAGGTCATATGTTCTGTCTTCTAATGGTAATCGGCAGGAATATAGTTCCTTGTTTTTGAGCATTTGCTCCTATTACTTGTTCCGTACATCAGTTCTTAATCCTTGGGTGTGGATGGTTCTCTTGAATGCAGGTGGTGAACATCATTAAATCTTGCCTGTAACAAGAATGGTTTCCTCACTGAAAGGATTCAGCCTCATTGTTTTTCTTTTAAGGAATATTGCTAGTTAGGTAGCTTTGCAAGTAGCACAGTATTTGAAACAGTGGCTCAGAGCATAACTTTAGGGAGTAAGAACCTCTACAGATGAATTATTAATGAACATTGTCTCTTTTATACCTTCCATAATAAAATAACATAAGCAAAAAAGCTGCAAAACAGAATTCTCTCCGTACAATAACTACTTATAAGAAGCTTATTGGAAGATTTTCTTGTGTGGCATAAAAAGCTATTTACATTAAAACTATATTGATTAATTATTAAATCAACTTTATACGCTGCCCTCATAAACTACAAAAAAACCTTTCAGGGTGGTCTTAAAGAGAAGAGGTTCTTCACAGTGGTGATATCACAGCTGAAGAATTCGAAAGAATACATTCCTAAATCATGTGCCAAGGATCTGTCCGGAAGGATATTTTCCTGGAGATTTGAATTAAATGCCAATAAAAGATGACAGTTGAATGCACAAATATGTTTACTGTTCAGGAGCTGGAGCTTAGTTTCTGGTCTTCAAGGATGTGTGTTTTGTCCAGTTTGTATACCTCCATGAAGAGTTAGCTCTAGCACATGAAACTAGACATTATAAAAAAGAATATTCAGGTTCCCCATTTTTCTGATACCAACACTTAACCACCAGGATCATGACATGTATTTTCCAAGTACTGTGTAAACTGAAACAGTTTAATTTAAAGATAGTGTGTCCCACCCATAGTGCAAAGGAAAATATGCTGTTAGAGTACACGGCTGTAAATGTTGTACAATGGCTACAAAGTACTTCTCATTATCTTCTTGGGAATAAGCTATTGGGAATCCTGTGCTGCTCTGATGTCATTTGAGTTTATAAAACTTCTGCAAGTTTTGTGGCTTTCTGTTTGTATAAGGAGCACTGGCAAGTTTATATTCACTGTGTTTGAAATAATTTACATTGACTGTTGCTGTTGTTGCTTTATGATAATCTTAATGGTAAGTGGTATATGCAAGCTGTCAAGAAAATTTAAGAGGATTTGGCAGTTTTAAAGTCCCCCGTGTTTTGACATGTGCAAGTAGCTTTTACTTTTCCTCAGTTCTCTTGTGTATGAGACTCTCCACTTAGTAGCTTCCTATAAGATTTTTAGTGCGTTTGCTTGTGTTGATGTGTTGATGTTTTCTGTAGATACGGCAATTGAAAAATATTATTATCTTCACCACTTGATTTTCCTCTAGTTAGTGACTGTGAGGAAAAATGTCCAGAAAGTGGCTAATTTGTCTTTCTCCTATGAAGCAAACAGTACCTGAATTTTACTGTCTTTGTGGAGATTTTTTTCTTTCCCAGACATCCTGACTTTTTGCAAGGATTGATGAGGGAAGCATTTTTGCACTCAGAGTCAGATATTTAATTCTGACTTTTTGTGGATTTTTGCACATGTGTGTTAGGTAGAATTATGGACTCTGTGTTTAGCAGTAATGTTGTATTGATAAACTTTCCCAAACCAAGGTTAGCTAATTTTTCAGGCCTTTCCCTCACCTGTATTGTGTGAATAAATAGCTGAGAGAGGTTTCTCTGTCAGGAAATACTTTCAAGTGTGTATTTTCCTTTAAGTCAAGTAGTCATACTGCAGGGATGTCAGTTACAGAGTAGTTCAGAAACTGAATTATGACAGAACTGTGATCTCAGGAAATCAAGGGCTTATAAAGAAACCTTTTCATAAACCATTCCTTAGAACAACTGTATTAGTTGAGGCTGGCAGTGTGACGCATTCAGCAGTCTGTTAAAATGGAAATGTGAATCATTACAAATTTAACAATTTAAATGTAAAGATCAGGTAAGCAGGAAGTGCAGTGAAGGAGGTTTTTAGCCGCAAAGATTGCACGCAGCCCGGACACACATCCCTTCTGAGCCTGAGCAGTCCAGCCCCATTCTGGATTGGTTTTATGCCTCTCATCAGAAGGAAGAAGTGAAATCTTGCATGGTCTCACAGGGTAGGGTAGGAGCAAAGAGAGGATGCAGTAAGCCTTGCTTGCACGCAGAGCATCTCCACAAGCCAACTTCATGTCAGCAAGGGGAAGGGTGAAGAGATGTCAAATTGCACGTAGGATCCTAGCCACATCTCCAGGTTGTCACTCTCAAGGGTTTAGAGAACTTCCTAGCATGGCTGATGGTGTTGCCTTGCTCCTGTGATGTTTCTTCCCTCTTTGGAAGTCCAGAAAAGCAGCAGAAGCTTCTCTGTGACTCTGCAGGCTATAAATAAAAATCAGGGGTGATTTCCTTGGTTTGAAGGGGGAGGAGGCAGAAGCATGCAACTGTTCAGAGTAGCTCATTGAGTACAAAAATCTGAAGACTATTATGTCTATCAGCATGTTGCTATAGTTTGAAAACTTGATGAAACAAAATAGCTTTTGGAAGTGTTCTCCTTTTAATTAATTTTGAGTTGCAGTTGATTAAATACTGGAGGCTTTCCCTGTGTGAATAAGTCTGAAATTGTCTTTATCAGGCACAGCAAGCTAAGACTTCTTGCATCTGATACAGTGAATCCCTGGAGACTTTTTTTCTGATGTCATTCTCATTGCATTATTTGGAGATCCTGAGGACTTTTGTAGTTTTGTCCTTTTATTTATTTATTTTTCCTTGACTACTTTTGTGGGCTCATAGAAAACTGGAGCACGAACATGTTTCGGTTTGTTTTTAATGTATCAGCTCATTGAATTAGGTAGTGAATGAATGTAGATGGAAAAAACAATAAAACCTGGCAAACCCTCAATCCCATGGGACATTGAAAGAGCACCTGGCAGTACAGCCAATGCAGCTTCCCAAACAAATTGTTTTGGTATCAAATCACAGCCAGCAGATCAGTAGGAGCTCATGATAAATGCTGTGGTTGAAGTCCTCGTGCATTAGAAGCTAATGGATGTTTTGGCTATTGAGTTTATTATGGCCCAAATTCCGCCCTTCATTTGTTGGCCTTGCCAAGGTAATGGGATTGTTCGGGAGCAGATCTCCGCACAAGCTGGCTAAGGCGGCAAATCAAGAATTTCCTGTGTTGCTCTTTGCTGTGTGTGTACAAGTCATTTGTAAAACTGCTAGCATAACCTTCAGTCTCCTTAACGCTGCATGTTGATTCCAGACTGAAAGCAGATCCCATCTGTCAGTCAGAAAAAAGTCTCTTGCTGCTGCTCTGTTGCTACCAGTGTCAGAGCACGAGCCGAACAACACGAAAAGCGTTGCTAGTGGAGGTTATACCAGGACAGTCAGAAAGCCTTTCCTATCTGGTGGTGACGTTATTCATTGCTTGGCCTTGAAGAGATTCTTTACCATTAGATGAAGTTGGACTATCGTAGTTCAGAGAGAACAACAAGGTTATTTTAAAATTACTAAAGTCATTTATCAGCAGTTTGAAGAGCTGTTAACTACTGTAGCGTGGCACAAATCTGAACTATTGCAACAGCAAGTATTTCCACAGGTATAGGTTAGGTTATTGTGCAAATGGAACTTGAATCCCTAATGATGAAATCTGCTTTGAGAGGAGCAAATGGGCATGAAGGCTGATTGCTAGCATGCAGGCATGCTTGCATTGTTAGCAAGGTCATTAAAATGAGCAGGATTTCAAGAGATGATCCCAGAGTAACACTTGCTGGATGAGAAAATAGTTGCAATTGAAAGCATTAGACTTGCTTTGGATTTGAATAAAACATTCTTTATGTAATCTGAAGTTTTACAGAAGCATTAGATAATAATTCTCAGTTATCAAAGGGTAGTAAGGAGAAGGGCGAGCTTATTTCCAGTTATGAGAAGTGTCTTAAAGCTTTCATTTAGGAG
Organism: Apteryx mantelli; assembly: GCF_036417845.1. NCBI lineage: Eukaryota > Metazoa > Chordata > Aves > Apterygiformes > Apterygidae > Apteryx > Apteryx mantelli. Next base: position 11,678,212 of record NC_090020.1, read on the forward strand.
TGTCACTAAAATGTTGGGATAGTAATAAACATGACATTGCAAGGTCACACTTTTTGAATGTATAATCTACTTTGTATTCTTGGATTATAAGAGCTGTAAAAATGCAAGGTGGTGTTAGTACAGCACTGGAAGGTGGTACTATGTCAAGAGACTCTTTAAAAAAGTCTGAAGGAAACACCATAGTAGAGGAAAAAAGTGGAAAACAAATTTAACAGTAAAAGTCAGTAAGTAATGAAGCTAGGGAATCGGGAAGAAAAAAAATCTGGAGGCAGATAATTTAAAGCAGAACCTTGGTAGAAATATTTGGGAAGGGCATATACTGCTGGACTTGCAAGTAAGTAGACTGTGTTGCTCTGATTGCTTTGGAGTTTGCGCTACGGAGTAATGCTCAGAGACAGCAGATCACTGGCTACAGAAAGCCCGGTCCATATTAGGACCAAAAAAAGCCTGATCAGAAGAGAAGTAGTTGCTTAGAGAGAATGTGTGCTGTTCTTTACGTCTGATTTGGCTTGTGTGAAAGTGCTTTGAATTAGAAGTTCTTGTGCTGATAGGTACCTCCCGAGCTGGCAAGGTGCAAAGGAGATGCAGCAGAGATGGGCTGGAGATGTCCCCGTCATGCCTGTGCATTGAAAAAACACAGGAGCAGAGAGAGAGAGAGAAGTTAAGGAAGTTTTGAAGGAAACAACAGTTTCTAGTCAGAATATGTTCTCAGGTGAATCAGGGTATTTGTTATCTTCTTGGAAGAGACCATACAGTCCAGAGTTTACAAGCCTCTTAAACGTACCAACAACTCAAAGACAAACCTATAATGTCAGTTCTGTTAATGTGCAACAGGATACATGAAGTGCTACTACATGGCAAGTCTGAACTAGATCATATCCAGGTGAGAATAAAGGAACAGGCTATGTTCATTTATACGTGGTAGGGCAGATACACAGTTATGTAGCTTGAACATTTAATCTTTTTTTTGAAGACTAACTACAGTAATCCTCATATTATTAATCTTAAACTCTGTAACATTGCTTGTGTGCATAAAGTTAAGCAAGCACAATAACACGCTTCAGACATAATTACTCAAAATACACTCTCAGATTCTACTTTGAATGTCTTAACTTGAAGTATTTTCTGTTTTTATTTCATTTGACTTGTTACACCTGTTCTTCCTATGTGCTTTCCAACTATGGTTAGTATTCTGGGTTGGTGGATGAGAAGGTAAAGGGAGGGATACACAGACTACTGGATTTGTAACTGACAGACTGTTTTTTTCAGTAAGTCCTTGACTTTAGTTATAAATGTTTTCCTGAATGTATTTAACCTGGATTTTTATTGGCACAGGAACTGTCTTTTTAATCATTTAATCATTTTTTAATCATTTTTAATCAGTGCAATACTTCAGAGGGGAAGGGGAGACGAGAGACAGTTCGCACTGTGTGATTTCAGTCTTGTGAAACTATTTTATTCTTTGCATCACAGTGAGATGGGGGAAAATCAGAACGAACAGACAGTGCTGTGCCATGCCTTGTAGGTGTGTTTGTGTTACGTGGGAGACCTGAAACCACCACGGCAGTGTTAGCAGAGCATCCCACCTGTCCCATCACGCTGTCCAAGAAAGAGGGTATATTAGCAAGGATAGATGGGGCGATATGCCCATCTAGCCTATTCCGTTCCAGACCTAGATTTGCTTACTTTGCATCATGATGTGCTCCTTGGACTGTTTGGTGGCTCCTGCCTGGCATATTTGAATTGGAATTCCTGTAACTTTCCTATGGTTAAAAACTGTATTCGTGTGAAATGCATCGAGCTTGCCAGTGTAACGTGGCAGCGATGCAATTTTAACATCACACACAGGGTTAACTTTGAAAGGTAAATGCTTAAGGAGTCTCCTGTGGTGCTCGGAGCTTGCGCAGAGTGGTTGTGACCCTGGTTGTCTTTTTCATACAACCATACACAGTATTGGAAGGCACCTTTCACTTTATATTCTCTTTCGGGTTTTTTGAATTGATCATGCTCACAGACAGCAGGAATGCCCGAGCAACTTCCATAGCTGTGTGAATTTAGTTTCCATAGCCGTGTAAGTTGAGAGTGGTGCACTTTAGGATTGTACTAGAAAGTATTTAAATCCGAATGAATTTAGGCACTGTTCAAGGCTCAGTTTTGTTGCTCCTTCCAATTTTTGTCATCTAATATTCCTGTTAAGCTGAAGATTTGGCCTAGCAAAGACGTTTCCTCCATGAATTTGCACAACTCTAAGTAGAGATGGACTTACTAAACTTCTTTGAAAAGACGTGTTCTGTTCTCATTTTAACAGTAATGATATGTTTGCTGCTTTTTAACTTTCTTCTTTATTTTCTTTATTTGCAGTGATGTGGTTGCATGACCTGCAGCATTATTGTAACAGGGACTGTTCAGTGCATGACTTGCTTTTCTGTCCAGACTGCATAACCAAAACTTAACCAGTTCTACACTTAAGACTCGCGGGCATCTGATTTCAAAGAGAGAGATCCACTTGCAGAAAAACTTACCATCTTGGGGAGTGGCTTTCCCATTTCCCGCCTCTATTTTCTCTCTCTCTTCACAAAAAGTCTCCTATGAGGCTAGAAGAGAGAAAATCCAGTATTCAGAGCTCCACAGAAGTCATTCTGCAAACTGACAGAGCACTGTCAGCTCTACGTTTTACTTCTGTCTATCCACTTAATTCTGATTAACAGTATTAACACACAGACTTCCTGCAACACTTTCATGTACTGAACTATAAAAGTCTAGTTTCAGTGAGTTCATGAAAGCACCTTTTGGTTACTGTAACAGTTTTAAAGCAACTGCACCCTTAATGGATCCGCTTGGAATCTTTAATTAGTTAAAAAGTAAAGCCAAGAAGGTGTTCTCAGAGGAGAAGTGACTAATGAATCGCTGCTTGGCCAGCCCATCTTCCTTAGAAAACCAGGCAAGATTCATCTGATAATCTCCGAGCCAGGCAAACTACTGTGCAGTATTCTGTTCACAAATGCTGCCTGCTTCCTTACTATGTATATACACAGTAGTTTGTGGCTGTTGTATTTTTCTGTCTACATTTTAGCTGTGTCGTCAGTTTCTTTGAGACCTTTTTTTTCCAGCCTATGTACAATTGCTAAACAATCTGAGGAAAGAACATGAATGGAGATAACAAGTATGAAAGCAGTCTACAATTTCAGTATTATGCAGATTGTCCTCGCCAGTTTATAATTTGAGTTGTTTATTTATCTTTTACCTGTACTATTATCTTTTTTTTCCCTTATCCCAGTCTTAGCTATTTTATTTCCAATTGCACTAGCATGGCTGTTTCTTTGTATTTTGAAGTTTCGCTATAAGATTTTGCCGTATGTAGACAGTGTAACTCAAAATGCTTTGTGCTGCCTATATTAATTTAAAAAGCTGCTTATTTAATATTCTTAAATATCTGCACATTTGTACTACTGTATTTTCATTTTGTGTTGGACATCCAGCACTGGCAAGACTCAGAAGATGAGCGAGTGCTGTTGCGTCCTAGGTTAAGTCATTTATTGTATAGGAGTTAGTGTGTAACGTATGGGGGAGGGGGCTTTTAAGCCGTAGGACTTGCCAAAAAATCTGAAAAGAGTGAATGATGAGTACTTTGTCATTTGGTTTAAGTCCTATTTTAGAGAAACCCCGTTCTTGCTCACTTGGACCTTTTTCCTGCAAAAATATAATCGTGTGTTTACTCTTACTCCAAAATGGCTTTGCGTGTTCAGGCCCACGGTTGCAGCCACGAGCCCCGTTTTTCACGTGAGCACCCCCGTGCTGGGGAAGCGTCGCGTCCGCTAGTCCCTGCAGTCACTTCTGGTCACCAAACCGAGCGCGTCCCCCGGCAGGGCTGCGGCCCCTGCTCCAAGACGCCTGCCCTCGTTCAGCCCGCAGGGACCCCGGTGCCCGCCGGCTCGGTAGCGATGTGCGGAACGACTCGGAGAAAAAACAGGTCGCGTCCCCACCACTGTTGCCGCGGGAAGGTGGGTGCCCCGCAATGAGGGGAAGGCAGGTAAGGACGGGGCTCCAGGCTGGCCGTGCAGGAGATGGGCGTTGAGATCCCGAGGAGAGCGTGAAGCTTGCGCTCTCCGGGGTGTGCAGAGGCAGGCTGAGGAGCCTGCGGCTGCCAGGATCTCCTTGGCCAGCGGCAGTCTGGGAGGGCTCCCTGCCGTTCGGGAGACGGGAACATGTCTCTCCTGGTCCGCCAGGATCCAGGAGTGGCGAAGTCTGACTTGACCCGTCGGAAGGATCTGAGGCCTGAGCAGGGACGTGCCGTGTGTTCCCGCAGCAGAGGTGGGAGCACCTCGACCAGGCTTAGTCCTGTGGAGAGCTAAAGGATTTGGGCCTTAGGTCCTGGTTGTAGATCCCTTACTAAGCCTTAGGGCAAGCTGTATTAGCAAGACTTCTCTCTTTTTTGGGGGTGCCTACGGGCATGGTTTGCATCACGTTTGCCAGTGCCGCTGTGCTTGTGACCACGCGCCTTCGCCAGGCCTCGCTGGTGCGGGACGCCCAGAGCTGGTGCTCCTGTACGTGGCGGAGGGGCGGCTGGCTTTGCTGCACCCGGCTGGAGGGGTGTCCCGAGGTGAAGCGGGGCTCCTTTCTCCAAGCCGTCTGCGCGCGTTAGAGGCTACGTATCAGTTGTTCTTGAGCTTGAAGTCATCCGTATGTAAGTGCGTTTAGCTTGACAAAAATTGCCAGCAGAGAAGTGCCAGGTGGAGCCAGCAAGTTTCAGCAAACGAGCTGGCTGTTTCAATTAGATTAGCCTCGCGTCTCTCTCATGAGGTTTTTGCCAGCTCACGGCTCAGAAGTGATCTCCAGCGTGTCTGATATACTAACTTCATTTGTGCTCTGTAGAGGACTCTTTTACTTTCTTAATAGCAGCTTGTTTGACAGTCCTGAATTAAGTGTTGACCAATTATCAAAGTAACTGTTTGTGAAATTGCCAGTGATATTTTTTTTTTCTGTAAGAGAATGGATTCCTAGAGTGTCAAAACATTAATTTCCCATTTCAGTTCACCTATGAATTCTGTAACTACCAGATTGTCATGGTAGCAGTATTAATATATACATATCTGTATATAGACAAAAAATTCTCAGTAATGATCATTAGAATTAAAACGTTTAATATTTTTCCCAGTGAAATACACTAATGCTTCCAAGGTTACTGAAGAGTGTACAGTTGTTAAACAAGTTGTAAATAAAGGCTTATATAAAATGTATATGCTTGTTTTTCCTCTGTTCGGTACTCTGTTATAAACAGGGGCTAAAGCACATGTTAAAATTATGGGTTTGAGCCTGAAGTGTTGCTATGTAAGGTGGCATTAGGTGGTGGTGCCCCTTGCAGCCAGCCGGTGATTACCAAGGATATCAGTGGATTGGGAATAACACAGGAAATACAAAGTAAGTGTAAATTGGATAACAAGAAACACAGACAAGGTGAAACAGGAAACAAGTCAGTTGATGCTATTGCCTGTAGTGCACGGAGAACTGTATGTTGTTGCAGACTCGAACTATAAAGCTAGTGAAAAAGATGGTGCTGCTTCCAGGCTTGACAAAGGAAGGAATTAGAAGTCTAAAAAAATTAGTATTCTAGAAAATGAGTAACAGCCAATGGTGAACAAAAAAAGATTACCAGAGATGCGTGGGAACCCAGCTGGCAGTTTATCTCGTTGTAGTCAGCTGCTAACAAGTCCATCCAGGATGAGTGGAGCAGCGAGGATTCTGTTTACCGCTGCTTTCAATTGGTAATTACATTTTTAAAAAAGGTAACTAGTCCGTATATCAAAATAAAACTATGCATTTGTCCCAAGGTGCAGATTCTCATCCTACTCCTCAGCAGGTTTTTTATCCATTTTCTGATTGCAAACACTCGGCAATAACCACCCTTTTAAGACTATACACACTAAAGAGATGGTTGAGCGCTTGATTATTTCCTCTGGCAGAGACTATTTTCTCTGATATTTCTAATAAATCTTTAAAAGAAGCAGAAATTTTGGTTATTTCCAAAAAAAGGAGAGTAAGAAGTGGTTGCAGACTTTCCAGCACTCAGAATTGCCCGTGCTTTCAGCAGGACCTGAGTTGCCTGTAGCCCTGGTACAGCCAAAACCACCACCTCGGGCGCAGCTGCTCCTGGTGTCCTCATGCTGCAAGGCAGCGCTGGGCGGGCGCCACCAGCGAGGGCTGCAGCAGGCTGGGGTGGAGTGTCCTTGCCAGGAGGTAACCTGTTTTCTTTGCTTCCGGGGGCATGAGAAAGCAGAGAGGAGAGGGTGGTGCAAGGCTGAGCACGATCAGCTAATTCGTGAAGAGAGGATGAGGCTCTGCCCGACTTTGTTTTGAGGTGGGGTGATTCCCCGCAGAACCCGAGAACCGCCGCGGGGCCTTGTGAAAACCTGGGTGACAAGGTTCTGCCCCGGGAAGGAACGATTTCAGCTGAGATAGCGGTGACCGTAAAATACAGTTCAGGGACAGGTAATTAGTTGGCAGTCCCCAGGTGCCCTGAGAAGAGAGGGACGGAAGCGGGGAGGGGAGGGAAGCAGAGGCGGGGATAGGAGCCCTCTGTGGGGCTCTGTCACCATGAGCTCTGCTGGCCGCCTTGCCCTCAGCACTTGGTCCCTGAGGAGTAAAGGAAAAAGGAGAGGCTGCTGCAAACTTCTTTTTCTCTGCTAGGGCAATGAGTGGGAGAGATCCAAACCACAAGCAGTGTTTACTAGACTCGTTTTTCTTCATTAAGCTGTTATTACTAATAGAGTCAAGCTGTAGTTATTAATGGCAGATAATTACCCACATCCTGCGTTCACTTATCCCCTCTCGCAGCTCATCAGCAGGCACAGCATTGCCCACCATACCCTGGCTGGAGCAGGGCTCGGGGACGACGCCAGGGCTGTGCTCAGCAGCAGAGGGTCGTGCTGGAGGCTGCCAGGCAAGTGTTTGGAAAGTCCCTGAAGGGCTCCCTTGTTTCCTCCACACAACTGTAACCCACGGTCTTTGTCTGCTTCTAGCAGCCGCTGCCCGCTTGGATGTGGTCGTTGTTGGTGCCAGCGTGTGCTGGTGGCCTTGGGCTAATCTGGCTGATCCCTGTGTCCTGAGTTTAATGGCGCTTCTTGATCCAAGAGGATCTTGATCTTTGGGCCTGATCAGTCCTTGGGAGACTTTCACACACAACCTCTAAGTAGGTATGTTTCCCCTCTTCGGTTAGCTGTTTTCTGGTAATTGTTTTTCCATGCACATCCATAGGTACCCATAGAGCCCACTCACAGGGTGAGAAGGTGGCATTACTGGCACACAAGTACCAACGTGGGAGTGCACAGTAGAAATTGTATGTGCTAAGGATGCTGCATAAAGATTGAAATATAACCTGAACAAAATAAAGCTACACCTTGCCTTTTTGGGTCAGAATGAGGTAGAACAAGTCAATGCAAAAACAGCTAAAAAAAAATTTACTTGGGCTTGTACAGAGCATAGCTATGCAAGGAATTTTTGGTGCCCGTTGGTCTCATTAAAGCAGATATGCTTGGCTCAGGCCTTCTCACAGGATCCATATCTTAGCTACGCAAATAACAATTTCTTATCTCATTTCCCAAGGGCTGTGCAAAGGAGAAGGGTGGGAATACCCCAGAAAACACGAACCTCCTCTCTTTTCCTTGGAAAGCACCAGATCTGGCTGGCCCATCACAGCAAGAATTACCTGTGATGTGGTTTGCCTCAGATAGGGCCAAGGATAAACTTCTGAAGTAATGTTATTTTCCTTTGCTTACTGAAGCTTAGCTATAGAGGTAGCTAAAGGTGAAAAAAAAAAAAAAAAAACACGGCTAATCTGAGCAGAAACAGTTGCCCTTCCTTTCTGTATTGCTAAATAACTGCTATTTTGGGAAGGGGAAAGACATGAGAAACAGGACATTAAGGATCAGGCCTGGCTGTAAATTGTTTATTGGGAAAGAGGTGGCAATGGAGAAATGGGAATGGCAAAGAAGAAATGGGAGATCAAAGTCCTGCTGTTCTACACACACAAGCACCTGGCTGTGTGCCCTGGTGCAGAGCCAGCAGCTCCAGCGTGGTCCGTCTGCCACATGCGGGCACCGCTGCAAGAAGTGGCGTTGTTGGGAGGATCACAGGTTGGCCCCACGCTGGCCCTGCCGCTCTCGCTCAGGTCGTGCGTGGCAGAGCCCCGGGAGGGAGCTGGGGTGAGGGGCTCTGCTGACCAGGAGGTGGAGGGCTGCCAGGTCGCTCAGGAGCCAGGGTCTGCACAAGGTGGAGGCAGGGAGCTGCCAGACTTGCCTCTAGCTGACGGTGATGGATTTGCCCCTTCCCTTTGCCCCTCTCAGTCCCATCCCAGTCCCTCCCCTTCACAGTGATCATTACTTCAGCCTCTGGGTGTTTGCCCCCTTTCCCATGTCCCTGGAGGGAGGCCCGTGGCCCACCCCACCTCTCGCCCTCTGGGGTTGCTGGGCCTGCAGAGGGGAGGCAGCCCCTGCCAGGATGCTGGAGGACACGTGCTCCCACGGGGCAGGGAGTCCAAGGGTCGTGCAAGTGGCTCAGGACGCAGCAGCCTGACCCGTAGGTGAGCGGATCCACGACAGGGCGCCTGTGCTGCTCCATGGTTAACGTGGGAAGCTGCTCTCTCTCCTGCAGCAAGTTGCTGAGCACCTCCGCTGCCCTTCCCCATGCGCTGTCGTACAGTGCTGTTTGTTACTTGTGCAACGCTGCAGCAGGTTGTCTTCTACTGGTACCTGGGTACCTCATCCCCCCCTGCTTCTTTTGTATTTTCTCTTTTCCCTTTTTCTGTTTTTGCTCCATAACTTTCTATCTATCATCTCTATGTAACTTTCTATTTCTATGTATCGCTCAACTACAGACCCTGCACATAGATCTTTGTGCACATAGTCAGGGCTGAAGCTCCCACTCCTATAGTGCTGTTTGTTTGTGTTTGTTTGAAAGAAGCCGTAGCCTCCTCAGCCCCACTGCTGGCTTGGTTTGCAAAGCCGTCTTCAAAGGTGTGGGCTTGTGCTCAAAGGGGCTGTGTGGGCACAGTGGCTTTGCCCCAAAACCAAGCATTAATATTGGTGTGTGTTTCTCAGTTTTTAAGGCCCCTGCCTCTTGGGAAAAGTAAGGATGATTCCTCATCAGTGCCCCGAGAGACATCCCAGGCTGTCCACTTCCAGCCTCACTGCAAGTCAGATGATAGATAAACAAACAGCAGCGCTGGTCCCATCTGTGCAAGATCACTATGGAAACACTACTGGTGCTTGCTGAACCCACACTGCCAAGCACAGCCCATGCTGAATTTGCAGCCACGCATTTCCAAGAAAGACCCAAAGCCCATTCAAACCAGGCGCCACATTCTTTTCCACTCATTTTCCAGATGAGCTATTTATTTGCTATGGGAAAGACTGGCCTTCCCCTGTTGCAGCCTGTGCTCCTGCCCCAAACAGGAACAGAGCAGATCAAAACCAGTACTCTTCATGGCCAGCGACAGCCTGTGAGGAAGGAAAGAAACTTCCAGGAGGTGAAGCCGGCAGCAGTTAATGACTGATTATAGAAATGAGAGAACCAAGCAGCTTCTGCAAGGTGGCTAAGAGCAAAATTTTATTTCCAAAAGAAACTAGTAATTGGAAGTAGTGACAGTTGTAAGGCTTTCTGCTGAAGTTCAGTAGTTCTGACAACCTCCAGCAGCACGGCTGTAACAAAGACTGAAATTTTGCCTCAATACAAGGTGGAACTAACCCGCATGAACATTCCCAGGGACAGGTATAGGCAGTCATAGAGCTGCCAAGTCAAATGAGAGGTGAATGGAAGTTAAAACGCCATTTCATTCTGTTTATCACATCATCTCGTGTAAGTAAGTGTCTTATTCTGGCTCTGTCTCAAGCAGATAGATAGCACAAAAGCCTTATTAAAGCCAATCATCACTAGAGTTACAAGTAGCTGCAATTGCACCATGTTCTCATCAGAAGGTAAGTTTTCACAGACACCCAAGTGGGATGTGCTCCCCAACACCTTCCAGCAAGTCTGCATATCCCTTCGACTGTTAATAGATATTGGTAATGAGAATATGCCCTCTGCTTCTCTCCCCACAAAAAGCAAGCCTCTCCTTTGCAAGCTGTATTAGCTCAAGACCAGCATCGCACTGAAATCTGGCACACGGTCAGATCAGAGCACAGGCAAGAGCCCCAGCCGCCCTGGCCGGCGCTGTCAGTCACGCACGACCAGCAGCCCCACGTTCACGGGGCGGCCTGTGCTGCTGCATCCGACTCGGTGCAGCCGCAGGCAGGCACAACATCTCCTCCGCACGGGGCAACGCTGCTGGCCGACGGTACAGGCAGCCTACGGCCGGCCTTGGCCCGCGCTGACGCAGGCGAGCGGGAACGAGCCGCTGCTGCCCAGCTGCGAACTCGCACATCAAGGCAGAGCACTTGCTCCTCATCAAAATCTGAGGATTCCCACCAGCTGCAACCAGGAGTTCATGAAAACCAAATTTCTGATGTGTGCACACAGAGGTTTCACTGAACTCCTGAGAATTTTGGCTGTGGCAAGTACTTCAGCTCCCTTTTCTGAAAGCGTGGTCTTTACACAGAAACGATGTCATGGCCCCTACAGGATCTCTCTCAACAGTCTGCAAATGCTATTTATTTCCTTTGTAGTCCAGAGCACCTTGAAAATAAACACATTTTGGAAATAGCCAAAATAAAATTCTGAGCAATTTATCTCTGTGAAGAAAGAACACTTTCCTGCAAATACAAATTAGCAAAATGCTAGAATAAAGACTTTCCCAGCAGCTGTTTGGCATTATTTCTAAACTAAGAAAACCTAAACCATTTTTAATTTCTAGAGGATTTAATGTGATACCTAAACTTAATTTTAGGTTGGCATATATTCAGATTCTAATGAACTGGACAGTAATGGTTAGCAGCCTCTTCAAGTGCTATATATAAGTGGAGTTTGCAAATCATGTAATGTAGATGTCCTCAACGGACCAGCTATATACAGATTCTAAGTACTCACTGAGAAGAACCCATTTTAAATGTCTTTTTTCTGGAAAGCTGAATTCACCTACCTGTGAAGAGGTTAAGAGTACATGCTTAATAACCTGTCAAAATGTGCAGTTTTAAAGTGTGTTTATGTAAATCACCCAGGATTTCTACATGAACTGACTTTGCCTATAGTTGGGAATGAAAGACAGCTGCAAAAGAAATTCTGCACTGAAACTGGGTAATACATCAACAATAAAGAAAATCAACTGAGCAACAGTCTTGAAAATGCTTTATTGAACCGTGTGTCTTATTGTAATGTGCAGATGTGTTCGAAAAGACTACAGCTTGAAAAGTTTTTGAAAATCCTCAACAATCAATAAAAAAAGTCCCTACTGGGGGTAACTCTTAGTATAACCAGAGGCCTGGTGCAAAATTTCCCTTGAAACATTTTCTGTTGCAGAGACTAAAAGAAAACAAAGCTAGTACTGTTCAACGTGGAAACAACCGGAATTTGAGGATTTAAAATAAAAAAAAAAAGGGAACTTAAACTTCAGTCTACGGGTTGATTTCTTTTGCTGCTATTATTTTGGATTAGCATACACGTCACAGTTCTGTTGAGAACACCATCTGGTGTTCAAGTCTGTAATTTTATTCTAAAATGCTTGCAATGCTGCAGAGATGGAAGAACACAGAGAAAGAGAGGAGGGTGAGGTGAGAAAGACTTGTAAAGACACCATTATGGTATAAGCCTACTTTAGATTTCACCAGAAGCTGTGTGCACTTTTGTTTTTATAATCTAACTTTACATTCCAAAAAACAGAAAAAGCCCCCCCAAAAATCAAACCCCCAACAAACAGAAAAATGAAAAAAAACCAAAACCCACAAACCCCTTCTGTCCTTGCCTTGGGGCTATTCTGAAAGCTGATGCACAAAAACACTTTTCTTTTTTTGTTAAACAGGTAGGATTAACAGTATAGGCGTGTAGGTGTCATGATTCAACTAAAAGGGTTTTTCACTTTTTTATGCCAGAACAACAACAAAAAAGAGACAATAAATAAAAGGTGCTAAAGTTAGCATTAAGAATTCAATTGTAACATATTGACAATCTGGGAAGCCAAATCCTCAAGCTCTCCTGATACTGATAGGTCTCTGCAAACTATGAAGCAAATACATAAATAACTCAAAATATGATCGAGACTGTGAAGGTTTTTTTTAAACTAAGACAACATAATCCAGGTTAACTTTTTTTTTTTTTTAAACACAGTGAATATATGAATCATCTACACCTGAATAAAACATGTTAACAATTAAAAAATTTTAACAACCACAAAAAGGAAAACTTTAAACAAAAGTGAACAACATTTGATTTTAGGGCACACAAAAGCCCTTCGCAGTAGATTCCAGCAGTGGCCTTACTGTTGTGTCTCCTACAGATGCGTAAAATGAAGGTCAACTCCACATGGATGTGATGACTAACAGGGCAACATAATGGTCACACACAGCAAAACGCCACACCCGGGTAGCGACAATATATCCCACTGCAGAGTTTCCATTATGTGCGGGAACAGCACATAAAGAGGTCATTCAGTCACATATTATTCAAAAGCTACTTCGTGGCCACAAACTGCTAGTGAGCACTAACCTTTTTGTCATGTAACCTTTGAATAATGGGAAAGCTTTGGGTTTTATAGTTTTACTCCTTGTATTTAATTTTTAAATGACAAGGTCACTAAAACTCATGCACGCTGCAAAAAACGTCATGCAGTAGTTAAGGTAAACCATCCAAGCAGTTTTTATTCATTAATATTCATAAATACACACAGCAGCTTCATTAGAGATTTTTCATTTTTTCCTCTTCAGTTTGAATGTGGAGTATTAGGAGAGCCTTTTGCATGTCAAGGTACAGGACACAGAGCTTTCTGCTCTGCACTGCAACCTACATTTACCTGCTAGAAGTAAAAATTAGTTAAGTGGAAATGATTATCATATATATCTTTTCTCTCTTTCTTTTGAATGTACACAATGTAACAAGAGTGACAGACCTGAAATTACAATCACCAAAACAAACCCAAGATAGTTGTTGTCCACTTTCATTGGCAAATACAGCACAGAGGACATTGTCTGCGAAGTGGGATGTCATCAAAGAGGAGGTGGAGGAGGCTCGTTTCCTTTATTACTCTCTTTTAAATTTAGGTTTTCTAAAGCAACATCTAGAGGCATAATATCTACACAGCCCATAGCACCAAAATCGGCAATCTCCCCCCGCTCATCCTCATCTGAGGAGGAACTTTCTTCCCGCATCAAAGTGGACAGTAGAAGCTCTTGAACAAAGAGGCTGCAGTCTGCCCGCTCGCTTTCCATTGACTGACGCTCTGCTTCCGACATCTTAGGATCATTCAACCTGCACAGCAGCGAGGAAAGAGACAAGACAGGCAGTTGGTGAAAGCCCAGCTCGCTGATGGCACCACGGGCACGGGCTGACTGAAAGGCCCTGGCAAGCCATTCCTCCAGGAACTGCCTGGATACTGCTGCTCGTCCTCGGACGTGCCCACGTCGGACAACAGCTGACACCCCAACGCAACAAGCGCATGTTTAACACCTCCTGCTCCGGTCGCTACAACAGCCTTCACATAAGCGGATCCAAGGCCGAAGGAAAACACAAAGCTATTCATGAAGTTTCCTGCTATTCAGAGAAGTCTTTCGGGGGGGTACCGGCATTCCCTGGACACCCATTAGGTGCCTGTTTTTTCTCCAGGTCAACTCCTAAATTCACACACAGCACAAAATGCGTTCCTACAGGCGTAATGCCTACAGATCCCCAAAGCACAGTACACCACTCACACTGCCACTTCTCTTAGGGAATAGTGCCTACACCGATAAGCAAAGAAGTTGCTCGCTCCTACTCTGTCCTACCGCTAAAAGACAGCAACTGCGTGACATTTCCAGATACTTCTATTAAATTTCTCAAAAATAAGTTTCTGAATGGGAGATGTCACATAGTATTATTTTGAATTTAGATTAAAAAAAATTGTATGACATCAAAAGGTTGAGCCAAATCCAAGTTTCTTGATATAGGAACTGCTAAAATCACTCTGCTCTTCCTCAGCATCAAATAGAAAAACAAGACCTGTTTGGGGCAGGGGGGAAGGGGCATGCAGGAAACCTTTTGGTTTCAGAAGGTCAATACTCTGAACCTGATAAAAGAACCGGAGTGACAGAGTGGTGACTCCTCTATAAAACAAACCTGTGATCTAAATATAGTTTCTACAGCAGCCATGTATACTGTTTATTAATGGCATTCTTTATTTGCTTTGTTATTCATTCTCTAAAATATTTAATATATAAATGCCTATTCAACCTTCAGCTTTTACTAAAGATTAATTTCCTATTAAACAATACTGCGTTCTCATTCCACATTATGGCTCAAATTTACAAACTTACATTACTGTAAATGCCCTTGTTTTGTTGGAAGTAGAAGGGGAAATGAGCACAGTTTAGTTAAGTAATACCCCTTTAATTCCTTTTGAAATAGAGACACAGAAAATAATATTTACCCATTGCCTAGGAGCAGACACATAGTAGGGTTGAAAAGGAGATGTTACAAATGCAAACAAGAGCACGGTATATGTTAACTCCAGACTTGATCAGGGATTTGGCAGAAGTCCCTTGCCTGGAGCCAGAAGCAGTTTATATAGCCAAAACTCAAATTGTAAGACTAACTTCCTTTTCAGGGTCTGCAGAAAACAGCTAATTCACATTCAGGTCTAAACCTCTAAACACATTCCTAAACATGCAAAAAAAATACATAGTGTGCTTGTGCAACTGCCTCTCATTTTGCATACACTAGAACACCACTGGATATTCCTGCAGCCAACTCTTCAAGTTGGCTTTCTGGAAGCAAAAGAATTTCCTTCAGGCCAGCTATGAACTGCTACTCTTGGATATTAAATTTTGGATTTCCTCCTGACAGTGTGAGGAAACCGGTGAACATTTTATGATTTTATATATAAACACCTAACTGTATACAAAAACAACTGGAAAGCTCCCAAACATCACACTACTTATGAATACAATCCACAAAAGATGTGACATTTACTCTGATATTTTGAATATCGTAATAAAGCAGGCTACCACCACATCTTTAAGCACATTTGATGGAGTAAACAGGTTTAAGAACGCTTCAGTGTATGAAGCTTATTGCTTTTAGTGGTGCCACATTAATTCAAAGAGTGAAGTAGTCTTCCTTTAGATTTCAATTTATGGGTTACACATTCTGGGGCTGCTACTGATGTTAACATCAATATATTCTGATGATGTATTAGCCTATTAATCCTGGGACACACTTAATCACAATTAAGGACCCTGCTTCAGTTTACTAGGGTAAACACATGACAGTTCAAATGAACTCTCTATCAGGACTGAGGAAAACAGAAATGGTAAGAGAGAAATAAAAGCAAATCCACAGAACAAGTTACCTTGTAAGAAGAAACTGGGAATTCTGGATAGTCTGCTGACTGTTTTCTGTGTTAGATGTGTTGGTTGTTGTTGTAGATTGTGTAATAGTGGTGGTGACACTGCTCGTGTTGGTGCGTCTAGTTGCATTGCGTGCAGTCTCCAGTTGTTGTCTTGCTGCCTGTGCATGTTGTCGCTCCAGCTGCAGTTGCATCTGCAGCTGCTGTAACTGAGAGGCAGAAGGGCCAGAGGAATTGAGCTGTCCTCCTGCAGAACGCCTCACGCCTGATAACTGAGATAAAAGCTCTGCCGGAGAAGAGAAAATTTTCTGAGGTGAAATATCTTAAATGAGCATTACACAATAGAACAAATACATCCTGAACTTCAGAGCATCAGTTACTGCTTTTCATCAGTGAAATCAAAGACAAATAATGTTGCAGAGTCCATGAAGCTCTTGGGCAAAAAGACCAAGTTCATTCTGTCTCTCACAGCGTAAGGAAGATTAAGACTCATTTATGCACAGGTTCACTCCAAATAAGAAATCAAAGTTTAAAGCCTTCTAAATAGTAAGAGAGCCAATCTATAAGGAACGCCCTGTAAGTCATGTCCTTTGCAGTGATTCCCTAAAATGTTACTTCAAGTCAAAACAGCAGTTGACTAAGAAACCAGTTCAGTTAGGCTTTGGTTAGGGATTTTATTTTCCTCTCAACAAATATGCCTCCAATACAGAGGCTTCACCTTCCCAATATTCTGGAGGGAAGCTGTGCTGTAGAGAAGAGAAATATTCAGTTAATCAAAAAAATTTTTCTTTTAATTCAGTTATTCGAGTTATCTTGACTGAATCCTTTCTTCCTTCAGTTAAGAAAACATTTTCAAGTATTGCCTGACACTGAAGCTCTTGTTACAAAACATTTTTATTATTAAAATTTCTACTTATGCCAGAAGCACAGAGAAGGCCTAGCCATTAAAAAAATTCTGGCCTTAAGTCTTCCACCTCAGAGATATGGAATGTTTATGGCAAGTTTTGTACTCAAAAAATTTTTCAAAATACATACTAGCAGTAAATTACTAAACAGTAATTTAGTCTCTTCTACACCCCAAAGTTGTGCGTAGGCACTTCTTTGATTCAAGGAGGACTGAAGAATTAGGGGGTGATGTTGTTCCTGTCCCCTCCCCTCTACTTACAAAGCTATTACAGTAAAATAGACAGAAAATTATCTTGATCTAACAAAATACAATCCTTTTAAATAATTATGGGAAATAATTATTATAATATTTAAATAATTATGGGAATAAAGTGCAGTAATTTTGTGTCGGGAACTTCTAGATGGTCACTTTTATCAGCAGAGATAACCATATCAAGATTAAATAAATTTATATTTCATTTTAATTACTGGAAAACACCACAGGGAGAAAAATGTAAAAATGTAACAGATGCTACAAAAATTACTTATTTTAAATAAAAATTGCAACTTCAGGTGGTCTTCAAGATTTATCATTCCAGTTAAAGGAAAGATATATAAAACTGCCGGACAAGATGTAGCTGTATTTATTCTCACTGGAAGTTAAAGCTTTGAGTACAGCTAAACTATATTCTGGAAGCAGCTGTGAGCTTGAGACAGAGGCTTGGTATGATACGGACACCCAAACTGAGCAGAAGGCTAAATGCAACTTCCACCACCCTAGAAAAGATTCAAAAGAGCGTCATTTTATCACATATTTAATGCCCCTAAATGGGAAGGCCTTGCGAGGCTGAAAACAACCCGGGGCAGTCACTTTGCATTTGACTGCGCTGACCTAGCAGCTGTTGCAACAGAAAGAGGCCTGGCGCTCCAGGCTATGCAAACACCCTCCCTTCTTGAACAAACTCGACTACTTTTCAGACCCTCCTGTGACCTCATTTAACTCATTTATTTTCTCCTCTTGTTGCGATAGTTTCCACAGCTAATTTAATGAGTTAAATCAGGTCACCGAGGTCCAGCAGAACACCAGAGCCAGCAAAGAAAAGGCGAGGGCACCGCGACTGAGGAGGGCAGTGGAGTCGCAGTTCCCGTTAGGGACAAAGCCCTGTTACACTGGCGGGCTGGCTGCCTCTCAAGAAGTCAAACCCTAACAAAACGACGCTCCAGTTTTAGCATTTATGTCTTCTCAGCATCTGAAGCAAAAGGTGGAGAACAGGAAGTTCTGAAGTTTCCCTGGTATTTACACTGGCATGGTGAAAAACAACACAATAAAAACGTTAAGATTTTCCATCAGGAGAACTTTTGTCTTCAGAATCGTCTTCTTTCTCTCTTTTTTTTTTTTCCTCTGTAAAAAGTTATTTTCATATCAAAGCTAAACAAGTACTAAACAAATTATACCTGGAAACCCTAAGAGCACATCTTTGTGACTGTCTGCAGTTGAAAATGAGACTCCCTTCTTCCCGTCACAGCTTTCCTAAACTTGACCACAATATGCT
Source organism: Apteryx mantelli (assembly GCF_036417845.1). Lineage (NCBI taxonomy): Eukaryota > Metazoa > Chordata > Aves > Apterygiformes > Apterygidae > Apteryx > Apteryx mantelli. The sequence goes on from NC_090020.1 coordinate 11,696,107, forward strand.
GCAAATGCTTGTAACAATACATTTAAAAGCAAATTCGAAAAACCTCTGAAACGAGCAAGTCTGCCATTAAAACTGCATTCTGAATGTAAACCGAACATCTTTTACATGTCCATTTATAATACTCAAATTCAGCTAATTTCATTTTCATGAACTCTTTAGAGTTCATGCTTTGTGAAATTGTGCTAAAAGAAACTGAAATTCATAATCTCCTCCATAAACACCTTCATACATGGCAAATTAAAATGAGTTGTACCAATGCATGTCATGGAAGTTAGAAACAATTACGTGTAAAAACACATACTATCTGTGGACAGATTAGCCTTGGGAATAAGCCTTATATTTGCTAGAACAAAAAGCACGAGCTAATGGGGTAGAGACTTTAGGCTCAGCAGTTCAAGGCACAACCCCTGTGGACAATCCAGTGAAGCACACTGTCCATCAGTAACCACCCATCAGTTACACTTGCACTGTGGAGCACCTTGTAAATGCAGTTTCAGAACACAGAAAAGCAGGGCAACTGTTATCTCAAATTTTACATCTAAAAGTCTATACAAGAAAGATGCTGGGGTAAAAATCTGTGGCTTCAGCTCTTACCAGCTATAGGATCCATGGCTTCTCTATTGCTTGGAGAATATGAACTCTGAGAAGATGAAAGCCCGCCAGTGGAACTGCTAGTAAAGTGCATGTTTGATCTACGTGCGCGGGGGCCTCCCAAACCCCGGCCTGGGTGGAACATTCTACGTACATGCCGAACGCCACTGGATTCATCGTAACCACGAAGTTAAGAAAACAGAAATGTTTGGTGCTGGGTATTAAATGGCAAGAGCACTTGCTATGAGAAATACTTAGGGGCACACTATTCTTTCACTCAGGAAAGTGATTCAACTTTTAAAGTGAAGCTGAAGCGCACTGCAGCTACAGCTGCCAGTCAGACTTACAGATCTAACTCATGACCCCCAGCGCTGTGTACACCAAACTTCTCATCTTTCTCCAGCTTTTTACTATGTCTAAGAAATATCAAGATGGATTTCTTACTTTCTAGAAGTTTTCTACCAGTTAGAAAACTCTGACAATGCATGTTCAGCCAAGTTTATTACTGAGATATAGGGATGTTATTTCCACCCACACAAAAGAAAGAATGCTATGCTGGAGTAAGAAAAGGCTTTGTAAGCCATAACTTGTTACGCACAGATATGCTGAGTATAGCCAAGCTAGAACTATCTGTATGACTGAGGCTAAAAAGCCACCTTTAAACAAATTTAAAATGTTTTCCTATTACAGAAAGAAACTGGGCCTTAACGAGCTGTCCACAGTCTCTAGGGAAAGGATATACCTTGCAAAGAAAGCACAGCAATCATAACAACAAATATGTGCAGCCATTTGTGACAACTAAGTGCTCGTCCTGGCCTACAGAGCTGACTCTACTCAAGCTGTTAGGCCAACGTTGAAGACTCACAGTTTGACCTTCAGTATGTGGCTACCTGTGGTAGTGATGTAACTTTTCTTAGATAAAGCACAATTAGGCTTTAAACAAGAAATTTAAAATCATTTCTCAAAACAAATCATCCTCAAATCATCTACTTCTGGTCATATAAACACTTACAACATACTACTGAATCAGGATTGCTGCTTTCAGATACACAAAATAGCATCAGAACTAATGACCAGGAAAGATAAACTGTAGCACAGGTAGCAAAAAGATGGATGTCAAACTTCTTTAAATGTTTTTGCTATCAGAGAAAACAACACTGTCAAGTATACCTACAGTCTACTCACAGTATGATATTATTTAAAATTAAAAGGTTAATTTGCTAGTTGATATACAGATCTCCAGCAACTAAGTCCCAGGAGAACCAGACATGTGAACACTTGACTATAAAATCAAAACAAGCAGTTACAGTTATTGGATCGATCAGGCTAGTCTCTTTTGCTCAACTTAGGAAAGGATATTAAATCTCTAGGAGCTCTGTGTTCCAGTGTAAGATGAGCTGCAAAGTCATCTGTGACATGATTAGGATCCCCTCCAGGTAATGCTGCACATATTGGACAAATCTGAAATGACAAAGTAAGATAAAAAACAACTTTATCAACTTTACACAAAACACACAACACACATCACCGAGTCAAGCACGTGACACTGATTCTTATGCTTTAAAAATCACATTACAGGTATCCACAAATATACCTACAGCCCCATATTAAAAACAGTAAATGTGCTCAAGTGCAGGTGTTAATTTCAACATCTTTTCCTCTATGATTTCAGTGATACTATGAAAACCAGAAGTAGAATTTTTAAATCCAATGTGCAATGTCTTGAAAATTAGTCTTTGTACACCAACTGTGGCATAGACAGTAGGGTGTGATTATGCAGGATTACTACGTGCCCGCTTGCACCTTCCTGTGACATTACTGACTTTAGTCATTGCTCTTCAAATCCATAAATAATTTCTCATTTATACTAGCAGAGGAACTGTGGGAAGCAGAATGAGGCCAAACATGAATATCAAACTGAGGCCATCCATCCAGGTAGCATCTAATTACAGGTTTGGCAGAGAAGGGTTGATCTCCTCATCCCTACCCAACAGTATTTTGGGAGAAGGCACATATGTTTCTTGTTTTTTGTTTTTTTTTTTAAAGTCAAAACACACATTAACTAAGCAAAGCAGACCAGCGCCATTACAACTGTCATTTATCTCTTATTTTTTCTGAACGACTTTGCATACCTGCTTGACAAGCTGGGTTTTTTTTGTTTTTGTTTTAATAGTTTTGCAGGCTGATTTTGAAGTTTTAGAGATCACAGATCAAAAAGAAGAAAAAATCCATTCCATATAAATTTTTTTTTTCCTTGCAAATATTAAGTGCTCATTATTAACAGCACATGGACAGTTAAATACAACTGCCATCTATACAGTTTTCTCTTTTTTTCTTATATTCAAGTGGTCTCGTCTTTGTGGAGCAGCCCTGCCTGCAATGCAAAGCTCTGGCCCCTGGTGCTCTTCATGCATACACTCAAGTTGTTCACAGGAGCCCTCAAATGACTTTGGGTATTAAGGACACATATGTAATAGCACACACATCTGTCTTACTCTTTTGGAGGTGAGAAGGAGAATGTCTTTGAATACATTTATTGCAAAATCTCATCTGACTTTTAGAGTGCTGCTACATCTTTAGTGCCAGTTTAATTTTAGGAATCAACTCCGAGCAGAAAGGCCTTTTAAAAGCTTCTTGCTACAATCCTTGCCCCTTTATTTTCAATGCTCAGCATTTCTCTTCACTGAACTACTCTTCCCAGACTTCCCATCCCTACAGAAGCAATACGAGCAGACACTGTAGAGCAAAGATATTTTATTACGGCATGAGGGAGGACATAGCTACCAGTAATGCAGTGAGTCGACTGCAGTTACCAATTTCAAATGCCAGAGAAAAGCCTCACGCAAACAGAACCTGAGTGTTTAAGGTAGACCAGAATTTCATGAGACAAAAAAAGGCATATGACCCTTTCCTCCCACTCCAAAACTAAAAGCTCCCTCCCAAAGTAACTTTTAAAAAACCCTTTGCGATATGCAAGCAGGACTAAGGACAGTATTTTCACCTTTGCAGATTACCTTTTATAACTACTATGGCACATTTACCTGATAAAACCATGCAATTTTAGAGCAAAATCAAGAATAAAAACAGATGAAATGCAACATGAAGAACACTGATTTTAATCCATGATTTTGAAATGTATTTTTCTGCTATGAAAATTTCAATTTTAAGAGCTGCTTTTGGGCAACCTATCAAACAAATTATCTCCAGAAGAAATTCTCACCTCAAAACCACTGCACCATTATTAACAGGGGAAAAAAAGAACTGCTCTCTCTTCTTCCCAAGAAGACAGTAACAACCACCTTCCCCAGCAATCCAAATGTAATAAATATTCAATTATGCCAATATATCATACAGCTATTCAGTAGGGAGATAGGAATGTATGTATATACGATAGATGAATACAGAGTCCAGAGTCTTACTTTCAAGCAGCTTAATTTTCAAGCAAGAAAGTCCCCCTCCCCTTTTTTCACTGAGCAAGCAGAACCACATCATGAAAAGAACAATGTGTTTTGGAAAGTAATGAAACAAAAGAACCTTCTACCCAATTTAACAGAACAATGGAATTATGAACAGCCCATATTTCCCTGAAAAGAGGAGAGACAGTCCTTAGAAAAATATCATCTAGAAAAAAATGAAAAGGAACAGTAAGGAGAAAATTAGGCTCCTAACCCTGATTTTCTAGCATGCACAGAATTCAAGAGCTTTTTCATTAGGAAAAGTTCATAGAGCATTGTTAAAGGCAAACAAGAATTTAGTGAAACATTAGTGTTGACAAAATGCCTACCCGTCATTACAAAGACTGCAGCATCACTGATCAAGCGTGATGCAGCTAACATAATCACTGTTAGTATAATGTGCCTGAACAAGTAGTACAGACTAGAGGAAAACAGCATCAAGAAGTTTCTCCTGGAAGTTACCTTTTTTTGTGTTAACAAGTCATATTATTTTGCAATCCTCATTCGTATTTCATTCAAAGTTCTCGGTCGATTAGGCTCCAACTCTGACAGAGTACCTGCCTGTTTCCAGAAGCACTCTCATATTACCATTACCTCCCTATTTATATACAAGGTATATAATTATTTTGAGCTTACAGAAAGCCTGTCACTTGCACTTAACAGGAATTACTGTAACATTCAAGAATGAAACAGGAACCATTTACTTTGCCTCCTCTATTTTATTACTGCAAGAGAAGTTCTCATCAACTTTTCACAACATGTCAACAAGCTGGTCCTTACAGCTCAAGCAGGGGAGTCTAGTTACTGCCTTGCTGAACATGAGAGAAATCTGCTAAATGCAATGCAAGAGCAGAAAATTTGTGTCTTTATTCTGAAACATGAATCAGACATGACATTTGAGGAAGTTTCCTAGTATTTTTGGATTTGCAATGCTAGCAGACTTCTACTTGACTGCTGCATTTTTTTCACTGATTAGTCCACTTTATTGAAATTCAACAGCAACAATAACAATCATCATAATGACAGCCAGACTCTTCTGCACTTGCCCTGTAATACTGACTACTACCATTGGCCATTTGTTGGAGAAGAAAGGCTGATAATTACTGAGGTTTTAGCTCTCATCTAAATCATATGATTTTTTTATTTTTTAGAGTGGGTAATATTGAAGACTTTAAATAATCATGATATTTATGACTGCTTCCGTAGATACCACCATAACTTTTTGATTGAAGTACCCACAATTAAAGCAATTACCTTTAAGGTAATATTAAACTGCCTGTCTACAAATATTGAACATTGCTATATATGTAATAATACCAAACACCCAAGAAAATTGGCAGTCTCACCTTCTAACCTGTGCCACTGAATACAAAAATGGCATAATTCAATCCTGGCTTGCTAAAAGTATTAAAAGTATCTGAAGAGGACTTTTTTCCCCCCCTGTTGAACAACAGTGATTTACTGTTAAAAAAAAAAAAAAAAAAGAGAAAAAAGCGACCACCACCAAAATAAAAATAATTCCATCCCTGCAAGCCTGGTTTAAAGCTATCAAATAAGAACATCTTTAAATATCTAGAGCCACTGTAAGGACTAAATGTCAGTATCTAAACAGGAATAAGTGCTTGAAAGCCTAGAGCCACAAAGGTTTAGAGGAAAATATGGATTCTTCAGTAACATTATATAGTCTTTTACTAGCTATAGTAAAACTCCACTGCCCAGCTCTATGTATAGTCACGTTAAACGCTTAACACAAAAATTAGATTTAACACTTAGCACAAACACATACAATCATATTCAAGGATTAAAATATTGTCCTTTTATCACGAGTTTGGAACAAAGATGTAGTATAATAATATTGCAGACTGACCCACAACTGAACAGTAAAGACTTGCTTTCACACACACAACTCAAATCAGTGGAGTAGCAGATGTCTGAAATCACAAGACTAGGCTTTAGGAACTGAATTCTGGAACTCACAGCACAAACAAGAACATGTCAAATTTAATAACCTAGAATCTTAATGTTCTGTGCCTGGAACATATCACTGACATCAAGTGGTGCAAATCAGAATTACAATACCAAGCCACCACAGAAAGTCAGCCAGACGCGGAACTTTCAATGGCTAACGCTATGTTTAAAACTTGCAAAGTTAGAGAACAACACAAGACGACAGAACTTGTAGTGTGTCACTAACATGAGTTATGGTCCTGCAGTGCAGCTGACATGAACTGAAACAGTTTGCTTTCCTATGTTGTTAAGAAAGATCAGAATAGTCATTTCTTTACAATGCATTAATAATGAGTAATTTGCTTAAAGCATTCACATTTTTCTAGGAACCTAAAAAATGTAGAATGATTATAACTAGACAAGAGCACCCTGGAGGTCCTTCTATAATTACATATTCTTCCAGGGTTATCAGCATCCATACACAAGCACAGATCCATCCTCTGCTGCTGGAAAGACACCTCAGCCTCTTGGTTGAGAACTTAGGACTGCTGCTGAATTAATGCAACCGGCTTTAAAAATAAATATAAGACATAAGGTAACCCAAAAACAAGACCTACAGACTCTTCTAAAACAACAACAGCTTGAACATTCAAGCACCACCAGCATTTAGCTTCTTAGAGTTGCAACGAAGGCTGAGAACAAGCCTTTAATAGCATCAAAACTGAACTGCAAATTGTTCCTGAACACACCCAGACTTTTTTTTTTTTTTTTTTTAAACATAGCAGATAACCTGTCTTGCACTTAGGAAGAATTTCATACCTGTAACATCTTTTGGCACAAGCAGCAATTGCATCTAGATGATCAAGACACTTAATAAAAAGCAGAACCAACCACTTTTTCCAATATGGTATATGTTGTACAAATGAAAACTATGATGACCATTAACTGATAATGGACATCAATAGAAAAATCAAGCAAGTGGTGAGGTGAAAGGAAAGAGCAAATGCCACTCCATAGATCAATTTAATTTATAGTGCTATTTTTGCATAAGGGAATGAACCAACACTGTCTAAATTTTTTCAACAGGATTTAGTAATTTTTATTTACTTGGGGAGGAGAGAGAACCCATGTTAGCCCTATCTTTGTTAAAAAAATATATATATTAAAACTCTTATACATAGATTTGAATTTCAAGAGCACCCATGAGTAGGGTTTTTTTTTTTTTTAATAATTGAAAAGCCTTTCCCAGAAAAGAAAAATATTGTGATAATGCTTTAGAATCAGGAATTTACATGACATGATTATCCAAAGAAGTTATTTTTTGCTAAACTGGTTTCTCCTGCTCCCAGAGACAAACAGAATAACAGGAACTAACATCTCAGATAAAAAAAATCAACAGAAATACTTATGGAAAAGTATTTTTAATTCTATCAACTGTCCTAATGGGGAGAGGTGGAAAGAAACCCTTGGCTTAACAGCAACAGTTCCAACAGAACAACTTCTGATTCACAAATACACCTAGGCCATTACAAAAGCTGTTTAAAAACAGACAGTCAAATTGGTTACATACCTTCCTTTCTCTGCAAATTACAGAAGACTGGCATAGCTAGAGTCTTACAAGATACTGTGAACTGGTTTGGCAATTACACAATTGGTTGTGACAAAAGGGAGACATATAATACAACAGAATAACCATGAAAAGATTCTAAATATTGTCTTAGAGAAAATAAGCTCCTAAACATGGCAGCCTTACTATCAGGGTAAACAAAATGGCAACCATACTAGAAAAAAGCAATTCCATTATATCAGGATATCTTTAAAATGTAGAAAAATTCTGATGACACTTTCAAATGCAGGTACATGTTTTCCCACAAGGCATTTAAATGAACATATGCTTCAAGGAAAAACAGAAAACCAAAGGGGAATACTAGTTTTCCAGAAGAAAGATTATTTTTCATATGCTACCATCACAAACGAAAACCAATTCTGAAGCTTCTTACCACTTCTGTTGATGTTTCTGCATGTTCAGAAGTAACGTGTTCTTGAAGAGATGTTTCCGTATAACCCATTTTTCCACAATAAGGACAAGTAAAAGACTGTGGTTGCTCTACAGAGAAAGCTTCTCCACCATAGTACAAATCTAGAACAGAAAATGTTTTGATAGAGATTACTTTTTAGCAGTAAAACAAATTATTTTGTCCATGAAAATCTGTGTGTATGAATGCATGTGAACGTAATCACTGAAAAATTAATCTGGTATTTGATTAAAATGGGTATTTTAATTCTGTATAAAAGGCATATTCTGATATTCAAAAAGTGTTCAATTACTGAACTGACAAAAAACAGACCAAATTTCATTTTCATTAGCAAACATAACATAGTTTTCTAATATTCAATAGCAGCAAAGGTTGATGGTGCTGCCAAACCTCCACTTTTCTGCCAGTTTTATTATTCCTAATACTAGGTCACCTACAGTAATTTAGACTGGCTTAAAAGAGCTTTCAATAACTGAACTCTCCACTCTACTCTTAAAATTAGATTTAAAACAGTAATTTAGAAGTACTGAGTGACTCAATATGAACAATATTTGTGCCATACCTGAACCACTGTTTAACAATAAGAAGTTTTAGAAAAGTCTTGAAGATAAATTGTAGAAGCAGAATTGATAAAGAAAAAGGAATCAGAAAAAGGAATCAGAAATCTGCTACACACCAGTTTCAACATTTAGGCTTGTTGAATTTAGACACTTTCATACTACTGATGAAGTAGGCACCTTTAAGTTGCTAGTTCAGCAGTTCTCCAAACTGATCACGAAAATTTAACAAACTATGCAAGAAAATAATGCTTTTCTTTCTCTTTCTCTGCAGGGATTGTGTATTCTACAGGAAAGATGAATAAGCTTTACTCTAATTTGCAAATCAAGACAAAAATGAGGTTTTCTTGAGCAAATAATTTAAAATCTTTCACAGACATTTTTTGCTAGGACTTACTGATAAATAACAGATATACAGAGAATTCTGAATATTCTGTTCTAATTAAAAATTGGACAAATTTCAATGAATACAGGAACTTATGTTCTGCACCACAAGGCAATATCCATCTAATGTATATCCACCTAACATCCTTCTGCAAGTATAAGTAGCAACTTCTCAAGGTTTATTGCATCTTCTGCTATTGAACTGTCTTCAATAGATGACTAGGAAGAACAGAACAGCATTTCTTTTGTTTCTGCAGCCATACAAAAGACATTGCTTAAGCTAAAGAAATTAATTCTCAGAATGAACACACCAATAAGATGTTGCTGTAGATGCTGCATATTTAACAAGACAGTTTGCATACAATATTTTACTAATAACTAAGTTTTGAGTGTTAACACTCCATGATCAATGCAGGAAACTCCAGCTTATTAGTATCATGATCGTAAGTGCAGTTAAAGATACCAGATCAATACAGCTCCATAGATGCAACACACTGCAGAACAAAAGTGTTCAGTAAGTCCCTGCCCCCCTTATTCAGAAAACTACTTCGGGAAAACCTCCATGCTGGAGGATGAGAGAAAGATACTTCCTTTCCAGAGGCAGCAAAAAACGCCCAAGTAGATACTGCCTGACAAACTGAGCATTTTAGCCAGTCCATCAAATTATCTGTCACACTAAACTTAAGTTCCATCCTGAACCTAGACTCTTATTTCTAAGACACACACACACACACACGAGAGTACCACATGCCAAACTACCCAGGAAAAGTTCCCAGCCAATTAAGTCATAGTTCTTCAAAGCAGCATTTGAGGTTCCTTGAATCTTCTGTACACTGAGGTAGAATAGTAACTTTTCAATACAGAGAACAGAATTGCAAATTCAGATGTGAGTGAAATGGAGAACTATGCAGACAGAGTCAGCATCAGTGTACATCGGAAGAGATGCCTCCCAAAATCTGAAAGTCATTTACATAGCACTAACAAACAGAAGCCTGGAACTATGATTAGAGGGAACCTATATGTCTTAATTCAAAATATCTGTCCTTACCTGATCCCTAGAAACCACAGGAAGAATTAGTGAGGCTTGGAAGAGGAAGGTCTATTAAGGAAGATCTACTTTCCCACATCTGAGAGAAAGGTCATTGGCCACCACTTAAACATATTCTACTCAACTGTAGAAAACAAAGCTACCAGGCAGGAATAAAACATCTTACAACTTAAATCTGCTCATTAAGTTTAGAAGCTAAGTATCAATCAGCCTGAGAATGTTTACTGCATTGTCAAAAGACAAAAAATGCAACAGGAACAATATAAAATTCCCAACATCAAAGTTTTTAAAACTTTGGTACTTACCCCTCATTCAAAATTAGTTTGTGTTTTTTATGTATGGGTAGGTCAGTGCTACAATTACTCTGGCAGGCGGCCAGAAAAGAGCTGGGGCTGAGGCAGGATTACCCCAATAGCATTTCAGAACTCAGACAGCCCCTGTGTCAAGGCGGTGAGCAGTAGCAGCCTACATGATGAATCAGATTTATTTACATGCTTAACTACCTTTCAACTTGAATAGCTTTCCTGAAGTTTTAGCATACACATTTTCAATGTGGTGACCACTCTTGTTTGCAAGTCTTCCATGCTTCTTTTATTTACATGATATAGAATAAAAAGTTACATGAAAATCAACCCGTTTCAAGTGAGAAGTGTTATCTGTGGAGCCTAGCAATGAGGAGGAATACTAAGGGGATCATTTCAGATATAACACAAAAGAATTACATAATTCAGAGGACTCCAAAATATTTGAATGAATTGCTAACTAGCACCACTTTCATGCATTTTTCACAGAGTACTCTTCTGAAAGTTTCCCCAAGATTCACATTCAGTTTCCAATTTTCATGTTGCCAAAAACCTGAGCGGGGGTAGAACATCGCCAATATGCCGAGGCATACTCAAATACAAATAATTTAAATATGCCATTGCTTCAAATGAGCAAACCAAGAACAATGCTCACAAGGGACAAGTTCTAAGTCACTGAAACAGTCTGAAGGGATTAGCAATACACAAAGTGGAATGTCCACTCTTTCAGAAAAATACAACTGAAAGGATAAAGATTCAAAATAACAGGTACCTAAAGCATACAATGCAAAATGCTTCAGTGACGATGGATGAAAGAATCCTCCTTAACATTATTTGAGTACAAATTCTAATTAAAGAAGCTCACTGCACTATTTGTTACAGCATATACCAGAAAGGAAAAGCTTAAAAGCATTCTTGCTTCTACAGTGTCATTCCACAGGGGAAATGCAGTAAACTTGAGTTCTCACTTTTTCACTGTCCTAAAACTCTAAGAAAGTTGAAACCTATATAAAGGCTTCAGGAGCAAAATAAGTGAGATAACCAAACTTCTGAAATCAATAGCTAAAAAACCTCAAAGCTTAACTACTTTTAATCTGCCTAAAACAGTATATGCAAATACTATACTGTTCTCTGAAACTCAGTAATTCAACAAGAAATTCTGCAAAATATTCTCCCTAACTGTGGGAACAGCAAAATGCCAGTCTCACATACACACACACACTCTGAAAGTTAATGATAATGTATTTAGCTGATCCACTGATTTCCCTCAAGCTTTGGTATGATCCTCATGGTGATGATTAAATACTTATTTACTGGTTGTAAAACCAAGTCTCCATCTTTGCAAACATGGACGCACACACGCAACAACATGAAGTCAATTTCCCTCTGAGGACCGTACCCAGCTGAGCAATCTCATTCCAGGAAATCTGGCACCTTATATACTGATTTGGATAAAATAAAAAGACGACAACTTGAAGCAGCAAGCCAACTGAAAAAGAAGGGGAATATCACTTTATTACCCTTCAAAAGATTTTCATATAGAACTAGATATTATTCTTGAATGTTGTATCTACTATCTAGAAAAAAAAATCCTTCAAAATTATTACATGCTCTGAATACCTCTGCCTAAAAACCTCACCTCATTTCATGAGCAGAAGCATTTTGAAGTATGAGAGAATGACTGTCGAGCGAGTGAAGAGTTAACAGGACTGAAAAAGTCTGCCAACTGATATGCTCAAGGCTGCAGACTAGAAGAGCTAACAGGACTGAAGAACGCTGCCGCCTGACAAGGCCGGGGAATCTGCACGGACCCCCAGGGAGGGAGGAAGCGACAGGGAGGTGTTGTGGTCTTGCCTCGCTAGCAGGGTCCTTCCAAGCAGACAAACAGTTCTGTTATTATGAAACTCGCCGAGGTCAGCAAAGGCAGTGCTTGCCCAGAGCCCCAGCCGTATAAAAAGAGACTTGGCAGCTAAGAGAGTTTGAGCAGGGACAGGAACATGACCTGACCATCCTCTCCGGCTGGACCGTGAGTACTTCCCCCCCCCTCCCCTTTTCCTGGGACGCTGGGTTAAGGTAACTCCTCGAGGTTGAGAGCCCTCTCACTAAGAGAGTGAACAAGAAAGCTGTCAAATAGGGATAAGCAGTGCTTCCAATTACTAGCGCAGTAATTGACGGTTTTGGGCTATCCTTTCTGAATCAGTAATCGATGGTTTCGGGCTATCCTTTTTGAATCAGTAATCACGTTATTTTAATGGATGTTACTAATCTAAGAGCTTGTGTGAGAAAGTAAACATAGTATTTTTATTACGTTACTGTCTCAGTCATTACTATCAAACCTTCATAGCGTGACAACGACCAAACTCAGCTTCCCAGATGAACAAATGGCACAGAGCTGCAAGTAGTCTGAAGTGAGTGGTAAATAAACCAGGATGCAGCTAAAAACTCTCTTCCTTTGATATACTTAATTCAGTCCAGATGTCAAAAGTTTCATCAGTACAGGGTGTTCTGTCACACCAGGGAGGGGTTTGACGGCTACTGTTTCTGGCCCTTACTTTTAAAGGATTTGAAACAAACCACTTATTAATAAAAATAATAGTCTATTGGTCTGAGTTCAAGCCTCCTGGTTATACTGGCATATATACTCCAGGTAATACCTGGTTCCAGCCTCCTGCATATTCCTCCCACTGCTGCCTCCTTTCACTTCTTGTAACTCGCAGCAAACTTGCAATTGCATGCTAGACAAGTATGCCTTCCTTGAGGGCGTAAGGGAAACCTCAATAAGAAATGAAATCACTTACTGGCTAATCCAAAGATTTTTCCTTCAGAAGATTACACCTCACTCCTTTTTCCTCCTTGATCTTAATCTCTCTCCACCTTTTATATAATGAAACTCCTGCCCCACAGAACTTTTCTAATCTGAAATACCAAGACACCAGATATGTTTTCTTTTAAAATATAACCTAAATGAAAAAAGAGGTTGGTAATTGAGTGTAGAGTGAATTGTACCTTTTCGTCTATTTTTAAAGTTGCTGAATGGCTATTTCTCTACCTGTCCTTTTTACAAAGACATCAAGAATTCTCAAGAAATTAATGTAGTCATGCTATTAACACTCTCAAAGGCTCATAAGGCCCTAGTGACTAGAAGTATGGGAAAAATGAACAGGCCAGGCCTCTAAGACTGCAGAAGTGAGGCATCCTACAATTATATTACTGTTTCCGTTTACAGTTATATTACTGTTCTGATGAGACTGGCTCATGACCAGAGAATTATCCCTTCTGGCCACAAAGAAATCTTTCAGATAATGAATTTTGATTTTTTCCAAACACTTTCCTACACAAAATTTTGAGCCTGTAACTCCTCAAGCTCCTCTGGACTGCTAAAGACCTCTTTTCAGAAGAGCTAGGAAGGAAGAAAGGCTTGTTCAGAAAGAAAAGGAAAAAAAATCCTGACTAAACACATCTCTCCAGGAGAAGATTTCTTACACATATGGCTTATCATATAGAGACAAGTACAAGAAAGATAGTAAAAGGATCAGAACACTCTGTAAAGGAGAATCAACAACAGCTTATAAAATTAGATTTCAAGCCTAACGGTGTTTGGAAGGTATAGCTTTCTAAAGAAAATGGATTTATGAAAAAACTCAAACAAAAAATGAGCAACCTCGCTTTATCATCCATCTATAGCCACAAACTGCATTTATTTAACAACTAAATCTTTAAATAACACGTTCTTTACCTATGTAGGAAGTTGGTAATGAGACAGAAAAAGTGTGGTATGATTCTTTAGGTAAAACCAATCTTTGAAAGAGATGAATCAGGCATATGCTTTATAACACCTTGTACACTGTTAAGATGTATTTCTTTAGAAGGGTACAAAGAAGCCAGGAATTTTAGTTTCATTTACTAAATGAAGTGTAATTTCATTTCAATTGGATATATCCCTAGAAATAAAAAATGTTGGTACTACACAAGTTGTTGTATATTGACAAAAAGTATTTCTCACATCAACATTTGAACTGAAAGGTAAAAGAAACTAAATAGTGGCAAACATCACCTTCTAAAAAAACCATTCCTCTACCAGTGATCAAAAAGCATTACTATTCAAACGATATTATCCTGAAAACTGTTTCTTCTGTTTTGCTGCATATTTTCTGACCAAAAACCTTTCTAAACCTTGCTAGCTACTCTGCCACAAGTTTAAAGATACAATGCTTACTCACCCTCTATTTATAAAAATTCATACAAAGAAACAGGCCAACAGGGACCCTATGAAATCCACCACGGACAACTGTCCACCCTGCCCTGGGATGGCAGAGCCCTAGTAGTGACACTGGCCAGCGGCAGCAAGCGGAGCAGGGGCAGCGGAGCAGGGGCAGTGTGCCCTGGGCAGCCCCAAGGGCAGCAGCGACCTAGGTGGTGAGAGCGAGGGCACAGCCCAGGGCAAGGGCAGGGCAGGGATGGTCCCTCTCCTTGGCCTCGTTACACCCTGGCTGGACACAGCCTCCAGCGTGGGACCAGCGCAGGAGAGATGTCCACAAACTGGAGTGGATCTGGGGAGGCCATCGAGCTGTTGGGGCTGTAGCCCTTGCCCTGCAAAGGGAGGCTGCGGGACGGGGTCTTGTTGAGCCTGTAAAAGAAATGGCTTCAGGGACACCTCACAGCAGCTCCTTGTATGAAGGAGAGGAGTCAGGCTCTTTACAGAAAGAAAAGTTCAGACCAGATATAAGGAAAACATTTTCCCCCATGCAGACAGCTGAGCAGCAGAGCAGGCTGTCCAGAGAGACTGTGCCATCTCCATCCTTGGAGGTTTTCCGGACCAAACTGGATAAAGCCCTAAATAAGCTGGTCTGACCCCACAGCTGACCCCACTTTGAGCAGGAAGTTGGACTAGGGACCTCCCAAGATCCCCTCCAACCTGAATTATGCTAATGGTTCATCCTATGAAACTAACAAAGACACACAGTAATACAGCTGTACCATTCATCTGGACTCTAGTATACTGTCAATCATATATTGTGTCCTGCTTTATCGACTGGAGCGATCTACTTCCTGCACGGAAATCTCTATTCCCCTTATTTAGAACTCTCCTCTTTCACCAAAAAGGCAGTGCAAGAGCCACTTTTGCTAGAGTAGAATACCAGCTCAGTCAAATGTGGAAACAGCTGCTAATTCCTTCCAGCCACAGCATCAGTATTTCAATCTTTTAGCAAGATCTGAGTACAACTATGGCCAGTAGGAAGAAACAGTATATCCTCCATTTTTATTCATGCAATGAATGTCATCAGTTCTCAGTCTCAGTATTCAACCACAGAGCTAGGGAGTGCTGAGTTAAATGCTGCAGAATCAGACACACACTTTTGGGGCTGACAGAGGCTATGGCAGGTATTCAGTTTATTTGACTAGTTGGATGTTTTGTTTCTCTAGCAGCTGTCAGGGTCCTGACTGCACAAAATGGCCTTAACTGCCCCGATCAGCCTCAACACAGCTCTCTGTGCACACACCTGCTGCCCACAAGCCAGATTCAAGCGCAGCACTCCTGGCCCTGGACTATGTTGCACCCGTGCCTAGCCCTGCCTCCTGCTGTTTTAATTGTTTTTTCTGCATTGACCCCAGACCTGACTTGTTGTTCTTGCTCTGTTGTGTAATGGGATCTGTTCCTTGTCACCAGCCCTGCCTTGCACACCCTGTTTGGGTGCTGCAGGACTGCATGCTGTTAGTGAGGATATAGCCCCTCTCTGTACTGTGGTCACCCTCAGCCCCAGGTACCACGAACAAGCACAGATGCTGATGAAGATTACAAGGGATTTGATGTCCATCTGTCAATACTGAGCATTGCCAACACAGCAGATGCTGCTTGATGGCAGGGGCCAACTGGCTGGGGAGCAGCTTAGCTGAGAAGGACCTGGATGTCCTGGTGGGCAGCAAGCTTGACATGAGCCAGCAGTGTGCCCTTGCACCAATGAAAGCAAACTGTGCCCTGGGCTGAATCAGCAAGAGAACAGCCAGCAGATCAAGGGCTGCAATTATCCTGCTCTAGTCCACACTTGCTATGCCACCTCAGGGCACTGGATCCAGTTTTGAACTCCCCAGTTCAGGAGAGACTTTCAGAAAGGTCCAGTGGGGGGCAAACAAGATGGCTGGAGGATCTGACATATGAAGAAGGTTTTAAGAAACTAGATTTATCCAGCCTGGAGAAGAGAAGGCCCTGGAGAGGTGGGGGGAGGGATCTACTCCCAATCTTCTGGTACTGAAAAGGTAGTTAATACAGGAGATGAAAGTACTCTCTTTACAAGGAGGCATTGGGATAGGGCAAGAGGCAGCAGGCACAAGTTGCTTCAAGGGAAATTCCATGTGGGTATAGGAAAAGTTCCTCACCGTGAAAGCTATTAAACACTGAAATAGGTTGCCCAGAAGAGGTAAAACCTTTCTCACTCAAGACTTGGCCCAATAGGATAGCCAATTTAAGGCCCTGCTTCCTACACAAGACTGGATCACATGATCCCATAGTCCCCTTCCAAACTAAAGCAGACTCTTCTGTGATTCTATGGCTTAGCAAGATATGTGCTTAATAGACAGATCTTATTCTAGTGTTTGAAGATGGAGAAAAAGCCTTGAGCTGAATTCCAGTAAATCCAGCCAGACCTCACAGTTTATATTATTAAGGTTAGTACTCAGACAATGAGCTGCCTAAATGATGGTAGCCACAAAAAGTGGCAGAATCTTCTGCCCCATTAGCACCTAAGCAGATAACTGAAGGTATTTATTCTGTATTTTAGTAGAAGTAACACAATAGCATTTTGCTGGAGAATTTTGTTAAGTTGTACTATCTTCTTTGCCAGTATAACCTCTTTAAAACCGTAGGAGTAATGCGGAGACCGCATGCTTAGAATCATAAACCATCTTAGCAGCTTAGAGTTCAGAGCTGGTGGCTCACCATCAATAAATTATTTTTCAAGACAACCAGAACTGGGAAATTTGCTCTCAACCTCTACATCTTCCTGACCAGTTGTTCTACAAAAAGCACAGTTCTACAGTGACTGCCCAGTAAGCATGTCCTTGTTCTTCAGACAGACCTATTGCTATTCTGTTCTTTGGCTGTTCAGAAATAAGCTAGTTGGAATTGTGCTTTAAGGTCATTTGTCATTATATGTGAAACTTCACTCATTATTTTAAAAGTTCTGCCCCTACTATGGCAGAGTATCACTCTCAGGATTTTAAAGCATCCAATAAGCATCTTTTTTCAGTGTCTCAGTGGGAGCTGGAGAATAATACAACTTCATCATTTTGGATCCCAGCTTCCTTCAACAGTAATGATAGGTCATATACTGCTTTCTAATAATAAAAAAAAAGTAGGGCAACCAGACAGTAAGAGTGTGAACACTGGCACAGCTAGAAATCACCAGGGCTTTTTATTCATTTTTAATAATCTCATATGGGTTCCTACATGAGTTCAAGTCTTCAGAAAAATCAAGGTGATGACAAAAGCTCCTTCAGAGCACCTCTCTGTTATACGCTCTGTGACATTATTACAGTGCCTAGGAACCCTAAAAACTGACCAGGATTCTCAGAGAGGTAAACAATTACATGCTTTGTTCTAAGTCCAAACAACCCCTGACAATCACATCTATGTGATTAGTTGTTCACTGCAAACCAGAACTTGGTCATGGCTTTAAGCACAGAGTACTCAGGTTAACTCCACAGTCCCCTACACGGAGACAATGCTGGCCAGAATGTTGAAGGGAACTAAAGATATTAGGTTATTTGTCATCAACTGCAGATGCATCTTGGGCAAAACACTTCTATGACTAACTGATCCCCATGCTCACTTTGAAATTCAGAAAGTCATCACTGACTTCCTCTGAAGTGTTTGTATCAGTAGTTTTGCAATGAAAGGATCCCCCATTCCCCTTTCTTCTCTCTAGTACAAAAACAATGTTCATCTTTTATCAGATGTCTGCTCTCCACCCCACCCCAGCATCAGTAACAACTGTAAATTTATTCCTAATAAAAACAATTTCATACCCTTGAATCAAACCTGACTACAGACAATCCTATTAAAATTTGTCAATGCACAGATGTTCGATTCATATATCCACCTATATTAACAGCCTTCCATGCTATATTTTTATAGATGTTCTCATAGATGTTTTCTTCAGTTTTCTTTACTCTTACATCTCCTCCTCATACTACCATACACTACAAAACATTTTCTCTCTCAAATTCCAGCTTCTCATGTCACTAAGCAGAAACTGGAAGTATTCACCACTCCTATGCCATTTAGTTTTATATTGCCCATCTTTTTCTTTAGAATATTTTCTTTTAATCCATTTATATCTCTTTCCTTGGTGATTTCTGCATTTACTACAGCTAGCCTAACAACTCTAAACAGGTTGGTTTACACTAGTTCTAATTAGTTTGAAGTTCTTTAGCTCCTAAATTTGTGGATGTTCCTCTGAGTCACATAATCTTCTGGTTTATAAAGGGCCCTTTGAAAAGTTACTGAAGTTTCTCTAAGCATCTGCACAATATGGTAAAAACCATACTCTACCATGCCTTGCATTCCATAAAGAACTATAAAATAAAAACCCATTTTAGGAATGAGGTCACAGCCCTTCTTGAAGTCTAGGAAACAGCATATTTATAAATATTTCCTAGTTCATCCTCTAGATTATAAATTTACAAGATCCCTTGTACTTTGGTGCTGTCATCAGCCTTTGCTGTGGTTCATAATCTGGTGATGTATTCTTTCCTCCTGTATTCTTTGTAGCCTCATATTCTTTCTTGATCTAGGGTTCTAATCAAATAAGAAGTCTGAGAGCTGAGCTGCAATATTTTTTCCCCCAACACTATTTTCTAAGGGAACAACACTCAGATATAAAGTCATATGAAAACACCAGAAGCACTTGTTTTCTTATATTCTTACTTAAAGAAGCTACAGTAGCACAAACACTTCCTACATTCCAAAAACTCAAATAATGAAGATGACTACCTCAGATTCCTGCAATGAGCCTATGCCAGTACTTCAGTGTAAACCTTCTTCTACCTATTTGGATTCTTTATGTAGACTTAAATAAGTATTAAAAAATTCCCCCTTCAACATACACAAATAAAACACATTAGCCCAAAGATGTGTTTATTTAGCCGAGACTTCCAAAAGAAAATATCCAAGTTTTAAGAAGCAAAATACGTTTTCTAGACATTCTCAGGCTTCAGTGGTAGAAGTGGTATGAAATGGTAGGAGTTTTTAGAGCTAAAGACTTAGAATAAGTTTCCTTATTGCAGTACATTCAAAGTTTTAGCATTCACTGTTAGCTTAAGGTTCCACAGCAAGCATGCGTCTGTGCTCTTTTTCCTATGCATGAAGAGCACTTAATGTTTATGGCAATGCTGTCATTTTACCCCATGTGAAACATTCATGAATGTTACTGGAAGCCAAACAACTCTGAACTGTGCATCTCCAACCGTGACCAGTACTCCGAATCAATATACTGTCACACAAATAATTTTACCTCATTAGTAAGTGAGAATAAAAAAAGAAGCCCGAGAAGAAACATATACAAATGAAAACGCACGCAGGTGTTTTTGGTAATGCACTAAAAACTTCCATTCCAAACCCTGGATACCCAGGGCCTCGATTTTTGAAGCCATTATTAGGCAGTCCTAGGGCAAGTCGAGACCTGAGAATTACAAGAAAACGAAAGACTTTTCCACTGAAAAGCAGTTTTGAGAAAGCAACTATATATTTGTATATTCAACTGTTCTCTGATCATTCAATCCATAAGGAAATAGATGTTACTATTATTTTACTTTTGTTTTAGCCAGTAAGGTAAAGAAATCATCTACAATTAATAAAACTTCAGCTTTTAAGAAATGATTGTATTCAAGAGCTCAACATTTAAAGAACAATATAGCTGGAATCACTAAAAGCTGTTTATTAAAACAGTCCTATGGGCTTAGAACAAACATAAAGAACAAAGACAGACATGCCCAATGTCATCAATATCTTTGAGTAAATATTTGCCATATGCATCTCCCGAGTTACAACTCTACTTCTACAAAGACAATGTGGTACAACAGAAATAACTAGTGGGATAGAAGGGACAAGAGCAACTTTAATATTGAAGTTGTTTTGCAGTCAGAAACAGTTTTTAATTAGTAGGACTTTAAACATGTCCCAAGAGGACTACTCGCTAGTCCTTGTCACTAATCTTTTATATTCAATACAGCCTATCGTTACCCCTGCTGCAGTAACATTTCCACAGAAGCCACCATAAAGTAACATTCCTCCAAACTCTTATCACCATTTTTCTACTTTTATACTGTGGCACATCCTAGAAAAGCATACTGAAGGTGGTGGTGACGGGGGGGTTGCCTAAATTTGCCTATACAAATTTAATTAGGAATAGTCATTGTTATCAAATACATGAAATAGTCTAATAATCTCTTGTGCATCATATTAAAAGAAATATGTAAAACAGTTTTTGTATACTAGAATCAAAGAGAATATGCCTGGTTTTAGAAGATGGGAACTTATTCTAATTTTCAGTGTGGTTAATGAGTGAAAATATGAAAATACACATTATGTTTGTAACTGTGGCAAATGGCTATGGTCACAATTAAATTATCACTTACCAAAATCTACTCTTGTTAGTATGCACTGCATGGGATGGTCCGTTGTATGCCTTGTTGTTGTTGCACCACTTTCATAACAAGTTGCACACAGATCGTAATCGTAGCAAATTAAACACTTGTATCTGCGACCTCGAAAATTTCCTTTTAAACATGCATCGCAGCTGACACCTGTAAACAAATAAAATTGCTTGAAAATGGCAATAAATTGCACTGTTTTTCAGTAAGAGGCAGATTTGTTACTACTCCCTCCCAAGAACCAAAAGTAGCAAGCCATCTCTGACATATGCAGCTGACACATAACCCACATTTTAAGTGTATTTATTTCATAAAAAGACACGAGTCTTCCAAAAGGAAAATCTTGAACTTTGAAAGTAAAGTAAGAACAAACTCAAACATCTGAAATGACAACTGGTTAAGCTATAAAATCTCTTTAGACCTGCCTTCCTATGGGAGCTGTTATCTTGGAGTATGACTGCTGTTTTGACTGCTCTGTTAAATCATATTTGACCCAAGCCTCTCAAGCTGAACAGTATCAAGTCTGATTGAGGGAAAAAAACCCCAAACCACTGACAAGAATCCCTAGCTTTTCTGTCTTTACTTTCCTACTTTCTAATATTTCAGTTCTGAAAAATATCATAACCATCCCTGGCAATATACGTGGGGTAGAAATTGAAGTTTCTTCCATTTTAAGGAACAGGAAAAAATTAAGATGCTTTTGAAGTTAGGTTGTATCAGTTTTCTCCACCTTCTTCCTTTCTGGAGTTCAGTCTTTGCATTGCAAACTAGTCACATTGCAGCATTTCTTTGACACCTTCAAAACTTCTAAAGGTTTTCATTTTTCCTTTGTGTGGTTTCAGATCTCTGTGGGTTACTTAGGTGAGTGCACGGGAAGTAACATCATCTTGTAATCTGTCCTTCAATTGCACTAGCAAATTAAGCACCTCCATGAAAGAACAGAGTGTATACAATACAAGCAACATTTTGATCAACACTCTCTTTCAGTATCAACTACAACATGTTCTTCATAGTTTGGTAGCTACAGACAACCTTACAAAGCAGAGTTAACAGAACAAAATAGCTACATTAATCTCCCCCATCCCCCCTTTTTAACCAAATTACCAGAGGACTAATGTTGTTTGCAAAAAAAAAAAAGCATTTTGTATTGTGCTACTCCACTCTAGCATTTGAGTAGAAGCTTTAACACTTGTTATACTAAAATGCAACAATAACTCATCTCACTTAAATCTTTGTTACTTGTTCAAACAGTTGCTTTGAACCCTGGACAAAACAATATTTTGTCAGTCTTCCTTTCACTTTCTTTATTCACAGACATACTTTAAAGCATTATCTCATCATCTCCACTGTCTGACTAACCACCACGTGCTAGTATGAATACTGAATCTTTAGTTGCCACACTCAGTATTCAGTTTGCAAGCATCACTCTACATGGAAGAGTATATTCAGAAGAAATTACTTCAAGCATATCTTTTATTGGTCATAACCTGAAAGAATGACATTTTGACGACATCAGTGTTAACATCTTTGAAGTTTTTAATCTTTCCCCTTTGAAGTGCTATTCTCTGAAGTTTTGTCCATTAACTCTGAAGAACCTGTAGCAATCTTCTCCAATCTATGAGACAGTGACCTAACTTTTGAGAACACCTGCTCATTAAGCAATAAAATTCATTCGAGAGAATTAAGTCCATTGACTGCTTTTTTTTCCTACCAAGATCTAGAAAATTTTACATATGCAGCATCCAAATTTCCCCAACAATGCATGGTGTACACAAAACACTTATCAGCTACTGGCAGCACTACAAGTCTTTTTGTCAGCTACTGAAATATTTTTAAAACAGCTTATCAGCAAGTTAGGCATCACTTTGAAATAAGCAGGCTAGTTTACTATAAAGTCCGTGTTACACACTGACAACTTTCTAGATGAAGTATTAAGCCACAGTTCTATTAAGTCATACTTTCCCCACTTCTTTTCCTTAAATTCATAACACTTGATTTAATGCAGATATATGCCTCTCTGCAACTGCCAAACTCCTCCCATCACATATTCTCTCAAACATCTAAATAGTCCATATTTGAAGACAGACTTTAAAAAAGTTTTTGTTTGCATGCTTTCTTCATGTTAATACTTCTGCATATAATTCCATAGTACCCGTCCCCCCGCCCTTTGTAATATTAACTCTGGAAAGATTCTGCTACGAACATAA
Organism: Apteryx mantelli; assembly: GCF_036417845.1. NCBI lineage: Eukaryota > Metazoa > Chordata > Aves > Apterygiformes > Apterygidae > Apteryx > Apteryx mantelli. The sequence continues at coordinate 11,719,281 of NC_090020.1, forward strand.
ATTACAATATAATATTTGTATTTAAGTTTTAAATATATTTCCACCAGAAGTGTTAATGTACAACAAAGTTTTTAAACAGCAGATGTCTTCTGCTTCTTATGATCACTTCCCAAATAGAAATTCTATGATTTGAGTTCAATAGAAAATCTGATATTAGTGTAACCCACCACTACTGTTGGCAAAGTCAGGTCCAGAGCAAAATCAAGTCCAGAGAATAACAGTTACACAAAGAGCACGCTTTCTACATCTCAGAGCCAGCTTCACATGACTCCAAACCACTCCCCGTCTCAGAATATGGCTGACAACAGGGGGTGTAACAAGTTAATTTTATATCCTTCTGTGTGGTAAAAAAGGAAAACCCAAAAGGAAACAGGTAAAATGAGAATCAAAAAAAAACAATAAAAATCCCTTAATTTGGGAGCTAAAGCCATATTTAAATCCCCAGACCTCCCACTGAAGCCAGCAGAACCTCATTTTCAGAAGTTACATCACTTATTCTTCCATTTTAAAAATAGTCTCTCTGAAATTCAGCTCTGTTACAGTTTTTCCCATTCTTCAAGCCTATCACATAGCTGCCAAAACCTCTCCCATCTATCCAGACTGCAATCTGTAAACTGGAATACCCAGCCAGCTCATCTCCTCCCACCCTATTCTGGCTACGATAGTAAACACTTTCGCTTCCTTATGGAATCTTAGATTTTGTTTTCAATTTTCCCTATTTTAGCCTTTACATTCCATCAACTAATTGAAATTCCAGAGTACAGCATATCTTTCAAACCCCCAGCATTTCCCTTCATTTGTCATGTAAAGCTACAAAGGCAGCAGGTATGCAGCAAATTCAAGAATGTTAGATTAAACTGAATGCATTCACATTAATCACAGATTTAGAGAAGAAAACACGCTCAGAAAGGGTTCCCTTTGAAGTAGGGAACAAAAACAATAAAAGAGTGAATAACGTGTGACAAACATTTAGGTATTCTGCACACAATTCCGACTTGTACAGCATACTATCAACTTTTAAAAAGCCCCTGAATGAAATCCTGTTCAATGAGAACTTCTGTTCTGAGCAACCATCTGGAATGGTCACAGAACAAGAAATATCCATTTTTTTTAAACTGAATTGAAAATCGATTTTTTTTTCATGATAGGTGATAGCGGAAGCTTTTTCATTTTTTTTCTACTTTCATGTAATTGCTACACAAGTACACACATACACTGTTTATCATGTGTCATGTCTAATTAAAACTTGTAGCTCATAGACAAAGAATGTATTTTTTTTGCAATGCAACATTATTCCACTAGAGGGTAGCATCGTGCTAAAAGCCTAAAGACTTGGTTCGTTCTTCCTTATCAGCCTTCAAGTTCTGAAGGGCTCTTCAACAGCATCCTCTCTTCATAGTATCAGTGCTCTCGGTCTCTTCAGGTTAGCATTTTGAGTGAAAGGGGAATTCAGGAAATACCTAACAGTTCCATTAAAAAAAAAAAATGTTATTTTCCTTTGATACAACATTCTCATTATTTTTACATCAAATCATCCCACATTTTCACCTAATTAAGGATGATTACTTCAGGACGAGATCATCACACAAGCATTGTATATGTAACATGCTGAACAATGATGTACAAAAACAAGAAAAACCCTTTCAAACTCACTCCCATCCTGACAATCAAATATGATTTCCTCTAATGCTATAAAATTGGTTTTGCTAGAAATTAACCAAAAAGAAAGCAGCATCTCTGGGTTTAACAGCTGGAGAGACTGAAGCAAGCAGATGATCTAATTTCAGAATGGAGAGAATAATGCTGGACAGAGTTGTGGTTCAAAAGCCACCCGCACTGGGATTAATTTGTTTTTACACTTACAAGCAAAGCTAAGGTGTAAAATCTAATAAGATGTGCTGAATGTCCAAAAAACAAATGACTGCCTTGGATGGACATGAATAACCATCTGATTCATTTGTGACAGAGTAATGTTTTTTCCATTCGACCTCCCCAGATACTACGGACAATCAGGAGGATAATACTAAACACACAATAATCCTTCCCACATAAAAAGACCTGAGAAATTTCACATTCTGCTTATACACAATATACAAGACTCTTCAGACTTATCAAAAGCCCTAAGAAATAGCATTACAAAAAGTATGTAGTTTAACTGCGATGAAATCTTAAATAACTTTTTAAGACTGACAAATGAAGCAAGACTGGCTTTACCTGTTCCAATATTTGACAGAGAAAAGCAGAGACACTGAACCAGACTCAGTATTGGACAAAGTGGGAATACAATGAATGAAACAGTATTTCCCAAAAACATTCAAGAAGTAATTTCATACATATACCTAAAGCATCACAGAAAGCATGGACATCTGATTTGAGAACAAGCATGAAGAGAATTAAGAGAACATGTCCACAGTATACAAGTACCACTCTTCATTTCAGAACAGTAAGCTGCAATACCTTCTACTTAGAAAATGTACAGATAAGATTTTAATGAGAAAAAAATAACAGTTGTTAAGTAGAGAGCAGTAACTTATCCCTTTACCACTACGCTGAAAGACATGGTCTATTTCAATAGACATGATCTGCAAAGCAGCAGTGAAATGGGCATCCCCACAACACATGACAGATTTCTTGAAAAATGGATTCTCTTCTGAAGTCGAAAGTTCAAGATCTTAGCTGTCAGATGCAGTATTTCTGCATGTGAGCAAAACAAAAACAAAAAAACCCCAGCAACTAAGAAAAATCTGAGGTCATTGGCAAAAATTTCGCAAAACTGTATCAATGCAAAAGCTATGCATCATTAGACAAAGTCAAGAGGAGAACTCAGGACTCAACTTTCTTACAAAGAACACATGGTCAAATGTAAGCCACACAGTGACACCGGAAGATGTTGCATTCTTTTCTTGTTCTCAGTCTCAAACAGTCTGAACTGCTAAACTTCCAGCAATATTTTGGATGTATCATTTAACTTTTAGGAGTTTCAGAGAAAATTCTATCCACTAATCACTACAAAAAACATTTAGAATGGATATGAAGCCTGCATCTGAAATATTCAAGTAGAATAAAGGGAAGTTAAGGGAAGACAGCAAGATCTAGCTGTAGATACAGAGCAGTATTTAACCCTTGTGCTAACCCTGAGAATGAAACCGCACGGTTTTAGCAATGCGTAGAAGAAATTATGTTTGTGGGTAGTTTCTCCATTGTAACATTTCTGTCAGCAGTTAAATGTTCAAGAACTAGCTTTCTGGCCTGTAATTCAGGTATGCTTCTTTCTTGAGCAGTGCTCAGATTAAGGATCACCAAAATTCTTTTAATATCCAACATACATACAAAATTAGGTTGTCAATGATCTCTTCTCCAGAATGAAAATGCCAGTTACCTTGCTTTCCTGTCTTACACAGAGCATGAGTGAGGTTCACCCTTCTCAAAGACTGACAGAATTACATGCAAGAGTACCACTGAATTTCAGTGGGACTGCACAAGCTTTAAGGTTCCCACCTTTCAAAACTACATTTCAGAAACCCAGGTTAAGCATGCAAATGAAAGTAAAATACAGTTGTACTGTCTCTTTTGTGGTATAAAAGGCTGCAATCTGTACACTTTATTTTGTCTTTATATTCTGAAGATTGTAAGTAACACCACTTTCAATATGCATCTGATACTTTTCCTTATTGGATGCTATTTCAGGGGCGTTTGTTTGTTTTTAATAAATTTGTTTGACATCAACCATCTGAGCTGTAGGGTACCATGCTGCATGTCTACCTCAGTCCTACAGTAAGAAATTCTGCTCAAGCGGTTCAGCTGTTTGAGACTGAAGAAAATATATGCTATTTTTTAACATTAAAAAAAATTATGTCAATTGTTTCTTATTTTAGCATCCTCATCTCTCAATGCAGACTCTACTGACTTAACTGAGAGGTTAATTTATAAAATCAGAAGATGTTGCTGTTTGTGTGAAAAATCCACCAGAAATTCAGCCAAATTATAGATCTCTGAAGTGTTTTAACTCACACGTTTACTAAAGTAGATTGTCAGAACAAACATCAAGGAGCGCTACCACATCGAGAATACTCAAGCACTCTTGCACCTTCAAGTGCTGAACAGACAATTCACAGACCATCCCCTCAAAGTAGTTGAAAATCTACATCTTCACACACATCCAGTGTGCAATAGGATTCAAGCTGCAAAATCAGCCTATAGTGGCGTGAAAGAGGAAGCAACCAGACTAGTATGTCCGCAAAAAGAACTAGTAAGATTGAAACTGCAACCACAGACAATGCAAACTTGGAATCGGAGAGAAAGAGGGGAGGAAACCAGGCCTATACTAGAACAGAAAGGCAGAAAGGCTTTTATTTTTTAAACAGTACTCCTTCCTCCCCAAAGTCTGGAGTAGAAACAAATTCCCTGATCTTGTCATCTCCCTTCTGTCAACAAGTTTCGTGAAGCTCACTGGCACTTGTCTAGAGCTAGTCTAAAGAGATAGAACCAATCAATACTGCTGAGCCAGTAAGTTTCAGCCTTGGTCATGATATATGTGAGTGACAACATGCTGCAAAAAGGAGGTTTTGCACTTTTGCTGTCACATCCCAAATTTTGGAAATCACATACTAAAAGGTGCAAGTCATGTAGAACACAAGGAACAAGCAATTAGTGAGCACCCCAGAATTTCTCCAACACTCTATAGAAATTATGTGGCAGAGATGCAGCTCCCCACAGCAACAGTCATCTACCTTTACCTTGAAACCATCTTTTTTCTTCCTGAATGCCCTGACTCTTTCCTCACACACATCCTTCAAATCTTACAAAGCAGCAAGCATACTAAACAGCACATTCCCTCCATACATACCTCTATTTCAGCTTTATAACATAATCTATCTTGTGCAGAGGCAGTCAGGGATGAGTGTCCCATACAGAAATTAACATCTGCCTATGTAATTAAATAGATTATCTTAAGGTCTATGTAAAAGGGATGAAATAAAGTTGCACTAGCTAGCTTAAATTCTGCTGTTTCCTAACTTCAATTTGCAGCCTTTACAAGGCAGTTTGTTAGTTACTCATTAGCTATCAATATTGAGCTATTAATATATCGATTAGCTATCTTAAACTATTTGATTGCACCAATAGTACTAAGAATGTACAATTAGTGATGCAGAATCAGCCAAAAAAACCCCAAGAAAATTACAGTAATATATATTTTCTTAAAACACCATCAGAAACTCACTGAACTCTGAAAAAAGTCACTTGACATTTCTTCATTCCTGTCGATCCAACCTTGAGAGGAAGGCCACGCTATCTAAAGGCAACAACCAAGGCTGTTTTTTCTCTTCAAATTATTGAAAATTGTCCAAAAATCATGATAAATTACTTGTGTTCAAGTTCATTTGCTCAAGCACCAAGACACTGAAAGAGAGGACACAATACAAATACTTCTGCAGGGTAAGTTTTAAATACTACCCATTTATTCTTATCTGAATTAGACTGAAATAAGTATTGCACACACACGCTTGTGATGCGATTTGTATTAGTTCTTGTTAATATTACATATTTATTCTCTCTATACGCCAAGAAGAGCAAACACTTCTTTTCTGAAGGTTTTGCACACAAATCTGTACATTCTTTCATCTCTTCAAATATACCTCTGGGACACCATGCACACAACCTAGGAACACCTCTAATTAGAGTTTGCTGAAAAGTCTGGACTAACATCTAGACATCACTTTACAAAGAATCACTATTGAGTCCATAATCCAAAACAACTACTTTCCTGACAAGCCCAGAGGAATATCTTCCTATCCTCCACACACTAGAGAACAGAAAACCTTTGTCTACTTTGAAAACACAGGTAAAATACCTCACACCTCTCTGCCAAACCCAGAAAACAACCATGGATGAGATGTGGATTTTAACAATTTTTTTTTTAGGAGTCCTGGGCAACTTCTCAAGGTACTATGAGAAAGCAGCTGCAGAAGAGCAATTCTCAAAATACATTTTTAAACCAGTCTGCCTTGTTTCTATCTCAGGAATGCTTTATTTTGTAGAGCAACAAGTAACTTGGGAATCCATTTTTACTCAAGAAGAGCTATTACTTTTGAAAACTCCTAGTATACTTGCATATGCCTTCTGATTTCTGCTTTATTATTTTTACAAATAATAAAATTGCAAAGACTGCAAATCTCCTAGATACATTAGCAAAAAAAGGCATACTAAATACTAGCTGAACACCTAAAATTGTTTTGTATTCTTTGTGCTGTGATCAGACTCTTCTCTAATTGTTCCTTAAATTCAGACATGGAAAATTAAGCTACATTTGTAAGTTCTTGCCTCTTACAGCACATAGATATGTCTGCACTCAGACTACCATGCGCTTTGGTATTTTTAAGAAAAAATGTTAAGTATCTTCTCAGATGAAAGTATTATATTTAACATATCTAAACATTTAGGAGACAGCAGAACTCTTAAGCCGTAAGCAGAACTGATTCACAATAAAAGGTTTTGCCAGACGTGCTTAACAGCCTTTTAAAATAGAATTACAAACATGTCACATGCTGCAAGAACTTTTGATCAAGCAGATTTGGATTTCTAATTGAATATTTGATACTATGTCTCAGAAATCTTATCTTTCAATTAATGTAATTTAATTTGGTCTTCAAACACCATCACAACATGAAAGGCTGCTAAAGTACTGTAAACACAATAAAATTAAACAAACGGCAACATATTTATCAGAGTGCAGAAAGTTTACAATGCGGCAGCAAAGGAATTGGCACCAGGCATGATCTCATTTAACAATTTTGTTAATTTGGAAAACGGCAAACGGAATGTGAATTCTATTAACAGAAAATTCTTAAACTGAGGAAAGCTGTAAACAGTGCCAGGGCAAGAAAATAATACTAATAGCACCAGGGCTAAATCCTGTATCTAGTAAAATCAATGGCAAAATCTCCCATTTACAGGAACAGGTTCCCAAATTTCCTTCCGGGGTGAAGAGGACAAAAATATTCAGCTTAGGCAAAAACCAGCTGAACAAGAATCAGAGTGGAGGGAGAGAAGAGGGGAAAACATCACACAAAGATCAGTTCTATAGCTGGAAGAGACACGAAGGAAAACAGAAAATCCTAAGGAGAGCTTTAACAAAAGAACTGATACATCCCCTTTGAATCCTGCAAGGATTAGAGGTGGTCTTCTCAGAAAACATCTTTGCAGCTTTCAACTAAGATCATTATTTTAAAGACAAATTACAGAAGAGCGACAAAAAAGCAAAAACAATGAGAAAAAGTGACATGCCCAATTAGGCTTCTGAGAGCTGAACAGTATGGCTCAACTGAGTGGAAAAGTTAAAATGCTTTATGATTTGATAGACTTGACTCCTTTTTCCATAAGCCACTGCTTCAGCTAGACGGAAAAAAATATCAATACCCAACACATCTGGCAGAGGCAAAATTCATCACAGTTTTCATTGTAAATTCTTACCATTGCATATAGTTTAGCAGAAGTTAAATATTCTATTTAGGTATATACCCTATCCAGAGCTCTAGTATTGGAAATATACATTGTTTTCTTCCTTTTGCACTATCAGACCCACTCCTGACTTTCTTATGCTTTAACATTTCCAAAACAGGCAAGTATGGCAACATTTTCTCCCACTCCAACACAGAGAAGAGTTCAGATTTAATGTAGGCAGCAACCTGGCGAGCAGACACCACTGGCTGGCCAAGCACAGAGCTAGAAATAAAACACAGAAGTTTGCATGCAGTAAGTGCTCTAACTCTTTCAATAATACCTTGTGATTAGAATATGTCTCACGATATCTGAGCCTTACAGTATGAACTTGTACAAAGTGAACTGGAAATACATGCACTTTTCATGTCAGGAAAATAAATCCAGAAGACAACTGGGAGAGGCAGGGAAATAAGAAGTGGTGGCTCTCTTCACTGAAGTGTATCAGCAATGCCTGATACAAGGCAGGCAGTTGTAGCTAGACTCTTCCCATCAGCCAGCTAGGTTTACAGAGATGAGGCAACAGAACATTTCCAAACTCACAGCCTGCTTTCAAAATCATAATTTTGAATGGCACTGCAACATCACAAAAGGAATTTATCTTTCCTGAATGCCACAAGAGGTCTAGAAACTTGTAAAAATAACCGAGTTCCTCTGAACCCAAAATAAAATAAGGTAAATTATTTTAAAAATGCTACTAGGATGTAAAACAAACAAACAAAAAACAAAAAAATCCATTAAGATACAATCATTTAAGTACTAGCAGTGTTCTACCTTGGGCCTTCTCAAGAATTTTCTTACTACAGACATAAACAGACTGCCTTGGCAACCACTTTCACTCCCACTCATTGTCACAAAGAACATCTCAGGAAGATAGCACATCTGCAGAAACTACAACTGCTTATGATGGAAAAGCAACACTAGAAAAGTACTGTGGGAAATGTAGTATCATAAAGCAAAAAAAGGTATTATGCCTACTTTCGTCAAGCTTTGAATGTGCTCCATTTCTCTCACACCTTTGTTTCAGATTCTCCACTGCATATACTTCTTCGCTAATTGCTCATACACTCCCTGGATGGACAACCCAGCCATTTTCCAGCCATACCACATGACTACTTTGCTTCTTCCTCTCATTAGCAGAAGTCCCTTTAGCTTTATTGGCATTTTTTTCTTCCTTGTTACGCAGCATACACAAAGAAACAGAATATTATCTTTTGATTATTTCCCTAGAGTCCCACCCATCCTTTCTATACATTTTCAACATATTTTTCAGAATTTGCCTAAACAACTCCAACAATATTTGAAAATAAAAAGCCAGATCATGTTCCTGATCAGCTTTCCAGCTACCACTAAACATTCTAAAAGGCATCACTGATCTATGGATCACAGTTCATGAACCTTCAATAACTAGTTCCTTCCCCTCACCCCCCCACTGCAACTAGCTTAATCTCTTAAACAATCTTTTTTAGGCAAAATTGCTATGCTTTTTAATACATTCGTTCAAACCCACCTTCGATGTAATTGTGATCCTCAGCAAAAACACTATGCGATTGCATTTTTAATCCAACACACTAAGAAGAAAAGCATCACCTGGAACAAGCATGAAAAAGAAAAAGCAAATTCACCAGTCCGTTAAAGCAGATAAAAATGGATTAATTTACTGTAGAAAGTAAGAAATACAAGTCTATCAGTCTCACTATTATAGTGCCATAAAATCTAAATCATATTAAGAAATTTAAGGACATGAAAGGAAATGTCACTTTTATTCTGAGAATACAGAAGAGCTATATACAACTTCAAAGAAAAAAAACAATCTCCATTTTTATCTGCTAGGAACCAAAGACACATTAAGATTGTTATTTAGAGCAGCTATTTTGAGTTTGTGGGCAACAGCTCCAAAGTAGAACCATTTAAACAATCACTACGATTTCATGCTCAACATAAATAACCCCCCGCAAAGACTGTTTTTTGGAGAAACTAACACTCAAGAACAGAATCAGGACAAAGATAAGATCATTATTCTATCCTGGAAAAACGTGGGTCTCTCAATTCTCCATGCTAAATTTTAATGAAACAAATTTCTGATCATTCTCTTTGACCTACACCACAAGAATCAGACAGGTACCACAGTTCCTACCATTTTGCTTCAGACAGAAACTTTCTGCAATCTCTCATCCTTACTCTGGATAGAACACAGTCAGAGTAATTCATCCTTGCTCTAGAACAAGACATTCAGAATTAAACAACATCAAAAACATTTGCAAAACTGCACTCACAGAACGCATCAATAGCCAGATGGAAAACAAGTCTGAAATTTACAGTTTTAGAGGAATATTTAGAACAGGAACCTAATTTAAGAATTGACTAATTTGAAAAAAAAAATCTCATTTCCCACAGAGTTCTAAAAATTGGGAAATTAAGCTTCAGCAAAAAAGCTATTTTTCTAAATTAAAACAACAGGCAGCTGTTTACAGAGATGTTTTCCTTTATTTGCTGAGCTGAACTACATGGATAAACCATGTGCCTAATAATATGGCATTTTATCAAAACAGACACATATCCCACTTCATAATTTAAAAAACAAGTAAAGAGAGTGTCAAAACCCATTAGGTCTTATTACTCCTAATTATATGCTCAGACCTCAATCTGCAGTTACACAAAGCACAAAATAGTATTTTAATGATAAGGAAAAATCAACTGTACAAACAAATTTGACAAATCTTCACTGGAACAAATGATCTTTTAAATCACCTACCTATTAGAAAGAAAAAAAAGGTTTCAAAATGCTTAAGAGGTAGATTTTAATATCTAAAAATTTTTGTAAACAGCTATTCTGTCAATTATACCTCTGTATGATGCAGAATCACATTCACAATAATCGCAATTCCTTGTCCAAGATTATCTTTTAATTCAATAGTAGATCACAGTCTCGTTCACTTATTCATAGAAACAAGTTTTTTGTCTAATGTTTGAATGGATGAATTAGATAAAAATTGGAATACATGCAGCACTTTGGACTGCAAAGCTGACAGGATAAGACTCAACAGCCCTGACAACCAATAGGACAGAACAGGCATTTGACTTTGAGATTCCCAACTGAACTGCAAAAAGCAGTGGAAGACAAACTGTCTATAAACACACTGAGATATAAAAAAGTACTACAATCTCTAGACTTTGTCAATGCCATGAAACAGGAAAGGTACTGGGCTCTGATCTATATATGGAATGTAAGAGGAAAGGCAATACAGTAAGTTCAGAGGAAAAGTCCAACTCTCTTTTACTACAAAAATAGCATGTTTTTATGTCTGTTGAGCACTCCCATCCAAGATACTATGGAAGAAAAGCTAGATAATGCAGCTGAGGATAGTGGAGACACTAGAAATACTCTCATGGTATTATGTCGTGGGTTTTTTTCCACATCTCAGGAACACAAACATAGTCCAGTCACAACACTGAAAAACATAGCTCTACCTTCACATTTTTAGACTAGCCTGTAAGCTCTATCCTGTTTTCTACTCTACTCCATCTGAATTGCATGCAAAAGAGTAGTTTTCACCCACTAAACTGCTGAGCTATCTCAAGTTCTTGGATATTTTTGTGAAAAACACTTACCTTTACACTTGTATCCTCTGTAGTTATTACCTTCCTTAAATGCATAAATACCTTTAAGATTGCCCTAACTCCTGTAGCTGTTGGATTCTCAAGTTTGATTTAGGAATGCATGTCACAGAAACATGTACATTAGTCACTTGCTTCTCTTATCATTCCTGCTGTTTCTTCATGAAGATAGCATAGGCTTCTAGTCTAGAAACACCCCCAAATAATGCTTGTGTGAGAGCTTGATATTGTGTCCATTTACTTCAGCAGTTTTCCAAGTGGTGTCATCAGGGGTGTCTATGTGAAAGGAAGCCTCTGGCCCACTTAGTAGATCTAGCTGTGATACAGAACTTCCACATTTCTAGCGAAACTTTAACACAACCTTTATTTTAACATATTTTATGAGCTCCCTATCGGGGGGTTATACCACACTGGCTCCTACAGGAAACAGCAGGCATGAACTCCTTTCCTTCCAGGTTCTTCCACATGTGCCAGAGCAGGCAGTCACCTTACTCTGCCGGCATTGCTTCTCAGCAGAACACTGAAACTCAGGACCAGCTCAGCACCTCACACCTTCCAACAGTATACAGTTCTGCATTACCTTGTCAGGAAAAAATAGCTTTGACACTGCAAAGGCCTTAGTAGCACCTGAAATATTGTCCACACAGAATATATTTATAGCCACAGTTTTGAAGACTTTTTTTTTAACTTGCAGACATCTTCCAATATAGGTAACAGACACACATATAGCAAGTTAGTGCCTACACTGCAGCCCACAGTAAGTAAGTAAGTGTGTGTGTGTGTGTGTGTGTGTGTGTACAGTTAGAAGATGCCTTAGAATGGTGACAGGAGAAAAAAGTATTTAGAACTCTATAACCTACATGCAACGTCTTTAGTCTCCTTAACCCCTAAGGTCTCCTTGGCTTTAATGCAGATAATCAGATAATTTGAAGCATTCCCACTGTAGTTTCACATTTCTGAGACATTACTCAGAGTCCCAGTAGCTCCTCTAGAGCTGCTGGATTAAAATGGAAAAAAACACAGTATGGACCTTTACAACTACTACCCATTGCCAAGATCTCCAAGTGCTTAGCACCATAAAGGAGAATGAAGGCAGCATTTTCTTCCAGACTAGGGAAGTTTAATGCACTGTCATACTGTACAGTTAAGAAAATGTCTGCTTTCTTCAAAAATGTTAATTTGTGAATGAGGACACTAGAGACAAGGAAGAGGTTTGGAGGAAATTCAACACAAAGTTCAATGCAAGCATGACAAACAGTATCCATCAGTGCTGACCTGAAATCATTCCTCAGAAAGCCTCTGTTAATGGTACCCTTCAAAGTCATACACAAGAGCCCTGTACTTCAATCGTCACCCCAAAGTACTTAGCCCTTGGCTAGACGGTTGTATTACAGAATCACAGAATTACAGAATGGTTGAGGTTGGAAGGGACCTCTGGAGATCATCTAGTGCAACCCCCCTGCTCAGGCAGGGTCACCTACAGCACATTTCCAAGAGCTGTGTCCAGACAACTTTTGAATATCTCCAAGGAAGGAGACTCCACAACCTCTCTGGATAACCTGTTCTAGTTCTCAGTCACCCTCACAGTGAAGAAGTTTTTCCTCATGTTCAGATGGAACTGTCTGTGCTTCAGTTTGTGTCCGTTGCCTCGTGTCCTGTCGCTAGGCACCACTGAAAAGAGTCTGGCTCCATCCTCTTGACACCCTCCCTTCAGATACTTGTGTGCATTAATAAGATCCCCTCTCAGCCTTCTCTTCTCCAGGCTAAACAGGCCCAGCTCTCTCAGTCTTTCCTCATAAGAGAGATGCTCCAGTCCCCTAATCATCTTTGTAGCCCTTCGCTGGACTTGCTCCAGTAGTGCCACATCCCTCTTGCACTGGGGAGCCCAGAACTGGACACAGTACTCCAGATGAGGCCTCACCAGGGCTGAGGAGAGGGGGAGGATCACCTCCCTCAACCTGCTGGCAACACTCTTCCTGATGCACCCCAGGATACCATTGGCCTTCTTGGCCACAAGGGCACACTGCTGCATCATGGCCAACTTGCTGTCCACCAGCACCCCTACGTCCCCCTCTGCAGAGCTACCTTCCAGCAGCTCAGCCCCCAGCCTGTGCTGAGGCATGAGGTTATTCCTCCCACATGAAGGACTCTGCAATTCCCTTGGCTGAACTTCTGGAGGTTCCTCTCTGCCCAGCTCTCCAGCCTCTCCAGGTCTCTCTGAATGGCAGCACAGCCCTCTGGGGTAGCAGCCACTCCTCCCAGCATTGTATCATCAGCAAATTTGCTGAGGGTGCACTCTGTCCCTTCATCCAGGTCACTGATGAAGAAGTTGCATAGTACTGGACCCAGCATTGACCCCTGGAGGACACCGCTAGCTACAGGCCTCCAAACAGACCGCTCATCTAGCCTGCACTTTCTGAGCTTCCTTATGAGGATGTTATGGGAGACAGTGTCGAAAGCCTTGCTGAAGTCAAGGCAGATAACATCCACTGCTATTCTCATCTATCCAGTTAGTCATCCCATTGTAGAAGGCTATCAGATTGGTTAAGCATGATTTCCCCTTTGTGAAGCCATGCTGACTACTTCCATTCACCTTCTTATTCTTCACATGCTTAGAGATGGCCTCCAGGATGAGCTGCTCCATCACCTTTCCAGGGATGGAGGTGAAGTTGACTGGCCTGTAGCTCCCTGGGTTCTCCTTCTTGCCCTTTTTGAAGACTGGGGCGACATTAACCTTCTCCCTATTCTGGAAAAAAATTCTCAGCAATTCACTCCATCTTTCTGATCACTCTGCCTCAATTCTTAATGCTTCCAGGGCACCAGAAACAAAACACTAACTGAGCTTTGTGGAGAAACACACCTTCCAGTAACTGGCTCCTGTGCTTAAAGGCTGGATAACACCCTAACAGGCTATGAAAGGCCCCCAAAACCTATGAAAAAACAGCATTTATATCAATTTTTTAAATGTGACATCATCAGTTAAACCTGAGAATTTGCATCCTGCTGATCCCCTGCTTCTAATTAAGCTTCAGACAGCAGTCTGGAGTAACATAAAAATGTTATCTATAGCAACATCTACCACTAAGTTTGACTGATAACAGTCACTTATTCTAAGGACATCTTTCACTTATAAAGTTCTCTTCCACAGCAAAATCTCAAGCTGTTTTCTCAGCTCCTCACAAAAACCTTTCAGAATGAGGAACGCTTGGTATGCTCTCAGATCCTGCCTGGCAATTTGCAGGCCCTATGTGCCAAAAGAACCTGGGAAAGCATAATTCACAGATCATAGCATCCATTCTTTCTGTATCCAGCAGTGTAGGGCAAGTAATCTTCTCATCCTTAGAGTTTTATAAAATTGAGATAACCAATGGAGAAGAGTGCTGAAAAATGTATTTGAAGTCCTTGTGACTCAAAAGATGCTGCACACCTTCCACCTCATCTTCGTAAATCTGTAATGGATCTAATTAATATAATTAACAAATACAAGTCTATACAATAACAAAAATGGTCATGGTTCACAGCAGGTGTAACAGACCCTGGGGTAAAAATTCTGACCTGTACAGTACTCAGAAATCAGCTTACGTTTGACATTTCCATCTTATCTGAACAGTACACCCCATAGGAGAGGACAGATATGGAATTAAGATCATCTGAACTATTTTACATACTTCTAGATTGAAAAAAAAAGTTTAGTCACAATTTAGGAAGCTGTGCATTCTCTACAGCTTCCATTTGCAAAGCTTAGGTGTCTTTCTTATAGGACATCCTGACTTCTCTTTCCCAGCCTTATCTCTTTTTCCACATTTACATTTACAGAGAGGCTGCTTTGGACACGTGAAAAACAAGAGTAACAATAATTCAGCTGCTGGAGTTACTGGCCTTATTTACTTTTGGCAAGAAAGGAGATAAGACAGAAGAAAATTTGCAAATCACAGTGGTAAAACATGTCTATCTGGTTGTGGTCTATGTTCCACCACTATTACTCTTTGTGAAGCTGCTCTCACATACCTTATTTCACCGGTGAACCAGAACCAGCCTCTCAGTACAGAATTTTCCACTTTCAGAGACAACCCATATCTCACCTTGCATATTCATACCCAAATAATACCTGTACACCAAACACCCTTTGGTTTAGGCAATTTTCCTCATTATTACCTATATTAAAAGCATATGCAAATAATGACAAAGGTCCAAAAAATCTTTGTTGAAGTAAAAGTGAAATGATGGGACCTTGAGCACAGACATGCCCTTGTGGCCAACCACAGACTCCTTTACAGCAGATTTCATTCTAACGATCATAAAAGCAAGTTCAACTGACAAAGGCTTATCTATATTCAGACTCCTAGGAGTTTCAAATTCATTCCAGGTGAACAAAAATTTTTAAGCAGGTATGGCTAAAATACATAGGAGTTGATAAATTACGCAGTCAATACACAACCAATACATCTGAACACTGTTTCTTACCAGCATCACATTCTGAAGTAAAAACAGAAAGCACTGACAATCACACAAGAAGTCCTTTCATAACTATCTCCTAATGCATGTCTGATCTTGAAAATCTGCTATGATCTACTGTTTCTGGGGTTAGGATACTTGAGACAGGTATCCAGAGAGTATCACAAATGAAACAGTTCAGAGCACTGCTATCCAACCAGCTCCCTCCAAGACACTTTCATTCAGCCTCCAAATAATTCTGGTATCTTTCTAATATACTTGCACATGCCTAGATGTTTACTTCCAGAAGCTGACATGAAATTCCTGCCAAACCATCATGCATCTGGAGAACAACTCAGCTGGTTTGTAGAGGTGCAGTTCTTTAGAAATTGGTTTAAATTACAATCCTAGTATGAATACTGATATTCTCAAACTGTTTTGTACCATCTGTCCAATTAATTCATGCTAATTTCTAGACTGAACTGTTTATACATGAAGACTTTACCTCATCCATTTAATTTTCTAGGGCAAATACAATCTGAGAGAGCTGGGCAATAGCAATTTCCTTCAGTCAAGGATACTGGCTGCTTTACTATCAATAAGCTAGCAGAAGCTAGACCCTACACACCATCTACACTAGAAAGTAACTGTTCCTGAAAAAGATTTTCAACAATGACTCACTTCAACAAATAATTTAAGAATGCTTCTGTGGTAACCTAGACCAGTGAATAAATTTTTCACTACTAACATCTTCTAGTCCTTTCTAAAAAACAAAACAAAACAAAACAAGAACTTCTGTAGTAGGTCAGAGAAAACACTGCCTAAAAACATTTTCAGCAATAGTTAGTTTCTTAAATAGTCCAGGGTTAGTTGTGTTACCAACAAATATTAGAGCTCTGCTTTTCAAAGGAGACTTACAGAGACAGGCATTAAACTTCTATTGCATTTGAATCCAACATGGGTCTACAGCTTCCCCAGGTGTCTTTGAAAATCCCACTTTAGAGCTCTCTAGGAAGGAAAATAGGAAAGGGAGAGCACAGCAAAGGGAAAGAAAGACAATGACAGTGGAATAAGAAGGTGAGAGATAAGAGATCAATGACAAAAAGTAGGAAAACAAAGAAGAGAATTTATCCTACCAGAGACAGCACCTCTTGTCAGTCAAGACAAGAAACATTGCCTCCCAAAAAGAATCTGGCATCAGGAAATGGCAGAAGCGATGGGGGAAGATCAAATCTGACCTGAGGTAAGAAAAAAATGGGAGTTATGATCTAGATTTTTCAAGCTTTGTCTCCTCCAGGATGTTTTCAGAAAAAAAAATGTGAAAATTTAAAAATAATGTCTTTCTTCAGCTGCATTTTGTCAGTGATGACAGCAGGATGATCAAACCCAAAATGTAGAGCAGGATCAACATTATTTTAACCAAAATGTGAAATTATATGTGAATACTGGAGTGCCGCTAAAAATTTCTAACAAGCTAAAAAATTTGGAATAACGTACTTGTACCTATAAATGTCATTGTATTGGAGCACTGCATCATTAATTCCCAGCTTTAGCAGACTTTAAGTAACTTCTGGCAAGTCAAACTCTCTACCCAGTATCTCACATGCAAAAGGGAGGGAATATCACTGTCTTCTGTGTCTAGATTCCTGTTTAATTGTAATATATAAATTAAAAAAAAAATTACCTAGGCCTCCAACTGAAGAAAGAACCACTTTTAGACAAAGTCTATTATTAACTCCAAATAAAGCAATTGGTATAGAAATAGAACAATTAGGATGGAAAGAATTAAGGCATTCATGAAATTTACTGCAGGGTTACAAATGGGCAGTAATAACGACAGTTCTGATATTAAGATAAATTATACAATAAGCCTAAAGAATTACTTAAATATTTTAATATAAAAATAATACAAATGCCATGAAATAAATCCAGCTTCCTTCTAACATGCATTCAGGGTACATTCTCAGAGAAACCTGGAAAAACAAAGATTTTTTCCAAATACTTTGAAGATTCCAGTGAGTTCTATCCATGTTTAAAAATGAGCTGCAAACTTGAACCAATGACCTCAAGTGGAGGAGGTCAACAACCACCTCTATTCACCTTTGAAATACAATTCTAAGATCTATGGATGAAAAGAACTTCTGTAAGTGATTATAATTATAGTAAAGATAAAGACAATTTTACAATAACATCCAACAATTTTAACTCAGGAAAGATCTCACTCATCAGCTCAGCAAATATGTATGGCCTAAGCTAAATAAAGCTTTTTAGAACAGCTCAAAACCAAAACCTTGATTTACGCATACTGTAAACCAGTAAAACTACCAAGCATGTCTCTATGCTCTGCACTGAATTCAAAATGGTCTTTCTTAATTGTGTCAAAGTTAATTATAATAATGTTTTGCAGAGATAACACAGATGTGGATAACAGTAGGGACCATATATACAAAAACCATAGGAATAAATACAAGCCAGAGGTTCAGTTGATGCTTCAGAGAAACGCATAGGGACCAAATGGGACATACACTCTAAAGCCACCTTCTAGTCTGAAATAGTTAAAAGACCTGAAGTATGAAGTTAAAGATACAATCTAAACCTTTAATTATTTAATCTGGATACTAGGTGGCCTCAACAACTTTAAGTGAAAAAATAATTTACAATTTAATTACATACTGTCTGAAAAAGCACTTGTGTTCATGGGTTTTAATCATCATCTTGAATTCACTTAATATCATCTTCTTTGCATATTATGAAACGGGGATTATAAACTGTCTTACATAGATAGTTCCTTTTTTTCCAACTACTTCTCTGTATCAACCTTTCTGAGGTAAGCATCCTTCCAGTTTCTATCCATGCAATAGTTTCTCTTCACACAAGTCCTGAGTCACTAACATCAGCCTCTTGGAATTTTCTGAAATAATGTGACCAAGAAGCATACAGTGTCTTACAATGCTGCTGTATGAGTAGCGGACAGTGCTGTCTATAGTTAAGTTTGTTTGTCTCTTCTCACTACAACTTTATTTTCACAGCTTCTAACTACCAAATTTGACCATTTATTCTAAAACCTCTAAGGCCAAAACTTTTTTTTTTTTTTTTAATAAAGAGATTTTAGCCAAAATGGTTCCAAAGAACAAAAAAGGTAAAATCCCACAATTTTGCTCATGTAAAAACAGACACATCTTAGTATCAATCCATTTTTTCCTATGAAAACACCACTTCATTCAGTGCACTAGGATAAACGGTGTTCAGTAAACAAATAGATACTCAGTATTTGTTTTATCCTCACTGTTCAGTGTGAGCCTTTATTTACCACACTTTTCAAAACTTGCATTGATTATGGATATTCTCATGCCCTTCTCTGTCAGCATGTCTCTACAGAACTTCAGTGCAGCATAAATATCAACGAGTTAACTTTCAAAGCACTTCTAAGCAGTATTTTCCTTCTCTTGAAACAGATGGTGTGAAAAGATTAAAATTGTAAGTCCACTATGTGCCCAATCTGAGATGCTGAAGATGCATTTTTCAGAGTGTTTATTTTCTATAACTAGGTATATTTTCAAAGCTCATCATTCAGGTATTGCAGTTGCAGCTGTGAATGCTCAGATCCAAAAATCCTAAGCTGGGCCTTCATAAAGGCTAGCAGCCACCTGTGAACTCTTGCTTAGGTGATTTGCCTGGCATTTCATACGAACTCTGTAGAAGACATAGGTTTCGATCCAGCTTCCCGCAACAAAATTCAGCTGTCAACACCTCAACCATCCTTTCTGTAATACCTTAGCTGCTCATTCACTGTAAACTTCCAAAAACAGAGCAGGGCTCTCATACACACAACAGCCTCCTACACAGCTTAAATGAGGCAGGGGTAGTATGAAGCAGGTAAGATACAGCTGTGTAATAACACAATGCACATACTCAAAGAAGGTTGAATTAGTGAATTTTGGCACATCCCAACTCCAACAGCTTCTTGAACATGGTAACACTTTTCATACTGGTCATTACTCAGTTTTTATATTTCTTAACAGTAACTGGGGTAACAACAACAAGATGCAGCTATGAACAGTGATATCCATATCCCTTCACTGAATGACACTAGTAATGTAAATATTCAAATGTATTTGAAAAGTCTATTTTTCTTTTTTCTTTCTTTTTAATATAAGTGAATTTTATTTATCCTGTACTGCTCATGCAACCTGTTTGGCTCTTCCTGAAACTTCCTCCAAAACCCTTCTAGTTACCATTAGCTTAAAAAAAAAAAAAAAACAAAAAACAAAAAACAAACACGCACTTGCAAGAATTATTTCATCATTTCCCCTGCTCTTCCCCACCAAATGACATTAAAAATATTGCAGTTCTGTACCATTTTCCTGCTTAAGGTATTCAACTATCAATCTTTCACCACTGACCATTTAAAACTAATTTTTTTTGACTCACGAACGGTATTTGATCCATGACATCACTTCTCATCACAGACCTGAACGAAGAAACGGTCTCTCTTTACTCTCTTATTTTTGAAGGGCTTTGTCTGCAGACTCTAAAGGACAGCACTGTATTGGTTGGAAAACACACAACAACAGATTTCCTAAACCATCAGAGCCAGAAGTCATTCTTTAAATGAAACCCCAAGTTCCTCAATACCAGTAAGTATACTGACAGGTAAAACATCACTGATGTGTCCAGCTCTTTTTACTATTAAAAGATGATTAAGTTTCTTATTGAAAGCAAACAGTTTAATAATAAAGCAAATTACTGTGTTCCAATATTTCTGATTACATTTGCAGCTGTTTAGGTTTAACATTAACATTTTCCTGCCCTAAACATAGCTCTCACCAGGTAAATTATAACACTAACTCATTTTTAGGTACTACACTACATTTCTGATTACAGACCTTAATGTGTTCTCACAGAGTAAGACTAATAACACTATGAAATACTTTGAAACGTACAGTTAGAAAATGCTTTGTCAGAGCCAAACATCTGTACGTATTCAAAAAATGCACTGTATTATTTTAGGTGTACAACTATCAACCTAAACTTGATTTGCTTTCTACAAATCAGATCATAGAGGTAGCAACATATGACCCAATTTGCGATTATGCTGTACTTTGGAATAACAAATTTCATGTTTGGAGGAACTGTAAGCAAAGAAGAAAAACGCACCAGAAAGCACCAAATTACAATGGGTCTCACAGATATGCATCTTCATTATTAAATGCAATACTTGATTATTACTATCACTACATTATCATTATTACTCCATTATTAAATGCAATACTTCACCAACACAGTGACTTCAGTATTTGCATGAAAAGCATGTAGTTTTATTACCTGAATTAAGAATTTTAAATGCAAAAAGATATTAATTCTAGTTTAGTGATAATTCTATAATCAACACTAAATAAATATTAAAACTTACATATCAGCTGCTGCCAGTGTTATTTGGCTTGTCCAAAATTCACAGTATCCTTCCGTAGCTCAAGTATGACATAGCTCCCATATAATTGGGAGGGGTGGAAATCACCCTAGCTTCTAATCTCATCAATAAAGTTGTTACAGATGAAGCTTTAAGTTATATATCATGACCACACTGAAAATGTAATCAGCTCAGTCCAGCCCAGACTCCCAATTTCCCTATGCAACTCCCCAGAGAACTTCTAGCTAGAAGAACAGAGCTAACATTACCCAGCCATTAGTTGCTTTCAAATGGTTGGTACATGTTTAACTGTAACTCTAGGATTCCTTTAACTTCAAAGAGCAAGTCTTGTGGATTTTTAAGATGTATTTATTTACCCTTCCATTACTAATAAGTATTTGAAAAAAACTGTACACAAGACATTTATACTAAAATAGATAAATAAAAGCAGGACTGAGGCTCAAGCTTCACTGAATACAAGGAGCTTGAAGCCAGCAGGGAACATTTTGGGAAATCCACATGATCGTGAGAATCACTGTTCTCCATTCCTAGCTTGATTATTACAACCCGTTTGCAACTTTACCTAACCCAGAGCCTCGAGAAGCCCATAGGATTAACTGCAGGAGCTTTGCTGAATGATATGAAATGCTGACAAACAGACACCTTTAAAATAAACTTGTACTGCTGCTAGCTTTTTGAAATTTAAACAATACATCTCTGAATGAAAATAAGAACCAAACTATGGAATGTAGGGGGAGGGGGGAAGGAGGGAAGGAAGCAAAGAAGAGTATATAAGACAGAGAACCAGGTGGTGCAGGCCACTTGGCTACTGGGAATTCTTAGGAATTGCTGGATATAGGAAACTGGAATCCACAGCCTTGTAGGACTAGTAATGCTGCAGCAGTCACCTCTTTTCTACCAATTTTATATAATAATATTGTGTAACTTCTAAAAAACTTAGTTTCACAAAAAAGGGCAAAGATACTCTTCTAATGATATTCATGAAAGTTATGATTCTCCTTTTTTCTACTGTCCTGGGTACTGTCTACTGCCATACAAAAGAGTCACTGCCACATGCACGTCCACAGAAAGCAAAATTACAATAAGCAAAATACCTTCTAGAGAATAAAAATTGACCTGCCTGCACCTTGTAGGCTGCCAAAGATTACACCATCACATATTCTTTAAGAGAGGAGCTAACCTAGAGAAGCACAGTGTATTGCTCCTATAAAGCAAATGACGCAAAATATAAGACCAGGGGATGACCTCATACTGCATTTTAGAAGACCAAAGACAGGGAACAGCTAGTCTCTTGACACCAAATCACACACCAAAAAATGGCTTTAAAAAAAAAATCAGAAATAAGTAGTGATAGGGAAAGGTGGATAAACACTAATGATTACTCTCGGCAGTATTACCAGCAAAGCCTCTGAAACACTGAATGAACATTTCAAGAGAGAGCAACAATAACGAAAGTTTTAGTTGCACCCATTTTTCTGAAGCGGGGGGAAAATGTGAGCCCAGAGTTCACCTGTGAAACAAGAGCACAGAAGAAAGGTTGGTTTTGACCAGACTTTTTCTGAGGGAGAATGAAAGAGACTCCCCCCCCCCAATACAACTCACTGTATATTACAGTTGTTATACATCAAAGAAAATGGTCAAGAAACCCAAATCCACCCCAACGGTCAAGAAACACAAACCTTCATCAGGCACTTTATGCCCTATTTAAAGTCCCAAGACTTTGGAATTCCAAGTTCTCCAGCACTTAGCTTTCCAAAGACATCCTTCCCCATCATAAAACCAGGTCAGTGTTCTAGATACTGTCAGGAACAATCAAATATACCTTATTTGTAACTATGAGATCAAGTCCTTTTGAAGAGAGCACATGTCAAAGACATCATTTATTTAATAAGATTAAAGCTTGATTTTTCCCTATGCCATATTGTTCCAAAACAGCTCCTCTCAATCGAGTCACACTGAATCAGAAATTGTCAGCTACGGATAACACTATGTACACTTTAAGCAAGAATTACTTTTTTGTGACTATTTCAGTTCTAAGGATTTCCATATTTCTAATAAAATTAAATCTCTAATTCAGGTCAGAAAAAGAGTCCTCCCATATTAAGACAAGTTATTCTACTCCCATAACTACTTTAAAGTTAAGACTAAAATAAAACAATAGAAATGTGAAGTAAAACAAGAATCACTTAGACATTTTAGGTCAAACTATACATTTCTATAAAAATTAATCATATAAAGCAACAGATGTACTTTTTAATCTCATGGTATTCTCATGGTTTCATTCATGCATGCACACACACTCTTGAAGATGTCTACATTCACAACGTGAAGTCACCAAAACTCACACTCACAAAGTGCTTATCTGTAAAGAAAGATAATTATTTCAGTTTTTCAGACTCAGCATGGCTAGAAAGAACAAACATTAATGTATCTGCTTTGAAAAAAGCAATATGAAGCCCGGCTTTGTTGAAGTCACTCTTTCTAATCTTCAAGGAAATATCCAAGCATGGGAATGTGACTTTCCTCACTACAAACAGAACTTAACACCCACAAGGAAAACTCATGATAGCCTCCAACAGAAACACCCTTATAAACAAACCTGTTTTCAACATTTCCCTCCCTTAACCAAAAAGCTACTGCGGGACTGAAATATCTTTTTACCAAATATCACAACCTTTTAGAACAACAGTCCATGGACTTACCACTGAACACCTAGAGAACAACAAACGTCATTACCACTTCTCTAATTTTAACCAGTGCACTCTATTAAGTTTGTATCCTAATATTATACTTTAAATAGAATATTAAGGATACATATATCATAGCAGTGACTTACAAAGTGCATTCTCCAGCACAACTCCAACCACTAACAAACATTTTGTGATTGACCCTCACTTTACCCATTAGCATTTGCATCATTATTGGTATACCAATCCAGCATCTCCAGCTGCACCCTCTTAGGAAAAGACATATTTCATCAGGAAAAAAACAAAACAAAACAAAACCAGAAAGACCTCTGCTAAAAAAAACCACTCTACAAAGATGACTCCTACTAAATTTTGACTTAAAAAAAGAAAAAGTGTTAGGGGATTAAGGCAAGACAATTATTTGCTGAAGAAGCACACAAACCTGCATGAACTAACAATCTGCAAAACACAGTGGCTGCACTCTGAAGATCCATCACGTGTACTGTAGTCCAGCACCAAGCTACCAACTAGGAGCCAGCATTATTACCCACAAATACTGAATTCTCCTATCACATTTCTGTGAAAACATTTTAAGGTTAGATAAAGATGTCTCAATTCCTTTTAAAAGATCATTTTACAGCTCCGGGGAATCAAAATCATTAATGAAGACAGATGCTGAATTTAGTTCCTAACGTGGCAGAGAACTACTCTTTCAAGCGACGAACCGGAGTTTCTACAGAATAATTTGTACTAGCGTAAACACCCCCACCTCCCATTACAAAGGGTAGAAAAACAAGCGATTTTCTCTCCTGCTATCGCGCCCCTGCCTTCTTTCCACAGGAATTCCCTTCCGCCGTTCAGCGCTCTCTCCTTGCTGCTCTTCCCCACCAAGTCTCAGCTATCGCCTTAACTCAGCCCCGGCGGTGAACCCGGAGGAACCATTTGTGCCACGACCCCTCTTAACGCCACGAAGCACGCTGCCCCCCTCCGCCCCCCGCCGCAACAACGCGAAACCGGCAAAAAAAAAAAAAAAAAAAAAAAAAAGAGAAGAAAGGGCAGCGGGCAGTGCCCCACCTGCCGCAGCCACATCGGGACACGAGCGGCACCGCCACAAGACCGCACGGCCTGCGTGAAGGCGCCGGGCCGCCCTTCCCCTTCCCCGCCCGCGGCCCCCATCACGCGCGCGACCCCCGGCCCAGCCCGCCTGCCCCCGCCGCCGCTGCCCGCGCGGGGCCGCTCTCGCCCCTCGGCACGCGCCCGCAGGCCCCGCACCCCCCCCCGGGCCGGGCCGGGCCTAGCGCGGCGCCCGCGCGCCCCAGCTCCTCGGCGGGCGAGGGGCCGAGCGGCTCCCGCGCCGCCATCCGCGCCCGGCCCCGCGCGGCGGCAGGCCCCGGCCCCGCGCCGCCGAGGGGCGGCGGCGCAGGGGTAGGAGGAGGAGGCCGGGCCCGCCTCAGGCCGCGGGCCTGGCGGCGCCGCCAGCCGGGCCGTAACGGCCGCGGCCGCCTCCCCTCCCATGACACTGCAGAGCGGGGCCCGGCCGCCGCCCGCCGCCCTCCGCGGCCTCCTTCCGCCGCCGGCCCCGCGGGCCCCGCACCCAGCGGCGGCGGCGCCATGATGATCCGCCTCGGAGGGCGCCGCGCCAGGCCCTAACGCCGGGCCGAGCCCCGCTCCCCGCGCCGCGCCCCCCGCCGCCGCCGCGGCCTGGACCCCCCGCCCGCGCCGCTCACCTTCATGTCGGGACATCCTACTTCACAGGCGGCGGCCCAGGCCCGTCCCGGGGCTCCCGCGGGCTGCTCGGGCGCCGCTCCGGCCTGGCCCGCCGCCGCCGCCGCGCGCACGGAGCCCCGGTGCGAGAGGAGACGGGGGCCGCCGCGGGGGCTGGGAAGGGGGTGAAAACACAAGGGGCGGTAAGGAGCCGGCCCCGGCCTCCCCCCTCCCTCCCTCCCTCGCTCTGCCCGCGGGGGGCGGATCCGGCGGCAGCGGCTTCCCGGGCGCCGTGACACGGTGACTCTGGGCCCCGCCGGCTCTTGGCGCCGCCTCCCTCCCTCCCGCCCGCTCCGCCCCTCCCGCCCGCTGCCGCAGCCACGGCGGCGGCGGGGCTGCCCGCCTGCCGCTCCGCCGCGCTGAGCACTCCCACCCTTTCCTCCTTCTCCTCCTCCTCCTCCTCCTCCCACCCCGGCCGCGCTCAGGGAGGAAGAGGAAATACTCCGCCGGGCGCCGCCCAGCCCTGGCTCTGCGCGGGGCGGCGGCGCTCCCGCCCGGCTTGACGGGACCGGCCGGGCCCCTCCGGCCGCGACCGGGCTCCTCTCCGGGGGCTCAACATGGCGGCGGCGGCCGCCGGGGCCCCCCGGCGGGGCGGGCTCCCCTCGGGGGGCCCAACATGGCGGCGGCGGGCTCCCCTTAGGGGGCCCAACATGGCGGCGGCCGGGCTCCCCTCGAGGGGCTCAACATGGCGGCGGCCGCCAGGGGCTCCCCGGTGTGGCGGGCTCCCCTCGAGGGGCCCAACATGGCGGCGGCGGCGGCGGCGGCGGCGGGCTCCCCTCAGGGGGCTAAACATGGCGGCCGGGGCCCCTCCGGCGGCGGCCGGGCTCCCCCTCAGGGGGCTCAACATGGCGGCGGCGGCCGTTGACGGCCGGTGGGGCGGCCGGGCTCCAGTCAGGGGGCCCGACGTGGCGGCGGGCCTTCGCGGCACCGGGGCGCTGTGACCGTTGTGGGTTTTTTTGGATAATTTCTGGCCGTTTTTGCTTTTAGGCCCCGGCGTTGTGGCAACCCCGGGCAGGCAGCGAGCGTGGAGGCAGCGGGGAGCGGCGGCGTGGCCAAGAAGCAGTGAAGGTAACAGGCCTGCCGGAGCCTGCTGCCCCCTGTGCCTGCCCTGCGGGGCTGGGGGGCAGCACTGCTCAGCTTTTATTAAAAATAATACTTAAAAAAAAAAGTGGCAAGTGCCACTGAGCATGCTCCAAACAGATTTTTCGATTGCTTATTGTTACTCATTCTGCCAGTTTTTGGTTGCAGTTGACTGTGGACCCCAGGCCAGGCATAGGTGTTTTTTTTTTTCTTTTTCTATCTGCCTTTCTTCTTGTTATGCCTGCAGGATATTTCTTCCAGAAGCGTCCTCCGGTCACTCTCCACCTCACTTAAGGAGCCCCCTGTGTGCTCTGTGTCATCAAAGCCTGGACAAGTGTCCCAGTTTCTCCACACGAAGAGAACTCGCATGCTTCTTGTCCTGTGGTGAACAACGCTTAGTACTGAGATTGGCGAAAAACTTGTGACGTGGCTGTGTGCCTTCCTGGTTCAGATACATGTGTAGTACATCACATATCTTGCCACTGTGCTGCCTTCCTTTTCTGTCCTTCTCCCACGTTTCATCCTGACTTGCACAGTCTCCCTCACCTTCTCCATCCACACTGCTTCCATCCCAGTAACAATCTTCATTTTCCTTTGCCTCCATATTTTCATTTCCTACTGTGCTCCTGACCTCTTTTTTTTCTTTTTATCTCCACCAGTCCAACCACCTTCTTCCCTATTTCCCTTTTGCCTATCAAGGGCTTCAGGTCCTTGCCCTCCTTGCCCTCTTCTCCCCAATTATTATTCCATGAATAACTTTACAGCCTTCCTGAGTTTCCCTGCTGCACCCAACATTATGCCACAGCCCCCATGCTTGTCCTAGTCCTGCAGTCTGTGTACCTTCACATCACTGAAGTACCTCCCCATCATTCTTTTTGGAAGGCTGTGAGGACCCACAAGCCAGAGGGGCACAAGCACCAAGTGCAAAACACGGCAGAAGTCAACAGTAATCCTTGAGAGGAAGAAGCGCCAACCTCATTCCTTGCACCACTTCCCATGCCAGTCATGCCTCTGCATTATGCTCTTGCTTCTCCGTGCCCCCCTATATGCAGACAGTTCTTTCCCCTGTATCTTTTCCTTGCTTGCAATTTCTTAACCACACAGCCTAGTGAGAGGATAACCTAGATCTGTCTGAAAAAAAGGTGGTCATTTTCATCAGTAGCAGCCATACCTCTGTGTGGAGAAGCTGTAGGAGACATTGTGGGCCATTCTGACTGAAAACAGGCAGTGGCTTCACTGCTGCTGAAAGCAGGGAAAGAGCTAGTGACCGCATAAAGAGTTTGCAAGAAACATAACTTAGATGAGAAAGTAAAGAGAAGTCTACAGTTACCATAACAGTTACTATAAAACTGTGGAAGTGGTAGCTCTAGGGTAGTGATGGTGGTGAAGCTCTGCCTTTGTCAGCCAGCATTTCACAGCAGCAGTGCACAGAGTGGGGCAATGGGTCATGTGGTGTGTCCTATTATTGCTTTACTTTACTACCAGAATTTTAAATACAAATGGCAGCTGTCTCACCCGGATGTGAAATACAGACCATCAAGTGCTCTTGGCTTATGCTACCCTTCAATCCCTAAAAGAGCTCTGGAGCTAACTGTCTTGCAAACTGCTAACTTGGTGGCCAGCAATATCTTGTCTCTGTGCAAGACTGTAGTTCCCTGCATACATAACTGCCTTATTCTAAGCACTACACTGCTGATGTTTTGGCCTGTCCTTTTTTTATCCAGGTCCTGGCAGACAGGCCTCCTGCACGAGCTCTTTTTCATGCATCTGGTAAGATAGAGGATGCAGCCCTGACATTTCACTGGGAGCCAGAAGATTTGAATTCAGTTTTTGGTCATACAAGACCTTAGGCTAATCATCTCATCTCTCTATGCTCCAGTTGTTAAATGAGTTTAATAACCTTTCTTGCATCTATAAGTGTTATCCATATGGATCTCCCTTGTGCACCAGTCCAGCACAGACTGGTGGGCACAGCCCCCCAACATACAATTTCTCTGAGATATCCCTGGTAGCTGTGGCAGCCAAGCAGAATTCTGTAGCCTCTCCTCCACCTTTGTAGGTTCGAGTCCAAAATTAAACGTGTAATCTTATAATTAAGTTTCACATATACCATTTTCTTGCCTTAAGGACAGTATGTATGCTAAATTAGACAGGATGGATAAAAGGCATCGTATTTCTGAAGCACTTTAGAATATATTTAATTACATCTACTTAAAATTGATTACGTATCTATGTGTCCCTAGTTAAATTCTTCCTACTTTTATAGTCTTAAATTGCTCAAGTGGCTGTTCTGTACCTCCTTTCTTTAATTAATTTCTAATTATTGTTGTTCCTAGGGTTGTATAAACAAATACAAAGGAGTACAGTCCAAGGCTGTAGGTGCTGCTGTGCTAAATAGCAAAGGGAAAATGAGATTGACTGCAGAACACCAAATTTCCCTCCTACACACATCTTATTCTTTCAAAGGGATCTCTCTGTGGCAGATCATGTAGAGACAGTTATGTATAACAGTTTGTTTTGAAGGTCAGTAAGTCTGAATTATTTCAACCGAGTGGAAACCTGTTCCAGAGCTGCTGGCAATGCAGGGAGAGAGCTCTAATTCTAAGGGGTAAGGAAGCCCACTCTAACTTTTAAAGGACTTTCATATTTTACATGAATATTTTCTCTACCAAGAATTTTGTACTTCACGCATTCAAGAAAGGTCAAAGAGTCATCAACATCTTGCAGCAGAAAACCAGTCAAACAAAGAATCTGCACTAACTGGTACCATCTTTTGCTATATTGAGCTTCCAAAAGACAGGAAGCTGAGATGCTTGCCACTGCCTGTTAATTGTTAACACGGAGGTCATTTGCGGAAAAGCCACCCAACTTACACCCTCTGTTTTTGAAAAACGAGATTTTTCTATTGGTACATTGAATGCCAAGCTTTTCATTATTAGTTAGCAGTGAAGCATTTTCTCTCTTAAAGAGCAAAGATGTCCCAGAGAGTTTTTGCTTTAAATTTTAATTTGCTATAACTTCTATTGGTGCATGTGTTTAAGCTCATGCTTCATTTAGCCACAAGACTTTAGTACAGCTGGTGGTGCTGAGGTGCTGTTTACTGTCCAGTTCTCTATCACTCATCAGAAGAAATGCTCCACCCCCAGCAAAGCTGCCAAATCTCACAATATCTTCCTCTGTGTTGTGGTGCCCAGAGTTGTGCAAAAGCAAACTCAAAAAACTTGGTGATGGGTCTCAGTGACCCTCACCGCATGCCAGCATATGCAATAGTATGCAAAAAAGCACCTGCTTAGTAGCCTTCAGAGGGGATTTTGCTGATTATCTCCTCTGCAAATATAGCAAATACTGTAAATATAAGACACCCACGCTCGCAGAGATGAGCATGTGTCAGATCAGGCTGTACGCAAAAAGAGGTGCACAACAGAAAGTTGCAAGGCCCTTTCCAAGGTCATAGTTATTTTTTCCGCTTTCCAATAGGAAATATTCTCATCTTGTTAGTATTAACTTGATAATAACTTATACTGTTCTTGTTTTGAACATATTTTTTCTCTCAAATCTCCAGTTATTCCACTGGCAGAATGACGAAAAAAAAGATTTTAGTGAGGTTTTTAAAGTTCCACTATAGGTGGATTCCTCTGTCCCTATGGAAAGAGCCTGCAATAAGCAGATTTCTCATTCTTTCCCATGCAGCAGAATGATCCATAGGTGAAACTCACTGTAAAGCACTGAGGAAAACAAATGTCAAAATTTACATTTTAATGATGGGAAAACTCAAGTTGAGAAATGAAATTTGACTTATGCAAGGTCATTCAAGGTCAGAGCCAGGAAAGGAATTAGAGACCCAGATCTCCTTAATAATTAGGCCATTGTGTAAGTCACAGTGAGAACAAGAAAAATTCCTGATTTTTTTCCACCATGAAATCATGGTGTGATAAAATTTGTGCCTGGAAGCAGTAAAATCCTCTGAAATAGGAAAGAGATACTTGTGTGCCCTTGTACAGTTTCTTTCACTGCCATTCTAAAAGAATTCGGTATCTGGAGAGGAACTGAACAAGTGCAGATACTAAACTGAATAGTGACATCCTAGTGCAGAGCTCCTAGATGATGAACTGATACATTAGAATCCACTTAGCCCATTGTTTCACTTCAAATCTTTCACCCCTTTGTGGCTTACTTAAAACCCACTGAAAAAATGTTTCTCCTGGTTTCAGTGCTATCCCTACCAGGCTACAGCCATTAGAGAAAGTGATCTCTGCTTCGCATCTCTCGAACTTCTCATTATCAGGACTGGAGATCGCACTACATGCAATATTAGCTCTTTATTGTCTGTACTAACCTGTTTGATCATTCTGCTTCACATTTAGAGGTAAGATATGTTGCCAGCAGGGTGGTATATAACTTTGCTAAACCCAAACCAACTGCTTGGATAAGCCCCATCATCATAAGTATGAAACTGGGATTGCATATACATTCAGATGTTGGCTTTTTACACCCTCTTCCAGTACATAGGGTGTACACAGGGTCTCAGTGGACTAAAATAAAACTGGACTTTCCCTTCTAACTATTGCTTTTCTGCCTATTCTTGCTTAGTAGTCATTCAATATGATATGGAGCTGCTCACTGGCAGTGTTCAGCATGATCTGTAAAGAAAATTTTTACAATGAAACAGAAAAGGACAGTGTTGATGCACTCTAGATTATAAGGAAAAAAATTTAAAAAACTTTGCATACTTACTTTGTTCTGTTTTGTTTTGAATTCTTTGCCAGGACAGCTGTTCTGCTGTGATAAGGGACCAGAAAACATGAAGGCTCTGGGATTCCTGTGGCTAGATATGAAATAGGAAACAGTATTTCCAGGTAGATACTGTTTGTGAACTTGATATTCTTTTCTCCCAAGTGCCCAAGCCTACTGACAGTGTCTCACAGTCCAGCTTGAAGTGTTCGAAGCGCTGATGAACAGCACAAGCAAACTTGGAGTCATCAGAAATGTTAGATAGCTTTGCCTAATGGTCTCATTTGGAGTCCTTGCAATAGGGTAAGAGCACTCTGCTGGAGGACAAAGGGGGAGAGGGGTGAGTTTTTAACATAAATTCCCTTCCTCTGGGAATTTATTTGTCCTTGGAGCTAAACTGAGCTGAGCACAACTAAACGTGCTGTAAAATGCTCATCATGAGTTTAAACTTTTATTAGAACTTCTCCTTTTGAATACTGGCCACATCGCTAGGATGTGCAGTGCAAATGCTGCACTGCTGTGCCCATACTTTCCTGGCACGCAGCAGTTGCAGAAGCTATTCCATTTTTTAGATATGCCGCCCAGATGTAGATCTCATGCCTGCGACTGTTCCTGTGCAGTGGCATTGCCATATTCACTTACACATACTCTGAAGGTACTGCCTTCTCCCCAGGTCATCTGTAACAGATTCTGTATGTTCCCAAAATCTTTTGGGAAGCAGGACAGATGCCCATGAAAAGATTAAGCTGATCAGTGCTTGTGGAGTCAGATGTAGGCGTGCAGGCTTTGCACATAATTCTAACATATTGTTGCTCTTTTCCTACTATACCAAGACTTCGTCAAAACCAGAAATGCTCTTGTTAATCTTACCTTTCCAGACCACTGTACTTTGGAGGTACCATGATCCTTTGGAGGTAATCGCAGATCCCTCCTTCACTACTCAGAGCTTTCATCCTTCTCATCAGCTGGTTTTTGTTGACCAAGACTTTAGATGTTGTTATGAAGCTGGAAGTTCCCCAACTACCACCTTCTCTCCTACTTTTCTGCCTAAAGCTTCCTTAAGAATCTGAACCAAAACAAACACTGAAAATTCCTCAAATCATTCTATCCTCTTACAAAAATATTTCTTACTGATCACATGCCAGTCCCTTCTAAGGGCATGGTTCCAGAAGGCATAAGGTTCTTACAGGACCTCACATCACAATGTACTAAGAAATAGAAACGTCCCTTAAAAATTCTCCAAATTCCAAGTCTTCTCTCTGTCAGAAGAGGACAAAGAAAAAAGATTTTATCCCTTCTTGAAATTACTGTTGCTCCTTTGGGGATTACCACTAACCAACTGATATTCATCTGCTTGATAGCCACAACTGTTACTGCATTTACCCCATTCCATGTGAACGAATCAGAAACAGAGTCCCAAGCACTGTTCCAGCAAGGATGACATATCAGGGAGGTATCCTGTTTATTTACAAAGACCTGTTTCTGCGAAGCAGGAGGAAGCAAATAAAACAATATCTCTGTTCATCATAGCAAGCGCTCATTCTGCAATTGTTCAGCAATATTTTATGCATGTGTTTCTCAGAGCCCATTCTACCATCCTGGCTTAAGCTGCAAGCAAGGTCTTTATTACACTTCTCGCTTTTTTTAATGCCATTTTCTTCTCTGCTATCCTCCCTCTTTTAAACCAGTACCCAGACTTAGGCAGATTCCCTAAGAATTCAAGTTGCTGAGTGGCCCTGACTGTTTTGAGTGCTGCTCTGTGCCTGTACTTCTTATGCATGCTGGCATTTGATTCAGGAGACAAGCTGCTCTGAGCAAAGTATGGTGATTAATCTTCAGAAGCGTTTACCTCTAATTCAAGAAAGATTTAAGCCAACCCCTACCACATGCACAGGCCTCTCAGTTCACCTGCTGGGATCATGTGATAGGTGGGACATGAAGGTGAAGTTATGCAGTGGACTCATATACATGGGGCTAAAAAGCTGGCACAAGATTGTGGGCCTTCATGGCTAGGTCTTTTTCCATGAGGATCCCTGTGAGTGAAAGGGCCTTCTAGATGGCACTGCACGATCTCATCAGCTCCAGCACCACCCAGGCCAGGTACAGCATGGCAATTGACTGGAAACCACCTGCACTGCTTGTATCTGCTCTGTAGGCATGGAGCTGAGGAGCAGAAAACAAGTGAAAACTTGTGCACTGAAAAAGTGGCTGCTAGTATTTGCAGGAGCAGTGGGTGTCTCTGAGTACACCAGGCATTTACAAACACAAGAAGAGGTACAGTTCCTGCTGTAAAGAGCCCATGCTATAAAGTGACAGCTGAAAGCCGGTAGCCTTGGAAATAAAGCCCAGAGGATCGGGGTCATGTCCTGGTCATGGCTACTGAGTAGCAAGTCTGCTGTAAAAGGGGTTACCTCCTCTGTCTTTCCCTTCCTCGTCTTCCTCTATATATTTCAACACACTTAGCTCAGCCAAGTACAGACCCACAAGTCTATTATCAGCAATTAAAAAAAGAAATGAGAAAGTCACTACAGACAAACCTGGAGGGAAGGCCGGGCTCTTACAGCAAAAGCGCAGAACTGCTGAGTGTGCTGAGCAGTTCTGTCTGGTTCTGCATCAGGCACCTCTTCTGCTGCAGCAGGCACCTCTCCTGAAATTATTTGCTGGAGTATTTTTAGCTGTTATTAGTGATGAATGAGAAGTGATTCTGGATTGCCCCAGACTCACTCATCCCCCATCTGCCCCTTCCTTCTGCAATGACATGAGAGAAAATTTCAACTCCAGAAGGGACTTAACTGTGCCTGGGACACCACTAATGACAAACAGAACCCATCTGGCTTTTGGAGATTTTGTCCAAATGTCCTCCCCCATTTAATAAGAAGTGGGATCTTGCCCAAAACAAAGACCTCTCACATTTTTCTTCTGAATGCCGGGAACAAAGCAGTTTTCTATTCTCAGTTTATCAGTTTTTCATTTTTGGTTAAAGAGCAATCAATATTGACATTTTAAAACTTGTTTTTAAAAACAGATGTTTCAAGTTTTCATTTGCTCACTTAAAATACTATCAGTCTCTCCATGCGTTGTAGACTCCAGCCAAGCTCAGGGTCTTTGTGGGCTAGACCTCACCAAACACTTAGCAACATGATGGGCTCTGCCACTTAACTGATTGCAAAAGGCTGGACAGTGCTGCAAAGAGTTATGTCCTTGGGAGCCCTTCAAACCTGCCACACAGCTGGGCTGCAGGTTGGTACCTTGGCCAATTTGGCTAATTTTGCAGCAGAGGAACTGTGTCAATGCAGGACAAGTCAGCAAAACTAGTGAGCACTGCAAGCTATAATGTGCAGAGACAATGCATTCTCATTGCCTTCTAGTAAAACCATGAATAAAACTCACATTTGTGGTGTGGCTGGAAGCTAGAGCAGGGAGAGATGCATGTCAGCTCTTTGACCGTGAAAAGGAAAGAAGTATAGCTATCTGCCGTCTTCTTACCCTGTGACAGGTTATGACCGAAAAGGGAGAAAAGGGGATGTACAACAATACAAACACAATCTCCTTTTCCTTTTCTTCTCCACCTTCCAAAGCTTCCTGGCAGCATCCCAAGCATTTATTCAGCTGCTCTTGGGTGTGTTGGAAGGATGACTTGGACAGCACACAGGGTGCATCAGGAACCGCTGAAGTACTCAACTGCTGTAATAAAATATTCCTATATAGAGCAACTTAAAAACAAAAGAATGAGAAGTCAGGGCACAGCCAGACCCCTTCACAATGGAAAGATCACTGCTCATGAACAGTACTGATGTGGTAGCTTTAAAACTGTCATCCTACCTTTTCAGATCTGGGCAGAGGTACCAGAGCTAGCTTTATACCCTATGGAGGGGGTAGCAGTAAGAAGTCCTAGCACACACTGTGAAGCAGTTGCAACTGAACAGCCCTGGGTGCTCTAGCCGGCTTGGTTAAAGTCACCTGTGACAGCTGTTCATTCACTTAAGACCTGCACTATAGTGACAGCTCAGAAGGCTGGACAAGGAAGAGATGTTTGTCTTTGCCCTTCTTCACCAGAGTCCTCAGTACTGTTTCCCAATGAACAACACAACTGGTTTTGGACCTTTAATGGGGCACTTGACTTCCTCACCCAAGGCATCCCCAGACTTTCAAGAAGCAGTAGATTCACTTGTCCTTCAACCAGTATTCACAGAAACAGCTGACAATGCCCAGTGCTCCACTGCAGAGGAATCAAAAAATTTGCCACAGGAAGGCTGGTTTGTAGGGTTCCACAACTTCACAACTTTTGAAGGAGCATCAAGATAGGACTCTGACTGGAGACACATCTGCAGAAGGTGCAAGTTGGCCACAAAACCCACCCTCTGAGAAGAGGGAGTTGTCTTAATGTCACTCAGTTATTTTAGAACACCAGGACTCAACAGAGTCCAAATCTGATACAAGGTTCCCAGTTTCAGAGGTAGCAAGGAGATCCTGTACATCATTTCAAATACCCTCCAATTAACACTACCAGTTTTCAGTGAAGACAACCCTGTCAGAACGCCTGAACTTGAGTCCCCTGTGGGGCTACATACTGACTTATCAAGCAGCTGCTCTTTAATTCTTAGCAGGTGTGGAATAAGTTGGGCTGCATGGAGAAAGAGCTGTCCTAGTAACACCTCTTCTTGGCTGCACGCTAGGATGGATGAAAGGGTGAATTTTACACTGCCATCTAGCGGTTAACATCCCCTTTCCCTCCAGCATAGCACCAGAAAACTGATACAGCAAAGATTTTGATTTCCCTGGGCTAAAATGTTACATATCCCATATCCCATGGCTTCTTAGGGACCAGTCATGGGTGAAATATCACAGAGCAGGATCACAGAACAGTTGAGGATGGAAGGGACCTCTGGAGATCATCTAGTCCACCCCCCCTGCTCAAGCAGGGTCACCTAGAGCACACTTCCAAGAGTTGTGTCCAGACAACTTTTGAATATCTCCAAGGAAGGAGACTCCACAACCTCTCTGGATAACCAGTGCCAGTGCTCAGTCATCCTCACAGTAAAGAAGTTTTTCCTCATGTTTAGATGGACCTTCCTGTGTTTCAGTTTGGGCCCATTGCCTCTCATCCTGTCACTGGGCACCACTGACAAGAGTCTGGCCCTGTCCTCTTTACACTCTCCCTTCAAATATTTAAATGCATTGATAAGTTCCCCCCTCAGTCGTCTTTTCCCCAGGCTGAACAGCCAAAGCTCTCTCAGTCTTTCCTCACAGGAGAGATGCTCCAGTCCCTTCAGCAGCTTAGTAGCCTTTCACTGGACTCACTCCAGTCTGTCCATGTCTCTCTTGTACTGGGGAGCCCAGAACTGGACACAGTACTCCAGATGTGGCCTCACCAGGGCTGAGTAGAGGGGGAGAAACACCTCCCTTGACCTGCTGGCAACACTCTTCCTGATGCACCCCAGGATACCATTGGCCGCCTTGGCCACAAGGGCACATTGCTGCATCATGGCCAACTTGTTGTCCACCAGCACCCCTACGTCCCCCTCTGCAGAGCTACCTTCCAGCAGGTTATTCCTCCCACATGAAGGACTCTGCAATTCCCTTGGCTGAACTTCTGGAGGTTCCTCTCTGCCCAGCTCTCCAGCCTCTCCAGGTCTCTCTGAATGGCAGCACAGCCCTCTGGGGTAGCAGCCACTCCTCCCAGTTTTGGATCATCAGCAAATTTGCTGAGGGTGCACTCAGTCCCTTCATCCAGGTCATTGATGAAGAAGTTGCACAATACTGGACCCAGCATTGACCCCTGGAGGACACCACTAGCTACAGGCTTCCAAACAGACTTTGTGCCACTGATCACAACCCTCTGAGCTCTGCCTTTCAGCCAGTTCTCAATCCATCTCACTGTCCACTCATCTAGCCTGCACTTCCTGAGCTTGCCTATGAGGATGTTATGGGAGACAGTGTCAAAAGCCTTGCTGAAGTCAAGGTAGACAACATCCACTGCTCTCCCCTCATCTACCCAGCTGGTCATTTCATCATGGAAGGCTATCATGTTGGTAAAACATGATTTCCCCTTTGTGAATCCATGCTGACTACTCCCATTCACCTTTTTGTCCTTCACATGCTTAGAGATGGCCTCCAGGATGAGCTGCTCCATCACCTTTCCATGGGTTGTGATGAGGCTGACTGGCCTGTAGTTCCCTGGATCCTCCTTCTTGCCCTTTTTGAAGACTGGAGTGACATTTGCTTTCTTCCAGTCCTCAGGCACCTCTCCTGATAGCCATGACCTTTCAAAGATGATTGAGAGTGGTCTAGCAATGACATCATTGAAATACGTAGTGAAGCACAGAGAGTCTTAGCCCCAAGGAGCTTACATAGAACAGCTCATGTAGACATCCTAAGGTGAGGTTCCTAGCTAAATCTGGTAAAGCTCATATTAGCTCTTCATGCTAAGTACTTAACAATCTTGTCCTGAATGTTCACATGCAGGCACTTTTATGACTTTTTATATACTGTAATATTTCTTTCCAAATTCAGGACCTATCCTAGCAGCAGAAGGCAAGGTATTCTTTTCTGAGTAGGCACAAGGAAGTCCTGAACTTGTAGAAATGATCCTCTCTCAACAGTGTCAAGAGCATCACTTCAGGTGCAGGGTTAGGCTCCTAAGTTTCAAAATTTCATGTGTATGGGTGAAGGGTGTATGCTCTTCTTAAGCCAAGTGATGCATTATATAAGGTAATAGGAGGGGAAAAGAGAAGAGATGAATAGAGAGCATGATGGTGCCACTTTTAAACTGTGATTTCCACCAAGGACAGATCATTCCTATCTGAATGCTTGAATAGATAATGTATTATGGAGACAAACACATTTTATCATCTACTTTGGAGATTTTATCTGCCGCTCATCGGCACAGAGTATTTTAAAATGACAGTGCTATCCATATGACAGAATTACAGAGAACAGTCCAGACTGTCAAATATTCTGGAAAGGACCCATTAAAGGACAAAAATCATGTAGCTGTTACATTCAAATTCCATTTTGCTATCTGTTGCAGTTAGAATATATTGTACCAAAAGTCTGACAGTACAGCCTTAAAGGAAGAGAAAATGATTTCAGCTTGACATATTTTAAAGAGATTGTTATTTACAAGAAAAACTAAATATTGCAGCATATTGAACACCTGTTGACTAGAAGTAAAATGGTGTACTGCCAGATCAACAGTTTTGCCAAAAATAAGCCAAACATTGTCTTACTCAAGTTTTCCAAATAAATCCACCTTAAGCAGAAGCTACATTAGGGGAAACTGCTGCCAGTCCAAAAGCTACAGGGGTAATCACCAATTAAAACCAGAGTCTTAGA
Source organism: Apteryx mantelli (assembly GCF_036417845.1). Lineage (NCBI taxonomy): Eukaryota > Metazoa > Chordata > Aves > Apterygiformes > Apterygidae > Apteryx > Apteryx mantelli. The sequence goes on from NC_090020.1 coordinate 11,757,858, forward strand.
ACAGAAACTGCAAAGCACAGACCTTATCCCACAATGCCAACAATCTGCAGAAGGCACTGATGTTCAGAAAAGGGCTAGGGACAGGCTGAAGAGTATTTTTCATGGTACTGGTATTGCAGCCACCATGCCATATCTGGGATAACATCTGAGACATGTGGCTCAGGGTTTTAATAAAGATACTTTCTCTCCAGTCACATACACAAGGCAGGAAAACCACAGCTGCAGTGTCTCCGCTGCCTATTTTGAACTTGCACATAGGCAAGTCCACCAGCAGTCATGAAGCCCTTGGGTGAGCCTTCAAGGGATGGCTCCACACTATCACATGTTGTTCATTTACTCCTTTATTCAAAAAACTCTAAAAGCTTTGAGGCGTTTTGCATTCTTGTTGGGGCACGTCTCTCTGCGAGCACATTATCACCACTGCACCGTATAAATTGCCTGCTAGCACTTGGACAGAAGTGTTTCCCATGCTTAGAGAGATAAAAAATCTTACTGCTTCCCTGCTGGAGGATACTATTCCCACACTGAAGATCTAGCAGAAGAGCATGCTTATAATTTGCCTCAGCACAAACAGCCACTGATAGGAGCATTTTATGCTGAGGTGGTTTTGCACTGAATACATGAGGAAGGACTTGCACGCTGTTTTGTCAGCTGAGTTGCAGAGACAGTAAGATGGGAGTCAATAACAGCTTTGATAGACACAGCTAAACAAAGGCAGACATCAGCCTCTAATGAAAGCAGGCGTAGGAAATTACTTCACATGCTTTAATAATTCTTCATACTCCGTTCAAGGTTGCAATTACACAGATTTACAGGGGATAGTTGTACCAGTGTAGTTTTCCATTTATACTTATGCATTTTTATTACAGATGCTGCTGTAACAAAATTGTACACAGCAGTCACATCACCACATACAGTCAGCAACAATACTAATTTTTCTTGTACAGATGAGCCCTTATGAGAGATCAGTTATATGTTTCACCTAACCATTGACAGGTAGAGTCAGCAGCAATGCCTATAGGTTAAAGTCATCCACCACTTCCTACTGTAAGATTCTGCTGTTCATTACCTATACATTTTGTCAAGAATGTCAGGCTTTCACTTACATGAGATTCTGCCTCAGACCCATTTTTAAAATTAAAAGCTTGGTAGCTACAGTTGCAAGCTAGTGGGGCAGCCTTTCATTTTCACAGTTTTGACAGCTCAGTATTTCGGAGGACAGTCAACTGTCAACAGAACTGAGGCAGTTTTTCAAATTTAGTGTACTTTCAATTAGGAAAAATTTAACTGTATAGAAATATAAATTTTTTGTTCTCTGCTGGAACTTCAAATATGGTAAAAAAATACAATGGGTAACAACTTCTCTCCAAAAGTTTGAAGTTTATGTCCATTTTAAATTTTCATGGGTCACTTTAGAAATGCTTGCTGCTGGGAAAGTGGCAAAAACATTTTTAAAAATTACATGGCTTTTATATATTAGTTCCACTACCGAAGAGTTGTTTTAATTTTAAAGAATGCATTGAATAAACACACTTTAAGCTTTTAAAAATAATCTGCAGTATGGTTTAACTATGACAGCAGCTTCTAATGGTTGGTATTAGACAGTTCATTTATGGAATAAATACTGTTACTTGTTTGTTCCCTTCGTGTTCATTTGCAAAACAATATGTCATATCAGACAAGCACTCTAGGCTAAGAATAGAGTTTATAACAGCTGTTTACTAAAAACAAGTCAGATGCAGCAGCCTTCTTGTACAGGTGTGCACTTACTGAGCAGTTCTGCACTGTAGGTACACCAACATTTTCAACTGGTAGAAAAAATTACTTCTTGGCTGAATATATGCATGGGAAAGAAATGAAAGCTTACAGGAGCAACGACACTGAGGCATCTATTGCAGAAAGGTCCTCAACAAAACCCCTCCTTCCCTCCCAGCTCAGTGAAGACAATGTAACATAACTGGTTAGTTATAATCTGTTCTCATTGATGATTTCACTTTTGTCTGCTTACAAATATATACACAAGAGCTGAAGAAACTCCCCTCCAATTTTCAGGTAGCTGAACAGGATTCCAAGAAACTGAGCAGATCTTCCAAGGTCTTCAAAGCATTCTTCCTGACTGTGCAAGGCTAACTTCTACATCTAGCATATTTAAAGCATCTGGGGTCAGAATACTCCAATGCAAAAGATACATTAATGCAAGAAAGTCTAATACCCCTAAAAGGGCTAGCATTCAAGAAGCATATATCACGCACATCCAAAGTCCAGAAAGAACACACTACAACATTTCAGACAAATATTTTAGGTCATTTGTTTTTATTACGAAATGACAGCAGGTGTTAGTTGCATACAATAGCATGTGCTGTCAGTGTTGCAGAGCTGTTCCCATGCAGGGCCACAACTGCAGCCCCTGCTTGTAGTCACCAGAATAGGTTACTTTATATCCACTAAACCCAAGCTATTTGCAGTCATTACTGCAAGAAATCTGACATTACAGTGTTAGGAAGAGAGGGGACCCCGGAGCAGATAAGCCAGAGTATGAGAAACTGGTTTAGTGCCTTATAAATAGCATGTACAGCTTTATGTATTTATTATGATGTAAGTCCTTTATTTGGTACGTTTCAATAATTATTAAGCCTTAATAAGCTTCTTTACTGCACCAACAGACATCACCAGTAGCAGCAGTAACCCAAGAGACTATGCAGCACTCTTCACTTCTTTCATTACAATACCTCATGATCAGGGAAAACTACATAGCATTTTACACTGGCTGATGCCCCCCTGCTCGGTACTCCTTTGAAACAGCTTGAGAGCTTAACACTGTTTTCTTCCATGCTCAGTTACTGCTGCTTATCTGTTGGTGTGCTCTGTTCAGTGCCTGAGCTGTGCTTGTTCTTAAGGGACCTTCCAATATATCTCCAGTATTCTTTTCGGATGGTGTCCTTTTCTTTAGCCAGAATTTCACACAACTGAGGAAGAATTGAGAAATGGAAGTGTTATACTAAAATTAAGCAATCCTTAATTATCTTTACAAAATACATATAAGCCAGTCTTAGAAATTCCTTTTGTAGCAGTAAAATATGTTTTATTCACAAGTTTTGCAATAGTTTTCAATGACTAGTAACTAATAACTAATACCAACTCCAACTGGTAGTCATCCATCAATCTGACAGTGTACAAAAATCTCTTTCTAGTCCTATTTCAGTTGCAACTGTTTCCTCTGTAACTCCCTTCTACTCTTATCCTTCTTTTCTCCCCCAGCCTATTAAACCAATAGTATACTGAAGAATGGAAACTGGATAAATCAAGACAGGCTTTGTCTGTGGCCACGAGATCTGTCTGTGACTAGAACAGCTGTGCACATGCCAGGGCATGATATGCACCCAGAGAAAGCACACTCTGAAGTGCCATTGATATCAGTAATCTGCAAGAAGATGTAACTATGGGACAGGATACACCTGGAAGGCATGTTGGTCATCTCCTGACAAACTTGGCTATCTCCTAGTGAAATGGTAGACTGTAGACCACTTGATCCATGACAACAGGTCAGACATTCTGTTCTTGCACCTTCAGTACTCCAAATGAACTGACGGGAGCTACTTCCTTATGGTCTCTTAGCAGGCTGTCCGAAAAGGATTTTCAATGCTTAAGTCTAGCTCTCACAACTCGTTAGAGCTGGTGTTATATAGATACTTCTGCATCTTCTGAATTTTATTTTATTTTAATCTGGGTGAGCAGTGGGGCACAGAAGTCAACCCTGCTCACCGGACATGATGCACTGAATTCATAGTGTATGAATGCTGCCCACAGATGTTCTAGTCAATTTTCATTTATTAAGCAGATGACATTGTCTGCTTAACAAAAAAGAGCTTGACAGTAGCAGCTGCAAGGCCTGAATATATGAAAAGGCCAAACTCAGTGGAATAGTATCAAGGGATATGAAGCCGAGAGGTATAATTTCACTTTTAGACTCTGGTCCTGAAGCACAGCAAAGGTCAAATGTTGAGAAACACAGATGTTAGAACACAGAGGCTCTGGGCAAAACTATGATGCTAATCGTATTCATTCTGGTCTGGCCCAAAGAAAAGTGAATGAAGAACGTTCTTGAAAACACCACACTGCAAGCCACAGCAAGGAGTTCCCTGAACAGGAACCATAAGGAGCAACATTTCAGAAGCCATTTATTCTCTTTACGGAATGGTGCCCAACATCCCTTACTGATGCCCCCAGATTTTCTGCTGGCTTTTAAGCTAATTGTCAGCTTTCTTAGCCAGAGCTAAGAAGTGCAAAGGGAGCTTGAGATTCTATTTATGTACAGGTATTTTGAGGACAAGGTCCACTAACGAAAAAAGCGAGTTTGTGGTACAAAGTTAGCATTGGAAACTCTTCACTTTTTTGAACATTTTCTTCTTTATGCAATATTAGAAACTTTCCTTTACTACCAGGTGAAGAAAAGTTACAGTGATTTCGTAACTGCCAAGTTAGTATTTATAGTTAAATAGAAAGGACCACAGTGATTATCCGTCTTTCAAGTCCTACACTTCATACAGCTGTGATTAACAAACAACCTTCTCCCTTTATGAAAATTAATCCCATTTTGTCTAGCAATAAAATAAGAAAGCAATAGACATCATCCCTAACGAGCAAAAACAAGCTCTCCAAACCTACTTCTAACGCCTTGTTTAGTGTTTCTTCCTTGTTATCACACTGGTTTTCGAGCATATCTTCATAGATATCCACAAGAAAGGCAATCAGATAGGGTGAACTGTGGCTGGGCTGTAAATCCAACAGTTGCTCTAATAGGTTTGGGTATTTTGAAAGACCCCGATCCTGAAGAATCCTAGAACAGAGGTAAATAGGCTTGAAACAGTACTAGTAAATTTGGTGCAATGAATTAAATTTTGGTTATGACCGATTTATTGAGATCAGTTTTACAATAAGGGATGCAAATACAAGTGAGGCAGAAAGTAAACAGCATAAATATAATGCAGCAACAACACAGCTTAAAGCTGTAGTAAGCTAGTAGAGTTACATTCAACTTAGCCGAAGCTATACTGAAAGCACACTCATTACTTCCTGCTCTATGCTCTTGAACCCAGTAACATTACAGGATCAAGTTTTTCAAAGCATGAGAAGCACTTATAACCCTCCCACAAGAACTACAGGGCTAGAAACTAAGTGGAAAGTTACACAGAAAATAAGTTAATACATCATCCCCATGCAAAGTTTTCTGCCTTCCCTCTTAAGTAAACAAGCCTTGAATGAGAAAACTGAAAAGCTACTGACAAACAGCAACAATCTTCTTGGAGGAGTCAACCAGGCATAGGACATGAGGAGTCAACTAGTTTAAGGTACTTTCCACAGATAAGGATGCCTCACCCTTTTAAATAGTTCCAAGCGCTCTCATTATGTGGTACTGCTGTGATCATCTCAAGGGTGTATCTGTGAGAAAAAGATAACAGGATATGAATGCAAACACAAACATTTCTGTTAGAAGTTACCTGAATGTGCCCAGCTCTCTCCCAAGCACATCTGTCTAGTCTATATTTCAGAATCTTCTTCAGTGAGGTCTTAGGTCAAAAGTGTCCTGCAATATAACTGCAGAGCTCAAACAGGCAGGTGTTGTGAGAACTGTTTTAAATCTCAAAGTGTTTCCATTTGTTGCATTTTGTATAATAATGAGCAACCCTTAAAATTAAGAGTGTTAACTTCTCCCCCCACTGAGAAATAACATGATACATTCTCATGGCATGCCAAAGGAATAGCTTGTGTCTTGATGCTCAGCGAGTCTGAACTTGAATGAGGAGGGACTGGCAAGGGCTAGAGTAATAGAAGCAGAGTGTCAGCTTATGTTAATATTACTGCAAGGTACCTATTTGCAGAACTTTTGTTATGAAGTCAAGCAGCTGCACCTGAGCAAACCCACAGAAAGGCACAGCCTGAGCTTTAACCACACACAGTCTTCTGCAGCAGTTCCGTTAAAGAGAAGCATCAGTGAGGAACCACCTTCAAACACAAAGCAACAATAGTTGCCTACCATGTTTCATGTCACAAAGCTGCATTTCAGCTTCACAAACCAGCTTTCACCTTCCATTCCTCCACAGCATCCCAAGGCACTCAGCTGACTTTTAGAGAACTGATACTGCTAATCAGTTCTGTAAGTACTACTGCAACAAAAAACGTCTGAACCTTTTTAACCCTTCTGCAGTCACTATTGTGGGACTGAGTGTATCCAGGAACAAGTGGACCAGCTACAGTTCTATAATGACATCTGGGAAATATTAACTTTGGACAGTTTGATTCTTAAGAATGTATTCAGTTGAGATTATCTTGAATACAGCACACCATGTACAAAGGAAGAAGGCAGATCTTACTTTTGGAGAGAAAAAATTTGGAAATATCCCAGCCTAGGTCATGTAAATGGTTCAGATTCATTAATCCTCAAGAAAGTTATGATCTGGAAAAAAGTATGACTTACATCAGTACGCAAAGACATCCATCAAGAGTGGTGATGGTGGAGGATCTTTTATTTATTCATTCTTTAAAGTGAACCTATCCAAAGGATCAGTCTTTCTTCTGAAGCATAACTCTAAAAAACTGCAGTACCTTGTTTTCGTTACTTCCTCACTTCAGACAAATACTGTTTCATAACTGTCAGCCCTGATCAGCACCCTGAGATGTGAAACCAGACAAGATAACATAAACACCTGGAAGCCCAGTTTGTATTCAATTACAAATACACTGCTTTGGAACAGGTTCCAAAGCTGGTGGTTCTTTAAAACTAGGCTACACTTAGACTAGTAGCCATTTTTGTGCTGACTACATGTTTCTGAAAGTTTGTTTCTTTTTCTGGCTGTATGAGATGCCTAATAAAAGGTGATGCCCCTTCCTACAAGCCAGGCCCAAGTTTTCATTAAGTCATTGCAGCTGCTGTACAAACAAAACAGCACTTCAGCATAGTTACATTAGTACAGGACTAAGAGCACTTCTCCTTCCAAACTTTCTAGATCAGTCTTCTGGGTAGGATATAAGATACTAATGGTAAGCACAGCTTATGTGGCAGTAGTGTCGTGACTTTTAGCAGACGGATCCACTTTTAAGTAGTGGACTGCAAAATGCCAGCTGTTTTGTTTCCAAAGCAAACAGCATGACAGGAAGACAGCCAAACAAGATTATAGCTTATCCAAGGTAAGCGTAGCTCACAGACAAGTCGGCAGTACTGAACATATCTATGTGTGCACAGACCCTTGATTTACCATCCATGAACATGCCTAAATGCTGCTTTAAAACCAGAAAAGGACAGGCCTAAGAGATTCAAGATCTGTGAAAGCATTCCTTTGCTTGCATGTAATGCAGAATGCTTGTAATCATGAACAGCATTACTTACTGGACTTCTCTGTCTAGGACTGCTGGATCATCATAGCCAGTGGTGTTGAAAATTACAAAGTGTCTTTGGTTCCAAACAGAGTTGTTTCTCACATCCTCCCTCAGAAGCTGGTCTACATATTCCAGTTCATTATCCCATAGCTTGAACTCCTAAAAGAAAGGGAAGGCGGGAAGAAAGACACAATCAAAAGTTTTTTTCTTTTCTAAATCATTCTACTTGATCATTAAGTTCTTTGCACTTTAGATACAGAGATTTCTTTAAAAAAATCAGCCCAAAGTTCTAAGAAAAATAAGGAAAGGTGCACCAGGAACATGCTACAAACAATGCTAATAGCCAGTTGCTAAACTTACACACATGAAAGCAAGTAGCCAACAGCAGATCTTCAAGACTTGCTGGAAGGTAAGTTTACAGCTAACCCCTAAAATATAGCCATCCACTGAAATGCAATTATTTTTCTCCTTCAGCTTTAAGAATCAAAATGCTGAGTGCAATTCAGGTTGCATTTAAGAAGCAAAACTCGACAACCTGAGGAGAATATTTAGTAAAAAAGCAGTTCAACGGATAATATACCTGAATAACCCATTGTCTGTGCTGCCAGGCATGGTAATTCTTGGCATCTTGGTTAAGAATGTCAGCTATAAACTCAAGCTCTTGAGATGGATCCTGCAGCCATTCTACCAATACCCGTCTGTGATGCCTAATGACAAGCAGAGGAAGCTATTTTTAGAATAGTCCAAAAAGCTTTACTTGAATGTATGGCCTGTATTAAAACAGCACTTAACAACTGTACTACTTATAAAAAAGTACTAGTTAAATACTTCAAATGAAATATCCCAAAACATTTCACTTGGATCCGAGAAACATATGATGCAAGCATATACTGCAGCAAATTCTTATGTGACACATTCACATTGGTAAATCATCTCCTTTTAGACAAGTTACATTTACCTGAGCTGATAAATTCCCACTCTGAAACTTGTGGCCAAAGCCCTAACCAGAATAAAATTTTCTAATACTAGATAAGTTCTCTAGCAAGGAGAACACTGCTGTTTTCCCCTATTCCCATTCATTTGGGACAAACAATCGATAAGTAAACTCCAAGTGCCAATAAAAGAAAACACACTCACCTGTACTTGTCATTTTGTTTGCTATTTCATCAGGCATTTTTGTTCTGTCAGATTTTGACAGTTTAAAAATTAAAGTTAAAAGAAAACAAGACCTTTTTTTTTGGCACATCATATTCATATGTTTAGAACGAATTGCTGAAGAGGACTTTGGCAGTGATACTCATGCAACTTCATTTAACTCCTGTCACTGCCATGGTGGTAGAAGGAAAGAGAATTAGCTTTTAGGATCAATGCTCACAACTTATTGTAGATAAGGAATAGAATTTTTCTGCCAAAACAAAAAAAAAAAGAAAAGAAAAGGTGGTTTTACCAGACTTGGTAGTTCTTTGGCTGATCTTCAATAATAGCTGTAATATACTTAAGTTCCTCATGGAGATCCTTTCCCAAAGACTGCAAGAGGACTCTCCGGAAATGCCTGTATAAAAGTCAAGCATTCTAACATTGCAACAGGGCTTTTGTAAAATTTGCAAAGGAGAACATAAAGAAACCTTTGTTCTTGGTTCTTCTAACAGTTAAAGAGTCAAAAAGAACATAAAAATTTATACCACATATCAATTCTGTTAAAGGCCATTCAATTACTAAACAGATGGCAGCAACTGGAATACAACTGGTTACAACGCAGTATGTTATCTAAGATCACAGCAGTCTTAATTTTCAAATTAACGATCATCCACATTAGTTGGATCATCACAGAAACTATGCCTACGTGCTTAAAATAATATAAACTTTCTGGTTTTACGCAAGTTAGCAGGAAAAAACATACAAGAGGTACCTGTTAGCATTCAAGGGTTAAAAAACTCTACCCTGAATATCAGAAACTCACTGTTTTTTCATTAGCTACCTGAACATTAAACTGACAGTTCTTTTAAAATGCACTATTTGGTAACTATGCAACTACTGGCAGAGTCACTAAAACCTGACAAATAGCAGCTATCATGTTTTTGAACCTCTTCTTGAAGTCAGCTGAAGGTGTCTTTCACATTTTGGCATGGCCACATTATCAGGTAAGTGATTTATGATTTTAAAAAGCTAAGGTTTTTTTTGTGGCTAATTCTACCTGGTTTGATAACACCCTTAAAACCAAATGATAATAAATCAAAACAAGACACGGAAAATACTGAACATGGGCTCTCTTTAAAAGCCTACTAGATGCTTCCAATACCTCTTGATGTAAATATGACTGTTCCACCCTGACTAGACTAACAGAATTATTACAGACATAAGAGGTTGGCAATCAACTGATTATAGAAATAATCCCGAGATTATCACTTACCATACTGTGTAGTTAGCAGCATTTAACTCAATAGCATCTGCAGTTAGCTTGAAAGCTCTTTCGCTTCTTTCATCCCGTTGCAGAACAGCCCGGAAGTAATCATACACATCTCGAACTAAATAGATAACAGCATGTTACCCAAGCCTACAAGAAAGCGGCTTGATTAACGGCTAAGGTTAATAACCCTTTGAAGTTACTTCATACTTTGCATATTTCATGTATACTTTCTGAAGACCATAGACACATATTGCTCTGACAGCACTGTTTATTGAAATCTCTAATGATATGGTTAGTGAACTGAAAAGTTGCAAAGTGTTTTTAAAATACATCTTCTGAATAATATCCAAAACAGTCAAAAAGATACCTTGCTGCTTAGTCATACTATTTCCCCACATGCATTAGTTCCACACATCTCTGTTCCACTCATGGGCTGCAACTGCATTATTACGTGAACCATACTGTCTGCTATATTCATCTTTAAACCTTATGATTTTAAAAGAAAAGCTTGGCTAATAAAATTTTAGGTAAAGGTTCAACTCTAGAGATGTTGGACAAAAAAGTCACATACAAGTGTCCTATTATAACATATACTAACTTAATTTGCTCACAGTGGTGCTCTGCACTAGAATATATACATTTAACCCTGGGGTCTTGCCTTAACCGTACTAAGGACACCCAGAAATTTAGTCATCTTAAGTGTTTGGTGCACAAAACATTTGAAAGCTTACATTTTTCACTGTAGATGATCTGAACCACAGGATTTGGTCCATCGTTTTGAGGTACGGGCTCAATATCTGCCCACTCCTTCCTGTCTCTGTAAATACATGTTTTTCTGTTCAGTTCCTTTTTTTTTTAAAAAAAAAAAAAGGGAAAAAATGCCGCCCAAACCACCACGCACGCAATCTATTTCCAGCAGATGCTTCCCGATGGTCACCGTTATTATCATAAAGCCGTGAAAGCACTTTACGAAAGGCCGGCGGGTCGCTCCCCTCCCCTCCCCCGCAGCGTTTACCTGTACGGCACGTAGCCGCCGCCCTCCTCCCCCTCCTCCTCCTCCTCCTCCTCCTCCCCCTCTTCCTCCTCCTCCTCCTCCTCCTCCCGCCCCAGCAGCAGGGGCAGCTGCGGCGGCGCCCCGTCTCCCTCCAGCGCCGCCGCCATGTCGCGCCGCCTCCTCGCACCGCGCGGGCACTTCCGGGCCGCGCGCGCAGAGTGACGTGCCGTGACGTGTCGTGACGTGCCGTGACGCGCCGCGCCACCGCCCTCGCGCCCCTAACGGACGGGCGGGGGCGAGCCCCGCCGCGGCCGGTCACGGGCTGCGCCGGCGACGGTACCTGTACAGCACGTAGCCACCGTCGTCGCCCTCCTCCTCCTCCTCCAGCAGCTGCCCGAAGCCGCCCTCCGGCTCGCCGCCGCCCTCGGGCTCCGGCGGCGCCGCCGTCCCCTCCGCCGCCATCGCCCTGCCGCGCCCCACCCCGCAGCTTCCGGGGGAAGGGGGGGGAAACCATAGAGACGGCAAGCGGCGGCGGGGGTAGAGCGGCCGCGCGGAGCATGCGCAGTGCGCCGCGGGTGAGGGCGGGGGAGCGGGCGGCTGGAGGTTTCACAGGAGGGTTGAGGTGGGAAGGGGCCTCTGGAGACCATCTGGTCCAACACGCACGTCAGCGTTGCACAGTGACTGGCTGTCAGACCTCTGGGCACGTGTATAATTGGACAGTATTTATCAGCTATTTAAATAACTGCTATCTACTGTGTTTGGTGTTATTCTTGGTTCTCTCTAGTATAACAAAAAAATCTGCGCTAGCGTAAACGAAAGTCTGCAAAACAAGAGGTGAAGGAAAGGGAGGCATTTTTCATGCTTCCCATGAGAACCTGCCATAACACCGATATCAGGGCGTGCAGGTGCAAGGCTGTGAGACCAACAGCGCCGGAAAAACACTGCAGGAACACAAAGGAAAACTGCCTGGGAGGCTCTGGGAAAACACTGCTACGGCAGCTGAGCTGGAAGGTTACAGACCTGCAAGCAGCAGGGCCTTCATGTCACTGATGCTGAGGCACCCCGGGCACTGTGCACCGCTGCCAGCTGTATTCCTTCGCCTAAGGAAGCTCACAGAGCAAAGCCGGTGTTGGGCTGAAGTTCCCGATAGGGCAGGACCGAGGGATCGGGCCTCTGCAATGGGTGGGGTTAGAAAGAAGCCCTGAAACAGCTGAAACCAGCAGGTGAAGCGGAGGAAGTGGGGGGACCCTGCAGCGTGGTGCTGGCTGGTGGGGCAGAGCGGCTGCGGGGAGGACAGCCCCTCGCTGAAGTAGCTGGCTCGGTGCTCCACGTCTGCGATCCAGGGTGTGCTGAGGTGCTTTAGAGAGGGCAGGGTTGAAGGCCGGCAGCGCGCATGCATGGTAGGGGCCATGCGCCTGTCTGTATCTCTGCTGTCTGGGCAGGGAGGTGGGAAGTCACCCCACATGCGGTAGAAAGCGCTTGTGGCACATGCTTTGCAGTGAATTTACAGGAAGAAAATTTGTGCCGGAGCAACGACAAGGGGGTGGAGATGGAGGGTTGCAAGTCGCAACGCAAGAGCCAGGACAAGGAAGACGTAGGCCCTCAGGTTCTTCTGCTGTCTTGCCTTTGGGAAGTCACTTGATCTCTCTGCTTTCCTTTCCCCTCTGCCTTGTTTATTTTAACGGTGCGCGTAGGGACGTAAGTTGTCTCTGCCTGTATGACTGTTCGAAGCACAGATCTTGCGTAGTGCTTCTGGGTACTACATAATACGGACTCTAATGATGGACCAGAAAACCCCATAACAGTGTACTGAAAGGCTGTTTTGGGCTAGAGAACTGTGAATAGAACAGAAAGGAAATGCAGTAAAACATACATGGAGACAGAAGGTATCCAGCAGTGGCTAAGTGAAAGAAACAAGTCCTAAAAGGCAGAACTTTTGAAAAAAGGGAGAAAGAACCAAAACAGCCATAAAAAGAAAACAAGGAATGTTAAAATTGTACACAAAGCAGAGAAAATGCTCCGAGAATGATCACAGGGACGCAGAAAAAAAATTACATAAAATGATTAAAAATGACAAAATCATTAAAAACAGCATAACGATGCAGAAACCGCCCAATAACCAGGAAAGAACCAAAAAGAATCAGAAAAGCAAAAGGAGAAAATGGCACGAGAAGGATTGCTGTTCTAGATTTTTAGCTCGGACTTGAATCAAGGAAGTACAAGTGAAGGCTTAAGTAGTGACAGAAATATTAATCAGTGCAGTAGAGCTGCGGGGTGACCTGGCTCATGCTAGAAGATGACATGGTGATAAAAATGATTGAAATGAAGAAGATTACAGGATTGCCAGTGTAAGAGAAGGGCAGGAAAACTATAAAGTGGATATTTTTGCTGTGTAGCCAGAGTAATCAGGAGAGTAAGGAGACTTTGATAGCTGGTCTCTATCAGTGCCAGACCTGTAAAAGAAAAAACTAAGCAAAGGAGTTTCCATTGCTTGCTCAGGAGAGGAGGAGCTCATTCATCATGTCACCATCTTTTCTATGGTACTGTAAGTAAATTGCCCTTTTCCCAGTCTCACTGAGAGTTTGAGTGTCCGTGTGCTGTATTGAACATGAATGCGCCATTGGCAGCTGCTGCTGAGGATGAAGATAGGAGTGTTGTTACGTTGTTGGCTAATGGGTCTCAGGCGACCATGCAACTTGCCCTGTGTTTCCCCTCTAATAACTGTTAAAGACAATATTCACATTTCAATGAGAGAGAGAAATCTCTAAGGCAGTAAGTCTTGCCTTGAGAGTGCAAGCGCAGAAGGGAAAGACGCTGTTACTGGCCTGTAGAGGGAAAGGCTGCACCGTGGTCCCCTTAGACACCAAGGACCCTCCATGGGCAGAGAGCCCTTGAGACACAGATCTCTAGGAAATCCGGTTTATTAGCTCTGTTGTTCGAGCAACGGTTTGTTTCCTTGATCGTGCTTCCCTCAGAACTAACGCATGCTGCCACATGGTGTTCAGTGCCATTGCTCCTGCTGGCATCGTCTTTGCCAGCTATGTAACACAGATTACAGACAGGCCGGATCCTGCAGTAGGAGCTCATGTCCTCAGAGTGGCATAGCAGGACAAGAAACCGTGGGCTTCTCTGTGTGCAGCTGATCCAAGAATGGACCGTAGCTGTGGTAGCCATCCTGCTGCCGTCAGGACCAGCTTCTGTGTCTGCACTCTGCCATCGTGGGTTGCTGGTGTCCACGGACTGCTTCTAAGGGCTTCGTGGGGGTAACTTAGAAAAGCAAGCCCATTGCCAGGAGGCTTAAACTCATTGCAAAGAAACTGTGCCTTTACAGGAACAACTGAGGAGTCTGCAAACTGAGGAAGCTTGAAAGCCGCAAGTTTAACTGAGTTTTGAAGTGCGAGACCAGACCAAAACCTAATGGGATCGAGGGAAATTCTTCCATAAACTGCAACAGGCCTCTGATTGGTCCCTAGCTGCTCAGATTGATTTACTGGGCAGTGATCTGCTCCCAGCTTGCTAGCTTCAGTCCTGTCGGCCTGGGGCACTCTAAAAGTACTAGCCAGGCCTGAAAAGCATGAGCCTGCCTTAGCATGGGCCTACCTTGCAAAATAGCACTTGGAGGCTCTTGTTACATACCTCCTGGCTCAGAGTCAGTGGAGTGCGCTCTTCTGACAGTTTTAATACCTGCCTCTGCACTTTACAAAGGATAATAAAACCCCGCCTGAAGCTTGCACTGAAAAATACGATTCCAGCAGCTAGGACTTTTGGGAAGAGGAAACCACAAATAGGGCGGGAGGTGTGATAAACCTCCGAACAAGGAGTGGAGAATAAATTCTTGTCCGTGTCTGCGCAGAGCAGTGACAATTGCTGTTTGCATTCAGAGGAGCCTGACAGCTTGGGGAGAAACCAGAACAGCTTTGGGGAGAAACCTGGTGCAGTGTATGCAGCAAGAGGGGGCTCTGCTCCCGAGGGTTGCCTTTCGCATAGCGGTGGGGAAGGATGGAGGAGGAAAGGGGCAGAGAAAGGCGGCAGGGTGACCAGCAAGGCCAGATGCAAAACCCAGGTGACCCAGGTCTCCCGATTCTTTCTTGCCCTGGGCCCTCAGCCCCAGGTGTGTGTCCTCCTGGTCACTGGCATCCGCAGGCGATCCCAGCACGTGCCAGAAAGGGAGGGACACAGGAGCGCTGCGAGAAGAGACGACGTGAGGAGCTGGCCGCCTTCTCGCTGGCGGTCTTTTCCCTACCTGTGTCTAAGGGGCTTGTGGAGGAGAAGGACGACTGTCAGGGTGGGCCACGGGCCGCTGCAGCTGCTCCGGAGGGCTGGATTCAGCTGGCAGGTGGTCAGCAGGGCTCTCACCCTTTCCGCCTGGCAGGAAGGCTGCAGAGTAAGGAGACGAGCCGTGTGTATAGCGTTTGCACACATGATTTCACCGATGCGTTTCGCTGCGGTGCTTCGGGCTTGCTCCACGTCGCCGCCGGGGTCCTTCCCGTCTCCGCTCTCCCGGCACCTCCCCTGCTCTGCAGGTCTGGGCTGTGACCCTCTCCTCACTGCCCGCTCCCAAGTCCCTCAGCCCCTCCGATGCGGAACGGGACACCTTTTTCCTTTTCCGGACGGGAAAGGCAGAGCTGTTGTATTTTTGTTTTCCCATTCTTGTCCATTTTTTCTTTCAGTTGAAACATAAAATACTTGGGTGCTTTCCAGTGTCTGTGTATAAATGCAAATATGTATGGACATGTCTGCGTGTATCAGATAGATATGTCTGTATAAATATGTATAGACATGTGTAGGCATCATACAGATAAATACAGGACCTGCCTTGAGCCAGTGTAAGCAGCCTTTTAGGGCAAATGTCTTTTGGTACGAAGAGCAAGTGCCAAAAACTGCAGCGAGAGAGGTGGCTGATGTCTTGAAACGCAGACCTGGCAGGCAGGATTTTTTCCTGATTGCTATGCAGAGTTTCACCGGGACGCCTCTGCAGGATCAGGATCCAGGAGCTGTCTCAGGCACGGTCATTTCTGTAGTCCCTGCGCGGGGCCCCGCGTCCCGCTCGCCAAACGCCGCCTCTCCGCGCCCGCAGGAGATGCACAAACTGAAAGTAAAAAAAAAAAGGCAAAAAAAAAGCCCACAGCACAGGGACGGCGGCGAAAGGCGGGAGCGATTTTTGCGGGGTAAGTCGGAAAAGCAGCGGGCGGGCGTGCGCAGCGCCGCAGGATGCTCTCGCCCCAAGGCAGCGGCGGGACCCCTGGCCGCGGGCCGCGAAGCCGGGCGAGCCGTAGGGAGGGAGGGAGGGCAAGGGAGGAAAGGGGAGCCCCGGCGTGCAGCCGGGCTGCCGAGTCCGGGGAAGTGCAGTGAGGCAGGGCTGGAAGGAAAGGCGGCAGGCTGATCCCCTAGGAAGTTTGGGAGGATTTGCGGGGAACCCATTTATCCGCCCGCCCCCCCCTTAAATCCCTCGGGCCTCCGCTCAGCCTGGCAGCGGCAGGAAAGCTTTGCGAGCTCAGCCGGGGCAGGACACAGCTTTGCACGGCTTTACCTACTGCTGGGCAAAAGTGCTGAGCTCTGGGTACTGCAAATGCAAGAACGAAGCCATGACCCAGGCAGTTCGTACAGCGCGCCCGTGCTGTGGGCAGTTTCCTCCCCTAGAAAAATGCCTAAAAATGGCAGGATTACTACGTTTGTGTCTGGAGGGGTTTCGATATCCTTCAGCTTTTTCAATCTTACTTTTGCCGTGTGTAGTGCGGCATTGTAGATACTGCACCTGTGTGTGCCTAGGTGGGTTTTCACCAACGTATTTGTGAGCAGAATTCAGCCCCTTCCCCTCCCAGTACTCAGTTTTCGGCCGTAGTGCAGGAAGCGTGGAGGATTCAGGGGCTAAAAGAAGCTGCCCTGATTTCAGAGTTGCTAAACAGCCAGCAGCGGACCTTGGTGCCCACACAAAACCTTCAAAAACAGCTGTCCCGTGCAGAGCAGAACCACCTCAGCAAGGTTTCTTGTGTTTTTTTTCTGGAGAGGCTCTGCTGGTGGTTGATGGGATCATGCTCAAGTTGCAATGGAGGCAGAAGCAGGATCCGTCTTTTCTCTCAAGCTGCCCGCTGCACGGGGGTAGTACAAGGTTGGTAGCTTTGAGACCCAACCCTCTTTGTCAGGATTTTGGGACTTCTTTAGTGGGGTTGGGATGGGGGTGGGTGAGCTGATAGGCACAGGCATATGGAGAAAAAACAATTACATATACCTTTTTTTCATAGGAAACCAGCCTAAGTGTCAGGAGGCACACCTCCACAAGAGACGTGTATAAAATTATCAATGTATTAAAAAAGTATGGCTTTTGTTTCTACTTTCTGAGCTTTCGGAGTACTCACATTTTCAAACTTTTCTCCTCTGACTTCAGCACTAAAGTCTTACCTTTCTCCCATCCTTCTTTTTCTAAGCTGAAACTGGAACTAGCACCTATTCCTGTTGTCAAGAGCTGGGATTTTCAGGGAGTAGCATCCAGCAGGCAGAAAAACGGTAGGGGCTCTGTGAAGGCTAAAAAAGGAGTCAAGCAAGGGGAAGAGTTATCTGAGGAGAGTCAGACCAGCATAGGAGTAGATTACAGGGGAAGGGGAACTTTTTAAATTTAAATGTGTCTAAGTTTGGAGAGTGTTTGTGGGTGTGCTGCATAGTTGCTTTCTCTATGTGAGAAAGTTCAGGAAGACTCTTTCAGCACTGCTGTGCAGAAATCCCGAGGCTGGATAGTTTGTGCTCCACCTCCAGAGCATTTCCAGGGCTAGCCCAGGGGATGCGCCCGAGCGGAAATCCTTCATCGCTCATTTGTTTGTGAGTCTGCTGAGAAGCAGCACCTGAGACTCAGGAAAACGGCTGCTCTTCCCACGCAAGGCTGAGCCAGGCCGTGAGCCCCTGTCCGTGCCGCCTGCCGTGCAAGGAGAGGATGTGTGACCCTCGCTAGCGAGGAAACCCAAGTTGAGGCTGGGTTGAGGGAGAGTGGATAACCTCCTTGCAGTTTGCTGTCTGAAATGTAATAAAAATGCCACTTAGAGGGCCTTCCCACCTGCTCCCCAGTGCAAATTAACTGCCCTTTGGTTCTCAGTGCAGAGATGTCTAATGTCTGCTCCTTGTCTTGTGTTTGGTTTAGCTAAAGGCAGAGACCTGGCTCAGAACATGCTTCTGGCACCTGCGGAAAGCCACCGGTAGACATAAAGTCAATCACTGAGCTTGAAGAGCGGTCTTGATGCTGTCCCCTTTTCACCAGCGGTGTCCATGAAGAGGAGTGAGGATGGAGTGGGAAAGCATCACAGCAAAGGCTGAAGATTTTAGACAAGTTGGCCTTCCTGACACCTAGCTCTGACTACCTTTGGGCACTCTGCAGGCCTGGCAGTGCAGCATGATTAGGATCAGGAGGAAAAAACTGTGGGCATCTTGCTTCTGCTTTACAGCTGCCTTTTTCCTCGTGGCAACACTCCAGGTACAGGGATAAGGGGGGAAAGGGCCGCATGCGATTGCACTCAAAATGTGATACAATTCTGGCAGACCAAAGAGATCATTAAAGGCAACAGGCGTCTTTTGTACCAGATGGTGCTTTAGGAGGAATCTGTGTAAAGAAATGCTGTCAGAAACATTGTCCTAGTGGTAACAGCCAACTCCAGAAGTGACATTACAGAGGTGCTGAGAGCACCTTTGTTGCACGGCTCCTCTGACGCTGAAGGAGTTTCTCAGAACTGGTGTGCTCTGCCCTGTTGCGTTGCCTCCAACCAGCGTTGCCTTCTCTGTCTCCTCAAGGCCGTGTGTTTGAACTCATGAAGTAGGAAAGCAAGGCTGGACCTGTTTCATTTTAAGGTGGCTGACAGCCAAGGAAAATCTGAGCACATCAGTAGGTGGTCATGGGAACTCTCTCCAGCAGTCCTGATTCAGTGGCCACTCTTGGCATAAGGAAGTCCAGCAGCTGGTCAATAAAAAATGTGTGGGAGAAAAATCAATGTGGAGGCATGTTAGTTATGGCTGGGGCAGGCCAGTACGGCCTTTAAGTAAAAAAGGGCAAATTTTAGACAAACTGAGTCAGCCTTGGCCTGTAGTCATGGGTATTTGGAGACTTTAGTCATCAGAAGGCCAGGATCTATCCCAGAGAAGTCTTTTCATTTGGGCTGGGCCCTTAACTGAGGTCCTAGTTCAGACCAGTAACTCTCATAACTCCCAGTGGAGCCTTCAGGATGAGCTTCAGAGGTGGGAATGCATGCTCTCCAGCTCTCCCAGGCCAGCTGCCTCCTCCAAACTGGAACCAGTTCTTCGGGCAGTTGCTGTAACCTCAATGGTCTATTTTGGTTCTGCTCCTTGAAACAGAGCATCCTATGGCAGTGTGGCTACTCTAGCCTGGGAACAACGCTAGTAAGTGTTTTGGTGCTTTACTGGGAGGGTTTGTGACCCCGCTGCAGCTCCACAGCTCAGCAGTTTTGGATCTAGTTAGAGCTGTCCTGTTTCTATCTGGGTTTATGTTTGGGAGTGTTCACTGCGTGCTGAATTGTCCGGAGTCATCCTGATGCTTTTCACTGGAGAAGCCTGGTGCCGCTGTGCTGAACTCATCCCCATGAGCTGTGGATATAGTGGAGATGTCTGAATCCCCAGGAGTTCAGAGAGAGCTACCAGAAATTCTGCATAAATATAGAAACTCCTTAAATTCTGCCAGGGCAAAATTTACATGTAGAAAAGGAGTACATGCCTGGAGAAACCGTGACATGTGGTAGTTGTAGACTTATTTGAACTATATTACTATAGTTACACCTTCCTGAACTGTGAACTCGCCAGTGTGAGAGTGCTTTCTACATAGCTCTGTACAGCTGCACTCTGCGCAGCCTCCCGTGTGTGCTGTCCCAGTGTCCTGTGTTTCACAGAGGCTATTGAGTCTAGTCACAATCACTGAATTTTACTGCACAGTGAGAGTGAATGACACAGCAAACAGCAAAATGAATGCAAGCAATAAAGCCGTCAGGGAAGATAAATGCTTTTAACCAGCTTAGTATAAACAACGCTCTCCCACTCTCCAGCACCCTCCCTCAGAGCCATCCGAAAAGTCAAAGTGCTGTGAGCCAGAGCTGTCTGGTGGGTCATAGTTCCCCCTGTCGTTCTTGCAGCTGTTTGCGGGATGGTATTAGGTGCTGCCAGTGAAGATGCACACGCAAAAAAGTGTTTGCACAGTAACAGGAAGGTTTTAGCCCCACTAAAGCTAGGAGCAGTTGCTGTGTATCCTGCAGCAACACCTATTTGCACCATTTCTGCTGCTTCACTTACCCTCTCTCAACAGACATCTCTGCCCAAGAACACTTTTATTACTGGTACTACTTGTAGAGCACAGTGGTGGTTTCACGGACACCACAGCTACTGAGGACTGTTTTTTTTGTGGACTTTTGTCTCATGGCTGATGGTGAGCAGTGGTAGATGCTTTTCCCATGGGTGGGAAGTTTTTAACTTTCCTCACTGGATTTCTGATCTGCAAGTTATGACTCACGGTAGGTTTTCTCCTTCTCTGTGGGTGTAGAGGGGATTTCTCACCTCTGACTGGCCCTGAAGTTGTAGGAACATGACTGTCTTTAAGACCCATCTGCATTTGATATATTCAGTCAAAGGTTTAAGCTATTAGAGGTGGGGTGGGCACAGATGGCCACACAGTGACTTGAAGACCTCATGCTTGTTTACAGCCTATTTCCAGAAGAAGCCTGGCTACTGAAGGGTTGTGCTCTATTTTATGATTTTCCAGGGAGAAAGTAAAAGTTATGCTGTTCAATCATATGTGACCTGGCTATACCTCCGTACAGAAATGTATTTCCTGTCTCCTCCTTACAAATTCAAATCAAAGCTCTCCTTATTCTGCTGTAATGTCACCTGGGCAGTGGCTGCAGTCAGTGAAATGTATCCACTTCTTGGATTGACAGAAACTTCATGTGAGGGATTAGTTCGTGCTTGATACTCAAACTCTGATTTGGCAAGAGAGTGTCCTGGCTAATGACAGCTACGCTGTGTGATATATGCATGTTTTTTTTCCCTGAAGGTGATCACTGAACTGGGCAATTCAGAGAAGAAGGCTGCAGTAATCTCCAGCTTACAGGGTGGCCCCTTAAAGCCTGAGGAGAGACATGCTTTTCAGTTTAAGAAGCAGGAACTTCACAGCGACTTCAGGACGGAGTCTGATGCAGATCACTACCCCATCCTGCTCTGGTGGTCTCCCCTGACTGGAGAGACAGGGAGATTGGGTCAATGTGGAGAGAATGTTTGTTTCTTTACTGTCAACAGGACCTACCAGCACCATCAGATGACAAGAGCATTTCTGTTCTATGGTAAGGAGATGATTCTTTTGAAAGGCGTGACTTTCCCTCCTGTCCCATCATTTCTCTTACATGTTAAATATTCTAGGTGGGAATCACTGAGGAACAGAAAACTTCCACAGTTCAAGTTGTTAAGCTTTGCCTGATGCTGAATACCATCCGCAGTGATGTAGAGATGCATATTCAGTACAGTGGTGCTCTGAAAAGTGACCGTGCACATCTGTGGGATGACTCTTGCCTTGTCTCATGCTGCTTTCCAATCACATGTGCTCCCTGCTTAGGAGAGAAAAGATCATTTCCTTTAGCTGCCAAGTCCTGAAAAGACAGTGTGAGATCCAGCCAGCTTTTTCCAGTCTTCTGGCTTGTCACCCCTCGCAGAGGTTCTGCAAGGCCTTTGTTACACTTGTGCAAGTCTTTTGTTTTAAAATGATGCCCTCACTGGTAACTGTGCGGCTCCCTGGCCTTCTCTGCCAAGAGGTTGCCAGCAGACTGTAAATGGAACTTACTGAAAGGAATCTATTGATTCTGCACAAGGAATAGCAGCTAGTGCAACTTTCTGAGCTGTGCTGGCTGCGCTGCGCAGGAAACTCCCC
The DNA here is from genome assembly GCF_036417845.1 of Apteryx mantelli. Taxonomy (NCBI): domain Eukaryota; kingdom Metazoa; phylum Chordata; class Aves; order Apterygiformes; family Apterygidae; genus Apteryx; species Apteryx mantelli. The sequence goes on from NC_090020.1 coordinate 11,779,533, forward strand.
ATTGCTTGTGCTGTAAAATGAGTCTACAAAACTCACAAGATACATCTTTTAAAAGTAGGCTGTAACTTTCTTTATTTTATTATTTTATTTTTATTTTTTTCCCTGAGAGTTACTTTTCAGAGAAAAACTGAATTTTAGGTGGAAAAATAAAGACAAATACGTTTCTGTGACTGTTAGGTTCAGCTCCTTTGTCTGGAAACAAAACAAAACAAAACAAAACAAAACAGTCCTGAATCTTCATTCACTAAGGCCAGATACAAGTGAATTGGAAACACAGGAAAGAAAGGCCTTTAACGCAGTTGTTAATAGTGAACTGAAAACTTCTCATCACTTGCCTTCTCAGAGCTCCAAGTAGGTCACTGTTGTCTGTTGGTGGCACAGTGGTCAAGTCTGAAAGAGAAGGAAGAACCACAAGGGAATGAGAAGCTGACCCGGTTAAAGACAAGGAAAGCTAGGTTCACATCACATGAAAGCTGTAAAGACTGATATTTTTGGTCTCTGGCAGTAACTCTGTTTGTCCACTCCAGCCTTAGCAGAACTGTTACTGTTCATTTTTAGCAGCCATGTGGACATGATTTACTTGCATACTTTTAAGGGACTATTTATGTTAGGCAAAAGACTCTCCTAGTATTTTTTTCTTTTCCTAGTCATGCTGATTTGGAATTGAATGTAAAGAGAAGTGTTAAAATATGCAAAAATGTTAATTATTTTTAAACCACAACAAATAATCTCACAATGCTAAAAACTACAGACACAAAGCTCATAGTGATATTGAAAGCAAAAATAATGCTGCATCAAGATGAAAAAGCTTGACACACACACACATACACACTAGCTCAGGAAATGCAGAAAGCAAGGCTTGCACCTGTCCTAACCTCCCCGACTAACAAACACACACACTGTGCCCTTGAGGTACTTTGCAGCAGGGCTGCAAAAAGGCACAGTTTTGTGTTCCAGAATTTCCCTCTCCAACAGCTTGGTGAGTGAAAACCTGAACATTTGCATCCTCATGCTGAGGTTGGAGCAGGGCTCAGTTTCACCTTCCAAAGAACATGCATTCATTTTCATGTAATATTTTGTCGGTGAACTAGTCAGGAGATGAAAGGTCCAAAACTTGAAAAGAATATTAAGCAAAAAAAAAAGGGGGTACAAGTGTTCTCCAGCAGATCTGCTGTGCTAGAAGCACCTGCCTTCCAGCAGCTTGTCTCTATTTATTGTCCTTGCCTGGGAAGCCCATAGGTGTGGGTGATGACTTTGTCAAGTGCCACCATCTCCTATTTGGAAGTGGTGCGTGGCACCCACCTTCTAGATTTTTCAGACCCTTTGGGAGGGTTTCCAAACTTTAGCTTTTCAAAGTCACATACATCGCAGAGTTTTGTCTGTAGCATGAGCTACCAACTCTGTTGTTTCTGAGGGGAACTGAGGCATCAAGAGCTGAATCTGGGCCTCCTGGAAGGAGCTGGTGCCCTGCTGTCAGAGCCTCAGAGATCTTTTTTCTAGGGGAGGGGGATATCAAGCCTTTTTGTGCTGGGAAGTTGAGTTCTCACAGTATGAATCCTGAATGAAGGATATCTCCAAAGATGCAGAACTGATCCTGACAGCATCTGTCGTTCTCTGCTGCACTTTGCCACATATCTAAGATGTCTTAATTAATAGTTTGGAAGTTGAAATTGCTCATAATTAGAATCTTTGGTGCTGCTTTATTCCCTCATAAGCTTATTAATTTCCTTCATCTTGCAGGGTAGGTAACATGCTGTTATTATCTTCCCTTTAATCCTTAAAAGCTTTTGTCTGCTTGCTGAGCTGAGATTGATTAAGTGTTATATTAGAATCAGTCATTTTGATGTGCTTTTATCTATAATGCATTTTTCTCTAAGTTTCTCCTTACCTAATTCTCTCCTTGGTTGGTAAGTTTTACATGTTCCACTTTTATCTCTGTCTCATACCTTTCTTTGTCCCACTCTTCTTTTGTGCATTTTCCTTCCCTGTCTCCACCCCCCTCAATATTGCCTCATGGAGGGAACAACCATGCAAGAGACCTGAAGAACTGTGGTTTCAATCCACAGCATTTCATTATCATCTCTGTGTACTGTTGCTTCTTTTCCTGGCATCACTTGGAACAAAGTGTTTTCAAAACCAAATAGGCCTTACAAGTTACTCTTCTGAAAATTTAATTCACTTTTAGTTTACATCACCTTCTCCCATCACAACTACACATCAAAAACAGAGGAAGCAAAAAATATTTTTCAGCAACTGTCACAGCCCTTCATCCTCTCAGTGCTGAAACTCAGGTGGCCTTGGGACCAAACTTTAGTGGAAAAAAAGAATGTCAAATACTTTAGTGACTTTAGTGGCTTTAGCGCCTCCACCTGGTGCTTGTGAAGGATCTTGCTTTATTGGAGGGTTTTATGCTACTCCCTCCTAGTATCCTTCTTCACTGCAGTAGTGAAGTCTTCTGTTTCTTCTGTAAGGTCACCCTTGGAGTCACCTTGGAGAGCCACAGAGATCATTTGGCATGTTTTTCCTTCTTTATTTATTAGTTTTTTTGATCAAAATTCTGCGTGAGAATTTGTCAGCTTCCTCTATTTTTCAATCAGTAGGTTGAGGTCAAGGGTAGAAAAGGGCGCCAAAGGTTATGAGTGTGACTGAGATGGTAGAATGGTTTGTCCCAAGAGAATGGCATTGTGATGTTTTCTAAAGATGGTCAAACCAGCTCTTCAGTGTTTGTTTTGGTTTATGAACCTCCCTTGTTTGACAACACTGACTGAAATATATTCAGTGCTGACACTTTAGTCAAAACCACTTATTACTGTGGCTCTAGGACACTGAAGAATTGTCCTGACAGAGATTTATTAGCTTTATGTTTAATCTGCAGTCAGGCTAGTCAGATGAGTGTGGTACAGCTGTACTGTGCCACAGTTTTGCAGGATCAGATTTGCAAATCAGTATTTCGAGTTTTGCACAGACCAGCTTTTCAGAAAAGTCTTCTAGGTTTGACCTAAAGACTCCACCAAAATCTTTCCTCCTCTATCCTCCCACTGAGTTGCAAGCAGTAACAGTGATCTGTTTTTAGAGTTCAGGCATGGTTCTTCTATTTCTGGCTTTGAGGAGCATCTTCTGCCAGAAACTATTTCCTGTATGTTCTGCTAGGCAGCTGTGATGCATCACTTCTTAATTCTCTCTTTGATGAACTAAATAGTTTGGCTTCCAAAGTCTCCATAGTACAATGTCTTTTCAAGATTTCAATTCATTCTTGTAATTTTTCTCCATAAGCCTGTTCAATATTTTAGCATCCTTTGTGCTGTTTTGCTACCAGAAGCAAATTCAGCTCTGTGCTAACCATTTCACTAATCATAGACATAGGCAATAGCATCTGTTCCCTTATTTACATAACCAGATTATTGAGCATCTTATTAGTCTCCTTTTCAGTGCATTAAAATATGGAATTGCTAGTGAACCTTTGACATGAGAGGCCTTAAAACTAATATGACCTGAAAGTAAACCATTTCTAGTGTTAACTACTGATCCCTCTTCTCCAGATTTTTCTGCTGCCAAACAGTTTTATCTGTTATACCAGTCCTCCGTCTACACATGAATTACTCTCTTTGTGTTATGTGTTTATAATGTCATAAATGCAATGACTATGGGGCTGATATTAAATCAAAACTGTCTTTTTGATAGATAGGGTTGACCAGCTGAGTGCTGTTTTAAATGATCTACGACAGTTCATGATAATACCAAGTCCAGTAAAATACAAAATAGGTACCTCTTGTTTTGGGTCATACAAAGTCTAAAACACTATTATCCCACTATGGCTTTCAGTGGAAATATTAAGAAGCCATCAGGATACTTTTATCTGACGTGAGTGTAACCATATTACATAAGCATTTTACGTAAAGACAATGGGATAAGAGGCAAAAACTGCTTAATTATGAGTAAGAAGGCTGTGTTTCAGCCCAGTGCATTTTGCAGGGATCTTCAAAGGACTTTTGTGTCATTATACTTCAGTGTGACCTCTTAATTTAGGGGCAAAGTAAACACTTTTGTTTTTGTCTAGGTACTGACTTCAGTGTAGACAGCCTACCCCTCCCTCGTAAGGGCCATCACGATTGGGCCCTTTTCCATGAAGAGTCACCGAAAAACAACTACAAGCTCTTCCATGAACCAACCATCACCTTATTCAACCACACTGCAACATTTAGCCGTTATTCACACCTACCGCTGACCACTCAGTACCTTGAGGGTGTAGAAGTTCTGAAGTCCTTGAGGTACATGATCCCCCTGCAGAAGAAGAACAGCTTGAGGAAGAGGCTTGCACCACTTGTGTATGTGCAGTCTGATTGCAACCCTCCTTCTGACCGGGACAGCTATGTGCGTGAGCTGATGTGCCACATTGAAGTAGACTCTTATGGGGAATGTCTGCATAACAGAGACCTTCCTCAGCATCTCAGAAATCCAGCTGCCATGGATGATGGGAACTTCTATAAAATACTGGCACAGTACAAGTTCATTCTTGCTTTTGAAAATGCTATTTGTGAAGATTACATCACTGAAAAACTTTGGCGGCCACTGAAATTGGGAGTAGTACCAGTGTACTATGGCTCTCCCAGCGTTGTAGACTGGCTTCCTAGTAACAAGAGTGCAATCCTGGTATCTAGGTTTTCACATCCTCGGGAGCTGGCCCACTACATCAAGGCACTGGATACGAATGACCGAGAATATGAGGCTTACCTTGAATGGAAACTGAAAGGGGACATTTCCAACCCCAGGCTGCTTACAGCAATGAAGGAACGCAAGTGGGGAGTGCAAGATATCACCCAGGACAATTACATTGACACCTTTGAATGCATGGTGTGTAAGAGAGTATGGGAAAACATCAGGAGGAAAGAAAAGGTACTTGTAACTTTGTCCTTATGTCCTAGGGAGGTTTTAAAATTATACTAGGTTCAAATTTACCACAGTTCTGGGCAGCCTGCAACCACTGGTGTTGCAGTGTTGTTGGGCTGTGCATCCTCATGCCAAAAGGTGTTAGCAGAAGACCATGTCTGGCCAGGGCGTGTTCCTGGTATGGCTATATTACTGGAGCTCTTCCATACTGACTGTTGCACTGGTGGTCATCTCAGCAGAAGGCTTGAATTATTCAGGGAGGAGGTGTTTATCAGGCTATGAAAAGGGTAGCTGACTTAGTGACTAACTTCAGATGACCACCCTTGAGGGTGGTCAAACACTAGAATAGGTTGCCCAGAGAGGTTGTGGGTTCTCCATCCTTGGAGATATTCAGGACCTGACTGGATATGATCCTGAGTGACCAGATCTGATTAGATCTGCTTGGAGCAGGGAGCTGGACTAGATGGAAGTCCCTCCCAGTCTAAATACTCCTTGACTCTCTGGTTCTATGTATGTGTGGGTGCATTCAAACCTGTAGCAACAAAATGTCACTGCCTGTGGCCGCATTTGTTAACTGAACGTTGATGTCTAAGCCAAGCTGAGCATTTGTGAGAGGAGCTGGACCTGTTTCTCCAGGTCTAAATCTTCTGGAAGTTATTCTGATAGAGACCACCTGGGACTAGCTCTCTTACAAGGATGCCCAGCACCAAGGGCCTAGCAGTCTTGCAAGGGTCTCAGCTATGACCCTGGAAGGCCATTTTGAAGGCTCCAAGAGCTGTTCAGTCTCCAGAGGTTGCTAGCTGAGGTGGATTTTGCTGGTATAAACATAACATTACTTCAAATTAGACTGAAGCGACACAGTCACTCTACATACATTTCTGATCTGGTGACCACTCATTTTAATTACCGCATTCCTTTAAGTTTCCCAGGCTTAGGTACCAAGAATCAGCAGCCCTTTTTTAAAGCTCTCCATCAGTTCAGTTATCAATGTAGATCAAAATAATTTTTGTGTCCAGTAATAGAACTGACCAATGGTTGTAGTATCCTACTGCTGTCTTACACCATTAGGCCATATTTTTGCAGGAGTCAATCTGAGCAGTATGTTAAATGGTCAGCTGGTAGCAGAGAGACCAAGAAAGCATTTGAAGTTCTTAAAGTGAGTTGAAGGGATGGGAGAGCCACAGGGACATGGTTGGAGCCTGTGGTGGCAAGATAAATGTTGCTGAGGTTGCTCGATGATTTGCTGACATAACCCCTTTTTGAAGGTTCCTAATAACCTCTTCTTTTTATTTCTCTCCATTGCAGGGATGGCTGCCCCAGAGCTGGAACGCTCAGGTTAATCACCTCAGCTGCCCCAAACCCGAAGCTTTCTGGTTCTCATCTTCAGACACAGGCTGGGCTTCCCTCCGAGAGATGTGGATACCGAGCTTTGAGCAATCCAAGAAAGAAGCCTGGGCACTGAGACAGCTGGTGGAAAGGAACATGAATTTTACAGCTCAAGAATTTTGGATGCTTGTATTCAAAGAATAAACACAACAACCTGTAAAACAGAGTGAGCTCCTCAGGGGAGTCTATGTAATTTTCTTTTGCAGGTGGTCTTATTATATGTAGGATTGGTAACCATAGGAAGTAGACCATTTGTCCTGTAAGACTAAATTTAGTAGGCATAGTACTCAAAGAGTATTGCTAAGCAACAGAATTGCCCCACTGTGTTATATTTTTACATATACATATATAGTTATATTAATCGTCATAGTTCAGATATTTGAGCATTAAGGCAGCAGTTCGTCAAGGTTCTCAAGGCCCAGTTTTAAGCACACGTCTAGTCCCCATGAACCAAAGGTATCTCCTTCCATCTTTAGATACACACCTATGTTCATGGCCTCAGGACCCCATGTTCCCCAATCAAAGTTCCTTCATCCTTGAATTGATATCCACTGGCTGGAGAGTGGCTGACACAGTTGCATTGGTGCAACTTCTGTTCTACTTTAGAGATAGAAGGAATATTGGGACAGTGTCCCTGACTAGCTGTTTGTTATCAATTCCCCCAGCATCAGCAGATTTAGCAGAGACTTGGCGGGCTATGTGTCCTGACACAGAGTGCCAATGTAAAGTGCATTAGCGCTTGGCACAAGGAAGCACCATCTGTTAGTGTCCAGGGACAGATTGAATGAAAAACGTGCTGGCTAAGATTTACCCACTGTCTTCTGCTAAAAATAAGGAGAGTACATGAATATGTCCCCTCTCCAGAAATAGGCCTGGCTTCAATCTGACTTATCTTCTGGCCTGTTTGATGATGAACTAGTATTTGTATCACATAAAAACGTGGAATTATGTGCTTGAAGGAGCAGGGATAAACTTAAGGGTCTGATGGTGTTGAAGAGCCTTCACAAAGCAAAAGGAGAGATAGGCAAGCAGCCTACACAGAAGTCCCCAGAATTGCTTTATCTGGCAAAGAAAGAACTTGATGAGCTTGGGCATCACTTGCCAAAGTCTTGCCATATCTTTGTCTGGTATTCAGACTGCAGGAGTTTTCACCAGAGCTCTTCCAACTTCAGTCCATGGAGAAGTCCCTGTGTACAGGAGCTGCAGAGTGGCATTGCCTGCCTGGAGCCATTCAGAACGGGGAAGAGTCAGTTGTATGATGAGACTGGCAAATGCAACTGCTAATATAAAGTTCTTGGCACCTCTGGAAAGGCAGCTTTCCACCTGTCTGATAACTTCTATGCACTTGTTCCATTTTAAGATGGCTGTCAAGCACTCAGCTATTTTATGAACAGGGGAAGGGCATGAATAGCGTTTACCCAGGAAATTCGTCAAAATTTGCTTACCTTGCACTCCAAATAGCCAGTGAATTCTCAATTACTTTTAAATCCAGCCAGAGAAAGAGCAATTTTGTCACCATAAGCCAAATAGTGTTGGACTTTGTTTCTATGAACACATCCTCAGCTTCAAGCAGACAAAATAACCCCATGGAAATCATTGACTTTTAGTGTTTTCATGTGTTTTGCCAGTGTGGCATGTGCTGGCATGGAGTTTATGATGCATTATAATCCTCATTTACTTCAGTGGAGTGGAAAAGAAAGGAGGACTGAAGTAAAAACTGGTTTGCAGTTCAGAGTCTGAAATTCAAAGCGGTCAGTAACAGATATTTCAGAAGAAGTTACATCTCAATCCACCACAATAAGCAGAAGAAAGACATGTCCCCAGAGCAGCTGGCTGAAAGTACACTGGCAAAAAGATAATTCTCATTCTGGCTCACAAGATCCTCTCATAACATTTCCTCTTTAAAGGATGAACATTAAGCTCTTGGAGCAACCTAAATTTGGCCTCTTGGTCTGAAGCCACCCTCTAGAGCCTTTGCTGCTGTGCTCACTGGAGGGAAGCCTTTGTGAACATCCTGGAGGGAGATGTTGTGGCAAGGATTTCTGAAGGCTAGTACTGCATAGGACAGACAGTCCTTCATGAATTTTAAGTTGATAGCTTCTCTCCCCCTAGTGCTCTTAGAAAGAATAAGCAGAAGCAGCTGACCAAACTCTGTTTTGTTAGCTGCTTTGCTAATGTTCCTGCCATATGCAGATTTTTAATTCTAGCCAACAGAGTAATCCCTTTTTTTTTTGGAAGGCTTATGCATGTCCTGGGTAGCACAGCCCTTTCTTTTTCTGTTTCTTTTTGCCTTAAGAAAGCAACAGCAAAACAGACGAGAAAACCCATATATTTCCAACCCATAGATTTCCAACAGTTACAGCTGATCCTGGGCCAATGAATGCATACTTACCCATCTCTTGCATCGTGTGGTAACAAGCTATCACAATTTCTGCTGGTGCCCTTCCTGCTATACTCCCCTGGCATCTCTACGTCTAGCCTCCACCTTTCATTTGCCCTTCCAGACTTAGCTGTGGGAAGCTGGGGAGCCTCCCTCTTTTGGAGAGCACTGCTGGAGGCAAAGAGGAGGCACGACATGTGGTGAAGGACATCGAGAGAGAGGGGCTGAGAGCCATCACCGACACATCTGCCCTTCTTGGTCTCTGGCAAGACAGCAAATCCTCCCCTCGATCTGGAGGACAGACACGCTCTTGCCCTCTCATGCACTGTCCCTGCCCGTGGCAGCTCTTGGCTGAGGCGGATGATGCTGCTGGCACCATGGGCCTGGGCAGAGACATGTCGAAGTGACGGAGGAGCCCTGACAGCAACACGCCGAGGGGTCTCCCTTGCAGAAACCTCCCTTCTGCTGCCTCTAACAAAGTCAGGGCCGAGGACTAGGGCATGGGTGGTGAGCACCCCACTGGGCTTGCAGGCACCAGTTGTGTGAGGGCTTCTCTTCAGACACCCCAGCCCAGGTATGGCTCATGTGCTGGACTACCTTGCCCAGGACCAGGGTGCCCTTTGGGACCCAGGTCCCCAGGAGTGGTGTTGTGCAAGAGTCCTTGCGCCTCCCATTTTCCGTGGCCTCTTGTCTTGCAGGGGAAGAAGACACAGGGGGATTTGGTTGTGTTTCCCCTTCAAGCCTTTTTGCTTACATTTCTCCCCTTCTCTTCCCTTGGGTCAGAGCCCCGAGCCGCTTTCCCCTGCCTGCCTTGGGATGTGGCTGCCTGTGCTCGAGGCCAGCTCTGCCCTGGTGCAGCTGTAGCTGGGGATCAAGCTGCTGGGAAAACAGCTAAGGTGAGTGCGAGAAGTCCCACTGGTGAGGCTGCAGAGGAGAAGGGGAGGCAGTCAGAGCCGCTCCTCCACCGGACGTTCCCGCGCCTTTCCCGCGCTCCCTTGCGCGTCACCGCTTCTGGGTCTGCCTCCTGGCCAAAGCAGGGGGCAAGGCACTGGCCACCCAGCCCAAACCCTTTCCCAAAGCCAAAGGCACAACTTAATAAGGATGCTCATGGCCATGTGCAGTCAAATAATCCCAAGGGGCTCTGCAAGTGTGCACGGACGTCAAATTCCAAATTTATTTCCTCTGACCACTTGACTATTTTTTTCCAGTTTGGTAATTCTTTGTTTGTTTGTTTTCGAAAAATCACCTTAGCACCAACACTAGGCAACATACTTGGATTGTTTCATTTCCTTTAGAAGGGCTGGGAGTGGGGGTGTGAATGCAGGTGGGAGCAGATCATATGAGATTGCTGTGCTAAGCATACATACATTAGGAGAACAATGGACTGTTTACCTCAGAAAACTAACAGCAGGCCCATGACTAAGAAAGTAATCAAAGAAATGAAATATAAGGAGGACTTTGACTGTGTTCATTTCAATGCAAGACAGGCCTTGATCCTGTGTTGTGGGTGCACAACTGTGCTTTGTGGGCTTCAGAGGTCAAATCCTAGCTTTCCTCCCTCATTCAGCATTTTACAGAGAAACAAAGCCAGACACTTACTTGTGGCAGGCATTGAAGAAAGCCAAAGATCTTGAAGCCAGGCGTGCACATTTGCAAAGCATGGGATACTCTCTTCTGTCAGCAGCGCCGTGCTAGCTGAGCACTAAATACAAGGAGGACAGCCGTGTGCTTTTACAGAAGAGCATGCAACTAGTGGGCATGTGTGCAATGTACGGTGCAGCGGGTCCACAGAACCACCACGAAATTGCCACGTACTGCCCAGCTCTGTGGCAACTGTTCAAAAAACAGAGGGAGGTTAAAGCTAGGCTCTGTCTATGTAACTAAAAGAATGAGAGAGATGGTCTGAACTACCTGTCAGAGAAGTCCTTCCTCCAGCAGCGAGAAGGAGGGAAGACCAGCTGATGTGGGCTGGCGCGAGCATTTGCTGCAATGTCTTGATAGCAGACGTTCCTGGTTAATCTTTTTCAGGCTATTGCTATTGAACCTTCACGTGCAGACCGTGTTATTAGTGTGTCTTCTAAACTCAGGGTTAATGAATTAATTATTAAAAACCTCTAGCCATTTGATCACTTAGCTCCCTGGCCATGGGAAAAGGTGGGTTGTAGGGAAAGTTGCTTTGCATGTGATCAGCTGAATGTTTTGAAAGTGATTTTGTTTAGTAAATGTACATATATCCTGGTGGGAAGAACTTACCTGAAAATTGCTAAGTTTGCAGATTAAGACAGAACTAAGATCACCTGTATAACTGTTTTTTTTAACAACAGTTTTTTTGCCTTGAAGTACTATGGGAAGTTGGGGCACGCTCAGGCTCACAAAACCTGGTACTGCACCTCCAGTACCATCCCAAAACCACATGGAAACTCACACAAATTGGTTTTCTTCTCTCCCTTCCTTTCACATGCTGTCCATCCTGTGCCCGGAGTAGGGGAGGATGCTGAGGAATAGCAGCACCAAAAAAGACTTGGCCAGAGGCTGCATCCTCCTGCCCAAGGGCAAAATCTGGCATCTCCAACCTATGGGGCATTTGATTTGGCAATCTGGAAGTGTTTTCAATGCAAAAAGCCACGTAAAACGGCAGGTGGTGGCAGGTGTCCTTCCTGTGGCTCCACACAGAGGAGAGCAACCTTCCCCCACCAGGTCCCTTGGGTGGGCAGGTCTGTGGTCCCTCAGCTCCTGGGGCTGGGAGCAGCACGCGAGGCAGGAGCCTTTGGGGGTCTGAAATATGCCGCCTGAAGTAAATGGTTTGCTGGGTTTGCAGCAGGCTCCAGGGCTTTTTGCCAGCTACACTGCTCTACCTTTCAATGCCATGCAGTGCCTGGAAAAAAGTCATTTTTTTCTGGCCCACCAGCATGTGTGTTGTGGTTGCAGAGTGCCCTTGGGCCTCCCTGGACGCTGCCTGCTGCAGCCCTTGGTTCAGGGCAGGGTTTGAGGTGGCCTGACGTGCAGCAGCTGTGACCTGGAGATGTGCATTGGTAGTAACATGGCAAGCCCTAGCTAAGCCCTCCAGGGTCACAGCAGTCAAAAGACAGGGTTTTTTTTTTCATTGCTGGCAATCTTTCTGAATGTTTTGGTGCACACACTTTGCATTTTCAGGCATTTATTTGGCATGAGGAGGCCTCAGAGCTTCATTTTTCTCTGTATGAATAAGGACACGCTCTCGGACTGCACCCCTATTCCAGCCATCAGAGCTCAAAGAGAGACATTTTACAAGCTGAACAGCAAGAACCGTGATAAAATCAAGAGACGGGGCAGCCAGGGCATGGCTCCCCAGGAGTCAGAGGCCCTCTGTAGGTTCCTTTATCCCAGGATCACATGTGCCTTTTATAACTATGCCACAAAACACTCACTTTGAATAAATTAAACTTTCTCTGGAGTGTAAATTATTAATGCACTAAAATGTGCTGCTAACTGTTGTTTGCATTTAAAGCTATTACTCACTGTTCCTGACTGATGCATTTGGTTGTCTGTCATTTTCCCTGGGTCAGCAAAAATACATCGTTTTTCTCCATGCCATGTATTTTGTGCAAAGACCACAGAAACCCAAGAAGTTCCATTTCCCCTCCAGGGGAGGGGAGCAGTATACAGAAGAAACCAACTATTAACAGAATTAAATTCAAACTAATCGGAGAAGGTCTTTTCACTGCCTAAAAGACTTTATCTTGGAACTTAAAGAAAAAACTCCCCATCTTTGCCTGTGTGTAAGGATCTGGGACCGAGACTGGCCTCATGGTTAGAGCCCAAGTGTGCAACTGAGTCATGGCCAGCACGGCCACGGGGACAACATCCTGTACGCAAATTGCTGGTCGCTTGGGGGGTGTGCGCCAGAGGGGCTGCACCTTTGCTTTGGACGAAGAGTCTTCTCCAGCGCCTAGCAGGTCTCTGGCACAGAGAGCCTGGGCCCAAGCCCCTGTGCTGTCAAGCGGAGACGGAAGCGTGAAACGGCTTTTCTGGGGACCTCGTAGCCCTCCTGCCTCCACACGCCTCTCCCCCTGTCCCTGCGTCAGCCTCCTGCAGAAGGCCGGCTTGTCCAAGCAGGCCCTGCTTTGGGTGGGAAGGGAAGGTCTCCCCGGCACCACGGGGAGCAGGACAAAAGGAGGATTTCAGGTGAGGCCAGAGAGGGATAGCCTATGTGGGCAAAGGAACTACTCCCGTTCCCGAGGGGAACATGGGTTCTCGCCGCAGAGTGCTCTGTTTTTAACACACTGAGGTCTCCACGCAGCTAGAGACAAGCCAGTGAAGGTAAAGAGTCACCGGGACTGCCATATAGTTTAACTGAGGTCTAGGTTACCTCTGGTACCTGCCCGCACAGCACATCCAGTGGCACTTTGCCAATGATGATTATTAAAATAGGAAATGCTATTAAATATGTCATCGAAACCCGGGTTTAGAATGTGAAGAAAACCAACAAGTCCAAGCGCTCCTGAATGAGAACTTGGCTTTTTGGGGGGCCTGCCCACCTCAGAGCTTATGGGAGGCAACAAACACGTCATTTGCTGTTGTTACTAGAGTTTATCTGTGACTGGAAGAAAAGTCTTTTCCCGTTGACATAAGAAGTATTGTCTGAACTTGCCAGGCCCAGTGGAAATTGCTGTCACACCATTCCCACACTAAGTTTAAGGCTGCTTAGGTAGTGTCCCCACTTCTGAGTGTAACTGTGTTACTCTGCTCACATAAATATCAAACTTGCTTGTACAGCTGTAACACAGATTGTGCCATCTGTGCTATGATTGCTAATCAAAGCTAATTTGAACTACCATCCAACAGCAGAGGGAAATTCTTTTGGTAATCTGGTGATGGAGAACAAAGTCTGAAGGAGCCATGAGTCACTGGGTCCTGAGTCCCCCTTATATATTCCTAGGGCATCGCAAAGCGGCTCAAAGTAAGTGTAACGTAATTTATTCCCATTCAGAAGTTGTTTTACATCACCAGAATAGCACAAATGTAAATTCAGGGTAGGCTCCCTCAAAACATGAGGCCACAGTGCGGGACCTGGTGAGAATCCCAGAAAACAGGGGAGCCTAAGTAACTCAGACACTGGGTAGCGTTGTGGAAGGACGTCGGTGGTGCCCACAGCACAAACCAGCTTTGTCAGACGGGGTTGTCTCTCCACCAGTGCTGGAGCTCTCCTGGTCCTGCGGTTCCAGCATGCCCTCTCCTAGCTGTCCGAAATACATGCCTGCCACCTTATACCATGGCTCTGCTCTGGAGTGAAAAAATAGTTTCCCAAGCAGGAAATCAGTTCTGGGAGTATTGGGGAGGGCAGTGGAGAGACCCTTCTGCGCAGGGTCATCTTTGGTGTCAACAGCGCTTCTTAGGTGGAGTACCAGAAACATCAAATTTTGGGAAATGCTTTCAAGAGAGTGTTGGCCATTGCAGCATTATGCTGCTTTGCCTCAGCTAATAAACATGTTCCTCACTAGGTGAGCCCTATCTACATCCATGGCATGGAGAATACTGTCGCAGATAGCGAGCAGTTAACTGTAGGGCTGTGACTGTCTCTCGTGGCCACCACTGCGTGTCCCACTCCGAGGTCACTGCTGGACAACATGACAAGAGCACTAGGACGGTTCCACGGGCCCCTCGTGAATTCAGGGCCCCAGTTCAGTCCAAGGTCACTTGGACATTAAGGTCAATTTTTATTCAGTAGACCTTGCCTTTGCAAGGTCCTGGGAGCAGCAATAGCTTTTGGGGAGCTGTGGAAAGCTGCAGGGCTATATGAATTTCAACACTTCTGGAGAAGACAGATGCAGCTGCTGAAGTCAAGACTGAAGTGTGAGTATGACTCTGTCTCTTCACTCTTGTAGGCTGTATCTTTAGACCTTTCTAAATGTCTACTTTTGAAGTCCATCCCAGCATCAGAGGAGAGCAGCCAGAGGCTGTACTTCATCCTCCCTGTTTCTCTTCGTGCGCTGCTTCTTAAAGGTACTTATGCCTGTACTCACAGGAAAAGCCTCTGGAAAAATGTTTCACATTTTCCTGGTGGTGTTCAGCCTTCTGAGGCCATTTCCCTTGTTCCCGGCCAAATCTACTGCTGAGGTACCAGGGGAGCTTATCATTGTCAGCATTTCTTTTCAGGCTCTTTACAGACTACAGCAGATATTCTACTGGGATATCCCTGGGCTAGGGACATCTTCTTTGGAAAAGGGACCAAACAATTCAACAGCTGGAGTGGAAACATCTGAATGCTCGGCCACTTTGAAAGTCCAGTTCTGATTTTTGATGTCTTGGATACTTCTTTAAGGGGACCAAACAGCACACTGCTTGCATTTGCTTTGTTTTGTTTTTTGCTTGGCACAAATACTCCCATTCCTTGCAAGCCTGGAGCTGTGACGGCATTTCCCCAGAGGGAGCTGTTGGCAGTGTGGGCAGAAGTCTCTGCCCTGTGATCATGACTTCCTTATCTCTGTCACATCTGGCTCTCTGCAGACAGTGACTCAGACTGTCGCAGCACAACACAGGCTTTTGCAGCATTTCCCTGTGGGAATATAACTGTCAGGTCTGCTAAGGGGAAGAGCAGAGGAATCAGCAACAAGCACCAGGCTCCTAATGGAGTGGAAATGAGAAGGAGGAACCTGACTTCCCACAAATGCACTGAACACTGAGCTGCGGTGTCCAGGGCAGTGGTCCCTCTCTTCTCGGACACCACTTGCTGCTGGAGATCTGGGACACCTGACTCACCTAGCTCCCACCTCAAACCCATCTAGTCAGGGAGGCATCTTGCGAGATCACAGCCCGCTTGGCCTCCTTCTTGCTCCAAATGGGATCACTGCTGTGCTTTGCCCCTGGGCGCTGGAGAGGCTGGGGCACTGAGCTATGGCCGGTGCTGATGTGGTGGAGCAGGACCACATGCCCTGGCCGGCTTCCTCCCCTGCTGCAGGGCAACATTGCAGCTGGAGAAAATCAAAGTGTCTGCCAGCATGTGACGAACTCAGCACTGTCCTTGGGAGAAGGCCTTGAGATCTGCCCCGGCAAGATCTGATAACAGCTGTAGTGCATGAATTTCTTCAGGGAAGGTGTGTGTGGGGGCACTCTAGTTTTTGGAGATGTGGGGTCTGTCCTTTGGTCTGCCACAGGCAGCATGGACGACCTTGGGCACCCAAAATACGGTGCTGTGCCTCAGCACCCCCATGCCCAAAACAGCAGTGGGACTGGCTCCAAAGTTGGCCCAGATACGTGTTAGCAGACGGGGCGACATAACCTTGGGAGATGACAGGACTGACTCAGCCCTGCGGATGCATTTCACGGTCAATACATCCTGTGTCGATTAGCCTGAATTCACATCCATGATGCCTCAGCCAACCGCGTCCTCAGAACTGGTATTGATATTTAACCCCCCACAGAACGGCAAAGAAAATTCCAGCAAAGCCTCCAAGTGAATCTGCCAGTTCTGTTTTTTGAGAGGACACTGAGCAGGTGTTTTGTCAAGTGCCACACAGTTGATGTAATGTCCAGTAAGGCCACGAGATGCCACTGCAATGCAGGGCACTGCTACCAAGACGTTTTTGGCCTTTTCCCTGTGGTTTTGGTTGTTTCGGTGACTTGCAACCTCCTCACAAAAGGCGAACCTTTTCTTAAAGCAGGATCTGAGCTTTGCATCTCACTCATCCCTAAACACAGAGGAAGCAGCCCTCATTTGGGCAGCATCTCAGCAGAGAGTTTGGACAAGAAAATTAAAATACGTGGTCCTTCCTGCGGGAAACAGCTAACGACAAGGCCACTCAAGGCACCTACCTTGCCAGCCCAGGTAATCCTTTAGCAAAGCCCCCGTATGAAGCATCAGTACACTAGGGTATGCTTTGAAGGAGGCACTTGAAGCTCTGGTTGGTTTCCCATGATAAGTAGTTGTGGGAATGATGTGCCCAAATACTTGTGAGGGTGAGAATCTTAATTAAGTGTTCAGACTCTGAAGGTGCTTAGCTCTACCAGCTCTCACCCACCCCCTGAAATGGCTAGCTCTGTCAGTGAGATGTCATCTGCCTTGGGTGAATATGCAGCTGCCTGTATCAGTTTGTAGGAGCTGAAATTCAGCACTGCCTGAAAGTGTTTGTCTCTTGGATCTAGGATGATCTTTGTTCACTGTGGAGCAGCAGTGATCTACAGTTTATTGACCAGTTTAATAACACTGCATCAGTAGTACTACTTCAGTAATACAGTAGTATGAAATTAATATGAATTGGTTTATTAGTACTATGTTTTATTTACACAAATGAAGAAAATGGGTAAGCATAGTTTTGCAAGCATTTGATGCCACATGACATTTCTCTTTTTATAAGAAAAATCTGCAGGTTGTTGTTAATGCAATGATATTCATATTGACATCCCACTCAGGATCAAACTGAAATGTGATTGATGCTTGTTTTGCATTTCTGAGGTTCAATTGCAGCTATGTTATGTTGTACAGCAGCAGCTAGGACTGTGCAGTCAAACCAGCAAGGTTATGGCCGGTCTTCCTACTCTGATCTCCGCAGTGAGAGACAGCCCCATTTCTGCACCGCGTCCCAGCTGTTGATGTGATCCACAGCTCATGTGAGCAGGAATTGCAGCAGGGACAATGGGACCTCCAGGCCACCCCGGGACGGTGGTGGAGTAGAAAGCCTGCACCACCCTCCTCTGGAGCACGCTGCCTTCCCGCTGCCATTTCCAATCATCCGGTGCTGGGGTTGCTTGTCTCTCACTGACACCAGTGCTTCCTCTTTGAACACGACCCACCTGGTGTGCCTACCCTCTACGCACTTGACAAAGATGCCGGGAAAGTAATAGGGTGTCTTCATTTCGGTTTTATTTTTTGTCACTTAAGAGTAACAAAAATCCAGTTAACATCCAGCTTATCGGAAATCTATCTATGGAAAGAAATCCCAACCGTGTGAAAGGATTGAGTATCATTTCCCTATGATGATGTAGAGTGTTGTAATTCTAATTCCTCGTAACCTTTGTGGAATCCAACTCTGTGAAGTGATTCATAAATACATGGGAACTTCATCAGAAAAAAACCCTAAAAGTTGACAAAATGCAACTTACAAACAGACAATAAAAGGTTAATAAAGGAATAGATGTCCTAATAGCAAGTTACAGAGTTTAGCTGTTCAACAGATTGCTAACAGCCATGTATGAGATATTGCAGAAGAAATACTGAAGGTGACTGAAGCATGCTTAAAAGCATTTATGAGCTCAGAATAACCCTATATTAGAAGTAACCAAGTGTATGGGAAGGGATGAGCTTTCTCTAATGGCCCCTTGACAAATTGTGGCAATATGGCACCAACTTAACAATTTCTGGTGATTCTGCAAGGCACCAAGAGACACCGACAGCATTTCAGAGCAGGACTGCCTCTGAGCAGGGCACATGCTAAAATATAAATATGGATATGCAGAGAGGATCAGTCTTTGTGGCAAAGTATCATCACCTGCTTTTTGTTAATACACACCTTTGCCACATACTTTGGGTAATGTCTATTCTGTTTACTATGATTTTAACTGTAGGTGAGATGTTCCTCATGACAAAGAAGCTGTTTTTTCTGTATCTGTGGTAACAACAGAATCAATAGATGAAAATTGAATTAAATTGAAAAGGGAGGATGGGGAAGCAGGATTAGACATTTTCCCCTTCCTCCAGGAGCCCTATGTTGACTAATAGCTCAGCATTTCTGATTGGGAATTTAGATTTGTCAGTCTAATAAGGAGAGACCTGACAAAAGGGGAAATTCATTTATCATCATGATTTAAAACATCAGGTTTAATCATGACTTAAATCAAAAAGCAGGGAACTTCTATATAAATCATTGCTTCCATTTTGCTGCGTGGGGTGTTTCAGAGTTTTTTTCTCCTTAAAGAAAGTATGATTCTCATTTGCTGATATGGTCTAATATATCTTTTGGCTGAACAGGGGATGCACTCAGGAGCCACAGCTGCTGTGTACTTAGTGACATGTTTAACACGTTTATTCATATTAAGAAATTTTACTTTCTTTATCATGCTAGAGTATGATGAAGACTTATTTATTTTTCCTAGTTAATGATTCTTTGTTTTCTTGTGATCTGGGTTAAACTGCTTTTGGAAGAGAACTGGGATTCAGTTAGCCCCAAACGAGCATTTCAGTGAGGGTTTTGTATGTGCAGGGAGAGGTATCTCATTTTGTCTTTTTCTTGGTGATTACATAGAAGTGCTGTGTACATACTGCAAAAGAGCAGGTTTATCAAAACACGTTCAGCACTAACCGATTCATTAAGCAAAAGTAATATCATCCTTTGCCAGGGATTTGGATTTAGCTTCTGGTCATCATGTCCTTCAAGATTTTGAAAGTAATAAATCTTGTTGCATTACACCTTGTTTATATGCACAGATTAGAAGAGGCGAGTTAAACTTTTCTGCCCTCCTTTTCACCTCCCAGTTTCTCAGCTCTGAAAAAACAGTCCAGAAGGGAGAAAATGTTCTCTCCACACCTTTGGAAGTGACTGCTGCCACAAGCTGACTTCGGCTTTTCAAAACACCCTCTTACCCAGGGCTCGGATTGGGATTTCCGCTGGATCAGAGGTGCCATTTTCCTTCAAACCACACTAGGAGCTGTAGTTTAAACTCCATTCACCTTATCTGATTTTAGGCAACTTAATATGCACTTAGTTTTAAAATAACTATGTCTGATATTTTTGTGTAAATAGTAAAAAAAAAAAAAAAAGCAATATATAAGCAATAAATAATAAATAAAAATAATAAAAGGTATATATAATCAGTATATTTAATATCTGCTGGTAAAAGGAATGAGAGAGAGCTGTTCCCTCCGCCTCCATTTTGCCAGAAAGGTAGATGTGTTTTTCCTCCAAGCGCTACATGGGCTTGATCTCTGAAGCCAGCTGAAACCCACGGGCAGGCCAGGCATCGAGGCTGTGAGGAGTGCCTACACCACCGCACACCCGCTGTGATGTCTATTGTGATTATGATTATGAGAGAATGCCAGATTTTCTCTTTTTTTCAAGAAATGCGTGGTTCTAGCTGCAATCAAGTTGCAGAGGAAACCTGAGCTCCCCTGTGGTGCGGTCTGTCCTCTTCCCAGGCAGAGAGAGAACACACGTATTCTGGGTTTTGCAAAATGCAGGGGGGGTATTTCAGCATCTGATGTTGAAAATAATTTCTCCACCCCCTTTAACAGAAACACGTTTCTTACATTAGCTGAATGTCTGGTGAATAGCATATGGCACCCTTCTGCCAGGACTTGACTGTAGCAGCAATGGCTAGGTTTAATTTTTAGGGCTCGTTAATAAAACTGTGTAAGTCTGAACCCCACAGAAGGGAAAATCTGGTGCTCAGTGCCCTAATTTTTTTCCCTTTGTAGACGTGGATTAACAAAAACCAGGAATTTATTGAAGGGAGAAAAGGGAAAGACAGCGGGGAGAAAAGGAGGTACCACAGATGACCCAATCTCCTTTTGCAGGGTGCATGTAAATACATATTTATAGGGCAGCCAATAAACCAGCAGATTCCTTCCATTCAGTAACACTTTGGGACTCCCTCACCATCTTGCTGTCCCTAGCTGCTAGCTGCTCCAGCTCTGCTCTTCCTCTCCGATGTCTTCTAGCTAATTGCTGCAGCTTTACTGACAGCTTCGTGTCACCTTGTACTTTCCGCAAGAGCACGCAGCCCTCCCGCATGCAAGGGATCCTCCAGCTGCTTATCAGGAAAACCTAGTTTTGGTTTAAGGAAAATCTAGTTTTGGTTTAACAAAAGAAAAGACTTAATCAAGGCCCCTAAAAATAAACTGGAAACAATAAAACAGACCAGAAATAAAAAACAGTTTTAGGTTATATGAAGCATTGAAATCTGCACTCCTTACCTGCGCCAGTATTTGTAGCAGGGTGGGAGGGGAAGGCTGATAAGTTAGTTCTCCTGCTGCAGTTTCCCTGCTGCCCTGGATGCAATCCTCTTCCCCAGTTCTCTAGGATCACATTTTCTCCTTTCCTGGGAAGCTGTCTTGCGTCTCCATTTCATTACATTCCTGGAAGAGCTTGTTCTCCATAACGCCAGGTGTTCCTCAAGTACACTGTGCAATATGGACAGCTCACAGAAAATTTCCTGGAGATGCTGCTCCCTCCTGTAGCTTGCTGTGAGTGTTTCACAGACGTGAATGCAAGTGACAGGCTTAGCATTTAGGATGCTTTTTTTTTTTCAAACTACCTTCCTCCCCAATTCAATGTACCTACTTTTCACTAGTCTTGAAGGTCCTGCCAGCATGCTATGTTTTTCAAGAGATGGATTGAGCTAAGACCTACTACGCTGTCTGGGTCCATGCAGATCACAGCTCCTCTCCTCAGGTTTGCAAGCAATCCTGTAAAAGTGATCCATGATGTTACGAGATATGAAGATAGCTCATATCTCAAGATACCTCAACGAGGCCCGAAGCAGTTCTGGGAGCCTGTGCTGCACAGCATTTCTCAGAAAGCTCAGGGCGTCCTTCTAGCTGCTGTCACAAACCTCTCAGACAGCGTGGCTCATGGGCAGGCTTGAAGAAGGCTAGGAATTTGCTAGGAAGTGCAAAGCACTAAATGGAGAGTGTATCTGTGAGACTGCACTTCTGTCAGTGGGGTTGGATCAAGGATGGTAAGGAGGCTTCCTGGTACCTGGACAACTACTCATGCCCACTGATGCGCGACCGACTCCTCTGCAACACTGTGATGGGCTTCATCTGTTAACCTCTGTTTCTCTAAGATCTTTCAGTCTGGCCACTCTCACCTCAGGAGACGAATCTTGTCTCAATGTCAAAATGTGAGACTGGAGGCTATGACCTTCATAGCAGCCGTGTCGGAAATACTACCAATTTCACATGCGAGGCTGGAGAGTCAGGGAGAAATCTGGGGTCTCCACTCATGGATGAGGTGCTGGTGCAGAGAGGTAGGTAGTAAGGAACTGGGAAACATTTCAGGAGAGGGGAACCTGTGCAGGAAGGACTGGCCGCCCTTTTCACAGTGGAGAAGGTCATAGAGGAATATTTACACTTGAAGCTGGGAAAAAAAAGCTGACAGGTGTGAGAAAACACCTTGTTTGGATTGGCATTGCCTGCAAGGTGGATGTGAGTAACATTCAGTGCTTCTCTGAAGGGACTGGTAGAGATATAAACAACATAACTGACATATATAGAAAAGGCAAATTAGACCACCTACGAGTCCAGCTGGTTGGCACATACAATCTTAAAAGCGAATGAGGGCAAAATTTACAAGTGCTTCTACACTAATTCCAGAGGCCTGAAAAGTGAGCAGAGGAAAGTAAAATGCTTGACATCCAATGACATCTCCAAGTTAACAGGCATCTCGGGTCAGGTGAAGGGAAGATAATCAATGGGATATGGTGTTCACTGGCTACCAACTTTATAGGAGTGATACAACAGGATTGCAGGTGGAGAGTGGCACTGTATGTGAAGGATTTTTAAAAGTCTAATAGCATAAAAATATTACAGGAAAGAAAAGCATTGTAGAAACCTTGCTGCTGGAAACCACAGGTAACAGGATAACAGGGAGGTAATACTAGGATTATATTGCTGACCTCTGGTCAGAACCAGGAAATGCTGAGTAACATTAGAGATGCTGCAAATTTAGGAAAAATTAGTAACAGTGGGGGATTTGAGCTACCCACTGTGACTAGGTCAATGCCTCAACAGGATGAGGTGGTGGAGACACTTCTTTCAGGCTCAGTAAGTGCCTGCTCCTGGGAACAATTAGCCTGGCAAAGTGCAAAAGGAGGTGCACGGCTAGGTTTGCCTTTGAGTGGTGCACGGAGCAGAGCTCAGCGGGTGCTAGTGAGAGAAGCCAGCCTGTAATAGCAACCACACTATAATTAGCCTTAACGTTGTAGTGGGAGGGAACAGGTCCCTTAAAACTAGCACATGAATATTCAATCTCAAGAAAGGGTATCTGTGTAAAAATGAGGCAAATTATTGGAAAAGGCTTAAAAGAAGCAAGAAGAAAAAAGCAGGAGGCCTATGAACAGCCTGGAGGCTGTTAAATTTACTGTGTTAGAAACCCAGGTAAAAAAGCATGCCACGATTAAAAAATCTCTGGAGTGCTCCCACCCTACCTCATCGTCCCACACGGTTCAATGGGGAAGTTGTGATGGCAGAAAGTCTCAGAAAGGAATTAGACAAATTCGTGGACAACAAATGCACTAGCGGAAACAAAAGCAATGAAGCAGAGCTGTCCCCTCTAACATCCTAACAGCAATGGTGAATGCAGAGGATGGGAAGCAAATGGATGGGCTGTTGCTCCCTAAAAAGCATTTCTTACTGCCACAGCTGGGGACAGAGTACCGGCCAGGAGGACCACAGACCTTATGCAGTAGGGCATTTCTTATGCTTTCTCATCCATGTCTCTTCTCTCCAAAGCACACACGTTTCCCCACCATGCTCTCTGCCCCTGCCCTTTTGGGAGCTATGTGATGGGCAGTGTGGGATGGGATGGAGAAGGATTACGTGGGGTATGCCTGTTCGGGAGGCCCCCTCTGGTGCTTAGCTGGACGGTGTCTCTCTGTTCTGGTCCTGCTGCTTGTCCAGCCCCAGCTCAGCATCAGGTGTGGGTGCAGGACAGGGCATGGGTCCATGTGGCATGCGTGCCCTCGAGCGCACGCACCGCGAAGAGATGCAGCAAAGGAGCAAGGTCTGGACAAAAGCGTGAGCGAGCCAGAGCTGGCTGTGAGGTGAGGCAACCCCACTTCACTCCACCACTTTTCCTGACTAGGCTGTTTTGATTGCAAGGCTAACAGCTGACCCAAACAAGGGGTCAAGTTAAAGAAGAAAAGAAAGGGAGGAGGAAAGAAAACAGAGGAGGAAAGAAAGTGACGGTCTCAAATGCTTGAGATGTCAGACTCATAAATTCAGCATCGGCTTGCTTTGGTCCCCAAACCAGGTCTGCTCTAATGCTATTTGCAGATACAGATTGCTGTCTTTTTCATTACTGTTATCAAATGATGCATTTGTGGTGCAGCTCCAGAGCCCTCTTTGTCCTAGTAAGTGGATTATGCAGCCTGGTGCCAGCACTACTTGAGTTATACTTTTAATACTAAAAATAAAAAAGAAATAATAAAAAATCTCCCCGGCTTCCAGATTTTTTTTTCCTTCTCTCTTCTTCAAAGATCTCATTAAGATATTTATATCACAACTGGCAGAAGGGGCCTAACCCCTGCTTTGTTAGCAAAATGTGACAAAAAGCACTTTGCTAATCATTTTCAATCAGCCCTAGTGCCAGCTAAACTTCTGGGAAATGGTGTCACTGGTCCTTCCCACTGCTCAAAGCCGAGCCAAGACCAATGAGATGAACGTCCCCTCCACAAGCCAGCTGGCTGTCTCATGTCACCGCCGCATTTTGTGTCCTCCCTCCCCCACTGCATACGTGGTATTGCTTCTCAGGTCTCACCAGAGACCTGAGACTGCGAAGTGGAAATTTTGGGTCTTTCGTCCCTCTCTCAGGTACACACTGTCAGGATGGTTTTGGCAGAAGAATCAGCCATGACCAAACCGTCATCAGGAAGGTTCGTTCAGGTCTTGAGGTGGCCCCAGAGAGGTTGCTGAAATGCAGTGAGTTATCTTTGCAACAGTGGAGTAGACCGTGACGTCTCCCTCCTCTGAGACCGGTTCTGGGGACGAAGATAACATTTCTCTCAGAGCCAGGCTGAGCACTTTGGAAATGTGGACTAAGACAGACCTATCCCGCAAAGTGTCTCTAACCAGAGACCCCACAGGCAGCTGCCCGGGTGACTGTCTCGGAGGGCAGGGGCACTGCAGGCACTCCTAGAGGACATTCCCTGGGCCATGCCTGCAGATACCACTCGTGAGACTGCCGTTTTCTCTCCGGGTTTGGCAGGCCCATCTAGCTGGTGGTTGTGCTGCTCAGAGTTGCCCCCCAGGAGGGCTGCATCGCTTTTAGCACCCAAGAGCTGTGTGATGCATTTTGCTTGATATGAGCCTTTGGGCTACATATGAACTGGCTTTGGTAAACTTAAAAAGGCCCTTTAAAAGAACATTTCTGTCGCTGTGAGGTCCACCTCACTAAATGCTATGTCTCCACAGAGAGGAGACATGGGCAGAGGTCCAGGTGCTCCTAGCCCTGATGAGAGACGGAGATCTTTGCTCTGACAGCAGAAGTGTCAGAGGGACAGCAGGTGCTCAGGAGGCCCCTTGTCACAGCTGGTCTGTCACTGTTATACTGACCACGGGACAATCTCTCCCTCTGCTTCTCTTTTTGCTATATTTGCCTGTTAAACGCTAAGGTTCCAGACACAAGCGGTTTCACTCTGAACTTGCAAAGTATCATCTGGTATAATAGAGCATTTTGACCATAACCTCAGTGCAGTCACAGTGCAAACATAACGAAGTGGAACAAAGGGCCTTTTCTTCTTCTTCTTCTTCTTCACCAACTTTTTTTCTGGAGAAAAATTTCCAGGATGGTTACTGCCTTTATATATGGCCACTGTATCATCCAGCCCCTGACCTATAGCTTTGTTCACCTTTTGCTACCATCTCACACAGGTTTTGCCTTTCTCTTCCCATCACCCCGCAGACACTTCTGCACTCACCCGCCCCATTTCTCAGGTTCACCTTCCCGCAGAGCCTACCAGTCACAGCAGTCAAAGCTCTCCCCTAATCCATCGCCGCCGTACGGCAGGGACCCAGGTAGCACAGCACATTACCAACCACAGTTTAGTGGTTGCACCAGTGCTAGAAGACAAGGTGCTGGCTCGAAGGTGCTGCAGAGGCCATAGGGCTCCTTGGTGCAAGAGGGACATGTAAGTGGGCCTAAGCTGGTTCACATGTTACCTCGATCCCTGGAGAGGAGTTGGGGCACTGTAAGAAGCTGCACACAAGGACGGACTGGGAACTCCTGCTTCCTGAGGATGGTGAGGGCTGAGGGAGGCCTTGATCATGCCAGCTTCCCACTTCTGACTTGCACCTCTTATAAAATGTCTCAGGACAAGAGCTCACCCTGGGCATGCTGTGATGGGCCATGTTTGCAGGGCGGACGCTGTGTCTTTCCCTGTGTGTTCGTTCATCCCCACTGCCCTTGGGGACTGCCTTTAATCAGAGGAAGGCCCCAGCGCTTGCCGCTGGCTGCTGCAAGGATAGCAGAGGCAGTGCCAGGGTGAAGAGTGGCACCGGCACAGGAGGGATGCAGACATGCTGCTTGGACGCCGTGGGTACCAATGGCTTCTTGTCACCTCCGTGACAGGAGGTCACAACCCAGCATGACACCGCATCTCATCATGCTTCTGGTCACCAAAGCAGCTCTGCTCTGCTGGATTCAGATGTCTCTGCCCTGACCAGGCTGTATGCAGCCATAAACAGAGAGATGAGTTTCTTCTTACTCTCCAGACTTCCCTTTCCTGTTGGCAGAGCAGCCACACTACTTTGTCCCTCAAGCTTTGCTCCACTCACTGCATTAACTGCCATTGCAAGTGAAGTTATCAAGCTTAGAAAGGGCTGAGGTCCTCCAGGCATTTTTTGCACCTCTAAATGTTTTCTTTGTCAGTGAGTAGATGGGAAATGGGCTCTGGGGCTTTCTGTGACCTAGGGACCAAGGGAACCTAGAAAACAAGTAGTCACTGCACTCTCTGGGTCCCAAATAACCACTCTCACAGTACCTGTCCAGCCAGCAGAGGTGATCCTCATGTACAAGGACAGCAGGAGCCTCAGGGAAAAATGTTCCTAATTTCTCTGCCATCCACCTGCACTTCTGAAAACCTCATGACTTTATGCTCTAGTTTTGCTTGTGTTTCCATGAGTCTGTCCAGTTTCTTGCCATTGCAGTCATGAACTGACTTCAAATCCTGACCTCTACAAAGTACCGTGGCCTCTCCACCCTTGCTTTCTCCACCCCCTTCTTTTCACATGGCCAGTATGAGCCTAAGACTACCCTGGCAGCACACATACCAAAACCTCAGTTAAAACATTGCTAAACACCAGTGCAGCAAGAATGGAAAGGTTTCCTGAGATCAAGAGCAGTATATAAAAATAGCACCAGAAAAGAAAAGCAGGCACTGTAATGTGGTCTTCAAGTAACAGTGGTATTAACCTCAGGGAGTGAAATAAAGGGCAGAAAAATGAGCTACAATCAATTGACTACTTTTGGTATTAGACAGGGAAAGGGAGAAAAAGAAAGGTGAGTGTGATGGCTGCAGTGTCAGCTTGATAGCACTGAGCATGCCGGATTCATGCTGATGTGGTACAGAGCACAAGAAGTCGGTAGGGTTTGTGGGCACTGCATAAAGACCTGCAGAAGTCATAATACTTCGTGGAGTTTATCAAGACGGTTATGAAGCTTGTTCCAATCAGTGGAAAGCTTCAGAGGGTTTTGGATCCGTCCCCATTGCTGCACCCAAGGAACTGATCCACTGTGCTTCCTAAACATCAAAGGGGAAATCTGCAAAACAGACGAGGGATTTTGCTGTCTTGCTCCCATGAAAATTGGTGTGGGGTCATCATCCAGAATCCTTCAGCAGGTTGGGAGATTTCAGCCTTCTTGATTCCTAAAGAGATTCTCAGGGGAAGACAGAAAAAGAGAGAGAAAAAGATGCAGGACCACATTTTCAGTAGGTGGAAACCCGAGTCACTTAACCGAAGTCAGTGGAGCCACACCAGTCAGCTTTTGTCCGTACAGGCTACAGAGACATCAGAAGCAATAAGTGGCCTGAAGGACCTCCAAAGCATTACAGCCACTTCAAACAGTCTTAGGGTCAAAGAATGCAGAGCGCAAAAAATATCTGTGTCATCTCAACAAGCCTGACTTGCTGCTGGGCGGTGTCACCCCCAGCTTTCTATTATTTAACATATCGATCAGGTGGCCAGGATGAATGCAGAAACATAAAATCAAATGCAACACATTAAAAATAAATCAGAAATAACAACAAGCACAAACATGCAGCCTGAGAAGACAGTGGGGGTCTAGTCCAGTGGGAAGATAAAGAGAGATTGCCTTTGATAGTAAGAGCCGGGAACTCTGTTTATTTAAAGGGAAGAATGACATAATTGTCTAGCTATGTTGGTGAGAAAGGTTTTATGCATTATAGCAAAAGCATGGAGTCAGTCACCTATCGTCTTCTTACAACGGTTCAAAAGACACAGTGTCAGCTTGTCTTTGCTTAACCAGGGGATCAAGCACATGTGTGGAGAAGACAGGTTCAAACTCCTAGGACTGTACAGCTGAGGTATGGGCTGTCCAGTAGGGCTCACGGTCCATCTCTGCTTCTCTTTAGAAGAGCATATGGCAGAAGAGATGCATCCAGCTGAAGAGCCTAAATTTCATTAGTCCATGTGTTAGACAACAGTTGCTCCAAGGGATCCTGAGACATTTGCACTGTAGAGCATGATAGCCTGCTCTTCCAGGTTTCTTCTGTGCTTAAACACACTGGCAATCCTGGATAGTTGTTGCTATCTGGTGGGGCTTGTGAGCATCACCGCCTCAGCTTGCCCTTTCCGCCCTTGTTGATTGCAGTGTCCCTGGGGGAACTGCCTCTTGGTTTTGCTTTCGCTCTTGTTTGCAAAGACCTGAGGAGGGGCTTCAGCAACATGCCGTAGCACAAACCAGATTTAGTTGGAACCGGGGGCCAAAGGTGAGTTTTTAAAATTTGTTTAATGGTTTACATGCAAAAAGAAAAAAATAAAAGGAAGTGTGTGAGCATGGAGGGTCATGAAAGGAAAAGCTTAAAATGTTGGAGTCTGGAGCTAGGCAGCTAGCTCAGAGTGCATTTGTAAGAAGGCTTGCTTCTCCTTTTTGCTTTTCCTCCAGCAAGTAATTCAAAATCAGCTGATAACTCTCCTGTGATGGTAGCTGATATCTCAGTGATGGCAGTTCTTACGCAGGATATTCACTGGGCCAACTGCTCAACTGGAGCAGAACAGCACAGCTCCACCAAAGTCATTATGATATCTCTGATTTACAACAGCTGAGAATCATCTTTACTAGTTGCAATAAATAACAACCCTGACAACCTGGCTTGGATCCAAACTGCAGTGCAAAATTTTATGCAAGTTGTTGGAAGCAAATTATTCTGCAGGCTCCAGGCACTCCTCTGGGACACAAAAATTAATGAGCAGCACTTAAGTTTATCAGAATTTAAAAGAAAAATGTCCTCCAACAGCCCCTGGTAATGCCTTCTTGTTGTATTAATCTTCAGAGATTGGTACAGATTTCAGATATGAAGACAAAATTTAGATGAGAAAGAAAATAATCAGAGGTTTGCCAGAAAATAACTGCTGACTTCCAATGCAAGGGCAAGAGGACACTGAAAAATATATATTTATCTATGTAATTCTATGTTTATATATATATACAAAATAGAGAGATAAAGCTATTATGTATAATATGTTATATATATTATCTGTAATATATCTTTCTATGCAAATATAAATATACTGGGGGAATGTTCAAAACAGATACACAGCAGCACTTTTTCAAGCACATGTGGTGCAAGTGGAAAATCCACTAGCTGCAAGAATTCCTTAGGGCTGATGATTTGGTAAGACTCAAGACTTGGCCAGTTTATACAGAGCAAAAGAACAGCTATTACAATAGCTAGAGCAAAGCTGTAGGAGGGAGAGGAAAATAAGGGGAACTGATGTTACCTTCAAGTGTCCTGTTGGCCAAGCCAAGTCCTACACAGAAGGAGAGGTAGGTAACTAATCATGAGATCCAGCACACTCATGTACAGAGGGCTGAAACCAGCTGGTGAGGGATGGTGTGAAGTCTGAAAGTGCACAGTGCTCCTGAGGAGTCATGAATGCTGTCCTTGTGTTAAGCCCTTAAACCTGTGTTAAGCCCTTAAACTCACCTTAAAGGTAAGTCCTTTCTCTCAAAAAGAAAAGGTATGGCTGGTGGAAGGAGGACATGATGTGGTAGGAAGGAGGAAGGACCACATATGGTATGACTTTTCCTATCCCCTGACTCCCCGGTTAGGACACTCCTTTCTATTTCTTATGCCACTCACTGTTGAAGTCTACTGCATGAAGCTGAGTGGCCAACACAGGAAGGGTTGTGGGAATGCTCCAAAAAATGGTAAAAAGGTGAGCTCCTTGGGCAAGGGGAGACACATGTTCACGTTCCTCCAGGAAAAGAGGACACAACCCCACAGCTCCTCGTGTGCCATGCTGTCTAAAGACCACCCTGACTGGTACAGGTTTGGACAGATCCAGAGCCAAGAAGATTTGCTGCAGGTGAGGCAGCCTTGGACATGCCCTGAGGTGCCTAGATGACTGTGCTCCCTCAGAGCCAGAGTATTTTGCAAAGTCCAGATGCAGAAATTTGGGCACATCCAGGATTTTGGGTGCTACTGTCTTGTGGTCTTGACTAGCTGTTGCCAGGAGCTGGAATAGAGAGGGAGGAAAAAGGACATCCCTGAAAATACACCCTGAATTTTCAATTCCCACCAGCAGGACTATTGCCTCATCGGAGGCAGCTGTGGGAGAACCTTGTTGGGAGCATGAGGCTGGGGCAGGGCTAGGTTTCAAAGCGTGCTCAGTTTTTCATACCTCAGAAGCTGCTGGAGCCTGAGCTCTGCTCTTGGAAAAGCCACCCTTGCAATTTTGCTGCACTAGGAAAAGGCTGCAAGACAGACCAAATGGAGAAACTAGATTTAATAAAACTTGAAGCTCAGTGGGCTTGACTAAGAATAATACTAGGTTAGTGTGTTTTGTGAGAAGAATAATCGCTCATTTGTGCTTGTTGTTCTTTGGAGATATACATCTAAAACAATTACTTTTCTTGGGTTGGTGCCCCTGCCTGTAAACCTGGCAGAAACTCACTTCAGCTCAAATTTCTGAGCTGTCAGTTCAAGCAAAGGGCATCTTTTCACCCTGCTATTTATTGTCCCCTTTCTCCCCCCAGACATTCCCAGTGCTGTGACTGGCATTGGCTTTCATGGTGGGAGGAAAATCCTTGCATGAGAATCACAAATTATAAGAGGGAAATCAGATGCCACTTGAGATCCCCCAAGCTGCTGGAGAAGCAGTGGAGATGGGGAAGGAATAGGAAAATGATTGTCTTGAAGACACGGGTCTTTCTAATAGGACAATTACCTATAACAAATGAGCTCCACGGTAATCATCTGCTTCTCCCCTGATGCAACATCAAACAATTACTGCCTCTGGGCCTAGGAAGACTGAGGTTCACAAATTTGTTACCAGTTCACTTCATACTGTTTAGCGTCACGAGTAGGAAGAGCTAGGCTTTCCAAACACATTAGCTGGTCATAGCAAACCTTCGTTGGGCTATTTCACCTCTCTCAAGGGCATGTAGACCTCTGTGTTGCCTCTTCTCATTATCTAAGGGAATAGCCAGAATTCAGTCCTTTGAATAATCAACTGAGTGTTTTTTAATGACACTTCTATGAAATGGCTTGCCAGCCCACAGTCTGTGTGAAATACCTCAGCCTTCTCCATCTTTAAACTCTTTAAACTCCACAGCTTCCAGCCTGATGCATATGGAGACTCCTTTTGGTGTTGTCCTCCAGTGACCTCCACCCACCCACCGCATCCACCCTGTGAATCTACAGGCCAGATACAGGCTGCTCAGGCTGAAGAGCCACGTAAGGCCAGGCTGCCGGAGCAAGGTGATGGTGCTAAGCTGCAAGTACGAGGGATGGAGGCATTCCTGCATGAGAGCCTGAAGTGGGATCTGATTATGCAAAACTCTGTCTTGTCTGTGTACAAAGTGCCTTGCACATTCTAGATGCTGTTGCAACCAGTGTATATTCATTAAATATTGTATTTTTTCCTTTAAATCAGCAAGCTTGAAATGCAATGCAAGCTAAACAAACAGCGTCGACTCTCAGTGCAAGACCCAGCCCTCTTTTGAGCTGTGCTTGCCAATATAGCTGCTGGCCTGGATAGTCTTTTTGAAAGCCAGTGGGAAAATGACCCTTTTCTACATTCAGTCTGCAGCGTGCTGCTCTCCCCGCTGCAGAAGACATTGTGACATGTTCCACCAGGCAATGGTCTCTTACATCAATATAGGCCAGCCGTCCTCCCATTTCCTTTTTAGAAGGGGGATGTAGTACTAGCATTCTCTGCCTTTCAACCTGAGGCACAAAATTGCAGACATTTTGCAAGATGGGTGATGTATGTGGAATTGCTCGATGATTAATGAGAATTTTATAAGAAGCTTTTAACGTAATTAAGCATAATGCCTTTGCTGGCTTTTATCTTCTCATTTTCCTAGTTCTACTTCAGAGCTGCCAAATTTCCACAAGGTGCTGGAACGAAACCTGCACTGGGGATGGACATAAAAAGAGCTCTTCTGACTGTTCGCCCCTCACATGGCTCAGATGCTCTGTGAAGTGTACGTGTTTTGTGCACCACCATGTCTATGGTACTGGTCTTTGCAGCGGAGTATAGTACAGCTGTAGACACAGCTGTGAGCCTGAGCCTTTCTGGGCGCAAAAAACACACCCAAAGACCAAACATAGCAGGGCTACAACATTTCTCTCTGTGATTCCTTCTCTTCTGGACATTTTGACTGGTGGAAACATGTCCTACAGAGAAGATAACTTCACTGAAACATTCCCAAGTGGTAAAGACTTTACCGTATCCCACAGAAATGGCTAGTTAACCTCCCTTCTGTGATGCCACTTAGACCATTTTCATTCTTTCGCAATGGTTCCCAGCTCCTGGTCCTCACTGTACTGTAACCCATCGGAGTAATACAATCTCATCTGATCTCATGTATCTTCTCTCTTCTAGTACGGGCTGAGATTGCCTCTTAACCTCCTTTGGACAAGCAAAATAGTTTAAGCTCCTTTGGTATCTTGTGCATCCTGTAGATCTCAGCATAGTCTTTTGGCCCCTTTCTCCTCTACCGGGGCTGTTTCTCTTCGGCCGCCTCCTCGCCCCAGTTCCACTGAGGTGCCTACAGGCAATGGGCAGCTGATAATTTATCCTGTTTACTGATGAAGTAAACACAGATTTTAGATCTTTTAATTATCTGGATCCAGTTATTGCACGTACAGCTGTTGTACATCATTCAAGTTTTCTTGTTTGCAACACTCACTTGTGTCTTTTCTTAAATAAAGTCATGGGTCCATTGCTTGCTTCTTCCTTGCCATTTGGATAAAGTGATCCCAAATCTACAGGGGTAATAACAGAAAAGGAGAAAGAGAGTCTATTTGGTCAGGAAATAGGAAAAAACTCCTGCTGGCTTTCCAAAGCACAACTTCTCTGTGCCTGAGCAAAGGAGACCATGCCCAAGGAAAGAATATTTTTACAAAAAGGAATCAGCTGAGAGGGAGCATCCCCTGCCAGACCTCAGGCAAAGAAGCTCTCTGAGTTAAAAACGTGCTTCTGCCAACTTGCCATATGTGGGAAGCACCTCCATATTTCAGACAGCATAAACAAGACGGCTGCACCTTAGCTTTCAGTGCAGAGTTATGTAGGACAGGTTTTCCAGGAAGAGTAATGTATGGCCTGCAGCTGTCCCAGAGCAGGATGCATCAAAAAGTTACTAAGACCTTCCCTGTGCAAAGCACCAAACTAGCTGTTCAGCAGTGGAAAAGACTGCCTGAGAAAAAGGGTCTGCTGGTAACAGGAGTTATGCCATGTATCTAGGGCAAAAGCAATCCTGCTGGGTTATTCTGAATAGTCCTATGTGACCTCAGAGAGGTTTAATCTCCATATACATAAAAGTGCCTCCCAGCTCCATCTCACATCCAGCCCGTGGTATTAGGCGCAGCACTGGCAGGAAGGCTGGAGCACTGGTTAGCATGCAGCAAGGGTGGGAGTTGTAGGTCTGGTGTCAAATCCTTATGACCTTTGCCAGTTGGGGGACTTTGGTCTTGTTGAGCTACCACAGAGGTCTGCATAGGGTGACTGAGGAAAGATGATCCAAATTAAACCAAAGGTGAACATTTCCCTTGTAGTAATTAAATTGCTGAAAGCACCGTGTGGATGGAGTTGAAAGGGCCATAATTCTGCTGAATTTAATTGACTTAGGACAAGAATAGAGTTAAACAAATTAAGGTCCAATTAAACTAAACTGAGGTCACAGGGCTTTAGTGCAATTTAACAAATCCCTTTTCAAAGTTATTCTGAATTAATTTTCTCAAATGTTCGCATGTCGACAAAGACCAAATGTTTGTCTGCAAAGGGACATTAATTTGGTTAATGTTATGGGATCAACCTAAAGCAAAAGAGTGATTTGTGGTTCACTCTCATGTATGACCATTCTCATGCTGGCATAAGTATGCTAATTTAATCTAATCTGCTCTGGAGCAAGAGTCATCCTGGAGTGGGCAATCAGGAATAGTCTTTCCAGAATAACTCCTGATGTAGAAAAGTGCTGAATGCTGCAGAAAAATCCACCCCAAACTGCTAGTCCAAATTTAATTTCTTAATGTGCTGAATGGCAGTCCTTTGTTACTTTTGCAATTTTATAGCACAGAAAACAGATGTCTGCTTCTTCTGACCACTTTGACACCATTACCTTTTCTCTGTTTGTAAAAAGAAATTGCTTGGATTTTAAGCAGATAAGAAAAAAACAAGACAGTGATTTAAATTCCAAAGCAGTATTAGGAATGCATTTCCTGCTAACTGTGATATACATAATTGAAAATCTATAAATACATCAGGCTGACGCTGGCTAAATCAAAGCCAGGTTTACTTCTGTTACTAGTAATGTTTAGAGTGGTCTTGTTCTTTCTCTCTTTCTCTCCACCCCCAACCCCCATCCCTTGTGAGAGAAAATTGCACATTCCTTTTAATGCAATTACAGCAACAGATACCACAATGAGTACAATTTTAGTAACACTAATTTTGCAAATTAAATCTAGAGTAGTAAACCAAACAAACTGAATGAGAAATTGCACAGCCAGATATGCCCATGGAGGTGAAAAGGGAGAGGGAGAGTTGGACCCATTCTGCTACCTTTGGAAGCCCAATGCAGAGAGGCAGATATTTTCAGGCTGTTTTTCTCAGAAAATGAAGGTTATACAATCACGGTGTGTGTGTCCCAGCAGTCCAACATGTTTTGAATCTGTTGGCCAATTCCAACCCAATTTGACAGAGAAGGAGAGATGTTAATGTTAATTACGTTCCCACATCCGAGGAGGGTGGTGGAGAATTCTCCATTCACTCTCCTGCTGAGGAGGGAGGCTGTGTTAGGCGTAAGTGAACCTACACGGGAGACACACAGGAAAATGTGCTGCATTATTTCCATTGCTCAAGGAACGGGTTTGGTTTTCAGTGACCAGACAACGAGACACACCAAGATTTGTCCAGGTTGTGGGGGAACACAGCAGTGTTGTATGTCAGCGATGGTTTCCAGTCAGCCTCTGCTTCCCCTTGACCAGGGAGGACATTGTCCATCTCCCTGGCAAGGCTTGTTTCTTCTTCCACCCTGGCACAACTGGGCTGGCCAAGGACAAGGAACTGAGGCACTTTGGCAGCTGCAGAAAAGCTGCATTCTACTATCCCAAGAAGGACAAAAATCCCTTCTTTGTTCCCTGCCTCAGAGCCTCAAAATGCAGTACAGCGGGGTGGGCGTGGGATGGAGATGTGGGAGACCTGCGGCAGCGTGCTAAGGGAAAAGGATGCAGGGGAGAGCTGGCAGGGGTGTAGAAGCCACATCAACATTTAGCAACCAATATCCTGTGGCAAGGAGGTCTGCAGCTTGCCCCCTCCTGACTGAGTCATGTTTTTAGCCTCAGACACCAACCTTCCCCTCTGGCCCCCATACATTCCCCAAGCAAGCTGCTGAGCATACTGCACACCCCTCAGGCTCAATGCAAAGAGCAGGCTACCTTCAGAAATAGAGGGGTATGAGCAACACCAGTTTGCATGTAAGTGCTGCTTCATTCTGGAGCTTTTCTGCCCCTTTTTGGCTTTTGTGCAACTGATGAATTATTTAGTAAACAACTGGCTGTCTTAAGAAAACTGCTTTGACTGCGTGTGTCCACTAAGATGCTCTGGTGACATTCAAGAACAAAAGCAATTTAGAGAGGGAGAAATACCAGAACAGGCTCTTAGTAAGTCTAGGAATATTCTCAGTGCAGGCCTTGCATTGAAATCAGAACATTGCACAATGAATAAATTGTGGCTGACATTTGATCAGTGACTCACAACCCAAGTATTTGGAGAGGAAATATTGATCCCAGTGTGCTGGAAAACCCCAAAAGCTTTGATAAAAAATGCCCATTTTAATGTAGCCTTTGGAAAGAAAATAAAGAAAGAGAGAACACTTAAGACCTTTTTGTTGCAGCTGATGGTGGCTTCTTGACATTATGGGCTCTCATTCCAGACTTGCAAATATTTTCCCCTTTTCTTGTTTTCTCTTTCTTTTCGTTACTGAAAGCAAATCTGTCAGATTGCAGAGATATTCCCTTTATTGGCTGACAGTGGCACTATTGCTTGAAATTTACTTGTGTTTAAATAGATTTGGAGTAGGTGACAGAAACTGGCCTGACACAAGAATAATAATGTGGTGAGAAACCAGAGAAATTATAATAAACTAGTTTATTATAAAAAAGATATTGAACTATTGTATTTCTGACAAACTAGTGCTGATTAAAAAGGCAATGTATCTTTGAAATTAAAAGGCAGGTTTGGAGACTGCCAGATGATTTTATTTATAGTGTCCCGAGCAGGTGGATGCTGTTCTGGATGCACCACAGTGCTGATAAATCAGTCATGGGAGTGACACTGTGAGTGATAGCCATGTTCCTATTCATAAGGCTGGTCATGTTTCCTTCTCTGGCTTCCAGACTATGACAGTCAAAAACAATCAGGTCCATCAGGGAGATGTGGAAAGGAGTGATCCTTGCTTTAGATTTTGGGGCGTTTATATTTTCTCCTCTGAGCACCCCGTCACTGTCATTATGGAGGAGAAAGTCCCTCTCCGTGCTGTGTGCACTACAAGGGAACCAAGCTGAGGCTCCTCTGTTTTCTGCATCTCTTTGGGATGGTGGGACGGGAGACTGGAGTTGGACTGGATGTCACTGGCAGGCCTTCACAGGTACTGCACAGTGTGTCCCTTGCAGTCATGGTCCAGCTGATCCAGTTTTCAGTCATCTCCAGTAGTGCTCAGTCCTGGACTAGGAGGCAAGAAACCGTGAAAAGACAACTATGGGAACAGCATAGCCACTGGGGAGGCTTGGCCCTAACCCCTTGGCCAGCAGTGGGCGGTGGATCTGCACTAGGCAGTGCTATAACCCATATTTCATAAAGGATGAACGTCACTGCAGATTTTCTTCATGATCTATATAAATAACCATTCCTTAGTTAACACCGTTAAGTCCATCACGGTACATTGCAGCAGTGATCTCCAGTGACTCTGGGCTTCTTCCACTTTCCAGTCTCTCACCTTTACATTTCAGTAGAAAGTCCTCATGTTCTGTACAAGGAGCAAGAGGTCCCACTTGGTTTTTGTACAGTAACTCTGTTTTTGTTTCCTTCCCCTCCATGACTCTTTTTGCTCATCTCATTCCTAAGAGAAGGCTTTTGAGGACCCATCCCTCAGTAGCTGACTTCTGATGCTATCCTGTTGTATTTCTATGACTACAGAAGAAAATCCTGAGGTCCCAAACCTTGTAGCTTTGGGAATCAGAGTCCAGTGACAGGTACAGAGAGCTAGTATTGAACTCATGGTCAAGACAAGCGACATGCCTTTTCTTCCTTCAGCTAAGGACTTCAAAATTTCCCTGTGCTGTAGGAAACTGCCCTCAGTCCTTGACTCTGAAATGACCCCTGTCTGTACAATGCCACCTGTTAGCTCCATGGAGGGATGCTGCAATATTTTTGAGCCTTACAAGGTGGATCTTCAGTGTATACCATCCAGAGCACTATTGCCCATCTTCCATCCAAGCAGCATTATGAAAAGCACCATGTTTTGTGCAACTCAGAGCAGAAACAGCACAGAGATTTCATTGTTTCACTGTGCATGGATTAACATTATAAGTCATCAAGTGAATTACTCAGACCAGGCTCTAAACCAACATAAACTAATCAGGGAATATGGTTCTGCACTAGTCACAGGTGGCTTGTCTGACCAACAAGTTTTTTTCTACTTGCCATTTTCATACTTGCAATTAGTCTAAAACCACTTCTCAGCTGGCAGATCCTTTCTGTCATCTGGCAAGCAAGAAAAATCTTGGCATTTCAGAAGAGGAGCTAGGGAATGTGAATAGGTTGGAACTACAAAATAGTGCTGTCTGCCAAAGAGAGACATGGCATTCAGTCAACCTAGAAGCAGTATGTGTCTTTTTGGAAAAATTAATATAAGAAATTAAATGTCTCTCTCCTCTTTTAAAAGAAAGAAAGAAAGAAAGAAAAATCTTTAATTTAAAAAGTGAGACTTCATCTTGTTACATCTTGGCCAGAAATACCTTCATGATGAATAAGATACTCTACAAGCTCAAAATCTATCATGAAGCAGCAGATTGCTCCCATTCAACATATTTCCTCACATTTCCTTCACTGTGTACTGTAGGCTGTCCCGGGCAGGGAATAGCCACACTCCCCAGCTCCGCAGCGTCTCTGAGTCCTCAGCAATCATACAGCTCTGCGTGGAGGGACAGGTGGCTTTTCACTGCTACAGCGAATCACTGCACCATGACCGCTAAATCCGGATGGGAGCTGGTGTCTGTGCACGAGTCAGCAAGGAAGGTGGTGGGGAGATTCAGGCACTTGGCACTGGGTCTCCAGGCTCTGCTTTGGTGGCTGGCAGGTTTCTAGTCTTGTTGGCTCAGGCATTGCCTGCTTGATGCCTTTCTCTCTCTGTACAGTACTACAGTGAGACTGCTCTGTTCTTCCTTGGTTTCTGCTCCCAAAATGGATTTAAGGTGTATCTACAGACAACGGCTGATGGCTCCAACTGGTTGTCACTGTATGCATGGGTGACTGCACCACTGGGACACCAGGGCTACTGCGGGCAGGGCGTATGAGAGCCAGCCTTGTTCTTCCCCCCATCTCCTGAGCTCTCCGAAGGGGAGACAGCAGCCATTGAGCCAACTATTTTGCCGGCTGCGGGGAGTCTTCGGTTGTGCCAAGGCGAAGGCAGAGCACAAAGATGCCTCAGTGCACGGGAGACACAGGCTGCGAGGGTGCAGGATCCCCAGTCCCCGTGCCCAGGCCGTGTGGGAAGACCAGGCATGGATATCTGGCCGTGTAGGGAGGTCTGGCTCTTTGCCCAGCAACCGTCTCTCCCTTCAGGGAGATGGTCCGTCTGCGGGGCTGAAACGCTGAGGCTGGAGCTCACACAGCCCCGAGGAAAGGAATTGCTTTTGCACGTGGGCAGTGAATTTTCACAAGCCGACATCATTAAGCTAAAGGCTTTGTGTGCGAGTGCATTATCCGGCCCCCTTCCAGCAAGACAAAGGCTGGCATTTTAAAGCACAACGATTTTTCCCTGGCTCCTCTTCAATGCCGTGCTCAGACTGGGAACATCATTTAGCAAGTCTGGAGCACTTCTGGAGCAGTTAAAAAAGCCCCACTGAGAATGAAGACGCCTTGTTTCTCTCCTCACTTTTGCCGCTTACCTGCTTTGTGAGCTCAGGGAGCCAGTTCACCTCTTTGCGCCTTTCTGCCCCGTCCATTTAAACCATTTGTCTCTTCGGGAAAGGACCAGACCTGACCGTTTGCAGGGTCTGTGCTGCAATGGGACCCGGCTGAAGTAGGGACTTCTTGGCGTTACTGCAGTGCAACGAATGAACAAGTCATGCAGGACTAGCCTCACCAAGGCAGGCACTTTTCCCACCGCCTGGTAACCACCAAAATGTTGATGACCCTGTCCAAGTGCTGTCTTCAAACTTCCTGCGCTGTTGAGGAGAGAGAAGCCCCCCCAGCATGGTCCACCCATCTTGGTCACCTGCCTTTCAGACAAACTGCAGTCTGGACATGCTCTGCCAAATAAAGAGGATCAGGGATGTCTCGGCTGTACTAGGCATGGGTGAAAGTCAGGCACAGTGACGCTTGTCCCAAGCAACAGCCCAGTTCCAGGTTCAGAGAAAGAGAAGTAGTAGACATAGGCACGGAAATGACAAAATACAGCTCTAACTGGAAAGAAACATTAATTCAGCACATGAAATCCCTGTGGCCTGTGTTATTTGCTGCTGATGGTGCACATCTATGGGGATAAGAGAACTTTTGCCTTGTTGTTAATGAAATATAGGCAATTTTTTTAAACCCTTTCTTTGGCTTAGCCTTGCTAGGTGAGGAAATACTGGACATCAGAAAGTATTCCTTTGTGCCTGGGCATCTTTCCTGGGAAACCTAATGTGATAAATGAGCTTGCTGGATAAAGGGTAATTGCTACTCACAGAGTACTAAGATATTATATTGATGAAAATATATAAGGGAGCGAATCTAGAGCAAGCACAGTGTACCAGAGCTGAACATTTTACAATGCTATTCTGTATGGCTTTTTTGTTTGCTTTTAATTTAAGGAGGAGACATTTTAGAAATGTAAATGATACAATACAGTTCTCTAGTTAACCAATTTATGGTACAGGGCTTTTCCTGCACAAAAATGATTTATCACAATGAAAAATTGTTGCAGTGGTATCTTGATGTACCAGTGTCTTTGCAAACAGGCCCAAAAAACCCACCAGCTTTAGTTTCACCATGAGTCAATGGTTCCACACATGGGGAAATGGATATCTTAGTCTTCTACATCACTGCTGCAGAGTGGGCATCATGGAGGCTTTTCCATGAATATGGCTTGCTCCTGAAATTCCATTTCATTTCATTTCCACCATGCATGTGTCATATTCACTGGGCCTTGCCCTGATTTACTGCTGCAAGCATTCTCAAAGCAGCAATGGCTATTTCAGCTGACCTTTCTGCATTTGCTGGTTGCTCAGGCTTTGCAAAGCAGTGGAAAATAGCTTGCTGCAAATGTAGAAATCACATCCCATCTCAGTAAGGGAGTCCTTTGAGACAACTGGCTCTGCCAAGGTGCTTCTAAGTGATTTGATAAATTTTGATACAGGAATGCTTCCAAAAGAGATGTTTCTGAGAGACTGAAGATGAGCAGCTCCAGTTTCTCACAGTCAGAAATAACACGCCTTTTATCCTTTTCGGATATCACAACTTTTGACGGTGAAGGCTGCCAACATGGTGTTGTTCAGCAAGCAGACAGCTGTAGTGAGGCTGGGAATCCTTTTTCTGAGTCTGGCTCACACAAGATGTAGATGATGGGGGAAAAGCCTGTAAGTGGAGAACACCCAGGAAAGAGGGGTCTTCCGTGACCCACTGAGGATTAGACTCCAGACGAGCCAGAGCTGCTGCTCAGGGAAGGTGCAGAGCAACATTTGAAGGCAGCGAGGGTGCAAACAAAAATATCTTGGGGCAGAGAGGAGTACCCATCAACAGCGGTCTAGCATTCCTCACCTTGAGACAGAAGTGTCCTGGAGGCAAGGGGAAAAAACATTTCCTGCATGTGCCATGTGTCAGAGAGACCCACCCTTCATACTTATTTCAGAGAGCATTTAACCGTGGGCAACAGGTCTGTGTAATCACAGGGATGCTGACAGACAGACAGTGTTCATTAACACAGCAAGTCTGCCCCTCAAATTATTGTGGCTTTGCCCATTGCACAGCAGCAATACCATGCTAAAAAGAGGCAGGAACTGAACAGAAAGCTGCCAGCAATCTCTCAGACCCTGTGAAATACTCTGGTTGCAGGTGATGTGTCAGAGCACAGATCCCTTCCCCAAACCAGGGTAGCCTGTACTCACAAGGCGATGGTATGTCATCCTCCCAGCAACAGCAGGGCCAGTGCCCACACAGCTTGCTTCGTCTGGGTTCCTCCTCAGTCCAGTTTTGTGCAACAAGACGAGAGAAGCACAGGGAAATCCCATCCAGTACTTCTTGCTCTGCACGTCACAGAGCCAACACAGAAATAATTCACTTTGCTGCATGAGAAAAGTGCTCACATGAATTTTCAGCTATCTATCTGCTGTGCATTTCATTGGTTTCATTTCACGGATTCACAATATCATTTCAATTTTTCCCAGTGCTGCTGTCAAATGCATGAAGATCAGCATTTAACCATTGCTGTGTTCTCCCCACCAGTACTCTTGAAGGGAAAACTGCTTTCCATCCTGTTCAGTGCCTGACCTTGGGTTTAAAAGATATAGTCCTAGTTCAGGTGAATTAGTGCCTCCTGCAACTCCAGTTAAGAACCATCTGGACATCGCAATGCACTAGCTGGTGGTGTGCTGAAGTTGAATTCAGCACATCCTCAAGCCCAAGCAGTTTTCTTTGCCTGACATTTTAAAACACGTTAATTGGCTTGAGCGAGTTAAAATCACATGTCTGAATCCTAGGCTAGATGTGGCCTCAGCCTCATGTCTCTGAGAAAGAGCTCGATCCCAGCTGGTGGATGTGGGCAGAACAATAATAGTATCCAGCTTTATGGTAGCTAGGCAGAATATATAGCCCCTTTGTTCCGAGCACACCCCTGAGCATCAGGCTGGTCCAAAGGCAGTTTGACTGGAGCCGTACTGACAGCACGGTGCTGAAAGACAAAGCTAATAATGTCTAAGAGTTTAATGAACGAAATAATCTGCTTAAGCAAATTCTTGCGAAAGGTTCAGAAAAATGTCCATTTGTGCACGTATCTGTGCTACAGGCCGTTATCCTGCACGCACATACTTACTCCTGTCTCGGTGAACAGACCCAAAATGGGGCTAAAGTTAATTAATTGGAGCATTATGTACTTGCAGGATCAGGGTCCTTAGATCCAACTCATGCTAGAACAACAAGATATAAAAGATAATGGAGAGTTAGGGCTGCTAAGCCCAAGGCTGTCCCAGATCTCCCATTGTAACCTTTATGTTGTAGTTTATATGACTGTGCATAAGGAAAATGCACGAGTGCTACTGCCAATAAGTCTGTGATGTTCAAAACCCTGGTCCCACAAGTGAGAGGAGTGATCCCAACATAAATTTGTGTTCCATGAGCATAATCGAAATAAAAGAAGAAAGAGTAAATTGAGCATATAACACAGGAGGTCAAGTCAGGTAATGTGCTGTATGGGATCCTTTGGAAGTTTCTGTCTCCTTTCTGCACATCTCTAATCTTGCTGCTTTTCAAAATTTTGTCTCTCCTCCCTAACTGATAGAGACCAGCACATGATAACTTATATGTGCTGCAAATCTGGATCTTGGTTTTGAAGACAACGCACTGCAAGTGAGAGGAAACATTCCCCCCCTTTCTTCTTGAAATCACTTTCATGATTGCCTATCTGAAATGCAATCATTGCAAACTGCCCCCCTTCCGCTCCCCCCCCCCCCCAAAAAAAAATTATGCCGTAGGTCTTACTGCAGAGGGGGGAGTAAAGGGCTGCTCACACCACGTCTAGTTTTGATACCTTTTTTTTTTTCCTCTCCGAGGCTGAAAAGAACCGAAGACAGGAAATGTATTTTGATGGATGTGTCTGCCCTGTGCAAGAGCTGGGAAGAACTGGGATGAAAGATAAGGAAGAAAAGTTTTTGACACCCTCCCAAAAGGTAAAAGCCTTGTTTAACTAGGAAAAAACGGACGTGAACCTCGGTCTTTGTTAGCAGGTTGTGCATGTTCTTGGGCTATGGGCAGGCCACGACGGGTGAAAAACAGCTGTAGAGATGACATCTCACCTGTCTGAGTGTGCTGGCACTAATTTCCTGGACTGCTCCATACCTTAGCCTAGATAGGTCCTTAATTATCTCAATTATTTATTTTGTCATTTCATACTTGAGTCAGAGATATTATGATTAAAGCAGTTTGTACCCAATGAGTTCTGCAAGGAGTTTTTGGGTATCACATTACAGATCTGGTCCTGCAACACAGTCCCCTAACGTAGCATAAACAGGTGGATACCACACCTGAGATATATATATCTGGCCATGCATTGGAATGGCAATATGGCTTGAAAGAAAAAAATATATGTATATATATGTATGTGTATATACATATCACTTATTTAAGTATGACGACTGCAGTCCCAGACAAACTCAGGACAGGAGATCGCTCTGAGTAAAGGCTTCTGCAGACTAATCTGCCTTTTCTGCATCTTTTCCAATGCACTCAAGCTGTTGGAAAGTGCTTCCTTTGGGATGCCTGACAGTCTCCTGCTTCTAGCAATAGTTACGCTCAGCAATCACCCGCAGGAATGCATCGGAGAGTGATAAAGTGTAATACAAAGTGGAAGTGATGGATCAGATCCTTAGAAAACCTCTTTTCTAGTTAAGTGTTGCCTCCAATAAAGGCAAGAGCTCAGGCATTTTGAAAATCTCTTCTTCTCATCAGAAGTTCCCATGAGGACCAAGTCTCTGTCCTCCTTCCTCCTCCAGGCTCCTCAGGCAAACCCAATCCCTTTTACTGCTTCTCCAACAAGACGCAAAAAAAAAAAAAACCAAAAAAAAACAACAAGGTGAAAGATGGTGGAAGTTGTTAATGTGTGGGAGAAATAAGTTGGTTTACATGAACCAATGCGGAGCGGACTTCTCCAAGGGGCAGAGAT
This sequence comes from Apteryx mantelli, assembly GCF_036417845.1. NCBI lineage: Eukaryota > Metazoa > Chordata > Aves > Apterygiformes > Apterygidae > Apteryx > Apteryx mantelli. Next base: position 11,823,696 of record NC_090020.1, read on the forward strand.
ATAAAACCTTTATTGACCGGTTCTGAAAATCTGACAGTACAGCTCACAGTCCCAGCCTAAAAGGCACTGCTTTGTTAGTGCAGACCAAATTAAAAAGAAAAGTTGCTAAAAATCCCTGAAATTAGCTGAGGCATGAAGCGAAGCACCACACAGAGAGCTCATCTTTCCACACCTTTGCACTGATTCAGTAAATTTTCAGAAGCTAGGGCTGCCATATCATATTGATATGATATGATATTGATATGATTACGATACCTACCTACCTTTTATAAAGAAGGAATTTGTCACTAGGAGAGCTCAGGGTGTTTCAAAAGGGATAATTATTTTCCCAGTTTTACAGGTGAGGGAACTGAGACATAGCCAGTTGAGCCAAATTGCCCAGGATCAATCAGTTGTTTAGTGGCAGAGACTGAATCAGACATTGGGCCTTTTCAGCACCACGTTAATCATATATCTGTGAAGCCATATTATTTCCTAATCCAACTGTGTCCACGCTAGAGGGTGCTGCACTGCTTTTTCTAAGGGTATTTGCCACATTCCACTTATTTAAACAAGTGCTAAACCTAAGAAAGACTTGTCTGTACTTGACAGTGTGACTCTGAAGTGCAAGAGCTGTTTTTGGATAATTGCACGTGGGCGTGCACTTTTGTTTTGGAGAATTAAGCTCATCAGGAAAGAAAGAAAATCATGACAGAGCAGTGCATTTACAAATGCATTTCCACAAGAGAAACTATATACATACATAACTATACATGTAGATAAGCTCTTTTTGTGAAACCAAAAAATAAATATTAAGAAGAAAACTACAGAATTTGAATGGAAGTGGTGGGAATGAGGGTTTTTTTTAATGATTTTCATTAAAATGTTGACAGTCAAAATTTTACAGTCAAGTTTTTTGAATATGATAGTTTTATCAAACTCAGATTTACAAGAAACAGTTTGACTTTTTAATATTGTTCAAAAATATATGTACAGATTTTTCAAGCAATCCCATTCTGCAGTATATTTAAGAAAATTAAATTCAATTAAAGTAGAAAGAAAACTCTCTTAATCTGAAAATGATGTGGGATAAATTTGTGTAGCTCAGGGATTCTAAGCACAGGCTAGTTATGACTTCAGGCATAATGACATTTCCAATCAGTCGCAGGACTGGGTGAAATTGTGCTCCCCCTGACAAGGGAAAAATCCAAAGAAACTTCACTGAGGTTTACAGTGGGTATGTGGCATCAATTCAAGATTAACATCATCAGCATCATGATACCAGAGGCATGAGCTTCCGTCTGTAATAATAAACATATATGCACACATGTTCACAGATGTGCTTATATACACATATAGAAAGCATGAACATCAGCATGTCTCAGCTGCATTCTCTGGAATGACTTTTTTGGCCTGAGAGTGGGAAATCAATTTTACTTTTGGGAATATAGGAGCCCAGAATAGACATTATAGAAGGAGGTAAAGGATAGTTTTCTCATTGGGCAACTCAACAGGTCCTAAATCAAATATCAGTGAGAGAATCAGTACTGTGTGGAACTGAAATGGACGTAAATTATGTTGCTCTTTTTCCTATGCTCTCTTCTGTACTAGAATTACCTTACATTTGTTTTGGCTAAATTAACCTGCATCTTCTGTCTTTTTAGGTATCAGACTGCATGTACTTGTGAGAAGAAAGATGTTACCTGCGCACAGATCTGAGAAATGCACAATTTTGAGCTGCTGTCTTCTACCTGTGTCTTCTAATCACGGATTTTAGGTCCATAACCTACTTAGGCATGTTCTTTAAAAATCTATGGTCAGGAATGTGAGCTGCTTTACATTTTTGATGAAGATTACTGGAATACTGGATTACTCTGGTGAGAAATTTATGATCTAGATGACAAGGAAGATGGTCAATAATTCAGTTAGTCAGTTACTGGTCCCTTCTCAATATAACCCCCTGTAGCCACTGTGATACGTCCTTTGAAAATGATTGCATGGCCCTGGAATTTGTTACACATGATCCTGGCCTTGCACTGAAATGGTAACAGGGCTTGAAAAGTATGATATGTAATGATTAATGTTGAAAAAAATGACTGCACAGCTTCTATCAGAAAGACTACTGCTAGAATTGCAGGGAAGATACCTGCAGATTTAAAAGCTCTCTCCGTAGTAGCCAGCCAGTGCTGCAGTTGGCTGCAACGATTTTGGGGCTTTCCGCTAATTGTTCCCAAATTCTGTGTTGAATTCCCATCTCCCTACACCTCAGACCCTCAGGGTACCTCTGATTGCCTTGTTCCCTGGCTTTCAGGAGGAATCCTGCTTTGCCTGCTCCATGGCACACTTCGCTAAGGTAAAGTTAGGCTCTACCCTAACTTGCCACTTATGACCTTTTACAGCTGCCATAAAAACGATTGGTTTCATGGTTGGATAGAAGCAGTAAGCAGAGCTGCTGGCTTTATCAGAAACTCTGGTGAGTTCTTTTGAAATACAACATGGGCGGTTTGGACAGGGGGAGGACACCAGGTTGGTGGACAAGGTGTGATCTGCTTGTGTCCTCCTACTTCGCCTCTGGGGTGCTTTACTCCAGGTGGCTGCACTGCTGATCAGGGCAGAGGGTGGTAAACCCCCCCCTTGCTGAGCTCCTATGTGAATTCAGCAGCAGTCACTTCAGAAAGCATATGCTGGACACTTTCCACGGGTGTATTCTGCACTGGCCGTGGCTCAGAGCGCGGGGCTGAACAGGGCTCCAGCCCAGGTATCCAACCTGGGGAAGGCGTGGAAGGCATCCTTCCTGCAAGGAAGAGCCGGGCAAGGCAGATCACAGGGATATTTTTGCTGTGTCTTGCTTGGTGTGCAGCACTGGGTGGGGGGTGGGTGGCGCGGAGAAGGTCTGATCAGGTGTCCCTGCCATATCAGCATCTTTGCACCGCGGAGATACTCCCTCCTAGGCAGTAAAGATAAAGCCAGCCAGGGCCAAGGCACAGTATGTCCTTCAGGACCAGGAGCATAAAATTCACTGGAAACCTGTTTATCATTGTACTCTGTGCACCTTCCCCTCTGGCTCCCACCATCTCCCGAGAGACATTTCACTGAGGATATTGCAGTGGTTCTGTTCAGAAACGCAGGCATACAAACTGTCAGTCAAGATTTGCCTTTGAAGGACCACCGTGGACTGAAGCAGATAATACTGGCATTTCATTGCACTTGTGATCACATCCAAGCAATGCCACCCATGGTGAGCACTGTGAGAGAGAGCTGAGGCTCTTGTGTCTCTTCTCCCCCTCTGCTCTTCCTGCTTGCTCAGGTTCTGGGAGAATTGCTCCACACTTGGGCAGTCAGAGGGGCACTGACCTTGTTGCTGTTTCCCTCTCCACTGGCACTTGCAAGGTGACACCTGGGGTCTGCTTTGAAATGTAACCTGCAAGCAGTCTGCCCTGAGTTGTGTCTGCATCCAAGCAGATGACTGTGTATTTCCACACGCCTGAAGTAGGGTGCAGGAGTCAGAGCCACGGTCTTGTTTCCCCCTTCCCCCTTATTGGCAAGACATCTTTGGACATGAGAAGGACACACAGAGAGTGTGAAGTCCCAGGAAATGGCTTTCTGTTTTGTTTTGAGGAACCTTTAATCATGATGCAACAGCTGCAATTTCTTTTAAGGTCTCCAGTAACTGCTTTGCTTGAAGGTCAGCAGAAAATTTCATCCTGAGTTTGAGGCAGCACTCACCCTCTTCTTTTAGATGCTGGCTCTTCAACTCATCTGATTTTCCAGCTACTCTTGGCTTTACTCTTTGAATTTCTGTGGGACGCAGAAAGAGGAGAACATTTTCTCTTTTTTGATGCTAAATAGCTTCTGTCTTCAGAAAAAATGCTTTAACTGATACTCTGGTAATTCCACATTTACTCTTCCAGTGAGAGGTGCTTTTCCTGTATTCCTTACCACATTATTTGTAGGGAGTGAAGGAACAGTACTTTAACTAGAAGACAAGAATCAGTTCCCATTTTCTCCCAAAGAGAAGGAATAGGCTCAGTTGTGGTCCATGTAGGAACAGGACGCAGGGCGAGATCTCAGTATGATGCACTCACGCTTTTTCAGTCTGGCTTTCAAGCAAGACCTCCTAAAACTATGCATTTACACTAACAATCATAAAATGGAGGATTGCTCTCCCCACTGTTTGCATTACAATTCATTTTGGTGCCTCTGTCCTCTCAGGCTTGTCCACAGAGCGTAACCACCCAGTGCAGCAGCTAGCTGGTGACATTAGACCTTTAACCCAGGGAATAGCAATGTTTGGCAATGATTGTATTTCAAAACCTGATGAACCACGTGGGTGGGCTGTTGTATTTGCACGTGGCACTATTTGTGTTTTCTTGTGTTAAAAACCTAGGAAACTGCATAGAAATGTCTATATAAATTGCACCACATGTTGCTGAGAGAACATTAGAGTTAAAAGTTAAGTGCTTGAGAGTTAGGTAATGCCAAAAACACTTGAAGTCCCTTGTGTGTGTGCATTATGAGACAGTCTCGAGTTATAGGATCGCATTACTCCCATTTGCACAGGACAGACAACGCTAGGTGCTGTACGTTGGGGACAGCTTTATTCCATGTCACTCCTGCCACCACGACAGAAATTTGGGGCTAAAATGCGAAACAGCAAACAGTAAGGAAAAGGGTAGGGTTTGCAAACAGGTGTAAGCAGAAAAAAACCCAGCCTATTAAGATGCTACTCCTCCAAAGCATGCAGCAGTGTTCGGCGTAAGTGTCCTGATGGTGAGGTGCATCTGCCTACACAGCGTTCCTGTGTGCTCTCCTCTGCCGTGGGGCTGAAGACTGTAATAACAGGAGGCAGGAAGAGTTGCCAGAGGATGGGAAATAGAAGGGGCGGGGAAAGAAGAGTTGCAGTAAGAAAAAATGCATTTTGCTTTCTGTTGCACATCAGTGTTTCCAGAGGTGTGGGAAAGGAAAGGGATTTCATAATACTAAGTTGCAGGACTATATAGCAGGTCAGCAGTTCTGCCCAGTTTCTCCTCCACATGGGCATGGAGAATCAAACTCTTGCAGCCAGGCTCTTTGCAGAGTTTTTATTGTTTATTCCAAGGAGCACAGTAAACCTACTGCCCCCAGATATCTGTAGTGGTCTGCTACATAGTAATGCTTTGCTGTCATAGTAAAAAAAAAAAAGCCTTTATCCAAAAAATGAGAAGAAAAAAGAAATGGAAAGGAAAGGAGAAAAAGAGTGTGAATACAACCTGAATTTATCTTCACTTTGCCAAAACTTCATTCATAAGAGTAAGAACGTGTTCATTAATATTGAATTAACTTCAAACAAACACTGAGGACTGAGGTAAATTGGGTGTCAACTAGAAAAATGACACAGGAACAGAACAGATGAAAAGTGTCCTCAAGGTCAGCTTTAGGACATCTGTTGTTCATAACATTTGTCTATGTATAAATATAAAATTACTTGGATGAAGGTGTTGACAACCTAGGCAATATCCAGCTCTGGTTCCTGTTTATTCACTCTGGAGTAATTCCACAGACTTCAGTGGAGAAGGTCCAGATTTACACTGGTTAAAAACTGGAGAGCAGAATCTGGCTAGAGAGCTCCAAGTTTACAGATGATGCAGAAACTGGAGGATGGGCAAATAACAAGAAACAATGTAACTAGATTCCAAGGGATTTGGATTATATTGAAATTTGGAGCCAACAGATGGCAAATGCAGTTCATTGTCAAAATGATAAAATAATGAGGCTGAATTCAAGGAGACATTCGAGGGAATATCTGCTACATAGAGCAAATGTCTCACCATGACCAGAAAGACGATGATGGAAAAATGAGTGAAGTCCACAGCCTGTTACACAGTAAACAAAAAGACCAGCAAGATATTGTGGTAAGGTGTTTCAGGAGAGAAAGAGAATATTAAACAAGGTATGCAATAGCTGTGCTACCTAAGGCACTTGTTAGGCAATTGTCTCTGATTCTTATTACCAGAATACAGGAAAGCCTTCCTATCATTTTCCTTGCTTCTGAGAAGGTTTAACACAAAAATGCTACTGATGTGGTCAACGTAAGTTAGGAAAAAGGACACCTAGGTGTGGCTCCATCGGTTCTTCCAGCACAGCTCCTGGAGCCCTGTTGATCAGGTTGAGAAGGAGAACATCTCAGTCACCCACGAGCATTGCAAGCACTGGTGGGGAGACTGTAAACCCTGAGGAGCCCCCAGAAGAGTGCTTTAGGCTGGTAGGTATGTCAGCCTTTGAGGTCTTCTGGGTAAAAATGAGACGAGAATGCTGAAATCTACGTGTTCTTTCTAGGTCCTGTGCTGGTTGGGCCTCCTGATGGATCTGGAATAATCAACGTGAACACAAAATGCTCTGGCCAGAAGTGACAGTTTATCCACACGTTTATATCTATGTCGGCACCATTCCCAGTCCCAGACTAACTGGGACCAAGAGAAATCTAGACTGAAAGCCCGTGGGTGCTATTATGAAAAACAATATTTTTGAGGATTAAGATTAAGTTTAAATGGCAGATATGGCACCTTCCCTGTTCATAAAAAATACATTCATGCTAATTAACTCCTTTTACAACATCCTATAAAAATTAAAGTTGAAAGTAGCCTATTATTAGCTGGCTGGTAGTCCCTTCCTCAGGGGAGTGATAGGATGTCATTTCCTATTCTATATATTTCTAATCTTAGTGTATTCTTGGTTCAACAATTTCCCTGCCTTAATCTTTTGATTCTACTCTTTATAGTTACTAGAGCTGTCAGGATGTCGTTGCAGCGAAAATGCTGATACATTGAAATAGCACGCTTTCAGGTGCTGCTATTGGTTTTGAGAAAACTTTTGATAGAAGTTCACCTGGACTTGTGCCTTTCTGGGTCCTTCACAGCTCCTTGGACTTCTGTACATTCAGCTCTACAGGCCCCTGGTTGTGCACCACCTGCACATCCCTGTGGTTAAAGCAAGGTGGCTTTGATTGCAGCAAAAGTGTAAATGGAGAAAAGTGGTTGAGAAAACAGTGCACGCAGGGACACTTACTGTGAAACAGCTGATGCATACCTGTCGTGTCAAAAACCTAATATTTTGTGAAGAGGTCTCTCTGCTGTAAGGAGAACTCTCACAGCACTGACATCCTCGCAGGCAAAAACTTCCCGGCCAACCCTTCCCAGAAGTCACAGCACACATCCAACATCCAGAAACTGCAGGACTATCTGAAAGTAAGTTGCGAAGAAAACAATCCCACTGCAAGGAGTTTTTAGCCCTAAAAAAGAGAGGGTGGGGGTGGGTGGGAAGACCAGATATGCTCTGTGAACTCATGTAAGGATGCCTCTGTCTGTGTAAGAAGGCATGGATCCTACATTGTGGATGAGACTAAAATCAAATAGGAGAGATTTCTATCAGAGAAGCCCACGATCAAACAGTTTAACTGTCAGCATTTCATCTATTTAAAGGCCAGAAGGGACAATTAGCTCACTGGGGCTGACATCCTGTAAAGCAAAGGCTGCAGGATTTCATTCAATTACCTCTGCATTAAGCCTATCTCTTTTACTTGCCTGTAGTACATCTTCCTCTGAAGAAGTGGGTTCCAGTGGTCAGCACCAAAAGCACGTGCTTTCCTAGCGCTTCGAATGTGTACGCCCTGGAAATGCAACAGTTCACAGCTGGTCACATCCTTTCTGAGACTGCAGCATGAAAGAGGGGTGCCCAAATGACATGGCCCTTGGATGCACCCATCACATATTAGTGGTCCCCAGAGCTGCGGAACAGGGGAACAACAACAGGCAAGAGACAGCTGTGCCATCTTGGCATCGTCTAGAGATATGGACAATGCTGGGATGAGACTGACCTATGCAAACAGGTGTATTCCCAGGCAGACAAGTAATTGAGGACCTTTTTTGGTGACTTGCTGCTGAAAAGGTTACTTTCCAAACATAGTATTTCCTTGTTCTCCATATGCTATCCTCTGGTGACCACCGTAAAGGAAGACCCAACCTTTCAGGGTTTGAGCTCAGTGGGAACACTGGCATTTACAGAGTCAGTCAGCAAGCGATCTGTTACAAGTGCCGAAGTTATGTGGGGCCATTCGGGAGAATTTATGGGAGCACTTAAAGACACTGGCTTCATTACACTTCTTCTGTAGAGTATTGTTTAAAAAAAGCCACTGACTATATATGCCAACAGATGTGAAAGCAATTGTCATACAGATTTACAACGACCTTCACATTTATACAAGAGAAGTACAACAAATGGAAAGTCTTTTCTTGTGCTGAGCTGTGGTATGGACAACATCTGAGTTATGAATTACAAGTGGTAATTTTGCCTTTACAGTGGTATTTTCGGATCTTTGACAATTTTCATATATCTTTCTCTGTGCTAGACAAAAAATACCTATCAGACAGCAAACAGGGTTTGAAATGAAGGAAGCACTAGTCTTTCAGTTACCAGCAATGTTTCTTCCAATATTTTCATGTTTAGCAAGAGTAATAATTGTGCCTTCCAATTTAATGGGCGATCGTTCTTCTAGAAATTCAGCTGGGATGTATATACATGTTCAGAACAATCTTTTGAAACAGAAATGGGCAGATTTGTTGCAAATCTGTTTTCCCAAATCCCTTTCTCTGTTTGCAAGGTAGTCAAGAACAAATTTCTATTTCAAAGAAAATTCCTTGCTAATAATAAATTATTATTGATGATTAATTCTCTAAGCAGGGTGGCACTTTCATGTGCTGTATAGATTGTTGGATTTTTTTTTTAAGCAGGAATGAACAGAATAATTTATCAACATTTCTATAGGTGTAAACAAATCTCTTTTGCTTCTATTGAAACACAAATCTTTGTACATAGAGGTGGTGATTCCTCAGGCAGTGTTAACAATGGAAACTCCTCTGCATAAAACAAGCAATTAACAAAGATCAGGAACGTGTTGAAGCTCACAGCTGGGATGCAAGAGTAGGACTGAATGTGTTATATAGGCTTTCATACTCAGCTCTAGAAAACTGAGTTTGGTTCAGGGGATCATGATAAATAAGAATCAATCAGAGCCCTGAGTATTAATTACTCAACAAATGTCTTCTATAGTGAAATGACGGAGGCAAATTGCATGGTCTCAGCACCTGTCTCCATCCCTACCCACAAACTCGTTTTGAATATACCTGAGCATAACTGTGCCATATATCTAGCCATACCTGTGTAAAACGTGCCTAAGCCCTGACCTTGTCTTCGACATACCACTCTGCCGCCAGTGACTTTCTGTTACAGAAATTTGGGCCCTTTTGATCTGACAGAGTTTTCTGAAGTGTTTTGTGACTAAGAAATCATTCGCTATAGCATGCTAAAGCTTCTTAGGAAAGCTGTCAGTTTCTGTACCAGCTGCTGATGGCAGGATGAGAGAAAAGGTTGAAAAGGTGATGAAATGGATGGGCTCACAGTAAGGAGCCTAGAGGGATGCTGTTGACCAGGGAAGAGTTTCACACAAGGGAAAGGAGCGGAGAAATCAGTGATGTAGACAAAGTAGTGGTAAGCAGCGTTAAATAGCTGGACATGCAGTTGTGCCAAAATTGAAAACCCTGCTCCCCCTCTTCTCTGTGCATCAAGAGAACAACAGTCCTGGGAGACCAGCTGCCATCAGTTGGTGCTCGTGGGGTAGTGCTTTCAGAAGGGCCACACACGTGCAAGATGGGATAGATGTAACCTGGAGGAGCAGGTCTCCCAGCCTGGGCTGAGGCCAGTGTTGCATGTAAAACCTTGCATCCTCCTTGTAACCCATGAGCAACAAAGGGGCTTCCGCTTGCTGGAGCATGCGCGTTGTCTGGCCATCTCTGTCCGGTACCTCCCTCCAGCAACATGTGCTGGAGCAGCACTTTTTCAGTGCATTCATGTTTCCCCTTGGTCATTCTCCAGAGGCCGCAGCTCCTCTGTGGCTCTTTGCTCATGTTTGCTCATGAGTCAGACGAGCTCACACCATTCATGACCGCTAAGCTTCAGCATTAAGCATAGCTCCCGCAGTCATTCAACACTTAATGTCCTCTCTGCTTTTTCCTCTTGGAAGGCAAGTCTGGCCTTGCTAAGCTCCACTCTTCCAAGTCATCCTCCTTGTTTACTTCAGAGCAGCAAATCTACTGAGGAGGCCAATTAATTGAATTGCGTCTGTGGCCAGTTTGATACATTGAGCTAAATTCTTAATAAAGAATAATAGGAGATGGGCTGGCCACAGAGATTATTTGGTTTCCAGGAAACAGTCTGTGACTGGGAAACCAATATGTTCAGTGCTGGATGCCAAATTGCCAACACAATCCTCCTGTTTTGTCCTGCAGGCGGCTAGCGATCGGCCTCTGGCGAGCTCGGTCGGCCTGAGAAGAGATGGGAGGAGCAGCCGTGAGCTCCCATACCTTGTCAGATTTCCAGTAATATGTCAGAGCAGTTGACCCCTGGATGACTCAGCCACATCTCAGAAGGGAAATGCCTGGCAAGAAGATCATGCTGGAGGAAAGGTTTTAACAGCTGGGAGAAGCAGCACTGTCATTGCAGCAGAAAAGAAAAGAAAGAAGGGGAAGAGCAAATAAGATAGCATAATTTGGCCTACTGAGAGACCAACAAGCCAAGCTCAGGAGATGATGGATGCTCCTGTAGATGGTGGACTGGGGTTTTTACAAGTCACAGCCACCATAACACCTAGAGGAACCAAGACCTGGCTAAACTACTCTGTAAGATGAGAAGTGTGGTATCCTTACTCATACATTTTCTTACAAAACCCAGTAAGACTGTGATTTCAGAAATCATTGACCATGCTCACCGATTACCTCTGTTTGTTTTGCTGCTACTCCAGGGTCTGAAACAAGACATCAAAGTTCTCTGTCTAGTGAGACACTGTGTGGCTTTGCATGGTCAGAGCTGCAACAAAGGAGATGAAATGTGCCAATGACTCTAATCCCTTAATGTCTTCTCCAGGGTGGGATATGCACTCTGACAGAGATAAACAGCCACTGCTGTGGAAACTGCTGCCATTACAGATAGGCTGTCTGATGACCAGCATAGCTATGGAGCCTACTTTCCCATGGCTTTGTGTCCCATGGCTAAAGCGTAAAAAACCTCTCTGATGTCTCCTACACCATTTATTTGACATAATATCCCTGACACTTTCTTATCTTTTACACAGAGATCCTCTATCCTCAGCTGCCTCTGTGGCCCTTTTATGTGCTTGAACATTTGGCTTGCAAAACCAACTTGAGAACTGAGCAGAGGCCAGAACAATGACTATCCCAGCTCTAAGCAGTGGGACACATTCAGCAAACACATGAGCTTTGCATTACATGTACGTATCCATTTCCTAATATCTCAGTCCTCTGGGCCATCTCCAATGCCCTTTGGGCACACTGTGAGCTGCTGAAGTTTTCACAGAGCAAACGAAGATCCTAGCCAAGGACTTCACTAGCTCCAGCCGCCCTGAGAGAGAATGCAAAAGACCCACAAATATCAGCGCAATGTCAGTGGTAGTCTTTTAACAATTGGCGATTTAAACATCTGTGTTATCTATTGCTTATACATGTTTTCTCTTTAATGTCTCTCTTAAACTCTCTGGATACGAGGAAAGTCTCCTATCCTGAAAGAGAGGAGTACTGATACCAAGATGCAGCAAAGGCAACAAGCATAACAAAACCTGTGTCTGAATGTCTGAATGTCCGTAATCCAGAGAAATGTCCTATTACCAGTTTTGTGTGCCTGGAGTTGGCTGGAAGATTTATAATGACTCTGTCTATAAGCCAAAACCCCTACACCGTGGGGCAAGAGCACTCCAGGCCAGGGGTTTCCACTCTCCTGGCTGCACTGAGTGAGCATCCAAGACCCATCCATTTCTCTGGGCAGCCACATGATTTTGGGGAACCATCAAACCATCTGACTTCTGGGGTGGGGGTCTGCCCTGACTGGGACTTGAGTCAAAGAAAAAAAGATTAAGAATACACAAAATAAAAAGGCATTTTCTTAGAGCCAAAAATGCTGCAAGCTACAAGCATACTCTAATCTTGGCCATTTGCTTCTTCATGGGGATTAATTATAAAGGGTTATTGCATAAAGATTTATACCTCTGTTTAATATTAAAATGAGGAATGATTGCACTGATTTAATGAGATTATTCACAAGATTCTCATCGATGCATATAGTTCTGAAAGATCAGGATCATGAATTACATAATCACCAGACATGTAATACATGCTCAGTCTACAGCTGTGCACCTCTCTACCTCATCTCAGGTGTCCAGATCTAAGTGCTGTTGTTTGCTCAAGCAAGGAAACCTTACATTTCCTTATGCAGAAATAAGTTCAGGTTGTGTTAAGGCTGTGTTAATCCTCTTGATCTTCCCAGGTTTCCCCTGTCACTGGATCCTTGCTTCTGAAAAGTTTGCAGTTCAGTCCCAAATATTATTTCTGTCACACTTGTGTGACAAAACCTTTCCCTTTCCCTTCAGTTATGCTTTATAGAAAAGGGCAGCCATAAAGGGTTTTTCTCTCTTCATCGTGTTTAAAGGTATTACTTTCACTTTAAAATCGCTATTTCTCCCAAAATGATCTTTATCACTTTGCAGGTATTTGAATCTCCACTGCCACATTAGAAAGACAGCCTGCTCTTCCACGTTTAATGCCCATGTGCGAATACCGTGGCTGTGGTTCTCACTTGCCCAGTTTCTATGACTCTGAGCAGATTTCTACCAGCAGAGCATTTCAGCCCTGTGCATCCCCATGCTGCTCCAAGACACTGAGCTTTTCCCTGTTTTTTAAATATTTTTTTGAAATAACAAAAGCTCGGTTTGGTGTCCTTCTCCTTCATACTCGCAACAGATTGGGCATCAGAAAACTACATTAATAATGCAGTGCTTCATAACACTCTGACATTGCTTTTTGCAGACCAGAATGGTCTGTGTTATCACACTAATGTAATGCAAAGCAGGGACACTAGAACTGCTCCAGAGGTACATGCTGATGGTCAGTCTAGTTCAGGGACTGCCTACAGCAGTGGCTGGCAACCAAATGTTTTGGAGGAAGCTATAAAACATGCATAATATTGCTTTCGTTGCAACACTCTTCAGCACAGGGAACTCCTGCCCCAAACCCAGCTGCAGATCAGTTTATTCACAAAATGATAAAGCTAAGTACCCCACAGAAATGTTATCCCAGGCAGTGTAATTACAAATGCAGATTGCCTCCGTTTAACGCATCTAATCCCTTTTTGGAAGTCTTACTGACAAATCTGCTTCTCCACATGGCAGCCCGAATTTAATTATGCCTTGTGCAAGGGGAATTCCCTATCAGCCGACATTTGGTTGCCTTTTAATTCCATCAACGGCCATCTCCTCTTGGGGCACACAGAAAAATACCCGGGAGTGCCTGGCTTGCCCTGTCCCTTGCAAGAGGCACCTCAGAGTCTTCCTCCTGGGGCTGCAGACGCTGAGCTCTTCCCTGCAGCGCCCGCATCCTGGCGTGCTTCGCAGCACTTTTAACAGTGCCAGCAGAAACGGGGCTGTTTGGGGATCACAGGGATCTTCTCCCAAAGGCGAGCTCTTCCTGGGCATCTGTTTGCCATTGAGACCTTTGCCTGAAGTCACCCTGAGAAGAACAGACCTGGAGTAGACCTCCTGGTGTTATCCTTCCTTCACCTTGTCGGGGTAGGGAGCGACAACGGATTGTCCAGGGGTTTAACAGAGGATTTAAGAGGGAGACTACCCATGTCCCATCTCTCCTCACCCTCCTGCAGCACAGTTCAGTTGCTGGCATGATCCTGCTGCTCAGGCGGGGAAACCTTCTCGGTGGTGCACACCCTGCGCGATTACAGCCAGGCATAACAGATTGGCTGCAGAAAGGAGAGAGGATTTAGCTGGCTGTGTTTCCTGCAGCTAGCTGTACCCCCTCCCCCTGCCACCAATTCCTTTCGGAAATATAATCAAAATAGTTTTCTCCAAATGGAATTTCTTAATAAAGGCTGAAATTCTTCATTTCAGCATTGCCATTTCGTCCGGCATAGTGCCATGCATGTGTGCCAAATCTGTCATACCAAAAGCTCCAGCTTGGCAGAAATAAAACATTTTTTGATCATTTTCATCAAAACTGAGATGTTCCTGTGGAACGTCTCACTCTAATTGAAAGGACCTTTTCTGTCAGATAGCTGTTCAGTCAGAACCAACTCTTACCACTTTTTGACCAAATCTAGTAAGACACTTAGCAAATAGTTTCCAAATGCGCCCAAGAGACTTAGGCACGTAAGGTGGAGGAATTTCTTGCTCTTGAAACACTTGGCACTGGTCTGTGCTGTCACTCTTCCACCACTTAATATTCAGCAAGACCAAGAGGTGACAAGAGAGAAGCGCAAATTAACCCGGAAAGAAAGGTAAAAGGTCTGAAATATTAGCACAGGATGTGAAAGGACTCAGTATTGGGGTGGAAATACATCTGAAGTGGAGCTGGCGGATACGACAAACAGATTTGACCGCAGCCCAGAGGGGCGCAGGAGAAAATGAGACTGAGAAGAGAACCAAGCAGCAAAGAGGGGCTGTGGGTGTTGCTAGTTGTACTGCTTGGGAAAGCCCCACCACAGTGGCTTGTTTTACTGTCCAGGAGACTTTTCTAAAAAGTATCGGAATTAAAAAACCACAACCAGCTGCCAAACTTCTGCCGAAGGCCTGTAAAATGGAGCAATCTCCTTCTAAACTGACATCCTCCGTGCAACGACCCAGAAGCTGCTCACCCAAATGAGCAAGGACAAGCTGCTCGCTCCCGAGAGCCATGAAGACAGGACAGTTTACAGCATTTCTTCCAATCTTGCTCTGTTTCTCGACTCTTGCTACTTCATTTCTTTTTTCTTTTCCCCGTCTTGAAGACTGTGCCTTTTAGAACTGAGAATTAAATGCGTTCAGTAACACATATATAATTGCATACAAGACCTTTGACAGCTTTAATCAACATATGGAATTTAAATACATACTGCTGTTCCCCTGTGGATTAGTACGACTTTTAAATCTGCCTTGAAATCAATATCTTGCATCAGTGACTACAGAAAATTAGCAGTGGGCTGGGACTGAAATTGAAACCTGCAGCTACCCTCATCACATCCGCACAGCTCCATCCCTCTAGGAGATGGTGCCATCTGGTATGGTGTGATGAGGACACTTGTCAGGCAACAGAACTGACTTGTGGAGCTTCAGGGCCCAAGAGCACTCAAGCTCAGCCTTTTTCTGAGATTAGGAACAGACCTCGCAATTTAGTCGTCATCATCTTTATGCCTTTGCACCTCATTTCTGAGTTCAGCTCTCCAAAATGGAGCTTCCTCCCAAGGGTGTCTCATCTGTGGCACCTGTGAGAGTCAGTTGAAACTGGCAGCTGAAATAAGCTTCCTTAATGTGACTTTCCTGTAGGACACAGGCCACCAAAAGTGGGGGCCCTTATTTCTCAGTCAGATGCCACGCATAGCCCTGGCATGCCTACATCCTCACTTCAACTGCTTGCAAAAGGAGTGCGGCTGGTTGGTCGCCTTTGCTCTGCGGTAATATGCTCAGGTTTCAATGAGAAGAGAATCGACCACCTCCCCTCCAGCCTGCTTCAGCAATAGCTCTGTCTGTTGAACATTGCCATCCTCTTCTGCCTTTTGCAGCTCCTGAATTGAGATGAAATTTTATTTTTCTCTCTCTGTCTCCAGTACCTTACATTCTTTCTGTTTTGTTATTGACAAACCACCAGTTACTGTGCTTTTTCAATTTTAGAGATTCCTAAGCATTTTCTGTTGCAAAAGCTGATAACAATATAGCAAATTTTACAAATTTTAAGTTTTCTAAATGGGGTAGTTCTCCTCTGTGGTCCCCTGTCAGTCTGTCAGTGACCACAGGATGAAAGCCACTGCTTTAGAGCAACCAGTCTCTCATTTGTCTCTCTCTGACTAATCTAAATAAACCAGCAGCTTAAAGCCTGTTACTTAAGGCATCATTTTGAGTCCTTGCATCCTTCATATGTCTATTTTCTGAGTCTTCAAGTTTCCTCTGTTTGCTACATCCCCACCCCAACATCCTCTCCATTTCAGCAGCATCAAGCCGGGCACAGTAAGCAAGGGATAAGGATGTGTCACCAAAGCTGGATCCAGCACACACACTGGGTAGTACTCAGTTTAGCAATCTGGATTTCCCTGAGGAACCTGTTCTTGGCCATTTATTATTCTATGCATTCCTGTTTCATCTGCAAATTTTATCAGCAATGATTTTCCTGTTTCCTTCAGATTATTGATTAAAATATTGAACAATGTTGGACTGAAATCCGTCCTCAGGGATGCAACTAAAATCCTCTACATTCACAGAATGGACTGCTTGGCCAATTACCTTTTGAGATCTATTTTTTGGTCCATTTTTAATCCATTTAACAGGCCCTATTGATTCCCAGACCATGCTTGTTTTAAGGAAGGGGTACATTAGAACACAATGGAAAGCCTACTCATTCGGAGAAGTGCATTTAATCTGGTCCCGGCAGGTTAAGGAACTGATGTTGACTCCAGTCCCCACAACATAGCATTTATTTGTGTATTTCTGCCATTCTCCACCACAGCTGATTACTGTCCAAGCAACAGGAACTGTAAACAAATACTACAGTTATTTCAGAGGTGCTGTGCCTTTATGTTCTTCCTCACCATCCTCTTTTCCACACGATTTTGCCTTTTTAGAGACAGTAGTTGTTCATTACCACTAGGGGCCAGCCTTTAATACCTGGTGTCCAGAGTTACTGCCTAACAGTTTCAGGACTATTCCCAAACAACACATTGTTTTAAAAAGATGCAAGAAGGAAAATTTGTTACTATCGAGTTTAATTCCTTAGAGATGATGTAGGCTTCCTTTGCTGGCAGAATCATTATGAATGCAAACTAAGAAACAAAAAATGCCCCCAGCTTAAGCACTGTGGAAACAAGCGGGCTGGTGGACTCCTTCTGTACTATAAACAAATTCTTTGTCTTTAACTGCCCCGACGTCGGTATGTGCTATCCATCCAGCCAGAACTTGTTTTGTTCTGTTGTGGAAACATCCTTTCGATACATGGCTTAGCTGGTTATTACAGCTGACGCTTTCAAGCCTGCTGAGGACCCAGGGTTGACTTTCAGTCATGAACTTAAATAAACAGTGAGTTTTGAAATCCACACCTAAAGGCCCCCCTGTGTAGTTCTTGCTGGTGTGCAAAAGCAAGACAAACCCCAACACAGAGCTGATTATGTAAGGGAAAGTCAATCCTCATTCCTGCAGAGAAACCAACATCACATGGAAATCAAATAGACTGTCTAAACTGGGGAATAAATTAATGCAACCATCCAAAATAGTAATGGCACAAGAATTCCCTCCCTTCTTCTCACCCAGGAAAGCCTATCAGGTAAACCAGAGTGAGGAGATGTTCCCATGCAACTGCTTTCCAGGCAATGGACTGCATGCTCAGCTCCCTGGGCAGAAGACTTACCCTGGATGCTGTCTTGGGGAGACTCAGTGAGCAAGAGGGGTTCATCAGTAAGATTTCTGGGACATTGTAGAACAATCCCATCCCTACAATAACAGTGCAGAGCAGCTAAGAAGGAGGCAAGTCTGAGAGCCAGCTAGCCAAAAAAGTGAGAAGTGAGCCCCAAAGTGGGCACATGTATCCTCTTGCGTGAAGGACAGCAGATATCCCAACAGAGAAGAAGATTCAGGTTATTACAGTGCCTGCATGTGATTATCATGCCTATGTAGATAGCACGGCTGAGGACACCAGAGAAGACTACATGGTGTCTTGCTTGAAGGATGCAAGGGTAGCAGATCCCTCAATGTGTTGAGACAGGCTCATAGGGAGTACTGGGAAGGAGGTGATAGAGAAAAACAATGCAGTTATGGTTGAAACAGGGAAGGCTAGGAAGGAGGATTCTGAATAAAAATATATGCTTTTAGATAGCATCATTCTTGGACATGCTTCTAGGATCATGTTCAGGGTGAGTCAGAGAAATGGAAAGGCAAAGTCTTAATGTATAGCTGAGTGACATAGGGAAGATGTGAAGGGAAGATAATGTTTAGTTTCCTCAAGAACTCCAGGGACTGATCCTGGGAGGATGGGCTTCCTCTAATCCAAAATGGAGCTAGGATTAGCAGTTAAAGTGGTTAAATTGCAAATCTGAACATAAAAAACTGGGGAATGCCAGGAAGTACAGAAGAGCACACAGCTTCAAATGAAGCATCTGTAGGGATGAAGCCAGAGAAAATTTGTGCCCTCAGAAAAGGGTAGTGTAGAACCTGATGAGCCTCATGCTAAAGAAAAGTTAAAGAGCAGTCTGAATGGATAACAATTCTCTTTTAAACAGAATACAGACATGTAGGAAATCAATTTATATATATATATATATATACTAATAAGCAAACTCAAAAATCAAATATATTTACTACTAATCAAACTATATAAATACATACATGTATGCATGCATACATACATCTACTTCTCTGCAAATGCTTGAAATCAAAGAAATAATATGAAGAACCAGGTGACATAGTTTTAAATGAGACTACTAATACAATGGCTGTATCAGAAACTTGGTGAAAGAGTGATAATTAATAGAGTGCTGAAACGTCACACCAGGTAATGACTTGGCCCCAAGCAATGTGCAAGGTCTGCTTTGAAAGCAAAAGGCTGACATGATTAAACAGCAGGGTAAAAGATGCTGCCAGGAGTAAAAAAACAACCTCCAAATGAGACCAAATGAGGACAATAGGAACCTTTCCAGTTTGTTAGTTATGAACAGGAGGGCCAAAAAGCCTTTGAGGAGCAACTCACTAACGGCATAAAAAACAATAAAAAATCTTTCTTTCCCACTCATCAGGAGTCAGATGACCCTCAGAGGCTGTATAAAAGGTGTTGGTGGTCATAGAGATCAGTGTGCAAAAGACAAGGACATAGAAAACTGAATAAATTCTTCACGTCTGTATTCACTTGAAAGGAGTTCTTTAAAGTTCACAGTCCACTTTCTCTTGGGATTTGCTGGAGTACCTGTCTCAATGTGAAACTATAGGACAATTCATAAAACAAAGATGAAAAAAGTCACCATGAAAAATGACATTCATCGAAAACTTCAAAAGGAGCCCAAGTATGAAATTGTGGCATCAGTTACTGTGGCATATGAGATATCACTTAAAACAACCTCAGTACGGAAACAGCAGGCGGCCAATAACAATATATCAATTTTAAAAGAGCTGGGTGAGGGTGCGTCCTGGGCACTTCAGGGTGGTAATCCTGATATCCACATTAGGTAACAGAAGATAGAATTTGTAGTTACGGCAGATATGATCAAGGAGAGTCATCTGGTTTTGCAGAGGGAAGTCATGTGTCATTAATCTGCAAGATTTCTTTGGAGGAGCCACCAAACATGTTTGTGAGGAAGACCTAATTGTTAGTTATTTATGTGGCTTGCTAGAAGATCTTTTGACAAGGTACTTCATTTCAGGTTTTTGAAGAAGCCAAGCTACCATGGGCTAAGGTAGAAAGGAATTGCACAGATAAATAACAGGTTGAAAGACAGGCAATAGTGTGTGGCTCAAAAGTCAGACTTTACAATGAAGTCAGCTTACTAATGAAGTAGATCTTTACAGATATGCATGTTGCCCAGCATGTTTACAAATGGCTGGGGGAAAGAGAGGATGGATAATGAGGCAGCAAAGTTTGACAAACACACTGAGTTAGGATAGTAAAAACAACAGACAGCTCAGAAGGGTTACAGAAGCCTCAAGATGCAAAATGACTTGATGAAAGATTGTAGATTAAACCCTGTGCTGGCTAATGCAAAGCAGTCCGCATGTGGAAATGGCAGTGTCAATACTGCATACACTAGCGATGGACTGTGAATTCTGTATTTTCACTCAGAAACTGATTTTGGTGTTACTGTGCATTGGTCTTTAAAAATATTAGTTCAATGAACAATAAAAATAAATAAAGTAAGTAATGATAAAGTTTAGTAGGAATAGAAAGAGAACAGAACAGACTGTATTATTATGTTAATGCATACATACCACGTCCAACACATGCATCACAGAAGAATTTTGTGAAAACAGAGAAGCAAAACTGGAATGATCAAGTCATGGAGAGGCTACATCTTGAAGGATGATTAAACACAAACAGGGCATATCTTCTTGAGAAGAGGTGGCTGAAGCGAAATATGCTGGCATTCAGGCTAAAAGCCAAGTGCGATGGAGGAGGTGAACAGGCATTGATTATTTGCTGTTTCTGACATTACAAGAAAGCGGGAACACCCCTCAGAGAAAATGATCGGGTAGCAGCTGAGAATGACTGCTGGAAAGGAGGTGCCAGCGGACCCAGCTGAACTGCAGAGTCCATGCCACAGTGTTTCAGAAGTTTGAAAAATCTCAGAAAGTTACTGTGTAAATCAGAGGAAGAGAAATTCTTAAGGACTATTAGACACAGAGGTACCACCTCCACCTCTGCAAGTCCCTAAAATGCAATAGTCTATTATTAGACTATGTCAGGGACAGGATAGGGTGGACACTCCTTTGCTTTGCCCTGTTTCAGCCATTTTACGTTTTTGAGGTTGATGGGGCAGCAACAGAAGATCAGAGATGGGATAGCAGAACTATTCAGAGTTTCCGACACAACGTAATGGATGCACGGAGCATCCTGGGCTTAGCCACCGTAACTGCATTTGGGTGCGGTTATTATATAGGGTTGTACTTCTTTGTTTTGGCTGAGAGCATAGGCCCGAGCTGGTACAGAGTCCCTTATGGCACCAAGGGGTAACCATGCCAGGATGACATCGTGACACACTGGGGCCAGTGGTAGATCCACAGGGACACCTGCCTCAGACCTGCCAAGCCTCAGACTCTGAAGGAGCCACTGGTGCCCTTGGGCCCCTGTTTCCCCCTGCCCGTGGTAGCAACATCTGTACCTTGTGTGTCCTCGGTGCAATACTGTGGCTTCCCGCCAGCCCCACAACCTCCCACACTAGGTACTGGTGCTGTCTGAGACCAGCTCTTGGCATCACAAGGCAGGGGGGTGCGTGGTCACTTGTATGGCCGGTGCTTAGAGGGGCCATGGTAGATGGCCTGGAGCTCAGAATTTGCCCAAATGCTCTTTTCATACCTTTGGGAAGGCAGATGCGGGAGACAGGTCTAACTCCCACACACCTAAGCCCCCGGGAGCTTTGGTCTGCAGTGTTAGAGCAGCTGGAATGGATCCCATGAGCAGGAAATGCATTGGGGATTTTTCAGCTCCTAGAGCTTACTTTGGCTTTGAACTTTGTTGCTGGAAATGTTTTAGGCATTTGGCTTGGTGTGAGTAGGGAGAGCAGGGCTAAGAGCAAAGAATGGGGAGGGAAAGAGGTTTCTCAGAGACCTGTCCACAGCTACTCAGGGCATACTGGTCTCCGAAGGCCAGTATCCACTGTTGTAGGGACTCACTTGCTTCCAATGAGACAGACTTCTGAGGCTGACAAATCCTTCAGCAGAGTTTCATGATGAATTTTGCCTGCATCTAAAGACCTTGAACAGGACATGCTGGACTGGCAGAGCTCACATTCATTACTATCTGTGTGGCAGCCTGTGGGGTAGCCGTATGGTCCATGGTGCTAGGTGCTGTACAAGCATGGATGAGAAAGACAGTCTCCCCATGGCTCTGCAGCACTTTTTCCTTCTTGTGGGTATTAGCAGGCCAACAGGAGGCCAAGGTGCTAAGTGTGTGTCTTCCTTAATGTAAGAGAATAGTGAACAGTGAAGGAGGCCATTTATCATATGAGTCTAGGAAATGTTAAACAATAAAAGATGATAATAAAACCCATAAAAATATTTTTCTCAGATTCAACCCATTCTGAGTAGCCCAAGACCACCAAATATCCTTTTCTCTTTGCTGCAGGGTGGTCCTCATCCACATCGTCCTCTCTCTTCCACATCATCCATGACGCTACATCTATGTTACTTGATAGGTAGCTACATCCTAGCTGAAGGCCGCCCTATTCAGTGACGTCTGCAATTCAACACTTCACCATGTCTCCTCATATCTGAGAATCACACTGCTTCCTCAATTTCCTATTTCTTTCTCTGGATCTCTTTCCCTCTGCATTCCTCTCCCATCACAGAAACACCACAGCTGTTATGAATTTAGCCCGCCTTTGAAAGTAGAAGCAGCATTTGTGAATGGAAATCCGCGTGGGAAGATTCTTCTACATAAGGTGAAGGCCCTTCTTCTCTGTGGTGTCAGCAGACTGCAAAGGTCAGGACAGCAAAAGGTTGTAGCAGAGATATGGAATTCTTAAAAGTTTTGATTTCTGGAATAAAACTGCTAAACATGAAACTCACCAGTTTGCTCAAAATAGCTTTGTGCCAGCACAGGTTCGGGCTGGTGAAGTCTTAGTGGGATCGGTTCCATCACTGTGCCTGGAAAAGGTTTTTAGGAGGGTTTTCCCGAGTCTCACAGAAAACTACTGGGCAATTACTGTTAGGCTGTAATCGTTCTGAAGGCATAACTGATGACAGTTTTCAGTGGGTGGACCAACATCATTTCCCATTTTGCTAATCAACAGCATCTTGGTCTGTCTTTAAATAGCCATGTCTTGTACTTTGTTCAGTCTACAGAATAGAGGGAGGCAATACACAAGCTGTGGCAGGGAAGGCTTAGCCTTTAAAATGATCTCAGCAGGGACAAGTTCAAGGTACTATGCTAGGCAGCAATAATCAGCTATGCAAAGAGAGGATGGATGACTCCTGGCTCAAGACCAGCTCTGTGGAAGGGACTTGTAGCTGAATGCAAGCTGTGTGACGAAGATTGACACTGTAATAAACAGTAATTCTCACCTTTCCATCAATGGTTTTTCACCAGTCTTACCATGACCTGTGCTTTTCCTCCTCCCGGGGTTGGCTCCTGGCCACACGTCCTCAGCAGAGCTATGTCTCCCCAGGGGAGTTCACACGGGTGCGGCATCAGCCCTTGCTCTCTCCTGGACACAGCACTTTGAGAAAGAAGTGGCCAACTGGAAGCAATCCAGAGGAGGGCAATCATGGTCTGGAAAATGTGTCCCACATAGAAAAATCATTTAAACTGCAGAAGAGAATACCGTGACATAAAAGCTATCTTTCTGTATTTTGTACTGATGTTCGGAGGCAGGGAATAACTTGTCCAAGGCAGGCAGGCTGAGAAGCAGGGTGGACATCAGAAACATCTTTCTAACAGTAAAGATAACCAAGCAATGATGTGGAAAAAAACCCACTCTAGGAATATATGGTGTCTCCATGACTGAAGGTCTTCAAGAACCTTCTAGACTAGGTATCTGTCAGGTTGCATATTGCCACAATTGCCCTTGCTCAGGGATACTTGGTGACCTCCCTGTGTAGCGCTGCTGCATGACCATGGTCTCTGGGGGCACCAGACTTACTGGTAATGCAACTTACAACACAGTGGCCCAGGAGAGATATGCCTAGAAAAATACTCATCCACAGCCTTGGACTTGTGTTTTCTGAATGTTTATATACAAAAAATGGAATAATGACAAAGGATTGAACTGGAATAAATATTGTTTCCCAAATGCCTTCTCTCCATCTGTAAACAGACTGGAATAAAGAAGGTATCAGAGGAAACCCAGAGAGATAAGAACTATTTTCCCTGGACTCTAGTTCAGTTTTCATCAGTCTACATAAAACTAGCCATGCAATGTGGTGTTTTTCTTCTAGCTCTGATCCTCTTCTGGGTGCTGACCCCTACAAATGCAGGGCGCACTTTTCCTCCCTTGGAAGCCAGACTCATAATTCCTCTCTCTGGGACCACCATTCCCAACCTTTTCAATTGCCCCACAGTCCTATATTTACTGAGAGCACCCAGTCCTGCCTGTGGTGTGCACTTCCCTCAGGGTGAGGAGGATTCTAGGGGACAGGGGTCTTCAAGGTGGAAGATGCGAGGCAAAAGGTTGGGGCCAGGCAGGCATTGTTTCTGAGAGGAGAAAAGCAACACTTGGGACAGGCAATTTGCTTGCTGTGCCTTTCTCAGCCACTGGATGTGCAGGATTAGTCAGGTCCTTTGTAAGCAAAATACCCAAAGTCAGAGTTCGAGTTGCTTAGAAACCTCTTGTTTAATATATGACTTTCAGATATTTTATTTAGTAAGTACCTCCAAATTAAGAAAGTCTGAATCTGTCTCTTTCCATACAATCTGAGGGTGCAGGAAAATCATAAGGAAAAGGTACTGAATGATTGGGAAAAGCACAGCAAGATGAATTTATGAAACAAGGAAAGGAAGACTAACGTCTGTCACTAGCAGTACTCCAGTGACCTTGCCATGAGCATAGCATCAGAATGAGGAGGATTAATACCTCTACATGTAATAGACAACTCTAAGTGCAAGTATATCACAAAAATCCATGGGCTGAATACTTTATAATTTCTCTATGCAAACTCTGTATCATTCATTTAGAGCTATGCACTGTAAATTGAACGAATGTGAGGCAGGCCACATATCACTCTCAGAGTGGAGTCTGAAAAGGATAAAATCTGATTAGAAAGCCACCCCGGTTTGAATGAAGTTGAGTAAGCTGAAATAATGAGCCAGGATTTGGGGCGAAGGTAATATCCTCACCATCATTCTGTAGATTTGCTGTCTGACATTGGTCCTTGTAAAGCATTTCTTAAAATATGTTCCAGATCTATGGCCAGGATAGGCACTTTCAGTGCTTCCACTGGCAGATATTTCCCTGTCTAAGGAAACAGCCTATGACCTAGAGCCTGATTCTACTGTTGCTGTATGGGCAGGAAAAGAGTGCTACCTTCTATCAAAAGGTACAGAAGATAAACATGAATGTTATAAACTGGTCTGATAGGCAAGATTTTACATACAGCTCCAGCTTCAGGAGTCATAGGAATAGTAGAATATCAGCTCATTAAAACCGCTATAAAAAAATGAAGTCAGCTGTTAGCCCTCATGTCAGCTGCTGCTGCTCACAGCCCAGCCTTACCAGCAGAGCAAGCAGGGCTGGGAACCAGAATGGTTGCTCCTACTATGGCAGCGGTGAAGACCTGGATCTTATAAATCATTCAGCTGCTGAAGCTGACTTACCAGAACTCACCTGTCAGAGCCCACTATGACAGACAAGCCGGCTTATACTGGATTAACTTGCACAGATATGTTTAGATGTGCAAACCACAATAATCAGTTAAATCACTGAAAGTGCTTTTACAGCCGGGCTTGCACAAGGGCCCAGTTGAGATAAACTGGCCCAGCTGCTGTATGTAGACAATGTCGAGGAACCACACAAGAAAAGCATCAGAACTTATGCACAGAGCAAGATGTTTCTTCTTCTGCACACAGAGATAATTGTGTTTGCCAGGTATTGTGTTTGTGGAGCCAGAGAAGAATCTAATTGCATTTCTCCAGTGACAGCTGGTTCTATGAAACCTGAAATTAGTGATTAAAGTAGAGTCCCAACATTTGTAATTTGGAATGAAGGCATCAATGACAGGTCTTTTTCTGATGGAAGCTGCAGTACAGTACTGTCCATCTTTGTTTTTGTAACAGCTACTATTGGGGGTGACAAGTTGTCCTGGGGAAACTTCAGGGAAGTGGTGGAACTTCAGATCACCACCTGCCATGGGCAAAGCCCATCAGGGAGTGAAGAACAGGCATCATGGCTGGACAGTCAAAGATAGCCAGGGTGTCTTTCACAACTGGATCAACTGGGGTCCAATTTCAGCTTAAATGGAGAGCAACTTCACATAATTTTATTTGTACAGAGACCTATATGACCTAGTTGCTCTTTCATTGCACTCTGTTAGTGGTAAGAGCCGAAAAGGTTGTCTGCCTTGGACATTTCTGTCTTTAGCATATAACCCCTTGAGTTCTCAAGAGGAAAATGAACTGCAAGCTCTGATACTGGTAAAACCTCATCACTCCTCTCTGGGCTGAAATGTGTTGTTTTGTCTCTTGTCTGGATGTTTATTCCAAGGCAACACCACCATTGCCCTTCCCAGAGAGCTGCTGATGCCACTTTGGTTCTGGGACCAGATGGGCAATGGGAACAGTTGGATTTGAACATTTGTTCACTGACAGGAGCAATGAGCCACATAAAAGGGCAATTTGTCCATAAGATGCACTCATTAGGAGCAGTGAATAAAGATAGATGGACGTTTTGATCCTTCTCAGAAGGTTTATGAAAGTGGCAAAAGTACTAAGAAAGGTGGTTTTCCTACAACTCCAGTACACTTCTCAAAGAAGTTCTTACAGCATTTAACTCTAAGTAGCACCTCTATTTTTCCCCATCTTGTCCTCTAACCTTTTCTTTCCACTGTCTCACCCTCCAGGCTGGTCCTTAGCGGTTGACTGGGCAAGAGATATAAGATAATGGAGCAGCCAACAGGCCAAAGAAAACCTGTGGTGAACTCAAGTCGCAGTTACTCTTAGAGCTGATCTCCCACTCAAGTGTTAGCTTTCGCAAAACTTTTAGAAATTTAATTCTGAGATACTGGCCAACAGCTTCAACAACTATTGTAGAACAGAGACTGATGGCGAACGGACAACATAGTAGTATAGTTTGATTCCTTAAGAAAATCAGGCCTAAGAGAGGTTTTCATTGAAATGGAAGTTCTTTCTTGAAACATCCATTTTCCACTATTTAAAGATATTGACAAAGGAAAATATTTAAGGAAAGGCAGGAAGGAAGCAAAAGTAAATATTTGTAACCCCAAAACACTCATGTCCACATTCTAACAAAAGTGGCTAGTAGGGATAGTAAATGCAGAAATTTCTGACTAAGGCTTTCTATTTTTATTCTCACCCATGCTTCTTTATGGTTGGAACAAATCAATTTTCCAACCCACTCTAAAAATAACCTCTCCTGCCTGCTGTCATCTTCTTTTGCCCTCCAAACTACAGAATTAGATAGAAACCTGCAGACTTCCCAGGGGCGAGAATGCATCATTTCTTCGTACTTGATTATTGCAAAGGTAGGCTGAATAGAAACAGCTCTGCTCCAGGTAAATTTTGTCGTTTATCACTGTCAGCTTGTTACAGGCACTGTGAATTAGAAAGAGGACAGCCACCTGGCTCCTGACAAGAACAGACTCCTCAATGTTGTGGAGGCCAGTCAAGGTGTCATTCTTTGTGAGCGATGGCTCCCTAACCGCATCTTCACTAACACTGCAGGAAGGCTGATACTGGATAGGCATACTGGTGTACCAGGAAATCACTGTCAATTACAGACAGTGGAGTTCCTTCCCGGGGAAAATGGTTTTCTCCACCATTACCCCTGTTCCTTAGTTGAGGGTTAACAACCTGCAAGTCCTGTGGCAAACCTCCATTTACATTGCAAATGTATCTATTCCAGACAGTCTTGCAATACTCATGCCTTTAGAGCAGGGCAAGGAAGTCTGACTGCTCAGGGCACCAAGTTACCACTATGGACCTTCTCCTTTGCTCCTTTCTCCAAGGACTAGGACTCCTAGGACTAGGAAGTCCTAGGCCTATGATTACCTACGTATAGTGCTGTTAATAATATCTCACTCACATGGGGCATGAAATCTACTCCTGAAAAGAGCATGTACACTGCAATTTGTGATGACAAGTGTCAAACCACTCAATGTTTCTTTTCTAACATCCTCTGGAGTGGAAGTGTTTTTAAAAGGAGATGGCAAATGCATCATGCAGTTCATACACCTTGATTTCAAGACTGTCACTCAGAGAGGCAAGCAGTAGACAGGAACCGAGAGGAAAGCTCCCCTATGGGCACACTGTTCTGTGAAGCACGTTTGCTTTGCAGAGAGGGATGGCTGAGTTCCTTATGACAAAGCAAGGACCTGAGCAAGGACCAGACCTAAAACACCCCTGACTCCTTTAGCTGGCAGATAAATGTACTGTGCAGAACAATGCTGTCATGTAGTCTACACTGAAGATTTGACCTATTTTGGGGGAACAGCATGCATGTTTTAGGTGTCTTTGTTCAGGTGCTTGTTCTGGCATAAAGAACTCAACTGACCCCCCTGTGCAAAGCAAGGGAAGTTCAAAAGTTCAGATGGAAGGCCACTAAAGGAGAACGAGGCATGATGGCAGGCAGTAGTAGGACTTGTGCCCTTTTGTGGAGAAGCCAGTTTTGTGGAGATCTCTAGATTGTGCATCTCCTTCCCATTGCATGATCCCCACCTGATGCCTTGATAAGATTTCTGGGGCCCTGACAAGTCAGAGGAGAAGCTCCACTAACTTTCAGGTCCGACTGGAAAGCCAAAGGAATAGCTAATGGAGCTAAATGAGACAATTGCCAGCCAGACAATTGCTGAAGTTTTAGAACATATTCCGCCCCTTTCAGTTCTCTTCCCTCCCCACTGCAACCTGATGAATCAAAAGAAGAGAGGTCAGCAACCCATGACTCAGGATGCCAAAGATGATGTGGTGGCAGAACATATGAAGACAGCAGCATCTGTAAAAGGTAGCAATAACCTCAAAAGGTGAAAGCATTTTCTGCTTTCCTCTGAGTGCCTACCAGCATGGAAGCAGTTTCTACTGGTGTGCAATTTGGAAGAGCAATTGTGGTGTATTGAAGAAAGGTTGCCCATGACTGCCCTGGAGGAGCATCAGACGCAAGAGACCGTAGGGACCAACAGGTCAGTAGATGTTGGTTTTGTTCCAAAGATATCTGAAGTACATGGTAACACTCATTGCCACTTTCCTGGTCAGGGCCAGGCCTTTGTCTCACTTTGCTGTCCAGATGGCTCTTAGAAGGCCAAGAATAAAACATGGCTTCTCCTGGATGCTGAAATGTCTACACAACTCCTCTGCAGCCTCTGGTGCCAGTGCTCTAAAGTACGTCCAGCAACAAGTGAGCTCATATGACTTAAAGATCAGCATGAAATACCTCATCAATTTGAAATCCATTCTTCTGGGGTGATTGTCTGGATTTTTTTAAAACTTTGTTTTTTTAAATCATTGACCTCAGACAAACCAGTGGATAATTTATATTTTTTCCTATGTCGACTGTTTGTTATCAGAGGAAATGTCCTCAGAGTCAGGACTTGCTGTTTTTGTGTTTTATCTGTGCAGCAAATTCCATTAAGTGAAATTTAATGCCAAAGCTCTAAGATCTGCATTCCTGGGGAATGACTGTTTTGGGGCATTGTCTTTGAATCGGGAGCAAACACAAGCTGATAAAACACTTGTTGGATTATTTAGTCATGCCATCTTTTGCTGGATAGCTAACATACACATACAAATCACCAGAGGCAAAAATATTTCCTAAGTGGAACATTGGTGATTCCTGAAAGATACAGCAATGGTCTTAGGCAAGTAAGCAACCCTACTGGTGATAAAGTTGTTCCTGACATACATAACAGCCTGAGCACTCTGTCCCCTCAGAGTGACAAATCTTGTTTGTATCTGGTGATGTTGTGCAGCAACGCACATCAAGAAAGAAAACATCACCTTATTTCATCTTCTCGAAAACATAATGAGAGTTGATTCTTCATTGCTTTACACCATGCAATGTAGCAGCAGCCAGAGGAAGCCTAGGAGTCTTCCTTTGATCCTTGCAACCACATTTGTAGAAACAGGGGCAAAGCAAGCCAGGGCAGGAGAGCTGCTTGCTCCACTCAGAGGTCTGGGGCTGGAGATGTCTCCGTTCAGCATCGGACTGAGGTGCTGGCTCTGACAGCATTGTTGGGCCTCACTTGTGATGGCCATTTCAGTACAGGAGGCACAGGACTGCTCACTCCCTTTGGCCACAGCAGCTTGTCCTGCTTCTCCAGCTGGAAACCCATCCATGGCAGGCACATCATGAACTAGATATGAAGGACTTGTCCCTCTCTCCCCAATTCTCCCCCCTGTGTGCTGTTATTTTCAGCATATAAGAGAAGAAATAGAATTAAATATAAAAACTCTTAGTGATGTGGTAGCAAGACTCCGTCAAGACCCTCTGACAGCACTCCCAATTATAATATGCATAAAGATTTTCTTGAAGTCCCTTTAATTTGAGGCTGATGTGCTGGCATATATCTAAACTACTGGGCTGCAGAACGCAGCTTAAACAAATGACTTGAATGTGCCTTTTGGGTCAGAACAAATAACACACAAATAAAAAGAACTATTGGATTTGCTGAGCTCCATATTTTTGGTGAGTATGGCTTTTGAAGAAGGCTGACAATAGTGAACGCAAGCTCAGGTGCAATCAGGTAATTGTGGAAGTACTAAAATAGCAAAACTGTTGTAATGATCTCAGACCTCATGCTCTTCAGGTTCCCTGATATCTAGTTTAGACCTAGCTTTGAGACTTTTACCATGAGCAGGCTGTCAGTTAACCTGAGCTAGCTGCTAATGAGTTAATTAAACCTCTGGCACAGAGGCAGCAGAAAGACTTCTTCCAGAGTGGGTGGAACCTGGTGGAAGTACATCTGATTTAAACTTCTCAATGCAGAGATTCAGACTGGAGATGAGGCCAAGCCCAGGCTCCTTCAGCTGTCTTCCTTTTCCAGGTACCTGGGGTTACAGTCAGGCAGAGCTAACTGCCCTTCGGTCTCTTGGACAAAGAAATGATTGTTATAGCAGTAGCAGAAGAACCTTGCTGAAAGTTTGCATATATAGGTAAACAAGCCAACATCTGCCTACAAAAGGTGATGTGAGAACAGTGCATTTGCTTCCTGCTGCAAATGATTTACTGCTCTATCTTTTCTATAAGAAAACCTAAAAAATTGAAAAAAGCTTACTATACTACGGTAAGAAACTTCAAAAATACCATTTATCTTAACTGTCAGTTATTTTTCCTCTTCTTTGTCTCTACATCTTTTTTCCTTCCTTTCCTGTCTTCCATCTCTACCTCAGGCTATCCCAAATACTACAATATTTTCTCTTTCAGATGTTCTTTCTCTCTTGAAAAGTTTCCAGAATCTAAACTACTTATATTATATTTTTCCCATGCACATCTTTTTTCAGCAAGCTTCATTTATTGCTCTTGAAGATAGAAACCCTTCCATTCAGCTTCTCTGACAGAAGACTTAAATAACACATAGTGGTCTTAGAGTTTGTTCCCTACAGAGACTTACCAAGTTATTCAGACAGTGACACATACAGCAGAGGAAAACCTGTATCACTGAGCTCTGCTGGTTGAGCTGGGAAAAGAGTGGATTTAAAGGAAAAGATGGGGTTTTATTTTTCTGCATGAAATTAAACCAGCAGCTTGAGGCATACAGAAAAAATCTCTCTCTCCTTTAAGGAAGTCCCATTTTACACTGCTGCTTTTCAGGCTAGACTTTATTTTAAATGAAACACATGGTGAATAGCTTTCCTGGCAGAGGCTCTTACTGCCTGTTAGTCCTGAAGTGCTCCTTTTCTCTCCTCAGGCTTGAGAGAAACACCTCGTGTTGGCAGAGTATCCCAAACGTCCACACTGTCATGCAGTAGCCTTTCTCTAATCATGCTCTGAGGCACATTTCAACTCAGGTGCTTGCATCTTCTCACTGAAGGATGAAGAGGGAAGATCCAGGGTGCTGCAAGTCAGGCTATTGCAGGCGTCTTGTGAACACGGGGTGCCTCTGCAACCAGTAGGGGTCAGAGACAGAAATAACTGGTCTTTCTGTGTTTGTAGGTGAAATTCCAGCATCGGTCTCTGTGTTCCCAAGAGGGCATCCACAGGCTGCAACAACATTTGAGGCAAAAACGTCCATACTCATTGACCAGTCATTACTGAAGGTCCCTGTTTTCACTGGACAACAGGCCAAGGGCTACCATCTGGCTAAAGACGCTCCTGTACGGTGGCACTAGTGCCCAGCTCCACCGGACAGCTGAGGGATATGCCTCAGACTCTCCCTGTCTTCAGGCTAGATGCACAAACTTTTCCATGTAACGTGTAGGGAGAGTTTAGTGCCTGAAGAAACAGGATGAGCTTGCTCCTGCTGAAGCCTGGCACAAGCGAGCTGCGGAGGAAGAGAGCAGAGCAGGCACAGGTAACCTTCCTCAGGACCCTCAGCATAAATGCTTTTCCAGAACCTAAACCGGGTGCCCCCGCCTCTCCGCGTGAGAGTGCAGCCTCACACAGAGCAGCCTGGACTGTAGTGATTGCCTGACTGGGACTTGGGGGACGTGAGCTCAAATCCCTGCCCCAGTGGGTCTGGCGCAGGTCCGGAGCAGCAACTTCAGCCACCAGATTATCGGCTGTCCCAGGACAGAGCTCATGCACTCTCCCTTGTGGAAGCTGTTGATTGCATCAGTGCCTTGGCATTTGTAACACCGAGCACCTTCCACATGCAACTGTGCCTTTCCCTTGCAGCTCTCCACTTTCTCACCCAAGCTACTGTGGCAGTGTTTCCAGACAGTCTGTTGCAGTATTTTCCCCTTGTTCTTGTGCTGTTGTTCTCTGTTTGCACCTGCAAACTCTGATAATGTTTTTATGGTAGATTCTCATGGGAAGCAGCAGCCACTGAAATGAAAACCATGCCTTCCTCCCCTCTGTCCCCTATCCTCTGCTTGTAGTGTTGGTTTGCATTTGGGGGCCCAGTGGTATGGATGCACAGAGCTTAACAGCCAGCTAGTGTGCAGCACCTGCCCTGACTTAAGCAAGTGTGTTCCCATCAGTGCAAACAGCGCCATAAATAGGGACAACCAGGAGGGAGTCTGTGGGCCCAGTAAGAAAACTGTATAGTTACTATGGGAAAGTATTATGGTGGGGGACCACCTGTTGCCCTGGAGAGGACACCAAGAGGACACTTGCTTGGGGATTCCCATTACTTCTCTGCCATTACGGAGAGTTTTCCTGTCACCTTTTCTCTCTCATTAAATAGAAGTCAAGCTCACTAAATAGAACCGGTCTGCAGAACTTTGCTGTTCCCTCGGCTGTGTAGGGGCTTCAGCTTCCCCCTTGGAAGGAAGTCTCGTCTTGAACAGGACATGTTTGGGAATGTGACTATCCAGCTGGAAAGAGTGAGAGTTGCTGGGCAGCAGCTACTTCGCCTGATTGAAAGAATACAACTGTTTTGCTGAGCTCTGTTCCCAGTGTTACTACGATTATGAATTCAGTTGTTCATATTTTGTCATAAGCATTTTTCATGGATTAGGCATGCGGTTTCCACTCTGTCATTAAAACCGTATTCTGGCTCCAGACTCTCTCTCTCTGCTAACCATTTGACTTGTTGAGCTTCCATGGGTAAGGTACTTGAAAGGACATGGTTTTGGAAAAAATAGGCAGCTCATTCCATAATGGGTAGAAGCCTCATAGGTGTCAGATAAACATAGCAAACAAATGATGTCAGCTCTGTGGTAAAGAAGCAAAAAGGACTTGCATCTGCTAAGAAATGCTCAGGGCCAGCTTCTGATGCTCTTCTGACTCTGCCTTACCCCTGCACGCATGGCCCTAGAAAAGTCACCTGGATTGTGTCCAGAAGGAAGTACCACTGTGAGTAGGGAGTGGAGTGATCTGGGCCCAACTGCTATTAAAATGCAAATTCTCAGGAAATCGCAGGAGCCAGCATTGTCTAAAGGATTAGTACCGTCATTAACAGGCTTTATAAACACCTCTGAGTAGAGTTCTAGAAGTGCAGCTTTAATGACCTCACCTCAGAGATTTGAATTTCCTGGCTAGACTACTGCCAATAAGGAATAATTGAACTTCATGAAGTTCAGCTAAGGAATATAATGAATTTTCAAAATGGGAGTTTTCCCCGCCATAGGATCACAGGAGCCTGCCCCTGCGTGTTCAAGCATGTCTCTGCACTTTGATGCTGAGCCCAGGCTAGCTTTCCAAACCCAGAAAGGCACAAGTTTAGTTTCAGGAGCCCAGTTATGCTGGCACTTCTGCAGGGACACATGGCTAGACTTCAGGTGGTCTCAGTGTTCAGTGCAATGAGTCTTTTGCAAGCCTGGCTTTTCCTGAGTGCACCTCTTTCCTCTACAGTGCACCTCTCCCCTGCCTCGTGGCAGGTCTGTGACCCATAGGTGGTCACCTGTGACACCCCTGTGACACACTTGTGGCACAGCTGGTCACCGGAACCCCTCCTTGCAACCTGCCCGCATGGCAGCGAGGCCACAAGACTGCCTCAAGGTTAGCCGTGACTGCCCTCAGCCCCCTGAACAGGGCTGGAGATGGCAGCCAAAGCATGGCTCAGGACCAGGGCTTGCGAAACCAGCCACTGAGCACCCCTCGTGAGCTCCCTTCAGCAGGGAATACTTGTCTGCCCAGACAGATAAGCACACAACTGTAGCTCTGGCACCATCCAGTTTTGCAATAGACGTCTTACAGCGGAGATGCTGGTAGGTGCCACCTGCGACATGCAGCATCACTGATGGTCTCACAGTTGCCCCAAGCTGCTGGGTGGTTTTGATGCTATGCTCCCCTACCCTGTGCTGAGCCCCATCTCTGCTCCTATTCACAAGTGAAAGTGCCCAGGATGAGTGTGACAGGCCTGTGTATAAAACAGCCTCTTTGTCCCTACCTTCATCTCTCTGCCTTTTCCCTCCCTTTCCATACCATTATCATCCTGTTTTTCTCCTCCCTTCTTGTTCTTTTCCTTTGTTCTTCCTCACTCTCTCCTTTTTCCTCCCTCTTCCTCCTTTCCTCTTCTCTGTGTGATGGTTACTGAAGGTTGGGTACCATGCAGAAATTAAGTGTACAGCAGGAGGGGGAGAACGGGGGCTGTTCTTCCTCCCTCCGGTTGCGTTCCCTAATCTCTCTCGTTCAGCAGGGGCCTGTCCCAGGCTTACATCATGCATTGCTGAGTGCACCCGGCGTATATCCCACCGTCTTCCTGCCTCCCTGCCGCTCCCCATGTTTGGGAGCTTTCCTCACCTCCAGTCCTTCCTTGGGCCCTTCTCTCCAGGATGTCCAGCTCTCCATTTTCCCCACCTAAGTGGGGGCTGATCTGGAGGAGGATC
This sequence comes from Apteryx mantelli, assembly GCF_036417845.1. Lineage (NCBI taxonomy): Eukaryota > Metazoa > Chordata > Aves > Apterygiformes > Apterygidae > Apteryx > Apteryx mantelli. Next base: position 11,858,531 of record NC_090020.1, read on the forward strand.
CCAAAGGTGCCCCAGAGAGGCAAGGAGCTCTCCTGCCGGCTCCTCCAGGCGCTGCTCTTCTGTCCTGCTTTTGCAGGCTGCCAGGGGGACAGCTGGCACGCTCAGGCGTAGAAAGCAGTCCAAGATACTTAGCACAGAGTCTGTCATCTCATGCCTGAGGACGAATGCTAGGGGAGGGAATACCTCTTCCCTTCTGCACCCTTTGGAAACAGTTTGTTACCATGCCAGAGCATCATGCGTGTTATTGCCTAATTTGCCTCGCAGGCCTGTTGCACAGCTTACATCATAGCATTTCAGCTCAGACCCATATGTTATCAGCTGCTAAAAGGACTAATCTGAAAAATATCTGACACTATATGTAACTCTCTTAGCCACTGAAATAGTTTAAACAGATACTCTCTGGTTCTGTTAACACTCTCTTAGACACCCATAAAAAACGTAATCGCACAAGCGGGTAGACGCTTTTGTACTTCTGAAACTAAAGACCAAGCCCAGTTTCAGTAGAGACCTAGTCCTGAAAGAAGCAATTGCTGTTTAGTTAAAGAGAGGTTTGTTGTAGAATGAGAACAACCAAAAATTTCCTTTGCAACTTTAGGTCAAGTTTGTCTCCCCTGCCTATCTGATAACTTACTCTGATATTCTGGGCTGCACAAAATGGCCAAAGTTTGATTAACTTCTTGCATGCAAGCACAAATCCAGTCCTTCAGTGTGCAAGGTATTCTCAGCTAATTCCAGTGGCTGGAGGATAAAATCAGTTGAAGTCTGTGACCTGACTGGACTCCATTTTGACTAAGTTTGACTTTGTGGTGTGCAAGACACCTGCATCTTCCTGGTTTATTTGACTTTCTGGTTATCTTTCTCAACATCACAGTTGACTTTTTGGTATTTAATCATGGGTTTGTTTTTTCTGTCTGGCCAGCCCACCTATTTTTTGTTTCTCAACTCTATTTTATGGTCTCCATCCCAGAGCCCCACTTGGGTGGTGTCAGGGGACTTGCCAGCTGTATTTGTTTCACAGCAGCAGCTCAGGGCATGAGGGTGACTGACCCTAAGGGTGAGCTTGAGTTTATCCCTCTGAGGCTAAAACGAACACCTCTACTTGCAATCCTGCATGCAGAGGGGGCAGCCTAGGAGCCAGATGATGTAGTATTTTCATCTACAAGCTGGGTGGCCCGGATCTGGAAGGGAAGAGAAGTGTAACTGGTGTAGTCAGTCTGCCCTGTGGCCTGAAATAAGGTCTGTTCAAGGCAGGAGGGGAATACACCTATCCACTTTAAGTGCCTCATCCTGAAGCCCCTCAGAGAGACCAAACAGCATAGTGCATGCAGCTGGATAAAGCAGATCCATCCTTCCACATATCAGGGAGAAGAGGGATATCTAACAAATGGGAAGACCATTCAAATCAACCCTTATGGCCTGCTCAGAGGGGATATGGCTTGGCCTAAGCCGAGCCAGTTTCCTTAAACCTATTTTTCTTGCCTGCTATAAAACAGCCTAGAAAAGCCAACATGACTAAATGGAGTAGCAGCTACTTTTGCAAGTTTCTCTGCCTCCTTTTAGCGTGCCTTGTTTTCCTGAGACCCTGCAGCAAGCAGACCTTTGGGTATGACCTGAGCGTACCCAAGCTGAGTCCTGAACCATTTGTTCAGCCCCTCTCACAATGCGTGCGCTGCCTGGAGCCGTGTAATTGGGGCTGTGCTATGTGAAGAAAACACATAAGAAAACATTTGCTATACCTGGTGACTAGGTAAAACACTGGAGATGGCACAGCTTTTTTTCCACAGATCCCTATAATTTTGAACCCGATCATCTGACACTGTTCAGAGCTGGCTCCTCTGGGCCCATCCCTGCTGCACAGGACAAAATCAAGGGGCTGCATGAATTTATGGCAATAAAGACAGTTCTCTGCTTTGCCTTTTATTTTGGTCTTACCTTCTGGAAACTATTTTCTATTGCATTTATTTAGCCTTCAGTGCTCTTACTCTGAAATTGATTTTGCCTGCTACCAGGGTGTTTTTAATGCACAAATAGCACTAGATAGGATAGGTCATCATTAAAGAGAGACCAGAAATCTGATCAAGTTTCTGGCTTACCCTTGTTGCCTACAGCAACACCTTCTACACATCCAGAAAATGATTTTCTGAGGGGCTGCACTTCAATGCACAAGTTGACTCAAAAAAAGAATTAATTAACCTGCTTGACTTCTAACTTGCTTAGGCTAATTCCCCCTTCCAAAGGCGTCCTTTTTATTGGTCTTCCAGTGACACAGAAGCCAGAATGCAACCCAGCAATATCAACTAAAGAAAAAGTCAGACAATTCATTTGCATATGATTAAGTCCTTTTGCATTTTCTTTTTCTATGTGTAGTTTCAAATGACAAAACCTTAGAATCGCAGGTGTGTCTTTTAGAGGTGTTTTTAATCAGAAAGTTGTAATATGTAGGGCACAAGGGCCTTCCAGCTGCGTTTTGTCGGAAGTCAGGCAGGGAGACAGTAGCCTGCCAAGGCTGGAGGGCACTGTCCCCCAGTGTGTCACCTGGCATGGATCAGACTGCTAACAGAGGTACAGTTTTTAGCCACTATAGCTATGACAACCAGTATCAGACACAAAACCCCGTCTTCCAAAAATGCTGCTGTGCACCTTGCAAGTAGGGATTGGTTCAGCATCTCGGGGAAAGCAGAAGTCAGAGGGTGTTAACTTTGGAAACAACGGAGATGGCCATGGGGCAGGGTGGGCCACCGGGGCACCTGCCTGCCCAGGTCCATCTTCACTATTCACAGTGTCAGTGCCTCACGCACAGATGCCCTGTTGAGGTGGAGTGCTCCCTTCCTTGGAGCAAGCGTACAGGGGCTTCTCTAGCAGTATAAACCAATTTGCTTTTCACTTAGAAAGAGCTGTAATGAGGCAAGAGTCCTTGACAGACTAGCTGAACCACTGGTCTAAGGCATGACAGCTCTTATAGTCAGTAATAATGGAAGAAGCGATGCCACAGGCAATGCCAAACTGCAGCCAGGAACCTGGGTATTAGTGGCAATCTTTGCAAGAAGTCCACAGCATGCCTCAGAAAACAACTTACAGTCCCTCACACTCCTGTGGAGCACCTGATCTGGCACCACCCCTTCTACAGAAATAACATTCTTAATACCCTGTAACAAAAGGCTGTATCAGCTGGATGAACTGTGGCAAGACCGGAACAATGTGGTTATGAGAAGGTGCCCTATCTTCTCCACCCGGGAGTTAAATTGTGATCTTCATGCACTTGCTTGGAGAAGAAGCATTAAATGGGCAGAAGAGCAGAATGCAAAACTTTGTCCCTACTTGGGTGTAAGAAACTCAGTTCTGTTTTCTCTCAGTTTGTGTTTGAGATCTCTGAGATCAGGGTAGAATTAGACACATGGTAATTAGGAAAAAACATCAGACTGATGGCTTAGCTCAGCGTTTATGTACTGTTTTGGAAAGTGGATGTTTCTACTCAGAAGTGTGGAAAAGTCATAGCAGCAATGATACAAGAATGCTCTAATGAGTACAATGCAGACATCATGCAGGCCTGTTAATTGGCACAGTGCCTGGGATTTGTTAGTGGACAACCTTATAAACATGCCCTAGCCAATCAGTTAAGTCACTTTTCCTCCATCCTTAGAGTAAATGAGGAAAAGCTTCAATTTCTGGAAGCGTGATGCTGGTAATTGTAGAAATCCATTATCATTTTGTTTTTGTCATGGAGATTTTTGGTCAGCCAGGAGACAAAAAAGCTTCTTCAAACCTTTTGGCACTGAGGTGGCATAGACCATGCAACAGACTCTCTTGCTGGCTGAATGGCACTATTCATTTCATGTTGGTTTCCTCCAGTCCACCTCACACTGGCGTAATTTCTAATAGGCTGTTTCTGGCAAAGGTGCACAATTGTTTGCAATGGAGAAGTAAATACTGTCTGCTTTTTGAACAACAGTCTGTGGCCTTATGGAGCAGGACAATTGGAAGTCCCATTGTTTCTCCTCCTCCCCTTAGTACATGCTCTTGATGACTAGGCATGTGTTCCTGTTAGCTGGGAGGCACAAGAAAGCTGATAGCTGTGTTCAGCCTCTCTAGAACAAACTTTCTGTGAACTAGTGAAAGTTCTTCTCCTGCCCCTGGCCATTGCTACCCACATGAATGCCATCGCTTGAATAGTTTGAAGAATCTATAGTTTTTCAACACAGTCTGTGTTAAAGGCTGGAAAAGAGCAGGGGAAATGTAGACTCTAAGCACCCACAGAAGGCTCTAATTGTGTTTGCATAGACCCTCAGATCACTGCTTCTCAGGAGGTCTAGCAGATGGCAGCAAGATTTCACCCTTGCCGCTACTTTTGACGTTTATAAATATATGCTGGTCCTTTCCAGTTACGGCCTCTGAACTGTTCCTGCCTTCCTTCCCAAAGGTCCTAGATACTCACTCATGCTTAACTTTTTGCCCTACTTCATGTGGAGATGTCCAGGTGGACTTACGAGAAAGTCCACAGGGAACAGGAACAACAGAGAGATGCTTTTTGCATCCCTTTGAAGCTGGTCCTGGACTATTTCACATGCACCGTAAAAGTCACCTCCTTCTGAGCCCTGGCAATTATGGAACAAGAGCAAACCATTTTACTTAGCATACCGATGAGCTTTGTCATTCTTGAGCTGCCAGCAGGCACCTTGAGACATTTCCCTCTCCTTTTCTAAGAGCCCCACCAAGCATGGATGCATTTTTGCTCAAGGGTCTTTCCAAGAACTGGGGCACTGCATGGTAATAGTATTTTATTCTCCAAACATAGGCAGCTTACAGCTAACACTTTCAGCAGTTTAGCTGAGAGATCCCCAATATATGTTAGTGGTAACAAACTTCAATTATAACAAGGTTAATGACAGCACTGTGACTTTACTGCTGTCACTTACATTAATAGCATTAGCAACTCTCTTTGTGATTCCAGTCATTGCATTATTAATTGTTATCAGCAATGCAGAGTTATTTACTCCATTACCAAACCTTCTCAGATTTGTGAATGAAGACAGGCAGGTCCGTTATCTTATGAGAAGCTGCAGAGTGCTCGTCTGCACCATTCAGCTGGAAATATTGAGGCTAATCAGCATATGCCAATGAGGGCTACAGTCATTGTAGGAGGTTTTATGTTCCAGGCCAGTCATTACTCTTCAAAGATCAAGAAAAGCAGGAAGATTTAGACCATGGAAGGGTGGGATGAAGATTTTGTGCATTTAAGCTGGTTATCTTCATTTCTCTATTGAAGTAAGCACTTTTTCCTTCGGCCAGGCACAAAAATATTAATGATTCATAAGCAAGAATCTCTTCCCTCTACTCCTTTAGAGACTTCGTATTTCTACAATTCCCTCTTACAGAATTGGACCTCAGACATTTCTCCTATAACTTTAGTTCTTAAGGTGCTTAAAGACCCAGGAAGTTTAATGCAACAGAGGAAGAGGCTGCTCCAGAGAAGCAAGATTCAGCACACATGGCATGGATCCTTTTGTACATGGGCTGCATGAGTCAGATATGATGGGGAGAGAGATGGGTATCTACTGAATAGTCTCCGTACCAGACTGGGCATTAGGACTACCATGTTTAGCCACAGAGATAGCTCAGCTCTTCTCAGAAAAGCATAGCTATCACAGCAGAGAGCTTGACCTCGCTGCACAGTCTTTCCAGGAGTGCAGTTAAGGAACCATGACCAGTGCCTGCTAGTCTCTGTGCTGTCACGATTACTTTGCTCCAGCAGCAAGGCCAGTTAAACCAAAGCTGCCTTGAAGGCCACAGTCACAACAGATGTTGGGCATATTCTCGCCCCTTAGGGGGATTCAACTTGAAAAGTGTTTAGGACCAAACTTTCCCAGAGAGACCAGACCTAAGTGAGTCCTCTGGAAGAGCTTGCACTTCAGAGGAGTGCAGTTGCTTACTTTAAGGAGGATAAGCATTTTTCAAGGATGGTGAATGGTGCATGATCACCAGCAAGTCCTTGCCACATAGGTACTATGTTTACCCAGAGGTGGCTGGGACTGCTGGTTACAGAAGTACAGTCACTGGGCACTCATCCCACTGCTTGGATATACCAGGAGGGTTCTGACTCCACCACAGCCACCAAGCGATAGCACCACCAAACCAACCCTTCTCTCCTCCAGAAGTTTCCCATGCGTTTGGCTCCAGATATAGGCAAAGGATCCATGCCGCTAGTAGGTGAGAGCATCTACTGCAGGAGTGCTACTTCTGCTCTGGGGTTTGGCAGACTCTAATCCAGCCAGCAGGCTAAAAGTTTTCATTGCGCTTCACCATCTTAGCTCCCACCCACCTCCCCTCAAAGAAATCAGGGAAAACATTTACTCTTTGGTACAAGAGATTGTTCAGCTACTAAGTCACCCAATGCCTCTGTTCTGAGTTAATTCCCCCTGCCATAGCTGCCATAGTTGAGTATTGACAGAGTAGCTGGTGTCTGGCCAAAATACAGAAAGTCAAGCAGTGCATTTGTTTCCTCCTCCTCCAGGCTGGAAAGGGCACTACTGAGATCGTGGGGATCCCCACTGGCTTCAAGTAGAAAACCTGATATGGGCGTCTTCATGCCAAAGGGCTTCCCTGACAGTCTGGGAGCGCTCACCACCCCTGAAAGCATGCCACAGCCAAGAATGGCTGGCCTTTGACACCCCCACACATGCTTGGGACGTGATGCACCGCAGTGCGCGTTCAGAGGCCACTTTAGAGCAACGCTCTGAATCCTTCAGGAGACCTGAGCTCGGTCAAACCTGTGGTTGTCATTCCTTGACTGCGAGGGGTTTTGAGGCTCTGCTCCAAAGTTCAGCATCATCCTGTTCCTCAGGCGCTATGGCTCATCTCCCATCACCTCAGTTTATAATGAATGATTCCTTACTTTGTGAGTGTAACTTGATTGCTACATCCAAAGTCTTAGAATGACAACTGTAATTAATTATGAGAGGCACACAAATGTTCAGATGTGTTCTGGACTGTATCAGGCAGCTAGGTAAAGGAAAGAGCTGAGGGTGGAATTACCTTGGAAGCCAAATGAACCTGAGGCACTTGGACTTAAGGAATCACAATTTCTTCCTTGGAGCTGGTAAAACTGTTCACAAAAAGTCACATAAGCCCACTTTGGAAGAAGCTGGCACTTTAAAATGAAAGTAATAGGCACTAAAGTATATGCGTTCCTTTCTGTTATTCGGTTGAAATGACCCAGGATTAAGTACTGTAACAATCAAACTGCTGATTATAAGGTAGAAAAAAGATAGCTGTGGTCAGCCAGTTCTTATTGTGAAGTTTTATTATCTTGATCTTTATTTCATAATCCATTAGCCATCAGAGAAATGTTGCACATTTTGACTGAGTATGGTAAAATGGTATGTGTCAAAGATGAGATGTCAGAATTATATGCTTTTTTCAGGACTAAGATGTTTCCTGTGTCTCTAGGATTGCCTGCCTTTGTTTTATGGATGTTTTCAAAACAGGATGCTGAATTGCAGGTTCCTAAATTTGTACTGTGGCATTCATGTAAGTGGCCTTTATTTTGCTGTAGTTTTGGATTACTGTTTTAACAGCATTGATAGTTCCCATTGCTCTTTCCAAGAATGGCTCTGTAGCAACAGGTATTTGAACCTACTCATATACATTTTGCAGCTGTCTGTCTGCCTCCCTTGAGGATCTGGCTCATCTCACCCTCAGCTCTAGGGCCTTTATAGTCCAAAGGTAGAGTGTAAGAGATGTCTCGTGAGAGCCAGAATTTGGGAGGGAAAATTGCACTTTGGAAATTCTTTCACTGTGCCACATATAGAGGGCTGTGGGCACCCTCACTTGGGCATCTACAGTGACTCCCTTTCAGTCTGAGTCTTTTGCAGCTGGGATTTTTTCAGCTGAAACGAGATGCCATCCTTGCGTGCTGAGTCCCCCCAGTCCTTCAGCCCCCTCCAATCCCTTCTCAGTTGTGATCCACGTAAAGACTGCTCTGTGAGCCATGATCCTAGGGAGGCAGGAGGCATTCCCTTTCAATCCCTTCACAGTCATATGGGTCAAATACCACCTTCATTTTTGCTCTCTGCCATATAAAAAGTGTTTCCTTTTGGATCCAGGCAATTTTGAAGCAGCTCAATGGCCTCGCTGAGACATTTTTCCTTTCCTGTCACCGAGCATGCACTGAACATCAGGAAACCATTACAGCAAATTGGGAGACTGAATATGTGTATGCATACACAAAGAGAACACATCACCCAATTGTCTGCAACAATGTGCAGGGTAAGTTAAAATACCTCCCACACAACGTTTGGCTTCTGAAGCTTGGTTCCAAATTGGCCATTACCAGAGTAATGATTTAATCAGTTGTTAATAATCGCTGTGCTCCCTACCAGCTGACGCACATGTAACCTTGCAATGACTCCCTCACCACCTCTTCTGTTGCTATCATCAGAAGAGCTGGCCTTATGTCAGGGGGGTTTTGGACAGCACTGCCAGTGTCCCGCTCTCCTGAGTTCCTAAGGGGTTATATCCAGTGCCGGGAAAGCTCTTGCTATTCCCAAAGGGAAAGAACAAAATAGAAACCTTAACAGCAGCTGCCATTTATGTTAAAAGTCCAGCTTCAAACTAAAGCTATTGTTAGGTTACCTCCTGGGCCTAAGGGCTTAGAGAGTGAGGTCTAACTTTCAAGGTGAATCCTGTTCATTGTGGCAGCTATATCTCAGGCTCAGAGAATCCATGCAATGCTGAGAAAAAGGGGAGCTTAAACTACCCCCTGGTGGAGATAGCCACACTGTGCTCTGTCTGCGTCTCAGCTGTCCTAGAAGGGCTCAGGCCTGATCTTGTTCCAGTTCTTCCTTGCTCGGAGATGCAGAGCTTGGCTTAAATACCTGTCTTGGTGGGTGGAAAAGGGGGCATCGTGAACATGCCAGTGCTTTGAGATATTTCTCCTGACACAGGTACTCCAGAGACATGGGAAATAATTTTGCAATCAGTATGACTTTTCTAATAAAGGCTTCTTTGTGTGACTCCAGCAAGAGACCATGCTGTACAGGCAGAAGGGACACTCTGGGGTCAGAAAGCCCTAAAGCCCTGTCTTGTTTATGAATGGTACAATGAGATTTGGCCCTGAAAAGTTCCCAGCGCTGATGTTAAGGGGCTATCATTACTAAAGAAGAGTTTTTAGGCTCATAGGCTGAAGACAGCACATGCTGCCTTACTTGGGTCATACAGTTGAATTTGCAGGTTTGTTACCAAGGACTAGCTGCAGCCTCACTAGGCATTTGATGCAGTGTTCTTCCTCTCAGCTACAGCTGAGACAAAGAGAACTAGCTTGGGCAATGTCTCATCCAAATATTGCATTCATGACTTGGTGGAGTTGGCATGCAAAGAGCATGCCCAGTTGCAGGCTGCAGAAATCAGGAGATGATATCGCTTGCTTTTGCTCTAGTGTTCTTTGAGGTTATCTGCTTCCAGACCTTGTGGAGAAGTGCAGTTGCAGGAGCTCGGCACAGAGAGACACTAGGACAAAGACAGCATGGAATGATGAAGAACATTTTTGCAAGAACAGCCATTTGGGACACAAAAGGATGTGTCCAATGTAACATGATGTCCTAAGTCCTGTTGACTCTTAGTAGCTCCTATAGTACTTAATTGCTTCAGAAATGTTCTCCCTTCCTTTCCCACCCAAGAAGACCTATGGAGGTGCCTGAGGAGGAGACAGCCTTCTGAAAGCAGCTTGGTTCCCGTTTCAACAATCAGAAGTGGAAGGTAAGAGGAACACCTTTCTTTTCAAGATAGGACTACTGTGTAGTGGGATACTGGGCCTGCTGTTAGGTGATAAGGCACTCAGTGAGGCTGGGACCCCTACGCTCCCAGCAGCGGATCCCTCTACAGGCAGTGGCAAGAATGAGAAGTTGTCAGAGGACAACAGATCCTCTCCTTAGGTCTGACTCTCCCACCAGCTCTTCACTCTCTCTGTAGAGATTGGGGGAGGGAGGGTGACAGATGACACCCCTCCCTTCCTCCTCAGTTTAATGTCTTGTTCAGTGCCAATAGGTAGGTGGAAGCACCTACATGACCTATGTGTTTTCACTGGGTCTGGCAACAGATGAGAGTAGAAGACATGCAAGGCATGTCTTTGGTGTGTTCTTCTCTCTTTGGCTTGCTTTTACCTTTCCTCCTGTTATTTAATCCTTGTCAACAGCAAATGGCTTTGCATACTAATATCACATACAGACAGCCACATCAACTGCCCACTCTCCAACAGTGGCAGATAGGTGGGGAAGGTAAAGAGCAGCGCAAGTATACGTGATACTTCCACTTTATACAACCTCTGCATTTCAGTTCAGAGATTCCCCAAACATCATGAGGTTTCTGTGGATTTAGCAATCTTTATTGGATTTCTGTCTGAGATCTGGGCTCCCCTAGAGCCTAAGGAAACACCTAAGATCCACTGCTTTCAGCAGCAAGGAGTTGTCCAAGTTCCCTGTGCACCATATAAAGAATCACATCTTTCTGAATACGGCTTCCACTAGTTTCATTTGACAGCTCAGTTTCCTTTACTGGAAGAGATAGTGAACAGCCCAGTCATTGTCAACCCTCTACAAGCTATTTATGCTTTTAGAGAGTTTTATGACATCTTTTCTAAGCTGTCTTTTTCCCAGACCAATGAGTCCCAAACTACTCAGCCCCTCCTGTACAGAAGCAGTCCCAGATATCTGTCCATGCTGTTGCCCTCCAAACCCTTTCCAGTACTACTATTTCCATTCTGAGACAAGAAGACCACTCACACTGTTTAAGATCTGCACAAACCATGAATTTATGCACTGGCATGGTGATGTTCTCTAATAATTCCTAACATCTGATTTGCTTTTTTGACTGTTTTTGAGGACTGAGATGATACTTTTGTAAATTAGCCTCTCACAGCCACAAGTTCCCTCTCTTGAGTAGTAATGGTCAGTGTAATCTTAATCTTTCTAGTTTAAGAAACTAGAAATGTTGTACCTAGAAACAAGAGTGTCTGTCAGAGACCTCCATAGGTACAAGTTAGAAAACTCAGGGAACAGTGGCACACAAAGCATATAACATCCAGAAAGAATTTCTGGAGCTAGACAAAACCAGACCTTTACAATAGCATTTGGATCCAGAAAGGTGATGGCTGGTGGCCTGACACAGTCTGCTGAGCAGCTGGGCCAGTACATCACACGAGCAATTTATTCCAGCACCTCTTTTACTGTAAATGAATAACAAAACCTTAAATAAATCAACAATTACTTATTGCTCTGTATTTGGGATAATAAATTCTTTAGTTTATCAGTAGCTTGTGGCTTCCACGGCATGTTCTTTGAACAGTTTGCCTTCAGATACATTCCCTCTCTCTCTTCTGAACAATAAATTAGCATTCTTTTTTTTTAAAGGAAAAGAGGGGAAAAAGAGGATACATAACAATTTTTTTCAAAGCAAAGAGAAAAATGCAACATATTTTTGACATATATCTTAAAATAATATGAGGATAACTTTCTCTGCATGTTAGATGACTATGCATAAATAATAAAGGACATTATGTTATTTACAGTGTTACACGATAAACTAAGAGACCCTCTTTTAACACATAATCCATAAAGACAGTAAATGATGAAGAAAACATCCAAGTATGTACAAGATGCATTTACAGTAGAGCAGAGAATTACAAATGATGATATGTGGCCGTTTTCTTTGTCTGCTTTTCTCTGCAGCATTTCATAGGTACTGTTTTTTTTATCGGAAGTAAGTCCAAGTTGTTGGTATGTAGCCACGCTGCAGGACTGAGAAGCGGCTTTGCTTACGTTCAACTGCCGGAGATGTGTCCATTGAGGGAACACAAGTTTGCTATCCGGGATGCACAAGTAACTGCTTGTGATGTGTGTGACGATACAGTGGCTGGAGAGAAGCAGGGAGATGCAGGGTTGTTTTGGAGGACTGGAAAGAGAAGGAGATTCACTGTTTTCCTGATAAAGTCAGTGATTTTTCTCTCAGTCCAGAGGGTGTTGAGGTGGCTCAGTTGAGGAAGGGAATCACTGAGCCAAGAGGAAGGACTAAGTTTTTCACTGGTGAAAATGGGCTTGTGTGCTGCTGTACTGATTAACACCAGCTAAACAGGCAAGCTGTGCCAGGTTGTGCACAGCATCTTCCAACTATGCACCCTTGAAGGGAGCCTTTTAATCATGGAGAATTTCCGCATATAAACACACACACACACACACATACACACATACACTCATACACACAGAGAAAACCCACAGTCTAAGTTAAATAACATGGAAACCACGACAATTTGAACAACTTCACAGCCTCTGTAATACTTTACCCCTCTTCAAAGCACATTTCTCCTTGCCGTGATTCTCAGCCAAAGGTTGGCAAGGCTTACACAGTGCTGGCCCGAGGGTAAAGGCCCTAGCACAGAGGTCTGGGAAATGGAGCAATTATCCCCAATAGAGGAGCTGGCCTGTCCCTTATGGACTTTCTGGCTCTGCTCCCTACGTGCAGTTTGCTCCCTAGTGTCAAGCCCAGCACGGGCTGGCTGCAGCCTGTCAGCAGAGCCTGGGTCCATGTAAAGCTGCTGACTTTGGGATGAGGACTTGGCTGAAGCGGACGCCTATCATTCCCACAATATGCTAAAAGTAAGTGCAGAGGTGATGGGGCCACGTTCTGCTCCCAGTTCAGTGAGTGCCAAGCCAGGGAAACTCCTGTTACTCGCTGTTGCATGAATTGTATTGTAAGGCTGGGTTCTCCCCAAAGACCTAAGGGCTCAGGCTGCCAGATCCCCAATTATATTTCTTTGGTCTTAGGTCCATTTGAAGGCCCCAGCTTTCAAGCTAGCTTATACCCTATAGTGCACTACCATGTGTAGGGGAAGGAGTAGGAGCTTGGACACTACTTTGACTTCGAGGCACTGCAACAGGAGAGGTGTGACATTTTGCACTAGATCCAGGCTAAATAAATGTCACAGGTACAGCTCCAGACATACAGTGGCTCCTTCCTTTTCTATCGGCCCTCTATAGTCAATAACAGTTTCGGTAAATTCAAATAATTTACTCCACTTTGAAGTAAATTTTCTCTCCATCCTGTCTAGGTTATGACAGTCACCTCAATGTGAGCTGACCCCATGGGTGATCTATACTGGAGAAGATTACAAATGCCCTGGGCAATAATCTCTACTCTGCCACTAAGATGAGTGATTTTGGACAAATCATTTCTTTCTCTGCCATCCTTTTTCTGTCTTGTCTGTTTTATAGCATTCTGTAAGCATCTGAGATATAAGAGACCTTATTGAAAGGATGGATTTTTAAGAGCCTCTGGTAACTCAACAACACAAGTCTATTGTGGTCTGCAGCTGGTTAGGCATCAGGAAAGTCTACCTGGCCTTCTGTACTACTGGGCTGCAGGGTGACCGGGGAAGTATGCATGGGACTGCATATAAACAGACTTGATTAAAGACGTGAAAATGAGTGTATGATATCTGGAATTTAAACAGAGCTCTTGTTTTGATGTTGAGGGAATGCAAAAGCAAGGTTTAGTCAAGTACATGCCACCTAGGGGGAAATGGCAAACAGGGACTTGAGTCCTGGCAGTATGTAGATGACAAACTGCAGTCTCCCAGAGGCTTCTCAAATAAGCAGTGCTGTTTCAGGCATTATGTAGGCCAAAGCTGAGCTAGCCAGTCTTTGGCTTCCTACACAGACATCCTAGCTTCCAACTTTGTCATCATTTTCTTCCCTTTCTAAAGTTTTTTTTTTTTTTTTTCCTGCTGGTTCTGATGGTCAAATAAACTCCTCCACACTTTTATTAGCATAATATGGTTGGTCTATACAGTGACCAACTCACTGATTTTCATCACCCTGATAAATAGCTTCATTTACTAGACTTTGCCACTAGCACTCAAATCTATAGAACACCTTGTTCAGCAAAACCCTTAAGCACATGCCTAACTTTACGCATACCCGCCATGTGTCAATGGGAGTCTAGCACATGCTGAAGATAAGTTTTGCTGGAATTAACATAAGCATATGCTCAAACAATTTACTGAGTCAAGACCTTAGCTCCTCTGGTTTACATCTGACAAAATTTCCTTGACTTATTTCTCTTCATTTAACTGGGACCAGAACGTGGCCCAAAGGATGAGTGTAGTTTGGCTGAAATTTCTCTTGACATGGCTCTTATTTAGAGTCCAGTAATACCTGTAGAACATATGTTCTCATTTTCAGAATCCCCAGAGTCCAGGCAAAACATTTGTTTTCCACATCAATCCTGAGTCTGTGTTGTGCCAACTGAACATACAACAAAAATCAAACGAAGAGAAGAGGCAGAGTGACCCTGACTAAACTGATAGGAATTCAGTGCAAAAGAGGCCATTTGCTTCTATCTGAAAGGGTGCAACCGTTCCAGCACTGACAGCACTTTGTCCATTGCCAGTCCAAGACTCTAAGGCCATCACTGGTCATATGAACATCCGTAGCAGATACCAGTGCACAGTACGGCTGTAACCCTCATGGTGTGCTTGCCTTCATAAAAGGGCTTTGCATCAGCCTTGCCTCCCCTCCCCCCAAATAGTTGAACCAATAAAGGCAACTAGAAATGAACTCCATACTTCTGCTATGTCCTTCCTACTGTTTACACTTTTTAACCATTCAGCAAATCAGTTCTTCCCTAAAAGTCACTTCTGTGTCCAGGAATGGCTCTTACTACTGTAACAGCAACGCTAACAAGTTATTGCTAGAAGCTTGTCAGGGTTCTTTTTTTGAGGAGGGGAAGAAAGGGGAGAAAATTGAGGGGAAACAAAAGGATAAATAATCTGTTAAAAATCAACATTAAAAATAGAGGTGAAAACTGATTGCACTTTTATTAGTGGCATTTGTTTTCCAGCTAGATCTCTTCCTTGTTTGGTTACAGATATCTGCTATAATATTTGCCCCATTAACTTAAACTAATAGAAATCTTTTTTTTTTTTTTTTTTTTTTTTTTTTAATAGAGTATTGGGTTCAAAGCCTCAGCTAACCTGAACCCATTTCCTAAGGGATAACTAGAACAATTAATATCTGGAAAATAATGAAATGACAGCTCCTAGTGAGTATAAGCTGACCTCTGATTAATAATATATTTGGTTTAAAATCACAGTATTACTTTCTTTCTATAAGTAACATTATTTAATGCAGGTTTTTGTTATCCTGCTGTAATTAATAGTAGCATGCTGCTTTATCTACTTTTATCCCCGTGCTCAATGAAGCAAACCTTTCGGCTGGCATAGAGCAGACAAAACTCATTTCATATACGAAAAGCAAATAAAACTTCTTATAGAAGAAAACAGTTTTTTGTTTTTTGTTTTTTGTTTTTTTTAGTTTTTGTGGTTTTTTTGGTATTTTTGTGTTTTTTTCTGGTGAGGTGGGTAGGGTGGGAATGCCATTACAGGGCTTTTTGATTTGGGAATTCTACTACAAGCAAATAGAGGGACTTCTGCAATTCTTGCAAATCATACATCCAGTCATTATAATGCAGTGCACAAAAAAGCCAGCACAACTGAAGGTTAGAAGGTTTTGCAAAATACTATGGGACAGCAATCATTGTAACTGTACAAAACTTGCTCTCAACATAACGTAACATAAAGGCACCATTGATATCTTTCTCCATTTTTGAAATACTGTAAAAAATTGCTACATATGGCACATAACACATTTGTACATACATATATTTAATTTATAAAAGTTTTTTTTTTTCCTCTCCTGTTTTCTATCAGCGGAATTGCTAAAATAAAATAAATTGTTTAATTTAAAGGTGGAATACTTCATTATATAAAATAAAGTTTTACATGTGAATCTATGTGTTTTGTTTTATACAGCGATAGGGTCTTGGTTAGCTATTACACTGGACAACCTTGCTTGCAACTCTTCCGGTGTGGAGAAGCGATTCACCGGGTTAGTCCTGCTCTCAGCCAGCCGGTACGCGGTGGCCGGCTCCAGACTGGCGGCCATGGGGTTCTGTATGCTCAGGAAAGGTGTATCCTCGCCTATTCTCTCGTCTTCTGTCTCACTCTCTGAGCTACTGCTCTCAGAGCTTGTGTCGGAGCCCATTTCCACTCTGCTGGAAATATGGCCATTGGGCTTTGTTCTTTTTACCCTCCGGCTGTTGGTGAGTTTCTTTGGAGGCTCCTGTGCTGGTTCGTACTCCTGCGTTGTCTCGTACTCCTCGTCCTCCACGATCCGCAGAGGGCTGGGTGGCAGGCTGCTGCTCTCGTGGGCAGGATTGTGGTGGAAGGAGTTGAACTGCTGAAGGTGGTGGTCATACTTCTCCCGTAGCCGCGGTGGGGTCACCAGGAGCAGCGGGCGCTCCTCTTCCACGAAAGGACTTACCGCCATTGAAGGGACGGACACGGTCAAGCTGGAAACCGGTGGAGACATTTCGGAAGGGGGGGTCTTGGGAGAAGTCGGCGTGTGGAAATCTTCAGGCGACATGCGAGCTGGTGTGGTCATAGCTGAGACATACCTGGAGAAAAGAGACAAAAAGGGGTTGCAGACACGTAGGTGGTGACACATAAACATGGTTGCTCGTGTGGGCTGTGAACGAAAGAGACAGAGGTCTCTCTTAGGATCCCCAGCATTCTCACTGAAGATGGTAACCTCCAGATAAACATTCTTGCTATTATGAGTACTATGGCATGTGAACCTATAAAACCACTAACTTCTGGGACTCTGGGGTAAAAAGTTTGAGAGCGCGAGGAGCATGGCAAACCCACCCAGTCAATTTCCCTGGGAAGAGCCAGGGAGATGGTTATTTGCCAGAATCATTTACTGGAATTAATCCAGGAAGGGGATTCAGAGATTGGAGGGCAGACAGAAACAAAAGGCATTTGCAAGTATTTTCTCACAAGGAAAACGGCTGCAGTGCTTCAGGCAGTATTTGCCCAGAACCAGGGGCACACACCAGCAAACAGGAGGAAAGGAAAGGAAGGGAACCAAAGGACAGTCGTTGTGGGGCTTCACCCCCTTCCAGCAACTAGGCTGTCCCAGGCTAAGGGAAAAAAGCAAACCTTTTGTCCAGAAAAGCTAGGGCTAGATTCTGCCAACTTTAATCACCGTGGGGTAGCTGGAGAAGGATTCGCAGTATTGTCCCAACGGGTTTGTACTGCTCCATGCCTTGGAGGCTAGTGGTCTTGGCTGTTAGGCCTCTCTGCAAAGAAGCATGATTGCTCCGTACTGAGCCTGAGGCATGCCCAGGGATCCAGTGTGTGCACCAGGAGGTTAAATAACAGAGGTGGACCCCCGACACTAAAACACATGGGGCTGGGTTTTCAAAAGCAGCTGGAAATTCCTTCCCTGGAGAGTTGCGATAAGCCTTGCACCTGCCTGAGCGCTTGTTAAATCATCTCCACACTGCAGCTACCGTCTTACAACACTGTTCTTGTCTTGAAACAACATGAAATACACCATTTTGAAATGCCAGCTTTTGCTTCAGTGCAATATGATCCTTTTAAGTTTTTCTTCAGGTTTTGCAGGATTAAAATTATTATTATTATTATTAGCACTGTTATTATTACTGGCATCATTACATATTGGCACGGGTTTCCTTGCCTGTTCTGCTGGGGACCAGGATCCAAGCTCCAGCCAGAATGCTCTGGCCATAGTTTCACTTCATAAACCTAAATATGAAGCATAATCCGTCCTCCTGTGGGAACAAGTGCTGACGCAGAGGACTGTCTAGCTTCTCTCTGCAAAATTTGCCCCGATTTCTTCACAATTCTTTGTGGGAAGAGTAGTGGTTGAAGGTGATTTTTGAAAGAGGAGCTCAGGTGCCATCACAGAGCTTTTCTCAGGGGAAGAGGACAAAAAATGTGAGACTCTCAGCTGGTTTGAATCAGTGCAGCTCTGTGAGATGCTGTGAAGTCATGCTGTTTCCTGCAGGGTAGGGTCTGCCTGAAAACCTTTGGTCAAAGGCACAGTGCCCGACACGACATTTTGCATAGCTTGGTTTTGTTTTCCCTCTTATCCAAAGTTCACCTACTTGAATTTCAGCCGTGTCCAAATTTAAAATCTTTCCAAGCTCTCACACAATGAGAGCCCCGATGGGACATGCTATATGGCTATGGTTGATGAAGTTATTTAGTTTTTCATTACTGATTAATTTATCTGAGTCTGAAATTACCAAAAAATCCTGAATCTGAATTTCTTATCCAACTTTGGTTGACTCAGTTCCACATATTCCTCTTGACTGAAACAGAGTTATCAGATAAGAGAGAGACAAGGACAGATCCTGAACTGACATGATGTAAGGTAAAATGGTTTCAGAAGAGGTACATAGATTTACAGCAACTGAGGAATAGGAAAAAAAAAAATCCTGGAGTTATGCATGAGAATTAATCAAACTAGTCACCAGTGAGCAAACGTGTATTGATAGGCCTGTGCATTGAATGAATGAAATCTTTTTTTTTTTTTAGTTTTTCCTTACATTAGTGACCTTTTCATCTTTTTAAGTTGCTGAGAACTGAAACCTTTCTACTTCCGCAGCTGATACAGCAACAGACTTAGGTTTTCTTGACACCCTGGAGTTCAGCTAACCTCATTCAGTTAAGGCACTAAGCTCGCTGAACGTGTTCAGTGTTCTTTGCAGATTCTCTTCCGTCACAGTAAAAGTATTCATACTGGGGCATTCTGCATTTACATATTTCTGGTGTATTGCCACACACCGTAAAGGGATAGTGTTAACCAGCTACTGTCTATGAGCTGAGGCACAGGAGCTGAACACGCGCATCTCTATCCCAAGCCTATCCCAAAGGGAACTTTAAAAAGCGACAGTTTTAATTGTCTTCATGGCAAACGAGGTGAACCGTGCTGGTGCAGCGAAAGGGGCTCAGAGTGTACCCACACTCTGTTGACAGGCATTAGCTAGTTACATGCTGCCAACTTCATCATATAACCCAGCCTTTCACAGCAGAGGTGGTGTTTATGAGCTTCTCTGCTGCAAGATGGCCAAGGACTAGCAAAAATATAGGTGTCTCCACTCATGTCATGGGTTCCAATGGAGGGATGCAACAACAGAGCCTGTCTGTTAGTGTCTACTCCGATTTTATTTCAAAATTTTGAGGGATTTCAGAGGACTGGAGTGATTTCAGACATGTGGAGGAAACGCAGCCTTGATTTACTAATTCACTGCACAGCAACATTTGATTGCTTCAGGAAATCATTTGTTAGCTTGCACATTCTTTTATGTTTCAGAGTCATTTTTAGTTGCAAATAACTCTCATTTTCTCCCTTATATACACAGGCATACACACAATCCATCTCTAAGAAATAATCTGCCATGTATTTCCTGCATGCTAAAAATGGATGAAGCCTAATTTAATGCCCAGGGAAATATCTTCTGTATTCTGTATTCTGAATCTCAGGCACAGGCTAAGCCATCAGTGCCTGGTGAATTATTGCAGAAATGCTGCTGTTTCTCCTCTGTAATGTAATCTTCAAGAAATGCAATAATTTGCAAAATGCCTTCTTCTAATTGAAATGGAAAGGCACACATTCCTCTTTCCCCCCTAAAATACACATAGCTTATATCATAATGCTGCTTAGGGTATTCAAGGCAATTCAGAAGGACTGAGCAAACGATCTTTGCTCCTCACACACAGACCCCCAAATATACTGAGGTATAATACATGTTATCTGCAGGAGCGTGGCAGTGCAATCCACATGGTTCCCAGGCAGGAGACAATGCAATATTTACTGCTATAGGGCCTGATCCAGCAAAGCACTTAAGTACATGCTGAGTTTTACCCATATGAGTAATCACACTGTTTTCAATGGGACTACTCACATGATTAAAAGTTAATCATGTGTTTAAGTGCTCTGCTGGATTGGGGCCATGGCTGTTTATGTCATGTGAGCCACATTTCCTGAAAATTAAATTCCATGGTAAATTACAGATGCTTTTTCACAAGAAACCTACAGTAAGAAGAGAGCTGGATTCATGATGCTTAGCATAGTCCCACCATGCTTAGAGAGCTCACAGCCATGGTTCATTGCCCTGCTGATATGCAATTCTTTGTGTAGCGGAGGGAACACCATATAAATGGCTTCTGCTCCACTTGCGCAGTCATTTTTCTTGAAACCAATGGTATGTCTTCTATACCACTCAGTCTCCCTGGGGCTTGTCTGGCTATATTTTTGATGTCACGGACTTCCCACAAGATAAAACCCCTTGCAGTTTCACAGTGCTCAAAGAACTGATCCAGTAATGGTTTGTCTTCTCCTTCTGATTGTTGAAATCAAAACTCTAGGCTGTGTTTTTATCTCAAAAGCATGGGATGGCCCCAGAGTAGCAAAATAAAGACTGAGAACATTTGAAGAGCGTTTTGATGCTGAGAAGCCTTTTCCAGTCAAAGTTTTCTTTCAACTGATCTATTTCAAGGCACACCTTAGGTATTAATGAACCAATCTTTTCTGAGAAAAAATTACTTTGCTGGAAAACTTCCAGCCGGTTTTGTTTGTAATTACTCTTGATTTAATAATGCCCTGGCTTCTTCTGGCTTGCAAATTGTGTACTTTACAGTGAAAATTTCTGACAAGTGACTCTTGGTGGACCTTATCCAAATGTGACCTGCTGCCTGCAAGGATTAAGTCCGGAAGAGGCAGGAAGGGAAGACGTGTTTGGTAGGCTTTAAACTACTGTTTACGCATGAGGAGAGGTAAGCCCTGCATGCACAGCATTACTAGCTTTCCTCCTGTAGTCCCGACCCACTGGGATGCACCCTGAAACCATTGGAAAGCACCTGGCCTCACCAGCCCGCGGCAATCAAGTGGTTGCAGTACCTTTCGCTGTGGGGAGAGTCTCGGTAGGAGTCGGGGGTCTCTCTCGCATGCCGGAGGAAGCTGTTGCTCTCCCGCGGCCCGCCAATGCCGTTGAGGCGTCCCCGGGGCCCCGCGGGGCTGGCGCGACGGCTGTTCTCCATGGAGGAGCTCGCCAGCACGGAGCGGCTTTCGGACAGGATGCTCTCGGTGTGGCCGTTACTCCAACTGGAGAAGGAGAAAAAGGGAGGAGAGCATGAGAGGGTGGTTTCGTTGTAAATGCGAACCAGGAGAATGCAGACTAGCAGTTTAGAAGAAGTTTAGAAGAAACTTTTAGATGAAACTAGAAGTTTACGCAGGGAGAGCAATGGCTCTATTGCAGCTTGGGATGCACAACGTAACCCTGGTGTTGGCAACTGGGGCTCCAGAGTTTTGTGGGTTGTATGAACCCAAGTGCAGCAAGATGATTATGCATGTGTGGATAAAGGGAAGGAGAAGGAGGGTTTCCAGCCATGAGGAATGAAGACCACTCTTTAAAACAAAGGGCTTGTCACAGAAAATTCATACCAAAATTCACAACTAAAATTCATACTAATTCACACTAAAATTCATACTAAAATTCACAGTATCAGTATTGGCATGTCATTCAGCAAACAAAGCTCTTTTCAAATTCCTGGAAAGATAATTAGTTAGATGACATGACGTCAAGTACCATCGGTCTTAAAATTAAAACCTTACGAAAGGGAGCATATATGTTCTGGGTTTGTCTTTTTACACATTTTTTCTGCTTGTGCAGCAACAACAGAACGGACACTGCAGGTGCTGTTTGTGTCCCCACTCCAGTACCTGTGGCTGGGTGTCTGGGTGACTGTCGTGGAGTGATGCGTGGTTGAGGTGTAGTGGCTTGTGGAAAACGAGGTCTCTGTTTCTCGCTCAACGGCCTGCTCGCTGGAGATTACATTTTTTGAAACGTACTGCTGAAAAAATAACCAGACAAATCTCAGGTTTACTGGCTGGAATTCACAGCACATCTGCAGACATATTTCTTTTTGTTTGTTCCTTTCACAAAGACTGTTTTTTACAGACACCAAAGCACACGTTTTGTCACCCAAATACACTTTAGCACATTCAGATACACCTCTGTGTACACATCCTCTCTAAACTGAAAACAGGAGGAAACAAATGAGGAAATTAGTGAAGGGCTGCATCCCAACCATGCTATAAACAACATGCCTGTGTTACAAGAAAATGAGAAGTCCTCATGGACAGAGACTTGGAAAGGCAACCCACCCATTGCTACCAGATACACCAAAAATACTATTCTCTGATGGAAAACACAGCGGTAGTCAATTAATTCATTTGTTCATTGCACTGTAAGAATCTGGGCAGGAAATGGCTATTTTCAGTGCCAAGGAATACCATGTCACTTGGCTGCTCCACCAGGGTAGACCTATTCTTCAGCTTTTAGGGGACAGTCTGCAGAGCAGCCCAAAAGCCTTGTGCAGATGGTGCTGGAGAGGTGCAGCATCCAACCTCCTGCACAGGTTTTCCCTGAGGTCTCCACCGATCTCAGCAGAAATGCTGTTTGCTGGTGGGCCTCTCTGTTCTCCTCAGCAGGGACGCTTGGTTTCCCTGCTTTTAACACCCTGACTATGCATTTAGGTCTTTTAAGGGGAAATGCTGGAAGTTGAGCTCTTCTGAAAATGTGTCTTGGTCTTAACCAAGGGCAGCGGGAGCGTTGCCATTGACTTCTTGGAGCCAGGGCTCACCCTGCACTGAGCTGTCACTAATATTTACAGTGATGCTGAAGCAGGAGAGCAGGGGCAGGTGGAGGCTGCAGGAAGCCGACTTTCTCTCCGGACATCGGGCTTCTATGGGGACGGCTGGAAAGAAGTGGCTGTGCACAGGGTAAACCCTGACCTCTCTCAGAGAGGCCGGTGCAAGCTATGAATAGGAGTCTGCTTGGCGCTTTGCTCTGACAAATGGCTGGAGGGATGCTGGTGGAGTATCTGCCCCAGTCCCATCTCATCAGCCAAACACACATCCTGTGCTATTATCCAAATGAGGTTTTCATCCAGGCTTTTACTCCCGAAGCTTCCTTTTTTTTAAACTCCTTGTTACTTTTCCTCTCATACTGCGGCAGCAGCATTTTGGTTCGTGGCACCTAACTCCTTTGCCTTCCTTGTATAATAAGTTCCATACTGTCATTCCTGTTTTGGATGAGAAACTTGTTTTTGAGGACTACAGGAGTAGGGATTACAGTGAACACTGTTCCCTGGGTGCTCATGGCGTCTGGGAGCTTGAAGCACGAGTTCATAGCGTCATGCTCCAGATCAAGGGTGGCCTGCTCTACTCACCAGCCATCAAGCCAGGAACAGTAGGAAGAATAAGACAATATGTGTTTGAAGTAAATGATCCCTATGCACACCCTCAGCCCTACCGTAGTGCTGTTACTCAAGCTTTTCTGAGGCATTTTTGTTGCTTCTGGTGTCCTAGGCCCACAGGCTCAGCTGCAGTACTGCTGCATGCACCAGTAAACTGACCATCCGCGGAAACATTTCTCATTTTACTGCATGTTTATAGCTTAACTTCTGAATGTTTCTGGGTGGAGAAAGCCAAGAGATGCCAGTCACCAGTCTGCAGCAGTTACAAATTTAAAAGCTGTGGGACAAGTTTTACTATGGCATGAGCAATCTAGCCTGAAATACGGGCAGTAAAACCTACATTGACCAGCTGGACGTTATCTGGCGGTGGGTTGGGGTGGTGTGGACCATTGGCCATGTTCACCATGTTGTTCCTTTCTGAGCGCAGGCTCTGCCGAAGGCGGTCATGCAACTTCTTCCTCTGCTTCCTGCAAATGAAATACAGATATGGTTTTAATGGATAAAAGGAAAGCAGCTGCACCTTCCAGCATGATGACGATGATGAAGATGATGATAACAATAATATAAAAGCTCTCTATTGCCAACACTTTCCCCACTGCTGCAAGATCTCAGAGTAACGCCTAACACCTCAGATCTAATTGCAGCTGGGGCTGTGGGGACCTGCAGAGGGGGAAAGATGTGTGGGAACCCTTCCAAGAGTCAGCAGGCCACAGAGGGACATGAAAAAGTGTGAGGAAGAAGAAAGCCATTTCCAAACTGCACTCCATCTCAGGAGGAGTGCTTTTCTGCATTCAAAAGGAAAAGGGGCAGGGATTTTAACTCAATCACCCTGCCACCCTTACCAAGGCCAAGGTCACATTTTTGACAGCCCACTAGATTATGCTTATTTCCATTCTCCATGTGGAGCTGCTGCTGCTTACAGCTAAGCAGACAGTCATGCAGAATAGAGCAGCTTCATCTTCTTAGAGCTTGCATATGGTCATCCAAAAATGTAGCATGTGCATATTTGACAGCTTTCAGCCTTTTTTTGTTCTGCAGGCAGGGCAAGACATTTGTTAATCACAAAGCCACTAGGGCTAGAGCCCTCTGAGATACTGCAGCTAGACACTTTTTGTGGAATTCGTCCCCTGTGGCAGTAGTGCACTCCAGAGCTTCAGCTTCCATTTAAAAATGTTAAAGAAGACAAGGCAGCAAAGTCTCGGAAGTCCGAAGTGAGTGAGTGTGCGAGGTATGCCTGAGTCTGCAGGCTGCCTGGCAGGTCTGAAAGGTTTCCTTACCGCAGCATCAGATTAACTCTGGAACCGAATGATTGCCAGATGGATGTCAGGGCTGTTAATGCATAGCAGACCCACCCATCTTCCATGCTAATGCCATGGTCTGTGGCTGATGTGGATACTTCTTCTTGTGCCCAGACCTCAACTGCTCCTTCCCCATTTGCTAATCCTTCCGGGTCTCCTCAGGAGAACTTTTTAGGAAATCATTATGAGCTGTCAGCAACAAAGTTTGCAGTCTACTAAAACCTGAAACTGTGGAAGCCATGCAGAATGCACTAGATTTAACATCAGAATAAATCTCTGTGGACAGTGCTATTCAGTTTCAGACTTAATTTATCAATATTCCCCAGTTTTGTCTGATTATACTGGAAAATGTCCACCATCCTACCACAGAATCCAAGGAAACAAAAGGAGGACACAGGCTCCAATGCACTGCAGAGTGCGTATGACCTTGGCTGTGGCAAGAGCTAATGCACACACAGTCCCTAAGCTGTATGCAGAAATGCAGATATTTTTGGCAGGATAGGACACTGTAGGATATAACCATTTTCAATCCCATTCTGAACTCAGGGGGACTATTTCAGGCTTGCCAAAATGGAGAGGGGAGGGAGAACTACAAAAATGTTGAAGCTCGATAGCCAGGGAAGCTTAAAGACAAAGAAAACACTGCTCGACACACTGCATTTTTACACTGTATGTGTGTGTGCTTGGACAGTGGAAGACAGTTAATTCATTTGACTCCACGTGAATGGTATTAGCATACACTGCTGCCATGAGACTGCTGCTGTCCCAGTGGGAGGCAGTCCCTGGTCTGTGTGGGCTTTGTCTTTGGAGAACAACCGAGCTACAGCTAGTCAGCCATCATGTTAGACACACAAAGTTCATCATCTATGGGCCTGAAAGCCTAGTTATCTATTGCCTGGGAATCTGTCCCTAGGAATCCACATTACTTCTGATGTTCAATGATCCATATACTTGCATTTTCCATGCTTCCATGTGTGACATTTGTCCTCTAGCTGAAGGAAGTTAACTAAAAAAGGAAATTATTCCAGGACACTGAGAGGAAAGAATAATGGGAAAGATAACATGTACTTCACTTTTCCTGTGGAGTCTCTTTCTTAAGGTAATTGATTTGCAAATAAAACACTTCTGAATTAAGACTCAGTGTTAGAAGATGTTTTCTTAGCATTTGTTCAGCAGTATCTGTTGCAAGGAGACCCACAAGATCTAAGGCATTTCACGTTCTTTAGTGTGTTCTCCTCTGCCCATTGCAGGATTTCCCTGGGTTTCTGGGTTTTCCGCCAGCAGGAGGAAGGCACACCTGGAGAACACCTCTTGGACAGCAGTCTGGTATCACTGCTGCATTCGGAGGGCCATGAACTGGCAGCTCCCTTTCACTCTCACCAAATATGTTTGTTTGAGAACATTTTACCTCTGGCTGGCAATGATCCCTGAGGTCCTGGAGAAACCATGATAATGTGTCCATGCTCCTGGTGGATTCTAGGAGCACTTCATAAAAAAAAATGCACTGTATGCTTGCTGAAATTCATGGGGATCCCTTGACTGGTATCAGTGAACTTTGGATCAGGAAAGTTGTCGCCTAGCTGCCCTGGTTTGCCAGTTGTCATTTGCAAAAACAATAACTGACCTGTTTCTTCATTATTGTTTCAGTGGTTCCACCTCCCAGCAGACCACTGGCAGAAAGCTTGTGGCTGGGAGCAATGTGTGTGGCTAGAGGGGGGCAACTGCTGTGTGTCCCCCTGCCCACTGCATCAATTACTGGTGGGGCTTACAAGGAAAACCAATGACCCAATTGCAAATCAAGACCTGCGACAGTAAATCTACAGGTTTATACAAATGTGCAAGATTTATGGGAAGGTTTTCTTGTGTTTTGGTGGGGAGATTTATAAAAGCAGCCAGCACATTTGCCAGCACAAATCCTGCTGATGCTGTGTAGAATTTATGGTCCAAAATGCATTATCAATGTTTGAGAGTTGCCCCCAATAATTTATGGAGACGTCACAACATGCATGTAACCGCACATTTTTGCATTGGGAGCACTTTTCCACTCAGTTCTTCGGCCTTTGGTATATATTAACTCTTGCTGCTGTTAACCTTGCTCTCAAATACAAAACAACTAGGTTGATCCTTAAAATTTACTGCTGGTAGCAACATGATTCCAGTGTTGGAGTTTGCTCCCTCTCAGCTGGAGAAATCATGAACATATAATAAATGAAGAATTGCAAGTCAGTGAAATTCACTTGTTCTACACTCGAAAGGTGAGAAGCCTGCCAGATCTCTCTCTTATTTTTGCACTGCTGTTTGACATAGACACTTGTACCTGCCTGGCTCGGACAAAAGTATCTTAGCCATAGGTTTGTCTCTTTGATTCAAGTCTGGAGAAACCCAGATTACAACTTCATGCTCAGAGGAGTAAGACCTCCGGTCAACTGGGAAAGCCCTGACCAACGATCACAAATATAAAAAGGAAAAGAAAAGTTTACTTGGTTTTGCAGTAGGCCACCACACACATGATGCCAACTACTAGAAGAGCAATGCAAATGCCAGTTATGGTCAGCACCCGTTTCTGGTACAGTTCCTCAGCTTCTAGAAAGGGACAAAAACAGAGAAGGTCACAACATGGAGGACGGCTCGGCAAGACACACACAGTCAACATCTGGCATGCTACATACCATGGCACAGATGCACGCAGTCATACCAAAACACAGCCATCACACTTCGGGCAAACTCAATTTTGACTGTGAGGAGAGCAGGACTATACCTTAAGCTCTTGACACAATACTGGGGACTAGTGAGCATCCGTACAAATAAAGTCAGAAGTAATCTGTTTTTTTTATGTTAACAAGAATAATATCTAAGAAACAACTGTACAGTTGACAAACACTCAGCATTTTCTGGAAATAAAAATGCAATGTACTAAAGTAATAACATGAGTTTGCAAACATTTTGGAAGTTTTTCTCTTGCAAAGACTGCTGGAATGAAGGCCAATTTTATGGGCCTTGAGATCAAATTATTTTCTAATTTTCTTCTTTTGGTTTGTTTTCATATCCAATGCCCCTTTTGCCCTCATGTCAATTTATATCTCAGTGGTCTTTACAGGAGAAATTTCAAAATATCCTTCTACATTTGAGACATGAGCTTGGCTTGTACTTATATCACCAATGGAAGTGAAACAAAGGTTTTGAGATCTGCTCATAAAAGTCAGACTGTTTCTCCAGTGCCCCACAAAAACACAGTGGTATCAACAACTAACAATGCCTTGTATCAGAGAAATGCTGGCTCTTTGCTTACGTCTCTTCATTTCTAGCAAAGGAAATGCTCTATCTAGAGTGGCAACTTGCTCGATGATGAGAACTTGCTACACAAGGCTGATCTCATTCATAAGAGATATTTCACTATAATAAAGAAGCCGGTAGTACCGGTAATGTTTGGATTGGAGCTACACTTGCATTCCAGCCTCGAACACACTCGGCAAAATCCGCCGCTGTGTGTTGTACTAGGGAAATGTTACATAAAGAGCACTGAACTGGAGACATGCTCTGTGTTGACACAAGAGTTAGCTAAACAAATGCTGACTTTCATTCCTGTTTTTAGGACAAAAATGGGTGTCTGGCTCGGGTTTTTCCTGTGTCTTGTTTTTGATTAAGTATACAGTCCAGTAAATTTGTCCTGGAGCAACCAGACTACAGGGTGTCATTAGGTTAGTGTGCAATATTGACCACAGCAGGAATACCAATAAGTGATCCAAAAAAAAAGATTAAATGTCGCATAGCTCCGCACTATCATGGGGGTAAATGCCAGCATGATTCCTCTTGGGAGGATCTAGATAGATGAATTACTGCTGTCTTGGCCCATCTCTGCTCACGTGAACATGAAAGGTTTATGGGGCAGACCGCCAGGAGGTACAGAGACCATCTCTGTGCACTGGGTGTTGCCCCTCACACATGTGCCATGAACCTCTGTCCAAGCTCAGGCACTTAAAGGGTTTGCTCTCCTAAAAGTTGTGGCACGGGGGCTCACAGAGAGCAAGCTGTGTTCAGGGGTGGGACTCGAACGCTGCCCTGCAGGTCCCCGCTCACATTTGTCTCTTCACTAAGTTCCCCTCCAGCCGTTGAGACACAAGGGAGGAGTGTCTGCACCCACCTCCACCTCCTTTCCTGGGAAAGAGGGACCCTCAGAGAGATTAAGACTGTGAGGAGGAAACGGATCTGACGTTCTCATCCACAGCTGAACCCAGGGTCTCTGATCAGCAAGGGGTTAAAACCCTGGAATTTGGGTGACTTGCCAGATTTTTTGGGTAATAAAGGTTGCTGTCTATCATAACTCCTAACATGGTAGTGAGGCTGCTGAAACTACTACTTCAGAAATATGGTGTCGAACACTGCAATTCACTCATGTGGAAAACCTGTTAATTAATTCAATAAATGGTTTGGCCAACTGTTCTTGCATGGCTATGAGCCAGTGCTGGTACTACCCAATACCCAGTGCTGAGATGTACAAAATATCACGTGGGTATGAGCCCTTCAAGATTTTCCAGTCTCAAAGTAGCTATTGCTGCCCAAGATTCAGGGCAAATGGAAAATCTTCCATGAAACAAACAAGTGAGTGAAAAGAAATCTTAATTTCTCTGATACAATGCACCTTACCCTTGAAAGAATTCTTCCTACAAGCCAACCCCACTGCAAACCAAAACACCAACAAACAGGTCATGAGCACCATCAGACAAAATTAATAGCTTTGATTATTAACAAGGGTTGGGGGGAGAAGAAGTGAGTTTGGTAAAACTAGGATGCTGCAAAAATGTATTAAAGAAAACAAAATATAACTCCAAGGACAGAAAGTCAAAAAAGGGAGGGAAGAAAGGGCAGAAACTTCAAACCAAATCAGGACAGAGAGAAAAAGAGAAAGGTGAAATACAGGGAACGACAAGGTCAAGGGTTGAGGAGTCAACTGCAGGCCTGGCACGACATGCATAATACTGGAAAAAAACAGAGTGAAGAAATGCTTGGGGATAAAGAAAAAGACTGAAGCGGAGTGTGAAGGGATTTCTCATACAGCATAACTCCTCACCTAGGCTAGTTAGTGGCACCTGGCCCCTT
Source organism: Apteryx mantelli (assembly GCF_036417845.1). Classification (NCBI taxonomy): domain Eukaryota; kingdom Metazoa; phylum Chordata; class Aves; order Apterygiformes; family Apterygidae; genus Apteryx; species Apteryx mantelli. Next base: position 11,888,096 of record NC_090020.1, read on the forward strand.
CCCATTTTGCCCCTTCTGAAAGCGCTTATTAGTTAGCCATGGAAATGGGGTATTATGAGGATGTCACAGGAAACAGGAGAATTGCGCTAAGCGGTTTCGGGGTAAATTTGGAATGCTTTGAACGTGTTGAGTTTTTTTTCTTTTTTCGGTCATGCTGTCAGCTGCTAGCTCGTGAAAGCAAAATGAATAAATAAACATCAACTCCTTTTTCTCCGACGGGGAGGGAGAGGAGGATGAGGAAGTCACGGCGGGAACGCCGCGTGGTGGTTAGGCTCAGCGTAACTTGCATCGGCCCCGGCAGGGTTACTACAGGCGGAGGATGGTACGAACGAGCCCAGTGCTAGCTGGTGGTCACCCGGCCAGCGCTGCGAGGGCCCTTAGGGCTTGCTGCTGGTCAGGTGTCTCTCCCAGACCGGTGTAACACTTGCAGAGCCAGTTAATGACATTTAGCAATGTAACACACACTGAGTTTAAAGTGCTCGTTAAACTAGCTTAGAAGAAATTAATAGCAGCCGTGGGGAAAAGCCCACAAAGAAATGTGTGTGCGGTGAGAATTTAGAAATCGTTTTCGCCTGTTATATATCAAAAATACTTTGAATACTTTTTTTTCCCTAGAGAATGATAGGAAAATTCACACCAACATGAGTCTTAAATCAAGATATTAAATCCCTCTATGTGCAGCCTTTCAAACATGCACATTATGTAATTAATTTCACATCACCCTAATTTATACATAATTGGTAATACATATGGTCTTTAATTTGCTCTATTTTAAAGTTTTTCTTCTTACAGTTGTCTGAGGACTTTTAAAACAATTTGTTTTCAAGAGGTAGTTGAAAATGCTTTAAAAAGTTCCATGCACAGTTACTGATGAATTTTGATATATAGAGCATAATTTCAAGACAGTTTTCTTAGGATTTTAATTTAATTCATTACATATTAATTTAGCCATGTGTCTTCTACTACAGTCTAGTACTTATGACCGAGAACTACTATTATCTTGCAATAATAATCCTAATACGCTGGGTTGTGACAGATTTTTTAAATTCAGATTTATGATGGGTGTTCTATAGTTCGCAGTTTAAGGTAATGCCATTTCATGTGGGCCTGTTCAATAAGTACATAAACCAACATGGTTTGCAAAGTATCAGTGGCTAGTTCTCCTCATCTGTCGATAATTTTAGGAAATTCCAAACTAAAACCGACCTGAATTCCTACAGTCAGCCTACTCAAGAGATGCATTATTTGTAGCCCTGATTACTGAATGTCTGTCAGGTAAGTGTAGCCTATTCATGAAGAGGATTTAAGCTCTTGTGTAAAAACGGTACCCACTGTCAGTGTTCTTGGCTGGGTGCAGTATGGACTTGTTGTTAGAAATAATGGACATACTTTCTGACTCGAGGATCTAGAGCCTGTCTGTAAGCTTCTACTTAAGTTCCTAAATGGCTTTCAGGCTTTCAGGTCAGTGCCAATTTGCATGCCTAGTAACATATATATATATATATATATATATATATATATATATATATGTATACCTTTTCCACATATGTATATGCATCTGCTTTAGCAACCTAGCTCTGGGTTTAGACATAAACCTTTGCTTGGAAACCAGGGCTCAAAACTGCAAAACTGCAGAATTTTAAGTGGCTTATCAGTTACAGGCTTATCAGTTTTTTTTTTTTATAGACACTGTTAGCCACTTTGCTTAATGCGTTCAGTAAGTGTTTCCAAAATCCAGCAATCCTAGAAGAAATTAGCAAAAGCAGATGTCAAAACTAGCTGAAATTACAACAGAGAAATGAATGTACAGTATGTTATGATTACTTCTGTAGTTCCTAGAACTCTTTTTTTTCTGGAATCTCCTGTCACTATTAGCATTCTAGTGAGCTGATTGCTGCTCACATTTTGACAAGGGTTGTTGTTATAGCTGTATGATCCCTTCTAAAGCATAAAGAAATTGGTTAGGAATTGAAAAGGGGTGGTGGAGAAAAAAAAAAAGTTTTTTATCTCTCAGGCTCTAAAATCTGCAGGCTAAAAGGAATGATTGGTCCATACCCATAAATTCAATCCCAAGATGCTCTGCCAATGCAGAAAGTTGACAAAAAAAGAAAGAAAAAGGAAAAAGTTTCAGAAAAGAGCAATACACTGTACTCAAAAAACAAATCACACATGAGTATTATGGCTATTCTGTGTCTGCACATGGAACAGGACACGGGGGGCATATGGTTATATGGGCAGTGCTCAAGTACGCCTCTGTAAGCTACGTGGCCAGAGCTTTTGAAAGGGTTGCACGCCAAAATATGTATGGGGTGTCTGAACAGGCACAATGCAGTGAAAACGCAGCGGGAACCATTAACCCTTAAAGATCTTACTGAGGTGAGTGGGGCCACGGCTCAAGGGCTCCGTATGAGACAGGTTTCCAGGCTGGACCACGGGAGCACGGGGGTGCTGTACGGGGAGAGGCGTCCCCACCCAAAAGGGTCGTGCATCCTCCTCCCGTGTCTGCTCCGGCTGCAGCCCCTTGCAGGGGCTCAACGCCGCCTCCGCCAGGCCCAGCGCCTAAACGAGCTTCTGCAGCTCATCCCGGCCATGGTGGACTCCATGGTTCAGGTGGACCACCTGAAGGGCCAGCAGTGCACCCACCGCGTGGTCAGCTAGGAGGGTCTCCCTGACAAATTGCACAGGGCCCGACTCCTGCCGAAATCCGCTTTCTCATCCCATGGATGGGGCCAACACCATGACCACGTTAGCTCTTGCTTTCTGTGTCCTTGTTTGCTGTGAATTTTAAATCCGGTCCTAATTTTCTGACCAGGTGGATTTTTAAGTAGTTTGTATGCATTGGGAATGCCAATTCTTTCCTGACAATCAGTAACATTTTAAGGGTTAAATAAGTTGGAATTCATCCAGATCTCTTCCTAAAAAGCCAGTATTACATGCCTACATGAACACTGCTAACAGTATACATTAGTTGCATAGAAAGCTTGGTTAAGTCTTAAATAAAATGAATGACATGCCCATGCATATATATTACTGTATTTATGCTTCCTTATAGGTAAGACTGCTAGCCTGGATGTAATTTAATTTTAGGGGAAGTCATTCATATCATGCAGTTTCTATTTCAAATAATTCAGTGGGAAACTAGAACTTAAAATGGGAATATATTTCGGCTAGAAGTCCTAAAAGAAAACATGCTGAAGAAACATGCCATGCTTATTCAAACCTAGACTCCATATAGCTCTTATTTATCTTTGCTATTAATAGCTACATTTCCTAGTCCTGATTAAAAGAAAGCAGAGTACCCCAACACTTTTCACTCTATGAACAGGTCATTATTTTGATCTTTTCCTATTTAATCCAATATTATTGCATATTTATTAAATGTAGTGTGTTTTTTATTGAAAATTTGTCCTGCAGCTTTAATAAGAAATGCAATTAATTATTTTTAACAACAGTTTTCATTCTATATGTGTTTTGGGGGTGGCTGCAGAATTGGAAATGCTGGAACAGGTCCTCTGAGAGTGCATAGTGTGTTCATGAACTGTGTCTCATAGCTGCTAGACACCCAAGTTTTCGGGATGGCCACTCTAAAGTGTTAGGCGGCGAGGTAGCCTTGGACTATGGCGCTGCCTGGCTGGGATCAAGCGGAGCAGCAGGGCTTCATGGGGACGTAGCCTCTGGCAGGGGCAACCATCCACTTGCATCAACCGCCCTCAGCAGCAGAGCAGCCCAGGGTGAGCAATTTCACTTCAGAAATATCAAGCTGTGTTTTTTCTTAAAACATGATTTAATTTTATTACTAATTGTGCTCTCAGAATCATGAGAAATTCTAAACGTTTGGCCTTTATGAAATTTGGGTTGAAAAAAACAGAATACACAGAACCATCACAAATCAAAAACCCTACATGTCAGCCAGTTCTGCTTGAGAGGCCAGGATGCCCTCACCTTGGGTGGCATAGGCACTTTGGACCCTAAGTCTCAGTCCCTTTTCATGGTCATCAGGCTGAAAAAATCTTTTTGAACATGCAATGTAAAGTCCTACAGCTCCTGTAGAAGTTTTACTCTAAAACTAGTTCAAATCTCAGAAGTCAGAGTATGTTCTTTGTTAATGAAACCCTCTATTGTATTTTATCATAGAAGCTTTAGAGTTTCATGAGCATTAACTGAGCAGTTTATAGTGAAAAACTGTCTTCCTTTCTTAACCTCAGTCAGAAGATGGACAAAAAATTTTTTCCAATTTGCTTGTATCATTTTGGAGTTTTAGTCTCAGCACATGAAGAGTGCAAGGTAGGGTACTGAAAGCATCAGAAACTGGAAATTTCAAGTAGTATGGTCTAATACCCTCCAAAATACACGACCACTTGAGAAATACATAGAATGGAGCTACTTTACTGAAGTAGCAGAAGTGCTGAACACTTGACTTTTCAAGTCCTGCAGTCTGTGTACAAAGATTGAAAACTGAGGCTCTTTCAATCTACAGTGGAGATGTAGTCATCTCTCTAGTATATCATAGCCTTACTCAGCTCTTCTCTGATTCCCCCTTTAATTTCTCAGCCAAGCACAGCTTGGGAATATAGGGCCGAAGGTATCATCTAAACAGGAATTTCCCTCTGCCCCTCCTGGACTAACTGCTCAGCAAGGACGACAGAGCTGAAATGGAGCACAATTTAAACTGGTGTCCCACGACAAAATACTTAACTTCAGGAATGCGGGGACCTTTTTGCAGATCCAGTCCATGCATGAGTCTGCTTACAGTATGCCCCACGTAATGTTGCATGTTATAGCACAGATATAACTAACCAGTAAAGTAAACAAGTAAGCTAGCCCTCTGGAAAGGGGTCCTTTGCCTGTCTGGGACACGTTGAAAGGACAAGCAGTTTACCTGTGGTTATGCTCTAGAGAAGTGCCTTCAACCTTTTATTAATCTAAGGATCCCCCATTCTTTCTGAATCCAAGGACCATTCTGCACAGTGTTGCTGTAATAGTTCTCATGGATGACAACGTAAAAATCAGCCTAAACTTTTAATGTTAAGTCATTACTTTTATTGTCCTCCATTTGCTTTGCTTTCTTTCCTTCAAGTGTGGGAATGAGTGAAAATTCGAACACAGAAAATGTATCTGCATGGAATACATGCATTTTTGCAACACTTTTGTGGACCAGTTTCCGATGTCTTATGGACCATGAGCTCCAAGGTCAAAACCACTGCAGCAAAAAGACAGCTGGTGCTCTGGTATCACCTGGGATGTGCGGATGCGGCACGAACTCCTGGCCAACACCCATGCAGTGGATTTGCACATATTCCCTACTGTGTATCATCTCCAAAGTCTCCCCTTCCTCATTCAGTGAGGCTGGGCATTTTGAGGGGACCGGGGAAAACACCTGGTGTCACATGCGGCTGCTCTGCTCAAGGGAAGGACATTACAAGGTCTGCCAGCTGGGCTTCAGAAAGCAGCACAATTTCTCCTTCATTTCCCCTTGCCTGCAGTGGCAGGAAGCACCAGGTAAAAGTGAGAAGCTGCAAGGCTGCAGTGCTGGAAGCGACTACGGCAGGGGGAGACGAACAGCTGTCACCTCTCAGCCGTGACAGTTTGTCCTATGATTTAGTGTGTTTGCAAAGCTGGACGCCAAGGGACTGTCAGCCTGAACAAGTGCCTTCCAGGAGCCTCCCTCGTACCCATTCCCAGCCACGCTCAGGCTTCCACTGGCAGAAGCGAAAGCCGTTTCTTAAATTTTCTTAATTTTGAAGTTTTCTTAAAATGGAGATCTATCTAACTTAGTGCTTTTTCAACCTATTTTCAGTGCACCCTGGTAACCAAATCCCCCAGGACTAACCAAATTAATCCCAAGAGAAGCAGGTTAGCCTTGCACCCTGATGGGGGGGATTTTCAAAATGGTCAGCATAGGTCTAGTTCTGATCCAGCAAAAGGCCACCAGCAAAATCCTTGTTAAATTCAGGACTATTAAAAAGACCAACTCTAGAGCAGATCTGTGAAGCGACCTTTTTCTCAGAAGCCAAAAATGCAGCCTTAAGGTAGTAACAGCTCACCAGTAGGCGCATTTTGCATGGAACGCCATTGAACCTTCTGTTCCAAATGAAAAAAGACCCTTCTGAAGTCAATTAAAATTAGATGGCACTGTATAGCCCACGTGTACATTTGTGTTTCCTGTTGGCACTTGCTTTATTTGACATCCTGGTTTTCTCTATAATTTGCAAAAGCTGCTTTGACAGAGCTAAATAAAATTAATCACCTTGGTGCAAAATATGAAATAACTTTTCAGCCCCAAATCAAATGTTTGCCTGAAGAGAACTCTCATTCTAAGTCTCCTTTTTAATTGTATGCCCTGCTTTGTGTTGTATATAATAATAAAAAGTCATATAAATGCTTCTTCATTGATTTTTCTGCTAAATATAAATGTACCCTCCCTGGATCCCTTCCAAAAGTGTCATTTTAAGGTCTGTAGCAACTTCAGAAACCTGACGTTATGCTGCAGATGGGCAGTAGGCAGGAGGAGCTGGGATCCAATGGCCATTGCTGCGGATTCGCAGAAGAGCCTAGGGTAGTTTGTTGGGTGCTCTCACGCCACTGCACTGCAAGGAGTTGTGGGCTGGACTGGCTTAAATGCATGTAACTGAGAATATCTCCTGCTGCAAGGCAAGAATATCTATGCCTTTTTCATGGAGGCAACTTCATAAAACCCCAGTGTGGTGTCTACTGCCCAAAGATTCCTTTAAAAATCCCAATCAGAGGCAGGAAACTGAAAAACTAATGAGAGGGGAAACCCACCTAAGTCTCTCTCTTTTTTTTTTTTCTGGGTAGGAATGATATTTTATCATCCATATACAATTCTTTCATGGTTTTAAGGGTAAATTCAGTTTCAAAAAGTGGATTTTATCTTTTTATACCATTACTTTTGATAGGTTCTTCTAAGCTTAGAAAACCTTAACTTTACTTTTCATCACAATAAACAGAAAAGGCCATTTAAATCTAACACTTGGTAGAATAAAACACTGTAATAGCCTAAATATTTTTGAATCCATAGGTACCAGAAGCATTTTAAAAATAACTCACACTAATAAAGCTTTTAAAACAGGGGATAAAATAAACACTTGAATGCTAGAAGGTCTACTCTCCAGTCAGTGCCCTTGGGATTTTCATGGGTAACTTCCATGATGGGCACTATGAATTATGTATGGACATTTTTCATCCATCAGTGTAAGAGAAAACCTATGCATCTCTTCAGGCTCCAAAATGTCCAGCACATGGCTAACAGCTTTTTGTCCTATGTACTAATGGAAATTAAATTAAGCTAGCCTATGGTCTCTGAAATCTTTCCATGCTGGCAAGCAATCCACCAAAAAAAATACTTCCTATTGTACTCCTCTTAGATCATAGTAAATTCTGATGCCAGCAACAATTAATTATGAATAGCATATATGCATTAAAAATGTAAAATCCAAGCAATTTTCTTATGTTTTCCCTTTGACTTTGTTAAAGCCAATGAGAGAAAATAAATATTCAGTGTACTTTCTGCTTTTGTGCTGACAATTAATAATAATTAACCAGTCCCTCCATGGGAAATCTTACAAGATGATCTGACTGCAGTGCGGATTTTACCAGCAGTCTCACACAGGCAGATTCCTCTCTTTTTGTGTGTGTGTGTGTGTTGAGCTCCAAAGGGGGCCTATATGGCACATTTCTTTGGCCAATTAATCTGGCTCTGAAATACTTGATCTCTTGCACCTGTCACACACAAATAAAAACGTCAGCCCCCATTGTTTATGACCGCCCTCCCCCCCCCTTTATTTTTTCTTTCTTTCTTTCTGTGCTCTCTTTCCACTGAAACTTGGACAATGAGCAGAAAGAGCACTTTGATCCTGTTTGGAGCGTGTTCATTTGAAGCAATGCAAACTTGTGAATTACCTTTAACTCGTGGTTCCAAATACAACTCTCATACATAAGTAGAGGTTTAGCTGTGCATCCCTTTATTGGGGGAGTACTGCTCTGTATAAAGATTCATATGGTTTTTGTGGCAAATAAAACGTGAGACTTTCAATATGTAATTTTTTGCACTTTTACTGCTTGATGTCAGTGGGCAGTCCATATCGCACCATTCAGTGTTAATTTCACAGCATTCCTATGTCTCGCATTTCCCCATAACCTCAATGCCAAACAATCCGGGAGAGTATTGCAATTGCTTTTTGTTATCATTTTCATGCAACAGGCAGAGACGATCAATATTAGGCCTAAGGCAACAAGTCTAGTTACAGATATATTTAAAAAAAAAAAAAAAGAGGAAAGATGCAGCAACAAGAAAGCAGCACCGACTGAGCATGCTTCTACTGCGGCACAGACAGAAAGGTAGTGGACGTACTGTAGAAGCTGGCCATTACGTAGTTTTGGCAGCGATCACCAGTAAATTCATTTGGGCACCTGAGAGGAAAACAAACAAAAAAAATGGTAGAGAAAAAACAGAGAAAAGAGAAGAGGTGAATATATGCTAAGAAAGAAGCTCCTTCAGTGTGAACTGGTGTGACTTGGTGAGTTCACTTTCAGAAACTGAATCTCGGTTTAGCATGTCAAAATGTCTCAAGGTGTTGTGAGCAACTTGCTTGCTCCGTGGAAGTGAAAAAGAAATCCCCCCCTAGAAAAAACAACCAAAACCAAACCAATCCGGATCAAAGTGCGTTTCAAGGTATGAGAGAGAAATTCACCGTTCCAAATTCCCAAATTGCTTTTAGAGTGTACTTTTTCACAAGGCAGCTAGGAAACGAGATCTGTACGTCACTCATCTCGGTGAGTTTGCTCTTTTAGGGTAGCACTTTACAGCAGCCTCCCAAACAAGAAAGCTGCCTGTGTGTGCAATACGAATGCATCTGCGAATGGATGGAAAGATTAAAAAATCACACAAATGAGAAACATTTTGGAAGTCGATAACGCCATCGTGTACAGATTCCAGTTTAGCGAATCAGGTCATAAATTAGAGCGTAAAGAGGCCAGTTCCAGCTGAACTGTGAAAACACCAAGTACTATTGATTTTGTTGCTGTAGTTGGGGGAGAAAGCAAAGTTCAGATTATTTTAACATACTTTCTTGGTTTTGGATTTTCATGGGCAGAGTTTCAGTACATCTTGCTCCAGTGAATCCAGGTTGGCACCTAAAGGGCAAAAACGTGATAAGCAATAGTACACCAAAACCACTGCACTATCAGACTGACATCTGCTGGCCTAGGGAGATGGGAGTGCTTTAAATGACCTCCTGGTTATGCGTTAGTGAAAAATGATCAGAAAAAGGGGAGAGAAAGTGTAGCCTTTGAAGAAGATAATACTTTGCAAAATTTACAACAAAAATGCACCAGAGAAAAATCTAGGATTTTTGTTTGCCTGTCTTAAAAAAGAAAGAAGAATCAGGCCTAGTAAAAATGAGTTTTGGCTCGTTATTCAAGTGAATTCCGCCTCATTAAGGCACCAAACTGATTTTTTTTTGCAATTTGCAATGCAGTGTATAACAGCAGTTTACACTGTTGGTTTCAGGAGTCACATAGGACCTATGGAAATACCATGATTTTCCTATTTCTGTAATGACATGTTGTGTCTTCAAATACTCTCCTTAATGGGGGAATAGTTAAAACAACAATAACAAAAAAAAGAAAAAAGAAAAAAGAAAAAAAAGTGAGAAGATAGCTTGAAACCCAAAGCAAGCATTTTTAACATGGCTGACAAATGGAAAATGAGTCAGTCCCGTCAGTGAGTAAGTTGAGACAGTCTTTAGGTGAAGGTGCTTTCAAAATTCAAAGCCTCCACATCTGTGCGCCCTTTCAATTCATGTTTTCTTCTATGGAAAACTTCAGTGCAGGTTGCTCTCTGGTCACAGTGAAGGAATTTCTCTCTTCCATGTTTCTTCTTGTCTTCTTTCCCGCTGCTGGCTGTCAGTTCTTCCTTCATCTTTATTCTTGGTTTCAGGACAGAGCTTGGCAGCATGCTCCCAAAATATCTCCATAGCAATGCAAGCTCCTGTGGTTCCCCTCAGACATGAGTCTGCATGACTCTTCACCACATAAAACATCTATAGAGTTCAGTGTCCTTCCCTCCTCCTTCTTCGATCCACTCCTTCTCAGCATGTAACCATAAATCACACAATATCTGCTTCCTTACATCTGTCTCAGTTGCGTTTCCTGTCTTTCTGATATTCTCCATGAGCTTCGCTGTGGTGCAATCTCCTTTTCTTCTGCTCCTACTGTTTGTCTGCTGCTAGTGACCTCTTCACACAGCCTCATCATTTACTCACCAGGGGCTGAAGAGCTTTGGTATTTGCAACTGCAAGTGGTTCAGAACAATTCTGCATCTCTTCCTTCCATCAGGGCTTCATGTGCATTGAAATATGGCCTGACTTTCTAAATCTTGCTCTTCTACAATGGCCTCTAGCCCCCAGGGCAGGGATGGTACGAGTGGTACTTCGCGAAAAACACTGCACTGGTGTCAGGTATAAACACCAGTATCTTGCTGAAATAAACCATGCAGAAGTGACTTTTCTATAATAAAGGTCCATTTTGGGGATCCGCAGAGGATTTTTTGGACACATTTGTTTCTTAAGGAAAGGGAGTTTATGTTCTTCAGAGCCAAGGTCGTGTCTTCTGATAAGTTTGAACAGTACCTTGTGTAGTGAGATCCCAGTCTCCACAGACTCATTCAACTGAGAAAGAGGTAACAAGGACAACTCTGCCATGAAAAGGTGATGCTACTGGGCAGGTAAGAAGATCTCATTTTGCTTTGTGTTACTCAATGAGAGTAAAAAACCTTTTTCCCCGTAATTTCAGTTTTATTTTGTACGGTGGTGCAGTCTCCCATTATGACACTGGCAAAAGTTGGAGAAAGGCTGCTAAAGGCAAAAGAGTTGTTCTGCATAGACATTTGTGCAACCATAGCTGTAGAGTTTCTTTTCAGCTTAACAAAAGGCCACTCAAAGTGTTTATTTACAGTATCAAATGGGTGAAACACAAATACGCTAAGCTAATTGCTTTTTCCTCTACACACAGTATTTGAATAGAGCAGTATTTGTGTATGTTCAGGAGAGATGCACTTCTCCAAACATCTAACACATTATCATCAAACAGTGCTTTTCAGCAGGAGAAGAATGGCTGAATGAATCAGGACTTCAAATTTTCATTTCATCTGCTGCCCACAAGCAAATATATTAATGCTTTTTTTCATGAAATACTTAATTTAGTGGTCTGTTTCATAGCTTAGGTCAGAACAACCATTTCTCTTCTGCCTCTAGAATCAATTTCCTCAAAACCTTTGTTAGTATTGTGAAAGCAATTTTTATCTTTTTGTGGTTTTCAAGAACCTTCCATCAATTTCTATTCCACCAAGGCCTTTACATGAAGAAGAATATAGAAAGTGTCTATACCATTAAAAGATACATAATTCACTCTTTCACTTTTAAGAAGGGAAGTAACATCCTTCTGTTAGAAAGAAGCATTGTTTGCAACCAGTGAAATTAGGACTTTAAATTCATTTCTTCAGTAACAGCAAAAGCACTCTAAAAGAAGATTGTTGCTTGTAAGCGATCAAATTAGTCAAACCAGCAAAGGCTTCGTAGTACGATTCTACAAAAGAAGTCTCTAAAATACTACATATAGTTTTCCTCAAATGAGAATCAAACACTAGGAATGCTGGTCTTAACTGTATATTTGTTTAAGAAGCTATCTGATTTTGTGTCTTCAGTGGCTTGAGGTCACATTTCCAACAGGACAGAAGTGACTTAGAAACCTAAGTCTTACAGGAAGTCGGTGAAATCCAGACTTCCAAAGTCTATATCATTTTCAAAATGGGACTCATGTTCCCATGAAACTTCTGAAAATTTTACATACTAATTTATTTAACTGGTCTCAAAGTTTCCTTTCCATCTTTCATATTTGGAGATTATTTTGTTCAGTCTGGAACCATAATTAAAATTACTTACAGGAAACGTACAAGCTGCTGGAGATGTAGCCGTACAATACATTACTAAGTCTCGACACACTTCTTGAGTATTTCATGCAAATACCTCTTAAAAGCAGGGAATTTTCTCAAAGTTCACATCAGTATCTAGGAGAGCAAAAACCAGTCCAGTCTGGATCGTTATACCATGTGTTTTCCAAAAGAAATTTTGAACACATACCTCTAGATTTTAACAAAAGAAGATGGTCTTAGGACATTTCTTTTAATAGAATTGAAGGTTTTACAAAACCAGAGATATTACTTGGAAAATTCCATGGTTGTTGCAAATCTGAGTCATGTTTTTTGGTAAGGGATAAAACCAATTTATAATGATATGGCTCATGCTTTAGAAATTTTGTTTTTGCTCTCAACAGATGGACCATATGGAAAAATGTGAACTTGCTACTAGGCAGAAATATGAAGAGCAAGTACCATATTTCAGGCATTCTGTTTCCACAGGCATGTTCTGGTGGAAGTTTTATTTTCTCAGAACAATGAAGGCAATGTGTACTTGATAGATATTTATTTTAATTAACACTGGAATACTGGAATTAAAAGTATACTTCTGTATTTTTTACTCACCCAGAAAAGAACCCTATTTTGCCTCTTCAGTTTCTCAGTATACCCACTTTCAAGTACTCACCCTTTCATTTCTCACATTGCTATATGGCTTTGTGTTTTGCTATAGGACATACAGCTTCAGTGTTGGCAAGCATTGGAAAGCATATCAGAAGGCCTACAAAATAACTGTGGCCGTGACTGTCCTCGGGATGAGAATCCTTTTCCACTGCCTTACTGTAAATGAGATTCATCCCTTCTGATTTTACAGTTCTGATGCTTTTTCCAGATAGGTCTTGGGCCACCCAGAATGATGCACATCTGCCAAATTTGGAAGTCGCTTTTTCTTTCAACTTCAGGCCCAGATTTAAAGGTTATTTCTTGTCTACAAAGGGGGAAAAGGTCCCCACCCCATTCAAGTGTTTGCGAGACATTTCATTGGAAAGAATTAGCCAAATTATAACATCAAAGAGCAAATACTGTTAGATCCTGCATTTAAAAAAAAAAGTCCCAAAACACAGTGAAAAAAGGGTAGCTCTGAAGCTGCCAAGGCAACGCTAATCAGTAGGAAGTCTGCTATATGCTCAGCTCTGCTGCTCTGAGGTGATCTGAGTGGTGTTTGGACTGGAAGTGGAAACAGGCAGGCAGGCTCTGGTACATGCCCGGGAGAGCTGTATCAAACTGCTCATCTTGTACTGATGGGTTGTAAAGAGCATGTAAATTTAACACAACTCTTTCTCTCTCTCTCTCTCTCTCTTTCTCCCCTTGTTCCCCACCAAAATCCAACCCATCAGAGCCAGTAGCTTTTCCATATTCAGTTTAGCTCAAAGTGATTCTAAAATGAATGAAATATTCATGATTTCAGCAGCAGAGTAGTCTGAGAAAAAAAAAAAAGCAAAACAGACCTCATAAAGTATGAGTAAGATCCTACTACAATAAAGAAATTGCACAAATAAAGCAGAACATTGTGCCTTTTTGTAATTAACCCCAGCGCAGTGCAGTCTACGTCTTCCTGCCCTAATGAAAGCGTCAAAGACCTTCCTCCTTCTTGCCTCTCAGAGTCTCCTTTGCAATTACCGGAGTTTGATTTTCTCTCTTAGAAGACTGAAAATCTATGCAGTTACAGCAGACTGCTTTCTCTGCTGACCACCATCTCTTGCAGCAACACCCTCATGTAAGCGACCCCTTTCAGTTGAGTCCTGCTAGGTCCCAAGAGCATTTCCGAAGGTGAAGGCAAACCCTGAGCTCCCTCTCAAGTCAGAGAGAAGCACTCACTTACCGAGACCAGTTCAGCACCAGAGGTAAATGCAAATATAATGTGCTAACAGGTAGTGGGTACACTCCAGTGTCTTAGCTCTGAATGGCTCTTCTCCACAATAACAGACTGTTGTAACAGCCTGCTACCGAGCAAGATTTGAGAAAGGTGCACAGGCACACACTTACAACTAGACTTGTGCTTATGTAACTTCCCGAATCAAGATCCTTATATGAAATGGTAGTTTGCACCGATTAACATGATATTCATTGTTTTTTATGCATTTACCACAATAGTAACAACTCCAGTTGTGAATCTAGTCTCATCAGAAAGCAGATAATTAGTTACCAGAGCAGATAATAAAAATAACCACAGTTTTTCCTGTATGAAAGGCACTTCTCCAAAACAGTTATTTTGACTTTTTTTGCTATTTGATGTATATTTAGTTTACAATATCTGTTTCATTTTTTTCTAACTTAAGGCTTAATACGTGTTACTTCATGCTATATACACATCAATGGGCCTTGCTGTGCCATTTTTCTCATGGAAAGTTTTGTTGGTTCACCTCTGCTGTGCATAATACATACAACACAGAGGTCCTTTCTGGTAGGGTTATTTTCATATCCACATACTTAAGAAGGAAGAAGTATCTAATGCAATAAGTGTGGAAGAAGAAATTGCTCAGGTATTCCTTTAAAGAAAAAAGTGCTTGTGAAACATCATGGCTCCACCAAAGTAGGCAAATAGGATTTCTTACCTGCACAGGTATCTTGGGGGGTTTGGGAGGTCTTTAACCATGTAACACTCTCCCCCATTTACACAGAAGGCTTTCTGCTTTATGTCACATTTTGTGAGATGACTTGTCCCAGTTGTAGACGTAGAAGTGGCTGGAAAAGACAAGAGTGAGAATACAGATCAGAATGGCCTGGGTTTTCCTTCCTGAACCATCTTTGGATTTTAAAGTAAGTGTATGTATGTGCGATGGAAAGGTATGGGCCAGGGAGGATCTGGCAAGTCCTGTGAGCGATCTGTCAGTTGCTACCACCAGCATTAAATGCTGGACACTATATTTTGTTGACAGACACAGGGAGTGGAGCATAAGCGCCCACCTCAGAGACACGCTGTCCCACACCCAGTCTAGGAGAAAAGGAGGTTTCCACTATCCCCTTAAATCTCTGCCACACTCGGGTGTATTTCATTAACAGGGTGGTGTAATTTATGTGCAGTTACTTAAATTGCCTTCATCATTCAAGGTTTTTTTTGTGTGTGTGTGAGCTTCATTACAGACTGCTGAGCTCTTTGGCTGCAGTGTCTGTAGAGTGTCTTTAAAAAGGAGGGATGGTGCCCTTATGGTCTTTGGGAAGCCATCTCAAGACCTGCAGAAGAACTAAGAAATTTTGTTACCATGCTGAACAAATAGTATGTTTCTTTTTGAAAGGTGAACTCCTGCTCTGAGGCAGAACAGTTGGTCTGTCTACTGACCAGTTCCATGGGAGGTGATTAGAAAGCTGAAAGCATCTACACAAAACTTCCATGATAGTCAAAGCCCTTTCTAACATAAAAGCACACAAGGGACATGTTCATAATAAGCAAAGTGTGATTTTCACTACCATTTGTTGCACAAACTGAATCCAAACAAAACACCCTTTTCTCCAAATCAGCTATTAACAAATGCAACCTATACATTTCAAATTCTTCTTTCTGAGGATATAGATGAGGTAGTCCCAGCTGCATTTGATTTTCATGTGTTTCCCATCATCTTCCAAGTAAAATTGCATTTTTAGCACAAAGTGTTTGGGAAAATAGGACACCTTGGCTGACACCATTTTCAGAATGCTTTGAGCTACCTTCTTCCAAAGAGACAAGAAATAGTGGCTGGAATATTTCCGCCCCTCTTTGATCCATCAAAATCCCATCTGTCTGTACAGCTAACATGCCTCTCAAATCCCTTCCTTATTTCGCAATGATCACCAGCATGCCAACTTCTTTTTCTTTCTTCCATGATGTCTTGTTTGCACGTGGTGCCCTCCTTCAACAGGCCAAGAAAATCACTCCTCTAACACCTTCCAAAACTCAAGGCCCCCCCCACTTCCCACCACTCATTGCGTCATGTCTCACCAGATCCTGATCCTGACTGGGGCCTCTACGCGCTAATGAAATGCAAACACGGAGTACTAATTCCTCATAATAACTCATTCCTTTCTCCTGGCTCTTCAAAGCATGAGTTATAACCTCTTGGACTGGGATAAATTTGTGCCTTGTCTAGACGCAGGAAGAGGGGTCATGTTTTAAAAGTAGTCTGACCCTCTTGCAGCTAGCACCGGTTCAAACAGGACTTTGCACCCTGTGTTGACAAAAGGCCGGCCAAGAGATTGCCATCAGCTCAGGGGTGAAGGGTGCTCTGAGCTTGATGTAACTGGACTGACTGGCATCTTCGACACCACTCCTGAGATGGGGCTACTTGTCTTCCGGAGGAGACTTGCCTTCTCCACTGACCTAAAAGATTAGTAGATTAGTACCTGACTGATGTGACATAACAGGACACAAGCCTATGACATAATATGTCCTAAGATAAAAAACTGGGTGAGTGAATCCCATCTATAGTGATATGTATTTTGAAGCATTGGTGAGTCTTAACAGGTAACCTCACTTTTAAGCTCGTCTCTGCTGATAGCCTGACTATCTACCATCATCTGCTTTTACCTCATTAAATGACTTCTTCCTGCAACTAAGCCCAGCAGTCTGAGGATGTCCTAGAGCTCAGAAAGCTAATGCATTAATTTGGGAGGGAGAAAAAAAAGCAATAATGTCTGCTGAGTTTCTGCCAAAAAAAACATATTACCAGCATGCTGGCTAATGGAATGTTTTAAATTGAATTATAAAGGTAGCTGTAGTAACAACTGGGTTTGTAGCTATCTGTAATTGTTTTGGTCTTCTTGCTCACTGCTTTTCCGTTAAGCAGCAGCTCAATCAAAAGCAGATCACCATGGAGTTTCAAAGTAACAATTATTTCCCAGCTGATGTAAGCGAGCTTTGGACAGCAGCAATTGCTCTGAACTGATTGCTAGAGATGGGAATAATCTGTAGCTCTCAGCGAAATCCCATGATATAAGGGCTTTACGCATATTTGCGAGGAGTGCCCCTTTCCTTCTTTTTTGGCATCACATGTTCAAAACTGTCCTATAAATCTCACACGAGAATTTTCTCTGCATTACTGACACTGTAGTCCCAAACTGCCTGAGCTTTGTAAACTGCATGGGGTGGGGGGAAGGAAAAAAGTCTCCAGTGAGTTAATTCTGGTATTAGTTTTTCTTTGCAAAAGATGCATAGTTTTTATGGCCTAAGGCCAGTATTCATTCTGTGCACTGTAAGTCTCTTTTCCAAATTAAATACAAGAAACACTAACTGTGGTTTTGGGTTTCCGTTAAAGCCACATAACGGAAGAAATGTGGTGTTTGAGAGCAGGTGTTCATCAGAGCCCGTTTCACTCAGTCCATAACTAGCCCCCAAACACTGGTTTTCCGTACTTCTCTCGCGGAGGGGAGATGGGAGGCTGTGCGGTGGGAATGAGCGGCAGCGGTGAGGCAGAGCACAGCTGTAGGCAGCGTAGCTCTGTGTTGCTCTTTATTCACCTAACTAAAATTTGTACCTCCTTTCTTTTCTGCAGTGTTTCCTTCAGCTATACAAGCATAAGACAGCAAAGCTGGTATGTTCTGCATTCCTATACCAAACTCCTAACTTACTGAAAGGTAAAATCACACGCTATAATGCAATCTGGAAACGTCGTGCATACGATGACATTCAAAAACTCTGCATGCTGCACTGTTTTTTTCTCCGCATGCAGAAGCCTCAGTTCTCTTACAAACAACAACAAGCGGCATGAACAAAGTCCCCACTAATGCAAATATTCATGTGCCAGTGAAAGACAATGAGATCTGCTCCCTTCTAAGGGAACTGCTTGAATGTTTGAAGAAAAATAGGAATAGGAGTTACAGCATCTTTCAAACAGTACTCTCTAAAACATGAACTACCACCGTAAAACTCCCTCAAGACCATCTCAATCCAGGCAGCCACAGCAATTTCATGTAATTCTGAGCTTACCTGAGGGATCTCTGACCCTTTTTTGTCCTGAAACAGGGAAATGCATTCTCTTTCTCTGTCCTGCTTTCCAAAAGAAACTTTTGAAGTACAGCAGCTACAACAGCAGGACTCCCAGGCCCTGAACAGTGAGTCAGTCCGCTGAGAGGAGTCCTGCGGGATCTGTGGGTATGGACTGAGAGGGATGGGCTTTGCAACCTAAACTAAATAGTATCTGTGTCTCTTTGAACTGAGTTTCTGCAAACGTTGGTGTAAAATCAGAGGACACGCTCACAGCCATGCAAGGTGACTAGCAAGATGCTAACGACTAAAAGGAGACAAAGTCGAGTGGCGGCTGCAGCACGAAGGAAGGTTTGCTGTTCTCACCAGAAGGCCACTCACAGGACATAAATGTGTCCCCTTTTGGATCGAGACCTTTGAAGTCTCCTTTTGTGAACAGAAAGAGAATTGGCTTTACTGATTCTACATTCCCTCACGTGAAGCTCATTCCTGCTTTTGAAGGCACAGGCTGATTCCCTATTGACTTGCTCATGGACAATTTAAAGAACTGTCCAGCCCTGACCTTCAGGGTGGACTGATTTCCCCTGTGACCTTGGCTGTAGCACTTAATCCGTCTGTGTCTTGGTTAAGCTATCTGTATTTTCATCCCATTGACTTCTGAGCCTCTCCAACTTGCTCTGACTTCCCTGGTGAACTTAACTTGCAGACCAGGTGTGGAGAGGTACCTGTGTCTGCAGAAAGCTTTCTGTGCTGCACTGAATGAGTAAAGCTGCTGGTACCAAGAGCAACTGCAGGTAGCGAAAACTGTATGGTTGCCTTCAATGAGAACAAAAGTCAAAACCGAGAGCAGCTGGATACCGGCTCCTTTGGAAATGTCCATTTTACCAGACATGCAGATGGACATGTTCCGTGTCCTTCACGCTTGGTGGTTCCAGAGCTGGAATTGCATCCATTAGCTCTGAACATAATAAGATTTTAAAAAACAGCAACAACAAAACCTTGGAGAAAAAAATCTCAAATCCTATAGCAGGCATTTATGGTCTATTTCATTGGGTTGCTCAAATTTTTTTGCACTGCTTTGGTGGTGTAATACAATTAATTGGCTGTTCAGTCTAGTTAGACTGAGTCTTCACAAATAATGTGCAGTATGACAGATTCCTAGGACCTTCACAGAAGAAGACCATTTAAAGAGTCTCCTGTTTTGCCAGAAGCTTGAATCAAGCGCTTACAAGTTAGGAGAATTATTCTTTGGCTTTAAGACAATACTCTCTTGCTTTGGCACTATCTCTATACAGATCAGGGCCAGTAAGAAGGAAACAGGAAACCGCTGGGTCTGCAAGATAGAAACTTCAGGAAAGATTGAGCACGCGTAAACTCTCGCTGAACCAAGGCAGTGTGTCCCACTTCCCTCTACAACACGGAGTCAGTGGTGGTTTCCCCTCACGAATCCAAGCTCAGCAAAGCAAAGCAAAAAAAAAAAAAAAAGAAAGAAAAAAACAAAACAAAAAGCAAAAGACAGACACTTCAGTTCACTGCACCAGATCTCTTCCTCCTTGATAGGCCGACAGACTGACCCAGTTGGCAGGCGCGCGACTGCAAGACCTGCACAGCATCTGGCTCACCGCAGAGGGTCGAGAGGTGACACAGGCTAAAGGCAGCCTGACCAGGAACAGTTTGTGTTTGTTTAATTTGCTTTTGACAGTGGGAGGAAAGATGGAGAGAGACACACACAGCTCGCAGACTATTCGTGAGGAAATGCAATTACCACTCCAAACCAAAACATCAGGTGAGATGTGAATTTACCTCCTTCCTAGCAGCTGCTTGCTAACACAAGAGTTTTGAGAAAAAGGGAGGGAAGGAGGAGTGTGGAAAAGCAGATGAGTGCACAGAGAGACCTGTCTGGAACTGAGCTTCTGGACAAAGGACACTTTCCCATTGCCTTGAAAGATGTCAGCTTTCACTTTAGGGTGACAGGAAGAAGCCATGAAATATGATAAGCCTCTGAAAAAACTCTGGAAAGGCCTTTAGAAAACATTCCCCACCCAGGCAGGGGAGAGGTGAATGGCAAAACAGAAGGCAGTGACAGGTTAGAGGGTACCGACAGGAAAAATAAGCTGGGGGTCAGCAAAAAGGAAAAAGAAAGAAAGAAAGAGAAAGAGGACACAGAGCAAATATGTATGGAAGGATCCAGCGCAGGAAAAACAGATCCGAAGACAGGAACGTTAAACTGACACTCAACCAGATAGGGAAGTAGCTTTACTATCAGGGGACTCAAAAAACCTTGAAAATGCCAGGAACGGGTGGGAGCGCCTGAAAACTTACAGGCTTTAGATTAAAGCAGATAAGGAGCTGAATGCAACTGTCATGATATAGGGAACTTTATCCAAAGTGGAGTCTTTTGCTGTACTGGAGAACATCCCATCTTAAGGAAAACCTGGGTGGCCGAGTAAACTGTAGCAAAAGGTCCCTGGCTCACATTGGCTCCAAGGCTGCACCCTGCTCCTTTCCATGCTATCTGTGCAGGAGAGCAATGTAAATAACTCATTGGGCTGGAAATTTGTAACAGGAGCAGGGCACAAAGTAACTTGCAATACATTTGATAAGATGTGCTCCATCATGGAGGACCTTTCAGCCCCTCTGCAGAGCTCTGAAATGCCTCTTCCCAGCGCTGAGGAAGGACCATCACTGAGGATGCAAAGCAGGCCTGGAGAAGCTGTAAAGGACATTTAATGGGGAGGCAAAGCTTTGCAAAACAAGAACTGCTCAGAGAGTTCACTTCTTCCTGCGGTACACAGCTAGGAGAGCCAATGCATAAATAAGAGTAATCAGCTATTGGACATGTGGGAAGCCTCCTTCTTCCCCATGTCCGAGAGCAGCTACCTGACCCAGGTGAACTGACTGCACTAACCCACTGCACTGGGAAAGCTTTTCCTTTTCTATCACAGCCTTGTCTAATCAAAGAGAAAGGGGCTATTGCACCATCCACAGTTGCATTACTACCTGGAGAGGCTACTGATAGGACCTAGCTGGAAATCTCCCTCCTGGTAGGGTTTCACAGCACTCACATAGCGGATGCAGGCACAGGAGGCAGGCGTCATATTTTTCCTTGGACAACTGTCTCCAGCACGACAGTGCCTGCGCCTCGGACCAACACGCTATGAGGAAAGGGCACCAGGAAAAAAGCTGAAATACACATTGAAGGCACTTAAGGCTATGACAGCTCTTATATACTAATTTATGTTCCACAGAACATGCTACTGCTATTTGCTTGCATCTTCCCAGGCAGCAATAATCCCAAGAAAATGGAATGATCTCTTGTAACTGTTGTGAGCTTGGAGCAACATTTCTCATCCTATGAGTGAAGCGTATGTATGTGTGAGGGGGCAGGTAAGAGGTAGGTATCTCTCTCCTTCCCAAATAGGATGAGGAACAGATGTTAGAGATACAGAGACCCTGACCTCATACAGAGACTGGTACGAAAGTGAACTGCATTTGAACTAGTAAATCAGAGAACTTGGCCTCTTTCTTCAAGTTTCAAATGCCGTGATTCTGCTAGGTAGTGTTGGAAGGACCCATAATCTGAACAGCATAATTTCTGCATAGAACAAGCATCTGTATTCAGTGGTTTTAATGCAAGAAGGTTTTTTTTTATTAAAAGAAAAAAAAGCCTTTTTGCTATTGGCTTGACAAAACTGAATGGACAAACAAAGAACATGAAGATTACTAAGAGAGATCACTGTCCTTCAAGGGACTGTCCAGAAAGAAATCCTAACACTATCCTAGGGCCCTGGCGACTGCCCACATTCAACGGCAGGCTTAACAACACTGCAGTAAGCACCTCAAGGCAGCAAGTATCACAGCGCTTACAGTGCTGTTCCTGCCTTGGGATGCAAACTCTGGATTTTTCCCTTCTCCTGTCCATGTCTTACATCTTCTGTGAGGGCCAGTCACATGGCTTGCCTGTGCTGTAAATCACGTTCTGTCACTAAAAATAAAAATAAAAAAAAAATCCAACCCAAGTTAGCTGCAGCTCAACTGATTGTCTCAGTCTCAGCTCAGGTCCAGGGTGGCCTTATTGTTCCTGAAAGTTACTGCAGCAGAGGATTGTATTTCAGGTTCAGTCTGGTACTAGCTTACCTTGATGGGTATGTGGGTACTGACACACCTATTTGTTTATCGCATGGACTATTGAAATACTTCCACCCCATTACAGTAAGGAGAGATAAAATCTGTTCTTGTTCCTTTTTTATCAGAAGGGTTATTCTTATGAGTTCCAAGCATGCTTTATATTTCTGCAGATAAGTGCAAAATCTCTTCACTCCTTTAATGCTGTCTTCTCACAGAGATACAGTCACAGTGTGTTTGTATGCTAAATAATAAAGACTATTCACTGGCTTATGAAAAAAGAATGCAAGCTTTCTATTACAAATGATATTTCAGATAAAATCTACATGATAATCCTACATTGTCAGGACTCCTACTTCAGGAAAGCATTTCATCAAGAACATACTTAAAGCTGAGCATACAAGCCCATTCAAGTAGAAGAAAACACTCAGTTACTTGCTTAGTTTAAAGTCACATTGACTTTCATGTTTTTTTCTTGCTGTCTTTAGAGAGTTTTGCTGAAGTATGATGTATTTAAGCACAATGCCTTCAGTGTTTTGCCTTGTTGAAAGCAAAAATTGTCCAATGAAATACCGTAGGTTAGATAGTTTTGGAAGAGCAAGCGGTGCTTGCAACCTTTCCCTAGATAGTTTAAAATGTCCAGTTTAAGGTTCCTGAGCAGGCATGAATCTGCCTCCTATTGCATACTCTCTGCAGTGAAAAACATCTACCAGTTTACTAACTCTGTAATGAAATATGATTTTGAAACCTATCTTCAAAGTCATCAAGGACATACTTCTCCATTGCCGCCACCTCCCACCCTGGCCCCAAAGCACAAAAAACTGCCTGCTGCGCCCCCAGGTGCCTTCTGCTTCGTGGAGATGGCCGTGCAAAGAGCCCGCTGGAAATTTGAGGCTTGAAAGGGATGTGCTGGCTCTGAGGCAATTATAGCTCAGTCTTTCGACCCATCCTAAGGTCCCTTGGTGGTGAGGAAAAGCAGGGCAGCAGAGTTTGGCTCTTCCCACGTAATAGTAACTCTTGGGACTCCCTTTGAAATACAGACTGGTATAGGAACATAACTCTGTTTCTGGATCAAGGATATGGCAAACACAACTTATCTCAGAAAACACAAAGGGTTGCTCAGAGGTTGCCAAGCATCTCCTTGATATCTGTGACAAGGGGGTGTTACTCAAAAGGGCCTCTTGTTACGTATGGAGGATAAGTAAAGAACAAGAATGTTTATCTGAAGACACCTTCCTTCATAATGCACTGACGCTCAGTTTTATTTGTCAGTTTACTCCTATATTTGTATCCCAGCAGAGATTTCCAAGTCCTCATTTTTTTGAAGACGTTTTGCAACTCACAACAGGTTTTGAGATACAACCAGCAGAAAAGACAAAAGAGTTATTGTCTAACTGTTATAAACTTATTCTTCATACCTGCCGTGCACTGTTCCCCTTAGAAAAAGCTATGAGAAACTGTTAGAGGGAGATGCCAGGTCTCTTTTTCAGGCTCTGCTGAAGGACTCAGCCTCCAGGCCTGTTTTGGAGTTGCTCACTGAGCCACAGGAAAATAATCTTTTCTGGGTGAGTGCACAGGGAAATTTCCACTCCGGTCTCCCACCGGCACAGCCATGGGACCTGCCTCTTCTGAAGAACACAGACTTCTTGTTTCCCTGCTTGGAATTTATCTCTCTACGGGAATGTGGTGGAGAGTGACATTATTAGATGTTTTGCTTTTAGTGAGATCCTTTGGACTCCATAAGTAGGGGCCTTTTACAGAGGGCTGTCAAAGCATGTGAAATTACTGTCCAAGAAAGTGCTTTGTGGATTGAGGGAAACTTTTATCACTTCCTTCTCTTGTTTCCAGCCCAGAGGTATGAAACGGTCACTATTTATAAAGCTGTTTGAAAATGAATGTGTATGAAATGATACATAGGGACAACACACTAGTGTATGACAGAGGCTTGGAAAGCATGGCTGGCGAGGCAAAATTGAAAGACTTTGGGTCGGCTAGTCTGAAAGAAGGCTTTTTTCAGACTGTGGGCCGTAGCCCTGCTGGGACTGACTCCAGGAGGATTCAAGGGTTGGTGCAAAGCGTCAGAAACAGCAGCAGCAGCGGCACCAGGGGAAACCTGCCTGCAACCACGGCGCCTCTGCCCTGGACCTCTGCTACCTGCAGCGAGAAGCACCTCATGGACACAGACCAACCACGCCTGGGGCTCACAACGCTCTGTGGCAAAACTTCAGGTTACTGTAAGGCGAATAGGACGTTGCCCTTAACTACTATCTGCTACCAACTAGGTCTCGAAAAAATGAACAGTGGTATGTATGTTGCAATAGGAGGGGCCATGCTCCACTCAGCAACAGCACTGGTTGTTCTGGTACTTAATTTTATTCACCTGCTAACCTTATTTTATTCAGCTGCTATTTCTTCACTGAAGTTCTGTTAAAGATAATGCGCTGATACAGTAGCTGATATTTATTCAGTACCTGTTCTTAAAAAACCCCCAGAGAGGACTATTCAAGAAACATGTCGCTGTGTCAGACAGTTTTCATATGTTTACAAAGATGCTGGGATTCTTTTCACTTTAAAAAAAGTACCTTAGAACAACCATAATGCTGTTTTTCCACCATCTAAAAAAAGTCTGGTAAAAAAAATACAACCATGTAGAAAAATAAAATGTGTTCATGTTGAGACTAAATGGTACATTTCCTTCAGCAGTTAATTTCTACAGTCTGGGTATAAATCTGTCAGAAATCAGACTTATAATGAAATGCTAACAGATTCCTAGCAATTGCTGTGCTAAAGGAGTCAGTCATGCACACGGATTTGTGCAGACACAGACATGCAAAAGGGATGGGTGTGAAGGGTCTGCAGAGAGCAGTTTAACCTCATCACCTTAAAGCCTTACCTGGAGTACCCTGAAAGGATCACCTTTCTTCTCTAGATTGGGCTTAATATTTCAGATGGATCACAGAAAACCGTTAATGCATATGGCACCCTACCAATGAATTTTTGCCAACTCCACTTGCTCCAGAGTTCCCTTGTATTGAAATAAAACCACATCTGCACTAGTAAGCCTTTTAGAGGGTTTGTTTTTCCATCTTCTTTCGGTCTACAAGCTGACTTGTTATGGTCTCTCAACCACTGCATCTGGCTGACGGTGCCATGGGGTGCACCTCCAACCAAACACCTGTGCTAAGGAGAGCCTCGAGCCTCCAGTGTCATTGCCTCCTGAAGGTGACGGAGGAAACTGCCCTCCACCACCCCACAGAACAACCCCCGGGGCTCAGTCTGGTGATATTTCCGGCCTGATAATATTATTTCCTGAGTCTCAGCTAGTAATTTAATAAAGTCCAAAAGACAACCCAAAGTTTGGAAGAGATTTGTACATCTCAGCTCAGCGAAGCTAGACGTGGCTTCCATCCAAAAGCAGAATGTGCTTCGCATACCGTGATTATTGGGTAGATGCTTCAATCTTTTCCATGTTTGTTATGAAGCTAGCAACAAAGTGAAATTCCTGAAGATCTCAAGGACAAGGTAACTGTTTAACACAAACCAGTGAAAGGGAGAACTCCCAAGAGCTCAGGGCCAACGTTTCAGGCAAACTTGATAGTATCAGTGAGGGAGCTCTCCTGAAGTTATGGAAGATGTAGGCTTAGCATTTATTTATTTAAAAACATTGTCTTGTGAGCTAAAACAAGAAGATTGATGGCCTGAGACATTTAAAAACCCTGAGTCAAGCCTTCAAAATCCCGAGATTAGATTAGAAAGAGAATTGCAAGATATAAAAAAATTCTTCTCTGTGTGTTTTTATCCATTTGTTGCTTTTGAGCCTTTAAGATTTGCATTTTAAATCTTCCTAGTGCAACCCAGAAGGTTAGGCTTTCCTTTTTCCTTTCATGTGAAAGCTAAGATGCGGCTTTAAGACAGAAACCAAACGCTGGAGGGATTATGCTAGAACTGAGTGCTGGTAGTGCCACAACAGCATTTTCCTGGAGCCTGGGAAACAGAGCGCAATCTGCTCCAAAACTACCTCTAAACACTGCTTTCAAAGGATCCCTGGCCACTCTGTCCAGAGTGAGCTGCAAGAAGCAAATTATCAGCCAGAAAGGTGATGACGATTTTAGAGGTGATCAATTTTTCGAGTCCTGGGAATATTTAGGCTGGGCTGAGCCTTTATGAGGGCCAATAGTCACTGTCTGAATTTCTCCGGGGCCGAGGCGTGCATGCGAGGGGAGGAGGCGGAGGCCGACCCGCAGGTAGGGCTCTGCCCGGGCAGCACCACGTCTCTGTGCCTCCAGAGCCAATGCTCCTGCATGTGGGTCCTCCAGCAACTCAGCAGAGTTTGTAGCAGGAGGACCTCGGTCAATATAAAGTACTGACGCCAGTTCCAGCCTCAACCCATCCAGCTTATGTACAGCCTTTCCAAGAATGCACTTCTTTACGGGAAAATGTTTGGAGGTCAGCGAAGGCAAGATGAAGTTTGATTATCTCAGGGCAAAACAGAGTGATTTTTGCCTTCTTCGGGTATTCTGTTACAGTCAAGCAAAGCTGACTTCATGTCTTTTTCGACTTTCTTGTTGACTCAGAAACCTGAGTAAGCTGTCTACCTTATTTAACCTTGGGCAGCAGGACACACAACCTGAACGGGAGATACTGCTGCAGCAGTTGCATTTGGTTTGGAGAGGACGCTGGCCCCTTCCTGCATTTACCCAACGCAGCTTGCTTCGTTCCACCATGTATTTTGTTATTAGCGGTGGCAATACCATGGCAGCAATTAGCGGAACCGAAGTCACCAATGAAATGTGCGAGGATTTTGATTTAAAACTGGTGACATGAGTGTCTTTTGTTGGTAGTATGCCAGCGGTGAGCTAAGTTACAGTGTTTGTGCAATCTTTTACTTCCCTGATACTGTAGAGACTGACCCCTAGGTGCCATTAATTTCCATGGCCTTTATGAAACTCACTGAGTGGGATGAAATTGCATTTTACTGTGCGAGGAGTCCGCTTTGAGAGAAAAGGGCATACAGGCCAGGACAATTTATCTGCTAGAGTCACTTATGACTAGACTGAAATGAGAAACTGATCCCACTGAGAGAGAGGGAACGGGTCTTTCTCCTTTCTGACATTTCTGCACCATTTATCTGCTTTTATTTACATGCACCAATGAAGAGTGGTCCTTTGAGCACAGTTTTCTATTAGTGCTTCTAAGGCTAAGAACGGCTCTCAGCAGTTTGAGACATTGCCTGCATGAAAATGAATGAATTTGAGCAGCTAGATAAAAATTCCCCTTTTTATCTAGGGATGCAAATAAAGATTACTTAATCAGACTAACGTTAATATTCAGAAGTGGGGAAAATAAAAAACTGAATCACTGGATGACAGCTCTGATTAAAGGATTGTCTAATGTTAAAATGACTTCCCAGATAATGAAATCAGATTAACAAAGTGCAATGTGAAATATATTTGCTTATTTTCTAGCAGTAAGTCCTCTTATCTTCAGAGCACCTTTTTCTTTTTTTCTTTTTTTCTGGTCTGTTAGTTACGTGCAGTCTTTTGGAAATTTGCTGTGGAACAGTATCCTTCCTTCCTTACTCATGCTGATCAGAAGAAATTTGGATATCAGAAAGATATCTATTCACAGATGTTAGAAAAAACAGAATGACAAAAGCTTTCATGCACTTTGTGAAGCCAGAAGCAAGTTCAAGAAGCCTGATTAACATATTAAATAATTTTGGCTTCCAAAAGCATAAGAAATATTTTTTGTTTTCTTTTATTTCCTAACAACTTTAATCAAAACTAGAGAAAAAAAATTCAAGAAATCAGTAGATAGTAATTAAGAAGAATATTTAATATTTTTGAGAAGGACTTGACAGGAAACAAAAAAATAAGTGAATGAATCTAGAGTATTTTTTTTCCTGTGAAAAGAATGGAAATTCTAACAACCATTGCTTTCTCTGCACGTAAACAATCACTGTGTTAATTTCATTTATTATTCTGATCTAAATTGTGATGAAATTCAGCAAAATCAGTAAGAAAGCTCCCCCCCCCCCTGCTTCCTGCCCAGGCTTTGAAATGAATAATTATCAAACCTTATTAGGTATATTTTCAAAAAATACAGCTCTTGTCTGGTGCATATCCCTTGCATGTGTATCAGAGGGCTGCAGTGTACACTGTGTATGTCATAAATTCTCATTAGGGGAGAGGAAAATTACCCCAGTCTGAAGAGACCTGATATAGATTCTTCAAGAAATGCTATCAAAAATCCCTTCTTTTTCACTCGTTTAGTGTGTATTGGTTGGGAGAACTCTTCTTCAAATAAAAGATATGATTTTTTTGCTAAATTGACTGCTGGTTTTTGTTCAGCCAGCTTAAGACCTTTTGAATCGGCCTGCTTTTTGGGTAGGCTGGGCTAGTCCATGAAAGCTGTCTTGAATTAGAGCCTCCAAAAATGGAAGTACCCCCCAAATCCATTTTTTTTCTAAAATCTGAGCTTAAATGCAACAGTACAAATTCCTAGTGGAATTAGCCTGGGTCTGTCTTCTTGTAACTGAGATCAGAGTTTGGCCCAAAGTCAATAGCAGACACATTTTATAAATGAGTGAGAACAGGATGCTGTTCATTACCTCCCATCTTTCACACATATTCTGTGTGATCTGGTGGAGTGTGTCACACTGGAGAAATAAATGGAAGAGGTTATCGCTCCGAGATAAAACAGGAAAAAAGCAAGTTTCAGGGATTTCATCTGTGACCTTACCGTGGCCTGAAATTTGCCAACTCGGCTCGGTTTCCAGAGGCTGAGAAAGAATTACGGCTGCCTAAAGCGGTGGTTCTCCTGAGTCAGGGCACAGCTGACGCCCAAGCCTGGTTCCCGCTGCTATAGCGGGGGACCTGCGGGGCACAACACCGAACCGCTTTCTGTTTCCAGACCCTCTCGCCCTCTCCCCCGGGAGTTTATTTTAGCCTGTGCCAGACCAGCAGTCCCGTCTCTCTGTCTCGGGCTGTGTTTCCCAACGTATTTCTTCCCTCTCACCCTCCTTACAGCCCTTCAGCCTCACCCGTTTTGAAGCCATTTTCACCCCCTTCTCCCTTTCCCGGCTACGTGCCTTGGCAGCAGGGAGAGGTAAGGCCAGCGGGGACATCTCGGGGCTCCAGAAACGCTCTTCGGCGGGCTGGTGCGGCGCACGGCAGCCCGCGGCTCGCTTCGCAGGCAAAGGTGCCCATGCACCAAAACTTGCCCTCAACCACCTTGAGCGGGGCTTCCTCTTTCCCCGTCCCTGTGTACGAGCGTGTCTGGAGGAGACGAACCCCCCGGCAGAAGGGGAAATGTGTCATCCGGCCGAGCGACGGAGGCACATGGGGTTCTTGGAGCAGAGCAGGGTTTGACACAGTAACCAGACCCATCCGTAATTGCATCCCCTGCATTTTCTCGTGCGCCTGGCTCCTCTCCTAGACTGCCTGCTCTCTGGAGAGAGGTCTGGTTATATCTCGATGCAGAACATGCCCTTGGTGCTAAATAAAGGGTCACAGAGAGAAGCTTCAGCTACCCATTCTGACATAAAAAGGTTTTTTTAAAGAGTTTTTGAAATTTTCCATTTTACTAGGACATCAGCAGGCTAATCTACAATATAGAACTTACTGCTTTGCACTGGAAATTAGAGATTCAGCTCATATATGGGTTTCTTTTCCTGAACCCTTAATTAGGCCTTTCTTGATTATTAGCAGTGAGTAAATTAGGAGGCATGACAGGCACACATGAGAAGCACTTACCAAGCAATGCAGTGCAAGAAAGTGAGGAAATTAGCCGAGCTAGTTCCAGCCAAGGAGGTAAGGAAGCTGAAGAAACAAAATCTCTTTCTTAGTCTGTTAAATAGTAAAGTGAAGTAACCTTTGGGCTACAGCTTCACACAAAAACTCAGCCCAGACAACGTGCTTAAAGCACTGTCTTCATGCAACACACACGCATCCCTTTCGCAAAGCATCTATATGTCCACCAAGAAACGGTGGGCCTGGCTGTCATTCCCATAGCCCCTTGGGTGCCTTGGAAAAGCCCTGCCTAGAGTTACGCCGTGGTGAGCAGCTCTGGAGTCTCGGGAGGTCTCTACTTAAGTAACAGAATAAAAATAAGTAGAAGATGCATCCCTTGTCTGTATGTAGTCTGTAGTTCTGTTTTTTTTTGCTTCTTAAGGAGCATGTTCAGCCATTAATCTTACAGCAATATGTAAACCAGACTGCTGTGCTCTAAGTAATCCAGTTCTGAAGGGTTAGCAAACCCTGAAATGGAAGAGACATTTGCAGGAAAGAAAAATCTGTGTATGGATCCCAAGACTTCAGACCTTTAGTTCCTTCATGTGTGACTATTATTTTTGTCCCTGGGAGAACTCAAAATGTTTTGTCTAGTGCCTTTCATTAAATGAAAGATCGCACTTCCAGGTGGACATTTATCCATGCGGAATCACACATCACATACAATTCCCAACTCCCTGCTCATGAGTCTGAATGAATCCTATTACTCCTTAGAATCAGCACCACCCTGTCATGAAAAAAATACTTTGGTGAGATACAATACTTCACGCGAAACTTGCAGAATTCATCCTTGCCCTTAACTCTGGCTGTACCTGAATATTTCTTCCCTTAAACCATGATCTCATACAGCCAATTTTTCGTAGGTGCTGAGTATGAGCAGCTTTCCCTGAAAATAAAGGGATTGGCAGTTGCTTACTTCTTCTGTTTAATTAATCTGCTACAGACTTTTCAGACTTTATTCAAAACAGAGATTCAGCGACTCTCATCATGGTGGAAATAGGTGGCAGCTTTCAGTGAAAGACCTATGATTTGTGAGATGGGGAAATCTGATAGCACCTTGCTAAAAGTTTGCAGATCCTTGATGTCATGCACTAACACTGACAGGTTTTGGATATCTGAGCTGATCAGTGAATCTGGGCACTTGAGAGTTTGGATACCCAGCCGGACTAGCTGAACCTGCCCTGATCAGCCCTTTGTGAAAAACAGGCTGCTTTAAAAGCTGCAGTGAGAAGCATGTTAACAGCTATTCTTCTTTCTGTCTCCTTTTCTTCTGATCTCCATGGAGCTCCAGCTGACAGAGCTGAAGCTGAAGATGTGTGAGTGTAAAGAGACCAGGGACATTTTATAGCCACAGCACACCCAGACTCTCCGAAATGCGGAAAAAGGGAGCCATTCCTAAATCTCTCATGAGAATCTGGAGACTTACGCTCTGATTGCAAGCAGGGTTTCTTCTTCTAACTTGCTAACAGGCTCACAAAAAGCCCTCCTTATGATTGCATGCACCTAATTCAGATTAGATCAATTCTGGGCTCAGTTTCCTCTACTGCAGAAAACACCGGGTTGCATGGTGTCTTTGAAGATACTGAAGTGTGAAGGGAAGTAGGCAGTTTACCTGCCACGTACAACAGATGTGATCCTGCTAGAGCCAGATGAGAAAGTGACTGGGAAGAGAGCACCATGGGCCTGTTCCTCTTGGGAGGCAGCAGAGACAGATGAAAAACTGTCTATCTTCTGCCTGCCTTCTCATTTTCATATGCCTCTGTGGAGACACCCTCAAAGTGCTGAACAAACAAGGAGGAGGCTGTGGTGGAAGGGAAATTCAAACAGAGGGAAACCCTTTTCCTCTACACTCAGAAGACATCCCCTTCTAAGCTCTGTGGAGAGGGAATCAGACTTATGACAGAGCTCTGGAGCCATCCTCTGCCTCCTCCTCCTCCTATTTTATTGATCTGTTTCTCCAGCATTGCCAGATCTCTCAACCAGACTGACAAAGACCTCAGAGGAAGACCAACGGGGAGAACACAGAGCTGCTTTGGGAGAATGCAGAGCTGCTTTGAGATGCCTCCCCCGGCCACCTATGCCTTTGCCTGCCTTGCTAACACCCTTGTCAGCATCCAAAAGGAAAGAACAAGCCATCCCGCATGCGCTGGGGGAGACCTGTGTGCAAGGGCACACCTGGGAGGCTGGATCAGCATGCAGGGTGCTCCCCAGCAGAAGCAGGGTCCCAGGGCCCCTAAACTGCCTACAGGCCTGACGTTGCTTCTTGGAAGATGGGTCAACAGGCAGAGCAGCGACAGATGGCTCAGTCAGACAGGGTGATTCAGTAGCGAAGGGCTAATGGCACTCTGCTGGGCTCCCCATACCCCTCCCTAAATCACATTTCAGGTATGCCTCCATCAACTACAAGGAGAGCAGAGCCTGACTGGGTTCTTCATTAAAGTGCTGGAAGTTTAGGTTGAATAAACATACTCTTCTGCCCCTTTACCTCCAAACCAAGAAAATAACTTCTGCAGACTTTCTACAGAGGGCTTCTCAGAAAACAAAACATCTTATTTCAGGGGCTGTAGTCTGCCCAGACTGGGATATTCAACAGATCTGAAAGAGAGTGAGCTGGTTAACACCTGTGGGGCATGAGCAGCTCAATGCCTCAGCCCTCCCATGCAGGATTTAAGGCAAAAATGACAAGAACCCTACACCCTGATTGCTCAGATGCCTTTTGTTCCTGACAGCACAACAGACCTAATTCAGCCGCAGTAAACATCAGCTTATAGATGACTGGACATTACTCTCATGTTGCCAAGTAAGAACAAGTCCTCATCATGTCAACTAACAGAAAACCCAATCAGAGCCAGAGTGAGAATGGGGCAATTAACTGGTCTCTGGTATGAATCCCAAAATGCTGAAGAAAAGTAGTTTTTGTGGAAGATCTTATTCACTCTTTTATTTTTTATAGCTTCTGCACAGCAGAAACCTGTGTAAGTTAAAAAACAGGGTCGGAGGAGAAGCAGAGCCTTTTGGTGCCTTTAGGCATGAATTCTTCTGCCGATATGGTGTGTCACACACTGGTACTAGGGTGGTTTAAGTGTCCTCTTAATTCCTCTGGCTGCCAGAGGAAGAAACTGACTTCCTCAGCATATGGGAGAGTCTGTGTGATGACAGGCTTTTTTACAAGAGCACAGATACTTCATTAAAACAATAATCTCTGCAAGAGCCAGCTAATCACAGATCACAAATCTGCATCAGGATTGCATTGGGATGTGTGTCTCATCCCGACCAGGAAAAACAAAAGGTTACTGACTTCATGGTGAGATTTCCTCTAGTTTTTATTAGTACAGGGAAAAGTCAAAAATGCACTTGAGTTTGCTTTAAAGCTATGGTTTATAAGTGAGACAATGCATCAGCCCCTGTGTCACACATTTCTTATGCTTCTGCCTCATTGTATTTTTCACTGTTCTCAGCCTATTTACTTCAGAAAACTGGACCCAATTCATTAGAAGACTTTCTTTGTCATGTGTATTTGTCCTGCACAGTCTCTCTACCTTACTTTTTGAGATCATACATCCTCTGTGTTAATAAAGCTTGTTGGAAATATCCTTCTCTGATCTGACAAATCATTTAAAAAAGCACAAGCAAGAAGAGTGAGATATTAAAAGAAATGAAATCTCTTATTACAGCATCCAAAATGGGCTGTTTGAAATGGGCTATAGATGGTCTCAGTCCAGCAGAGTAAAAAGAGGACAGTATAAAAAGCTAATGCTATTGTATTCAAACCTAGATACCTAAACTTAGACTGAAGCAACTGGACAAGAATGCCTCATTTTTCTGTCAGCAGCACTTATTAGTACCCAGAGAAGCAGCGAGCATTTTTAATTCAAATCCACCTGTAAAGAGTCAGGTTTCAAGCTTTAACATGTTGCCTGTTTTATATTTTTGAGAATGAAAGCTCAGCTGCATCTGTCCTTAGCTTGGATCCACACTGAATCTGTTGATGGGAGCAAACCCATCCATTTTTATCAGTATGGGGCCAGGACGTAATCTTCTGGAGAGAACTGTGTTTCCTGCAGAGAAGATCTGCATAGTGAGAGGACAGCAGAATAATTGAAAGCACAGCCCTTCTTGAAGTAAGGACTGTAAAAGTGGTATCATGGGGTTCCAGAGTTATTGTTTCTCTGTTACTCCCAGATCAAGTCTGATCACTCTACAGGCTAAACCGCTAGCCCTGGAAATTCAGGTCTGCTATCTGGAAGTCAAGGGAGGTTAATCGGTAGTGACACAACTCCTGCAATCTGGAGCGAGTTAACAGCTCTGTTCGCATGTTGGCCCACATCCCTGTTGCTCTCCCGTAGCTGCGTTGTTTCTGTCCTGCTAACAGGGTTACTCAGCAGCAGGGAGGAGGGACAAACATCTGAAAACATATGAAGGCATGTCTTTTGGGTCTGAGCATCACTTGGCAGTAAAGAAGGAAACTGACCCTGGAGAGAGGCCTGTGAGGAAGACTGGTGCTGTGCCTGCTGTTGTGATTCACCTCAGCAATTTCCCTCCCTCTTGCTCGGTGGACTGCCCCACCAGTTTGGCAAGATCCTCTTGGCCCGCTCTGCTCTGCAGGGGACTGACAGACGCGGTGCCATCTGGAGTTAGAAGGTGCTCCTGGCCACGTGTCACGAGACTGAAGGTGGAGGGCGTCTGCGTGATTGCGGTGCATTCTTGTCTGTCTGGAAACTCCTGGCTGGCTGCCACTGGAAAACTGCCACTTTTGCCTCGTGATGCTGTCAAGCGGCCTGAAGGTCCCCAGCACGCTTGGTTTCTGATAACCGGATAGATTAGCCAAAGGCTTCATCCGCTCCGCCGCTACAGCATTTCCTCCTGCTGGCCATTCTCATCCGCATTGTTTCCTGAACCAAACCAAGGCAATCTCCCTCTTTACCTATCCATCACTTTGGCCCATATTCCTGCTTTGGTGCACGATTTGAAGTCGGCCAGATGCAACTACTTGTACCATTACCACACAAGTAGCTCCCAAAAGAAAATTCAGGGCTTCTGATGGTTTCCACTGAGCACATCCAGTGCTCTCCCAACAACCCTTTGCACAGAAATTGAATCCACAGACGCACCCGACTTCATTCTGGTTTTGGCCTACTGATTTCCTGTGGCAATAAGCTCCGCAGTTGAACTGCATGTAGTATAAAATAATATTGCTTTTGATCAGTGCGCCGAGCAGGGTGACTGAGCACATACCTGCTCCTTTCTACCTTCTCAAGGTCTTCTTTAAAATCATCCCACCCCCATTTCATCCCCCAAATATGTCAGCTCCGATCTCCCCACTTGTGAAAAACCTTAAGAGTTTTTTCAAGCTCTTTCCTATTCTTGTAAGTCTTTGCTGGATCCCTTTCTACTTCTACTACTCTGTCTGTGAAACAGCGCCATTCCAGACAAAAGTCACCATTCATAAGAAGGCATTGTGACATTTTTTTCCCACAGTGTTCTTATTCCAGTCCATACATTTCCTAACAAAGGAAATGTCAAAACAAACCAAAACAGAGCTCCTTAGAAGACCCTTGTCGAGTCTTTGAGCACAGCTGTACATGCTGCAGAGCTCTTTGGAGCTCTTTTAATTTGGTTTGAAAGAACAAAGCACTTGATTTTGGCTGCTCTGAGGTAGCAGTGGTATCAGTTATTTGTATTTCATCAGCATTAATAGGCCCACTACATAGACCCCTAATGTGCTTATAATCCGAAACGACTGGACAGGTGACAGGTGACTTACCCAAGGACAGACACAAGGTCAGTAGCAGAGGCAGGGGAAATACTTGGGTGTCCTGAACCAAGGCCAAGACTGTGCATGAGTATCCTGGTTCAAACTCTCCCTCTGGGTGACAGACCGGTGATCTAATTAGACCTATGTCCTATGTCAAGTCAAACAGTCTAATAAAATGGGATGGAAACCATAACAAAGAATTGTCAGGAACAGATCTGTTTCCAATAGTCTGTTCTCCTGCATCAAGGGGCCTACCTATTCTATTGTCCCCTTAGGGGCTCTCTTCTTCCTTTTTTCTCCTGTACCATGTATTATTTGCCAGTTTTGTTTAACATGAATCATGAGAAATAATTCCATTACATGAGCTTCACTCTAAAAGATCTGCACAGATACATTCACCCAAGAGACAATGAAACTTTGACTGACCTACTTCTAGCCAAAGCTTAACTTTTAACAAGGAAATAAGAAATGCCTTTGATCCAAACATTTCAAGGAGGAAAACATGGGAGAAAACCAAAGATAAAAGTCATCCAGTTATCCCTGAAAAACAAAATAGTCTCCACAATATCTTTTTCAGGGTAGAGGGGAAGGAGGGAATGGGGAACTCTTAATTCATGTTCCTCATTCCAAAAGTCTCAGGAGTCCTTTGAGCCTTACAGCTGGTCTGGTTTATAAATAGGAACACCTCTTATTTTTCTCCCTTTGTCCTTTTCTTATTGGCATGTCTGGCATGAGAACAGCCACTAAGAAAGTATTGTAGATGCTTTAGTGAACTTTGTCACCGAAGTGACAATTTTGCAGTAATCTGTCTCATATTGTTGAGCCACATATAATGCTATGTGAAAAAGAGACCATCCACTTCCTCCCTCTCCCCATTTCCAACATCAATTTTCTAATCTATTTCCAATTGTATGCCTCGTTTCAGAATAGAAGATTTCAAGTATCAATATTGTCCTCTCTCTGGGTTTATCATGAGATTACTTTGCCTTTCAGAAGAAGTAGTAGAGCAAAAGAGAAGAAAATCAGTTCAGCTTTGCCTTCAGAAGAAAAACAAACCCCACAGCAATTAGGAATGTCCTAACAGAACAGAGACAGACTTTTCTGAGGACTTTAAGCACCCGGTTTCCACTACTGGGACTTGATTTTCAGATACAATCCCCCTCCTGCGGTGGCTCCTATGTAAGAATAAGTGTTTACAGGAGGTGACATTCAACATGGACCAAAGAGAAGTTCTCCAGACTTTGAGAAAACTGTCTGCTAATAGGCTTAACTGGGAGCCAAAGTGGGATCACAGGTGCTGAGCGTGTCTTGGAAGCTCCTCCTTCCCTCTTTCCTTATCACCCCATCCCATTGCTGAAATCTTTCACTGACTGGACACCTAAAACATGGGAACCCTTCTCTTCCTCTTCAAGGGGAACAAATGCTAGTGTTAGCAAAGCCCCCTGATTCGCTAGCAGAATCACCATACCACCTGCCCTGCACAGAAGACCCTGTAGAAATTATTTTAAAAATTAAAAAATAGCATTAAAATAGAAAATGTTTTTGATGGGTCCCAATGTTACAGTGCAAGACGATGATGTGGCCTATCATATTTGCACTGATGGTCAGCCTTAAAGATGTGTGTGGCTGGGTCTCACTGAATTTAATGGATTGAGTCAACATATGAGGCTAGGTATTAGGATCCTTGCTTTGGCCTGGGGATAGGCTAACTTTTTTTTTTGCTCACAGAATCTGAAACACGAAAACTTGGTCTGCCTTCCCAAAACTTTTGCTTTGTTTATATTTTAATTTTGAATGCTCATTTGACTAAAGAAAACATGGGTTTTGCCAGACTGTGTCAGGCTCAGGGTTCAATTGCCCAGTTGCCCCTCTCTGACAGTTGCCAGCACCAGATGCTTTGGAGAAAGGTGCAAGGAACTCTGTTAATGCTCAGTTACGGAATAAACAGACCCCAGAGGAAAATTTCCTCCTAAGCCCTGTTAGCTAGAGTTTGGCTTCTGTCCTGAAGCCCAGGGATTTATATTCCTTCCAAAATCTCTTGTTTATTTTTAAGTATTAACCATTATGACTCTGGCTAGCATTGCTCTCCATATTATGTCTAATCCTGTTTTGAACAGGCCTGCAGTCTTGGCTTCAGTTATATCCTTTGGCAGTGAGTTCCACAAGCTAATTGTGTATTGTGTGAAAAAAGTATTTCCTTCTATTAGTTTTCACTTTTATTGCCTTAATAAAAATTATTTTGCCATTTTATCTCTCCCTCCCTCCTCTTTTCCTGTTTTCCTCACAAATAGATATCCAGCCCATAGCTGGAGCAAAATGGAAACACATTTATTATTGATGCAGGTTGTGCCAGTGATTCAAAGACATGGACTGGGGCGGAAGGCATCACCTAATCAACCCAAGTAGTCAACACTGTGATGTGCCAGTACCCCAGAAAACAGAGCTTCTAGGAATAGATTTTGGAGCTATAAATGTGTCTGGAACAAAATTTTAGTGTTTTTGTATTATTTTACTTTATTGTAATGAACTGTGATTTTACATTTCTTAGTTCAGCCATTTGATTCATTTCTTTAAATCATATATTCATTGTTTTGTTACAGACCAGTAGTCTTTAGGGCCAGAATTGGCAAAGGCAAGGATAAAATTTACTATTAGTTGCCAGCCAGCATTCCTTCTTATTCATTAGAGATACTTTCTCCAAAAGGAGACAGATGGCAGTGCCAGTGACATCCTTCCTCAGGGATTTTCTGATGAGGAAAACATCCTTAAATCAAAAGCTGAGCTTTCTGAGAATCCGGGCAGAAAAGTCTGCGCAAGTAACCTAGGACTTGTTCTTGCATCTGGCTTCCTGTGAGTCAAGTGTTTCACATCCCCTAGTACAGGGTAAGTGAAAATTACTTCCCTACACCATTGCCTACCACCATGAAAGCTCTCTGCTGCAAGAGCAAAACGTCACTAATGGCAGCGACTCACAGGGGCTCAGGCTGAACTGAGTCTGTTGGTCCTCATCAAGTTTTAGAGATCCGTGACCCAGGGGATACGAGTTTGCGTTTACTTTGAGAATGCCTTTTTCATGGCGAAACCTACAGAAATCAAAGGTTTGCTCTTCATGCTGTTTGTAGCATTAACGCCATCTTTTGACTTCAAAAACTCAGTATTGCATTACACTTAGAAACCGTTCTGGTCACTGTTCTGATAATTAGATGTGTGTCACAGCCTGTATTTCATAAAGCGTTGTCTTCTCTATCTTCTAGAAAAAACAAATTTCAATTCTGAAGCCACATTAATCACTAACCAAAGCAAGCTGTTTAACTAATCAAAATCTGGGTCTTATGACTGAACTAATTAAATGAATCAATTTCAGTGCCATCATGGGCATACTGGGCCTCTCAATCATTGTCACCTACTGAACTGGAGGAAGCGAAACTGCTTCATTTTCAATGACTACTTAATTAAACGCAGAGTGGCAATGGCATGGCAGTTTCATTCATGCATAGCCACTGGTCTGGAGCCTCAAGGAAGCCGGGTGAACAGAAAAGGGGGCGATTGCTGAACAAGGCATTCAATCTCCTGAACGTGATCTTGGGAGGTCTGAGAGACCACCCAAGACAAGGTGCAGGCAAGGTGCAGAGCTGACCTCAGGGTTGCCACAGTACCTCAAAGAACGAGGTGCTCAGCAAAAGGCTACAAAACCAGCAAAGACCAGCTCAGTGAGATGCTGCATGTAGACAGCAAAGGCATGAAAACTGCAAGCCTGCCACGCCACGCTTTCCCATTGCAGTTGCTCTGCATGCCTGTGCATCAGTTTGTGTCAGAGAACTGCTGCCTCACAGCCTGTTGTCTTAATTGGTCTCACAATAAAGTCATTGCTTTAGATGTCTGGAGTCACGGTGCCATGGCAACGGGCTGTGATAGTATAAACAGGTGTATGACCTCACTGTGAGACTGAGCAAAAGATCGGCACATATTTATCCAGTACTGGGTGTTACTAAGCAGTAAAAATTAAAAACAACACAAACACATGTAAGAGGAGAGGCAGTAAAGAAGACAGCTCTTGCACGGGCCCTTAATCATGGTTAGTGACAGTGACAAATTGTAAAAAAGGAGAAATGCTTTATCCACAACTCTCCTGTCTCAAGTGGCGTGTGGGAGAAATAAAAGTGAATTTCACAGAGTTCTCCCAACAAAGCCTGCAGACCTCTTTGCATTTGGG
This sequence comes from Apteryx mantelli, assembly GCF_036417845.1. Lineage (NCBI taxonomy): Eukaryota > Metazoa > Chordata > Aves > Apterygiformes > Apterygidae > Apteryx > Apteryx mantelli. Next base: position 11,927,867 of record NC_090020.1, read on the forward strand.
ATGTTGTAGAGCCACAATGTTTCTTTGCAACCATACTTTTACTTTAGTACTTGTACACAGGAAGATATTGGTCCTGAATAATGACCCCTTGCTTTACACCTAGCTTTAGTTGGCCAAGAAATGTCACCTCCCTCTAACTTTGGTCTTGCAAATGACTCTGTTCTGGTGCATAAACAGAGCCCCACTACCTCTAAGTATATGGTGGGTCCTGCATACTCAGAGCTGCTTAAAGAAGCAGAGGTTTGACTTTTGCCATCTGCAGAAACTGCAGGAGGTACCTCTCTGTCTCTCTGAGCTGTGTGCTGTCTCTGCAGTCCACATACGCACACCTTGAAAGCTCAAAGGCCAGAGCACAGGTTCATACAAATATCCAAACTCCCACACATTTCAGTGGGAGCCATGGTGCTTAATTGGGGACTAGAAATCTAAATATTTTTGTAATAGTGCCCCATGAGACAAAAAGATAGCCAAGTATCCCCTCATTTCTGCTGGTGTTCAAACACTGCACTAGCAGACAACCATTCCCAGAGCTTCTCTACTGAGATGCACAGACCATAGTAACAGCACCTTGTGCTGTTACTGCAGCTCCCCAGCAAAAATAGGCACAGAAGGCACATACAGGCCATGCAATACCATTTTTCTAGGCTGAGAGCTTCAAACAAATCATGGACATAAGAATCTGTGGTCTCAGTTCTTCTTATCTCACCCATACTACACCTGCTCCTTGAAAACTAACTAAAATGCCATGATACTAGAGAAAGAGAAGAAAGGGCTTTCCTGATGGGCTGTCTCGCTCCTGATGGCTGTTGTCCTTGCCATGTTGGTTTTGGACAGACTGAACTTCACACAAAAGAAACATTTTGAGTCTTGAAGATATCATTTCCTGTGAGACACAGAGCAAGGGCAGAGTGCAGAAGGAACCGCATGTGGCAAACAGGAGAATACTGCCAAACCCGTACTCTTCCAAACAGTCCCCTGTTTTTTTCCCCACCGCACATGATACTGCTCTGCCTCCCTTCACTCTCTCCTGATGGGTTTGAAGTGAAGAAGTGGACAACGCAAGGCTCATTCCTGATCATAGGTGGGCTCTGCTTTTTTGCCAGGCAGGGACAGACCTCTACATCTGGCAGTCCCAGGATGCCTGGCATGCCACCGGTGATAGATGGGTGGCTTTGCAGGTGCTGGTTGGGAGGAACACTCTCTGTGGTTTCCAGTCCTGTTCAAGAATTATCCAGGGACTTGTTTTTGGCCTCAGAGCCAGATCACGGTGGGTCTCAGGAGCTGGCAAGGACTGTAAAGGTCACCAAAGGTACCCATCTGAGCTACAAATCTGCAGTACCTGGGAGGAAGCTATGAATGGCTGTGTGTTCCCAAAATATGGCACCTTGCCACAACCGGGGACCTGGCTCCTTGTGTGATGCAGCCTCCCTCTCTGTGTTACCAGCTGTTAAACTATGCAAAAGGACAGCTCCAAACTCATTAAATGCTTCCTGTATCTCCTGATTTTCCATCCCACAACTGCCTCAGGAGTGAGGCGTGGGCAGGGAGCAGACGGGAGATGGCAGGGAGAGAAGGCACCATGCAACAACCAGTCTCCAAGAGGCAATGACATGACTGACGGCAGCAAAATCTGCAGCGGACATTAAAGGTCACATTATTCCAACCAGATGCAGATGAACAAATTCCTATCTGCTGGCTGCAGCTCTCTGATGAGTCATGCCAACAGACACATCAGCTTAATAGGAGGGGGCAGTCTTCACCCTGTTGCCTGTCCTTCATGTTCTCCCAAACATGGCTTTAGTCTAGTCTAGTGCCCAGATGCTGACTCCAAAAGAAGGGGGGGCTTGAACCGTGTGAGGTCAAATAATGGACAAGCAGCTCCTGAAACCTTTGAGCTCACAGCCAAACTTCCACTGATTTCACTTCTGAGCACTTGAGGTTTTAACCATCATCCATGGTAAACAGGATGGGTGGCCATCCTCCACTGTGCCCAAAGATCCCTGACACCCCAAAACTCCCACAGGGAAAAAGGGACAAGAAAGACTGCTCTGGGATTCATTTTGTTGCCATCAGAGAGGACTGCATTTGGGAGATCTTGGAAGAACTTGTTCTTTCCTGCATGCCTGCACAGTGCCATGGGCACACTACCGGGTGCGCAGTAACCTTGCCTATGTGGTGCTGGGTATCTGAGGGCAGAGAGCTTGCCTGGGGTCTGAGGGTACTGAACTGCGTTATGATGAACCACAGGAGAGACCCGGAGAGAAAAGGTAGTAACAGCTGGCTGGGGCAGGATGGAGAGATGCAACGCAGCAGCGCTACGATGCAGCCGGGCCGCTTCTTCTGACAAAGACCCAAGGCCTCGTGCCAAGCTGGGAAGACTTTATTTATGTCCCTAACAATTATTAAGGCAGGCCCATGCGAAGCGCCCCAGCTGCCCTGCTGTGTCCTTGCGCTGCCCAGCAGCTTTTGCATATTGGGCACAGAAGGAAAGGGTATGTCTGGCCTTTCAAATAACAGATGAAGTGCTGCTGCTTAATTAAAAGAAGTGGTGCTTTGATATGGATTTATGACTGTTTGTGCTCGTGTGCTCACAAAGGTAAAAAAAGGATGAATCGCCCTCTTTCCTACACTGTTTCTACTGCTAACAAATTAAGAAGTCTGAAGCTGGAGGCAGCCACATTTTGCTAGTGACACAACACTGGATGCCAAAAAAAGAAGGAATGTTAAGATGATTATAAAACTGTAAATCAACCTCTATTAATATGAAGCAAAATTGCTGCAATTTTTTAGTCTCCTGACTTAGAGAAGATCTATTTTCATGTAACTACAAAACCCAAGCCAGAAATTTGGAGGAGTTTATTTGGTTTATCCATTCCTCTAGGGCTACTATGCTTCACTCTCTACACAGACCAGTACCTTGGCTTTCAATTAAGACAACAGAAAAACATAAATCTAGGTTTCTTGTTCGAGCTGTTTCTGTATATCATCCTCCCCCTCTATCCCTGCAAGTAGCCACCAGAGACATACAAAAATGATAACACTGAATTTTTATGTTTGACAGCCTTCCTCCTTTCTTCCACTCAGTTATCCTCGACATTCTGAAACTATAATTCTCTTGAAAAACTATATGTACATCACAGATGGACCAATTTAGTTTGGCCACAGTAGAATAGAGGATTAACTCCAGGCTTAACAAGGAAAACTAATAACAGCCTTAGCTACAGAGAGACCACCAGCTTATCTTCATTTCCAAAGAGCAAAGACTGCTTTTTACAGTGGCAATGTGTGCTCCAGATTTTGAAATTGTCATTGTGGTGAAAAGAATCAGCTGCATGAGTGTGGTGTTAAAACAGTACTTGACACTGCCGGCATTGCTGAAATGTTTCTTCTGTAAGAACTTGGACAGTTGTTGTGCAGCAAGGCAGTGCAATACTACATTGAAGAGCTTTGCTATCATGGTACATACCACTGAAGAGGAACCTGAGGGATGTATGGAGGTGGAGAGGAAAAAACAGAAAATAAGGGATTCTAGGCAGAAGAGCTCTACAATGTTTTCGTCAGAAAGCAAAAGGTAAAAAATTACTACAAAGTATTACACTGTTGACTTGATGAAGTGTCTGTGGTGGGACAGGATTCAAAGAAAATCACTACCTGTACTGAGTCCCAAACTGCCTCCTTTACTTAAAGATAACAACAGGCTTTCATGATAGCGGGAGATGCAACTGAAGTCAAAATGCGAAGTGGGAATCTGTTACGAGACCATCACTTAAAGTCTTCTGCCTGAGATGGTGCAGGGTTACCAAAAGCTAACCACCCCACATCTCAGAGCATCTTTCTGAGCTTTTTCTTCTTTAAGCAAAGCAAGTGCAAATAAAACAGAAATACCAAGTAAAAGAACAGCCACAAATTTTGCTAATCTGCAGGGGATTTGCAAAGGGCAAACCAGTGCGGAGGTCCTGTGTCACAGGGAGATTCCCTCTTATGTCTGGAGACGCTGGGACACCTCCGCACCTTTGTGGATGCAGATGCTGCTCTCACCCACCAAAGGCCAGTGGACACTTCATTCCCCACTTCTGCCTCTGGAAAATCTGTTCTCAGATGATGAACATGCACAAACACAAAGTCCCAGGCTAGAGCATCTTGCAAAACTTGTGATTCCCAGCTCTCAACAGCTTGCTCCCAAAGCTGCTCCTTCTGCCAAGGCCTGCCAGCATGAGCCTGCTATCCGGGGCTGATAACGCCTGCCTGCACCATATCTCCCGTGGTCAGCAGCTCCAGCAGCATCTGTAGCTTCCCAGTGCACAACAGCCTTCTGCCCTCTGCTCTGCCACGATGAGGCTAATGGCGATGTGCCATGGCTCGGTCCTGCCCGCGGGCTCTCTGCCCCCTCTAGGCAGGGTGCTGTGATGAATGCCATGAGCTGTGCAAGTCCTGACTGAAGCCTTGGGTGCTCTGGGAGGGGGACTAGCAAATGGTGCTTTCGCCTTTTTATGCACCCTCACGTGCCCCACTGTTTTTGTCATTTTGAGTGCAGTCTTATGCAACAGTCACGATGCAAGTAATGAATCAAACACGTCCCACAGTTAAGATGAAATGCAAATTCAAGCTGCTGTTCACAGCCCAATAGGATTCATCCTAGTATGGCAGGTAAAAAGAGTAATAAACAAAAATAGCCAACCAATGACCAAAACCACACGTGCGTGCGCGCGCGCGCACACACACACACACACACACACACACTCTTGGACTCAAAAGACTAAACAAAGAAATCTTATCCAGTGCCGGAAATATTGTTTGCTCGTTAAAGTACTGGCTGGACTGCCTTATGATTACTATCCCAGGATTTTAAGTGATGTCTGAGTTCGAGATGAAGCTTTCAGAACAAAAGCTGCCGATGAATAGAGGAGGGAAGTGGAGACGAAGAGAGTGAAAGAGATTTAGATGCATAGGAGAGACTCTTCTCCTAGAGCAGCCAGATTTAGTTTGACAAGCAGCCACTGTTTCAAAGCCAAGGTTCCTTCTGTCTGTTGGGCCATCGTCTTAGATGACCAAGAAATTTATGGAAATGAATGGGAGAAGCGTAGCGGCATAAGCTATTTAACATTACTCACAGCCTCTCATAGCAAATCAAAGGGGAAAATAGAAATGTGGCCTGTGCTACATCCTTGCAATGCAATTGGAAGAATCACCGATCACGTTGGCTCTTATCCTTGAGTGTTTTTTTTTTTCTATGTTATTGTTAATTTTTAATTGGCTCTCCATTTGCAGTCTGAAACTGCAGCAAGTGAATCAGCTGGTCTGTGTCTTTCAGTTTAACGTAAAACAGATCATTCATAAAAAGAAATATATAAAAAATAAAAGAAACCAAGAACAACAACAAAAAAAAACATGCTTCAGGGCAACGTGGTCTTCAGTCATAATCCCAGATAGTTATTCTTCCAAAAGATAAGCAACACCCTGTGCACTCCTGTCAAACTAGTGTACAATGCTGACTCACACCAGGAGGCAGATCACCTTTGTTTTCCCTTAATGGCAAATCAAACAGCTGTGCCAAAAGTGAAGTAAGCTTGTGCTGTGTTTTCAGCCTTTCTGCAACCAGCGGGCATGCAGCTTTTCTTCGAAGTGTGCCCTTCCCCTCTCTCCCTTGCCTCTTCTTGAGAGAACATAATATCTATTATTATGGGGAGCATAATATCTACCTTTTCCTAGCAAAAACTCACTAAATCGAAACATTCTGCTGCTGTCCTCCTGTGAATGCCCCACCGGCAGGTAACTCGCCTGTAGCCCCAGGGGCACCTCGGTCACAGCGGCAAGAGTTTAGTATCCCACGTAAGAGCAAACTGGGTGCCGCTGGAGGAAACGGTTGTGCTAGGAGCCTGGGTGACACTGGCTTGCTCCCGCGCCACGAGGGAGCTGGCGGAGGTCTGGCGGGGCAGTAAACGGTGGCAGGACCGCCGCCGGAGCCCGAGCCCCTAACGCGGACGGTGCCGGCACTTCGGCATCACGCCGAGGTCTTCGCCAGGTCAGACAAGGTTTCAGAACCAATAGGCAGAGACAGGCAGGGGAGCTAGCGCTGGCGCTGAGGTTTGGGAAGGACTGGTCTGCACATGGCTATGCAAAATGCACTACAGTATTTGCTGCTATTAGCCACCGCCATACTGTGTCTCCCCAGTCGTTAGCGAGGCTGTTACCTGTCTGATAAATGGATAATGTAAATAACACACTATATCGAACACACACACACTTTACAGCGGTCTCCCTATAGTCGCATGATTCTGTGTTTTAAGGCTAACCTGAGTGTGCAAGCACGTGTGCTGTGTACGCACAGGCAAATCTGCTCTTCAAAAACTTCCCTAATCTTGCCCTCAGAAATGCAAAATATGCTTTTTCACTGAAACTTTCCAACGATGTTCTACATACAGAATGAGGAAGGGAAAATTTCACCTGAATAGTCACAGTCTGTCAAAGATATAAACTGCTGGCAACATGGCCTTATAATGGAAAATGTCATACAATCTTAGCTACAAGGGACCGGCTATCAGTTTCCCATAAAGATTAAACAGTTAGAAGAAAATGGTTTATTTGTCATGCAAGATTTCCAGGTAGTTGTTTTCTGTTTCTGCTGCAGCACTGAATGTCTTTCCTTACACTTAATACGGTGTCAGAGGGTGGTAATGATGTCACTCACCGCCGCAGAGGAAGTAAAAAGCTCCGAGCTTAGACCTTGGCAGAAAAAAATAGTTTTGCACTTAATCTCTAAACAAGTATTTAAATAAAGTGTGTTTTGCTTGAATGCTAGTCAGCCACTGACAAGGAGCCTGGTAAACTTCCCCCAGGCACCCGGTCCCCAGACAGACGAAAAGTCAAGGCAGAGCCAAGGGACAGAGAGCACAAGCCTGTTGTCTGCCAATAGCCAAGTTAACAACTAACCCTTCCTCTCAGCCCCCCACGCCGTCCCCAACAGCTGTATCATTCCCAGGACGTGTTCGAATAGGTGAAAATCTCTGCAAAAGTGGCTCCTCAGCTTTCTTATTGATAGCAAACTGGAGGTCTTGTGAAGGACTCTGGTCTCCAAACTGTTGCACGCTCAAGACACGCCAGAGCGGCCCTCTCCTCTGTCCCTCACCTCCTGCCGGTGTCCCAAATCACTCACCCCTTTTGGAAATTTAGGCCAGAAAACTCTGCTGTCTTTCACCAGCTCCCTTGCTTCTAACAGGAAAAGCGGGTGGCAGACCGAAAGGTCACAGCATTAATACTAGGCCTATCAAAGTGAAATGACTACCTTGGGGTAGTCTGCTTCCCCATGTTGTGACTGGCCTTGAGATGCCTCCTATATGACGCTCAGATGTCACCCTCACGGGGTGTGTATCTGTGCCTGGGTTACTTTGCACCTGAGACAAGGGAAGCACGAAGCTTATTGAGAAAATGCTTATGCAAAAGATGTCCCCGGAGGCCACCTGGGAACCACAACATGCAGGAGCAATTTGCATACCTGTAGCACGGCTAGAGGCAAATGCCATTCAGCAGTAAACACTGATTTCTTGCTTATGATCTCCATTTTGGTAAACGGCAGGGCTAACAATGGCCCATAGCGTAATTAATCTGAAATTTGGGGAATTACAGGGTTGAAAGAAAAGCACTTCTCGCTGTGGTCATAATTCTATTTTCTCTGTTTTATGGTTCTGATCCTGTTAGGTTATGTGATAAAAAGCGTGTCCCCGCACACACAGAGGGTCAACCCCCTACTCCCAGGCCCATTTAGGGGAGCCACCAGCCCCACAGCCCCGGGCTGAGACCCATCACGAGGAGTCGACAGCAGAGGCTATCCCGAGCACCTTCTGGGCTGAGACGGGGTTACTGCCTGCAGCGGTTTGGAGCTCCTTATGGGATGCAGGGGAAGAGCATTTTGGGATTGCACAAGACTTATCATGGGATGTTCAGGGGAGGAACCGAAGGCAGGGATCAAGATGGCTTAGGGAGGAGCAAACGGGGGAAAATAGAGGGATAAGGGGGAAAAAAGAGCCGGTCACTCGTCAGTACGCTTGCGTGGCTGTGCTCTGCACCTGATCAAGGCAGTCTGTCCCGACTTCTTGGTAAGTCCCTTTCTCATTATCATCCAGGGTGAGGGGGGGTGTTTATTCTCTGTGCATGCATGCATGGAGAGCTAAGTGCCAGGCACCATGGACAAGGCACCCTGGGGTCCGTGGTGACCAGTTACCAGAGGGATCCACAGCGAGTGTGTGTGTGTGTGTGTGTGTGTGTGCAAGGGGTCTGCCCCAGCAGCGGAAGCGGGGCCACAAGCCTCAGGGGCTCACATGACCAGGCACCAGCAACTGGGGAGACTGGAGACCCAGGGGCAGCTCTGGGGCAGACGGCGTGCCTGCAGCCAGCCGCATTGTACATGTGTGTATGCATGTCCTGCTACGGACCTCCATCCAGACAGGCCAGAGCAGGGAACCAGATGAGGCCACTGGTGGCATATGTGCCTGTGTGCATGCCATGTTTTCTGTATGGGTATTGCACATGTGTTTTTGCGTGTGTGTCTGCTGGGAATACATGCTCAGCCTGGTCACCGGCTGGAGCTGGGAGCAGGGAGCTCCAGCAGCCTCGCCTCCCTGGGGCTCCCAGGTTTGTCCACTCCCTAACAAATACAATATTTTACCTTCAGGAATACAAAACACATCGCCTGCATAGACAGTACAGAACTAATTACAATAGCCTTTCTTATTTGTATCACAGACAACGGAAAGCATTTTTTCTGCTTCCTGTCCCACAAGACCACCAGTATCACAGCTACTCCTACTTAGTTCTCATCTGAAATAAAGGTAAATGCAATTTACATCTCCTTGTGCTGATAAGATTGATGAAAGCACAAAACTGAACATGCTTATCCTTTTTTTCTTCCTATAAAAAGTTTTATTTTCAAAAAAATGGGCAAGACAATACTTGCTTGAGAAATGGAAACATTTAAAAAAATTTCGGAAGTAAAACTATCTTATCACAGAGAGAAATATTTTTAAAATGAGATGGCTTGGTGGAAAACACAATACCATCACTTCAGAAATAGTATGTTCAATTTTTCTGAACAACTCTAAGGCTGGCTGTGCAGATGTTTTTAGTAATATCAGGTCCCCCAGTGTATTCGAGATGCTATCTAATTTTTTTTGGCCACAGAATGCTTTCTTGGAAGACATTGGGGACACAAGGCACATGTTGTGTTTCAGACTGGGGTGTTATAACTCTGGTATGCTGACTGAAACTTGAAGGCAATAAACTTTGAGTGAAATAAGAAGTAACAGAGTTTTCCTTTAGAGATGCTCAGCTGATAAACAGACAGCCTGTTATTACTATAGGCACCGCATGTTAGGCTACAATAAAGAAAATAACCCTTGGAGCACAGGGAAAACCGTCATTTTTAGGGGACCTAAACTCAAGGAAATATAAAATCAAACAGGTCACTCAGCACAGCGTCTTGCTACAGTATATCCAAAACAATGCCCCAGCTGCCTGTAACTCAAGCCACCTCTGCCAATTTCCTCACTATTTGCCCTCTACCCTGTTCTCACTTCCTGGTGTTTCTCCAAAACACTGAGATGTGGCCGTTTGGAGTGAGGGAGGACGACTGCGCCTTGGTGGCGGGTTGCGAGCATGCTGCTGGCTCTGGAAGAGGAGGCTCACTACGGCTGCGGGCTAGCTTGGGAAAAGCAGGGCGAGTGGGTACCCCAGGGGATGCTGTGGAAAAGAAAATCCACCTGAAATATGGTGGTGCCTGAGCAGCCTTGTCCTTCCTGCTCCTCCTCGTCACGCTCCCGGGAGAGCGGCTCCAGTGCATGCCTGCTCTCATGGGTAAGGATCATCCTCTGTCTCCAGCCTACTTTCATTCTCTCTCCCTCCTCTGACTGGTGCTTTCCCTTCCAGTCTGTCCTGTCCTGAGAGATGACCTCAAGTCTGGCAGTCATCAGCTCCAGCAGGCCCAGTCTCAAGACTTTTCTCACCTTTCCAGATTGAAGGAGTCTTCCAAATGGGTTCATCCCACCTCCCACTGTCACTGAGACAATGCAATGGGCGACAATGAAGCAGACAAGCTTTTAATTGACCCTGTTAGATCTCATATGGGTCCCCTGGCTCTCCCCAAGAGTTACATCTCTCGGCATGACCACCATGAGCTGGATGAGACCCCCACTTTGTCCTCAGTGAGGATGGGACCTTGGGACTATCTCACACCTGAAGAAGAGAAGGTACTGCTCAGCTGATTGCTCTTCCTGACAAACAAACCCCAGGCATCTGGCAAATCTCCACTAGCCACCTTCCTCATTAGGGAAGGGTTACGGTTCTTCTCTTTTTCTCCTATTTTTAATGAGTCTTAGTCATTTCGCCTTGGTTTAATGTGGGCCAGGAGTAGACAGGGTCCCTCCTTCACTAGGTTTTGTGGTATTCTGGTTTCTTCTCCATCCCTGGTTGCCTGTAAACTAATCAGTGATAGCTGGTAAGGGTCTCCTCTAACTATGGTTTCTGGCTCACAAGATTTTCTGCTGAAACTGTCCTCATGAACATATGCCACCAACACAGCCCATAATGGAGACTACCCTCTGTGGGCCTTCTAACGGAGACAGACAGCTTTGCTGTTTTGCCAGACTGCTCAGCAACGGACAAAATGCTGAAAGTGCTTTTTTTCCTAAACTGTTCTAATTTTGATGAGGTTTGCCTTTGCCTGACAGCTTGCCCCATTATTAAGATTATTTATCTAATGAAAACAGTATACTAGAGACTTTGCTTTATAGGGGCTTTCAGATTAGATCACTGATACCAAAACACTAGGTATACCTTCTGGTCTGTTTTTTTTTCCCCCCAAATGTACTGAGTTATTGCTTACATCTTCATGAACAAGATCTTGTGCACAGTTTCTTCTCCATATGAAGATACATGTCTGTCTTTCAGGGCTATTTATTGCTCTGTTCTTTGGACAGCTCTGGATTACTATTCAGTTGACTGTTTGCAGCCCTGTCTCTCGTTCAGAGGAAAGCTATGATGCTTTCCTTAGCATTTTAAGACAGAGCAGGAATTTTTTAAATCTACTAATGGACATGAAACCATTTTTGATGACCCATTTTAAGCATGCACAGATAAAAATATTGGCTAATTGCAATGCTTTCTCTGGTGGCAATAGATTTTCATGTCAGCTCACCCAAGACGTATTTGTAGTTTTTGCAGTAACATAAGTAAGCAAGCAGCAGAACCCTCTTTGTAACACATCCACGCTATTACCTTCTAAATGAGGACAGGTATGTACTGAGAGATAGTATTTTTTGGTAGACTAACTGATTGGGTTGGCAAAGACAGAAGAGCTTTTTAACTCACGGATCTCTTTTCAGGCACCTGTACTTTCAGCAAATTCATCCAATTCCATACTCTTCATAGACTCCAGAAGCAACTCTTTCTGCTGGTGTTTTAATGGTTTGACCTCATGGAGGTCAGTGTAGCTCACTACATCAGTGGTAGAATTAGCTTGAAATTGGCATCTCCTGAATATGACCTCTTAGTGAGACCTACTCAGCTGACTACAGGGTGCCGACTGAGCTGTGGTCCCAACCCCAACAGCATGACTGCTGCATGGTTCCAGGTATTCTTCTTAAATCCACAAGCTTGTAAGTGTCTGAACTTGCTAAACTATTGGGATTTACTACTAGCCTCCAGCATCGTCCAGATCACTTGCCATCTGTCCTAATTTGTCTGTGCTGCAGCTGAATAAAGACAATTTTTGAAGGCCTTAATGGTTACATCCCATATATCTTTTCTCATATGCCAAGTAGTTCTGCTGCCAGTGCTCAACAAACTGGACACACTCAACTGTTGGGCTGTGATTCACTGCCCTGTCTTGTGTGCACCATTTCCCTCCTGTCTACAGTAGTAACTTGCTGGAAATAATCAAGAGCTTCCCACTTTTTGGCTCACAGACAACTCAATCGCTCTCTTTTTTCAGAGGCATTTATTCAGAATCAGGGTCAGCTTACTCCTTGCAACAGAGGCGCTAATTAATACCCAATAGCTTCCAAGATGCATGAAGACATAAGGATCTTGGTTCAGTAACATCAGTATCTTTAGTCCCTTCTTTGAGCTCTTTGCATGCAATCTCTTCTTCCCTTCCACTATTGCCAAGGGTCACAGCAGTCAGTAGAAACAGGACACCCTGGGAAACCATGCCCTATTTTTACTTTTTGGCATCTTTCCCTATACTGGAATGGGAGGAACTACCACCATGGTGTTTTCAGGTGCTGCACCCAGGCGAGTTTTGTGTGCTGAGATCACCCATCTCATAGCTTAGAAACCCACCCTGAGACATTGTGGGGAACAAGGAGCCTCCTCCACGTGAATGGCTTTCTCAGTAGGACAGTGAGTCCAACATAACTATCCTTAAGAGCTAGCGGAAGTGCCCAGGGCTGGATCCTGTCCATGCTTAGCAATGCAATTGTACATCACTGGCATTTCTCCCTGGTTGAAGGGGGTAGTGGGGATATAATGAGTCCCCTCATCTTCTCTGCTGGGGTTCCTCACTTTTCTGCCTGATTCCCGCACAGTGTCCCTCCATGTTTTATGCAGCTTGTGTTGGGCTGCAAATGCAGACAAGCATAATGCTTAGGAAAATACCTAATTGCCCTTAGTCAGCACGTTTCAGCTGTGAAGTAACTCAAGCCATATTCTCCAGTTCTCTTCTCACAGTCTGACCTCCTCTCATTTCCTGATGCTTTCCCTAAATGCTTCCCTGCAGAAGCAGCTCTCTGTCCCCCTGGGGCCCCTGCAGAAGGCTCCGTGTGTCTGCCTGCTGGGGCCTGAGCAGCAAGGTGGTGCTCATAAAGGAGGTGTCAGAGAAAGTCCTTAAACAAAAAGAAAAACAAGCAAATAAAAACAAACCCGCTCGCAGCCTGTGGACCTTCCCTCCAGTCTCGGCTGCCTCATACCCATTCAGCAGATGGAAAAAACAAGATTTTTTCTGGACAGCTGTTCTGAAAGCCTCAAGTGAAAGGTCCATTTAGGAGAGGACACCTTGCCTGGCAGCTCTGTCAAAAGCAGCTGCCCGTACCAAGCACACTTACTATGTTTCCTCTCAGAGGAAGACGGTCATGACTGATGTCAGCTGACAAGAAGAGAATCAAGATCAGCGTTTTTCCTTCCTTTACCCTGCTTTTCCTCTCCTACCTGGAGCTAAGACACGGGATGGGCAGGAGAAGGGAGCAGAGCTCTCTCTCAGGCAGGCACTACCATGGGCAAGGACATGGGAGAGAAGCACAGCTGGAGATACTGCAGGGAGCACACGGCATTGGCTGTGGCGAGAGTCACACGAGGGCTGGGAACAGCCTGGCTCTTGGCTTCAATTACTGAGCAGCAGGACTGCACTTCAGAGACCACTTATCACCGCAATAAATCCGGCTTCTCGCTGAGCACACGTGGAAGCCGAGACATCTGACAGCGAGCGGGGCTCATGTAGGCAGCGGTTTGGGAGTGCAACCAGGCAGCAGTTTGTACAGAGCTGTGCGCTGCTCCCTGTAATGTGACAGAAGCCATCATCTGCGATGGAAGTTGCCTCTTAGGTTGATTTTCTTGGGGAAGGGACGTGGATGGAGAAATCTCTTTGAGAACAAAGAACGGAAGAAGAAAATCAGCAAATCCACAGCCCCACAGCTTCTGCCCCAGGCAGCTGGCAGGGTGAGCCCTCCTTCAGGGGTGGGTGCTCCCGTGCTAAGTGTCATGTTTGCTGCCGAAAGCACGAGATGTCAGTGCCTCCTCCTGCTGCGCCCGCACCCGCTCTGCCGGCTGCTGCACCCAGCGGTGAGTCAGCACCAGATGCTCGCAGGCCTGCGAGTCTCAGCTTCACCAACTGCAAATCCCCGCAGCTCCAGCGGCTACAAGAGCTCCTCAGAGCAGCACCAGCTGGAGACCTGCCCCTGGAAGCCTCCGGGGGCCGCGCAGCCCTCGCAGCTCCTCATCTGCTGGCCCCGAACAAGGGTCTCATTCTTCCCGGCTTCCGAATCCGTTTCCACTCCCCCAAAGGTAGAAAGGGACTCGGTGGATGCGGGAGCCAGGGTCCTCTACTCAGACTGAGCACGGCGGGCAGGGGGGGAGTCGCTTTGCACTTGATTTAAGCAAAAGTCTAAACGAGTCTAAACAAAAGTATGTAGGGCAGGGGAGCAGGTTTGCAGGCTGCTTCTGTCCTCCTGGGGAGAGAGCAGGCATTTGTAAAACCTGCACACACCTAGTTCGGAGACAGACGGAATATCCATTATGTATACGCTAGCAGGAGCCTATTTTTAGCCCCCAGGAAAGCAATGATAGGGTATCTGTCAGCGCAGTGTGCAACCCTCTCGTCTCTTGTCCGTCCTTCTCCTTCCCTTCATGTCTTCACCGTCCCTCCCCCAAGCTTTCTCCTGCTTATGAAAACTGGGAGGCATTTAATGAAGTTTGTAATGAGATTCCATCTCCACAGACAGGCAATGAATCATTCAAGGATTTTTTCCCCTGTCCATTGTGATTTTTCACAACAAGGAAATCCACTGACGATTCTATGATTACATAACAGCAACACCACTTGTTCCGGGGGTGCTGCTAGAAGGGATACCTGATTTTTATTTATTTAGTTTTCTTTATTTCTTTTTTTCTTCCCTTAACAGCCAGGAAAGGAGCTTGTTTGCATCACTGGGCTGTATATTGAGATGAACAGCACTGGAAACATAACCTGAATACAATGTCTTTCTGTATTATGTGCCATGCTGTACTTAGTGATACAAAAACCTGAATCATTGGCACTATTTTGTTGCCATAATGACCTGAAGGGTTGATGTGCCTCATGGTATCCAGAGTCGAAATGAGGAAATGGTACAAGAGGGGTTAACAAGACTGACACAGCACTCACATCTATTGCTGCAGCCAGGGATGGCAGAAGCAGCATGCACTTGGCCAGGCGAGGGGCCTCTGCTAAAGGCCTCAGCAGCGCCCACTGCTCTGAGTGCTGACATACAGGCACAGCCACAGCAAAGTTTCGTTCTGCTTTGTTTTATGGCATGTCATATCTGAAGACATAACTCAAACGATCCAAGGCGCCAGAAAGCAATGAAAAGCTTAACAAACCAATACGAAAACGGATAGTGTTGTGCTTCCAAACAAAATCGAGGCAATTCAAGTATTCCAAACAACTGCATAAAATACTATTTAGGATATGGCTACTGCCCAGAAACGTTCAACTACCCATAGTTTTCTTATTTTAGGAGCTGTATACACAGCTTCTAGGTCAGAACTATTTTTCATTCCAAGGTCTCAAAAGCTAATATCTAGCAGAATTCCCTTATTTCCCCTTGCTTAGCAAAGAATTGTATCAGGATGGAGTCAGCAGGACTACTCCTAAGCTCACTCCATTGGAACAAAGGTATTTTGCCACTGGTCTATACAGAGTTACTCTAAATTTAGAGCACGTGACACTTCCAAAAATTTAGCTCGACTCCAGAAGACTGACAGTAAAAATCAGCCAGGGGCAGTAACTTCCTTACCTGCTCCAGCCTTGTCCTCAAAATATACATGACTGCACCCTCCCTGTGACTTAGGAAGAGGCAGACCCCAGCTGGCAGAAGCTGTTTTTGCTATACTGATGGAGAAGTGACAATATGCAGCAGCTGGGAGTCTCCCCAGTCATTTATCTCTGAATTTCAATGAATATTCGATCACAAAAATACTCTCTTCTCAGTCCAATTTACAACCTGTTTTTGCCTCTGTACTGACGCTCTGCAAATTTGCGAACAGGGTGGCAGATTTCCAAGGCTAATTCCCATTATGTGTCACCTAGAAAACAACTGATAATCCTCTGTTATTCCTGGCTTGCAAGAAGCATGCAAGAGCTCCAGCCACAGAGCAGGTCTGTCACATATAGGGCCCATAGAGCACTGCCCTGAACTGCTTGAAATCCTAGTAAATGATCATTAGTTAGTGGCTAAAGGGAGAGGGGAAAACAAGGGCGTTAAATTAGACTCTCTGTAGCCTGTGGACAGAGGGAGGTTATGCCACTGGGCAAGTTCAAAGCTTACAAGTGAGGTTCCCGCTTTGCATGGCCACCTGAGACACCAGCTTCTGTAGGTCAGCTGCGTGGTGAGCGAGCAGAGACTGACCAGCTAACCGAGAGATGCCACAAACAGCACAGCCAGGAGATGCTACTGACTGAAAGCAAATCGGCCACCGTGTCATCATGCTGTTTGCCTATTAGCTTGCTATTGTGTAGGCACCGCAGAAACAGGGAGTTTCTCTGCTCTTATTTTGCAGGTCTAACAATAGCAGCCATGCACATCCTGGAGACACCACCTGCCGGTCCCCCCGCCCGCTTCAGACAGCTGTCATTGGAAATTTACACGCGACGTTCATCCTGCCTGGCATAGGTATTTCTGCTGTGGATCAGTTCACATTCAAAAACTCAAAGCTCCAAATGCAAAGATAACCCTCAAAACAGCACTGTAGAAGCAGCAGGGTTGTAGAGGGAGAGGACATCAGATAGCTAATGGGGTGTTACAAGGCTATTTCACTCATGACTAAGCTGTTTTTGACTTCCTGGGTCTTTTAAATATTCATGGAACATTTCTCCTTTCACACTGAACTATAAATCACTACTTTCAAAGCACGGTGCCACAAACCCTGCCCAAGGGAGGGAAGCGCAGGGAAAGCTGGGTTTGTTTGGGTGACATTAGAGTTTGTTTGTTTACATATTTAGCCTTAACTTTGCTGCTTGCCTTTCCTTCATGATTTTTATTTAAGAAGCCTGCACCACTTGTAGTGAAGAATACTAACCCCTTCCTGAAACAGGCAATTTGCAGCAAAGGCTTTGAGGCTCTTCACGAAAGATCTGCGGTGCAGCAGGGATCGGACACAGCTACCAGCTGAGCAGCTTAAAGCCTCACAACATGCACTCAGGCCCTACTTTGCACCCCTAAGCTAAAAGAAACCGGGTATGATGACATTGCCCTTCCTTTCTAGCAGAATTTCTACTGTTTAGCCCTCTTGCTGCTAGTTTTCTTTAGGGCTACAGAAACTCCCACTCCGGCACCATCTATGGTCCTGTCCCCAAAGAACCCCTGGTGCCTACACCCACGCACGGGGGGCAAGTATCTGTGGAAGGGAAAGGGAGGGATGGAGAGATATGGTTAGGGGCAACCTGCCGCGCAGGCTGGTGCCCGCACCAGTTTCAAGGCAGATGTGCCCAGCGCAGAGCTGAGAGCTCTTCTTGTCAATGGCAACACTCACTATGAGCGCTGAAGCACCTTGTGAAAAACAGGGGGGAGGAAATGACCAACTCAGCTCTGCACTATAACGGTGAAACAGGACCTGATTCCTCCTAAATATTGCTGAGGCCTCTGTTACGTCACTCATACCATGGTCCTAGCCTTGTAATGGAAAGAAACGTGGTGCAGAACAGTCCAGGAGCAGTTTCTGCCAGGCACCGTTCTGGGGGCAGAGCAGGCTGCTTGTTTCTAAACGACCTCCTTTTCTGCGTGGTCTCTGGCCAGGACATTTCCTAAGTATTCACATCACCTCCTGAGACCACACACACACACACACACAACCTTGTTTGTGGCTCCTATTTCCATCCATTGCCAGAAAACATAACACAGCATTGTCCATGGAAAACCACAGGCCTTGAGATGAAGCATAGAAGAAGATGAAAAATGTATATGCCTATCACTTTGCTTGAACGAGATGACCAGGAGTGAGGTTTAAAAAATAAAGAAATAAAATTCAAACCACAAAGAAAAAGGAAACTGGGATGACACCCATTCTGGTGTGGAGTCAGCAGATGTGCTTGGGAGGCATCGGCAGGAGGAGAGGGTGCCAGATCTCTGCTGCTGTCACAGCTTCAAAGCAAGCTGCTCCCTTCTTTCTGCCACACTTCCCTTTTTCAAAACAGGAGCTGTCAGGAACTATTGTGCTTGTTACTCCTCCCTCCCAAACCCAGCTATAGCTTCATATGCCTTTTTCCTGTATCTGCAGCTACCCTTATTTCTCCCTCCAAATGTTTGCAGCCCCTTTGCTCCTAGTGCTCTGCTCTAGGTATCTTCCACCCTGGCTTGGGAAGTCAGTCCCCATACTTCCTAAGCATGTGCCACCTAGCTTGGTCCATCCCTTCCTCATTTCTCTGACTCTGTGCAGAGCTTGCTCCACCTGAGCCTCGATTTTAGCTTCAGGCCCTAGATGGGGAGAGAGGATTAGCTTCAACACTGGGGAGAGCAAAATGCCAACCAGTGACAGGCCTGAGGGAGAGTGAGGCACAACTGTGCACATCCAGCCAGCTGCCAATGTCATCTGCTCAGCTGGAAAATCCCGGAGGGTGGGGATTAACAGGAGTGAGGGCTGAGGTGGGGTATTCTTTTCAGTGAAAACTCCTTTTGTTAGGAAGTGCTGACTTGTTGCAATTGGAGCATTTTTTGTCTCCATTTGGAGAAAGCTTTCAGCAGGAAGAGAGTTTGGGATTGTGGCTTTTGGAATAAGGGGGGTTGGCATGCTTAGCCATGGTGAAAAAGCCATGGTGACCTGATGTCAGGCCCCCTTTCTCCTGAAATGGGAAGGAACCCCCATTTCTTGTCCTGCGAGGGACTATGTTTGCTGTTGGGCTGTTGGTGCTCAGTTGTGGTGAAAGGGAGCTGGAAAGGACTGGGAAGGTCTGGTTTTTCTTTGGGTGCAGAGCTGAAGCACCTAATCTGGGCCATGCTGATGCAGAATCCTGAGCAACCTCACAGCATGTGGGTGTCTCCTTATACCTTTCATCCACAGGGACTGCCGGTCCCCTCAGGGAGCACTGGTATGAAGACAGACCCTCATGGGAGGGCGTACTCCTCCATGGGAGCTGCAGGAACGCAGAAAACCCATCTCAAACCCACACCCAGGGAACTTCACCTCTATCAATCCCCTTCCAGGTTTCCTATCTGCTGACAGAGGTGCCACCACATATCTCCAGAGGCTGTGATTTTGAACCCAGAGGAGGCCAGCCTGCTGAATGGAGGACAAGAGCAATCCTGGTTTGTTTTTCTTGTGTGTAAAACCAGCAGGGCTGTTCCCCAACAATTGCACAGGAGTCTTTGCAGACGCAGCACAGGACTTCGCAAAGGAAGAGCTAAAGGTAACTGTGCAGAGCTGCTCTGCAAAAGCACTTTAATTGCTTTTGACACTGCAGCCTAACTTCATTAAGCCCCAGGCAGATGACTCACAGTAGCAGCCTGTACTGGTGAAGGGTACACAGTGGGACGAGGGGAAGAAAGGCAGCATTTCCAAAGTAATTAGAAAATTTCTTCGTTGTGAGTGGAGCTGCCTCACCTCTTGCCTTCAGCTGAACTCCAATGGTAGGTGGTCAGATATGTCCTCCATGACCAGAAGGTGCCTAGCAAGGTCCAATGTATCTGGCTTGTGTTGAAAAGAATACAGCAAAAGTTTTCTTAGGAGGCCGTAAGTGCCTCCAAAACTAGACTTCTTTCCAACAAATAGAAAATGGCTCCAGCAGCCCCAGTACTCCACCATCTACCCTGAGTCCCACCTTCACTAGTCAGCCTCCTTAGGCTGCTAGAGTAATGTCAGCATGTGTAGGGGAAGGAAATGTCCTTGCTGTATGGAAGTATATGGCTGAAGTGGGAAGAGGAAAACTGAAACAGTAACAACCCATCTGGTGGCAAGAAGAACAGAGTAGACTTTCCACCTATGCTTTGTTTTGCTAGCCTCTGGCCCAACCTCCCTTGCTGTGGGTGCCATTGCCCACATTAACTAATGCAAGCATGCCAGGTGTTCCTGGCAAGTTAGTGTGACTCCACTTGCATGTCCAGAAGTGCACTTAAAATAAACTGGCCCTTTCTTTGCAACAGTAGTCACCATATCCCAAAAGAGCTCAGGCCTTGCTAAAACCACTCTGGCAAGCTGACTCAGAGGCAACCTCACATGAAGACTTGGCTCTGAATGTGGGAATTTCTAACCACTGGGATCTGCAATTACCGTTGTTACTGACAATATTACCGAGTTGTGATACAGACCCTCCTGGTGAGACCACACTAGGAAAACTGTGTGTGGTCAGCCACACGCCCAAGGGGACACAGTGTGTGAACAAAGCAACTGGGCAGAAAGGGATCCCCAAAGGCCTCCACCCCACTTGACCTCTCTGTGCCCAGCACCGTAAAAACACCACTGAGAGAGTCAGCCCCCGAGCAACCTCCCGTGCTAGGTATAGAGGAGGGAAGATCTCCTGCCCTTCGAAAAGAGGCCGCCTACTACAGGAGCAGCAAGGTTTTGTGCTGAGTAGAAAGCACCAAACCTCTCCAGGTGGCCACGTCCCTGGCCGCAGCCCGTGGGGCTCGGCTTGCTGGGAAGAAACGAGCCAGCCTGCCCAGAGGCTGGTTAGTTCCCGTGAAAACCACCCTTGGAGCTGCACGGTGTGCAAAGGATCAGCTCCACGCAATATTCATGCTCACATTGCCTTATAGCAGAGCCCTTCCTAAATAAGCCTGCTGCTGTCAAATGCCTGGGTCCGGTCGCGAGTTATGCGACTTTCATCAGTTAACGTGTGCCCTTTCCTGGTGGAGCCATCTTCCTATGTCATTCGCTTTTCCCTCGCTGGGTTTATCCTTCTCAGATTTCTTAGCACCCTTGTTCTTTCAAATATAGCATATCTTTCCTTCAATGACATAGCTCTTTCTCTTTTCTTTTTTTAATGTAATACCTAGATCTCAAGTTGGACCAGCTCATTCCTAGAGACACTTGTGCTTACAAAGCGTTCAAACTCACCAGCTAATCTTCCAGGACTCTATTACTTACACTTTTTTATGACCGTATAGCAAACATATACTACAAATACAAGAGCAAAATCATTAAGTGCAGATGAATTAGAAAAGCTTTTCCATTGAAATAATGAGTTATCTTAATGAGTTTGCAACACTGAACATTAATGAGACTCTCTCTCTTATTCTTTGTCTCCTCACTGTGAAATAAGTAGTTAGTAGTTATGTCCTGAAAATTATCAGGCTCTGAAAAATTTTCAAGCATTTGCCTGAATCACAGAATTTCTGTGACAGAACATTGTCCTGAGAACAGTTATTACACAATATGTTTGCAGATAACTTTGCCAAGGGACTGAAAAAGCTGTCTGATATAGTGTTCATCATTAATTGCCAATACTTACAAAAAATCTTGAGCAGCATGGTCATGGCACTTTATGGTTTCCTACATCTTTAAGCACTTAATTAAAATAACTCTAATAACTAATGAATGCAAAGGAGTCTATAGCGGCTGTTGCTGTGCAGATCTAGTGGTAAATGCAGGAGGAAGCAGTTTTTTCAGAATCTGATTTTTTATTAGGGCCCTTCTACTTTTTTCTGCAGAGATTATAGAGGAGCAGCTGCAGCTCTCCACACTTGAGATGTCTTTGTGAAAATATATTTGGTTTCTGAAAGACTAAAATATGCTTTTTCTCTCTCTTTGCTTTTTCTTTTTGGTTTAGCCTTTCTGCTATGTATTTCTAAGGCCAGTGTGCTCCTGAAGAAGCCAAGGTCAGAGTCCTCCTGGAGAATCCCTGCATATCTAACCAAGAAAAATAGCAAGTCCCATAATAAACTTGGGAGCTGGGGAGAAGTCAAATCTTACCAAGTCAGTTTTGGCTATCTATTTCTTTCCCAGCATGGCCTGATCATGTTATTATGTTTAATTCTTGAATTTGGTGCAAGTGAGAATTACAAGGGCAACTTTGACAAGGGATTTCCAAGAAACCAAACAGACTTTGAATCTTTTCTAAAGACTTTTGCATTTCCCTTTCTGGTGACTCAGAGTTAGTCCTCTCTACTAGTTTATTCTC
The DNA here is from genome assembly GCF_036417845.1 of Apteryx mantelli. NCBI lineage: Eukaryota > Metazoa > Chordata > Aves > Apterygiformes > Apterygidae > Apteryx > Apteryx mantelli. Next base: position 11,949,717 of record NC_090020.1, read on the forward strand.
ATATTCAATACATTTAGGAAATGAGGGCACTGTGGTAACAGCTTTCTAAAAAAAACCCACCAAAAATGATCACTTTTTCTGCAGCAGCATCCCATGAAGAACAACGTTTACCAAGGCACCCTCATTTCAATTGCAAATCCTAAATGTGGCAAGTTTTTAAAATGAGTGTGAGATTGCACATTTAAATGTGAGCTGGGTTAAAGCTGCTGTAAAACTGGTACTATTATCCTCTTGACACCTTCACTAGATTTGTAAGTGTTAGTGTGGCTGGGGAGGGCGAAAGACTCCTGTTGATGGGACCCCCAGGCTCCACCACCGTATTTATAACCGTGCTGCTCCTAGGCCAGGAATGATGGTGCTCTCTGGTCCCTGCTGTTCACAGACCCCTTGCTGACTTTATTCCCTCACAGGATGCACCCTCTGGTTCCTCGCATTATTCTGCTTTTTACCGTGTAGCTCCGTAACCACCACTAAAGAAGTCACATGCATGAAGGAAACGGTTGTTACAATTAAGGTTTTGTGCTGTGCCGGAAGGGGACTTGAGCTTTATCCCTGGCTCTCCCACATGCCTCCGGTGTAGCATAAGCAAGCCGGTCTGTCTTCAGATTTGACCACTAATCCCCTTTCACTCATTTTCTGACAGCTGGGGCCAAGCATGGTGTCTTCTGATGTGCCACCAGCAGGGACTGAGTGGGAAATGGAAGAATCACAAAGCTCAAGCCCTGAGTATGTGCGAGAGAGGATCTCAGAAGATGGTAGCATGATTGCAAGTGGTTACACATGGTCCATGGTCTTTTAGAGGGGGGTGAAGGAGCATATCCCAGAGTTACAGAGGAGGACGCACTTAGGAGCTAAGTTGGTGGGGTAATGTCTTCTCTTTCAGCCCTACAAGCTCAATGCTTCACTCCTCCAGGTACCAAGGGAGACTCCCAGCTGAGACCCTCTGCATCAGCCATCACATAACTTGGCCAAAGAATCCATTTGCAAAATCACACATAAACAGGTGAGCGACACAAACTGGTTTATGTGACTCATGCTTTCTGAAAAAGCATCCCATAAACAGTTTTTATGCTTAAAAACGATTATAATCTGTCTATTACAGCACGCTACGCAACAGGGCACAAGTGTTCCACATTTCCGTCATTTGTCACACATTGCTATGGCCTGTGTCACACACTGGCAAAACTGTAAAGGTTGAGAAGTTTGTTATGGTCTGTGAGAGTGGAAATGACTAGTAGACAGTATCTTCACGAAAAGGGATTTTGAAAAACTGGAGCAATGGACTGGGAAAATACAGAGATGCTGTTCAGTGGGGACATGTGAGCAGGATGAGTCAACTACATATACACAGGCCGGGGGAACAGCTCTCGGAAAGGACATCAGCGTCGTCATGGATCACAAACAACCAGAATCAACAAAGCCATGGAAAAGGCACTTCCCATGCTAGGCTGCGCCCGTCAGCCTCACCTGCGAGGCACCAGACTGTTCTTTAAGGGAGGAGGATGTGGACAACCTGGGGAGAGTGCAGAGGACAGCATCTAGCACCCGAGACATGAGCTGTGATGAGGGAGTGAACAACTTGAAGGCCAGAAATGCTTAAACAGAGCAAGAGAAATTATGCACACTGAAACTTTAGATTGTTACTCTGGCTTGAGCAGTATAACAGCGTAATGCCTACCATCGTAACAGGTCATTAAGTGCCAGGCTCTGATGTTGCTGGGATGTGGAAATTCCTTACTGTTGTGAGATACATTTGTTTTGGATTTACCCTTTTGTGATTCAAATTCAAACGCACCTCTGAACATGGGAGAGGTTAACATTTCAGCAGGCCATTCCTTTTCAAAGCAGGGTATTCAGACAGACAACCTGCTTCGCGCTCCTTCTAGTAGAAGGATACTAATTAAATGAGCCTTGAGTCAATAGCCCTCTTTAACCTTTAACTCTTATGCTAAGAGCGCTAATGCTAAGCAATAGATCAAAAGGACTTCAGTTTTAAGAGTATGCTTATAATGAGAGTGTGGCTTAATTTTTTAGCAAAAAATTACCATTCTGCTTGGGGCAGCTGATAAAAACATTTGGTTGGCTCTGATCTACTTTACAGACTCAGCAGAGGGAGGGATGCTATATTCAGCAAATATGACCTTCTGTGCAACGTGGGACATACAGCTCTTGAGAGAGTAGAGGAATTAGTGAGGAGACAAAAACATCCCTATGCTACTTTTGGCAAAATATTCTGTGTTCAGGTCATGTTGTGTGTGTGTGCATGTATATGCGCACAAAAGCACATGTGTTTTTGCATGGGGATGGTAGGAAAGCAAAATTCACAATAAAGCAACACAGTGTTATTTGGAGGGTGCCGGATGTTTATTGCTGGGGATAGAATTGTTGTTTCCTATGGGGAAAAAAAAACTATTAGTGGAGGAATTCCAGAGAGTTTCAAAAATTACCCTACGTGTTTCTGAAACATTCTAGAGGTTTTTAGACATTTGTAACATCACCCAGAGCTTCCATCAGTATTATGTATGGGTCTGTTTACATTTTTATTCAGCCAAATTGGAGACAAGGAAAGATATTTAAAGAAAAAAGAAAAACAGAAGTCTGTCCTGAAGAGCTTGCCATAAATTGAAATGAATTAAAATATGTCTTATCATAACTAAAAAAATATATATTAAAATCTAGATTTATGAACATGCCAAGATTTGAAGCTTGTATTCTCAATAAAGGTTATACAGTGTGTCTCGCCAATCCTAAGTGTTCAAAAATTATGAAACTGGCATGAAAATCAAAAATTGCTTTAAAATGATACATTAGGTTTTGGCCCTGGATTTTTGAACTTTAACTACCCACATTTTCAAGCTTATTTTTGCAGTTATCACAAGCAGAAATTAATGAAAAAGAAAGAAAATAAAAAAGAAAGGAAGTACAGATTTTTGAGTAGTATCAGGGCTCAAGGGGCTGAGACTTTTGAGGGAAGCTCTGAGTACTGACACACTGATGATGACTGCACTAGCATTGGTCCACGCAGAAGAGTCAGTGGCTGTATCTGGATGTATTTTGACAAGACACTCTCCAACTCCTTATTTCTTAAGCACTGCATTGGAAGGATATCTGACTTGGCTACAAATGACTTTTAAGACAGTCGGTCTGACTGCCTATTTTTCTGAGGCAGTTTTTGTGGCAAAGCAGATATCTCCAAAGAACAGCTATCTTAATTAACGCTTGCAGACCTTTAGTCAATATTCATTAGCAGTTTTTGACGACAGCTGACTAAATCGGGGCCCCAATCCAACTGATGGCTTACAGCCCCTACACCGGTCGAATTCACAAAAGCGGGAGGCATCGCCAACCTGGCTGAACAGATGCTGCGGGGAAAATGTGCTACTGCAGCGAGTACCGGGGCCCCTACCGCATCCTTTTTGCAGACGGGGAGGCAGGGGAAGGCACTGCTGGACTTTGTTCCTTGGCCAGCTCCTATTCTGCCTGAACAGGGAGAGGCTTAATGCAGGGCGGCGTCGGCAGAAAGTGTTTTTCAGGGACAGCACAACCTCTCTCCAGTGCACAGACAGACTTTCTGAGGGATTTAAACACCTAAGTACTCTGGTTGACACCTAATGGGCTTTGCTGAAAGGACCTAAACCCCCCTGGAATACAAAAAAACCCCTTCGTTTAAAGAAGCCTCCTTCCTTCCCTCCCTCTCATGCAGCTTTTAGGCAGAAAGAGAGAGAGAGACCATGTGCACCTGCATACGGTCATTTCTACAGTTTGGTCTGCCACCACCGCGTCCTTGCAGTATGCTGGAGCAGGAGCATCCATCAGCAGGAGGTGAGCATGCAATTTACCACCGCTCTTGGTATCAGCCTCAGACAGAGGTCTGCATGTGCAGGAGGGCTGGAGATGATTTTGCTCCTCTTCACTTATGCAAAATCTGTCCCGATGTGCCCGCCGCCCTGCAGGGGCAGGCTGTGAGCTGGGGCATGTCTGGCAGGGGGAAGGAGGAAGGCAGTGATCCTGGTGTGGAGCAGTTCTCACGTTACACAGCCTTAATTAAGAGTTGCCACACAGAAAGGGTTAGCAGCTGTGCCTTTGTCTTTATGGGGGTATCGCGCACAATTAGTGCCTGATGCAGCAGGCGCTGCCGAGCTGATCCAGCCCTGGGACGGCTTTCCTCTCTTTCTTTGAGTGCCCATAAGGGATAATTGCAAACTAAGCTCTCAGCCAGGCTGTGCAAGTGACTTCCAGCATGTTCAGAAAGTGGCGTTTTGTTAGACAGGCATCTGACTCAGCACACGCTGCCTCTCCTGATGCTCAGACCTGCAGTTTTCTGCTCTGCACCTCCTAATCCCTGCATGGTCCTTAGGTCCAAATCAAAGCTGAGTCATTTGAGAACTGCTACGTCCTGGCTACCAATCCTTACACATTCAACTAAGAGCTTGTGCTGAATTTCTCTGTTTCCAGCACCACAACAAGACATGCAAATGCCTGGTTTACCTTTTGCTTAATGCTCTGCTGCTGGCCTTTACAATACCTGGACAGTACAAAGCTATCATCATTTTTGGAAGGGATTTGAACCCACAGAGTGTGTTTCAGAGCACAGTACTGAGCAGCATCTGACCAAGGTATTTTTGTCCCAGTACTAGGTCATCCTAGTACTAGGTCATCCCCCAAGTGTCCTAGGCCAAAGGAGGGGCTGCACTCTGGGAGTGTATGGGAGGTGGTCAACTTTGGCTGTGTAAGCAGTAGCTTTGGTAAATCACCACAGCTCAGGCAGCAGGAGCTGCGAAAAGGTAGCGTACAATAACAGCGAAGGCCTGACTCTGCAGTCTTCAGTTCAGTCCCTTGTCCTGCTTCTGACTCGCAGCATGAGCTCGGTCACATTGCTTTCACCTTCAACCCTTTGTCTCCCTCGACTCTGCAGACAACAACCCCTTAAAGGAAGGGCTTTGCCTCTTATCTCAGTTTGCTTGCACAGGTGGTTGAAGCCTCAAGACATAGCTCATAACGCTAATAATAATAAACACTCACCAGCAAATAATTAACAAGGTCTGAAATGTTACGCTGACGTACAGCAGAAGCCAAAAGGAACCACAAATATGTGCATCATCCCCAGTTCTGATCCTGCTGCAGTTTGTCTTTTTACAGTCTTAAAAAATGATTAGGGCCAAAGTTCTGCTCAGAGCAGAGGAAAGACCTGCATCACCCTGGAGGGTGCAATGCCCAAGGCTTGAGATCCTGGTCACTTATGGCTGAATTTCGTCTACAGCAGTCTCCTTCAGCATTTCCCTGTCACCAAGTGCAAGAGTGGCAAGCAGATTTTCCAGGTGCTCCAGGATATAGGTGCAATTTAACCCCTTGTTCCCTACTGATCCCTCTCTCTAATGAGTTACAGTGCAGTCTGCTACCTCTTTTCTAGGTCATTCAACAGGCAGTGACGGGATCAAAGCATTACCCCTGTCCTGGTGGGCCAGGCAGAGCAGTATGAGTTGATGAGCACAGAGAAAGCCTGGGAAACATGTTGCAATCAGTTGGACAGATCTACTACTCCAAAGAGGCAAATGTGAAGATTTTCTGCCATTCCAGCCCTGAGAAAACACCCTGTTGCCTACACAGCACAGTGCAGGGCGTCCCTCAAAACAGCCCTACTGCACAATGCAAAATCCATCCTTTTGTGGCCACCCAAGGCCTGCCTGGATCTGAGCACCACCCCCTGCAGCCCCATGCTCCTGAGCTTGCAAGAGCTCCATTTGTTAGCCCCGGAGAAACCCCGCACTGCAGGAATGACAAAGCAGGAGTTATGCAGACAAATGCATTTTATGAGAAGCAATTACGGAGCTGAACAGACCTCGGCGAGAGGAACTGAGTAAAACAGTACTAGGAAAGGCCTGCTGTAACTGTCGTTTTGAGAGAAACGGTATGGCTTCTGCCCCTGCCAAATTGTTTAATTTTCCCTAAAATTGGCAACACACTGGGAAGGGAAGTGGGAGGCTATACGAGAATCCTCATTTTCTCAAGAGCTCGCTATCTATCTCTGGAGATTTATTAAACCTTATGGCTTGTTCTCTGCTAATGTCTTATACTCTTGACATGTGTGTCTTATACTCATTTTTGGTTAGAATAAATGATGGCCTCCCCCACCATGGCAAGAACAGATTGTTGCCTTGTTCTCCAACGGACCTGATTGAATTGCACCACAAAAGATGAAACAACATGGCATTTCTTTTGAAGCAAAAGCAAAACTAGTTACGCTCAGTGTCTATGGTCTTTCATTTAGAGGAAGAAAGAGGGATGAATAATAGATGGTCCCCTGGAAATATTGTTCTCCCAGCTCTTAGTTGGAATCAGGCAAGGCTAATACATTAAGAGCAGTCAAGATTATTCTATTTAATCTCCATAATGATACAGTAATTTTAGCCTTGTAAAAAGCAATGACAGCTTCCCCCTTTCCCACAATAAAGACTTTAAATCTGTAAATGAAAGGAGGTCTTAGCCATGTCCCATGGCAATAGATAAAGAGCCTTTAGCTTACTGTCATTCTCTAGAAGTGTCAGATAACCAGGACGTGCTATAAGGCATTGCGATTATGAAACAATATACGTCTGAAACATTTCAGGGTGCAAGGGACCTCTTAAAAAAAAAGCCTTGGAAATACAAAGTGGATTAGGGTAGTTTAGAGATAGACAGTCACGAATATCAGTGACAGCTACAGGACAATAAACCTTGTTTACTACAGATGTTTTTGGTTTTGGGTTGTCAAATCTCTGAGGAAGGGTCAAAGGATGGCACCATACCTTATAAGGCCACCACCCACAACATCCTGAATCCATGTTTCTCAATTATTTTCCAGATATTAGGATTTAATACCTGTAAAAGTCCACACTAGTTCCAGAGATGATCCTAGCAAAGTAAATGAAAACAGGTGCTTGGATGTTCCAGATTGTTTGTTAAAAGCTTAGCATTCTGGCCTAAAAGTACATCTTCATTAAACAGGCATTAATGCACTCACGCACTCTACTGTAGAAGTAGCCGCTAACAAATAAGTATTTTTCCTCCTTCCTGATTTTGATCCTTTTGAGAAATCAACCCACTGCGATACCCCACCAATTTATCTGAAATGTTAAAAATGGCCTACAGCGTGTTTCATTTCTGCCTGCTACAAACACAAAACAGATGTGTTGCATGGCAGAGCATCAGCTCGGCTGCTAGTAGTTTGCAAGCCAAAAGATCCTTTATTGTTTTGTTTCTAAGAGGTGTGCAATATTTTGCCTCATGTCTTGCAGACTGCAGCCATTCACAGACTATGCAACCACCCCCTCTAACAAAAGATGCTGACGGGAAGCCTCAAAGCTACTGTTTCCCGGCCTTAAAATAGGTTACACCTTTCACGTTTTCCAAGGACTGGTTGGGGTGCAGGAGGGACATAGTTTGTGACCTGATAAAGGTGCAGAGGCCAGGAAAACATGTAAAAACTGTACAGAACTAGCACATCCTGACTCAGAGAAGCTAACTTCATTGCTCTGGCCAGACTCCAAACAAGGATCAGGACCTCCTCACAGCCTGGCCTGCCTCTGAGGTCCCGAACAACAGCCTTCTGAGAGGACACTGAAACAACAGTCTTCACCAAGGGGCAGTGTGTCATTTGCTTCTCAAGCTTCCGCAGGCTATCCCGGATATATGGCACTCCCCTCACAATTCCCACCCTGGAAAACAGGTTGACAACAAAAGGCGGCTACAAAAGAGATGCTGTGCAGCATACGGGGGTGGAGGCACAGGAGCATGGTGCAAGGCTGTGTGGCACTCCCAAGGGACAGGCCACAGATCAGCAGCACTCTTTCCTTCTTAGGACCCCCCCCTTCAAAGCACACGCTTTGTTCCAGCTCTGTGCCAGTATCTGCTGTAGCTGTGAGTAGCTAGTTGCCAACCAGGGCGTTCACAGCTGGGAGGCTACGCTCATCATATGGGAACACTCAGAAACTCAGCTCCAAGGCTGGGCTTTTGGAGATGGGAAAGCCACTTGTCCATTCATTTGTTTGTTCATCCATCCCTCTAGATCTCATCAGAGCCACAGTCGCATCTGAGCTGTACACTGGGTTCATGTAGCTACTAATGCGGGTATCCTCCCTGCCCAGTTGACTGCTGGAGAAGACCATCACAGTACAAGTGCAAAGTAGAAGTCAATCTGTCAGCTCTAGAGCCGTGCCAAAATCCCTTAACGTCTCCACCATCACTGATGCTGGGACAGTAGAGCAGAGGACGTGGATGTCCCACTGAGGGCTGCTCTCTTTGGAGACTTTTTGGAGACAAAAGTGAATGGTCCCAAAGAAAAAGTAGGATTCCTCCATCTCATAGTGCACAAGGGCCATGTGGAGGGTCTGTGTCCCTTCAGAAGGCATCATGTGCTCTGCTCTGCTTCCAGTTGTTTCCCTGCAGTTTCAGACTAGAAGCTTTCCAGGATGCTTGTTTAGTTTTCAAGTGGGGTTTAAAGTGTTGTTATGGTGTCCTGCCCTCACCCTGGATCAGCAGAGCAATTTGGGTCATGGCTGAAAACATGTCTGAGTCTTCTGTAAATGCCATCATATCAAAGCTGAATTCAAATCTAAAAAAGATACAGTTTCCTGGGGTGACCCAACAATTGGTCACATGCAGAGTTCAGTATAGGAAATTTCATCACAAGCAAACCTTTTTCTGTCCTCCTTCCTCAGGTACAAGTCTGGGAGTGACCCAATCCCATGCTTTTGTGCTCTGCGCTAAGCCACCTACCCGTAACAAACTCTGTATTAACATTGACATTTTCCACTCTGAAGCAATGGTATTAACCTACTCAAGAGCTGATTTCATGGAGGACACTGGGAATAAAGCACATCTAATGTAATCAATCTTGCATTTCTAGCTGAGGCAGTGCTTGGGTTACTTTTTGCCAACAGCAGCAGCTAAACAGAACTGATATGTACAGTATCCCTGCTGCAGAGAAAAGCAAACTGGCAGGAGAAGAAAGGATTGTTCCTGGCTTCATTTCCCCACCTACACAGCAGAAGGCAGAGCTGTTCAAGCCAAACAATTATCCTCAATTTATTAAAGTAATGACAATAGTCAAGGACAAAGCTAAAAAATCTTTCTGGGGAGGGCTGACAAGCAAGGAGGGTTTTTTTCTGCTGAAGAGATTACACTCAGACCTATTAGTGCCCCCTCCACATGCGCTAATGCCCAGAGAGCTTTTATGTCCCTTCCTCTCCTGTGTGCCTTTTTGCCCCTTGCACCAGAGCTGTCCTGCATGCCATGCCAGATGCCTACACCCTGGTCGAGTAGCGCTGTGGGGACTTCCCCCTCTCCTCGTCGCTCGGCAGCACTGTGCCTTCGTCACAGCAGTGAAGCGTCACAGTGTCTTCTGGCTCTGGCCATGCAGAAGGCAGAGACGTAGGAGATGCTGCTGTAAAGGTCTTTCCTGCAACCTTGTGTTGCGCAAGTCCAGGACATTAAATTTAATGGGGCTCCATGAATGGGGCAAGGGCCTGAGATCTGAACCCATGCTATGCATGTGGCTGTGAAAAAGCAGCCTTGGAGGTAGATGACCTTTAAAAAGACCAGCTGATTTTGTGTATTTATGTGCAAAAGTAGTAAAGATTTGGAAAAAACCAACCAATTTCTATTAGAAAACAAAACCAGAAAACAGAAACCAACCCAACCAAACAAACAAATCCTGCAGCTGGTTGGGGTTTGGCCAAAGGAAACAACATGCATTTGACATTCAAAGCTCTCAACTTTGGGAAATGTGATCCCCAAACTTTGGCTGAGTTGTCTATAATGTGTTTTTATAAAATGTCAACGAACTGCAACTTTGCTGTTTCTTTTTTTTTCTAAGGGAAGCTAATAGCAAACAATCTCTAACATTCAATGAAGCAATGGCAAACAGCCTAACTTGAAATGTCAGGATCTAATTTTGTTTACAGTTATTTCATCCATTGTTAGCAATAAATGCTAGAAATGAATGTATGTTAACACTGTTACATAGACTTATTTTCCTCTTATGTTTTTTAAACAATAATTTTTTTCACCAGCTGAGAAAAGTCTGGAATTGAAGGTTTTTACAATGACTTTTACTTCATTATAGCCTTATGCAATCATATTTAATATTCTTTATTTGTGATTTTCATCCCCTTTCCTCCTGGATTTTCATTAGTATGTATCATCTTTTAAAGAGAGGATAACTGCTTCTCAGACTGTGAGATTTCACTCTTATCTCTACTGGACTTTGTCTGTGATATTGGGTAAATCTGTAGGCCTCTGTAACAGGAACTGTTGGTGCTCAGAGGCTGTGAATTTACCCAAGCAAGGCAAAACATTTGCAAACTGTCATCTACAATGTTGTTATTGACTCATTCCCCGTAAAATGGGGCTGATGAGTATAATTCCTTAATCCTCTCACAGACTTGTAAGGGATATGAGTGCAGGCTGGTGTCAAAATGTGTGCTGAGAGTGGTGGTGGAAGAGCACTGCTTTACGGTTTCATCTGATGCCATGCCAACTGGGGTCCTAGTCTGTTCTGCAACGCACTTTGCTGACACCAGTAAGGATATTGCAAACCTCACCGCACCAGTCCAGGCTAACGGTACAAACAAAATCATCGTTGTGTCTGCAGCAGTATCTTTCTCTTCTGCACTGCAAGCACTAACAAGGCTGAGCATTCCCATGCCCGCTCCCTTGACACTTGTGAAATATCCACCATACCACGCATTCGTCTGGTCCAGCTCATGAATGTCCCCCCCACTCCCACTCCCCACAGGCGCAAGCTCTCCAGGATCTCAGTAGCGTTTAGCATGCAGCCCAAAGGGCTTGCGCTGCAGTGACATTTCAATCACAGCCACCATTTCCCCCCTAGACTGAAGCCCATTAGCTTCTAAACTAGGCTACTTCCCAGCGCTCAGCTGAAGGAAGCACTTTGTTGGAAGTATAATCAATCTTACCACAAAACTCTGGCTGGTACTCTCTCAGGTGATTAAACAGTCACCAGGGAGAAAAATGACACAATTCAAGGGTTGCTCTTAACTGAGCTAGGACATAAAAAATGAAAAGTGTCACTATATTACTTTGGCGTCCTTACATCATCTCCCCCAAATGAAAGCCATGAAGTGCAGCCCCCTCCGTGATGCACTCATGCATAATTCAAAACATGAGCTGCATTCGGGAGCAGATCCCTGGGTCCAAGCCTGCTGAGAATGGCAAGCAGCACGTGCCTCAAGGCTTCACAAGCAATGAACAGGGCAGATCAGTTGCAGTGCGAGAAAAGGGAGCACAAACACCTCTGAAGTGGAAATCATGCACGGGAAGTCACAAATTGCCAACTTTAAAGGCTTTGCTAGCAAGTGGACTGACAACCTCCCCAGAACCCCTGGTAGTCATGTACACATTTGTAGGTTTGCTGTCCTCCTGCTAGATAATCTTCTTTATGAATATTCACTATGTGGGCTACCCACAAGAATGGAACATAATACTCTTTTAATTAGTGGAACTAACGTTAGATTTCGAATGCTCATTCCAAAGTTTCTTCTATTTTTGCATACAGTCACAGAGAGGTTCAACTGCTACTGGAAGGGGAAAGAGCAGTTTTGAACCTAAACCACCACGAGATAAACCGAAGATCATTGTAGCTGAACTGTCCAAATGCAAATGAGAGTCAGCATGCAGGTAAAGAGTTGCTTCAAACATTCATCATAAACTTGAATAAATCTGCATTCATCGACAGTCACAGGGTGGGATCTGAATTTGTTGAAGCATCTCTCTTGATGGAACTGAGATATAAACCAGTTACCCTGGGGTAGCAAGATACCATGGTGCAACGGCTGGCAGTAATGACTGAGACACACAGTCTTACCCTGTGATTGACTGAGATCAGTTAACCCTCAAAGAAAAAAAAATCCTGCAGTTAAATGGGCTTATTCTTAAAAAACTGTGGTTAATTTCCAGCTTAAGTTATCTAATTGCAGCTCCCTGTCACATGATGGAATCTTCCCTTGCCAGATCTGCACACCCAAAATCTTCTCTTGTGATATGGCTACCCAAAATTCATGGTCAAGTAATTTGTCTTGACCTTCTCTGTTGACTAAGATTTTTAAGCCTTCCTCTGCAATGGCAAGATTTCCATGACTTGAACAACATTTACAAGCTCTGTTTTTTAAAAACTCAGTCAGTGTTTCTGTTAAGTCAGCATTTTGAATTAATTATCAGGGATATTTTTTCATTATGCCATCACCACCCATTTATAAAACAGAGTAACATGTGAAAATTACAATATAAATGAAATGTAAATTCACATCAGGCACTAGCCCCAGGTATGCCACTTTGTCAAATCAACATGTATTAGCATGCTGAAAGTGTCAGTAACAGTCCTGAGAAATGAGAGACATTACAGCTCTTTTCTAATCTACAATAAGAGAATAAACAGATATTACTCTGCAACTTGGGGAACCGGCTAGCTCTCTGTTAAGGGCAACTCGATCTGGATACCAAATTCTTCTTTGAGTGCTGGCATATAATACTTGTCAGATCTCAGTCCTGTTCAAAAGGTGAACAGAATATTCTGTTTTCTTTGTCTTCATCCCCACACAACATCAAGCTCCCCTCCCCTTGCCTAGCTTCTGCCCAGCTAAGTGGCTTAAGGGAATTGATACTTCCTCTGATTCACAGCTAATAATTCTGCTTCCTGAGCTTGTAACCAGTTATCTGTATACACTTACAGAACATGTTTTTTAATCCCTCCTCCAAATTTGGAGATGGAGAAACTGCAAACACTAAACAGTCGATTAGCAGCAATTAGGAAAATTACAGGGTTGCCTGAAAAGCTACTGATCTGAGAGATCTCCATTAATCTCCCAGCATGGTGAATTCAAATGCTTGGAGCTAGCAAGCAACAGCCAGAGAGATTGCTAGCCATGTTCATGAACCTTTACGTATGTGTTGGCTTGGCTGCCATAGACCATTTTGTAGAGCAAAAGGAGAATTTTGTGGTATCTTTCCATTAACTGACTTTGAAAAACAGACGCTGCGTGCTAATGCATTGATTGGCTTTTTGATCCTGAAACACAGCCTTTCTTTGCACACAAACAGAATACACATTCACACAGCCGTACATCACAAAAATTATATAGCTGAAAGAGTTATGAATGGCAAAAATTGTTATTGATAACCTGCAAAATCTGCTAATGCTGTTACTGAATTGAAGTCCCCAGAAAATAGGGTGAGATGATAAACCTTCATGAGGCAATAGCTGCAGTGCACCGAGGGCTTTTTGAACAAAGTGACAGAAGGGAATTCAGTGACAAAGTGCAACTTTGCAGGATTTGCTGTGCAGGCGAAGCAGAGTGACTCCAGCCCTTGGGGAGACTGGGGAGAGCAGGGCATGAAGGGCACTTCCTTGGATCCCATCGATGGTGAGGAGCCCGTAGTCGGCATGGCCAGAAGATGCTGGGCTCAGAGGGCTGTGATCAGTGGCACGAAGTACAGCGGGGGACCAAGCACTACTGGGCTACACCAGGGCTCAATAGTGGGTTGATACTTTAAAACATCTTCATTAATGACCTGGATGATGGGACAGAGTGCATGCTCAGCAAGTTTGAGGATAATACAAAACCATGCGGAGTGGCTGGTAGACCAGATGGATGTGATGCCATTCAGAGGGACCTGGGCAGGCTTGAGAGATGGGCAGAGGGGAACCTTATGAAGTTTAATAAAGGGACCTGCAAAGTCCTGCACCTGGGGAGGCATAACCCCATGCAGAAGTACAGGCTGGGGGCTGACCTGCTGGAAAGCAGCTTTACAGAGAAGGATCTAGGAGTCCTGATGGACAAAAGCTGGTCATGAGCCAGCAACGTGCCCTTGCGGCAAAAAAGGCCAACAGCATCCAAGCCTGCATCAGGTGAAGTGTTGGCAGCAGGTCTAGGGAGTCAATCCTTCCCCTCTACTCAGCACTTGTGAGGCCACACTGGAGTATTGTGTTCGGTCTCGGGCTCCCCAGGACAGGAGAGACATGGGGCTACTGGGGCAAGTCCAGTGAATGTCCATCAAGACGATTAATGGATTGGAGCATCTCTCATTCAAGGAGACACTGAGAGAGCTGGGACTGTTTAGCGTGGAGAAGGCTCAGGGGATCTAACCAATGTGTATAAATGCCTGATGACAGAGTAAAGAAGATGGAGCCAGACTCTTCTGAGCGGTATCCAGTGAACAGACAAAGGCAATGAGCACAAATTGAAATACAAGAATTTCATCTAACCATAAGAAAAAGCTTTTTTTACTGTGATTGAACTCTGGTTGCCCAGAGAGGTTGTGGAGTCTTCACCCTTGAGATATTGAAGTCCTGACTGGACAGGGTCCTGGACAATCCGTTCTAGGTGATCCTGCTCTGAGCAGGGGGGGGTTGCACTAGGTGATCTCCAGAGGTCCCTTCCAGCCTCAACTATTCTGTGATTCTGTGAGAGGCCCTGCTCTGTGAAGGTTTCCTTAGAAGTGCAGCATGAACAAAGAATGGATTATTGCATCCATATTCCAGCACTTTAGCAAGGGAGCAAAATTGCTGCAGGACCTCCTGAAAGGTCCTAGGGAGATTGCAAGTATCTAAGGCATTGGAGCACAGATCCTTCTTCCTTTCTTCTGACCAAGAAAAGGTCAGACCTCCCCTGCTCTTCTGTGCTTTGCAGATATATCCACTTCTTCACAGTTTCCCAGCACTTTTTTGGCCACATAACTATGTTCCTCTATTGCATACGAGTTCAAAAGCCTCTTCAGGACCCTCTGCCAAGTCAAACAGAATCCTCTTGTCATCCTTCTTGTCCTTGATCTTTAATTCCTAAAACCCTACCACCATAGTCCAACGAGGACACTAGTTTGTTCCCTGATTAGCTCAGACTGTATACAGAAATGATCATTCTTCCATTCCCTTACAGTTCTCGCCCTAATCCTAATATCTAGCTCTTGGAGAGCACTTCTTTTCCATTACTAGGTCAGTATTACCTTCATTGCTAACCATCCTGCTGAGCACAATCCCAGGAATGCTAGTCCCAGCTATCTTGAAAATACCAGTTATTGTGACCCTCTTGGTATCATCATGCACCTGAATTCTTGTGTCCTGATAACACAGGCTGCCTGGACATCATGCAACCCTATCAGGTTGATAGGTTCATGCTGTAGACCCACCATGAGACTAAAGCACAAGAGAATCCATCATGTGAGCAAAGTGTCTTTAAGCTGGGTTGACAAAAGTGGTGCACAGTCATCAAAATCCTTCTCTCCCACAAATCCATGCTCTGGGGCTGCTGTCAGTTTTGTAAGGAAGAACCTGATATCTGGAGGAGCTGAGACGATCTGCTGAATGAGGGGTAAACTGATGTGATGATCTTTGGGCCAAGGGTAGGAAAAGTGTCAGCAGGGCACAGAGGGAGAAATCCCTGGAAGCACTAGCAGAAGTCAAGGGAATGGAGGAGTACACACAGTTAAAAACATTGAGCCAGCTTCCCGTGACACTGAGGGCACCCTTCAGAGCTGGGTCTGGCTGCACAGAACTAGATGGGGAATGGAAAAGCTGGAATATCTCCTAAAATGCACACAGCATTGTTGAGGAATGGTGATATTGGTCTTTTTTTACCTTGACTTGCCCTTATGATTGTTATTCCACCTCAGCAAGAAGAAACGTGTGACCTTGGGGACAGCTCAAGGAGCATGGCAGTGGGGGCCTCTGCATGCACGAGGCATGGGCATTCTGTCCTGACCAGACATCATTACTTATTTACTGCTTAAAATATTAAATGGACACCAGTCCTAGTTCATGCATGTTGGGTATTTCTGCACAGTGACTGAGACACTGAACAGATTTTGGTGTCCTTTGTTGGAATTTTGGGCTAGCGCAAGTGTAAGCATCACACCAAAATTATAGCTCTATTTACCTGAAAACTAAGAAAGTGTGAAGGGGGCTGAAATAACTCAAAGACTGAAAACAATTCCCTCCATGGAGAGAATTATGGAGCTCAGCCTGTCCGCCCTGTCAAAAAGACTTACCCAGAGCTGACTTGATTACAGTGTGTGCGTACCTTTGTGAGGGGAAAATACAAGGCACAGAACAGCTTTTCAGTCTAGGTCTAAATGAACAAACGGCCAGAAAGCAAAAACATATTTTCGAAGTCAAAGTCAGAGTGGGCACTCCTGTTTAAAAGAGAAGTTAGAACAAGGGAAAAGGCAGACACTGGTTTGCTTTCAGTCTTCACACCATAACTGGTGCATATATGGTGGAAACTTTAGTCAGGAAGATAGTCTGTGTCCTGTGGTTCGTGGACTAGAGCATCCTGAGGCTCTTCTAGGTCTTACAGATCCATGAACCAGAGAATCTTTATGCTAGTGAAAATTCAGGCCATTTTGTTCAAGTTGAAAAACTGAATTAACTATCCAGATTAATTTACTATAGTGAAAAGGGTAGGTTTCTCTTCCTGAAATCTAGTCTCAGCAGCTTTATACTGACTTCAGTTAGCATCTTAGAAGAGTCAAGTTATCTTTAATGAGCTTGGAGTCTTTTTTTTTGCATAAAAGAAAGGCTTTTGAACGAGCTTGGTATTCTCTTTTCTCCTTTGATCTGTCTAATCACATGTATTAATTGACTGGAAAAAAACGTAAAATTCAAATCTCTTTCAGGAATTCCATAGCAAAACTGAACTATGTCACAAATCACGCTTAAGATCATAGCTTCATATACTCCCCCCAGCGCCATGTGACTACCAACCCACTATTGATTTCCTTTCATCTCAAAAACTGAAGCAATATTCATTGCCAAACTAAAAAGCTGTCTGAATTATGAGAACGTGCTGTTCCAGGATAAAGTATAGAAAAAAAAAAAGAGGAAAAAGTGGGGGAGGGGCATAGTCAAAGCATATGTGAGAAAGCTGAATTTACTCTGTGAGAATACATATATTACAATGAGACTTTCATAATAATATGATGCAGAAGCAAATCTAATAGACGGATGCTGTAATCCCTCCACTCTTGTCCAAAGCCGGATGGAGACTGACCTTGCCTCTGGTTTAGCTTAGGGCAGCCTTGAGGCTGTCTGAAATGACAGCAGAGGCAGCCAACCACATCCCACTGGATCTGTTCCTGCCCATCTTCCCCCAGCTAAAACCTTTCCTGTTGTCTTAGTGACTAGGTCTCTAGGGGTGGCGAGGGGCAGGAGACTGGATGGGACAGACCATAAATAATCAGACACATTAGCCTTACAGTGCCCCAAAATAAAGTACAGGGATTTCTCCCTTGCTGCTTCCAAGAGCTCTCTAATTGCCAAACAAGGGTCATGCTCAGACCGTCTCTTACTGAGTCTCGTGTCTACCTCCTGTGTGAGCCTAGGAGCTCAATACGGCATTTGAATGTGAAAGAGCAAGATGTGATTCACCGTGCTCACACTCCAGGACACTGGGCTCCCTCAGGTAGCCAGTGTGCCTACTAAAAGCCATCCACATGAAGACAGAGCCTGCATAGTCTGCCTGGGGAACAGGAGGGCAGGAGCCCTTGGCAGGAGATACTCCATACCAGTCTACTTGTCTCCAAACCTGGGCACTGCGCCTCAGTCCCTCCTGGCTTTCATGTGGCCTGGACATGACCCCAAGCAAGAAGAGTCCCTTCTTCACTTTGCACAGCAACTTGTAATAAGAGAGACATCTTTGGGTCCAAACAAACCTGAATTCCTCAAAGAAAACAGTACTCTGTCCCAAGCGTCACAAAGCCTTTCCTCCTAACACCACCCCATCTTAGGAGAAACAAGCTTTTTCTGCTAAGAAATCTTTCATCACCTGCCGTGGTATCCTCTGGGGCTGTCTGCCCTTTCTTGACACAGTGCCAGGGCAATCTCTGCCCAGGTACTGTCTGCAGTAGATTGGCATCACATGTGCTCTCCCCGAACCAGCTGCCTCATTGCATTGCTATTGATTCCGAGTTGGATTTCTGCAGCAAATCTATTGCATTTCCATTAGCAGGACTGCAAATGATGAAAACGCTCATTTATATCATTTTGGCTCTGCATCACAATTAACCTGCTACTTAGCCTCCTGCAAGCCTTCTCCAAATTTTGCCTTCTCATCTGATGCTGAGAAAGTTCCCTGAGGTTTCTCTGTACCCAAAGACCAGACACTGCAAACCTGAGGTCAGCTGCTGCATGTGTTTATCTGCAACGGACGAACAGGGAACAAAACATTTCACTTACAAGTACAATAGATACTGAAAGATGATAATTTCAGTCCCCTGAAGTGAAAATCCAAACCCTGGGCTTTATTATGACATCAATTTTTAATCAGTTTTGCTTAGAAACTTATGATACAGTGCAGTCCCCGATGTCACTTTTAATAAAGAAACAATGGCCATATACTCCATATACATATGATATTTTCTTTACACACACATGCATATGTATATAAATGAGGAAGGAGGAAATGTAGAAGTTCCATGTAGCATGAATTCGTAACTTAGTGAAATTTACAAATTAAAATGAAGCTTTTTTAAAGAAATGCAGCTGCAAACAGTTATTTCACACTGAGAAATTCAGACCACTACTAAGAGAAAATACTTCAGAAAATGCTGTTCTCTCCTCATTATGTTCTGCCTTTTAAAAAATGAAACCACACCCTTGATACAGTTGTAAAAGCCATAACTTTGGGGCGCTGTTCCAGGGAAAAGGAAAGCAGGCATGGGCACGCTGGTCAGTTCAGCCCTCTGCATGTTAGAGCGGAGAAGAACTGTTTCTGTGCAAGGAACCAATGTCAAAAGGAGGGATAATATGATTACAACAAGATGCAAAATGACAAGAAATTCATCTGACTGAAACATGTGCTTACTGAGGGCATTTTAAAGACAGTGTTACTAACTGGAGTGGCGAGGGGAAATCTGTATACCTCAGTCACCACTTTAGTAGGTTTAATGGACCCGAACTCCTGAATTTCGCAGCATTTTACACACCTCACCCCATCAGCCCCAATCCCTCTTTATTGTTGGTATTACTACCATAACTATACACATCAGCAAGCCCCAATGACCTCTGGGATATCAGGGAAGGAAGTGTTTTAGGGAAATACAGTCTGGCTGGCTCGGTATATCGGCACTTGCTTTATTGCTGCTTGTTAATGGAGGCCCAGTTGTGTCTCCAAGGCTTACTAAGATCAGTATCTCTTTATTACACTCTCGAGTCTGGCTCAGAACTTGTCTGGTATCTTTGTTCACCTTTATTTATCATTTTGTCCATGATTTTGCTATTTTTTTCCTGCTGCATGCAGATAAATGTGACTACAAATGTAACTTCCCTGTGACAAGAAATTGCTAATTCACAAGACATGTCAAGGAAAGCTCATGGCTTTCAAATTCAGTCTTCACATTTTGTAGCAGGCACTTAACTTAGAAGTTGAATACAAGGTTAGTTTCCTGACACATTCCTTGGAGAAAGAGAGTAACTGCTGCTAAACTCACGCTGGGAATCATCCTCGGTGGAGGTCTCTGCCTTTGCGCTGCCTGGAAGGCTGAAGGCAGCCTAAATTTCTAATGCAGGCACTTAGGTGTCTGAAGCTAAGCAGCATCAATAGGGCATCAGAAGTGGAGCACTACCTGCTTCAGGGCGCTCTTGCACTGGGAAACAAGCAATCTTCCCTCCAGTGCTGCCCTGCATAACAGCAGTGAGTGTCGAGGAAAGATGCTGTAGAGCCTGTGCCGTACCACCCGCTCTCCCCTCCTGTGAACACAGCCCCCTGCCGCTCTCCGAGGAGAGACATCCCTGACCTTCACACTGGCGGAGAGTGCCAGGCGTGGATCACATCCCACAGTATCGTCCTGGGGCTTTGAACTGCAGAGCAGCAGTCAAAACCAGACTGCTTCGAGAAAAAGCAGAACAAAAGCAGCAAAAAGCTGCCTTGGTACTTGCTATGAACCAGCCATCGCTGCTTATAAATGGGATTCCTTAGCTGGGCTGCAGCACTTAGAGCTGAAGGGAAAGGCACCCTCCAGCCTGCCACAGAGATAAAATATAGACCTTTGCAAATTACTGCATGTAGGGGAAAGGACATCAAATGCAGAACTGGAATAGGACAAGAGGAGATGAAAGAGGCAGAGAGAAATTTCAAGTGATGTTTACCGTATGACACAAAACCAAGTTAAAGACTAGTTTTCTGTCCATTTCCCCTCCCCATCCCTAACTCTAAAATGACATGGGAAATACAGCCACTGTGCCTGGATTACTTTGGAGGCAAACTGAGATCTTTTCTTAGGTAAACACCCATTACTAGTCCTCCATGGAAGTCTTTTAACACCTCTCCCCCTGAGGGGGAGAAAACAGTGGTTGTTGCTGACTATCTCCAGGCACAAACGAAGAGGCAGCAAAAATCAGAAGCAGGAGAAGGAAGTGGTCCTGGCTAGGGGTGGTTAGCTGGCAGCGCCCAGCACTTTCTTCTTTTTGCCACCTTTTCCCAGTGAGAGTCAGCGCCTGTGAGACAGGGAGGAATTGCTGTTCTCCCAGCAAAACTGAGCCGAGGAAGGGCGGCAGACATTGCTTGGCAGCCCTGTGCGTGGGGTCCGGCTCTGCACACCCCCCCCCCCACACACACACCTCCCTGTGTTATGGCCAACGCAACTCGGTGGCCCCGAAGACGGTAGGACGGGGAGGTGCCCGCTGCTCAAGGAGAGGCGTCCCACTGGCCGGCAGTGACAGGGGAGGCATGCGGCTGGCCCAGGAGCTCACGGGGCCCCGAGGAGCTCAAGGAGGCCAAAACTCTGGTGCAACAGTGGTGACCGGGGAGGGTTTTGGACCATCACAAGAAGGTGCACCAGGCCAGGAGGAAAGTGTCAGAGATCCGCAGATCCCCATCATGCTCAAAGTCCCCTGGCCTGTCACTCTTCCTCTCTCCAGATCTACGTAAAATCTGAATTTATTTTGGGTAAGGTCCATTCAAACAGAAGAAGAAGGAAAGATCTGTAAAGAGGGGAATGTTTTGTTTACAGTTGTAAAGAAACAATTATTACGGAAACATGATTTTGGTAGTACTGCAGAACTAGACCTGGGTAAATTGTGGGATTGTATTCAAAAGTGACAATGGAGAAAGAAGCAAAATTTAGCTCCTGAACTGTGTTACATTTTTACAATTTACATGCCTTTGCAGAGTGAGAGAAATTGTAGGTTAGTGAGTAATATTATATCCCTCATGTAATGAAACCTCCTCCAGTATAAGCGAGCTAAGACTGACATGCTCCCTAAATATGTGAATACTTTAATACCTTCACCTTTCCTTTGTGTTTCAGCAAAGGAGAAGTGATATTACAATATAAAACAGAAACTGAAAAGAAAGGAAGAGATTATTCCGGTATTGATAGAGGGCAAAGTATAATAACAGGAGGGAGACCAGTCTTGAATCTAATGCACCAGACACAATTACTAGGATTGTCTCTCTCCTGCTTTCTCTCCCAGGCTCCAGGAGAAGGAAGAATCAATTAGCTCTCAACAGGCTATGACCTTGAAGGATACAGCTTTAAGGGGAATATGCTGAGTAAGACGGAAAAGAGAGAAGAGAAAAGGATTTGGAAACTCATGGAACGGCCTGGTTCAGAAGGGATACATCAGTCACAGAATATGAGATGTGACATTTCGTTCCTAGTTCTGGATTAAAAATAATATTATCAGCACAAAAGAGGCTTTCTGGGAACAAGTTGCCTTGCTCTGCCTGAAATGGAAAAAAGGGCATCGGAAGGGACAATCCTATTTGCAGATGCTGCTTCCCAAGGCATCTCTCCCAGAATTTTATAGTTGTCAAAAGCATTCATAAAAAAAAAGTTATCACGGATGCAATCTGTCAACCTCTCCAACAAATCTTGCTGTACATAAAATGCAAGGATGTGTTTGAAATGCAGCTGTTTCAAAAACCCCAAGACAGTGCTTTAGAGCTGTCCAAAAAGTTCTTTTTGTGTCTCTCTCAATTTTTAGGCAGATCTATTGCAATGCACTTTTCCAGCTACATTTTCTTACAGTTGCAAGGAACTGCAGCCCTTTGCCATAGCCAGAATTACTTGCCACGGTCAGAATAATTACTTTCTACAAGACTGTCTCACCCAGAACAAACCAAACGCAACTTACGGCCAGTCCTCCCTCTCCTTCAGTCCATATCTATATGGAAATCAGATGCCTTAAAACACTTAGGAGACATTTATCTTAAGAAAATTAAGCCAACACTAAAAAATCCAACCCAATCACTTAATTTCTGGACACCTGTTTATTGCCCAGATGTGAGCAGATAATAATGTAGATAATAGCTTTTTGTCAGTGACTGCTTCAAAGAATCTTTTTTTCCCCTTTATTTATTTCAGAGATGAAATTATCAGGTGATGAGAAAGGTTTGCCTTGCATGTGGAAATTCAAAAGGGTGAAGGTGGTCCTGGCATAACTAGCTCTTGGCTCCTTACCCCTCTTGTAGGAAAGCAGCAATCTGGGTTGGATGGTGTACCCTGTTCACTTTATGAAGTAAAAAGAGGTGTCATTTATTTCACGCTACTTATGAGATTTGCACTCCAAAAGGATTTTCTGCATCAGCTATTGAAAGAAATCACTTAGTATAATTCTGTATAACTGCAAAGCTGGTTAAGTGTCCCAATAATTCAAGTAATTGCTTACTTCACACAGACAAAAAGCCCTGTCATTTAACTGCACAGCAATATTGCCCTATCAGACCAGGTCCCTCAGACAAATTACTTTTAATCCAATGGCTGGTGATAGCCATTATCTAAGCACAAGGCAGCAGGGCTTCTGTAGGGGTATCTACAATTTCCTTTCAGTGAGCCTGGAATAGCTCCCAACAGCGAGCTGTTCAGGACCGATTCTCAGCTGGAAGAGGCTCCACAGAAATCCCTGGAGCTACTGTGCATGGGCACATTTTCACCACCAAAGCAGTTGGCCCAAAATATCATATCTAATTGCCGCATATCTATACTGAGTCCGACCCTCGTGGGGCTAAGCTCCGTGGCAAACTCCTAGTGACTTCAGGGCTCCAGGGTGAGGTCCGGCATGTGCTAGCTGCAGGGCGGCTATCCTGCGGTATTACAGGGAAGGCACAAGGAGGAAAAACGAGATGGGGTCCGGCGAGGCAATTCACCAGGAGCCGACTTTCTCACCCTGACCACTGCAGCTTTCTGTGGGAAAGCCCAGCCCCACGCTCTCACAAATGGCACGCTGCTTTTGCTTTTACTAGACTTGCACAATTTTGCACAGCTCAGGAACCGCTAGCTTGATCTGCTCCAGATATGATGGGTTGAAATGCTGAATGTCAAAGAAATTACACTTGAGCAATGCACTGGTCTGAGGCTTTGTGATGGCGACTGAGAAAATAATCCAGGTGCCCTGGGTGTGTTTTGCTTCAAGGATGAGTGAAGGCTCATTCGGAAACTGATCCCTCCTGCCTTTTCACAGGCAGGAGCGCTTCCCTGAAATGCCCCACTACAGTCAACAAGGCAACGTCTGAGGAAAAAGTTTAACAAGATTCAGCTCCTAAGGGAGGAGAAAAATGCAAGGAAATGTGTACTCTGCTCAGAAGAGAACGCGAAAGATCATAAGCTAACTGCTAAATTAATAATTCCCAGTGTCTAGCTGCTTGAAACGCGCTGTCGCTCTTTCCCGCTGTTCTCCCTGCCTGTTTCAGGAGGATGACAGGGACGTTAGCCAGCAGCACACTTCAGGAAGGAGGCAGCAGAAGTGCTCTGCAGGCAGAGCGAAGAAAACGAGCGCACGCGGAAGATCCAGTACAGGACGCAAATTAAATTTACAAGAGAAATCGGCCGATAGGCTGTGGGGAACAGCTGTCAGGTAGAGACACCAGGTAAACCACACGCCTCCCTGCTTGTGGATGCAGAGAAGGGGCTGACACCGGCTCTTTACGCAGGTCCCAAAGGAAGCCCTCGTCCTTGCCATGCACACCTGACAAAGTTCAGAGGCCCGTCGGTGCTGTCCTCGGAAGGACACCCGTGCCGCACCTGCCGTAGCCCACTTAGGCTTAGCATGCCAACCGCGTGTCATCCCTGAAGACAGCCGCAGAGCCATAAAGTGCCTCCTTTTTTTTTTCCTTTTTTTTGTGGAAGGGAAAATAAAGAAACATATCTTTCTACTTACAAAGTTTTGGAGCAGTTTGTAGGTTGGTTTCTGTCGCTCGCGCCTGGGACGCTGTGGTAGGCTCCCGGGCGGGTGGTGGCAGCGAAGGTGCGGCAGAGGACAGCAACCCGACATGGAGGATGCGGTTGTACAGGGTAGGCTGGAGGGACGTTTTGGAGGGCACCAGCGAGCTGTCCGTTCGCACGGTCACGCCAGCCTTGCTCTCGGGGCTAGTTACGGGGAAAGGCGAGGTGTACACCTCCGAAGGCACCCAGGCGGGCAGGGCTGTAGCATCCACAGCACTGTTCGGGTCTTGTCCTATCCTCCCCGGGTCAAGGTGGGTGGGAGAGTCATACTCAAAAATCTTGTCCACAAAGACCCACTTGAGGCCAGCAATGCAGAGGCAGAGGCTGAGCAGGCACGCCAGGATGGGGGCGATGCAGATCTTTTCGGAGTTGAGGCAGCCCTTCAGGCGCTCTGCCTCCAGGCACACGCAGCAGGTAGCAGCAAGGCCTGCTATGCCCCGGACCCGCCTGTCCTCCCTTTGGGTCCCCGGCATGTTCTCCTCAGCCGGGAGCCCCTCGAGGGACGCGTCGGGCCTCAGCTGGGCTGAGGGGCTGGGAAAAGTGTCGGCGGCTACTTCAGACATGTTTAAGCACCAGCTCTCAAGCAGCTCACCTCCAAAAGGCCTTAACTCTATCACAGTCCATTACTGTGAGACACAGACAAAAAAACAAATAAATACATAAAAAGACGACGGTAGTAATAGTCACACAACTCCGCAAAAATCACAGAGCGGGCGTCAACAGAAGGTCCGAGTTCGGCAACACCATCCAAACTGGGAGAGGAGCAATGAACAGAAAAGGTAAGAAACCCCCCTCCCTCCACCCAGAGCCCTCTGCCGCTCTCCTCAAGCGAGAGTGGCTTCGCAATTACGGAGCTGCTCCTTCCTGGCCACTTTTATAATTCCTTAAATGCCTCTCAAGCAATTCCAGCTCTTCCACGGGAGGGAACAAACAAACATTTCCCCCCCCCCCCCCCGCCAAAAGCCAACAGAACAAAACAAAAAAGGAGGGGGAAGGAGGGCGAGAAGAGAAAGGACACCGCCAGCGCGGGAGCAAACCGGCTGCGTTAGGTGAAGGAGCAGCCCAGAGCGAAGAACGGCGAGGCTCTCACCTTGAGCGCCTGAGGCTGGTGTCTGCTCGGACGAGGAAAACAACCGTCACGCGGGAGAAGGAGCAAAAGCAAGACCGGTAGCGGCGGCGGCGGCGGCGGCAGGGGCGGCAGGGGCGACGGCGGCGGCGGCGGCAGCATCCTGTCGCGCTGGAGCGGCGGCTGCAAGCGGCTGGATCATGACAGCGCAGCAGGTGCCGGCCGCCCGAGCACCGCGGCGAGCGGCATCCTCGCGCCGGGGCGGGGGGGACGGGGGGGACGAGCGGTGCCCGCCGGCTGGTGACTCCCCTTCCCTCCCCTCCCTCTTTGTCCTCCCCGAGCCGGCGAGCGCCGGCTCGCTCGCTTTCCTCCTTCCCACCCCCAGCCCCCTCGGCAGCCGGCTTCTTCCTCCCCTTCCCCACCCCCAGCCCTCCGCAGGGCTGCTCCCGGGGAAATCAGCGCGCCCGGCAGCGCAGGACCGCCAGCGACTTCCTATTTTATCCAATTAGGAGGAATACAGGCCACCGAAGCGCGGGGAGGCAGGCAGGCAGGCAGGCAGGCAGGCAGGAGGTGCGCATCGGCCGGCGCGCACGCCCCCGGCATCTCCATCCTCCTCGGGCCTGGAGGTGATGGATGGATGGATGGACATCGACCGCGCGCTCTCGCTCGCAAGCCCCTGAGGGCCCGGGGTGCGCTTCGCCACGCACCGGGCTCCCCAAGGCCGACACCCGAGCTCTCCCGCGGGAAAGCTCTCCCTGCCTGGCACCTGGAGACGGCGCTTCTTCCCCAGCCCCCTAGTAAGTTTGCCTCACTCAGAATGATCTGGCATGCATCGTAGGTCAGGCCGGGGAAAGTGTCCGGGGGGAAATAAAAAAAATCATTCTACCCCCCCAGCAGGTTTGCACTTAAGTTATTACAAAGAGGAGGTTTGCACCATTTTTTTTTTTTTTTTTACAGTGCATTTTCCAACCCCCTCTTCAAGTTCCTAAGAAACCTGCAAAATCAAAAAAAGAAAACCCTTTGCATTAAACTCAACTCTTCAGCATACTTCTCGAGACCTGGAATGATGCTAACATACCAGAATACAGTGTTTAAGTCCTCACCTCCTATAAAAAAAAAAAAGCCCAAAGAATTTCAAAAAACCAAGCTTCCACTTGCTCTTGCCTATCATTCTCCATCACTACCAATATCTAGCACTGACTCTCATTTCATCCACTGCAGTGTAAAGCAGGGGTAAATCACAATGGAGGTAAGATCAGAATCAGCCCTCTGCCCACTCCCTGCTGACTTCCACAAAAAAATACATCCATGTAACAATACAGGCATATGTACATAATGGAGAGGGACTTCTAACACAATTTCCTTGGACCTTGTGAAAACATTTACATCAAAGATTTGGCAACATGAAGCCCCCTTTTTCCTTAGCGCAACTGGCTGCAGAAGGCATAAGGAAACAAAGAACTGAGTCCTTCAAATTGCCCTGAATTTATTTCTGCTGGTACTTCAGTTAGGCATCCAAAAGGTAATTTCCTTTGTATTTACATGTTTTTGGAAGTTACAAAAAAATGCACCTGTCTCCTCCCACCTCCTCTCCATGCTTTCACGCCCCCTCCCCAACTATTCACCAAGATCTCCATGGGAACATCAGAAACATTCGTATAAAAAAAGGTTTATCAAAAATCTCAATAAATCCTACAGTGTTTTCACAGCTTCTCCTGTCAAGGGCTAACTGACGAACGTCTAATCACAAAGCTTCCTGCGAGGCTGTAGCAGCCAACTCAAGTAATCGTGATGCTACTGCATTTGAGCGCCTGGAGATTTTACCTTACAACACAGCCAACGATAACACTGGCTGGAAGAACATATAAAGATAAATCATCATACGATCTAGTCTACCTGCAGGCTAATGGTGCGATCAGTAGCCTCACACAGAACAAACAGCTTGCGGCGCGCGGTTGCTGGAGCGCACGGCTCCGTTCACGAGCACCGGCGCCGTTTAGCTGGCAACATCCTGCATGAGAGCCGCCTCTTTCAAGCATCTGAGAACACGTTTCAAAGAGCGATAACCACGCCGGCACTGCAGAAAGGGGAAGGTTGCGGCGGCACTGTCATGACAGCTGTGATGGTCTGCGGATACAAGCAAGCAGGTTTCTAGGGAGATGTATCTTTTATTAAATTAAACTGATAAAGCTGGGGAGAGCAGACATGCTTTCACGCACACCAGTTCCTCCTCAGGTGTGAAGCTGACGCAGCGCTCCTCAGGGCTGGCTGCGAGCTGAGAACCAGCTGGGCACACTCTCTTCATTGCACGGATGAGAGACTGCAGCCTCCGAGCGCTCGGCGCAAATTTTCTAAAGCATCTTGCCCGTTTTATTCATGTCTAATTTTTTAATCATCCTACTTCCAGTAAGACAATTTCCCCTGCTGACGCTGCTCTGAGCAGCTTTTGTAGCATTTTTAACGCACTGTCAGGTCTGCATTTTCCTCGCACTGGCTTTCCAGGCAAACGACCTGCGTTTAATTCTTTTAAACTTTTCCTGCAGCCTTCGTTGCTCTTCCCATTTCACTGCTGTCCTTCAAATTACACTTTTGCTTCACTCACGTCTTTCTGGTGCTGCCAGAGCCAGGGTAACTCCCGCTGCCTCCCTCGGTTTTCCCTGCGCTCCCTGCACCTGCTGGGGCCGGCCGCCTCCTCCCGGCACGCCGCCATCCCCTCCTGCCGCCGGCATCGGCTGCCGGCACCGGCCGCCGCCGCATCGCCTTCAGGGCTGGCTCCCGTCCAGGCTGCAGTGCCCTGCTTGGCTGCAGGTCTCCTGCCCGCTGGACCTCCGGCTGCTGCCTTCAGCACCCTCCTCCTCCTCCTCCCTCCCCCAGCGCGGGCTGCAGCGCCGCTTCGGCCCCCCGGGACCGAAGGGACAACTCGCTGTTTTTAGGGCTCTTTCTCCATCCATGCTGAAGCAGTGTGGAAATCTGCAGATTTGGGACATCTGCATTCCCATAGTAGCATACTAGCATGGACATGCCATGCTTGGAGGAGGTTAGGGCCTCCCTTGGAGGAGGAAAGTGCTAGCAGTTAGTTAATGGAAAGGAAGACCCTGGGAGAAAACAGGAGGGAGTGTGGCCTCGTAGGTGCAAAATTTTACTAAGGTAGCCCGCCGGTGGCCAATATAAAGATAAGACGGGAAATGCTTTTTCTTTTTGTAATTAGGTTAGGTCCCTGTGCAAAAATTTCTTTCTGATTACTACGTGGCTTGGGTCCCTTTGGCATAGAGGAGACAGGATTATGACTCTAGGCTAATGAAGCTAATGTGTGACCGAGATCTGGGCTCATGCTGTATATTACGTGACAGGGTGAAACACAGAGGTCTGCAAACGGTAACTTGATTTTGTGGCGTGTTCTTGCGTGTTGAGTCAGGGGTTACTTTGCTAAGTTGCATTCCCAAAGGCCTCAAGGAGAGACACAAAGCAAAAATCAGCATTAAACACCAGTCAACCATGAGGATGAAAAAGCTGTACCTCTTCCTCCAGTTTTACGGGTTCTAAAAGGTTGATTTCATGTTACCATGCTGCAGAGGACCATTCTCCACAGCCAGCCACAGAGATACAGAATTATTTCTGAATGAAGCATAAATAGACACGCAATCACGAATGACAACATCCTGCAAACGAGAGCAGCAAGTACCATTACGCTCAGCTGACCCCTCAACCACATCATAGCCAGACCTCAACCTGCTGAATTTTGTGGAAATGAGGCCTCATAAGTCCTTCACCTGGAAGCCACTGGATTTCCAATATTCATCTGCTTTAACTAAAGACCCCATAATTCACAAAAGGATTCCATAAGAATAATCTAAGAATAATCTTCTTGCAACTGCTGGGGACCTAGAAAACTGATTTTTGTCTTCACAGGTGCCTACATGCTCTACACGGACCTGCTGAATCACAGTTTAAGAAAGGACGATCAGTGGACCACAGGACGGCACCAGCCAAGCGATCTCCCCCCAGAGCATTGCCTTCCTTTGAGAGGACTTCAGTTCTTCAGAAAGAAACAAGAAACAAGCAGCAATACGTGGTATCAACTGCTCCATCGTGTGTTCGATTGCACTCCCTTTTTTTCATACATTGAGAAATTAAAAGCAGTGCAACCAAGAAGCTAAAAAGAAAAAAAAAAGTGCACATTCATTAATAAGAGATTGATGAGGAAGATAAAAGGATCTCTTTTTATTGATTGCAGGCACTTTCTTCAAATTAAATAAGTGCACCATTTAAAGATGGGAGGTGACCAAATGCGAGTGAGCGGGCCCAGTAAGCTGCATCACTGCCAGCCGTCGTGGTGTGGGAAGAGTTGGCTGTCACACACGCGACGCAAAAAAGATTCGTTTATTCCTCCTTTCGATGCTTCGCCAGTCTCCCGTCCCTCATCCATCCCCTCGGACTGGTGCCAGCATTCTCTACTTTTGAGTCCTTCCGAAAGTCTGTATTAAAAACCCCATCTCTCAGCTCAAATGGCACAAGGAGAAAATTTCATTTTGCTTCTCTACTGGTCCTTTCACTGGAACTGCAAATGTTAACGTGTGACAGGCTGTCACTCATACCCTCCTCCCCCATCTTTCACCTGATGGAAAGCCAACAGGATTTATGCGATTTTGCTATTATTATGCCTCTGCCCATCCACACTCCTTTTCTTTTTTTTTTTTTTTAAACACTCTGTCCACTTACAACCATATATGACTGAGGAGAAAAGACCTTGACCCCCTAAGAAAATGCAGGAAAACGTGAGCACAAAAAATATGGAAACCTTAAGCACATGTTCAGCCTCAGACATGTGGATAAATGCATCAGTGTCAGCAGAATTATTTGTGTGTTTAAGCAATTTGCTGTAACAGGACTGCTGTGGGAAGATCCGCTCTCCCCAAAGCCTTCCCAAACAGCGCAGGACACAGGGACGTAAAGAGGACATCATCCAAACCATCTCTGTACGCTCATGCTGAGATAGCTGTCCTGAAATTATTCCAGTGCCTACGATAATCGTGCCAGAATCAAGTCCTCTCAGTAGCACACTTTCTGGAAATGTTTGGAGCGCAGAATACAAGTTTCAGTGTAGGTGAAAAGTTTACATTTGAGAGATCACAAGCTTGTCTCCGTGGCAGAATTTTCTGTATTTGCAACCTAGATACAAATTTACACCACCCTTTTACATCAGGAACTAATTTCCTATAAGTACAATAGCAGTGGCTTACAGAAACGGTCATTTGAAAAAAACAGCACAACTACAATGGCCCTTCAAGATATATTTATCCTTTAAATAGCTGCTGCCAGTAATTGAAACTGAAAGCTGACATGAAGTAGGCTGTTATTGCAGGGGAACCGAAAGGCTTTCTGAGTCTTTTCATCTTCAAGTGCAACGTGAGACACCAGGTTTCTTTCATCCTAATCAGAAGCAGAGCCTGTGGCACCGCATGAGATGCAGCAATCCAACATCCCGCCGTGAATGCCAGGAGTTTCAGTCAAGGGCGAGGGAGCTGGGACCGTGCTACAGCCCCACGGCCCAGAGCCACTCGCTAACTCCCACCCACGTCAGCGGTCAAGGGCCTTTGCGGGCCTCCATGTGAGCAGCTTGCCTGGGAGATGGACCAAATTCCTCGTGGGCGTTTGCCGGGCAAGGGGAACGGTGCCGCTCCGCACCGACGCGGCGCTGTCGGGTCTCAGCGCGGGCCAGCCTCGAGCCTGCCTCCCTCTGCCCACGGCACCGAATGTCTCCACACCCACGATCCCGCCGCCGCGGGGGGAGTCGCTGGAGGCCTAAAATTTGAGCAAAGGTCCTGGAAGCCCTGAACTGAGGAATTATCCCTCCCACATTGATCCCTGGTTAATAAAGCAGTTAAACACGCATGGAGTTAAACAAGTAGTGAAATGCCTTCCTGGTTAGAGATGGGCTAGATCACACATCTAAGTGCCTTTTTGAACCAGGGCCTAATTCAAGAACTGAACAGGGATTTTTGATCCTAGTGCCGTGGTTTCACGATATACACGGCTTGGCAGCAACATCATCCTTTTCCCTGCCTGTCCCTGCTTGTTGCTGCCTCTGCTCTGCTGCACTGTTTCAGCACCGCTGCTTAAGTGGTTAGGCTGTGAACTGGATGAGAGAATTGATTTTTGACTTAGAAAAATATTTTTTTACTCTTTTTTTTTTGGGGGGGGGGGGTCAGCTTACTGGCTACTTCCCAGTGTAGCCCCATAAACATGTCTGGAGGCTGGAAGAACTGGAGCAGTACCCTGCACCAGAGGACAGAAATCCCTTGACCCGATCTTCTCATCGAAGACTGCATAGGGATGCCAAGACCCAGGGCCCTTTCTGAGTCAAGGCTTAACTTAGGCACCAGTTTAAGATCCGAACAAGACACCTGTTGTTTAGAAAAATCTTCATTCTACTAATTACACCTTTCAGTTGTCTGTAATGACAAAACTATGCTTGCACGAATTCCCAACTTTTGTTGTTTAAAACTTTAAGGCACCAAACCACTACTTTAAAGTGTCATTTTCAAAATTTCAGCTACCTGGGCTTTAATATAGAATAACTCTCCAGCTTGTATTTAGTATTTTGTTACTAGGAAAACAAAAACAGAGACATCAAAGACATGCAGCTGCCGCACTGACTGCAAGGAAGAACTTTTGCAATATTAAATAAAGAGACATTAATGATATGGTTATTAACATCCCGCTGGCTTAGATTTATAAAGTATGCCTTACAATACAGTTACGCATTCAGAATCTACAAGCTTCAGAATTTTATTGAAGAAAGTATTATGCTTCAGCTCAAGAGCTAGTTTGATTAGCAGCCTTCTGCAAACACCTCCAGATAATGAATTTAATATACCTTATCCTGAATCAAGATATTCATTCAATTACACTGGCTGGTTCAGCTCTGGTCATGTCTACATGTAACCTTATAATGTTCAAGATAAGGTGGTAGAATTGAGACACTGTCTGTTTAAAACATATTAAAAAACACAGTATTTGTAACTGCTGAAGTTCCAACAATAATGAAAACGACAGCTCTCATCATGTCTCAGAATAGTAGCATCATCAAGGACATTTAATATTTAATACTCTTTCTTAGTGCATTCAGAAAGCCAAAGAAGGCATGAATCACTCCTTTGGCATTGGCTGGAAAACTTTGTCAATTTCCAGCAAATAATTAAGAAGAATTCAAATAAGGATGACAAAGGAGATTTTATGTCTAGTCATGAGTTTTTGGTAGTCTAACTGAAAATGCTTTTATTACATAGCTATGTTTTTAATCCAGATCCCTAACCTGAATTTTAAGGTGTGTTTTTGCAAATCTTTCTCACTTCTGCACCCAGGCACTGTTTGTGCTATATATGGTCTGGCACAAAAGCAGGACATTCACCTCTTAGAAATCAAAATTTAAAGTGAAATAA
This sequence comes from Apteryx mantelli, assembly GCF_036417845.1. Lineage (NCBI taxonomy): Eukaryota > Metazoa > Chordata > Aves > Apterygiformes > Apterygidae > Apteryx > Apteryx mantelli. The sequence goes on from NC_090020.1 coordinate 11,982,435, forward strand.
AGCAGTTACTTTTCTCACACACAGGACTTTCATGTTCCTACATCATGTTGGGTCTTGTTGAGAAAAAGTGAGGAAAACAGCAGAGAAAACTCCCAAACCTTAAAGAAATGCCTATTGCACTCTCATTTCTCTGAAGCAGTTCAAGGCTACAGGGCAGATTTGGTGCTGCTGCAGACACTGCGCAGAGCCTTACACCAGAACAAAATGGGTTCATCATAACTTGCTTGCACTTAATGACTGGGCATGCACAACGCAGGGTGATTGCCGCTGGAAGATATAAGAACAGTAGTGCAGCTTTGGAAATATTGCCGTCTGCTAGGCTTTGGACAACCTACGAATGGAGGGTAGGAGGCAGTAAAAGAGAGAAACATGAGTTTTTAAAGCTTGCAACGATACAGAAGAGGCAAGCAAATATAACCTTTGCTATCAAACCCAGTTATTTCTGATCCCCACTACTAACGGCAAGAGTATGCGTGGGAGTGTTTACACACCCATACAGACGTATATACTGGAATGAGTGTCACTGCAGTCATCAAGTCATCTGATGGGTGCATTTTTCCCGCAGCGTTTCCTGCATCCAGCCTGCAGGTTCTCAGGTCACATCTGCTAGGGAAGCCTTGTGTGACCCTGCGTTCCCCCACAGAGGCAGTGGGGTGGCAATGGGATGAGAAAAAGGCGGTGGAGGGGACAAGCTGTCTTCATCCCTCTGCTTGAGGGTCCCTACAAAAGAAATACCTTTGCTCTGAAGCAGTCCTTGAAAGAGTAGGCCAGACAGGAAGGGCTGAGTTTGCCCCGTATCCTGTGTTCATAACCAAGCTCACCCCAGCTCACCCAGAGAAGAAAAGTCAACTAAAACAGAGATGTCCTCATCTATGCTGCTGGAGGTTCGCAGTGCGGTGGGAGAGGTGGGTGTGATGGTAGGGAAGGGAAATAAGTACCTAGAAGCTGCAGGAGAACGAGAAAATGCTGTTTGGGGGCTTTGCAAGATTAGGGCAATGGTTTCCTGAAGACTGGTGGGACTGTTTTTCCGACGAGTGTTTTTGTCCACTCTTCTGTGGTGTTGCCACCCTTCTGCAGAGCCCAGCATTAAAACAGCTGCAGCTCTCAGCCCTGAGGTATGACAAGATCCCAAGCTGCTCCAGTTACAGAGGGGGTTTTCAGGCCCTAAGGGACACGGGGAAGCCCAAGTGACACGAATGGCAACTGTCAGGCCAGTTTGCAGACAGAAGAACTCGTAGTAAACGCTTAGGTGCAGACCCGCAGCCTTTACCTTCCCTTGAAATCAACAGGGGCTTAAATGCCTAGACAGAAATCAGACATGATATAGTGCAACTTATCTACTGTCCTTCCCCAGTCCACGGAGAGAAAGAGGCACTCAATGCCATTCACTGCCTTAGCTTGTGCACGCACAAATGTCTGTCCCTAGATCCCTGCCCGACCAGGGCCTTAATTTGCAGTCAGCTCCTATAAAGCTCTAGCACTCCTTCAAACATTGACTGCTGCAAGGGTGGTGCCAAATTTCTTGCCAGTTTGGGCAAGAATTCAGCCCACTGAGCCAAGGCGGTAGTGAAGGTAAAAGTGCTTGCTCTCATTTGAGGGTTGCAAGCTTGCTCTCGCGCAAAAATTCCCTGCCTGCTGCTTAACGGTTGCTTAACTCCAATTAAACTGAAAGCTTGCAAAGGGCAACAAACCCTCTCCATGTTTCCAGTTTCACATCGAACCCCGTGTCCTTCCTACAGGGCTTCTGATAAAGGAACTATATTTTAACGACTTTGCATGTGGTAGAGGAGAAAACAAGGATGTGACCAAAATAGATCATATTCTGAAGACACGAGCTCCATGGGGCAAAGCCCGTCTCCAGGCCAGAGCTCCCCTGGGCAGACTGGGGCTGGCACGCGTACTCATGGGCATAGTGTTGTTTCTGCTTATTCCAGAAGCCTGACGCTCAGCTGAGGAAGGAAAAGGCAGGATGTCTTGAAACCTTTTGAACTCCTTTTCCCCCAAAAGGGCTAAGACGGGGCTCCTACCTCACTGAACAGTTTGAAACGATTCTCTGGAGTTCTTGTTAATAACACTTTAAAAAAAATATGTAAAATTCTGCTCTTCGCGTTCCTTTCCTTCATTAGGCATCAGTTCGCCGGTTCAGCAGGAAAGCAGCCTGCCTCAGTTGTTCACAAAACACTCTTTGAAGCTGCCTTGAATGACACAAAATGACTAAGGTTTAACTGAAAAGCAGAAGGGGACAAAGTTTTGGCCTGCACTGCTGGATACGTGCTGGTAACGCTGCACAGTGCAGGTGCGAGCAGACAATACACTTCCCCTAGCTCACTTAAGGAGCGCTAGCATCATCCCAACAGTGACTATTAGGGTCAGACGTGGACTAATTAAAAACCTATGCAGCTGGGGTCTAATCAGCATTAATAATTACTTGTAGCTGTTTCCACCACCTTCCACCCTCCACCTCCTTTCTTCCCCTGATAAAAAGAAAATCTCTGTGCACATATGTAGTTACAGGAAGCGTAATGCATTATTAATGTGGCTGCAGCAGCCAGAAAGTTTACGTTTACTGCTTACCACTGTAGAGGTAAGTTGCAGCTTCTGGCAACAGCCAGCTGGCTGGTGCATTAGGTAAATGAGAGAGTTTCCAACCGTACCAACTAAAACAGCTAAATAATATCAGATGTATGGAAAATCCCAGAGGCAGGGAGGCATGGTGGGGCTGAGTCTGTCACCGAGGCAGGCAGCTCTGGACCACCTGTAGGAATTATTCTGGGAACAATTAACTTGCCACAATAAGGTTGTGTGTTTTCTTTGATCCACGAATGTGATTACATTCAAATGCAGTTACGCAAGTCGGAAATCTCCAGAGCAGAGGCAGACGGGAAATGGGTACAGACAGCAGCAGGAAACAAATTGCCCCAAAATAAGGTCTTTACCAAGCCCTTTTCCTCATGCCCATTTCCTACTGAAACAACATGGTGTTCACAGTGAGCCGGAAGAAAAAAAAAAAACAAACCCGCACTTGCCCTATGGTTTCAAGGAACATCAGACAAGTCAGACAAGCCAGAAGTGCTCATTTCCTGGCATACTGCACAATGACCTGTCATTGCAGACATGTATCTGTCAAGACAGTATCTGCACACGCGTTCTGAAGAAATGCCTTTCAGATTTCATTTTCCAGATGATCCTGGACAGCATGTTGTGCTGCATACAAATATAGATATATAGCCCAAACCCCTGAAGCAAAGGCTCGGAAGCAGCAGGAAAATATTGTACGACTTCAACAAGTAGTAAAGCTGTGGATTAGATAAACGGATAAAAATCACAGAAATTAATTCAAACCTGTGTGCCCAGCAGGATGCCTTTGTGTGCTATAAACACGAGTTTCTTTTTTTTTCCCCTCTCCCCAACAGGTTCCTTCTCTGCACAAAATGTGCAGTTTCTTGACACAGCGCCTAAAACGTGAAACTTGTAAACAGCAGCAAGGAGCTGTCCTAAAGCTGAAGCATCAGGAGCTTCTCCCGTGGAGCGTCCGAGCACCACGTGGACCTCAGGAACATGCCAAAAAAAATGCAAGCAAACCTCCGCCCTGGAGGGGAGGACCCTGGTCAGGAGCCACAACCAGCGGGCTAGTATAAAGTTTGGTCCCCACAATGTTACTGCTTCGTTGTCCCAGATCACTTCTTTGTTGCTGGGCAGGTCAGTGACAAAAAGAGCTGCAAAAATGGGGTTGCCGCAGTGCCAACCATTTGCATCACGGCTCCCAGCTTCACCCTGCAAACTGTGAACCCTCAGTAGTTTTCTGCTGATAGAAATGCACTCTTTCTTCTTCCTGTCCATTGCACATAAATGGGATTAGGGTAAAAACCCTGCAGCTGAGGGTGACTTCCTTTGGCAACAGTTAACTACAATCTCATCAGCTGCCACCAACTATTTCCCTACTGTAGACAGCCTTTTTAATACCGCTGTGGGGAACTGTACTCAGCTGACACAGACAAATCCATTGGTAATTACTTGAACTAATCCTATTAGGAAAGAAAGGCTTTCAATTGCTAAAGCAACAAATACCTCTCAGAGAAGGACCCCCCCCCCCAACACACACTTAAAATTTAAGCACTGCCCCTCTTCAAACCCCAAATAACCTGATTCTTATTTTACACAGGAAAAAAATGTGTTAATTGGAATCAGACTGTTTAACATCTTAACAATTTATAAAAAAAATAAGGAAAAATTTATTGGAAATGCCTACAAATTCTAAGGAACTCTGCTCACCTCCCCATATTTTGTTTGTATTTTACAAGTCCACAGTTCAGCTTGTATATTTTCCAAGTGAACGAGGCAGATGTTTACAGAATGTGAATAATTTTATAACGATTTTGCCTATGCTCTACATTTATGCTCCAAGAGGGGAACAAACATATGATCCCCAGATCTGCTGTTATTTTAGTGCTGTGGTAACACCATAATGGTAGAGTTAACTCTTTCATGTGCACATCAGAAATTCAGCTAGAGTATTTAAAATTACAGTAGCTTGATTTATTGTGCAATAAGAAGAATTATTCTGCGGCCAACAGCCAAACAACTAATCTTTTAATACGGCATGTGAAGTCACTGCATTTTCTTTATGAGAAAAAAATAGCCAGCTCCAAAAAAAAAAGTGCTTATGCACCTAAAATGTGCCTAGCTTGGCTTATAAGCACCCCTGTCCATGTGGCCTTAGGCACTTCAGCTCCCTTCTCATGCCTGGACCTGATCATGACCCAGAAACAAGGCTGTCCTCCGTTTCTTGCTCTAGATGGTGCTGGATGAACCAGGAATGCTCCTCAGACCCTTCTGGGCTGCAGGCTGTTTCAGGGATGATTTACATCCAAGCTCCTCCTGCTGAAGGAGGTGTCTCGCTTTGCAGAAAAAGAGGTAGTATTTTCTAGACTAAAGAGAAGATGAGCTCACTCAGGCCTTTTTTATGAAACCTTGTGGCCGGAGGAAAGACTTGCTGAACACTATCTCTTCCCAGACTAATTGGTGCATTTATCCAATGGTGGTTTAATGGTTTAATGCTTTTTTTTCTTTTTTTCTTTCTTTCTTTTTTTTTTTTTTTTAACCAGAAGGAGCTGAGCTGAGCACCCTAATTCAGGCTGGTGCCCCTACTAGGTCTAAGTGAGGTGTTGAGGATGGTGGCACAGGCAGGACCAGAGACAGCTGCCCCTGTTCCGTCCTGGGCATTTCCCACCTGCAGGCTGGCTGCCTGGCTCCCCACTCAGCACACGAACGTGGCACGTCTTGCGGTAATTATTTGGACTAAACCAACAAGGAAAGGTTTTTAGATTTGAGGCATCTAAAGCCTCCCTGGGCACTCACCAGGGTGTCCACACGTGCAGCTCGGGGTGTGTTAATTGCTCCCTCAAGGGCCAAGTGCCAGACTGGGATTCCCAGCCTGCAACCTTCATTCATCCTGGTCCTAAGGGACATATGCAGGGTGGCTCAGCAAAGCTTTCCTTTGGTCAGCATCTTGCTAACATCCAGTTGCTGAACTGTCTGTCTTTCTTGAGCTCTCAGGAACGTGTCCTTCTCCCAGGGTTATTAACCCTGTGATACAGTTTTGCATTTGCAGCTGTACAGCCTCCCTCAAGTAGCAGACTTAGGAAAATGTAAGCAGAGCTGCATTTCAGTTAGAGACCCTGGGATGCCTCTGGAAAGAGGAGTTGTTTGATACCTTGGCAGCAGCACTGAGGTGTGCTCACCATGAGTGGGAGTGTGAAAACAAATGAGAGATATGCAGAGTCTTTGTGGGACTTCTCTCCTTCATTTATTTAGCAAGTGCAAGTAACTGCAAGCACTCTTCACAGCCTCCCACCGTACGAAAACAAGGGGGAACATTTTGATTGGTGGTGAAAGAATACAACAATATCAGCTAAAAACTACAGCCATCTCAGCAATACATTGCTTCTGTCAGTGACTAATGCATGAATTAGAAAACTCGGGCAACTAACTTCGAGCCTCTGTCCTCACTCACACAGCCTGCTTTCCAAGCTGAGATCAAACACCTCATTTAACAAATTGAGCCTTTTCCCCTTCCCCTCAAACATTCATCTTTAAATATGTACATTTTCTCATAGTAGCATTATGCATGGTGTTTGAAATAGACATGGTCATGGAAATTCCCAGAGGAAACCAAAGCACGGCTCATGTTGCTCTCACTGCACAGGAAATGCAATCGTTCTTATTCATCTATAATGAAGAGTCAGAGTCACTGTATTGCTGTGCTGTGGAGGAAATTGCTGCATAATATCCTTCCATAGCAAGACAATCCCCACTCTCCAAAGCAGGCTAAACATGCAAATTCTGTAGACATATTTGGTGCATTTCTAACCATAGTGGGTGAAACGACAGAGCAAAGGAGAGCTTGAGTGACAAGAAACCCTGAGTTGGCTCTGCAGAAGATGTATTTTTCCTTGCATGTTTACCCATATATTAATTGCATCTACTCTGATGCTCAGGAGAAATTGTCATCAATCTAAGCTCAGTTAGATGCCTTGCAGTGACTGTAACACACTCCTCTTCCTCAGTAGTTCACAAAGGCTGCAAAATGGGACCCCCAACCTTCTCTCAACTTAGGTTTGCACATTACCAGCATAGTCAAGGATTTAATGTTTGCATGGGAAATAGGAACATGCATTCCCTTGCTGCACTAACAAAAATAAGCACTTCTTTTGCACGGGCTAGGAAGCCTCATGTTTTAGAATATGAATCAATTGTATCACAAGAGGGCAAGGACAACATTTACTGAGTGACCAGACAGTTCCAGTTGACCATGAAGACTCTTTTTACATCTCCCTCACCTTTCTAGGGCCTTGCCCATGGTTAGATACAAAGACTGTAATCAGCATATCCTGCTAGGGCAATACCTATATTCCCACATCAGTCATGCAGAACTGTGTTGAAGGTGTCTGAAATGGCGTGCGACTTCAGCAGTAATGTTTGATTATGTGGCTCGCTGCTGTAAGTGTTTCTACTCAATGCAGATAACGGATGAGGAAAGGCAGCAGACCCAGAGAGAACTAAACTCCAGTTAGTGGCTCAGGGGCTGACCATTCATTGTCCCCAACTGCCCAGTGTCTGCAAGGCGGTAAAAGCTCCTTTCCAAAGTCAGTAGGCACTGGGTGGCCTCATGGTGAGGAATTTGATCCAAGGCATAAGAGGGTGGTGGTTGCTATGGGAGAGCGGGAGGGAGCTGGAGCCAACAACCAAACAAGATTAGAGAAGAGACAAGACTCCCCACAGGTCTAGTAAGAGGAAAAATAAGAGTCAGAAAGGATGAGTTACCTCTCATTGCTGCAGATTTGGAGGAAACTCATTTAGCAGCGGCATCATCTTTCTATTGTGTCTTTCCTCCACCAGTCTCTGAGGCACTAACTGGTGCCTTTTGCCTGAGACAGGACACTGGGCTCGGTGGACCTGGGGCTGCATGCTTTTATGTGTCTCTGACTAGTCTGCTTTGCTATAATCTGACTGTATACTGATGGCAGAATTTCTGCCACGCAGCAAATAGAGTTTTTTCAGGTGGTTAGCTTCCCTTTCTTCTCCCACTTCTTTAGCACTAGGACACAGCAGATGAACCAAACAACAGCAAGCTGAACCAAAATGGAGAGCCAATTCCTTTTTTGTCTCCCATGCTAAAAAGTTACCTGATACTCATTTATTCTTAAATAATATTCTTAAGAATTCTTTTTTATTTTAAGAAGTTTTAAAAGTCTCAGTAAGCCTGTGCCAGTTTATCAATGATGGCTAATGTGTTTCTGCTACAGCTACCTACTCCACAGCTTGCTTGCAAATTTGATAATGCTCAGTATGTTGGGCTAACTCTTTTCTGATAATTTTTTCTTCACCCAGAGAAAATTATCCAATTAGTACTTCATCCATGCTGCTTTTTTAGCTTTTGTGAATGGCAATCTCGTATTTTACAAGATATTTAAAGACAATAAAGCTATTCCTCAAGATCAAGCATCATCCTGAGGAACAGATTCTTAACAAATTAAAAGCGAAGAATTCCTCCCCTATACCCAGCCCTCCTGACTGGCAATCTGCTAACAGCATCCATGTGTGTATAAATTTCATTTGCACATTTAAATTGAAAAGCTCCATTTGCTAAGCCTACCTACAACTGTGCTCTCGCTAGGGTGAATATTAGGTCTCTGATATGTGCATATTACCCAATAAATATATAATTGCAAATGCAACCCACAGCCACTTATCTGGAATTTTACTGCATATTTTCTGCACATAAACAATAGCAACAGCAATAGGTTAGCTCTCCAGGTCACCATTTGGCTGAAAGAATCAGCAAGGTGCTGCTGCTGAGCTCTGGTCTTCTGAAATGAAATTCACCCACAGCACTGCTGCAGACACGAGAGGTCACTGGTACCCTCAGTGCAGGATGCAGAGACCTTGGGGAAGAGACCAAGGATCTTCTGCGTCCAACAGAAGCATGCGGTAGGAGCAGGCTGAGGTAGACAGTCCCTGTGTCATGCCTCATTCCCACCGGCCCTGCCTCCAGGAGGGCATCGCACCTGAGCCCAGCCCTGACATGCTGGCTGAGCACAGCTGGGGAGGACTTCAGGCTTGTGTCACCTCCCATGAAGCCTGGGAGTGATCCACAGCTCTTTGGGATCACAGTCATGTTTGCTCAGCTACTAGACTGGAAGAACATGTGGAATCCATATTCACAGGATTCCTTCCGGGGATAGACCTTAACCTCCTCCTCCCTCCAAAGCAACACATGTATGGGAGATAAAAGCATCTACGGTGCAAACCCGTAGCTTGCCTAGTATCCAGAGAGAGGCGCCTGATTCAGAGCCTGTTACACAGGAAAACTGGGACGCCAACTCTGCTTCACGACTGACAGCCAGCCAGCCAGCCAGACGCGCGCCTGAATGAGCTGCCTTGCTCCTTGAGGCCCTTCTGCACACTTCCTGCAAAATGCATTTTTAAAGTCCTTCTGACCTTTTGCAGACTTTGAGACAACTGTTGCCCTAGTGCCTGTTAATTATTAGTTGCCAACTGTGGCAACTAACGGTTATCACGCAAGTAGTTAAAATATTCAAGAACTCTGCAGAGCCTGCAGCTTGTGTTAAGACAAAGATTGATCCCAAGTGGAAAATAGAAAGAAGAATTTTTTTCTGAGGAAATAGTAAAAGTCATAGTCATTATAGAAAAGGTTAGGTTAGATTCCAGTCTTATTTCTCTATGTATTCTCTGGAGTCAGGGAATTATTCCATGTTTGTACTGCTTTAAATAACATAAAATATTCAGAAATTTGACACAGTAAATGGCAGTTTTGGACTTTCTTGTTATGGCAAAAAGCAGAGGGGGTGGCGTCTAATCCGACTAAAATACCAGACATTTAAACCTGCTCTTCTCCCAGAACAATAGCTAAGTTGTTGAACTGATGCACCATGGCATTGAATGCCAGTACCTAAGAGGATACAATAACATTTTAGCTACAACTAAAAGAACATCCTTCATTACTATATATAAAAACACAGACATTTCAAAACAAATAAAAGCACAATGTGGGTTTAGCTTACTTCTAATTTGAGAAGACATGAAAAAAAATCTTCTACCACTGACAATTTGTGCCACAATTGTCAGCAGCGGATCTGTTCGGTTGATTTCTTCAAAGTAGGTAACTGTGGCCTCTCTCAAAGCCAGAACAACCAATTAGATGTTTGCCTGTAAGCATCTGAAGAAACACCCTCATATTTCTTCCTCAGAGTATGGCTTTATCTTTTTCTATTAAAAATCAGCTACTGCAGTAATTCTCCTCAACAAACCTGCTGACATTTTGGAAAGCTCGAGGGAGAATTTCTAAATACCTGTCCAACACTTGACTACCTTATTAAGAATCACATTTCAGATCATTGTGAATATTACCAGAAAAATATCAGTAATAAAGTTCAGTGTTCCACTTTCTGAACTTCAGAAAAATAATGACTTTATTATGTTATTTAAATCATGAAGCATCTTCACTTCTGATGGGCTACTACCAGGTATAAATGCTGAACATTTAAGATAAGCTCGATTCAAGCACATGGTGCTTGAAAAAGCTTCAAGCCGTAGAGTTGCATCCAGCCAAATCCTTCCTGACTCAATATCTATTCTGAACATTTATAGCTCCGAAGCAAGGAGCTTTTCCATGCTGAATAAACAAAACAGAAACAAATGAGCCAACAAAAAAGCCAAATGCTCAGGGCTGGAAAAAATGGTCTTGTCCCCGATAGGCTTGAGTCTGCAGTCTCTTAAGCATGGTCCCCCCTTCCTGCCCAAGAGCAGAAAAAGGGATTTAAAGTGTGGCCCTGGCCGCTAGGCTTGGGACGCTGGGCTGTAACGCGGAGGCTCTTGTGCCCTGCGAGTGGGGAAGACCGGGGAAGGCAGATGCTGAATACGGAGGGGAGGCAGGATGCTCCCGGCCCAAGGCAAGCGTCATTACTGGGCTGCATCTACGCGACACACAGCTTGGCTGTGGCTCTCCTCTGGGCCCCACGGTGAAGCTCTCTACCCCTCAGTAAAAATACTTCTGGGATCTGTGGGTTTTTTTTTTTTTTTCAGTGCAAAGTCTCTAAGCAGTTGGAGGGTGGGTCGTAGTGGTGTTTTTATGTCGTGAAAACGGAAATGTGTTAAATTCCTTCTGGTGCAGTGTGAAGGTCCCAGGGAGTGTTGGGGGTGCAGTGTCTGTTGGGATGATGAGGGAGGACTGCTTAGGGTGAAGGGAGCCCAACCTGGTGGAGTTATTGCCTCCTGGGAGAGGTTCTGGTGCGCTCGATCCTTCAGATCATGCCTGGGTGTCTTGGAGAGCAGTAGTTGACATGAGCCAAAAAGATACAAGAAAGTCTGTTAACGATGAATCAGACAGACACTGCTCTAGCACTCCTTGGCCTCACTTCACTTACAGTCTAGGCTTAGCCTTAATGATCATCTGTCATAAATTAGAAATGCCCCGTGCTATTTCAAATTTCAACAGAGATGATGCAGTTTGGAAATCAGAATGCCATGAACATTTTCCTCCCATTGGGCAAGCACATCTCTGTAGAAAGGAAAATTTGGACTTATCTTGTCAATAGATGTCAGAGAGCTGGATACTGCTATTAATATGAATTACTAATGAGGCCTACAGAGCTCTGTATATCCATAATAAAGTTGAAATGCCTAGCCTGAAGAGTGGGCAGTCAGGGGAAGAAATCTTGTGAAGAAATGTAAGAGTTGTTATATATGTATATATTCACCGAAGAAAAACATTGACACCCCTCAGACACATGATCCGTACAGCTTCCTTCTCAGCAAGCCAAACTGGGTGTTTGTGCTCCTTATCGTGCATTTCCACCCTACTGCAGATGCAATTCAAAGTTACTGACTAGCCAACTATTGCTAAATATTTAGGAAAATATGCACCCAGAAGGAAGAAGGCTGCTCTTTAATTGCCTCAGCAAGTACAGTGATTCCTTCTCCTCGCTGAACAGGGGAGGGTGTCAAGAACAGCAGAAACCATTACAAATCTGCAGGAACACTTTGATAATGAAAGTCACAGGAGATACAACTTTTCCACTTTGCATCCAACTAGGAGAGGTTACCAAAAAGCAATTTAAGAAGAGATATTGACATGAAGGAAGGTCTGGTAATTTCTACACAACAGTTTAGCTTGGCACCCGCTGTATTGTTAGAATATTGCTAGAATAGCAACATGAAAAAAAGCATTTTTTTTTAATTTATTTGGTTAGATTGGCTGTATTCTAACTTGCGTCTCAACTGAAGTGTACCAGTGTGTTTACGGAGAAGTTAATAAGGGGACGCAGCCATGGCTTTTCACAGCCATGCATCTACGAAGAGATCACATTTATGTACATAGAGCTGTACCTCTGGCTTTTGAAATATAACTTCTGTCATGCAGCTTGCATTTTTTAAGAAGTAAAAAGTAATTTATCAACTGGTTATTTTAAACAAGTGGGAACTTGTTCAAAACCATAAACATTACAAATTACTCTGAAGTTGACAGTGTGCTTATCTGTCCATTTTTATCTCCTACTGTGCAATCTTTTGCTCTCGTCTTCAGTAAACAAATTCCATTGAACACTGGGGCACTTCCAGTGATCAAAGTGGCAGAGACTCCTTTGATTCCTGCTTGGGAATCAACAGAGTCCAGGAGACTGGGCAGACAATTCAGAGTACCTTCCCTTCACCTACTGCTCTCTAAGAAACCTGTGCTTCTCCCTAGACAACAGCATCTGCCTTTAACGGTTGATTAGAATTCATCAAATAGGAAGCTCAGTGTGAAAAGAAAGCATGAGACCCACTCTCCTGTCCTTTTTTTTTGTATTTCATTCATTTAGTACTTTTGTTTCTTTGCAGATTTTTCCACTGCCAGACCACTAACTTCGTGTAATCTTTAATGGACCAGGCCCCTACCACATCAGTGTGTCTCTGTTTACTGCCCGCACAGCCTAAGATGTCCCCCGGAAGGATGTGGACTAGAAAGCCCAGAAGACACCAAAGAAAGCTGGATATACCTGCATTTCCATCAAGGGTATTCCAGCAAACTTCTGGGTACGTTGGTGGAATTCAAAGCCAAATTTCCTTCAGACCCTTCCTCTTTGTTGGAGTTTTCCCCCCAAAGCCAAAACAAGAACACCTCCTCCAAAATGAGAAAGCAGGTTGCAAGCACGTCCTTCTCAAGATAGGAAGGCCTCCTGAGGAACAGAAAAGACCTTGCATTGCTAGTCTTACCCGGGGGTTAACACATCAGGGTGCCTCAGGCAAAGCCTGTCTACAGGTATGTAGATTGTTGGATAAATAGGTGGAAGATAAGGAGATGAATGGAGTATCTGGATTTTAGGGAACACTTGGGAATTGCCTGTTTTATTAAAATACTGATATTATTCCATATCCATGCTGCACACATTAATCATTTCTTGCCTGCTGTATCTTTTTTTCACACTCTCACTGAGCTCTTTGGCTCCCTTATGCTTTCCTACAAAGCGCTCACATTCTTGACTTCAGCATGGTTAATGACATATCTTGATTCACTAGAGTGCCTGAAATAGATGTATGCTTCTGTCAAGGTCATATATTCCATGTTGTTCACAGATCTCTGCCCAGCTAATATCACTGCCTGTTGTGTAGCTTTATTCAGTCTAAACTACCTTGATGTCTTGAAAATAATATGAAAGGGGAAGACTTTGCGAAGGTTGCCATGAAGTATGTTCGTAATGCCTATCCAGGAGGAGTTTAGCCACTGGGGAACTGGACACCTTGAACAGCTGTTTTTGTCTCAGTGACAGCACCAGGGACTTCTTCCCATGCGAGACACAGCAACCAAAATGCTAAGATCCGACAGGCAACACATCTCTGTGCTGCAAGCTTGCCTCCTTTATGATCACTAATTCAGCACAGAGTAGGCTGGCAAAACAGAAAGACACTGATTTTGGTTTCAGGTGGGCACATATCAGACCTACCTTCAACACAGTGAGAGCAGGTCAGAAGGGCATAAGATAATGACTCTGTTACAAAAGATTTTGACCTGATTAGCTCCTCTAGAAGACCCCCAGAGAAACTAGGCCTGATCACAAGTTGCATGAAGCCAAATTCCCATATGATTTACAGGGTGTCAGTGACTGTAGGGTCCTGACATACGTGGGGATTCCAGGAAATGCTAGGTACAGAGCTCGTGAACTTACCTCCAAGATCCACCCAAGGCAGCAACTGACTGTGTATGGGTTTTAGCCAGCTACCCTGTTGAGAAGGTGTCTCCTACCCCACCAGTGGCCACACATTCAGCTTTTAAGTTATCTTTAGCAGTAATTGGAGATGATCTGCAATGCAATATAGGTGTGTGAAACTCTACCAGAAATAATCCAAGCAACAGAAGTGTGTGAGGGTCCTTGCATGACATGTATGCCAGCAGAGAAGCCTGCTGCATGTTCTGTGGTGCTTCTCAATGCTGTGAGCATGCCACAATCTCAGGAAAGCACATGGTCTGAAATAAACGGATCCAAATCTTTGTCTTCACTCTAACATGTATATACTTTGTAAACCTATATATGTATATTTATATATAAAACAGTATTGCCTCATCTTGTACAAATGCTGAGGCAAGTGCTAGCCTTATAGATTTGTTCCTTACACACACAAATATGCAGATGGCTAAAGCTAATGTTCTTAAAACCCTTTGAGTCTGGCAGCTGTATTTAAGCAATATAAACTCTTCCGCTTATTCCTTTGTGACTGTTATGTCAGCTGCTTCCAACTTTAGTACTGCTCATCATACCCATCATTGCCATTTACCTCTATGACCTCTTTAAGGAAAGAAAAAAAAAAGCACAGAAGAGATTTGACTGTATAGTAGTGGTCTGATTGCAAAAGGATGACATGTACAAACTTCCCAGTGGAGCTGCCTAATCCTGCTCAGATTCTCACTGCCAACCCAACCCCACCTTCAGAGCAAGGCTAAAGGATTGAGATTGCAACCGCAGAGAACCCTGCAAGGTTAAGTGATTTGGAAGCAGACATTTAATGTTACCCAGGCATTAGACTGGGAATCGCACAGAGGCTGAAAGCTGTGTTATTGAGAAATGTTAACTAATCACATAAGTTTGCCCTATCTGGGAAATTTAAGCACAGGAAACAGGATTTGTCATGCTAGATCAAGTCATAAGTGTACTGAGATTACCACTGTGTCACCCATTGCTGCTAGTGTCCACTGTGGAGAAAAGTAATGTGAAAATACCACATATTGAACTAGGTTTTTACAGAGGGATCGAGTCACATCTTCATCTCTCATCTTTCAACAAGACTCCACTAGCCAGGAAGCTTAAATTAATTTTACTTTGAATGAGAACCAGTTATCTGACCCTGCCCCTACTCACCTACTCTATCTTTAGAGGAAAGTGAACTGTTTTCTCTAGAGAAGATGATTCAGAAAAATAAGAACACATAAATAATACAACAAAGTGCAGGATGCGGCATAGCATTTCTTCTGACCCAGGGTCCCACCAAGGTGTCAGATACATGGCTTTCCTGGAGAAGCAGCCCTTCAGCCCCTGGAACTGATGAGTTAAATACTGACAATCGGACATGTCAGAGTAACTTATTACAAGAGCAGGAGTTGGGAGTCCTGCTGTGCTAGCAAAACTGCAATATGAGTAATTGCCTTTACCCATCTGAATTCCTTCAGATTTTTCAATTGGATACAGCATTCTTCACTTCCTGTCCTGGCCTGAATGACTGTGCCCTGTGACTAGAGCCTCCTAAAACAGTTTTACCATTGCACCAAACATAGCCTTATTTCAGAAGCGAGTGAGCTGATAGCAGACTTTATGATAAAACAGCTGAGCACTTTTGGGACAAAAGGAGTTAAATGCACATTTAATGGCTAGGTTGTGTCCTGCTCTGTTCTGACCTTTTCTCCATGTTGCAGCACTGTCCACCATACCATTTTCTTTGCCTCTCTGTTATAAAGGGAATACTAGAAATGAACATCTGTCAAGCTCAGAATAAAGTGAAGTCAAATAAAACAGAAGAATCTCTGAATTAATGCAGAAATGTTATATGTACTATATTCTGGTATACTGCAAGATATCTGGTCACCAAGTCACACTACATCTTTCATGAACTGCAATTCACATGGACCTGAGAGAGTAGGAAGGACCTCAGAGTGGGACTCCACTCTCCATTTTCTATTTTCTCGAATCTGTAGGTTTTGCTCACACATCAAATGCAAGCATATACCTGTAGGTCCCTTTGCATGAGTACTATTTAAAAAAAAATAAAAAAGATGCTAGCTAAATCTCCAAATATCAGGTAACAGGGTAACTTGACAGGTCTAAGGGTGCATTACAAATCAAGATGGCATGTTTAAACTGTTGCTCAGAACACTGACTAAATCAGGTGGTGTTTAGAGGTTTGGATAAGCATCCCATAGGCAGAGGAAACAGCCACAGTGTATTCAACCATCCAAATCTCTGCAAGAACACTGAACCACCACTGTAAAACCTGCACCATTGTGGGCCCAGGCTTATTGTCTTCCAGAAATGCTGATTCAGGTTTGCTTGACTCTTAGACAAAAACAATGTTTTTCTAAAGTGGATGCCTGTTATTACATAAACAAATAAATAATCTGCTGAGGAGGAGGACTGTGTTCACTTCAAGAGATGCAGGAAAGCAGAAACCAGCTCTTTCCCTGTTAAGATTTTAGGACACAGATGATTTACTGGCCAAGCTGCTTGTCCTGTAAGTGCAAAATGTCCATGTTAAAAATGTTCTGTAAACAAACAGCCTCTAACACCATGTCAGAGAAGGTTTTACTGCTCAGCATGGAACATTTTTAAAAAGCAGCTCAATATGCTCTCACCTGAGAAAATGTGACAGGCAGAACGTCTTTGTGTGCCTCCTTGCTGTGTGCTGTATCTGGTCTCCATTTAATAAGCAAGTTGGTGTCTACATTATTGTACCTTGTAAAGGCGAATTGTTAGGAAGGTGCCTTGCTGCGCCAGGCCTGGAGGTTGCAAGTCATTAATTCTGCAGAGAAGAGATGAGCAGCCCTAGCTGACACATTCCTTCTCCAGCTGATCTTTCCTTTTTAATTTCTGCACACTTTATAGAGGCCGTCATGAAAGTTTTATGGAAAATAAGATGAAATTAATCTACTGGGCAGATGATAAATGATGGGTCTTTCCCTCGAGCCAGAAGACAAACTCACCCTATACTGTTCTGAAAAAGAAGCTGTAAGCAAGGTGGGATACGCCTCCCACCTGCTCCTCATCCTCACTCCTGCCTCCCAGCCAGGCATCACATCAGCCTGCTAGGCAGTGGTCAGGAGGATGCACGCTGCAGGGAATATGCTCCAAGCATATCCAAGCTGAGGTTGCTGGCTCACCATCTTGCACAGCAGACAAATATGAACTGAGAATCCCAGACTAAGGCAATCAGCTCTGGAGAAGACAACACACAGGATACCAGGGAACTTTGCTGGAGGAAGTACCTCCACAGAAATTCTGGGGAGCTGCCCTTGATAGACAGCATCGACAAGGACATGAAGGTACTATTGCAGGATACAGCTAAGAAAGCAATCCTGTCCAAGATGAAAAGTCTGAAACATGCTCCTTTGGGTGCTGACTCTATCCAGTTTTGTCATTTCCTACTTCTTACAAACGCTTAGCTTGAGCTAATTTAACCTTCAGAGCACAGTTTTCCAAACTGGTGTAGAAACAGTAAGCTCAGGTGCTGCAGCCCTGCTGGTCTACACACCACATCTGTGAGGCTGGACGGGTCAACGCTCACTTGAGGGCTCCTGTACCATGCCACAGACAACCATCTCACCAACAGGGTCACCACAAACACCCTGCATCTTGCCCTTTCCCTTCCCTGTTTTTGCACTGCACGGATGTTCCTGCAGAATATGTCCTCCACCTGGAGGCTGTGTACTGCTGGTGATTTTAACTCAGGAAACCTCATTATTTTTGAATGTCTTCACAGGTATGTTCTAATTCACAAACCAGAATACAACTTTTGGGACTGCTTTTCTAAAAAAGGAAGACTGACATGTGTGTGCTATTTTTGCCTGTCAGAGTGAGAAGGCAACACTTTTAACAACAAGTCTCAAAACAGTGAAAAGACTACCGCATTTTCCTTCTCTAGAGTTGAATGCATAGTTGACTGAAATCACAAAACCAAGGCACTAAGTCTGGGTTTCATATTTACTTTCTCTACTGCAACACCAGGGCAGAAGAGAGCCACAAGGTCATAAAGGACTTGTTCAGAGCACTGCAGTCCTGAAAACTGGGGAAGGAAAAACATCTTTCATCCCCAAATTGTTCTTACGTTCTTAAGAATGACCTTAGCAGTCCTCGGTAGCAAGAGCCCATGGGGCTCCAATTACCGTTGGTTTGTTTACTTCATTCAGCAGGGAAAATAGTATCACAGAGAATTCCACTGACAAGGAAAATGAAAGCTATAACTGAGCTTTCAATATTACACACTACAACATAAACATATATTCAACCATCCTGGGGGTGTTGAGGGGGTGGAAGGGAAGTTGGGAACCATTTCTGACTGATGCGGGCATAGTTAGTGTCAGCGTCGCAAAGTCTCCCATGAAGAAACAGGACACAAAAGCATGAATTTCCTCTTTGCCCCTTGGATTTCCAACCTGCCCAGTCATCAACCCTATATGTGATGGCATGAAACTCAGAGTATGTCACAGTTGTGCTTTTCTCCCCCGCTTCAGCTCCAGGCAGGACTCTGGATTATTGAAATGGAGGCCAACACTCTCAAAATGGGCTGGATTTTGAGGGGTGTGGGTCTATGCACACATGTAAGGGTAGAGGGACCTGCAGTTTTTGGATGCCCATTGCAGAGTGCCTTAAAGAGATGGGATTTTTAGAAAGTTTTAGCCCTCTGAACATTTGTCTTTCCTTGGGACTTCAGAAAAGCAAAGCGTGCAACATGTCTATTCACTTGTGAAGCCTCAGGGGAGAGAGCCTATTTAATCACTCTGCTGTTCTCAGGTGTTTCCCAGTGTCTGGCCAACAGTGACAGTGCTGGCATGTTCTCTGAAACATCTGCTATTGTCTGAGAAGTGGAAGGAAACAGTTTATTTTATCTCCTGTAGCTGTTACAAGATTGACAGTGACAAGTGTGAAATGGACATGTCCCACTGAAATCCAGAAGAGAAAAGCCCTAAGCAACTTTAGCATAAGTGTATGGACCCAATTCCCTCATTGCTCCGTGGTGTGAGTAGATATTCACATCTGTTAGTAATAAACATCAGCTCTTTCCTGCTTTGTAGTACCTTTAGTACCCAGGAAAGACAGCAATGTCCAGTGTTGCTCTCTCTCCTCCCTAAGCTATTTTAGTGGCTTGAATACTACTATTCCTGATTTACATCAGTGCAATAGAGAAGAGAACAGAAAGAACTGACTATTTTAAATTGCTCCAGTAACTGTTCCTGCCTACCCTGCTGCTATGCATCGGGGCAAAAAAACAAAAATAATTGCTCTTACCTTTCTGTCAGAGAAATTTTTGGTCCTTTTTAAATAAGCTTTTGGATTTATGAAATTCCTTTAATGCACATGTAAAACACCAATCAATCTAATGCCCCCCACCACCCGAGAAAAACTTCAAAAATAAATCTTCCATGTCTCACATAAACCATGAAAAATGTTCAAAGTACTGTGCCCAGGGATGTGACTTTGAACATCCCTCCTTTCACCACAGTAGGCACTGTAGATGTGAATTAACAGCATCTATGTATAGCTTGCT
This sequence comes from Apteryx mantelli, assembly GCF_036417845.1. NCBI lineage: Eukaryota > Metazoa > Chordata > Aves > Apterygiformes > Apterygidae > Apteryx > Apteryx mantelli. Next base: position 12,001,740 of record NC_090020.1, read on the forward strand.
ACAGAATACACATCACATTTCATACAAATACTGGAGTTGTCATGGTGGATCAGGTTGCTGGTCTATCTCACCTGCCATCCCATTCCTGGCACTGGGAAGTGCTTAATGCTTTAGGAGAAGGACAGTATCCTACCTCCCACAGCTCTGGTGACTTTGGTCATGTGAAATGTCCTTCCAGACCGCACAAAACCAGGCTGGGTAGACAGTGAGTCTGGGTGTATTCAAGAGCTGAAAGGCACATTCAAGGGTGAATGTGCATAGGATTGTGGCTGGAAAGCATGCTTCTCCAGGAAGCAGCGCTGCAGAGGGAAGGAAAGGTCCACCCGCCTCCACTTGCAGGCCCAGCATGCCCCTGCAGTGAGCTGAGGGCACTTGGACCACCTCCAGGCTATTTCCCAGGAGGGAGGGGATGGCTCTGGCTGCACCGTTTCCCAGTTCTCTGCCCCAGCCAAGGGAAGATGCACAGACAGATGTCCTCATCTTCATCACCCTCTTCCCCAAGAGCAGCCTGGCTCAGGGGAACAAGCCTGAGGGGCTGTAATGTGCAGCAGCTGGTGTGGGGAAGAAGGGAAATGTGCACCAGCTGGGGATGGCTGGACCTGAGCACACTCCAGCTACCCAAGTGCCAGGGCTGTGGGGGCGGAGGTGTAAGAGTTCACTGTTGAAGTCCTACATCACCCTGCTGTGTCCTAGGGGAGGGCAGGGAAGGGAATTCCTGGTAGGAAGCTCTGGAGCAGCTTCCTCTTCCTTTGCCCTGCCCAAATGTGCTCTTCGACCTTTGTGAAGGAAGGTGTTTAGCCCTCAGTCCACAAAGAACATAGCTCTGAGAGTTATACTGAAGCATCAAATAAATAGCAACCCTTCAAAGACACATTTGTATGTCCAAGAATCATTTCCAGTCAGTCCCCAGCCGTTACTGTCGCTCTAGATATGAGCATATTGTTTGCAGAGCTAGAGTAGGAGGTGTGTCTGAGGAGCTTGCCAGCAATAATTTAAACAACTTATGTGTACTTACAGGAGGAAGTGTTTGTTCCTTCTGTTGAAGCTTGTATCCTAAGCATGGGTTCTGCAACACACAGAAGATGACAACAAAGTTGTAAAAATACAACCATAGCTACACTGTTATCCTGGAGGAGCCTGAATGTCTTCCCCCAGAAGAGTGTTTTCTTTTTTCTTTCTTTTCTTTTCTTTTTTTTTCCACAGTAATCAGAAACCACCAAAGCAGAGAAAAAAATGAGATAGCTCCAGAAAGCAAGGAACATCAAAGTCAGTACAGCATGTCCTAGGCACACTGTGAATAAACAATTATGGCAAAAATGCTCCATAGTCCTGGGAGGGAAGCCCAGGAGAAAACTGGCAGAGTAGCAGCAAAGTTTTCAGCTGTTCGTGACAGCCTCAGAGGAAAGCAGAGGGCAGTGGGTCTTGAAGCTCCATGTGCTGACCCTGGAAGCACTAGATATTTATCCTCTTCTCATACAAGCTCCAGATGACAGCCAAGAATCCTGGCTTTCAACAGCTATGGTTAAGGACTTCTGCCTTGAAAAGAGCAGGATCCATGAGTGCCACCACCTCTGGAGACAGTGGCAGCTGGATGGGAGAGCAGGACATGCTCCAGAGTAAAACTGGACCTAGCACCAGCCCCAAAGTGATTACAAAGAAAGGCAAAAGAAGAAGCATTCTCAAGCTGGCGAATAATCTTGCAAGACAGTTGAAGGAAGCAGACCTTGAACATGACTCACACAAAGGAAGCGCTCAGAGAAGTTAAAGGAAGAAACATGCCAGTCGGAAACTAGGGCTGAACCTCCTGAGCTGTGAGGTACCAAACCATGCAGTAAACTGAGGCCATGCATTTGGCTAGCTGCATGGGCTTTTACTGTTTCAGAGCCCAGCAAAAATATATGGTGTCATGCACGAATAACAAATTCAAAAGTGCACTTGAGGAGTACTGTGAGTGGAGGAAAGGGCCTGCGGAAAAAGAATGCTTAACCTAAGGCACCATCCTTGGAGAGGGATGAAGTCAGGGTAGCTGGCAGCCACCCTGTAGATCCCAAGGAACAGGTCAGACATGCTGCATAACCTTTACTGAAATATTTAACAGCAAGGCACATCAGACGGAGGAGGTGAATCTATGGCCTACTAGAGTTCAGCCTTTCAGCAGCGTAAAGCCACACCTAAAAGCTAAGGCCACTTTGTAAGTCCTCCCATCACCAGAAGGTAAGTGCAGCAGTATTTCAAGAAACCTAGCCCTTGGTGATTTAAACAGAAGCATCTCACAACAGCCTATCTCCGATTAAAGAAACAACATACTAATAACTTATTTGCATTTGCAAGGCCTGGAAAAAATCCGTGGTGCCCAAAACCCCAGTCACGGTCAGTCAGCAAAAGAATAGTTTCTCAGTGGCTGAGAAAGCTGAAAGCAATCCGGGCCCAGGGCTGGTGACAACTGTGGGAAAAATGGCACCGGGCTGACTTTGGGACTGAGCAGATGTCTGCTCCAGCCACACGGCCAAGCCCTGTTCAGAGCTCCACAGGGACGCACATTAGAAGATCTCAACAAGCAGCCACTGAATGTATGTATCACCTTCTGCTTTCCTTCAAGGTGGCAGTGCAATGTGCCACCTGGTATTAAACGTGCAAGCACAGTGATTTATCAGAAATGCAGCCAGACTTTTGAACATACAAGCCTCTTCCTCTCCTGTGACACAATAGCAGTAAAGAGGAGAATAGTAATGTGGCAGCAGGCGCTGGAAGGAACACGAGCGCTAAAAACTCCAGATTTCGTTCATGGGAAAGAAGGGAGCGAAGCGCAGGCACTACATTCTGGCTTCCCAAGGCACAAGACATGGAGACCCCGGTGGAGTCAGCGACCAGCATGTCACCTTCTTTGAACAAAAATGGTTCCAATGGTTACAGGACACTCGCTATTAGCTATGTGGTCTCGTATATAGCCAGTGAAGCACCAGTGACAGGCCCCACTGAGAACATGAAAGAATATGGGCTCTTCTGTCAGGCAGCAGTGCCAAGATTTCAGAAGTAGGTCGCCACACACGCAGACGCATCAAAGGAAAGACTGCAGGCATGCTAAATGCAGAATCTGGCAATCACACTGTTTTCCTTGATCTAGCCTACAAACACTGTCATCTCACACTAAAACCTGTCTCTGCCAGACATAGCTTTCTCAAAAAGCTGGCAGGACCCCAGCCCCTTTGCCAAGCAGGATATGTGCATTTTGTAAATCCTTGGGATGCTCGTCTTACGCACGCCTATCCACAGCTTCCTCAGCCAAACCCAGCAGTAGAGATGACTGCTTGTATTGTGGCCTTACATAAAGCAGCTCCAAGAGTTAAAATAATAAAAGTGACTTCTCACTGGGGTCAGTTCCAGGAGTAAATCTGGAGGCATGCAATATGTAACTGCAGGCTATTGAAAACCAAATTCCATCAGTCTGAAAGGAAGTCATTCTGGAGAAGGTTGCTAGTATGCTCAGGCAGCTTCAAAAGTGGTTAAAATACTGGGCAGGAAGATACCTGTCCACATTCATATGCCCAGAAGAGCTGTCAGGCAATGTAACTAGAGCCCTAAGAACAGGGTCCAGCTTACAGACTTTCTGGAGGAAAAATCCATATGTGTATGTACCTTGCAAAGTACCATGCAGCTGGTAGGATTAATGAGGAACAGGAGAAACATGTCCTTATTCAGAACATGGGTCCTACCAAATCAGATACTGTTTCACCCGAGCTGCAGCAGGCTGAATACTGCAGATTAAATTAGCATCCTCTGTACAGCTCCAGGATACTAAAAATTATGTTTAGCCCTTCTTCATTCATTTCTCAGTCCCTGAAGCAGCTCCAGTATTCAAGGTTGTACTTGCGTGCCGAGGCTTTGGATGCAGCCGAATTGCTTTATGCTGAGAGAGAGCAGTCTCAGAGCTGAAGAAGCAGGTTCAGGAAGAAGGAGAGAAAAAGAAAGAGAAAGAGTCTGTTAATTAAACTTACGTGAAGAAGTTTTTGTCCCTTCTGTTGATACTGGTATCTTGCTGGTGCTCTCTGGAAAACACAAGAGGCAACAAGAAGTTATAATATGGAGTCAGACGATCCTCTAACTCAGCATTCAACTCCAAGAATGGACAAGGTAAGGGGGAAAAAGATGCTCAAAGAAGTAAGCTCAGATTCAGGCTCATTGGGCAGGGGCTGCAGTCAGACACCAGGTTGCAAAAGTTTCCTTTTGGGAAAAAATGAAAAATGATGGTGTCTACTGGTGGGACTCAAGGAAAAAGCCAGTTTCTTCTGAAAGGACCCAGCTTTTCAATCTCTCATTTTCCTCTGGGAATAACAGGTCAGTGACAACAACAGAAATCATGCAGATGGCTCTGCTTCTGGAAGATGTCAGTGTGAGTAGGGAGTCCTTATTCTTTTAGGCAATTAAATATTGCAAAGATGGGTTCCTGCTCAGCTCACTTGAATTGCTGCTAAGTACATCCGATAATGTCTCTTGCCACTTGAGGGAAATCATCTAAATCACACATACAAACCCAGTCTCCCACGGAATGACTGCTGAGGCTCTTCAAGGGAAATCAAACAGTTGCACTGCTGAAGAGAGGAAGGAAGTTGATCTTCCTGTACTGGTCATACAGGGATACATTATTGCTACTGACATAGTACTGTGGACTTCTTGTGTTGCTTGTTGAGTAGTTGATGGCTATGGTGGATGATGTTGCCATGCTTAGATCCCTGCTAAATGTCTTGCAGAATGCAGATGGAATAAAGCAGAAAGTAGGCTTTCATTTGGGCTTCACAGGTTTGTACCGACACCTCGTTCCAGTGACACCAACCAGCTGTCTGTGAACTGCAGACCCCACAAGCCACAGATGCATGCAGTTTCCTAGGTGTGAACACATTGCCTTTCAGTCACATGCATCAGCAATCTCAGTCTTCTTCAAGCTGGTGCAACACTTCTCAGCCTCAGAGTGGTGGAGCTCAGTACAAATGTACAAGCTGCAACTTCATAGCTGGAGAAAGACCACAAATTCCAGGGCAAAAGCCTGGCTTTGAATCCTCAAGGCACAACAAATATCCTCTGGTAGACCGAGCTAAAAGAATTTAGAAAAAGCCTCATGAGAGATTTAGGAAAAGATCTTGGAAAATCAGTGAAGATTACTCTACAGTGCAAGTTTGTTTTTTTTGCTGATGGTGAAGATAAACAGATGTTGTTTTCTTCAGCTAAGTCACTCTGTCTTGTTGCACTACTACAAATACTTCAAGTTCTTCAAATAAAACCAAATATTTTTCTTTTCTGTGATTCTAGATCAGATGTCCCCTTTGTTCTTTGTCTTCAGGGTCCAAAGAGACTTGACCAGAGACAAAACCTGTTCAAGTGTCTTCCCCTCAACATCTCTGTCACTACACCTCAATGCTGAGCCTCTGTGTTAATTTCTGATTTGCTAGGTCTTCTACTCTTGTATTTTTTGCATTTTGGTCCAGTTTTCTGTGGCAAATGCATCGTTTATCTTGGCAATACGACCTGGTTTCATTAATGCAAGAGAATGTGTTATGCAGCATTTCCCTGACAGCCAGTTGTGCATGGTATATCATTTGTAAAATTTTTACGGTCAAAACCTTTGCATGAGGCCTTGGAACATGGTGGCCCATAGCCAGGCAGCTCTCAGGACCTTTGCCGTCTGTCAGAGATGGAGGCAGTTCACTGCTGAACATGTAGGGTGCCTGAGCAATTAACCTTTCTTCGTCACAAGGGGAGACAGAGCAGGTCTGACAGCTGAGCAGCTCAGCACCTGACAAGGCTGGAGCAACTCTTTCTTTCCCTGAGAAAGAAGCCATGTTCCGTTCAGTGCCCGTGCTGAGCTTGATGGAGCATTTCCTGTTGTTACCTCCACAGGCTCAGCTGTGTGAGTAGCTACCCTGTGTTGGCACAAATGCAGACAGAAAGCTCCCCTTTGTAGGCAGAAATACAGCCAGAGCCTCCTGCACCAGAAGCATGTCAAGAAACACATTTGGAAAGCACGTGGCAGAGTCAGTCTTTACCAAGCCCTGTTAATAACATCATGTTAGCAACGTTAAACAGTGGATGTTAACATTTGAAAGACGTAAAACGTGCTGGTTTTCACTTATTGAGGTCAGTAGGACACAATGGTGAGAGAGACATTATACTCCATCTGAGAGGGCTGGCACAGATCCACATTTGTTTCCATCTGGAAACAAAAAGCAGAGAGAATAGACACTGCTTGAAGGGGGCCTTCAGTATTTGCCGGAGGTGGAAGAGTTGCAAGCATTTTCCAGCCACAGTACTTGCAGCTGCTGCTGGAGTCTGCTGAGATATGGAGACTGTGACTTGCAGCTCTCTCTTCATCTTCATGTTTCATTTCCTGTGAGGAGCAGCAACCTCAAATGCTCCATCCACTTCTGCCCCTTGACTCTTCCAGGGAGCACTTAATAGTGAGGTACTCACTTCCATTTCCTCAATATTCTGGCCAGGCCACCTCCTGCTGTCTCCTCTGCCAAGGTGCAGAAGAGTGCCTTGTGACACCTTGTGTCCCAGCACAAGACGCCTTACTGGGCTTTGCATCTTGATGCACCCTGCTAGACAGGGAGCTCCGCTGGGCTGCTGAGAGGTGACAGCCTGATGCTTGGACCAAAAGTTCTGCTGTAGCACCTCTGAGACAGGTAGCATGTCTACTTCGTGAGGGTAGACCATTTTTTCAGGGTTAATCAGCCCTGTGGCTGCTCTTGTAGAGAGCCCTCTGCATGCCCTCACAGCCTTGTTTTCCAATTAGTTTGTCAAAGGCCTAATGCAAAGCTTACTTAAGCCAACTGAAGCCCTTCGGTTGATCTCACTGGCTTAGGTTTAGGCTTTGAAGAAGGCTCAAAGGACCCTGACAGGGAAAGCAACCTGGGCTTTGAAAAGGATTCACATACCATGAGCAGCAGACTAGCGAGAGCTGCAAACAAGCCTTCTGTTGTCCTGAGGTGTACGTTCCGGCAGTGATTTAAGACCATGCTTTGTGCATTGATTGTGTCATTCAAATGCACAGCTAGCACATCCCAAAGAAAGGGGAAGTTCCTGATACCTCTGCTACTTATTCATTTCTTATAAGGTGAGCAAGGCCATATTCTGAGGCCTTGGAGGCACGTGGGCACAGCTGACCAGGGACACTGTGAGATCCAGTTGATAAAATTTTCTTTTTGGTTTGCAAAACTGTTGTCCTTTTCCCTTTTGCTCTGTCCTCCAAGAAACTGTGATGTCAGGAATGACATCAAAAGAGCACTGTTCCCATGAAGCAATGGGCTCAAATATGTCAAACTGCGATGAAAGATTCAAGGCTTATATATATATATATATATATATATTTTTTTTTAAACACTGAGTTTCTGTAAAACAGCTGTAGAACAGGCAAGGGTTGAGAGACTGTCCTGGGCATCTCCTCTCCCTTAAACCAGCCATGGTGAAAAAATCTCTAGAGTTATCCTGTGAATGCACATCAGTGAGTACACAGCAAACAGGAATCTGCTGCACAGCTGGCTTTCCACAGAAATTCCATACATTTGTTTCACACCGCTCAGCCATGTAGTCTTACAGAACCTGGTGGTTGCATGGGAAGCAATGCTAAAAAAATGTGCAATGTTTAGGCAACAGCAGTCAAGGAACACCTTCATAAATCAGGAACTTAGGCAGGCCTCTCAGCATGGCAGCCTGTATCTTACACATCTAAATTCTCTCCCTGCAAAGTTTTATGGCACTGACTTTTCTGCAGTGAGAACTGATAAAATACAGTACCTATCAGTACAGTACCATACAATATAAAATCTAGATTATGCAAGAATCTATACAGTATGTAGCCTATATGTTATTAATGGTTTTACTCTAAATAATTAAAAATGATGAAATTGCTCACCTCTCTACAAGTTAAAGCTTTTCATTCACATTCATGTCCTATTTATTTAGTTATTACAGAAAAATTGTGCTAGTTATCTGCTCGGGTTTGTCTTGCTGCTTCTTGGCATGGTCAGAGATTCCTTAACAGAATCATGTTCCTCTAAAAAGCTCCAAACGGAAGAGGAGCCAAACCACAGCGTTCCTTGATGGTAAAGCAACCAGGGGCATACACGGAGCCATCTCCTAATGCAAAACTCTTAGGGGAATTGCTATGCCAGACTGAATGACCGTCACACATTTTTGATATTTGTTTGTTTGTTTTTTCAAAATTCTGTAAGCACCGTCCAACAGAATGAACATTACACACATATACTTTTTCCCCAGTGTGTGACTGCACCCATATCTCTTGTCCTTCTTATCCAGTCTTAAAAGGTGATGAAGGAGCAATATTGTTCTTCCTACTCAAATAGCACAGTTAAAGCAACAAAAAACTTCTATGTGGAGGCCCAGACTAGTGACATCACTCAAGACATACTGATTTGTACCACTTGAGAATCTGACCCATGATGTTAGCCTAGCATATTAATAATAAACTATGGCTTGAAATCACCTGTAACTGTGCTAACGAAGAGGTACACGGATCTCCTGCCCTAATCAGATCTCAGACAGATCGACATTTGAGTAGGAAGGCATTCTTCTTCCATGTGAAGCATTTCATAGTTAGAAACATGCACTGTGGGGTACTAGACACATGACTCTGGTTTTACTTAAGTATTTCTCTGCCATTTTCTGAAAGATCAGCTCCTGGATTCCTTCAGAAGAAGAACAGTATACTCAGACATTAAACTTCATGGGCCTGAGGAATAGCAGATACCTATTAGATGCTGTACAACTCTAAGCTGTTAGTATCACTGAAAGTCCTAAGGATATAGAAGCTTGTGCAGGGCACTGGCTGTGCAGGTAATGAACTTACCAAGGCTTACCTCTGCCCACAGCCAAGCAACATCAACAGAGCACCTGAGCACTTGCTACCTTCAGTTCAAGGAGAGTTGTCCCAGACACCTTTATTGATGGCTGAAACCATGTCACCTCCTTTTGCGCAGAAGTGGAGGATGAGTGCGCACACAACACCCTGCTACAGCCCAGCAGTGCAGACCACAACTCTACATTAGAGACTGGCAACTTCTGAAATATCTCTGCAGGAACCCACCCTTTTGCCCCTTAAGCCACGCTGGGAACAGCATACCTCCTCAGTGGGATGAAAGATTTAGGTCAGCAGGTTTTAATGTGAGTGGCTGACGTCAGATTTAGCCGCTCAACATTTTAGAAAACAAGGTCACTTACCTGGTTGTCTAATCTGTGACAAACTTTTCAAACAGGAAATTGAAAACTTTGCCTGTGGTATAAAGTATTCTCTCAGTGTCCTTTACCAAACTTAGTAAGGTCTTACATTTATGAGAAAGTCTGTGAAAAAAATTTGCTGAAAGAATCCTTTGCCTGGCTAAAGTGACAAATTAGGCAAAAAAGCAATTATTACCACATACCCAAACCGGTGCACCAATTATACAACTCCAGGAGAACTTCTTGCCTCTCTTCTAACCTCAATTACAATCTTTCTTAGGGGAGCATACATGAATGGGAGTGAATGAAAATAAGAAGGCAGTTCATATCCTGCAGGAAAGTTATACTCATTATAAATTCAAAAGAGAACAGAACAGCTCCTTCTGCATGATATTAAGACTGGTAGAAAACAGAGTTTGTCTACCTGTTTTTATATTTATTCGTTGCATTTTTAAGCTATACATATGGCACTATATATGAGACTTTATGTTTCTTTCATTAAAAAGAAAAAAACTTAAAATTTTAGGTGGGTAAATATAGCACATACCGTGTGTGTGTGTGTGCGTGTGTTTGTAGACCATACTTGCACAAGAGCAAATTTGTGAGTTTTAAATAACAGTAATGATAACAACAACAACAACAACAACAACAACAACAACAACTCGAGTTACTATTGTTTTGACTACTATTGTTTAAGGCAAAATAGCTTAATCATTTCTGGGAACGATATCAAGGAAAATTAAAGTGCTTTACTCATTAACAACAAAAAAGAAATTCTTACAATGATTTTGTTTAGAAGTGTTAATATTTCTATGCTTTGGAGCAGGAAAAGTGAAATCAGCTATTTTAAGAAGTGTAACTTTAGTAGTAAAGGTGTGTTTTTTCCTATTCTTTAGAAAAAAAAAATCTACATTTGCCTTGCTCTTCACATGCTATTTTTCTAGTACTTCTGCTGGTAGATGTTAGTGACCAGGCACTGTGCTAGACGGACCTTTGGTCTGGTCCTAGAGTTCTCTCTTGGGATGTACACCAGCAAAGAAAATTTCAACTATAATTGTTAAAGTTTGACAAAGTTCTAGGGAATTAAACCAAGGATTTTCTACTGGAAAACACTCATCTTTTAGTGGAAAGAAGAAAAAGTCCATGTCCAGGAATATCATCACCTTATCTACCATAGTTGTGCAAGGCACCCAGCATTAAGAGGGGTGAGGATCCAGTCTGTAGACTGCAGGGCATACATAATAAACACTACCAGGTGAGCACACATGTAGCAGTAGTGAACAGTAATTAAGTGGCTAATTAATGCTGTGGTTCGCAGGTATGAGCAGATTAGGACCAACATAAGAAAATCAGAGTCTCCGACATGTCATTCTCCATCCCCCTGTCACTCTGTCTGCTGGAGGTGAAAGGAAACAACCTCTTTTCCTACCCTATGACATTCAGTCCCCTGCAATGTCCACACACTAGGTTTCTACAGGGGCTGTAGGGCTTTTCTGGACCCCAAGGTCTTCCCCAAAAGCCGTCAGTAGGAAATTACAGATAATGGATAAATATGCATTTTTTATTTTCTTATGAATATGGCCGGACCACACAGATACATCAGATCTGATTAATGACTGCCCTTCAGGGCTCATTGCCGAGTTTGGATCCCAAATCTGTCATTAAGAGAGTGAGGGGAAGAGGTCAGGGAGCGCAGGGGAAGGAGGGGTGAGGAGGTCACCCACGCAGGGGGTCTGTCCCTGTTTGGAAAGCAGATGTTGCCCTCAGAGGCAACATTGCTCCTCAGTCACCAGATGTTGCCCATGCTGTTCCTTAAGATCTAGGTGGAAAATTCCATCTTTAGGAGGAAAATTAGTAACTATTTTATTGGTAATTTATAAGCAATAATAATCAGAGAGGGCTCAAATGTATGTGTGGCAACCAAATATGCATAATTGATTTATTTATCCACTGAATGATGCTACGCCTGATTCTGGATTATCAAATATCACTGAAATGTAGGTTTCCAGCTGAGTCATTTTACAGATACGAGCCAGCTGCCAGGTTTAGACTGGATCCAAATTCTCCCTGTGTTTAAGGAGGGGTTGCATACACAGTTGTGTTTTAAATGAGTTATGTTTCACAACATGATTAGACAGATTCTAACATATCAGTTATAAATGCACACGGATGGGCTTGCTTGCAGATGCACTCATTCAAAATCAAGCTCCTGTTGCCCTGCAGCCAGAATGCTTTGCTGTCATTCAGTACAGCCCAAAAGGAAGTTTTGAAATTTCACATCATGAAGCATAGGAATGAGGTCCCGCATACATTCCACAACCATTCCTTCTCTGAGAAAGACATGGAGGGTGCCCAAACATTTCCTTCATTTATATGTATCCTTGCCCCGAGAGAGTGCTTCTGGCTGAGTTTTGGGACCTCTGGCTCCTTGGGAAAACTATAGGAGCTTCCTGTGTAAGCAGCTAGTGAGCGGCCAAATATCGTATTCAGGGAAATCAAGTGCACTTACAAAGTTACACAGAAGCACCAACCCCATTCTGCTCCTAAGACTATTCTGGTAAATAACACTTGATCTTTTATATCAGTCTCCTGACATCCGATCATGACTACAATACCACACAGCAAGTATGAAATCTCAGCACTTGAGAGTCTTTAGCTGATGAATCAGAATAGCAAATATACGATGTCAATGCAGTCTAGCAATCACCGCATGACCACACAACAACAAATAGCCAATGACAAGCCCCACTGGCAAAGGGTCACATTCAGTTTTCTATTTACTGAAATATCTATCTCCTGCTCCAGAGGACAATGTGGAATAGAAGAGCATCCCTGGTAAACTCTCCCTGCAACAACATTTTAAAAACCATCTTGTATATACACAAAACTTTCTCTATTTGCTAATCAGGGCATGTTTGTTTGACGCTTCACAACTGGCTGGATCCTGGAGCTTGAATTGCCAGAGTTAAATTTGTCAATCTCACACTCAAGAAACAAGTTTTCTACTGAACCACAGCCTCCAATACAGTTGCAGTGAAAAACAGTACTGCTAAAACATTTGTGTACTACGAAAACACTCATTAAATTCTGTCAGGAGCATTTGGAACTTCCTATAAATGAAACAGAAAGGAGCTCTGGGAAAAAAAAAAACTTTAATAACTTTAAATTGTTTGGATAAGTCTGAAAGCCATCTGCCTGATGAGAATCTCTGTTCCTCAAGAAATAAATTTAAATCACAGTACCTGAATAACATTCATGCCTTTGAATAACTTTGACAGGTCAATCACAGAGCCTGCTCTAAATGTCTCTAATACGGCAAAAATCAAAAAAACCCATCAACATCTCTGAAAGGAAAAGCTGTGGCAATCAGAACCATACAAATATTACTTAAAGACAGATGAGGAAGTTTTGGTTTAGAAATCAGATTGCAACTTGTTTCAGGTTAAATGAAAGCTCCACCACAGGCCTATAGTGCCTCCACTACCTATATGTATGATAGGAATAAAAATAATATTCCTTTCCTTCATCTTCATATCTTGATTATTTAGGCTGTGAGTTGTACTTTGTGTCGGAAAGTGTCTCACAGAAAATGCTGCTCTCTCCCAACATCCATAAGAGGATGCCGTTTCTCTGGGTAAGGAAAGTCAAACTGATACTAAATACATAGGAGACAAGTCAGGCCTAATTTATTTTCTCGGCACGCTTGATAGATTTCAGTGTTTCCACTTCCACTTCACCAGCAAAAGTTTTCCCTTCCTGAAAGCCTTTTGTCCCAATGGCAGCATAAATACAAGGTCTCTGAACGTGATAGTAAAATAAAGAGCCAAGCTTACCATTGGTGTCCGTGATGGTAACACTGGCTTTGGTACTGTCATTCCCTAGTTTGCTGCTCACTCTGCATGCGTATTCCCCGGCGTCGGCCAACGTGGCTCTATAAATGTGAAGCTCAGAGTATTTCCTGTGAAATTAGAAAAGGCGTGTAAACGTCCTACATTGCAGTAACAGTTGCCGCATCAACTAATGCACCCTCTTTTCCCCCCAACAATGAGTCTTGTCTTCCTTTCTTATACTCTTGACAGGTTAACACTATCCAGTTTTGAAAGAAGGGAGGAGAGTAAAAAAGTCTCTCTCCTACAGGCTGATGGAAAACAGGCATATTAATGAACTCAAATAAAGATACTTGTTTATGCTTTCCTGCTTGAGAGCAGGCTTTGTTCTTAAAGGAAATGTCTGAAAGACAGCCTTCCTCTCTCAGCTGAACTGTTGGCTATTCAGATGCCATGGAGATGGGTGTAATATTAAAATAGATTACCCTTTCCTATGGGTTCATGTTGCCAGTAGCAGACTTCTGGGTAAGTACTGTAGTTTCCAACATCTGACTAAATAATCATGAGATAAGGACACACCACTCTCTTTAACAACCTCTGAAACCCCAATAGTAAATCATTCTCCAGCGCTAACAAAAAATTATGGGCAGGAGCACAATTTGCATGAAGCTACATTTTGTTCCTGGCTCAGAGATGTAATTTAATCAGTCTCCAAGGTTTTAAGATTAGATTTTAAAATGCAGAACTCCTGCCTGCCCATTAATTTGGTAGGAACATGTTCTGGTGTCACTCAAGGGGTCCCCAACATATGCGATGTCAGTAATCCCATTACCTGGAGTGTGGAAAATGACTAGATTGGGGAAAATTTGCAAAATTATTACTTTTCCCAGTTTCTCTTTAAAAGAGGTCCTTGGGGAAGTTTTGCCTATAACAAAGACCTGTATTTATAACCCACAGAATAGCTCTTGGGAGACTGCATGAGCATGGGCTTCCTTGTGATAGCCTACCCCAATGGGAAGAATAGTTTCCAAGGATGTGGAGGTTTTTTCCTCTAAAATCTCCCAGTCGCCAGCACGGCTAGTCATGAGCGCTAAGCCAAGAGATCTTTGAGGAGTTGCTTTGTTTCGGCCCAGCCAAGTCTCTTAACTCCCTGCACAGATGGCCATCCCTCCCTCCAGCAGTTTAGTCAACTACCCCATCTCTAACATCTGCTTATGGGCAGCTCAGCCTTCCCCATCTCTAAGCAAAGGTGCTACTGCCAAGCAGTCAGCCCTGAGATGAGAGCCATGCACCAGATGGACCCCTAGCTCTGCTAGAGACCCACATCATAAGAGTTTCCCCCTCATGCCCTGAAAGAGCTTTCTTGTGACCAAGAAGAGGGAATAGCCAAGCTTAGGTGAGCAATCTGATCAGGTTTACTGAAAAGGTAAATGACTGAAGAGCTGACCACTTGGGGTCCCTTGGCAGTTCATGTTAGGAGCCCAGATCCCAACGCTGAATTAACTGGGCTGCGTTCCTGGCTGTGTATCTGATGGTGTACAAGCACAGACTTACAGAGAAATGGGTTGAGACATTGACAGCTACTGCCTCTCTGGGTGGGAATTTTTCATCTTATAGCTATGCTTATATCACAGTAAACATGACCTGCTCTTTAGTCTTCTTGCCAGGCATCCACACATCTGCCTTTGCAACAACAAGCTGATGATGGCCTGTCCAGGAACATCCATCAGTGGTCTACGCCACCCAAAAGCTTGCGCGGACAGGTGATACTTCCTATACTCCACGGGTTATCTTTCAGCCATGCTTGCAGATATTTATCTATATGGAGAGCAGACTATAGCCTCAGGGTGCTTCGAGAAGCAATGTAGACAGACACAGTGCTTCTGGGAACTTAGTTTAACCCAGTGATAAAGAGGAAGCACAGCTGCAGCTATATCACTTTTATTTGGGCACTCTCTGTATCTCTGCTCTCTATGACTCTGTGATATTAAGTAGTGTCAATGCAAACTATCTTCATGGCACTCATGGCTTTTAGAGGAGGCAACTCTTGTCCCTCCACATTAATTTTTATTCTCTGTTTTAAGTGACAGCTACGGAGAGAGCTGAGGAAGTGTGGGTTTTCCTTTGTAATTTTAAGATGATATTAAAATAAGTGAAACAACCATATTTTTTACAAGTCTAATAAGTCAAATTTATTCATGGTTGTAGAAAAAGTCTGAAAACAGGAGAAATAATATGAATATTTACAACCTTAAGGATATTACTGAGACTTACTAGGGCAGAATTCAAAATAGTCTGACTCAATGGCCATAAATGAAGCAGCTCCTTAGCAATATGGTACTCCAACAGTACTTGCTACAGTTCTTGATAAGGGACTTTGTGTTCAAAAGCTTGCCCTTTTCTCAATATATACCATACTCTATCAGAAAATGCCTTTCCCTATCCAGCTTGCTTCTGCTATATATTTAGCTCATCGCAGCTATGACACTACTAAGTTTGTATTTGTGCCTGAAAGGAAAAAATATATCCACAGAACGCAGTCCCAGCCCCGTTTATCTGACTGCTTGAATTCACTTTGCTTCCAGGCTCCATCTGTCATCCAGAATTGCCTATCTGTGAGCAAATATCTAGCCTAAGCTAGGAAGAAGCCCAAAACACAGGGCACTTAACACAAAGTTCCCTAGTGCAGTTTCTTCCAAAGCCATCAGCTGGCTGCAGCAGCAAACCCCTTCCCTGTGCCCAGACAAACCAACCCTGGCGCAGGAGTTTCTGTTCATGTAATGAAGTGAAATTTACCCCGCTCAGCATACTACCCAACACAAAAAAGTAAAGCCCTCAGCTGGATTTGAAATGCAGAGAAGGACAATGAAACCTTAGCATTACAAGTGGGCAGGAGCAGGGATGTTCAATTAGCAGGTGAAAAGACCTTGTTTGTTGCCTGTTTTTTCCAAGGTTTCCACTGACACAGAGGAAACGCTTAGATGGATGCATCGATTAATGTATTATGGCTTAATGAGTCACCAGCAATCGTAAGAGCAGCAGAAACTCACTGTGAGCTTGCTCTTCATCCATGGCAAATTTGAGGTAAAAAGTGTTTGCTTTTGGTATCTTTTACTGAAAGATTTGACTACTTTTAATGTCTTTCACTACAATTTAAACTCATGCAATTTCTCTTTATTTTAACTCTTGCAGTGTCTTTTTCTCAGTTTCTGCTGGAATTTGGAGGGGCGCAGTGATTTAGAGTGATTCACTTGTGGTACGGTAATGTCATCATGTCTGGGCCCTGCGCCCTTTGAACTAGCCACCACAAAATCCACCTAGCAAGCTTGGAAGAGTGATTCCTGAAGTCCGTTTTTACATGAAGTGCCAATCTTCAAAATGCTAAGCTCTGGGGAAACCTGCAGTTCCACAGACTCTGCTAAACACATTAAAAAGCTAGGGAAATGCAGTCAGCATCTGCCCCCTGCTTCAGCAAATCTTATGAAACTGTAGTATTCCCCCTGACCCAATGCATCCAATAAATACTAAGCTGTAGTTTTGTCTTTTCCATGCCTATTCCAGATGACAACCCAAAGCCTTCACATTCTGTTTGTAAGCTAGATACATAGCAATTCTAACAGGTATTTGCACAATTTGTTAAAAAATCTAAAGGTAAATAGTCAGAACTCAGAAACATTTCTTTTTTCCCCACAGTGAATAAGTTTTATTTTGCCAACACACAATGAGAAAAGTGATTTTTTGTAAAATATGAAATTGCCAGAAATCACTTCTGGCTGTTGAACACTATTTGCAAACTTTATGAGGATTTATAAGAATATGGAAGGTGTTCTTCTCAGCTGTCTAGATTGAAGGAACCAATAGGACTGTGCTATCCTGCATACTGATAATGGTTCTTCAGAAACACAGCCTACTTTTTATGTAGCCATTTGACCTTTAAAATAGTCATTAATCTTAGACAGCTCAAAAACCACCTCTAACCTTCCTTGCACATGTTTCCCACACTTAATAATTGTAAAGTGTTCACACTAAGAAAGCTTGTTTTTACAATGTGGCAACATACGAATGAGACAAATATTTATCAATGTGCTGTCATGAAAAAATCATGAGGAAAATAAATGAACTCCCCCCCCCCCCCTTAATCATGGATATTCATTTCATTTGTTATGGGAAATTCTTATGTGGCTTTATTTACTCTAATCTGCATGCACTCTAATTTTGGCCTGTTATGCATTCATTTGCACTGCATTTTTTCTCCATTTCATTAGCCTCAGAACATGTGCCTGTCCCATTTTCTATCAAAATAAAATCTAACTCCTCTTAAGCTGTTCATATCCACTCCACCTTGGGAGAACATGCAAAGAGCAAAATGAGGAATGGCAAGGCACTGATGCTTCCCCAAGTTACAATCTGAAAGCAAAAAGGCAAGCCAAATCCCTCAGATATGGGCAAAGAAAATCCTCGTCTTACTCTTTTTCTTACTTTATGCCTAGTGACTTCCACATCTCTAAGTGAAAGGTCTTCTCTGTTCCAGATTGAGTTGCTGTTGGGGTAGCACACCCAAGTGTGAAATCCAGGCTGAAGCCTACACTTAAGGTGGGGGACTAGAACTTTAGATTTCTATTTCCAAAAAAGTCACATTTGTTAGTTTTTTCATTTTTCTACCACAAATGTAACTTTTGGGAAATGTTAAACATTTATTGGCTCATAAGCCTCAAAAGTAGCCTCATGTGTTCCACATACGTGCTCTAACCAACAGCTACTAGCTAGTTTCCCTGTTACCACTTCCTTTCTTTCTCCTTTTCTTCCATAAAACTTTGAGAGGCTTTGGGTTCATCCCAGTACAGATCTGGGGCTTCAAAACCATTTCCCGCTCAATTCCAGGTGATAATTTCCCCCACCAAGGACTCTACTGTCTCCCAGTGCCTGCTAATAGCCAAGACTGGTACTGATCCAGTGCTGTGCAGATAGAGCCCAGCCCTGAGGAACATGAGGAAACAGAAGGTGAAATCCTGACTCCCCTCAGTTTGGTGGGGCCAGGGTTCCACAGTCAATCAACATCAGCCAAAATGTAATAGGAGAAAATAGTGTTTTTCCTGCACAGGCAGCACTGTGCAGCCGGGGCGGCTGAGGTCCAGGCTCCGACCTGAACCTTTTGTCTACAGAACAGGCTGGAAGCACAACTGTGACTGAGACATATGGCCCTGCAAATGGGTCTAGACAATTTACAAGTCTATCTGCCACCTGGAACAGCTCCATTTCAGCAATGCTGGAAAGAGACATCACCGGTTCCCTCTTTGCTGCCTGTGGGACTGCAGCGTGGGACTGCTGCGGTGCTGCTCTACCCCACTCCTTGCTTCACCAGCCCCTGGCTGTGGCACAAGAAACTGAACGGGAGAGCAGGACATCTAGTTTTCATCCAAAATGAGTCTGAAAGCACAAGCACCTCTTTGATTTGGGCTGCTGTTTGGTCTAAGGAGATGAGAGCTGGCAACGAGTACAGGGGCACTTAACACTTTGGAGGGAAATACCTTCTCTTGCAGAGCCCCCCAGATCTGCTGTGCCTTGCACAGAGGGAAGGGATGGTGTGGCGCAGCTGGCAGCACCCCTACCTATGGGGAGGAGAAGTGGGCATTGCAGGGCTGGGCTTGGACACAGATTTTCACAGCTCCCTTCTGTAGAGGAGCAGCCACATTCAAGGCTTTTACACCTAAACAGCATAGGAGAGACACAAGAGTGAAAGATTTCTCTCCTGCCTCAAAGCAGACAAGCTATTGCATAGCTTCTTCTGCTTTCCCCACAGAAACTAGGCACCACCCCATCCTTTGGCATTGGCCACCAGTCGCACGTAGAGGAGACCCTGTGCCAGGCGGAAGGATGGGATCTGCAGGCCTCCCAACTCACCTGACGTCTGCTAGACTGATGCCTCACTCTGTAGGCAGTGGGATACCTCCCGTAATGGGCTACTGCCAGCTGAGCATAGGGCACCCAGGACTAATGCAGGAAGTGTTCAGCCTTCCTTCAGGACTGGATTGCTTGCAAAGTGAATCTCAAAAATATTTCCAAATTTGCACTGCTTTGATGATTTTAAACAATCTTGGATTTCAGACAACATGCATAAGGTACCTCTGTTTTACTGGTAGTTTAAAAAAGGCCTGTCTCCAAGACTTACAAGTTAAAACAATAGTCTTTGGCTATGAGAATAAAAACAGAAATTAAAAAGGGAACATTATGGGATATTTATAACATACTACAACTTCATGCACAAGTTCAAGAGAAATAAAGTCAGCATCTGTTTCCTTAAATATTCTTCTTCCATAACTCATAGCATTTAGCTCTGTGTGGCAGAGAGACTGCAATTAATAACCTCAATGCTTGCATTGTGATGAACAGCTTACATGCCTTCCCTCCCACCCCCACTTTCAAGATATGTCTCTGTACTTACTTTTGTTTTTTGGGGATCTTGATATTTTCCGGTTTGTTTTTTTTGGTTATCTCTTTTCCATTCTTTAACCATTTGAATCTGAGCGCAGGGTAGTCTGAAGTGGTTTCACACCTTAGCACTAGCTTCTGACCCACAGCAGCCTCTTGGTTTTTCATTTCCTTCAATTTGGGAGGCACCGCTAAAGAAATAAAAGAACGAGCTGGTGATTAGACCATCCTTGGACGGGAAAACAGTGTCAAACAAAGCTGAGTTAAGGCAAGCCATAGAGAGCAAATTCCCAACCAGACTAGCAAAGCTTCCTATACCAAAATACAAAAGATAAGAGTCATTTGTGTGTTATGCATACCACAATTAATGCATATAGGAGCATTTAACGAGAGGCTAGTTTGACTGTTCGGAGTCTTCCTACACGGGCCTTGTGTGACAGGCCTGCAAGCCATATGCAGTCTTACCGTGAACTAAAGTGCTGCTTCTGTATTCGGTATGAAGCTTTAAAAATACTTAATTGATCATGTGCGCCTAGACATGAGACAGCATACTGAGGCAGGCAATCCCAGTAGGTAATGCAGAAGGAGAAAGGGGGGGTGTCTTGCTGCGTCATTTATTCCAACTGCTCTGAGTCAGTGGCTATCCAAGGGTTCCAGGTGCAACTGACATGATGGAGAGCTAAAAGCATAAATACAAACTCAACAGCTTCTCTAACCTGAGGAGAAGGTTCTTGCTCCAGCTGAACATTATAACCTGCATTATACACCTAGCTCAAAACTCAGCTTGGCCATAACCTTTCCCTGAGGCATGAGATGGGCTTGGAAGCCTATCAAGGGAATCAACGTCAATTAAGTATATTTTGGAACCAGAAGGGCACACTGCATTGCAAATGCCCAGCCAACAGCTCACATGCACTGAATTTCTGTAACTTTATAGCAATGGTGTTTCTTGTGTAGGTAAATCTCAAACTGTTTAGGACTTTCCCAGTTAAAGAAGACCCCTAAGACTCCACAACCAGTACAGGTCTCTGAGCATAGGCTTCACAACGAGATGTAGTCGCTCTGTGAGACACAACCCTTCATGTGACCCAATGGGTTAAGTCTAAGGCAGCATCTATCCTGCTCTAATAGTGAATTAAAAAAACCTAGTTTAACCCTATTTCTGCTGAGGCTCAGGATAACACATTTACTGCCCTACTGGGGAGGGGTGATAAGGGAAGCGCTGCTAGCTACAACCGCGCAGCTGGTGGGTGGTGGCTTGTGAATCCAGCTCTGCTCAGTTGTGCCTCATCGCAGATCTGTATCCTCAGGAGGGACAGTATTTTACATGCAGCACCTTTACTAAAGTCTACTGTTTTTTTGTTTCTGGTGTTACTGTACTATTGTCTAGGGAAACAAATGGCCAAATGGGCTCTGCCTTCGGTGGCCAACAGTTCTCCGCAACATGAGAATCAGGAGCTTTCATCATGATACCAGCAGGTCTCCAATACGGTTCTATGATGAGAAAATGTTAAACACCCTGGAGCACACTTGATTATGTTTTGATACTTGTCACTTGTGTTTTTTGGAGACTTGCAGGCGTCAATTGCCCTTAGTAATTATTCCAATCAGGCAGAAATTAAGCGGCACCATCACAGCCTTAACTCTTAACTTAACTTGACAAAAAAATTTGTCAAAAGAACTGGATAAACACTGGTCTGATAAGCACTTGCCTGGTATACACAGGAGTGCTGCCTGTCCCACACGTGAGGCAACCTTTCTGTTCCCAGCACAGGGAAGCGGAGGAAATCAGGGAAGGCCTGATGTCCTTGGAAACTGGACCCGCTGGGAACAGCCCAGGGAACAACGTAAATGGTGGGTGGCAGGGAAAACGTGGTCTGCGACAAAAGAGCGAACGATGTGTGGTTGCTGTGCCACCAGCAGAAAGGCCAGATGGGGACAGAACAGCCTTCAATATTAAAAAAAAAAAATCTGATTAAGTGGAAGGTAACAACTTTTTCTCTGTGTCTCCATTGGCTAGGACAAAAAGTAACTGGCAGGAAGTCTTAGACTGGACATCAGCAATATATCTGACAGGGAGACCAGCACACGCAGGAATAGCTTGTCTGGGGAGGACGTGGAATTAATTTCCATCAGTGGAGATTTTAGTTGGGGGTAGACGACTGCCTTCAGGCAGTATGGCAGACTAGGTAAGTGCTTGAAGTTTAGAGTTTCATGATCAGGAAGAAATTTCCCTCAAAATGTGTTCTTATATTTTGGTTTCCATCTTTTTCCCCATGTCATAATTTAAGAAATCCAAACTCGTCCCCCAAATGCTATCAAAACATTTTTTGTTTGCTGCAAAACAAATGCCCACACACCATTCTAAAAGCAGTATGTTTAAATATATATACCTGTATGCGTTTGTGTGAATAGATATATTTGTACACACACACACACACACACACACACACACACACATATGTACACATGTATAAATATTCAGACATTTACCCAAAAGAATGAAACAATTTTTGAAAAATGTCATCTTTAAAATTTCCAACAAAATAATTAGCATTAATTAACAGCTTTGCTGAGGTTTCTGCTGACAGTTTCAGTCTGTCAGTTAAGAGTTAAGGTTATAGTCTTCTGTCACAAAGTGAGAAAAGGAGCTGCAGAGGTATGAAATACAAAAGTAATATTTCTTATTTTAATATATTTCACTCAAAGTATTCCTATTCCATATCTTCTATAGATTAAGGGAACAACTATAATTGCAAGGCTCAAAATTTTTGTGCTTAAGACTTCAGCTGGTTATTGATTTTCCTGTCAACACATCAGTGTGAAACTGGGAATGAGACGGAGATGCCATTTTGTTCCTGAATTTTATTTTAATTCAATATTATCTACTCGAAATGACTTGCAGAATTTTTCCTCCATCAGGGCTGTCAATGAAAAAAAAGTGTGAAATTAATATGCTCAACTCTTGCCATAATTCAGGAGTTACCAGGAAACATAAAAGAGGATTTAATCAATGGCAGTGACCCTCACTATTTCACAGTAACTCGCTGTCCAAGCATGCAGGGTCTCCAGGGAAAGCAGTAAAAGCTGCTCACAGACATGTCAGAAAAAGAGATTCCTTCTTTTTTTTTTCCTTTCATTTACACTATGTTTGTTTCTTTTCAGCTACTCTTTTGCAAAAGCTAATCAGACCTGTCAGGCACATGAGAAAGCTAGTGCTGATAAAACTACAGCACGGGTGTTTGGACTGAGATCAGCTACAGCTTCCAACGCTGCAAGACATAGCCGACTTTTATCACAGCCTGTGTCAATTTCTCCAGTTCTGGTAAGGCATGACCTTGTCTGAGGGAAGAAAACGACTTTAAAGCAGGCACAGATATTTATAAGGATAACTGAACACGGACGCTGCCCTCGCCTCCCTACCCCTCCTCGCTGGCTCCTGGGGCATCTCACGCCAGCTTGGCTCCTCTCTGTCCATTTCTTCCTGCGTCTGCCTCTCACAGCCCCGCTCCCACCACCGGCAGGGCTCCTGTCACACGCTCAGGGCAAAGTTTGCTCTTGCAGGGAAGAACAAGAGAGAAAGGGCAGGGGAAGCCCTTTCTGTGGCTCCTAAAAATGCACGGAGGTTAGGAGACCATCTGTGCCAGAATGAGTTGGTCAAAACACGCGCTGAGCGTTGAAGAGAAGTCTCGCAGCATTTACTGCTGATCGACTTTTGGGTATTGCCATTGTAAGTCATTGCCGTATCACAGCGGCAGAGCTCTTACACGTGCCCTCAGTCAAAGAACGACAAAGGCCAGACAGCAAAGAAAATAAGCACATCCCGAAGAGAAACGCTGGAAACTAACCGTGGAAACACTCCCCGCGCGGCACTGCTTGAATGAAAGGTGCACAGGGATCTGCTCTATATGTATTCTTTGCACTGGCAATACGCTGAAACCCTGGGAGGGCCTCCCAGTTGAGGAGTCAATTAGGCACACGGAAAGGCACCCACGTTTAACCCCGGGCTTTTCACACTCCTCGGTCAGGACCTCTCTCTGTGACCCATGGACCTTCACTGACTTGACAGACTGTCCAAGAAAGCAACATGGGTGATAACAGGGAGAGAGGGTAATCACGACGCGAAAGGCCTTAACAAAGCCACAGAGCAGTTGTGTCAGCAAAGGGCCCACACGGCTGGAAGCCCAGGAGAAGGATTTAACCAGCAAAAGCATGCAGATTGTTAGACCTTTGCTTATTAAGGCAGTCTGAATAGCTGCAATTTTCTAGCATTTTTCTTACTGGCCTGTATAACATTATCTCAGTCAAGGAACACGTGTTTCCATATTCACTCTGCAAAAGACACATTGATAATATATGATTGGAGATAACTTCTTATTTCTTGGTGAGTTTGGCAAGGCACAGCTATCTTCTCACCCTCAGTGTTTGATTGTATAGTTAATCTGCATGGAAGCTCAACACATTGAACAAATTAAACAGGAAACCTGCAAAATATTATCACACAACCACATGCTTTCAGCTGAAATTCCATGAGGTTTTGTTTTTTGTTTTTTTGTTTTTCCTAGGAAGGCACAAAGCCTTTTAAGCATCTGAACACAGGAATGTGTTAGGCATTCTTGCCAATACGCAGGTGTGCGTAGCTTGCTGTGCAAAATTGTGACCCACAGTTTGGTGAAAAGCAATGGAAGCCACAAGAATAACATCCATTGCCTTGGTCTTGAATTTGCTTTTTTGTACCATAATGCTCCATGCAGTGAAGTAATACATGACAAATTATAATATTTCCAAAAAGCTTTCTCCCCTTGCATATGAGATTGTAATCAAGCTCAGATTTATCATCAGCAGGCCAGATTTTCTAAAGCCCTCGGCATAAACTCTATAAGCTATTTTTGAAATAATTTTGCTCCTGTTTAGACAACTAAAAAAGCAGGCAGTTTTGTGGTTTGGTTTTGTTTTTAGTACTCCTATTATTATCTCAGGCAACATTTGGATTCTGAGCAGTTTTCAAAATCTAGCTATTTCATTCCCACATGCTAAGTCTCTGTGCAGATTACCTATATGATAAAACACTGTGGGTGATGATAGAACATAATCCTGCACAAGTAAGCTCTCCAAAATACCAGAATAACTAAAAAGGAGTTGAGAAATTGCAAAATTCAACAAGTTGCTTAAATGCACATTGTTCAATGCTGAACTCTTTTGAAAATATGGCCAAACATGTTTCAGCTTCCGGATCTTGGTATGATTTGAACACTTATGTCTGCGACAAAGAGCAAAAGGAAAAAAGCAGAATCAACGTTTATCTTTGAGCACTGCATGCAAAACCAAGATCCACAGAATCTTATTCTTCTTAGTTATGCTACAAGGAAATTTTTGCTATACATATATCTAGAAATTCTAGATATTGTAAAGGCCGATAGAAGGGAGATCATAAGAGTAGCTAGTACCAAGAAACAGAGCAAAGGGGAGAGGGTGTAGCACTCTAGCCATATGCTTTTTTGGACCAGGAAGGAACAAATAAATGCCACCATAAAACAGAGTAACTCCTTCCAAAAGCTAGTTGCAAAGGCAACTGTGACTGGTTTCCCTGGCTAGGAACTGATCTTCCCAGGCTGTGGAGAGTTTGTGTCTAAACTCAGTGAGCACGGTAGGTTTAGGTATGATGGTGGTGTAGTCTCACTCAATTCTTTCAACGTAATGGTGCACCCAACAGACTCAAAGAGCCCTGCCTAGACTACTAGTTTATTTTGGGTGAAATGCTATCAAGTGCATGGTATTTCATGCCAACATTCATGGAGATGTATCTCTAGCCATGAAGCTGCTCTCTGAGCTTGTGTTAATCTCACTTTTGTTCTCTCTGTTGGTATCCCAGCGAACCCTTCCAAGAAGAGTTTTATAGGCCATTTCATAACATGACCTTGGGAGGGCAATGTTTTCAACAGGCCGCTGAAAATGGAAAAGTGGAGAAAGTACTATGCAAATGGAGAAGGTCTCCCTACTCCCCTCCACTTTGTGTAAATAAAAAGTGTCTGCAGCGGAGTGAGAAAAAGGATGGCAGTGACAAACCAGCATGTCCAGAAGCAGAACCATGCGCATGAGGGAAAGACTGAGAGTGCCATTTACTCTCTGTAACAAGATAATACCAAGCTGTCAAGCCTTGTGCAGTCACTCAAAGTATCAGTTTCAGAGCTTAGACCTCCTCAGAGACAGGGAACCAAATTCAAAGACAGCAAAATGTAGGCTGCACAACAAAAACTGGGTGTGAGCGAGCGTCTAACCTAAAGATTATAATTTAAAGGTCAACACTTAATTTATTTACTGATGGTTATGTCTACAGCAATACACAGCCTGATTGCATTAAACGTTCTCTCCTCAGGTTCAAAATGCTGCAGCTGACTCCAACTAGCTACTTGCCTGATAAACGCTGATGATCCTGTTAGACACTGTCAATACAAAAACCTGATCATACAGGCTGAAAATGCGGGGACAGCGTAAAATAAATATACTTGATATCCAATAAGCAATGTAGGGACAACTGCTCATAAAGTCGATACAAAAACCTTGCAGGGCGTATTTTACATACCTAAGTGCACAAAGGTATACTCCAGAATCTTTATTTCAGCACTAAAATGAAAGCAATCCAATGCTCAGAAATGCTAGGCAGGCATAAATACCATGGACTTCAAGGGGACCTGCAAGTACTCAATGATTTTTTTAAAAATGAAGCCACTTTTGATTTAGGAGCTGAATTTCAGGACTGCATATTAGAAAACTTTGTCTTGAGTTACAGGCACTGAAGTCAGATGAGGGCAGGAAAGGTGGCTTGCTGCAACATACGTTTGTCTCTTTCTCTCATCTACTCTCCAGCATAAGTATTTTCAACACTATTCTGTATCTTTGCTTCCAGCAAGACTTGCCCTAAGTCATCAAACAGAGACTAGCACAGCTGAGAAAACCTCCTAAGATCAAAGGCCTTGATGGCATTGTTAATTTGGCTGGATCTCAGACTAGGATTTATGGCCAGATTTGAAAGATTCACCAGATTCCTGAGTTGAGAGGCACGCCAGATTTAAACTTTGGTCTAAAATGTGGTGTACACTTGGCTATTTAGGTGTGCCCAAAGCTGGTGCTGGGAAGAATAAAGAGAAATGGAAAAAAAAAGAAAAGAAAAAAGAAAAAGAAAGGAAAGATGAGCAACACAACAATATTCCAAGTACATTCTCCTTTGGCATCATTTCAAAGTGCATTCCACTCCACAACAGTGGATTGCCAATGAAAATCGAATTCTTAGGTAACTCCTTTTTTGTTTGTTTTTGTAGAACTTACACTTTTTTGATAGCCTCCCTACAGCTTTAGTCTTTCAGTCTGAGGGATCCAAAGTGCTGCAGCCATCTCCTCCTTTCCCTCTCACATTTTCTGTTCTCCTGCACACTCCTGTACTTGCCACCACCAGGGAATGCAGTCTTCTGTGTGCTGAATCCTGTAGGCTTTGAAATCTCATGTGCATCTGTTAAATTTCTTAACTCTTGTTTCCACCTCCTTTGGACTCAGCTGACTCTCCATCCTCTCAGCACTTCTCCATCATGCTCTTTCCCTTCAGACTGTTCCAGCATGGCTGGAGCATTCATGCACAAAGAATTGAATCATTGCTTTCCCTTAAACTTCATCATAGAAACAGGCCATTTTTTCTTCTTACACTCTTTTCTTGGCTTTTCAGAATGTTCTGATTCTGCAATAGTTCCACTTCACAGACGAAAGTGTGCCACGCATCAGTCAATAAATTGCCTACTGTGGGTTTATCCACGGCAGGCCCTGCTACTCCTCAAAACCTGCCTCATCCCCTTGAGACAGTGAAGGCCTTAAGAGAAAGAACAACACCATCTATCACAGAGATACTGTGAGGAGACTTTTATGTGCCTGGGCAGAGATCTTCCTAATTAAACCTGCCAAACCATCCCTACTCCCAAGGAGAGCTCAGTCCTATATGCATAAAAGCAACAGTCTGCCACATCTGTGCACAGTGAAGAATTAAAATGGCTTCAGACAAACTATAGTCTAACGTTTGACATAAATTTCCCAAGTGTTAAAATAATTCTCCATATTGAAGAGGAAAGCCAGAAAGCCCTACAGCACACATGGATGTCTTATTAACCAATGATACAACACAGGGGGAATAGGCTGTGCTAAGACAGATGAAATTCGGTGAAAGGGGGTCAGATGGGATTCCCAGACTGTGGGATACAAGGTACCACAAGGTGTTACAGCTGCATGGACTCACAGAGCCTGGAGTCATGGCCACCACCAACAGTGATACCCAAGTAAGCCGAGTTCAGGGACCCGTGACATAAGCACTGGAAGTAATAACCAGTAAGTACACACAGAAAGACCTGAAATGAGCTTCACCAAAACAACTACCCCCCACAAAAGCCCAAGACAATCACCTTCCCACAAAGCCCACAGAAAGGTCATCAAATCCATAGTTCAGCATCAGAGGAAATGACTCAGTTTTCAAGAGTCCAGGGAAACCAGTATCTGCCACATGTCAATGGGAGACAGCAGGAGCACCTTACTGAGGCAGCCTAGCATGAATTTAGGACTTAAGTTCTCAGAAATCTTCGCCTTGAAAGTAGGATAATGATGAAGATGGTTCAGTTGAACAAATGGATCAAGGTACAGCAATGACAACAGAACCACAGGGTACATTAAGAAAAGGATACAAAATAATCACGAGTAGGCAATATATGAACAAATGTAACACATGAGCACACACACATCTTCTTTGCCACAAATTTCCTGTAATTTTCTCTTAACAAGGATGGCAGAGAAAGCCAGAAGTTCCTGAAAAGGGTAAGATGCACTGCAGTACCTCTGTATAAGGATGGATTTAACAGACTAACCATCAGTTCCTTACGCAAGATCAGTGAAAGACATACGTTAAATAACAAAAGGCATAATGCTGAATATGCTTATTTAGCTCCTGTAAACAGCTAAGGAGACACCCTATAAAAAATGAAGACACACCTAAATATCTGGAGAAAAGTGCTTATTTTATAAATGTGTGCGATTAACCCATGGAATGAACTGCTATAACATACTGAAGCAAATAGTTTAGGAGAATTCAAGCACTGATTTGTTACTGCCATTGGTGAGTCCTATTGCAGCAGTGTTTGGAAACTCTCTTAATGGAAGAGGTCCCTAGCCAGGTGCTGTACAAACCAAAGCCAAAAAAGATTGCCCAAACTTTGTGTGAATAATACTCAAATTGCTGCATGCCCAAATGAAAGTGTTTAAGCAATAGCAGCCTTTGCATTTCAACAATTTGCTACTTGTATCTGGGAATAGCTGCTTCCTAGAGGTATCTCAAGTTATGCTTAAACTAACATTAGGAATGTGACATGCAGGAGTGGAAATATCTTTGCAGGGGTAAAGCAAGGTGTAACCTCCATGCACGCACTGTCTGGAAAGACACATGAAGATTGACCCCATGCCTGCCTCCTCCACAGCACCAGGACTGCACCCAGCCCTGCATGCAACATCCCCAAGAGAAGCTTCCAGTGTCCATCCTTGAGAACCTTCCCATTTAATGACAAATTGAATAAAAAAAGTATGAATAATGGTATCTGAACAATAGTTTAGAAGATTTCTGGACATTCTCAGACACAGCTGGCAGTTTTAATGGGTTCAGTCATCTGCTGATGTTTCTCCCCACAAAGAAATACTCATCTCTGCTGAAATTTTTGAGTGGGAAGGTAGAAAACCTGAACTGAAGCCTAAGTCTGATGGCTTTCTTGACACGAACCAAACCAAAGCTAAAAGGTAGAGACCAATTTTGAGAAAAGAAGATTAATTTAAGCATCAAAAGAAAGAAGTTGGCATTGCATTACAGGCTGCATAAAATATTCACGGCAGTGTGAAGAACTTCCAAGCTTTCAAGACATTGATTTGCTAATGCACAAGTTGAACTTAACACTATGGATTTTGGCTCCCCATTCACCATATTCTTTCCCCTTCTCCCATTTAAATCCTATGTGGTCAAGCCTCCTAGCAATACTCCCTTGCTGGGATTTACCTGAGTGTTCAGCACAGGCTGTGGAAGCACCTATGCCTACAAAAGCATCCATGTGCCCAAAGACAACACACAGAAAACCTGTGGGAAGGGTCTGTCACAATGCAAATTTTGATGGGGTCACCTTGGTCAAGTCTTTTTGGGTTATTTTCTTCTGGTGCTGGGCACAGATGGCAGCATTGCATGTGCCAGCATCAAGCCAAGCACCATAGCATGTGAAAGAGGGATTCCTCTTGCACCTGGCTGTCAAAATCTCCACCAGGCAAAAAACATTAGAACTGTCACTAGTGGAACATGCTGCTCCTCCACTCCAAAGTCATATTAGAAGATGACTGCTTTCATATATACACACTAAGAAAGGAGAATTTGGTTTGACAGTCCCAGAAGGGTACAATTTGCACCACAAAAGGACTTCCTTATCCCAAGGACACAGCACACGTAGTCCCTGCCCTTTCAGACAACTGAGGTTGCCATCACTTGGTAATGTTTATTAGCAAAATCTTTCTTTTTTTTTTTATCAGGAGGTAGACAAACAGTTTAGCCAATGAATCCCAAAGATGTTTGAGTCATTTTAGGAACTGGGGATCTGGATATAGCTGGGCATTGTACATAAATTACCCACTCAAACTCAATTCAGCAAAAAATCTAAGCATAGCACTTACCATAATGTACTTACACAGTATGCAGAAAGGATCTCATGTACACCCTTCAGAACAATTTACTTCTGACATATACTGAACCTCACATTTAGACTATGCAGCTATGGGAAAATGGAGAAAGAACTGCACACCTGTTTAAATATATGCGTAATCTTCAAACAAATGAAAAATGAAAAAAAAAACCTCTTAAGAAGGAGTACTAAAACCTCTTAAGAATAAATTTTGCTAAATACTTACAATCAAAAAACAGTGCTCAAGAAGACCTAATTAGAAGCATCTCTCCTGGTTAAATTATTATACAAGGTTAGATTTCTTTTTAAAGATCAACCTCCAAAAATCTGTAACCACATGATCAGTAAAGCGTGTAGAAATATGCCACGCTTCAGCTTTCACTGGAAGAGGGACAGGAAGACTTTATGCAACTCTGAAATGGTCTCTGGACTGTAGTCAAAGGTTCAAAAATTATGCAGGAAAAATTACAAGGCTTTTAAAAAATATATTCCTGATCAACTGAGTGCCATGGAACTGCAGACCAGGAAACCTGCATGAAAGTAGCAGGTCACACAGGACAGGGATCAACACACGAATACAAGAAAGAGTGAAATAGGTCTCAAAGAGAACATCAGGTCCAACCTAGAGCTCCCAGTCCATATCTATCAAGCTTATCCTGGCAGGTGCTTATGTAATCTTTTGCCAAAATCCCTCAATGGCCTTAAAATCTATGATTATGTGAAAAAGAATATAACACGCATTAAATAAATCCTACCAGCTAATGATTATTTAACATCTTAAGTATCTATTCCCTGTGAAATGTGGCCACCAGTATGTCTTGTCAGGAAGGAATTATGGCTTCTAAATGCATAAAGGTGATATTCTTTACATAGGAGCTACATACAGACCTTCTAGATTCAGTCGAAATTACCCTAGTAAGTAATGTGCATAATTTACCAAATCTTATGCCCCAGTCTAGAGTCTCCATTAACAGAAGAGAAACACAAGGTTTAGCTAAAAAACTCCACATATAAATTCTGAACTGGCTGCCAGTTAAAAGAATAAACATGTGGTAAAATAAGTGAAACTCCCTTCCCTAACTTTTTTTTTTAAGTTAGAAATGGTTTTCATGTGTCACAGTTTTGGGTGAAGTCACAGCCTGAAAATTGATTATACGAAGCGTGCAAGCATCTAGGGCCTTATTTGTGTTACAATAAGAACTGAAGGCCTAGCACAGTACTAAGGCAAAATTCTGGCCCTGTGAAATCAAAATGCTTTGTCATTGATTTGATACAGTCAGCTTTTCACTCTAGAAGACTAGGAAATATGCTGCAATCTTTATAAGGGGGGAAAAATAAAGCACAGACCTTCTCTATCTCCAAATTTCCAGAATTATAAATAAATTATAAATCAATTTTATTTAAACCAATTGAAAGCCTCAGTGTGAACACACTTAAATGATTTAAAGCTGATTTATGATTAAATGCACAATAAAATCAATTCCTTAACAAATTAAGTTGAATCAATAAACTTCTGGATTAAATTAGTCCTAACAGGTCCTCCTAGAGGCAAGGCTCTCTCTACTTCAATTGATTTGATTCAAGAAACTTGACTTTAATGACAGCAACTTTGTGTGTTATCACTCATACATGTAAGTACGGGGCCATCATTCAAGCTATAAAGACATTAATGTGATTCTAAACATCTGCACAAAAGGGCTAATTGGACCATCCCCTACTCTCCTTTTTGTTTCATTCTCAATTGATACTTGCATTATGGGCAACAGCTTTATTTTATTACTTCTGAGCTGGAGATTTTCACATGTCATCTCCTGTGACCTATCTCTTCCACGTCATTGCAAACAAAAGTTTCAGTTTACCATTATTTCTGCAACAGGAAACTCTTCCACTTCCTTAATTCCCAGCCTGGACACCAACTTCAATCATGAATCACCTGAACTACATACACACAGCAGCCTGCATAAAATGTGCTTTTCTGCTGCTGATAAATTACTGAAGAGCATTAGTAATACCACTGCATGCTTATCTGCAGCAAAGCTGTTTCTACTGCAGAGTCCCACTGAAAGCTCAAAGTAGCTCAATTTATTTTTGGATAGTTGAACTGCAAGGTCTGAGTCTACATCTCTTTGCTCTCCCAACAGAGCCAAAATCTCAAGCCAGAGTGCCTTGAAACAGCTCCCTGACAAAAAGCCAAAGGTTATAAGTGTCATCACTTTTTTCTTTCTTCTAGTACTCCTTCAAGAAAAAGCCATTTTTCATAAATCAAACAAAAACTCATTATCTCACAGAGACAGTATCATGTCCAGTTTCAGTCTGGGTTTTCACTGAACAGTGTGGCTGCCACCTAACAGGCCAAATGCATTATTTTCTCCCTAACCATGCTGAACCCATAGGGGCTGCCAGGTATTTCTTTTGTCTAAGCTTTCTAGAAGACATGAGAAAGAAACTCGTATTCCATGAAGAAAACAAACCAACATAAAAATCTGATCCTAAAAGGGCTTGGGAAACAGGGGATTACAGTGGAAACTGTTGTGCAGCTCCAGCAGCAGAACTAGCAGGTGTCTCAGGTTTGCTAAAACACGCATTCCTGCCAGATGGCATGAGCACAGCAGACCCTACTCTTTTATAGGAAGCCCACTGCAGACAGGATTTATAGCCTCGGGATGAGCAAAAAGATGAGTCTGCTGTTTATCTAAAATGATGTAGCATCTGGCTCTTCTTCCCCAGATGATTTTGCTACTGCCACCACCACGAAACAATATGAGTGTCTTTGCTGAGAGATGCCCACTTTCTCTCTCTCCTGCCCTTCTAGGTGGTGGTCTTAAGTTCATTCTGCAGACCAAGGACTCTCTCTCAGTCTCACAACACTCCCGTGTGCTCAGGAGTACCAGTTTCCAAAATGTTCCCATATTAACTCAGTCTGGGATCCTGCCCGATCGCTGGGGAGAGGACGTAACTGTGAAGAGGCCTGGTCTGATAGGGGTTGACAACTCCTGTGATAAACACACAGAGAAATAAGGTGTACTAAAGCCTCTTCCTGATGGACTGAAACCTGATTCCAGCCATATGTCCTAGCTTGGCAGTACTTCCTTCTCCAAAATTTGTCCTACATTGATAAGTACGTAATAACGACAGCTATGCAAATGAAAGCCATGAAAGATTGATGGAGGAAGCCAAGAATGAATCGCAAGAGCATCAGAAAGGCATGTTCAGAAGAAATGTAAAGGATGATTTCACTGCCTCTGCTGAAATTTAATATCCTGAGTCCCCCTTCTGGCTGCAAAGGGAATTTTATGTAGGAAGCAACCACGCAGGACACCATTACTGCTAAGGGAAATGGAGAAAAACCAGCCAGAAAAATGCTCTGTAAAAGATAGACCTACTGCTACTGTGAGTATACATACTGTTATATACTGTGAGAGATGTCATAAAACCCAATATCGTTGAGAAAATTAATAATTAAAAAAGGTAATATCATTATACTGAATGCCTATTATATTTTTATCATCTTTTATTGCTTCTGGGAGGAATTTAAGACATGTTTTGGAATTTGTTATTTTCAGGAGTGCTCTTCATTTTGTAGAGCATTTTATTTCTTCATCTTCATGAATATACAGTAGTGCATGAACACACTAAGGATTAAATAAAATTAATATCAGTATACCTTTTTCCCTGGAGCCAAAGAATACCCGAGCTCTTTGTTAAAGGGCAGAGGAAGTGAGCACACCGTGCATGTTCAGGGAGGTGTGAAAGGGCCCAAAAGCCTTTCTCGTGAGTAGCTCTGACATGAGTTGGGAGTGTATAGAGGACATCTAAATCCAGCAAAACAACAACAAAATGATGATCTCCCCTGGCAGTGTCTGGCACCTCCGTCCATCTGTGAGCTTTCACAGACGCATCTGAGGTTCACTGAGCGCGCACACCAAACCCGATGTACAATCTCTGGAAGGCCACATTCCCATGCCAAGACAAAAAGCTCCCGGATCAGATGCTCCCTTCCCCCCAGTCTCTTGATCCCAATTTTTCTGAGTAAAGAAAAGAATGTGGGGTTTTTTTTGTTTGTTTTTCAGTATTTTAAGTGCTCATGAGATGAATTGTTTTGATAGTAGTTAGATGTTTGACAGCTGTTAATTCCCATGGCTTGCTGCACCAATCTTAAACACAATTTAAATCATCACAGGAAGCACTGATCTAAACAACAGGTTTTAATTATCTTTTCCTTTCTGTACTCTATTATTTTCCTAAAAAGAAAAAGTGAAAAAGATTCTTGTTGGTTTCTAAATAGGTATTGACATTGGTTTCTTAAGTATAGCCCTTCTTCTCAATTTGATAATTCTGTCTTCCAGGCACTAAGGATATGCTGTTTTTGCCCTCCATTTATTTAGTCACCTGTATAACTGAACATAAACATAGCCAGCCCATAAATTCTTAGATTGTTTTATGCTGGAAAATAGTGTATTATCTGACATGTTTCTTATCTGACTGATCATTTTTTTACCCGTGGCTCCTCTTAAATTACAGATGGATGGAGATTAAAACACAGAAAAAAAGAATTTTGAGATGTCTTGTATTAGCTGAAGCTGCCAGACACATGGGGAGTGGAGTGAAGCAGAAAGTTTGCTTAAAACGTGTTTTGAATTCAAAATCAACAGGCTTACTAAACAGAGAAATACTAAATGGGATTCGTGAACTACTTCTGGTCACCATGTCCTTAAAGAAGGGGAAGTACCTCATTTTTATGCATAGATTGGGAGAGGAAAAAGCAGTTTTTGCTCTTTTAACTTGTATTCAGCAACTTCACTTTGAATAAATTGGTCATCAAACTGAAATAGCTGAAAAACACAAAAATCTCTCTCAAGTCTAGCTTTCAAGAATGATCTCAAACAAGTGAAATCTCTACACTTTGGGTTTCCCACGTGGGGAAACTAGCACCTGGGATGGGACGGGCTCTCGTAAGTCTGCATTAAGTCATCGCAGACACCAAATCCACATTAACTGGAGAGGCCTCCTGCACTTTAAACTGGGGTGGGCAGCATCGCATTAGAGCTGCAGAAAATGGGTCCTTCCCTGCTGCGGACGTGTCCGAGCGAGCAGTGAGGACTGCGGAGAGCCACCGACACCACGCGGGCATGCAGTCTGCCTGAACCCTTGCACCGTGCCCCTTTTTAAGATGTGAAATACTGTAAGACCGGATGGCCAGGCAGGGAGCTGTCCATGGGGGCTCAAGCAGGAGAAAATCTCTATGAGGAAGGCACACTGGATGCGGGAGGACAATAAAGTCAGGAGAAAAGAAAAAAAAAAAAGATATCTTTCCTAGTAGAAGCCACAATAGACTTGTGATTGAATAGCTGCACAGGAAGGATTTGGGATAAACAGAGAGAACAAGGAAGAAGAACTTGATGGAAACTGTCAGGATCAGCACAGCTAGCTCCCCAGCACCCCCAGGTTTCTATGTACCCAGACCCAAAGACATATCCAGACATGACAAGTGCAGTGTAAGGTGGCTACTCAGCTCTTGCTCATGTCCCAGGGATCCTTGGCAAAAGGATTCTTGGTAGAAATAAATTAGACTGGTGTGTCCAGGTTAGGACCCCGTTTTTAGTCATTTTCCTTGCGAACAGCAGCCTGACCTTCAGCAAGGTTTCCCCACAGCCTGGCTTTTTTAAGCATTTCTCTTCCACGTCTGACACTGAGGTCTAGTCTCTGTACACCCAAGCGCAGGGGACCCCACACAAGTCCCCTCGCACCGCAGCCGCCCACGCAATGGGGTGATCGCTGCACAGTGCAGACTGACCTACGGGGATCGGGGCAGACAGGGGACACGGGGAGGAAAAATCAGTCGGGATTCATTGAAGATGTGAATTTCACCTGTAATAGTTAAATCAAATTAAACATCGGAGTGAGCGGCTCCATTCAGGTGGCTTTGGTTCGCTTTGGTTTGCCTCATTCCCAAAGCAGATTTGGTGGAAGTTCAGGCACAGCTCTTCAAGCCTCCACAGCAACATCCTCCTCGGGGTTTTTCACAGTTCAATTAAACCACTTTAAATGTTAATATTCTGAGTGCCCTGTCTGGACCAGCTGTAACTGTGATCACCTGGAGGGTTTACGCAGAGCAACCATCGGGCTGTAAATTCACAGTTTTGTTAACTAATTTACTCTCATAGACAAACCTTTGATTTGACACAAAAGCCCAACCAACTAAATCCCCCCTTAAACGCTTATTCAAAGCTGCTGTGGTTCTGCTGCGACCCATGACATCCCACAAGGTTCCTGGCTCCAAGCTCTGAAACAATTAGACTGGGAAAATTAAATGGTGCTTTCTGTGCACCTGTGACTGCCTCGTTCCCCCACGCCTGACAGCAGCGTCTCTCCCCTCTCCCACACAGCCTGTGAGCGCAGCTCCCAGGGTCCGCAGTGCCCAGGCTCGGCTCTCCCAAAAAGCTGTCAAGGAGCACGGTGCGAGTTTCTTGTGAAGCCAAATGGAACCACTGGTTTTGGGGGGGGAAGGAAAAAAAAAAAAGGGGTGTTCTTGAGGGTCTCTGCTTAGAAGATTTATATTTTAAACAGGCAACAGCTAGTATCTAGGGGGAACAGATACGTTACCAACAAGTCATTTCCAAGCAGCTAATAACTGTTTCCCTACCCACCAGATCCTAGGACGCATTTTCAGGTTTAAACATAACATACACACTGTAAATAGCGGAAACATCTGGGGTTTATTATAACACCACTTTGCTAGCCTCGGGCATTGCTCAAATCCCGCCGGCCGCAGTTCACCCTTGACCTGCCAAACACGATTACTGTACTCCGGCAAGCTCCCCCTGCTCCGCAGCTGCTCTCCTTTCCCTCCCCTCTGTCAGTGCTCATTACTGCTGTCCTTACAGCTACCATCCTCGAGCAGCCGGGCGAGGGCTTGGGTTGCCCCAGTCCCTGTGCATGGTGAGGCAGGTAGGGGGAAAGACCCTGGGGACGACCAGTGAAATCATTTTTCCTGCAGACCTGGGGGAAAGAAGGGCTGCACAACGCCCCCGGCGTCAGCAGCCTTCGGCCTCCACCCCCGAGGCCTCCTTCCTTCTCTGCCTCACTCACCCCACGATCATAAGGCTTTGGTGTGCCTTGGTTTCTCCTCTTTCCACATCTCCAGTCGCCCCACACTGAGCCCAACGTGACCCCGTCCCTCTGCCACACTCCTCATCTCCCAGCCGTGCCTGGCTCCTGGGCTCTCCGCTCCTGCTCTCCATCCCTCCTCTCCTTGCTCTCCACCAAGAACATCTCTTCACTATAGCTCTTCTCCCACAGCTTCCTGTCTGGCCCCACCATTACCTCCCACCATACATATACGCACTTTTCCACCACTTCTCCCCTCCTCCCGAACACGTTCCCAAGCTGACCTCTCCCCGTCCCTATTGAAACCTCATGATGCAGGAGCACTGTGGCCTGGGACTTCCTTTTTTCCCCTGAAGTCTCAGCTGGGGCTAGAGTCTTAGCCCAGGCTAAGCAGCAAGGGAGAGGCATTTTAGGGCTGTTGGCACAAGGCTGGGCTGCAAGACTTTGCTTGAACTAAGTGCAACTGTGAGTCTGAACTGCTTTAGTTAAACTATGATGGAGGCACTCACCTTGAGAAACAAAGCTACCTTAAATCTGGCTATTTTAGAGCTAGACAAAAATATGCAAGTGGTGATCTAGTATGGCCTAATGATTGCGCTTTAAAAGCTCACTGGGATGAGCTTTCCAAGTGTCCCTGCAGAAGCAGGCCACTGGCTGCAGGCTCTTGCCTTGCAAGCATGCCTAAGCAGTGCAGTTACTTCTCCAGCCAGCTGCCCCGCTGAACATCTGAAGAAGTGGGCAGGAGAGCAATCAGCCCTGCCGTTCAGTAAAACTGCAGAAAGAAAATACAGCCTGTGTTTCCAGCAGCCCTGTCTACATGCGAATTGGGAACAAACCTAGCAGCCTCCCAGCCAAGTCATGGCCAGCCTCACCCCTGCTTTACAACTCACAGAAGCACAACATCTTTTCTATAAATCCTCTATTACAAGAAGCCTCCCCCAGAGGTAACGGAGCTAACAGCCGTTCTAGCAGCAGTATATCCATTTGCAGAGCACTATCAAAGCTCCACCGTCTTCCCTGCTTGATTGAAACACACTGATGGATGCTATATCCACCCTGGTCCTGGAGCACTGAGATCATGTGCTGATTACCGCATGGGGACAGCACCCCCACTCCCTCCCTTCCCTGTAAGGTAAAGAAGAGAAGGAAATTTCTGAAAATAAATATCTGAAGGGTATTGCCTTTTTAAGGTTTTATTACTCCATAGGCTGGTAAAACCCTCTGTTAGGGATAACGACATGTAGCCTGTTTTTTTTTTTTTTTTTTTTAATTTGTTAGTTCAATCCACTGATCAATTAAAACATCGTTCTGGAATTATGCTATGGTAAAACAAATGTACCTTTAGAGAATAAATAGAATTGATTCTCTCCTGGTGTAAAATACCTTCCTAAATGAGGTATTTAAATATAACCTCCAATCCCTCTCTGAAGAAGCACCTGGTAATTCACTTTTTGGATCAAATTGCAACTCCACAAAAACTTTATGACCTCATGTGGTCTTTCCACCCCCACATTCCTCCTTAGAAACATTATATACAGCATGCTCCAGGCAAGAGGGTTTGCTTGAAATGTGAATGGTGGTGCTGGGGAAAGGGATGCAGCAGAGCACTGAGAACATGAGAAATGGGCAGCTGTGTAAGGAAGGACTCCCTCGGCTGCCGATGCATTCATTCCTGGTCAAGCCTCTGCCCTCCACTCCTGCTCGAAAAATCTTCCACACCCCATATTTTCCCATGTCAGACAGGCCCACATACCCGTGTTTCCCTCCATCCTCATGGAGGTTTCACTGTCCACAAAAGCAATGTCCCTGGTTGGACTAAAAGCTTGTCTAGCCTGGTGTGCCACCTCCAGCAGCAGCTGACAGTGGGTGACTGGGAAGAGAGATGAGATGAAAAGCTATCACAAATTGTTGGCTGTGACTCATCTGGACGAGGCAAGGTCCTCCAGGTGGGTGAGCCGAGGAGGAAGCAGGTACTGGTGAGTTGGGGTAGGTGCTTGGGGACCTCTGTGCCGAAAGGCAGGTGGACAGGCCACCTCTCGCCTCTCCTGGCTAGACTTGGGGGTGGGTGAGGAGGCCTGGGTGCCCCCCATGGAGGGACATGGGCCTGGGAGAGGGAGCGGGTGAAGGGGAGCTCCTCGCAGGAGCAGAGCAGGCGACCCTCACGCAATGGCCCCAGACCCGTAAGTCTCCGGCCGGTTGATGGGACAGCGGCCCGCGTACACCATCAGCGTAATCCTTCATCGGCCTTATCATTTTTATCTTACCTGGTCCCCGGTTACAAAGCCAGCAATTGCTGTGGTTTTATGAATGGAAAGAGCCTAGCAAACAAATTCCAGTTCTTAATACCTCAAGCTGTTGCCTATCCCACAACGTCAAAGTGTTTTAGAGCTCCCGTTTTGTTCCCGGGTTCTTTGGGATTGATCAGAAATGGATCGGCTTTTTCCTAGAAACTGAGAGTGAGAAACCTCACGAAACATGCCACGAAACAAGGCAATCCTGAGGCTGCCCGGTATTCCTTTAATTTGTCAGGGGAGTTCTGAACCAACTGTAGTTTAAAAAAAATCAAAGGGAATTTACTATTGTAAAACATTTCAACACTTCCCTGCTGTGAGCTGTGGTGGGGAAACTTCTGCTTTTCTGTAAAGAGCTGACTTCCCAGCTCTATCCAAAGAATACACATTTGTTCCTCTCTTAAACATTAATATGGAAATAAAAGGATTATTTTGGAAAACGCGCTGCTTTCTCACAGCAGCATTCAGTTCCGTTCTTTACGGACAGCAGTGCTTTCCAAATTTGTGCCATCCAGCTGTTGGCACATTTCACACGACCACTCCCTGAGGGGGTCTGTCCAGGGGCTCCAGCATTTTTATGGAAACAAAAATTAAAAATGGATTAAAAATGAGTCTTTACTTTTCTTGATACTTCCCCAGTGGAGGAATTCTCTGATGTTATACAGCTCTAGGAGGGCTTGAACATTTAAAAATTAACTCCCCTCTTGCTGCAGCTGTGATGGACCAAAGTGTGTGTGAGCACAAGTTTACTTGTGTGTTTGCCCTAGTCTTGCTATAGTATAACTCTAGATAGAAGAAACACTTTTGCCTTCTCTTTGCAAGAGCTAAATACACCAAGGTAGAAAGAGAAATGGCTGACCCTTTGCTGAGGCAGAGAGAATAAGATGAAAAAGATGCCGAAACACCTGGAGATGTAGAACCACTTGATTTCACAGGTCAGATGAGTTAAACAGTAATCTCAGCAGCAAACATTCAATATTTAATTTAATTATCTTTCTCTACTGTATCATCTGTAGGTCAGCAGACATGATACAATGCATGATGTCAACTTCTTTCAATGCCGTGCTTGCAGGATGGAAGTTATTTGTAATTTTGTGAAGACCATTTGTTATTTTCAGTTTAAATAATTTGCAATGTCATTAACTGCATTTTTGCTTATACGCTTGTGTTGTTTCAGGACTAGCCAAGGGACACCTGGGAGGGCCTGCTCACAGTTTAAAAACCATGGTCACCCATGTAGGCTGAGAGGAAATGTGACTGCATGAAATCTTCCCTTCACACACAGCCCCCATTAGTTGCATTTATCAAAGTGCTTAAGTGAGTCCTTAAGTTGAAGTCTGCAAATTGTCCCAGCAAAGTTTAAGGAGTTTCCTGCATTTTTGACAGGTGAACTTGTTTTTGTGAGTAAGTTGGAAGATGAGGTTTCTTGCAGGACCAAGCAGTGCAGAGGACAGGGAGATACACAGACACAGTAGCCCCAGAGCTGTAATGGCTTGGAGGGGGTTGGACCCGCTCTTCTGGCTACGAGATAAGGACCACGCATATCGTGAAAGTGGTATTGCTACAGCTGGCACCCGATGTTTGTCCTGCCCATGTTTCTTTCTCCCAAGTCAAACTCTCTGATGAAAGCTTTTCTTCCCCTGGGGGTTTGCCTCAAAATGACCAGCAGCAGCTTGCCTCAAAATGACCAGCAGCAACTTTTATTCTTACCTGCTGTGGTGCGTGCAAGTGCCTGGGAAACATCCAAAGAAAGCTGCCTACACTGAAGCAAGTTAGCATTACCATCCATTCTTTGCCACTTCTGGCAGGAAAAATGCCCTCCAAACAGACTTTTTTAGAGCTCAGAGATAGATGGTAACACTGAGAATTGGCTGCTCCTGGACAGCACAAAGTGACCCGAATGCGGTCACCAACCCCAGGTATTAGTGAAGAACTGTGGCAGGAAGGGGATGACCACCTACAACCTCCTGGCACAAACTAAATGATGGTATAAACCAGAAAAGTCTCTGGGCTACTTTGTCTCATGGTGGAGATGGCAGAGCATGGACCAAACTGCCTCCCTTCCAAAGCAAGCTTTGGTGCTGGAGACAGTCTGGTGAAAATTAATGGTTTGTCATCCCCAGTTATGAGAAGCATCTTGGGCAGGTATGTAGAGACTATACACAGGGCAACAGCAGAAGAAGGGGCCCCCAAACACCTTCTTCATATGCAAGTATCCAAAGTGCTTGCAAAGTAAAGTCTTTCTACATGCAGGCAAGATGTCCTCCTGCCATTTCATCTAATCTACATGCCGTTTGCCTTTTGCCAGTGCCACAATGCAGGACATCAGATTTAATTGGCTGGGGACTATTGCAGGCAAGCTTGCTACGGCAGTCAGTGCACAATACTATTCATTGCAGGAGGACAGGTCTGACTTTTGGGGAAATTAAAAGGAAACAGACACTGCAGAATCAAACTGCAGACTCTGGAGAGGAAAAGAGATATCCAGATCTGACAGCCTCCTTCAGTTTTGATGGCACTTGCACCTGAAGTAGACTTGAGGGGAAGCCACTGAATTCCAGAGAGAGCCATGAGATGCCGTTAAAACGCACCCTGGGGCTGAGCCATCCTCAGCTGCCTTCTGCGTCCCTGGGAACCTCTCCTCAGCACCTCCTCTCAGGAGGAAGCAACAATATCACTGGCAGCAGCAGTGCCGTTATTTCCATGTCTTTTCAATAAAATGCCTAGATCAGGCCATTGCCCTCTCAGCAGCTCCCAGAAATGATATGCTCTCCATTGCTCTGTCTTGTGGACAGCAGGGAAGATAACACCCCCATAACACCAAGGCCTGCCTGCATCCTGCTGTTAAGTACAACTCACGCTGCAGCTGGACAACTGGTTCCTGTCACGCACCGTGCCTGGAAACTGGAGGCAATCTGGTTACTGCCAACAGCCTCTGCCGGTCAGGCGTGAGCTGGAAAAGGGAAGGAGGCAGCC
The DNA here is from genome assembly GCF_036417845.1 of Apteryx mantelli. Classification (NCBI taxonomy): domain Eukaryota; kingdom Metazoa; phylum Chordata; class Aves; order Apterygiformes; family Apterygidae; genus Apteryx; species Apteryx mantelli. The sequence continues at coordinate 12,044,334 of NC_090020.1, forward strand.
AGCACTTTGGGGATGGGAAGAAGGACACCTGTAGCCAAGACCAGTGGGACCTGGGATCTGTGGGACTAACATGAGCCTCAAGAGAGACCTTGTGGCGAGGGATGAGTGCTGACCATTTTTGTGATAGGATTGGCCCTAACCCTGCAAAGAGGCTCCTCGCCCTGTAGCAGTGGGGATGGAGTGGGGGGGAGAGACTGCCTCACACACAGGTGGGAGAAGTAATTGAGGAACAGCAGTGCCAAATAATACAGGAGTGCAGCTGAGATAAAAGGACATTCATCTATCTTAAATTCCACCTCCTACTTTACTTTAATTCCCCCCTCGCCTTTTTTTTTTAGATGGTTAATTTGAAATAGCTTTCCAGTTTCTGACCTTGCTACCCCTTCACAGAGCCAGGAAAAATTCCACGCAACATCAGTTTCACTTACGTTCGCAGCTCATTTTGTCATCCAGCATTTGCACTTAGCCTTTTGCACACTTTTGCAGCACCTTCTCAGATGTGCCACCCACACCATGCTGAAGAGAAGAATCAGTTTTAAGTCCAAATGTATCAACAGAAAAAAAAGAAAAAAAAAAGAGGAGGCCAGGACAGCTGGAACTTACAAAACTAAGTCTGGCAATAAATTGTGCAGGAGGTTGGCCTAGAAGCCAAACACACACAAAAAACCTCACCCAGTAACTTCTGCATTCATTCCATAACTTCTGGTTGAGCTATAGAATAACTTTCAAAAAAGATACCAATCCTTGCCTCCCAGGCTGTGAGCGACAGGAAATCCTCTACATGCCCAGACAAGTCCTATGCATAATTACTCTCACTTTCAAAATCAGTGCCTTTTATCTAATCTGATCCGTGAGCTAGCAGTTCCATTCATTCTCTAGAGCTCCCCCGGAGAACACGCATTTTAGTGTGCTTTATACCTCTGTATTGCCAGACTACCCTTTCCAAGAACAGGTCCAACTAGCAGCTTTCATGTTTTCATGTTCACTTTTCAAAAGCCTAGCTAACTTATCCAGACAAAGCTCTGTGAGCTTCTGTAGCTGGTCAGGACGTGGCTGCAAAGCTGGTGTGGTTCACTGCAGCAGTACAGCCAAAGGCAGAAGCAAGAAGAAGGTGCCGGCAGCTGGACCACACTGCTCCCACCAGAGCTAGCTCTGCTAAGGAAGTTCCCCTCACAAGTTGCTCTTCTCTCTCGCAGCGGAAAATGTGTCCTTGGAATAAACCTGATGGAAAAATTTTCTAACACCAGCTCCTCTCTGTGGGTCTCTCAAATCCTCTCCGTGATATTCCCTGAACGTGCAGCTCCAGCACAACGGCATGACCGACATCTTCCCTGATTTTCTTCATCCTTATATCCTCCCTATGGAAATGGCTCCTGCCACAGAGTTGGCTCCACATGACCAATGGGAAAACAGTGTGCACGCTCCCTGGATCTTTTCTTCCCTCTACAATAAATGAACCAGCAATGCACAGTGCCCTCCAGGAAACCCGTTTTCACAGCAACAAAGGATTTCTTTTTTTTTTTTTTTTTTGCATGTCAAAGAACAGGGCATGAGCTGGGCTGGCTCATGTTATCTGTATCTTATTATCTATAGAAATGCCATACACCAGGAAACGGGGTTGTTTGTAGGAAGAGGTTAACGTGAATAAAAAGACTTGGGTTCTGTCCTGGGATCTGACTCTGATCTCAGATGATAGGGGACATGCAGACTGCAGGCTCCTTGGTAATAGGAGCTTTCTCTCAACCTGAGCTTGTTGCACAGTGGGCACTTTGAAGGACACAGATTTCGGTTAGATCTTGAAGCACTTTCATGGCACAAACAACATCCGTGCATTTGGTCCAGTTCAAGGCTACATGCAAAAAAGAATTCACAGAATTACTGGCCCTATTTTGTTTCCTGGCACCCATTCCAAACATAATGCAATAACTCAGAGCAGTGTTCAGTGCTGTTTCATATACAGGTGCAATATAGAGTCGACAGAACAGCCCCTTCTTTTCCCCTTTCAAAGTTCAGTGTACTTCCCCAAAGAAAAATGAAAGAGTCTATCTCTATAGAAGCCAACACACACACACACACACATACACACACACACAAAATCTCCCTATATGAGATTAAAAATTTTAACTTTTCTGGCAGCCCCTGCAGTGGGAACAACCCCTGTCAATCACCTCTGCAACTGGATGTTACCAAGACTCTATTTATATCATCTCAGATATGCATTCATGCTCCTGTAACTGTCTTCAAAGGGATTAACCATTAGCCATAGGACACGGCATGCAGTTAACTTGGGGTGAGATGAAAGCTGTTAACACTGGAAAAAGCCGTGGGGCAAGGCTCAACCTGAGTACGAGCTCTGAATGCCAGGCCCCAAACTGCCTGACCCAGATTCCCCCTGCTTACAGAGGTGGAAGGGATGATCAGCTCATAAAACCTGAGAAACAGATGCACAGAGGGAATGAGGAAAGACGCCTGGATGAACTATCACAACTGGATTAGCATCTCATCAGCCAAAACATAGGGTCGGATGATGTCACTCTCTCAGTCCCTGACCTCTGAAGCCTGTGGACTCCCTGTCAGAGCTAAGGGGAGTCAAATGGCACACGACCAGCAACCTACATAACATGGCTGATTTCTCCCCAGATCTTATGCTTCCAAAGAAATTACACAAGCAGAAATGAGAAAACAGACACAAGAAGGACAGCAGTTACTCCAGACAGGGTGTTATACTAAAGCTCCCTGTTTGTCCCTTATGAAATCTCTTGCTTTATTTTCCCTTTATTGTTTTTCTCCATTAGCAGAAACAAAGTGAATAGGAAGGACAGAGGGAAGGACAGATGGAAGGACAGATGGATGGAAAGAAGGAAAAGGGAAGGAGAAAAGGAGGGGGGTTGGAAGAAAAGTAGAAGGGAAGGAGGAAAGGAGGGAGGAAGAAAAGGACAGAGAGAGGGAGGAAGGAAGGGGGGATGGAAGGATGGATGGATAGAAAGGAAGAAGGGTTTGAGGAAAGAAGGGAACAAGGGAGAGTGGAATAGATTAAGGAATGGAGGGAGGAAGGCAGAGAAGAAGGAAAGGAAGAATGGAAAGTAGGGAGGGAGGAAAGGAAGGGAGGAATGTAAGGGAGAAAAGGAATAAGAAGAAAGAAAGGAGAAAGGAAAGGAGGAAGGAAAAGACGCAGGAACGGAGGAAGGAACAGAAGAGAAAAGCATGTTCATGAACATTCCTGTAACCTCACACCGAACTTCTTCATACTCATATTACATGACATCAGAGCAGAGTGTGTGTCAGGACCCAAGTTTCCCTCACAGCTTCCCTGCCAGTTTACCTGCACATCCACGGAGCTTCAGCACGGTTTAACCCCCTCCGCCTCCCCCCCACACATACACCTTATATTTTCAGGAGATTGCTTTCAGACATGATCCTCCGATACCTCACACTGCTTGTGAAATACACATAGAGCCGAAGGATGGGGAAAGGAAAAAAAAAAAAACGAAAAAGCAAAAAATCCCTCCAGAACTCGTGAAACTCCCGCAGGGCTCAGCCTGGCGCTCTGCACTGCCGGGACTGCGAAGCGAGGGCAGCGGGGCCGGGGGCAGCCCGGGGTCCCGGGACGGTCAGTGCTCGGGGTCCCGGGGCGGTCAGTGCCCGGGTCCCGGGGTCCCGGGGCGGTCAGTGCCCGGGTCCCGTGGTCCCGGGGCGGCCGACGCCCGTGGTCCCGGGGCGGCCGATGCCCGGCGGCAGCGGCCAGCAGCGCGCCCCGCGCACCCTCTCGCGGCCGCTGGCGGCAGCGACACCGCGGCGGCGGCCCCTCATCCTTTTCTCTTCGGGTCACCAAAGAAAGGCCTTTTCAAATTTTCTTCATTATCACTATTTACTGTTATTTTTACAGCCGCGTTTCCCTAGACGCCTCGGCGGGCATGACGTTAAAGCACCGCGGTTGCAATAAAACACCAAGGTACGTTTCGCCCCAGCTCTGCTCCCGTTGCTTGTCGCGTGCAGACCCGACTCCGTAATTCTTCCCGCGCGGACCTTCCCCTGTAAACTTTCTCGGGCTGGAATAAACCCACCCGGGGCTTGTCCTCAGTGTATTCGAGGCAGTAACTTAGGGTTAACTCAAACACTTGAAGCACATTCAGGCAGTTCTTTGTACAGCTAGAATGACTCACACAAAATATTGACACTTGGTTTGTTTTCTTGTATCATAACGGAACATGATAAACTATCAGTACTGTTAAAGTCACATTCACTCTTGTTACTTTTGGAATGTTAACAAAACACTGATTTGGTAAGAATTCATAGCATTTCCAGAACTTCTGACACTTTGTGACATGATTGTTCTTCACTGTTTTGCTCTTGGGTTTTAAGTACCTGCCTCAAAGGGGTATCAGACGCTTAGGGATAGATTAAGGGGCAGGGGGGATGTGCTTGCAAGAAAGCTTTCCACAGTTCAGTAGTTAGCTCTCCTTACTTTCAGAGGAACAAATTGCCACTTAGGTGCCTAAAGTAGAACTCATTTTCGAAGATGCTCAGCAGCTCCTCTGTGACTCTGGTAGCTAGACCTTTGTGAACCCAACACCCCAAATGTGCTCTTGAAAAGCCAGTGTCCTTGATTTTGTGCAAAAGATCAAAAGTGAGCTGCCCCAAAGAGTGAATGCTGAAGCCTTTGGAAAAGTCACCCCATAAAATCCCCCCCCCCTTTTTTTTTAAAGAGCTGCTTCAAACTGTTTCACTCAACTTGTTTTCTCCTGTTCAGTTAGTGCCCTTCCAGGAGCCCAAAGAAGAGAAACCCACAACTGCAAAGACATGAACTTAGATTTGAGTGTCATTTCACAAGTTTTGCCAGACATTAATGTTTTAAAATCTTTGCCTAGCTTAGCAGATCTTGGCGTTTCTATACCCAAGGTAAAAAATCAGTTCAGCCTTCTCCAGCTATCAATATTTGCAAAGTTCAGAGCAGTTTCTGGAAGATAGGGGGAATGTCTTTCTATACACATGCAGTATTTACTGGACAACCGTACTGGTATGTCCTCACAATTTTGTTTGCATTCCCATGGCTACAGTCAAGTAGTACTTGTAGTGTTAAGTCAAAAAAGGTTGAATAGTGACTAATCTCATTTATTCACAAAACATGAACACACTTGCATGCTTTTTAAAAGATTCATTCTCAAAATTGCTCTGAAGATTGTATGGAATGTTTGGAGCGTTCATGCATTGCAGACAGGTGGAGAGGCTTTACTTTCCTTCCAGAAAAATGTACAGGCATACCGGCAGCACAAGGACATTTTGGCTTGAAAACACCGCAAGTTGTCACTCCTTCTACACAATGGTTTTCCTCTAGAAATGGATGACTCTTCCCAGAAATCACAGCTTCCACTGCCATCTCCAAGGCTCTCTCTTTCAATTCATGCTAAAATCTTGATCTGCCTTCTGACCTCTTTTTATTAATGTTGAGTCTCAACTCAAACTTTGCAAGCCCCAGACTGAGCTCTCAATCCTCCTCACCAAGCCCTGAACTAAATCTTGGTCTTTAATAACCATTCAACACCATTTCTTTCTTCATCAGCCAGGCCTGCTACCCAGATGAAGTCGAAGGTGATGCACAGTCACACTCATCTCATCTGAACATTGTGCTTTTTCTTCTGCCATGCAGTCTCAAAGCTCTGGCCTTTCATCTAAGCCTAAATAAAGTTTCTTACCAGGAGATATTCGCTATCATCTACGTCAATGACTTTAGTATCCCTTCTCTGGGCTCTGCAGATGTAGATGTGTGTCCCTAAAACCTGTTCAGAACAATGCTGACTGAAATGCTGACTGGTGTCCCACCTTTGCTGCTCTTCCCCCAAAACCGTCAAATTTTTTATTTCATTCTTTTTTCACCAGACTGTCACAGAGCCTTGCTCGTCCTACCGTTGCTTCTAAACTTCGGAGTGGCTGATACAATCCATAGCCACAGAGACCTCTGCTCTGACAGCACAGCCAGCCCTTGCAGCCCACCAAGGCTTTTTTCTCAGAGGTACCTCATGCTTTCTCATACTTTGTCCTCTCAAGCTCAGCAGCCTCTCCCTCATCTTCTCTGCGAAGGAGAAACTGCCTGAAAACTCACATTCCCCAAGATGTCTGCAAACACTCGACAAAGGGGCAGGGCAGCCGATATGCCGGTGCACCATCTTATTTACCAAATTCACAGTGAGATTCTTCCCAGGCTGACTCCTTTCTCTCACTTCACTGGCACCACCTCATGGGGCACAATCCTAACGTCTGGCTGATGGGAAGGTTCAAGGACTGACACAGGGGCCTCGATCTCTGCCTCCCAGCCCCAGCTGTAACAGCACCCAGGGTCAGGATCAGTGCCTCTGTGCAGGGCAGGTTTGGAGACAACGCTCCCTCCAGCACCTCAGCCTCCAGCGTTAGGTCCATCTGCCCAGGTGGGATGTCCTGGGCACGCCGGCGGCGCCCCAGGAGGTCCAGCTGGCCGGATTGCTTGGCCCCCTGCACACTCAGTTGGCACAGCAGGTCAGTGAAATCACTGGGAGAAAAGCTGCAAGCTTCTGTCAATTCACAGTACTCTCTCCTCAGTTTACCACCCTCTGTATTTATCATGGTCCAGAGTGCCCACGTTAAGGAAGATAAAATCACTCTGGACTTTATGCAAGTCAGAATCAATTTGTTCAAGATCACTTCAAGTGTGTGTGTGTGGGGGGAATTTTCTTTTGCCCAGTTTTAGGACAAATAAACCACAGCGGAGTGGCCCTCCCCAAACTGTTGCTACTGAGCCCTGATATCACCTGTGCAATGAAAAGTGTGATGTTTTCCTGTGTTGCCACTGTGCAGCTGAGCAAAGCAGGTCATACCTGCTAAGATTTTTCTTTTAATAATGTTCTAATTAACTTTCTTGTCTAATACATATTCTGAAGTTTCCCAGAACAGTTATAAGAGAAGATGGAAAAGTTCCCATGCAATTTTTTAAAAATTATAAAGCTGACTCTGAAGTTGATGACAAATTACCACTAAAACAATGCTTCCAGACCCAGGACTGAAAGGATATGTGAATTATTTTGACAGCCAAAGCCCACCAAACTAAGCTGAGAGAAGCAACAATCAGAAAAACATAGCACTAGACAAAAAACCCAAGTTCTGCTAAGCGCTTCCGTGCTGCTGCACAGGTCTTAAAACTGCTGTCTGGGGGTAAGGGCTACTTTTCATACAGAAGTAAGCCCAGGAATAGATGTAAATTACTGACAGAGAGGAACACAACAAAGACAATGGCAATTCCTGGCATATTTCAATTTAGGAAAGCAGGTAACTAAAGAGCAGAGCTGCTGTGTGACCTCTCCAGCTTTACATTCCTAACACACCAACTGATCAGCATATATGACAGTGCTTTATTTCTTACTGCAAAACATTATTAGCTAAGAGGGGAAATCGTGGTCCCACTGAGGCCTTCATTACATGCTCAATTAATGTAGCATTAATCAATACGTATAGTCCAGTCGCTAACCTAAGCTCTAACATGCCTGAACAGACAGAATAAAAGCCCATTGCATGAAATGTAAAACTACTCCCCTGCTACACGTTATCGTACCAGTCTTGCTGCTCTTTCTCTTCTAGAATATCAGCTCTTGTTCTAAGCTCCCAGAAAAATATCTTTAAATAACAGAATAGGTGTAATTTGTAAATACAACACTTTCTACTTGACATTATTTGACTGCAAGTCAAGTGCGAGGTGATGTCTCATGCTGTATTTGATTCTCCTTGTTAGATACTGTACCTGCAAACACTGTACAGGGATTGGCTACACATGTGAATTACCTGCCACATGCACTCATCCTGGAAGGAGTGGGATTTTCCTTACATAAGATAGAGGAATGCTCAGTTCTTGCCTACACAAGAAACTTTTGACTAGTAATGTCAGGTATGGATGAGGGCGTTACACTTTTATGCTGGCAAAAACATACTGGCACTTTTGCACAGACGCGTTTTCTCCAAATAAGTGTTTCTGCAGGTCTTTCTCTCTTCATTTGAAAAACTGAGGCAAGCACTGCCAGAAAATTTGACTTTTGCTGATACAAACAGTGCCGTATTTTGGCTTAGCAGGGACATGAACCCTCTGGCGTGTTAGCAAAGCCTTAGGAACTTTGCTTGATCTGAATCCTGACTTGGTGGACCTCAAGCTGCAACAATAATGCACTTGCCACTCTTCAGCTTTTCAAATAAAACTCTCACCGCAGCAGACCCGATGAGCCTGCCCCAGGACTGGGAATTAAGTCCATGTGGATACCAAAACTTTAGGTGTTATATATCTGTGCAGATCTTCCAGACTCAGTCACTCCAGCTCCCCTCACCTGAGAAAGAAGGTCATCTTCCCCAAAAGCTCTGCCTAGCTCAGAGTCAGGCCAGCTGGGTTACTTGAAAAATACCCCCTCCACTCCACAGCTGATTTCTGCAGCTCCCTGCCCACTGACACGAGCACCCAGCCCAAGGCGCCTGAAGTCTCCCCAGCCCTGCACAGAGATGGTCCCAGCTGCCTGAGACCGTCTCAGCTCCTCCAGCTCATGCAACAGCCCTGCTCTGCTGGAGACAGCAAACTGTCCCCGGAGCAGGAGAAGGAGAGCTCTCCTGCACGAACGGGGTGGGACACAGAGCCTCCAGAGCACACGCAGGCAGTCAGAAAAGGTCTCTTTCCTTTACCACACGTCCTCGACAGAGCTTTCCTGTCACAAGTCCTCCAACATGTCACTGTCCTTGTACTTTCTTTATCAACCACAAAAACAAACAGAAAAACCCAAACACTTCAAGCTGCCCAGCTGTCACTGGCAGGTTTGCCAGAGGTTTTAATTTTGCAAGAGGCAGTTAGTTTTTAGCAGGAGAGGCTCACAATGCTCATACTGTGTAATGGTTAGCAGCTTTATATATTTAAAAAGACACCAAGAGAGTGAAAGAGAGGCAGTAAGAAGGTCAAAAGAAGAGTTTTTCTACAGCTTGGCATAGCAAGGGAAATGTCTCCTGCTGGACCTGAAGCTTTCATTTATATCCACTTCTGAGCAGAAGCTGGATGAGATATGTCTCTCTCTGAGGGACAGAGGAGGAGCGGATGCATTGGGCAGTGCTGGTTTGTATAGATTATTAGCCTGAAGGGATACCTGCCACTGCTGAATCATGCATATCTGCCTTGAGAGCTGATGATTAAAGTCTAGAGCAGCATCATATTTGGCCATGATGCACCAAGCAAAATTAACTTAGGTGTGTTTAGAGAGTTTTACCCTTCTGGGGCTTTCTGCTTATTTGTCTTTTTAGGTGAAAAAAAGAGGGGGGGGACCCAGAAACGAGTAACTGACTGCTTTTCATACGCTTCTTTTAAAACTAATTACAACAAAGAGTTCAAACAAGTGAAGAGACTAATCGATAACTCCAGTTATGTGTTACCGTTGCAAATAGCTAAGTGCATCTCTCTCTGTACGTACAGCTAGGCTTTCCCATAAACTAGGTGGCATAACACGAGCTCTCTAGGAAAAGCACCATGTGCTCATGTGTGTTTGTACAACACTCAGGAGACTTGATCTTGATTGAGATGTTCAGCTGATAGAAATAACACCTACAGTGAGCGCTGCAGCATGAAGCCCTACCTGTGGGTCAGCCTTAGTCACCTACAAAGGACGAGGGTCTCACCAGCAAGAATCCTTGCGCTTCATACTAGTGGGGCGTACGGCGAACAACACGTGCTGCTAAGTGAGAGAAAAGTCCTCTCTGCTCGTCCCTGAGGAACTAGCCGCGAGCCCAGCCCCAGGACAAGATACCTGACCCGAAAGTTTGTCATTTGTCCAACTCGGCTAGAGTGCTTTCTGGGGAAAGGAAGGGAGAGAAAACGCGTTTTGTCATGGGAGACATCCCCCCCGCAAAAGCAAGCAACAGCCGGCCGGGAGCCGCACAGGGCTTAGGAGCCGGCCGGAGGGTGGGCGAGCGGACCGGACCGGCTGCGGGGGGCTGCGGGCAGCGCCGCCGCCGCTCCGCGGGGCCGAGCGTGGAGCTCCCGGGTCCGGGTCCGGGTCCGGGTCCGGGGTCCGGGTCCGGGTCCGGGTCCGGGGTCCCGGGTCCGGGTCCGGGTCCGAGTCCGGGTCCGGGTCCGCGCGGGGATGCGCCCCTCGCTGCGTGCCCCCGGGTGCGGGCAAAAGCAGGTCGGGCCGCGGTGGGGCCGAGCCGGGCCGCCCCCCGCACCTGCTGCCGGGCTTACCTGTGGCAGCGCCGGGCGCCTCGCCCTCCTCCGGCGGAGCCGGCTTCTTGCCGGGCCCTTTGCCTTTCCTCCCCTTCCTGCCTCTGCCGTCTCTCTTCTTCTCGGCCATCCCGGCTCCGGTGGGCCCGGCGCCCCCCGCCGCCGCCGTCGCCGCCGCCGCCGCCACCGCGGCCCCGCTGTCCGCCGGCTCCCGCAGCGCCCGCGGCTCCAGCATCGCCCCCGCCGCGGGTCCGCCTCGCCCGCCGCCGCCGCCGCCGCCCGCGACCCGGAGCGGCGAGTTCCTCGGAAGTTTTTGGAAACTCCTCTCCGGCGTTTTTTTTTCTTCTTCACCCCCTCCGTCCCTCCTCCTTCCCCACCCTCCCTCCCCCCCCCCTTCCCTTCTTAATAATAATAATAATAAACCCCGGCCCACATACACACCCCCCTGCGCGCACGCCGCGCTAATGCCCGCCCCGGGCACCGCACGCTTGCTCTCGGGAGGAGCCTGCGCGGCCGCGGGCCGTGGGGCGGGACGGGGGGCCCGGGGAGGGCGCAGGCACCGCGGCCCCGGCGGGACGGACCGGACCGGGCCGGGCTGGGCCGGGGGCGGCAGCGGCGAGCGGCTGTGCGGGGCCATCGGGCGACCTGCGGGCGCGGCGGGGAGGGAGCGGTGCGGGCTCCCCCCCCCCAAAAAAAAAAAGGGGGCTGCCCGCTGCCGCGGGGGCCCTGCGCGCTCGCGCTTAGGCACGTGCGGACGCCGCGGCGCCCGGCGGAGCGCGGGGGACGGGGGAGCTGCGCGCAGGCGGCCACGCTGGGGTGCAGCCCTGCGCCCCGCGGGGGGACCCTGCCCCCGGGAAAGCCCCACGGCGGCAGGCACTTGCGGTCCAGCTCCTAACCCCTTCCTATTTTCGTTTCCTTAAGGGCCGATCCCAAAACCACCTGGACACGGGTTGGAGTAGGCCAGGTGTTCACCTCGCCGCAGTTCACAGATGCAACTGCTCCTCGTACGGACATACCTGAGTGACTCTTACACCAGTGACAGCGCTGTCACTACGGCAATGTGGAGCTCGCTGCATCTGGAAAACTTGTCCAAAAGTCTGCGTAAATACTTGCTCCACTAACCTGAGCTGCTTGTCCCTGCTGGCGCAGGTAACGGTATTATCCGTAAAAGGTGCACTTACACCATCAGGCAGGAAACAGGGTACTCAGATAAGTTACAGAAAAAAAGTGCATGAATTGCTCAAAACCTCACAATGGAATCCTGTAGGTTTGGAAATGTCATGTAACACAGAAAAACAGATAGGACCAGAGCCTAAAACTAGCATTACTACTTAGCAGGTCTTAGAGACTGACTTTGACGAGACTATTTTGACTGTCTGTTAGGCTCCAAAAACATTTACAAAAATCACCATGCACAAAAGATGCTATAGAACTATTTTCCAGTATTGCTTGACTGAAAACAATTGGAAAACTTTCCTGAGTCAGGCCCTAAGCATATAAAACCAATAAATACTGAGTTGCTCTTCCTTGTCTTATGGAGCTGAAAGTTGCAGGGTCCATTTTTTCGAGATTTTCCCAATGAACCCCTAGAGCAAGAAGCTTTTGAAGAAATCTGTGGTTAACCAGTGATATTGGGATTTTAGCGTCTGGACTTAATAAAAACAATCAAAAAAATCCCATACCTGCCTAAGCTGTGACTGTATTGTAAATTGAAAGGAGTGAACAACATCGGCTGCAAAACAATAAGGCAAAGACATGAACATGCAAAGTGGCCTGGCAGCGCAGCATCGGTGATTTGTATCAGATCGTGAAAAGAGATGAGGGCACAATTTTTGACACAAAAAGTCACAGAAGAGACCTACTCCTCAGAGTTCTTGAATAGCACTTGAATTTCTTCATACACAGGGATACGACATCCTTTCTCAAACGTGCTGAACAGATAACCGGGGAATAAACCCCAGGCAGGGGAGAAAAAGCAAATCTCCGGGAGGAACAGCCTGTGGCAAGGAAGGTGTTCCTGGCGGCAGTAGCTCTGTTTTTCCTTAAGGGGTCACTACTCAGCAAGGAGGGAGCATACTTCGGCAAAACGTAAGGAGAAACTGTGCTTGCAGAACCTAGTATACTATTAAATAATCTCGATATGACCTGGTTTTCTGTGCTCTGCGGAATTTAAATGCTCGAGGTAAACATTACCTCCACGCTGCATTCACCAGTGTTGTATAATCATGCTAGGGAGTTATCAGCATTGGGGCACGATGAGCAGGATGCAGGATGGACCCCCCCACTAGAGCCACTTTCTGAGGGCCCAGTACTGTGAGATGACCCAGGAACCTGAGGGAATATGCCCAGAAGGAGGCATGTTGTTCCTTTTAGGCAACAGGTCATAGCTCTGCTGATGTGAAAGTGGCAGGGATTGCTCCGGACACTGAAGTTTGTCTTTTCCTCCTTAGCTGCTGCCAGCTCTGAGATACCATAACAGAGCTGGCAGTGGCTGATTTAATACCATGTTGGCAGCTGGGTTTGCTCCTCTGCTGCAGAGTGGTGGTAAAGAGCAAGAAGCAAATGGAAGGTGTGGAGGGGTGGCCTGGGTGTGTTTTGTGGCCTTTGGGGGTGGCCTGGCTGCTGCCATGAGAGAGTGTTTCAAAGAGTGTTCAAAAAATGAGCCGCATACAACAATATTTTGAGTTGTTACAGCACGGTACCATCTACAGGTCTCAGAGCACTTTATTGTCTCCATGTCCAGAGGCCACTTGGACTTCTTCAGGTAGAGGGATGTTATCATTTACACCATTTCAGTGGAGTAAGAACCATAACTTAGACATGTTGTACAACCTGGGAAGATTACATAGATCTCAGGGGAACAGAAGTCAAACTCTCACGTGCATCATTTCATCACAGGCTGGGCAGAGGAGAGCTGCCCACTGGTCACCAAGGCACAGTAGGTGCCAACTGTTTGTGGAGCTTTTGCTTATTCATCTCTTGCTCTCTTCATCTCACCTTCTTCAATATGAGAAAAAAAAGCTGTCTATGCCCAAGCTCATCTCACTGCTGAGAAACTGGCTACTCCAAACCTCTGCACTTTGTGCAATTATTTACATAATGCAAAGTGAATGCAAAATGCTGCTAAGTCTAATTTTTCACTCACATAAACAACTTTGCGAAATGTGGGGCAAAAGAGACTGATCACTAAACAAAAATAAATAAAGAGTGCTCCAGTGTAACAAACAGTTGAGTAAAACTTCAACAACCTGATTTTCTTTTGCTTTTAGGCTCCTTTTTACAAATACACTGACCATACAAAGGGGGCTTAACTACAACTGCTTTGAGACTCCAATGCCTTACTGAAGGGTATGTAGTGGTTTCAGACCTCTGTTTTTTTTGCAGAAATTGCACTGATTTAACAAAATTGGTTCTTGCATCAACATAGTTAGTAGTTTAACCCTATTCTCAGGGTACTCTTAAATCAGTCTGATAATTACCGATTGCTCTTTCTCTCCATTTAGTATTCCTTTAAACCCATGAAGGAGGGCAGAATTTTGGACCTACATCTGTATAATCACCAAACCACTTATCACTACTCCACTAATGGCAAGAAAAGGACAAGAAACATCAACATAAGTAGAAATACATAATTAAGATGTATCCTTCCCATAACTGGGAATAAAACATATTCTTCTCTTAAGCTGGACTTGAAATTTTGTCAGCAGCTAAGCACCAAAACTTTGACATCTACTCAGCTGAGTCAGGACAACAGGAGCTTCTGTTCTACTGACATATTTGAAGTTGCAAATCATGATTACATACAAGTATCCCAACAGCAGTTTAAAGGTCAAGCTGACAGACCAACGCGTTTGGCAACAGCAGCAATTGTGACAGGTGATGACGTTTCACTAACGTCTCTTTTCAGGAAATGGCACATTTTGGAGTTGTTTGTACATGTGTCTGTATATATGATGCTACAAACAAGATCCAAGAGCATCTGATTTACCAACAATTTTTACAGACGCGGTTTGTGAAAGTTCGGGAAACTGTCACAACAAGAGAAATGGGCACTTTGGTATACATTGTTTCAGAACTTTCTGGGTCTTTTGGTCACCAACTGCTAGTCACGTTAATGGGCAAGATGTTGATGCTGTTTGATCCGGGATGAAAGAGAAATAGTTTTGTGTATTTAATGAATGTAAGCTTTATCTTTCTTAAAAAAATACCAGGCCAGAGTGGCTCGTTGTTTCTACAGACATAACAGCTACTACATTCCTGAAGAACATCACTAGTTATAACCAAAAATTTGGCCGCTGAAAATAAAAAACAAGGGGGAAAAGGCATAGAAGGTGAAAATCTATTATAAGGCATAATTTTGACAACCTTTGTTTAATCCAGACCCGCAAGGCAGTAAAATCCTCAGGTGCCGACAGAACTGACAGTTCTGTCACTTCATTGCTGTGACTCCATTGACTAATGTTTAATCCACACAATGTGCTCTCATGGAAATGAATTCAAATTAATTTTTTTAAGTGGATATTGAAACCTCATTCAATTTCTGGGTAGATCCTCTCATCCAGGGTTGAAACATCTTAAATTAAGCTCAGACCAATTCACTTGGGAAAATAATTAAGTCTAATCACATTAAGACCACTTCTAATTGAAAAAGCCCAAACAGAGTTTTAATGTGGTTTAACAAATTCACTTTAAATCTACATCTATTGTGGATCCAGATTGATTTTTCTCACTGTAGACAAAACTTAAGTGGCCAAGCATGATAATCCCCATTGCCCTGGTACACTCACCAGGGACCCACTGGTCTTAAATAGGCTGGCACAAATTGGAAATAAATCCATGGTTAATCTGTCTCCTGTGCAATCAACACACATGCCTTACTTCTGAGGTGACATATGTCAGAAAGGTCTTTGGCCCAGTCCCATCCAAAGGCTGCATCCACATGGTCAGCCGTCCAAAACTGCACGCTGCTCGGCAGCTTGGTAAAGCTGTTTTTGTCTCTGGGCCATGGAGCTCCCCTCGTGGGTGTGCCTGTACCTCGTGTGCTGGCGAGTGCGGCGGTGCTGTGGCCTCGCTGCCCCCCTTGAGCCCTCCTTGTCTCCCCAGCAGTCTGGTTTGCCCTGCAAAAAGTGAGCGACGGAGTGACAGGGACCACAGGCACCTGAAATCTTCAGCAATTGCTGGAGCAAAAATGGTGTTCCCAATGGGATGCAATTGACCAAGGTGCATAATTATCCCAGTGTCTCTGACTCAAGGTTGTTACAGCTTTCTTTCCTAGATGATCCCAATGACATGCAGTCTCCAAGGTATCTGTCTTCATAACATTCCCGAGGCTGCATGGCAAAGCTATCAGTCACTTTCTTTACGGATGGGAGAAAACGGGCTTAGAACCGAGCAGGGATTTAGACATAACAGCTCTCAGCTTTGTATCTCCAAACTCTTCACGGCCTGGCCACCAAAGCAGCCTCCTGAATTAAGCACACAGGCTCCCCTCTCAGAGGTTGGGGAGCGTTAAGTGCCCAACAGTGGGATTTGCAAAAGTCATGTCTGCTGAGCTACCACCGACCCAAACCACCCCATCAGAAATGTTCACAATAAAGCAAGATGCCTCGTTGCAGTTTAGGAACTTTCAAGTGCGTGCTGTAGAGAAGTGCCTTTCCAGCCTCAGAGAAAGACAAACACCCGAGAAAAGGAGATGGCACCTGAAAACGAAGGCAACAGGGACACCTTACCTCCCACGTACCTGCGCTAACAGCTTAATGTTGGTGAATGTCCTCTCCTCAAAAAGGAGAAATCTGAGCTCGGGTTTCTTCATCAGACTAAATAAATGCA
Source organism: Apteryx mantelli (assembly GCF_036417845.1). Classification (NCBI taxonomy): domain Eukaryota; kingdom Metazoa; phylum Chordata; class Aves; order Apterygiformes; family Apterygidae; genus Apteryx; species Apteryx mantelli. Next base: position 12,060,367 of record NC_090020.1, read on the forward strand.
AAGGATGAGACTTCCCCTATGCATATACCACCCCACATATGTATGTACATAAATACACACATATATAGAGAGAGAGAGACACACGCACGCATGCACGCACACACACACACACATTCACGGCTCGTTAAAAACTGGTATGATTCAACTGCAGCTTTTGCTGCCCACAAAATCAGTTAGACGTACGGCAGTAAACAAAAATATGTCACATGTGGTGTGAAGAATCTCTCTGTGTGGGCTTCCTCTTCTCTCTAACTCTTCTTATTTTAATCCTTAGTAAAATGATTAAATACACTGTCGGAGAGGAGGTACAGTCACTCCAGCCTTGTTTTTAGGGCTTCCATCCAACAAGATAATTAAGATGTGCCTAATTAAAGTCTGAACCAGTGGTAAGATTCCCTGCTGTGCCTTATCCACATAAGAAATATATCTCCTTACAGTTTCAGCTAGCAAGTCTTGACTGTTTAGCTCAAGCTGTAGAAGCCTGTGTGATTAATTCTAGAGTCCCTGGTTCAATCCACAATTTAGTGGGCATCATATTAAGTTCGGGAGTATTTCTACAGCAACTCCTTTCCTTAAAGTGAGGCACAGACTTAGGTATCTTACTGAAATGGGGCTTTGGGAATGGTTGTTCTTTTAGAAAGTTTTCATGCCCTTGCCTTTCTAAATAAGTGGAACTTCGGTTAAAACCTGTCTGATATGCCATTTCTCCTATCGAAGTTTCTCAGCTGCAACCTTCACTGAGAATTTTCTTTCAAATAATATGCTGTTTTCACTGACTTGTTTCAGAAAGTGGTATGCACTTCCCATCACATCCAAGCTGAAGATAATTTTGGTAGGCTTGCCTCAAAAAGAGAAATACGGTGTGCAGGGGTATCATTTCATGCTGTGAAATAAGGATTGAAGTGAAAGGTTAAATAGGAAACTAGTCAAGTGATAAATTAAAGGCCAGGGAAATCCAGTTATTTCAAGCCTCAAAAATAATGTTTTGAAATTGCCTTAAATGCTGTGCACTTGTGGGTGGGGTGGAGGGGGGCACTGATTGCAGACAGGCCAGAGCAAAAACTGTATATTTGTCTGTTTTGAACCCTGCCAACTGTAGCGGGGGAACTAACTTTGGGTGCTCTGCAGTTATGCTAGGGACTGGGTACCTGGCTGACAGACAGGAGCTGGGAGCATGAACCCAGGAATACTCTCCACATGCCCGGTGTCTGCTCCTGTCTGCTGCTAGAAGTTGGATATTAAGCTGGATGGACCTTTAGTTTTACCCAGCAGGACTATTCTTGTGTTCTTTTCCTTTGCACGCAATTTAAGAAGTGCCTGAGGTCTTGGGTCAGCACAGGGCTTCAGGGTATTTCTCAAAGCAAGTGGTGACTTCAGTGATCTGTACGTGACCACTGATTCAGGGCTGTTTACAGGAACAGCATCCTGGTTTCTTTCTCTTTCCTTAATTACTGTCCCAGCACCACAGCTTTTTCTTTTCAAGTGTGTGTGTGGGTCTGATGGCTTTAAGGATTTTTCCACATCTCCAAAACCCTCACCAGGTCATTCAGTTGACTCATTTCTTCTTCCCATTTTTTCTGCACATATGAGCCCATGGTGTAAAATCCTTTTGACCTATCATTCTATCACAGTTCGAATAACCAGATCTCCATTATCACTTTCTTCTGCTTCCCCATTTTGCAGCATTAGACCCCAAACTATGCCTGTCACCAAACTATGCTTATTACAACAAGACTTCTAGAGTAAAGTTAGAGCTAAATTTTAAAAGACCTTTTTGTTTTTATGTCTTTGTAAAATCACTAATGGAGGTATTATGTGTTTCTTGGTGGAGGTAGGAAAATTGAATTCAGCATAAAATATCAGAGAAAGGGCTAAATATAACTTTGTTTGGCAAAAGGAGCGGTAAGGAAGATAGTGAACACAGTGTAAAAGCTGAAGAGAAATCCAGGGGTCAGATCCCTGAGGGTGGAAAATGAGCATGGCTCCTTTGAAGTCCATGGAAATGGTGATTTGCACTCCTGAAAATTTGGTCCTAACGCAGTGTGACTATTTCCAGATGAACCCTGGTTTAAAGTAGATAGCAAATAGCTTTTCTGTATGCTGACTAATTCCTTGTTTCGAAAGGAAGTCTGAATGGGGAGTCGTGCTAGAGACCCTCAGCACTGTAACTGCTCTGATAGAGTCAGAGTGGTGTGACTTCCTGTGCGGATAAAACTTTTCATAAAATACTCTTCAGGGAAAACCCTGTTCAAATCCTCAAGTGTCCCCGTCTCCCCCCAACACATGCACACACACTCACACTCACACACACACACACACAAACGCACAAAACAAGGCTCAGGAGATTCTGTGGGGCCACACAGATCCCTGTAAACACAGTGCTTAGCACATGTGAAAACCTAAATGCATATATCTGTGGGGCTTTTTTGGATCACTGAAAACTTCCTACAAGGAGTGCCCTGGTTGCCAAGTTTCAATGCTTAAAAATACAAATAGTTGGGATCTGGGTGCTTCCCTTTAGGGCAAAGTTTTTTGAAAACGTTCATTAATCCTAGCCTAGGAAAACAACGCAGAACTCAGTTGTCAAGGAATAAAATGTGTGGTGCCTATGTCGTAAAATTCTTTCAAGTGGTTTTAATTGACTCATAAAACATTCAAAACTGAGCCAAGACAGGAATCCGATTACTCTAAATGTACTAGTCCTACACAGTTTGCTAGTAAAGCACCGGAAGTTGTTGGATCACCTCACTAAGTAGGAAAAGAATGTATTTTAATGGCAATTCCTTCTACAAATTTACTCTTGAATTAAAATGATCAGTGACCATGTTATTTCACAACCTCAGACCTTTGTTCTGTTCATGAATAACCCACAAAAAGACTGTGGGTATGTCAGTTATAAGGGAGAATATAAAATTGCTATTTGATAATTTGATCACTATGTGTAGTTCTTTGATAGATTGTTTTATGAAAGCCCATTTAATCCTTTGGTTTTCTCCTGAACTATCCAAAGCAGCCACTGCGGAGAACTTTGTAATCTTGAATCACCATCTCAGCTATGTCACTGGTCCCCTAAATTACACTGTTTTTTCTCCTCAGATGGGTAAGGAACATTTATAAACAGAAACAGAGCTTGAACATAACAATGGGACCAACAGCTGCCACTGTGGTCAGTACATACAGGCCCCTATTCTCTGTCAAGGAGTATTTAACTATATTCTTTAGCTGTGTTTCATTCTCCAGCCAGGTAAATCACGGTCAGCCTCACATTAGCAGAGAGAACAAAAAGAACAGTCACTCAAATCCTGATGATGTGGCAGGAACCTGTCAGTGAAACCTAGAAGGGGGTCAAAATGCCACGAGATGTTCTGGGTTGCACCAGAAAGGAGGTGTTCACACCAAGCGGGTGCACAGTAGCTCTAGTAATCAGCAGCTGTTACAGAGAGTAGACCAGGAGGATTCACTTCTGTGAAGTTTCTTGACAAGCTATTAGTTTTCCACAGGAAATGTCCAAGAAAACCAAATACGAAGGACTCATCTTGTGAGACTGGACTGGTAAGTCATCTAGGAAGGGTGTCTCTGGGGAATGCACACTTCCATTAAGGTCCATTAAGACCTACCAAAACAACATCTGCAGTGGCTAGGAGCTTGAGGGCAGGGAACAGAAGTCCTCCCATTCAATACTGAACTTTATAGTTTTCAGTGATGCAGGATCATGTATGCAACAAAATAAACCAAAAATATTCTTCTCTGAGCTTAAACTGCAAAGAAATCAGAGTGTAAAATATTGCTATGGACACAAAGCTTTGGGAGTATGGTGAAAAGCTGGATATTTTGCCAGACTGCCTAATAAACTTACAGAGGAGTCTGTACAGTCTGTTTCTCAACTGGCTGGCTTGTGACAACGGAAGGAAGGAAGGAAGGAAGGAAGGAAGGAAGGAAGGAAGGAAGGAAAAAGAAGGAAAGAAAGAGAAAGAAAGAAAGAAGGAAAGAAAGAAAGCGAGAAAGCAAGCAAGCAAGCAAGAAAAAGAAAGAAAGAAAGAAAGAAAGAAAGAATGAATAAACAGCAAAAATTAAATTCATGCTAATGCCAGGTGATTACAGCAAGTCTTGGTAGTGCTGTTCCATAAACATGAGCAAGAAATGAACAAGCCAGGGAATAAGCAAAATGTTGGCAGGAAAAGGACCATAACCCCACACTTTCTTTGTCTGTGCTGCAGTCCCTGGAAGCTATGTTGGCTGGTGCTGCTGCACTAGTTGCTGTCTCCAACCTCCCGTTTCCCTGGGTGCAAGACAGAGACATCAGCATGCTGGAGCTGCCCTGCAGACTCCCTGGGGCACTCCTCTCATCTTCTGGAGATAGCCCTAGAAGTCCTTGGTCCTCATGGCAGCAAAAAATTCAGTTTTGCCTGTGCTTCTGAAATGTCTTGAGCTGGGCCTCATCAGAAACATCACTAGAGCCTCTCTGTATAGACAGATACCATTTAGTGTAAGTGTAAAGTAATGGATAAGGAAATCTCTTGTGTGCGTGGGCTGAACTGCAGTCTGCAACTGCAGATGGTCCAGCAGGTGCATAACTTGTCTACAGCAACAGGATGCAAAAGATATTAAAGAATCTGATGAAGTGTCTGATGGTCAGGGACACCTCAAGAAAATAATAAGTCACATTGATACAGATCCCAGTGTTTTGGCAAAAAAAAAGTAAGTGAGTGAGTGCCCTGAGTAAGTGCTGAAGGGTTGGAGAAAAAAATGAACTCATTTGGAGAGAATAATTAGTTAGCATGAGTTGCTGTAGCAAAATTAAAATATTTAAGGTTTGGCAAATCAATTGAATGCGAATGCTGTTCCCTGTGAACAATGGGGTAAGCCAGGCCTAGTTTGGAATGATATTTTCAGAACCTGAAATTATATTTTCAGAACCTTTTCCTATTCTCTCAGCTAAGCTAATGGCTTTGGCAGGCTAAGGCGTGACACCAAGGGAGTGATGCTCCGCGCTCCGACCTCCCTTGGGGCAGGGCAGTGACTGCCCTAGCACCTGAGCTGACACACACACTGCAGCTCGAGCTGTCTGAGGATCCGGATGGGGTGGATGTAACGAAGGGACTGACCTGAGCACCAGTGCACCTGTGTCCCCGAGTCACTACTTTATCAGCAATGAGCACACAGGTGTCCTTTGTCTAACACTGGTGCTTGGCTGTGCTTGCTCCATGGCAGCACTTTCGCCTTGTTGAAAAGTGCTCTGGGGGATGTTCAGCAGCTCGCGGTGTCTGAAATGCACAGGGGGTTCAGTCTCCCATGGCTCTCACCTGCCACCGCACGTGTGCAAAACTTGCACTTGGGTGGAGAGGTTTCCTGCTCCCATGGGTTTGTTATCTTCCATTCGTTTTGAGTGGTACTTTAAAACCCTTAATCACCAGCGTTTTGGACTGTAGGCCATGCTGAAACCTTTCCTTTGTGCCCCCTTCCCCTTGCTCAGTAAGAACCTGCATACTCCTCCAGCAAAAGCCCGCTCTTTCAGGTTATTTTCTTCTGGTTCATCATCTTGCTCCCTTGGCCTTTTTAGACCACATCTTTTGAGTTTCTGCATGACGCAGAATTGATCTTCTGCTTTATGCAGAAAGACCCATTTCTCTTTCATAGAGGAAATGATCGCAGCTTTGAAACTCCTGAGCCAACCTCTCAGCCGCATCAGGAGCTGCACCCACTCACCCAACAGAAAATCTGACCCATCCTTCAGATGTTGCAGGTTACGTTCACAGGCTGTGGTTACATTTAAAGAAGTTTATCTTTGTTCTTAACAAACAAAAATGTGAAGAATTTACAGACAAGTCTAAACAAAGAGGTGGGATCTGAGTCAGCTTAAGTCATCAATGTTTTTACGTGGTCAATTAATTACTATTAGTTCTAACATCCATGAATGCTTTCTGTGAACCACCAAGGAAATGACAGTGTTCACCCTCAAGAAACTCCTTCAATACCATTCCCTGGGAATATTTGGAATAATTCCTGGCTTTTAAGGAGTCAGTATAATATTTCTTATTCAACAGAGGTGGAAACTCAGGCATGATGTGATGGAGCAATTTGTTCAGGGAAGCAGATCAAAGCTGTGGGAGAATCATAAAGATGTCAGATCTTTAAAATATTGTTCCAGAAATTTGCAGAGCACAATCTTATCTCAGGTCTTTATTCAGGGCACAAAATATTTCTCTTTTGTCCCTTTCAAGCTGTGTCCCCTGGGGAAGTAGGACACAGGACACGCAAGACCATACACTGGCCTCTTTGCCAGGCTAGGCAGACTGGTTGCCCCATCAGGCAACCCACTACAGTGTGGCCCTACACAAAATACACCACAAGCCACAGACCTTTTTAAGAAAGCCTGGCCACCCCAACTTAACCCTAAAGGACCAGATCCATTGCTCATAGAAATCAGTGAGAATATTTATATGGGCATTGTACCAACCACAGAGGAAGTCAGTGACAGAAAAGAAAATGGAGTGAGGGTTTTATACTGTGCTGGACTAGTCACATGTCACTTTACATGTCAGAAATACTAGTGCTCTCTGAGATAAATGAAACAATGAAAACAAGTTTTGTTCCCTTTTCATGGAGTTTGAGTCAAGAGAACACTAGTTTGATCCCATTGCTAGTAAACTCCCAATAGTGCCCAGATCCTGCCCTGAGATGGCACTAGGGTAATGGCACTGCCAAGATATGGACTCGTGACACTTGCTATTGCCATTTTACTGTCTCTGAAGCAATGCCAGTGGAGGCTGATCACCACTGTAATGCAGGCTATGGCTTAGTGGGTGTAGAGGGGGTTGTCTGCCTCTGCTTTCCTGTTCCTTGAATGTGGTCATGCTCTCATAGCCTTTTAATGTTTGGGGCTGGAAGCAGGGAAGGAAGCTACTTCAGAAGTTGAAACTTGGGTGTTTAGGATAAACATGAGGCCCAAAGGAATCAGTGGGATTGCTGGAAGATGAGCCCACAGAGATGTCATAAAACCTTCTGTCCAACAAAAGCCAAAAAAGTATTTTGTTGGGGCACAGTCTTTGTTGTATGATCACTGCCTCATGGCCAAAGAGAGGCAAGGTTTGGAGTGTGTTGGACACAAGCTGAAAACAAATGGGAGCAGAAATGAACCACCCCTATGGAGTATTCCTGGAAGCCGCCCTAGCTGAATGGACAGGACACTGGAGTGGAGATAAAGGGGTCAGAATGAGGGAAAAACCCTCCCTGACTATTTTGGGTGCAGGGACAGGTTCTGCATGGATTATTCCTGCTCAGGATGAGATCTTCAGGTTCAAACACATAGCTCTGCACATAGCAGGTTTAGCGCTCAGCTGAAACAGCAAACTCAGTATTAGAGCCTTTTGGAAAAGGAAGAGAGAAGAAAATAGAGAACATCTTTCTGCCAAACTGTCAGTTTGCACCCGTATTTTTGAAAATCCTGTGCAGTCCTTGTCCTTACATCTACCCAGAAGACCTGGGTAAGGTACAGGGAAGGGCAACGCAGGTGGCTGAAAGGATGCAGCATGGTGATGAGAAGAGATGTGGTAGAGTCCTGTGCATCCCGCATGAGCTGAACAGAGAAGGTGATTAAGGAATTATTCACTGTTTCCCGTAATTCAGGTAAGGAGCTTCAATAAAAACAGAAAGTGATGGTTTCAAACACAACCTCTGCTATTTTCAAACATGAAAAGAAGCATGTTTTTCACATGACATTTAGTTAATTACAATGCGGAACTCCTTGCCACAGGATGCTATGGATGGCAGAAGTTTACATGGATTCAGAAACAATATGATAAACTTATGGACAAAAAAATGATTCAGGAGCTATTAAATATAAACTCATCACCTCTGAGACACAAATTCCTGGAAGCTGGGAAAGTATTCCAAAAAGTACTGGTGCAGACCTCTGTGTCCTTTCACTCTTCCGCAGCTGTGGGCTGGTTTCAATGACAGGATACTGACTGAGCTGGACTTCTGATCTCAGCTAAGCGAGCTCAGTTTGGGCAAGCCATGTCCTCCACATCTTTATTTTTGTTGTGACCTAACTTATCTTGTTTCTTTAGTTCATGAGTTCTACAGTGCAGACAGATTTGTACAGGGACCCCATGAAATCAGTGGTGGCTGGTGTGAGGGAAAGAGATGCTGGGCATAAGCTGAAACAAGAGAAGTTCAGACTGGAGATGAGGAAATTTTCCCCACAATGATAGTCAGGCAGCGGGGCAGGTCATGTATTCTCTGTCCTTAGAGGTTTTCAAGACCCAGCTGGATAAAGACCTGAAAAAAGTTCCTTTCACAGGAGTGTCTCAGTTTCCTTTGGGGCCTCTGGGCCCAAAGATAACGTAAATGCTAATGAAATGCCATAAATTCAGTGAATAATTTCTCTTTGCTGCTGAAATATATGTATGCAGGCCTTGGCATTTATACTCATGCGAAAACAGAGATTAACTTGAACTTTCTGCATAAAAATAGTAACCACTAGCTTGCTCTGTCCCTGTCTTAAGGAGAGAAAAAGACATCAAACCCAGGAAGAACACACAGGTTTTCAGCCAGTGTAAGGCAGTGCCATTTCAGGGAAGCCGGCAGAGCTGCACTGAAAGCCTGCCCTTATGTACGTTTTGACCTCCTTGTCCCTCATGCCCTGCTTCTATCAGCATCACTAGGCGGCCAGGAGCGGCGCCCGGGTGCGACACGTCGGCAGGCGGCTGGGGACAGACGACGGGCAGAGCCGCGGCTCGGCCGGCGCACAAAGGTGCGCTTGTGCTTCCCGGCTCCGGCGCTGGCGGCGGCGGGAGAGCAGAGCGGGGCACGCGCGGCTCGCACAATCTCTGCACGCCAGCGGGGAGACTAGCCAGATCCTTCGCACACGTACGCAGCGGAGGGGGAGGAGGAGGAGGAGGGGGCTGCTTCCTCTTCCTCTTGCGACGCTGAAAAGGCTTCGCTTTCCTCCCAGGAGGACTGCTGGATGGGTGGCAATGTGCAGGCCCTGCTCTATCAGCGGCCGTGATGTGGGATCCTTCAAAGCACACCGCAGAGCTGTCTTCAAACTGACGTTGGAGGCAGTGGCTCCACTAGACAGCTGCCTGTTCCTAGGGCATTTGCCACCGACAGAAACACTCTTTTCAAAGCGGAATGACCCTTGCCTGGGATTTGCCAGCTCCAAACCTCCTCCCTGCCTTGTATCAGCCTGGAATAGCCAAGAGTAATGGGCTGCTTTAATGTCTCCATTGCCACAGAGGCAATACAACTCCAAATTTACCTGTTATCCCAGTTAAAAATTCAAATGTTGACCAACAGACACAGCAAGGTAAGAAGAAAAATATTGTTTCTTATTCCCGGCATAGACTCAAATCAGGCATGAGTCATTACCGCAGAAAGGCCTGTGGACACATGCACTGGCTGTTCATGCTGTTCGGGAGCTGGGGGCTTGCACTCAACGGAGAGGAATTTTCATACACCTCTTGGTTTTCCACCTATGTGCAAGCAACATTTAGCTACAACGCACACTGCTTGCATGAGTCATTCTGTTTAAGTCAGTGGGACTACTCATCCAAGTGCTACTCATCAGGAGAAAGGGTTCTCCAGCCAGGCCACAAATACCTGATCATGCTTAAATTTGTGCATGCCTGCTCCAGGTGTAATTTAACCACCTTTGCATGATCTCTGTAACTGTCACATAATTTTTGGAAAGTTAGAGGAATGCGGGATTGGCTGGGTGTAAGCTGAGCAAACAAAGACAGCATAATCATTGCAGAGAGGGAAGGAAAAGAAGTATGCAAATCCAAAATGTACAGTATGTGATTTTTTTTGAGCTGGCCAATCACTAACAGAAGAGCTATTCCAAATTTCTCCATGCACTGTTTCAAAAACCCAAGAAAATTATATGTATGTGACAGACCTCATGACCTGTGTGCCTTACCCGCCATATGCATAATATTGTTACTAAACTGGAAATTACTTCTATTTTTATTGTATTTGATGACAGGAAACCAGGGAGAGGAGGTGTTCTTAGTCCAACAATTTCAACGATAAATCTTTCAGACAGAGCCTGCGTGTCACCAATGCTATTCGTTTGAATCATCTTGATTATGGATCTTACAGAATGATACATGAAGGGACCTGTAAAATATTACACCGATGTTTACTGTCTTCTTCATCTTTGTAATGTGCTACATGTCCATCCTTGTTGGTAAGATGCTGTTTTATTCCTGTTTAACAGGAGCACTATATGGTTAGTATTCAAGCACCATAGAAACATGCAAATTTTACAAAGGTGTTTCAAATTTCAGCAGGGTTGAGATAGCCCCCACTGCCAAAGAAGAGGGAGGTTACTAAGTCCATCTTGGTTGGATGGGATGCTGCTCATCCAAGTCTGGCATTCGCTCCACAGGCAGTAAATACCTTATATCATTTCTGGGAACCACCAGCATTTCCTGGTGGAGCTCCTTTAACCCCACACAAGCACACACCCTTCCTGTACAGCGCACTGCGGGACAGTGTGCTAGGACCAGCTGGTGGCTTTCAGCAACATCTTGCCAGGCACAGGAGTTACCTTTATCACATTGCTTTCCAAAAGGCCTGAGCTTGGGAATGTCTTAAACTACATTGTGAAGAACAAAGAGCTTTTCTCCTACGTCAGGAGCGGCCTTTTCAGTCACTTCCACCCAAGCTGCTTGCTGTGTGGAAGTAGACCAGGTCCACTGGAGTTAATATGGGGACACTGCTTGGTTAAACCAGCAGGACAAGCATATTGAAAGGTCACTGTGACAAATTAGCTGTGAGCCCAAATGTCATGTGAGGAAAGATCCTGACTCATGGTCTCCAGAACACAAGCCACTTATTGGCCAGCCCTGCTGAGGAAGCCTCCACAGTGCTTGGTAGCACTGCTTCAAGCAGTATGAACATAAAGCGTCTGTCTAACTGCAGTATGGAGTTCATTTGCCTGATGCATAGATAAGAAGAAGAAATATCTTTTTCCTGCCAGGTATGTATTTTAAACAGAGAAAGAGACAATTTGACCACTTTTCTACAGCACAAGCTATGCCTGCACAGCCCACGTGGACCAGTACCACATGTCCGAGCCCCAACCTGATCTCTTTGCAGATACTGAGCTCATCAGGAGTCAGGCATGACTCTAGCAAAATCACACACCTTCCTTCCCCCTTAGCTTCCTCCACTATAAACCACCAAGAATCCTTCTTTCTGATGGTCTTCTAACATAGGGCACCCAGAATTTCAAAACTACAATCCCTTAGGAAAAAATTGTTAGTGCTACTGCTGAGGCTGTGCTCCAAGGCTGGGAAACTGCACTTTTGTACATGCTTTTGCTCCTTGCCTGCGTGAGGAAGGATGGCTGGAGGTGTGTCTGGCAGGACACCAGTCCTGCTCAGTCTTCATGGCATGCAGCTGTACAGAGGGTGCTGGGACTCTCAGGCACTGGCCCAGTTATTTTTGACACACTGCAGATCACAGAATTTTCATGTTGGGAGGCAAAGATAGCTTTTAGCCACATTCCACCGGCTGGCAGTTGTCACGTATGGAGAAGAGCAAACCTGAGGGGCAGTCACCATAGCAAAAGTCATGGGGATGGCATCTTTCTCTGCCAAGGGCTACTGCTCCTGGCTGGTACACCACACCGTCTTTGGTAGCTCCCATCTTGGCTTAACAGGCACAGAGCTGGCAAACATCTTGTTTGGGCTTGGGAAAGAGAAAAGAGGAGGGAAAGCAACACATATGTCCATTTTTGGAACAATGGCAAAGTACATGATGATTGCTTCAGCTTCATGGTTGCCTTGTTACACACAGTCTTTAAACCTGCATTTTTAATTGACCCCAGAGAAGGACCTTTCTTTTTCTTTCCTAAGTGCTGGTAGCAGGGGCATTATTATTATTATTATTATTATTATTATTATTATTATTATTATTATTTCAAGAGGGTTTTGAAGCCTGGGAAGCAGACGAGAGGGAGAGGTCCCCCACTCCCTGCTTCAGAGGATCAGGCCCTGGGCGCCAGCTGAGAGCCCCCCGGGCAGGGAGTTTTGCAGTGGATTAAGGAGGTGCAACTGGCACCGTTCCCCTGACCTTCCCGCCAACCCGCCCACCCTGCCCCGTGGCCATGGAAAACCAGCGGCATGCAGGAGTCCTTCAGCGCTACACCTGGAGGAACTGTATTTCACCCATTCTCAACACTGATGTGGTTTCAGAGATGATTTAAAGCTGCCTCTGGGCTGCTCTGCCTTACGTGGGTAGAGGGAAACACACCTTGGAGTTCAGTGCAGACATTTGGGCCGACAGTCTCCACAGACTAGTAAGAAGAATAAAAGTACTTCCTTCTCTTTTAACATATTTTAAGTGCTATTTTGAAAAGTCCCCAATTAAGCCCAAACTAGCTGCTGCTGATAAGCCTATACATATTGTATATAAATTCATACCAGTCTCTGCCCATTTTGTGTAGCTGAAAACCTATGGAAATGAAAGAAGGATTTTTCCTGAGTCCTATGCACCTACAGCCAAGCCCAAGATGCCCTTTTCCATTCCTGCTCCTGCAGACAAGCAAGTATTAGTAGAAGTATTTTTAATGTCTTGAACTATAATGAATTTATAACCAGTTAAATCCTCAGCATTCTGCATCATAGCACAAAACACACACACCAACACCCCCCGCCCCCAAATCCCATACCTTTAAGCCTTAAGGAGAAACACCACGCCTCTTCTTGAAAAGTGGCAGACAAAAATCAGCAGTAAAATTTAGATTAACACTCTGAGGAAAGAAGTAGTCTGGGAATTAGAAGCAAGATAGCACCGCATCCAGCTCTTGAAACTCTGGCCATGCTGTAGAGTCCACAATCTATTCAATTTATTTCCTTTTACATAGCCGCCTGTTCCTCCTGTTAACTTTTTCTCCAACACATTAATGTTTAACTTTGGATTTTAAGAACTGACATTCTGGTTTACTTCAGGGGATGGGAAACTTATCTTGTGGGTTAAATGGTATTCACCACGTTAAGCCAAATTTTCGCACCCAGATCCTAGTAGCATAGTCTCTTACAAGTGAGGTTTAATTTCCTCCCACCAGGGAATCAGAATCAGACTTTACACGAGATCCATTCCTGCAACAGGATGAAGCTGTGATTTCCTGCACAAGGAAAGCATCAGCAAATGCTTCAAGCATAAGTGCTTAAAGGTAGGTACTTGTTTCCATCCTAAGGTACCTAAAAAGCCCCCTTGATTTTTGAAGAGCTGCACTGGATGAGGAAGGTGTCATAAGGAAAAAAGTCCTTCGCAATTACAGATTGTACCATAAAGGCTGCACACTAGAATGCTGAATTTGAGCTGTACAGACAATTTTTTTTCCTGCTACTACTTCCTGGTTTTTGACTTTATAAACTTAAAATCCCTGCAACAAAATTTTTAAATGCAAGCTGATAAAATCCAATAAAAGCTAAATCACATTGCAACCAGAAGCTAGACGTCACGTCAGGAAATGCTTCTGCTCACCAGATGGACAAATGGGTAGGACTGCTGTGGTAACTGTGATGAATTTGGGCGCAAGTGGGTCTTGTAGGGAGAGGTAATGTCTGTTATTAGAACAACTGATATAGCTGGAAAAAAAGGATGAGCCGAAGAAGGGCATGTGTGCTAGAAGTATGACTGTATTTTCCTATTATATCAGCTGTTCCAATTAAAGATTTGAGTTCTCCAAACAAGCCTTATGTCATTTAAACAGACTGAAGAACTGATACACACACTGATTTTGAAGTTTTTCTTGGACAGCTGTGCTAAACCCTGGGGCCCATTATCAAGGCTCTTTGTGTCATGACTGCACACCCTAGTTGTAAGTGATTAACACAGAAAGGTCACAGAGCTGCCTCCAAATCAAACCAGTGGTGTCATCTGAATAAAACCTGTTAGAGGAGCAAATAGCCATGTAAGTCACATTTTTTCCTGATCCCAGTGATTGCTGTATTTATTCATACAGCAGATGGCTAAGATATGACTTGAAGAACTGAATTAAAATAACAGGCACAACTTTATCATTAATGAAAAACATATGAAAGCCAGAGGCCTCCACCGGTCATGGTGACATCTCAGTGCAGTGACTTTTCAGAGGCAGCATCACTCATTTATTTCCTGTTGAAATGAGAAGAGCCCAGCTTGGCCAACAGCATAAGGTCCCCCACACGAAGCATGCTATGGAGTCATACAACTCATGATCATATTTAGAAGATCTTTTCTCTCTACTGTGAACAGGACCTTGCTTTGGTGATAACGGGTGCAAAGCTTGCAATGGCACCAGTGTGCTTTGCGCTCTGACCCCACCAGACACCGAGTGAAAGAAAAATGGAGGTACATCAATAATATGTATTTGATTCTTCTCTGCTGCAATGGGTCAAACTGTTGGGTGACATGGAATATGAAAGGGTATTCACTCAGCTCTTCAGTCAATGCACATCAAGAAAACACTATTGATTTACTTAGTATTTCAATCACATCAAACTTGCAATATTCCTCAACATATTGTTGAGGACCAGAACATACAGACTTGTCCTATAAACCTCTGCCTTTCCTTAGACCCCCTGGTGAACTGACTTCCTTGTCTGAAACAGAGAAACTCAATATACTGAAAAAAATGATAGTGTCCATTAACTGCCATTGCCGGATACAACTCTCATAACCCATTTTAGGGATAAGAAAAGTTTCCACGCTCCCGCAGTAAATGCTCTTTAAAACTATATATATATATATAGAGAGAGAGAGAGAGAGACAGAGAGAGAGAGACAGAGAGTATGTGTGTATATATATATATATTTATATGTATTATATATGTGTATATATATTTATATGTATTATATATGTGTATATATATTTTTGTGTGTATATATATATATACACATACACACACATATAAAAAAATATATAAAAAGGATAATTAGTTTTCAGTGACTGCAAAGCTGAGCATTTTTACCAACATTTAAAATAAAAAGTTGAACAAAATATTTAATGATGTTCACAAACTCAAAAGATTTAATTTCAATAAGAACGTTAAGCAGCTCATCTTTTACTTTCTTGTTTAGACTTTCGTAAATTATACCAAGTCAAAACAATAAAAGTCAAAACAATGTTTAATTTTGCAAAACATTTTGGGAATTTCACTTTTCATCTCAATTCAGGATTAAATTGATCTTGCTTGCGTCATTCCCTTTTGATTTGAATCAACGTATGCATCGTTTTTGTTTCATGATAAAGAAGGACTATTTTCCCAAGTAAGTTTTGCTGGATAGTACTACATGGAATTCTTGTATCACCTAATAAAAATCAACTATCCACATTTCTTTAGTTACAGGATGAGTCTGAAAAGATAAAACCCACAAAGACTTGCAGTTGCTGCAGTTACATGTTACTTGTGAACTGTAGACAAACTGCAAGTGCCTTCCAGAGTAAAAAGCAAAAGCTTCACTGATAGTTTACAGGACTTCTGCATTTCTTGTGATTACCCAGCTAGCTGGCTAATGAAGAGGATTAAGTGAGACCAGGAGGAATTGTTTCTAATCTGTATTTAGAAATGTGTCAGAAAAGTGTATGGGGAGCTAAAAAGGGGGGGGGGGTGAGAGACAGAGGAGCTGCAGTGGGGAGGGATGAATGCGACTGGAGGTCATCTGGAGTAAGAGAGGAGGGTGGAGATGGATGAATGGGGCTCCAGGACGGTGAGGAGGCTTCAGGCAGTTATGGGTAAGGTCACTGGTGTCTCTTTCTCTGTCCTCCTCAGTACCATGTGTCCTATCACCTGATCAAATCTTTTTGTAGGATCTTCTCCTCATCTTCATATTGGTGTAGGCTTGCCCTTCCCAGGTTGGTGGTGTGTGAGTAGGCTGGGGACAGGGTGAGGTAGAGGGGGACCAGACTACCCCACTGAAGTTTGTTTTTCCTCAGTTTTGCAGGAATACAGAGACTTGTTGCTGAGAGGGGAGACGGAGAAGGGTGGGGCAGCATCCGATGTCCCACAAACCCCCACTCAGCTCCCAGTGGCAGCAGCAAGCCTGGCACTGTGCATGGCTCTTCATGCAAGAGATGGAGACCAACTCTTCAGGTAGTGTGCTGCACAGACAGCTGTGTCTCCCTTTTCTAGAATGGGTGGAGGAAAAGCAGATGGCCTCAGTGGGGCCACCTTCTGCTGCTAGCTGCCAGTGAACTGCAGTGACTGCTTGAACTGTCTCTACCTAAAGCCAGTCTTGCTGAAAAATCTTTGTGTTCAAGCCTTGCTGCCTTGCTAGAACAGAAGTAAAACTGATGCTGTTGAGCTAAGTGATTATATTACGGACCAAAACAAAAACAAAAACAAAAAAAACCCAACCCCTCAACCCAGCAAAGTATTTGACAAGCAAGGAATATATAACCTGGCTGATGTTGAGATGTTGAATTATGTTGGAAGAAAATAAAATCAAACAAGAAAGCACACTTTTCCTTGCTATGTTTATGTTAGTATGAGACACCTGGTGGCTCCTCTGGGACAACATGCTCATATTAGCTCCATCAGAAAGAACAACTTCAGAGAGATGAGGAGCTCTTTTAACCCTGATGCTCTTGCTGGTCTGCTTGTGCCTGGAACTGATAACTACACAGTCCACAAAGAGGCTTTTCCTCCTCCCTGTGAGGATTTATTCTTTAAATGCTTGCTGTTGTTGAATGGAGGATGACAGCTTAACAAATGCAATCTAAGAACAACAGACCTTAGAAGCTTCTTGACTACAGAAAAGGAACTTTTTCACGTTGCTGCTTACCTCCTCTTCCTTTGACATAAAGTGTGAGAAAAGTGTAAAAGACATCACAAAGATTAAGCAAGCAGTGCGCATGGGACAGGCCATTGTAAAGCTCACTTTAGTTGTGTTACCCCTCTTTGCTGTCCATGTAGTGGTTGAAATCCACCTGCTCTGTTTTCTCTTTCAGACCATAGGCTCAGGGACTGGCATGGTGAAGATTCTTCACAAGTCACAACATTAGGATCAGCCGTGCATCAGAAAGTTAGTAAAGCTGATGGAAGTGTTTTTGCAACTTTCTCATGCACACTTCTATAAAGCCTATGGCAAAACAGCACAGGCACTGATGGGCTTTGAGAACTGTCATAATATAGATACATAAAAATAAAATATCCATGTTGAGGAAGCTGCACTGGGACAGATAAGGCATTTGAAAGCAGTTAGCCAGCCTACCTGACCTGGCGTTACAGTGGAAGACAGATGACAGCTCTATTACAACTCTTTCATGTATTTACTTTTAATGTGCACTCTGCACTTCCATGGAAAGGAGCAGCCTAAAGAGCGAGGCAATCACATATACACCCCACTGATGTTTGCTGGTGTGAAACTTTTGTTCCTCCTGGATTTCCTTTGCCTAAGGCAAAGACTGCACTGACTGCAAGCAGCTGTGCTGGAGGTTATGGAAACATGCAGCCATACTGTCTGCTTTCTTTTCCACACACCCAGTCCTGCTAAATTTATCTCTAAAAAGTACAACTTTGTTATGAAAACATGTGGAGGGAATTTACAGGTGGCTTCACTCATGCTCAAGCAGGTGGGAGAGGAAGCCACAGATGTGTTTGTGCTGACACTGCCCAGAGTTCAGGGAAACCCTCCCAGCACAGAAAATCAGCACACTCAGACAAGCAGCGCAGGAGAGAGACTTTGCTTCAGCAAGGATCTCGCTGTATTAGCAGATGCAACTGAGGTAGTTTTTGAGCATGTGGGCGTCAGATGAAACATAAAGTATACGGTGGATTTGGTGACTTCCACTTTGTTAGCTTTATAGACCTGTGTTTGCAAACAGTTTGGATAATTCTGTGACCCAGAAGAGAAGCCAGCTGTTTCCAGGCTTCACTTTCAATCACTTCCTCCTACTCTCTCTGCTAAAATGAGCGGGGGCGGGGGGGGGGGAAGACTACATGCAAAAAAGTCCTACTTCCTGTCATCAAATGCTCCCAAGTGTCATTCTGTTTTGTTTGAAAAAAGGGCAATGCTGTTCCCCAGGTCCAACAGGCAAATGGATACGGCCCAGCATGGAGGCCTCCATGCTGCAGAAGGGATATGAGATGGGTGTCCCAAAGTTTGGAAGGGCAGTCCCTCCTCAGCTCTTCTCCAGGGCCTGCCTACCTCCTCCATCTGGAGTACAGGTAAAATTCTCACTGATCTGCCTTGCTGCTACAGTTCATTAGCTACGATTGGGAATAAGGTTGGACAAATCCAATGTCTAAATATTTACCACTGTTTATGAGCAAAAACCTCTGCAAGTAGTATTGTTTTGCCTTTTCCTTCTTGCTCTTTACATGTTGTCCACCTTGTATCTGAGACAGGCAAATGCCTCTTCCATGGTGCCATGTCTCTTGAGATGAAGAATAGGCCAAATAGTTGAAGAGTGCCGGGTATAAAAAGTAGTGCTGTTAGGGTTTTGTGGATCTAATATGGCCATAAGGCAAATGAAAAAGTAGGCAGAGAAAAGGGACAGCAGGTGGAACTTTAAAACAGTATGTAAAAATGTGTCTTTCAGCCTGAACACACCTTCTCTCTTGTCTTCACCTCTCCAGCAATACTGTAGCTCAGTGGACAGACCTATCAACTTCCTTTTGCCATTGCAACAGGATGGCTGCCTCTAACTGCATGAACCTCAACAGAAAAATCATGGCACTAGGAACATGTTTGAGCCATTCAATGAGCAAACATGCTTGGAAATACACAGGACATTAATAAGGTCTATGGTGGGACTCAGACCACGTTATCTGGATTTCTACCAAGCTCCTTTCCGGTTGCTAAATCACCTTAAGAAGTGCAGCTCAGTGAGCTTTATAATCCTTTGGCTATATTGCTACTGTATGAACAATAATGAACTCTCAAGGCAGATATTTATTCCATTAGGAGACCCTTTTACATCACTCTGGCAGCCTATAATAGCTTTAAATTGGCTGCAAATTATATTTACACCCACTTAGCACTCCTGCAACAACGTGAAGAGAACTTAACAGAAATGAGAACCTGCATGTTGTGAATGTTGAGGGAATGTAATATTCATTACGAACGTCTTCTCCAGCTCAACATTAACCACACAAAAAGCTGGTGTGCTTCTGGATACACAGTTTAAAAACACCCAAGGAACCCAGCAACTTCAGCCCCATTTTCTAAAGGGGTTGTGGTACAAAGGAGTTAAAACCCCCTCCAAAGTCAATGTGTACGCTTGCATTGTCTTTAAAAGGTGATGTTGGGAATGGCCAGATTGTATCACCCCACCACAGTGCAGCTTGTCTTAGGTGTGCCTAGCCCTTCTATAGGTGCCAAATGTCATGCTACCAGTGTACTCAACCACTGACTGTGTTCAGGCACAGAGGATCCCCTGAACTTCAAAGGCCAGTCTCTGGCTACCCCATTTCCAATCTGATGCTTGTACTGACAGCCAATATGATCTGAAGGGCATCCTGGGGTCACCCCCCCTAAAAATCAACTAAGATGTATCCAGGGAAACTTGTGAGAACAAAATCATTTTCGAGCGTGGTGCTCTGAGCACACAAGAAGACTTTCCCCCATTGCAGATGCACCAGTATCTGACTACCAGGCTCCACAGGAGATGGGTGACACTTCTGTCCCCTCCAGCCTCGCAGGAGTGGGAAGCTGCAGGAAGACAAAGTGCTGTAGACGATCTGCCTTGCTGCCAGAATAAAAGCTCAACCCAGTTCACAGTCATCTCTCCTCCAGGCTTTATTCACTTTCCCGCTTTATGAACTCTTCCTCTCCCGTTTGCTTTGATCTACACCCATTGACTTCTAAAAGCCCATTTTTCCTGTGTCGAAGGTGAAACCACCTAAATAAAAGGCTACATAAGACCTTAGTGTTTCCACAACAACAAAAGAGACACTTGTATGCTTCACTTCACCAGGAAAGAAGGGAAAAATCATCAATCAGGCTGGATACTGGAGTAGTCAATTGACTGCTATGTCAGCTGTCTAATCAATTACCCATTTGAAATAGTCAACCACTTTTGTAGAAAGAGGGCTATGTGCAATTCCTTCTGCCATCAAGCTGGTAGATACTTATAACACCTTTAAGAGACTCCAGGGAAACCAAAGCAGCCTTTTCAAATGCACCTTGAAAGCACAGCAAATCTGTGGAGAATTGATTTTAAGGTTTTGTTCAAAAAGAGAAGTGAGGAAATACACTAGAGTCCTGACAACTTTTTAAGAAAATATATCCAGTCTAATTCTTTCTTGTAACCTGGAAATACTTGAAACAGTCACCAGTTTTCCTCCTGATCCTTTCAACAGTTTCATGCAAGGTGGGTAGGAATTCCCTGCACAGTTAGACCTCCTTCAGTGTCTATGCAACTGGTTTAACTGGTTTTCCTTTTGGATGTACAATGCTGAGCATACCTCTAAATGGTATGGTAATCTTTGCATGGAAGTGCAGGAGCATGACACCTGTAATGATATAAAGCCTGGAAGACCACTTCACACCATCTGTGTGGTACAGTGGGGCCATGCGGGCTCTGAGTCATGAGCTTGGGTGGTTTCATCTGCGGCAGGTTCAGATGTAACCACCCCCTGCCTGTCCACCCTCCCTTGACGAGCACTCTGAGGTAATACACAGGGCTGTGGTGTAGGCACATTTGCTTCTCTTACCGCACCATGGGGGTAGCATCTTCTGGCAGAGGAGCAGGGCGGACAGCAGTAAATAGTTTTGAGCCACTGCAGACAAAGATGTCAGTACGCGTGAGTCAGAGCACTTAGCCTAAGTCAGAATTAGGCCTATGGCATCATTCAACTCCAGGTTTTACACTTTCTTCTTTTAAGCCATCCCATTCCACTGCCTGGAGCCTAACTGAGCAACTAGGCGAAAGAAAAGCCAACCAGGTCTTCACAGAGATGCTATTCAGATAAATTGGTTAATATCTGAAAGGCTAAAAGGTACTTTGGAGCCACTTATATTTTGCTTCGTTGTAGCTATGCACCTGCTCTAAACTAGCACTTTTACATTACAGGTCCATTATAGCAGTGAATATTAGCAGGAAGGAAGGGAAAAAAAAAATCAACACAATGTTTTCAAGAAATCAAATCATTCTTCAAGGTTAGAAGTTATTTTCTTAAATAAAAGAACACTAAACAGAATTTGGGCAGAAGTCAGGGAGACTGCTGATGAGTCATGCTATCTAAAGCTAGTTGTGTACTGGAGCTGAATAGATAGTGATACATCACGCTCAGAGCTTCCCTTAGATCAGGAACAACCAGTTCCCAACCCAAGGATCCAGTAATGCTCCCCAGTTCATAGGAATACCAGCTGGTCAGCAGGCCAAAGGTCTTAGGAGTGTTGCTCTGTGGAGGCTTTGTGGGGCAGACCATGATGGACAATACATGTAGATGCAGGAGAAGGATGGCAGGGATGGCTAAGTCAGTGGTGTTTTGGTCTGTCCCTGCCAGGGAAAAAAAATGGCTCTCAATCCATACAGAAACCGGTCGTCTTTGCCATCAGGGAATACAGGGGAACTAGAGTAATAGAGATGACAATGGAAGGCAAGCTGTGGGGAGATACTGTTTTTTTTTTAAGTCATGAACTTGCAAAACATTTGCCCTGGTTGATTCCTGTCAACAATGGAGAGATACCATTTTCCATGGCTTTTGCAGAAATTTAGAAGAGACCTCTTTGCAGGTCCAATGGTGTAGAGATGGCTATATGGACCCCTGGAAAAAAGACTATCTAGATAAAGGATAGAAACTTGTTTGAAGCTATAATTTAGCAAATTTTAGCAAGGTGGATAATCCTCAGTAGCCAAATCTTTTCTGGTTCTTGCAGTGTTTTGTCTTCTGGCTATATTTTATTTTCACATTATATATCTGGAAATATGACACAGAGGACTTCACAGTTTGTGAAGCTCACTCTTCATAATGGGCTGTGCTGCTTGACTCCCACTGAACCAGATATTTTGCATGGTGTCAATAAAAAAACCCCAACAACTTTTATTGCATTTTGGTGGTTTTGAAAATCCCGTCCCTGAACTCTGAGAATTGCACCAAAACAGGAACAGATCTCTTGTAACTTTAAGTAATCACTAAAGATAACCAAGCAGTTAAATATAAATGCTGGCAGTAGGTGGGGATGAAAAGGAAAATCACCACGACATTTCCTCTGTGAGGTCCAAGCACAGCCTAAAGCTGCAGGTACACCTTTGCACATGTTGTTTGAGAGTGGGTCCTGATACAGACTAAATCGGTTCCTCTGGCTAGCCTTCCTGAAGACTTATGCCTCTATTACCTGTCAGTTTCTGTGCTCTGTGCAGTGAACATGGTGACATTTTAGACTGCAAAGTCCAACCATGCTCTGTGAGATGCTAGATGAGAATAAACCTATTTGAAATAAAGAAAGACTCCCTTCCACCTCTAGGGTGTTTTCCTTTTGTTTGCCCTTTCTTAGCTGTCATATTGCAAATGTTCCCCTCTGATATTTTTAGGTCTTCTGTTCCTGCTTGGACACTTTTCCAGTGTGGTGCGGGCAAGTGGCTACAATAAATGTGACTGAACTGCTGCCATGCCTTACAGCTGTAGACAGATCATCATACTACACAGAGCCATGGCAGATGATGAATTTATCACCCTCAAGCTGCTCATCACCACCTCCATTTCAGGGAAAGTCAGTCAGGCTGGTTTACACACTTAAATTTAAACTATGTGGTTTGGGTTTGGGTTACGCCAGCTGATTTTGCTGACAACAGATTAGGGAACCAATCTGCTGGCAGAAATGCAGAGGTGGCAGCTTCCACTGGGGCGATGCTGACACCTTCACCTGCATTGCTGGGGTCAGAGGAGGATGCCTAAACTGAGCAAACGATTAAGGGCATTCCTAGTCTAGGGTGTAAAGTCCAGATCCACAAAGATATTTAAGGACCTAATTCTCAATGACAAATAAATATCTTTGAGGATCTAGGCCTAAGTGTCTTGCAGAGTAAGGAGGTATTCAGATCCATTCTTAAGTTGAAATAAACACTTTTGGTATGTGCTTACTGCACACATGGATAGCCAAAAGCACTTGAAACTGAGAAACAGATTTCTCCAAGGGTAACCATCCCAGGGTCTCTTCCTGTGCCAAGGTTCAGTTCCCAGGTCTTTATACACCACAGACATTTTCCATGACTAAAACACTAGCATTTAGGTCCCTCCTCATGCTTTGGAAGATGGGATTGAAGAGCTTGCCTTTTGTTCCATTCACTTCCCAGATATGTCCTGTTTTTTTCTCTATCATTCCCTTTTAGTTATATGAATATTTCATGGAAACAACCCAGAGAAAAGGAAAATAGGCAACGGGAGGGATCAATTTTGGCAAGACTTATCCTCACAAGACAGATTTGGACTCATTTTGCTTCATTTCTCAAGGCTTTATCCTGTAAAGTTGCAGTGTCTCAGGTGATATAGGCAAGCTGTGGGTGACTCCTGTAGGGTCAGGGCAGAGTGTGACCAGTGGGTCACACTTACTTTGGGTAAATCCCTTCTGTGCTGCTTACCACCTCCTATGCTGCTTCCTACAGATCACAATGCTTTATCTCTCTTTTTTGATCTCCTTTCATGCTACCATTTTTCAGAGACAGAGGAACCTCCCCAGTGGCGTGTGTGGACCCATCCAGGATATAAAAATGGCCAGTTCCAACCTCACCTTGGGAAGCAGAAGCTTTAATGCTTACAGGACTAAAATTAACCATTATTTGTATAGTCTAATCATGTAACAAAATTCTCTTTAACTTGATGTCTGCTGTCCATTCCACACCTTCAGACCTGAATAGCTTTTTAAATAAATCTTTACCTTGGACATGGGGTCAGTGTAACTCTTGTTTTTCCTAAATGAATTCTGTTCTATTGCTTTTTCATGTCTCTTATGCCCCAGCTGCGTAAGTGCTGTGTATCTCCCCAAATCTTTCCATCCCCTTTCTGTTCATGAATCCATTTATATGTAGTTTACTCCCTCTTCTGTAAAAACACACAAGTGTATCACTAGGTCCAAATCAGTGATTTTTTTTTTTCCTCCAGACTCAATCCACTTTGTTGTTGTTGTTTTTTAGCAACTAATACAACTATGTAAAAATGTTCAGTTATAATTCTGGAAAATACAAAAGCAAATGCCTTATAAAATCCAAGTATATTGCATTTACTCCATCCCATTCTCAGTTTATATCTCTGCTAAATAAACCAGTCTAAGATTTCTGGTGAAAACCAATTGTTTATTACAAATGAGTGAATAATTCACAATGAGTAACTTATTCCATGAGTTTTAACCACTCTGAACAGAATGTCTGCTGGAGCAACGTGATTTCCATGAGTGCACTTTATATTTTAATATATTTGATTATTCATGGATGGTTGACCCATGACTAGTTTTATATTTCCGATGAGCTTCATAAGTATGATTAACCTGAACAGGAACTGAGGTGAGAGGTAGCTCTGAGAATATAAGCTGTTACTAACGGATTCAGCAAAGCGCTTATGCACAGACATATGCTTAAATCTCAGCACATGCATTATTTCCACTGAAATCAAGAAGAGCTTAGTCTTCTTGTGTTAAGCAAGTGCTTAACATTTTCCTGAATTGGGACCCAGCTATGAACTCATATTTTAAAATGTGGGCCCCTAAATTTTAATGTTTGTCTGTTACATATGCTAGATCCTAGGAAACTTTAGACCATATGATGAGGCTTCTCACACGCAACATACATTTGGAGAAAAGCTGTGCTGAGTCATTCTTTATTGCTAAGGCAAGACTGCAGCATGATTACATTACAGAAATCCATGAGAAGCCCAAACTAACCAACCTCATACATTCTCCATAGGCTTATGTCTCATCGTCTGACTCTATTCCAAAATACTTTGAGTATTCCTTTAGAAATGGTTGCAAGGGTTCTTCTGCTTTCTTGCTGTGACCTATAATCTGAAACATATTCAAAGTGCTCTTTCCTCTTCCCCACTCCTGGCAGAGGCTCACCTGCAGTGAAGTCAACTTTCTTTTTACAGGCTTTAGTGGGATGATGACAGAGTTCACAAGTGAATTCTCCTGATGAAGAGCGTACAATCACTGCAACTGCTCATTTACAAAGCAAAAGGCTGGACTACCAATCCTTCTGTTATCCCACCACCATATTGTGGTAAAGAAAGCATCCTTGCAAGATGAAATGTCCGCAAGGAAACCTTTGAGCTAATTCTCTCGGAGAATAGCTGCTATGGATATCAGGGTGGTAGTGCAGATATATGTGTGTGTGCATATATATAATCTCTCTCTATATATGAGTGTGTGTGTATGAATATATCTGTGCATGTGTATACATGTACATATATATGTAAATTGATATGTATATGAATAAGAAATATGTACATACAACCCAGAATATGTTAGTCAGCAGAACCAAATGCATAACTGCCTGATCAAACAGAATTTTCTTCCGTTCTGATCTTTGAGAGTAGGCAAGGGAAATAACAGCAGTATTAACTATTCCAGGACATTTCCACAGAGAAAAATCAAAACAAATTTCTTAGCAGTTTCAGATCCGGAGTTAGCAAATAATAAACCATCTCTCCGTTCAGGAAGGAGCAAAGGCCATCAGACACATGCAGCTATCCTGTATAGTACAGATAATTAACTTGGCCTTTTGCTGTATAAAGAGGGGTATTGTAATCCTGCTAGCTGAGTCTGCCAGTTAGCAATGAATTGTCTTTTCCTTGCAAATGTAGTGCTATGCACCTGGATATGAACTCAATGGTGTCTGCAGGCCAGCGTGACGCATCTGTATTATAGGTAGATGCTAGTGTTACATTTTGAACCGACTGCGCTGTTAGTACTTCCTCATCACCTCATCAGTTAAACCAAGCACAGCAACCCAATACTCGCACACATTTAGAGCAGGTTGAAAACACTGTGTGCTACTGCCCTTTGGCAGGGCTTGGGGCAGAGTCTTAAGAAGTAAAATCTGACTACTCAGGTGAAACACCAGCTCAGGTGGCATGGTTTTGAAGGGTTACTTCCATATCTAAGTCATTTAGAAAGATTGGAAAAACACCAAAGGATACTCCTTCCAGTATAACACTAATCCATTTTTCATCCAAAACACTCCCTGTGTAGCAAGCCCTGGGTTTTCCAGAAAATCCTTCTTTTTAAGCACTCCAAATCTGAGGGGAATTCATGCAGGAACTTGACAGAGGTGGTACTTATGAATCCTTTGCATTGAAGGCATCCTTTCTCATTGGATGAGGCTCAGTGACTCCTTCCTGTTTCTACAGGGTCTTCGTCCCACCGCATGGAACATGTTTTCATATGCATTGCATCGGTAACAGAGCACTGACATCACTGGACAGGTTCAGTGGCTTGAGTGCTGGTCTAGGGCTTGGGAGAGCTGCTCTCCTGTGGATTTACAACATGATTTTAAGCATTTAAACACACAACACTTGAGCAGCCTATCCTAAAAAAAGTTTAGGAGACCCTTTTTCTCCTCATGAGGAAAATAGGAGAATGAACACTGCAGAGCTCAGTCTTTGACAATGGGACCCAGAGATGCCTTAGCCAAGAAATTTCACAAATGTAGTGAGAGCAAAAGAAAACGCTAGTTGGTAAGTTTTTACTTCAGGGCCGTGTGAATGAGGCTACACTGACACGCAAAGAAAAAGCCACAAAACCCAACATGCTCTCTTTTGAGTGGCACCTGCAGAAAAAGGTGGTTTTGTTTGTTGTGAGCCGAGCTGAATGCATGGAGAACACAGGGCTAAAGGGCAAAACCAAAGACATGGGATAAGGATGCTCGTCTTCTTTTCTGTGCTTGTTTTCTTCTATTTAAATTAAAACTTCTTCAAGGAGGCGTGACATTTATTGTCTGCTCAGCACTGAACGGAGCAGAGTCCACCAGGGTCATGCTGGCCCTCTTGGTACCGCTGTAGCAAAAGCACTCAACTAAGGATGTTAATAAGGGAAACAGAGCTCTCAGGTGAGGACAGCAGTGTTGTTTACATCTGTCCCTGTATATTTTGTAGCTAATGAGTACAAATGTCAGCCTAAAATCTTAGAGCACTTGTCTTAAGTGGGAAGTTACACATTTGTGCAAAAAACAATTGTCTTGTTTATAACTTTAGGCTGCAATGGTTACACCTACAAGAAGTTGCACATTTGCTCTTTTCCTTTGGAAGGTCACAAGACCAACGCTGGTCCTCAGGTAACACAGGACTCCTGTGAACAGCGGCGGAGTGGAGTTCGGCCCCTGCTGTAGCAAGCCCTTTCACAAAGCTGAGTGACAAACTCCTTCTGACATCCTTCCCCACCTGTACTTGCAGGGAGAGCTCTGCTTCTTACTTGCCAATGACAAATGTTTAAAAAGCCTGAGTCAGGGCGCCAAACCTCACAGGATGTTTAAAAAGACCTTGGAAAGAGGCCAGAACCGTGGGCTTTGCTGTCCCAACCAAGTGCCATAATGACCTGGTTAGAGAGCTACTCTCTCTGCTTCAGTAAATGTCTGATTTTTTTCTGCAGAGTGAAATAGCTTTAACATGGTAAAGAGCAACTTCAGACCAGAACATTTTGCCACCTGCAAGTTGGAGAGTCTCTTGGTGAAAAGGAGGGTTTGACCTGTCTTACACAGAAGATGAATCTGAGCTGTGGTTTCCTGTGTCCAAGCTCCTCGGCATTGAGGGCAGCTCCCAGGCGAGGCCTCCTGGCAGGAAGTGGGACGCCCAGCTCACAAGCCCCTGGGGAACAGGACCCAGCTCTCCCAAGTCTCCAGCTAATGGCCCAGCTAGTAGCAAACCCCAGTTAAGGTTTTAGTGGCCATCATGAAAACTGACACCCTCACCTATTGCCATGCAGACCTAGAGCTTTACTGAAAGCCGTTTAAGCCTCCACCTAACGACACCAACAAAAACGGTAGGAGTAAGGGCTTTTGCATTGGTATTTCATGTGGACAACTCTGAACTAGCTCTGTTTGAGGACACAGTGATAAAGAAGAGTCCAGATGTTGCCTCTTGTTTTCTTATACACCTCATTTCTGGGGTTATCATAAACGTTTTAGACTGTCGTCACAGCACAGTATCAACAGCAATGTTTTAAATGACAAAACACGGCTGCAAAGTGACCATGTTTCTCTGAGTTTTAAGGCAAACACTTTATCTCAGTTAAACCCTTAGTAGCCATGTGGTTTTGCCCATCTCCTCAGGGACATTTAAAGTACTCTTCTTCGTATAAACAGTTTAAAGTCATAATGGTAAACATACAGGGCTAAAGCTAAACTTCCATTCCTTACACTTGTGTTGGTTATTTGCAACAATACCAGAAATGTTTACCAATCCAACAGCAGAGTTTACACTGAAATCCCTTACTCATTTACCTCTTGTGCCATGATTAATTGTTGGCTTACACCAAGGAAAAGAGAGCAATGGACATAGCTTGTGCACCAGCTCAGAGCTATTGTGAATTGAATTGTAGTATCTTACACACAGTTCAAAAAGTCAGCTGAAGACTCAGTCTTGTAGATTTCTCCTGGATGGATCAGTAATTCACAGTGCTTTTACTCAGCCTCTCAAGAACTGCTAAAACCTGGAGAAGACATAGTTAGTGGAAGAGTCAAATGCTTTGCGAGTGCTAGGTCCTTCTGGACAGATAAAATAGACAAGGTGCTGGGAGACAGACTTCAGCAGCAGCACTGTTGTACCTCCTGGAGCATCCTCCCTGATACTTTTTGCTGTGTGCTTCTGGGACTAAGTTAAAGTCTATTCTGCACCAAAACAGCTCACATCAAGATGCACTCCAATGGACATAATGAGCTGAGAGACCCTGGAGATTGTGAAAATATGTACACCAACCTAAAAAAAACCTATCTGCTTAAGCTGTCTCTCACCTCCTTGGAGTTACACTGTGCAATAGCTTAGCAGGATTTCTGGTCTCTGACTTGCCAAATCGTGCTTTTGAGTATTAAGCAGTGAATACAAATTGGGTATATGAGAAAAGCCAGGTCAGGATACCATTATTTTCACAAAATAGCAAGGGCAAGAGATAACCAGATCAACACGTTAGACAAAATTGGCACAGTAATTAATAGTAGGGCAAAACCTCAACAAAGATAATAGGAAATCCCTGAACATTGAAAAAAAAAAAAAAAAGACAAACAGCTGCAAACCAGAAAGAAACAAGTTTCTCATTTTAGTTTAAACACCCTATCTTTGTCTACTTTTTCAGCAGCCTTGACAAGAAGATGGGCCTTGCTGCAGACCCTAGCAATCAACAGTCTGGAGATATTTCACAGCAGGGTCACAGCCTTCAAAGTGCTTTTTTTCTTCCCCCCCCCCCTTTTTTTTTAAATCCTTGAAATAGAACATGAAACAAAGAAGGAACTGCAACAATCGATTCTGATAAGGAAATATCTTCTAAAACCTAACGTTTGACATCATTTTCACAGAGCTGCTACTGCAAGATGAGGAGCAGAACTAGAACAAGAAATAAGAGTTTCAGAGGGAATTTGATTTGGTACAAGATCCAACAGACTTCTCACTATGCTTGCAGTAACACAAATATTATCATCATCTCAGCTAAGAAATCATCAAGCCGTGTATAGATGTAAGCACCAAACAGAGAGTTGTCTATCACAGGTACACTGGAGTGGTTAATGGACTTCAGAGCTAGCTTTTTACAATTTCCCCATAATTTGGATAATTTAGATCAGAAGCTGCAATTTAAGTTTACTGGTGGACACTGCCATACCTGTCTCTTAGATGTACAGGTATGTTCTCCTACGCTCTCATTTGATGGATGGGTAAAAATGGAAGCAGTATTATGTACACATCTATAAAATATATCCACTTCCTAATGACTGATAAGCAGTGTAGTGGGTGCAGTTCAGTATTTTGGGGTTTAGCCATTGGTGATTTCCTTTATTTTAGGTTTACAGACGGTGACTGTGGAGAGTATACAAAACAAAGAGACGGAAATCAAGACAATTTTCCTTATGCCTTGAACAGAAGCCAGATTACAAAAGTGCCTGTCAAAAAAAAAAAAAAAAAAAGGAAATGTCTTTCCATTTCCAAGTATCTGCAATTAGCCCAGCTGCCAGTATTTTCCGGGAGCTTTTGTTTTTTGGGGGTTTTCAAATATATCTTTTTTTTCCAGAACCCACACACAGGAGTTCCATAATCTCATCACTGCCCTTTAAGGCCATTATCACCTCTTTCCAAAATGCCTCTGTCCTAGAGCACTCCCAAGGCACATCCTGGAGAGTTCATTTCCTTACGTGTCACACACATCTTCCTGTCCTTGCAGGAATGGAGTTGGAGCTCTAAATTAGATTTCTGATAGAAAACAGGTTACCTTCATTCTTTCCCCCTAGTTTTATAGTCTCTTCGCTCCCCTCCTTTAGCCTAACTCAGCCTTATTCTAATCTACTTTATTGCTGCTCTATTATTTTATATTATTTTATTATATACTTACTATGTGTTTCATAAAGTCCCCTTAGAAGATTCACAGGCAGAAATGTAAAACTGCTGGAAAAGCTTTGCTTGTCCTGAGCAGTGTTCCCGTTTTTGGAGGTAATGTTGGTGCTGATACAGAGCTCACTAATAGGGATCTGGGCAGAGAGCAGAGTTATAAGTGGGCATGTGCGGATGGAAAACCATGGCAGTGCCAGTGGGTTTCTCTGCCTAGAGACTCCACTTCTCTGGGGGATGCATGCAGCAGGCAAGCTGGGCTTTGGGAAATGGAGACAGCTGCCTCTAGCGATTTATGAAGCAGTGGTTGCCAGCCTCATAAGCAAGAGAAAACACCGTTTTTCAGAGACATGGTGAAGTTCTTGGGGGCAAAATTTCATTGTTAAATTAGGTAACGTACAGTCAGGCTGCAACAAGCACAACATACACTTCTGACATTTAAATAAGATAGAATCAAGATTTAGGACAAGGGGCTTTCTTGGCATGTAACAAACTGTTTGGATGAGAGATACACAAACTTGAGAAAGGAGGAGAAAAACAAGCAAGAGAGAGTAAGTAGAGTAAGTGCGCTGGCAGCAGCATCCAGTTTAGGGAAGAGCACTGATATGAGCATTACACATGTTTTGTAAAATATCAGCCTTGCTGCTATATCAAATATTCAGTAATTGCTTATGAGGGGAGGTTATACTCAAGGAACTAGTATGCTTAATAGTGCCATCACGCCTTGAAGTTGTCTTGCCTGTGCACTGATCCATGTGCAGTCATAGTCACACACACTCACACTGGAAAACTGTGAAAACCAAAAAATTCATATTTAATGTATACTTGCAATTCATTTGCACTTTTTTTTTTTTTAAGTGATCCAAGCCCATGCAGTCAGTTACAGGTCATTGGGGATTAAAAAATTTGGCAGGTTGCCTCTTCAGCAGGGCACAAAAAGAACAGCTACTCTTCACTTTGAAAACTGTCTCACAGGCTAATTCATAGGGACATAATAATTACCTACTACAGTAAGCCAGATCCTAAAGAAAACTATCACGTCGGCTTAACAAATTCCTGTTCGATAAGGTCACTGATGATAAAATTCTCAGTGGCAAGGATGGGGACTTGAAAACATGCACCTCAGTGGAGTCTTGGGGGGATCCATATGGAGTAGATCAGTATTTAGCATGGATTTTCCCCTGACAGCTAAGGCATCAGCCAGGATGAACAGATGTAACTGCATTGATTGCAAAGGAGACTCTCTCAGTGGAGCTGCCCCTGCTCATCTGGCCAAGAGGTGAGGTGGTCCCTGGCTAGGACGCACCCTCATTGCAGCTCACACCTTCTCACTCATCTCCTTCAAGCTATGGACACCTCCTTCCTTTTGTAGAAAGGGGAAGGTGGTACATCCCGTACCCAGGTCAGAGTCCTCACACCATGCGGTGAATCCAAAGGCACCTATCTTCCTGCTTCAGACTTCTTCACCATGTTTCCCTGAGGAGACTCACCCAGTCGCTCAGTGAGTGCTATCCTCCAAGCGCCATCTCATGCATTTCCCTATCTGGACTGGATATACGAAACAAGCAAGAGAGGTGTCTTGACTGCATGAAAATACACACAGCTGTGTCCTGATACAGATATGTTGCTTATGTGTGACTCTCAGCTTTCAAGATGAGCTGGGTACATTATTCATACCCCTATTCCTCTAGTCCAGCCTAGCCCTACTGGCTTACATTGGCCCTCCGTCCTTTCTGAAGTCTGTCTAATACCTACAGTGTCTACTGCAAGCTTTCTCAAACTCTGGTCTGGGGTCTGCTGCTGGCCTGTCAAATGTCTGTAGTCTTTTCTTGCCATACTTTTTGCCTTCTGCTGCCTAATATCTTAGAAGACAGTTAAAGTAGGCTTGGTATATCTTGAATGTCATGCTTCCCTATAAGAAGATCCCACAGCACCAGAAGAAAGAGAGGAGGATTGCGAACAGGTGTGAAAGGTGTTGCTGAGATTTAAAAAAAAATAATAATAATAATAAAAAAATCATGCAGGGTGCTTGGGCCTCCTCCACGTTACAGCATGCCATACCCACAGGTAGCATGCTTAGTGTTGCACAGTACTAACTCTGTAGACCAAGAAAAATTACTCTCCCCCCCCCAAAAAAAAAAAACAAAGAAGAAACAATTCCACCCCCCCAAACAAAGCAAAACATGTATCCCCTACCTCAAGACAAACTTTCCCCCACGCTGGCCTTGGTGGGTTGCACAGCGTTTCATGCTCTGGAACATCCACAGAAGCAGTGAGAGCCCACAGACACCCAGCCGGTGCCCCAGGACATTTCTTCTGTTATGTTTCCATCAGGCCTAAGGTGATCATTAAGTAAAATCAGCAAGTCAGTGTGCTCACAGATACTGAGTGCTGTGGTCATTAGATGATTCCTTGATCCTTTTCTCCCACCGTTTGTCAATTTGCTGATGGAAAAACACTTGCTGGAGGTAACAGTGAAGGGTTTGACAGGCTTTGGGTGGGAACTGCCTTGAATTTTGCTATACAGATCTTCAACATAAATCCCTGTGGGAATTAGAGCCCCAAGCACCACATCCTCATGCACTGTTGATGTGTTTATTTACACAGTGGAGGTGATGATTTCTCAAGGTACAGGACGTGTTGAATGAGGTGGCACTGCAGAGGAGAGGTGATGGGAACAGCAGTATATAAGGTGAAAGGTTGCAGCAAGTTCACATGTGATTTTCTCTACTCTGTAAAATCAATATGGGCTCATGCTGCCTACAAAACTCCTAAATTTATTCTCTCATATAAAATAATCCCTCCTGTTTGCTGTGTGGCTGAACCACTTGCAAGAACTAGCAAAGTTTTCTAGGCACTGCACAGATCCTTTGCAAGCGTGCAGTCCCTGCCTAAAGGACACAGTGGTCAATACAGAGCCTTCTGTTTACTTTGGGACTGAACTCTTTTACCTCAATGTTTCCATCATCTTCTGACAAGGAAGAACATCAGTGAACCACAAAGGGACCTGGGATCTTCAGACCTGGTTAACTATTACTCCTCTTGTCCCCTTTACTCCCATCTGCCTCTACCTCCTGCATTATATGAAAGCAGCAAGAGAGACATCTTGCTGCAGGAAGCAGTACAGTGATCTAGCAGGTGACAATACCCCTGGGGCATGCAGGGGAAAATCTCACCTTTTGCAGAGGATTCAAGGAAGATGCAAACATAATTTAAAACAGAAAGCTGCATTAATGCTTTAAAGTGAAAATGAAACCCTACCTTTGCTCCACTAACAAAAAGGAAAAACATTTGTGGCAAGTTGTATCACCAATGGGTTGCTAACTGGGGGATTTGTGTGTTTTCTTAACATAACATTGCCTGTAATTCACCGATAGCAGTGGAAAAGAGCAGGCTGAAAAGCAGAAATGAAACAGGGCACAGATGGCAAAGCTGCTGTAGTGACTTCCTTGAAATAATTAACAGTTAGGAGGAGGCTGCCTGCTGTTCCACATGTGGAAGAACAACAGATGGGCAGCCTACTAGTTCTCTGATAATAAAATGACCTAATGCTCTATTTAGAAAACTAGAAATGCTTCTCCCTGACTGTTTATAGATTTTAGAAATATCATGATAAGCAAACCCAGAGAGTTCAAAGCAATGATATAAAGGACAAGTGGATAAATAATGACCCAACTTTGTTACGAAACATAGTGCAACTGTTGTATTGTTAATATAAACACAGATGACCTTTATTTTTGCTCATTTTTCGTCCTTAGAACAGGAAACAGCAGATAATCTTTATCAGCCAGTAGAATCTTCCACTTTGCTGCTACTTCTGAGCTGTGGGGCAGATTACCGTGTTCTGTTTAGGAGTATGACAATGCTACTATCTTTTCCAAGAACATGCTGAAAACATGATATGGGTTTGAAGAAGAAATACATATGGCTTTGGATAGCCCAAGATTGCACAAACCACGGCAATGAGTATCCATTCCCGTTGCTCAAAAGGGAAGCCTAAAACTAAACTTGCAGCAAGAATAAAGCGGAAAAGCAAGATTTTCTAACAAATGTATTTTTACAGATCTATAAACCAGCCTTCACTTATGGGGTTTCTGTGAAAAAAACCTCAGGAAAGAAAATTTCTTCTCCATAAGAAGAATTATTTATGTTCTTTGGCGTGGGGGAATTTAAAGTTTTTCTACTCATGAAATGTTATGACTGATATAAGACAATCTATTCCTGAAAGAGGTTGTCCTGCCCTTCTGCTTTTGTTCTCATCCTCTCTCTTGTGTTGACAATGAGGGACAAGGGAAATCATCTGGCAGAAAACTAACCCTACAAGAAAATAGCATGAAACAATAAGTCATTACTTTTAAGGCAGGTCGGCTCCTTGATCTGACTGGCCATATGTACACATAGGCATTAGAGCTGGTATGAGATGCCAGCTGGGGACAGGGATGTAAAGATGAGGGATACAGGACCAACCCCTCTGTTTTCCATGTGGGAAAAAAAGTAGCTGAAAGCAATTCTGAAACTGGACTTCAATGAATCATTTATTTCCACCGCAGTGAAGCTGAGGCCTCAGCTAAAAAAACAGTTTCCAGTCGTGCTGGGAGCTGTTTAAACCCAAAGCAAGAGTCCGTGTCTGCTCTGAAATGCTTAGAGGCAAGAAAGGCAAAAGGCTAGAAGAGATGCAAAATTAGTCTCATTTTCAGACGGAGGACAGTGGTCTGGAGATCTGTATTGCTTTGCAAATTTATTTTCAACTACTTCATTACAGTCACTGAAATAGACTAGCAGAGACTCAGGGTTTAACCCAGGTTTCCAATATATAAGTCCTTTAATATGCAATTTACTCTGCAAATGGTAAGGAAAGAGCATGGTGTTCAGGGACTATCTTTTCTCAGGCTTTCATTGTCCCAGTGAAGCTCTTCCCAAGGCCTGAACCCCTCCAGCATCAGGGTGAAATAGGCAGTTTTTCTCCCCAGTTCGGTCAGGGACATGCAGGGCATTCCTGATGTGGATGCTCTTCAGGAATCCTAAAGCACAGTGAAACAGAGACAACGGACATGCTGTCCACCTCTGGCACAGATTTCCCACCTGCTCCTCTCTTCCACCAGGCAAGATAGCAGGGGTAGGACAATCCTGCTGTTTCTAGAGACACCAGATGTCTAGTCGACTCATGTTGTCTGAAAAATTGTGGATATGACAGCAACGTAGAAGGAAGCTAGTGGATGGCAGGTGTACATGGCTGGAGCACGACTCACAGCCTAAGGAAGGAAGGTGTTTCCTAAACAGAACAGTCAGCTGCTGGCACCTGTGAACTCTGCCTAGGCTCCCAGTTCAGTAGAGCAAATATCTACTTCATCTAGGTGGATTTAGTGAATCTTGGCCTTCTGGGTCATAATTGCCTGCAGACACCATTAGAAATGGTATCTTCTTGCTCACCTGGGGATGGTCACGGTGCAAAGGGTGGGCACTGTGTGCCCATCTCAGCTCTGTCCAGGACCAAAACGAACAGTGTCCCTGGGGAGGCATTAGCCTTTCACATAATCAGGAGGGACTGGATTCAAAAGATGCAGGTACTGGCTTCGTCTTGATGTGAGCAGCACTGTATTGATATCTCATCCTACAAGCATTGCAGAAAGCTCTTCTGACTAGATGTTGTCTCTTCTTGTTCCCTCAACTGAAGAGAGCTGGTTTCACACTGGCCTGAAGAAGCTAGGCAGGCCAGGGTGTAGAGGATGTCTCAAAAGCAGTGCCGCAGCACTGTTTAACCCTCTTGCTGTGCTAAATAATAGCTTAATAGTGGTAAATACTGCTTAATTACATATTTTTGTGGGCAGGCAGAATCTGCCTTGAATTTACACTGAATGGCAGTGGAGGAAGGTAGCTCTCCATGTGTTTTGAAAGGAGCCACCTACGATTTAGAATCCCCTGTCTACCGAGGTTGACAGTTTCTGTCCATTTCTAACAGGGCTTACATGGCAAGCTTGTGTAACTTCTATGAAAAAAAGCCAAATTTTGAGAAAGTTAATACTCTCCCACAGTTGTCACTGACAAAATCATATCAATTAGATGCATGGGATACCAACAAATTTCTGCTGGAACAGGGCAGAGTATTGATGTAGGGGAAGGATCAGTCCAAGACAGTGGGGATCTGTTAGGGCATTCAGTGTATGTCACTTCCAAAATGAGAATTTGTTGAATAACAGTGTGTACTTAAGTTGTTCATTTTAGCAAATTTCCAGAAAAGTAAACAAAAACAGCTCAGAAATAAGCAAGTTGTTGATGGAATAGAAAATGCCCCCCCCCCCCAAATGATGCAGTCAATTGACTTCATCTGCCATAGTGATGGGGGGCATTTCAACCGTACAGAACAACCAGAACTGCCACAGGGAACAGCAACCCCCCAAAAAAAAGAATTTCTGCCAGTGAGGATTCTGTTTTTCACTGGCCAAAAGTGTGATACTCTTAGCAATTTCTGTATCAATAGGCAATGGGGAGCACAGAAATGATAACAAAAAATGCCAGCTGAGTTTATAAGAGAAAGTGTGTCATATATCCTACAGTGTTCAGGTCCTGTTTGGCTACCTAGAACCAAAGTGTTCAGGTTCATTCACTGTATTTAGTAAGACAAGCGGAGAATCACCACTTTCTTCCTTTATGGAGAAGACCATGACATCAGAGTGGGGAAGGAGCAGTTTCAGAAACAAGGGCATTTCATTTCAATGACTGAGGAAGAGTAGAAATCCTTGATAAGCATGACTTGGGCTATTTCATTCATATTTCTGCAATATTGCCACTACTGAAAGTTGAGAAATCAAAAACTGAGTCAACGATTCCCTTGCTCATGTCCTCTCTCCTCTTCTATTTTGAATTTAGATTGAAACGTCAAAAAATTGAAAAATAATATTAGAGGTTCTTTCCAGTGCCTCTCTGGTTTTTGAACCAGTAAGGTCATACTTTCAAGATTTTCCCTCAAGTCACAGACGTGAGCAAGTTCTTTCTTTCCGTCAAAGCTGGGATCCCTCACGTAGTGACATGGCAGCAGGGGCCATAGTTCTAAGAGGAATCATGTGCATTGGCAGCGCTGCTGTGCTGTGACAGCAACTCCGCGTCGTTTTGTAACAGTCTGTGTCTTGCAAGCGCTGGAATAAATATTCGAGGTGGAGGAAGAGTGTCGTTCTTTGCCCTGGATGGGAATTTCCTACAAGTTTGTGCAACATCCTTCGTGCTACTGACAAAGATAAATTGCTAACATTTTTATCGAACGTGCTGTTCATGGTTCACAACTCTTACAAACTCTATAAAGTTTCTTTTTATTACAGATGTTTCTGGTTGCAGTCAGTGACCTTCCCCACTTTCAGAGAAAAACAAGAACTAGCTCTGTGGAAGACATGAGCATGGTGTGAGCCACAACCATAACCACACATCACAAGCTTTGGGTGTGCAAAACCTTGGCCTGAAGGTGAATTCTGCCCAGCTTTAACTCTATACCAGCCTAATCAGGACCATTGCTGGCATTTCACAGTGCTCCCAGGCAACTGCTTGCTCATGTATTCAAGCTGCTTCTGTATGTTCCACTCCCACCAAACAACAAGAAAAGTGTGGATTTACAAACGAGCTATCATCTTGCAAGTCTTAGCTACAGCCACAGATCATCAAAGCAACTACACACATTTTTCTTCAGGTAAATTTTAGCTAAGCACTGAAATCGAAGCATGAAACTAAGCAGTTTGCTAGCTCAAAGACTAAGATTTGGACAACCCCAGGATTTTGGGTCCAGGCACCTTGACAGTAGCTTGCTAATTTAAATCTCAGTCCTATGGAGATTTACGCAAAGGCACACATTCCAGCCCTAGAAACCATGCCAGCAAAGTCCATGTGTGGTTAAGTAGCTGCGTGGCATGTTTATGTGATGAGTCTTTGTTTGTTCTTCTGCAATTTTTACAACAATTGAGTTTGAGCATAGAAGATAGTGAAAAATTAACTATGCCTGGATCCCTTGTGGTCAAGGCTGAGACACAGCAGGTACCTGTTCAGTATATTTTATTCTCGTCCTTATTTAAAGAAAAATTAGATGCTTATTCCTAGAATCACAGAATTATTCAAGTTGGAAGAGACCTCAGGAGGTCTCTGGACCAGTTTCCTGGTCTGAGCAGGGTCAGCACTGAATTCAGACCAGGGTGCTCAGGGCTTTGCCCTGGTGGGACTTAAAAACCTCCAAGGACAGAGATCCCACAGCCTGTCTGGACCCCTGTTTCAATGCCTAATTGTCCTAGTAGTGTTTTTATTGTTTTCTTTTTTCTTTTTCTTTTTCCTGTATATCCAGTCAGAAGGTCTCCTGTTTCAAATCATGGCCACTGCCTCTTGCCCTCCCACCTGGCTTCTCTGTGAGGAGCTGGCCCTAGCTCCTCACTGTCCTTCCCGTTGCTGCTGGGGGTGCTGCGAGGTGCCCCAAAGCCATCCCTGCTCCGGGTGACCCAGCCCAGCCCTGCAACTGCTCCTTGCAGGGCAAGGACTCCAGCCCTGATGCCTTCAGACCTCCGTGGACCCACTCTGGGCTGCCAATGTCTTTCTTGTACTATTCTTCTCTACTTTCAGCCTGGTTTTCTGCATCATTTAAAAAAAAAAAAAAGGAAGAAGAAGATGAATCAAACACCTAACAATCAATCTAAACCACAGACCATGAAGAAAACAGTATCTGGCTCACACAAAATTGAAACAGTCCAGGCAAAATACAGTTGAATCTCCCTTGGCAGAGTTTACCTAAGTGAAATTCAGGCTGCGCTGGATGGCCACACTGCCTCATTCCTTCTAATTAGCAGTGCTAATCACCCAAGCAGCGCCAGTGTAATTTCCTTTCACTCACTGTCTCAGAGAAATGAGACTAACTGAGAGTTTTCCAATGGGCTGAATTAAAGAATAGGTGGAGCCAGCTTGTGTGATTGAGCATGAGCTTCCCTAAAGCGCTGTGAGGCATAGGGAAGCTGGGGATCGCTTTTGCTTGGGAATTCATTTCCTGACTGCTTATGTGTCAGCTATCACTGGGAGGCAATTTTGGTGGGAGACCCTGAAGCTTGTTGAAAAATGCTGGCCCAAAGGCCTGTTTCTCACCCTGTGGGGTGAGTTTCAGAGCAGCTAAGTGAACAAGGAGACCGCTCCTGCCACACAAGCGAGGGACAAGCCCTTATCTTTGTACCGTTGCGTGAGACTTCAGATTCACACCAGTGATGCACAGCTCCCTGGCAGGTCCCTGGGTGTGCTGACTGCTTATCACAGGAAGGTGTAGGTGGCACAAAGGAAAGGCAGCTCTTCTTTCCATTACATTACTGATCGGCTAGGAGGCAGCTATGCGACTTGTACAGCACTTCTTCCCCCACCCTACCTCACCCCACTCCCTTGCCGAGACAGGAATCCCACCCACTGCTACCTCAGCCTTTGCAGCAGGCGTGCAGCAGCAACACAGGCCCTCCAGGACCTCAGGAACCACCAGGACAGATGGTTCTCTTGGTGAAACTGTGACTAAAATCCACCAGTGTTTGGTATAGGAATTCTGCGGTTTTTTTTACTTGAATACAAGCAACATTCCCCAAATACACAGAGATGTTGTAAGGCCCTTTGTTTTCCTCAGAAAGATGCAAGAATGATGATTGCATAGCTTTCTGTCCACACTAGAGCTTCTCGTTCAGTAATTTTCTGGTTTAGATAAAATCTGCCTGGGACAAGAGGAGAAACCTTCAGCAAGGTTCTCTTGTATTCAGATCTGAAACAAAACTCTTCCCACAAAAAAAACATTTTGAGTTCATTCCTTTTTTTTTTTTTTTTTTGGTCATTAAGAAAAAGAAAAAGAAAGACGCTCTTTTCACCTAGCTGAGAAAGGGAGAAATTTCCAGGCCTGCAGATCCTGGACTTCGGCAGCATTCTTTCAAATAAGAATGTGCTTTAAATTCTGGACATTCGTTCTGGACTTCACCACTCATTTTTCTTTGTTTTGAGGCTTCACCACAGTACCTTCTGAGCCTTTTGAAGACCTCCAATAATTGGTTAGCAAAGTGTGTGCTCTAAAAGTGCATCAGTACATCATTTGCCAATCCCACCTTTTGCTCAGTTGTACGTGGAAAGCAGTATTCGGTGTCTGACACAAGTTTCTTCTCTGTTTCAGTTGACGTCTATACGGCTATGAGAAAGGGCTGCTGTTGCAGTCTGCCTGTGAAGAAATGCTGACACCATCTCTCTGATCTCACTGGCTGTTGGGCTACTACTGGAGTGAACAGCTACCGCCTGTGTGAATGGGTGAGATGTCAGAAAGTCTCTTTTACAGCTCTGAATCAACAGTTTTCAATCCCATTCATTCTACTGGGAGTGCAAGGGTCAACTTTTACAACTGTCCAAAGACTGCATTTTTGAAAGGAAAATGTTGACCCCAGCGACTGCACTGCTGTGAAGACACTTTGCTCAGTTTGCCACTTGGGTTAGCAAGAGAGCCCACGGCAAAGAGAAGATCAAAACAGCTTGGGGAAGCTCTGCTTCTTAATAGAAGCAGTAAAGTAAAATTCAGTGAGGAGATAAACTGTAATTCTCGTTCTCACATTAAATGGAATCAGCCAAAGAGTTCACCATAGGAAAATGTGAGACGATGAGATGCTGCCCGCCAAGCTCTCAAGTACAAATGATTTGGAGAAAAGAAAGAAGTGAGGTAGTGTGATGCATAATTTTCTGTCACTTTCTGTTAAGAACAGCTTTTATTGATTTTGAAGTGAATGTAATTGTCTGCAGGGTGGTTTTCACATTGGCGTGGCCAGCACATCTCCCATAAAAACAAACAGGGGCAAGTGAGACTGTCTCAATTATCAAACAGCATGATTCAGTAATGGCGAGTACAACCGACAGAGATGTAAAAGAGACAGCAAGAGAATGTGCCCTAGATAATGATCTTTGGAAAAATTTAAATATTTCACATTTCTCTCTTTTTTACAGAATAATAATAATAAAAAAAAAGCCCTAGCATATGTGGTACTTTGTCACAATGGTCTGGAAAGACCGCTAAGAAACAGAGAGCATGTGAGAGCTTATCCAGCATGCCTCACAAACACATCAGCTTTGTCCTGTGGAGACCTACAAGGGAACTCAGAGTTCACCTGCTAAGCCTGCTAAATTTTGTAGGTTCTTATGGCGAATGCCGGCAAATTTTGCACATCTGTCTGAAAACTGCCTTTGATGCATCTAGTGCATGGATGCCCACTGACATGGGCAAGTGGAAGGCAGATAGGTCCATGCTCATCGTCTGCCAGTATCCCAGTGTCTTGTGCTCTGTCCTGTTAGCAGATTTCTCCACTTCAATATCTAAATACTTTTGCAGATCTGTAGGTCCTTAAGAGGCTGTGTTTCATTGACAGGTAAAAAGATTTAAAGTCTCGCAAGCCTGTCATTTTCCCAAACTGGGCAATAGCTCTTAAATCACTCTAATGGTTTCAGAAATCTTCCTTTGACTTGTTTGCTTTGTGTGATTAATACAACACCTCTTCTCCAGTGCTTACTTTTTCAGCACAGCCAGTGAATTTGCAAGTATCTCTGATAGACCTTAAGTTAAAACAAATTAAACCTGAGTTTGGGCTTTTTACCAGAATATGTCTTTGAAAGATCTCACTTTTTTTTTTTTTTTTTAGCTTCAGAAGTGCTAACATATTGCTCAGTCCTAATTCTTCCAGTTTTTCCACCCAGATGCAGCTCAGTAAAACGCCATGCACAGATCACTTCTGAAGAAATTACATCACAGTCAGGAAAGCTAGTACAGTTTGTTCTAGCAATTATGACTATGGTAGTCAGATGGAGATGAACAGCACAGGTTGCTCTTTGCAGTGACACTGCACCATCAGAAGCAAATCAGTGGGTCACACAACCCCTCACCTGTGAATTTCAAGCTAACCCTGAACATGTGCCAAGAGTTTGTACTCTTTCATTAATGCACAGCGATGACGTGTTGTTTGTCAGTCTCCACAAAATATACCTCATACCAAACCAGAAGACCCCAAGAATATGAAAAACAATGCACATTTGCTATGTTCTTCACACAGTTCAGGGAATACATTCAACTTCCTCTTGGCTTTACCTTCCCATGATTATGGATCCTGGGTGGAGAGGGAAGCTGGGGAAGAAATCTGGGACTCAAAGTGAGGTTGATTAGAGCCAGTGGGAACTCATGCCAAAAGAAAGTTCGACTGCTAGGTCACAAGTGTGTCGCACTGTACAGATGTTTGCTCATTATTCTGTCTAGCCACGGCCCCTCCTTAACAACACGGGGTGGTGAGGTAGGATGGATGCACTTTCAGCTCTCAGATATCCAGGGCAGATGATGGATAGCTCAGACAAAGCAAAAAACTGTACTGTACAAATAGTTTACATTATATGTAAAGTAAGCTAGCATAACACACCATGTTTATCTTTGAAAAAAGATGTAGAATGACTCATAAATGTAAAGGAAAAAAAGTTGGGTTTGTTTTATTTTTTAGCATAATTTGGCAATTTACGATGTGTATAATCCACTCATGGATAATAAGAGACCTGACTGTAACTGAGAAGTATGAATATTCTTTGGAAAAATGCTTGTAGATAATATTTTGAAAAGCAATTATTACTTCCTATGGTCCTCAAGTATTTATCACAGTGATATTCTGATCTTTTCAAATCAGTTTTGGAGTGAATATGTTTTTTATAAAATGTCACATTTCTGTGATGCAATGAATTGAATTAATTCAATAGCCTCAGCTGTGCCCAGAGCACTGTTGAGCTCCGCGAAGAAAAGACATCAACGATTTATTTTTTCTTTTCTCCCTGCAAGTACCCTGTGGAAGTGGGAGAGCAGGGAGGTATGTTCAGCTAAACTGATTTCCACTGAAATGTCTGAGCCTAATGGTTCCTTGTGGCCCACTCCAAATACCTGTCTGATCATCTTTTTACCTAAGTTTGTTGAAAAAGTTCAGTTCTTCAGCAGCACCTGTTTTTTCTCCATGGACTAGGAGAGCAAGTGCAGTGTGGTCTGGTTACTTGTGATCACCCAGCAAAACTGCCCTCCATGTATTTACCCAAGATGAGCCTTGGGACCTTCAATAAATGGCCAAACACTGTGAAGCGTTCTGTGTTCAGATGCTAGTACAGGGAACTGCCTAGCGTAGAGCAATAGTGGGAATCCAGTAAGTAATAACTGGGTACCAAATCAGAACCTGCTGAGTGGTGTGCTTTGGTCTGTCATTATATCAGTGTTGCATTTGTCAAGGCCAAAAACATTTAGTGTTGGTCCAGTACTACTTCTTTAGACTTTAGAAAAATTATCGATGTGGCCTGGAGTGGGAGAAGATGTTCTTAACTGCAGTGATAGAACTGAGCTGCAAAAGTTTCTTCCTATATTAAGGTCCCATTTATAAATAGTTTATAAAGCATTAATACATTATTAATAGACATTAACCAACAGTGATAAAGTTTGACAAGTTGTTTATAAACATTGGCTTAGAAGTAGCTACACTACCTTCTCCTGCTGTGTTTATAGCTTTTTACAGCATAGACTGCCCATGCCTATAACAAGCTCAGAGCTTTCATTAATCACATACTACCCTTGTAAGAATGTAACCTTAAAATAAGACCTGGCCAGTTATTTCCCTGTTAAGTTCTGCAAGCAAAGTCACCCCAGAGTCAGAAGCTGGCTCCTGCACAACACAGCGCTAAAAAGTAGGTAGTGCCTGGATTTAAATGGTTTAAAAATGGTTTTAAAAGCCATTTCAAAACTACCAGTGCGGGTTACAAGAAATCCATTGCTCCAACCAGCTTTGTTACTACAACAGCACATGGCAAGTTTTGCAGACCGCGTAGAGATATAGACAAACAGTCACACGAAACCCAGAAATATTCCTTGCAGACCAAGCGTTACGCAAGAGGAAGCAGTCCAAAGACCGTTTCTTGGAAGAACGGAAGCTCAATAGGCAGTGGATTTTGCAGGAGAGAGCAAAACAGGAGCAAAGTATGAGCACTTTGCTGAAGTGGGGCCTTTGCTAGCATCCCCCGGGCTGCACTAGCTCTAACGAGCACGCATGTCTCCTATAGCAGGCATTCCCAGCCACGAGGATCTGCGAACAGTTTCTGAGAGGTCTGGAGAAGGTAACTCAGGAAAAAGCTTCCCAGGCATGTGGGTGACACTGGATTTTGCCTGAAGGTGAGAGGCTGGTGCTGGGCCAAGCTGGTGCTGCTGCTGCCATAGGAGCAAAGCAACATCTGGAATTGTACAGCTGGGCTG
This sequence comes from Apteryx mantelli, assembly GCF_036417845.1. Lineage (NCBI taxonomy): Eukaryota > Metazoa > Chordata > Aves > Apterygiformes > Apterygidae > Apteryx > Apteryx mantelli. Next base: position 12,105,099 of record NC_090020.1, read on the forward strand.
GAGCTGGCTCCTCCTGCTGGTGGGGACAGAGACAGCTGCTGCTGGTAGCTGCTAGACCCCGAACCAGCAGGGCCATGCGTCGCCACCGCGTCCTTCCTTTGGTAGCAATAGCTGGTGTCGCCTGCCATCCAACTGCTTTGGCGCCGGTTTGGCGCAGCTTTTGGCAGCAGGGCCAGAGGTTGCACTGCGCGCACACCTCCACCCTACCGTGAGCTCTGCCCCTCTCTGGAAAGCGCCCCAAGGGATGCACACGCTGGCTGTGAGTTGCAGCTTTGGAAACACGTGTCGTCCTGACAGCACTCCCAAGAGCTGCGGGAGCCACAGCACCAATGTCATGGCATCTCTCTGAGGCTGGAGGAGTGCAGCTGCTGCACACCAGCCCGCCTTTCCCCAAGGCGAGAGCCTCCAGGCATAGTGCTGTGCTTGGCCAGCTGCGTCTTCTGGTGTCCACCCCGGAGCCTCTGCGCAGCATCGCACCTTGCTGTGCAGACACTGCCCCTCACCTCTGAGCTGGCATGGATGTCGCTAGGATGCACCAAAGAAACATGACCTTAGTCACCTTTTCTTTGTGCAAGCTACAAAGGAAATAAAATTGGTTTTATTGATGCAGAGATACCATCTTGTATTTTACAGCTACTTCCAGTGCAATTATTTTTCCTTTGCTGAATTAGAGCGTCATTGTTACTGGCAGCAGCAAGTGCAAGAGTAAGTGAAAGTCTCTGTATTTATTTAACCAGGGAAAGAACCCTTGAGATGTAAACGTAGCAGATTAGTCAAACTGAAAAGAATACTCTGAAAATTACTGCCTTGAGATGTATCCCTTGATTTCTTACCAATAAACTCTGTGCAGGAGTTATCATTGCAATGGGAAGGAGATCTTTTAAAAGTTACATTTGCTTGTAAAAAATTCAGCAAAAAAGCTCCACTAAATTAAAAATGTTTAGGGAAAGAATGTAATTCTAGTTTCAAGGCGCTATCACAAGACAGATTTACAATGACTCATAAAGTATTCATTTGATTATATATTGCTGTGTTGTTTTCAGCACCCCAATCACAGAAGAGCCTGCTGTCTTCATTAATGCCTACTGCCAGCTTTCAGATACTTTCGGAGTTGATGGCTTATTTATTTATTTTTTAATGAACCGTTTGATTTTAGTAGTAACATTGCATTCCGCTCTAATAGTAGATGGAAGTTAAGAGCTGACTGCTACTTCCATTCTAAAATGTTTTTCTAAAGTTAAATGCACATCAGGCTAGAATTTGATATGCAGACCTGAATGCATTTTTAAACTTGTTAAGCTCCATTAACTTGCTCCTCAAGATGCTATATATGAAAGTACTAAACATCATTTTTCAGATCTCTTCCAACAGAATAATAATTTAATTTTTCAGTCAGTTAATCCTTTGTGTGGATGGATGCTCTCAGCAATTAGTAGGCAAATACAAACAGCTGAATTATTTAACTTTGCAAAGTGGCTGATGTTAAGCTTACTATTAATGGCTGAACTGTGCAAACGTGCGTCCAATGAAATTCAGGGCAGCAACAAATGTCAAGTAAACAACAATTATCCCACAAATATTTGACATTTTAGGTATTTGCCATGTGAATGAGACAATAATTTCAGGAGTTCTGGAGACTTCAAGTAGGATGAGATTAAAAAAATGCACAAAAAACAGGCATTGGTTTAGATATAGAGTGACGATCCTAAGTTCAAATGCCTTTTAAAAAAAGATCTTTGCAAGGGTTTGGAAGAAGTGATATTTAATCATTACAATGCTTATTTTAAATGAAATTAAAACCATTAGTATTATTTTTTTCTTACTTATTGTCCCTGGAAAAAAGCACTTGATAAATGCGGAGCCTGAGTTCTGCTAGGGCTAAACACCCAAGTCCTCGCTTCCCATTCAGTCTGGACACACTTTTGAGGGTGGGGTAGCAGAAGATGTACATGGCTAGAAAAACTGTGTGTTTCAGCCTACAGCACTGATGTTTGTTAAAGTCACCTTTACATCCCAGTGGCTTTCCTGCAGAACTTCGGTCCCATGTACTCGTATTGAGCTAGGCAGGGCTTGTTCACGCAGCAGCGGGTTGCCTCAGGGGAGGAGGTTTCCTTGACATCCTCACTTGCCTCTTTCTCTGCTTAGCAGAACCACCCCTGTGACCACTTCCCTGGAAACCCGCATGTCAGCAGAAGGGGAAGGATTTACTCTTCCAAACCTAGCTTCTCCACTCAGGGATACGGAGACAACTCTTCTACCCACAAGCCAAAATCTAGAGACAGCAGAAAGAAGCTCACCCCAAAAAATTGCGGTTGGGAACCTCCTCTTTCTCAGCAGCAATCTAGCTGCAAATATTCACACTCTGATTCATAGTGCTGAAGCTCAGCAGATGCATGGCCCCACCACCAGGCTACAATACATGGGAGCTGTTTTTATTTGTCTTTAACCTAAGTCTTCTTTGAAGCATGTCAACATGTTCGTGAATACGTGGAGCTGAGACCCCCAGAGTGGGGTGGTTTGGAGCTGGAGGGTAATGAAAGCACCCTTTCCAGCACAAGCTGTGCACTGGCGATGTTGTTGTTCAGGCTGAGATGTCATCTGCATTCCAAATGCTTTTTTTCAGCTGTATTTAGCTTCCAGTGAATATTGCTTCCTGGAGAGACATTTTTTATGCTTGGCCTCGAGGCTAAGTCTTAGTGCCGTCTCCTTGAACTGCAGGACTGTTGCCAAGATAACAAGAGGAGAAATACAACATCTTTCAGGTGTTCGGAAAGCACCACCATGAAGTCTTGGGCTACCTGGAAATCAGTGGCAAGATTCCCATTTACTCAAGTGGGACCAAGATTTTGTCAATGTTGAAAGCTGTTTGATTTGTATTTACATTCAGAAGTGCTCTTAAAACGTTACCTTCCTACTTATGACAGGAGCCAGCAGCATTGGTGTAGGCTATTTACAGCCATGACACAGGAATATAGCTTATGGTAGCTCTGGCTTTGGTCATCTAAAGTCTTTTCTATGTTTACAGATTTATTGCTCTCTCACAAAGCTCCTAGAAGTGTAGCATATGTATTGTGTACCAGTCTTTGTGGGTAATGACAAGAAGTCCTTTCTTAGTCTGTAATATCCTGCAAGTAAGTCTGAATACTAGATAAATTTGCATGCAAAGCTGCAGGGCAGCTTTATTTAATTGGGCAATTACTCTTTTAGGCAAGCTATATGGTTCAGAATGAAATTGCAGGGCAGCACTGTAAGTGAGAGTAATTGGGAGTGATATTGGTTTGCCTATTTTATATCAACATTTTTGGTCTTCACAAGCAGCCAAAGAAGCCTAAAATTGCTGAGATGAAAATCACTTGTTTAGAAGACAGTTATCACTGCATCTTCAGCTGGGAGAGAAACCTACCACCCATTGGGACATGCAAAATGTATTTGCACATGCAGATTGGATAATAAATATGTGTTTGTACAGAATTTTATTCTTGCAAGTCCAACAGCTTTCTTGCAGTCTAACACAAAAGAAGAGTCAGTGTAGTCAATGCAGGGAGGAGAACCATTCCTTGCAAATGCATTAAGAGTTTGTCTAAGGAGTCACCAAGCACATGGATAAGGTTGATGGTGAACAGTTTCAGTCCCGCAAAGTATCTGACAAACCCTTACTGAAGGTTTGAAAGGAACTAATATCTCTTCAGAGGTCCTTTCAGGGATCAATGACTGGTTGAAAGAGGAAGAACAAAAAGGTACAAACAAATGCTCAGGTTTCACAACAAAAGAAGATACCAGCATAGTTTGCTGATGCGCTGTGCTGGGACCTGTGCTGTTCAATGTATTTATCAGTGATCAGGAAAAGGAGGTGGAAGATGGAGTTACTGATGACACTGAGCACTCTGTTGATGATCCTACATCATGCAGTGCAGCAAATGCAGAAGTTGATCCCAAATGAGTGGGTGATAAATAGAAGTGGAAATTTTGTGTTGCTGAAGGCAAAGCAGATAGGAGAAAGGAATCCTAACTTTACAGACTCAGTAGCTGGTTAAAAAACTAGCTATTGCCACTGGGGGAAAAGATCTCAGGGTCATGACGAACTCAGGAAAATGTCATTCAATGCTCAGGTACAGCCAAAAATTCTAGGATTCCTAGGAAAGGCACAGGGAGTAAAAGCGGTAAATATTACTATGGCACTGCACAGTTATAATTACTAATGCCACACAAAGCAGACTCAGTCCTTGTATGTGGACTAGCTGTTAAATGGCAGAAATATCCATTTCTTTCTGCAAGGGTTACATACTTCCTCCACTTCGGATTACCTGAGGTGTACAGAATATAAGGTACACCGTGAGGCACCCACTATGTAACCCACCACACATCTGTAGGATCTGAACTTTGGCCAGTCAATGCATAAAGCCTACACAGCTGCCACTTGAAGCTCCTCTGTTAGTTCCACCACAGGAGGCCAACAGATTCTAGTTTCAAAATTCACCCCTCCAAATTCCACTATCAACCTAGAGAGAGGTAGTCATCCGCAAAAATAAACTATGTAGAAAAGAAGCAGGACGAAAATCAGCCTCACTGGTGCCTTTCCAGTGGCTGAACAACAAAGGTCCAGAGGAGATGGACAGGTATGAAACATGAGAAAAATAAGCAAGCAAATCTGCGCAGCAGCATATAAATTAGCAAAAAAAAAAAATGGTTAGGGACAACCCCTCACACTATTTCCTAAGGATTGTGTCCACGCTGTGCTGAAAGCACAGGCAGTGTTACTCTAATTAAGAGGCATAATATGTACACGAGACTTTTGAAGACACTGCAGAAGTCAAGCACAGAGACCGCATCAAGATTTTGACTTCTTACATTGCTTTAATCTTTGTCAATGGTGTAAAAAGGAAACATGCTGATTGCCTAAGTGTCTTCTCAGCTTGATCCAGCAAGGCTAAGGTAAAACAAGCAGATTTAAATTTTCATATTTGTAAAACATATTCTGCAATTATTCAAACCCCTGATCTTGGCGCAGCAGCCTTATAAACGCTCCAGCAGGTAGAAAACTGTAAATGTGGACTGATGTTGAGTCAGTGCTATTCAGCCCTTCAAACTGAGGTCAACGGAAAAAGCTCTAAGTCTGCTGATTAGGAATAAGACCTTTATTTGACCTTGACAAAGAATGGGACTGTGAAAAATGACTATCCTTGCAGGTGTTGGGGGTTAGTAGTCTTCAGTGACTGCTCCTACTGCTACTCACAGGAAGTAGCTACAGGCTTCTTCTCATGCTTTTCTCTGTTGCTTATGAGGGAAACGGACGGAGGAGGTTGCTTTTCAGCCCCTGTGTTCAACAGGCATGTTGCATGGGTGGACCTGCTTCTGGGAAAACTATGATTAATAATCATGACAAGGGGTTCTCCAGATAAGAGGTTTCTGAACATCTCTGAGACATCTGAATCACAATGTTATTCATAATGTGCAACCTGTAAAGTGACAATTAAATATGAGGCTAAAACGAACTTTTTGCAAAGCTATGAAGGATGCTGTCCCACAAGGCTGTAAAATTGTTTCAATCGTCAGCTACTGATGAATAACCAGTCTTAGTCACTAACCAATGACTCAGCCTGTAAAATCCCTCGAGGCTATCACATCTTCCACTAGTGAATAAACCTTCGCATCTGGCAGCCAGGACATCTCTTAGGCTTGGTGCCTTTTTGTGAAGCAGTCTTTGGAAGCAGTGAAACAACCCCTAGTAGCTCTAGTGTGAAGTCATGGCAATGTAGGCATCTCTTACCTTGGAGATGCAAGCTGTGGTAGGCACAGAGGCGCAAGAAGGACAGCAAAAGCTCAAAGAGATCCAAAGCTCAGTCTGGACCAGATCCCTTCACCCTGCAGTTACTCTCTCTAAACCAGGGCTGGAAAATCTCACACTCAAAAAGGATTGCCCGCTTTCTTGACCTCCTTCATGAAATTAAAATAAAGGAGAAACAAAACTTGCTGACAGCTTGGTCAGGGAGGGTCAGAAATGCTGGGGCTCCTCACGGTCCTTGCTGGCAGCTGTGGGAGGTGCAACATGCTCAGCGGGGACCAGTTGTGCCCTCTCAGGCTCTGCAGTTTCAGCTGATGGTCCCGACTGACAGAGTGGTTCAGATAACCTCAGCAGAGATGTAGACTGGCAAACTGTGATATAACCATCCTGGTTTGTGCCATTTATAGCTGCAGAAAGAAGAGGCAGGGTACCCATATTCTGATTCAAGTAAAGTACTCCTGGAGTAGCTATAATCTGTATTCTAAGCACTTTGGGACAGGAACAGTGCTTCTTCCTATATCCATGCAGTGCCTATACAATCTGAAGCTGTATTTAAGACACTAAACCACGGATCTTGTTTTCTAAAACTCTGCAGAAATCTTTCTTCTGACTAGGCCAGAAATACCACAAAGGTTGCTATTCACTGGGTAGTTTTGTCCTTCTGCCAGAGGAAATAAAAGAACTAATGGAAAACAGAAGTTTTCTGAACTTATACAAGTCTACAAGAGGTTTTCAGGGTCCAGTCAAGTGAGAAAAAGATTCTGGATTATTCTCATTTCACTCAGATTGATTCAGCACGGGTTTAAAAGAGTCAGAGAACACCCTTGCTCCAGCCATATGCAAGAATGGTATACCTGAGAAACTGCAGTTTGCTCAGGGAGGTTCAGAAATGTCAGTGAAATGGCACAAGCACGTGTTCCCTTGCAGTCTCATCCCTGAGGACAGCATGTGGCTGGTGGGACAGGACCTGGAAAGCTCCTGTCACCACCAAAGCAGCGAGTGAATGGACAGACAGAGGTGACCACAGTGCTTGGGGACGTCTCTGCAGGGGAACGTTCAGGCAAGTCATGACGAAGCAGGAGGAAAGTTGCTCCTTTTTCAGGCCTTGGGTTCGTCTGGCTTTAGGCAGTGCTAGCCACAGCCCGATCCAGCTCACAGCCTGGCAGGGTTTAGGGAGCATTCAGCTTCCCTACAGCGCGTTCAAACTAAGGTACAGTATCCCTCTCTTTCGCCCATGAGACATCTCAGTATTTTTAGCATAAAGACTATGACTCAGGTCATAGGCAGAAGGGAAATGTGAACTTTAGCCCAGGAAGGTAGATCTTCTCATTTGTGTATGCCTTGAAGATAAACACAGCAAGAGACAAACTCACACCATCTTACAAACAGGAAGAAAGTCCCCTGTCACACAGATGGGATGGCACAGCTACAGCTGCTGACTCGTTGCCATCATCCCCAAATCGGCTGCTGCTGCCATCGCTGAGCACAAGGACAGGATGCGGCTTTAAGGCGCAGATTGACAAAGATTGTCTTCTGTCGTTTGGCTGCTGCTGCTTCCTAGCTGAGTCCGAAACAGCACTTTTGGGAAGACATGAACCCCTACCACTGCCCTGCGCACCACCACACCGTACGAGGACAACTCCCAGCTTCTGTGGCTAAAGTCTGGAATGAGGACAACAGCAATAAAACTACCATTAAATCAGCACTTAGATTCACTGCAACAACCTTTCCACTTTCAGCTCTTGCAAGGTCCTCCTGTATGCATGCCTCTCAGAGATAAGGTATCTGGAGTTTTGATCTTGGGGTTTCTGTTACCACTAAAACTCCCTGACAGAATTACAGCTGTATTAATTACAAATACCAGGTTATCAAGATCTATATCTCAAAAGTCAAAGGGAGCAAGATCAAACTCTCAGTATATATTATGCATGGACAAACTACACAAGAAGAACATTAAGTTTGCAATATTAAACACTGAAATGTTAGACAATGCCTGAGTCCCTGATTTGGTTGTTTTTTTGTGGATGGTTCATGATTCAGGTTTCAACTATCTTACCTCGATTTTATTTAGTGCTCAGTAGTGAAGAAATGTGGCTTTGCAGCAAGAATCTATAACTATTTCCCTCTCTTGTTCCACAGTATGGAAATTTCCTCATTCTGATATTTACACATTTCCCTTTCTCCAGTTTTCCCTTATTCTCCAGTAGTTGCTCAGTATTAAAAAACCTGGTGAAAAAGCACAGCTATTAATTTCCTCATTTAATATGGGTTTCATTATTATACTATCTGAAAGATTTGGAAACATGCAGTTTTCACCACAATGACCCAAGAGGCTATTATCCTAATCTCACAGAGGAGGATGAGAAGCACAGAAATAACACATTTCAGGATAGACTGAGATAGATTGGGCCTGATTTGTCACAGAAGTTAGCATTACACAGCAGTATGTGATTCAGACCCAGTTCACTGTGATTTCTCAAGTGCTCAGCACACTGGCAAATCAAACCAGTAGCTCTCAAATTTCCTTCCCGTCCCATCCCGTCCTGTTCCCTCCCTTCCCTTCCAATGCAAAAGGAAGGGGGGAAAGTAGATGTGGGCCTTCAAAAAAGTTAAATATAGTATTTTAAGTTATGTTAAGGACATGTTCAAGATCAGTAGGCACAGACCTGTGATCAAGACCTCACCATAGATACTTTGGGATGCTGTTTTGTCTTTGATTCTGCAACTAGCATATGGGATAGGTTACCGTTTCTTTTATAAAAATAGTCCCCCTAATTCAAGGCCAAGTCACTTGGCTTAATGAACCTTTGTTCAGTTGTCAGTTGTTAATTATAACTTTAAGCAAAAGAGTGATTTCAGAAGCAGGGCTCACAAGTGTGGAAATATGTGCATATCAAATACTTACAGAGAAGAGAAACTGTGCAGTGATGTGTCTTCATTGTATTCCCAAGTGTTTGCTACACAGAGCAATTTTATATTTACTTTTGAAAGTTTCTCATGCTTTCCCCCACCGCCTCAGCCTCATAGTCAGCATAGTGATATAAGCCACATCAATTTATCAGCCAATATTTGTCCCAGCTTGGAAATCCCTCTGTGGCAGCTTTAGAGAGATAAGTTTGGTGGGGCCAGAAGGAACTTAGGGAGCCATTCTCCCAGCGACCCAGACACAAATTCACTGCAGAGGAGCATCCTCAATCTTCCTTCAAAACACGGCATCTCCACTGAAAAGCACAAGAATAAGTCTGTCCTGAAAAACGCATGGTGGCATGAGGATACTCAACCTGGCTGTAGCAGCTTGAAGCGCAGGCAGGAGTATTTATGTGGTTTCTTTGGTCTGCCTGTGTTTAACTGTGTTCCATGGCCAGAGAACTACTTGTTCCTGTTTCTCTGAAATAAAGTTCGTTTGGTGTTTTAACACTACATGCAGTCTAGACAGAAGTATAGACATAGTCCTTGGGAAGTATAGAGGATAAACATGGCGAAGCTCTCGACAATCAGGAAAGCTGTCCCCCCACTTAACTGCTCTCAGTGACTCCAACATTTTATAACCCTTCAAAGAAGAATGTCTTTATTTATTTCATATTCAGAGCTAGGAAGCCATTGCACATTGCAAGGCACAGAACAGTAGTTCATTATTATTCTAATAAAAATGGCAAACCTGTGATTTACTGAAATTGATTTATTCCTCAATGAGAGACCTAGATAAAGAGAAAATGATAATTGGGGATGCTATGTGGTATGATCCCAGTTTGCCCCAAAAAGGCAGCGTCTGAGGATAGATGATGTTTATATTAGAATGCAGCCAGATTTTATAACTGAACATTTTGCTTGCTTCTGCATTGCAACTGCAGTCTAACTGTCTGGTGGTTAACCAAAATAAGCAGCTCTTTCCCCAACCACACATTGCTTTAAGAGCCTGCAAATAAATCTCTTCATAGGTGAGGCTGGAGGCTTGTCAAAAGAAGTCACCAATTCATAATGACTAAAAATTTAGGAATAAGAACAGATTTGTGCAAATATGTTGCCAGGTAGTCCCAGTGGGATCTGCCCCAATCTCCATCTTAGCATCACAATATACGTGGAAGTGTTTCTGTGAGGTTCAGTAAGATGAACTCATAACTTCACACTGCTGTTCATGTCAGCCTCGTCTTGGGTATATTAAGAAGAATCCACCAGGGCTATTGATTTGTCCCACTGTACTGGGTATACTAAAGTTTGATCTCAAAACTAGACCTTGCTCTAGAAGTGAGATCTCTGCCTAGCGTAACTAACCCCAGCTACTAGCAATGTTCACTTCTCTTTTATCAGAAAGGAGATAGCTCTGCGGAAAGAAGAAGCCGCTAGTTTTGCTCCTGGCATTTCGACTCAGCGGTATTTCCAATATTGACAATGTTAACATGAGCTTGAGAATATTTGGTCCTTCCTCGAAAGTTCCTTCTACTGGTTTCAGTCAACAATTGAAAATTTCAGCTTTCACTTCACTCAAAGAGCAACTTTCCAGCCTGCAGAGCTTGGAGATACCTGTTGATCAGAAGGGCTCCAGGCTCCAATTCTTTCCTCCCACTGGGATGAAAAATACAAATCTCCATGAAAATAGACTATCTTTTAAATCACACTCTTATGAAATAAATCTTAAAACTCTAGGCAGGGGAAAGACTCATTAATTCTGAGTGCTTGGATTTCACATGAAAATTTTCCAGAAAATGACTGTCTGCATTACCTGATTATAAATCCTAAGATGTTATTAAAGCAAATCTCCACTCAGCTCTGTGAAACTTTGGAGATGTCCAAGCAGAGACTCCTTAGTCACAAACAAAACTGGAAAAGATCAACTTGTAAAAGCAGGCGCAGAGATGAACAACACAACAGAGATCCACACATGGCTAAAATGAGAGCCCTTGAGAAAATCTATATGTCACAGCTAGAGCTGTTTGAGAATTTCCCACAGATTTTCTTCAAACAGAAAAAACATATTTTGGGGCATCTCTGAAGAGAAATTCTGCTGGGGATCATTCTTTTTGTCACAATATTTTCCTGTTACAAATGTTCTGTGTACAAAAAAAGAGTACTCATTTATTTTGGTTTTGCAGACATTTTTTCATAAAGGGTGAGGAACCCTTCCCCCTCACCTCCATTTCCTGACCAGAACTAGTAAGTCTGTCTAGACATGGACGGTAATGGAATTTAGCCACTTCCCAAAAGCCCCATAAGCCTTTATCACTCACTATTAACACACAGTGTTTACATAGCTATGTCAACCTTAACTTTGCTTCTTTGTCTATTTCTGTAATGGAAATACACTGTTGACATTTTCAGTTGATTTTATCTCTTGTTTATTGACTGGGTAGTAAAGATTTTGAGGGGGACTAGGTCCCAGCTGTACTGAGTTATGTCAGTGCTTCAGACATTTTTGCCAGTGGTGACAGTGCTGGGAAAACCGAAGGACACATTTTAAAGGAACTGATGAATCCTTTTGTTGTATAGACCATTTCTGTTTTCCAGTAAAATCAGGTAATTTGCAAACAAAACATTTTTTACAACATAGTAAGTGGACAGCAAGTTTCAAAGGTGTTTGCTTCATAAAAATGATGTGATATTTTTTTGGAGAAGTATCAGAAAAACATGTACCATGGTCCCTAACATGAACACCTTCATCCCTTGCTCTAGTGTTGTCCAAAGTATGTTACCCATCTTGAAAATGTACTCAGATTTATGCAGATGTCAAAAAATTACATCTACAGGCCTAGTAGTGAGGGCAGAGCAGAGTGAGGCATTTTCTGCCTGAGGAAGAGGTTAGTTCAGATTTCTTATTCCGGTCAGGAGCAACCGGGGACAACACCATCATTTAAAGAAACAAACCAGCCTGGGGCAGCACAATGAGATTGCCGCTCATTGCATGGCATTTATAGCAAAGCCACAGTCTGGGCTGAAACAGCATAGAAAGAAAGCCAGTTTTTACTTCCTCCCGGACTCCTCTGCTGGACTCTTCTTTCCTCATAGGTTTCCTGCCCCATGCCTTTGTACCGCTCTCCTAGAAAGCCTCTCTGCTTAGTCCTCTGTTAATGCTGACTTTAACCTACAGAGTCCTTTATAATGGACATGTTGTTTCCCTTCCCGCCTTTCTTGGTGGTAAAAATATCAGTAACTTAGAAAAATAAATTGGAGTGATTTAGGAAAAGAAAAATCCAAGAGCTAGACAGAATTTATCCTGTTGCATTCAGTCGCAAGATTTGAAGGCAGTAAGAGTAAAGGCAGACATAAAGAGGAGGGAAAGAAAGAGAATACAAAATATCCAAAAAGCCACCTTTTTCTAATAAAGAATCAAAATTAGAAAAAAAAAGCTTTTAGCTACAACAACTTATTTTGGTGTCAGTGTTCTCTCAAAGACATTTTTAAATGAAAATATTTCTTTAATGAAAACGTTTAAGGAAAGTGTAATAGGCTCTCAAGCCAGTTTTAGAGGCAACTCAGAACATGTTTCGCTGAAATCCTGGAGGGGGTTTTCACACCAGAAAACCATGCGCAGCATGCCACAGAGTAGGACACTGCCCTGGAGAAAACCTGCGCTTTTCTTGAGAGTTTTAATACAATCTGATCATTCTCCCCAGACCCTCACCTTCACTTTTCTAACACAAAATGAAAATCTCAAGCCAGACTCCCCCGCAGTTTTTGTCGTAAGCCGCTCTGTGCCGAGCGGGTGGTATCTGAGCCTTCGTTAAGGACTGCAGCGTTTGGTCCTCACAGTCTGAAAATGGCTCCACAGAGGAGTGATTTATCTGTGACATTAATCCAGGGTCCCACCTAGACAGTCCCACCGCTGGGAGCTTGTATGGGCCTGCAGACTTTGTGATTTCGGGAGGTCTCAGCACAGACCCCTTAGTTAACAAAAACGGGAATTTATAAAAAGAAAGTGATTGTGTGCATATCCAAGAGCATAAACATGAAATTACCAGCCTAATAAAGCAACTGGTGCTTTATCCATCTTAGCCCAAGGCCCCCGGAGACACCAGGAGAGCACCCATGAGCCCTGACTCGCTGCAGATCAGTCCCCAAGAAGCAATCTTTCACTCCTTTCATTTCAGGACCTGTATGAACAGCGAACAAGGCCAAGATCAGGGAGAAAAGGAGCTTGAGAGCTACACACACCCAGATCCTTCCAGGCACTGAACCTGAGTTGCTCCAGTGGGATTAAAATACCAAACGCTTCAGTTCCCTGAACCTCTGTGTGCTTACGTCTGCTCTCCTGGTCTGCAGTGTCACAGCTCCCCAGTCCTCCCCTGGGACATGGAGACACATTGGGGAAACGCTCCAGAAAATACCTACTTTATGAAAGGATTGTCAAGAAAAATCTTCCTTTGCCACTGACCTTTTCGTTATTCTCTGGCTTTGTGTCCTGAATAAAACCAGCATTTTGTATACTACAATGGACGGACTGAGCAAAGCTACAAATGCAGATGTTTCTATAATTCTGTACAAAGATGGCTAGTTTATTTGCCCTCTTCTTAACACCTGTGTAAGAAGTATTTGAAATTCAGTGGGTCAAATAATTTGCAGATACATACACTTGCCTTACAGTTTTTATTAGGCACACATATTTTCTTCTAATAAGCTTTTTCAACAAACATCAAATTAACAAACATCTCTTCTCTGACACACTAAATGCTACAATATGTGACTGCTAAATATATGTTTAGTGAGGATTGAAACCTAATTTATCTTACCTCATCCCCACTCTTGAAAGCAAGCAAACAATAATAACTCTAAAGGTGTCTAGCAGACTCCTGAATAAACAGACTGAAGCAGTGTCCCATCAAGAACCACCGACAGCCTCCAAATACAAAAAAAAAGTTGACTTGAGTGAAGAAAGGGCTGCAGCTAAACACACAGCTCACTACAGAGCCAGGCATGGGGCACCAGCAATGCAGTGTCCTGAAACTGAAGAGCCCTCTTCCCCCCCCCCAAAAAATTAAGTCTCTAATTGCAATTAAAAGCTGCAAGTATGAACTCTAAAGGCCCCAAATCTAGACTGTAAATGAGAATACTCCCCTTCTCCAACTTACATATTTTCAAAACTTGATTATTTAGGATCCTGGCTCAGAATCTCTGAAGGGCTGGGAATGGAGACTAAAATTTGCAGCTGCCACAGGACTTCATTTTTTTTGTTTGTTTTTTTTCATTGCCTTGGGCAATATTACTCCCCTGATCTGAGAACCAAAAAATCTGTGGTGACCTCTGAGACAGTGTATGTGTTTGGATTTATGTGTCTCCTCTGGTGGTCACTGGACTCAAACTGGGAGAGTAGAAAATTGGGTAGGAAGAGGAATATGCACGTTGTAAAATAACTTGATGAGAATGTATTTATATACATGTAGACATGCATATCCGCAGAAAAACATAGACATACATAAGGTTGTCCAAAACACAGTGCAGAAAAATAAGTTTTTTTTTTTGTGGTAATTGGTAAAAATGAGAAGATTTTCTAGATATTTAGCTGCTGAAGGATTTGTTGCTTGCATTAATATGCTTTCAAGTGAAACCTTTCAAGGAGAATTGTAAAATGCTTGAACACGTGCTCAAGTATAAGTGATTAATTTTTCTTTTATTCAGCAATGCATTTAAGCATGTGTTTCACTGTCAGTGCATGCTTACACCTCACAATATTCAGTGGGGTATATGCATATATTCTGAGGAGAAGGCGAAAAGCTTTCTGAGTTGGTGCCATTGTCAGGATGAAGATGTAGGAAGATGCAGATGGTAGAGAAAAGGCCATTCTAAGCTCCCGAAGTAATGACTGGAATTCCCCACATTCTTGAAACAAAAAATGCAATTTTCAAAAATGTCAAAGTGTCTAAAAAGATTGCATCCCACCAAACTGCAAGGCTCTTATCCTTTTTCCTACCTAAGAGCGTTTGAACGTACTCTCTTGTCTTACTTTCTGATCTCGTTGGTTACTTTTCAGATGCATGTTCCACCTTTCCCCTGTGGCTGCTCTCACAGTTCAGTATATTTCTGAGATTTTCATCTCTGCAGATGCCAGGAACATGCAGCACACAAAGGTCTCCATTCACAATTACAGAAGCCGGGACTAGCTATCGCACATAGCTAATTATGTCTGTCTAGCACCCTCTGCTGCTTCAGGACAAAAAGCTGTTTTTTGGTGACACAAGTTTCAGTACCAGTGTATTGCAACAGAATGCATATCGAATGATTAGCAAAAGAAAATTTGACTGGCAAATTTTTATCTGTAGCTTTTTAGATTTAGGAAATCCAACTAGGAGATTTCTATTTCTCCCATCTGTTCTGATATTCAAAGCCTATATACCAAGCCTGACTTTTCAGAACAAATATTTCAATCATGCTTTTGCTAAAAATAAAAACAAAAATAAACCCGGCTCCTACAAAATCCATTCAGATGTGTCACTGAACTTGACAAGCAGCCTGGCAGCAAACACCTCACATGGGTGGATAAAAATTAAACAAACATTTCAGTTTCAAGCTGCTAAATGTTATAATAGAAGTAAGAAAGTGCTCTTAAGAGTTTTGGCAATGACTGCTTTTAAAGAAGAACTTCCAGGCTCAACCCAGTGAACCAAATATTTTAATTCTACAAACTACCAATACTTCAGCAAAAATATGTAAAAAGGAATCCAGAATTTCATTCCTGGAATACTCCTGAACTCTTTTATTTCCTTCCTGATAATTCATTTCTTGCATAAGAAACATTACAATAACTGTTCTGAGGAAAACAACAGAAAGCTCCTTCTCTGCTTCCCTTCACCCAAACACTGTAGAAGATCCACAAGAAGACCTGACATGCTGTTCTTGTTGTATTTATGTTTTACCCTTATTCTTTCAATCCCTTTTGTGAGACCAAGCCTTTAGCCAGACCTGCTTGGGACGCAACTCAACGTTTGCTGCAGCTGGCAGGAATCCTTTCTTTTTGACTTCAGAGTGGATTAGATCCTGTCTTACCTTCATGTTTCTGTGCCTAAAGCTAAGCGCACTTAAGCCCTTTACTGAACACGGTCCTTAGCAACACAAACTATAAAATATTGTGTACAGATACTTACCTCCCCCTCTGTGTTTTGCTAACACTTCTAAATGAACATTTCCTTGTTGA
Source organism: Apteryx mantelli (assembly GCF_036417845.1). Taxonomy (NCBI): domain Eukaryota; kingdom Metazoa; phylum Chordata; class Aves; order Apterygiformes; family Apterygidae; genus Apteryx; species Apteryx mantelli. The sequence continues at coordinate 12,121,001 of NC_090020.1, forward strand.
TTTACTTCAGCTTTCTTCTGCTTTTATCAAGGCTTTTAAGGAATGCTTTCCTGTTTTATTTTGTGAAGGAGAACAGGTTTTGCTGCAGCAAAGTATATTTTTATATATGAATGAAAACGGCTCTACAATAATGAAATAATTTGTACTTAATTCCGTGGAGCTAGATTTACAGTTCAGACTAAACCTACCTATATCTGTGCATAATTTCTGATGTTCTTTCTGTTTTCTGCCCACTCACATGTGCACAGGGGGCTTGTGCTAGTTTGACAGTACTTGACAGTGGTGCTGGTGAGAAACAGCTCTGTACTAAATCCAAATTCTCTGTGTAGGGGATCCTGGCTCTCATCTGATAACCTTTAGCGAATGAATTCATTGTCTTGTCCCTCATTCCCTCTCTGCCATGCTGATGATGAAGATGTCAACTCCTGGCCCCATCAGGGAGCCTGTGGCAGAAGATGGGACTGAACCCGTATCCCAGTACTTTCGCTTCTGGATCATCTTCTCCCCTTTCTTGCCTTGTACCAAAGGAAAATGCAGATTTGGATGCTTTCAGTTGAAATGCTGTCTGCAGGACAGATTCTCTGTTTCTCTGAAATTTGTTTTGCTATTTACACCAGGATAAAATGCATTCTTTTCAGTTCAGCAATGCTTTGCCTTTACCGTGCGTCAAAGAAGAGAACAGCAAATGATGCACAAGAATGAGTAAACAGGGTGAGCGCAAAGACCCACCAAGCACTGTTTAAGAGAGTGGTCAGGTGCGGATGCCTGGGCACAAGCACAAGAGTCACACAAGCAGGCAGCTGGTATGCTCAGATATTTCCGCACCGCTTCAAGGAGCTGCAAACATCTTTTGAAGAGCTCCATTTTGAGATGAGAGACCCTCTACTCCCTTTCTCCTGGTGAAATAAAAGGGTAAGAGAAAATAGAGCGAACATGCTCAGAGCATGCCTGCATCTGTGAAACATGCAATTCTCTGTCAAGGAGATGCACAGCCTGCTTTGCACTGCTCTCCTGCTGTCCCCGGGCCACAGCCATGATAGGTGGCTAGTTGCAAGCAGGAAACAACCGTTCAGAGAGAATCCCCTCACTGAACAACTGAAATGTGTACATGGAGCCATAGCAATTTGCTCGAGGGGTTCTTCTCCAAAACCCTCTGAGTGCAGCTTGCTTCCATGCTGCTGCCCCTGTGCCCTTGGAAGACGAAGAATGGGATTGAAATAGCACATAAAACCCCTATGACCAAAGAGAATCACTTTCTTGTGACTTTTGCTTTAAATGAGATCCAACCACTCAAGCATTTAAAGTCATTCACAAAATGTTTCCAGCGTGAGAGGCAGTAGCAAGGAGCTCCTTGTCTTTCCTGCCGCCTCCCCACCTTTCGAGCTGGGGATGGGTGCTTTCATTCGTGAGATGGGTGATTCACAAGGAAATCATCCCAACTGTGCGGAAACACCAATGACGGCCCACTTCTCTGGCACTGCTTCTCCCCCCTGTGACAATATTGTTAAATAAAAGCAAACATGTTCATTGAGCAGAACTTGAGGGCAAAGAACATCGGGAAAGTCAATACGCCTCTGCTTTAACTTGTCCGGACAAAGCCACAGCACCATTGTAATATTTTTGCTTTGGTCAGAAATGGAGTTTGCTTGAAACTGCAGATTTTTTTTTGTGTGTAAGATTGTAAATGAAGGGGATTTTCAAGCTAAAAGGCACTGTCAGCTCTCTTTGATCAAAGGCACAATAGAAGTTGATTATGCCCCAGCCTAACAACAATGGCTTAGTCTTTAGTAATATCATAAACAGCAAACACCCGTCAATATTTAGATACAGAATGCCGAAGGAAATGCCCTGCTGATGAGCTCTGACTTGTCTGAAATGTCTCTTTAGCAATACGGCAGTGCTCGAACAAATGTCAGATAGGCACAGTGAGACTGAAACCTTGTCAAGCATGTTGCAAATAAATCAAGGGTGTCAAAGTGTGGAACATATTTTGACAGGAATATCCTCATAAATTATAGCGTGAGTTTCTACTCAATCTCATTGCACTGCAGCACTTCAGATACTACTGTGTCTGTGACATGAATATGCTGGCAAAACTCAAAGGCCGTGCTAACTTGAAAATATTTATTACATTCAAATTATAGCTAAGAGCTATGTGTTCAGTTTGTGTGATGAACAAGGTTGTTTATTGTATTCAATATGTTTTTCCTTCCCTGAAGACAGCTTCCTCTGTAAGCAGCTGAGAAAAGAAATGGCATGGCTAGCGATCTAGGGGTCTCACTGGTTCCCACGTACCTTAAAGGTGTCTGACCTAAGAAGGTTAATATTTTCTGGAAGCCTGATCCATTAAGATGTCTCATATTAGAGATTAGGAAACCAAGGCATCTATAACAACTGGCCAATTCTCAGTTTTACATGAACAGAAAAGAAGGTTGGTTCTGTAGCTTTCCGGACCCAAAACTCAAAGCCTTTCAGGAATGTCATGCAACCTTACAAGCAACATCATTCAGAATATTATAATGATAACACAGTCCCTCCTTGCCATCAGACACAGGCAACCCACTGTAACACATCAAACAAATAATAGAAGCCATTTTTTTCAAGGTATTGAAATGCCTATAGCTGCAGAAGTATGTCAGAAAAGCTCCAGGTTAGCTGTACTAACTCTGATTCCACCGGGGGTATCACCTAAATTAATGCATTTAAATACCCACCCTTGCTCTTTAGCAGTGAGAGGTACTTGATCCCAGGTTTCACATGCGCAGAAAGCCTTTTTTACCACTGATACCACGTATTCAGGCCCTGATATGGCAAAGAGCTCGCCTACATGTGCCTCTCTCTTCCCCTGGGCTGGGCCTGCGGGAAAATAACTAGCCTGGAAAATGAAGAGAGGAGCAGCAGGACAGAAGGAAGCAAGCAGAAAGGGGAATAATGTTGCAGGCTGCAGAGGGGACATCCGGGGGAACAGGGAGACACAAGAGGTGAGGCTCTTGCAGTGAAATACTGCATCCTAGCATACGCATACTGCAGAGACGAATGACCCTCCCAAGGCAGCCCTAGGTCAGACACTTCTTAGTTTTCACAGTGTTTTCATTTAACATCCAGGTGTATAACAGCCATCTGAGAAAAGCTGTCTATTTTCTCTTTCAAAAATGTATTTTATTACCTTTCATTTCCCCATTTCAGCTCAGTCTCCTTTTCTATAAGCCTCTGTTCCTAGCCCCTTCCTTTCCTTTCTTACCAGGTGTGTGACTGGTGAAGGGGAGGGAGAAGGAACACGAAACAGAGATGAAGAAGAAACCAGCTCAAACTAAGGACAATGTGAACGTTGGGGGTGGGAGCCATCAAAAGAGGCAAATTTAGATCCGGACAAAAGCTTTGTTGTGTCCAATGAAAGCTACTTTAGAAGACAGAGTCTTGACCATCGCTGCTCCATTTAATTCAGCAGGGAGGTGTGTGCATGTGGCTATGAATAATCTCTCTCTGAACAACACAGCGTGCATGTGCTAGGAACTTGCCGGAGGCAGCAGATATTTGGAAAACATGTCTTTTCTTACCTAACTGTCCCTCATGGAGAGGGAGCGGCTCCTTCATCCTGCCCAAGGATGGGCTGGCCAGACTGCTAAGGCAGGGCAGGGCAATACCCTCCTCTCTAGTAAGTCTTTTTGCCCTGCTCCTCTTCCCGTGCTTCCACATAAAGACTGCTCAGTCCTCTTCCTTCCTGGTAAGTTAGTCATCTCAAAACCTCAAAGACTAGGCAATGTGTCACTCCAAAGCCAGCCCTCAACTGATGCAATGACCTATACTACTGTGACGCAAAGGATGCAGCATATGCAGTGTTTACACAATTACTTCAAGAAAGAGCTGGTCTCCTACCTTTTGGAGCATAGCTGACCTCGTAAGAGAGGTTTGGGCTAATATATAACTTTCCAAAGGATATTCTGGTTGAGACCAGCTGAAAGAGACACACATGGATCCCTCACAAACCTTTTCTCTCCTGTCGTATGGTGGTGGTGCTGCAACAGAAACCCACCACAGTTGTAACCCCTGGAACAGGGTTCTCCTAAGCCAGCACTGATAAATACTAAAAGCATGGAGTCCCCAGGAGCATGATTCCCCTGCCCAGTTTGCAACTGCTGTGACTCAGTCCAGCTTTAACGAAAGTCATGTGTTCCTCACCCCATGCTGGGAAAAAGGGAAGAAAGTGGCTTTCTCCTTGTGCTGTCATGCACCTGGAGGAGAACTGTGAACTTTGGGAGTGTCGTAGCTCAGCTGTCTTGACCTTTTCTGAAGGAGAAAGATCTCTCTTGCATAGCATCTCAGCCAAACCCCATTTAAATCAATCAGCCCCTTCCCACAGGTGGCTTGTGGGCTGAAAGATCAGCTACAGGGGACACGAGCGCTAGCAGCTGAGATGCGCAGGATGCTCACAAAGCAAGTGGTCCCTGAGATAACCTCACACATTCACTGGCCTCCTCCTGCTGCTGCTTCACTTTGCTCATCCTAGCCAGCTCTGAGTTGGTCTTCCTTTTCCAGAGGTTTCAAAGTGTCTGGCAAAAAGCAGTTGGGAAATTTATCGCTATTTGGCGCACAGGGAAGATGGGGCATCAGGAAGTGAAATCAGCAGCGCAGGGCAGTCGGGTGAACAGAGTAGTGATGCACCAGTGGCAGAGCCCAGTTCTCCTGCAAATCCCGGCTTGTCAGTTGTTCCCTAAGGCCAGCTGCAGAAATGAGCTTTTAAAGTTTCCCCTGTTTCTTCTGGCCTACTCTGCTGACTTTTACTTGTTCCTGATCTCCTGCTTTTTGGCTGCTGGCCAGCACCTTGGGAAATACGACACTGCTCCCAGGCTATGAGCTGCTGCTCTGGGGGACATCCCGGACACCCAGGGGAGCGACAGGCTGCACCCTGTCCTCCTTGCTCACGCACACACCTCTCCTCTTCGCAGTGCTCATAGTGGCAGGAAGAAGCAACTGCAGCTAAATCTTTTTTCTAGGCAAGAGCGTTAGAGCAATTTCTGAGTCTCTGACCCTCTCTGTCCTCTTGCTGGCAAGTATTGAGCTAGGGCTGCGGACAGACAGCCGGACTGCGGAGAGAAGGTGTGAGTTTCCCTGTTGTGAACTAGCTGCAGCCGGTGTATCTGTACTCTCCTCTTTCCATGCGCTGTCATACCGGCTCATGCTGGCTGGTTTTGGGGCTACACAGCTAGTACTAGTCATTCAAAAAGAACAAAATTCTCTGTGCTCTTTGAAAAGGGACCTGTATGGCTTTTCTTACTAACGCTCAGTGAAGCCAAACAGGGCTTTTATTTGAGAACGATGGGAAACTCTAGTCTCAAACTCTGGATCAGATCCATGCCTGACAGTGTAAACGGACCCTCAGAACGAACCTTCAGACCCTCCTAAATGTTTTCTTTCTGCAGAGCTAGTCTTTAGGCTCACCTGCACTCTGACTGACTTACAACGTGCAGGTTCCAGCTGTGCAATTTTATTGTGAGACGCAAAAAAGGAAACCTGTTGGCCTCCTGCCACCTAACTCACTGCGTAGTGATTTTTTCCCTCACGTTATTACTGTTGGAATCTTTTGTATGTATATTCAGCTGTGTAATTCAACACTGTCAAATACCACATCGGGAATAAAAAGAGAAACCATTTTGCTTTCTAACTCAGACTAGATTTCCTAATAGTACTGCTGAAGTTATTTTATCAAGAATTTGATTGATTTTTCTTTGAAAAACACATTCAGGACCTCATCTAGAAATCTGGGAATCATTTCTTCTTCACATCTTTGCAGCTCTGTAATTTTCCTACCTTTACTATTTATTTTTTCCGGAAGACAAGCTTTTTCACTACAATAGTTGAACAGAACATAGTAGAGATGCATTTCCCCTTATGACCTTATGCTCAAATTATAAACCTCATTTCTAGAGGTACAAAGAATGGTTAACTAGCAAATTGCTGAAAGAGGTGCAATGCTTACTATAATCCCTGAGTACAAGTTATTCTTCAGCATCTAAGTGCATCACAGAGATGGTCTGCTCTGATCTCCTGTGTAACCAGCGACTTTCAGCAACTTTGAAAGGAACAATAATGTTTCTCACAGAAAATTATTCTGCCTTATTTTAAAGCCTGCAAATACCGGAAGATCTGCCATGTTGCTCAGTAAATTGTGACTCATATAAACCTTTCCACCTTTGTCCTGGTTGGAATTAGTCTAGTTTTGGCTTCTAGCCACTGCCTTCTTACTTCAACTTCTTTTGCAAAGCAAAGGAGAGGTCTGTGATCTCTTCTCCAGGTAATTCTCTAGAGGTTGACATCAGATCATTTCCCTTGAACATATGAAATGGACTGTGCTTCTCAAATAACCTCACAGTAAAGAAAGTTTTCTGGTCTTCAGGTGATTTTTGCTGTTCTTTTCTGAATCCCTTACCAAATTTCTAACATCTGTTTTGATGCACACAATCACAACAGTCTCTCAGCTCTTAGTTCCCTTTTTTATTCTGTGTGACCCTGGTTGTCCTATGACATTGCTTTGGAGGTCCCAGATCAATTAGACCTCTAACATGATCCATTAGCTCTTTTCCAGTGCATTACAGGATACAGACCTCTATTTTGCAAGCACAATTTATTTACTTCTTTTCCTGGATATTTGACTGTGCATTTTGCTGAATAAAAGAACACAATGTTCAAATGAGGCAAACTACCAGGCAACGCAGGCATCTCCATTTAAAATTATTAAGGTACAGGGAACATGTCAAGAAGCCTCATTCTAACATATTTTCAGCTGAAATTGCTCTCTTTCAGCCATTAACTGTGGCAGAGTCTTCATAATCTCTCTTTTTATAGAGGCTTACTAGTGTCATCTGTAAAAGTGTGCATGGTCATGTGGGGAGAGTGCAGGGGAGAGCTCTTCAAACAGCAGTAGCTATTTTTTTACCCAGAAAAATGCACATCTTCCCTGGTATCGCTTCCTGTGGTTTTGCAGTTCTGAACTTGAAAATGTTCTCAGTCTCTAAAGTCTTATGTTGGGGTTTGTTCAGACCCTTTAAGGGTCTGAACAGATGCTCCTTGCAGTTTGTGGACTCCGGGGGCTTGAATTTGGCTCTAAGAGACAGATGCTCAGTTACACCGAAACGTCCTTCGTTCTTGTGGACAGACTTGAGCTTTGCTCACACACCTGTTTTCCCTTGCTGGACTTTGGTTTCACCACTCAGCCTTTTCTTCTGCTTCAGCAGCAGTCTATGTCCCTTACTCTTGCTGCAGTGAAGAGAATCATTTAGGAGTCATCTTCCTTCGGCCCAGATCCCTGCACCACACTGTGTCCCATGACGGGCATCCAGCAGCATCAGGGCAGGAGGGCGACGCGCAGGCAGATGGGATTGGGATCCTCTGTGGCAGACGATAAATTTGATGTTGTCCACTCTGTTTTTTATACAACTGTCAAATGAAAGCAATTTATGCTGAAATCTGAGAGTCCCTACCTCTGTAGGAAGATTAGAGTAAGTTGTCTCACTAACCAGACAACCACTGGGGAAGTGTGGACTGGCTTACAAGCTCTTCAGTATTACGAGCTCTGGGCTTGTACTTCTTCCCTCTAGCTTCTTCAGGGGCACTTGAGCCCCAGAATAGCTTTCCACAGCATTTTCCACATAAAAAATGTTTCTCCAAGGCACTCTAATAGCTCTCAAGACTGACAGGCCTCTGGTTGAGTTAAGAAAATATGCATGTGTTTCTGAAACACAATGGAAAACAAAGCAAAGGAAACATACTTGTTAAACCTCTCAGTTTTCACTGGTAATGGCCAATTTGCAAAGTCAAAATCATATTATACCACCTAACCTTAATCTTTGCAATGGAGCTGGTGCTAGCTACTAATAAGATTAATGCGTCGACACTGATTCAAAAACAAGATCAAAAGACTACCTGTTGCACGCAACATTACAACATCAACTGCTACAGTATATAAGATTCTGCAGCCTTATCACATGCGGCTGCTGCTTAAGCAATAACCCAAGAGGAGTTAGAAATGTTTTATGACCCAGTCTTTGCAGAGTGCTTTGGTTCTGCTGTGAGAGTCAGTTCAGTGTGGTCACTGACAGGAGAGTTCAAGGACTAGGAAGATAAAGTCTCAGATAGCTTCTAGGTGCACAGCTATGTCCATCTGCTCATTTTGACTTTGTCATCATTATTTAAAGGGAGCAAATGAGTGGAAAAAGGTATTATAGGTAGACATACCAGTTGTTCTCTGCAAATGACCCTGACCCAGCATCTATTCCCAGCAGTCAGGTAAATGCAGAGGTGTGGGAAGCTATTCACCCGGCTGTGGATCTGACTCTGTCATCTACGTCAGCTGCAACAGGCTGCCATCTGGCACATAAATCTTCTGTCTTTCTCTCTCAGTATGTGTTTGCACAATGGGAGCACCAAGTTTTACAACAGCGAGAAGTAGTCCAAACTATCCTTTTATCAGGATACAAAGCATCATCACTTAAGTTTGAGCCTGCTGTATATGACTGCCGGATGCGAAGGCCTTAGCTGGTTATATTCTGCAGTCGCGCTCTGTGGGAGGCAATATCTGCGTTGCCATTTCCACCTTGTCACAGGTACGGCCACGAGCTCCAGAGCATAGAGCAAAAACAGTTCCTTAACATCAGGACAGACATTTTACTTGCAATTTTACAAAGCAGAGGTTGTACTGACAAGAACGCAAGGACTCTGCACCCAGTAAGTGGCAAGACAAAGTCCCCACTTAAACATAATTAGTAATTACAAAGGGTTCAACAGCATCATGAAACATATTGCATCATTGCACATGTCCTTGTCCCTGAAACAGGAGCCTAGCCAGGTATGGAGCTCACTGTGATACTTATGTCTGATCAAAATCAAAGTGAGTATCATCTTACTTACCAGGGCAGGAGCTGAGTAACTACTTAGGCAGGAAGGAAATAGATTGTCTCTGATGTAATACTGGACAAGTAGATGCAGTCTGGATAGTTCATTCCTTCCTCCGGAATGTCTGGGACTACCGGATGGGCTTTCTTGTGCAAATCTCTTAATCCATTTTTCTCAGAGACTCTTTAGAGCAGTCATAATTTGCCACCATTATCTTTGCCTATCCTCTCAGCATCCTGATGGAGACTGAGGTCCCTAAATATGACAGTAATGCATTCAGGCCACAGAGAAGTGCAAACAGGATCTTATCTACCTCACAAGAGGATTAGGCGGCATTTATACTATATGTTATTGCTTCAGCAATTCTTACAGTAATACTGTTTTGTTTCAGAGTATTTGTGTACCAGATAATTATTTTAAATTCTGAGTGATACTGCTCACATGGGCATTTAATGTGCTTTAACTAATCTGTTTTAAAAGGTAATTCAGACTAGCTTTACTGGGCGCCCTGGCAGACTAGTTCAACAGCGACACTGTCCTGTGCATCCCTCCTGCCTGCACAAAATCAGATAACCACCTTAGGGTACCTACAGTGACTGCTTACATGGAAAGCAAATTAAGAAAAGATTTTGTATATTTTTTAAGTCAATTTGATGCAATGCAGCAGGCAGAAATTAAAAGATAACTGACCATATGACCAGGCACAGCACTGAGTTGCTGGTCTGCTCTCCCACCTGTGAGTAAAGCACCAAAAAGCAAAGACTGTGCGACACCACTCTGCCACAGAGAAAGTGGTGCACTGCACATTGGATAGAGGTCTGAGCTAGGCCAGGATTTTCTGACCTGACTTGGGATTCAGGATGGTTATAAAGGTGTACTTTGCAGGAGAAGCTGCCCTTTGTAAACCAGGCCCTATCAGAGCATCCCAAAATGGACCTCTACTCAAATCACCAGTTGCTTTCTCAAGTCAGGGTAACAGTATTCAGAAAGGCTCTGGAGCTTCAAGGTGGATGCTATGAACCTGGCAATCCTTTTAATTTCACCACCTTGAGAGCCATCTAGCAGGCCAGTTATCCTCACACTACCAGCTCTTCTTTCCGAATATTGCACCAACATGAGGAGCATCATTTTCTTGGTGTGTTTTTTATTAGAGTGTTTGCATTTTACTCACAACTTATCACTGCACTACACTAGGCTGCAATGGAAATCTTTGGGATTGAAAGTTTATGGCCAGAATTTTCATCTGTCCTATTCACCTTTCACAGGGTGTTCCTCAGGGCCAAATCTTCCACACTTGGATTCGTCCTCCCACCAGGGCTTGGCCTCCAGCTGTCTGCGCTCTTTATGCTTCCTTCACTCACATGACTTTGGATAAACATGGCCCATGGATAAACAGGCTTGCTTTGCTTGCTTTCCACTGGCAAACTGAAAAATGGTGGGCAGCAATAGTCAAAGTCCATTTCCATATGGCAGAGAAGTGGCATTGCTATTCTTGGAAACAGAGAAAAATGGAAGAATACAGGAAGGCAGGCTCTCAGAGACACTTTTATTTTTAGCTTTTCTTCCTATTTTTATGAGCAAGAAATTTTTGAGAATTTGATGTTGTCACATCAGGAAGAAGGCATGAGCTTTATAAAATGTTCTCTCTGTTTATTTGTCTAAGCGTGGCTGAGTTGCAACATACATCCTTATTACATGCCTGCATTAATCTTAAAAAGAGTTCGCAGCAATTCACACTGCAGCAGGCTGACCCTGAAGATCTAACAGCTATTAGCAAAAATGGCTATTCTGACCATAATCACTGCAGTCACTCATAACAGCATAGCCTGTCCTCCATCTCCACTGTCGAGCAACACTCCCTGTGCAGCTGTGAAGACTCAGTCTTGGATTTCAGCACAACCCTTTCATGCATTTGGCTTCCACATCAGCCACAAAAGGGTTGAGTCCCAACTCAAGAGCCTTGAGTACTTCTGTGACGCTCTGTCTGTTTGACTGCTAAAGGTCCATATAATGACATTAAGACATGTTCACCTTGAATCCCGCTGCAGTGTGACTCTAACACTCAATTATACGTACAGAATTTAATAAAAACCTCTACAAATAAAAGGGATGAAAAGAATCAGTTTTGTGACACGGAGCTGCTCACCCCAAAGGAGGTGAAGGTCTGAAAGATGCTGAATAATGGCACCATGTGAATTAAAAATTTTGGTTAATCTCACAACAATATCAGCTTTAGGGCTTTCTTTTATTAACTAAAATCTTGGACTTTGAAAACATGGGATCAGATTTATTAAAGCACCAACACAAAACTAAAGAGAGACAGTGCTGTTCCACCTCAGCTCAGAAGCAGAAGCACGAGTGAAGGTACCAAGAGCCAGACTAAAATCCCTTTTTTGTTCAGCCAGGAGCTCTCCTTGAAGTGCTGTATATCACTTATATAATAATTAAGTCAGAAAGAGTTTGAAATCACTCTACAGAATGATGCTTACCTAATGAATTCGGTATCTTATTCAAGATAAAACAGCTACAGGAGAGACTGAGAAACCCTCTTCTCCCATAACCAAGAGGTTAGGTACTCTCATGGAAGGGGAGACCCCAAATTCCACTCTCTTTTCCAACCCAGGCAGAAGAGGGATTTCAGCCTGGGTCTCTGATATCCTTGATGTTGTTATTTCCAAGCTGGGAAGTATAAGGTGGATATTTCCTTCCTAGTTCTTGGGACCACACTTTATAAAAGGACATAGCTGAGAAATTGGAAGGGTTCACTTTGGCCTTCCTAACCTTTATTAGCCTGGGCCATTTGCCAAAACTTGCGACAAATCTACTAACAATTTCTGACTGCTTTTGTCCCGCTCTTATGCTGAATGACTTCTGCAAGATACAGATGGCTGGTGAGTTCTCCAGCAGTAGGAGATGGGAGTGCTGAGCTCTCCTTGGTTAGGGTTTTACTTCATATACAGGATTTTCAAAAATCAGGCACAAATGTCCTGTTAAATGTCTGTGGAACTGTGTGATCTTTCTTGAGATACTTCTAAGTGTTCAGTGTTGATTGACAATGTTCAGTGCAAGTGCTTTTATTAATACAAATCACCACCAAATTGGAAAACATTGTGAACTTCTGAAAATCCTCCCCCAAGTGCCTCAGATGAGTGTTATATCATGAATGTAATACTTTCTGCTGTGCATTTTAGCAACCACAGTGAAGTCATCACATAAACAAACCCAAAGATAATCTTGTTTGTTGAAGAGCCGCCTGAGAATCGTGGACAAGTTCAAGATCTGCTATACACTTTACATCCCAGTTTTCTACAGATATAAAAGCAAGTTCTCATCTCTACTGTTTTTGGACACAGTATTCAAAAATAGTACTGCTGCCATTCCATTATTATGTATGCTGGAATTAGTGGACATCTGACTGTGTAACATCTCAGTTTCTCCTGTATGTTTCTTGCAGGAGATACCAAGCTGCTAGAGCCACAGTCCAAGCTGATTTTGTAAACACCCCAGCATAAATCTACTAGAGTCAGTAGTGCCCCAGTGGTGGAAGCCAAACCTAGAGAAGAACAGGGTGAGTCTCACAGAGCTCAGAAGTATCCATAAATCACTTTTCACACTGTTGGCACTGTGGAAATAAAGCAATTATCTTCTCCATTGTCTGTGGTAGCTATGTGGCAATGGTTGGCAATCACTATCATTTTAACAGCTTCTTCGTATTGCAGCCTCACAGGTCTCTCTATTTTCTAAGAAATAAATGCATCCAGAGAGCTGATGCAGAGAACTAAATTAAGTCTTGGTGAGTGGCAAACAGCATCTGATAGTTATTTGCTTTTCCGTGTTTCACTGGCACATTTCTTCACTCCTGCTCTGACATCCCCTTTAAAACAAAACAGCAGGATGAGGTTATACTGAGAGCTGCAATGCAACCTTCACTTTTGCAAGTCCAGGCAAAGAGGAGAGACACACCTTGCTAGAAAGGCTCAGAGCATGACAATGAGGTCCTAGTCTCCCTCCTTCCTGCAAGTCTGGGCAGAGAACTGTGAATGGCTCTGACCTGGCTGTTATGACATGCTTGGCTGCTACTAAATGTTTTAATTACAAAGTTCAGGAGCTAATCCACCTTTGAGCCCCCAACTGAGGAACAGACACTAAAATAAAACACTGAACCTTCTACTTCAAGCCTAGTGGCCAAGAGAGACTTCAGAGAGACTGAAAGTGGGAGGAGATAAACAATCCCCAAAACACTCTGGTCTAGATAGTGTTAAGAAGAGAAAATGCCAATTGCTTCACAACTGGCATAACGAAACACAGGCCACAAACGGCCAGGGAAGTAGGAATGATCTGGACGAGCAGCTAGATAGCCATACTGAGTGATGGCTGAAGCAAGTCAGTACTGTCCTTGGTTCTATGAAATATAGGAGCGTCCAAGAGAAGAAGGGAGAGGGCAACTGCTTCTTTTGGGGCACTGTTGGAAGGCAGTGTCTGTTTCCAACAGTCAAATTTTCAAAAGCACATGAGAAAAAGAATCTAAAATGTTACTTGAGACACATAAACCTGCTCCTTATGAAGGACTAAAGCTTAGCTCGTCTAACTTAACAAAGAGAAAGTTGAGATGTGAATTAATTATAGGATCTCCATGGAAAGAAGATTATTGATAACTCTATTTAGCAGACAAGGGTGTGAGACCACCTACTTTCCTCCTGGCAATGTATGGATCCTTTCCCCCTCTTCCACCCCAGGTACCATCCCTTCCTCCACATCATTCCTTCAGTTGTGTGAACCAACTGTTTGTGAAGGTGAAAGTTAGATCAATAAATGGATCAAGAACAATTCTGCAAATGAAATCCTGACCTGATTTACTGTTCAGTCCTAACTAACTGCTGGCCACCAGAAAGAGGAGAATGGAAGTGCAGAAAAGGTGCTGAGAGCAGCACGAGCACAAAAAACCTCCTTAAGCCGGGATTGCTGCCAAGGTAAAGGTACACTAAGCCATATAGTAAGGTCCAAACCCAGATAGTGCTTAGATATTGAAGACAGATTCAGACTAAAAAGAAGTTTCATTTTTTAAAATGCTAATTATTTTAACATTAAAGACGAACAGTCCCAGCGATAATGTTGATTCTCTGTCCTTTGAATCTTTACTCAAAGTAGGGTGAGTCTCTGAAGGTACACCGCAGCTCAACCAGAACGTGTGGGCTCTGGGGTCAAATTGCGAAGGGAAATGTGACAGGTTTTGCTACACAGAAGGTCGGAGCAGAGGATCCAGTCTCCCTTTCCGGATGAAGCCTGAAACAGTGGGTTTTGTAGCTTGCAATATGATCTTAATGGCAGTTGCCAGCAGAGCTGTAATAATTTCCTCTAGATGAGACCCAGTGCATAATGTTTAGCTGAGACATTGATACTATTTAGTTGAGCAGTTTTACTTGGCAGATTTATTTCATTAAATAATTTCTAAATATATAAATATAACATCTATTTATCTGTCAGTTCATCTCTTTATATCTATATGCCATGATTTATGAATGACCTTACTTTGACTGAACTGAAAGGCAAAAGTCATGCTCCCTGTGGGCAAGGATTAACATTTTTTTGTGACCTAACCAGATCTGTACCATGCCATATCTTGCTGGTCCTAACACTTTAGTGTGACTTATTTAGCTGAGAAGTTTGTGTCACTTTGGAAAATCTATCTCCTCAATTCTCAATTTGAAGGAGAGATTTCTTAGAAAAGTGTGAGGTCTCACTACCTACCTATGATACATTTGCTGTTACCTTTCCCCTTATTCAGTAGCCAGTGGTAGAGAGCCGGAAGGACATTCCTGTGATGAATTTGCGAGTCAGCACTGATTTCCCATCCAGCAGTGATGCTATTACACTACAAAGTTAAGCCCGCTGATGAAGAGGCGTCCCTTCAGGATGCTGTGGGTTAAGAGCACGTTTCTGAACAATGCAGAGGCAGAAGCTTATGGGAAGGAGGATCCTGGCATGCCCGCAGCCCCAGTACTCAGTGTGAGTCACCCCTGGAGATGAGGAACACGAATGTTACAGGAAGACTCTTCCTCATCAAAACAGTTATTCACATAAATAGTAAAGAAAGGACAGCCTCCGGAAAAAGAGAGAGTATGGGGGTGTCAGGGTGGGGGGGAACCAAACAAAAAAAACCCAACAACCAAACCTTTCTAATAGCAGCACTGCCAGACTGCTCAGTATGTCTCTTTGCTCCATGCTGCCTGGCTCAGGCCAGGATTGACATTTCACAGACTTTGCTGGCCCTGTGGGCTCAAGTCCAGGGAGCTGCACTGAGGAGAGATCAGATCTGGAGCAGAATTTCCTAGTCCATTTTTTCCAGTGCAGGCCTGACAGCAAAATCATTTGTGGGAGGCTATGAGAAATGTCCTTCACCGCTAAACCCTTCCTTCTGCAGCATGATACAGTGCCAGATGATGCTGCCTTTGATAATACAAAGGGTCAGGAGATGAGTCACTCCAGCTCCCTGGCTGACCCCCTCAGCCTGGAGATGTTCAGAAACTGCCTGTCAGGTTGATGACACAGGTAATTCAGGGAGCAGTAGGTCAAAATCCTGTCTGTGCCAGAAGTGAGGTTAAATGAACACATCCTTGCTCTTTTACCACCTCCAAATAAGACTGCACTGAGGAATTTGCAGAGCAGTCTCAGTCCTAGGAATAAAACTTCAGTGCAGAAAATGCAGTCGTTCATTACATACTAATGTCCCAGCCCTGTTAATCTGTGGGAAGAAAGGTGTCCAGGGCCTTGAAGGCCCTGACCCTATCTTGAGCTATGCAGATGACATAGGTGCACTGAAAAGTTTTCATCGACTATCTTTCTAAAACAACCCTCCTCAGCATGGCATTGGGACACTGTACACAAGATTTGCAGTCACGAGCAGATCTGCCTCTATTGTCTGTCCTGCTTCATGGTTAACACATCTCAAAGCACACTGCTAAGGTATTCTGGTCCTTTGATCCTGTCCATGGACAACTCTAATGCAAACTGTGGGCTTACCTGGACAGCTAGCAACAGAAAACCATTACCAGCCATGTCAAACTCTCCCAGTCACCTGGACTGTAAAAGAGGATAGAAGGAGGCTTTCAAATCTGTGTGACAATCTCCAAATCTTGAAAGAAAAATGTCAATGAAATGAATCAATTCACAGCTGCTTTAGGCACTAAAACCTGTTATTTTTGTTTTAAAACTAAACAAGTGCTCAACAATCTAAGCTGCACTTGCCTTTTACTCCACAAAGATGAAAATGATTTTCTTGCAAGACAGATAAATGGCTGAACAATCTTTAAGTTGTACCTACAAGGCTCTTGTGCAATGTGTTCTTGCGTAACCACTAAAATCCAAACTTTGGACTGCTATAAACAGCATGCTTAACAATGATCACTACATGGGAAAACCATGCTGACACAAGTTTCATCTTTTGATTAAAAAAGCACGTAGAAAGGAAGCATGGTACATTCAACACTGAAGCAAAAATTGCTGTATTGCAAATGGGTATAGATACACCACCCTTTTGGAATAAGCATAGGCTAATTACAGCATCACGACTTTTTGTCATATAAGGCCTGTATATTAATGGCTACTTGCAATTTTTATGGCTGGCAGAGACTTAGTACTCAGCATTCAAGGACAGTCTCACACTGTCCTACGCACCACACTACTTAAAGCAATTGGAAGATGAAACTGAATCCACAATACTGTAGGTGGAAAATATTCAAATGTAAAGCCACATGACCTCTCAGAAATTGCTTGTTCATGTTGCTGCAAATATTGTTGCTGTAGCTGTGGAGGTCTAAGGAGGTAACAATTTTTTTTCTTGTAGTTACGGTACTAATTGGAACAGATCTTTGAGCTCCCTCCTTCCTGTCCTGCTCCGTGCCAAGATGTTCTTGCTAAGACCTGCCAATGGGAAATACCTATCCCAAATGGGCAACCTGTGTTACCAAGTCCCAAACCAAACCTAAGACTTCAGTTGAGGAACACCTGCATTAAGGAACAATGCACTGAAGAATAATCTCGCTGAGTGTTGCAAGCGCAGTTTCAGCTGTTGTATTTGTGGACTGCCGTTCTCAGGAAAGCAACACCTGTGGTTAGCCAACCAATCCCACATCATGCCCAGCCTTATGCAAATGTTAAGTGAGGAACAAAGAATGAATATATTTTACTAAGAATGCAAGATGAATGAAACAGATACAAGACCTAGAAAGAGATAAGAGAAACACACCCTTACAGTAACTGCTATTCTTTAACTCAGAGTGTCTCTTTCTGCTCATTCAAACAAAATCCTGATAGGACACTTACACTGCTCTCAAGGCTGAATCTTGACCTCCTTATGACCTCCTGTATGACCTCCTGTTGGCTCACCCTCTCAAACCATCTTCTTCTGGGAATTTCACTCAGATTCAAACCTTCACAAGGACTTTCTGTCATTCATCGACTTAGTAGGTAACTGAGATAACAGTTTGTAAATACCTTTATCAAAGACTAACTGCTGTAGCCCAAATTTTTAAATCCTTATATCCTCAGGCATGGCTAAAGGGAGCCTTCCCCTGGCAGCTAGAAATCTAAACTCTCCAGTGAATGTGAAAGCAAGGTGATAAGGACAAGCCTGGTGCTTAACTTGGCTCTAAAGGCTGTAAACTAACCATCGAGAGGGCAAGGCAAACCGCCAGGGCAGGGTCCAGATATACGGAATGTTTATGCATTGAAGAGGATATTAACAATACTATTTCACACACAAGTAGATAAGATAATAATAATTTTTAAAAAACACACAAAAATTGCTTATTATTGCCCCCTGAAAGAAAATAAACATGACAATAGCCAAGCCACCATGGACTGACTGTAGGCTTGGGACATACAACCCTTGAACCTGGCTTGATGTGTTGAGGGAACATGGTGCCATTCTTCCCATATGCAACAGAGAGCTGAAGCCAGCCCACCAGGCCATTTCAGAAATGGTCTTCCCTGGGAGAGGGCAATCTGTTATCAGTTTATTTCCCTTTTATATGGTTAATTTCTGTAAGAAATTCCTTAAGCATGAGGCTGCATCTCAGTACCAAGAACTCATTAGCTTTGTCTTATGACAACGACCTGCCAGGACCCTGAATATCTGATGTAATCAGTAGTACTTCTGGAAAGTGGTGGGATGATTTTTACGTTCTCCCTGTGATTGCACAAGCAGAGCGCTAGTCCTATGCTCAGTGTAGCAAGAGAGCACTCAAGCAGTTTATCTGCTCTTTGGCTGGCAAGGGCAGGATCTGATCACAACCCTCCTGAGAAGCCTCCGACCCGAGAAACTTGTCGTTAAGGTCCAGAATGAACTACCAGAAGCAGCTCATAAAGGAGAGGCACATCCTGTTATCAAAATCAGAACATCTCACAAAACAGCTGGCCCATCTCTGATCTATCTGTCCCAGCCCCCAACAGAGAGTTACAGATTATTTTCCAAATATGAGCCTAGGTACCAAAATAACAGCTCTTCCTCCTAGTAAAAGTCCTGGACTTAACAGAGGCTCTGGTTTATGCAGGGACTCTGCACCAAACATTGCTAACCACATGCGTTCCCAAATGGATAAACTGATTAAAAGAATTAAGTTACATTAAGAGCAACTACGTCTTTGCTAACTTAGCAAATCTTCCTGTATTTCCTTTCACAAGGAATTCACTCTTTCAAATTACCCACAGTTTTGCTCAGTGGATGAGTCCAACTCTGCAGATCGCCAGTGAGCATTGCACTGCCAATATTCACATTTTTGGCTCATACACCTCCCACTGCTTACTAGCAATAAATCGAATATAGTCTATTTATTTCTGGAGGACCCATGCTACGCAACCACAAATTATACAACCTACTCAATAATCTGAATTTCACTAGTGGCTAGTATTCAAGTGTCCATGCTTCAGATTAGCTTTTTATGAGCATTGATACATGTCCATTATGCATTACTAGCACTGCAGCTACGGCCCCTAGAGTGACTGAGATACAGCAGTAATAAGCGACATATAAATAACACTACCAGAAGTGAAATATAAATGCAAACCCAAATGACTACTTCTGGACCAGAAGTAAGAGCTATAGTATTCAGATGTTCCAAGAAAGAACATGATTTATGATCATGGCCGTAGAGAAATTCATTTCTGAATCTGAATGCACATTTCTGCCACATATCTAGAAATTGTTGAGTCATTACTTCTGTCTGTGCTCCACTCTGTGTTCAGTTGTGAAATTTTCTTTAATTAAAAAACAAACATACAAACAACAACTTCTAAAAAACAAACCGCGGAACAATGTTGACATCTTTTGGGAAAAATAAACTGGGCAGAATATGAACCATGCATAGTCACTGTTGATCTTCTCAGGTATGCATTTTGTAATAATCCAAATAGACCAATAATGCATCATCAGGCTGATGACTGATACTTAAAAAAAAAAAAAAAAAAAAAAAAGGGGCTTATTCAGGCCTTCCTTTTGGATACCACAAGGTAAATATTTTGTCCTTATTTAAATTTTGCAACTAAGTTGTTATCATCCAAAATTTAAAGTTTCTTTATAGCCTGGATAAGACTACATTATTAGACATTTCTAAAGCAATGAAACTGAAGAAATTGATTACCTGAACTTTTCTAATTAATTCCCTAAAAATAAAGGTGAACAAACAAAATAAATTAGTAAATCAATACACTGATTTTGAGGCACCAAAGTAGAAAGCAGAAAAGCCTGTAAGCTTGCCAGAGTAGTCTGAAGGGAGGAAATCTATTTCTAGAGCAGTTTTGGAGAAAGATCAAAAAATATGCTTAAAAGTATTTTGGATAATATTAGCTTTGGATTTATGTCCACACATAATGTTTTTGCCTTTAAGAAACTGGGACTCTTTGGAATTAGAAGTCTACTGGATGAAAAAGTCTGAAAGTTGAAAGAATGGCTAGAATAGATGGGTTCAATGGACAAAACATATCATTTTTAAATAAAAATTACTTAAGACTTAAAAAAGATTTATAACTTTTTTTTTAAAGGATTTCTGTAGATCAGAGTAACCTTTCTATTCAGCTTAGCTTTAAAAATTGTTAATTTAAGGTAACTGGTCTTCAAAATTTTTTATGAGAAATGCTGGTACGAACTTTAAGGTTGATGTTTCTGTTTCTTCTGAATTAGTACAGGAAGTGAATGGCAAATTGAAGCTCTCTACATCAATCTGAAAAAAAACCCTTCTAAAATAATGAAAGAGAGAGGGGACATATACAAGACAAGCCAATACCTGACCTGTTTCTGTTTCTGTTTCTGTTTCTGTATTCAGTGAGTGAGGTGCACAGTTTCAGCAGAAGCCAGCGATGGCTGAAAATATAGGATTTCTCAGCACTTTTATGTCAGGTTCAGAGCAGCAGCAGACACTTCTGGGAACATCTGTTGCCTTTAGGATTTTTTCATAAGGGGCAAATCAATAAACATGAAATTAGCATTTCACATGTCCAAGCAGGATCTTGAAGGGAGCATGTATCCTTTTGCATTTTCCATTTCAAATGGCATCACGGGGGCCTACCTTATAGGTACTGCTTTCATACAAAAATACACACACAAAGGAAAGGTAAATTAAGACATGCCAATATACTTATGCCCATTCTTTCCATTGGAAAGAAAATTTAATTTTGGAATAAATCCATGATTGCATTATTGTCACTCGCGTGATGGGGTTTTGGCCCTTGGCAGCTGACCTGGGGTCTAGCAGACCTAAAAAATCCCTGCATTTTAGCTTTGTGTGTTCCACATTTCTCAAGCAGTGCATGGAAAAAGAAAAGCACTCTGCGGCAGAGTTGCTACTGCAGCCTAGCAAACATTTACATAGATCAGTTCTTTTCCCCCCCAAAGAGCAATTTGCAGAAGAGAACGATATCTCTAATACAAAATAATGATGGAGAAGCATGCTTTGTGGACTGTGGCAATTCCATTTCTTTCTGTAATTTTTTATGGATCACGGTTTGCTCCTCGCCTGGCGCTCAGGAGGATTTCTTTTTGCTTAGGGATTCCCTGTGTAAGAAAGTGCCAATGACGTCACTGGGAACTGCTTTCATTTCACTTCCATGGTTTGTGCATGGGAGGGCACTCGCCCACTCCGATAGCAAAGGATGGAGAAGGCGGAGGGATGGGGAGAAGGCAAGGAGTTTCCAGGGAAACACTGCAGCAGATGGCCTGGTCTGCTGAAAAATAGTGACACATCTGTAGCTCAACTAGTGGGAGGGATATTTTTGGAAATCACAGCTGTCCCTTTGGAAATCTAGCTAATTCCCCATCTCACACATACATACACCCCTACCGCCCCTTCTCTTTTCACTGCTCCTTTGGCTAGGAACGGAGGTGTTGCAGCTGAGACTGCAAGAGCATCATCCCTAGCAAGCCAGGCTCAGAAATCATGACGCGATGTGCAACCCCCTGCCTGTCCCCACCGCCAGCTCCCAGGTCTACTTGTGCTCTGTCAGCTGCTGGAGTGGTGCTGAGGACCAGAGTGAGAGCTGCCACGGGAACCAGGGGGAAAAAACTCTCCTTTTCTCTCACGGTTACTTTGCAACCTGAGGGATCAGCTTTGCACCCTCCAAACGTGATGCACCTGACAAGATGCAGCTCCTCCTGTCTTGCAAAAAAACATTGTTTCCTAGCAGACCAGCACTCTGCCAGAGCACAAATGAAAACCTGGGTGGCGTTAATTTTTCATGCAGTTGGTTTTGCATACAGCTGTGCAGGGGAGCTGCCAAGTCCCACGGGTGTCCTTCCCCAGCGTGCCGGGTCTGCAGGGACGTGCTCCTCTCTGGTAGACAGTCAGTAAGGGGCAGGAGCGAGAGTCCTATTTTTCCATCACAGGCCACCAGGGAATCAGTCACCCCGCTCTTGCAAACTGATGTCCAGAGCACAGCAAAGGGCCATGCTTCCCAAGGCCCTCCAGCGCGGGAGCAACACGTGGCCCTAGGTCTGGTGCTGAAGCACGGCATAGCCCCAACTAACTTAAGCCACTGCAAGGCAGTGCAGCACCCTGCACGGTCCCCAGTGCCTTGTTTTCAGTCTATTTGTGGGATCTGCACAGCCAAATCTGCCACATCCCAGGCTAGAAGAAACTTCATCTCTCTCGCAACCCTTAGGATGGTAGTTCACTTTCTTGTTAAATTATATCTGTAAGAACGCAAATTCCAAATCTCTCTCAGATGCAGGTACCACCTGAAGCATTTGTAATTTAAGTAGACAAGGCACAGTTACATAAGACATATGTTCAGAAGAGATTTCTGGGTGAGAAAGTTTGGTTCCATCTTATTGTGAGCAACCAGGCTGTGGGAACTGATTAAGCTCATCAAAATAAATTATCTTTCTGATGTCCACTGCTCCCAAACCCTCACTCTTTTGGTAGCCTCAGATGTCTACACAATGTGCTATTCAAAAAGCCTTTACAAGACAAAAACTTACTGGTTGCAAACTAGGGCCCAGCACATCAAAGATCTGGTGCATAATGTTAAGCAATGTGCTGCAACACATTAAACTCAATGAGAATTTTTACATATTTGAACTAAGTAAATATATTTGTTTGGGAGAACCAAATCTAAACTTGTGTTGTTTCAAAGCTTGTCTTTATTATAAGGATTTTGGTGGGCTTTAATCCCTTCAACAATTTGTTGGTTGGAGGTCTTTCACCTTCATCCATTAGAGATTTATATTTTGGAAGGCATGGAAAAGAGTTCTTCATCTTTTTGTTTCAAATTCCCCTTCCAGCTTGGCCTCAGCCAGACATTCCTTTGTGCAAAAGCACTTTGCAGCTGCAAAAAGATAGAGAATAGAAATAAAATCCTACTTGCATTTTTTGTTTTGTTTGGGTGTCTCCATCATTCAGTATAGGTACCAATTTTTGCAGGTGTGGACTGCCATGGTAACATGGGATGCCATCTTCCAAAAGTCTGAGGCAAAACATTTACTCAAAAATCATTCTATAGTTGAGCATTCAAATTCACAAACTGAAAATAAAGCCTGTTTCACAGAGGGGCTTCTTCATGCAGAACATAGAGGAATGATGTATGTATTACTAAAAATACTTTCCATGACTAATTCATGGCCATCAATTTCTCTCTCTCTCTCTCTCTCTCTCTCTCTCTCTCTCTCTCCTTTTTTTTTTTTTTTTTTTTTTGCTTGCAAAGGGCAGACTGTGCATGTGAGCTTGATAACATGCAGCTACATCCTGTGTCACCCCTAAAGTGAAAGAAGATCTGTGAATGCTGTGATAGTCACTATGGCTCTAATAAGTAGTACTATCTATAAAGCTTTCCAGCACATGTGCACGCACACACACATACACACATATGTACATAGAGAGAAAGAGAGAAAAGGAAGAATTCACAACATGTTCCCTGACTCTTATTGCTGTGGTTTTACTCCAAACTGATTCAGATGAAACACCTTGAGAAGTGGTCAAAAAACACCACCATTGCTGTGTTTTTCCTGAGAAGCCTCGTGAAAAGCAAAGCAAATTAGCAAATTACTGTGATAAGCAATAAATTTGAGTTTTCTCAGGTTTTTCAGCAGGAGACTTGCACACGGGCTCAAGCATTTTGCTAAAAACAAAAGGAGTCTTGAAGGGAAATTTCAGGCCAAGGCACAGAAGGAGCATCAGACTCTGCTGCAGCTCTGAACTCTTTTGAAGGCTTGATCCCAGAAGTGGAAGCCGCAGATGTGATATAAGAGAACTGGGAACTATGGACAGGGGTTCAAAACAACTTATATTGACATGTACTGAAGAAAATGTATCTGCTGCATCTAGCTATATTTCCAGCTGCCACACTTTCATAGAGAAGCATTACCAAACCACAGGTGTCCCTCTTAGGCTTGGATGGGTGAAGGCAGCAGGGCCTTCCCCTTGGAGCAGTGATAGTGCTTGAGATGCTCCGCACCCAACCATTCAAAGACGCTATATATAGATATAGATATAGATACACACATATATACACACACATATGTGTGTGTGTGTGTATCTATATCTATATCTATATCTATATCTATATCTATATCTATATCTATATCTATTCGGCCTTGTATACACAGCCTTATGTAGCAGTCACCTCTGTGGTTCACTTCCTTTGTCACAAACCACGATGGAAATTGAACAAGATTTTCCTCGGGCCCCTACAACCTAGTGGGTGATTCTTGCAGGTGAGCTCTTTTTGTGGGGATGAGGGGACAGAGCACTCTGTGGGAAATTTGGGGAGATGGGCTCTCTTCCCTGCTTTGCTACCGACTCGTCCAGGTATTTCTGAAAAGCATACCCAGCGTCGGTGAATGGCTATCCAGATTCTTTCATCTATAAGAAAAACAAACTCCTGACAAGCAGATTCCTTGAACTGGTGTCCCAGGGACTCTTTTGTTCCCATTACTACTGACTGGCCAAATATTTCTCTGTAATATTAGGTCAGTCTTGCTGTGGCCAATCTTTGGGCATTTACTTTCTGCAGAGTAGCTTTCCTGAAGCAGCAACAGGACCCCAAGATACTCTGCCTGCAGCAGCAAGTCAAACGTGAGGCTAACGATCCTCTTTTTCTTGTGAAATATCCAACTGGTGCTGCAACGCTGCAGTTTCAAATGTTCCCAGTTCAGCACCTTACTTACGAACCAACACTGCCCCCCACTGATGCTTTAATTAGTTTGGGTGGTTGTCATTTTTGTTTTTTTCCTCACCACACCTTGATATGAAAATCTCTCTGGTTGACAGGTCTCAGATATATAGCATCTTTATGGGAGCAAAGATGAGGATCATCTCCCCAGCTGCCCTGTATCTGCTACAGGAATCTACTGTGAAACGCCACCCGATCAAGACCATGTTTTACACACCGTTTGCATTGGCCAAGGTTTCTACAAGGAGGCAAGCACAGCAACACGCGCTGACGCAGGCACGCCACGTCAGACTGTTTGCAGCTGAAAATGCAGCCCCCAGGTCTGCCCAGTCTTTGGGATCTTGGCTCTGGCAGGCACCGCTCCTAATGCACTGGCCAGGCTTGTGAGGAAACGGGCAGGTATCATTGCACTAAATAATAAGTAGCCTCAGTGACCTTGATAACTGGACGGCTGTCACTTTCTGTTTGGCTCTACGGGAACTGTGCCGCCGCTCTTTGATAAAAACAGCCATCCAGTTATCAAGGTCACTGAGGCTGCTTATTACTTAGCGCAATGATGCCTTAGAAATAATCACACATGAAGGAGAGGAAAAGGTTGCCTATGGTTTTCTAAAGTCAAGGCCTGCTAAGACACCTCCACACTACTGAGCAGGCACCCAAGCCCTCTTAAACTGTTGTCAGATGTGTGCTGTAGCTCATCTACAGGGTAGCTGATTAACAGCAGGAATAACCAGGGGCAAAGCTTTATTGCTTGTGTTATGCAGAGGTTGCCCTGAAAGACCGTAACTGTTCCCTGTGGCTTGAAAATCCACAAAATTTCTCCAGAAGCAAACAATAGCCCTGAGGAGAGCACTGCGAAAATAGCAATTACAAATAAAATGTTACTGTCCCTCAAATAAGACCAAATAGTATGAGCTGAGACAAAGCAGCGTGTCAAGCTCAGAGGTGGAGGACTGCATTTGCAAGGATGCTTCCAGCCCTGCAAAGCAGATGCCAGGGGTTTAGCCATGCAAGAAACCTGGTTCGTGGCTGCTGTTCATAAGCAAAAATAGCAGTCATCAGCCAGACTAAACCCAGCCTAAACTCCGGTTAGCAAAAGATCAGTCTTCTGCCACACTTGCCCAGCTTAAATCTGCTTGCTTCTCAGAGGAGGGTTTGTGCACCAGACCTTCCCACACAAATCCCTTCCACCAGCCACGATGACTCAAAAGAAGCCTTCCCCAGCCCGAGGGCAGCCTTCAGCCAAGAGGCGAGAGTGTAAAAACCACACCGAACCACTGCAGACCCGGTTGGGAGACAGCGGTGTACCTACACCTGCTCCCGGGCCTTCGGCTTCACCCACCTCTGCTGCCCAGGGGAAGCCCTTGGGTTCTCTGCACTTTGCACCGGGATGGTCCCACCGATCCACCCGTGCACATGCACCCACCCACACACTGAATTTTATACCTTCTTTCAGTAAGCACAGGTGTTTGTGCAGGGGGCATGGCAGTGAAAGTTGGAATCTGATAGCAAGTTTGTTTAGGTATAATGAGACACATTTTCCAAATGCATGCACTCAACGTTTTTTGGGCTTTTACACCTCTTTTTCAAAGGTGCATAAATACATTGGCAAAGTTGCTGCTCCCCTGATTTTTCTCCTTATACAGAGATATACAGATATCTTATTCTGGATTTCTATGGGAAGCAAAAGTACTTCTATGTTGCACAAAATTTGCAATTTAAGAATGTTAGAAAGAGAATTTCACTCTCTGCCATGTAAATTCTAAATGCCAATCCAAAATCGAAATGTCTGCAAGATTTTTTTAACATGAAATAAGGCATCTGAATTCACACATATGGATTAAAAAAATATTTCTTACAAAAATTTCAGTACCAAAAAAAAAACTGATTTAAAAAGATTGAAAGGGAAAAAATAGAGACATTTTACCGCAAAGAACTGGATTTCAGTTAAGGTGTATTTCCCTTTGGGATAATTGTGAGGTCAGAAAACTTGAAGCAGCTCTAACATATGGAGAAAACCTCGTGCACCAGAAAGGTTCTTGGCAAAGTTTGGGTGCGTTTACATATTTATCAATAACATTGTGGCCGTTATTCTGTTTGTTCTTTGGTTTCTGGTTAACAATGATGATACTCATTTGTTTACCATTTGGACATATTACCATAATGCCAAAGAGCCATAGCCTGGAAAGGAAACCCAGTCTTTGCAAGATAATCTTCAGGTGTAGTTGGAAAAGACAGCATGAACCACTGTAGAGGAAAACCAGGTCTTTTATAGGTGCAGGTGCCAATTTACTGCACATGCCTAGCTGCACTTTCCAGAAGGGAAACAGGTAAAACAGTTTTTATCGTCTTTCCAGTAAAACTGATCTTGCTTTTCAGAAGTGCTCTAAAAATGGAAGCATGCAATGAAGACATTGCACATGAAATAGCACACCAGAAATGAAAAAATATGTGTTTTTTGAAGCAGTAGTCCAGTAACATTCAGCCATATGAAAAGAAAGAGCGCATTATTTGAGGAGGGGAAAAAAAAGAACTAGAGAAAAAAAAATAGAGAAAAAGTCAGTTATGACTTTGGTAATTATATTACACCCAAAATAATATTTACTGTAATTGTGGTCAGAACAAGTTAATCTTTAAAATACACGTAGGGCAAAATTTTCCTTCTGTTTACAAAGCTGTGGTTGCACTGGGTAGGCTGAAAAAAGAATTTAGCACAACAGGCAGATCTGTATAATTATTTCCACCAAAAGCATTTTCTATATATTTTTTCATTTTTAATGGTAATCTCTGATGATATGATTGATAAGAATGAATACCTGCTCTCTGAAAACAGCTTTTGAGACCAGACTAGACCCTGCAACCTCTGTATTTTGCCCTAGAGCACAAAGAGGACGCTTTTAATTCTTTTTCTCAGTCATTGTTGACAACAGGAGAAAGGAGTCATAAGGATGACATGAAGAGGTAAATGACTGATTGTTATCCGTTTTTCTGAATTAACAGAAAGGACCTAGTCCTCCACTGATCTGTATAGCATACACACCTTTAAACAAAAAGAAATGGGAAGGACAGCTAAAAATCAAGCTTTGCACTGTTGTAAATGACCACATCAATGCAAGGCAATGCACAAGCTGGTCCAAAATGCTTGCAATTTAATGAGGATGAAGAAGAGCACACACATTGCAAAAACCCACATTTCTCCTTTCAGCCAAAGATTCTAAGCTCTGCCTTATTCCTGCTCTTGGGTCCTGTGAAAATCTGAATACAAATAGAAAAATACCGCTTTTAGCAGTCCTACATACAATGGCGAATGACAAGAATGAGTTAACATGAACAGCAGGCAGATAATGTAATACCCAGGCAGTATATATCTTTCATTTTAAACATGTTGCCCACATAAGATAACGTCTAATTAGAAATAGGCTTCTGCTGCCAAACAGAACTAATGCAACGTCCATTTGGACACCTGCTTTGACCAGACTCAAGACTCTTGCTATTTATTTTCTGAGTGTTGATTTATTTTTGCTCCAAAAGAACGTCTGTGGCAAATGTGTGTTTACACAGGGACTTGTGCTGTCCATTTTCAGATGTTAATCTTAAAATCCCATAGATTTCCTTTTTCCTGTTTATAAATGTGAAACATAGCTCTAGTTTTTTAACTTAACCAAGAGATAGTTAAACAGAGACCTGATGAACAACTTACCCAGGGAATAGATTTTTGACCATAAATGATTTACAAGAACATAATACGAACTGCCTTTGCTCAGACCAAAGATCCATCTAGCTTAGTATTCTATCATTAATGACCAATTTAAGAAAAATGTGCAATGAACAAGGTAAGAATAGAATTGTTCTTTCCTGATATGTCCTCCAGATGCTATTTTAAATAGTCAGTGATAGTCCTATTCTCAACATATTTATCTTTTTCTGAATGCCTTGTGGTAATGAATCTCATGATGTAATTATAGCAAGGTCTGTGGGAGGAGGTTAAGTCTTCTGCAAGGCCAATTAATATAGCTGGGAAAAATAAACATGATTTTTGGCACACGAGGCTTTCTTCAGGTCTAAAAAGAGAAACAGCAGTCTTCAAAAGTTGAAAATATATTTTTGGAGTTTAACTAGACCAGTTAATTAATCAGATCATCTGAGAGAAAGAAGGTGCTTGATTCCCATTGGTCGGAGGAAAGGTTTCAGCAGCAGGAGAGGCAATAAGATGATTATGTCTAATGTGTAATAATAATGTGCAATACAACGCATAGCTGTATGGAGCCTATGACTTTCACTGTTCAACTTTCACTGTTCAAAGGATTTTAATTTCCTGGCTCGTCCTTAGAAGGTGCCTTAGAAGTGACCTCTGCTTTGAGGATCAGGATGGAGGGTTTACAAATGGAGCTACTACCTTCTAAAAAACATTCTCCTGCTGAAAGCAGGATCTTTCTGCCTTTTCCAGTGCCAGTCTATACTTTCTGAGATACACAGCTGCAGTGTCACAGAGTATTCAAAATCCGGGTATTGCATATGTCAAAAGAGTGACTGTGTTCTTCAGCCTATGAAGCGAACTCATGCTCAGAGGTGACCTTTGAGCAGGAGGTTGGAGAAGACACCTCCCGCAGTTCCTGTCAACCTGCCTGGGTCCAAGTCCCTCATGACCTGGGACTGGAGTCTAGGCCAAGGGAAAAAATAGCTTGAAATAAGGTGTGAGATATGTCACTCTTTGGAGTCAGTAATGAATCAAAGGAATAGTATAGCTTAAGCTGTGTTTGATTCCACTTGACTCAGCGTCTTTCAGCTGAATATGGGTAACTTTGTAAGAGGTATCCTACAGCCTACCTGCAGTGTATATGCTTGATATAGCACACACTGGATGAATCCAACACTTTGCTTGTGATAAGCAGGGGCTTCATTTAACTCAACATAACAGTTCTTTCTGGCGCTAACTGCTAGGACTCTACTGTAGAAAAGGACATATGCCCCATAAAAAGATCTGTCTTAACTGGCACTTTTTTCATCCCCCGGTGTTCACTAAAGCAAAAAACCACTTGCCTGAATAAGTTCTGACACGCTATGGATAGTTCACTCAGCTCTTCCTCTGAGAGTGGTAGCTTAATAGATCTTTTTCTTCTTGAAGAAGAACATGCTTTTAATAAACCTGCATCCAGGTAAGCTGAGCTTTATAAATGCAGAACTGATAACTGCAAAATCCCTTGATGCCCTGAGAGATATTAAAATCCATTTAAAGGGGTTACGTACTTAAAGAAAAGCGTACAAATCTGAGATGTAATACCATCAGATACTTTAACTGGCAGGAATATGAATGATTCCCTCTCTGTTCTGGAGGTATGTATCTCAAGTCTTTCTTGAAAAAGTTACATCTAATTTTTGAATGCCTTACATCTAATATCTGATGCCACAACAAAAAGAAAAAGGTTATCAGATGATCAGAGATTCCTCAGCAATTTTAATAGATATCGTTAATGTAAAATAACCCAAAATATGATACTGACCTGCAGGAGTATTTTATAAAAAGATGCTGCTCACTATGGCCAGCACAGCTAAGCTCCAGCAGTATGTAATTTATCCTTCACTTGCCTTCCATGTTCATCTCAGATTTTATTAAAATGATGTCTATCATACACAAAAGTGTTAATACAGGCATTATTAAAATTGATAGCCTACATTTTTCATTGCAGTAGACTTTTATGTGTGTTGCAAGGAGATACTTTTTCCCCTTCATCCTAGTAACTTCATTCTTCATTTCTCAAAACAAGGCATGATAGTCTTCTGGCTCAGCTGCTGCTACTTCCCCTTGTGCAAGCTCCATAGCTCCCTTTCTCTGTCATCAGTAAACTATGCATAGTCAAAGCATTCTTTACTTTTTCAGACTGGGTACAAAACAAATTTTTTTCTTCTATTGACTATGAAAATTTCTTGTGCTCCCATAAGCCAGCCTTGATTGGCATTGGGTAACTCTTAAATTAAATTACATGAGCAATAAGTTTTATAAATTCTAAATTATAGTTATAAATGACTTAACTGTGAAAATTGCCAGGAGCTGGCTCAGCAAAACCCCAAACCCTTCTGCCCTAGTGACACAGGCTCAAGCTTTTGCTGACTGCACTGTTGCATGCACAGACCTGATCTATTTGATTTGCACATGAACGCTGGCATTTTTTAAGAATTACAGCATTTATAGGTAGTGCCTACAATAATTAGTAATTGAAATAACTCCTTTTTTTTTTCTGGGTTGTTCCATTTTCCATCAAACCAAATCTTTTTTTTAGCCTCTCTTTCCCGTGCTTTGCAGTACAGAGTGCTCCATTCATATGATCATGTCCCTAAAAAGTGACCAGCCCAAGGAAGAAGAGATCTTGCTCCTTGCTGGGAGGAATTATTTCCTCAACTCTTGAGCCCTGGTTCTGCAAAACTCCTATATGCATGCTAATTTTCATCTGAGATCAGCATGGCCTCAACTGAACACTCACTATAAATGTCACCCCCAGCATCCATGTTATACAGCCACTCTTAGTTGCTTACACCTGTGATGGGATCTAAAGTTCTACGGGCTTTACACAGCTGTGCAGCAGGAGGCCGATGAATGAATACCCGCTCACATCTCTGCCTAAAGGCAAATACCTCTTTTAATTCTGTATTTCAAGTCCAAGTTGAATCAGGTGAGCCCTCTGTGAGTGAAAAATACTGGCTTTCCCAAGATGTTTGAGTCAGATCTATTGCAGTTGGCTCACTTGAACATGAGCTCTGTACTTTGAGTGTGAGGGCTTTAAGTTCAGCTGCTCACGTTCCTCCTGATCCAGGAAGGTAAATTGTCCTAAGGAGAAGCAAAGCTCATATTTTCAAATATATGTCCAAGTGGACATCATGCTAATACTTGTTAATGATTTTTCTTTTCAATAAAGGACAGTGTCAACAAATATATCCTTCTTTACGTCAGGCTGAAGCATTTTCTAAAGATGCATTAGTTATGTGTGCCTGAACTAGTGATACTTTTATGAGAACCAGTGAAGCCAGAAGTAGATCTTAAAAGGTCCGTTTAAAAGAACACTATTGCATACATGACATGGCCAGGAAAGAGAGACGGAGAAGAGAGGGTAGATTTTTGTACAGTATAAAGTAAAGGCAGGCTTGTGAGAAGATCCCAGACTTGGGAATACTGGGTTCAAAGTCTGGCTCTCACCACAGACCTCTGCGTGACTGAGCAAGTTACTGAATCTCTCCATGTATTTGTAAACATACCCTCACACACGTACACACACACACATAAAACGTCAGTGTGGGGGACGTGCGTGTGTGCGTGTGTGTACAACGTTAGTATCATTATAGCAGGGTAGGACCTCATATGCATCAGGGCTCCAAAACACTGAGTATGAGTAAGACCATTTGCGCAGCTGACTTTCAGGATATGGGAAACACTTCTTTTGCTTTTAGAGATCTGGCTCCCTTTCATACAGGAAAACCCTTTGCACCTACTTGCCATAGGACGAGATTTAGCTATGCATCACAAAACTGATTCCCACCCAAATTCTCTAGTATCGGAGAATGTTGCCTTTGGCTGGTTCTGATTGTATATTTATGGAATTTATATTTTACAGAGTGAAGAACAAATACTTAAATGTAAACATGCACACGATTGCTAAAGATATGCAATATGATATCATAAACACACACAACTTAAATGTATAGTCTAAATTTTTAGATGGTTCCCACACAGGAAAGAAAACTTCACAAAGTGCTGTGTATACCACTTAGGGTATATACATTTGGTATACACACTTATGGTGTACATAACACTTTGGAAGTCCTGGGTTTCCTGTAGCTCCTGTTTCACAGTCGAAGTTCTGGTCAGCTTGTGTCTTCTCTGTCACAGAGGACCACCAGCACCACCATCCACACCTCTCAGTATCAGAGGGAATGGAGTAGGCATGAATCACCCATGTTAATTAGACTCAACTCATTAACGCACAGGGTTTCTTCCACCTGAGACCATGGGTGTGCCAACTATTTCTGTTGGTCCTGTGAAAATTTCTACAACAACGCACTGCAGATTTCCTAAAATCACTGCAATGCTTGTGAGGTACTGGCTGAGCAGGGTGGGACGAGCTATAGTGGAGCTTGGACGTCCTTTTGCGGCGGTCTGTTTTAGTAACAGACCTGCCTCAGCCGTGCTGGGTGGCCTTTCCCCAATGAGGACATCCCCCTTTCTGGGGACGGCTCCTTACTGGCTTCTCAGCACAGCCCCTGTGGGTGCTTGCAAGAGGGGAGCTGCTAAAACTTTCCATCACGCTTGTTGCAGGAGTTTCCTCTGACTCCACACAACCTACAGGATGAGGTTTGGGATATATTTCCCTTAAATCTAAGTTGCTGAACAAACACAAGCAGAGAGGTGAATCTGAGCATGATCAGACTACCACCAGCAATCGGATCAGCACACCCAAAGTGGCCCTACACTGGCAGTCCATAGTGGGCTAGCACGGACCGAGTGATCAGCGACCACATTTCTGTGACAGTGGCAGCAACTTATTCACACTTGCAAATGATCACCTGATCATGCCCTTGGGAGCAGCTCTCAACAGCCAATTTTGCAATAATCTGAACTTCTAACTGTGCCTGTTAATAGAAAGATATGAAGTGTCAAAATGCACACACCTTCTTCTTAATACTCTGATGAAAACATGATATAGATCAGGATCAATGGAGTTCATAAATAGTAGCTGATTTGACACAAAAAATTTCCCCTTGTGAGAATCCAAAACTGAGCTAACAATTTGTAAGGGCTGAGCTTGTTACTACAGTTATGTTTAATCTCTCTAATAAGTACAGAAAACTTGTACGAAAAACACTATAAGTGAGTTATGTGACAATGAAATCCACAGCCATGCATCAGGTTATCCGACTGCTGTGCAGGCAGGGCTCTGCAGCAATTGGCACCTGGCGTCCTGGACCAGGAAAAGACCTCAGTGGTAAAATGAGATAAAATGGTAAAATGTGTGTGTTGCCAGGGAAGTGTGAAAGGATGACTAAGGGAGTGAGCTCTAAAATAAGTCTGCCAGATTTGATGGCCCATGACCATCTTGGACTATCACATACAGGACAGTCCAGTGACTTAGCCAGTCTGATGTGGGACTGATGTGGACGGCAAAGCACTACCCTTTTTCAGGATGAGGAAGTGCCTTTTTGTCTTCTCTCTCTGCTGAGTTCCCTGGGAGAAGTCTCCACTAAAATCAACAGGAGGATGGCCTGAAGAACAGCCATATGAGAAGGGCCTTAGTATTATTTTTCCATCAAAATTCATGTCTTTCAATATTTTTGTTGTTTTCTTTTTCCTGTTGAGTAATTATGGGATTGTTGATGTCTCCGTTAAAAGTTCCAGCAACTTTTCTGTGGCCATAAATTGGTTCACAGCACCTGAGAATAGTCATCAATACTGATAGCATCCGTTAAATTAGCAAAAAAAATCAGATAATTCTTCAGGCTTTGTTCATGACCATGTCATAATATATTATGACAAATAAGTGCAATCAGATTGCACTCATTTGTTCACTCTCTAGGCCAGAGAAAATGGTCCTCTGAAAGAAGAAAAAGCCTTTTACTAGTCCCTTTCTTTTTAATTTACCTTGTTCTCTGCATGGATAACAAAGTAAATTGCTTGAATTTGTTCTTAACAGTTGCAGTCAGAGACATGGGTGACTGAGAGGAGAAAAACACAGAAAAACAGATTATTTCACATGGAGGTCAGTCTTTGTATCACAGAAGATGTGTTAAGTGGTAATCAGCGACATATCTAGTAAAAGCTTTTGTTGTGGCACTTACACCCCATCTTCCAGCAGCTTTTTGGACTAACAATAGTCCGTGAGGATAGAGCATGTTTACAGTGCTAATAATTCATTTTCTGTTTCAAACCGCAAGCTAATAATGAAAATTGATAACATGATAGAGCCACAGAACAATGGCTCAAGCTAAGCTGTATTTAATGAGTCAAAAGGACATGGGATCTGTTACCAGAGTGCAGATGTGCTACAGCAAAATGTCCCCCAAAATCCTTGAACTGCCCTTTAACCAGCAGGCAACCAACATGAGCAGGCTGAGGAAGGCAGACGCCTGGCTGGAACAGCAAGTTATGGAAACAACTAATTGTGAATGAATTCAAGTGGAAACGACACTGGGGGAAACGCCTTTAATGGAATTCAAACTCAAACTATTTGTGACAGACAGTCAACATCTTACGCGTTATTTCATGTATTTCACAGAGCCTCTATTTCATATAGCATGTACTTAGTCATGTCCTTTCTTCATTTGGAAGCTCCAGTTATTTTCTTCATACTGACATAAAAGATGTGGTTGGTGTGGAGGAAAGGGGAAGGGGAAGAAAAGGGGAAAGGAAAGGGGAAAGGGAAGGGAAGGGGAAGTGGAAGGAGAAGGGGAAGGGGAATGCTCACATTTTCCAAAGTTTAGCAAACTACTTCCTTTGTTCCTGCCAAAATCTAAACAAAATGTTCAAACATGGATACCTAAAATTAGGCTCTCAAGCCTGTCTTTAAAGAGCTAAATATATGAGGTCACGTTTCTGTAACCTGGCTCTGTGTGGGTGGAGCCCTCCACTCAGCCAGGAAGGCCGTGATATGCACAGAAACTTGCAGAACTGAGGGCTTAAGCAATTAAAGCTGAGCCTTCCAAAAGCACAGTCAGGCAGTTTCCAATACAGTTAATGTGCACAATAAAGCACCCTGTAGTGTTTTGAAATTGTCTCCCCCGACTTTCAGAGAATGCATATCATCCATGCGTCCTACCCAAGCCACACTTTCCAACACCTAATTTGATGCAGTTATGCCCTGCAAGAGATAGGCATCCTGGACAGCACAGCAGTAGTTTATTTTCAGTTGTTTACACACTTCAGCTATTTTCCTGTGGGCTGAACTGTCCTCTCCTAAATTGCAAGTCTGAATGCAAGCCTGTATGGCACCAAAAGATCGCTCAGGAGGTATTTCTAAATAGGCGCTGATGAATGTGTAGCCAGTATAGTATTTGATTTCAATTTTCTGCTTCATTTAGGGAGGTGGAAAACCAAAGATAGAGCTGCACTGACACCTGGGTGAGGCTGGCAGAGACCAGCCTAATGTTGGATAAAGCGGTGGAAAGGCAGCGAGTTGCAGAGGGTCAACAGGGTGAAAGCAGCCTCTCCACCAGGGGTTGCAGCACTAGCTAGTCCTGCGGCAGCAGCATCTCGCTCCCGTCAGAAAAGGACCCTGTAAATGTGCTGATGTGTTGGTTTTCCGGAACAACCGCTAATGGGACCCTCACCAAAAGTTGCCTTTCCCCAGGGCCAGTGGTAGTATAAACATAACATAGTGGGTTCGCAGTGAAAAATCTCCTTTCCTTTCCCTCCGTGATGCCTGTGATTTACAGCCCTCCCTGCTGGTCCAAGAGTTTATTGCTCCATAAATAGAGGCTTCCATTCCAGGCTTAGTTATAAGCACATAAAGCTACTAATATAAGGCATTTCTGGGCATGATCTTCTCCCCAGGGAAGCAAAGGGCAATCTACTCATTCAGCAATCTGCAATTGGAAATTTGCCTCAAAGCGGTAAGTCATCGACCCCAACACGCTGACGGTGAAGCCTGCTGGTGCGCGTGTCCCGAGTTCTTGGCCCTGTGTGAGATTCCTGCATCGTGCAGAGGAACTGTGCTAATGTCCAGCCAGTGGCCTAGGAGACTACATGGGATGCCTGTTGGCAGCAATGCACAGGCTTTTGCTTGCTGTCACTACCAACGTGGCTTAGCTGCTTCCTCCCGCTGGTCGTTGCAGCGTGTTGGCTTGGGCAAAACTAAAAGGCTTGCACAGCAAAAGGAAAATCAGAAAACTCCTGTGAAAAGTGAAAAGGCAGAGAAAAACAGACTAATCAAGGGATGGCAACCTGTGGCCACCACCATGCCCTGATCACTTGGAGCAGCCTGAAAAGTCCCCAACAAAATTCTCCTCAGAGGCTGCATACCTGAAGAGCAGGAAATAAGAAATAAGAGAGAGAGAGAAAAAAAAATCCCATAAACCAAAGGGGAGGGTTTTTTTGTGCTAATTCTCCCTCTGAAAGGAAGCGGGCCTTCCATGCAACGATCGTCAGAGTGGAGGAAGGCGTCCGAGAACCTGGGAGCGGGACACAGCCTGGCGCCAGCGCGGCTCCTCTCACGAGCTCGTATTGCTGTCTAGTTGTTCACAAACTCCCCCCACAATGAGCCTGGCTGGGGAAAATAGGGGAATGCCTGGGCTCTTCCGCCAGCAGCCCAGAAAGATGCAGCCCATGTACAACGCAGCGCAGTTGGCAGGGCAGTAACGCACCTTCTGCGGGAGCGGTGCCTTCGTCAGTCACCTCACAGCTGCTCTCCTCTGCCAGCACCGGGAATCATAATTTAGTCCTGTATTCCTCTCTTTGCGTGCTACAGAGAGTGCTTATATTTTTCAGCCTCATTAAGCCTGTTAAATCTTGATTATTCTCAATCTAATTGGCTGATAGGCCAATCTGTA
Source organism: Apteryx mantelli (assembly GCF_036417845.1). Lineage (NCBI taxonomy): Eukaryota > Metazoa > Chordata > Aves > Apterygiformes > Apterygidae > Apteryx > Apteryx mantelli. The sequence goes on from NC_090020.1 coordinate 12,158,075, forward strand.
GTGTATTCTGGCTCCCATCGCTGAAGCTTATTAATAAACTTGGTTAATCAAGGAATGTCTCTCCCCGATACTCTGTTTGAAGCAGTGTTAATTTCCTGGCATCAGTCATTTCAGGCTAATTTCAGTTAAGCTTCTAAGTGCGTGTTTTTAAGATTTACTCATTCAGGGGTTAGAACAGATGTTGAAGGATGATATGAAAGAATTTCATGCAGTTTTCATGCTTGTAAACCACTTTGTCTGTACAGGGTTGTGCAAATATTCTTGAAAAAGACCATGGAAAATACAGCTTCAGGACAGGATTTACCGGTGTAAAAGCAGCTACTTTACACTGAGAGTCTCCCCGTCGTTTTTAACCATAAGACTCCTTCCCCTGCCTCAACTCCCTACCTACAAAAAGGAATGGGGTAATTTATAGGGTCAGTGAAGATGCCGAAAAATACTAATCTTAAATAAATAAATAAATAAATAAATAAGGTTTTCATCTCCTATACAATTATTTGTGGCACATCTGTCAATTTTTGCAAACCACTTCAGAAACTGTAATTTTGTTCCCTGTTAATTTGCACTTTTAAAATGGAGCTTTCACAGATATGTTTAAGGTTATAGCTCTGTATGCAGTGTAACACATTCCTAGATAACAATACTGTGTTAGTGGCTGCCATTTAGCAACTTCAGCTAAGTTATTCAGCTGAATAAATAATACTAATTTATTACAACCTAGGGACTTGTTTAAATCTTTTTTTTTTAAATGGCTCTTTTGCAAAGTCAAAAATCACTTTAAAATTTCACAGTTTTGTCTTGTACAACGTGTGTAGGGGAGACTGTTTTCTTTTTTACTTTCAAGCTAGGAAGCATGGATAGGGAAGACCACCTCTGGCATGATTTAGGAGTAGCCTAAGTTACTTGCTAAGAGGCAGGCAGAGCGGCAGTGTGGCAGGAACCAGTACCGGTTCTGCTGGATCTGAGAGGTCCCCTTCCCCCAGAGATAGCTGGTCACTGCCTGGCTGTGGTGGATGTAGAAGCACCTCTCTGGAAGGAGAAGACCTTCAGTAGGGCTGTGGTCCCTGACAGAGGATCCCCAGCACCAGCCGAGCTGGAAAGACTGAGCTGGACTGTATCAGCACGGTTTTCAGCCAGAGCAGGCTGCCACTGATATAAGGAAAACAGAGTCTGAACACAACCCCCAGCACCTTGAAATGCCTTGTTTCTACCCCAAAGAATGCAACAGATGAAGCTCAGGATACCTAGGAGCTAAGATGATGGTACCATGTATGCTTGCCTCTTGCGGCTCCCACCCTTTCATTTTCAGTAGCACGTGAGTGCCTGAAATAAAGCCCCAGGTACTGTTGCCTTTACCACACTGCTTAGCTTTTTTCCCTTCCTTCCTCCATCATGTTGCCATTTCTGTTCACTTTCGCAGAAACATTGGCTTTAAGAAAACAAAATCTAAGTGTGATAATAAATGTGGGCTGCAAATCCAACTCTGTACAGAATTATTGTACTGAAAAAAAAATAGATGTGTTATAAACACATGCCTGGCCAACTTTTACTTTGCCTGCAACCAACTGTTACTTTCAATACAGGACTCAAAGATTTGACAAAACAAGGAGAAAAAAAAAAATTGTTTTCCTCTGCTGGCCTGCTGCAGCCTCAAATAAATGCAAAGCACAAACTTGGGACTGTGTCATGTATGGCGCCTTGCTGCAGTGCTGGCTGCCTTTCCTAAAAATGAGGTGGTGGCAGAGCATCTGGGATGGCACAGGCTGGATCCCTTTTGGGAGCAGGCAGGGTATTTTCAGACCCTGTTCCCAAGCAGCATCACATATCCCTTCTCCAGAGCCCTCCAACGGTGCCCAGCTCTCAGCTGGAGATGGTCCCACCACAGTCAGGGTCTTCTGCCGCCACATGCTTTCCCATTTCCCTCCCCAGGCTCCTGCTGCCACCGCTGCACCTGCGCATGGTGGGCCTGGCAGCCTCGAGGTCTGGTGGGTGAAGAGGGCTGACTGCACCATGCTGAGCTGTGCTGGAGGGCTCTCATGCTGAAAAGCAGAGGTTTGGCGGGCTATTTTTAGCATTCGCGACGAACCACACACACAGACAAATCCAGACCTTCAACTGCTCATTTCCACATCAAAGGACTGAATGTCTGTACCATAATCTGCTAATTAAAAGCAAGGAGCGCTGCACACCTGCTCATACATCTTGAAACTCTGGAGTACGCTATCTAGATAAATGGAAAGCTCTGTTTTAGTTGAGATTCAGATTCTCTCTGCATAAGTTTCAGATTGCTATGGAGGGCGTCACTCCTGATACACAGTGGCATAAAAGTTAGGAGGCAATGGGGCTCTTTGATATGGCATCAGAACTTGTCAATGCTGACTGGCATAAATCGGGCCTTGGGGTTGCCGGGAGAGAGGCAATATGCCCTCCTTCTCTTCAGTCAGGGGCAGCAAAGTCATGCTGGAGGCATGTGAGCATCTGATAGAAGCAACAACGCCATCAAAAAGCTGCTTCAGAAACACACTTCCAGGCTCAACCTTTCATACCCTGTGCCCTGTTCTTGCCAGGCAGGATTTTATTTTAACTGACTAGTTTGTAAAGAATCCAGATGTTTTGCCCCCACCTGGCTTTGCTGACCCTTGCTCACTGAAGCTCACAGAAGAAAGAAAACTCAAGGTTCCTTTGTAAAGTCTGTGTTAAGTAAGGGTTTCCATGTATGAAATAGTCCACATTTGCCTGGGCAGCTGCTGAGGGCTCTGGGAGCCATAGGTGCAGCAGTGCAGGGCTGACACAGCTAACTCTTTCTGTCCTTCTCACAAACTCCAGAAGAGAGATATTCTTATTTGTCAAATCTGAAGCAGGAGGGACAGAGAGAGTGAGTATATTGGTGTAGGTCCCTCTGGCCGGGCAGTTCTGGGCTGCTAAGGAGTGAGCTTTGAACCCAAAACCTTCACTGCTCAGAACCACAGGGCTATCATGGCTGTGCCAAAGCCCCAAGTCAGACAGATTCATTGAGCCCTGCAAAGATTACTCACTAGACACTGACAAAACACTCACAGCACAAATTGCAATTAGTACAAGCAAACAGGACCTTTATATCATCAAGCGTCTGTTTGCAGTCTATTTTAATCACATTACATACAGGTTTCCAAAGAATGGAAATTGAGGGCACAGCTATGTGCTCTGAATTTAAGAACAGATGCAAACTAATGCCTGCTGGGCATGAACATGCTGGTAACCTTCTGTGTCAGAGAGGGAAATGAAACCCAACATGAACGGGATTAGCAAGCAGAGAAGTGAGGTATTTCTTTGCAAGCAAAATAGAAACCATTATGCATTGATTGGAAAGACGATGGAAAAAGTGTTGGGGCTTGACTCCTTACCTCATACCAATAGGCTTAAGACATGATAGAAACCTGGCAAACGTGACTTCTCTGCTTACTCAAAACAAGAAGCATCTCCACAGAGAGGGAGCTACCTCATACTGGTGACAGGGTTAGAGAGTACAGTGCACTTAATTTAAATTGAGTGGCTGAATGCTGTAAAATTATACCCTGGATTATCAGTGATAACTTGTTCCTGTAGCCATAGCCTAAGACAGTAGTTCTCCTACTATCAGCCTTCTCTCAGTTTGCAGTAAGGTTTCCTTGTCAGCAAAGCCTGGGCCCAATACCACAGTTAAACCTATCCTGGACCCCCGAAGAAGAGGGGGCTGTTTTGTGCAGCTGAAATCTATGCTGGAAACAAAAGTTTCCTCACTGCTTAAAATCCAGTCTTGATCTAAACACCCCCCGCAAAAGGAACTCATCATACCCAGAAGGAGGTTGCTCTATCTTGCTAATGTTTGGCAGGGGCAGGTATGGCGTGTGGAAGAGACTGATGGGAGGGTAGAAACAGTCACTTCAGGTACCCATGGTAAGGGGAATCCACCTGAAGTCCTTAGAAGAGCCATCTTGCAGAAGCCACCAGTAGAAACGATTGTTCATCACGAGGCACAAGCAATGGGAAGAAAAGAAAAGGGACCCTCTCAAGAAGGCAGGTCTGTGCCATCCTCCTGGACTCTGGGGTCAGCAGCCCTCATGTTCAGGAGGTTGTCTCCCACCTTGAGGTGTTCCCCAAGTGTCCGTGGTGAACTACAGTGCTCTTGTAGTTTCCCCTGCTTTGTGGGCAGCAGGATGAGCAATAGTTTCATATGGTGCTGCATCTCACAGCTAGACTGATGACTAATAGAAGACTTTATCTTCACTCAGCACTTTGATAACACCTCTCTGGTTTGGATTTTCCCATGTCTAAATAGGGAACTGAAGCTTCAGTCTTCCCCTGAGCAGAGGAGTTAATAGGGTCCTTTTCTTCTACCACAAATCTGCTGATCCAGCTGAAAACTACCCCAGCAAAAGAAAGAATGAACCATTTTTAAGTCAGTTCCTGCAATTGCAGGAATGGGAGAACTGCTACAAGAGAGGGGTCAGGAAAGTGTGTCTGGGAGCTGGCGGTTGGGGTAAACACCAGCCTCATCCATCCTGTATGGCTTTAGGTTACCATTTCAAGGCATTGGGCAGGTGTAACGGGAGAACAGCAGATGCTGGAGAAAAGCTTTCAAACCCTGCGACCGTCTGGCCTGTTCACATGCTGTAAGTAGTGCTTGTGAGGGGCCCAGTCCACTTCAGCAGGTGGCACTGAAACCATTCTCTGAAGAGCCATTCCACTGCCTCTCTCCTCTCTTTGCAAGTTCTCCTGGAGACTTGCAGATGTGACTTGCAGCGAAGGCCTTTAACAGGAGCAGATGGGAGCAATGGGCCATCCTCACAAACATCAAGGCATGATCAGGGCTGGCCATGAAGCAAGGTCATCCCAGAGAGGACTAGAAGATGGGAACATGGGCTGGGCCTGTGGAGATTATGAGCCGACCTAATCTGGGGGTGGGACAGTCTAATCCTTGTTCTTTCTTCTCATGACTGTGCCTACAACCCCGTGTTATCACTGGTCCTGGAAAACAGCGGCAAAAAAGGTCTTTGGTAATGGAAAGAAAACCCCATTACTATCACACACTTAAAACTCACAGAAATTCTGTATACTGGATATATGAAAAGGAATAAAAGTTCTGCATTACATCAGCTTCACAAGAGAATGTAAGTGGTGTTTTTTGTTTGCTTGTTTCTCCCTTCTGAATTTATGTTGGCCCCACTGGGTGTCATTTTTTCACTTGCATCATTTTTGCCCTAGTAAACCACATGGACTTAGTCCTGCTTTACATCAGGGAGAGCAAGAGCAGAGCGAGGACCACTGTCATGTTTGGGGATGGTGCTGGGAGAAGGCTGCAGCAGGTGTGTGGGGAGAGTTCACTTCACATTTCTGTAGCCTTCATGAGCCGGATGGGGGGAGTCACCCTGTGACAGCAAAGCATACATGCAGGCTGGGATTGGGATTGCTAAACAAGAGGAAGTAAAAAGTTGTCCTCTTACAGGAAAGTACTTTCTCCCTGTTATAAGTGAAGCATATCAAGGGTAGCAAAGGAAGAGATCCTCAACGAGATACTGTAGACTGACCAGCCAATCTGTTTCTTCTTGCAGCAGTTTCCTCCTTCAAAATCCTGTCAACACCAATAATAAAAATCTCGGGTCAGCTCACACTAACTGTTGCCGCAGCACAACAAGATTTTACACAAGCAAGGAGCCACTCTTGTAGGCAGCCAGCAGCCCACAACACCCAGCTGTGCATGAATAAAGGGAACCATGGAAGAGAAAAAGGGGAGGAAAAGGAATTTTCCCTCCCTGAGGTACAATCTATGTACAACCTCTCCTGTCTTATTTCTCCAAACATGACATTCTACTTATGAAGCTTTTAAATCCAATAGCTTGTTTTCAGTCCTGTTGAGCATGCATTGCCTACTGGACACAGACTATGTGCTGTTCAGACAAATTCTGGCTGCCCCCAGCGCATATCTGAGAATTAAGTTGTTTTCGTGCCCTCTCCAGTTAAGATTCAGGTGTGATAACTAAAGCTGAGTTGCACCTTTCCAGGGAGCCGAGTCAGTTTCCCTGGAGAAATTACTATATCTGAGCAGGAAATCAGATGTTGGCTTGAAAGCAGTTAGCCGGTCATCTCAGCCACACCATTTCGGTGGCTTTTCCAGAACATCCTTACTCCTCTGTCCCTTGTCTGATCCTCTGGAAACCAACACATTCAAGTCAGGTTTAAGTGGACCCTACCTGCCTAGTGCATGAATAGAAAGAGACTGCAGCAGCTAGAACAGAAAGAGGGCTCATAAACTCTGTTTTCTTTCAACATTTCAAGTTCTTTTCTTCTTCCCTGTGCAAGTGTAAACTTCATGTGAAAACACTACAATGAAAGCAAAACACTTCCTTTTTGACTTCTTCTACTACAAGACTGGTAAGAGTTGTGGCATGATCTGAAGGGAAATAGTTATAATCATTATTTAACTCTACTGTAGAGAAATTATGTTTGCCACCTACAAACGAAAGGCTAGAAGCTAATTTTATAACTCATGACAGTGATGTGGTGACAGCACTGCACTTAAAAAATAGCAAGAACAAAAAAAATCCCCACATGTGGCTCGGCCATTCTGAACCATAGAGGTGGTTTCAAACACTTTGGTTGGCTAACCTGGTGACAGTTTTAAGTTCCTATTCCAGAACTCCTGCAACAGCCATTGCTGCACAGATTTCACCAGTTGCTTACAGGTTCTGTTGAGATGTCACAGGCTGTGCACATTAGTTGGAGGACATGACAGAAAGTCTCACAATTTAATTATGTAAAGAATGTACAACTGTTTAACCTGCTGTGGTTTTACCAGTAAGGTACTTCATCTCAGCTTGCTTACTTTGGAGTAAGAATGACCATTTAAGGCTGTCGGGGTTGCAATATGAGAGGTATTTGTAAAACGACCCACACGACAACTCTCGGTTCTTGCTCCTTCTCATATAAACCCCTTGGCGTTTTCTCCCCTCTGAGCGCACGGAATAAGAGAGAATAGGAATTTCTCCTGACCCCTGTGTCACTGGTCCCTTTGGCAAGCAGCAAGTCTGCTGCGTAATGTGGCCCCATGGATGAGGACGTGGATGCTTTATTTGTGATCCTTAAAGCACACATACCTGTCAGTTCCCACAGCTCGCTTTTCTATTGCTAACAATATTAGACAGCGCTGTTATAACAATACTAAACAGTTCCAGGCTGTACATCTCAATCACTGACTTTGTGCTAGGCTGAGGGTCAAACCTGCTCCCCTGTTGTTTTCTCAGCGTTGTTATTTATGACAATATCCAAGCTCTGAACACACTGAACTCCACACAATTCTTCTGCAAGATGCATTAAAAAGTCATGTTTCATGACTCACTGTGAATCAGTATGATCAGAATAGATTACTCATCAGCAGCTTTACACCTGAAACACTTAACTCAGCCAAAATATGGATGGAGCAGTTAGAAAAGAAAAATGAAAAAAGAAAAAACAAGTGCCAGTCTGGATCTCACCCAAGGTCTTTCTTTTCCTATCTCATAGTGGTCAATCCCAGGTGTTTCTCAGGTAATTTTCTACCTATTGCAGGTTGTCTGCCTCCTAGATTATCTCATCTTGATCCACGATAAACACTGGCGTAATCCCCAAAGCATAATTTTTAATATCCCTTCCAGAAGTGTCATCATAATTAATTATTACCTGTCTAGTTATCTTGTAAGTCATATAAGCTGCTAATCTTACTTTGAATTTGACTGAACTCTCAGCTTTGAAATCTTCTGTGGCATTGGATGCCAGAGTCTAATAAGAGGTTGTGATACTGTCATCTTTAATTTCCATTGATTCCTCTGAATTCTTATGTTTTGAGGCAGAACAGCAATTCCTATTCCTCCATGTCTACATCACTCATTTTTTACATTTTCTACAATCTCTTATTTGTCCTGTGTGCAAAAGAAACAGTCAGGTGCAAGAGTACTGATTTATAAATAAAATAAATTGATTTCCACACACAGCAGGAAAAGCTAAAGAATGCTTTAACTTGATCTAAACAGCTGTTGCTTCTTTAAACCTTTGCATTTTATGCCCTTTTACTACATCCCAGTGCATTTCAAAACACTAATATTTTGCATTACTAACTATCTGTGAAGGTCCAGATTATCCCCTACTGAACATCAGAATTAAACCCCTGGAAACCAACAATTTATGCTGGCTGAGGACATGTACTTGGGGCTCAGTCTTGTGATGGGGGAAAGCTTCATGCAAAACCCGTCTGTCTGGTTCTGAGTCTCATTTGCAAGATTGCAGTAATTTAGCACTTTTTTTTTTTTGATCGTAGAAAAGGATTTTCCTCATAAAGACAGGCAAAGAGACGCCTTTCTCCACTTGACTCAGAGGCTGAGAATACGCACTAAATGATGTGAATGTTCACACTAACTGGAAGTAAAGACCTTACAGCAGAGCAGCATGAACAGAATACGTGGGAACAACCCCCTGCCTACATAAAGAAAATGCCCAGTACCTGCAGCTCCTGGCTGACGACAGGTCCTTCTCTTTTGCCGAGTGTCCTCTTCTTGTGCAATCTGCTATCGCTCGGTTGGCCTCAGTGGAGCCTCAGCAGTTTACATCAGTGAGGGACCTGTCCTGTAGCATTTTGTCTATGCTGAGCTTTTCACCAAATTCAGATAAAGGAAAATTCTCCCTTGTCTTTCCACTGCCTTTGGTGCCCTGCCCTAGAATTCAAAGAGCCTTGTTTTGGTTTAGCTCCATTCTGAGTGAGAATGTCCACACTAGGATCTAAGTCTGTGTAATAAATGTGCTTCAAACATTAATTCAGATGACGTTGCCTAAAAGTCCCCATGTAAACATGTTCCAGAACATCTGTGAGCTACAGAAGGTATCATATAAATTAAAAAAAAAAAAAAAAAAAAGGCAATTGTTGGAAATGTTCTCCTTACTTTATAAATCTTTTACCTTGAGGCAGTCATAGGAAAAAAAAAAAAAAGGAAAACTCTGAACATCTCACAGCTTTAACCCCTTAAAGTATGTAAAGATCAAGTTCTGCTCTTTCTGAACTCCCTGAATGCTCCCCCACCTTGAACAACAGACGCAGACTTCCTGTTGGCGCCCTTCCCAGCCAACAGCAGCATGGACACTGCTGTGACCCTTTACCTGCCCCTTTTCCACTGGCTGCTGACATGTGGCTGCCTTCTTGGCTCTCTTAGGTTACTTGTTCTACAGGCGGCATGATCAGGGAGATGCAAAAGTAAAATTGCCCTGCTTGTGCTAAACGGGCCTTTCCAAGGCTTGCTGAGAGCTCTAGGCTCAGCCAGAATACCTCCATAATTTCTTGTAATGAAGGAGTACAACCAGATATAAAAGGAGTAGCTACAAATCAAGGGACTTTTCTTTCATGTCACCAGAAGTGGGATTTTGGCAGTCCTGCTGAAACTTATGGGGATGCTGTTTGCATAAACTCTGCCATGACCTCCGCCTGCCCCCCTCACCTGGAAATGCAGACTTTTTGCTCTGCTGTTTTAGAGTTGTAGATAAGGAACCTAAAGGCCATAAACAAGCGCTGGTATGCGTTACCTCCAGAGGAGGGCAGTGATATTTTGCCCTTGCCCTGTCATAAATTCACTCCAAAGCTGTTCAGGTTCATAAAACATCTGTCTGCGTAAGAAGCCCATAACAGCAAGAGGGTGATGTTCAGCCATCCAACTTTCCTCAAAGATTTCCTCCACATGACGAGAGCCTTGGATGATGCACTGCCTTGTTTTGTGACTTCTCTCCCAGTAGCTGCTGTTTTTCTGCTGCTGTGCAAACCTTGACACTAAAATTTGTGCCACAGTGACATTTCTGTGGTGGCTTCAATTAACTGGGACAAAAACAGCAATTTGAAATTGGCAGCTCTAATGGAACAAAACGTTTCGGGGAAGAGCACTGCACAGTTGTGCTCGTTGGTCCTGGAAGCGTGGCAGGACGCTGCTGGGGAGGGCTTTCCCTCCCGTTTATATTGTGACAAGCATGACTACCAAAATCAAGGTATCACAGTGTATAGGTTACAGTGTGGAAAGGATAGGGTCTAACTCTTGTAATAAAAAAGTCAGCTTGCAGTAGCACTGTTAGTAATATAGATTCACTTCCTAGATTTTCCCTATGAACTCAGCCAACAGAACTAATGGTCATTAGTAGTCTGCACACAATTTGGCATGTCTCGGGATGCCAGCTGGTTTGTTTTCCTAATGAATGGCCATTTTAAAAAAGCTAGTGATGTCATCGATAGCAAGAAAAAATACAAAACACTATAAATTCTAGTACAATCTTTAATCTTGCTGAGATGATACTTATCCCAAAGCCCACTAAAATCAACAGCAGCCACCCGACCAGCTTCAGTGGCTTCTGAATAAGAGTCAAAATACAACAACCAAGGATCCCAGAATACAGTGCGATATCTTAAAATGTGCTGCTTCTATTTCAGATGTGAATGGTGACTTCTGTGTCAGAAAACCTTTTTTTTTTTTCATCAAAATATCTGCTATTACCTCTTCCTACAGTCCCTGTCTCAGGTAATAGTTAGGAACTCAGTATGCACAGCAGGAATTTATAATGAGCTCTCAGATTAGATTCCCATCAGTACAAGAAAGAAAGGTTAAAAAAAAAAAAAATTCAGAGGAAAAAATCTGATGTCCGTCAAAACTAAATGGGATCCCAGGATTTGAAAGCACACAATAAGGGAGCAACAGGCATGATATCACAAACTGTTCCAGTAATGCAACAATACTTTCTTCCCCCTAAAAGAGCCCAGGGCTTTATCATGATGTCACATCAGAGTCGCTGGCAGTAAGCCCCTGGAGAACGTCTGCTTCCTTTCTGAATACTGGTGCAAACTTCACTGGATTGACAGCCCCAGGACCTGGCCTGTTCAATTTAGCTACACAACAGGAAAAATGCTGTCAGAATGAGCTGCCTCCAGCTCTGATCCCCAGGATCTCTGGGAAAGGACAGTTTTGTCCTCCTGCCCTTGAGAGAGTCCACAAGAGCCTTGATCAGAAGCAGTCCTGTAGGGAGCAGGCTCTCTTTGCCTGCTTAAGATCATCAGCTCACCTTCCAGGCCTCATTTCCTTGAATCCTACCTACTCTGTGAATGTAGCAGACTTGACTTTAATTTAATGCAAAATTGTCCATCACATTCCTCTCCTCTCCACTGCAGGTTACTAGAAGACAGCAACCACTGGGCGGTTTTGGAGGAAAGAGCTCATTTCCAAAGACGGAGGACATTTTCTGCAGCTCAAGTGCTAGACCAGGTATCAGGGTATTTAACCTAAACATACAGGACTTTGCCTGCTAATAGAATCATAGAACAATATAGGTTGAAAGGGCCCTCTGGAGGTCATCTAGCCCACCCCCCCTGCTCAAAGTCTGACTTCCAAGTTAGATCAGGTTGTTCAGAGCCTTGTTCAATGAAGTTATGAATATCTCCAAGGATGAGGATTGCACACCCTCTCTGATCCTCTGTTCCAGTGCTGTCCCACTCTCAGAGGGAAACTCTACACTGCTTGAAAACCCTCCGTTGTCTTGCCCTCAGTTTTGTCCCTCTAGATAGACCATTTCTTCCTGTGTGTACAATGCTTAGTCATACAATGGAGCCCCAACAGAGGACATCCTTAATAATAATAATAATAATAATAATAGTAATATCCTAATAGCTACATTCTGAGATGTTCTTGAAAGTCCACAAGTATTGCAAGTCTACAGTCATTTCAAAGTTGAGCTGTGCAGATGCAGTCTCTGATCAACAGAGACAGAGAGGCTAAATACTCATGGTCAGGAAAAACAAACATGAGGTGCATTGATCAAACATTGTTAATAACTTTGCCTGATAGTTCACCAACTTGATATTATCACCTGAATTTCACAATTATTAAGCTCATAAAAAGTAGCTTCAAATTGTTCTTCTTCCTGGTGAAGAAGCACATCAGACATAACCAAATCAACCACTATTCAAAGAAGGCTTTTAGATCTAAGCACAATGCTTCTTTCAATTTGATTAAGTGCTGTAACAACCTGAGGAAGAAAAGAAAAAATCCCCAAACTGAGTGCTCTTCTAGACAAGCAGGACAGTACAGAATTGAAGACTAGGCAAGGTAAAGGGAAGATACGATAGTATATCACATTAGAGGTTTCTAAGACCCAAAAGAATTGTTTTCCAGCTCAGCCTCTCCCAAACTAGGAATCTGCCCATGTCTGAAGTTGCTGTGTTTTCTGCTACTGTTTTTTCATCCAGGACCTGCTAAAATGTAAACCACGTGCTGTAGTTCAGACCCCCTCATTGATTGTTGGATGCGTCCTGTGACAAGTCAAGCACCAGTCTAAACTCCCCAGGTGCTCATCAGGTGCATCACATCTTCAGGAGGCACTGTTTGATTTTAAAATCTATCTCCATTTGGCACAAATGCAGGCCCAGATCCCTCAACTGTATGCGGTAATTTCACAAATGAGTTGTCCCATTGATCTTCTATGTCCCCACATTTGCTGGCATATGGAACTGCTCACAAGGTTGGGGCTACAGCTGCTTAAACATCTGGTTTGATGCACTGCCCAAGATATCAACACTTCCAAGCAACAGTTTACAGATGCAACTATCAGACTGCACGAACTTTGGGACTTAAGAAAAACTAAAGGGGAAAAACCCAGTATGACTCACTCAAGCCTATAAAAGGCAATTAAGTAGGGCAAGAAGAAAACAACCAGTCCTTGGCTAAAGAGTCGCAAAGTAGTGAGCCGTTGGTTTGTGCTGTAAATTTTCCACTGTTCCTTGCAGAACAAGGTTAGATTTCTGCATAGCTCATGATAACATTATTACGGTTATATTTATGGTCTGTGAGCAAGAATTTAACAAACATGTTCTAATACATTCATAACAAACTATATCCTCATAAACGTACCAAAGACACAGTGTTTAGCAGATGCATGAAAAATGTTAAAACTATGCTGAGGACAGCACAGCTAGAGAAAATAGAGGCGCACCCGTCATTATGCAGTAGTTTGCAGCTACTTTATATTACCTTTCCATAAATACATAAGATGCTAGAAATTATGTAGCCCTGCTGGACAGTCTGGAACCAGTGACAGACACAGGGTCTGCTCTCTCAGGCCCTGCCAGATTTGTCATATTGACTTTGAAGAAGTGTGTGTGTGGGGAGGAGGGGTTCTTCCAGCTCTCAAACCAGATGGTTTGCCTAAAACCTGGTTCACTTGTCATTGTCAGCCCTTCAGACTGCTTTTCTAGAGAGCCAGAACTACCTTTTCCAGGTCTATTCACAGCCATCTCTATTCCCTTCTGCTGCCCTCTCTGTTTGCCCTCACCCCTTCTCATCCTCTCCAGCTCATCCACTTTTCCACTCTTCTTCTAAGCCATGAGCTCCTTCTTCAGCTACCACCTCTGTGGTGCTGGACCAGAGGTTGCTGATCCCAGGGGATACACCAGAACAAAAATAGGTGACAAGAGTACCTTGCAGGAACAGTGAGAAGCAGGTGTCCTTTATAATTTGCCGGATGGAATCAATTTCTTTTTTTCCTCCTGCAACTTATAAGGTGACCCCACATAAACATGCAATAGGAGAAAAGGCCTTTGAGGGCTGGGACCACAAGAGTCGGATAATGTTGTGTGTATGCAAAATGAGAGGTATGGAGTGTATTATACCATGCAAAAGCTCATCCTCCTTTTCCTTTCCAGGACAAGGAGCATCAGAGAATTGAAGCAATAGCAGCTGAATTACCTCAGACCTGCAGGTAGAGTTCTTCTGCCTGTCCTAATAATAGATCTGTGTTCCTACACCCATCTGAGACTGGTGGCTTCCAGCATGCCAAGGGCTGGCCAAGGGACCATTTAATGGAGAGCCCTGTCTGTGCTTGGCTTTCCAGCCTCTGCTTTCTGCTCAGCTAAAGTGTCTTGAGCTCTCTGGGTAGCCATTTATCTCCAAGCAGCAGTCAACTCCTGAAGCCTGTTTTGCTGATATTATGCCCTGGCACTGGTCCTCATGCATCACACTCCCTGTATCATTCAGTATAAGCTGCCTGTATTTAAGGCTTGTAATGATCCATCAAAAATTTGCAGGCTGGTCCAACAAGAGGGAGCTAGGGGTGACAGACATATCCCCTCCCTCCTCCAAAGTCCTCAGCAGAGTTCTTGCACATTCCATGTACACAAAACAACATCTTTTCAAGGAGTCCCTTGATTGTAAATTCACTTACTGTAGTTGTAACTGCTGTTGACATCCGTCTGTGTTGGCGCTAGGCTGTGCTGGATTGACCCTTCAGAGGTGGCCCTTCCTGGCAGTAAATGGGAAAAGAGAAAGGAGGAAGGGAAGGGGGAAAGAAAGAGGAGAAAAGGGGATTTTTAGATCATCTCACTGAACAGAAACTGAAGACACTGTCTGGTGCTGTTTTAATACCACATCATTTTGTAATCCCTTTTGCCCCCACCACAGACACACCCGCTCACATGCACATGCTCCACATGTTCCTCAGCAAAAATCTGGAGGAGCTAGTGGCCTTAAGTCCAGCAAAAGACACTCATTTACTTTGTCTGAAAAATGCTTCTTTCCCCTAGAAATGCTTTGTACCAGGATCATTAAAAAGGGTGGAGGGCACCCAAGCTGCAGAACTGGCAGTACAGGCACAGGCAAGTGGAGGGCAGTATATAAGACCCTTGCAGTTCAGGCTGTCAGCATGTCTGGGTTAATATTTCAGCTTTTCTTTAAGGACAGAGGCATATGATAGGACCTGAATGTTAAACATGAGCAAGTCACACTTGCTGTCCTATTCATTAACAGACATAGGATGCAACAGAAAAAGTAGCCTGGCAACATTTCTCAGTATGAATAACTAACCTCAGGGAAGTGTAATCCAAATCTTCTTTGGTTTTAAGGGTATATTTGTCTCAGGTCAGCAAAAGCTGTGCTGTGACCATTACTTTACACTGCGAAGAAACCAAGGAACCTGGAAGGTTCTTTGGGCTTTTAAGGGGAAAAAGAACAACTGTGCTGCTGCCACAGATCAAACAATGAAGTGCCATAGACACATGGCCACGTAGACAGCAGGAGATTTTCTCAGTGAGAAAGAGAGGAGATTGACATTTGTCCTTGAGTCCTCAGTCTCTCCCTAAATACTAAGCCAATATTAAGTGGGCTTAGCTGTCTTTTTCTCAATGAGGAATATCTTTATTAAGCTCTCATTTCTCTTTAAATGATCTCCCTTCCTGACTTATTCTCACATAATTTGACTGGGCAACACGTACTACTTAATAATGAAGATGGATGACAAAGCAGCATTCACATTAATTAAAAGATATTTCAAAGAAGAGATGCAGAATTAATTCTTCACTTGAGAAAGCACTGGAAACACACTTCAGCATTACACCATATAAAAATGCTTATTATACTAATCAAAGAGCAGTTAATGCTAAGTTGTTGCTGACGGATGCTTTTACCCATTTATGCGAATGCAGAACAATGCCATTAAATTAATTTGTGTCTTATAAACACAGAGATTGATGAGCAAAGTCACATTTATAGTCTCTACCTTGCAGCAGAATCAGCTCAAGTAGGATATAGGAGCATCGCTCCATGCCTTGACAGCGTACAAAGTTTTAAGATGCCACTTATGAGCCAGTATGACTGAAGACTCCAACCTCTTAGTGGTTTTTGTATGCTTGCTTGTCCCTATCCCTGTTTGCAACAGCTTTTCATTAAAAGACAGCAATAAACCAAACCCTTTCAGGCTCTTCAGAGTTGCTTAAGAGAATCAGTAAAAAAGGGCATGAGCTCTTATTCCATTTCATTTCACATGTAACAGGAGCACACAAGTTCTCCAGAAAGGCAAGTGAGATAGATAGGGCATTTGGCTGGGTTTTTTTGTTTGTTTGTTTTTGATTGCATTATTTTCTAAACTACTTTTTATTCAGTGCTATTTTCCTTTCTTTGACAAAGCTGTTCTTTCATATCTAGTAAAAAGGACAAGTATCACCTCATCTACCTAGGCTTTCACCGTCTTTCTATTTACCAGAGAAGCCACTTCTGAAGTGTTTTTTACTGTTTATAAAGATTTTCCTAGAATTTGACCTCCCTCTGTTCCAAGCCCTTTAATTTCCAGCCACCATTTGTGCTGTTCTTCACTTCTGTTTGCACAATAGCTTTGCTTTCTGTAGTTGCATTTCTTTTTAGTGCTCATATATCACAAAGCTTTTTTTCCCCCTTTTCTTTGCCTGTTTTGCCTTTGCCTCCTTACTAATGCATTTTAACTGTCTGATATTTTCCAATAAACCACTACTGCTTTTGTTATTTCTTTATTTCTTGAAACATTTCTTTATATGCAAGATGAAGTTCTTCTCTAACGATTTCAGAAACTGGGTTGTTGAGGGAAACGCCAAACAAAACTACCCTCAAGCTGTAACTGTCAAAACTAAACGCTTCTCAAATGTAAGGCTTGTAGGAACCTCTCTGCCCAAATGCTGGGTTAACTTATTTTGCCACTCTAGCTTTTTGTGAGTGTCCTGAAGGACGGCACCTTCAAAGCAGTAAGAAATACAAAGTGTATAAGCACACATCATATCTTTTCAGTGTTGCTGGAGGATGCTTATTTCTGAGTCACCAGTCAACACTGTTTGTTTGGGTTTGTGGATTGTTCTTTTTCTTAGGGGGAAGCTCCATCCTCTCTGTTCCACTAGCACTGAATCAATAATGTGCCTTGAAGTATTTTTAGATGCCTACAAAAATGCTTTCAATCCAAATTGTATTTGTTGTTTTGCCAGTTCTTGTGATTTTGTTTCCTTTCTTGTAAACTTGTTTTATTTACTGCTCTCTCTAAAAAGTGAAAATGAGAGAAACATAGCTTCACTAAAACAACGTAAAGTTAAAACAAAGCAGAACAGTAGCCTTCACGGTTGTGGAGGAAAGCCTGAACACTTGACCCCTTCCCAATCAAAAACCAAAATATCAAGGCCCTTAAACTCATAGTTTTTTCTGAGATTTTCATGATTTTGTGTGATTTTCAAGCCAGGCTTCAGAAGAGAAGATTGCAAGGGCTCTTACTGATGTCTTCAACAATTTAATGGGAGGAGAGAGTGAAGATGGCACTGGACTATACTCAGAGGGGCACAGTGAAAGCGTGAGAGGCAAAAGGCACAAGCTGCAACCTATGAAACCCCCATGAGATCTTAGGAATGTTTTTCTTCCCCGATATGCTGAACCATTAGAACAATGTCTCAGAGAAGCTGTGGGATCTCCGTTCTTGAAGATATTTAAAACACATCTGATTAAGGTGTGGAGCTACCTGATCTAGCTGGAGTTATATTGAGAAGGGGGTTGCACAGGGAACTTCAGAGGTCCCTTCCAGCTCTCATCATTTTACGATTTGTGACACAGGAATTTGGTAACCCTGAATTTCGGTACTTATATCCCCCAAATATGAGTGAATAATCATTGACATGTAAATATGGGAACACACTTTTCTCTGAGGATCAGTTTCAATCCATTCTTGACCAATGGAAGATCATAATTATAAGTTATACCCTATTTAAAAAACAAAACAAAACTTCACCTACATGTAAATATGGGAACACACTTTTCTCTGAGGATCAGTTTCAATCCATTCTTGACCAATGGAAGATCATAATTATAAGTTATACCCTATTTAAAAAACAAAACAAAACTTCACCTACACCCTTAATTTGCAGTGAACTAAGGAGCAAAATGTTGCAGATGGCTATTACCTTCCTTGTCTCTCTCAAAGGCTGTGAGGGGAGAATAAAAACTCAAGACTGTTTTATTTTGGGTCTCCTATTGTAATGTACTGAATAGAAATGCACTTCAGAGATCACTTGCATTTGAAAGGCAGGATTGTTCAGATCTGAGCACGACTATTATAAACACTAAATTTAGTACAATGCCTCCTGCACTGCTGTTTCTACATCCAGGAGACATTATGGCAAGAATTTCAACAGCACTTAGAGATGGTTTCATTCTGTTCACACTGACTTTGACAATTCAATCCTGAGTCATCCTGAAACTCCATCCTCGTCCAAGGGTGGTGGATTCAAGAGAAACATATTTATTTTTTTCAAAAAAAGGTCATCTATTCCATTCTCTGCTTGGTTTCTAATCAAGTGCCCTCTATAACTCAACCAGAGATAACTGCAGTGAACAGTATGGGTACAATGCAAGATAGAATCATAGGGGAATCAAAACAGAGTGAAAACAATGCTATCTTGACAGATATGAATTCCAAGAATACAGAGGTATACAAATTTCTTAATCTCAAAAATCTCCTTCAATGTGTAACCTTCTGGGCAAGAAACAAAGTAACAGTCATCTACTTATAGACCTCTTAAAATTTTAAAAGATAGAAACAGTTTGCGCAGAGCTTGATAAGGATAATTTTGGTCTCTGAAAGTTAGAGAATAAACCCCAGAAATGTACATCCTACACCAGCAAGCTTTCTCAACTATTTTAGACAACACATGGAGAATTCAGCACTTCTCCTTCCAGCCTTCCAGATTTGGACGGTGGGCAGGAGATCGCAGCTGGGGAAATAACCTATTGCAAGCAGCAGGAGTTCCCTCTAGAGTACAAGAAGTTTCCCTACAGCAACCGGCTAATCCCTTCTTAAAACTGCTTTCTTCTTCTTCGGTGCATCAGATGCAAGCCAATGATTAATGAAGGCTCAGATCCCAGGCTTCCCAATGGAGCAATGAGCCAGGCTCCGAGGGCAGAAAATGACCCTCAGCAGCCAAGGCCAACAGCTGGGAGCAGGTTGGGGAGCAAAGGCACTCACAGCTCTACAGCTGCACCACCAAGGAGTCATCAGCATTAACTGTTCCAGCTATGTCCGGCCGCAAGACTTGGCCTTGCAACCTCTGCTCTCTTTTTTGATATCGTGTAAGTAAAAGAAATAAAAAACTTCCTAATGCAGGGTACTTTCATTTGTTTGCTTTTTTTAACCATGCCTGACATTCCTGTGGAGGGCCAGAATATGATCTCAATTAATGAAGCACAGCCCTGATGTTTCAGGAAGACAATATCACTGTTTCAATAAAACCTAAATAAACGCTGCTTTATCCAATGTCTGGAAAAGTCTGGCAGATCTGATTCCTAACAAATGCTGTGAAACTTCCTCCATTGTCATCCAAGCTGCTGTCATTTATTTCAGCAGCCAGATCTGTTCCTCATATACAGCCACAGCTGATTTCTTCCAGGCCTCACTGTTTTGAAAGACAACACAGAAAGTTGAACCAAGTTCTCTCAAGGTGTTTTTTTAAATGAAGCTTGTCAGGAATATTTTTATGCAGCTACGTTGTTGATCAGGAAATGCCAGTTCATCAAAACCAAGATTCTTCATGGAAATACATCAGTTTTCCTGTTTTCCAGCCAGCTTCACCTTAACTGAAAAAAAGCAGTTTTCCACTTGCAACACAAGCATTGATTTAACACCCTCTTTTCTGTTTCACCAGCCACCACTTTCATTCAGAGGACAAACCACATCTTCTCCTGACGAATGTTATCCAACCTCATAAGCTGATCCCATTTCTTTTGAAATTATTATCGTTCATCATCCAGTAGCACTAGAAACCACAGATGATATCAAGGCCCCACCATAAGTTTTATCATGATGTCAGAGGATGAGCTCACAAAAAAAGACTGTCTTGCTTTTTTTGTTTTGTGCTGTGCCTAGCAAAATGGAGTTACAGCTTTTAACTTGAGGCTGTCAATAATAAGCACTATAAAAATAATAAAATTCCAGTATGTGCAGATGCCCACAGCTGAGAAGAGAAGCTTGCCTAAAGACTTAGTATTGGTCTGCAGGATGAGCGTAAAAAGCTGGCAGAGAATATTTTAATACTGCTACAGGTTGCCTATTTTCATAAATAGCTCAGGACAGGCAGTTTATAAGTACAGCAACCTGTAATTGCTCAGTCCCTCCTCAGACACAATCAGCTGCAGGAGCTAATGGTCTCAGATGTTAATGGTCTTGTTCTGCACCAAGTGAAATTCCAACACACAACATGCAAGTTCTGCACTTCTGGGCATTGCACCTCTTTCAAATGTACCCTTGTCCCTCTCGGGATGGCAGTGCCAGACACTGCTGGTGCCTTCCCTTGTCACGGCCAGAGAAGAGGCAGTCCTGGCGACAGGAGCCCCACACTGACAGAAATCCACCTGGCTTTGATGAACTTTGGCAAATCTCACCTGAGAAACTAGTGGAGGAACTGATTGTGCTCTGCTCCGCCTTGTGACCCCACAGCATCTTGAATGCTTCCTGGAAGGACCTTTAAACTATGTAATTTGCATCTGTTCTGAGGTAGCGTTTTCAAAAACTCCCAAGTCATTTAGATGCTTCTGAGATTTTTACTAAGTCAGATTTGTTTAATAACAAAAGAGACAATGCAGTGTTTTTAACTGGAAACACTGAACCTGTCTCCACACCTGGTACAGAAAATATGGAAAATTTGTACAGTACTTTTTAAAGGTGTTTGAGAGCATCACCAGAAATTAAAATTTCTAAAATTTACAATATCTGTTCAAAAGGGTTCAGTCCAAGTACCAAGAGTTTTCCAGTAGGTCCATCTAAGCTGTGCGGACTTCCTATGACATTTCCTGTCAGCTCACATCCAGTCCCAAACTCAATGACTTCATGCAGGATGAGCCATTAACCAGGACCATCACCAGGACAAGGGGTTACGAAGAGAGATTAAAGTGGAAGATAACACTTGTAACATGCTCTAGTGACAGAAATCTTCCAGGTGATAGTGAAAAGACTTAGCAAAGAAACCTCACAGCAGAGAGCTGAGGACTCTTGTGTAGCGATGTACAGGTCTATGCTCTCCTTTCACTCTTTTCTTATCAACAAAATCCTTCATGCGGTGATGATTGTTCTAATTATACAGTAAGAATTTCTTCTGATAAGGAAGCAGTTTGCTCACTGTAGCACACTCATTGCAGTTGCTCCTCTAATATCTGAAAAAACTCTACTTGAAAGTCAGTGGAGCGGAGTGGCTGTGCACATGCTTAATGCGATCAGCTAAAGACTGCACAGACAGACTCATTTTTGGCATTTCCTAAAACGGGAGTGCTCTGCTTTGCAACCCTAATAATGTTCTTTTATCATAGTCTGTGAGTGTAATAAATAATTCCCTGATTCTACATCAATACTTCAATGTCATCAGAGAGCACACTGGCACAATTTATACAGCTTCAGGGAACACAGCTATAAATAAAGCTGCTGTGAGTAGTATTGATATTATCCAGTATTATCAATACAGGAACTGAGTGACAATAAAAAAATCAAGAATGATTAACTCCAGCATCTAATGGCTTCAAAGCAGCTGCAGCCAGAAATCAATGCATTAACTCAGAGAAATGCCAGTCTTCTGGCTTTCTCTATGAAAAGTCTCTAAAACAGAGCAGAATTTTCCATGCTTTTGTTCTTTAAGGTGTCACTGGATGGACCACTGTCATGCCCAACTTGAAAACACGAAATTAAGTGAAATGAAATGTCTAAGTATTGAGAATGGAGTCAGCTTCTGAAGTCACATTAAGGAACCACTGACTAGATGGTTTATGACATTTGTCAGCCATTGGTCAAAAAGAGTTACTAGTGGCAACAGCAAACCTGTTTATTAAGTGCATTTAACTTGGAATGAACATGTGCAATCTCTCTCCAGCCTTCCAGGCTGAGGAATGATATGGTTCAGGTCTATAAAATCATGAGCATCACAGAGAATATGAGCAGGGAACATTTTTTCACAATCTCTTCTCATCCAAGAATATCAAATATAGAAGGTTCAAAACAAAAAAGCAATATGTTAGTTCACCTGGGGAAATCCTGGACACAGAGCACTTCAGACGCTAAAGGCATACGTGGGTTCCAGAAGTAACAGGACAAATTCAAAGAAGAAAGTCTGTGTTGGGCCCCTACATGCAAACACCCCACCTCTGGCTTAGGAGCCCCCATAGTCACTAGTTCTTGAAAGCTCAGGCAATATACAGGCAAGCAACTCTAAGTACTTTTGCCTTCATCTTGTACTTTCTTGTTCAGGAATCACTGGTTGGAGACAGGACATTTGGCTGGATGGACACTGGTCTGATCTGGTATTTCCATTTTTATGTGACCTGTCATCCTAATACTCATTGATGTGAAAGCTTTTAGGGTCAGGACACCTGTACTTAGTCCTTTCAGAGAAAGAATAAGTGTATGAAACTGAATCGCACAGGAGGTCGCCAGTTTGAGCATGAATGTTGATCTGGGGAGCCTGAGGCTTCAAGTTATCCACTGCTTATATCATATCTTATCTTGGGTTCTTACTTGAGGAGTGAACACGAAGTCCAGAACAGATGGTACATAATCACTAGGGCAGAAGGAGGGGCTATGAGAGATGAAGACAGCATCTCCCAACTGCCTGGAGAGAGAGAGGAGCCAAGAAGCAGGAGGCAACAGCTTGCAGGAAGCTAAAAATAAACCCAGCTTGTTGACCTAGCCTTGTTTGCTTCTTGATTGTGTGATGGAGGGATGAGACTTGTCCATTGTGTCAAGAAATGAAGGTCAGCTGGCCACAAACACTCTGCAGCTCTGTTCAATAACTAAAAGACCAAGCCAGGGAAAAATAATCAGATTGTGACAACCAGCCCCTAGGCAGTCACCACTGAATGTGAGAAAATTATATTTCTGTGAATGCTTTTGCCCTAACATTTGGTAGATAATTCCAGTATAGACAGACAATTTGTCAAAGTAACCAATGACTGTGCTGACTTCGGTGGGAGGAAGAAGGGAAAGGACAAAAAAGGGACAGCTTGGGGCTTTTGGACCTTAGTTTGAGGAAACTGCTCAGGCTGCATATTCTGAAGGGTTACAAGATCTTTAGAAACCTAGCAATATGAGTGCTCAAAAAAAGAGACACCTGAACTCACAAGCCCACTTGAAAAAGTGGCCTAGGCATCTTTTATGTCTCACTTTCCTACAAATTCCTACATCCCAAGCACTATCTGTGCCTTCAAAACAGTCACTATCTGTGTCCTCAAAACAAACACCATCTGTGCCCTCAAAATCTTCCCCACGTCTCTCCATGCCTACGCTTCCCTTGTGCCACACTGGCTGCTCTTACTTTTATTCATGCCCCGTCTCCTTTGGCTGCACAGTCAACCAGCCATTGCAAACCTCCGTTACAGAGGAACCTCCCTCAAGAGAATATCATGGGTTACAGCAGAAGGCCCATTTCTCAGCCTGGGCCCTCCTCTGAAAACAGAGAAAAGTCTCAGTCAAGGTCAGTGGTGACCAAGTTATGTCTGGATAGTCCAAGCAAGGCAATATTGTGGGTCAGACTGCTCCACACAATATTTTCATTACATAAAGCAATCTGTGCCATTCTTCTTGGTTTAGTGTGCACACACCTTCCTACAGAGGAGGTTTCTTAAATGCTTAATGAAAAGCATTTGTTTCAAAACACTCTTCAAGCTTTAACTACGTAATTGAAATGCAGGGTACTCTCTAAGTCTTCCTACACACGTCCCTATAGTCAATTAATTTTATTTCCTCAATTGTTGAGAAAACTTAAAAGATCACAAGATGTATCAGATGGAATTAAAGAATTTAAAGTTTCAAGATAACCTGGAGATGGAGACTTGAGCTGGATGATTTCTAGCCAGTATTTCTAAATTATCATCCTCCACGTGCCCACTCCAGAAAATCACACTGCCCATAGCTGCCAAACTCTCCAGGACCAAGCATATCTCTTTCTCTTTTCTTTACCCTTTCCCACCTTTATCTGTGCTTTACATAATTTGCCTGCCGTGCTTACTTGCACATATACTCAGCAAAGCCTTTATCACTCAGTAAAAATAACAGAAAAGCTAATTCCAGCTTTTGAATTACTTAAAGATCAGATAAAACAGAACAATATAGTCTAGCTTAATCACTGTTTTCGTGGGCAGACTAGGCTTCACTAGAACACTGAGAAAAAAAATCGCTTTTTATATGCAGGATACTGAAAAAAACCCACCAACTTACATAGTTTAAGAAACCTGCTTTGGGGGATTTTTTTCATTTTTATTTCAAAACAGCACTAAAGAGTTTGGTAGATGAAAATACTCTCACAGTATCTGTGCAGTGTGGGGGTGTTAACTGAGCTTTTTAAGCATCAAAATGCTGAATCCAATACTGCAAAGTAAATTTCTGTTTGCAGTATATGGACTCCAAAATACAACGCAAAGTGGGGCAGAACAACTTAAGAACATGAAATGACTCCCGGCTGTGACTTTTTCTCCATTGCTCTGGTGAGTTGCATGCTGCTAAGTGGTCTGGTGAAGCTTTTTTTTTTTTTTGCTGGGCTATAATGTGGAGCATCCTCAAAGCAGATGTCCCCTGCACAGAGATGGTCCCTATAGCCAGTGCCAGGCTAAAGCAACAGCCTCTCGGCCTCACCCGTTTTGGTCTAGGCATTTCCAGCCCATTTTTGTACAGCTATCACTGCTATTAAGTTTCGAACTGAGCAGCCTTGATGAGAAGTAGGAAAGTTATAACACCCAGAAATAGACAGACCATTATTAATATCAGTGGACAGTCACAGCTGAACTCCACTGCCTCACATTGGAGCAGCAGAAAGCTAAGAACCAAACACCTGTTTTCAAACTGGGACACAATCAAAGACAATAAACTAAATATTATAGACACCCAGCAGCTTCACATTATGCAGCTTCATAAATTCTTCCCTCTTCAGACCTGCCCACACTCGATGAGGCTAAGAAATGTCGATAGCTTGGATGGTTCCCTCAGAAGTACGCAGGAGTGTTTCTGAATGCCTTCACACTAGCCAGACTCAGAGCATTTAGATTGCTAGATGTGCAGGGATGAAGCATGGATTAGAGCTGATAATCAGACTTATATTTTTAGTTGGAATTAGTATATTAAAAATAGCTCATAAATCCATGAAAGACAGAAAGGACTGCAGAGTTTGAAAGAATCTGAGATATTCCCTATGATGTAGTAAGTGTCACTCATTCTTTTTTCACCTGTATCAAAGTTTAGCTAATTTGAACATGCCAAGATTATTCATATTTTGCACTGATACTTAATAGCTCCTCTCAGAGGAAGCTTTCACAGGTCACAAACGTTAATTAATTAAGTTTTAGGGCTCTCTGAGAGCTAAGAAGGCGTCAGTTACCCAAAGTTGGTCTGGAAGTCTTCCTCACAAGCACCATCCATTTGCACCACTAATTACCAAGCTGAGTACGGACAGAGCAATAATTCCTGAAGTTCTGGGTTTGCTGACTGAAGCTAGGAGGATGCGTCACAGCTGGGGATAAATGGGATAATCACACGTGTCCCTTTCTGGCTGTAGGATGGGTGCATTTAAGACACTTGGTTCCAAAGAGCAGGCAGAGACGTGACTCCAGATCTCAAGCCCAACTATTCAAACCATAAAAGCATGTTTCAGGAGCAGCAGAGAAAAGTGGCTCAAGATACAGTGAAGAGACAGACAGTGACAAACAGGACACTACAATTCCCCAAGAAGCCTGTGCTCACAGATGCCCCTTTCATCATCTTCACTTGCTTTTCTCCGAGAAAAGTCCATAGCCCCCTCATCCCCAACCCAAGGAGGCCCCATCTCTGTAGTTACACCCTGCCTGCCAGTGGGGCACTGAAGTAACCTGTTCTTTCATGAATTGCCTTGCTTTTTCCTTCTGCTCTTCTCACACACATTACCTCAGCCCTGGCTGACCTCCGTGCCTCTCCCTGTCTCTGAGGAACTGGTGTTTCCTCTTTGAGCAGCACTGAAATAAATTTCAACGGGTAAAAACATGCCCTGCCACTGAGATTGCCTCTGCAGCTCCTGCGAGGTTGGTGTCCAGCTCAGCTCTGTGGCTTTGGTGATGCACTCATGGACTGGTTCCCTCGCAAAAACCCTGGCATCCTCCCACGGGTGAGAAGCAAGGCACTGCTGTAGTGTCTCTGATGATTGTTTTCTCTTCTTGAGCTGCTGTGGGGTTCACCTCACTGTCTAAGCTAGAAAAGCCTTCCAGAGCAAGTGCAGATCCAGACCGAACAGCCTTTTCTCTCTGCAATATTGCCTTTCCCCCGTAACCCTACAGATATCTTCTGCAGATGATGGAAGTGAAGGAAGGACGCCTTCCACACTCTGCTTCTCCCCACAGTAATCTAATGCACACCTTGCGTCTGCTGCAATGTCTGGCTGCTGCAAGGCAGCCAGGTTAATGCCTTGGCATTTTGGTTAGTCAAAATCTGGTTTCATTGCAAGCAGCAGGTAAGCAGTCTCATGCAGGTAAATGCATGGTTTGAATAGCCTTAACCCACTAAAAGTAGTAGAGATACAGATTTCAGTAACCCCTCTAACTCTGAAGTTAGTACTTATTAACTTCTGGAACACCTCTTAACTTCTGGATCACCTCTTAATTTCTGTGCTTGGCCCTATGAAAAGTGATAGAGGTTAGAGCCATCTCCAAACTTTAAGCAGCTCTCAAAATACAGTTAATACTCTGATTTCCTGGTAACATACTCAGCTAATGAAGTCCACACAAAAACTCTGAACACTGATGTTTGTGTTATTGACTTCAGTTTCAACTTCTTTCACCCTATATATAAAAAGATTAAAAGCTTTTAGGAACAGGATGTGTGGAAAAGAGAACTTCATTCCTTTCCAATTTCTGCATGGACAAACATTCAGCAACAGTTAGCCTTTCTGCGGACATCTGAGGTTCAAGCTGTGCTCCCAGTTATGTGCATTGTTCTGAGGGTATGGACAACCCACAGCTGAGACCAGGACATGTCAAATAAATAGAGAGGAGGAAAAAGACATGTGCTCTGTTTCTCTCTTGTATAGGCAAGGACAGACAGTTTATTCCCCATAAAGATTTAAGGATGTCCCCAGTGCTTGGGAGGATGATCTAACAAGGGAGTCCTTTCAGACAGGGAAGACAAAACAGAGCTGGGTTACCGGCCAAGCGGACACAGACTGAGATATCTGACTGCAAGGATGAGACATCCATCACACAGAGGTTTCTTAGCTAGATGAGTCACCACTGCTAAAGGTCCATGAAAAAACACTTTTCATAATGCTTCTCACACAACCCACCATTGGCTTCTTGATCTGGTGTACTGTTAGCTACTCTGCCATTCAGCCTGTTGACTTGATATTTTCATTAACCTTACAAGAGATGGTTTATGGAAATGTCTGTGATGTTTTGGAGTATATCTGTGTTTCCAGTGCACTGTTTGTGTCTGGGGATTTAATCATAACTTAGGGGAAGCAGTTTGTGCCTGTTCTGATTATTGAGATACAGGACTAAAGGAAACCAGTTGAATAAAGCCTTCATATTCTTTTAAATCATTTTGTTAGTTAATAGTATGCTTCTGCAGGTACTAAGACTTAAATAGCCAACCACAAAGCATTCTGAACACCCCATTTCAGTGATTTAGCGGATAAGCAAGGCAAGACAATGAGGGTTAACTACTGATATTTGGGGAAAAGGTGTGAACTAATACAACTTCATGTGAGCAGCTCCAGGCAGCCCAGCTGATGAACACCAACATGCTCCAGAGGTGAAACGAAGCTGCTGTTCCTACCTCCCTGCATACACCGCAGGCAAAGGGGGCTGAGACAGTGCTTGAGGCTGAGCCACCAGCTCCGTAAGCTACCTGGCATTACACAAATTATCTTCTCCAGTGCTCAGTCTCAAATGTACCAGCTGACATGGGCAGAAGATACCTGCAGAGCAGCAAGGTTGCTGCATGTGTGAGGAAAGGGGGTTCTGGAGTCACAGCCAGCTAAATGATGTACAGGACATCGTGCAGGAAGAATGCATTGAGGTATTTTGTTGACTGTGTCTCACACCAGAAACACTGTCTGACACTAAAAAGAACAGTTTGTTGTTTCAGTGGTTCCCTAACAGTGCCGTAGCCCATCCTCATTTTGCAAGAAGCATATAAGTAGGTGTTTTTAAACTGTGCTGGATGTGAATCTTAAAATTCTGGATATCTGTATGAAGTGGGTCAGTAAACTCCAGCAAACCTTCTTGCTAATGGCAGAGATGCTCTTTAGAAGATGTGATTTCTTCCTCTTTTTCCTTTTGCTAATGTGCCCAGAAAGTAGTTTTCCTTGTCTTGAGCACCCTTTTTTCTGGCATGTCTGTGCACACATTCACTAGGCACTCAGTCCAACCAGCTAAACGCTTCGACCTTTAAAATAAAGTGCTCCTTTGAGCCCAGTAAACAGTGACCAGATAAAATAAGCATGCTTACAATTTAGGCCTTAATTCAACAAAATACTCAAGCATGTACTTACTTAAGTCAACAGAGTCATTGAAAGAATTACATGTACCAGTTAACATTCAAGCACTTTCTGAGCTGAGGGACAAAGTTGATGGATATTGTACATTGGAGGGCCAAAACTCACAGCTCTCACGAAAGCCAATGGGAGCTGCATATGCACAGTGAAGGGCAGAATTTGGCTTTCTCAGTGTCAGTACGTGCACAGTGGTTTTACCACAAAGCCGCTGGTTAGACACATCCAGTTCTGCATGGCAGACATATTGTAATTACTGGTGAAGAGCATATGGCCAGGGTAAACAATGTCCATTCATTCGCCAAGCGCTAGTGCAACTAGTATGCCTTTCAAAATGTATGCCTGGGTAACAGTAAATAGTTTAGCTGCAATAGAAGTTTATCTCCTGCCTTTCTCAAGAAGCTGCTGAAATGCCAAATAGATAAATCAGAGCTGTAATGGTAAATAATGGTTTTCATTTCCTTGCTCTACACATGCAGGGCTCAAACTGTAGTTTACAGGGTATACAAGAAGCTCTGCTAATTCACATCAGCTCACCAGACAGCTGTCTGGGGACCATATGAGAAAGCACTTCTAGCAAGCTCACAGCTTTAAACCCTTTGTAACGTCACTGTTATGGGAACTGCTACATTCTGTATAAGACTGAGCAGCTACCAGATACCCAAACCATGAGAAAAATCCAGCCTTTTGGTGTATTCAGTCCATTCAGGATCTGCAAGTCCTAAGTCTTCATCTTCTTCATTGAAAAAAGAATATTTTACTGAAATGCAGAAATGATAAACTTCATTCTATATGGATTACAGCACTGTGATTGTAGTCTCTTGTGTTCAAAAAATGCAGTCTCTGCAGTTATCATTCATAATGTTTCCTATCTGAATTCTCTAATACTGAATAAGTGCTGAGGTATTCTGCAGTATTTCCGTGACTAGAGACCCTGTCTCTTCTGTTCAGCTGCCTGTTTTCATGAAACTTGAAGAAACCCAACTGGCAATTTATGCCTTTTTCTTTAATACTCCTCACTTTCTTTTCCTTTGCTCATGTTTTTGTACTATCACCTCTCCTATAGGCTAAAAGGCAGTATATGTAGCTCAGGCGATGTGTGGTAGCTCACTTCACTGTGATAATAATATTGCATACCTCTTGCACTGTGAGCTGCCAGATACAGGGGCTGTGACTGTGTAGACCTTTTGTAACACATCCATGACAACCAAACACATAACAGAGCAGTAAAGCTCTGGGGAAAAATAAATAAATAGAAAAACAAACAAAAAACACACTTAGCAGCACAAAGCTCCATCCTTGAAGTACTTCTCCCCTGTGACAAGGCGAGGCTGGTCTTGGAGACCTGGCTGTTTCTCCCGGGCAGAGCACCCACATGGGGCCTGAGACAGCCTCCTCGGCTTTACCATAGCAGAAATAATGACAGTGAAGAGTAAGAAGCAGGAGCCCTTGGAGAACTGTAAAACAAATACTAGTATGCTCTGACGATTGATCCAAATCCCAATAAGGTCAAGAACTGCTTTTCCATTTATGGCAGTAAGCTGTGGATTAGGCCTGTTTGGGAATTCTCAGAAGAGCTGAGTGCTGGCCTACCTCTGCTCTCCTTGAAGTCCCCAGCTGCTCTAGCATGGACATCAGTGATGACAGAGCAATATGGAAGTTCAGAAGAGTTACTCTGGGCTTCAATGGCAGCAAGATGAGACAGACTTTGAGCAAATTTGAAAATCCCACTCTTAATCCTTTTTCTTGGCTCTGATTTCTATTAATTAACCTGAAATTACATGCCATGTATCTGCAGGAGACAGGTAAGAAATGGAAAGTTTGTTGAACTAACTTCTGATTAAAGATCTTGAATAATACAGTTCTTGAGACAGGGTGGGAAAAGAGTGAGGGATAAATAAGGAGGTGGAAAGAATTAGAAAGATGCAATTTCAATTTTTTTTTGCTATACAGTTTAAAATGATAAAAGTCAGAGGCCTCAAGCATGAGGTAACTCCCCCCAGCGTCCTGCTTTTTAAAATATCTGCTAGCTCTCTTCTTTCTCCACCTTACTAAAAGGTCTGCTGTCAGAGCCTTTGGTTATGTCAGTAGCTGCCCTGCCTCCATTTTGCTCCCCTTTCCCTACCTGTGACAGCAGGCACGGGGTACCTGTGATAAACAAGCACAGATCTATGTCAGGACCTTGCCCTTGGATGAATCAAAGAGGAGGAAGAGGAACAAACTCCAGACGTGTGTAGCCAGACAAGGAAAAAAGGCAGGAGGGAAATCCTGACCACCAGCCAAACTTGCTCTTCCCATACATTCACATCTTCTGTTTGACTGTGCTACAAAGTCCTCCAGTTCATGGGACATGCTCAAAGAATTCAAAGTCTATAAGAGTGGTATAGATAATATCAGTAAAGTTGATCCTGTTTGGCATCTGTGGAATAGATTAGATGTCTTCAAGATCTCTACTTCTCAGTATGTGCCTTTTACTCCGGCTGGATGTTTACATTTCATGGCCACATAGCAGGAGTTTGCTTTATAAATTAATATGCGTTCACCAGACTTTCCCTCAGGATGTATTTTGCTAAGCATATGTTTGTCATCACTGAAATACAGTGCTGAAGAACCAGCTCACAAGCCAGGTGTAACAACTAGGTACCTCCAAACAATATTCTGTGAGGTGCCTGGAATTTATTGTGGTGAAAACTTGAACTGAACCTTAACAATAAATAATGAAACATTTAAATCTGGAGCTTGTTGTCTCCAAATTTCATTCATAATTTTTGGAGGCTGCGTTCAAAAAGGCAAAGAGAATGAATGGAGATGACTAATTTAGACACCAAAGGTCTTTTCAGTGATCCAGTGAATACGAATTTTCTGTGTATGTGGTCCTTCCTAACAAGATAGAAAACTCAGGTGTACTTAAACCTGATGAATATAAAGAGGAACCTCAGGAGGCCTTTTCTCCTCTTGATGATTTTGGAGAGGGGTTATCACAGCGGAAAGGCTGGCAGAAATAATGAATGTTTAATCAGAAATGTACCAGCAGGATTCCCTCCTCATTTTGCAAATAATCACCCAGGTGTAGCTGTTTATCACCAGGCAGCTACAATCAAAAGACAGAGCCTTTGTCAATACTATTATTTTGCCTGGTCTTCGGCTAGTTAGAGATCTGTTTGCTTTTTGAATAAATAAAATGTTAAAGAGAAAACAGTTAATGTGCTGGCCCAAGTGCTGAGGTAAGTTTCCTAAGACCAGTTCTGCCATCCAGTGTGTGAATCATCATTTCCAGGAACCCACAGTCGTCATCATTAATACCAGAGAACGTGCCCTGGTTACATCCCGGCTCATGGAGCAGGATGCACACAACTAGCAGAACTGTGGCCTAGCTAATGAATTCCAGGAAAGTCAGATTAAAATCAGATTGAAAGACCTTGAAAAATGTACCTTTTAGTCCTTATTTTGCCATGAATCTGCTTTGTGATCTTGAACTCAGCTTCTCTCTTTACGCATGTGGTGACATTCCCACGCAGTTTGTTTGACTCTAATATTTAGCTGTAAGCTTTTCAGTGCTTAAACCTTCTCAGACTCCATTTGTACATCTATGAAGTCAAGGGGGACCCCCTGATATTACCTGTAACCTATGGGCATAAACAGTAATGAGCTGGCTGAAATTAAGAAGAGGGCTACAAACTTAAGTCTTAATATCCGATTGTATTGCCTGCTTGTTGCCGTTTGAGAAGTCTTTTTACATGCCATGTGTTCGAATTTCTCTGCAGAAATAGCATTTAATTCATTGAAAATGAGATTGAATTTAATGATGAAAAATTCTGGCCATCTTTCTAAAGATGCTGTTAGGGAACTCCCTTACACAAAGCATAGAGGAGAGATTCCTCAGCCGAAATGCAGACCCTGCTCTCTCAGAGGCGATCAGCCTGTGGGACCAGTGTACAACTCTCCAGGTGCCCCCATCAGTTCCTGGAAGCGTTCATCAAGCGGAGGCGATCACTTCCTTTTGTTCATAAAAGAATCAATACTAGCATCATTACCACGACGAGAGGGGTCTCCTATAGTAAAGGAAAGAAATATGGCACCAAGCAATGTTCAGCTATAAATGACATTAGTTAATTACATGCCTTTTACCAGTGTCTACATCGACTACTGTGAACACTTGATGATCTCCAGAGTCTGGGAAACCCATGCCCCAGCTCTTTGATTCATTAGAACTGAGGCATGTATTATAAAATCAATACATGACAAAATAACTGTTAGTGTTTCTCCTCTCAACACTCTATTAGACAATGTCTAATTACGTGGACTTGCAACCGGCTGACTCCATTTGAGCTTGGGTCTGGCATCAAGGACAAAACCACCTTGGAAAAACAGTTTGATGAACAAGAGGCTTTTGACATTCCTTTACAATACGAAGGCCACTTGATCTAGCGGGAAGGAGCAACTTTAAAGTAGGTTTATTTGAGTGCTGAGAAAAGCATAAAAGAAATGAGAGCAAATTTAACAAATGACACAATGAGAGTGAATTGAACAATGACGCAGTTTCATTGTTGAGCAACAGCCAAGAAACAAGGTACATCCCTAGCACTGAAAGATTTTTCATTGAAGTGCCATCTCATAACTTTCTTGCCCTTGACTGAATAGAAGTTCAATTATGTGCTATGTTACTGTGTCACCAAAAATATCTACCGCTAGTGAACTGATCAAATTAATTGGATGTACAGAGCGTTTCTTCCCAATTACACTGCTGTAAAATCAATGAAAAATGTTATACTTCTGGCAGGACTATTTCAAAAATTACACATATTGCTAGTATTGGCAATTCTTAATTTAATATTTAATAGAACCATATAAATAATTTATGCCTTGTTTATCTCTTCTGGCAAGTGACTCTGAATATATCTTACTATAGTAGGACAAGAAATTTTCTATGACAGATGCACAACATCTAATGCCTAATGCCCTGTTAGGGGTACTGCACAGAATCTCCCAGGTATTTATCCAGAAATATCTAGCTTTTTTTTTCCATACACAATGATGAAGTGATCATCCTAAAATTATTTATTTACAGGTTCAAGGATCAGAAGGACCATCAGAATTAGACAAATGATTTCCTCTTTCCTTTCCTAATGAACCCATATCTTTGAGAGATGTGAGCACTAATGAATAAAATTTCATTGCCTCTAAGACACATACCAACACTGAGGGCTCAGTCCTTTGAACAGAGTTGCTCTTCAGGAAAGATCAGTTGGGTAGAAATAAGTGCCTTGGAAAGATATAATTACAGGAAAACAAGAAATAGTTGTAAGAAGTATTGAGTGTCTTCAACCAGAATGCATGTTGGTGACTACCACACAGAAATGTAAAGGCCAAAAAGAACCAGTAAAGCCTTTTTATTTATCTTTCTCAGTGAGATGGGCCAAAAAACATCTTGCCATAGTGATAATATTGGGATTTGGTTAGGCTCAGTGCAGAATACCTCTTTGCTCTAAAAGTTCCTTTCGTCAATGAGAGTTTCATTGAAAGGAAATGTTCTTCATTTCAAAGAACATCACTCATTTTGGCTCCAAAGTGGCTCCCACCCCCTTCAAACTTCTTCTCATTTCATTTTGCAGAAGATTGTTCCTGCCAAGAATTCAATACAGTCCCGCTGAGGACATAAGGACAAATACTGACAAAGAAGGAAGGAATCCAACATTGTTTTAATTACGTGCTCCAATAACTACATATCCTCCTGTCATACATTCCTAAACTTGGGCCAGACAAGCCAAATGGTATCTCATTCATCTATTAATAGGCATTTCAGTAGCATTTGAGAAACTCTTGTTTTTCAGAAGCTGGTCCTTTGTTGTTCAATTTCACTGTGCATTGTTCAGTTCCAGCCCAAGCACCAAAATATAAGGCCATTGCTATTATGGTTTTAAGGCCCTCGGGAATAGGGTGTGTCTTCTAATATAGCTGCACATATCCAACATTATTTCACCTTCACAGCTGTGTGAGGCTCCCAATGATTAGTGAATGATTGTAAAAGTGAAGGCTGTAGAAACACACTACTTTGTAGAGTTTGCCTTGCACTTCAGCTCTTCTTATTCCCTCTAACATGCAGGATAGCACAAGCAGCACGTATATGAAAATGCAGGACTGTGAAGGTCATGCATAGGCATTGAACCTCCATCCACAAATAATGTAGTATTTGGTTAAGGATGACCTGAAATATTAGTTGACCTCAAAAGCTATGCTTTACTGATTAACTTTCATTTTCTCTATAAAGAATAGAAGAAGTGTCTAGTCATATTCCATGTTTTTGTCCCATTATAAGAAGCTTATATAGAGGTCAATACATTATAAGCAAACAGAAGAATGATGCAGCTGTAAAAAGTATATTATTTATACAGTAAGGACATTTCCATATGACATTATATACATATTATAGACATAAGCAACCTAACAACACCTTGGACTTCATCTGTATCAATTAACCATTTAAACAACTATTAATCATTTATAAACAGGACATTAATACACAGAATGATTCGTAGTTCCATTAAGTCTTAATTAAATCTGATTCAGTTACAAGTATTAACGGTTCCTCCTCTGCAGCTGCCCAGTATCCCAATAAC
The DNA here is from genome assembly GCF_036417845.1 of Apteryx mantelli. Classification (NCBI taxonomy): domain Eukaryota; kingdom Metazoa; phylum Chordata; class Aves; order Apterygiformes; family Apterygidae; genus Apteryx; species Apteryx mantelli. Next base: position 12,193,013 of record NC_090020.1, read on the forward strand.
AAGTCCTAAAGGCATTTGCTTTTTATCTCACTTTCAATAAAATATGCCAGCCTAAAGTCTCCTAAACACTGGGTCTTGAATTTTCAAGGCTTTGATTTGAATTAACACCTCTGTAAAGAAGGAAATCAGAACTGAAAAATATTTATCATGGTTTTTCTTTCTCTTTTCCCCTTTCTGGAGGACAGCAAGAAGGAATTCCACTGTTTTATAGTGGAAAACTGACAATAAATTAAGGATTCAGAGGGAAATAAAATGGATACTATTCGGATCTTTTATGGAAGAGTCACTGATTTGATTTAAGTAAATGGTAAACAGTAAATTGTTTCTAAAGAAATCAAATTAAGCTAAAGATTCATTTAAAACTTTCAAATAAAATTTTTCTTAACATCCATAGGCTGAAGTTTAACATGCCCAAGAAAGAGATGGTCAGGTATTGGCAAAATAATACAATTGCAGCACAATAAAAGAGGGTAATTTAATAATGGACGGTCCTACGTAAACATAGCACAGTGGTAAAGGTTTCAAATAGCTGAAGATAAGAACAACTCAGTTTATGAGACAATATAATTTAGAGACTTTCATTTGGTTCAAGTTACTGAAAACAAAAAGATATGTTCTGGCAGACTGCTGCATCAACGAAAGGGCCATAGCTTTCCCAAAGGACTGACCTTCATGGCCTTAGAGAAGGCAGATATCTCAGAAACAGTAAGAGCCTTTCTATTTCAACATGACTTGCAATTGGCCAAGGGCACAAACTTTCCCTCAAGAGAAAAAAGAGTCAGTGGACTAGATAATTCACTCATGCAAAGTGGCAGAGATCCAACAGGGATTTGCCCCAATTTATGCCAGCTGAGATTCTGCCACATTAAAGGCAGGGCTGGGTTGCTGTAATTTTATTTCCCTATCCATGGAATTTAAAAGACTTACAGCATGCACACTTTTTAAAACATCAGAAATAACCCTTTCCAAAAAAAGGTGTTTGACTAAGGTGTGGTACTTCCATCTTCTGTGATCTAAAGTATCTATTCAACATGGCTATGTGACAGAAAACAGATTTTTTTTTTTTTATTGCCAATGTATAGATGCCAGTCAGTGCTGCTGCACAAATTTTACAGCTGGAGACAAGAGTGACACAGATGGACACAGAGCTACACGGACGCTTTTCCCAGAGTTCCATAGGAAGGCTGTGGTAAGACTTAAGACATTTCTTGCACTGATGTTTTTCCAAAACATGCAATGCACATCAAAAAGTGTCCAATCTCATGAACATGTATGTGAAAATAAACCTTGGAATACTATCTTTCCACTTACAATTGAAGCAGGATCTTGCTTTAGCAATGGCGTGTATACCAGTCTCTTGCTGTTCCACTCCCACTCCAATTAGACTGGAAGTGATCTCAATACATTAATTTTGCTTGTAAAAGGTCAATAATTTAAATGCAATCAAACTGCCCTCCATCTCTGAAAGAAAAGCTTTTTGACTATTTTTAATGTGACCTCCTTCTTCTGGTAGAGTCAGAAGGTCTGTCATGGTGTCTAGCTTGATGCTCATCTGAAGCTATCACAAATTACATGTTAACACTTAGCATTGCAGTGGCGTATGGCCACTTTAGAGATTAGAAATAGTCCTAGAGGCTAAGGTAGCATGGAGTTCAGCTGGAGATAATTTGCCTACTGCGGAGCATTTTGTTATTGGAGCCAGTCTGTTTCCAGTGCCTAGGCTAAATCAGATGTACCAATAAAATGTAGATTTTGCAGATTAGTGAACTCCATGCTTATATATGTAAGATATGGACATCAGCTGAACCACTGAAGTGTTAAAGATTCTCTGATGTCTTCCCATAAGTCCCCCTCAGAGATAGAAGAAAGATACCATCCCTACAAATTCATTAATAATACCATAACTCACTGCTTAAAGTTATAGGAGATACCTCATATGTCTGATGACAGACATGAGCAACATGGAGGACACGATAATCCCAGCTGGGTGATGCAACATAGCAGCTGACGCGCTTAACACTGCAGTAAAGCCACATAGAGTCATAAGACGATTTGCACTGGAAGGGACCTCAGGAGGTCATTGCATGTTCACTGGGTTTTGCATTCATTGCTGGGGCAGTTCAGCTGAGTTACACTTCAACTGAAAATTCTTCAGCAGAAGGTGTAAGACTGTGTAGGGGTATATTTGGTAGCTAGAGGGCTGAGCAGCACCAGCTACAGTCAAAATGCCCCTTACGGGTAAACCACCTTGAGGTAAAAGTGCTGCTACACCATGGAAAGCCATTTTTCATATGGGTTGGATATGCTGGGGCAACACCGATTAACTACTGGGACGACAAGCCACACAATTGTCTTGCTGCAAGAGAATCTGCAAGAGGATGTTCTCTATAAACGGGATGCTTCTCAAAGTGTAATTTATTAGAATTAGATTTTTGCCTCCCAGAACAGCAACAGGGAGAGGGCTAATGTGAAAGAAACATCTGAACTGTGGTGTTTCACTGCATTATTACACTTCGTAATACAATTTTTATTGTTCCTTCTGTAAAGACCTACCCAGAATCACCATCAAAGTCAGACAGGATCTCATAATACAAAATGCTTGAAATTGGTACAAACAAAAGACCAGCGACCCCAAATCCTAATGACAATCTGGCAAGATATAAATACCCATAAAGGACATATATAAAAGGTGAACATTTCAGATAACTGTAAAGATGTTGGGGGAAAAGAGTTTTTACTTTGATGGGCTGAATTTCCCAGACTAGGCACTAATGGGAGCTCATTATTGAGTGGGTGGTTGTTATTCTGTTTAAAGTGTCCCAGTAGATGTGCAGAGTGCTTTAGATGTTTACAGACCTTATACTCCAAATCTCTGGGCATCAGCAAGGCTGGACGTTAGCAATAGTACAGAGCTGACCCTCAAGGTCAGACATCCCAGGCAGTACGTTATGTGATCTCCCTTACTGCGGTACTGCGCTGACGGCCCAAGCAGACCAAGGCTCCACGTGGGAGACAGGACCAGGAGTGTCGCGGGGACTCAGGAGGTCTCTGTGTGCTGCCCTTTGGAAGCACAGCCTGGGAATAGGAGTTAACTGGGTTTTCTCTGGGGAGCTGCAGAGCAGAGTAAATCACGGTTAAATGGCAGACATAGTGGTCCTGAGAGTCTGGACGAGAAGGACTGCAAAGGAATAGCTCTGTTTCTGCATTTCCTCCTTTCCAGTGAAAGGTCTGGGAATCCTTGTGCTCTGCCTGCAGCCTCTGTTTAACCGTGTGCATCTCATCATTTTGGGGGTTTGTGAATGGCTTCGCAGGCACACATGCATGGTCTCTAACAGCAAAAGATAACACACCGTAGGTTAAGCCAGAGAACGATGGGTTAGACTGTTTCTGAGCCTGACATGTAAGTTGCCAGAGAAAATTTTTCCAGATTCCTGGTTATACACAGGCACACCTTAGCAAACCACCTATCAAGCTGAGAGGTGACTACTTATCCAGCCTACTTCACGCACTGAAAACCATTACAGCAAATGGCACTCACATGAGAGACTTGGTAACGTTTGTAAAATGTTCCACCCTTTTCCTCACACCTACACTGACAGCCTGGCATTATCAGGCTATAGAGATGGTAGCTGCAGAAGCAAAAGTCCAAAAGCCTCCAAGGAGAACAACAAAACTGGCTGACAAAGTGTGAAGGACAACATCCAGGAGATAGCCGCTTTCACGGGGTTTGAAAATTTTTGTGGGTAACCAACACAGAGGCCCTGCAACTACTTGACAGAAGCAGGACCTTAGGCCTGTGTTTGTAGGTCCATCCATGCTTACATCCCCTTTTGGTCCATGTGATTTGGTAAACAGGAGTGGCCTGCAGAATCAGGTAGGTGGTTGTTCTCTACTGGAACATCCAGGCAACACAGCAAACCAAAGGCAGATAGCTATTACAGTAGTTCTTAAGCCATCGCTGAATAGGGATATTCTTTCAATAACCCATCCAGCTCTGAATTTCATATGGTCTGGAATGGCATATTTCCATGGGTATGAGCAAGTGATCTGAACTTAGCACCAAAGCTTGAATATTGAAGAGAACATTTGGTCCTTTAGGATCTAATCTCAAAAGATCTGTGAGAGGAATTACTGTCTTTTACACTCTGCCAGGACCGTGTATAACATAAAGTCATTATTCAGCGTGAGTAAAGGAACGTTAATCTGGCTCCCATTATACTGTATACATATAGAGTGTTGCCAATGCAAGATGTTAATTGAAAATAGCTACTCTGCTTTTAATTCACAACCTACAGTAGTCCAAATTAACTTTTCAATATAGATGTGACTTGAGGCACCTCTAACAAAAACGAAGAGCCAGCATGTTCTGGAGTAGGTTTTTTCCAGAAATTCACAAGCATTTGTGCAATGTAGCGAGCTGAGAGATCAATGCAGCTTCAAAATACATACAAACAAAACAATCAGTTTAGGGATGATCCAAAACTACTAAGCTGCCTGTGGCAGTCTGAAAACTAAAACGACTGCCAAAGAAATCAACCAAAAATTGCAACACTTGTGATTTTATGATTGTATCTCAAGTGCTGGCAAAACTGTGAGCCTTGGGCAGAGTTCCTCAGAGAGAAGCAAGTTTAATCTTCAATCAACATCATTTTAGCTGTGGAAAAAACAATCCGAAACACTGCTTGCAAAACTCCCAAAAGCTGGTCTAGTAATTACTGGCTCAAACTATTTATATGTATAAGCACTTGGCCTTTTGGAAATACCCCTAGAATATGTACTGCATGAGAAGTGGGGAACTGGGGTCCTTGAAGATAGGTATCATCTGGAAATAACTGCTATTACATCAGCCATAGGATAAACGCAGAAGGAGTCTCTATAGTATAAATACTGTATAGCTATGTGTCTGCAAAACGCAGATAACTGACAAGCATTAATCATTTTAAATAGGCAGGATATGCAATACAACATAACTGCTGACATCAGCTATATGAATTTGCAGAAGCAGCCCAAGAGGCACAAAATCCCATTTCTTTGTGTAAAAGATCATACTTTAGTAAAACTTGGGAACTGGTTCTACTGTCTACGGCAGTAAATGGTGACCTACTGTTGAAAGTAGATCTGATTCTGTTAATCTTATCAACCTGAAGGACAGCTTAAATGTCTGTGATTTTGTATGCCTAAAAATCGAAATTTGTATTGGCTACCTGCTGATTTTATTGAGTTTTGTATTATTTGGTGGGGTTTTTTTTAATCCTCCTGCAGCTCCTGCAGTTGGACAATTCCGTTAGAATGCCAACACACACCTTTTCTTTTTCTTAATTTAGCAGTAAATATCTAGGTCTTTCAGCTGTGGAGAAGTCCTTGAAAACATGATCCAAATCAGAAGAGAAACACAAAAGGACCCAGACCGCTATCTGGGGCCTTATATATTTATTTAAGATAATACTGGTATTTTAAAAGCCCCAAATGCTGTCAAAAACAGTCCCACAATTTCAAATCACAAATTTTATATGCTGGAAAGCTGCAAAGCAAATGAATGCAGAGGGAATTCCTCATATAGAACATGTAAAGTTCTAAGCAAGCCTGAAAAAAAAAGAAAAAATCCTAGGCAAACCCACACACAGACCTGGGGCAACATCCCTTCTCAATAGGTAGGGTGGGATCACACAGTACACAGGTACTAGCAGCATTAGCCCGAAGAGGAGAGGACAAATCGCATGCTCAGGGCTTGCATGTTTGGGGACTTATTCCAGATCACCTATCCTGCACTAGCTCTGCAAGGTGCTGATGTACCCAAATCAAAGGATTTTATTCTGAGTTGACTGAATTAAGCTCATTCTGCATAAGGAACTGAATATTTGTTAATCGCAAGAAACTACAGCATTTTAAATTCACACACTATTCTAATCTGACTCCCCCCTTTCTCTCCAAAAATCAGAGCAGCTCACAGAAACCAAAACTGTAGCTGTGGCCCCAAGCACCCTGAGCTTCTCTGGGGGAAGAAAGAAAATCTAAAAAACCCTGCAACACTGACAGCTGCAGCAGATTTGCTGTGCTAAAAAAAGGGGGGAGGGGAGGGGGATAATTTCACAGAAATACATGCTAAATTGCACGTGCAATCTGTCTGATGTCACTCGGGTTATTGAATGTGATGCCTGGTTGAGCACATTTTGCACAAGCCTAGCATGCTTCTGTGTTTCATAGCTGTTCTGTGAAAGTAGCCTGAGAGACGTCTGCAGCAGTTGGTAAGTGAAGGGATTGCTCCTTTAGTACATAAGGCAGGGTGCAAAATATGTTAAAATTCAATTTCAGATAAAGGTATTAGCTAAATGTATGGTCTCTTAAAACAATCCACAATGAAATGCTTTAGCCATTGTTAAACTACAGTTTTACTGCTATAGTTCAGTGTCAACTGTTTTCCACTGTTTGCAGACTTGAGCAGGCATCTTGGGGCCCACATTTGGAGAATTTGAGGGCCAGCTGGAGAAAGTCCAAAGGCGAGTAACAAAATGACTTGAGGCCAGGAAAATATGACTGATTTGAGGGAAGAGGGGATGAACTGAGATTCTTCAGAAGGGAAGGGACATGAAAACAGACTTCAAGTTAAAATTTTGATAGCGGGAGGAATGGAGTACACTATTCCCTGTGCCTGTTGTGGAACGGACAAGCATCATGGCCCTAAGCCACAGAAAGGTTAGACAACAGGAAAAGCTTTGCAGCTATGCAAGGATTGCCTGGGGGCACTGTTGGGAGCCCTGTCACTAGAGATTTTCAGAACAAACTAGAAAAATGTGTCAGGAAGTTGACCTTTTGGATAAGAAGATGGATTATGTAACCTCTCAACACTGTTTTCAGGTGTATTTTCTGCATTTTTCTCATGACCAGTGCTGGGGCCAAGCAACGACAGAACTCCTGCTCCCTGACTGTACCAAACCACTCAATTTTTCTGCAGATTCTCCATCCTAATTCCAATGCCAAAAAGGGAGATCAGCCTGCTTCCAAAAGACAGCAGATTGGTGAAGTTTGGTGGTGTGGGGCTATGGGGATCCATTCTCCCTTTACCTCAGTGCTTGCGGAGGCAGGATTTGATGCAAAGCCAAGGAGTGTGGGAAGCACAGATTGCATGCTCCAGCATACCCCCAGGAAAGACCTAGATCCAGCTTTCTTCCAAGTGGGCTCGCTAGCTCCAGCAGCTCCTGTCACCCTGCCTGTGTTAGGGTGGAGCTGCTCCACCTTCCTTATGTGGCTTTGTGTGCTTTTCCCGTAGACATCCCCCCCCACAATTCACAGCTAATGAGCCAGAAAAGACAGTCAGAGACTAACTGGCGTCCTCAATTGCTTGCATTTTATTGCATAGGGGTGTCACGCACTTCCACCAAAAAAGCAGCGAGTGGATGTGGTTTCTGCCCGTTGTCAACCACACACTACTCTGCTCCATGCTGTGTAAGGCCTTCACCCCTCCTGAAATCCTCATCTTCTTGCAGTGTTACCCTGCTGTGCTTGTGTTGATAGAATCAGCGCCTCCACGCTTCCTCCGCCTACTTGCAACGTCAAAGGGCTGCCTAGAAGAGGTCAATGTGAATCTAACTGTACGCCTTCTCTTTTGAAGGGAATGACATGAGCAAATATTTCATAATCCAGGCCTGATTTACTTTACAAATAATTACACCTATATCAGATAACTCTCTGGGGTCAGTGCACTGGAATTTCTGCATAGCTAACAACTGCATTGTTCCAGAGCACTCATTATACCACCCATTTTAGGATGCTGCCAAGAAGCAGAAGAAATGAAATTATCTCAAGATGGAACATGCATAGATTTTATTCCCGTCATGCACTATTGGGAAGTCCCTTAGCAGCAGGTGGAATTAACGTTCCTTGCAGCCGGTAGATTTAACACCATGATGTAAAGTCAATTTATCTCCCTATCCACTGCCCTTCTACCACCTTCAGATCCTGTTTAATCCCCACAGACAGAAGGGACAAAATTGCAATCTATGATTTTCTCCATGCAACCAACATGCTTAGATCATTCCTAAGCTTTTCAAACTTAGATTCACTTTGCCTCTCTAAGCCAGTATGTCTCCAATGCTATTAAAGCTGGAACAGTTATATTTGGCAGTTATAAATGGAACTAAATAAGACAATCACAATGAATGGGGCAAGGAATTACAGTAGCCTATTTCTGTGGGACAAACACCAGTGCAACAGGATGGAGATGCAAAACACAGCTTTACACTGTGCAAAGAAGTGGCAAAGAGTAGTCCCTGGCACAGTGGCCGCACACAGAAGTCCCAGAGCTGAGGTGCCTGCCAGGGATGCCTGCAGCTTGTCCCTAAGGGCACAGCTAGTCCCTACTCCCTTACCTAAAGATATGACCAAAACAGGCAGTGCAAAGCAAATGTCTTGTCAGACTCCAGGGCAATAAACCAAAAAAGTTGGAACTTATACTTCAGTTAGTGTCCAAGAAGAGGGAAATACATCATTGTATTTACACACACACTCTCTCTCACACAAAATCCTTTTTTGGAGGGGTTCCCAGCAGCTGTTCCCATCACTTCTACAATATGCTCACTAAAGAGTGAAGACAATGTCAGCAATGGTTCACAAGAAAGGGTGATGAGGACTCCTCCTATACGATATTCAGGAATTAAGAGGGTAAAAGAACATCCATGGAGTAGGCTTACAGTTTTATGCATATATCCATGCTTACATACGTATTATACAGATGCACATTCCTACCATGTGCTGGGCACCACTGCAGGAGCAGAGGCCCATATACCTGCTCCAGATTGTAAATGACTTCAAGGACATCTGAAAGCATGCAGGATCTGACAGGCTGGCATGAGCTGCTGCTGGGAGCTCTTTCATTTTCTGACCAGTGCAGGTGTTACAGACTTTGCAAAGAGAGAGAGGAGGTATGAAGTAAGATTACGCTCTGGAGCTAAATGCTCCTATACTTTGCCTTTCTCAGCATATCTTAAAATGAAAACACAATGAAAACGAAATACAAATAAGATGATCAAAACAAGAGAAAACAGATGCCTTTAGACCTCTGGAGCTTACTCTAAAACTATGATTCTTCCACACCAGACCCTTGGATTACATTTTGCCTTGAGACACTATGTGCCTTAGTTGTTGAAAGAAAAGAGGTTGCGAAATGGCATGAAAAGCAATGGGGAAAAGTGAAGGTGAGATGCTGTAGCTGAAACAGCCTTGACTTCAGCATAGCAGACTTCAGCACTCTTCTCCACCTTTATCACTGGCTTCTGGGTGATGCCAGAAATACAGAACCACCAAGCAAGTTTTGTTCCCTTATCACTGTTTTCTAAGGAAGATGCTAGGAAAGTTTCACTCCATGCCGTATGTTCTCTATTTCAGCATCATTCCTTTCAGCACTCTCTCTCCCAGTATGGCATTTCATACTTCAGAGATGACACAAGAATAACAGGGAGCAAGAAAATAAGGCAACGGCTTGAAACCTTGGCAGAAAGAACAGACCTTCAATGGTCGATCACCTGTAACAGGTTGTTACTGCCTTCTACATTTCTGACCCCACTCAGTGCAAGTAACAGATGCTCCATCTTCACTATTTTTTCACTTATCTTGAAACGGTGTTAATGTTGTCCACTGGCAACCATGAGGTTACTGGATGAAATTAGCATTATTGAGAGCAACATGAAACCACTTGCTTTTTCTCTGGTGTTAGAAGCACAGGCAGGTTGGAGTAGATGTTACTGCAGGGTTCACCACACCCGGCCAACGACATATCTCCTGCACTGCTCACCTGGCCTGTGTACCATAGCAAGGGGTGGGTATAGGCCAGCTGAGATGCCCTCAACACCACCAATATATCATACTTGCCTGTTTTCCCCATTTCTCTGCTGAAATTATGCTCATTTCCTCTCTCTTCTTCTGGGAATAATGGACCCTAATTTCTATGAATAAATTTGCAATCAGATGAAACAGCAAAAGATTTGTAGAAAAGGCAGGTGAAAGATATCACTAGAGAAATCAAAAGAATTGTAATAACCAGTCATTTATACTCAGCAGGCATTGAGAAATATTAAAATGGAGTAAGAACTGGCATGGATTTGTTTCCAGATAAGCTAGAGAAGGATTTTCTAGAAGGTGCTCACGTGGTGCTTTATGCAGCCATGATAACTCCAAAGCCAGTACCTGAGCAAGTTCAAGTACCGCCACACTTCAGTTGCCTGTGCCCTCTACAGTGGTGCTGGTGCAGTTTTGGCAAGGCACAGAATAAGAGCACAAAGTTTTAGCACCTGACCCATGCCAGATGGGATCAGCTACAGATTCAGCTTCTCTGCCTGGGTAAGTAAGCTACTTTTTCCCATTGCTCTCTCCTGCAGCTGCAGCATGTACCTCTGACTTCTCAGACACCTGTGCTTCCTCCTATTTCCTCCTCCCCACAAAGCTCCCATTGGTCCTACAAACAAAGAAACTGACACTTCCTTGTAACCTCCAACTCGAATGTTATGAAAGTAAACTGAATGGTGGAATAATATGGTACTCTCAGCTTAATTATTTGAATTATTACTTTAATTACTATGAGATCAGACTCTGAGACTGTGTCTTGAGAGTCATCTTACTTGGGCCATTCAGCTGGGCCTGTATAGAGGACAAGCTAATATACCGATCCTGCACAGTTTTACTCCCAAATTAACTATGCAGTAATTTCAAATTTTTAACTTGCAAGAATTTCATTTGCTTCACAGGGAATCTGCAGTGCCTAAGGAATAAACGCATAAAGTGCTGTTAAAATCTTTTCCTGGTTTTATCTGGAAAAAAAATCTCTAAAATTGGACTTTATTAGATTTACACTTTCTTAGACAAAGGCAGAATTCATCAACAATCTTAACCTTAAAAAATAGCTAAACTGGCACACCACATTTGGGTTAGTACTATCCATTAAAAATCCTTATTCATTTCAACCACTAAGAACTGTAAAACCAGCCCTGAAATGGTTGTTCTTGCAAATCAAAGGCAAGAATCTGAAAAATACATTTATTGCATTGTAAGAATTCTTATGATCTTCTTTCTTCCACCTCTTTGCTCTAATAAAGGTATCTGCAGTTCAAACAAACTAATATTCATAACTCTTTATTCAATAAATTCTGCTGCAGAAATCAGTTTACCTAGACGATATCATCCTATTTTTCAGAAGGTTTGTCAAAAGGTAAAACACTTGCTTCTGTAGCCAAAGCAGGCCTTTAAGACAAGTGGTCATTCCCCTGCAATGTTTCGCTGCGGCCCAGAAAAGCAGGACTAACATGTAGGGACTGCTGCTACTGTGATTCCTGCTGCCAATTATTTTTGTTTTGCTTGATGAAAGAGTGACAGTGATGACAAAGCTGAGGGATGTGACACCCAGAGCACGAGGGTCTGGAGCAGAGTGGGGCAGATCAGGGAAGGGATGAGGACCTGAGGGAAAAGACAGCACCTGCTGCCCTTCGCAGACTCCTTACCATGAAGGCAAGATCCCTTCAGACCCAGTGAGAAGGAAGTCCTCCTTGGGAACATGCCTGAGAAAATCTGACCACTCCTCAGGAGAACATGGGGAAACAAGAGGAAGTTATGATAACTGCTGGAAGACCCACAGCAAGCACAGAAAGGGGAGTTCATAATTTTGAGGCCCACTGTTGGGTATGGGAAAACTCAACACTAATGTTAAGATTCTGCTTTTAAAAAGGACCCTTAAAAAAAAAAAAAAAGGCTTTAAGGGATCAGATCCCACTTGTTCAAGAACTCCCAACTCCCATCTGTGCTCATCCAGCTACAGCGGGGATTTCTTACATATTCTTTTGAATGGTACAAAGACATCCAGGGTTTCCATACTCACTTTAACAAAGAGGAGATTACCCGGTTGCACCAACCCTTTACATCCAGACCCAGCAGGACTGAGGCACCTTGGAAAATCAGAACCACTAAATTCAGGAAGTGCAATCTCTGTAGTTTACTTCAGTAGAGCACTACCTTAGTGAAAGTCAGGGCTTATGCAAAATATTTCCCTAACGTTTTCAAGACTTGTAACAAAAAATACTGAAGTACAATCTGAACTGTCACTTTCAACAAATCTGCATTCTTCTTGCCACAAGATAAAAGACTAATCATATATTCTGGAGTGAAGGGCCTGCTGTGCCTTCAATACAGTTGAAATAAACAGAAGAGCAAAACACGGACTTTCTGGAAGGCATTTTGTCCTCTTTATGATCAAGAAACTTCATTGTTATTAATGATAAGAATTTATTTATGATGTTAGCTGAACAGTGTTGCAACTCTATAGGGTAATTCTTGTAAGATCTTGCTGATTTTTTACAGATTTTTTGAAATATTTTCAACTGTTTTATAGAACAAATAGACTGTGGGAAAAAAGACACAGCGTGAGTTTACCATATTATTAATTGATGAAGCTGTGCGAGATGTACAAATCACAGTTTTAAAACCAAGCTGCTTAGCAAAGACCTGCCCGTGCTTTATAAACTTAGCATATGTTGTTGCTGAACATGTATTTTTAACTCTCTTGAACCAAAATCCATAATGAGGGAAATCTGGCTCCTTCTGGTGCCAAAAAAGAAAGCTAAAACTCTAAGACATCTGATCCTCTTTGGGTTTCCAGAACTTGAAAACCCAAACGTGAGCCCCTGAAAGGCTAGCCTCATCTATTGATTCAGGTGACCACGTTGTAAAACACTGTCAGTTGTGGCACGTCTCTTTCTGGGTGGATCTGCAACTCACCAGGTTAACTACCTTTCTGTGGGCTGAAGGAGCTCTAGATTCAAACTGAAGATGGTTCAAGAACAGCCCAGCCACGCTGGAGCTTTACACAGGGCTTTAACAGAGCCTCGACTGTCTCTCCTACAGCCAAAGAGGTCTGTGCAGATATAAACCCTGATTCACCTTCACAGCTACCAGATTTGTCTTAAGCTCTTGCTGTTCAGTTCTTCTCAACAAGGGCTGGAACTAACATGCTGATAAACTCTTTATGGAGGCTGCTGCCCTGAAATACACAGAAATGACAGAAGGAATATAGCATACTTTAAGTGGGAAAATTTAGCAGACTAAAACAAAGTGGTAAGGCCAGAAAGTAAGATGAATCATGCTGTTCCTAGCATCCCATAGCTTCCTGGCTTAAGTGTCATGACAAGATATCGATTGCCAGCATGCTATGAATTTGCCCAGTGATGAAGGCTTCATCTTCTGTTTATGAAGAAAGCAAATATGACAGCTTGCAGGGACCAGCTAGTGACTGAAAAACTGTTGTTTTACCGTTGTCTTGTGTTTTTGAAGAAAAAATGTCATGGTGCTGCTGATGCTGCTTCTTTAAGACTGCAGAAGCACTGCTAGAAAAGGGGAAGAGAAATAGTTTCTGTATGAAATATATGATAGCACTGATTCTGTCAGCATCTCTTTCCCAATGAAAGTGTGGAGATGAAGAGCCCTTTGAAAATCTCATCCTCAAAGCAGGAGCATTAAAGTAGGATCCCTATTGAATTATTTAAAATGAATGCAACTTCACTGCAATGGAGTCACTTTGAAATGGGAGCACGTTGTCTCCATCCTTTCTCAGTTCTAGTACTGCATTAATATTTGGGCTTACTTTCATATATTTTATATATCTTATTAGTAAGCATTTACAAGCACAGGCTCGTAGATGTATTCAGATGCAACTCTATAAATGCAGAATTATGTACCTTACTACCTAGTGAAAAATACCACAGAGCCAATAACCTCTCAACTCCAAATGAAAACAAGACTTCTAGTATGTCTCACCTCATGTAGGAATCAGAATCTGAACAAGGAAGGTGGGAAGGAAAGATTTCCCCTTAACAGCTCTTCTCCAGCCTGCAGAGACAGCTTTTCAGATGATAGGGCCTCTGCCCTATCATTAAATTTTAAAATTCTCTTGAAATGCCCCTAAAAAAAAAATTCCCTCTTCAGATTTTCTTCTTCCCTGTGCACTGAAGAGAGCTTTTCTGTGTTCTCCTTCTAAAAAGCTGTGCCACAAAGTAAAAAAGTGCATGAGCTACATCCCTTTTGAGATTTCCAAATATTTGATTTTCTCTCTGTTTCTGAGTGGTTCACAGTGGACATAATTGTTTCTTTAGAGCTATTACAAGAAAGCTAACTTTCTCTTACCCTCCCTGTAACCAGTCTCTGCATTTTCTGAAGTTCATATCAATATGACTCTAATGATACTGGATAGAGAGAGTCAGCCTCCAAGAGGCCAAACGAAGAAGCATCCTATTTTGTTGCTCAGGTGACAAACAGCACAGCTAACCTGGAAAAAGTGATGATAAAAGCATGCACTGTAAAAAATAAAATAAATACAAAAATAATGTATATTCCATCTGCCAGGTCTCAGGAAACATACAGAGAGCCAGATATGTTGCAGCGATAAGAGAACATGAATTTTTCAGCATTTGACAATGACTGGGCAGATGACATTCTTGTTTGCTGACTCTCCTGAATTTGGAACAATACTGGCCTCAGAGGGATTATTTCTGAAGTTTCCGGTAACAGAAAACTACCTCCTACACTACAAACAGCTCATTACAATATTTAGGACATGCAGTAACTAGATTTGGGGAAAAAAATGAAAAAAAAAAAACAGAGTCAAGACAAGCAGTTATGCTGGAGCTTGAAAGCAAGGCATTTTGGCCATTTTGATTTTTTCTTATTGAGCTCTCCTCCCCTAGAGCCAGATACCGCCACTAGACAGAATTCATAAGACAAATAAAACGCTGACACTGTGATTAGGCTGAAATAGGAGATCACTGGCATCAGAGGCCGGATTTAAGTTTAGCTTTTACAAATTTAGTAATTTTACAGTTGCTGAATTGTAAGGTCTGGGAGTGAGGAGCTGTCATTTTATGATTATATAATGGAGCCATGATTCAGGCTCCCAGGCGAGCAGCATCCCAAAGGAGGTGAGGATGAAACAAAGCAGCACCAGTCAGCAGAAATGCTTCTTTCAGTCGCAGTTTCATTTCTCCTCTTGTTCTGGAGGTTTGCAAGCTACTGCTGACTGACTGCAAGGGCAATTAACGAGCACCCCACAGTGCACTGGCCTAGCTACTCCAGCAGATGGGCTGTGAGAGCAAGGCACAGCCTTGTTTTCCCTGTGCACCCATGCCACAACTTAGGCTTGAGCTGGAACATGGACTGACTCCAGGGCACAACTACCTCTGAGCATGGGTGAACCTATTCTGGTGAATATAGACATATCTGGGCTCAAACATCTGCTGACAACAGTGCTGGGCAAGGCCGTGCAGACACCTCCATGCAAACTACCCGCAACTTAATTTGGGCTGGGAAGCGGCCTGCCCCACACTCTTGCAGTTTGGAGCTGGCAGCTCCCCTCCTTGCTGCCTTAGACACCCCAGTGATGCACTTCATCTGCAGGAGTGCAGGAGACAGGTCCTCCTCAACGCTCTGCATTTGCTCTGCCCCTGCTCCCTTTCTCCTTCCCTCTCTCAGGGAAGGCCGCGGGCACTCTCGCCTCCTAACCTTTGCTGGCCCGTGCACTGCACTTGCCTTTGCTGCCTAAGCAGAAGGCTTCAGTTAACTGGCTTCAGCTGAGCCAGCTAAGGCCCAGCACGCTTCCATTCTTCTCCTTTTAATACTGTGGTTTCTCCTTTCACTCTGCCCATTCTTCTCCAAGATGCTTCCCAGGCACAGGGTTAGCCTGAGTCTAGCTGTAAGAGCAATAAACCTCTCTCTTACTCTGCCAGATGTTTTTGTGGTGCAAAGGCACTGGTGAAACCTGCTGCTCCCCTCCACTTCCAAAGCTCAAAAACTGCCATTGCATTTGTTCTTGCAGTGAGTTTAAGGACAATTGTGCAGCTGTGGGAAGTCTGGAATATGACATTTCAGGGCCAATCCTTTTAAGCACCGTGCACTGTTTTATGTTAAAGGGATAACTGTAAACTGGGGATTTTCTGAAGGGGATACTGATGCTGCCTGGTTAAGAACACATAGTAAAATTAATCCTCAGCCTAGTGACAGAGATTCCTGTGAATCTTTTGTGCAATAAGCTTTTCGTGCACACTTCTCAACTCTGAATGTACCACATTGCACTCACTGACTGAAAGGTTTAGCCAATAAAATTGCATCTGCAGGCAGATGTTAGCAAGTGGTCCCAAAGCCTCAGGCATTCTCTTGTATCCCCAAGTGCACAAAACTTCTAGCCTGGGATGAGTGATGTGCTTACAAGAGGAAAAAAAAAGAAAAAAAAAGAAAGACACAGTGAATTAACCTGGTTTCAGTTCGCATTACAGTCTCTGAAAGCCAACTGGAAGAGATGAGCAAATTGCTCCAGTTCACTTTCAAGCACACATGGACACCACTTTAAATGAAAGTTTTCAATGAAATTAGAAATATGTAATTTCTAAGTGGGTCTGGATTGCACATTAAATGCTGTTCTCAGAGCAAAACATGGGAGTACAGACCAGAGGCATTTCCAAAAGCCCAGCCAAACCACACTACCTTGCAGAGTGCGTCATACATCACCACCAATTCATTGCTTTAGTGAGGATGTGTTGTGCCCTCATTCGGGATGATCCCTTGCCCTGCTGCACACGAGACCAGCTTCCCCAGCCTGCTCACCATGCAGCAGCTTCCTTTGTCACTCTCCTAGATGCTCTTTTAAAATTGCATCAGGAAATTTGAAAATCCAGATCCTGCTTCCCATATCTAAAGGGGAAGAGGGTGGTAACTCTCACATCTGGGGATGGATGGCTGCAGGAACCGCTGTGCCTGGAACCAAGTAAAGAGCTGTTGCTTTGCAGCACTTCTGTAGACCAGAGCTTTACCATGACAATGACGGTGCACACAGAAGGTGTCCCTGCTGAAACAGCTTGGGAGTGTATAGCTCAAAGCCTAGGAAAGGACAGAGGAAAGACAAACCAAGTGTGAACCATCCACTCTCCAAGACTGCACTGCATCCAGACCACAGCAATTCTCCAGATTGCTGCAGCATCTAAGAAACTTTTATTCTCTTTGTGTTGTCTGAGGAAGCAGGGAAAAAAGACCTTTGCTCCCAAGGCTGCCTGAGAGATAGACCAAAGCAAAGAGAATCCCCTTCAAATCAGTGCAATGATGGACACTAAATATGCAGAGGTGCTGAAGGCCTTGAGAAAGGCTCATTCTTGGCAATTTGTGCAATGTATTGCACAGTCCTATTTATTAGACTGTACCTCAGAAAAACCTAAAGCCTTCTGAAGACAGTGCCATCTTCACAGGGACTCCTGTGGTTAGTAAATATCCAACTGGTATGCATGAAAACAGGTCTATACCTGCAGGGAAGCACATAGAATTTTCCAATCTCAGTTCATTTCTGTTAAACTTGTAATGATGATGTCACTTCTGCTTTTGGAACAATATGCACTGGAATATTTAAAGGACTGAAACAGAGACGGGGAGGCACCCCACCTTGTTTGTGCCGTGGATTTAGAAAGTTTTGAATGACAGACTCCCACAGCTCATTATTTAGACACCCATAGCCAAGTTCCCCTCCACCGAGGCAGAGAGAAGGGACAGCTGGGTCCCCAGGTTCAGTCTTTCCCTGCCCATCTGGTTAGCTGGGGGAGTGGGAGGGCTGCTCTTTCCCCTTCCAGAACATGGCAGACAGCGAAAAGATCCTCAGTGTCACCACAGAGGGGTGGTTTCAGCAGTCCTGATGATGTGCTGCAGCATGGTTTTATCAAGAGGATCTGATCAAAAGGCTTCCCAAGACTGCATTATAAAGAGGTCCCTTTTAAAGGGTGGAAATGGGGACTGAGGTAAGACAAGAAAAATCCTAATCCCAGAAAAGGGAGATTTCTTTCAATTACGACACATCAGATATGAAACAGTCTCCCCTTTTCAGTCGCACCTCAGAACTGAATATCAATATGCCTGAGCGTATTTTTGCAAAAGATATGCTCATGCAAAAGCATGTCTGTGGATACAAAAAGATAGCAAAAGATAGTCTGTGGATGCGTTTCTCCAGGAATTGTTGTTTCTTCTTTAAGTCTCTTCAGTCATTAGCGATGACTGTATTCATGTTTCCATACACTGTGCTGCATCTCCATAAATACTGCAATTTTAGTTTGCCAGGTAAGAAAACGGTGCTTATGCATGGAGGACTAGTACTCCTAATCAGTTCTCTGATTTGCTAGGTAAATAATAAGATTAATACATTCAGCGAATTGAATAAACTCGTTCCCTGCTTCGTTCATTCCCTATCCACAATCCCTTTTGTCAAGTACATTGGCCCTGACTGATGAAACAAAAATTGTTCCACAAACAAAAAGCTGATTCTAGCTATATCCTATAGCTCTATCCTAGCTATATCCTATCCTAGCCATAGCCTATATATATAGCTCAGAATCACTATGTAATGGACCTGCCTTTGAACAGTTTGTCCCCTTTTGCAGCTTTTCTGTTTTGTCTTTCTTTACCAGTTGAGTTTGGCTCTTACTGCGGTAACTCATTAAATTTAAAACTGGTGACTGCAACCACAAAAAGTGAAAATCTTGGAAGGCGGAAGGCCCAGGGAACACAGAATATGTGCCCTTAATTACTGCTCCATTTGTAACACATGGCTAACTTTGCTCATTGACATTTTCATAGTGCCATGTGCTCCATATGTCATGCTCTTCTCAGCAATCTCAAGCCTTTCTGAGAGAAGCAACAGATTTTTTTTAGTACACTGAACATCTCTCCTCTATTTTTGCACTGCTATTTCTCTAGAGAATCAATTTGTTAGAGATTTTCTACCTCTTATGCTTGAGAAAATTGCTTTTATTTAAGAAAAAGAGGGTTTGATCCTACTGGAAGGAAGAATTGCAGTGCCCCAATTTATTGTGTGCGATAAGGAAGATTTATTGGACCTAAATCTTCGTATGAGCTTTGAGTTTCAAACTGGGAATATCCTCAGTTCAGAAACTAAGATCAGAAGGGACCTGCACAATTAACTAGCCGATTTTCCACCTACAACAGTCATTGACATCAGCCATTGACTTCATACTTAAACACACCTTATGGCTGAATTCAGGCCCTTCTCTCCCAAAGACACTCAGGTGGGACACAAGGACCCCAAGGGGGAGAGATATCACCTCTCGTCTGCCCATTCCCCCTTTCTTACAGCACTCCACCTGTGTGTGCGGGGATAAAGTCCTCATCGCTTATAGGGAGGGAGGGCAGGGGAAGATCCTGGGCCATTTTTAGAGCAAGGAAAAATACATCTGTGTCCAATATTACACAGATGGACAGGGGAGGGTAGAGGTTTTTCTAACCCCCACTGTCAAATGCTTCCTTTCACTCAAAGTGTGCTGAGACAGCTCTCCACCAGGAGCCATTAATTTCAGGATAAGAGAGCTTCCTTACAGAGGGTTTACTCCTTTTCCAAAGGAGATTAGGCAAACGCTAGGGAGAAAACACTTCCCACAAGAACTACTCCAACCAGTTTCCCTGTGGAGATGAAGCCCCTGCTTCCAGTCAGGTCTCCTCTCTCCAGACATGGTCTGGTTGGAAGCAGAGCTCCTGCTTCCCTGATTTTGGGGGACTCCGACCAGGGAACGGCACCGCCAGAGTCACAGACTTCAGCGGACGTGAAATGGTTGATGGAGGAGGGACAACGTCTGAGGGGAGGCTGCCCACAGAGGGCTGCTGGTAGCAGGGTTATGTTTTTTCAAATGTTGTCCCCCGGGGAGCAAGTTCCTCAATTTTCATTTACTTCAAGGAGGCTTTGAGTGTTCTGTTACTTTAAGCCACTCTGGGAGTGGTGAGGGGAACCACACAAGCACATGCTCACGACACAAACCCCAGTATATATGCTGCTAAGAAATGAATCTGTCAATGTCCAGAAGTGACGCGTTTGGATGGCAGCCATCGTTAATGGGCACATTTCAAATATCACTCTGTTCTAATTACAGACTGCTTCGGAAAGTGTGAATGTCAGTATATCTAATAAAAATTATTTCTCATGCATTGTTACGCAGCTACAATAGAGATAGAATCTTCTTCCTTGACAAATAGCCATAATTTGACAATTCAGATTCAGTCCATACTTATCTGGGCTGTGGTTCAACATAAAATCTTTTACTGTCATTCAAGTGTCCAAAGCATCAGTTAAAAGAATGAATTTATTGTGGGGAACTTAAATAAGAGTGTCTTCCCTTGCTGAAAAGGCTTTGAATACTCAGCCCCATCACTGTATTTGCTCTAGGCCATACCAGCACTATAAGCTGGCAATTACACCAGCTATTTGGGATGACAGGCTTTTCAATTCAGAAATTCAAGACAAATAGCAGGCTTAATTGTTGCTATAAAACATTCTCTGCATGAAATTTATTTTTAGTTATCTTTAGCATATAGAAATATCTGAAGGTAGAGGCTTGTTGATTGTGAAGACAGGTCCAAGACAGTTTGGAGTCCAGAAGCCCTTTCATGAAAGGGAATTTCCTCTAGTCACCACCAAAAAAGAGGCACCTTCACTATCGCCCCCTAATTCACCTGAGGATGTGGGTTGGAGTAGCTTACACTGCTCATGACAACTTCAGTATTACCTACAAAAGATAAGCCAGTGAAATCGAAAGCTTGCCTTGGGAAAGAAGGTCATGAGGATGGGGAACAGAGTGACTGAAAAATATCAGGAGGGAAACATCTGAGATCTCTGACTAAAGGAGAGATGGAGAAAAGGGTACACCTAAACAAACAGAAATTATTGAGACTGACCTCACCAAGCCACCATGTGACAACGGCTGAGCAATGGCGAGAGCAGGGCAGCTCAGCAGCAACGAGCCCCGTCTGCGTGGGGGCAGCTTGGCTCAGCCAAACAGGCACGTCTCGAAGCAAGGCGACCTGCTGGCTTCCCCCTTTCTGTCCTTCCCCTCCGCCCTGCTCCTTTCATCTAAAAACTAAAAGCGGAGCATGGACACTCGGCTGGTCACCTGGACAAAACGCCACTGACATCCAGGCCAACTCCTCTAACTACTCTAAGAACATTTTCAGGCCATTTGCTCCTAAGGAAATTGCTTTTCCACTGCTCAAGTCAACCTAAAGGCAACCTGAGGGGATCTTTGTGTTACAAAATGGCACAGACTGACTGGAGCTAGCTGCCCAGTACCTGCTTATGGTTGGTAGCCTAGCCTTGATGCTGGCCAAGGAGCACGGCAAGGACTGTGCTGAGCCACTGGCAGTTACAGCCCCATGCCTAAAAATCTGACATTGCACAGAAGTTTTGTGTAGGACCATGGGGACTTTTTTTTTTTTTTTTTTTTTTGCTATTTTTGAGCGTGAAAGACAGTGAAACTCTAAACATTTAAACCTTCAGAACAGACCTGTGAAATCTCTTTGAGTTTTACAGCTGTAATACTTGCATAGGGATCACTCAGTAGTGCTTTTCCCTGGGCTTCACTTTGTCTCCTTGCACACAGTTTTACTGATCTGCTAAAGGTAAGGTCCTTAGAGCTTAAAAGGAGAACAGCAGTCTTGAAATTCATCCCATTTTGAGGGGGTGGAGGGAGTAGAGTGAAGACGGTTTTGGGTACTTCGCAGTGCCCCAGGCCACCTCTTAGCCTTTGCAAACACTCATTATATTTTCCACAGTCTATGTCAGTAATAAATTCCCTACAGCTGGAATGGCACTCTGTGGGACTCAACAGGCTGCAACAAGCCCTTCACAGAGCTTCCTCCCACCCTTGCATGAGCGCTGCACCCCGAAGTATCACTGCCTTGGGGAAGCCTGATTATGGGCCCCTGCCAGACTCTTCAAAGTTAGGATGTGTCACAGGCCTTGAATGTGTTAGCACATCTGCATGGTTTCCCCCTTTATGTTTCTATTGTCTTCTCCATTCATCCCTCAGATCAGCCACCTGCCCTCTGGAGTTTCCGTCCTGAAAATCCGTATTTTGCAGAATAAAGGCAGAGGTTTTTCAGTTCTGGGGCTAAGTAGAACCCTTCTCTTAAAATACCTGCCCTCTTAAATTCATTTCCACATGCTGCCCCAGTTCTGCATAGCTCCAGTATCTGTCTGTTTACCCCAATCTATCGCTGCTGGCAAGTTCACAAAACTGTCATACACATTTCCCTGGGAAGCAAAGACTCCCCTTGTGCACAAGTAGCCTACAGGCAGCTACTGCACTGCTTTGCTGGGAGAGTTTCTTCACGTAAGAGAGACCTGGTCTCACCTCTCTGCTGTTGGCTCCTAGTTCCCAGGCAGAGTGCCCCATGACAGTTGCCTTCTCTGTTTTGGAAGCAGAGGATTCCTCAATTTTTCGAGGCTGAACCTCACCCAGGCAGTGTTTCATCCCTCAGCTGGGGCAACTCTCCATCTCCAACCCATCCCACCACTGCACAGGGCTCCTTGGTCTACTACTTTTTCTGGCTCCTTGCACCCAGGTGGTGTGCCCCCAACCAAGAAGATTTCTGATACCAGAGTGATCCAAACACGGTTCATACTGAATTGAAAATGCGGCAATACAAAGTGCTGTGAAAAGGAATCTATATTTCTGTGTAGCAAACTGCTGATTTACAACCTTCCTTTCCATCATGCAAATGCTTGCACTCACGCCTACCTTCAATGAAAAATTCTGGTAGCTCAGTCACATGTCATATTTAAATTGTGTCAAGAAACACATAGCCTTAAATAGGCTGCTAAACCAGTGCTACTGCAGCACTTGACAGTTACTAAGTAGGTATGCAGAGAAGTTCCAGCTTAGATGCATAATTTAAGTTTATTGCAGCTTTTTCGCTCTGCTGCCAAAGTAGTGGATAAGAGAAATACTGAACACAGAAAGGACCATGAAAGTATTGCTGGAGATGGGAACAAACAAGCAGATGATGTAAAGTGGGATACACTGGCATTTAGTGCTTACCTTTTTCTGAATTACAGTGTTCACTAAGGTGTGCTTAATGATAATATATTGCACTGGCACAGACGCCACTGGAGGAACTCAAGGTATTTTGCAGGCAGTAATCCATTAAGTTGCATGAGGATGATTCTTGTCGTTTACCCCCTTCTCCAGAAAAAACTTTCTGCTGGTGTAACCCTGCCGAGTTCAGTGTGATTATACGTGGCAAATGCAACCCTGAGTTTATGTAAAGGAATTTAGTCAAGAAGGCAGCGCGGCAGAGTGGGAGTTCTGGGGATATCATTTCTAAAGTTAGCCTTACTGTAAACAGGCTGTCTGCCTGCAGGTCTGTCCTTGTGCCTCTCCTGTTTCTGTTTGCTGTGAGAAATTTTATTTTACACTGCAGTATCTTGAGAGTCCAAACTCACTCTGTGATCTTGGTAGGAACATCAGGCTGCTCCTGCTTGTCCAGCTGCGGCACGCAGCCCGGCTGCCTGGAGCGGCAGAGCCCTGGGGACAGCGAGCCACCAGCTCTCTTCTGTCCCTGCTTCTGTGCATGACTTAGAGTGACAGCAACCTTCTGGGCACGACGAGGATGCTGCTAATTATTGCAGTCAACCACTCAGCCTGCAAGAACTTCTCACTGGGAAAAATCTCAATGGAAATTTTGGGGGCTTTATTTCCTTTTCAGCCCACAGCTTCAGCGGAGACCCCGGATCAAAGTGCATCAGTAGGGAGCGCCACAGGCAGCCTGGAAACAGAGCATCCCTGTGCACCACAGCTGCCGTTAACAACCCCTTAAAATTCCTGCAGTGACCCTGAACGGAGATACAGCCCCGCTGGGAAGTGCTGGCAGAGTGAGGAGTTTCAAGCACAACCAGTGTTTCCGTCTAGCCTAACCGTCAGCACAGCAGGCACCACAGGCATTCACTAGGGGAGCACAGCTCTTTGCCATTGCTGTTCGTGCAATTGCTCTTTCTCCCCATGTAGCAGAAATGTCCTTTTTCTATAACAGCATCTCAGACTTGTCACCTACTTTTCTTTTCTGTCTGCCACTTGGGAATACAAAACTAATTGACATACACAAAACAGCTATCAACAGCTTCAGGCTATGTATGAAAATATCAAAACTGTCTAATCTTTTAGTTCTGTTTCAAAGAGACTAAAGAGTTTAATGAGATCAAGATGGTCAAGGGCTCCTAGTATGATGCGGAGAAGAGGCTGAAGGAGCTGGACTAGTTTGGTCAGGCAAAGAGGAGGCTAAGAGCGATCTCATATCTTACAAGCATTCAAAGGGAATTTGCAAGAACTCTTCCCATCAGTTGCAGATAATGTGCAAGGGGCAATGGCTGTGGATTGCACCTTGGGAGATTCAGGTTAAACAACAGGAAAACCTTGCTTCCCGAGAGGATGGTGCAGCCTGGAACAGGCCACCAGGGAGGTTTTCAAGACTTGGCTAAGCAAAAACAGGCAAGGCTGCCCTGATACACAGGTGGAAGTAGTCCTGCTCCAGGGGAAAGTTGGATTCAGTCACCTCCCTTCCAGCCAAAATTTCTTTACCTTTCTAGTTTCTCTTACTGAAAAGCACAGGTGTTCTTAAGTTACACAGCTGCTTTTAAACGTTGTACCCAACAACTTAAACCATTCTTTCATCCTGATACAGACTAGGAGAGAACCTGGCTCCAGACTTCTATTATGCCAAAACACAGATTCACAGACAAGGATGTTCAAAAGACACCAGCCCTGGTATAAAACTTACAAACAGGGTCAGCACTTCGTTAACACTGTGCCATGCGCTGAGTCTGGCTGATAATATCATTGTGGGTCTACAGGGTTCAGCCACTTGAGAAAATCCTGTCCTTGCTTGAAGTGGAGTCTATCTCTGAGTGCACTCAGAGCTGGAAAGCCACCAAGCACAGTTACTGTGCACCCTCAGCCACCCACTGCCCGAAAACCAGAGATGGACCTCTATGCCCACAAGCACCCTGAGGCTCCAAAGTTAGGACCGGAGTGGGATGACCAGCTAATTCAACTGTGCACTTACACCCAGGCAAGGGAATTTCCCAGTGTTAGCCCTCCTAAAGCCCAGTAACTTTTGCCTCGTAACGAGGGGCTGCAGACAGGCTGGTCAGCTCACCGTGGCTGCCCTGCTGCCTTTTGATCCGGATCCTGTCGGACTTTTCTGCTCCTGACTCGCAGCCCCCCACTGTCACTGGCATGGGAATGTTTGCTTAAAATACCCATACCTGGGAGCTTGCTTTTCTTTCCTTGTCTTACAACAAAGTTATTTTAAGTGGGGGAAAAACCCACACGGAGTCCAAGACACCTCTAGTCAGCAGCACAGTGCAGGAATACAAATTTTCACAAAATCGGATGGTGACACAGTGTTAAAGTATTTCAAGACTCCACTCCTGCAGTGCAAAAAAACCTCCCTATAAAAACGAGCAGGCTTGCTCAGAAATACCATTTTAAATGGTCTTCTCTGAGTTTTGCTTGTGTACAAGTAATGGGAGCTAATTAATACTCATGCTGACAGATACTATTCATGTCATGGCAGGACAAGGCAGCTCTCAATTTGGGGCTGAACCCGTTCTGCACTCTGCCAGTATAAAGCTGGACTAGTCCATCATCCCCATTGGACTGAGTCTTTCCTGAGCTGTGATTTGACCTTATTTCTTACTTTGCCATCCATAATGGCCTTAATCAATCAAGACTTATCTTTTTCCCATTGAGAGAAGAAAAGGCAGAAGGATTTCCTTTGAAGGGCCAGCAGAGTCCTCACCAGCTGCTCTTCTTCCAGAGGAGCACAGAAAAATGCCACACCATTAATAATAATAGTCAGGAGCCAGGCTTGGGACACTCATCCGTTTACATGATGCCGCAATGCTGCTTTCCCACCTGTTTTTAAAGGCAGAGACAACCTGTGCAGTGAAGAGGGATCTCAGTGAATCTCAACGAACAATACCAAAGTCACATGGTAATATTGTACTGACAACAACCTCAGCACACGTTTTGTCATCATTCCTCTACTAAAGATGTTGCCTCGTGGAAGGACAATTCTGGGAGCAGCTTCCAGAAGACATTTACTCAGTTCCCTTCTCCAGACACCACCACGCTCAAGTCAGTACTCAGGGTGTCATGTTGCATACGAAGTGTGACGCAGGTATTCTGCCTGACTCCAGTCATGGTCCTTTTCTTAAATACTTAGTGCCATTGCTCACAAGGAAATAGTATGGTGTTTTTCTGTCTAGGAGAATTTCAGGCAGAAATCTCATATTGGCAGAACCAATGAAAGTATGATGGGGAAATGTATGGGGACGAAGAAAGGGAGGAAGGAGGAAATAGCTGGTAGATTGAGGAGTGAAGAAGTTTGATCATTAAAGTAAGTTTCTTGATTCTTGTGATAAAGTTTAATCTCTCAGACTATCTCACAGAGGTATATCACTTGTCATGATTAAAAATGAATGACATTTTCCTCCCTTGAGGCCATTTGACTTCATCACATATTTTGACAGCTACATGATTCTGAAGATGCCACTTGCCAAGAGATGTCATCATAATTCACCAGATATTTTCTCTGGAGATAGGAAAGCAGTAATTTAATGAAAGTTCAAGGAGAATACAGGAGAGACTACCACATAACTCTGTTTTTGTTTGTGGCTTTATTATAATCCACTATTTAACAGATACTAAACTTTTCAAAACTATTAAAAATAAGATAAAGTAAAAAATTACTCTTCATAACTTTGATAACAAGTCAAAAAAAGGAGGGAGAGGGACAACAGCAAGTTTTTTTAGGTCTTTTTTTTGTATAGCCCACTTGTCTTCTGGAATCTTAAACTTCCACCATTACTGCCAGGAATTCTCTTACTTTGAGTAAAATCAGCTGATACACACTACCTCTTTTAAAATGATACTTTCATCCTGAATGACAGAAAAATAAGTCATGCAGCTTCAGAACAATACATTACAAGACAAATAATTTTGGAAAAAAAATGTTTCTGTACAATCTACTCTTCTTTATACACAAAGTGGCTTCAGTCATCTGTTGTCTCCTATCCTATGCCTAGACTGTAAACTCTTCAGGGCAGGTATTCCAAATTTGTCCCAAAGTCTGCAAGTGTGATGAGATGAAGACTGCTAAGTTTCTAGTCACTACAATAATACCAATATCTCTGCAGAGTTATATTTTGAAGTGGAACAATGGAGTAATCAAGCTCTTGAAAATTTCCCTTTTCCATTCATTACTACACTGTTGATACGTAAACATTTAGATATCAAAGAAAAAACAGTGGAATTACTATCATGAAATGCATCATGGGAAGCTGGATGTAACATTCCTTATTTTAGTGCTCTATCCTATGGGCACCCACATCTTGCAGTGCTTTACAGAATTCACATTTTGCAGTCAGAAAAATTATACCATTTATATTATTTTGTGAGGTCAGATAATTCAGCTGCAGACCATGGTCAGACTCAGTGGTTCACTGTCCAAAGCTCTCTAGCCCAGCAAAGAGTATCACTCCACCACTCTCACGGGATAAAATGCTAAATGTAGAACAGATATTGTCCATTAAGGATATCCAGATCGTTCATGGTGAATTATATGTGGGAAGTATAAGAGATCACTCAGAAAATGATAATCGATATTCTACCTGAGCAGCAAAGGAGCATAAAATCTGACTACAGCAAAGCTCCATTTTAATCCCAAGAACTTATTATTTTTGACAAAACAGTTGGAATTATTTCCAATTTCCTCCATTCTGGAATCTCATACCAAATAGTTGGGCAGACACCCTGACTTGATGACAAAATTGTGCACAATTCTCCAGCAGTATAAAAAAAATAAATAAATAAAAGCAAATTTATTTCTGCCTTGCTTGAAATTCTCTCTCACTCCTTTAACCCAGTGCTTTTGGGGTCAGCCAACTCATTTATTTTGGAGAAGCTTATGGAACCCTTTTTTTTTGGGGGGACGGGGGTGATATAGTCATATTACAGCTATGTCCAGGGCATCTTCTATCTTGATTACCCTCAACTTGCTTGCCGCTCTACAGACACAGAATATGACTATCTTGCAAACTTGTCAGTGTTTTTTTAGGATTTCTAGAGCAGAAGCTATTAGCTGTAGCTGTAATACACAGATTTCGGGGTTCTTTTTCCTTAGTCCAGAGGTGCATATAGTCATTCAGAAATTATGCAGTGGGATATAGATTTGGGGGGATCGTGGAGTTTTGGGATGAGGAAGGGGCAAAAGTATTGGCGCAATCCTTACAAAGGACTGTAAAACCAATTTAAATCTCTCTGAGGTAGAGCCAATTTCTAAGGAAGAGCTGCTTGCTTGAAAAGATGCACAGATGTTTGGAGTATGGAGGTAAGGTGTTTTTTGCACACGGGTTGATATTGCTTCTGCTCAAGGACTGGTGCCTACAACATAAATAAACAAGCTGTACACACGCAAATGTCCGCTGCCTTCACCTGTGATTTCTCTTCCGACAGGAAACCAACCTAACCCCCCCCCCCCCCCAGTATCTCTGGCTGCAACCAGAACAGTGTCAGGGGCTTCACAGAGGGCCTCTTAGGCTTCTGTCTAATGGATGTGCATCTTGGTTATGAAACACAGTTTAACTTGCACCTGTCAAAATCTTAGTGTACACAGGACAACCATTATGTATTACAGATCATCATATTGGAGACAAATATATATTTACTGTGACAAGCTAATGCATCATAAAATCACTTGTTCTCTCCAGACTGGGATTTGAACCACATTAAAGATGTTTTTCTTAAGGTAGGTATAGTCCTATTCATTAAGTATCCAAAGGAGAAGTTATTTTATAGGGAAAAGAAGTTTATGCAAAATTAAATTTGTAGCAAAACTGTTAGCAAAAAAAACAAAAAACAAAACACCACATTTAGTCTTTTATAGTCCTACTGTTTAAAGACAACAGAAATATGCTACTGTTCAAAGGGAGTTGTTTCTTTAAAAATATGCACAAGCTAGAGATGAGTTTTTATGCCAGCATCAAGTTGGTCATTAATGCTGCAGATTAAAACCACAGTGAGATGAAAGGCACTCTTAGGCAATATCAAACACTATATTTCTCAGAGTTGTGTTGCCCTAAGTGTTTAATGTTTTCTTGGATATAAAGACTATTTATCACTTCATATATGGTTAAAATTAAGGGGCTGGGAACAAACAGTGATGTTTCTTTGATTAGTCCCGCTACCTCATTTGCTGGATGGCTCTGGGCAAGTTGTTTCACCTCTAGGCAATCTGCAAAGATGTAATAACAATGAAGATAACACCCACATTTCTCCAACAGTGTAGCAGCCTCTGTCCTGTGCCAACTGAAATAGTGCCCTCGATCTCGGTGGGTTTTGGAAGAGGTCCGCAGAAGTTAATACCATGCATTATTGCCTTTTCTTTGCTTTTCTTGTACAGCTTAAGCAATTGAATGAACATAGCATCATGATCTGCAGCTGCTCCACACTGGGGAAGTTTCAGTTTCATGCACACACCTCCTGTGACTTTGTCATACAGTACAAGGGTGTACAGGGACACCAAATCAGAGCATCTTATACAGAATCTGAAATTGTATACCAGGAGGATATACAATCTGGAGAAATAATATAAAATGGCAATTCCCAACTGTCAAGCAATAACGTGGAGGCTGTATATGAAACTGGAGCAAATCTAGAAATTGCAATTGGCAAAACCAGACTTTCTCAAAAACAACTAGGGAATTTTCACAGGAGTCAGATTCTGAAATTTGTTTTTATGGTGCAAAATAACTTCTGATGTCACCTGCACTGTGGAGCCCTTAAAGAATATGAAAGGTAGGCTGTAGCTGCCTTAACAAAAAGATGTTTAATGTGATTCAAATCCTAGTTTGGAGAAACAACATGAATATGAGCTTCACATCCCTGGCAGAATTTGCTTTCAATTACATCGTTCTTACGAAGCTCAGTTGACAGTCATGCTATGGAAAATTTGGACAATGGTGAATACTTAAACCTGAGACTTCCAAAGCAGCAGGAAAGCAGGATTACCAATGCCTGTGATTGTATTGAGAATCTCATCATGTTTTTCTGTAATTTCTGAATATATGTAAGTAGATGAGAAGCTCAAATTTCCAGAAGAAAAAATAAAGCAAGTCTCCAGACTTCCCAGTTTGGTAAGAAAAGAAGAAGATACAAACCAGCTGCAATCTGAAATCTCTGAAAGTGAAAGAAAAGAACAAATTAACACCATAGTCATACACACTGATAAACAATGCTATGAGTTTTAAGGAATCTAGGGATCTGGGGAGCTCTGACATGTTCTGAGCAATTGGTATTGTCAAGACTGACAGTAAAAGGGGATTTTAAATGTGGCAAAGTGTGAACAAAGGCCCAACAGTAAAGAAATTCACAAGCTGTCTTGGGTTCTCAGACCACTGAAGGGCTCCTGTAGACATAAAAACTACAGTGTAAACCGGCTAGCATGAAGCCTAACATACTTTTTTGGGAAAAAAAATTATAGTAGAAAAGCTATAATAACGTGCTTTAGCTGGGACCTAAAACTACTGAGCTTGTGGTCCTAGATGCTGCTGATTTCATTCTGCGTGTTAGCTTAACTTGTTTACTTTGCAGTCAAAAGAAAACTCACAAAAGAAAAAGAAAAAGAAAAAAAAATGGTTTAAGGAAGTGGCAACATCATCATTCCAAGAAAAACTCAAGTGGGGACTGTCTGGCTTGTCTTATAAAATAACCACTCAAAAATATACTGCTTAGAAAAGTAGAGTTGTCTGAGCTGAGGGCAATACAAATACCGCCAGGGGTTAGGTAGATGCCTGTCTAGGATATCCAAGACACTCTAGGTTGTCTTCTCCTTCTTCTGCCTTCTCCAGCCTTCTCTGCCTTAACTTACCACCGATTTCATGCCATCCAGCTGACTTCTGCAAACATATCTTCACGACAACTGGCTTTCATGTCATTCTTGATACCTGACTCTGTCCGTATTTTTGGCAACCCTACCTGACTTTAGAACAGTGTTTCAAGACTGTGAAAGGAGACCAAGAGCTCCCTCACAAGGAAAGAAACCCAAATGACAGGTAATCTGACAGGAGGAGTGTTCATTCTGGGGTGGAGAATGTGATGCACTTATTTACTCTGGCATGCACACCCCAATACCACCCCTCAAGGTAAATTTACTGTTCCGTTATAAGATGGGACTTGCGTCATTCCAATTTACTTTGGTAGATTGACAGCAAGTAAGAATTTCAGCTTGCATTTTAAAATGTGTCTGGCCCTTGCTTTTTGCAGCAGAGCTTGAAACATGGAGTGCACCCAACAGACTCAAGCCAGAAATCAAATACAAAAGGACCCCAAATTTATATATAACTGCATCACTGCACTTAATGCTATTGCAAAGTTGTCTAGTCTAGACAAGCTCCATATATTCAGGAAACTCTAATACATTGATTCAATTAACTCAGATCACAGTTAAGATTTTTGCCAAAGCACAGTCTGCCTCACAAAGAACTTGGCTTGGGTTTTTCTGGAGAACATTAAAATTTCTCCCTTTTTTCCACTATCTATTGTACAAGTTAGGGATCAAATATATCCCTAGTAAATGTACCAATATGGGACAAAAACCCACTGTGGGGGGCCATACAGGACGAGTATCACTCTGTACTTTCCTTCTGACCGTTGCTGACTTTGCTTGACCACTTAGTCTGACTCAGTATAACTTTTATGGATACACACAGTGACTGCCCCAAGTACCTCACATGACTGCCCTGTGTCTCTCCCCACTCTAGGTGATACAGAGGCAGGCTCCTGTAGAAGACAAGCCAGAGCACCAACCTCTCCTCTTACTGATTACAGTGGATGCTGGTGAAGCTGTCCAGCTTAGCACTCAGAATAAAATAGGTGCAGAAATGTGGATGACCTTGAAAACAGTCAGCGCAGTCAGCCTACAAGTCCATGCAGACACATAGAAGAAGGCTCACCTTTAGGCTGCATAAGCAGCACTACTGCTTCCCCATGCCCTTGTTTCCACCTCCTGCCTCTTAGGTACATCCTGCAAACCCTCTAGGGCAGAGATGGTCTTAAGGCTTCATTTTAGCAGTGCATAAGCGCAGGAGTGTCATGACAGGTTCTAAGTGTGCAAGATAACAGCAGTCACTGAAATCTCAGCAACAAACCACAAGGGTGATCAGTACATACGAATTTAAAAAGTGAATTTTTTTTTAAAAAAAAGGAAAAGTAAGTGGATAAGTAAGATTTAGATATTTAGGCATCCATGTGCTTGCTTGTTTGAAAACAAGTAAAAACACTGAAATTTTGAGATAAGGAAACAAACATTAGCTTTGCAGTTGATGTCATTTTGGACAATCTGGGCAGCAGGAGCCCTGGCATCCACTATGCGCTAAGGAGACTGCTGGGAGAAGCCAGAACTGTGCAGCAATGTGGCTTTTCCTATGTCTGGACCAGGGCAACCAGAATTAGCACTAGCTAGAGCTAATGGCACAAGACCTTGTTCTGAGGTGAGATCAGCTGCCAGAAGTGAGACCTGAAGCATGCAAGTCTGTGTCAGATGCGTGTTGTGACAGGCAGCTCGCTAACCTCTGATCTTCCTGGTTTAGATATTCCCTATGTCCACAGTACGGGTGCCCACAGCCCTGCTAAATTTACACGCTGAAGCTTTCAGATGTCATGGACACCCCAAAATGCTTGGAATAAAACAGACGTGCCACCAGGAGCCAGGATGAAGGCTGCACATCCAAGTCATTTCCCCAGCATTTCCACTTGGGACCAGAAAACCCTTGTCTCTAACTTGCAGACAGAGGAGCGACTTGAAACTTGGCCATGGTGTGCTGAGATGGCCCAGTGTGACTGTAGTCTGAAGAATCGCAGTTCACCTGGGTCAGGTTCACAGCACAACACTCCGGAGAAAAGGTTGTGCCAGGTTGATTGGAGCCTGCCTATACTACTGATGCCATCTACTGGTTAAATCATTTCCTAGCCATGGCTGATGGGGAAGAGCCGGCACAGGAGATTCATTCACACCTTGTTTCCTCCTGGAGATGCTGGCAGCGCTGTGGGGGTTGCTCAGCAGCTCCGGTGATGCCTCTCTGGTGGTGAGCAGCAGCTGCCCTCATAAGTGCCACGATGCAGGCAGCTGAACGTGCCCAAGATCCCACCGAGGGCTGGGTGCAGGGGAATGTGGGGACTGTTCATTTGTGTCACTGATTTCCAACACTTACCCACTCCAAGGAGATCTAAACTAGAATATTTCCTGCCAGCTAAGAGAAATCTATCATGAAAGCAAGAGATGCGGTGCCTTGCCGTCAGACCTTAGCACACCGGTTCTTCCAGAAGAGCGGACAGAGGGGAAGAGTGAACTTAAAGCGTTACCAAATCCATATGCCCATTTAAATTCAGCTGCTTAGCAAATGCAAAACCTAAAATACCAGATGATGAAACATCCCAGCAGTGTGACAGAAGCTAAAGAAAACCAGTGTGTCTTTACCTTCTGTTTTTAAGTTTCCCTGGTCACTTATCACTTACGTTTGACAGTCACTCATATTGAATAAAATTTTAACAGTGGTCAATGTCCCATTTTGAAAAGTCTCTGTGGAGGCTGTGTCCCAGTGGGGTGGCAGGGAGACTACTAAGGCACTTGTGAAAATGGGAGTCAATTGCTTTTGAGAACGTCTATCTTAAGCTCCATATTGTGGCAGTAACAGTGCTGATGTGATTGTGTAAAGACCTAAGGAAAGTGATATTACCTCCTCTTAGATCCACTGATCAAAGCAGATGATACTCCTTAGTTAGTTTTCTTTTTTTCTTTCATGCTGCGTGGTCTCCGTTTCAAATGGAGACTCTCTGTATCTTCCAGAGCGTTGCTGGCAATTTTGGTGGTGTCACAGCTGTGGTGGCCTAGGCTAAAATAATTATTTGTTCCAGCAATGATGCTACCTCTCCCCACAAGTCTGACCTCACCTTTACTTGTGATTACTCTTTTAGGAACCCAGCCTGATCTCTCCAGCAGACCTGGTGCTGATTTGCCCAGGACCCATCAGTTTCCCATATGGAAATCAAGCTCTATTCACATATGTTAACTCTAAATGTCTTCAGAGCTGGTTGCCCAAGGTAACTATCAGTCTCCTACTGTGAACTGCAAGAAGTACAACCTGCTAGATTTAAATTAAAAAAGCCTTGATTTAAGAAATGTCGGCAAGGTTCTGCTAATTAATACATACTATCATAATCCAACTTTGCCTTGACTTTAGGCCACTGCAATTCATTAATTGTGCACTCCTGTCTTTTCATTTTTTAATTAATGTTAGCTGTATTCTATTAACAGTCCCTTTATTCTTGCATACCAGCTCCCTATATAAACTCCACTGCATTTTGATAATTCCTGTGACACCAGTTGTTGCAAGTTATTTTTTCATTTGAGCCATCCTCCTTCCCACAACCTCCTTTCTAACTATAGTACATGGACATTAGCAGAAAGATCTGTGCACGTGGAGGGAGAATCAAGCTACTGTGGGGATAATAAAGAGCAAGGGGAGATGGAGGGAGCAGAGGCAGTTTTGACAGAGACTTCTGTCAGACCTTAGGGCTACTACCACTTCCCTTCATGTTTGTCATGCCTAATATAACTTAAACAGATTTGAACTGGATC
Source organism: Apteryx mantelli (assembly GCF_036417845.1). Lineage (NCBI taxonomy): Eukaryota > Metazoa > Chordata > Aves > Apterygiformes > Apterygidae > Apteryx > Apteryx mantelli. Next base: position 12,227,549 of record NC_090020.1, read on the forward strand.
ACCCACTACAAGACATTTATTGATCATCACATCCAATAGAAATCTGACTGACAGGAGACTCATTGCATGTATTTCTGTATCATACAAACCTGTATGATTATTTGCACTATATTTTCTGGTGATATGGTGGTAAATCAAGCAGTTCTTCACAGCACAGCACAGTTACCATGTGTTTCATATTGAGTAATAGGGACACCAAATATTGCCAACAGATGGCCGTAAATAGATAACCCAAAGTTTCACGAAACTATCAATAACTCCAACATTATTGTGTGTGATGACACTCATGATGCTCAATGAATATGACTCAAAATCAATGGGGCTAAGCCAATTTGCACCAGGAAAAAGAATAACCTAGAGTTCTTGCTATTGTATTTTATTTCATCATTCCAAGTGACTCTCAAAGTCTCTCCAACAAACTCACTCAGACATCAAGTTTTACAAATGGCCAAAGACAACGTTCTCTTCTGACGCGAAGTGACCTGGGCTGCAAGTGTACTTTTAACAGCTAATTTCACAGAATAATCAATAGAGCAGAAAGAATCTGCACCTCTAGAAATTAATATATTAGGTGCTTACATTGCAAGGTAACAAGAATCACCTTCATGCCTCATGATCCAACATACACAAAGGCGAAGTGTCCGATGGCTGCCGGACCACTGAATGGAACTGCTCAGGACAGAACTATCCATCACGGTTTTCCCTTTTTTAATTTTGCTTTGCAGTACCAGGAGACATTAATAGTACAGCCCAGGATGATGAGTACTTTAATGACCTTCCTGCTGCTGAGAGTGAGAACCAATCAGAGACGATACAACAGTTAGATTTAACCTGCTATTCAAGAAGCCGTACAACCAAGACGCTGTTTCCCTTTTTTGGGAAAAGAAGCTATGGGTCTGTATTTCTTTATTCAGCCAATCCTAATCTACTTATGGAGTGGTATCCTATTCCAGCTAATAGCAGATATGTGAAAAGAAGAACAAGGAATTCAAAGGTATTATTTGAATACTCATTTGTACATCAGGAAATCTGCTCACCTATGATCTTGGAAAATATACACTGTCAAGGGCTTGATGTTGGCTTAATAGTACAAAGAACTGCCAACATATTTCTGTCCCAGGCAAGGAAAAATGACTATACACATTTGCTTTCATACAACAGTGGATAAGTATACCAGTGTAAATATACTTTGGTTTAGCTGGGATTCCAAAGAAAATGAGGTATATTCAGCCACCTGTCTGTGTAAGTCCATTCCTGCTTTTTAACAACTTTTAAAAACACATTGGTCAATTTCAAATAAATTTGACTCCAGGATAAATTTTCAAAAAGAAAAGAGAATGAACAAAGAAAAAAAGATGGCAAAGTAGAGCTGAAAAACATGCATCATTTCCTCTAACAAAGGACAGGCTGCAGAGAGAGTACAAGCATATTATTCTATACAAGAAAATTTGCACAGGAAAAAGGCTTTAAGAGTGCCACAACAACAGGAAAAAGCTCAGACCCTCTGCATTTTTAGACAGAGATAATGAACTCAGATGCACAAAGACCCAGGAAACTGGACTGTTGCTTTTTGAGAAAATTGTAAACTTGTCCATGAGGACAACCCACTGATAGCAGGCTGTGGGGTCCTATTGATTCCCCCGGGCAATGGGCAAGAAATAATCTAAAATACTCAATAGATGAAAACCAGCAGTTACAGACAAAAGAGTCATGAGCAGAGGGGAGAAAGGGCTGGAGAGAAGAGCTGGGCTTAGTCCTGGTCCTCAACAGGGAAGGACTCCAGGCTCCCAGGGCAGAAAATGGGCTGGCTGGGCTGGCCTTCCTGTGAGATCTTACACATCAACAGCAAAAATCAGATCATCTCCTAAGAAACTGCAGGTCATTAGTGTTCACTTTCTGTGACCTTCATCTCACTGTGCACAAAATGCCACCAACACAGAATACCTTCCTACCATATACGGCATTTAAAGTTAGGATAAATTTGTATTCTGTCATCTGAGGATGAATTAAATCTACATCTGCACAGCCCTATTTGTGGTGATACTTATTCCTAAAGACAATGCGGAAAAAAAAGGCATGCATCATATTTATAAATTCATATCAGAGCCCAAGAAACAGAAACCTCTATCTATTCTCCACCCAGTGTGTACAACTACCCAGTCATACAGGTAAATTGATGACTCCTACACAGCAATATGTGTCATCAGTGCAGTCAGTAATTAGCCTTGCATAGCTGTAAAATAAAAAGAAGATTTGCTTCTGATTGTTAAGTCATCTGCGGCACTTTCTTGGGGACAGATTGTTGGCATCATTTTTCAGTTCAGCATGTCAGGGTGCATGTGGCCTCCAGAGCTCGTTCAGGGGATAGAAGAGATGAGACTTCCCTTTTACACTACACTGATGGGCATAATAACAGCTCATTAACTGTTTGAGACAGAGGAAACCTGGAGATGTAAATCTGCAGGTGGCCTGGAAAGCTCATTTCATATGTTCTCTGAGGGTAACACCTTGGTATTAGATACCTTTTTATTTCCTCGCTTTTATGCTGGCTTCCAAGGTGACATTATATGACACTTTAGTCTGCTGCCATTAGCTCTCTTTTTCCATTTTGTAAAATGAAGGTATTTATACTGACTTCTTCTGGAAAATGTTTTCAGATCTGTGCATGAAAGCACTGATTATAAGTAAAAGCATGTCTGTGAAAGCATTGATTATAAGTAATCTATGTTTCTGTTATGTGCATTTGCAGCTAGTGTTTTCCACATCATTAATGCATGTCACAGACAGAGATACCAGCACTATAGCTTGAAAATGAAATTACACACATATGTCAACAGAGAGTGTAAAAATCCAGTGCACCAAGAAGTATACATGAGCATCATTCAGCAGAGGATCAGGTTAGTGTCGAACAAACTTCCAGTAGCAGTTCTGGCTCCGACAAAACACATATTAAGTTTAAAATGCTGCCAACACAACACCAAAGGCTTATCTTGCAGGACCGCAAGCAACCCTGCCTTATCATCCTCACTGTCTGTCCCTCCTGTCCCCTTTGCCATAGAGCATAGGCAGCATGGTCTCAGGCAACAATATCCTGTATTTTTAAGGGGTATCTGCTAGCCAAGGCATGTAGGAACCTTGTGGGGACTCCCAGTCCTCCTAATGCACAGGCAGTTTTCAGTTAGGGCTACTGTGCTTTAGTATGCCACATCACTTTCTTCAGCTGTATACTCAAGGCGTGTTGCGGTATTTCCTCCCTCCATATGCCAATGCTTTGTATAAAAACACACTGACAGCTGAGGAAAAATTACCTGTTCAAATGCTAACAAGTCATTTATGTTCAGTTATGGATTCCACATGCAAGCACTGACATGGCACTGACGGGTAAATATCCTCAATACCATGACTTATAACTGGACATAATAGAAACTCTGTCTTCAGAAAGGGTTTGCAATGTTTGTAAATCACTAGATGCGATGTAACAAGTAGCTTGTAGAGTTGACCTTTTTTTGGATGGAAAATCGTTTTTATGTAAGCAAAGATAGTTCATTTCAAGCGGGTGGAACTGGAAGAGGTATAATGTAAGAGAAGAAAATTATATTTTGCTTTAAGTCAACTTGAGTAAAAGTTCCAATCTGGGTGAAAAAGATCAGTGGTAAATTTTGGGTTAAAAGATTTCCCCAAACAATTGTATATAAAATGACTATTTTTAATGCATATTCTATTTTACTCTATAGAGAGTCAATAGATATTGGAAGAAACAGTACCACTGTGACACAATGATTTCCTGAAGCGCACTGTGACACAAAGAAACTATTCATTTGTGCGTCTGTTCTTTGAAATAAATGCACTTTAAAGCTATTTTACTTTCCCAAAGTCCCTCAGAAATAAAAAAGTGTCAGAAACAAGATGAAAATTTGAGGCAATTTTTCCGCAAGCCAGAAATAGACAACTTTTCAGTCTGTCACTGCTAAAATTAGAATCACTGAAGTGATTCTTCAGTAAGGTTAATGGGATAACTGGTGTGCACCCACATGCCACTGCCAGTAAAGAAGGGTTATCTTCTGATCCAAACAGCAAGTTATTTGGCACCCTACCTACAAAGTATCTGTGAGAAATTACTTCCAAGTATGGGATAGCTGCTGCTACAAGTGTACACAAAGCTACAGAAACCTAAAGCTGAGAATGAAAGGAGGAGAAGTGCAGACCCCACTGTAGAGCATAAGATGCGTGCATGAACCATATGGCAGAGAAAATGCTACAAGAGACACTACTGAAATCAAAGAATAAGTGTATTTCCATATAACCATTGACATCACAGAAAGTACCAACAAATACAATGCTGCAAGGCCTGGGAGTGAATACTGTGACTTTTCTCCCTTCCAGGTCTGTTACAGGCTTATTTTCTGGGTTGTTTTTCAGGGTTATATATCAACTAGGTTAGACGTATTTCTCCATCTGTAGGCCAGTGACTTTAGGGCAGGGCATCCAACTGAGCAGCCGTCGCACATGTTGTGTGGAAGCTCCAGCAGCAAAGAGAGCTTTACAGGGAAGGTGGAAAGAAGAGCAATCCAGAGCAGGGCAAAGGCAGTGGTGGCCCTGGGCCACGACTGCACCACTGCAGAGGGAGAAGGGACGTTGCAGAAGGGAAGGAGTAAAATGCATTAATGCACAAGTGGCTGGCTTTGGAGGAGAAGCCTTGCAGGAGCCCCTCAGATGCAGCAAGGCACAGAGAAAACTTGCCAACAGCAGCTGAAGAAAATAAGAAGACCCCACCAGAGAAGATACCTGGCTTACAGATTTCTCTTTAGTCTGGAAAGTGAAGCAGCCAGCACGCAAAGGAAGGCTGGAAATCTGCTTGCAGCCTCTCAGTTTCTGCTAATTTATGCAACTGAGAAGTATTCTTTAGGGCTAATGTTTCCCATGCTACTTCTCTCTTTTTAGGAAGCCTGACCAGACATTTTTTCCACAATATTTTTGAGTTTATGAAATAAATCTAAATGTAACACATCAAATCTGATCAGGAATGTCCCACCCTGTACAACCACTGTATATTCATGTCCCACCCTTTCAACTGATAGTGTTCAAGCAGAGCTTTGCCTTATAGAGATCATCTAAAAAACATGCCCTAGCAGAATAAGTTTTCAGTACTTCTCTGACTGTGAATGTTTAAAGCTTTACCCAGGAAAAGAAGCTGTCAGCTCTTCCTCTTTCTAAGATTTGTCACTGGCAGAATTTGTGAAAAAAAGTTCAGTATTCATTATCTCAACGGTATATTGCATTATGACAACTAGCTGGTTGTTAATAGCTAGCACAGATGAATTGGCACTGTTTTTTTAAAAAGACCTTAACAACCAAAAACCTTCTACTAGAATTCAGCTGACTACTGTGTTTTCTGAATCAGAAGGAACAAACAGAGAAATGCAGAAACCCTTAAATGCACATAATATTTCATGCTTCACAGTAAAAAAGAGTGCAACCTAAGTTAGCTCAATGGAGCAAAACAAAACCATTAATTCTTTCTAATAGCTGAGGCTTTGCAAAAGAACAGAAATTAAGGGAAACATCCTGACTGTCTGCCAGTTTCACTTTTTGTGATCTGACAACAGATAATACACAGATAGTACTCTGAAACTGTTTACCAATTAGTCCCATCTGTAATTTAGGACCACAGAATGGTCCTAGAGGATGCACTGGAAGTGTGAGAGTCGCTCCCCACTGTGGCACGGTTAATCTGATGCAGACGATGCAAACACAGATCCACCTCTTTGGGGCTGCACAAAGAAAGTCAGAAAATCTCAGAAAAGGAGGCCACAGAGATGTAGGGTACAAGCAGTTCAAAGGCCACTGTATTTTCATATGCAGAACCTGCACGCCTCCTGGCATGTTAGTGCTCAAAAGCAGCTCATGCCCTCAGATAAGCTGCAGAGGATTAAACACAGGAGCATGGCACTACAGGGAAAGGAGACAAGTAAGGGGAGGTCAGAAACGCAGGGGTACTCGTAAGAGGAGAGCCTGGGAACTACCTGCACACATGTAGAGCCCATATTGCTGCCAAATCACGATTTTGTTTGCATTTTTAAAAGATAACAGATGGGGCCAGGCACTGGAAAGTCCAGAAAAGATAATAAAAAGTGATCTAGCTGGGCAGGAAACTTGGAGGGTCCTGGCTCCAATAAACACCCTGCTAGTCACCCCTGGACAGTCATGTGTTCTCCATTAGCGCCGCACCTGAGCGTCTCACAATTTTCTCTCACATTAGTTTATGGTATCAGAAGAATTGTTACCTCTGTTTTCACATTTCTCCAAGGCAGAAAAGTTGGGACCCTTGAAAGTATTTATATGCTGCTTCCTGCACAGAAATTAGACTAGTGTTGTGATCGTTGCTAGTTCAAAGCTTAGATAACTCTGAGGATCCGGGATGGAGCCCAGGCAACTTGTCCAGAGACATATAATAAGTCTGGAGCTGGACAAAAAGGAAAAAAAACCCACAGTATTTCAGTTTTTCAGGTGATGTTTAACAACTTTCATCATACTCTTTGAATGCTGAGCTTGTAAGCACTGATTTCCATTAGCTAATCTTGCCCTAAATCCAGGTTCCCAAGCTTTTTAAGGCATGTATATCCCATCGGGTGAAATGGGAGTCTGGTGCCTAAACACCTCTGTGCATCTGATTTTGTAAATTACCATCCAGCCACTCTCCATCAATGGCTTTTATAAAACAGTCACCGCTTTTATGATCTGACAATAGAGCTGGTGCCTCTCATTTAAGTATGTTTTCATTTTTAGTACAGACTGATCCACCTTTCCTTTTTCTATGTCAGAAGCAAGAGTATGGGACATGGCGTCTTTCCAGGAAAATGTAAAAACAACAGAGAAGACATCTGTCTCCCTGACTTCTGCCCTGGAGAGCTCACAAATTTAATGAAATAAATTAAATATTGATCACTCTTTATACAATTTTTTTAGTCTGAATAGGAGTCTTGGATAGAAAATTAGGATAACAACTTTTTTCTTAATTTAACCAGGTTATTTAAGTAGTGATTTACTGGAAAGAGAGAACCCAAATCTTTACACAACCTTGTAACTTTGGGGTGGCAGGGGAAGGGCCAAGGGGAAGGCAGATGGGAAATAACTGTAGAGTCTCTTATTGATTTAACATATGAAAATTCACAGAAAAACTACAAATTGCCAGACATCCAACAAGCAAATTTTCTGTACCCACAAGAGACTTATTGACATACCGCTTTTATTCAGTGACACTTCTTTTCAGCAGCAGGTATAGCCAAACAAAGTAAAAGGTTGAAATTTAGCTTAAGACTGTAGAGACAAATTCCGTTGCCAATTAATTCCTCCTTAAATCCCTAGTCCAGGGGCATCATGGCTGTTTTCAGGCCCAGCTATACAGGAGAACAGCCGGAACCTACATACAAATCACTTATATTTTTGTCTGTGCGTTTCCATCTGTGTGCTCACTGCTTGGGGATTCACAGATAGCAAGTACATGGAAGACACCAGAGACACATACAAGGTTTTAGGAAAACCTGGAGGGTAGACAAGGCATAGAAACTGTAAGACCCTGTAATATTTTGGTGTATTCAATGCCACACTAACTACTGAAACTGAGATCGTCAGCAATTGCAGAACACCTGCCGTTCACCACATCTTTTGTGGCTGGATCTTCAATGCCTTGTGCATTCTTTGGGCCCAAATTCAGCCTTATGAGAGGGGTAACCTCGCTGGCAACCTCTGATAACTCTCAGGTAACCATTAACCTCACAAGAGCTTAGGCATACTACCAAAGGAGACTACGTTCAAGTGCGCAGCTTCACCCCCAAGTACCGAACAGCCGGAGCTGACGCAGTGGCACAAGCCTAAATCGCTGCTAGGTTTAGGCAGCCTCATTCCCCAGCAGGCAACGCAAGTAGGAGGAGAGGAATCGCCTGCGCTGGGAGAGGACGGCTGGTCTTTTGACTGCTTTTGATCGTCTTTCTCTGTCCTGGATGTGCGCTGTTTGAAAGGCGTACCGAGAGGTCGTATACCAAAATAAACATGCTTTTTGTCCTGCTCCCTCACTAACGAAGATGGGCTCCCGCTGCTTCCGCGGCCTCGCGGGCTGATGCAGAGCGCTGCGAGACGCCCGTTGTCGTTACGGACGGGCAGTTAGCTACCAAAGCCGACCAGTACTCTTTGGTGTGAAAGGCACTGCCAGACAGGGCAGCAAGCAGAAATCGTCCAGAAGTATGGGAATTAGTTAGCAATGCTGTAACTAACACGCGTTCTGTGCACAACCAGAAGGCATCAGGCAATTTGATTCACTAAAGCCATGTCTCCCAGTGAATGACAAAAAGTGTGCACGGTTGCAGTGGGGACATGTGTCGGTGCTCTCCAGTTGCTCCTTCCAAGTATTTATAGTGCCAAGTAAACAACATTCTTGCTAAATCACTGGTGATAATTGATCTGTCAGGATGCAAACTAGCAAATGAGAGTTTTGGGTTTTGTTCCTGGCATAACCTTCATTGTGACCTTCCAAAGCATCTGATGTTTCTGAGTTTAGCTGCCTTCTCCGAGGCATTTCCTACCAACAAGGAAGGAGTGGTTAGTACTTTAAAAAAACAGAGTCTATTAAATCTGGCTAAAGTTAAGAACCTGTGTTCATTAATTGCTTTGAAGTTGTCCAGGCTGGTATTCAAGGTGCCTGGATGCAGCTGTTAAGATATTTTATACTATGTTGCTTCTCTCCTCTAAACAGCTGACTTACATTATTAATATGGATTATAAGCATAAAAATCAAACATTGACATATACCTAATAACATAAATCATATGACTGTTTTCTTTTGCCCTGATGGGATGACTTATGTCACCAACCAAATCAAGAATGGAAATTTTATAATCAAGGCTAAACTGGGAGGTGCTTTGAAACCGGCTGTTCATGAATCTTCAGGCTTATGGTCCTCTTTTTTTCCGGTTATCTCAGTATGGCTAGAACATACAAATATTGGCAAAAAAAAAAAAGTATGTGTCAGGGGATTACTTGCACAGATGAATCCAAATTATTTTTTTTAATTTCAACACTTCTTACATTTTCCATTATATCTTCAGCTCTAAAAAGTTAGTACAAAAAGATTAAAAGGCGATGACTAAGGCTACACACACCAACACATCAAAAATACTATCTTTTGTGATTTCAGGTTTCTTTCTTCATTGTATTCTATTCTAGTCAAAAAAGTGTTCCTTCTGCTTTTTATTATATTAGGAAAGGAAGATTTTTTTTCACTCCTTTAGTAAGAAATTCTTACCATGCTTTTATAACCCTAAATCAGAAGTTTCAGCATGCTGCATCCTGGGAGCAACGCCAACGACCTACTGAAGGTTCTAGGGTAGCTCTCCGTATCTCCTTGCTCTCGTATGGAGGAACATCAAAACAGGAACAGCGGTGTGCAATCCATAGGCGCAGCATAGGCGCAGCCTCCCCCACCGAAGTGACACACAGCGCTGGGGTCACCGCAAGCAGCAGCCGCACCACCCGCTCCTCTGCTGTGCTGCGAAGCCCCAGGGCTGCTGTTTCCTGGTTTTATCCAGGCATCTGCCAGTGACCGTGTCCTTCGTGATACGCTGTGAACCCGTTTTTTGCCACGGTTGCTGCTGGCAGGTGCTCGCAGGGGGCACAGACCCCTGCACACGCTGCAGCCCCGCAGCCGAGCGAAGCCCTGAGCGGTGCCCTGCCGGCGGCGGCTGCACAGCCCGCGCTCACTGCTGCACCTCGGCTCTCGCCGGAGGGACGCGGCAAACCGCATCCGTGCTCTCCAAAACCCCGCTGGGTGCGCAAGGGGAAGGCTTCTTTTCCTGCACCCGGGTTTTGTATATGCATTTATATTCCCTCAGAGATACCAGTTTTCATATGATTGATAGCACTCTGAAGCGAACCTATTTGCTCTCCTCAACACCCTAGCTCCACCTCTTACAACAGCTGTCTATCTGCAGTAAAATCATCAGATACTGCTATCATTATAATGCATTTTAATATCTCTAGTCGACAGTATAGGAAGAACAGCTCTCTTGGGACCAGCTATCCAAACTGCTACATCAGTTGCCTCCAGCAGAGAAAGGGAACATTTGTAGGAGCAACATCTCTTTCTCCAGAAAAACAAATCAGCTTTGCCGGGCCATGGATAAAACTTTTTTTTTTGGCTGCTCCAGTGCTCAGGTGCTTGCCTTAGGTGTTCAGTGAACCACACAGCTGCTGCATCATGCTAGTTTTTCTATGATTGATAACAGCTTGGGTGAAGAGAAACACTTTTTAAGAAAAGAGGTGGGGGCCTCAAAAAACAAAGCTAAAAATAAGTCAGCCCGAGAACATAAACACCTGAGCTGGCCTTCAAACACTCATATGAAATAAATAACTGTCAGGTACCAGAACAGTCTCTCCTTAATGTTTCCCCTGTTTCTTCAAGGAAAAGCAATAATAATATACTAATAAGCTCCCTCCGTGATCATCAAAGTTTGTCAAAGGCAGGATTCTTAGTAGGAGATTTAAGTGCCGCTAGAGAACTCGCTGTGAAAGAGGTCTCCAGCCACCAGTACTGTTCAGTATGAAGGTCTGACCTCACCCCTGTTCAGGTGACAGCAGGCAGCTTTACCCCAAAGTCTCCTGCCCAGCAGCTAAGGTCAACCGCGTTTCGCCTTTTGTTCTTAACACCAGGAAACCAAGGACTTTGTTCAAAGTCCACTGAAAGTAACGGGAATCATTTCATTCACCGTTCAAGCCATTTTATGTATAAAGGATATAAATGGTACCTATTGGTGTCATTTTTAGTCTGACTTTCCAGGGACAAAGCAGAAATGATGCTGCTAGAGAAACAGAGGGAAGGATGTGGCTAGAAAAACGCAGTTCCAGGCACACTCAGCTGAGCAGTGTATAAAGGGTTTTGCTTATGCATCCTTTAAGCCCCCTGGGCAAAGTGGATTTGATTATTGGCTAGGAAACCTGACACTTCTGTGAGCATGGTGTGCAAGACACCTGGAATTTTCTAAAACGTTAAGCATGAATCTAATCCGGATCCCACCGTATTTATTCAGGCAATTAGGAGGATGGGTCATTTGCATGCAGATTCGATTATGTGCAAGTGCAAGAAGGTAGGTAAGCTACAACAGTGACCAAAGACTACCAGGTGCAGCCTGTTTACATCTTCCCCAGCCGGGAACACGTGGCTGTAACACCCTGAGAGCTCAGCTCAGTTCAGCTCTGGGACTACCAACAGGAAGGGTCATCTCTGAGCTAGGAAACTAGTTTTCTGCCCACTCTGATTATTTGTAGATGTCAGTGTTCTTCAGAGAGGAAAAAGGAGTCTTTCTGCTTCTCACACGTTCCTGCAGCCTAAAGCACTTCACCTGATTTGACCAGCCCCCAGGGAGTTGGTGTCTGCTGCTTATAATTACACCGTGCCAAAGTATCCAGCAAGGACACTTTAAGTCCCAGATGCACTGGGCTTGGAAGCTGTTTCCAGTTATCCTTCCTGGCTATTACTCTTAAGACACTTATCAAACCAAGGTCTGCATCACTTTATAACTCAAGGTGTCCAGGCAGTGCTACTGACATCGGGTTTTGTCCAGCAAGTGCAACATTTGGCAGGGACGTGCGTTGCCTGCCAAATTGCTAAGCAGCTGCAGCAGGTGATGTGAGCCAGTGCCGGGTCGCTATATTCCTCTGAGGCCTGGAGACTTCCACACAGATTATCTGCACAGATTTCTGGGTGGCAAAGTGTCGCTACGAACACGAACCACTTGTATGTATTTCCTCTTCATTTACAGACTGTGGGGGTTGATCAGCAAAGGCAATACCTCATTCAGAGGTGACGGACTGGCAAGAAAACTAAATCACATGACAGAACACAATAAAAATCATTATAAGGCATTCCTCAAGGAAATAGTTTGGCAGAAGGAAGAAGGTTTAACACATGTATAAATGCAAGAAAAAATACTTTTCTTTTTATACAGTGGGGAGAAGGGGAAAGTCTTAAAGAAATATTTTGGGGAAGGAGATTGCAAAATGTTCACAGCAGGCCCTCTTCAAACTGAATATCCCAGCCCTGGAGAAATATTGTGTTATCAGTCAACACGAGGTTTGCTTACTGATTTACTTATACAGTACAGAGTAGTGGCATTGCAGCCTAGCCTTCCATTGACTTTAGTGCTCAGCAGATGCACAAATATCACTTTAAAGGCAGGTTCTGCACTTACTCTGCCAGATGTTATCAGCAAAGCCATATGAAAAGACTTAAATAGTTCATCAGATGGGATTGACACACACTAGCATGTGCAAAAGAATATGTTGAAAAAAAAATCCCTTTCCTCCCTGCGCTCTCAGTTTTCTGAGCAGCTGTTACCAGAAGCAGCTAATTCAGAACTGGCCCAGAGCAGCTCTAAGCTGGTATAGGTGTAGGGAGAATCAGCTCTGGGCATAAATAAATAAATAAATAAATAAAAATAAAAAAGCAAACCCACACACTAATTTGGTATCACTGTCTTTTTCCACTGACAATGCAGGAGAGGCAGCATGAGGCTGGATGCCTCACAGAAAGACGTGCGTCTGTGCGAGGAACTGGAGAGCAGCTCTGCATTCGTCATGCATTTTCACCATCTCACTGCAAACCCCTCTCTCCCTGGGATCCACCAGAAAAAGAAAGTGCCAGACGTTTTATTTGGAACATACATCTCCCGCCTGGCAAAGGTAATGCGCGTTCTGGAAAAAACAAATCTTTACATTTCAGTGACAGTTTCTAAGGCTGTACATCCTTAGCTAAGTTTCTAAGGCCTTTAGTTTCTAAGGCCTTACATCTGTAACTAACAGATACAGCTGTATCTATTAAAATTCAAGCTTTGTGTTACATTTGCATAACTTGCCCCCACGGACGCATTTCTCGGGTTGTATTCCTCCCACTTCTGAGTCTTTTAAAAGTAGCCTGAGGGCATACGTGGGAAGCTGTGAGAGTCTTGCAAGTCAGCTCTGCCAAGTATTTCTAGACCGCCGCTTTGGTTCGGGCGATGCAGGTGATGGCCTGAGCTGCTGCAGGGTGACAGGCGCACGTCGTTAGCATCCGAGAGAGCCGCACCGCTTCCACGCAGGTGAGGGATGCTGGAGGCGCGTGTCTCATTTCCAGCTCTGCCAAAGACCCTTTGCAACACTTTGCAAAGATCACTTCCATCTGCTTGTTTCCCCCCCTTTTTTTTTTTGCCCTAAAGACAGGACAAAGTCTGTTCTTTTACCCGCAGACCCCCCTGCAGCTGGAAGAGGTGCAGCTGCGCTAGCAGGAAGGATGCATGTTCATAAGTACGCACCCCAACAACCAGCCTCCTGGGAAAGCGGGTGTCAGCGCCGGCTGATAGCCTGCATGACAGCAATAACAGTGTAGACATGTTTCTTTGAGTTGGTGGGACACCTGCAGCCACACTGTGATCGGCCTAAGAAGCTCTAAGCATGAATTTATTCCAGTGCAACTCCAGCCAACATATGGCTTTGCACAGTAGACTTTGCTCTACCAACAAAAACAAGCGGGTCAGGCCAGGATGGGAACCTAAAAGTGAACAAGGATTGTCAGCAGAGATATGTTCCCATGTCTGCATGATGAACAGATGTGACTCAGACCTTGGAGCTGAGCGCTTCTGGGTCTGCTCCGCTACAAATAATGATCAATGGTCTTTTCTTCACAGCAAGGCAAATCATGGTGGGAGAGAAGGAGATCTGGAAAGCCATGTGCCTGCCTGTAGATAAAGGCCAATTATAAGAATGATCAGAAGAGATTGTCTGAAATTTGGGGGAAACTTTTACAGAAAACAGGTTTCGCTCTCTAATCCCAAAGAAAAAATAGTAAATACACACGCACAAGCACCCTCTTCCAAGATACTACAAAACCAAATTTACATAAATATGTTGTGGAGGGGTGTGTGTATGTGTGTGTGCATATGTACATGTGTATACATATATGCATATATGCATATGTATATATATACATACAAGCATGTGTAATTATAAAGTTTTTAGAATGGCACAAGAAATCAAAAAGAGACAAAAAAACAAGAAAGATCCATCCAGATGCTGTCAAATCAAACTAATAGCACTTTGAAACCTACTTAGAGTCCTTATCTGTGCACACCACCCTGTTTCTACAAATGCAAAGCATCAGAACATATGGAAGCTTTGAAATAAAGCAATACAGGTCCTGCAGCCCCGAAATAAAACGTGCATTGTATCCACACGAAAGGTGACACAGCACACACCTTATCTGCCCCCAGCACTCATTTCAAAATGGCATTCACAAAACACCACTTCTGACTGCCAGGGAAAGACTTTCCTGGTAATTTCTAATAGGATTTGAATTATTTCTGTTCTTTCAACAAAGATGTTATCTGTATTGGCAGAGATAAAGTTGCTTAGAAAGAAAAAACGTAGAATCTTCTTAGAGAGGGCATATGTGGTAATGAAGTTAGAAGTGCTGTCCCACTAGTATTACATTGTCGCTGTAAAGGACTATTCATAGCATATATCATTTTAATACAACCAAACTTTGGTGCCTCAACCATGCAGTTCAGCCAAAGTTGAAAGAATAGTTCAGAGAATCTCAATGGGCATGTGATTTTCCCACATATCAGTCTACCAGAAGATGACAGGGTCAGTTACTTGTCTGGGAAGGTCAGTCTGATCAGCTCCGGTGAGGCGCAGAATTGCAGAAATACAGTGCTGAGCTAAAGCAAGGGTTCACAGAGTGGCCTCTCTCTCAGAAAGGACATCATTCAGACCAAGGGTGACTCTTTGTTTTATAAATTGCATTTCCTTCTTTTCGGTATAATTTTCCGTCTCATTCTGCTCCTTTCATGCTTTAACATTGCCCTGTTCTTTTTTTGGATTGTTGTTCTTAAGAGAAGAGAAGAGAAGGCTGAGAGGAGATCTTATCAACGTGTACAAGTATCTGAAGGGAGGGTGTTGAGAGGATGGGGCCAGACTCTTTTCAGTGGTGCCGAGCAACAGAACGCGAGGCAACGGGCACAAACTGAAACACAGATGCTTCCATCTGAACATGAGGAAAAACTTCTTCACTGTGAGGGTGACAGAGCACTGGAAGAGGTTGCCCAGAGAGGTTGTGGAGTCTCCTTCTCTGGAGATATTCAAAACCCGCCTGGACGCGATCCTGTGCAACGTGCTCTAGGTGACCCTGCTTGAGCAGGGGGGTTGGACTAGATGATCTCCAGAGGTCCCTTCCAACCTCAGCCATTCTGTGGTTCTGTGATTCTGTTACTGCTCTCGGAGCTGTTTGCAGTGGCAGCTGTACTGTGGCAAGGAACTCAGGGAAAAAAACAAAACAAAACACAATTTTCTGCTTCCCCATCCCCTACATCCCTAAACAGTCTAGTCATTACATGGTTTTATTTCTCCCCTGCCATCAAGGCCTCATTTGGCTTGTACCCTGAAGGAGGGAGAAGAAAAAAAAAAAAGACGAAAACTCTAGTAAAGATAAAAACAAAAAATGTCTATGTAGTAGAATAATGCAGTAGAATCCTGAGAAGTGAACCAAGCATTTAGGAATATTTTTTTTTAATAATAGGAAGACATTTAGCATTATAAAAATGTAAGATGATGCCACCGACATAAGATAAGATGGCTGACATCCTGAGGCACTGTTCTGATGACTGTTATGGACCTCAGAGGAGCCACGGGGAAGCCAGAAAAAGTCATCTTCATTCAGGGATAAATTCATTCAAAGGTCCACTGCTTATTCCAAAGAGATTATATGTAAAACATGTACCATGTCAGTCCAGCTCTTTATAGCATTTCTGCATTGCATAGACTCTCTGAGTTTGCGCAGAGCAGGAAAAGCCTCTTGCAGTGTTTTAAAGCAGGGAAACTTTCCAGGCACAGATTTGTTGGCAGGCGTTTTGAGCAGGAAGGGATGTTAAGTGCTCGTTAAGTCCCCACATTGGCCCTCCTGACTCAGCAGCACATTGTCACAGCTCAGCGTGAAGTGCCACCACCTCATGCTCTACTCAGATTCGGGTCGTGTTCACAGCTTTCCATGTTCGCTTAGACATGGGTCCAGCCCTGCTGTTAATCACACAATCAACTTTAGGTATTAAAATCCACAGCTATGCAGCAAGGGCTTGAGCATGTGACTTGAATTTCAGCCCCAGTCAAGGGACAGAAAAGCATTTTCAGCAGCTGGTCATGGGAAATTGTAAGGAAAGCTTCTGTAACATATTTTAATGAGAAAAATCTCCCTGAGCAGGCATGATTAGATTCCAGACTCATGCAATCCTTATTCATTTGTTACAATTAGCACTCTGCTTTCAGTGCGTATCGGTTAGATGATACGAGCGGGTCACCGGAACCAAAGTTTGGGAGTCACCAACCAGAAATGTGTTGCCTCGTGGGGCTTTCATTGTCTTTACTGAGTGGAAAATTAAAGTTATTTTCTGTGATTAAGTCTTCATATAAACTTAATTATTTTTAATAGCTCAAAATCAAGAACTGAAACCCAGATAATTAATGGCAAGCATAAGCTGGCCTGTCCAAGTCCCACACGGGACCATCATCTCACTTCATCACAATTTCATTAGAAAATGAAAACCAATTACAAAAAAGCAGAGTTGGGAACGCAGGAAACTCCAGCCAAAGGAGAAGGTCAGCCTCTCAGGGAAAATTTTCTACCTAGAGTGAGGGTCTAGCCCAGGCTGTTTGCTTTCCCCATAACTTTGCATGGCCAGTGAAGCCTCGGGAAAGCGGATAGCAGGGCAGCCTTTGCCGGGACCCCAGGGCTAGCGCACGCCGGGTGCTTTGTGCGTGGGAGACCCCTGCAGCACTGCCTGGCCTTTCCCCTCGCGCTGGGGTAGGGCGTGCTGTGGTTTCCCCCAGCGCCGGAGGTCAGCAGCAGCTCCGCAGCTCAGCCTGCGGGTTTCTGTTCCCAGGACTCACGCAGACGGCTTAGCGTGACCACTCCAGCGGACCCAGCCCCCAGGGTGCAGCAGCGCCTTTCTGCGTTAAACATCTACACTGCCGGGCCATCAGGAGTAGCAAAGCGTTCAAGAAGCGTCGCCCAAGCTTTCACAGCAGTAAATGAGCAAACGATGAGGCCACAGCAGCTGCTCTCCTAAGTAACAGATACCGGTGGTCCTGCAGTACTGCCCGGGTACAAAACGTTGCTTTGGAGGCATGATCTTCTGAAGCACCTCTCCTTAGCCCTCCTCCCATTTCCCCATCCCAACATGAGAAACTTCCTGAACTCAGCAAAGGTCTTCGGCCCCGGTCCCGATACGCAACGACAAAGTGCCGACGAAGGGATCCACTCACAGTCCATCTTCCCCTATTTAAAAGAAGGGAACGTTTTTTCCTTCAGATGCAGGTGAGCGCCTGATTCCCGCAGATTTCTGGGTCCTTTGAGACCGTCTGAGATGCCACAAGGGGCAGTGCAAACAGCCTCTTTCTGCGTGGTCTCTCCAGGTCAGACCAGCGCGTGGCTGCCAGGCTGTGCCATACACGCACCGACTGAAACCAGTGCCCAGGCACGGTGCTACTGCCGGGAAACCATATTTCCAACAGGAAATCATCCACAGGAGGGAATGAGCCGTGCAGGGGATCGTCTTCATTACCTTCCGCAGAAGCCTAACACAGATCCTGGCCACGGGGCTTGTAAGCAGCCCACAACTGAGCCATTAAAGTGGGTTTGAACCACAAACCCCGACAAGGAGAGGTACCAAAAATCCGAGTGCAGGATGTGTGTTAACAACCAACCTGAGCTCACAGAGCATGGCAAAAGCCCAGGAATCGGAGAGGTGTTGCAGGGAAAGACCCGTCCTGTACCAGTAAAATCAGCCACTTTGCAAGACGGCCCACACAGCGTGGTGGTGCCAGGGCCACCACCTACCACCACATGAATGTGCGACCCAGAGCATCGCTCTCGAGGAGGCACAGAGCTAGCGGCGCTCAGCCTGAAGACTTCTCCTGCAGCTGTAGTCACAGGGAGGGAAGGACTCTGGTTCTTATACTTGTCACCACAGCACGGATAGGAAAACTACCACAAAAATCTAGTCATTCATTTTTAAAGATTTTGAGCACCTTTACAGGTCACTTTTGTAAACAGAGATTGGACACTGCAATGCTCCATGGAGAGGCGCCTTGATGTCTTTAAATCTCTGAGTCCAGCTCTTTACATCACTGACACAAAGTCAGCAAATGGCCCATACTACTGCTTTTCCATGGGCATTGCTATCTTAAAGCTGCCCCCATCTTATGTTTCGTTTTCTTCATTTGTTTTGCTCTGTAACAACACGATTTTAACTAGCCAGGTAAAGTTCAGCTGGTCTCTAGCGTAACCCTTTGTGCTTCAGCCGAGCATTCAGGGCTATCTGGCTGCCTGTCTTCTGTGATCACACCACATATTATGTTTATTATCCATTTATGGGCTCTGTGCTCTCAGGACCTGTCAACACAGGGAATTTATTGTCGAGTAAACTCAGGTGTGAATTTAATGTGTCATCATCATTCTTTTTCTAAGTCTTTGTATGGGTGATCTAATTTCACAGAAAAATGCCTTTGGGCTGTTCAACTTGGCCACTTTCTACTAGTGCATATATATTATTGGAACAGCAGTGTTTACATAAAAAGCTGGTGCTAAATAGCTCTTTTGCACTTGTACCATGAGGCAAACCATTATTTAGCACTTGCATTGTTTGTGCACTTGTTGCAATGCCTCTCACCTATTCCCAGCTCTAAAATGATGTCATGGATCATACCACCTATTGAATACAATTTGCCAGCCCCACCTTCTGAAGGATTGTCTATGGAGGGCTGGCCGATTTGGATTGTGTGCCAGTTTAAAGGGCAATAGCTATCCCAGATTAACTCTCTAATGCTCCACTCTTGCTCCAGACTGTGGAGCTGATACCTGGTCAGCACAGGGATGAGCCCAAGTAATCTGACCACACTGCTAATCTGCAATACACAGCCTAGAACAGTGGAACAGGAGCACATATACTGGAATAACTGCAAGGCAGGCAAACTTTAATTTATTAGGGTCTGTTATTATGTCCAAGGCATCTGTCACTGTGATGTTCTGTCGTGTCACATGTACTTCCTCAGTCTACATCAGTGGAAAAACATGTAAACATGTTCATCTGCAGGATTCATATTCACTTGTGAACGCTGGGATAACCCAGGACAGCTGCCCCCACTTCCTGTGCAGGCACTTGTTCCTTCAGGTGTAGTTGTTGATTTTCACTGCCTTCTTTCAAGTTTTAATCACAGAATTATTATCTGATGACACCATAGTCCGAATACATGATGCTTGCTTTTGGAGGATGTTGCTGCTGCTTGTTTAGCAACTCTGTTCACTACAACATGCAGTTTTCTAAGAATAGTGGTGTGTTTGAGGCATTATGTCTCAGTCTAGGACAGGTCTGGCAGTCCAGGTGCTGTGCACAACACCTCATGAACATGTTTCACAGCTTTCTGCCCCTTCCTTCTCATGCAAGATGTCTGGTCAGGTCAAATGGGTGACCAGTTTTTTCATTTGCAAAGTTGTGCAGATGACACTGATCAAGACTGGCACCATTTTTCTTCCATTTTTCCTGTACATCTCATAAGTATTTAAACTGTATCTATATTCCAGTCACATCAAAGAGCTTCTAGAGAAGCCTTCCTGCCAGAATTACGTTTGTACTTATGATAAGACTGTTTCTGTTCTTTTTACAGCTACTGCTTTTCATCTATTCCATATTTACCATCAGGTTTATTTTTACAAGATTAGTAAAATGTACTTTTCAAAAATATAAAAGCTCAGACTGGATAGAACATACTAATTGTGGACCATAATTCTTGCTATGCATCATTCCTGCTTTTGAAACCGATCCATCACCATTTCCGTGCCTGCATATGATGCCAAGATTCAAAATGTTGAATATGCACCAATCATCTTTTAGCACACAGGAGAGCAGCTGTTAACGGCTCTGCATGTACTTCTCATAGCATGGTAAGATGAACCAATGACTAATTCACATTCCACTTTCCAAAACTTCCACTTCTCTTCCATGATAAAATCTGCAGGATGCAAAGACCAAAGCCAGCTGAAGAATGTTGCATATAGCAGGAAGCATGGCCTGCAGAAAGAATATACAAATTTTCCTATCATCCCAGTTTTCACGAAATGCAGGGGGCTTCTATCTAGAAAGACAATTTTGTGAACAGTTACTGTCAGGTGCAGTACCTGAATACCAGTCCAGGAGCGGTTTCATTGACACCAGTAGGCCTATTCATTGCAGAAAACACTTGTAGAGTTTTCTGGACTACCCCTATGTAAGGCTGCATCTACATTAACATTTTGGTTTGAAGCAGCAGTGTGGTTACAAAGAGAAATCCTCAGTCATCCTGTCTTTCTGAGCTTTGGTTGAGTTTGCAGAACAGTTTTGAAAAATGTGAACTGGCTTCCTTTCAGAGGAAACTAACCCAAAGGCTCTGCTCTGGCACACATCAGGTGCACTCCATGCTCTGATGGGGACAGAAAGGTTTGCACCAACGATTTGTCCTTTTGACTGCTTTGATTCACAGGACTGTAGATGCTTGACCCAGGGTGCTAAACTAAATCCATCCTGAAATAACCCCCAAACTGCATACAGTGCAGTTGTAAAGGCCTCTGCACCAAATGTTTCAATCTGCTGGTCTGCTTTTACTGTGCCAAATTATTTGCTCATGTGGTCAGGGTCCATAAGTGCCATCAGCAGCAATCTTTTTTCCCCCAGTCTTGCCAATAGCTCTGGAATCCCCTTGGCCAATTTCAAACACCAGTAAAGAGGAAAGAACTGCAAAGGATATCAGATTTGAAAATATTCACTCATCAGGCACCTGGCAGAGAGAAAGACAATTTGTGCCCTTGCCGAGCAATATGAATGAGTGCAGAATGAATCCAACTAGATTATCAGAGACTCAGTGAGGGTGGAAGGGTTGACAGCTGATCCCGCCCTAGCAAAAGCATCACTCAGTTTCTTATTTGTGAGATCCTACAGAACAAAGCATGAGACATAAATAAAACCTCCAGTTAAAATTCTTTCTTTAGAAATATGGAATTTATGACCACCCAAATTATGGATGCTGAAATGCAAAATGAGCAGTAGTCATTATTAGTTTGATGCTCAATGTCTGTACCAAACCTGCAGGTGCTGATGCAGGGAATTGATGCAGGCTTGTGTAGAGCCCTAAGTAATCTGGAAATACTACAGTTTGAAATCAAGGGGATAGTTTGGGGCGTTTTATTTTAGAGGTCTTTATAACTTCCATGTAGTTATCTGTCACTGAGAGGGAGAGAAACCATGCATTGCAGAAGTACAGGATGAACTTGGGTGCAGCTCCTACTGGCACCAGTTGAATTGTCAGTTCATAATAGCTCACAAGTTTGCTTCATCCAGCCCCTATATTCTACAGGAAAACTCCTGCAGAAATACTTCATGGCCATTCCCTCATTCAGGGTCTTTCTTGTGGCACCTTTAGTGCTGCAGGGAAACAAAAATATGAAGGAAGCACATGGAAACTGTCAGGCATGAAACAGCTCTCCTTAATAAATGTACACAGCTGTATCAAGCCATCCTACGTTCATGGTTCCCACCACTCTGGCTGGTTTCTGGTGGCTTCTGAAAACTACAGCCTCAGAAAGCCTGAGGAGTCTTTCAGGGGATGCTACCTTATTCTTTTACACTGTACCATCACTTAGGAAGGAAAGAGCACACACACACACACACACACACACACACACGCACACGCACACACAAACACTCACACTGTATAGTGCCATAAATTTGGAGAACGAGTGAACTTTTGGTGTCATTGGTTCTAGTTTATTATGGTTGTTAGTAAAATGTCCATGTTATATCTGGTGGAAAAGCACTCAGAATTATTACATTCTACATGTATCTTAAATAATCACATTGTATTTAGAGGTTTTAATATGAGATTTATTGATTTTGAAAAACTGTCTTGTCTGAAAATCAGAACAGGTCATTAGCACTGCCATAGTTGCCCTAAGGTACAACATTTGGTTCCTTATTTGGTTCCTCTAAATTATTGTTCAGGATAACTTTATCTGTCCAAAACAGATTCTGTCTCTTAAAAGGCAGACCCCCGTCTGATCTGCGAGGCATTCCCTGGGATCCCGAGTATCTGCTATCAGGTGTTGTGTGACATTGGCTACTCATTTCACTCCTTGTCTGTACTTCCAGACCTTCGTGGTCTTGCCTAGTAAGACTGTAAGTAGCTGGAGACAGATATTGCCCCTTTCAAATCTGGGCAGAATATACAGAACTGGACAGAAGTACAAGGGATTTAGCTCACTTTTAGGGTCTCTGGTGAGAGCTCTTATGTGTTGCTCTAATAGAAACAAACATGACTCATGTCAGCTCTAGAAGATGCTAAATATTTTCCCTTTAATAGAGATCAGATTGATATGGGACTCATAGCCTGATTGTTTTCGGAAGCTCTGAAACAGCCATACACTGTCATCTCAAAGACTAGTGCATTTAAAAATATTAAATCAATTTCATGTTCTTTTCAGCTTCCCAATAATATAGCATAGAATCTTTTTAAATTTTGTTTACAATGAAAGGGGCTTTCACTAGTAATATTCATAGCTTTGCTGACTATTTCTTTATGACTCTCCCATCCACAGCTCAAATATAATTCAGAGTTTATGTTTCTGTCTTCAAAAAACTGTTGCAGCAAGCAGGTAAAGGTTAGGCTGACAGTGTTCAGTAAAATACTTTTCCTTCTTTAACAGCCGTAATTTACAAGAGGAGGAATCCCTTGTGCTCTTAGACGGTGATGGATGAAGAACAGGTGCCATTACAGAGAAAGTAGAATTTTATACCATTGTTCCAGTAAACCATTTGTATATCCTCATTTATATTTTTAGCCTTGTAACCATTAACCTTGAAAAATGTGTTGAACAGACAGATCAGAAGAATCTGTTTGGATTAGAAACAAATGGTGTTAATTGCGGAATGACAGTGAGGTGGGAGACTCACACCATGTATCAAAACTAACCTGCTTTGGAAGGTGCGGCTACAGATCGGTCTTGGTTCTTACGCAAAGCTTTTTATTCATGTCTCACATAATTATGTAATGGGGGTGCTATGAGCTCCCTTTACCCCTTTCCACACAGTGGACTGAAGCGGTTGGATGGAAAGCGGTTTTCAAGGTTACCCCGCAGACAACCCGCCTCTCCTGTTCCAGCCCACTGGGCCGCACCACCTTCCCTAAAATAAGGCAGCAAGCTACAAGCACTGTAATTCCTCGGTTTTCAGCATCCATCAGACTATGTTATAAGGAACAAAGGCAAAAGCTGAGCAAGGTTATTCACCTAAAAATGCAATAACTGCTCAGAAATAAGCACAGTTACTAATTTCTTTGGGTGTATTACATGTGCAAATTGCTACAGAAACCCCAAAATATTAAACCAACACAACTGTTTAGACACCTCTGTATTTTAATCAGTGACTGATGTTTTGGCGATTGATCTTCACAATTAGCATTACAAAGCAAAATATCAACAAAAGAGGAAATCTCAATGCAGTGCATTTTGTATGTTTTGGTGTACTTCATCTGGTCACTCCCTCTAATTTCTTCCTGCCACAGCCTCTTTGTTGGTTATATCCCTTTCCTCCGCTGGCTAGATTCTTTGGTGGAGTGTTGTGGCCTTGATGGTCATGTAAAAACATATCACTGTGCAGTGTAGCCTGCTTCTCCTCCTCCCAGAAATACAGCCGCAAGGAAGCCAATGAGCTCAGGCCTGCTTGAATTTACTATTCAACTTTGGGTCTTTTGTGTACTCTAACTCAGCAGAGGCCAAATTATTACTCTAATCAACTGAATGACCTCAAAGAGTAGCCTTTTTT
This sequence comes from Apteryx mantelli, assembly GCF_036417845.1. Classification (NCBI taxonomy): domain Eukaryota; kingdom Metazoa; phylum Chordata; class Aves; order Apterygiformes; family Apterygidae; genus Apteryx; species Apteryx mantelli. The sequence goes on from NC_090020.1 coordinate 12,251,470, forward strand.
CTCATCCTCCAGAGCGCTTTTATGTGTAACTTCTAGCCTTTCCAGTCCTTTCACGATTGCAAACCATCCTGCTGAAGGGGAGCAGCTCAAGCTGCATTTTGCATGCGAGTTCATGGTTGTGTTGGGTCTGGCCTGTGGACACATGTCCAAAAGATCCTACCCTTTGCATCATGGCCTGGCAATACCTTGGTGCAAAGAAAGTCTGGGTGAGCGCTGAAGAGTATGGCTCTTCCCTGGCATGCAGTTAGGACACAAACTCTAAAAGATGCCATGCTATAGAGAAGGCAGCAGAGTATCAAGAAAGGGGAGGTGTCAAGCAGAGGTGTAGGGCTGCTGCCTCCTTGTCCTGGGGTGAGACTGATTCGGATGTCTCCACACACACGGCGCAGACATGCCTCATGCTGCTTTTCTCTAACACCTCTTTCTGATGAAGCCAAATGTTGAGCCTTGCTGGGATTGGCCAGCGTTAAGCAATCTATGCTCACCTTTCCCCTCAAGGGGATGCCAGATGTTTTTGGTCTGCGGTTCTGTAATTTAGAGAGACAGTAACTCCAAAGAGAGCACACTGCACATATGCTTCTTCCCTGATAAATATATTAATCACAAGGCACAAGGTTTACTAAACTTTTCTGACAGGCTGAGACAGAAGAGAAAATAATGTTCATTAACAAGTACAAGCCTTGTGAATAAACAAAAGCTTGCGGGGGAGATAGAGAAATGTCAGAGTATTTCACTGAAAAACAGGAATCCTCGTACCTTGAGAAAAAAAATCCCACTCTGTAAGGAGGCAAAACCACAAGGATTCCAGTCTATTGTAACCAATGAATATAAATAATGGCAAATAAAGGTGGGAGATTTATCACTCACGTAGAAATTGAAGCTCCTAGTGCACTTCCCTGGGACTATTAATTTCAGATTATGTGGAGGCTTTAAATATTCTTGGTCCCTTGAAATAATATGATCAGCTTTCCTTTATTAGCACCTGGCCCAGCACTGCACAGCTTTTCTTGCATGACTAGTCAGCCTGCTGAAGCTAATATACCTCTTTATATAATTAACTGTGTGGGATTAGAGTTCAGAGGTGACATACTTTAATACCATGAAAAATAGTTTGCTGCATCAAGCAGAAATTATACACAGGTAAGATAAACTCAGAGGTCAGTGCAAGATGGTATCAATATACACACCTCACCAGCTGCCTCCCCTTCCTTGATTTGGGTCATGGTTGCCTGCAGACCCAAGGAAAAGCAGAGTTCTATTTATTGCCTTCTAAGAGAAGCCCAGAGATATTTGTACATTCATTACTGGTTTTAGCTTAGACCCCAGACCAGTCCCACCCACCAGTCCCAAGATTTGAGATCTTTGGTGTCCAGCACCTTTCGAGGGGAGCCACTTTGCCACAACCAGTAAAATCATACAGTTAGCAATCAAGTTCAGGAGTACACACCTTGTTGCAGGCCCTGTCAGGGTGGACTGTATAAAGTTATGGCGATGCAACCTTGCAGTGCAAATATTGTCAGCTTTTCATCAGTGTTTGGTCATGGAGCAGTGCAAAGGCAAAAACCCACTGGGGAGGAAGTAGCTGAAGGCAAGTGAGAGAGATGGAAAAAGTGCTCCCAGGCAAAGGGAACCTATAAATTAAATTTTGTTGCAAAAGGATGGCAATGTTGTCCCATCTCCCCAAAAGCATTTAGATGATTGTTTTCCCCATATTGTTCAGTATGCTGTTGTATGTGTGTATGCACACACACACCCACACGCACGCACGCACGCACGCACAGAGTTTGGAGGCATTCATTATGATACTTTCACATTTGCATTGGTTCTTCTTATCATTGGTTCTTTTTTTATCACTATGCTTGGCTCCATAAGCCAGGTTTTCAGTTGTGAATTACTGATGCTTTTGTATCTTGTGATCTCCATGCTGTTAAGATGCCATGAGGCTCCTGCCTGTTACCATATTGGATTAATCATACCCATAATATGTTTTCACCTAGCAAAATACTTGGTAGGAAAAGTGACAATTATATTAGCATTTAGAGAGTGCTTACTGTGTTCAAAGCATCTTAACAACACTAATTTGATTAATTAAACAAAAGAACAGCTTGCTTGCTCCTGGGACTGGTGTTGTGGATAATACAGAGTACATGAAGGACTGTTTCTCTCTGAAATAAGAGCATGATCCTATGAAGGAATGTCTAATGCAGGGAGAGGAGAAAAGGAGAATTTAAGTATTACATTAGGTTCTATTTGCTTGAAATGATACTTGAGTTAAAAATACATTTAAACTAGTTATAAAATGAAAAAAGTCTCACAGAAAAAGCTCACAGATTTCCCTATATCCTCCCTTGTTTTCTGGAGAAAAGGTGTGAAAATATTTCCTCAGCTTACTGTAACAACCAGTTAGTGGTAAAATATTAAAGAAAAAGTCTTGTGAAAAGGAGTTCCTAATTTTTTCTACTTAAAAACTGTAAAGTTGCCCTCACTCTCCCCCCATCCCACTGACTTCTAAAACTGTATATGCAAACCAAAGCAAAAACTGTAAATAACTCCTAGGCCCTAACTGGTATGTATAGGAATAGGTAGTCATGTGAGCTGTAGGAACTAGCTTTGATTCACTTTAACTGAATGTGACTGTGAATGGCTGGGTTTGTCTCGTGCTGAGTTTCTCCATCTTAGGCACTGGCAGAACTAGAAAATTATTTCTGAAATATTATCTGCTTAGGAAGGGACATCAAAGGAGCTGGCAGTGATTATATGGCCTTACAGTTGATTATATGAATTGAAGGAATGTGGAGGCTGCTTTGATTTGGGGTAACTAACATCATTTCCAAGCAGGTGTCCTTGATCACCAGATATCAGAATCAAAGAGGTGGAATCTGGTCCCCTGTGTCTTTGGGAACCTTTAAAAGTTTTTATAAGCTTTTTGCAGGACCTAAGTCCAACTAATCCATCAGGACAGACATTTGTATGCACATGAAAACTAAACCATCAATACAGAGTAGAAGGTGTGTGTCTGAAGGAAGTACCCACACAAAATGGCTTGCAAGTGCTGCTGCAAGGCTCAAGGTGTGAGACTTCCTTCCCCATATTAAGTACAGAAGAAGGCTTGAAGGTTTATTGCCCCAACCTCTCCTTTCAAATGCAAGTTAAAATCCCCACGACTCTGAGGTGTTCAGGGAAGCCAGCTGAGAACTACAAACTCTTGCTGGTGAGATACGGCTTTCAAGACTTACCAGAAACTCTGGGTGCCTCTCTTGAGGTGCCTGCAACACATCTCAGACTCAGAGCCCACAAGGGCTGATCGCTTCCGAAAGTCCTCAGCAGCACCTGAACCTGTATGGCCTTTTTTACTGCAGTGGGTTTGATTGCAATAAAAGTACCCCAAGGAATTCAGTTGCCTTTCCCAGAACAGCCCAGGAGGCACTACTGCTCTTTTTTTCCACTCTGTCATAATCTACTCTGTCACTTTCTTCTCATTTAGAGTGATTCATGTCCTCTAATACTTCCTTTCCCCCAGCTTTTTGCTGAACTACTACATTTTTTAAAGCACTTTCAGCAATAAGGTATTAAATGATGGACCAGAAGCAGGGGAGAAAAGGGAACAAAACAGAACACATCTTCCCAAAGGAAGGAAAGACTTTTTTTATTGAGAGAAACATCAACCAACACTAATATACCTGGAAGGCTATTATAGCAATCATGGTAAAACCCACGGATGTTGCCAAATCTGAAAAAGAAGAATAAAACTGATTTCTAAGAAAACAGTCTTTACAAAGACGCAAGTTTCTCCCAAGGGGAAAAACAGTGGCTCCATTTCAAAATGGCATCAGTAGGCTGGACTGATGTGTACTTGGGCTACCTCCAGTCAGCTGGTCCGAGGAAGACAGCTAATTCTCTTCACTAATTCTGAGTTGGAAACAAATAACTTACTGCTGTTGTAGATCATATCTCAGGTCAGACATTTACTTGAAAACACACTAGATTTTTAAACAATAAAAATAAAAGAATCAATCAGTTTTTAAAGCTGATTTTTCCAACTATTTTATTCTCACAAAGACAGATATTCATAGGATTCACTGAGGCAAGGTGTCTGAGCATTACTCTTCAGAGAGCATGTTCCACCACCAGCTTTGCTTTAGTTAGCTGAATACTCATAAGCCTTGAGTTAAAGAGAGAAAGGACTTTTATCAGTCAAACCTTGATTACTACAACAACAATCAAAAATTCATTGCTGACTAAGCCCCGGTTGCATTGCTGGAGCTCCTGTGTTTTATTCTAATTCTGTTCATCTAATAACATTACTGGAGAACATTCTTTGTAAGGAACTGCCAGTTTTATGCAAGGCTGGCAGTCTTGCCAAAATTTCAAGAAAACCCTGTTACTTGATTTTATTTTATAAACTTAGTGTCAGCTTCTTTTTCTTTGAACATTTCCCACTTCCCACTTTCCTGGAACAAAGGCACGGTGAAGAAGTCAATATTCAGAATAATTTTCCTATCATGACCAGATTGTCAGCCAGCTAGACATGGAATTCACACTGATCTGGTGAAAAAGGGGGGATGCTGACCATGCATCAGAGACCACGCCAGAAACATCTCTGATGCTGTCTGTCCTACAGTGGGTTCTGTTAGCCAGCAAGCCACGTCAACTAATGGCAGATCTTCACTGGCACACCTCTCTAAAGCCACATAGATTTACTCAAGGAAGGTACTAATAAGTACTACAGTGGTTCTTGATGATAAATTAACACTTATTCATTCTTAATTTCAAGTACTTCTCCCAGCTTCAGTAGTGATGTGCAGGAGTTGTAACAACTGCAAGAATGACAGCTAATGGCAATAAGGAGTTAGTTCCCCATGGTGACAATTCATATGGACTGAGTAACTGCGATGGAGGTGTCTGACCCATATGACTACAGAGATCATCACAGTGTTTGCATCAATTCCTGCTTTAAAAGACAAGAAAAAAGATCTGGTAACAGTAAGAAAAACCAGAGGCCTTAACTGTAGCCATCTTAGAAATTAAAAAGACATGAAAAAAATGCAATTCTAATCAAACTGAAGCTCTAGAGGAGATTTCAGAAAACTGTTATGGCATTACCTAACAAAAACAGCAATAACATGGTATACATTTGCCATGACTACATTTGCAGTGCTTCAGTGCTAACATACTGTATTATGTGATTACTCATCCCCCAACGCAGTGAGAACCATAACAGCCTGTTAAAATGGCTGGGTATTAAAGCTCTGATCCAATTTTTCATACCAGCTCTCTTCACAGCCTGGAATACATTTACCTCACAACAACCCAAGGAAAAGGGGCAGAATAGTTCACCTAACCAGTGGAAGATTCACACATACAGGAATTATGGCCTGAAAACATCTTCAGGCGTGTGACTCCTGTTGCGATAAACTCCTGTTTATTTCAGTAGAAGAGAGATGCCCAGGTAATACTGAGCATAGGCACCTAAGCAGCCTGTCCAAGACCAGTGGACTGAATGGGGTCTAACTGAGCCATAGGGCAGCACTAACCCATGCCCAAACCTTCCTTCCTAAATAGCGGTACTTACACCTCTGGCAGCCCTGAATTCACTAGGTCTGCCTGAAAGAAGAAGCCTGTTGCCATATGCAGGTGTTTGCCAGATCAGAGTTTCTCCCACCCTTCTCGATGTGCTTGGAGGGAGAGGAGAAAGGAACTTAACTTAGAAAATGCAGGCCTTTCTTAGCAACTCTAAAATTAGCAGATTCATCATTGTTTATGATAATGTTGCAAATGTCAGTGAGAGATGTGAGAACTGTTGAAGGATAATACCAGAAGGCAAAAGGATAATCTTAAAATACTGTGTTTTTTTCAGTGAAAATATTTGTTTCAGAAGTATTGACCAACCAGTGGCAAAGAGGTGTCTGTTTTGGTCAGGTATAACATTAAAGCAATTTACTCTACAAGAAAATAAATAGTAAACAGCAGTCAATGTATACATATTTGTTAAACATTAGAATAAGAGGAAGTTGAAGCAACTCTCAGAAGGAAACAGAAGCAATTCAAGGCAGTGAATCCTAATTTTAAGATATGAAATCAGAAGTTGTTTCCTGACACTATAAATCAGTACCACTTTCTGTACACGAAATGTCTAAAAGTCTATTTTTCATGATCTACACCAGGTGGCAGATTACAGCAACTCTAGCAACTGAGCGGCAAATATGGAGATGCATCTAGTTCGTAGAAAGCTGCATGGGAAAACAGAAAACAGTTTCTCTGTAGGATCCTGCAACACCTAAGCTATACATGGAACAAAGTACAACTCTCTACTGCAAAAGCAGGCTCACTTTTGCAAATCAGAAGCATCTGTCTTTTTGGCAGCAGTACAGCACAACAAAATCAGTTCCAAGAAGACACAGCATACTGTTCAAAAAACAGGTAAGACTTCTCCTTCTGGTCCCAGCCCTGTGCTAGGCTTGGTGCAGCCAAGATTACACTTACCTACCCTAACACCATAAAACCTTAAGGAAGACTGCACTGTGGTGGGAGCTAGGAGTGACCCATTGCCGGGGGACTGACCTGCCTCCTCTCTTTGTGATGCTCGTCCTCACAACATATCTTTAAGGCAAGGCTCAGAGACACCGGGGCAGAGAGAAAACAACTGCGTACAGAGAGTGCGAAACTGCCTAACTACTGTTGACAACCTTTTCCATGGCCTCTCATTTTGCTCTTTGCCTCTTTACCTTTCCCTGGTATAGAGAGGTGCAATTCCATGCTTACTCTTAGAAGCCGGTATATCAAGCCACCCCTTTTGCAGTATCATTGCCATGAATGCAGGCAGGCTGAGGTTGCACATATACCACTGCATGCTCAGGAATGAAGACCTTCCTCGAACTCCGCATTAGCGGTGGCAGTTCCAGGCATGACTTCAACTTCCAGAGACAAGAGGACAGTAAAATCAATGCGTATCAAGGTAAAGACAAAAAGGCTGGACTGGATCAACCGCAAGGGACCTACTTGAGCTCTGAAGTCTTGCTCTGTCTGGAAACAGGGATAGAGTTTAAATGTGAAGAGTGAAGAACAAATCCAGCCTGCAAGCAAAATACTTTGGAGACAGTTCTCTTTCCTACTTGCCCAAAAATGCAACTGATCCTGGTGCTTAATGCTTAAGGTTTCCTTCTCCTGGCCTGGTGCTGACAGACTCCAGTTTTAATGGCACTGCTCTGAATTTTATTTATACCCGTGCTGGGTGCATTTCCTCCAACATCAGCCCTCGCGCTGAGGGCTGACAGGGGCCCCTGCGGTGCCCGTGGCCTGCTGCTTACCCCAGAGCATCAGTGCCAGTTATCCTCATGGAAATCATTCGCACTGTTACTCGTTTCTGCCGCTTCAGAAGGCAGTGTAAAGCCAAAGAAAACACTGCGCTTCGTTCTGAAGACAAGCAAGCAGTTGGGAGCCTCACAGGGAGCTTCAAAGTTTCCCATTTTTGGCAGTTCTCAGGGCTACCAGTGTTCTCATAGCAGCACAGCGTGCGAGCCTGAGTCTTTGCTTCCTTCTGTCAGGAAAAGGAAAGAAAGGGGAAGAAGGGATCATCTTCCTTATGCCTCTTTGAGGCACAGCCAACACCAGGTAGCTGGCTTTCTGAAACAATAGCCTAAATTCAGGCAACTTGAAGGTATGGTTATATTTAGCCTGTTAGGCTGACTAATGTCCAGCTCTCACTATTAAAAAAAAAAAAAAGCAATACAAAAAAAACCCTTTATAATGCAAGGATGCAAGGACATATCTTTTTACAAACATACTCCTGAAACACCAGCATGTGACAACCTTTAAATGCTGCAAGTAACTCAGTGTTCCCTCCCCTGTTTTATAAATTCAAGATTTAGCCTTAGTTCTTTACAAACTTTCTCAGCCTTTACACACATGCAAACACAAGTCCAAACACAAACACACACACTCACACGCACAGACACACATATGTTCACACTCCTTTATATTTTGTTTTTTTTTCACATCAAAGTCCTTATTATAAGCACATGGAAATTTTAATAACCTTTGTAATAAGGGCTTGATTACCACTGTAACAGCAAGAGGAAGTCTTTCCATTCTTGGGAAGGAAAACCCCAATTCCAATTGGATTTTTTAAAACTTTTTTTATCTTGCTCCCAAAGATATCCAAATATATCCAACTAGAGTAAAATTGTGTTACTCTCACCTTAAAGTGGAAGTGGACATGGAGGGTGATAATCAGAGGTGGAAATCAAATGGGATGCAAGAAGAGAAGGTTTCACTGTGTCTAAGCTGGTATGTCCCTCCTCATCCAACCTTCCTAATGGATGGTAGAGATAACTGAGTGTGCCACAGTGTCAGGCTTCGATAAGAGTGTTATGCATTGCTCTGTCGTGTGTTTCTAATAATGGCATCCACCCTAATGAATTCTTTCCTATCACTTTTCCCTCCTTTCACTCTCTCCAGTTTTTCTGCAGGCCTGGAACAACCTATATTTTTCTCTATGCTTTGATCATACTTTGCAGAAACTGCTGGGTAGAATTATGTCCCAGATTGTGCCAGAACATCAGTCGGCTTGGCAGCGAGATGACACATGCGCTGACAGCACGTAGCGCCCTTTTGCGATTTATCCCTCGGGAATGAGAAACCCTCCCAAGCGCATGAGTGTACAGGAAGCCTCAGCGCACGGAGCCATGGGCTACGCACAAACACATCGGTGGTACTACAGCGCACAGGTAGGGTCTAGCTGGGGGGAGATTAGGCTACGTCAAGGGCAGGACTCAAAGCCTGGGGACTCAGCAGTGCAATGCTTTCTCTGCAAAATTATACCTGGCCTCGGCTACAAGCAATTTGGGGCACACATGTGTATAACCAGAGCTCTAGCATGGTGGGACAGCCAGCCCTGACTAGTGCTCTTAGTCCTCACAGCACCAGAAGAAGAATGAGGTGTAAATGTGAAATAATGTACCTGGCTGGTTTTAACACACGGTTGAGCTAGTACTCCACCCGGTGATAAGTGCATAGGAAAATTCAAGCTGAAAGAAAATAAAGTTATCAACAGATATCAGATCTCAGTTATAAACAGATATAGAACAGATATAGAAAAAAAGAAAACAAATAAAGCACTGAGGCTTTCATTTTTCTGCTGGATTTTCAAGTAAAAACAAGAAGACAATAAAAAATACGGGAAATAATAAGATTTATTTGCTAGCTGCATTGAATGAAACAGAAGTGCAAGGACTGTGAGCTTATTTTCAAAATGTTTGCTGATCATGACCCTGTATTTCAAGAAAAATAGTTTTGGTTCCTTGAAATTCTTCCACCCAAGCAATGATTAAAAAAGCTTGGATGCACTAAGGAAAAACAGGCTACCATGACCTGAGTTTTACACATCCTAATCTGAAAATGACAGCAGAGAAGAAAGCCAAAGCCAAAGTCAAACATCTGGTTGTCGATCTGGATAAAAATAAAGGAACTACTCCTTAATGGACCTTCCTAACTTTATTAATATTATAACCATTTGGTCTGTCCTGTTATAGATGAAGGCCAGAGAATTTGCCCAGCAGTTCTGCCCATAATTAAAATAGTTGGGACTTTCAAGTTTGATTCCTTTCTTTTCACTTCTCTTCTATATTTCTCTATTTTCTTTGTACCAGAAGAAGGAAACATTTCATTTGTTCTAGTTACTGAAGCCTCTTATGTGACACATACCTATCACAGTGAATTTCAGAGAACATGCCAGAAATAGTAATAAGTTTCAGCAAAATTTCTTGGGCATACTTATGGATTTCCCTGTCTTGCTTCATCTGATTTAGAAACCTGAAACACATAATGCAGATTCAAACTCAAGTTAAAGGAGTTGACATAAAACTACTGAACTGCCCACTTCTATTTAGGTTGTACTCTGAAATGGTAAAGATAGTCCAGTAATGGCTGCTGGAGAGAGATGACAAAACCTGCTGGCAGTCCTATTTGATTCTGAGTAGTAATAATGAAGCAGGTTCTTGTGAGACCTGTGTGATAACGTATTACAGGAAATTCCACGTCAATAAATGTAAAGTAATGTACCCATGAAAAATCAATGCTAACTTAAAAAAATTCAGTGATGCTGTCTGATCTAGTTCATTCCCCTTGAGAAAGGAGACCTCTGAGCTGCAGCAGTTCTCTGACAATTTCAGAGCAGTGTTCAGTGGATCAAAAAGGAAATTTATGGTTAATAATTCTGAAGAAAGGAACAGAGAACAAAGAAGAAAATATCACAGGTGATTGAGGAGCTGACAAGGACAGACACTCTGCTGCACCTCATACTTACAAAAAAGTAAGGGCTGGTTGGGGATGTGAAGGTCAGGGGGGATTCCTGCAATGGTGGAGTTCAGGATCCTAACAGGAGGGAGCAGGTCAAAAAGCAAGATCACAACCCTGGACTTCAGGAGAACAGACTTTGTTCTCTTCAGGGACCTACTTGGAAGAATCCCATTGGATATGGCCTGGAGAGAAGAGGGGTCCAAGATTGCTGGTTGATATCCAAGAATCACCTCCTCCAAACTCACAAATGGTCCTTCCCAACAAGCGGGAAATCAAGCAAAGATGGCAAGAGGCCTGCATGGATGAACAAGGAAAATTTGACTAAACTCAAACATAAGAAGGAAGTGTACAGGAGCTGGAAGAAGGAACAGGGGACCCAGGAAGAATAAATGTAGAGATACTGTCTGATCGTGCAGTGATGGGGTTAAAAGAACTAAAGTCTATCTAGAGTTGAAACTGGCTGGAGATATGAAAGACAAGAAGAAAGGCTTCTACAAGCACATCAGCAGCAAGAGGAGGGCTAGAGAAAATGTGGGTCAGCTGATAAATGGGGCAGGCCATCATGATACAAATGATACAAAACTGGGAGGAGGGACTGATACACCAGAGTGTTGTGCTGCCATTCAGAGAGAACTCAACAGATTAGAGAGATGGGCAGGGAGGATTATCATGAAGTTCAACAAAGGGAAGCACAGAGTGCTTCAACTAGGGAGGAATAACCCCATGCACCAATATGTGCTGGGGGCTCACCTGTTGGAAAGCAGCTCTGCGGAAAAGGCCCTGGGGATCCTGGTGGATAAGTTGACCATGAACCAGCAATGTGCTATTTTGGTCAAGAAAGCCAACAGTATCCTGGGCTGCTTTAAGAAGAACAAGTCAAGGAAGGTGATCTTTCCCCTCTACTCAGCACTGGTGAGACTCATCTGGAGTGCTGAGTCCAGTCATGGGCTTCCGAAGACAAGAGAGACATGAAGCTACCGGAGCAAGAAATAGCGGAGGGTCACAAAGATGATTGAGGCATGGAAGGATCTGTCACACGAGAAAAGGCTGAGAGAGCTGGGCCTGTTCAGCTTGGAGAAGAGAAGACTGAAGGGGGGATCTTATCAACATGTATAAGTATCTGAAGGAAAGGTGTAAAGAAGAAGAAGACAGACTCTTCTCAGTGGTACCCAGTGAAGAGACAAGAAGCAATAGGCACAAACTAAAATGCAAGAAGTTCCATCTAAACACAGGAAAAAGCTTTTTTAAGGTGAGGGCGGTCAAGCACTGGAATAGGTTGCTCAAAGCGGTTATGGAGTCTCCATCCTTGGAGATATTCAAAATTCAACTGGACACAGCCCTGAGCAGCTTGCTCTATCTGACCCTCTTTTGAGGGGGGTTGGGCTATATGATCTCCTGAGGTCCCTTCCAGCCTCAACTATTCTGTGATTCTGTAATTATTATGTTATCGTACAGATATCTGTATTTTGAATACCATGTGCTGTTCTGTCACTTTTCATCTCAGAAAGGATATAATAGGACTAGAAAAAATTATGAAAAATATCCTGTATGACAAATTACTGAATATGCGCATGAAAAAAAAGGGACCTTGCTTTACTTGAAGCACCTCATTTTTTCAACACCCCCTTTCTAACAGTGATGCATGAAACCAGGCTCCAGCCTGAATGTTAATGACATGTGCATTTGCAAAAAGTTTCTTTGCAATTCATAAGAACAGCTGCTGGGCAAAAATGTAATTTGGAGGTGGAACAGACTCTGCCCCTGTGAGGAGAAGAGTGCCTCTTGGAAGCTGTAGTCTGACATAGCAGAACTCTAAAGCCATGCTTTCTGATAGTGAGAATGTCTCTGTGTTTGTTTGCACAGCATGAGACACAGAAAGCAGCGCTGCTCTAATTAGGGATCCCTAACAGTGTTTACATGATGAGCCCTTGTAATTCACGTCAGGCTCCAGCTTTCAAAAGCCTTGCTCAGTGCACAAGGGATTTCCCACCACCTCTTTAAAACACAGCTCAAATCACTAAGGCTGCTTCACTGACATCCATTGCCCCCTATACCTACATCCTCTGGTTTTATCAGCTGAGCAGGGTCATTTGAACCTGGACTGACATTCAAGTCTCTAGGGTTACAGGAAAAAAGGCCTCAACTGTATGCAGGTCTCAGAGCCTTGTATCTAACCTGACGGAGATGACTCTGTTAGAGGTTTGGTACTCCCAGCTCCTCCTGCACTCACCAGAGAGAGGCAGATCCCTTCACGTGGGGATTCATCTGAGACCCCAAACCCTACGCCCAACCACAAAGAAACACCAAGGAACAGGGCCTGAGCTAGATTATGGGCCACGTGAATACTGCTCTTAGACTTCCAAAATGTTTGGTTTTGTCTACATTAGAAAGGCAAAATAACAATTCTGTTGTCCCCATCAATATGTGATACTCAAGTAGAGGAACCACTGTGAGAGGAGAGGGACATATGTGCTGTCACATCCTCATTTGTGCTTCCAACAAAAAGAAATCAATACAGAAAATGGTTAAGGTTTAGGAACCAGAGCTCCAGCCCACCCTGCAGATGATGATACTGTAAAAATATTCACAGAGACATTTAGAGACATGTTCTGGAGACTTCTTGTTTGGACATGACATGATGATTTGCACAGCTATCTCTTTGCATGCCCGCTTGAGAAAGCCACATCATGCCTTTCAAAAGCACCAGAAGATCACCTTTTGCGAGTGACATCATTGTGTTGGTGGTCTCTGGGGGACATTAGCGCAGAAACAGTGTTCCACATTCCCAGAAAATACCAGGCAAATTGAATAACCTGCAGCTCTCCAAAAATGTCCAAGCAAAACGGCAGCACTAGCACCAGGGCAATTATGGTTTAACTACCAGATTGATTCAAATGAAATTTGGAGGTCCTCTGATTTAGGGGTTAGATTTTCTAAGGAACTTAGCAGTGTTATTTTTTAATTGCTTATTGTCCACAGTTAGGACTAAATTCTTTGAATGTAGGGATATAACTCAAGGCCTAAGTGTCTTCCACAGCACTATTTCATTTCTGAACTAATAGTAAACTGTTGTGTTTTATTCTGCAATGGCAACATTACTTTTACTAGCTTTGCTTTCAAGCATTCAGCAGTATATTTTTAGCTGATGTAAATTGTCATAGAGGCATTTTTCCCATAAGATCTGTGTCTCCTCCCTTACCTTCATATGCCATATAAAGATATAAGGCAGATTTAACCCAAACATGCTTAAATTTTATCCCATACTATTATACAAACCATACTCCACCACATTCACATTCCCAGGTACACTGAAATGGGTTTCCTACAAAACCAGTACATGTTTTTGAAAAATGAAGGCTCTACACTCCTTCCTCAGAAATTATGGCCAGGATCAGCACTGGTTCTTTATTTTCTGGACATCTGCTTTTGTTCATTTTTGCTGTAGGGTAGGTCTACTTGTAGTTGCAGGTGTGATCACAGATTGTGAACTAGGTTTGAATAAGCTCTCGGACTGAAAACTGTGTATTTGCCACAAAAGCTGCACAGGAGCCTGAAGACACAGTTCACACTGGATACCTTGGGGGCTGTGGCCCCTGACCAGCCAATAAACTAGCTGGAATCACACCTTTCAGTGTGGCGTGTATGCATCCTTTGGCAGAGTCATGTAGGTATTTTGAAAATTTATTTCCAGTGTGAACTGCTTTTCCTCTTGATTTGAGGAGAAGATGAAAGGTGTTACGGATTTCTTGTTTTTCTTTTCTACATTTTTGGAAAACTTCTTCATGAGTGCTTATGCAGTGAGCTGCTTTCATTTAAATTACTACAGATTAAGAATCACTGCCTGCTTTTTACTTGTATTACCTCAATCTATCGTGTTTTAGATTTTTACACTGAAGTCCAAAAGTCCCCTTCCTCTCAAAAGCGATTGAGAAGCACAGGCACTTTCCAAATTTGAACTGTGATAGAACTTGTGAGAATTTCAGAAAAAAAATCTCCCAAAATATGAAGGTGGGGAAAAATTCAGACAAAGTCCTATTATTTTATTTTAATTAATTATAAGAAGTCTGGAAGGGCCTTCACTGGTTTATCCAGCAAAAAACCCAGATGTGTACAGCTCACCACGTAACACAAAGAAGAATGTTTATTTCTTCCTATGGGCTGTCAGGAACACATCTCCGTGGACATCATTGTGCCAGAAGAAGACAAGATTAGTGGCAATGAACAGGCTGAATGTGAAACAAGCACAGTGGCCAAATCTGAGAGTAATCACTGATGTGGGGAGAGACAGAAATCACGTGTGATTTACTTCAAGAGATGATTATGGATCCTTTCATTTACAGACCTGTTCACAGCTCTATGTACAAAAACTGTCCTGGGTCCCAGAGAACAACACTCAGCTCACAAAGAGGAGGATTGGGCAGGTTAGTTTGTTTTCTTCCATGTCTGTTTCCAAACAACATATAAAATCAAGAATCCAGCCATGTGTAGATCTCAAAACTGCTGTGCAATGACTCTACGATTGTCCTGGAGAAATATCCACCTGCAAAATCAACTTGAACACCTGTGACTCTGCAGAGAAGTGTATCTTGACTGTGAATTACAATAGACTACAAGCTCTGGAGTTATCCTGGCCTTTTTTTTTGTGTGTGTGTGTGTGTGAAGGGCGTGTGGAAGAGATTTGGACAGTTATCTAGAGGATTGCACTGTCACTGCAATTATGAGGAAGTTGAGCACCTCCAAAACTAAAACATCCCCTGCAATCCTGAGCACTCATCATGATGGTTAACTAAAAATGTATGTAGCCTGATAATTGTAATGTATTTCCAGTCAAAACTGGTTTTGGACTGCAAGACCATATTCGGCTAGCTTATATAAAAAGCGGTTCCAGTTAAAACTACAGATGTGAGTCTGGGCAAAATGTGTCCCACTATGCAGTGCATAAAATAAAGACTGGCCTTTGAAGTTACAGAAAGCAGAGATCTTTAAGCTGTCTCAGATGTTCATCCCTTCCCTGTCTCCCCTGCTTTCCTCCATGAATTTCAGTAAATGCATTTTTAGTGCAGGTGTGTTACAGATGCAGTGCACGTATGAAAGCAAATGGCTTTGCAGTAACTAAATGTTCAGTGGAATAAAGAGGCTTATTAGCCAGCCTGCATGCACTGCACTTATGTGAAGGTCTGAAATGTGAGGTGACTTCAGACCTAGATGTTATCTGTCTAAATCTGGTTTCTGAAGAGCTCAGCAGT
The DNA here is from genome assembly GCF_036417845.1 of Apteryx mantelli. Lineage (NCBI taxonomy): Eukaryota > Metazoa > Chordata > Aves > Apterygiformes > Apterygidae > Apteryx > Apteryx mantelli. The sequence continues at coordinate 12,267,012 of NC_090020.1, forward strand.
CTTTTACCACCTAACAGGCTTTCCACAGCATGTCTTTTCACTGATATGCACAAAGTTTTCCTGAGCTTTGGACATAAGTATAAATGACTTGAGAGCCAAGAAGAGGATATCCTTTGTGAGAACTCTGCTATGACTGGAAAGAAGCCTTCCTTGTACAGCCTTGCTAGGGAAAGCAGGGCTAATGCATGTGCTCCCGTAACTCGAGAGCATGCAGAACTGGGAAACAGCCTTTAGAGACCCAGCTAGACACCTGGGACTGCAGCACCACTGCGAAGACTCCTCTGCGAAATCCCTGCATTTTCAACACGTGGCCACGGTGGCTAAACACATGATAAAGAATCACCTGCAACCCAAACTCTGGAAGAGCAAGCACATATATCCGAGTGCTGAGGAGCCCACAGTGAACTGAGCACTCCTCTTTTAGAGACGCCAGGGCTTTACCCCATAGCATTTCACCTCACGCTGCAGGAGGAGGAACATGACTGCAGTAGGCAGTTTGTAAGGAATTGCTCCAATAACTCAGCTGCTGCAAACACAAGATCACAAAATATGATCTGAAAACAACACAGGCTAAAAAAACACACGAGACTAAATATGTTGGCCCCCTGGTAGCAGGTCTTGGAGGTCTGCTTACTGTACTCGCTGTCAGGAGAACAGGTGAAAAATAAGGAGAATGAATGTGATTTATTTATCGGTACTATACATCCAGTCAGGAAACAAGCTGCACACAGGTGAGTACCTTTGTCATGAAGTTTCTCCAGCTAGTAACACTGCTTCAACATTTAACCAATAACCCACTCTTATAAAAACTCCTTTGCTGCTTGCAGCAACTTATACCTAAACAAACCAGAAGAATTCTGCAACATAGAAAAAAAAACAATACAGTATTCTTGGAAAGACTGCAAAACATGTGCATATTGAATAAGACTATAACAGTACCATCTGGTGACTGCTGCAGTGAGAATAACAAGTATTTCATCTGAGGATCTCAAAGTCCTCATGCAAATTTAGTCCTTACAGTATCTACGAAGTAAATATGTAACACAGAAAATACATTCTGGATCAGATCAGCTGTCATGTAGCCCTGTATTTTGCCTCTAGTAGCAGCAAATGTTACAACTGCTATTTAGAGAGATCATATCAGCATGGCATTTTCTGCAGTACATTTCTCTCAAACTCCAAAGCATCCACACTTCAGGATATAAAATGGCACATCCCTGCCGGTTGCCCTTAGCATCTGAGTAAAATAATCTTTTTCAGATATAAAAGCATGTAGGGTAAGTTTTTATATAGGCAGAGTTTTGCTAGTGGTAAAGAAAAAATCTAGATATGCTGGTCAAAAATACTATATATTAGTAAAGAACATTTTTACATACAATTTCTGCTAGTCCAAGTTACCCGGGCTTGACCCAAAAAAAAAGCACCATGGCACAAGCCTAAGAACATCTGCTGAAGAGAAGCTTTGGTAAGGTATTTGTAAGCCACAAATTATTATTATTGTTATTGTTATTGCTATTGTCATTGTTGTTACGTCTGAGGAAGATAATATTAATCGCTGCAAAGCAATGTTTGTTTCTATGAGAAGTAGCAGCAATTATGTAGTTGCTTACCAAGACAATGATTCTGAGACTATTCAAGACAAAATTTTCCTGTTTTCCCATTGTGAAAGTTAATTCTGACTACATCAACCTTAAACAAACAAAACATCTTTTTTTTCACTGTCTGTTGGTTCTGCTGAATGCATCCCTTTGTAACTGGCGCCTCGTACCTATTTCTGAGCAGTTCCCACAATGCCAGGCAATACCACAGCTCGGTAGCTATAACTTGCAGGAAGGTTTTGTCTCGTTTTGTTTTTCACCAACAAAGGAACAACAACTTCCAGCTTCTTCTTTCCCACCCCTCCCGTCTGTGTTTGGGCAATATTACAATGAGAGAGTTCACGTGTAAAGTTTGGGGACAGACTGCGCAGGGCTGACGTGGAACAGGGCAGGCAGGTCTTTGTGGAGACGTGTCTCTGGTTCATCGGTGGGACCCCACGCCTCTGCCCAGCCGCCTCCCTGCCGCTGTTTCAATGCGAATGTGGCAGGCTGTGGCTGAGGGCTCCCACTGCAATTCGAACCAAATCCTGACCTTCTGCACACAGCAGCTTTGCAGCGTCGAACTGTACTTCTTGAGATGAAGCAGCCTCTTAGATGTGAGAGATTAATTCCTTACTCCTTTTGTCAAGGAGGATGCCCTGGGAAATTTACCGAAGGATTATTATTATTTAATCAGTATTCAAGAGATTGTTTTCTTAAATAAATTGTCGCTGCTGCCAAGAGCTAAAGTTTTGTGTCATGTGCTAGCCTGGTTTAAAAGTGGAGTCAGAAATGTGCCTGAAAAGTGATGTATGAACAAGGGAGCATCAAAAAAAAAGACTTCTACACGGCAAGATCTGCATGGGAGGATATGGAGCACTGACTGACAGCAAGCATCACATTGAGAGGATTTGAGAAAACCAACGAAGAGCATGGAGAAGAGAGGAACGGGGAGAAATGTTAGGAACAGCACAAGGAGGTGAGAGCTCTGACTGAAAAACAGCAGCAAGCTCCTTCTAAATCCCTGGAGAAGTGGAGCATGGGGAGATTCTGCTTCGCATCAAGTGCTTTGCTTAAAACACCCCATCAGCTCTGTGAATTAAAATGTAACTCAGACAGCTTTGTCTAACCATAATGAATGTCCTTTAAGTGCCTTTCAGCCCTGCTCACGTTCTGAAAAGCTCACTCCACCCCTGTTCTGCACACTGCAATCAGCCTTCCCTGTCCTTAGGTGTGCACAGGGACAAGCGTAGCCTGTCCAGCTCAAGTTTGTTGAGGCAGAGGACATGGCAAATACTCAGACAGATATTAGAAGGCACTTGAGTAAGCGAAGGGATGTATTTGGTTTGCTTTCCCAAGCTTGAGATTTTAAGTTGCATATTGTTAAGCTTAAGATGCGTATTGTCAAACTTCTCTCCCCAGACATAAGGACAGAACTTGAAAAATAAAAATGGAGAGGTTTAGCAATGTGACTTCAGGAGCTGGACTTGTTAAAGAAAAGACCTTATGATAGAAAGGGAAATTAGTAGCAATTCTTGTTCCTTGTCTCAGACAAGAAATCTGTTTTCATCTATCATGTTCCTGATGTAATTGTTAAATAAAAGCATTTCAATGTACTTTGCTTCTTCAGCGATGCTTTCAAACAGCCTTAACACTTGGCTTCAGAGACAGGACATATTAAGAAAACAGTTTATCAATGGCCAGCACCTGAACACCCTTAGTTCTCTTTCTGCCTAGAGACGATTTAAGTCACCCTATGGGTGAATTCAATCTCAGGCATTCCTTCTGACTTCAGGTGTAGATCACATCAGTCCACAATATCCCCTCTTAATCTTAAAACTATGGATAATTCAATACAGATATATATTACTGATTTTGCTGACATTCATTTCAATGGTTCAGTAAGAAAAGCCACTGGTTTGGTATAGCTAACATATCAAAACGTAGCATCACAGTTTGGCCCTCCTCTCCACTGGCTTCACATGTAATTGAGATGTAATTATCATTTCCTAAAGTCCTGCAGCTGAATGTCTCAGGATTTTTAGAAGCTCGTGGCCCTGAAGAAGCAATCTGGAAGTGACTTCTGCTGGCTGGCTGCCTCTGGGACCTCAGCTGCTCTTCCAGGCTGCCTGCACTGGAAAAATACCATGTTGCTCCCTCACTGAGGAGGAGAGCTGATGCTGCTCCACCGACCTTGCTGAGAGGGAACTCATGGATGATCCCACCCCAAAACAGGAGGACAACTGATTGGGCAGGTTCATAAGCCACCTCTAGAGGTGAGTCTAACTTCTGAGGTGTTGTCACTGGTCACCCCTTGCTCCCTCCTGACTTGAGAAAAGAAGGTGGAAGAAAGAAAAGTGGAAAGGTCTAAAATCTACCGGAGACCAAGCCCTGGGAATTTCAAGCCTGTATCCAGGAGCTCAAGGTTTTACCTGCTCAGTAAACCAGGTGTGGCAGAATTGGTATCAAAATGCTCTCAGTGCTAGACATTGTGAAAGGCTGTCATGTGACTCTTACGTACTGAAGATCTGAAAATCCATGCACTTTATGACTGAACTTTGAATTTCAGTTTCTGATTCTTCTTATAACTTTCATGAACTCCCGAGTGCTCTCACCCTCTTGCAGAGTTTCTGATAGCACTTGAGAATGACATTACCTGTCCCACAACTGGAACCCTGAAAACATCTAGGAAAATAACTTTCATTCTTCAAACAGTAGCTAAAAACACCTCAGTGTACTTGCCACAAGAAGGAAGGTGTTAAAAGTTTCACAGCAGTGTGAAGAGTGTAAATGTTTTTCTTAAACTTGTTATGCTATTGGTGTGCTTCTCTTACAATACTTTAGTAAAAATTTTCAGATGCTATTACAGAGTATTTCTGTATTTAGTTGCAGGAAACTTGAATTCATAGTTATTTGTACTTAAATCAAACAAGGCAGGGTTAAGCTGCTACTGAAGCCTGTTGAAAACCTCACCTGCTTCAAGTGACCTTGAACTGAGTGTGTGTCACATAAGTCCCTGCCATCACAAGGAGAAACCTCAGAGAAGTTTTCATACAGCAGTGATTTTTTGGTTCATCAGTTGATCTGCTACATGAATGTTTAGAAGATCTTCTGCTATAATTTTGCTTCAAAAATGAGGGGATACATGAAACGTTTCTTAAATGTGTGTATGGGGGAGGAGAGGGAATTGTGCCACGAACACCTCCTTTTTATCTGTCAAAAACTCTTTCTGTTATTTGCTATAATAATCATAATAAACATCCTTAATGAGATCAGTTTTGTGCTCACTGTTGTAGCTGGCCTGCTTCCACAGAACCCTCCATAGCCTCTTGAAGCCATTTTTCCCAAAGATGTTATAGTTCCCACTGATTTCTATCTTATGCTCACAAACTTCAGATTCAGAAATGACCTCCTCTCCTTAGGATACAGAACAAACTTTTGTTCTTCATGTCACTTTTCAGAATAACATGGACGCATCTGTAGTGCAAACAGTGCTCAAAACCACAATATCTACATATGAGGGATAGGTATCTTAAGAACACTTGGTGTACTAATATGCATTTTTAGTTTGCCCACAGCATACCTGCTCAGTTTTAGGTTTTGGTCCTAACATGTGTTATCAGCTTTCCATCCCAGATGCCAACTTTAGGCAGCTAATATTATCACAATTTTAATAGAGTTATTTGAGTCTGTAGAGCTCTCTAACTTTGCACTGCATGCTGTCTGACCCTGTCTGTCAGTCATTGTAGTTCAATATCCACCATATCTTCCTTTTTTATGTTTGATTCACAGAAGAGCTGATGCATGTATTCTACATTTTCTGTAGGCTGAGGAGAATCTCAGCCATGAAAGATTCCACTGTTTTGTTGAATATTTGCTCTCAAGGATGAGGTAGTAGGATGCTATAGGATGCCTGTCCTCCCTGCCTGCATCCCCTAGATGAAAGCTTACATGAAAGTTCATCTTGCAGCTCTTTATTCTCCTGGATGGCTACTTAGGGATGAACCATGATGGTAGAATACTCTCAGTTTGCGTGCACCTAATCTTATCAGGAAATCTTGATACTAATAACTCAGAAGGGTGGTAAGAGGGATCTTATTTGTGGACATTGTCTCCTTGACTGATGATGGATGATAGCACGGTAGAGCAGAAAGTGCCACTGGTGCTGTGACCCTGCAGGGCTCCATCATCGGCTCCTAGGTGTCTTAAACATCTAAGTGTTTCAGAAGAAAGTTTGCAAATGCCAAGAAAAACTAAAGGCTTCTTATAAGGATGATCTTCACATCCAGACTTGACATGAGCATGCTTAAGAGCCTGACAGTCTTCCAGGTCATCTTAAGAAAGATTACATATACTCACACTAGGTCAGAAAGAAGGTGAAAACAGAGTAAGCCATCAGAGACTTTAGTGGATCTTTTCTCTATAAGGAAAAAAAAATTGCATAAGGGTCAGTTTCAGAAGGGAAAACAAAATGCTACAGGTGAGATGTTCTCATGTAGCTCTGATTTTAAGAACAGTCTGCATACTGTGTGTGGGGACTACTTCTTCAAAACTGGAAAGCAGTAGAGAAGGAAGCTGTCTTGTTTCATTGCATGCTGCCATGTGATTCTAGAATAGGCTCATGCACATGCCCACATGCTTGCTTAAATCTCAGCCCTCTCATACAGACACAAAGGGTGATAAGACACCCTCTTCCTTCCCCACATGGGCCTCCAGCTGTCTGGTGGATGCTCTTCCCCCTCAAGGAGCCGCCCAGGATGGATCGCTGCCCCATCGACAGTGTAAAGGCACGTAGAGATGTCCCAGGGGATTTAAGGCCAGAGACACCCACCGTGTAACCTGAGTCCCACTCTCCTGCCAAGGGTGGCACAGCCCTAACACAGCCTGGTATTTCTGTCCCAGTTCTAACCTGCATAACGCTTACTCACTTCACACCCAGCTGTCAACTGACCCTCAAAATAAATGTACAGACTTTGTGTTTGCATACAAATGCAGCTTCTGCATTTTTACAAATGTATTTTTCAAAACCCATGTTTATACCCCTTTAGCTCCCTCATTAAAAGAGAAATGGGTGGGGGGGAAAAAAACACAGAAACCCCTGAGGTATGGGAGTTCCTGCTCCAGCACAATTTACAGCGGAGATATAAATCCTGGTCACAAGAAGCTTATATGGGAAGCCTTAGTTCAGCTTTAGCAGCAGTGACACAACTGCGGCTGCTGCTGCTGAGTCTCTCTGTTCATACCTTTGTCCTCCTCTGCAGTATCTGCAAGTTGGGTATTTTTTTTCTCTTTCTTAAATAAATAGTGTGGAATGAGAATAAAACACAGAGGACTTTGCTTGGAATTCATTTTGTCACACCTGCACATTAAAAGACTCCACAGCAGAACCACCTGATGAGCTCCTACTCTTACCGAAGGCAAATAAAGACAGCAAAAGATTTATGCAGTCCTGATGTCCTCTTCTCTTCTTTATGTTATATGAATTATTTTGCAAACCTTTTTCTTTTTTTAACGTATTTACCTTTTCTGAATATATGATGCTAGGTCTTAAAACCAGAGCAAATGAAAAGAAAAATCTCAAATGTTAAGGCAGAGTGAGCCTGTGACTTTAGTCTGGCAGCACCTCTAACTCAAAGGCACCAGTAGCGTGGTTCAGGAAGAGGACAGTTCAAGAGACTTGGTGGAGACTTGGATCGGGGTTGTAGCAGCTGATCTTTGTCCAGACCCAGTCTGCACAAAACCAGAGATACAAGAAGCTGGTCTCAAGCCATGGTGCAGAACGCCCTTCAGCTCCTTCCCTATGCTGCAGGTCAGCCTATGCTTCTTAGCACGAGCTTGAGACCTCATAAATGGGCACAGAGTGAACGTCCCCGGAGTGGACAGGTGAGATGTACACCGAGTGCACCAGTCTCAGCCTTGCTTTCCTCTCCCCAGGTACGGGCAACTCCTGGTTAGTACGAGCAGTGAGGGGTGGAGTACGCAGCTAGACAAGGAGACAGGTGTCCCTGAGTCTAATATGTATTCTGAAAGGACATGAAAAAGGCAAAAGATTAATTTCACTTTTCACCTGTTCTAACTCCGGGCAGAAAAGGGTCACTAAACTGAAGACTGCAGTGACCTGCCCTGGGGAAGGGGTATGTTTTGCAGGAGTCTAATTTTAGAAGGCTGTGCAATTTCATTGATTATGTTAGAAATGTTACCCAAATGCTCACTTTGCAGCTCAGCAATGCTTGAGGGAGATAGTGATTTACACAGAAATGCTTTTGCCGTCTTGGTGGGAAATTAATTGGTCATTTCTTTTTTTCCTCATGAATCAAAAATGCCAACCTTCCTCAGCAACTAACAGCATTAAATGTTCATGTGATTCTGTGTGACTGTCCTTTTTGGCACAAAAATGCTCCCTTCCAGAAAGAAGTTCTGGAAAACAGCCTTTTAAAATTACAGTATCCTCCTACCTCTCAAAACAGACCAACTACAATTAAACTAAATCAGATCATACCAAATAGTCTCTGGCTGCAAAAAGTGTGAGGACAGAGATGAGTGGGTCAGGTCTTGATGGGAGGGTAAGTGAATTTACCTCGTCTGAAGGTGTGCCTTCACAGCTCCTGCTGACCTCCCTAAGGAATATGAGGCATATCATCCTGGGGGAAAAATAACTAATGAAATAGCAGAAGGAGAAAAAAGTGATTGTATTTGGACTCCAAAGTAACATGAGCCTATTCTCAGTATTCAAAAGGAGATTGCGTGACTTATTTTCTTCTCTTAATATGAGTGGAACAGCATGGTTTTTTCAGAACCTAATCCTTTGATTTTTTAAAACCTGGGCTGGAATTTCAGCTGTGCACGGACAGTGCCCAGACCGCAGGATACTTTAAGCCACTTCCCTTCACTGCCATGCCTAAGGGCTGCTAGAGGTTGCAGTGAGCCCATCACAAATTAGAAAATCCACAGGACAGCTTTAAATTCAAGCCTAAAGGGATGGTCTCCTAGGGTTGTACTTCATCTCTGACATGCCTTCCCTTTTTTTTTGTTTTCTTTTCACTCTAATTCTATAACATCTAGGTTTAGGATTTGTTTGGGAGACAATTACAAACTCCCTATAATATTCCGCTCCACCTTTAAATGACTGAGTTCTACTATCAGCATTAACTTGAGCTTAATGAGATTTTTATATCTGAGAATTAAATATGAATTTCTTAAGAGTCAGAACATCCTGCAGTGCTGTTTCATGTGAAGATGCTAGGTAATAAGATGTTGTACAATAACTGCTTGTTATGTTCACCATGGAGCTCTCATTGCGTGCAGAATGTAGAGCAGCAGCAGCCTACAAATGCAATATTTTCCCTTTATCTTTTCTTTCAGAAAAAATATTTCCACCTGATTTGGCATTATTCTCCCTCCCCAATTATGACTGGTCCTTTCAGCAGCTTAAAATGAACACAGAAGAGAAATGTGCACTGGGAGAAATTTTTCAGCTAACACAGCTGAGACAACTGCGTTGTAAGCTACAGCATTATTTTTTCAGGGAGAGCTGATCCACACAGGAAGTGTGGATTGTATGAGTTGATCCTTGTTTGGAAAGCAAATACAAAGCTTCTCGGGTGTTCAGGTACTTTATAACTGTCTTTCCAAGCAGGGAGAGTAATCCACAGCTAGATACCAGAAAAAGAGCTAAATTATATATTGTTGTGCTTGCCTCAGAAAAACAATGTACAGGCAAGCTGACCAAAAAGTCATTGTCAGGCACCCCAATTACTCTAACGGTAAGGAAAAGGCAGTCTAACTGCCTTGGGATTATCAGTTCTCTAAAGACTAATGGTGCTGATCTCACTTGCAAGGTTGCAGAAGTGTAGGAATGAGTTGAAGAGGTTTGAAGACACCCAAGAAAAACAGATGAATGTAGAGACCATTTATATAGTAATATGCTTTCAGAGCTAAAGATAATCACACAAAAGAAGATTTATTTTCATTTTATCATCAGTCATCTGATATGACTGGTGGTATGCATTGTTAAAATCATAAACATATATTACTATTTCATTTCTTCTTAATTATGATTCTGACTTGGAGTACCTGATACTGTAGTGTTTTTCTCAAGAATCTATCACCATCATAACAATAAGAATGCATAATTCAGAGTCATATTAAAGGAGACTTTCCTTGCTGTGGAAAGCAATAACTCAGTTCTCTCCAAATTGAGAAAATTAATTTCTGAGGAACAGAACAGAGTTGTTTAAGAACATAGACCAAACAGGGTGCAACTTAGGGCTGAATGAATTCTCCAGAGAGGGCGGACCAAAGATTTGTTACTGAATTGATTTCTTATTCCTTCACTTCCAAGTTCCATGAAATGATTCCCCTGTTCCCTGGGTATACCATAGTTTTCCTTCGAAAAAAAGAAAAAGATATTAATGTTATTCAATAATTATACACTGAAGTCTTAACATATTTAGACAACATAAAATTATTTACAAATAACTCTCCTAGGATTTGCAAGGTAAGATAGTCATATAGACCCTGACTCTTGTTAAAGAAAAGTCTATTCAGAGGTATCAAGCAAAGATTCGGCAAAAATTCTGATGGTTTCTGAAAATCAGATTCTGTAGATTTTGTACAGCTGCCAAAGCAGAAATGTTTGGCAGGCAAATACAATGTAGCTTGTGTATCTTTAGTATTGAGTGCTAATATACCTGATCACCTAGTTTTTTGAAAGTTTTGAAATGAGGGATGTAGACTAGGGTCTTTGGATGATTCTGCTGAGGAGAGAACCATTTCCAAAGTCTGCTACTAGATCTTGAATCACTAGGCAATGTGGGGTAAAAATGGCAGCAATACCTGAGTCAATTTTGACAGTCTCAGTTTTTAAATTCCAGTAAAGTAAGTGGAACTCAAATGACTTTAAAAAAGGATCAGAAATTAAGACGGTCTAGTACAGCATCAGGGCTTCTTTCAACACAAACATCCAAGGCAAGAAATTTAGCTGATTTAGGGATGACACATGATATGGTTACGCATATGCTGCAACAGCAAGAGTTTGGACTCAGAGAGTCATATGGTCTTTCCGGTCCTTGGTTCCCACAGTCTTCACCCTCATCACCAAAAGAGATGAGTTTTCATAACAACAAAGAACAGACTATTTAAAAAGGCTTTCATCTAACAGTCCATATTAAAATAGATGGTAAAATCTCTATTGATTTTAGAAGGAACAAAATTAGGGCACAGCAGAGTCCTTCTGAAAATCCTACCCAAGGTCTCCTTTAGAAACGTTGTGCAGCTGTTTGGAATAAAAGCCTGCTCCGTAACAAATGCTTTCATCCTTTAAAATGGATAGGAGCCAAAATGTTCAAACATCTCTTCACCATTTAGTAATCTATATATTGCATGTTCCCTCTTACCTAGTTTTTCAGTCCATAATTTTAACCTTATAAGTAAACCAAAAGGAAGTTGTAAACAAGGCATAACTCTGAGGACACAAATATTTTGTGTTGCAGTCCTAAAACTAAGCATCTAAAATCTCCATTTAGCTTCTAAAGACGTCTGTCTTTCTTGTATCCCTGCAGTTCTCAGTACAACCAGTTCAGTCCTTCAAAACATCCTCTATTTTTATTTGTGATGATGTATCTCTCACAAGCTGGTCCCTTGTCTATTGTTATTATGACACGAAGAGAAAACAGAATTCTATGATGTTTTAAGAAAGTCATAACTGAAGTGTTAAATGATCCAAGAGAAATTAAATTTCAAACTTGGAATCTTCTTTTCTCATGATCCCATAGGCAGATTTAGAGTAAGGTTGGCTTTGTGTGTGAATATTATACAATTATTAAAAATTATACACCCATTCATTATATCAGAAAAGGATTTTTTTCCTCAATCTGTACTTTGAAGCTCCTGATGTTGAGATTGCACTCAAAACTTACCAGCTTAAACAAAAGAGAAGGGAAATGGCATCTTGTCATACTGTTAACAGTTTTGGGGGTTCATTTCTGGGGATTAACTTCTGACTTTTTTATATGCCAGACTAGCTGTTGCTTGACAGCTGTGACTACATAAGGCTTGATTTTCTTTACCATATGTATAGCATTCTCTTAAAGCTCTAGCATGTAAAATGATTAGGTCCGTTTTGAACACTTCTCACCATGATTAAAAACATGTGTTGTTCAACAATATATAGCATTCCTAGGAAATTAGCTAATTATTTTTCCAAGCACAAAACCTGATAATCTCCTCCTTCCTGTTGCATATTTATGTATTTTGAATGGTATTTACAGATATAATCTCTATTACACACAAAAACAGGGAAACTGCATGGCAGTTACAACCCCACACTCAAGCTTTCAGCCGGCAGGACATGCCATGACATTGCTGCCAGCCTGCACAGGGAGAGGGAAAGGCGGATGTTGCCTGTGGGTAACAGAGGGCAGGAGTGTGCCCTTTGTCATGTATGTCCGTAGACTTTCGGAAGTTGTGAGTGCTCCTGAAAGCTCTTCCTGTCATGCAGGTATTGGTCACTACAGAGATGATCCCAGTTGCTTGACTTGTAGCCCTTCAAACTCACATATTTCACTTGCTCTCAGCAGGCCTAACAAGTCCATGAGCGACTCCTGCCTCTCTGCCAAAAACTGCTCATTTCAAAGAGCTTAACTTTAAACCTAAGCTTCTGAATCTTTTTGAAATGGCTTTTTCACTCCAGACTTCAGCCAATTTCACAAGAAGTAGTGCAAAAGAAGCTGCTTTCAAAATAGCTCTTGCTCCACTAAGCTGTGGTGGAGAGGAGGTGTGTCCATGCAGCCACGGGGAGTGAGTTAGGAAGATTATTGCCAGACTCTCCCAAAGGATGGAAATGGTCCTGCTGTCTGTGCGGGGGGAGAGGGGACAAGAAGCTGGGGGGACAGAGCAGGAGCAGGGAGGAGAAAGAGGTGACAGCTCCAGCCCAGGAGCTCCAGCACACCAGGGGCCCTCCCATTGCCCAAGGATGCAGATACATCTGGGCCACCAGGCTGCTGCTCAGAGAAGCAGGGAAAACACCAGTGTGAAGGCTGCTGAGGGAAAGAGGAGGGTGCAGAGAAAGAGGCTGCCAGCACATTCCCGAAAGTGTGGGTACCTTAAACTGAACTCAGAGATCCTACAAGAAGGATTTCCATGTCTTTTCACTGTCTCAGGCCATAAGATACGAGTACAAAATGGCATTAAAGATTCCTGAAATTAGACTTTTTATCATCATTGAAGTATCTGTCAGAAACACAGGCTTCTCTTTCTGAAGCCTTATGAAAACTGTACTAGCCGCTAACTCCCTTGTTTTTCTCCTGACCTTTCTGACTTTAGGAAAAACCTACATTAAAACATGAAACATGATCCTGTGTTATTTTGGTGGCTGACAGAGGCACGCAGCTAGCCTCGGACTAGATAGAGAGAAGGAGAGAGACAGATGATACCTCAGAAACTGGACCAAAAAACTCCACATCTGTGTTTCTGCTGTTTTCAGAGAACCTTTAAGATTTTCCTGCAAGAAAACTGACAACTACAAGAAGTAAACCTGGATGTCTTACACGGTGTTCCTGCTCTGAGCTTACATGATGTTCACTTGCCAGTACATAACTGAGTCATCTGCAAAAGGCTTTGAGATGTCTTTTGAATAAAGTGCTGTAGAAATGGAGAATTTTAATCTAATACTATGCAAAGAGCTTCTGCAAATCATTCTGCCTGCTGAGACACTGGAAGAATGGGAAAATCATCAACAGAAAAATAGCTGTTTACTAACCTGTGTGAAGGTATTACCTTAGAAAGGTTAAATGTGAATTTCTTGAGTAAGTTAAAACCTCCCTGTGGACCGTCAGAGTCTTCTTGACTTATTTTGCTGGAGAATTAAGAGACTTAGAACATATACTCAAGCAATTTGTTTAATTGGCAAATCAGCCAAACTACTGTCAAACAACAGTAAAATGAATTCATAGTTTAATCTTAGGCTTAAGCATTTGTGCATTAATAAATCAGTTAGAATAGCTGTCTTTTGGGAATACTTGAAAAAAGAAAAGGCGATGCAGCATAAAGTGTGTGTTTGGAAGGGAAGATTGAGGAGACACACAGATACAAACAAATTAAATAACACTCTAGTAATTGTCCTAATTTTGAGGAAAACATGAAGCTATTCTCTGAATTTTCCTTTGTTGCTTCAGAAAATAGCTCTGAGGTGGGCTGAGTGTGCATAGGGAAGAGGGCAGAAGCCTTTGAAGCAGGCGATGCTCATAGAAGTTTTAATTAGATTTGTTCTTGTGTTTCTCCTGATTTTATTGGTCCCTTGACATCAAGCAGTACCGGGTGGTCCTGAGAGCCGTAATACTTCAGTTCCAAGTGTCACAGGTAGGGTGGCACTTTGTGAAGGTGAGCAGGAGGGATCATTTTCCTTGAATCCACCCCGGCATGAAGGGGAGAGGACAGGCTTGTCGTGGAGCAAAGAAAAGTTCGGGCAAGTACAAGACCCCCGTTCTCCCCAGGATGTCTCTGCTATGGGAGTCTTAGGACACAGGAGCAGTGGAAGCCCTGGTCATTTTGCTGGCTGCACTGGCTAGTCTTGCTGGCAGGTAATAAAGATATCCATTTTCCTGCCTCTGCGAGTTAAAAAGAAGAAGTGTTTGAACAGAAACAGGAAATTGCATGCAATTCCGGGAAGTCTGATCATTTAATGAGATGAAAGTATATAAAATCTTGACTAAAAGAGAATTATTTGTCTGTAGAATGTATATAAGCCTTGGCTGAGACTATTTAAGGAGCAGTGTGCTGGAGTGTGAGTGCTGCTGGGATATTGCAACATGAGCACTGTCTGCAGCCGCTGTTCCACAAGGTCCCCCAATAGCCCTGCACAATGACGTACTGCTACGCACGACTGAAAAATGGTGCTTCCTCTCCATGAGAATTGCTTAACACAAGTATTTCATTTTAAAAGCGTCATAGGAAATTTTCAAAAATTCTAATCCAAACTGATATTTTCTAATTGGGTTTCAAAATGCTGAGCACCTATTTCTCCAGTCTCTTCCTTTTTGTTGCTCTAGAACACAAAACATTGAGAAAAAAACTTTTTTAAAATTAGTTCTTTTCAGAGTTATTCTATCAAACAGAAAAGTGAATAAATTAAAAATACAGGGTAGTTATCTTCTTGCATGCCACGCGAAGAACAAATGAGAAAGGGATAGAAAAGGGGAAATGAAATTAATTTCCAAAATTTCATTTAGAAAAATTGACATGCAAAGCAATTTTGTGAAGCAAAATTTTATTTTGAAGTTTACCACTGAAAACTTCCATTGAAAACATTCTCCTTATAAAAATACCATTTAATAAAATCTAATGCTGCTGAGCAGAAAGGGAACATTTCTTGGCAGCTCTTGTTTTCACTTGCATTTGACATTGCCGCCAACCTGATGATCGGGTGAATCAAAGGGAAGTATGTTCTCTTACTTGCAGCAGCAACCTCAATTTGCCTAGTATCATATAAACTAAGTGAACAAAATGCTTCATTGAAATATACTTTTCTTTTGAGCAGATGTTGTAAAAATGTTCCTGACAACTGCTGTCATTTTTCTGTCACCTTTCCATTGCTTTAAAAACAGGATTTTGTCTCATGCAACCTACTCGCTCCTTCCCGCCCCAAGCAGGCGAACAGACAGCGGCAGTGAGCAGCCCTCCCCTGACTCAACAAGAATTGATGCCCCAGGCAGAGGGCAGTGAGTGGTTTGCTGTAAATATCTGCAGTGGATTATTTCCCAGCTCCCTGTGGGAGCTCACACAGTTATAACGGTGACTCAGTGTCCTCCTGCAGCAATGTAGCCGTACGCTGCCTCTTCCCTGCGCTGCGCAGAACGGGGAACTTTGTCCTCCAGTCATGAAGTCTAGGACTGGTGTCAATTATATGAAGGTGGCACCTTCAAAGTAGACTTTATTTTGAAGAACAGCGCTGACATTAGTCCCAAATGGTGACCTTCACAGAAACCTAATGACCCCTTCCTCCTTAGGAAGGGTTTTGGCCAGACTACGGAGGGAGCTGTTACTCCCCAAAACATTCACCCTACAGTGAACGAACGATGCCACTTCTCCTTCCATTTCCTGCAGGAATTACTTTTGTTTAATCCTCACTCTATGTACTGTTGTGTATTCCTCATACTTTGTGTATTTCTCATAGCTCATGAGGAATATGTGTCTCATGCTTCTCATTCGCTCTCCTACAATCTGTCTTCAGCCATTTGAGAGTGGCATGAGGATAGTTTTCCCCATGCATTATTCCAGCAATTTTGAGGTGGCTGCTCCTAGGTAAGTTGCCAGTTCAAGTGAGAAATTGAGGCCAGCGGCCTTCTTGGCATGCTCCTTCTGACTGAGATACCAATAGCTTTTTTTGTCAGCTGCAGACCACCCTGAGTCCCTCTGCCAGCTTACACAGCACTGGAAGAAGTAGGAGCTCCATCCAGGCTCTTCCACATGCTATTCAAAGCTTAGGGCAAGATATGACAAACAAATAGATGCTGTACTTCAATTTTCTTAGGAATTGAGTGGGGGAAACACAGACTTATCTTAAAAAAAAAAAAATTATGGAGCACAATAGCCATCAGACGAGTTTGGAGAGGGAAGCAAAGCAGTACTTGTCGATGCTGTGGCAACTGTCAACAAACATTCCTCATCCTGCTCAGGACAGCTAGTTGCTCCCACATCTTCCAATTTTGGCAGGGCTGAACAGGGGACGTCTGAGAAAAGGAAGCCCCCACCTCTTGGACTAATGCAGTGCAACACAAGATGTGTGAGATTTTTATTCCGTATGGTAAAGAAACACCTACCTTAGCTTCATCCTACCTATGTTTAGGCTGTTAAATGAAAAGCCTATTTTAAGAGCCTAGATGTCCTAAATTTCCTATATATAGGCAAAAAAGAGCCTAGTATTTCCAGAAGGCAATTCAGACCTTAGATGAGATGGATAATTCTCTGGAAAGGTCTCTCTTTCCTTTGTCCACTGCCTAAGCTGAGGGCACCAATGCCTCTAACACAGGTGCTTTAACCAAGGATCTAAACTTAATTACATGAAGGCTGCCTGATAAACAGTTTACTTTGTTTGCAGGGCTTATGTCAATGCTGGTGTAAATCACACAAAACTAATGTTTGACTGCCACCTTCACATGCACCCCCAAGCAGCAATACAAGCCGAGTGTGAACCACCTGCATGCTCGTCTGATGTCATCGTCCTCGCCTCTAATGTCTTCACTCTTGTCATTCAACTGACAAGGCTAAACGGTTTCCTGAAGAAGGCAGAAAACACCGGGATCCTGTGTCGTGCAGCAGGTGGCATCTGCCACGTAATCCCAGTGCTGCTGTGACCCAAAACTTTGCTCTCTGCCAACACAGCTGATGAGACCGGGCAGAGCCTGGCTAGCGGTTTCACCAGAGCAGACCATCTGGAAATACGATTGGAGTCCACAGCCCCGGGGATTACTGAGCCCAGCGGAGCATGAAAGGAAGATTTGTGCCCCCAGCTATTTGGTTCTGCCATGGCCTATGCAGCGTGCAGCTGTAATTTTGACCCTCTAATGCAACTAAATCATGTGCAGTTACTTTCTCAGGCGCCAGTTTAGCCGGCTGTCATCAAAGCACAGATATTGAACAGCAGCAGGTGTTGAGACAATATAAGGCCTTGATTTTTCTTTGCATATAGAGAATTGCCACAATACATTGTTTAGCCATAATTACAGACAAATTCCCATGTGCTTTTACTTGAAATAGTACCTATTTAACAGCCTCATCTATTTTCAACAGGGCTGTGAAAGTACAATGGCAAAATTATTCTCATACTGGTGGCCCCAGCTTTATGTTGGAAGTTAATCTTCCTCTTAAAATAGCAGTTATGTGTAAAAACAAAAACACAGACTGGGCACTCATCCCATTTCACTGAGGTCTGGTAGCCAATCCAGCACATAAAGCAGATGCTGAGACCTTGGAGATATCATAACCTTAGATAAAATATGAATTTATAATACATAAATGAATGGACTATATGAGGCTATGAGTTCTGAAGAAGAAATCCCCACTAGAAGCTATGGCATTTTCTACCTGTAAAAAGAAAGAGACAAACAACAAAAAAGGCAACTGAACTGTATGCTACAGCTTCATTTTCAAAGCCAAACATCTCATTCAAAAAAGATTTGAAAATTAAGCATTGCACAAAACTTTGCAAGAATGGAGCAAAAAGCTAAGTTCTTAATAGTTTATAGCTACTTCTGTATCAAGTTTCAAGACCTCTTGGTAGTTCAAACATCTGAGAAGGTTTCAGACAGGGGAACAGCTCCAGTATGAAACAGTGGAAAGAATGAAAAGTTCCCCTCCTTTAACCAATTACTATCAGGAAAATGAAAAAGAGGAACAAGTGTTTGCATTTGGAAAGCATTGTGTTTTTGAAGAGACCCCAGTCTTCAAAAAGGGCAAGAAGGAGGACCCGGAGAACTACAGGCCAGTCAGCCTCACCTGCATCCCTGGAAAGGTGATGGAGCAGCTCATCCTGGAGGCCATCTCCAAGCATGTGGAGGAAAAGAAGGTGATCAGGAGTAGTCAGCATGGCTTCACCAAGGGGAAATCATGTTTAACCAATCTGATAGCCTTCTATGATGGAATGACTGGCTGGGTAGATGAGGGGAGAGCAGTGGATGTTGTCTACCTTGACTTCAGCAAGGCTTTTGACACTGTCTCCCATAACATCCTCATAGACAAGCTCAGGAAGTGTGGGCTAGATGAGTGGACAGTGGGGTGGATTGAGAACTGGCAGAAAGGCAGAGCTCAGAGGGTTGTGATCAGCGGCACAGAGTCTAGTTGGAGGCCTGTAGCTAGCGGTGTCCCCCAGGGGTCAGTACTGGGTCCAGTCTTGTTCAACTTCTTCATCAATGACCTGGATGAAGGGACAGAGTGCACCCTCAGCAAGTTTGCTGACGATACAAAACTGGGAGGAGTGGCCGATACACCAGAGGGCTGTGCTGCCATTCAGAGGGACTTGGACAGGCTGGAGAGGTGGGCAGAGAGGAACCTCATGAAGTTCAACAAAGGCAAGTGCAGGGTCCTGCACCTGGGGAGGAATAACCCCATGCACCAGTACAGGTTGGGGGCTGACCTGCTGGAAAGCAGCTCTGCTGAGAAGGACCTGGGAGTGCTGATGGACACCAAGTTAAGCATGAGGCAGCAATGTGCCCTTGTGGCCAAGAAGGCCAATGGTATCCTGGGCTGCATCAGGAAGAGTGTTGCCAGCAGGTCGAGGGAGGTGATCCTGCCCCTCTACTCAGCCCTGCTGAGGCCACACCTGGAGTGCTGCGTCCAGTTCTGGGCTCCCCAGTACAAGAGGGATGTGGCGCTACTGGAGCAAGTCCAGCAAAGGGCCACAAAGATGATTAGGGGATTGGAGCATCTCTCTTATGAGGAAAGGCTGAGAGAGCTGGGCCTGTTTAGCCTGGAGAAGAGAAGGCTGAGGGGGGATCTTTTCAGTGTGTACAAGTATCTGAAGGGAGGGTGTCGAGAGGATGGGGCCAGACTCTTTTCAGTGGTGCTCAGTGACAGGATGCAAGGCAACGGGCACAAACTGAAACACAGACACTTCCATCTGAACATGAGGAAAAACTTTTTCACTGTGAGGGTGACAGAGCACTGGAAGAGGTTGCCCAGAGAGGTGGTGGAGTCTCCTTCTCTGGAGATATTCAAAACCCGCCTGGACGCGATCCTGTGCAACGTGCTCTAGGTGACCCTGCTTGAGCAGGGGGGTTGGACTAGACGATCTCCAGAGGTCCCTTCCAACCTCAGCGATTCTGTGGTTCTGTGATTCTGTGATTCTGTGATTTGTACAGAGCTATATCCATTAAACCACTGAAAAAGGAGAAATGTATTCCCAATGCACCTTATGTTTTTACCCACTAGCGAAAGAACTGCATGGCTGTTTTTAAGTACTTGAATGAAATCAGTACTCATAGACCAGGGTAAGATTTTCAGCACCTGTAACAAATTCCTCTCAGAATAAATGGAAAACAAGCCTCCAAATGTCCTCTCATCTTTGCAAATCATTCCCATAGAACAACCCTAAATATTCATGAAGCATTATCAGAATGTAAAAAAAAAAACCTATTAGAATGAGGATATGGAGGAGGAAACCACTGTACTTGTTACACTTGTAGACATGTAGATGTCACACTAGGGATGGTGTTTTAGTAATTTAGTTAAAGATACAGTTTCCTATTCGTTTTTTCTTTTACCACATTTTCTTCTTAATTTCTTCTGCTGTCATGTCTAGTTAGTTATATCTGCTTTGTAGCCCTTGTTATTGGAGGGCTTTGGCCGAAGAGATTTCCCAGAATACTGTCTCAGCAGTATTTAAGGAGTCAGGCGTATTTAAGGAGTCTCAGGAGTGTTTAAGGACTATTTGTTTATGCATTCATTCTTGTTGTGCTGATACATCCATCCATCCTGCAGCCTGTGCAACAAGGAAAATGTTAACAGACGTGCTAAGTTCACCTGGTCCAGTATCCACTTTATCAAAAAAACATTAGTTGTCCTTCTACAACTGAAACAGTATTAAGGCAAGCATTTATAAATAAATCTCTTGTCAAGTCACACAGACTTTAATCTGGCCTACAAAGAACTAAATGCAGATGGTTTGTCTGGAAAGACCAGACTCAAGCTATGTAATTGTGATTTGGTAGCTTACAAATAGTATTATTCCATATTATAGCAAATGTTTTAGAATTAAAGACAAAACAAAGAAATTGGACTGCACAAATAAATGATAACAGCATGTGTAATCCATTTCATAGGGGTTATCAGTGTGGACATATTAAACATACAGCTTAACGTCTTACTGCAGCCCATCCACAGTATAATCTGTCATTTTGTTATCAGCTTTCTACAGAGAAAAACACCACGTCATGTAAAAAACCCACAGCAATACTGTTTCTAAGACCTCAGCAGGCTGGATTCAAGACCAAAAGTAGATCTGTTAGTCTCTGAACCATCAGAGAAGAAAGCCATGGATAGCAGGCTCACCACCCCTGCAATTCTGGCAGCTTTCTAAAACATCTGACTGACAGATTGCACAGGTCAGAAAGTGAGTTACTTTCTATTCCCGAGGAATCCCATGAAAGTTATTAGTGCTATGAGGGCCGCATATGCAGATAGGAAGTGGCTTGGAAGGCTGACCTGCCACATGGTAGAGAGGTTCAGCATGACACTGGTGTGAAATAGGTCTAGACATCAAATTCCTAAAAGATATCAACTTTTGTTAATGATATTGTGCTGCTGACCTAAAATGTACACTGTGAGACATGGATAATCCTGGTGAGGGGGGATTATAAAGAGGTCAAGGGAAACATTTTGGCAGCTATGCTAAAGCATTATTGCTTTGAAATCCAAGCAGGTGGGAGCAATAGCCCTAAGAGAAAACACCTGACCTTTTTTTCCCTAAATGAATGTCTCTTGCTAAAATCAACAATGCACAGAGATGAAAAGTATAGCACACCAAAAGCATTTGAACCAAAATCTAATATCAGTTTTGGATGGCTGGATGTCCACCAAAATATTCGGCACAGACATCTTCAAAATAAATGGTTATTAAAGACTCTGCTTAACAGATGGCAATATTTCATTCCCAGCTATAAGCTCATTTCCTAAAGAAGGCAACTCCAGCTCCTACATGAAGCTGCTTTATGAAAACTCAGTAGTATGAGGAAGCAAGAGCATCTGTCAGAAGCCTTGAGAAAAACCCACAGCAGAGGCCACAGAAGTTCATTTCTCCTGCACACAACAACAGATGAAAGTTGCAGCAACTGGCAGGAAGGAGATGAGGAGATTGGTTTTCTGCCTGTCTTTCAACACTGGTCACAGAAACAGTGAAAAAAGGACCACAGATTTGCTCATGTGATAGAAAAGCAGGAGAGAATAACCTATGTCCATAGCTCCTCTCTCCCTTCCTTCAAAAGATCATATATACTTTTTCAGCAATTTGCAGGAGGGAAAACGGCCCACCTGGGGTTAGCACCGTGAGGTTCTCCAGCACCTCGTTTCCTGCAGCAGAATCATCATTTCTGACTTCAGGTTGCACAAACAACTATATTTCTGATCTCAAGGCTTGCTAAAGGGCTTAAAGTTATTCCAGTAAGCATTTTTTTTTTTTTAACAGACAATAAGAAAGTGTAATTTCTTTCTTACGAAGGTTTCAGTGTCTGGTGGCAATATTTTCTTGGGAGATCTTTCCCATCCCACTGAGTTGCAGTGGCTTCCTTTGTCAGCAGTGTCTGGGGAACAGGGTGGATGTGAGACCAGTGTCCATGCAGACAAATTGCTGGATATCCAACAGCTGCAGTCGTGGTGTCTTGCCCTTCAGCTGCTCCTCATTTTGTTTGATCTCTAAATCCTGTATATCTTGTCCTAGTCTGACACGTAATATCTCATGTTCTATGAATAAAGTTTGAATTTATTCAGTTGTTTCAAATGGGAAACTGAAATAAGTCTCTGAGGCATAGAAGAAAAACACCTAAGTAAAAGGTTTGCTTTTCAGATTGTTATTTTCTACAAATTCCATGGTTTCCACCCAGAACTATCTCTGGCCTGTCAGGCCTGCCTACCTGCTGTTCCTCCCCTGCCCTTTGCTCTTTCTCAGAGCCAGCTGTTTCTCTGTGATGGCTGCACCTAAGCATTTGAGGTTTCAAGTCTTCTGATGGATCATGACCGTGACCTTTTAAAAGCAAACAATTAGCAAGTTTGCGAGGAGCTGAGGCACAGTTCAAGAACTTCATTATTTCTTGGCCAACTAGACAGCACCTCACTCAGGGTTTAATGGGGTAAATGTTAAGAATTTGACTGCATTTCCCCAGACTTCATATTCTCATCTGTTCTCCTCATCAATAACATAAGCATGAAGAGCACATTTGCAATTATAGGGATTTTTAATTGGCACTCAGTAAATTCCAATGTCTTTTGAAGACAGTCTTGACAGCAGAATAGAGATGTCAGATATGCTTCCACAACTTACCAAAGGATATGATTTTTTATTTGACCACAATCTCTTCCACTTACCAAAACTGTTTAAAACAAATGCTATATATCGCAGACCTGTCACAGACTCTACAAAAAACTGTTCTCTTGGGGTACTACTTACAGTGGGTGGATTTTCTCGCAGCCTGTAGGGTCTACACATTTGAGTTTGTCCTGATAACCTTGCTGTCCCTTCATGTCTACATCCTTCCGCATTAGTTCCTCCAGTCAAGTTCACCTTTTTTTTCTTGTTTTACAGGTCAAATGTGATTTTACATCATGTGTTTTTGCCATTGGTTCTATAGACAAGTTGTGAAGTTAAATGAACACAACCCCAGCACAAATAAAACACACACTGATTTGCTGTGGTTAGATATGTCCCCTGGGTCTGCACGAAATTCACCTTTTAGTCCCTTCCAAAATCATAAACATATCCGTGCCTGATTTTTGCTTTGTAAACTTTTGTGTAGATATAGCCAAGGATCAGACCTTTAGTTCTGAGTCATTATACTTTAGGTGTACAATAAGAATATTTTCTCCTGTGAGAATTCTGCTGAGCCACTTTGCTTTGCACAGTCTTGCAACTGCTTCCAGATTCACTGCAGACAAGTATCATCTCTGCCATTTGTTTACACTCATGTTCTGTCTCTTATCTTTGTACATAGGAACATTTGCTTCCCTTTTCAGAAGGAAACTGTTTTGATGAAACTATCTTAATCAGAAAGTCACTCATTAATTTGTCAATCAAACAGAGGTCCTCATCAGTTACATTATTCATTTTATTACTGTACTAGTGAGGCACCAAAAATAAATCATATCAAAACGCCTTTATTTGTGACCTGGCACAAAGAGGGAACAAAAAGGCAGTGTATGCCCCTGGAAGCTGCAGCCTAAGCATAAGACCGGGAACAGTGAATAGATACAAACAGTTTGAAGTGGTAAGAGAAGAAATGGGAGGAGAAATAAAAATTCAGTGATAACCACATAACTGAAGAAGTGTTGGTTGTCTCATTGCGTTTCTCAAAGGTTTTGCACAAATCAAGGTGTTGATAAAGATTCTGAATATATTTGGCTAATACCTTTAAGGCTCCTTTGTGCACCTGCTGGAGCAGATTGTACCTTGACAATGACAGGCATCACGGATAACAATTTTTCGGATTGGCTGTAGAGTCTCCTTCCAGACTAAAGAATTCAGGAAGCTCTTATGTTGCAAACTCCAGGTACGGCATAACACACTCAGGTGTTGGTGAAGCGAATCAAGTTTACTGTCCATCCCAGACGGACCGCAAAGATCAGTAGGAGCCAAAAAATATTCTGCCATTTCACTAGGAAGTTTCTAAGGAATTTACCATTGCAGGTTTAATTACCTTTCAGTCAGCTGGAGCTCACATAATCAAAGCGGACCTAGACTCCCTCCCTTGTTAATGGATCCAGGAATCTGACATCCCACCAACATTTCCTTTTGACCCACAGTAAGACCTCTGCAAACATGAATAAGTATTTACACCTCTTTTTAAATTACAGGCCAATACTTTTATTGCATGGTGTTCTCCATCTGTTTCAAGGGCCCATTAACAGTTACACAGCTACCCAGACTCACAGTGTTCCCCACTCCCACTACCAAGTCTGAATGCCATGCTATTGGAAAGAACCTCCAAACAACCTTAGAAGTGTATTTTTTTGAAGACGGATAGGAAACAGGTGCCAGCAGGCTGGCTTAAGTAATGCATGTCAAAAATTGAGGAACCTCACTTTTTGAAGTTATTGCCCCTGTCAGTGGAAAATATATTTACACTCTAATGGGAAAGAAAACTTCATTTTCTTTCTTTTGAGGAGAGACTCTAAACATTCTTCAGACATTTCCTATTTAATAAGAGGATCTGGTGAAAAAACATCTTGATAAATCATTTAGTAGACATAAAAGCCATCCAGGAAAGTATTATTCTGAGACCATGTTCTACATATAAGTTACAAACAAATATTTGTATTAAATAAAACTGACTTCTTTTATTTACTCAATGTGAATAGGGATAACAACCAAAACATTGCACCTGTGTAGCAATAATTTTATTTTATTTTTACTTAAGTATGCAGAAGATTTTTTTACATATAAAAAATGTTGCCCTCTTTATTGTTAGAAGACTGAGTTTCTGATAACTCTTGTTGAAAAACTACCAGATTATACAGTGCTTTGGAAAATAAATTCAAAAATAGAATTACTGTTTTCTTTCAGGACTCTTTTGGGGGAGATTTATTTATCTAAAGAAAAAGAATGTGTCTTAACTCTTCTGCCTTCCTCCACTCACCCATGTGCAACAACAAAATTTTGTCAGAAATATGCCGGGATACTTGAAAGAGAAAAACATTTAATCAGATAAAGGTAGTGCAGGTTGTAGCCCTGATAAGTCACATGTTTGCTCAGCTTTCAAAATAATGTAAAAAGGATTAGAAGAGAAAGAGAGCAAACGATAATCTTTCTCATAATAATATCCACAGGCACAGTAAATTTTATAAAGATGTCATTTTAATAAGTCACACACAATCACTAGCTTATTTCAACATCTGAGGCTTTAAAAAGTCTTGATTTTGAATTTGATTTCCTGGACCTCTGACAGATCAGTACATCAGGCAATCTTCAGATACGTAATTGATTAAAATTCAGTCATTTTGATGATAACTGTATGTTAATTGTAATGGGGTGAGATCATGCCAAGATGTGAACAAACTGCAGCTTTTCTGCACAAGCGCTCCACAGCATGCAGTCAAAACTAATCTATAATTAAGATGAAGGCTTCTTCCTAACTTATATAAAGCTTGCTGAGCAGAATATGGCCATGTGAAGAGGAGAGTTCAATGAACATTATTCTGATCTACTGATCTAATGCAAATTAGCCCATTACTTCAGTGGAATTACTCTGTTTGTTCAAGGGTGAGCAAGAGCGTAAATATTCCCTATCTGCTCTGTAAAAGAAAATAAAATGATATAACAAAAATTAAAATGAGTAGGCTTTCTGCCACAGGTAAACAAATAAATTGTTATGACTATTATCTCCATGCACAATAGAATAAACATCAAGCACTATATTGAATTACTATTTGAGATTTAACTTTCTCGTATTACAGTTAGCAATAACCAGTGTTAAAGGTATGATTATTAGATTGTAAATGGTTTCAGTGTGCCAATAATGTATTTAGCATAATAGTAATGTTTCTATAAAATCCAATTTCTTATTATCGATTTCAGGTATTACATTATGATGCAAGAATTTTACCTATAATTAAAAAAATGCATTCACTCAATATAATTAAGTATTTACTATTTGCCAGAGAATATTAATCCCTTCTTTTGTGTTTTCCTGTTAGACTACAAATTTATTCAGTTTGTTAATAACTGCAGCTTAAAGTCACTGCTGCGTGACTGTCTTGTTTACATGGTCCAGGCCACAGCACAGTGTCTGGGATCCCCTTCCAGGTATCTGTCCTCACTGCTGCCTGAGAGCTACAAAATGAACTGAAGCACTGAGGACCTTAGTCCCTTTCACTAGGTGTGAGGTGTGGCTTTGGTGTGCTTGGCCTTTTTATTTTGTGGTTCTCATACTCTGATCCACAAGGACTGAACGAATGAACCTTCCAGAAAGTAAGGTCCAGACTCCCATAGGCACTTAGGAGACTAACTCCAATGAAACCGAAGCCTTTGGAAATCTGATCTTAAAGGAAGTCTTGAGCATGGAGAGCGTGCAGTTAAATCTGGACCTCCTACCACTCAGTGTAATCTCCTAACAGCTGGGCTTTCCCTCCTCTCTGCACAGCAACAGCGGTCAGCACACAGCCTTGGGGAGTGATGTTCTCCATCCCATGTGTGCGAGCTGTGACTCTCACTGAATGACACCCAGGCTGTGAAGAGGAGCCAGGACCTCCAGCAGGGCAGGCTGTATATGAAGTAAGCACATTTGCAGGTTCAGCTGCTGGCATAAAAAACTGAACTTGCACAAGACAAATGGTAAAGAACAGAAACTGGAAAAGCTCCCAAATGGAAAAAGTTGTCACTGCAAAGACACAGAATGGCTACTACGGTCAGTCATCTAAATTCAAAAATTTTTATGTATCCATCCAACCAAGAGCTCAGATTGGTCTGAACTGTTTTCACCTGTATTGACTGTGTGTCTACAACACAACAAACAAGCCTTGGTGGCAGAAAGAGAAGGGGTCCCTTTCTGCCTTCTAGCACAGCAGTATGTTAGTACTGCTTGGCCTGACTGAAAAATCACTTTTTGCCTGTTGATTTGGTGCCATACATGATGATTCAGTAGCTCAAAACAAACACCCACTATCTGCCAAAGCTCTGGAGGTGCCGAAGTTGTTTTCGGTACTGCATTTTCACAATATGCTGCCCAGCATTACAGTTGTCTCCTCTCCTTATGAAGAGCTCCAAAGCCTCTTTAGATGTGCCTTGTAGGATTCAGGATTTCATCATCCTGGCAGAGAGTGGGAAAGTTGTCACCTGGAAAGGAGACGCCAGTGTGAATGCGACGATCGCAAGAAGTAGCCTACGTGGTAGGAAAACCCAGAGAGGGTCCTACGGCAAAGCAGACCAGTGATGCTTTTATTGTTTGTACCACCTACGAGGCATGGAGCTGCGCATCCTTGGTGCAGCGCCCCACATGCTGTCCCCCACCACCTGGGGACTAATGCTGTGCAGGAGCACCGGGAAGAAGCAAGGGGATCTCTATGGGATGGGTCAGGGGAAACACTGAGGGGACACCCTTCCCTGCTGTGGTGTGCAGGTGGAAAAAAGATGTTAAACACTGCGAAAGGCTTAGAGAAGAGCTATGTAAATGATTCATGAGCCAGAGAGCATGCTTTTCATGAGAGAACAAAGGATTTTGATTTATTAGCTTATTGAAGTGAAAGCTGAGAAGGAATGTCAGCCTGTGTCAAGAAAAAAACCTTGTGCTATGAGAAAGATTTCTTTCTAGTTTCATCTAGTTTCAGCCTTCACTGCTCCCTTGCCATGACTGGAAATAGAAGCGGTGGCTTCTGTGATCCCTGGAAGGAGGCAAAAAGCTTTGAAAGTGAAGTAAATCCCTCTTGCCTCTCCGAGTAGGCTGCTGACCACCTTGCTGCAAAGCACATCGTGCGACACAGCCCTTCGGCAACTGTCTTTCAGGAATACCGCAAACTGTGTAAGCGCTTCCCCACCACTACCCCTCTTGGTTTTATTTTTAGCTCACTCAAGCTACGGGAAGTCGCCAGCCACTTCAGCTCAGAGTAACTAATACTGTCCAATTATTTGTCCCATTTACTTATTTATTCATTTTGGTCGATGAGCTGTTCACATGCACAGAAGTGGTAAAAACACAGGCTGTGGAAAGCTCAAATGTTACTTACATTCTGTCCAGAAAAACACATTTTATCTGATGCAGTATCCACTGTTACAGCACTTTCTGGCTGCTCAGCACTAGGATGTGGCACTGACCCATTTCTTTGTCAGAATGGCCCACAGGTCTTCCTACAGACACCAGCAAAGGGAATTTTATTTAAACAGACCATCATCTTCACGGCACTCTAACACCTTCTTTGCTACCACTCAGGATATTTTCAACTGCAGCATCCCAATGGATTTTATTTCCACACAGTTACAGACCAGCCCACCCGTATCTTTAATCTCTTTTTCCTTTCTTATCTTTATTAACAATTGGCGCAAGCCTTCCCCCTGTGTTGAGACCTTTCTTTTCCCCCTGGGTATCACCTCTTTCTCGTGCCAGTATCTGGCAGGCTCTGGGAACACATGCAGTTCAGGAAAACAGATGGGTGGCAACCTACCAGGTCATTCAGCAGCTAGGAAATTTAATCTTCAAGCTACCATTTTTTTTTCTCGCTATTTAAAATGGCCTGGTCATTCTGTGGTAATCTTTCTGATGCTAGTGACAAGGCTGAATTGTCAGTCCTGTCACTCTGGTTACATCACAGATGTAATAACCTCACAAAACACTTAAAAAAATACCAGTTGCTCAGCTCAGTTCAGCAATTGCTTGATGTTACCCACAGAAGATTAGATTATTTTAGACTCACAGTGTTGGCCAGAAGTTGCATCATAACAATCCTCAGGAAGGACCAAAGAATCTGCATTTTACTGCTGGATACTCCTATGTATTTGGGTGAAATATTAACTCTCCATGCCTAGGCTTCTGTTCTCACTTTTTTTCTCAGTTATTGTAACAATGAGAAACAAGGGCAACAAAAGCAAGTATTTCTCTCCCAGAATCTTCCTTCAGTAGAGCTGTGCTTTTGGCTGGGCCTCTCTGTTCAAGCTATTGTAAGTAAATAAAAACAATCACCATTTAAATAAATCTCTCCCATTTTGTCTTCTTTCTAAATATACAAGTGCCTAAGGTAACTGCATTGAGCATCCTCCCTTGCCCCCAGTGAAAGCAGCATGCAACATTGCTGTATCAGGGGAATGGTTTGCCTGCACAATGGCAACAACATTTATGGGCTTTCTAAAACCTCTGAGCACTTCTTCCGACCCTTCAGCATCACCCACAGGTACGGCATTGGAAACGAGGTAGGTATAATGCTCCTCTTTTGTAGCATTCCTGTGACAACCCCTCCAATTTCCAGCATCGCTGGCCCATTTCCCCTTTGGTATCTCACTTAACATTCCCTTTCCATATCTTCCAGCTGGACAGCCTTTTTAATATGGGAGACATACTGTGTGTCCCACTGTTTTAAAACCATAAATAATTATTTTAAGAGCTCTTACATTGATTTGTTCTCTTTCTGCCCCATGAGGCTCAGAGATATCAACGTACTCAGCCTGAACTCGAACACTATTCTTTGCAAATCGTGGGCAATTCTAAGTTTCAAGGAGAGTAAAGGAGGATCATCCACTATGGAAAACATGATCCTCATGCTTCTGTCCCCACTCGAGTGGGAGCAGAGGAGCAAGGATCATAGGGGCACGGCGAGGGCTCAGATACTGCGGTGAGCAGGAATGCTAGAGCCCTTTCAAGGGGTGTGCCTCAGTTTCAAAATATTGAAACCTAAAATAAGCTGTGGCAGCAAGAAAATGCTTTGATTGTTAACAGTTACATCTGTCCAGTATGGAAAAATAGCCAGCAGCACACTCAATACTATCCAAACCCCTTGGCTCACTTACTTTTGACAACAGTGGAAACAGTCCTCCATCACCTAACCAAGAACAGCAGGGTTCACCGAAACACTCTCACTTACAAATTACCAAAGATCACCTTTCTCCACCTTTCTGAATTAAAGCAGAGCATCTGCATAGAGATGAGTAATTTCTAGCTATTTTCACATCCAGTAGGTAGTTTGTTTTATTCTTCCCAGTTGACCCTTATCAACCTTATCAGCCTCAAGCTAATGAAAGGTGCCAGCAATAATTCGGGGGAAATAACTTATTTGGAGAGTCAGCACCGGTTGCTATCAGCTGTGGAACCAATATAGATAATTAACGTTGGAAAACATCATATGAAAAACTCCTGTTGCAACAGGAGCTACAAAATGATGGCTTTGGTCTACGGCCAGCCATGGGCTCACTGTCACCGGTCCCCAGAAGCAGCCAGGCCTCATCAAGGTAGATAACCACCTCACTTCCCACCCTGCTGCCCAACCTAACATGCTGGTACTTATTCAAACAGCTTTTCTGTGGAAGGACAGAAAATGAGCCATTCTACAAAATTTCCATTGCAGCAATGCTCTTTCACAGCCTGTGGAGAGCTTTTTTTTTGCAGAGGAAGGGTAGGAAAGAGGGACATCCCCTCTCCCCAAGACTGTGTTTCCAGGACTGATTGCTGTTGTTACATAACATATATATCAAAGAGGTTCAGACACATTTGAGCCCTCTGCTTAAAGCTGGTGGGACATGAATGAGTGCTGATCCAGGATGCCTCAAACTACTGTTATTGCAGCAGTCAGGGTACCACCAGGAGAAACTAGACCTGTGTTAGAGAGGGCACAGAGCTGTCCCAGACTCTTAAAGGATGGCATACTTAGCCTAAGCTTAAAAACTTCACCATGCTTTTCCTGTAGCCTGTATAAGAGCCTGTCTGGCTACTCAGCGGAGAGGTTGACAAAAGAGGTGTGAACCCCGGAGCTGGATGCCCATCATGAGCAAGTCTGCCCGTGTGCCCCTGCATGCAGTGCCCCATCCTGTGAAATGACAGAAAATTCCCCCCCTGCCCCGTCCCGCCCCAATATCTGCTTTCCCACTTGAACCAGCTCCAGTTCCCCAGGTCTCTCCTCACCTGTCGTACTGATAGCCTAGACATCACCCAGCTGCAAAGCAAAGGAGACGAGGCACCGTCTGTGCAACCACCCTGCCGCAGCAGATCAAGAGGAAGAGACCTTTCTGCCTTGTCTCATGCACAGCGCGTGTGTCTTCTCTATGCCTTCCTCTTTCATCAGTGGGGGTCGCTCAGTGGGAAAAAGACTGTATAGCTAGATAAAAGCTGCCAAGCTCAACCTAGTTAGGTAAAAGTCAAAAAGTCCCCACCTGAATTGCCTTCATAGTTTCTTATATTCCATTTAATCATGAAAGATCTGAAATGTCTAGAAGTTCAACTTCAGTTTGAGACAATTCTGGCATATCATAGTGTGGTGACTGTTGAGTATGACACTTACTTCATAGTAATAAGCCTCTTCTTCTAAGCCCTTTTTCTCCAGACTAACGCCATCCAGGCAAAAGTTAGAAAATTAACCGCAACAAAAGATCACACCAGAAACACAGTTGTTCAAATGCTTTCTCAAATTACCATTACAAATAAATAGTGTTCCCTCAAGGTTGCTAGCCAACGCCTCTTGGTTCGGTTCAAACAGATGACTCAGTCACTGAAGGCAAGCCTCTCTACTGTCACAAACTATTGTCTCTCCTCACTGCTTCCGAGAGCTTAACAATCCAGCAGTACAGCAGATGCTAATATATTACTCCAGCCTTTCTAATTGCTTCCTAATGTCTTTTTCTTGTGGTGTGTATTTACAATCCAAATACCCACAATTACTGTGGGCAGATTAAGTCTGCAAACCACCAATTATTGCCTGGCTAGAGATGCGTCAACATAACATTATTTCTGTGTGTGAAGGTTACAGTTCCAGTTTGTGTGCTTAGACTGCAAACAGCGAACTTGAGTTTTTCCCTATTTACCACCTAGATCTGTGTTTCCCAATGTGTTTTGATTGAAGAAATGCCTTCACTTTTGCCTAGGGGGTGGATCAACCATAGTGTACAGTATGGCCACAACAGCTTTAATTTACAATTCACTAGAATTAGACTATACCTTGAATATTCACTTATTATTTTAATTCCCCCTTCTTTTTGTTTGCTTGCATGCATGCACAAAAAACATGTGCATGGGTTTCTTTTCCATGTGAATTCACAGTTTCATAGCATTTCCTTTTGGATACCTTAAGGACATCCAGTGGTAGATGGAGTCGAGCTTTACGGCTTTTAACGCTGTAGAAGGGTTATCATTAGGATGACCTGGGGAAAACCAAACGAATGCTGCCAAATATGGCTGTGACAGAAGGCAAAGCACAGGGTGATAATAAAAGCAGGAATCTGAGAGAAGAAAGGTAACAAACAGTATTTACATTTTGGGACAGCATTAGACTATAAAGCAAACACAAGGAGAGGAAAAACAGTCAAGTCTTTCAAGATAAATGACCATATTTTGGCTTAATGGCCACGTATAAAGAAGAAGACGCATTTCAGGTCAAACCCAAGAGCATTTTCATTTCTACCTTCTGTGAGTACAGTCTGCATTTGTTTCAACTGACTGTTTTCTGGAACTGTTTTGTTAAATTTCCTTTTCAGACTTTAAAACTTTTTCTTTCATTTTGAAAGATTTGGAAAAGGGGTCAGTCTGAACTTTAAAACATTTTGTTTAAAAATATTGCAATGATGTTTTTAGGTTTGTTTGTTATCTAAGCCTTTTCAGTAATTTTTGCCTTAACTCATGAATGTTTTCAAATCTCTCTCTTCCCCTCCAGCAAAATTTTATGAAGTGTTGTTTTTTTAAACATAGAACATCATTTTGGGATTACCAGATTGCCTTTGATGCTGCATCTCTAAAACGTTAAAAGATCAACATGAACTTCTCCTCCTGCTATGTTGTCTCTGGCCAGCCTACAGATATGAGGAGAGGATCAAACAAAATGAATGTAAAATTGAAACTCAGAAAAAATATGATCTAATATTTCAAAAAAATGAGACTGCACACAAGCGAGAAAGTGTGTAACTCTTAATGCAATTTGGAAAGGGGACAAACAGATGAGATTTGCAACCTGCTCCTAGCACTGTATTAATCTATTTTTTGCTGCAGGAACAAATCTCTTCGGTTTTCTGTGTCCCAATCTTCTTTCCTATTGCTTGCTTAAACAGTGTATTTCTGGAGTAGGGAACTGTTTTCAGTGTTTGTTAGGCTGGTGATTGGCACAAAGAGGTCTCAACTGTTTCTGACACAACATTGTGCAAATAGAAAACTTCAGAAAGACTAAAGCATGGCTAAGTATTCACAAACACAGCAATAGTGCTTGCTCTGCTCTTGTGGGGAGATGGGAGAAGACCCCAGCAACCAGATGCTCGCAAATATTTTGCCAAGGGAGGGGTTGGATCATGAGACATTGTCCACAGGTGTCCAAAGTGCAGGAAGAAAAGCACATTCCTGCAGAGAGGGGGTCAGAGGGAGTCCCACTTGCTGCTGAAAACTTAAGAGGCTTCTCTTGGTGTAAATCTAGTCTGAATTTGGGGAGAAAGAACAGCACAAAATGCAATGTTAAACTAAAGGTGCTGACTTTGACACATATGTTTTGCTGAGCTCCAAGGACATCAAAACTATTGGTTTCTGCACAGTTTTTGCTGCCAGAAGCAGCAAGTTTCAGTAACAGACTATTTGTTTTTTCCTGCTGTTGACCCATCAGACAAAGTCATGATAATTCTGTTTGAGAAATTGTGCCTTTCCCCATAAAAATCAGTTCAGTCTATAAATTACCAATATTCATTTGTAAAACCTTTGGCCACTGGATAATCTAATCTATTTTGTTCTTAGTCTTTGCTGTAGTGACACTGAAATCACTCATCACCCAAAAAAGACCCTTCAAATTAATGTACCATGCCATCTAGTTCTTAAAATATTTCCACTTTATCATTCAACCTGAGAGTTAAACAGACTTGTCTTCTGCAAGGGGAGAACTTCCATTTAGCTGCTCCACACAGCCAAGGATTTTTACAAGCACGGGTTGAATTAATTCAAACGAACAAGCAAAACAAGAGTTCCAGCACACAAGAGGGCACGAAAGGATACACTATTTCTGTGACACAAGGGCATGAAAATAAAAAAAATAGCAAACCCTTAAGAAATTTTATCTTTGGGATGGGATTCAGAAGCAGGAAGAGTATTTTCCCCCTCTTTCTTTTTTAAAAAAGAGAAAAAGAAGTTAGCTCTTTTATCATCACATGAATCCTGTTTAAAAGCAGAGATAAATTTAGATCTAGCATTGCTCCCCTGTTCAAAACCTCATGAACAGACAAATTCCCCGAGGGGAAGGGTGTGAGGTAGTCACTTCCCACGGGCTCTTCTGCAGCTGTTATTTCTGTGCATAGATTGCAGCAGTGCCTGTTGTCAGACTCTTCTGTTTTAATAATTCTATGAATTTCAGCTGCTTCAGAGTCCCTTGCCCCCAATATTTATCTTCTTTAAATAAGCTTTAAATAAGACTTTTACCAAAAATGTTTTGGTAGAATCTGCCACTTTGAACTAGAGATAGCATCATAAAAAAGAGTTTGCATAAAGAATATGATGTTTTCACAGGAATAACTGAAAGCATATACCTGGCTTTTAGTAAGTGACACAAAAAAATTGATATTTTTGGCAAAGAAAATACTAGATTTTCCTAGAAAAAAGTGAAAATGAGTTTTCATAAAATTTAAAACACAGTTTTCGCATTCTCCTTTTTTGACAATTCACCCCTATCTTTTGAAAAATATTTTTGGTAAAATTTATATAAGTTTTCCCTAAGAAGCCTTTCTAGGAAGAGACTTCATCTAATAGCTCATGTGCTTACAAATGAAAATCAGGCATATGCATAGGTTCTTGACAGATGTGAGTTTGAGTGCTTTGCCCAAAGCTACACAAGAAGCATTTAGCAGATTTGAGTTAGACCAAAGACTCTCGGGTCCCAGCAG
Organism: Apteryx mantelli; assembly: GCF_036417845.1. Classification (NCBI taxonomy): domain Eukaryota; kingdom Metazoa; phylum Chordata; class Aves; order Apterygiformes; family Apterygidae; genus Apteryx; species Apteryx mantelli. The sequence continues at coordinate 12,301,818 of NC_090020.1, forward strand.
CCGTAACCACAAAAATATCCTTCATTTTCAGTGACTTGGATTTTTTATTCTGTGTTCACAGTTAATAGCCACTATAAATTCTTACTATCCAATAAACTCTTATATATTTTCCAGAAGGAGATATAAACCAAAAAAATGCCTGGGACAGTATTCTATTTAAAATTGCCTTTATATCATCAGTTTGTCTTCTTTCGTGACCTAAATGCTATTTAATTCTTTTTAGTAGGACTGAATGACAGTTTTCATGTATTAGAGTCTCCTTATAGATTTTATAGTATTTTAATTATCTAGACTACAAAAAAATCATGTTACAGTGGAAGCAACCGCTTGGCAAGAAGTGAAGACTTCAGCGTGACGTCGTAACTGATTTCAACAAGGGCAGCAAAAGTACAAAGCAGCTGCAAATGCTGTAAGCAGTGCAGGACAGCACTCGCTCATCTTTCTTAAGACTTCCCATCTAAGGCTTCTAGCTAAAATCATGGCTGTTAGAAGCCTCATCACTAACATGTTAAAAGTGTAAGTTTTTAAAGCCAAAACTGACTGTTCTTTACCATTTAGTCACGTCTCCAACATAGCATTATACAGAGAACATCACCTGATAAGAGATGGACCTACTACAAAATCTGTCAACAAGATGATTTTTGTAAATGAAATGTGTTCTCATGAGTATTTTGACAACAGATATGGGATCTGTGAGCTTCAGCAAGGTTAAATCTTACCTGGTAAGTTACAGTAAATCTGAAAATCTAGTTTAAAACAACTGTCCTTCTTTTATTCTTTAACAAACAAGAAAATAGGCATGAATCCCTAGGTTTTTTACTTCAGGATAATTCTGGAGATTTGGCTGTATCATGCTTAAATAGCAATTTTATTTGTTAAGTAATTTAGAATAAGTTCTTACTCAAATCTGCTGCAGGGAAAGAGCTTATAGCAGAGGAGGGGAGCTTTTCTGTGTTATCACATTTTCTTCACAAAAAATGGAGAACCAGGTCCAGAGTATCAGTTAGAGAAGAAAAATTTACTACATGACTAAACTTAGCCAGACACAAACTAGCCAAAGATGATGTCTTTGAAACCCGGTTTCCAGGTGTAAAGTCAATAAAGTAGTGAGAGACGCAGACTGTGGTATTATACCTAATCATTTGTTCACACTCACTTCAGAATTTCTGTCGTTGATGGGTTAGCACCAAGGCTGCCCAGAGAGAGACCAGACTTCTAAACTCATAAAGCAAATGCACGGTCAAATGCAGAACATTTGTTAATTACTATTGTAAGAGGGGCCTCTCTCCAAAACTACATGCAAGGTGTTGAGTTACCTGAAAATCAGTGTTTATCAAGTCCTTCAAAATAATATTTATTGCTTAATAACTTGTTTGCCCTCTGCTTGCTAATTCAGTGCTCCACTCTGACCTCACTTCAGGAGTTGCCCCTGCTCTTTCTCACCTCTGGGAAGCACTAAACTAGTGTCCGTTTTAGCGACAGCGACCTGTTCACTCCTTTCTTTTTACTTCTTTTATTTCCTTTTCCAAAAGCCAACATGTTGATCGACAGAACTTACAATTGGAAGATGAAAGAGGAACTTTTATTCAAATATCCTTAGGAAGCCTGATCTGGGAGAGTTTGCATGCTGCACAGCATAATGAAACTGAGACCTGTCTGATTGTTTACAAAGGGCGCAGAAAATTAAAATATGCATACATATATATACATATATATATAAAGAGAGAGAGAGACACTCTAAGTAATTATTGCATAAGGTTCCACTTTGGGCCAAATTGGTTAGGTGACCAGATTTTTGCTGAACAGATACTAGAAGATCTTGTGAAATACTATCAGACTTTACTCATAAAAGAGTATAGTTTTTATTAAAGACAGTTCCGAACTGACTGCTCATTCAGTCAAAGCAGCCTTTTGGAATCAGATGAAATAGTGCTGGAAAGGTCACCTAGCACACGACAGCAGGAACCAATTTTCTCAACAATCCACCATGAGGTTGGAGCACATGCAAGTCGACCCTGATTTTAAGAACATTCCCACTCCCAGTGGAGATTTCATGTCTGCTGGAGTTTGGAAGACAGGAATGTAGAGTTCCCCTCATAACCACAGGCTGCTTCTGCCCAGTTAACCTGGCTTAATAGAGTTGGGAAGAATTAATTGTTCAAATTTATCAGAGGTATCCACATTTTGATTTGGAATAAAAAGTTAATGTCAGCTGAAGGGGGCAAAAGGAGGGAATTATGCTATGTTAAAGGAGATATGTATGTAAAGTCAGCTGCATATTTGATTATTTCAGTTTTCCAAACTAGAAACATAATTTCTTTGATGTGTATGCAGAAGAAGGGACCAGACAGCTGAAGCACACACCAAAAAACCATGATGAAAATTTGGTGGCCACTGGTTAAAAGCACAAGATTCAAACCTATTGTTTTTTCCCTAGTCAAAGCAAAAATGGAAGTTGTTTTACTTTCCTTGAGTGACCCCTTCAGCATCTGAATTTTATCCAGTATTTTGTATGAATTTTGCTCATGTTTTCCCTCAGAGTTCTTCTGCAAATATGAAGATACAGCTATAAAGCAGATTTTACCTCATTTGCTGCAGCTAAGGAATGTTAGATGAGTTTTAGATATGATACAGAATTCTCCATAATAGTTGTTTAACGTCATAACATAGCCAATGAAGTAGAAGTTTCTGTCATAACTTGTAATTCAAATGTGTCTACTAAAATTATTTTTGAAACATTTGATATAGAGATGTATGTTTAACAAAGAAGGCTGTCTGAATTGCACCTAGTTAGCTTTATTTTATCCCTGGAGAAGTGCAAGAACAGATTTTTATCACTTTTTTTATCACTTCTTTACACACATTCACACATTGCTCTGACAGAGATTACCTGTAATACTGTAGAACTGCGTGACCTTAGAAAACATAATGCAGAAAAGCTCAATGGGGAAATTAAATATCAGAAAGAAGCATGTTTTCAAAAAGCCCCAAGAGTGTTTAATTCCTTTTATGAGTCAGTATAGTTTTTTTTTAATTAATCCCACCATTACCTAATTTACAGGTGGCTTTGGAAGAAAATCGGGTCTAATGTTAACCCTAAAAGTGAACTATAGCTGCAAAAGTTGTCAACAATTCTTTGCTTGCATTTCTTGACTCAGGCAGTCTCGCTATCATGCAGCTATCACAATTAGCATGATAGTTAGCTCTCTAGTCCCCTGTTCAGTAAAACATGAACTTTAAGCAGCACACACACATGCTCTGCTTAAATTGGCAAGGCAAAGGTATATACATACACAGAAGTCCACTCATAGCTATTCAAGTGTTAGAGGTTTCACTGAAAGAAAATTAAGGAGAGAGAGGGTAAACCACCTAAAAAGCAGTAAGAAACAGCTCCAGAAAAGAACCTGGAGATGTATTTGATAAAGCACTAAGATGTTTTATCACATTGTTCAGTTTTCATCTTGTCTATTCTTTCTGAAAAGTGAGATCCTTGTAATAGTGGCAAAGAAAATACAAATACCTCAGTTATTTGGATCAACATGTGACCCTCAGACTTGCATTTCCAGGTAATGAAATAGATGTCAGTAGTGGTCTATGTTATATGGCCAGCCCATGACAAGAATTTCCAGACAAGTTTTCTGAGATAGCTAACCAAATCTTGTTTAGACTGATTTTGACCCTTTAAAAGTCAGTTTCTGCATCTGTCAGAAAAGATAATCAATACCTCTTATATTCCTTGATTATACAGAAGTCGGTTTGCACTCAAGTCATCGTAAACTTCAGCTGTTCCTGAATTGGATATGAGCAAAGCTTTTAACTCAAAGATTACTGAAAATATCACTGCCATGAGCCCTCCTTCTGCAACAAGCAGCAGGGGGAAGACATTCCTGCATTCCCACCTGCTGAAGGGCAGGGAGTTGCAACGAGGTGCAACTACACGCCTGCAAGATCCCCATGCTGGGAAGAACGCAGGGCTGAAGCAGTCAGGAAGTTTTAGGGACCAACAAGTCTTAAGGACTGAACAGCCACATCAGGTTTTACTGATGACGCATGATACATACTGATGCAAATAGAAGGCATATGCTCTAAAAAATCATGCTCCATCACTGGCACTAATGACACTGCCATATTGCCTACAGCTCACACTACACCTGTATTACTGCAAGCCACCTGTGCTCTCTTAATCGTCTCATAGCTCGTAAAAGCCTGTTCTCGGAGGAGATGCTACTGTCAGTGTTGGTGGTTGCAAAGCACTCGTTCCCCAGAGCAATTTTCTTGACAAAAACATGACAAATAGAACTCATGATCTCAGGTGACCTTCATTTCTCCACATGAAATGAGCAAAATCTGATAAAATGACCTTTCCCCCCAAAGTGGTGCAAAGGTCTTTTTCACTCTTTCTTTCACTGGGGTTTTTACACTAGTTAAGGTTTAATTTCCCTATTTTAAACAAGCTCAGGATGTTAGCTCCCTTGGAATCTAAGAATTATGGCTCCAACCAATTGACAAGCAGAAGTATGTTACCTCTGAATTTTAACAGATCCTTGGCTCAAGAGTATGAATGCAAAAAAATTTTAAGGGAAGATCAAGACTCAGAAGCCTCAGCCTCATTTTTTGAGATTCTATCTTGGTCTTTCATATCTCCACAGAGCTCCTACAAATGCTACCCACCCCAGAAATGATAATATGTTTATAACTATTATCCCCATCTATCATTAGAATAAGAGGGTATATTTGTGTTTTATTACACTGATGAAGATCTGCCTCCAGACCAGGGTACAACAGCCACATGAGCCCACAAGTTTCTGGTACTAACCCTGTATGGCCAGCAGCTCATGAACGTAACTTGACTGTGAAGGTTGCCCTTCTCTCTTCTCTGGACGATGTTGGTCTTTATTGGACATACTAAATAATGAAAGAATTCCTTTCTACCAAGGAAACTATTTTTGAAAATGCTCTTCTATTTTTCAAGGTATGTTTCTTCCCCATTTCAGAGATGGCCTGGATGAGGACCAGGTAGTGAGCTGTCTTTGTCTCACAGTTTTGAGCAAGACAACAGTAAGTCCAACAGACCCCTCAGGAATATTACGAAAGTTTTGCCCAGGCATGTTTCAATGACTGACAGCTCAGACTATTTAAAATGCTCCTTTCCCAAATCTGGTTCAACCTGAGGAGCTCACAAGTGGACCTCAAACAGCTAGACCACATAAAAAGAGAAGCCTGTAAACCATGTTCCCAGGCATGAACTTTGCCTGGTGGAAAGCAGGAGGTGGCACCGGGACTTCGCACTGCTTGATTCTGACTGAAGGTGCATTTGGAGGGCTAACTCACCCTGGCTTTTTGAAATACCGGTGGTTACATGGATATAATATCATGCCTCTAAGAAGAAAAATTGTTGGGGCATCCTGATATAAAATCCTGAAGCAGCATACAAAGGGCCAACATTGTGACTATGAAAAATAAGGAGGACAGATTTAGGCGGCTACCACATAGTAAAATCAATGCAATGTCCATGGGCTCGTTGAGTAAATAAGCAGATTTATTTAAGCTATTTAAGCAATAGGGTTACTAATAATAATCTTCACTAGAATTAGATCTCTGGTAGGAGATAAAATAAAATCTGTGGAAAAGATGCACTTTTTCTTTTTCATTTTATTTCTTTCCTTCCTAGTTTCTTTTATGTGGTGGGACTTCCAGGAAGTATTACAAGGCTCATAAGCCCTATATGGGCTAATTCACATCTGAGCAATGCTAGTTCCAGACTTGCTAAGTTCAATGAGATGGATGTTGTGGACACATAGGTTGTTTGAGCTGTTGCAAGCACTGCTGCCTCAGTTTATAAAAGGAAAAAAAATCCAAAACCAACAACTAATAGCCAGAGACTGGTATACCCTTGGATGAGTCAGAAAAGGCTTTCCTACACACTCTCTGGTCATCTGAATATGTTGCCTATGGCCGTATTTATGCTTCCCATTTCACCTCTCTGTCAACATGTCCTTAACCTCAGGCTCTCATTCTGAAAGTGACGTTTAGGATCCTGAATCACTTGGGCATGCTCAAAAGCTCTATTCAGCATGTCATAGGAGAAGAGTGGTATTTTCTTGCTTATTTTTTGGGCTTTGTTTTCTTTCAATGCATGAGTTTCTTCTCTTGTAGGACAATGATGATGTTTGACAGTCATCTCAGTCTTTTGTGTAGCCAAGACATTTCAATAATCCAGAATACTGATTGCTAAATGAAAAGTTTAATTAATAATATTTTGACATACCGTTTTTTTTTTCTGATAATACAAGCCGCATGAGTCAATACAAGTAAATATAATTAAACAGGTAAAAGAGCATATGAAGCTCCATGACACTGTGTGGAAAAATTGTAGCAAGGAGGGATTACAAGAAATAAATTTGGTGTGGTTCTGGTGGGTGTTACGGTTATGTCGTTTGACTAAACCTGACTAAAAGGTGCAGTGTGCTTTTAATCAGTGGTCAAAAATTTGTGAAAAGTCATGATTTTCATAACTGCAAAAGGTATGGACAGCAAAACCTCTAATACACAACTTTCTTGAGTGTTTATAAGAGGTGAAAACAATTTTTTGTTGTTTCCTCAATATATGGTTGTTCATATTCTTCCAGCCAAGAGTATCCTCACAATTGCATTCTCAGAGGTGAATTACATTAGTCCTTTATTTTTTTTGAACATGTATTTTTTGAACAACCAGGCTTCCTTTTAGTCTCTCTTTTATGAATGTGAAGAAAGAATTTTTTTCTATTCCTTATAATTATTGTGAAATAGTTTGCAGACTCAACTAGACTACACCCTAAAGACTTTAAAAGACTATTAAAAACCTGGCATTTCTAGGTTTTCTTCTTTTCTTTTGGCTTAATCTTCCAGGGTCTTAAAAGCAGCTTCATGATGCTTTGGCAGTTTGATTCATGTTTGAAAGCTCGCAAATTTGACAGTATTGGGGAAAATATAGCAGGACTGGATTCAGCACCATACCTATGCACAAAGCAATTTTTTTTGCTATCCAGGTGAGTTTCAGCAATGCATTGGGCTGTATACTGGGATTTTAGTTAAGCACACTAACTGTTTTCTTCTGAAGGGCATTGGTATATTCTACACTTCTCTTTCTATTTACATTGCAGGCCTCCTTCCAGCTTATGCTCACGTGACTGAAGTGTCCTCTTTAGAGCTGGCAATTGCAATTCCTTTGGTCACCGTCCTCATTCTCACTCTGAACGTCTGTCTGCAGCCCTCTCTGAGCAGCTAAGCTATTTCCACTGCTTTCCATCTGGTGGGCAACTCCATTCTAGTATTTCCTCCACCTATGACCGACTGCTGTGACAGAGCTACATTTCACACATTAAATCCTCTCCCAGGGAGCGCCCCAGATGCAAGGACTGTGAGGTCGCTCATTCCTGCGCAGGAATGAAAAACAGACTGGAAATGCTGCAGGCACCTCCTGTACAGCAGGGCTGTGTGACTGCAATTTATCGATTCGGTGAAACGTGCCAATGCAAAACACACAAGGTCATTCTGTCTCGTCCCTCCGCACAGTGGTTATCCCTCCTGATAACGCAGGTTTTCAGCTAGCGCGGCCGAGCCCGGGGCGCACCACCCACTCCCCAAACCCCGGGAGGAGAAGAGCTGCCTGCTGCCACCAGTCGGGGCTCAGCCCCTCGTTCTGCCCCCTGCGCGGTGCAGTCCAGCCTCCCACGCAGAACGAGGAGGCGCCTGGAGCCACCCACGACCCACGAGGACCCTGGACGTGGCTATTCGCACCTGCCTCTTCTGCTTTTCCTAGTGAGAAAATGGCTGCAGGTACAGGGTGGTTGTTACTCCAGGGCACAGATACTAAGAATAGTGTGCGAAAGAAGAAATCTGGGCAGTACTTTTTGCAAATGTTATAAGCTTGAGGAGACTATACCACCCGTGGTGTTACTTAGCTCCCTCTGGCAGCTTTGCAGCACAGCCCAAAAGATCACAGTGTACCTAGAAATTCACAGAATTACATTCAAGAGTAAGTGGGAGCTTGCTTTTGCTTAAAAAAAAATAAAAAATCCACTTAGATATAAGACCCAATATTGGCTCTATTACACTCCAGCCTGGAGGGGAGAGAAGGAGGAGGTGAAACAAGGAGCCTGCATTTACAAACACAGTGTTAGACTCTTCCTTGCTCTGAACTTTTTTTGGTAATTCAATTCTGCACAAACTGAGGGGAAATATTATTGTGTTTGTGTGGCCGTTTTGCAGTGGTGGGGATGATAGCTTTGGGGCACAGAGGAATCAGCAAAGCTGTTCACAGGGAAAGTAGTCTCACTTCCCTTTCCAAGGTACAGGATGTTAAACAGAATTGTCTGGAACTTGATATTCCTGGCTTAGAGGAGATCTGAAGCTTGGATTTTTGCTTTTGTTCTGAACCCAAGCAAAGTTTTGAAATCTCCCTGTGAGATGGAAGCACTAGAGGAAAAACCTCTCCAGGAACACCAGCACACATATTTCCAAATAGTCCTGAGACTTTAGGAGCTTCTTTTGTCAGCCTGAACAAGACGATGGCGAAGGAGAGAAAACAGTCTGGGAGCTGAAGGCCTTGAACTCTCTGGTGAGGCTTTCCTTTAATCGCGGATCCCCTTGAATTGGGGTCAGACTAGAGGACAATCCCTATAGCAAAGCAGCCAGGGCAGCCAAGGAGCCAGAGACCGCGCACTCCTGGAAGCCAGGATGCCAGGCACAGGCCTCCAGGAAAGTGCGTTCGATGGGGGACAGCACCAGGCGTGTTACAAACAGCTATTTTCCAACGATTCTCGGTTCTCTCAGACAGTGTCTGAAATGGTCTTATTAGGGAATCAGTTTTACAGAATACTTGATCTTCAGTGGCTCCTGCTTTTAAAAAGCTCTCCATAAGCTCTCTTTTTATGCTAGAGCTTACAGCAATTCTTCCTTTACTTTCTTAATACTATAATGTAGGGTTTTAGTGTAAAAGCTCTTGCAGGTTAAACTCTGCAATGCTTTGCATTTTTCTCTTGGGTATTTCGTTTCTATTCTGCTTTTCTAGGTAGTGGATTCAAACAGGTCGAGAAATGCTGAATTAGAACGGGGAGGCTGATGAACCTTTTGGTTCATCAACAAAGATCAAAATTGAGTGGGAAGGGAGAGGAGGAAAGATGACAGGTATAGAGAAAAGATTCGAGATATTTACAGTTTTGAGTAAAATACAAGAGAAGTGTTATTTTGCTGAAAAAGAGCAATTTTCTGAATATCTACCTCTCATTGAATCTGCTTTTTTTAACATAGGTCTGCTGCAAAACTCTATTGAAAAGCTGGTGCTTTAAAAAAAGAAGAGTAGAAATGTAACATTTGCATGCCATCAGGAAAACATTTTACTCACTCTTTTTTCCTTCCAAGGAAGGTTTGACTCACATCTCTGCAAGTGCTTCAATTTGATTCCCCCAGTCCCAGCTGAAACTTCTCTTTTTAATAAATGTACTACTCAGAAATATATATATATATATATATAAAAATATATATAACATGTAATATATATAACTATACATCTATTTCTGAGTAATATATATAGTATATATATATTTGAGTTGTGTGTGTGTGTGTGTATATATATATATATACATATCACATGTGGCTTTATGATCAGTACTATTTTTACAGAGAATTGTCAGCATCACTGCAGAGTTATGTCAGGTCGATACTTTAAGGAGACATATCCTCATGATCATCCTTCCCTGGGAAGAACATAGTATAAATAGCCATTAGACCTTAGCAGCTCAGGGATAAAGCAATGCAGACATCAGAGCCCAGTGCTTACAGACAGGGGAAGAAAAAAAATCTTGGGCATCAGTGTTTAAGATTTCAGTATATTAAATTTTGAAAGATACCCACCTACTTTCCCCTACTGCAGTATACTTAAAAGCAAATTTAACAGAGGTCAAAACAAACTTTTCTTTGGGTTGGCAGTACTTTCACACACAGTTTGAAGTTAAGCAGGTGCTCACAGTGCTCAGCCAAGGCCAAGACCGCGCTCTCTGACACTTAGCGCGCAAATAGCTGCTTTACTCAGTCACCATATTTTGCTCCAAGTGACTGTGTGCTCATTACACCGGCTCAGGTAATTTCTACTTAAACCCTTATTGGCCTCACAGCACAGGAGAGCCTCTGCCTATTTTCACTGCAGAAAAAAACAATTTTGGAAAGAGAAGATGTTCACCATGGTGATGCTGTTCCAAGAGAAAAGGCTGTGGTGCCAACATACCGTTGACATCTCGTGGGGGTAAAGGAACCCACCAGGTTGAACACAGCGGCAGGTGGCACTGGTTTGGAACAGCAGCATGGAATTTAATAAGCTTTCTGCCTCCAGCCTGATCAGTATTATTGGGTGAGGAGACAAATACCTCTTTATCACAGCCTAAGCTCAAATTCTCATCTCCTTCCTCATTACTTCACATGGCAGAAAAATAGAGATGTAAGAAAAGTACCTTTACAAATGGAAAGGAATATCTTCCACTCTCTGGTTCCCTTTTCTATTCCCTAAGCAGATTAAATAGCTGCAATAATCACTGAGCTATAGCCAGTGTAGCTCAGACTAATACTGCGGGGAAGCACATAGCCACGGTGGCCGAGACGCGGGAACAGGGTTGTAACGGGATCACACAGCCCGACGTGGTAAGAGCTGTTCAGAGGGGAGGAAGCGGCAGGAGGCTTCCCTTGAAATTTCACCTCGTGCAAAAGTGTCCTTCTGCAAAAGGAAACCAGCAGTTTGGTGCTCAGACGCCAGGGACGCAGCAGCTCCCGGGGACGTGGGATCTGCTCAGGAAGCCGGTTTTCGGCAGCAGCCCGGGGACGACAGCGGGCACAGCCGTTCCTGAAGCCTGGGGTCGGGGATCATCGTGGCAGACGCGTCCGACCGCTTCCTGAGAACCAATGCACGTGAAGAAGGGGGGATCCTGCGAGCACCAGGTCGGCAGAGCAGGGCTGAGCCCCGGGGATACAGCACTTCCCACTTTGCACATATGCCCTTCAGCAGACATTTTTGGGTGGTTTAAGGTTTACGTGATTAAACATCTGCATTTATTCTCTCTATTTCATTTTGAATTTCCCACTTACAAAATCAGAGTTAAGCAGAGAAATAAAAGTTGGTTACTGTAGCAGGGGAAACCAAGGGGGGAAAACAGTAAAACATTTCAGCACAGCAGCATCCCTTTAAAAAAGGAATTTCAGCTGCAACCGCCCCCAAAACGCATGATTAGCTAAATATTTGATGAGGTGGTACTCAGGTGAGCAAATCACTACCTAACAAGTGATTGTGACTGTGTCAGTAGAGCACTGTAAGCACCCATCTCTTTTATTTTCAGTTGGAATTTTACACTAGTAAATTTTTAAAAAGCACATGGAAAGTTCAAAGTAAATAGGCGAACAAGAACAAGGCCATACCAGGGAGACCCATCTCTCTTCTTTCAAATGGGCTGTCACTTAATTCAGTGCTCTCTGCTGAATGGCACGTCTTTCGGACTGATGTGTAATTGCACTATGAAAACACAAAAGCATCTCTGTTTAAATGCTAAAAGGCTAGTGAATTTATTTGTAGGTGAATGACACCATCACTAAGATTTTATGAAACACGTCACTTTGAAGGGGAGAGATTTGCTTAATGTTCCCTATTGATCTAGATCAGTTTGAGATTATAAAATAGCTTATACAAAACACTTAGTTACATTTCAGGCTTTACAGAAGCACAATAATGTTCTATTAATGTTTATGAAATAGTAGTCAGAAGTGCATTCCCTCTCGGATTGCTTTAAAAAGACCACAAAATTAGCTTGCTATAACCTTTACAAAATTACCTGGAGGTGAAAGGTAAAAATCCAGATTGGAAGTGAGGAGAAAAGGAAGAAAAATAAAAACCCGAGGGGTGAGTCAGTGGTCAAGGGGGAAGCATATTCTTTCCAAAAGCCTCCTCAAAAAGAGAGCATTTGCTTTCTGAGTTTGCAATGCAGTATGACACATAAGCCCCAGACGTGACGGTGTAGGACTGAAACAAGCTGTGCAGCTAAGTGAAGGGACATGTCGGCAGGCGTTTCTCTACCAGGTGCACGTCTTTACGCCAAAGACAACCCCCATCAAGGTGGGGAAACATCCTCCTTCAAGGGCAGGGAAAGCGGGAAGGCCAGGTTGAATCAGGATTGCCCACGGGGCAGAGCACCAAGCAGGCCATGAGGAACTCGATGCTGACCCTTTCCTCTGCCACTGAGGTGCTACGTGACTCTCTGATCCATTTTATCACTGTTTCACCCCGGAGCTCAGCCTGCTGCGTCTTTGAGTTAGCGAGATCTCTCACAATCCCTGCACAGCTCCAAAGCACAATCGAGTCTGTAGCAGCTGTCACGATGCAAACATTAATAAGTGGGAGTGTAACCATGGTGGGGGGGGGAGGAAGAAAAGGCGGGTAGTTTGCTCTCCCACAAAAAGACCAAATGCAAATATATAAACATGCAAATAAATTAAAACTGACAAGATACTAGAGATCCTCTTATAAAACAAGCATATGCAGATCTGCATGTTATGTGTTTTAAGTAAATGCAAAGTAAATGTTTATTTTTCAAACCATCCAGCAAGCTGACTGAGAATTGTTCTTTCTTTCCAATTAAGTCCTGTGCATTACAAATGAAGGCTAGCCTACTTCAGTTTATGTTTCATATATGGCAAGGCAGTTGGTTTTGTGCTAGCTGTAGGTGGATGGGGAGAGCCAGGAAGAAGAGCACTGACATTGCACGTCTCTTCTCTCCATGCTTGGTCTGCTGGCCAGGTTAGAGAGTGAGCTTGTAGAGGAAAAACAGCCTCCTGCTCTATGAACTTACGACTGTTTCTTTTTGCTGGGGGTCACCGCAATACTACTGTGAAACAAACAGTGTGTCCGTGCTGAAGAAGGACGACAGCACTCATGCCGCAGTTTTAACCTCCAGGCAGGGGCACACGCAAGGAGCAGACTGTCCGTTTGGAGCTGGGGAAATTCCCTGACCTTCTCTGATGTTCCCTACACTTAAACTCACACTACTGAAACACATTAAACCAGCATCTTGCCCTGGTGTCATAAGCCAGCCAACTTCCTCTCTTCAACATCAGACCACTTAAAATAGTATCATATCCCTTCTGCCGGGAGACACCTTTCTGCAAATAATGTCGCATTAATGTTTAAAAGCTCTTGAAGTGGCTCTTTTGAGTGCAAAAGGCAATGTTCACAGGCCTCCTTGCCAAACCCTCGCCAGGTCACACGCAAGCCAGTTTTCTCTCACTAGCTCTGTTGGCCTCTCCCACCATGCTAGAGACTTGGTGAAATTTTCATGAATAATGTGTTTGTGAGAGAGCTGGCATGCTGTGACTGGGAATCATCAGGTATAAACCATAATCTGCGGTGCTGTGGTGCAGATCCACACAGATTTCAAATTTGCATCAATGTTTTTTTGTAATTAAATAGACCAGAGATGATTGATTTTTTTAGCATTACACACAGAGACAGAGGTATTTTCACCAGCAAAATTAAGCCTTTTCTCAGAAAGATGCTTTAGTGCTTTTAGCACTTTAAATACATATCTTCTGTAAAGGTACCTTTGTTAATCAAGAAAAATGGAGACAGATCTGATTAAATCCTCCATCACTGTGTAAGCAACCAAAGATCATTGCGAAGGAAAGCTTGGAGCGCTAAAATTGTTCTGAACTAGGGCCTTACAGAGTTGCTGGTGAAAAATCCTAGCAAGTTGATCTCTTAATTGCAAATATTTTTTGTACTAGAAATAGCTAATGACACATCAAACTGCTGGCACATGTGTAATGCCACTGATGCGCTTATAATACTCTACATCTCACAGCAGTGAGTGCCCTAGGATGAACAACTCCAGCCAACATACACTCAGTTATGCTGGCTTCAAAACTCTCTCCCCAGCCCAGGAAACATGCCTGGAAGAGCTCCAGAGATCCCCAGCTGCCCACACATCCACTGCAAGATCCACGCATTGAACCTGTCGCTGTGACACCTGAAGCATATCAGGGCTCCTTCCTGAGATGAAAGAGAGGAACTTGTTCAAGCGTCATTTTCTCAGAGGGGATTTTGCAAGGCTTCTCGGCGTCCGCTTCGCAGTCACTCTCCGAGAAGCCCCAAGAGTGCTGTGATGGAAATGGCTCAGTCTCAGCTTTTGTTTCTGGCTCTTCTGATCGTGAGAACAACTAGAACAGCTGCTGCCAACCATTTGTCACTCGCATAAGGGAGGCTCCGGTGGAATTAAACTAAGCTAATCTCCTTTTTTTGCCTCTCCTCTTTTAATTTTTTTCCTAACAGACCCACGAGCCATACTAAAATCTTGGTTATTTGCATCATTTTGCCTGGTAATAATTTTTTGAAAAACTTGTTCTTTCTACTCACAGAATTGAATCGCGACCTAATGTTTCTTGTAGCCAATACTTTCACTGGATATTTCAGGAAGACGAAAAGTAGATTCACACTGTCTTAAAAAACTTGAGAAGAAAGAAGGAAGGGTAAGTTTAAAAAATATAACTCCACAGACTGGACATCTGTCTTTCATAAATATCTGAAGTCCATGACAGACCTTGCAGTCATGTGTGGTGTAAATGAAGTGCTGGGAGTAGCCTGGATGTAAAGTAGTTAAGTACACCCATACGGCATTGCAGGACGGGATCCACAGACATGCAAAGGGTACGATTCCCAGCTGCTGCCAACCACATGGTTTGACTGACATTTGTGCATTTGGAGTCATTTGCCCATTGCCTGAAGACCTGGTGTGACAAGTCAAACGCACATGTTACCACCCAGGAATTCCACACCCAGGGAGCTGGACAGATTTGTTTCACAGTTAAAAGGCTGATGACATTTGAAGCCACTTAATTCATAGAAACTCCATGTGCAAATTAACCAAAGTTAGGCAGACTATGACATCTGGTGCACATCCCCAAACACCACATTGTCATTAACCCCACAATTAACTTTTTCTTGGGCAGGAGGAGAAAAAGGTCAGAGCGTAAGTCTGTGAACATAAAAATAGGAAACATAGCTACAGAAGCAACGAGAGCCCCATTGAAATCAACAGTGCAAGCTGAGAGCATACGAACAGAAACAGTTCCTGTTGGGATGCTACTTGGGTTTTTAGTTTCGTGATTTGATGCATCATCATGGAAGCTCTGCCAATGGTAATTTGTGGCATGGTGTGATAACGGTGTTGTTTTATTAGCAGGCAGTGTTGCAACTAAGGTGTAACAATGGCAGGAGCAATATTGACCAAATTGCTTTAAGGGCACTTATTTTCTAAGCAGAAATATTATCATTATAAAATATATTTCTATACATCAGGGCTGTATAGGACTCAGTCTGCATTAAAGTTAAATAGAGACTAGAGATATTCTTAGCCTGCTATGGGAAATGATGTGTTCTGCAGTTGCATGCCTTAAAATAGTACCAGCAACTAAAAAAAATTAATTCTGGTTGGTTACATGGCAACTGAAAAAGATAACTTAGGAAGGTTATTTTATTTTATTTTAATTTTCACAGCCTTGTTGCTGAACTACTTTTTTTTTCTTTTTAATTGCAAAAATAAAAAGGAGCGTCAGATATCTGGCCAGCAGAAATCAGTAAAGCTCCATAGATTTGCAGAAATCTGGAGATAATGCTAGAAGAAGGATAACAATATGTTTGTCCCAGGTTTATACTCCTTCTTGGGCATCTGCAGCTGCCTGATATCAAACAAAACAGTGGGCCTGCATGGGCATTTGCTTGGCCAAAATACAGCCATTCTTATGCCTTTTATAAAACTAAACTAGTTTATATTACTTGAGGCTCTGCTCAGGATTTCCAGCTGTCTTTATGTTAATGTCCTGACTTCTATACTCAGGAAATAAACAGATTTAATGCTCTCAGAACTCAGAACATTAAATATGCTCTACTGATACATGTCACCGCAGGCTGGGCCAGTGGCTCCCTGGTACGTTACTAGCCAGAAACATCAGTTTGTTCCAAAGTGAGGTCTGTCAGCAGATGACTTATGAAATCAGGTCCTTTAACCCTGCTGGCACACTGCTGTGCAATTATTCAGTTTAGGAGATATCTGGTAATATAAAGACCTGAATGAAACTCAATACCTGCTACTCATACTAATTACTGCTTTTACCTGAAGGGACAAAAAAGTCTCGTGAAGCTGTTGGAGGGTATTGTTCTTTGCTCAGGATAATAATTTTTTAATTATGACTTAAACATAAACTACAGTTTTTAGAAGTTATCTTTGAAAAATCACTGGTGGGATTTTATGAGGCTTGACAGGAAAAATGCAATCAAATCTCTAAGACAGGATCGAGATTCTCAAAAATATGTCCCTCTATCCTGAAAGGCAATTAATTTTAAAGCCTTCAATAAAGACACACATTCAAATGTGTTTTGATCTGCAGGCATATAGTGGCAGTCATAAATGTTTTGCATGCACATATGGTAGTCACATCCAAAGACACGTTTCATAATCACTTGGTCATTGTCTCTGACTGAAGCATTGAGTTTTGTCTCCTTGGAGACAACTGTATCTGCCAGCTACACTGAATGTTGGGATTCTCATAAGGCTTCAAGAATTTTTGGATCATTTCTCTTAAAAGGGCTCCATCTCTGCTTTCTGTCACAGCTTCATTTTATGATTTGCATGCAGCCAGCATGAAGTATGCTGTTTGCACCCACCTTTGACACCGCAGCAATCCTCTTTTTAACCCTTGGCTAAAAGACCCGAAGGCTGCTATATCACTTATTGCAAATATATTTCATTCCAGCTGCCAGGAGAAGACATTTGGGAGAAGCAGATTCAAAGCCTGATGCTTGTCATGCAGATCCTACCAAACACTGAGCCACCTCGGCCAGCAGAGGAGGACCAGGGGCAGGGGAGGTTCAGACAGTGGGACTCTCCCTGGCGTGCACAGAGCCCACTGGCATCGTTTTACCTCTCTGGAGTACTCCCAAGGAAGAACCATTTGCAATTACAGCTGCCCTGAGGATACACGTTAGCAGATACAAAGGAAAACGCTGGAAGGTCTAACCTTGAAATAATTCACACAACCTGCCTTTCCTTTGGACCGACTACGAAAGAAGATACAGCACAGTAGAAAAGAAACCTAGTGCTATGTCATTCTTATTTTTGGCAGGGCTCCTGAGCAGTGACAGAAAAATAAGTGAAAAGATAATGCTTGCGCTTGAAGGAAATAAGCCAGGGTTGCAACTCTCAACAGCTTTTAGGCGCCTCATTTCCACGCCAGAGTAAGAGTATGATCATGGCCACAGCAGGCTGGGCTGTAGGTTTGGCTCTCCTTCCCAAAGCTTGCGCTGCTGGACACCAAAGAGCGTAGCTGCCCCTGGGCAAGCCGTGGAGAGGGGATTGCTCGTCCGGAGGGCAGAGAGCCCACGCCCGAGCCCCCCCATCTCTCCAGCTCGGAGGCGCCCTGGCTGCTATCTTGGGCACCCAGCGCCGAACATATGTCCTTCTTTCCTGTCTGTCTGAGGAGCGACTAGGCTGACTGCAAAATATCACACTTCCCACGGAGCTGAATGACAGGAGGATCCAATCCTCTAATTGCACCAGATTGTAATAAGGCTTAAGACAGCATCTTGGTAATAAACATAGGAACTTTTGCCAAGACATGGTGCCTCCGGCCCAGGACTTAGACACAGCAGGACATTGGGGAAGTGACCACCCATAAAACTGGTGGCTGTTGGGACAGATCTGGTTACATATGTCTCTCAGTTAGCCTCAAGTACAGCTTGAACTTGCTTTTAAGTCAAGGGAGAAACCTCCCACTGAATGGATGAAGTAGGATTATGCCCCCATCCCATAGCTGCTAGGAGTCTCCAACCAAGGGAAGCCTAAGAGAAATGGGGCCAATCCCCTTTCGCTGGTCTGCAGGGAGCAGTGAATTACAAATTATGTCATCAGGAATAATTTGGCCATCAGGTCGGCCTATCTTGCCTTCAATTAATGCATGAGTTTAAGATGTCAAAGATGTCAATTTTATAATAATTCAGCTCTCAAGCTAAATATTGCCTGCAACTTTTATGAGTGGAATATGACTGTAGCCAGTTCTTCACACTCAACAGATTTTATCACTGTGTACTCAGGCACCTTCTTCTCCTCTCCTCCACTGCTTCTCTCCTGACCCTCTCCTCCCCTAAAAAGGGGTCCCTGGTAAAGAAACTAAGATGGCTCTTAAGTACACATGCCAACAACACAGCAGTATCTGAAATCAATAGGACAATCAGAAACTGGCATGCAAAAAACGATCAATTTATTATAAATACAGCTTGAAACAAGACAAATATACCAAACCCAGGTTAATTTTATATGTAGAGAGAGAACATGCAGACAAAACATGCATTTCCAAATATTCTTTATGTATTCAAAGAAATTTCACTATCCTAATAATGCACACAGGAGAATAGGGAAAAAGAGACTGAAAATGACCTAAGTACTTGTTCATCCTCTCAGAACTGTTCAATCCCTGTGTTAATTGCAATCAAGTCAAAGCAAGGCTAAGCACAGCATATTCTAGTAAGTAGGAGATTACCCACCAATAAAAAAACAAGCAAAAAACCTTGACAGTATACAATTCTTATTTTCCTCAGGTATATTTTATTTTCCTTCTCTGAAGTTACCCCCTTTAATTTTTTGTTTATGAGACCAGAATCAGCCCCCTCCATCCTTACCACAGTCTAAGGTGAAGTGTTAAACAGCTTTCTAGAGCACTTCAGGCATTGCTGTTACTTTGCTGTTATGCTTTCTGCTCGTTCCCGTGAATGGAGGCATATCACTTAGTTCTCACCAAACTGCATAAGGAATGGAAAATAACTTTGGGACAACATTTCTTTTTTTGAAGACAAGTTTGCATTATACTTTTCACATTGAACTTATCAGGTGTGCACTGTCTTCTTCTAATGAAAGGAGGGAGTAAATAATATGGAGGTGAATATCTTGCTGTAGAGATCTCCTATACATATGCAAATTAAGGGCCATAATAAAAAAGTTAGAGGCTAGTCGGCATGTTTTGCATAATAAAAATAGACTGCATTCCCATAAAAATTAGCATTTTCTTGGAGTAAGAGAACCTTAAAAAACACCTTACAGGTAACGTAACCAGGCTCTCCAAACAACTCCAGCTCATAAGACTATTTCAGGACTTTTCTGGACATAGCATCTTAGTCTGTGTATAAGAGAGAAGAGAGGCTTAATAGCTACAGTAGCTCATGTGCCAGTAAGACATGGCAAACAAAAGCACTAGGATTTGGGATATAAATACTTGTATAAACCTTTTTGACTCACTGTATGAGGCTGCTACACTGGTGGTGGATCATTTTTCCAAACTATATGTATACATGATGAGCTCCATCTGCTCAAGGCAAAGGCAACACTGTCACATATTAAAAGATGAGGGCAGTAAGCATGAGTCATTAATCAAATTACTCTTACATATATGTGCACCAAACACCCACAGGCCCAATTATACGTAGGTGGCAATACCATCACTTGTCCTAATTCCGTGTTAGACATTAGCGGAAAAATTTTTCAGGGGGAAAAATAAAAAATAGGTTATAGAAAGTTAGTAACAGCTGGATATAAATGAAATTGAAATTAAAAAATCAGGTACTTCAGTATTTGGAAATTTGTACTGCATTAGCTTTAAGTAACACACCACTTCCACCTTTCCAAATGAGGATATTCTGTAGCCCAGCAGAGCTACACTGAAGCCTTTTAACAGCTGCCTAATGAAGAAGCGTTGTCCATAGCAGGGAAAGAGGGCTGGGAAGAGTCAGTGTGGCTCTTGCTGCAGCTCAGTCCCCACTGACACAGACAGCTGTTGCTGCCAGAGCTAACCCATGTGTGATGCTCCATGCACAAAAAAGTCTTCTCTGGCCTCTGTGGAAAGCAGCATCAAGGCAAATGCTAATAGTGAGAACAAGGACATGGCAATTCCCTTGCATAAGGCACTGGTGAACTCTTGTGTTCAGGTTCACCAACAGTCCCAAAACAGGATGAACTGAAACTGGAAACATATGGAGAAGGAAAACAGCTAGTGAAGTCTGGCTGAGGAGAGGTGACTGAAGGGTGGGATGTTGTTCAGCTTTGCAAAACAAAGGCTGAGTTTGTTTGCTGTTTATAAATAGATTGGGGGTAAACATCAGGGGAAAAACAGACTTATTTAAGCTAAAGTAGAGTGTTGGCCCAATAAGAAGTGGCTTAAAGAGGGTTTGAATATATTTAAGTGGGAATTTAGGAAAAGTTTTTCAACCATAGCTGTAAAGCTCACTTCATGGATGAAGGGAGGGCAAACCCCCCGCCCCCCCAAATCCTACAGAGGATTGTGATTAAGTTCAAGAAGGATCTTAAAATATGAAAGTATCCTATTAGAGCAAGAGACCAAGACAAGATGAGTGAAGAGGCCTGTCTTCCTTTTAGGTTTCTTGTTAAGTTTTTGCATGAGCCTTCTCAGGCCTGGGGACATTGACTCTTTGGAGACAGACGAGGAAAACGAGAGCAATATAGTGTGCTCTATTACCCGACTCCCCGGTCTCCAAAGCACCTGGGCATGTGCAGGAGGAAGCAGCCTGTTCTCTGACGTTTTCCTGCATTGGCGTGGTCAGAGTGTGTAGTCTGCCAAAGTTTCTGTTTATTTGTGGCTAATTAATGCATGCAGATGTGCAAGTGCAATAAACAGAAGCCAGTGGGAAAGGCACCAAAGCTTTCATACAGAACTGGGCCCCCGAAAAGTCAGACAGACACATTTTTGGTTATCATCCGTAAACACCAGACAGGAGCTAGAAATATGAAGAAAATATTAACTTACTCACCTGGGTACACTTATTTATGTATTTAAGGCAGAAAGGGGCCAATGAGCAAGAGGATTTATACAAATTATGTGCATTTACTGATTTTCCTGTTCAACAGTTACCCCCGAGTCTGGTTTTGCTTTACTGTTTTCATCACCTTTTGCCAGTACATCAGCTGCTCTGTTACAATTGTGTGCATTCTATAAAAGTCAGTAAGCATCATAATTTTAGTAGGTATGTTGAAGTGATAGTGAAACCATCATACAAACAGAAGCTGAAGTCAAATATTTGGGCTCGTGATCTTATAACAAAGTGGTGTGGCTCAGAGCTGTCACAAAGAAAAGTGAAAGAAAAGATCAAATAATCAGCTGTGGGTCAGAGAAAGAATATATGTCTTAAAATTTCTCTTTCCATAGCAGCAAACACTCCAAAAAATCCCCCAGTCACTAACTTTTACATGATAACAGATAGAGAGTTCTCACAGTTTTCTTGTTTTAAAATATGTTCACAATGAGCCGTGCAAGTTGCCACTGCCAAATAGTCTTTTGCAACAAAGCTCTTCTGACAGGTATCATTTTTCAGTGCTCAATAGTTGCTCTTTTCCAATATCTGTTTGCACGTTTCAGCCCTTCACTATGCACTAAGGGATCTGCCAATGCAACATGTCAGAGTCCGTGCCACCCTCCAGAGCAGTACAGGTATGGTTCACTCTGGACTCTTCGTATGTGACCATCTGGCCTAACGTCAAGGATGTAGTTGCTTGGGAGGAAGAACACATGTAGAAGTTTTAACGAGCAAAAGGAAATAATCTGCAGCACATTGCCAACAACTGCTGTTTCTCCTAGAGTGCATTGGCAAGGATGGATGCGTCATGGAGAAAGGAAATTACGGTAAAGCCTCAGAGATCTCGCTGTCCTAGAGGAGAGTTTTGGCAGAAACTAGGTGCAGTGAGTGCATCCTGCAAGTCTGAAACTGTTTCCTTTCTCTGTGTGTCAAAACCCATTTTTCCCAGAGACATCACAGCAATGGAGGAGCTCAGACTCACAATATGCATTCAGAACTAGCCTAGGGAAACCAGAGATACTTCCCATCTTGCATGACGCACAGTTGCAGAAGACACCATACATCAAATGCTTGAGGACAGCTGCTATATAGCTAGCAGGCTGGTTGGTAGTGGCTGACATGAGTGATGCTTACTGTCCTTGCAGGAGTCAAACACATTCAAAGTCCCAAAGTTTGGGGGAAGCACAGACAACGTAGCATCACACCATAGCTCCTCCTGGAAGCTTACTTTAGTTTGAGTTTCAGGATTTCAGTGCTGAGAGACTGACCCAAAATATTTCATTCCGACCTGTAGTCAGTATTATGTTCTAAATTTCTTTTTTTGCTGGTGATTGAGCTCTTGAGTCAGCTGGAAAACTTTCCTCAGAAGGGTTAATTCTTGGGAGGGAGGACATGGGGAACATTTGAAAAACAAAACCAGAAATTTTTTACTGTAAGTATCTTCTTTCTTAGGAATAGGAAAAAAAAATTTCAATCAAAAGAAACAACTTCAGATTGATAAAAATGCTAATGGTTGAAGTGTGAAACACCTTGTATTATATGTAAATACAACAACTCGTATTATATGTAAATCTTGTCTACTGCTTTTCATTTCCAGAAAGCAAAAACTGAAAGAATATGGAAAACTTCCTTTTTATAAGTGAAAAACAAAAAATATCTTGAGAAAATCAAGAGTGCAAAATCACTAATATTTCAAAACCTTTACTAACTCTGCCTAATACATGTGGCTTGACATGGAGTTTTACTACAAAACCATACTCATAAAACTGGTTTAGAGATTTATTTTTCTTGGAATTAAGACCTCTGCTAAGAACAGTCTCATCTGTGCTAACATGTCACTGCTTGGGTTTTACAGTGTATATTTGTAAAACACAGAGTTCCCTTTTAGCTCAATGGCATTAGATTAAGGAGAGCAAATTATTCCAATATGTCAATAACCTGCCTTCTTAACAGTGCTCAAGCCAAAGGCTTCCAAATGTTATCAGTCATGAGTTCATTAAGGAGAGCTGAGAGACAGCCATTAAAACGGGACAAACCCTTCCCCTCTCCCTTTGTAGCTCCAAAAGTCAAAAAACAGGCAAAAGTCTAGACTGAAACTAAATACATTTGGGAGGGTGCAGAAATCCCACCCAGCATTTGTCATGAATTTAAGACTGTAGGTAGATTTGAAGTCTGAGAACTGCCAAAACTTGAAGAATTTCCCTAAAAATGGTGAATCAGTTACTAGGATGCGCTGTGGAGGCATGCACCCAATAAGGCAGAGCAAAATACTTGTCTGCAGCTTGTGAAAGGGTTACGGTCTGTACTTATCATGAATCTGTTGCAGTTTGTTTCATACCAGCACTAGGGTAATTGCTTATCTTCTAGCTAAAATTTGGGCCAAATCAGGATCCTGTTTACCTAGCAAATTCAAAAACAAGAGCTGACTCTACTCTCAGTTAGGCTCAGTGCACAGTTAATTCGGGTCAGTCGGGCTCTGAGGCAAAAAAGTGAACAACAGTGCATCAAAGGAAGTGATTTCATCATAAGCAGCATTTCTCAGTCCCATGAAAGGACCAGTTCTGAGACTTTGGCTTTATGAAAGAAAGATATGTGCTGATATCCCAATGCATGCTATAAAGTGTACTCCTGAGCCAACATATAAGTTACCTTTCATGTACCTCAACATCTAAAACATGATTAATCAGCAATTTTGTAAATGCTTTAAAATATGGGAAAACATATTGATGTAAGACAAGAGAAAGGCTCATTAGCACAGGATGAGCCACATCTACACCTGGCCATTTCTTCTTATGAAACACTTTGAAGAGCAGTTTTCTTCTCTTTTCTCACCTTGCCAGAAGTCTTGAATATGATTTTAATCTCTCCTTGCAAGGAAAGCCACCTCTTCCCTTCCAGTCACAATTCTCCTACAAACTCTCTGCCTGTCAGAGTCCACCGAAACCCTGCCTGCAGCTCATCCTCCCACCTCACTCATCCAGCCTCAGTCTCTGCTTTTCCCCTTGGCCATCTAGTCCAGCCTTTTTTCCCTGTTTCTAAATCACTCGCTTTATGCTGCCTTGCCTGCTGCTCCTCATGCTTGAGGGAAAATGATGTTAAAATCACCGGGACCACTTTGTCCAGCTTCTGACCCATCCTCACCATTTGGCCCCTGGTAACATCTGCAGAAAGAAAATGTCTGTCAGCAGTTGGGCAGAGGTGAAAATCAACGTGGGATATCCGTTCCTGTTCCTGCTCTTGCTTTGCTTTCTCCTGCAACACTGCCTTCCACAGCTTCTTTCAGTTCTTGTGCAATACCACAAACCTGAAAAAAAATCTCTCTCTGGCATAGGGATGTCTGTTGTGTACATTGACACACATCTAGGATTCTCCCGCAGGCCAAATACTAAGTGACTTACCTGCCTCAGAAAAAGATATTGGCATTCACAGTGCTTTCTTCAAGCATTAAACCTAATTCTTCTTTCAAAGGCCAGTATTACCCCTGTAGGAACAACACTTTGTTGTCAGCCTCATATATATCTAGAAAGTCTATGTGATCCTGTTACACTTTTGCCCTGTGTTTCACAGAGAAATCGTTAGCTGAGAAAAAATGGGAAAGAACCAAGCTTCACTGCCTGTTCCAATATTAAATATTGATTGCAAGCACCAAGAAAAATAATCAGAAATGTGCATAGAAAAGAGAAACCTATTAGATCTGCTTTAAAGCTTTGCTCTCAATTTTACAAAGCTAATTTTTTGAGGGGGTTTGAAAAGCATATTGTGATTAAATATAGACCAAAAGCATAGCTCAGTTTTACATTAATTTTGTACTTCCAAACTGCAGAACTGTCTTCCAGCCTTTCACAGTAATTTATCCATCATTTACAAGACTGACTGACAGATTAGCCAACTTGGTGGTACCATCACCCTAAAGGCAGAACTAAAATTCATTTTTGCTGACTTTTTTAAATTTAATTTTATTGCTAGCTTTGGCACTGAGTTTGAATTCTGCCTCTGCCTGCAACCAAAAAACATTGCATCAGGGGAGCAGGTCAGCAAGAAAAGTGTTTCACCGATGATCCCTAAGGTGTATCCCAGCCTGTGCTGAAGGTGGCTAACCGTACTGTAAATGGGTATCCGATTGCTCAGGCTGGGTAGCCAGAACTGGCAGCATGTCACATGGACTATCGCATTTCTTTCACGCATCTGTTTTGAACAGACCTTCAGCTCATGGGATGAGACCAGTATGCCATCAGGATGCAAGGGCAGTTCAGTTGCTACCAACCAGTCTCACTGTGCTGCTTGCGCCATTCTCTAAATTTTTATGGCTGTATGGATACGGCTGAGTAAAGGGATTTCCCTGCAGTGGGAAAGAACTAGAAGAAGAAAGGGAAATGAAAGAGACGCTTTCCACAGCTGGTGACCAAAGTGGGGTTTCTCCCTTCTCAGCCCACAACCAC
Organism: Apteryx mantelli; assembly: GCF_036417845.1. Classification (NCBI taxonomy): domain Eukaryota; kingdom Metazoa; phylum Chordata; class Aves; order Apterygiformes; family Apterygidae; genus Apteryx; species Apteryx mantelli. Next base: position 12,327,180 of record NC_090020.1, read on the forward strand.
AGGAATAGACGTCATGAGTGAACATCACTGAGCCAAGGAAAAGATTCTCATCCCATATTTCAACAGCTACACAGGGCTGTTGAGAGTTTAGAGATGGGGGAACAACAGTGGTGGTCCACACGTTACTGGACACACTGCCAGAGAAGAGGCAGGGAATTTCCCTCTTCTGCTCCTCCTGTGACCCTCAGAAGGCCCGTGTCAGGAGGGCTTTGAAAGGGAGGGGAGCTACAAGTCTACATTTCCGTGGCACTAGCAAGTGCCTTGCAGTTAACTTTCTGCACACTCGGAGGGGTCAGTGCCACAGCACAGCAGGCTGGTGGGACAGAAGTCCTGCCGCTACCAGTGTAGCCAAAATGGTTTCCAGAATTACTCTCCGGAGCAAATCCTGCCCCAGCACCTTCATTCATTTCTCCTCACGGGCAGTCTCACATGGGCAGGCCTCAGGCCGGTGAAGGTGACTCAGTCCAATTCCTTGCTTACACTTACAGATCCTGAGCACGCACATCCTTGGCAAGTGTGTCACACATAACTGTAGGGTTGGTAACAACCCTCCATTATAAATACAGAAACTTAACAATTTGTTAGCAAAAAATGGGCTCTTTTGGTCTACACATTTCACCAAGAATGATTAGAGAACAAATTTCATAGCACAGCTTTCTATTCTTCAGCACCATACATGAGAAGAGCACTTCTACCTTCAGTTCTCACACAGTGAAGTAGGAGATTAAGTCATCCTTGTTCCAGCTTACACAATTAAAATGTTATTTGTACTCATAAAACTTTTCTGTCATTTTTGTATTCCAGACAGTATTCAACTTGATGATCACAGAGCATTAAATGCCCCACATTCACTATGTGCTTTATGAAGTGATTTTTTTTAATTGATCTACAATTATAGCCACTGATATTATCTCCTCCTCATTGTTCTCTGTTGTGATGTTGGATATGGATGTTTTCCTTAGTTTTCATACTAACTTCCTTAACTTAAAATATCAGCGCCTCAGAAGGGTCTCACCTAGGCCTTTTTTACAGGGATGCAACCGAAATTACTCTATCAATGCATGAATGAGAGAGCAGAATCAGGTACTGTGTCATTACTCAGTTATTTCCAGAAATAAATATTCCCAGTTTTAAGCAACTTCTCATACAGACGGACTCTTGTTCATCTCCTCTACACTTTCAAGGTGACTATCTCCAGGCATCATCTTGACTTTCACGACAGAGACCAAACTGGCATGGCACTTCAGAAGAGATTGGACCACTATTCTACATATATCTACACAACATTTTCCTTCATGTCGCTTTGAAATATATCTAACTATGAGGCATTTAAAATTTTTCCTCGAAATTTCCAATAGCAAAAATTGAGAAGGCATTCTCAACCAGCCACCCATGTCCTTTCCCCAGAAGGTTGTCCAAATCCAGCCCTATCAATATGTCTAAGGAATGAGACAATTTGTGACTTGTAAACCCCTTCCAAGCTGAACTGTTGCCATGCCTTTAAGCCTGCCCAGAGTTTCTCACATTCCCTTGGATTAATAATGATGGCAAATGAGAGTTCTCAGCAGAACTTGTGCAGAGGCAGCCTCTTCTCTCCCATTAAACATGACACCCAGAACAACTGTTAACTGTTAATAACACATTATCTGCTCTCCAGCTTGAGATGCAACTTGCCTTTTCTTGTTAGCCATCACTAACAAGCCCTGCTCCATAACAAGAGTAACACCATACCTGATTTCTCCTTCTCAGCCGAAAGCTGTCTTACTCTGGAAATCAAGAAAGTTGTGACATTAGTGGTACACAGGCCAGTTATGAGAGACGGGCAGCACTGGGGAGAACAAGAAGCCATCCCTGCCACTGGGGAGGCTACCAGCAAAAACCCACAACGAGCACTTTGGCGACCTGGGCGCTGGACCACTTCCTTTGATCCTTCTCAGACTGCACAAGTGCCAGCAAGCCTGACACACACCTTTTCCTCCCAGCACTACTCTGAAATTATTTTCTGCTACTGGTTTTATAACTACAACTCTGTTTGGGAGAGCCAGCTGCAGAATCCAAGTCAGCATTTTGCTCCTGAAGCACAAGTTATTTTTGCAGGCTTCGTTCGATTTGCATCTGTATCACACTGTAATATATTGCCAACTAAATCTTCTAAACAGGCTAAAAATGCCTGTTTTGGGCCTAACCATCCCCCTTTTGCTGTTTCACCAGCAAGAGTGTAGGAGAAGAACTGCTGAAATTATAAGATTGCTTTTTGATAAGTAATGAAGAAAAATAGCATCTGAATTATATACAGTATCTTTGGATCAAGGGAACAGGACACTGATTTAAGGACTATAGGCTGCTCATTTTGCATGTGTATACATATACACAAACTAAGTTTCACCCACCAGCCTCCTACATCTAAAGAACATTAAGCCTGCAAAGTCAAGCACTCAGAGGCACAGCAACACAAGAATAAAAATGTGCCTATTAGCTTTAATTCAGCCCCCTCATGTGTATGAATAATCCTCCGTTCTAGTGAAGTGGCTTTATGTTCAAGACAGTTACAAAACCTGAGATAATTTGAAAAGGAAAGCAGAGAACTTCAATCCATCTATCACTATGGGAAAGTAATAAGAAAACAATTGGCTTTTAATCTATATTTTTTATTTATGATAAAACCACTCTCCCTTAGTACAGCAGTTTAAAGAAACCATAAATAAATACCCATGTATTCCAACCCTCTGGAAGACCCCTACATTCATATACAGCAGTGCAAAGAGGACCACAGTGTAACTAACTGACCTGGGCTCAGAAAGTTCAGGCAGGTGCTGCAATGCTGACAGAACAGTCTGGTTATAAATGCTGAGTGACAGTGGCAGCAATATAGCAGTCATGGCAAGAAGCATGGGCTTCATGGAAAGGTTTGACAATTCCAATAGAGGATGATAAATTTTGATGTTGTATAACACATATCTAAGTCACTGCTTTCAAAGATACGTATTTTAAAGATCATTTTTCCTTGTGCTTTCTACTCTAAGAAGAGACACTTTGGTAGAATGTTGCTCTTGAGAAAAAATGAAAAAAAAATCTATATTACTTTATTTAAAGTGATCATAGAAATTAATTCAGTTGTTAAGCAATATCTGACTCAAGGGTGGAATTTATGTAAGTGGCTTCCTAAGCTCCAAAACATGGGAGGGTCAGATCATTATTATACATCTCTTAAAAAAGTTATACAGCTAGAAAAGTGCCTTATTGGCACCTTATGCCAAACTGTCTCAGATAGAAGTCACGTTGCCAAAGCTCTCTGCAGTAGTTTTTGGAGCTCACTAACTGTGGAGGTGGAGGAAGGGGCAAAAGAAGCTATGCTCTGCTCTCTCAACCCACTTTCCTTAAAGGAATAACATTTCTTTTCTTTGAAGCAAGATTCATCATGTTCTCCGAGAGAAAGAATGCATGACCTTAATCTGCAGCTATGCAAGCAATTCACATGGACTACAGCATCCAAACAAACTGTCATTATTAAAACAAACAAGCATATAAGCAAAAAGCTTATTCTGTTCTAACAGTGTTTCAAGAGGTCATCATGCTACAGAAGAAGGCAGCTCAATTTTAGAAGATTCTGCAAGAAGTAAACTCAAAAAATTAGCCTCACCCTTCCCATTTCTTTACTGTGCAGTAGCATCGCAGAGTTATGGGTGGGAGCCGTGGAAATGGAGAAATTCTTATTATCTGGCACAGCTCACAAGAAAGGGCCTTGCACTGCCACATTCGTCTAAATGTTTTTCTCCTTCAGCGTGTGCTCAAGTCTGTTTCCAGAGGGAAAGGCTTAGGGGCACGAAATACCAGCTTTCCCTGTAGTGTGGATTTTTGCTTCACAGCAGCACAGCATTGCTACTTCTGTGCATTTAGGCAAGGAAATACCCGCATGTCAGACACAGAGGAGAGACAATGTCAGGAGCATCACTGTCCTTCCAGTCGGCAGTACCTGCAGGCAGGAGGGTGGTGAGGCGACATAAGCCTATTTCCACTCACCCTCTTGAAAGGCAAAGATGCATCTTCCTTTATTAGCTTTCACTGCATATAAAAGAAATCCCAGCAAGCCTGCCAAGTGCTGTGCCTGGGATGTAACATGGTGTTTGTCGGGAAGCAGTCCATTCCCAGGAAGACGTGGCCAGCGCACAGGTGCGATGTGTAAGAACAGGACTCACTCCTCCCAAGTGCAAGGTGTCCCACTCGACTGCACGCTTGCTGCCAGTGCCATAAATATCAGAATCAGCCTCTTTGTCTGTGTCTTTGCACAAAACGGATAGCACAAATAAATGAGAAGCAATGACCTTCTCAGACTCTTTCCTTTTAACCAATTTCTGCCTTTGCCTGGCTAAATGAATCAATTCAGGGCAACAGATTTTCAGAATAATAGGATGCTGCTGTAACAAATTTTGTTTTTTGGAGAAGCAATAACAGTTGCTGCTACCAACACTGAAAAGAGGAGCCTACATGGCCACTTTGTCATTATAACATGCTCCCTTCTTGATTTCCTGCATCTTCTTTAGCAGGAGAAAAATGGAGAAAAATAGCTAATAGATATTTTTACTGACCTACTGTAGGCATCCCTTCCTACAACCCTGGTTCTCTGTTCTATAAAGCTAAAAGAAGAGGCTTTCGTGCTTGCAAAAAACACCAAACAGATGCCTTTGCAGGCATTCTTACATTTCCATGATCCGGTCAGATGTACACAGTCCACATTCTCTAATGAAAAGCCAGTCCACTGGCACATTAAAACTATTCTAACTTTCTGAAAGCTGGATGCATAAAAAGATGTTCCTCAACAAAAAGAAAATAATTTTTCTCCATGAAACAAGTAGTTTCTGATTCATTTAAAAATAATGAATTTAGAACATCTTATGTTATGCTATTATATGCCATGCTATCTTTTTCTGCTGGATCTGAAGAATGTGACATCCTCTTATTTTACCCGTACCTCTAGGAAACCTTTTTATCAATATTAATTTCCTTTCTGGTTCTTGATTCCTTCTGAAGGGAACTGCAACAGGCAAATTTAGCTCTGAATCAAAATCAAAATCTGAGATCTCCGGTTTCTAAAATGCTTAAAATTGAGAGACAAATTTTATGGCTGGACTCATTATTTAGAAGAAGAAATTGGTGCTTCTATTATTAGTATTTGATAAAATTGAAGTGAGCTCCTCCTTTAACCCAAAACCAAATTAAGTGGTGTTGTAAGCCCTAATGTAAGCCTGATATTAACTTAAGTTTCATGCTAGTGGAAAAGTTAGTCCAGTTTAGAATAATCTGACGGTCTGGATCTGGCCATGGTATGCATGAGAAACTTCTCCATTTCTGTGCTAAAGTGGTGGCCAGGTGGGAAGCAGAGACAGAGCAAACACATAGAACTGAGTTGTTTCTTTCTTATTATCCACTAATTCAAGGACTATATCACTGAATTCAAAATCATGAGGAAATTGTCTTTGATAACCTTTGTGATCAGCAGGTCTGTGTCAGCCAGTGAAGGACGCGTGTGTCCTGCCTGTGGTACGGCACCCCAACAAGATGTTTCTGTTTCCTGGAAAACTGAGCAGACTGTCAGAGGTTTTGCTTGTTCAGAGCTGATGTTGTACCCTAAAGTTTTGTACATTTGCCCTGTGAAAGTCTTCTTTCTGCTATTGCCTTGCATCGGGCAATGTCTGTTCTGCCCAGATGAAGCCATGCTGCAATTTCTGAAGAAAAATTTGGCTATGATGCTCTCCTGTCAAGTTTCGCCAGGGCTGATCCCTATCAAGACGTTGCCTAAGTCAGGAAAGAGGTGTGCATCCTGCAGTAGTAAAGCTTGTGCTCTCACCTTCTGGATCCAGGCACATACCCTTTACGTTATTGTGAGACCACAGGGAAAAGACCATGGCATATCAAAACTGCTTGCAAACTAAACATGCATCCTTGGGAGATGGGGAAGGAAACCATTTTTAAAATGGGAGTTTAATGCTGAGAGGAGCACTCACTGCTGTGTAGTTTACAGGAATCTGCAGAATCCCAGTCATCCTGGAGGTGTTATGGGCTGGACCTTCAGCATCATACATTCATATACACAACCTACCCTCTCCCTACCAAGCCTACCTGAACCCCTGTCCTCCGCTCCCATCATGACAGATATCTTCTCCAACTCCTGTTTCACCAAAACAGTGAAAAGATATCAATTCTTTCTGCCCTTACAGGTACATCAAAACTCCTCTGCTTAAACTTACAGATAAACCATGTCCACTAAGGTAAGTCCTAGAAGTGAAGCCTTAACTTGGAAATATGGCCATGCTAAGCACAATGATCTGGCTGACTAACTCAAAATGTCTCCTGTCTAACTAGAGTGACTTTGGTCTTGTCTGCGCATCTCTGTGAAGACGGTCCTTTCAGTTCCCATCGTAAACCACTCCCAGCTGCAAACAGACCATCCCCATAAATGGATTTCTTCAAAGTATCTGCTTGAAAAAGCACAACCAATCAGCTAACAAGAAAGTAGATGCAGAAAAATCAAGATTAAGCTAAGATAAAGATGTACTAGCATTTTTTCAGGGGGAGTCTTCTGTGTTCTGCCCCTGCTTCCCAAATGCTGTCAAGAGAAGAACAAGAGCAGAAGGGCTGGAGGTGATAACGATGGAGCCTGTGGAGGTTAAAGCACTGCTGTCTTGGCTATGAAACAAGGGGACCTTCCCTTGACAGGTCCTAGATTTCTTTCACTCATCTTACTGCAAGACATGACACATTGCTTGCTTTCCTCCTTCTAAAGAGCTTGGCCCTGGTGTAAGCAATGCTTCCAAAATAAAGCAGTTTCCCATAACTTCACAGAGCAAGATCCTCCCCCTGGAGAAGATTGGTTATGTGCCACAAATAGCAGGAAAGAATAACTCCTCTTGGGCACCTGGGTCTGCCTTATCCACTGTGACAGAGCAGATATAACCCTGACATTGGCTTGTTGGAGCTAACATGAAGCAGCACGAAGTCCCTCCCAGATCTGCAGCGACACAACCAGTCAATGCCACTTACAACTGCCCATGTAGGACCACAGATCAGTGCCTCCTCCTCAAAGCCCACAAAGTGCAGAGAGGGCCTGCTGAGAATGAGAGATAAACTGAACTAGAAAGAGTCAAACCAGCCTCCTGGCTGGCTCAGTCACATGGGCCTCACTGTCTAGATGCCAAGTAAGATGCAGTCTGATCTGAATTCCTGATAACAACTCAAGGCACGTTTAGGACCTGTGTGAGCAGGCCAGCTAGGCAACCGGGAAAGACAAATGCTTCTTGGGCATCCTCACTGAGCTCTTCATTCAGCCATCTTCTTCCTTAGCTGAAGCTGCAGCAAGTGCTTCAGTTCAGTTTTATTTTAAAAATCTTTTTTGTGCATCACTCCATTCCCCTGTCCTTTTTAGCAGAAGTCTCCTATAGCAACTATGACACTTGTTTTTTTTGCGGCATTTCTTTTTCATTGCTTGAGGCTTCACTTTAGCAGCTTTCCTACCCAATACAGAGTCCAGTTCACCAGAATTATCTCCACTCAGTTTTCCACAGCCTTGAGTAGAAACAGGCTGCATGTAGAGACAGAAAAGAGGTTAGGATAGCAGTCAATCAGAACTGAGCTTTTGCAATTCAAGGGTAGCAATACTCTTCAGTGACTGTAGGAAAGGTATTGATCTAAACTGACTATATGTCAGAAACAGTGGGTAGGTGTGCGGCATCAACATTACAGAATCATAGAAGCATTGAGGTTGGAAGGGACCTCTGGAGATCATCTAGTCCAACCTCCCTGCTCAAGCAGGGTCGCCTAGAGCACGTTGCACAGGACTGTGTCCAGACGGCTTTTGAATATCTCCAGAGAAGGAGACTCCACCACTCTCTGGGCAACCTGTTCCAGTGCTCAGTCACCCTCACAGTGAAGAAGTTTTTCCTCATGTTGAGACAGATTTTCACGTATTTCAGTTTGTGCCCATTGCCTCTTGTCCTGTTGCTGGGCACCACTGAAAAGAGTCTGGCTCCATCTTTTCTACACCCTCCCTTCAGATACTTCTACGCGCTGATCAGATCCCCCCTCAGCCTTCTCTTCTCCAGTCTGAACGGTCCCAGCTCTCTCAGCCTTTCCTCATAGGAGAGATGCTGCAATCCCTTCATGCCCTTAGCAGCCCCTCCGCTGGACTCGCTCCAGTAGCTCCATGTCTCTCTTGCACTGGGGAGCCCGGAACTGGACACAGAACTGCAGGTGTGGCCTCGCCAGGGCTGAGTAGAGGGCGAGGATTCCTTCCCTCCACCTGCCGGCAATGCTCTTCCTAAGGCAAGCGGGGATACCAGTGGCCGCCTTGGCCACAAGGGCACATTGGTGGCTCACGGCCAACAAGTTGTGCTCCAGGACCCCCAGGTGCCTCTCTGCAGAGCTGCTTGCCAGCAGCCCAGCCGCCAGCCTGCACTCGTGCATGGGGTTATTCCTCCCTAGGTGAAGGACTTGGCACTTCCCTTGGTTGAACTCCATGAGGTTCCTCTCTGCGCAGCTCTCCAGCGTGTCGAGGTTCCTCTGAAGGGCAGCACAGCCCTCTGGTGTAGCCGCCACTCCTCCCAGTTTCATAGCCTCAGCAAACTTGCTGAAGGTGCCCTCTGCCCCTTCATCCAGATCATTGCCGAAGAAGTGCAACAATACTGGAGCCACTACTGACCCCCGGGGGACACTGCTAGCTCCAGGCCTCCAAGTACACTTTGCACCACTGAGCGAGCACAACCCGCTGAGCTCTGCCTTTCAGCCAGTTCTCAATCCACCTCACTGTCCACTCAAGTAGCCCACATTTCCTTAGTATCCAAACAAGAGTCTTGGGAGGGGGGATACAGTCAACAACCACCCACATTTCTTGTGATCTCAAGAGAGATTTGGTATAAAGCAAGGGTCCTTCCCCTTTGTGCTCCTTCTAAACATGGGAAACAATGTTCCTTGCTAGCACATGGCTGCTTGGGCATTAACTTCTCTTCCACTTAATGCTCTGGAAGCAGCAGGCAGTAGTTATTCCACTCCCTGTGCATCACCAGTTTAATCTCTCTTTCAAGCAGAAAAATTCTGTGGGAGAAAAGTGCTGCAACCGAAGGAAAAGGTAGGTGCAAATAAAACAGCCCTAGCAGGTAAAGAACCTGTTAGTGAAGGTGAGATGTATTTTAACTCAGTCATAGGAGCTCACACTACCTGTAGGAAACACTCAGCCAAACCCATAAGGGTAGAGGGATCAGATTAAACCATCAGAGCCCTTTATGTCTTGAATCCTTTCACCTAGTTGAAACAAAGTTACTTCAAAAACTGCTTGTGCTCCTTTTGGTGTTGCTCTCCTCGAATGCTGGAATGATTGAGTTTATTGCCACTAATATTTAAAGAGAGTGAATTTCAAAGTCTTGTGAATATTTCATGGGAACTGAAGCACAGCACGAATAAATTTACATAGATATATTTAACTCTGTAGATCGATTGAAAGTGATTCTCCGCAGGACTTCAATATTCGGTATTCATCAGGGGTTGGGAGGTGAGGGCTTCACAGCAATATAAGTGTTACATAGTTGACCCAGATTTTCCGGAAATTCTAATGCACTTTTCCATCATGGGGTAGCAGTTGTGCTTTCTGACCAGCCTAATTGGAAAGAATATATGTATACTGCACGAAAGAGTAGAAACTGGGTGAAACTGGACTTTTACAAAGTGGTGGAGGGAGTGCCTTGCACAAAACATCTGCAGTTAGAAAGTGTTATCCAGCGAACACCCAGCACTCAAAACTCAGGGGGACTCACCTCCAGTTAGTTCACAGTTAGTCATTATTGCAGGCGTGGGGAGTATATGCTAGAGAAAATAAGAAGACGGATTCAGTTAATGAATTATTCCCTGTGAATTATTCAACCAGCTCGAAAAATAACCACAGTGTTTGCTACACAAGGAGAGATTTCAAAGTCATACCACAAGAGCTGCTTACGGACGCCTCAATGAAGACAGAGCTTGCAGGGAAAAAGCATAAAGCAGAGCTGAGCGGACTGCTTAAGACGCTTCAGGTGAAATGCTGACCTAGGCGAAGCCAGAGTTTTGCCGCTGAATTCAGAGCCAGTGTTTCCCCTCCGTCTCCACAGCGATCCTTGTTATCTAGTAAAGAACTGGTGTTCAGATACTGCAGGCAAGCATGTCAGTTTTTATACACGTGTTTTCAAAGCCCAAACTGACAGCTTCGCACAGCTGTCTGCGCATATGCACCCTCTGTGTGAAGTGTGATCTGCAAGACATATTAATATATTACAGGTTCTGGTCCAGCAGAGCACTATTTTATGATCCAATAGAGCATTTAACATGTGCTTAAATGTGTGCATCTGAGTGGCCAACACGAAGCATGTATTTAAGTGTTCAGCTGAGCCAAGAGTTCACCACCTTGTAAAGATCAAGCTCTGAGACGACATGTATTTTAACTGGCAGAAGATCACATTTGTGGGAGTTTTGAAACAAAATTTTTGGCAAAATTTTGACAAAATTTTAAAGTATCTTAGGAGAAATAAATATATTGTTGTTTTTTTAAAAGCAGAAAATGGGAATCATTCCAACAGACACTCTAGATGATGTTCCAGAAATGTATAGTAGTGAACATATGCTTCATAAGGTTAGCAGATATTTTAAATTAAAGCAAGTTACTCAGTCCTTTCCTTTCAAAATTTATTTTCACATTCGAGCCTGCCAAATGGAACATTATATCCTCCAATTAAGATAAAAAGAATAAAGAAGCAGAAAACCTCAAAGGTAAAGATATTATTATTACTATTATCTTAATGAATAATAAAGTATTTCTTATAACCACCGATCATAGGGAGGGATGACATATTGCTGGATCAGCTGAAAAACAACCTTTATTTTTAGCTTTACTTTAAAGACAAGAAGTCAAAAAGCTAAAACCAAACTCTTGAAAGCAAACATATGGAACACACTGCTTAGGGATGGCTAGAATTGTCGGCTGGACTCTGCTTCTGCAGCATCAATTACATGAATACAGCTTTAACCAACATACAAAAGTACCCTAAGTTATCATATTTTTTTTTCTTTAAATTCTTAACTATTGAAATCATGGATCAAGTATCCAGAATGAAATATGGTTACATTTTGCAGATGTTTATCTTCACCATATGCCGACAGCAGCATTTCTCAGCAGAAGCAATATCCTCATCTTAACAGATATCTCACCTTTACACTTTGTTTGTCTTTTTGAAGTCTCTTAAACAAAGAATCAGTTTTGACATCTCTCTGTCCTACTGAGAGATTTTAGTCTGTTCACTTTTAACTGTGCCAGGTCCAGTGCTGATGTGACTACATTATAATCTCAGTTTTTTTTTTTTAATTAGAATGTCTGTGAAACAATCATAAATACCTGACTTAAGAAAGTTCAGAAGAAGAAGACAGTTAAAAATAAATATTTTTATATTGGTTCAGAAAAATGAAAGTTTTTTTCTGAGAACTGTCTCACAACCTTTGAATATCTGGGGATGAAACGTGTCAAACACATGAACTGAATTTGCCCAAGGAAACCTATAAGTAGTGCCTTTAATGTGAAACCCAGCACAAGGTATGCCACTGTGGTGGGCTAGCTGGCTATCATCACAGATGGCAGGGACAGCAGGAAGTGTGTCTGCAAGCACGGTGGTAAAAGCTCTGTCTGTTCATTTAGCATTTCTTGAAAAGAGCCAAATTTGGCTCTCCTGTTATCTTCATGCCTCTCATAATGCTCCCAGGCAGGTGCACAGATTTAGATGCAATGATTTAAAATACCACCACCACTGCCCATCCATCTTCTTTACCAGAAGAAATAGCAAAAATTGTCTGTTCCTCAGTCCCAGTAAGTTAGAATAACATGTAAGTGAAGATGAGTTATTATTACTGGGTAGGCATCTGTGAAATGTCTGCCCTGTGCAGCATCCTAACAATACCTCCTGGGTATCCAAAGGCTAGTCAAGTATCTTACAATAATCAGTCTGATGTGACAGAAAACTACTCCACAGGCTGCAAATCAGTGTTATTCATGGTTTGCTTTACAATAAAAGTGTATGCTTTTAAGAGTAGTACTCAAGGAGCTGCATATTACAGCTCCATTTACAAAAAGAAGTTTTCTTTGATTCTACAAAACACAAGAACACCATCATATTCTCTGAAGTGCTGTTGACTATCACTCTAATAAGTTCTCTTCTATATATACACATTTCTCATTTTTAAGGAAGTCTTGCAACATGTGACTGAGCAGTAAAACTACCAGCTTGGTTCCTATTTATTGCCTCTTTCAAAGACCTCTCTGGAAAATACAGAGATACTTGTTTGCCAGAAGTGGGTCTTTAACTGTCTGTGTGTCTCTGAGCTGTAGCATCAACACCAGGCTATGAATTATAACCTGCATAGAAGTGGTCCCAAACTAAACCAAAATGGTAAGAGAAACGTCTACAGGGATGTACCAAGTACTGAGGAAAGGATCTAACTATTGTTGCTCTTGGTATTCTGCTGCATTGTAACCCAATTTCAAAAGAGATCAAATCAATAGATTTAAACAAGAAGGAACAATGCATCGTATTAAAACATCAGATTAAGACACTTTCAGTGGGGTAATTACGGAAACTAACAATGCATTAGTCATCTACAGGCATTTGCAGCAGAAAAATTGAGTTGCCATGGAAGATGTTGATGGTGCTTGAAAACTGGAAGTCAGAGCGTGACAGTCCTTGTGTATGTCTGTTAAAGGTACTGCTGGGTAAAAAAGGCATGTCAGGACCAAGGTAGATCTGACCTAACACCTCTTCACTATTTACTGACCATCTTTTTGCTACCAGTGCTATTCAGGCCTATGTCAGAAAACAGTTCTTGGACAAACAATGTCAAAGAATTAAGACTTACAGAGCTAAAAAAATAACAAGAGAAAAGTAATGCTGGTAGGAAAAGAAAAACTGAAAAATTTGATCCCAAAGGCTTGTGTTTCTATGAATATCCCACTCACCAGACTTCTTCCTTTTTATTTAGTAGAGTCAAGGTGAGAAAAAGCAATGGTAAAAGCTGACTGCAACCTCTGCAAGGTCACCAATGTAGTGCTGACCATTAACAAACCAGTGCAAAGGAAGAGGAGTTGCAGGCAGTCTTTTTTTCCATATCTATTTCTTCTTCATTATTTTTCTGACTCAGTAGGATGCTTTCCACTCATTTCCCTGAATAAGACTAATCATCAAGACATTTAAAGCATGGGTCTTCTCCAAAAAAGTAACACTGGGTAGCTTTTGTTCCTTGTGCTGTAGGATTCCACTGTACCCGGTTTGCACCTCTAAAACTTAAAAGTGTTTTTTTTTATTTTGCCTTTTTATCAGACACCTACACATTCATATTTTTAGTGAGAACACAAGCCATTCTGAATTATAAGCTACTGCCAAAACTAATTAGAGCCCTTTCTCTAAGTGTCAGACATATGGAGCTAGCACCCATATGATACTGCCAAAGGTGCTCATCTTTGGATGCCCCAGTAGGTCTTGATAAAAAAATGAAGTCACTTGGCAAAGAGAACTGCCAGTAATAGGAATTCAGTTTCTTCTCTAATACAAGCGATACCATTCCCCAGCTTCTCCCAGGCAGAACAGAAAAGCAGTCATGGGATAAAGAGCAACTGACTGAGGTATAGTAAAGAAAGAGAATTGTTTTGGGCGGGCAAGAAGGAGACGCTGTGAATGATTAGCCAACACTTTTCTGCAGAGTAATAAGCCACTTCTCTATCATAATGGCACGTAATTCCCGGACTTTCTGATGTTAGCAGTTACAAAAGGATGTTCCTGCTTGCTCTTTCAGCTGGCCTGACACCAGTAGGGCATTTTGTCCAGCATGAAGCTGGAAGTCACCCTAGAAGTTGAGGAAAAGTTCACAGGAAGTGAAGACAGATATTATTTCAGAAGCTTTTGGGGGCACCAAGATTTACGTCAGTGGGAATATATCCACCTATATATGTTCCTTACTATCATACCCAAGCACATCAGAAATGCACTTACCCTCTCATGATGGTAATACTTTTAGTTTTCCACTAGCAAATGGAAATAACTGACTTCTCCAGAAAAACATAGGGAAGTTGTGGTGCAGAGAAGTGAAAGGACATTTCTCAATTACCCAACTAGGTGGATCTAACAGCTGGGCCACATTGCCCCTCAGTGAGTTATCTTCTTTTCCCATGCACTTCATGTCTGTTCTCCTGTATCTTGAATGCTAGCATTCTGTTTCAAGTTCTTGATAGACATTTTTCATCATAACTTATTTGCTTAGGCTCTCCAAGATGTTTAAGAATATGAGTCTCTATGCACTTTTAAAATATTTGCCTTTTCTTAGCCTTTCTTAGCTTTTTGGTATTGTTCTCCATATGACTCAGATCGAGATACTACTCTCCTTGATTAGGCACAAACTCAAAGGTGCCATGACACCTTGGAAATTCAAGGGCAAAGGCCAAATAAATTTTAAGGGCCAGTTTGCATCTGGAGAAATGCCATTGCAAAAGATTTTAGAAGGCTAAATGCAACCTACATACCTTCAGACAAAATAATAACTTCTCTTTGCTTATATGTACTCTGGGATCCATAGCTTATGCAACTTCCCTTCTCAAAAAACCCTCTACTGTTTCATTTGGTTTCAGAATAACTGAGAAAAGGATGTTAGCAACAACAGAAGTGTCAGGAAACAAGTATCACTAGCCTTTTTGGCTTTGGACAGGGCAAAAGAAGAAAAAGTCTGGTCTCTATAGAACCATTCATAGCCACTGTTTAATTTTCCATTGTACTCAATGACACAGGGAGACATGAAAAAAACCATGCACATCTTAACAAACTGGAAATGCTAAATGAAAATCAGGTGGCACATCTCAACAAGCAAATGCTTTGAACACATCAGAGAGTCTGCCTATCTCTTTTCCTGAGATCACAGCTGGATGCAAAACAAACATATCTCTATCAGCAACAATTTCTAAAATTCAGGTCATTTCAACCACTCTTTCAGTGACAGCTTATTAAAATTTCAGGCACGAAGGGACTACTGAGATTAACTATTCTGAAGCCCTGCATGGAAAGCCTCTAGAACTTTTCCCAGGGATCTCAATGTATAATAATTGTGGAGGAATTAAAGAGCACTTTTAGTAAAAGTCTTTATTTTAAGTCTTTAAGTGATATCCATCTCATCCTTAGGCAACCTTCTGCAATGATTAATTATGCTCTATGTTAAGAAGGAAAAAAAAAGCATTGTATCTCCTGTCTGAATTTTCTCTAACTTCCACTGTCAGACCTTGAACATTGCAATGCTTTTGTCCCCTAAAGAGGACTAAAATGTTCTCTAATAGAAAGTGATTAAATAGTCTTTAGCATGTTGAAGAGATGGTAGACTGAATCCTTTCCATCTCATTATGAGCCGTATTTCCAGCCCTTGAGTTGGGTTTGTACATCTTCTCTAAAGTCTCCCCATGTTTTTTGAGTGTTCACACAAAAAGTAAGTATGTGAAAGAAAGCTCTGACTCCACAGTGTTTATAGATACAGAGTCCCAAGACATCAGCAGATTTTTAAAAGAACATCCGTTTATTTCCTGTGAAGGAGTGGGCACCAGTGTTTTGTCGGTGTTCGTGACCTCTGATTCCTTTCCACAGACACTGCTTCCAGAATATTGCAATTCCTGCTCTCCTGTCAAAGGGTGCAGTCCTCGTTCCAAAAAGTAGGACTTGAATTTGATTATACGAAAATGCATACTGTTTAGTTACACCCAACTTACCAGGAGATCAAGGCCATGCTGTACCAATAAGCTCTTCCTGTCCTTGTCATGCTGCCAGCCTGAAATGTTGTCACGGTTTCGTCCAGATGACTGAGGAACATCTCAGAATACCAAGCCAACAAGCAGCTACTTTATGACTCTGGTAAGCCTGGCATCCTACTTCTTGTTGATTTCTGAAAAATGTGGACCTCAAACCTTCTGTTTTACCATATATAGGTAGTATACACTAAGCTGGGACTAAAGTAAAGCTAATACCAATCACTTTCACCACCAAACCAGATTTTCAACAACATCTCTGGTATGATCTCTGTGTCAAAACTGCCTGGATACACTTTGGCAGTATTTTTCTAAGTATGAAATTGAATGGCAAAAGATTTATAAAGTAGGCAGCCTAATACACTTACATGTGCAACTTACAATTTACGCTGACGCAGACAATGGTGGCATATTGAAAAGGGGGCATGAGCCGAATTTCATGATGGCCGTGATAACACTGGGGAAATGCCCCCACCCTTAAATCATAACCAGCATGACCTTAGAGCGATCCCTGAGTGGAATGCCAATGACAAATAAACATACACATCTACATCAGCACACTGACTTCAAAAAACAAAAGTCCTTGCTGTAGAGGATAAAGACAAACAGACAATAGTACGTCCATTTTTCAGGGACAATGTAGTCTTAGGCTTACAAAAACAAATAACCTTTCTGACCTACACTTGAGTAGAGTAATGCAAGATATTACAATGAAGCAAGCACTATCCACAAAGCCAAAAGAACAAAATTAAAATGTTATTCTTCTTAAGAAAAAGGCCAAACCTGTGAGCCGTCATAGCAGAATAACAAACTAGCACAAAATACAGGAAAAGAAGCTAGAATACATTTCAGGAAAATAGAGATAAAAATCAGTTAGCAGCTTGCGAACTGCAAGAAATAAACAAATAAAAGTATTGCAATGACCTTGAGCTACAGATATACTGTTCTACATGTAAAGCAAAATGTATCTCCCCAAACATCTGCCTGCTTAGAACCGATCCTGGTTAACAATCAACACTATTCTCCTGCATTTAAAAAAAAAAAAAAAACTACATCACTTCTATACCTGTATGTCTGGGTTTCAGAAAATGCTTCACAGTTAACAAAATTGGTATCATTTTCTTACACTTTGCCTTTGTTAAATATTACAGGGCATCTAAACTGTTATTTTTATGCAGTCCTGGACACACTTCTCTGTACATTACGTGGATAATTATAATCATCAGCTAGCCAGGTCACTAAATGCCATTATATCAAATTCACAAATATAAAAAGCAGAAAATCTGACCATAAACATTGGAAATAGTAAGTTATTTAGAGTTTCAATATTTTTTTGCTGCACAAAAGACATAAAAACTTCTAAAAAGAATGAGCTTCTAAATATGGGAGCATGATCCTCTGCTAGAGATGTGTTGGGGGAAACAGAAGTGAAAACTAGAGGAGATACATCATCGTATTAAAGTTCATCTCACATTAAGCCACTACAGCAGATTAATTTGTTCAGGGAAACTGGAAAGCTGGAAAGCTTTAATGAAGAGTAGCAAAAGGTGATCACACATTGGAGTATGGTCAAGAGAGTCTTCTTAGCCTCCAGAGTAATATCTGAAAGTCAAACAGATTAATGGGACATTTCAAAGGGATTTCTGAAATCAATGCCCCTCTACAGCAGTCAATAGTTATTCTGCATTATTAATGCAATTATTGAGCTTCTTGAGAGATGCAGAAAGAGCATATACCTCTGAAGAAATGAAGAATACTAAAAAAAAGTATGTCTTTTCATCAATATATTTTTCTTTTATAAATGTCTGTTATAAGTAACTTCTTACAAAGTCAGTTTAAGAAACAAAGCCAGCTGTGAGGTATAGAAGAAACTTCTTGTAGACTTCCAGTAACAGTGAGATCAAAAGATGCCACCAGATTTTGCACCACCAGAATTCTCCTGAGACCCTGAGTTAGGAAAGCACATGCAGTCAAGACAACGTTTGAGCATGTATACAGTTTTTCACATGTAGTCAAATCTCAAAGGCAATGAATTTAATCAGGAGCATTAATATCATAAATCATACCTGCAAATCACTAGTAGGAGCAAAAGTATTGATACTGCTTGCACCTACAAACCAGATCATTTAGCTAATGAATTTCTGGCAACTATTTAACAGGAGGCTACAATTTTGCCAACATTTTCAGAAGCAGATACTTAAAATTAGCCTCCTAGAACGGGAATTATATATGGAAAAGGTCAGAATTGAAACTGAAAAACATGGTCAGTTACATTTAAAAGTCTGAAGCAGATTTAAATTTAATTTGTGCTTGTAAATGGACTACTTCTGTTCCCCTTGCCTCCCTCACTATTTATCTTCTGAAGGAATCTCTGGATAGAAATGTAACTGAATGTTTCTCCTGACCTTCATAACTTGTCAATAAAGTAAAATATTTTCACAGGCATAGCAGAATGTCCCGTCCTGCCAAAGGAAAATCCCAGGTAAATTAAAGGATTGAAAATCTGGCTCCCAGCCAGTGACAAAAGCCTCTTTTACCATAATGGGACAAGAACTCACTCCAGCTGAACGGAGACATTCAACTGCACAGCATCCATCAAGCCACTTCGTGCTTTTTCTGCATAACATGGAGAAAGAAATGCTAAGGTAATCTTTTAGGCTTCACCTGCTTTCTGGTGTTATTGAAGCTACAGTCACTAAGGGGTTGGGAGAAGTGGTTTGTGTCTCCTACAAAGATCCTGCAGGGCACAGCAATGAGATTCGTGCTGATGACGAGTGTGTCACCACTCCAGCACCAGCTGCTCACCAGAAACCACTCTGAACCACACAGCTCCTTGTAGCAATAAATCACTTGGAAGTCAAGATGCTTTAACAACCTTATGGTGCACAGCCCGCAGACCTGCAAACCATTCTTGCTTTTCGCTGCTTTAGCAATTTAGGGCAGATTTTCAAAGGTAACTTTTCCCCTATAACTTTTTAACAGAGAGCCTAGAAAGAACCAAATGTCCAAATCTAATTGGTAGATTTGAAGCTCCCAGCAAAAATATTTCAGAAAAGCTACCTAAACTATTTCTCTGATATTGTGTATTTAGGTTGCATCTTCATTCTCAGATGTTGAAGCTTTTAGTAAGATTTATGTCCACTTAAACACGACACCCAGCATCTTTTGAAATGCATATTTGTCAGCCTGATGCCAGTGCCTCAATCTTTGTTAAAAGATCTGATCAGCTCTTGGAATGTATTACTCTTCTTATCTAATTGTGGTTTTGGGAGTCATTATTAATCATTTAAGAGTTTACAACTTCAATCTTGTCAAAAATCTTTCTCTGCACTTAGAAAATACTCCCGAAACTAAATTTCTTACTCTTTTTTTTTTAATTCAAATTGTAAAAGAAAAATCAAACAGGTTTCTTCACAAACTGGACAAATTATACTACATACTTGATTATTTCCACTGTAATCATTCGACTTACTGTTAGTAGAAAGGTATCACATTTCTACTTATGAAAGCTTGCATTTCATTAACAATCCACCTCACATTTATTGCTGTGTTAAAGCATTGCCACTCTTTATGAAGATATATATTTAAATGTGTATGAGGACAGCCAAAAAATCTGGTTTAAAAGTGAATACAGCATATTGCCTATAAGAGTACACACACAGACCTGAACTTCCAGCCATGCAATTTACCAGATGTCAAGGCAGAAAAATTGCTTCAGAATATTCACTGAAACATCGCAAAGTGCCAAACCACTTCCCAATGCAATTTATGTTGGACTACAACAATAGCTTCAGGGGCTGTTCTTGCTGTCAGTGAAAGTCAGTGTGAGTTTTGCCATGGATTTCAGTACAGACAGAAACAAACTCTGTAACTTAGAATTTTTTATACTTCCAAAAACCTATCAGGTAACTGATTTTGTCTAAAACTTTTAGGATCAACTTGCTCAAGATGCTTTAGATTTCCAACATAACACAACCGATGCATCTAAGAGAAACCATGTATTAAAAACCTCTGGTCTCAAGAAGATATATCCACATGTAGGGCCTTGATTCAGGAAAACACTTAGACAATCAGCAAATGAGAGGACAGGGGATAGCTGTGATGAACTTTAAATGTGAGTGACCTGGAGAGGACGCAACAACCTCATCAGCTGCTGCTCTGAGTTAGCCTTGCACATAGCACGCCTTCTGCCAAATAGACCTGAGCGCCTGCTCCAAGGCTGGCTGAAGTCTTCAGCAAAGCCTTTGACTTCAGGGTCAAGCACCAGACACTGTAGAGTCAATTTCCACTGTCGCAAGGAAAGCACTGGTTGAAAACCAGTGTCACCACCACTGTTACTCTCCCACTAATGGCAGAAATAACTCACATCAATATATTAAAAAACAATGTCCATTAAGCAACATAACCTTTCAACTTGCACTTGCACAATGCAAAAACTGTGGCACCACCAGTGAAAGGCAGCAGTAAAGCAGAATCAGACCCAAAGTAGCCATCAGAAACCGTGGATGCATTGCTTTTCTACATGAAGTGGAAGGAACTGCTTGCCTCTAAGATTAAGCAAGTTATGTGTGGCAGTAAAATGCCCACAAGTACCACTAGTTTTATATTGTTTCAATCATTTATTCCTGGAATATGCAGTTTTGGATTCTTAAGCACCAGTGTTTGATAGCAGCTAGTGATAAAACTCAGCACTGCAGAATAATTCAAGAAAATGTCACTATAAATATAAATGTTGTTTTGAGAAAATTATACTGAAAAATTCTGACACCAGCAGATTTTGTGAAAATATGTTTGATGACAGATGATGATGATGTTCACCAAAAGAATGAACCAGAATGTATTTGCTATATAGGTTTGGTATATTTCCCATGATTATATATCTTCCAGTGATGAGTAAAATACAATTAATCATTCTTCATCAGCTACTAATGGGATAGATTCATATAGTTAACTAACAAATGTGAAAGTTGAGAAGAAAGAAGACTGTAGTCACCATGTATGTGGTCTGCCCTAGCAAGAAAGATTGAATGTTTTGGACAGCTGTACCAAAAATTAATTGAGTCCTGTTCACCTGTTACGAATTAGATTCTCTCCCTCCACTAGGCTACCAAATGCTCTTTCACACAAAGAAAGTGCTAACATGTACATACGGATAACCGTTAAAAAACTGACAACTGTTCTTGTCAGAAAACAGGTGGATTATAAATGAATTTTGACTGTTGATGTGAAAAGACTTGATAGCATGATAAAAAAAGATGCCATACTGCCTGCAGATTACAACTTTTTGAATACTCTTTTTTTTTAACATATATGTTTAAAGAATCAATACTATGGAAATATTTTCAGAATGCTATAGAAAATATATAGGCTACTTTACACCCTGTACTGAAGATTTCATCTTTGATTTGGATAAGAATTTAGCTTGGATAAATGCCTCAGAGGCCTAGTGTATGTAGAAAAACAAACACGTCTGTCAGAGTTTGACATTTTCTGATATTCCTTATACATCCCAGAAGTGGCTTCTTCTTCGCTACAAGTGAGAAAATCCCTTTGAAGTATGGAGGCATCATCGCATCCCACACATGCAATGCTTCCCAAATTCTTTTGCATTTGCCTGCTGACTTTCTGTTGCACAGATACACACAAAGAGGAGCTGACAGCCTGTGTAGTTCCAGCATTCCCTTGTGTTTCCCACATTGCGCACAAGTTTTTCAAGATGGCACATGAAAGTTTTTCTGAGTCATAAATTGCTGCTCAGAACCCTGAGCTTGGATGCTGGTTTCGGAGAAGATTTTGGTACCTTTTGCTACATTTTCTGTGCATTAGCTATAGCATCATCAAATACAGAGTGAGCTGTGAGGCAGTCAGATTTTTTTCTCCACTATCCAAAACAAAATGATGTATTTAACCATCAGTCTCAATAAGAATCGAAAACTTTGTCAAGTCGAAAGAGACTTTATGCTAGTTGAACATTTATTGTTTAGCCAAAATTTAGTGAAGATGTACATTTTGGAATCTTAATTAAAATATTCATTAGCTAGCTCCTGCATAAGGTGCTAAATTAAGCATAAAGCTTCAGGAAAGATGCTTGAGTTAATATACTATTTGTCTTTATTACAACAGAGTTTTTTCTTCCACAGTGCGCTCTATCCATCGATAAACTGATATATCAGTTTATTGAACTATTTTAAGAACGAATGTGCCAGTGTGCATGACTCACTTTTTATTAAGGTAATCATCATGATGTGTTCTATTTAGATAGGCATCTCTTTGCTAAAGATGGTCTTGGCGTCAGAGCAGCAATATACTTAGGCTATTCCAGAGCATTACACAATCATAGAAGACATATCTATCTGTGGGCAAAATAGTCACTCACGATCAAATTATTAATTACAACCACTACCAGAATGCTATCAAAACACATTACTAATAAGCATTGTTTCAACTCTTGTGCAAATTATAGATACATATATAGATATGTAGATACATATATGTATTTATATATGTATGTATATGTATATATGTATATATGTATACATATGTGTGTGGATATACAGGCAGGGGGGGAGGTTTCCAGGTTATCTGAAAGTAACTGTTCAATCTCTGTTTCTTGATTTTGTTTCTCCTGCAAAGACGTAAATAATCCCATTTCACACTAGAAATGCTGGTTTGCATCTTGCAAAGCAGATATCCTGATATGATTAATCATTAGTATTATTTTGGGAGAACACTGTCCATGCTTGCAAGTATTGCTGCTGCTGCTGCTGCTGCTGGCACTGCGCAGGGAATTGTCTGGGCGGAAAGACTGACACATTGGAGAAACAGAGGCAAGTTCTGCTCACCTTCCTTACAATCCCAGCAAAAGCAATGGCCCAAATTCGGAAGACTGCATGTGCATGGAGAAGGGAAGCTTCATGCAGTATCGTTACTTTTAGCATGTAAATCAAAACAGTGGTAAAGTAGGGTGTAGGGGGAAGCTGCACCCTCGTGTAGATGACAGGTACCTGTCACAACGTGGATTTTACAGGCACCGGCGACAGTAATAAAACTCCCGTGTGCTTCAAGGGAGCAGGACGGGGTTTAATGCAAGCAGGATATGTAAACCTTGCACTTTGCAGGAGGCGTTCAGCACCTCAAAAATCAGACCGTGAGGACGAACCTCTCCATCTGAGAGACAGAAGGCAACCGGCTAGAAAGACCGAAGGGCAGACTGAGAAGGTTGCAAAATCCAGCCTGGAGAAGCCAGGCACGAATGCTGCCTCTGACTTGGCAGGCAGAGCTGGTGACACGCAGCTAAATCCCCACAAGCAGAGAGAAAAAAAAAAGATAAAAACCCCACAGTTTAAGCAGCTGCTGAGGCCACAAAACAGGAGGAATCCCACAGGGGTCCCCCGGACAGGGTGCTCCATCAGGATCAGTGCCCAGACCTTCGGAAGTGCACTTATCCCAACAAGAAGTACTGAGAAACATAAAACAGTATTTTCAGAGAATCTCAACTGGGGCCTCATGTTTTTAGGTTATAAAGCCAGAATCCTCTTGCAAACACATAAAATGATGGAACTTTCTGAAGAGGTATCAGTCTTGAGTAGACATGGTTTTATATAACAGTTTTACGTGAACAGATTTAATATAAATATATATATTTAATATACATAAATACATAAAATCTCTTCCTGCTTATATAATGCTCTATACATAGGCCTTATACAGCTATAAATATGTCTATATAAGAATGAAAGAAAAATATATTCGCATTTTACAGCTTCAGTTCAGCAAAGCATTCAGAGCACATGAACTCTAAGTAAGTATTTCCAGATAGTGACATATCCTTTCTGTCTTTAAAGAGACACATTAATCAATCTCAGCTAGCCTCAAACTGCTGTTTATACATGAAACCATTTAAAATGAGCTATTGGTGAAGTTTATTTTCAGTAGTACTGGGAAAAGCTACAGACAGTGAGTACTAAGAGGAGTCAGGTATTTAAAGCAGATTTCATGTCTGTTCTTTCCTTTTAATTTCAGCCTATCTGTGGAAGCAATGCTGAAATCGTGCAGCTATTCAAAGAGCGAGTTGACAACATGTTTAAAGTTGAGGGTAAGCTTTCTTATCCCTCCCTTCTTCATCTGATTAGAAACATCTGTAGGTCAGTGAGAAACGTGACTCTTTAGATGGGGCTGCTAACCAAACCAAAATGATTTAGCACACTTAGGGTCTGGATTTAATCTCATTGTTAGAGAGGAGACCTGTAACATCCACTATAATTGCATGAGTGCAAGCCAGCGACTAAAGACAAAAATATACTCCCTGGTGCAGGCAAACAGTAAGTCAACTATTTTTAACTCAAGTCTCCAAACGCATTTTTAAGTTGCTTTCCTTTAGGAGCAATCCCTTAAGTATCTACAAGCAGTTTGACTTGATGAAGAGAGATGAAAAATATGTTTCACATTTATTGTGTATCACTAACATATGTCATATAAAGAATCAAATTTAACTTCTCATTAAATTAAATGAACATTAGGCACCCTAGTGAGTACATCTAAACAAGTTTTGGTTAGCACCAACATATTTTTGCAAATCAGATTTGCGCCTGCATAAATACAATTAAGCTGTTACTAGTCTCAATGCTAATTTTATGACACTGCTTTGTGAAGATCTCAAGACCTGAAAAAAACAGGCAGAGTGCCTGCCTGTGGTCAATACACAAAATACATATACACTCTGGCTTACCAGCTGAGTTCATACCTTTAACTGAGTAAGGAGTCAGGCATCTATAAAACTAGCCCACCTGACCGCAAAGCTGGCCCATGCAAAATACACTGGAAATTAACTTCTGCATACTATAACTACATAAAACAATAAAACACATTGCATGAGGAGGTGATACTACTTGTAATTGCAACATCTGGGCTGCATGGCAAGCAACCAAACAAGCATATAGCTATTCCTTATATCAGAGCTGACTTCTGCCAGCTCTGGTCCAGTTCTTTGGCCCTTCTGCAGATGCACCCAGGGAAGCATTTTATAGCCCTGAAGAATTAATGCGAGTACTGGATGAGGGTCCTGCGTAAGAAACTTGTAAACTTAGGTTGAATGCCCCACTTGATCTCCTACATAGAGGTGAGGGAAGCCAGCTGAATGCCAAAAGACAATGTCTGCTGATACTTTGTTCCCTAATCAATCTGTTTCTGTGGGCTTCCACATAGATGCTGTGTATTGTCTCTCACTATTCACATGAGCAGTCCAACATGGAAATCCCTAAGATTATTTGCATGATTAATCATATCAAGAGAACACACAGAAGCCTGAGCCTTAATGAAAGAGGCTCTGCCTTCAAAACAGTGGAGAAAATCTATTTGTATGGTGAGGTCTGTTTAAAGTCAACAGAAGCACGTACACAAGGGAAAAAACAGGCAAGGGAAAGTTACGAATTTGACGCCAGAAGCATGACTTTCTTGAATCAACCTTCTCTTTTTCCCACAGTCTCAAGAGAAACAAGCAATATATCAGTGGGCACAGGAGCAACATTTTCTCAAAATAAAGTCAAGCAAAGTGACCTATTCTCAACTTAAAAACAAAGTAATATATCAGTCAATAGTGTTAATCAGAGAGGCAGATGTCAAATCAAACAAGCATGAGATGCAGCAAGCTGGGACACATCAAACAAAATCCAGATCCCAGTGAACTGCAAGGGAGTTTGGGTACAGGCTGAGGGGAGCCAGGGTTTTACTAGCTATTCCTCCCTCAAACCCAAGATTTTCAAGAAATCCCATTTAGATAGACCTGAATCACTCTGACGGGTTCATTCTGTGGGAGAGACCTTCAGTTTAAAAAAAATACTTTGCTTGCTTGCGTGTAGCTACGGAAACGTCCTTGTCCATGGGCAACCTGTCTGATTATACAATAGCCTCATGGTCATTCAGTTTAACTCTTCTCTCCTTTGTCTTTTAATGCCTGTGGCATACAATACTATTTACCTTTTAAACAGACAACTTCCTTCCATCTTCAAAAAATGATTCTTCCAAGTGCTGAACACATACAGAAAAATGCTCACAGGGTTCAGTTCCTACCAAGTCAAGGTGAGTATTGAGGAGTTAAGACTTCTGGAGAACTAAACCTGCGAGCGTGGCTTCCTCACACAAACACACAAACACAGAAGCTCAGCTAAGAATTTTTTAAGAGTCAAAGATAAATGTAATTCCAAAAATGTAACAGAGCAGTTCATTTTTTATACAAATGGAGAAGGTTGCATTATAAGAAACGTTACTGAAGTAATGAAAGAGGGGCATGTATAATTGGTCTAGGAAAGAGAAGCTGAACATTGGCTGGAAAAAGGAAAGGTTTAAGAAGTGTATAGTTACTACTACTTTTATGTACAGAGAAGTTTCAACTATAATAAATGAATTCAGCCCTTGGAGTAAGGATGTAATTTTCCCCAGTCATTAGCTTTATTCATTATGTGATCTGATGGCTAAGAAAATGTAAGAATAATGCAGGTAAGCTTCTGCTGACCTCAAGTTAATTTAAGCTAATGCACATCAAAAAGAGAGCCCGTGTTTTCATCTGGAAAATTGCAGGGTGCCAAGGCGGTACTGTCTGTTGTCTGTGGAAAGCAAGCGTTGATACTGTCTAGAAACACAAGCAGAAAATCCTCGGCCGTTCTGGATTGCGAGACCGAGTTGCACCCGAGGTGCCCGGCACTCGGGGTCCGGCGCGCCGGGGGGATCCGCACCCGCGGGCCCGCAAAGGGAAGGAGGGCGGGAGCGGGGGCATCCGCCGCGGGGGCCGGGCCGGGCCCCCCGCTGCGAGCCGAGCCGGGCCGGGCCGGGGGCCGGGCGGCCCCGCTCCCCCGGGCGGCGCTCAGCACCGCGCCCGCGGACAGCGCCCGCGGGGTCCGCGCCCGCGGCGGCGGCGGCTCCGCGCTGCGGCACGGCCCGCGCCCGCACCCGCGCCCGCGCCCGCGCCCGCCCCGCGCGCTCCCGCGCCCGCGCCCGCGCCCGTCACTCACCGCATCCCCCGCAGGGCGCCCCGCCGCCGCCGCCGCCGCCGCCGCCGCCGCCCGCCGCCCCCGGCGCCGCCGACGCCCCCCGCAGCGCGGCGGCGGTGGCGCCGGGCGGCCGCGGCTCCATGCGGAGGGCAGCGGCGGCGGCTCGCCTCCCCCCGGCCGCCCCGCGGACGCCGCCGCCGCCGCCGCCGCCGCCGCGCAGAGCCGGAGCGGGAGGGCGGGGAGCCGCGGCCGCATGGTGCCGCCGCCGCCGCCGCCGCCCCGCCCGCCGCCCGCCCCTCCGCCGCCGCCGCCCGCCCCCCGGCGCGGCCCGGCGCGGCCCGGAGCCCCGCGCGCCGGCAGGGATGCCGTCCCGCCGCGCGGGAGCCGTCTGTCCGCTCTGCGCCGTGCCCCGCGCGCCTCGGGCGCTTCTTCTGTGCGTCGCCGCCGATGCTCTTCCTCCTGCCCGCTCTTCAGTGCCTGGACACAACGTGCGTCCCGGGAAGTTCCTCGCTGAGACATCCCCGCTCACATCTGCACTCCGCTTGCTTGGGGCATGCATCTGAGTGAGGGTCTCACACCCCCAGTTGCTTCCACATAGTGCACGCACGCACACACACACAGCAAGGACACCAGTCCCTAAATAGCTTCCAGTCTAAAGGGGACATGGTGGGCAAACAGCGATAGAAGTGCAGTCAAGACTCAGCACTGGCAGAACTAGCAGAAGAACACAGATTTCTGAATTTTAAATGAAAGTCCTTATCCACAAGTTCATAGATTCTTCTTTCCCTGGCACCCAGCACTTGGAAGGGACTCCAGAGGTCACGCAGTCCAACCCTCTGCTCACAGCAGGTCCAGCTTTATCTGGTTTCTTCCCAACATGTCCAGTCTTGTTGGGAAGATCTCCACAGGTGGAAAATCAAAAACCTTCTCCCAGGCATTGAGCACTCTTCTGGGGAAAAAAGGGCTCCTCCAATCTCCTGGTAGTGCACCATGTTGCAACATGTCTGTTGACTTTGGTGCTTTCCCTTTGCACCTCTGGGAAGAGTCTGCCTCTGTTATCTCAGTGCCCTCCAACTGAGGAGCTGAAGACAGCCAGAAGAGCTCCCTCTCACCCTCTTGTTCCCAGGCTGAGCAAAGCTGCTTGTCATTTCCTCTTCTCAAACCTGCTGTTCTCTGACTTCCTCCTCATTTTGGTGGCCTCCACAGGACTGACTCCATGGGGTCGGTGTCTGTCTTGAGCTGATTTGGGAAACCCACATGAGACCTGGCATTTGCCTGTGATGACCTCCAGGAGGTTCCTGTCAGTCCATTTCTCCAGTGTGACGAGGCTCCTCTGTAAAGCAGCCCTTCCATCCAGGCTTGGGGCATCTGCAGATTTGCTAAGAGTGCACTCTGTCCCATCATCCAGGTCATTAGCGAAGACATTAGACAGTCACAGCCCCAATATTGACTTCCGAGTGACACCACTAGTAACCAGCCACCAGCTAGACTTTGTATGGCTGATCATAACACTTTGAACCCAATGGTCCAACCAATTTGCTGGACTCTTATCTACTCCACTTATCCAGTCCATAACCTTCCCGTATTTCTACTTGACTGCCAGTTTTTACTGTATCTAAAAACAAAACCAAAATCTACAGCACAGATGGACATCTCTGAGCAGTGGTACACTGCAGTCAAGTGCATGGATATCTGACCTCAGAGAGCAAAAAGCAATCTTTCGCTCCTTCCCCAGTATGTGCACATTAGTATCAGGCTATTGAATGAGCCCTTAGCAATGAATAACAAGAAAACAACAAAGAATTATTTTCAAAATTTTTTGCTGAGAATACTGATTGCTTCAATGTGTCCCTAATTTGAGCAGTGCTTAACAATGAGGTCTGATTCAAACTGAAATCTGTGATTGGAGCTAAGATATTTCTAGACAGCACAGCTTGCCAGTAATTTTTGGCTTTTTGAAAAGTAACACTTTGAAAACTTCCTTTTTTGTCAGCTCATCTCTCCTCTAGCAAGCAAGCCACCCTAACAGATCACAGGCCAATGACCTAAATCCACTCTGGCTGTCTGATCAGACTCCCACACATAAGCCTGGTTTTAATAACCAGCCTGCTCAAGGTTCTCATGTCTTCTCTTTCCACCTTCTCATTTTAAGAACTACATCAGTGTTTCTTCTGTAAAAAATTAGACAACCTCACAGTCAGTGTCCCATTTCTATCAGAAAATGCTCCTATATTTCATATTTTTCTTTTCACATGTATCTGCCTTAAAAAGAAAAGAAAACAAAATTATTTTCTCCTTAATGCCAGCATGGTCTCACAAGTTCAATCCCAAGTATCGCCAACCCTGTATTGCAGTCACCATCTGATTAATTATTATTCAGAGAAGGTCTTATTTAGTAACACATTTAAGTACATGCTTAAGGTTAAACATGTGCTTAAACTCACAACTATTCAGCAAAGCCCTGCAGCCTGTACTTAAGCACATGCTTAGACACCTTGCTGACTCAGGGCTTTAGTCTGGAGCAAAAAAGCAAAGCACATGGATTTAGTCTTGCAAGCACAGTTAACAAAAGTGCCACAGAATGAATGATAAAAGTAGTTTTATTCATAGCATGAATATGAAGCTACTTACAGTGCACATCTGTGTGGTAAGTAGCATGGATCACATAACCAGAATCCTTTGATCTTTCTGCAGCTTTTATGAAATCACCACATAGCTCCATGCAGCTGGCATAGTCAAAGCAAATGCTCAGTACAACTTCCGAGGCTTGGTACATGTGCCTTACACTTTCTGGTCGACAAGGAAGCCACAGTTTCTGTGTCAGCTTTAGTGGTACAACTCAGCAAGCCATTTGCTTGATTAGCAATGGTAAGCAGATAGCAAAAAATAGTTCCTGACAGCCACTGGTATCTCAAGGGTTTTATAAATTTAATAACTAGACTATTCCTCATACATTCAGAACAAGTCAACACATTAAGGCCCCATGCAATTCATGTAAGCGAGTGCTGACAGCATGGATCAAACAAAGTCCAGACAAACTCATGGATCAAATCATTGTCAACTTCTGCTTCTAAATACTGCTGCAGAAAACAATGCCTTTTTTCTATGACAAGCTCTTTGTGATTCATTCCAGCCATCAAGCACCAACAGGTGCCCAGTCACCCTTTGAAAAAGCTGTGACATTTGCGGACTGCAAGGCTTTCATTCATTCTGCCCTCTTGTAGGTGCTGTGGATAACATGCAGAGGTCCCATGGCAGGAGGAGCAACACAGAAAGTCCAAGCCCACACTGTCTGCCTGCCCCTGCAAACCCAACTGGGTGGCCGTAGCTGTGTCTGGACTGTGGCTGAATTTCCATCATGCTAAATCCTGACCCAGGCAGTTGCCTAGCCCTTGTGCAGGGCTGTTCTGACTTTAAGAAGAGAATACGCTGATCCTTATAGATGCTCAGATGTCTGGAAGAACTGAACAACTCCCATCCCTCCACACTCCCCTTTCCCCACAGCCCCATTCTGCATCCTTCAAGCTAAAATTCTTCCATCCCTTCATTAACAGACCTAGAAAAATCTCTAAGTACCTAAGATCTGGCATCTTCGTCAACTCATTTGGCCCTCTGTGCTGTTTTCATCTGGTGACTTTCAAGAGCAGGAATACTTCACACTTGAAAAAGAAAATCTGAGGCCTAATTTCAACAATGTGTGATTAATGGCAGGCGGCGCTGGGAGCTGAAATGTCTCTGGCACAAAAACCTGGGGTTTTTTTTCATCTGCCTTTCATAAAAGCTAAGCAGCCGTATCAGTTATCAATTAAAGCAAAAGTTAAAAGCAACACAGAAGTGGGGTCTTCTTTGGAATACAGGAGAAGGTGCATGGGGACCTTTTAGAGCACACATATGCCAGTGGCTTTGTTTTGTTTGCCCATGATACCCCATTTGGAAAGCTACCTCACAATCTGATTTCTCTATCAGTTATGAATTCTTCTAATTTCCAGCCTGAATAAATTCTTGGCCCCAAAACAATCAAGTATAACCTGCCCAGTAGTATAATTTAACCTGGATAGCTCTGTTCTCCCCTCTTCCCAGTCCTTATGAACAACCGTAATTCCCTTTAAGTGTTCGTTTTCATGGGAACAAAAAAGACAAGCTGTTTCAACATCCTTTTCTAACAAGGACGATTTCTGTCTTCTGACAATTGCTCCAACAGCTTTCCCCACCTTGATCCAAAATCAATCTGACTTTCTTCAACATAGGTAGATAAGACTGTTCATTGCAGATGAAATCCTCCTAGAACCTCAAAGCAGGATCATTATCCTTACTGGAAGTACCTCGCTTGAAGCACAGAGATCGTATTTTCTTCCCCCACCCTTCCCCAACATACATATTCCTCATCCTGTGAAGAGTTCCCAGTTTTGCTAGAGAGGAGGTTGTGTTACTCCC
The DNA here is from genome assembly GCF_036417845.1 of Apteryx mantelli. NCBI lineage: Eukaryota > Metazoa > Chordata > Aves > Apterygiformes > Apterygidae > Apteryx > Apteryx mantelli. The sequence goes on from NC_090020.1 coordinate 12,358,431, forward strand.
TCCTGGTGTCTTGCCTCACATACCCTTGACTTGCCATCCTCACAGTCAGTCCTCAGGGTCAGCAGTCATCCTCCTTTCTTAGTCTCTAACCCAGCTATCATAATTTAAAATCAGGGAGTAATTAAGGTATAATGGGAGATGTTTCCCAGTTGAAAAACAATATTGGAAGCCAGTAAAAGCATGGGTGCGAGGCCCTCAGGAATGCAACTTCCTCTTGATCAAGCCTAAAAAGACTTCCATTCTAATCTGGGGTTCTTGAAATGTCCTATTTCCATGGAAAGTGTCAAAATACTTCAGTATTTATCCAAACACACATGCACTTTGTCACAAATTTGCTATTTTTTTCCATTGTGATCCAGAACAGAAATCTGCATTTTTCCCCAGGACTGTAGCTTGAATTTCCAAACAGCTCAAGTTGTTTTATTACAAGTAGTAGCTAGATCTCTTCACATTTGCATTATGTCTTTGAGGCTAGGAATGACATAAAAGAGAGAGAGAGAAACAGAGAGTAACCCTACAGACCTACAGTCTAAGCAAGGTTTTGTCAGAACAATCTTGTTAGGAGCAGTTCACAATTTTTGTTGTAATATGTATGCTTGCTTTTGATATATTGTTTTGAGCTAGAGAATTAATGTGAAATGTTCACGGGACTTTTTGAAAGCATGAATTTTCTGTAATACCTTCCAAGGAAAACACCTTACAGCCTGAGCTTAGAACTGTTTCCAAAAACACCATGTAACAAAGATGCTTGCAGAACCTTCTTGTTTCTTTGGACCTCATTGTAAGACATAACAGAGCAGTAACAGCTGCAGAATAAACGCTGTGTGCCTAGCGGGGACAAATACTTGTAAACTTTTTTAATAGGTTGCGTACACCTGTTCTAAAAGCACTAACGAGCAGTTTGTTTTCTGTTTTTCTGAGATTAGATGCATTAGCTTTGCCAGAGGCATGAAAATTAAAATGATAATGCTTATTGGAGGTGTGTTACGGTGGCAGAATGCTTCTGTTATTTGCAGTAAGAGTTAGGCTAGCTTTATATGAGGTTTATGGTGACAGTGTAGATGCTTATTAACGTGGCATTAGAAGATATCGGATGATCCGGTTGAAATCCATGTGGCTTTTTATCTCCCTCTGGTGGCTAGAGAACAAATCATTAGCCAATTTCTATCTCTGAGCTGGAAGAAATATCCTTTCTGATTAAGCAGCCACTCTTTGTACATTCACAACCAGTTTAAGTCATCCAAACCCAATTGTAATTTTGTCTCAGGCATCACAGGAAGCATTGGTACATGACAATATTGACTGCTTGGGCCTGCAAGCTGAGGGTAAGGCTCCCTCCAGCGCAACCAGCATTCCCACTCTGGTACGTCTTTATGTCCCTTCTGCAAGCCCTCCTGGGACAGGAGTCAGAAGCCTCCAGCTCTAGAATTGCTCATTGCGGGAGCTCAGCCCAAAGGTTATGCGTTGCCCTCGCAAAGCAGCCTTATTTGCTTTGTCCGAGGCGGAAGGGCTGTGATAGTCCAACAGACTAAAGAAGCAGCACTGGGGACCACTTCTGCTTGCTCAGAGGTGGTATATTAACTGTGTTTCCTTTCCCATTGCGGACAGATAAACAATGCTCTACCAGTACAATAAATTTTGTTGCTCACAGGAACAGCCTGGTAGTATTTTTATTCTTGCAAGCTGAGAAACAGCCATACATGTGCTGATAGCTGCTGCAAAACAAATACTCAGTGATGAGGATGTGAACTTATCTCTGTCTTTCCCATTCATTGATGCTTCTGTAAGAATATCGTGCCATAGAAATGCAGTTTCCAAAGTATCTGCTTTGCTGTGGTTGTGAAGTCTCACAGCACTTTGGAGCCTGGTCTGCTCATGACTTTTACTGTGAGCTTAAGGACTGATAGGGAACATGCTTAAGATGGAAACTCTGATACTCATTTCAAGTCTGATAGTCTGAATATGATACCATTGGGGAGCCATGGTCTTCCAGTAGTGGTCTTCATATATTGTAAAGGTGCTAAAATAAAAAAATGCTTTTCTTACTGATTTTGCCAAAGACTGGAACCCACACACCTCACCAAAAAGTGAACACAGTAAGTTGCAAAAAGACCATCTCTCTCCAACTTTGGCAATGATAAATGTTTTCTACTTCTTGTGCAACCCACTTCTACTAGAGCTGACCCCTGGTTTATTTCCTTGCGCAAGGAGGGGTTTTGCACATTTCTGTGGTACTCAGGAGTTGCTTGTCTATTATACAGAATTAGTGCTGAAATTCTTGGATTGCTCTTGAAGAAAAAAGGTCTTTGGAGGTTGCCAAACCCTCCAAGATTTTTCACTGAACAGCTTCAGCAAGGAGAGGGGCAGAAAAGAAAAGATACTTCTAAGAAAAAAAAAAGACTTTTTCTGTCAGTTGCAGTAGCAGCAGACAGACTTCCCACAACTAGATAAAAAAAGTGGGAGAAAGGAGCACACTTAACCTAGGTTATTAGGAAACCAAGAGAGCAACAGGAAAGGACAGTCTCTCAATCTTGTCCCTCTGTTCACTGTAAAACAGTTACAAGACCAAAAACTGTATTTTTTCTCTTGAATATGGCCCCTGGAGAAAATCAATCCTATCAGCTTAGGTTTAGATCAGTTCACATCAGAGATATTTAAAAGATTGATTTTTTTTTTTTCCTAAAACCATCTTGTCAATTATACTCTGTGTGGCCATCCACATACAGAGAATTGTTTTAAACACTACTGTTCACTGTCTGCCAATTCGTAGATCTGACTACAAAGTGATTTCCCTATGTCTTCCTACGTCTTCAAGCAGAGACAAATGCACCTATGCTGTTAGACTTTATGTTGCTATATCATCACTCTCTTTTTGAATGCAGAAAAAAATCTAAATTTAAATAAAAGAGCAAATATCTGAGAAACGAGTACAACCTGATTTTCAGTTACATTGAAATCCCTGACCCAAAGAAAATGTAAAAGAGTGCTAGTGTAAATGAGAATAAGGCACATATTTTAAGTGTAACAGCATTGTTTTACAATGGGACTGAGAATAACTTATACAACAGGAATGAAATTCGCAGCTGGGCAAGATGCCAGCATGCATCGGCAAAGACTTGCACCAGGCCCCTAAGGACTTCAGTGGGACTGAGTTAGTGCAGTGCACTCGTAAGGGTCCGCACACAGCTGTGATACTCCTATTATTCTTGCAAGAAATGTATTATACTCTAGGCAAATATCTACGAAATAAGAGAGAGTTACTAAATCTCATCTGTGATCTGTGATGGTCATGCATGTCAAGTCCTGTTTCTGTGTTAATTGTGTGTGTTCGCAGAGCATGTGATTTTGTCATTCTGTTTTTCTGTCTCCTTAGAGGCTAAACTGAAAAATGTTTAGTCTCAAGCTAATTCCATTGTTTAACAGAGACATGCAGAATCATAAGAATAACAGCACAATGTTCTGTTTTCTCTTTTTCCCCCAGACTGACTGACCTTATAGAGAGCACAGACCTGGAGGTATGAACTCCCAAGTGTCACTTCCAACCCTTGTGCTTGTCTCCTGTTGCAAGATGGATGCAGTAATAAGAATAAGAATAAAAACTTAGAGCTTTTTTATCAGACTGTTACAAGGATCAGCTGTTTAAAAGTCTGCAAAGCACTTCTGGACTGAAACAAGTGCGATGGATTGTGATTTCTACATGCGCCTCCCATTCTCTGACTAAGTATGAAGATAATCTGTCCTTAAGAAACAGGATAAGAGTGAATGTTTAAGGGCAAAAAACAGACTCAGCAGCCCTCCTGTGTGCAAAGTGCTACGTGATCAAATCCTGGCTGCATTTGTACTATACCATGAAATCATACATTAAGTTATATAATTTTTTACATACAGATTAATTAATTAAATGGCAAGCAAAAGTCTTTTGTTAATAAAAGCTCATATGAATATGAAATCAGTTGAAATGTTGTGCGTCTATAAGCCTATCCCAAATCTAGCACAGTATCTGATTGTGTGCTTACAGCTAAACATAGTCCTCCTGAGGACAAAAGGGTGCAGAGTTGAATGCGTGTGCTGCCTTGCTGAGCCTGCAAGGGACAAAGTGGCCAACCACCACGGAGACCCTCTCCATGGTCCTTGCGGTCATCCTTCCGGGTGGCCCACCGCAGCCCAATCCGGAGTGGACAGGGCACGCTACCTCCTTTTCATCACTTGAGTGTCTCCAGGGCAAAGCACTGAGCCAAGGCTTCAAAGCCAGGAACTCCTGCAACAAGTCAGCTCACGGTAGTGATGAAGAGGAAAAAGAGGCAAAGACAGGGGATAAGCAGGTGAATGATGCTTTTTTCCTAAATGGGAAAGGTGTGGGAAGAAGTGACAGCTTTTAGAGAACGGTGAAATGAGTGGGTAGGGAAGCCTGTGTTTCCAGGCTCTTAAAGAAATGTTCCTTTACAGTAGCTAGAGGAAGGAAAACACTGCAAGGACATACACCTCCCTTAGCAGCAGGCCTGCAAACCACTCTGGGCTTTTCTGGATGCAGGTCGGTCCATGCCACACGCTGGACTTAGAGCTCTACTACACTACAGATCTACTTCCCCACAAATCTGCTGCACCTATCAGTCATCTGCAGCAGTTTAAGAGTAACCATGCTCTGTGCCCCCAAAAGTAGGCCAGGGATCAGTTTTGGTTCAACGAATATCAGCAAACTTCTCCTTGGTCCAAGTGGGCAGTCAAGTCCTACCAGCGCCAGCCCTGGAGAGAAATTGCATCTGACTCAGGCTCTGCTTCATGTTTTCTTCTGTGTACCTAACCCTTGCTATTTTACATGAAAGAGTTTGTTACTGCCCAGCCACCTTCTTCCAGCTGATGGTATGATGGGATTCATCCTCAGCCAGCTCACTAAGGGATTCTTCATCTTCCCCTGTTGTAGCCAGACTACCACCAGGTCCCTCAGGTATCAGAATTTGCTTGTTTCTTTAAAAAAACTGCCAACACTCTGTTCATTGCAGCAGACATGTCATAGCAGTTGAACAGGACCACCCTGTTAGGTATCACCCAGGCTGCAAAACACTTCACCACAGCAGGTAAATCCAGCTACAAGGCAGCTGCGAAGATACAAGGCAAACACCCTCTAGTGGAACAAAGCACTTGCATTCTTTTGCTCCAATACTGCTTCAGGTTGTACAGAAGTTTTTAAGGGAAAATCAGACTTTCACAGTGCCCTTGTTGAATCAAGTTGACATTTAGAAACAAATTAACTACAGATGCCACAGAACTAGTCTGCAAAAGCCACATCCTGCTTGATCTGGAAAACTGAACTGATAACATGTTAAATATAATTATAATTTGCTTTGGCTGGAAATTTCTTCTTTTTCCGTTGGAACAGAAAGGAGAAATCTGTACATAATGAAACGCAGCATTTAGATATAAATCTTTAACATTAATAATACATCACAATTCTGTGTTAAAAGAGTTCAAGTATACTTAAGCTTATTACCTGAGCAGTGTTCTGTTTTGCCCTTTAATGCCATAAACAAGAAAAGTACTTCCATAACAGGGAACAACAATTTACCAGAAAAGCAATTGCATTGAAAGCATTCTTTCTGACTGAGATTTTTTGTGTCTGCCTTCTCTCATCCCATTTCTGTTGCTGTGATTTTCTCACCTGACACAAAAGATTGGTGTTAAGCCAGGAAATTTATTGGTTGAAGCAAACTGACATGACTGCCTTTCTGTGCGGAGGAGAGCCAGGACCGAGATTTTATTTATTCTATTACTGTATCACAGAGAATGAAGAGTGCCACTGGTTTCTCAGATCTGCATGTGTCCCTGAGGTGATGGGGAAAGAGGAATTGGTCTTTGACTACAGAAAAAAGTGGTCTGCCTCTGTCAAGTGTCCCAGAGACAGCTTGCAAAACAAGCAGACTCTGGTACGTTACTGGTTTTGTTTCTACAAGACACTGCTTATTGTTAACCAACATGTAAGGGGATGGGAAGCAAGCCATCATCAAGCCAAGTCTTGCATCCCACCGTGTTTTAGTCATGGAAGCTCACCAAAAACCCTGTTTTAGGAAACACTGACAGAATTTGTTGTCATCGAACCACCATCCAATAGCAACAACGGGAGGAGGTACAATGTATATACATAACCCATCACCACTGAGACACACAAAAGCCCTGCAAACACAGCAGAAGGGACACTTTAATAATACAGTAACTCAGGAGAGCTTTAGGAATCCAAACATCCTCTCAGTGCTTATTAAGCAAGACAGAGAGAAAGAGAAGCTGTTTGGTAGCAAACGAGAGCAAACTCTTGAGCAAGCTACTAACCCAGGCTTCCCCAAGATGGGAGAGAAACTCCTGAAGGAAGCAGAAAGGTCATTGGCTTCTTCCCCCAGCAGGCTTTGCTCTGTCCTGGGAAGGCTGCAGCCACCAGAGCTATCACTCCAGTTGCCCAAGCATTAAATGGTCCAAGCCAGCTTAAGGACATCTGGAGGGTAAAGGCTGCTGACCGTTTCTCCTCTCTATCATCAGTGGCATGGCCTCCCAGAGGTATGGTAGGAGAAAAGGAGGCATGGTTGAGGAAAGCCATTCACCAGCACAAACCCCAGGAAAGGAGTTACAGTGCACATGGCACCTCTTGGCACTGCTCTCATGGTTCAAACAGAAGCACAAGAGAGCCCAGAAAACGTTGTCCTTCAAATCAGGCTTTGAGACTCTGTTAGAAGTAGTGTTGTTTGAAAATTAAATTTTTACAAAGCACACCACAAAGCACAAGACTGTTTATTTCTGTCCCAGAAAATGAAATAGACACGCATAGCCTGAGTTTTTCTTGTTATCCAAGTACGTGTCCTATGTATTAGACATACAATGGGTTCTGAATTGACATTTCATTAATTTAATTGAAATACATGCAAGGAATGAAACACCCATTTCCCTGTGTAACTTCTACTCAATCCTTCTCCTGTGAAGTACATGACTTAGGTTTAGGATGAGATTTGTGGTCTGTGCTTGGAAGGCTCTATGGCAAGCCTGCCAATTTTCAGGGAAATTACCTGGGTGCAAAAGCAAGCATTTTGCAAAAGTGAAATGTTCCCTCTGGAGTCCATTTACAGAAATACCAATCTGGCCCCTTTTATAAAAGGGCAGCAGATTTTCTTTTAGTAGCTCGACGACAGAAGAATCAAATAAGTAAGTTTGATCACAAAGGTTCAACTTTGTAGGACACACTTGGGGCCAAGATTGCTTGTCCATACAGAGGGCAGGCATAGGACCCCTGCTTTCTTATGTCTAACTTAAACACTTGTTGGATTTAAGTGACATACTCATATCAGGCAGGACGTTTGAAAAAAGGCAGATTAACCTCTTTATGGTAAATATACCGGAAGATCAATGTAGTAAACAGTACTTTAATGAAGAAAATGGCCAGACCATACATTAAAGTGGAACACTGATCACAAACAGTATCATTTTTGAAATATGAGTGAATTAAATTTTTTTCCAGTTTCACGGTGGGACGGAGAGGAAAACTTTATCTGAATGAGATGGAATTCACCCAGCTTTGGCTTCCATGACTTTCTTCCCTGTTAAAAAGAAAAAAGAGTGTACTGCAGATCTGACTTCCCATGCCCTCGATCCCTGACATTAAGCATCTTAAGAACTGGAAAGCTGCAAAATGTGCTTTTGTCACCTGTGCAAAATGTCACTTTGGTATATTCTGAAGTGCGCTGAAGTAAACAAATGCCTTGGTCAGTTGACAGAAGGGGTGCAAAATGACATTAAATCAGTGCTTGTACAGACTGCCATCAGAAAGAAAGGAAGTTTCACTGGTGTCATTACTGACTGTAAAAACATATGTTTCAAAGTCTGAAATGATTATGTGGAGCTGTCATTTCTCAATGCACTGCATAGTTTCCTCCTCCCTCTCCCCGCATTTGAGCTACATCTTTGTAGCATGAACTCTGGCCACCCCACAACCAGAAACAGCAATGCAATAAACTGCTAAAACTTTCAATATTCATCCCATCTACCACCTGCCTTCCTGCTATTTACTCTGTGGTCTTCTTCCCATCACAGATTCACATCCAACAGGGTATCAAATTCTTTCAAAACCTGTTCATTAGGACTGCAGCAACCCATGTTCCTGCCATCCTTAGCCTGACTTCCTAAGGAAATTCAGCCTTTTTTAATCTGCACTCCCTGACCCCTCACAATTTTGGGGCTTGTGGACCAACTGTGCAGTGGCAAAAGGTTTTTAAAGATTCTTTTGCTACCGGTTCAACAAAGATAATAGTATGAATATAAGGAGGATATTCTACTAGTGCCCATGCTAATGGAGAAAGCTTGCAGTGTAGGCTTAGCCCATAGACAGCCGAAGATATACAGGACAGAAACACAAATAGCACAACAGAAGGAAAAGCTTCAAGGGGAGCTCATGCATGAAAAAAGTGTAAAACTTCAGCATATTTCTCACTGATACTAAACCGGAAACTGGGCATGCTTGGGGACCAAAGCTTCATAATTCATCAGCTATTTGTTTTTAAGCAAACTGTGGAGCCAAGTGTCTGAGGTGTTGAAACATTTTCTCACAAATGTTGAGAATTAGAACATATGGGGGGAAATTGAAAATCTGTGACACTGGGACAAAAAAAACATTTCTTCAGTCCGTCTTCCAAAGCAACACTCTTCCACACAACCTTCCTCACACGCACACAAGTACAGACAGCTTCAGGTCAGACAGACCTGCTTTGGGAATATCTGAAGTGAGCAAAGAGCTGGCAACTGAAAGTTGCATATTAACCAGTGGGAACATCTGATTTTTGTCAAGATTTGAGTTTCTTGATAGAGCTCATTTTGTGAGTGAAGAGCACATAACTGGGATACATTCTGTGGTTTGCACTATACTGTGTGAGAGACATGGCTATAAATACTATAAATATTTGTGTGTTTCTCTTCAAAATCTGTTCTGTTTTAACTTGCAGGGTATCTAAAAGAGTCTAAATTTGGGTAGTGAAGCTTCTGAGGATGTCAAAGTCTGAGATTCTTTTTCAAGCTTGAGACCTTAATTTACTATTTTGTAAGGTGGAAATATTCAGAGACACGGACGTATTGCAGTCTTACCTAAAACACACTGTCAGAGGCTCAAATGAAAGGTGCTATAGTGAACCAAACTGTTATCATCAGAATGTGTCTGAGATCTGTATCCTTCCATGTACATGAGAATAAACCCATCTTGATTACACTGAATTTGTCTCCTGTACTGTAAAATCTGCCCTTGGCTGTACTAAAAGATTTTTCCAAACATTATATACTCTCAGTAAGCCTTTGTTTGTTTTGTGGTACCCTGTAAATAAAGCATAAGACAACATTCAATTTAGTAATGCAAGGACTTAGTGTAGGAAACACCACAGTGGCACATGACAAGAATTGTGCATTAAAAATAGTGTTTTTGCAGGCCTTGGACTGTTATTCAAGCATTTAAAAGCAGTAAAGCAGTCTTTTTCTTTCCCACTTTGGATGTTGAAAAAAACCTATCAATTTTATGAACTAACATAAGACATGACTTACTGATCAGGCAAAGATCCATCCAGTGTCTTTTTCCATCATCCAGTAGCAGGTGCTCTGGATAAAATGAAAAACAGGCACAGCAATCTTTCCCTCTGTACCCACTCCCAAACTCCAGCAATCAGTGGTGTACTAACTAACCCTAACCCTAAAACCTAGTCCTCTTTGCTTTGTAGGTCTAGTAGCTCCAGTAACTTAGCCAATTCATTTTTAAACTCATTTACAGATTTGGCCGACATAGCAGCGAACCATGATGAGTTCCAGAGTTTGTTTATAAACTCTTCTTTCAGAGAAGTATGTGAGACTCCAAGAGAGACAGTATCTGTTTTCATAACCATTTCCCGCAGCTAGAGCTGGGTAAGGGTATTTAGTTAACTCTTTTTGCATGAAAGATACCACCTATTTTCTCTTTGTTCATGAATTAGCAAGAACTTAAACTTCTCTTGAATGGTTGATTCTCCACTCATTTCTGCAGCTCTGAACAAAACAGCTGGCAGGGAAAGAACTCAGGATGGTTTGTAAATCAATATTAATTTTTTTAACATTACATATTTGTAAGACAATTTCAAACAAAATTACTTCAAAAGAACTCTTAATTTGTACTCCTATTATATACTTTCAGAAGGCATGAAATCAGCCAAACGTTTCAGTTAATGAAAAAAATTTCTCTGTAATGTGTGATTTTGTACAGTTGATGATCTCAGAGGACTGCCTTCTTTTTTTTTTTTTTTCTGAAGAAGCTGAAGGTGAACTATCCACCTTCAGGTCAATGAAGTTCATATGTCACACAAATACTCAGAATTAAATCATATGGTTTAGGTCAAAATGACCTGAGACAAAAGCCAGCGCAGTTTCCATACAGGAAACTTATGACATTTACATAATATAAACATGTTAAATTGACTGGGGGTGTATAATCTATCTGGATTATAGAGTGCTTGTGAAGGCCTGCCTTGGAAAGTGTTTAAGGAAAATACTTAGGCATGAAGTTGAAAGGGGAAGTAACGATCATAGATAAAACTAGACAGGAGAAGACAGATCGAGCTGTAAGAATGAACAGCCAGCCATCAACAAGGCAAAGCATATGGTGTATTCAGACAGGGTTAGCATCATGAAGAAGTTGGTTAGGACATACTTGTTAAGGCTGAATTAAGTTCAAATCTTTGCTTTTAAGTGCAAACCCACTATTATGTGCCAAAGAAAAGATATACTCTCCCCTAAATTATATTGCTCTTGCTTTAGCTAAAAAAATGAGCTTCAAGCAGGTTTATAAATAAATCCAGGAATTGATTTATGAAACCTAATTTTAAAAATGGGTCTTTTCACCATGTGCCAAGCTTTTGTGCTTACCTCAGTAATGGAATAACTCAGACTCTTCTCATACACTTAAACTCACTGAAATCTTGTTCATAGGCTCCTGATGGAGAATATCCCCCATTTCTGGTGTTTCTAACTGCAAGATTCCTTTTCTGCAGAAATGGATGCAAAATGTCCTGAGAACTTCATCAGTAACCGGCCTTTCAAAATGCTTGGCATCTCCCATCATTCTCCAGGCCAAAAAGGTCCATGAGAAAGTAGTGCAGCTACCCTGGAAACTCTTCTCAGTGATGAAATATTATCGCCAAAGTGGCCTTTCCTCCCAAACATTTCAAGAGCTACCTCAGGGACTGAGTCTGTTTGCAAAGGAGGACAGAAGTGGTGATGGGGAGAGTAAGGAAAGATAAGTGGACAGGGAATAGGGGACACGAGTGCCAGAGATCAGCTATAAACCTCAGCCGCTGGCCAGATCTGCTCTGTATGCATCTGAGTGGCAGGAAATTGACATTTGTATTAAGCTTTCCCCGGAAGAGTTACAAATATACAAGTCTGAGGTAAGTTATCACAGGAGGAATATAATGATCCGAAAGATTATCTATCCAAACCCGAAAAGTTTCTTTGAATGTAAAAACAAAAGATGTGAAGGCAGCAGAGCAGCGTCTGCTGTTTGGTACTAATACAAAATACAGACTAACTAAACTAAACTAACTGACTAAATCAATACTAACTTTGAAAAGGAGATGAGTATATAAGGGGAAAGTTAATATAATGGCAGTTCCTTTAAAATAATGAGATGAAGATGTCGAAGAGTTAATTCATACCCATTCTGTTAAAAGGATATCTACAGTAAAGGAAGAAGGCAACTTTTTAATAATAGAAGGGTCTATTTCTGATAAGATGCTCATTTTTCACAACTGCAAATGAGTTGTTTATGCGGAAATAGTAGTTTGGGAGAACAATTTAGCTTTGTAATAATCCCTCTGATTGTGATGAGTCAGCGAAAGCTCCCATTTTCACATCTTTCAGCCACTGAAAAAACAACTTTGTTTTCATATTGCTGGAATGCTCCAGCAAAGTCCGGAATTTGCTAGCATTGTTGGCTGGTATATATAGAGCATTTTTTTGTGCCACAAGGAATCTGCAGCTGTTCTCTGAATACAGACGGAAAGCAAATGTTTTGCACTTGTTACAGATCTGCAGGCTCATATCTTCCCTTCCAAGCTGCTTGGCTCTGAATGAATTTCCCTGGAGCCAAACCTTCACTAAGTGCATAATATTTACATAATGAGGAGGATGCCTGCTTGGGGGGGCTCTTCTGAAGCTGCTCTAGGTTAACAGTTCCTGCTGGGTGAGGTTGAGTGAGAATCACAGGCACCTTACTTTTCATATGCAGCTGACCAGGTTATAAACAGCCCTCCAAAGTGTGCCTTTGGCTTACCTGCAACATGGTGTGTCCTGTCCCCTGGGACAAATGATCTCTTTATTTATGTACTACATGAACTGCTGAAAAAATGGACTTGCTTTTACTCCCCCAGATTTGGCTCCAAATATGCAATTTTCCTCTGCATTGTGATCCAGCCCCTTCACATTAACAGTGGTGAAAGGGGCCTTAAGAATTACACCATAAATATTTTTGAGTTATGAGTATGAGTTATTGTTTTATGGTTGCATGACTACACCTGTTCTTGGACTTAAAGTAGCAAAGAGGACACATGATTTGAGTCACTATACACGCAATTGTTTGAAACTGCAGATTGACAAAAATAAAACATCACATTTCCATTTCTGCAAGGCAAAAAAGGAATTATGTTTATATTTCTGCAGTTGTTATTAGGACGTATTTTTATCATTAGCAACAGGAGAAGGGTTCCAGTTTTACATTTTGTCTAAAGATTCTGTTGTAAAACAAAAACATATAGGTATATCCATTACAGTACAAGCTTACTCAGAGGATTCTGCTCCAGCTGTTAGGAAAGGACAAGCTGGATACACGATCCAAAGGCCTATAAGAGCACCGAGTGGTTCCCTTAAGCTTTCAATACACTAACATAAAATAGAACTACATTCAAAGCAGTAATTTGGCATCTAGGATATTATTAAGAGTCTTCTGTTCCATTCTACACATTAATAGCGATACATTAAGTCTGGAGAAGAAGAATCATGCTTTATATTTTGCAGTTGCAAATTTTGCGATGTGCTGGAATTGCTAAAGCTTTTGATGTTATAACAGACATCCGACCTGGGAAGAGTTCAGCTCAATCTTTAAGCTGACTGCAACACTGCCCACTTCATCTTATCCTATAAAACATGGTCTTTGTTGGTACTATTACATTATACAAACAGAGGGTTTTGCATGCACTTTTGGATATATTGCAATCCTCTTGGTCAGACAGGACAATCCCCATGTTCATGCTGAATTTTTCTTAGATTATGGAATTTTTCAGCCATGTTTCTCATGTTTATTTTAAACAAATCTGGAAAATGGCTGCCAGAACTCCATTGGCTCCAACAGGGGCAAGAGGTTTCTGGACTCTCCTCCAAGGAAGATGGGGCTGAGTGGACCATGAACCCCGTGAGCTTCCACCACAGGGACCTCTTCTCCACGGGAGATGGACTCTAGGGAGTATGAAGGGCACCTAGCAGCAGCGAAAGATGAATCTGCAGCCTCCCACGCAGTGTATCAGTCCAGCCTCCTTGAGAAGAAACATGATGAGCACTGTGGGGGAAGCTAGTTAGGTTTTAAATGAGATCAGCTCTCACAGAAACTGGCAGGCCACCATTAACATATAGGTGCTGTTCTTGCTGCCAAGGCTGAACATGGATTGTAAGTTATTTTGGGTATAAAGCAATTCTTTGTGACCTTTTAGTTGAAATTTTAAGCTACCTTTCCATGACTTGCTCTTTTCACCAAAACTGTCATATCACCTAAAAATGTACACTGTACAGGCAAGAACCAAGCAGAAACTTATACAAGAGTGATCTTTTTGCTTAGTACAGCTTGAGCAGTTCTCTGTGTGAGGTTGTAAAACAGAGGCAGGCTGCGTATGGGCTGTCATGCAGGAGACCCAAGCTTTTGTTTCTGTCTCAGCCATCAACAGAAGTTTGACCTTGAGATTACAGCTTCACTTTGTCCATGCTCCTTGGCATGAGAAAGGCTTAGCACAGTGGTCCTGAAGACCAGAAGGGAACTCTAAGCACCGTTATAAATTTCTAAACTTTATTTTTTGCTAAAGACTCCAGAGTGATCTTACCTCATACAAGTAATCACAGAACTATAAAACCAAAAGTCCTCTTATAGAGCAGACATGAGACACAAGAGTAGTAGGTACATTGCTCTCAATGCTTTTCCAAGCAATAATAAAAAACATTATAGTCTGGAGCTGCTAGAAAGAGTCCCTCTGAAAGCACACATTTGCTTCAGTAGGGCTTTGCTTCTTCTTTGAAAGGATGAGCAAAGGTAAACACTCCCCACAGTGCTGTAACAATGCCTGAATGTTCCCATTTTGTCTGTGGTAATTATTTTTTCCGATTTGCATTTTGGCTTAGACTAACTAATAGCTGATAGGTGTCCCAGTGCATCCTTCCCACTTCTTTTTTCTCTTACGCTCACACAGAATCATTAATGTAGAGATGAAATGCATGTTAACAACCTCAAGGCAAATACAAAGTAAGCATAAGGCAATGCAGATCTTCAAGCGTTAATATCTGAAGAAGGGAAATAATCCCAGAGAACCACTTCTTTCAAGTGCCGAACAGGGAACTTCAGACTGAAAAGCACAGCATGTAAATAAGCTTTTTCTGTCTCACTACAGATTTCCCTTCCAGTACTTCTGTCTGCCAAAACAGAGGTCTATTTATCTCAGTTGCGTGAAGTCGAAGTGAGAAGAGCAGAGCATCGCCAAAGTCTGGACCACCAGGCCCTCGAGACAAGGTGTGACTCCTACCTGAGGGCGAGCAGTAGCATGTGAAGCTGGGACACTGTGAAGCCTTACAGCATGACATCAGTCTTTAGAGCAAAAACTAAGTAAGGCTAGGACACTGTGATCAAGAAGAGATAAATAAGGCCTCAGACTCGTTTAGGCTAGTTGCACGCACTTTGCCTTTTTAGTAAGGTGATGGTATTAAGACTTGGGCTTGATGGTGAGTTTTGTTTCACTGCTTGGAGGAGGACTGTTTTTTTTATACCTGGTTAGTTGAGTTTTTTCCTTCTTCCATTTTATCACTGCTTGTGCACAATAGATTATTACTACTGCAACCCATACAGCTGAGGGCAGCTTTAGCTCAAAGAGAACCTCTGGTGACAGTTGTGCAACTACAGGGCTGTGTTGGGGCAACATCAGAGAGGGAACTGGGGAAAAAACAGTGATGTTAGCTAAGTTTGATTTAGGTAAGTTTCTCTCATTGTTGACTTGCTATAAATTAGAATAGTGTCTTCCTGAAGATAGTGTCATCTCCCTTGTGACATCTTTTGTCTGTAACATTTTGCTCCTTTGCATTTGGGAATCAAACATCCAGGAGCATCTATAGCTGTGACTTCAGTACCATAAATTCTGAGCATTTACATCTCTGTGCCTTTACAAAGAAAAGGGAACAATCTTTCCGAAACTTGCTGATCAACTGGAGGAAGCTCTTCCCTCTTGATGCCATGCTCTGGTGCACTTAGAATTCCCCAAGTTAAACATGTTGTTTAGGTTCTCTCCAGCTCTCCAACTTGGCAGAGGCTGCCTGTGCAGGCTTCATTTTGAGCTGCAAGACTAGGATTTGCCGTTTAATTGTACCAACAACATTACAGACTACATGACCCAGTATACAACGGCTTATATTAAATGTGTTTTAATTAATTTCACTGCCATATTCATGATTACGTGAATGTCTTTGAGTGTGGGAAATTCAGATGGGCTTACAGGGAGGAGGGGAAATAGCTCTGACCTGCTCAGAAGAGATGCCAAGAACCACACGGGGAGGCAGGCAGGAAATTTGGCAGAGTTGGGGGCCTTGAACTGCGCAATTTTGGAAAGTAACTATGAGGCTCCAGAGGTGACTGAAAGCTTTGTATGGAAAGCTTTGTATTTCTGGGTGTGAGAGCACTGTGCACAGGTGAATGGAAGTGAAGGTCTGCCTGGACAGCCATGGGACAAGGAGAAATGGACACAGGCCTGTCTGTTGTGGTCCTATTTCTCCTAGCAGTTACAGGTTTCCTAGTTGAAGAGTTCAGGGTTTTTCCATTCATGAAAAAAACTGGCTTTTGAGTTAAATAGTTCCTCAGTCTTTCTGTAGAGCTCACTAGAAAAAGGGCTAGGCGCCTCTGTCTCTGGATTTTGGTCTGCACAAGGTGCCTTGGCAGCCCTCCAGCCTTCACCAATTTTGAAGGGAGCTGCTGTGACAGAGGAGGGAGCCTGAAATTTCCTTGTCACCCTTGCTTCTTGTACAGTGTCAGTCTCAGCAGTTCATTTCTGGCTCAAAGGGGTAGCTATAATCCCTTGTCTCACTTTCCGGGTAACTTGGATCACCGTATTTCTCCTGACAAACCCTGCCCCATTGCCTACCACAGCTTCTATTTTCGTATCATCGGGCACAGCCACAGTTCAGCGTGGAATAGCTCAAAACAACCCTGTCTGTGCTGAGTATCTGTACCACAGTCCACGTTCACACACATGCAGGAAGGGGAGGGCGCGTGAGTTAGCGATGTCGCACAGGGTGCAACGGTGTCTCTTTCTGTTCCTGGTGTGCAGCATAAGGGCTTTGGCAGTGTGAAGGCTGCTGAGCAGACAGTGACAGCATCCATTTGAACTACGATTCAGGATTCTTACCCATTTCCAAGACCGGAGAATCAGAAATTGGAGTCTTGATATTTCTAAAGAATCACCTTGTAAATGGCAGAAGACAAAGGAAAATAAGATGAGAGACAAGCTTTAGCAAACATTCAGCTTCAAATGCGCGGTCTGGAGGATTTGGCTTATTCTGCTAGCATGTAAAAGCAAAAGCAAATGCCAGAGGCTCAGCCCAGGGTCCCTGCTGACCCTGCATTATCTCAAGGGCATAGCCCCGTGCAGACACTTTAGCCCACCCGCAGAGCTCCCTGCTCTTGCTGCTCTCAGTCTCGCTCAAGTTCATCTGCATTCCGGTACAGATACATCTAAAGTCAAATGACCGGACAATTGAGAGGTTTGGGGGATGAGATAGGAAGGTAAAGGATTGTATAAACAGGGAGATGGAGGACACAGATTTGCCACCTGACAGAAACAATTCCCTAATGCCTAATGGGTCTACTAGACAAAAGCTGAAACACAAAGCTGCGCAGTGTACAGACTGCCACTTACGTTAAATGCTTTCTCAGCACCAAGGAGTTGAAAGGACACTTCCCAACCCTTTCCGTTTTGCAAAGCCTGCCCTACCCAGGTAACAGACACAAGGCAGTCTCTGGGGATGCAGCTCTGCATGTTGCAAGAGCGAAGGATGCAAGGACCAGCTTCTCACCCTGAGCAATTCAAATCCTGATTTGGGAGTAGTAGCATTTCCATATTCACAGCCCTGAGATGCACAGAGATAGTGATAAACACGACACAGACAAGGAATTTGGGCACTGGGATAAGTTTTTATCAGCTGAGGACTGGTTAGTAAAGGGAACTTGTCAAATGGCTGGGCTCACCTCCATTTCCAAATATGAGCAGAAATTAAGGGATTAACAGTGTGGAAACAACCCAGAAAGACTGAAGGGACATTTGGGCCTATTTAAATTAAACAAGACAGATGCAAGTTAGGAAGATGCTGTCTGAACAAAGTTGCATCTCCTGCTTAGAAGGAAAGGCTTGGGGTATTTGGGGTAACAGCAACTGCTGGGACTAGATAGAAAAGTTTTCCCTGTCTTTTCTTTCAGGAAGGTCCACTCTCTAATGGGCTTCACATCTTGCTATTCTGGACCCAGACCTGTTCCTGCCCCATTTAGTGGGAAAATGCCTTACCTGGACAGCTAATCCTGGTACATGCTCTATTACCACTAAACACAGCAGCATACCTTAGTCTGTAAAACTGTGATCTTTCTCTGATAAGGACGTGGAGAGCAACTGAATACTTTAATTTGAAGAGTGATTACAAAGTGTTAGCTTGGAGATGAATACAAGGAGGTGTCATAGACAGACTGCTAGTGAGACTGAGAAATCTGTGGAGGAGAGAATTTAAGGAATCAGGAGTTCAAGCATAGATGAGTATCTACATTTGAACCATTAGAAGTTGAAAGGGAGGACAAAATCCAACTGTCCAACTAAGCAGACAAAGGAGTTTGCATCCTGGCTCAGGGTGAAGCTAAATAGCCGTTTTCTTTTTTACATCAGGTGATTCTTGAAGTCAAATCTGAGACTTATCTGAGGCAGTCTTTCAGCATTTTGTTTGCTTATGGGAATGCATATCATCTAATTTTAAGCCATTTTGGGTCACTCTGATGTCGAGTCACATCTTGTGAAAATTTGTTTAGACTGAGGGCAACTTTCAGAAACTGCCACGTAAGCCATTGTTCTGTGGGTGTTAGTATAAAAATCTATCTTTACATATGGAAAATTCATTCAGGCTGCTGCCACAGTTCAATTTATTGATGCTAATATGGGTGAAATATATGCAGAGAACGAGGCACATAAGGTCTCCTACCCTTACCAATAGCCCAGTACATCCCAGTCCAGCAGAACATCAAGCCGTGACAAGCTGCAGGTGAATCACTACATTATCTTTGCTTTTGTTTCTAATCATAATGTTCTGATAGGATCAGTCTGACCTTCCCTCTGCTGTTATGTAATGGGAGGCAGAGCTAATTTATCATAGGACAGTCAGACTCAGCCTACACAGCTTTCAGACAAAAGGAGTTAGATAAATTGTCCAATGGTAGCAGGAGACACAGCTTGACAGGTTATAGACTACCTCACCGGCTCTGGAAGTTACCTTCCCAGCGGTGAAATGTTGAATTGGCATCATTCGGTCTCCTCCATGTTCTTGGCAAGCAGGTTTCTCTATTAATAGAATTAGAGGAGCATCAGTAGCTCACCAGGCTCACAAAGGCATTTTGAAGAGTCTTTCCTGATCCATTGATCTTGCCTTCTGTTTTATCTGGTGAAATATAGTTGGCGTATTAAGGTAATGTTTTCATTTGGAAGAGATTGAAAAGTTTGCTGAAGACCATGCACAATCCCCCTGAATTGTTCATAGAAGAGACTCCAGTTCTGCACTACCCAACTCCTTGGTGCTGCAAAAAGTGAAACAGATTAACGCATTTCTCCCCTAAGGTACAGACTGTGCCTTGTCTGAGCTAGCTATAACCCTAACAGTTTCCGTTCCCCTGACCCAATGCAACTTCCACATCTCGTCTAAAGAGTTAAGCAGAGATTACCCAACCAGTTACTTACCCCTTGTGTTATTTACTGCAGTGTAAATGCCCTTTAGGTGAGGAAGTTTCACACCACAAAGCACAATGTGGTTTTTAAGTATTTCTTCACTGCATGCAGTGACTGGGCTTTTCGGAGAACCTGTTTTCATTATTAATCCACATCAGAAGAGGGGCTTTCCTGACACAATGTCTGGATATTGTCAGAGCAGCTTCCCCTGGAGGACAGTAAGAAACAACATCAAGATTAGTTGGTCCCATAATTTATTCTTCCAGATTTCTAAGGCTAAAATATAACAAAATCAAAGCAAGAAACACAGATGAAATCTCTGTCCTCACCACCTTTCTTACTGCTGCAAATCTTAAGCCAATCTGGGCAGTAATGAACATGGTAATTATATATGGCCTTGATCTTTGTTCACACAAAAGCATAATTAACACCCCCATTGAAATGATGTAAGAGAGTCTAAGAAGCTTTCATGTATTTGAAAGTTAGTCTCAGAAGAGAATATTCAATTTGGGGAAGGTTTGAATAATTTATCTTAAGCTGAAGAGGTCTGTTCTCCAAATGGATTTAGCACCTGTGCTCTGAGGATCAGTTTAGTAAATTCTGAAAAATGTGCACAGGGCTTGTTTTATGTCATGGAAACAAAGATTATTGAACTTTAAATGGAAGTGAAAAATGGAGTTAATTATTTGTGCAGGGAGTACCAGCAGTGATAATTGAGGTAGTAATGCATTTCTGATCTTTATTCAAATACAAGACTTGCTACAAAGTGCCCCTTCTTTCTTGCAACATTTTAAGAGAGCAAATGTTTTTTTTCCCAATTCTGTCTGTAGGGAGATACTGGGTAAGCCTTTCCAGGAAACCAAAAGAAAACTTTGGTGTTTGACACCTAACTCTTTTTACCTGTAGCGTTACTAAGGTTTATGCATCAAAACTCTTTTAAATGTAGGATCCTAATCTTCTGTACACCCGAACATGTTTACTCACAAGGAGGGAGAGCAGACAAGCTCACTCTTGAATTGGTGGCTTTACAGTGGGCTCAATCAATTTTAGCAGTGTAGAACTATGCTACAATCTAGCCAGATTGTTTATGGATGAGAAAGAGAAATGATAAAGCCTCTAATTGAGGCATCCAAGCAAGAACTTAAAAGTGTGTATATTCTTCACTGAAGAATTAAGAGACTGTTTAACTAGCATATGTCAGACGCCGGAATGCAAGTAGTCAACATGATTGTTTTACTTGGTTAGTGTATCACACTGTTTGTTGGGCAAAGCAGAAATTATCAAATTCAGTAAAGAGTTAATAATATAATCCCATTAAGATAAAAATATCACCTCTCCTGTGGGAACCCAGTCTTATACCCCGAAGGACATCTCCTCCTCAGCCCTGCAGCTTTCCGGTAGGACTGCCCTCATTATATAAGCAAGTGGTGTTTGTTTAAGGTTAGCTGCATGGTATGTCAAATGGCTTGCTGCTGTTCTGCCAGTGATTTGTGAGGCCAAAAATCTTCATTGTCAGGAGAGTGGTTGAACTTGAACACATCAAGAAGAAATACACTGAAGAAATTTTCTGGTCAGAGCTGTTTGTTTCCCTCATGGATACAAAGGATGCACTCCAACACTTAGTGCAACGCTTTGCTAAGTCTGAAGTTCTTGAGAAATTACTGCTTCACAGGATGGTGTTTTACAATCTAGGTACAGCCAGATCCATTAGGAATTGCACAGGCAGTCAGTGCTTGCAGCTTTGTTTACCTTATACTCTTCCTGGTCTGCTAAGTGCAGGTTTGCAGGAAATGCTCCACATTTCCCTATACATGCTGTGTCACTACAGTCAGCTCTTCTCACTGCACTAGTCCTCACTCTGCTCCCTCCTATGCCTACACAGCTGGAGCCTGAAAAATGAGGCTATTTCTTCAACATATTGCTTGGTTCTCTTAAGTGCTTGTTCAGGTGTTATAGAAGCTAAGGGAACCCTATTTCTGTTTACTCTGTAAAAGAACTGCTACTGGATGCCACCTTTTCCAAAATCCTGGGAAGAGAGGGACCAGAAGGATGCTGTTCTGGAAAAAGAGAATCTTAGTACTCCATGCAGCTCTCCAGAAACCCACAGCTACATAGGTGTTGTACCCAGCTCCCATTAAGAGCTTGTGGAGGCAAGCTGCTTTCGTGCTTCGTGCCCTAACTGCTCGTAGGTCTCTTTCAGCACTTCTCACTTTTTAGAAACAAATTCCCCTTGCTCTTCCTTGGACAAGTTACATAAACTTGGATAAGGTGTCTGATAGGCCCCTTATAGGTGGAATATAGGCAGGAGTATTTCTGTCTACTATTCAATACTATTAACCCCTGGCGACTGCATAACATCACATTATTTTTGTTGTAAGTGTTGAAGCCCCACACAACAGGTGACAGCACCAAGAAAGACTACTAATGTCTGGTCTGCAGATATTGCAGTTCTCCAGAAAGGGCCAGAGGACTCTGCTCACATGTGCATGCATCCCTTCTTTAACATGGTTTTCCAGCAAGAACCAATATATTTCACCATCTGCTATTCCTTCAGCCTTCCCTCCCCTTCACACACAGGGGACTAAATACTGAAGCACTACTGACCCACTCAGAAGTCAGCTTTGACCTAGGAAAAGACCTTATGGAGTATAGTTTTGGTTAACTGCATTAGATTAATTAATTGTCATTGCTTTGCATATGAAGTCTAAGCCTAGGACACCAATTGTTCACCTTATTGTGGACAAGAGGTATTTTACACAGTGAAGGTAAGAAGCAAACAAAGCTCAGATAAAAACACTGAACAGACATTACATTGTCAGCAGGACCATAGCAAGTCCTTTCTGGGTATTTAAAGTGTTATGTCTTCTGAAATAGTCATATTTCAATAATCTACTTTGTATTCAGCTCATTTAATTTATTTATTTCTGCTATGATTCAATATATCTATGCTGTATCAGAAGAGCTCTCTGCACCAAATATCCCAAAGCAGTCACATGTACTTACAGAGATTTGGCTTTAAACAGAAATGTAGATGCTTTTATTTTTACTAGTCAACAGGTGGTCAATAATTTTTGCGACAGACTGCTAAAATGTTCCCACACTTTTCAATGAAATTTCAAAATATTTTTTACTATTGCAGTGGGTATCAGTTACAACAAATACTCAAGCTGATATTCCCACAATACATCACACACTGTAGCCACCGAAGATGGTGATATTTACTTGAAGTTATGCTTTCCAAGGGAAGCATTCAAGTTCCCTTGAAAGCATTTAGCTTCAAATGATTGAACCCTTGCTCAACAGCAGAAACTACTCTGCCTGTCACCGAGGTGAGTTATTCAGTTTCACTCCACAGTAAAGGAAATGCTAATTGTCTGGAGATAAGCCTCATCAGGCTTTGCCTAAGATGTGTATCTCCCCTTGGATATGTGGTATTTCCCCCTGATTTTGATTGCTAGAAGTGACTGCTGGCCAGAGATATTGCTGCACTTCAAAGAGCACCGCTGCAGCATCTGGACCCCTGCACACCAAATGTTTGGTGTGACCAGCACTGCCAGGAGCCACTCTTCCTTTGGGAAGGCAACTCTGGTGTTTGTATGGAGGAGAGACCTTCCTGCCTCCTCTCACAGCGCAGCCCATCCCCAATATCCCCTCGCAGGAGGCTGGCTGCGCCACTCTACTGAAAGACACTGAGGTGCAAGGGGAAGGGTTGGCTCAGACTTAGTGAAAACAGCAAGGTCATGGGATCTTCCTCTCCAAGCAAGCATCACCAGCATTTCATGAGACACAGCTTCCAGCTCTGAAGCACACATGATGGCCAAGAGGAGTTTGCCTCACAATTTTAGCAGAAACATGAGAGCCGTTTCCTGATATTAAACAGGAAATGTCTTCCCCTTGCCTACATTTGGCCTTCAGACTATGAGAATAAGCCTCCCTACCAAGCAGCCTGATACCTTTTTGCCCAGATTTCAGTTCTGCCTGCCTTCAGATCTTTTCTTCCCATCACAGATAACCCTGTTGCATAAATAATTCACAGCTTCCTAGCGAAGTCAGGATATTAGCAGATTTCTAACAGGCAGGGTGGATATGAAGAGTCCCGATTAGACTGGTGATCTGTAAGTCTGAACAAGTTTGACGGATCTGAGAAGGTGTGGAAGGAAATATTGTGACACCTCTTCCTTCCCAGAGCTTGACCACTTATTCAGAGGATTACTCCTGGTAAGTAAGAGAGCTGAACAGGTTTCCCACAAGCATGTTGCATAAGAAAAGAAAGGAGGACCTGAGTAGTTTGCCCAAAATTAAATACTCCGTGAATAGTTGTTCAAAAAAGCAATTTGGCAGTCTAGGTGTTGGTCTTCTCTCAAGCACTGTACATTCATCCCATTTGATAAGTTCTTTGCTGTCGCTTACTTTTAAACACATTTGGAGGAGTTTTGGAACTGCTCATCCTCTCTTTTCACCTAGGAATTTTCCTAACAGGAACTCAAACTGCTAGTGACAAACTCATATTTTCAAACCAACCTGGAATGTAGACAAATCTTGTTAATAATGACAGAAGTTGTGTGGCTCCATAAAGAGTAAAGCAGCCTGCACTGGTAAGTGTTTTGGACTCTGGTTTTGGAGCAAGATATATAACATCAGTAATTGCAGACTCCATACCATCAGATTCTGTTTTAGGAAAATGAAGTTAAGCACTTAATATATACTGAGAACCTTGAGTTAAAATCCTTGTTCCCTGAGCTGCTGACCACTTCTGGTTCCCATTGACTTTTTGGTTATCAATACTCCACAGTCACTGAGAAAATACTGCTCTATCCAGCAGCCTGTTGCATGGGAAGCTGGAAAACTTCATGAAGCCGATATGCAAAGAGCACCTATTAAAAAAAAAATCTTGCTTAGCCTAGCTGTTCCTTCTATGATTCTGCATTAAAGCAACCTTTAGGTAGGATTCAGAGGAGATCTTTTGGAAATGTCACTTCAAAGTTCGTAACTTTTATAGATAAAGACCAAATATTTACTCAGTGACAGTCTGGCTTCCATGATTATTTCATTGTTATTACCTCTTGCTCTTATTATCTTGCTCATTAATACTATTAAGACATTCATTTCCTACCTAAGAATACCTTGAGGTTGCCTCCAGTCCCTGTTTAAAGGTCCATTTTCAGTTCAAGTTAGTTCACATAAAAATGCAAAGTTTGGTCATTCTCCTGAGAGCAAGAGAAAATATACGGACTGTAAGTCAAGAGATGATGAAGTTTTATTCCCAGGTTTGTAACTGGTTTGCTGTGATGCTTTGGACAAGCCACATCTCTTTTTTCAGTCCCTGCTCTTCCTTCATTCACAGTGTCTTTGCAGATGGTTATCAAGATAGCAGGTGTCTCTTCCAAGGACTGTGCACTTGGGTAAAACATTTTGTCAGAGCAGTCAGACTAGGAAACCCTCTAGAGGGCACACAGTTAGAAAGGCATCCAAACAGTCATGCCGGGCTAACAGAGTGTCCCAGAGGAGAGGCAGAGGAGTGCTACTGTTGCCATAGCTTATATCAATTTATACTAGGTCCCAAGTGCTGGAAGAAGAACTCTTTCTGTTGATTTCACTTAATGTCTGCGTCTCTAAAGGTCTGAGATGGCAACAGTTAAGGCATGTGGTGAGGTAAGAGCACTATACGGAGGAGCTTCCTCCAGCATTAAGATAGTGAATGTTTGTGGGAGTGAGCCCCTTTTCCTGAAACCCAGTCACCTTTATTCACCTGCACGTCTCTGCAGTTAGCAAAGGCAATAAAACCACAGGCTTTCCATGACATGACTTCAGGAAGGTTTAGTTACTGATGTCATTGATTTAAGAGGAAAAGAAGGGATTCTAAACAAGTCCTAATCCTGCTGGCTTCTCCAGGCATTCAGGTTTCATTTTTTCAAAACAGCTGTTTAATCTCAAGGATGTTTTAACAGTAGTTCAGAAAAATAATCAGTTCAGCTGTGGGATTCTCCCCACAGCCAGAAACTGTGATGAACAATTTATAGATGGAAGAAAATCCCTTTTTTTTTAATTGATTGAACCATTGATTTTACTGCCATTTAAGTGGAAACCATGTAACTGAAGTGCTGCTGGGCTGCTTTGCTCTGAAATTGCTAGTACTTCTGAAAAGGCCAAGTCTAGTATCGTCATCTTAAGTCAACTGATATTGTTACTTTCCTGATAGCTGGAAAAGACATCTCTTGGATTATATTTTGTACCTTTTTAATAAAGGGAGTTCATTTCAAATATACACACCAGGGTAGCTCTCAGCCCTAAGAATCTCTAGCTAGATTTCGAGCACGGCATGTACTTCCAGGAGATCTGACCAGTCACTTGGCTGTGACTGCACAGTTTCATGCATAAAGGTAGATGGTTTCTGATGCAGTGCAGCCTGGGCAAGGGTATTGTACACTCACTTCAGCCGTTTCTATACACTAACAGCTATACCTACAGTAAAGCAAGGGGACACAGAGTTCAGAGTTATCCAAACATGAGTGCCCTCATTACTTTGCTTAGTGTAGCATCATTCAAGAATTTCTCCTCTTAAACACTGGATATAACATCAGCATAGTCATTCAGTTGGGTGAAGGCATTACTTGTCTTAACAGAAAAGCAAATTATATTCTCAGCCAGAACCAGGACCAAATTGTCTAGACGACAAATTTGAGATATTTATACTTTGAGATTTAATGCCATCAATTTCTTTCAGAAATTTTTATGCAGTTTCCAATTGTTGAATGAGAGTTGCATGTTCTAGCACAGCAATGACGTCCTCAGACTTTGAATATGCTGTTTAGGGCTTCAAAACTCCTCAGCTAAACAGGAGTCAAGGACCTGGCCATGATATTGTGAATACCATGGCTTCCCTGCCATTAGCAGAACTATACTGGTTTTGTCTTCTCCATTAGAAGGAATACACTCTACACCAAGTCAAGCTGTGAGAAATTCTTGGTCAAGAGTAAGTTTGTCAAGAAACTTATATGTTTCACGAAGATCAAAGGCATGAATTCAGCTTGTAAATATGACGGCCAAAACAGCCTGGCTTAAACGCTGTAAAGTCAGCAACCAAGGAAACCCAGTGTTCATGTACTCCCAAAAGCCAGGCAGCTGCTTTTGTTGTGTTTTTTGGAAGCCTTTCCAATTGAGAACCTGATGGCTTATGACCATTCTTTACTACAGGAGGCTTTTAACAATCTGAACAGTTCTTCCTGCATTATCAGCCTTACCCAGGCAATTTTCCAAATCCTCCCTTTCTTCTTCTCAGGTTATGTCACTCAGGGATCTGGAGCCCCTCTTCAGCTATACTCTAGTGCTGAAATGTCCTGTTCCTAAGAAATTTTGGATGCTGAAGACTCACTAAAGAGATTAAAAATGCCCAGTGATATTTTTGTGAGCCCAAGAGCTAGAATGGAGGATGGAATAGTTCCCCAGGCAAGAAAGGGGGGTTATCTCCTGTTTGTGGTCTTTAAACGTTCCTGTCACTGCAATTCCTAACAACAAACTCCCCAGGGCTAGAAAGCCTCATTCCCCTTAAGCCCTGCTAGCCAATTTGTACTTATCAGTAAAAGAGTAAAAGTAGTTCTGAGCAAAGCAAAAGCATCCTCAGGGCAGAGTTAAGAGTTCCTAGTGCATTCTCTATTCAGCTCATAATTCTGGCCTTGTAACACTTCACTCAGGTATATGGGCAAATAAATCTGTGGGATATGTCATTTGCAATGC
Organism: Apteryx mantelli; assembly: GCF_036417845.1. NCBI lineage: Eukaryota > Metazoa > Chordata > Aves > Apterygiformes > Apterygidae > Apteryx > Apteryx mantelli. The sequence goes on from NC_090020.1 coordinate 12,385,415, forward strand.
TCCTGGCAACAAGAAATGCAAACTACTCCTCAAAGAAGTGCTCATTTCATTCTTCTGCTATTCAGGCGTCTTCCACTATCCCCACCACTAAATGCACAGTGACATTATTTATTGTATATATGTTTGGTAAGAAAGCTGCCTTTCTGGAGTTGTTCAAAACCATTAGATGCTGTAAGCTATTGAAAATGAGCCCTGAGGGATTGAGAGTCAATTTTTCTCCTGTCTCTTTAGAGCTGGAGAAGGCAGGGTAAGGAGCACAAGGGAAGTGTGAGTGACAGGTGTTTTTCCCTTGCTCTTTCCCTTGTTAAGTCACTCCACATGCAGCTGGGGGCAAAGGAGCAAAAGCCAGCAGAGGTACAGGGAGAGTTGTTAAGTACTAATTAGTTAGCTGCCAGTCTTTGGACACTGTGTACCAGACAGTGACACCAGCCGCTCCCTGCACTACAGCAAATGTCATGTACCTGTGGAGATGGAGTCTCTGAAGGTAGCAGGACTGAACCTCAGCTCTGCCAGTTTGCTGAGGTCACCTGAATGGGCAGGGCAGGAAAATGTGCTGAGATGGAGTTGTTTCTTCGGCATGGCATGCTGCTTGTGGCCCTCCAAGGAAAGTACTGTTTGGGCATGATTATGCCACATGGTGGCTTGTGTGAGGGTGTGCTCTGACCTCCAGCACCCGTAACAGCCTCTGTCCTTGTCCAGGAGCCACAGGAGAAGATTCCCCCTCTTCCGTATGCCACCCTCATTTTAAGGCCTGTTGTGCAACATACCAGGCTGAGCCTGCAATATAGGAAGACTTTTACTCTGTGTTTTGCATATAGTGCCAATGCAGGTCTAGAAAATAGCAACTTTAGCAATCCTTATGCAAGGAAAAGCAAAATTATGGCTGTGCAAGGCTTTCAGTAGAATAAAGATCCTTTTGTTTGTCTCATGTATATATACCATGCCTTTAGCTACTTACCCGTGGTCTGCCTTGCCATTCAGGTTGCCACACTAGGGCAAGAACCATCAAAGACTGGCTCTACAGCATAGGGCCTATATTTGGTGCAGGACAGAGAATTTTTGTCATAAGGACTGATGAACAGAGCTGAGAGAGAAACGGGAAGTCGTAAAATCAACAGATGACATATGGGTCAAATCTCAGTCCTGATATTCAGATAGAACTGAACCTATTTCTTTACAGCAGATAGGAATGGGTATATTTTCAACAGAAATATCCAAGTCAGTTAACATGTCTGAGTTTTTCAGTGTTGACCATTAAAAGCACCTTGCTTCATCTGCTCAGTTCCTCGCAGTTTGCCTAACAAAACTAGAGAGAAATTGAGTTAATACAGTTTTAGACTTGACCTGCTACCTGATTAGCATAGGAATGTGCCCTTTGACATATTGTTAGTAAATTCATAACAGCTTTTATTCTGTTTAACGTTGATTAGCTGCAGTAATTTTGGATTAGCCTTTTTATTTCTTTCCTCAAAAGTACTCTGTACAAGAGCAACACTGCTTGGCTGATGCACAAGATTTTCCCACAGAAGGCACTAAGCCTTGCAAATTGTTGCTCTGTCTTATGACCTGTGTTATCTCCTACCTGCCTTGCTCTGTGAATTATATTTCATAGGATCTTCAGAAAGCTCCATCATTATGGCCTGATCTCTCCTGCAACAAAGGAATTTCTGCAGGTACCTTTCTCCACCCTCATTTGCAGCTTCCTCAAGAATTAAATCACTGCAGAAATTATGTGAATTGGGCAGTGTAGGCTGTCCTCCACCTCTGCCTGCACAGCATCAACATTTATATGGGGGTCTGTCACCCTCTGACACCTCCACATGTGTATCAACCAAGCAGTAAAGCAGTTTTACTTCAGCAGACATATGAAGGATCATAACAGCAGCTGACACCAATACTTTAAGCCACTGGCTGAGTGAATTTAACTAGATCTGTTGTCACAGTGGTGTTTAGAAATAAGTGATAGTTTCCATAAGGAATCAGGAATCCCATTCCAAACATGCCTGCCGAGCCCAGCATCTCCTCCAAGCGTAAAAGAGATGGTTTCCAGACAAGCTGTGCACATGTAGTACCAACCAAGCTGCTCTCAAAGTGCAGTCACTCTGATGGTTCTTGTTACACTGAAAGCAATAGCAACAGGTACCTGCATCTCAAGAAACATGACTATTCTGTTCAGCTTCCTCCAGCCCAGGGTTTTAGAGGCGTCCCAAATACCAGTGCTGCGTCAGGTTCAGGTTGGTCTCGCCATAACTTACAGCATCACACTGACGAGAGTGGCTATTCTTGGTAGTTCCCTCCAGGATACAGTATTCCCAGGTGAGAGTCTAACTTTCTTCCAGGGCCTAGGGAAGATATTTGTTATTTGTATTTCATATTGATTTTTTAGCCCAGCAAATTACTGCAAGCCTCCAGAGTGTCATTAGTTCCTGAGACTGAACAGACAGCCAAACTGCTATATCACTTGCTTATATTTGCTTTATTGATATGGCATTGTGGAGCTATTTGAAGGGGCCATGTGGAATCTGTATGAAGAAGCTGTATCAACAGACCATGGTTAATATTAGTTGCCCTGGAAAACACCACTCTCAGATTTCCTCATTCACTCTTCATCAGGATGAAAGGGATAGTCTACCAGTGACGTGCGGGCCGTTGATTTTCGCTGGAAACTGTCAGCTCAGACTAAACACAAGCTTCACTGGTGTAAACTACCCTCCCTCCATCTACTCAGAAGCCGTGCCAGCTCACATACACTGGGTATCTAGCACTGGGTGTTTATGGTTGCCTTTTTAAAGAACAGGAATCAGAGTCTCAGCTCCCCTGAGGCAGCTGGAGGAGCAGGATGCTGCTTCCCAGGTCTCTGACTGTCCTGCGAGAAGTGCCAGTGAAAACACTCCTTTGGCACAGCTTACAACAGGCTCAAGAGACAGATTAACCTACAGCTTCAGACAGACTTTTTTTTGCAGCCCATGATGTGTTTTGTAATACATTCTCAGCTGCTCTATGAATCACAGAATAACAAAAGGAAGACATCATCTGGTCAAGACTACAACTGCACACAATGCCAAACTGCTTTGTTTAGCTAATGAATGTCATTGGCTAATGTAAACATTTGTCACTAAGTGAGCACATTATGCATCTATTACAGAAGGCTGCACAGCAGCAGAAAATTAATGCTTGGAAGTGTTGACATACTTGGTTGTAACACTGTTCAAGCATTGCTGTGACTCCTATAAAACAGGTGAGAGCTGGCAGTCATAAGACACATGCCTCAGTACTACCACACTCAAATTGCTGCTGGAATAAAGCTGTGTTTGTCTGCCTCATTTACCATTAATAGCCGTAATGTCCCTGGCACCTCCATTTGAAGGAGACTGTCAAGACCTTTAGGTCGCCTCCCTGCGTCAGAAGGGACCACATCTCAACTCTTGCCAGCCTGTCCGCACATGTGATGGGATGAGGTGCCTAAGGACACCATCCTACCTAAATGGGGACAGATCAGGCAATTCTCCCTGACTGGGACTTGTGAAAAATGTGATGAAGGGACCAGAGCTCGGTGTGTTGGGCCAATCCCTCCACGATCCCTCTGCGTGGTGGTGGTCACAGATACAGGGAGAACAGGAGGTGAGGAACACACAGCTTTCCCCTTTTCTTTCCAGTGAACCGAACTTTGATCTGCGTGGTCCTCTAAGTAATGCCACGTTTCCTAGCTTATGTTTCTGTCCTTGTCCAAACGCTACACATCCCCAGGCTTGAGCATAAAGCAAGATATGAGGGGTTATGACAGAGCCAGGGCTGGGGGAGGGTGTTCTGCACAGTTTAACAAATTACACTGATTTGTTAAATCTGTTTCTCAAATCAAATGACTAAAGGAGATGCCCTCCAGAAGGGGAAAGCAATCAGTTTGAGAGACTTCTTGGATTAGCTTAATTTTGTTTATTTAACCTATTTAGGGATTTCATCCACAGAATGGTTTTTCACAGATTTAACTAGATCAGTCTAGAAATTTTTGGTTCAGTCGATCCAGTTTCAGCATGTGAACAAGGTTTTGATAGTTAGATACAGAGAACTATACTAACTTCACTAACAATTTTTCTGCATTCATTATCTTTTACACCAAGACATCTCCTGGTCTCTCGAATCCACATCTCAGTTCCTGCTTTCCTGGCATTTAGCAGCTATTTTGGAGAAAGGACTGAAAGCCAAGAAAGACATTATTTTTCTTTTACACTATTCCAGCTCAGAGTTAATGAGTTTCCTGCTTCAGAGAGCAGGAAAAGTTGATAGCTATAGGCCTGTATGACAGAATTAAAAATGAAAGCTTTCAAGAATCTGAGAATTGCAGCAGCTTTCTTGGGTTAATACCGATTTTATTCAAGACAGCGTGAATTTCCTTATTATATGGCTCAATACTGTGGTTACAGATGATAATTAAGCTATAGTTTACAAGACGTGCTTTTTGTATGTACCTTTTAATTCCTTTTCTTCTAAAGAGTTCTCATCAGATCTGGACTTAAGAATTGCCCAATGTAACTCGAATTAGTATAAAATTTGCCTGTATTTTGATTATACAAGGTATTAGTGGTGGAAGTAGGTACAGTATTTATACTGTGGTAACACTGTTTGCAGCTCTATAGAAGGTTTGTCAGTGAAAGAGCTGTGTTAATAGCAGTCAGGATCTAAGGAGATAAGGCTAAGCACAGGACAAAGCTGCCTGAGAAAATGTAAGCAGGCTGTATGTCCTTGGAGCACTCATACCAAAGTTGTACTACACATCCATCTGTAAGAAGCTCCATGGATGCACAAAGTATTTGAAAGGTAACTTCATACCAGTTGCCAGGGCTCGGTAATCAGTCTCCTCCCTGAATGCTCTTTCAGGTTGCAAAATTGGGCCAAAGGAGTTTATGCAACTTTTTTACGTAGGAATGAAGGGCAAATACTGACGAACCAGACTTACCCCTCCCAAGCAAACTGGATCACGGCCCATGCTGTGGTTTGCAAGAGTAAGATGATGCCTTACAGAGTTGAATCATGCAAAATGCTGACCATCTGCAGGGAGGGCTCACGCTCCTTAACTCGTTTACATTTGGCTCCTAATCTGAGCTTTACATACTCCTGGTAACAGGCAGGCTTGTCAATCAAAGGTCTCTCCAGTTTTGATTTGCAGTCTGACATATTTGAAGTTAACTAGAGATGATACAGCTCATAGCTTTGGGTTAGCCTTCCGTAAAGACTGCCGGGTACTGGGACACTGGGTGAGCTTCTATCCGACTGGTTTCCATGGTTACCTTTGCTCCTCTAAGGACTAAAAATGCTTTTGAAAGGCATCTGAGGCTCTAAGCACAAGATGGCAGCTGCCCCCAAAGTGTACCAGCTGGCTGAGGTTGGGACAGCCATAACTCAACAGTCAGCACATAGAGCTTTTTATCCTTTTTTGATCATTAGAAGCATGCTTTACTCATTTGCAGCTTGTTTACAGTATGAATAATAAAAATCACATCTCAGTGGGGAAAGAATACAACAAGGACCTGTCCAAGACCTTATGTGAGCTGACAATCAGGGATTTCCAGGGCTTAAAGTTGTCCTTAGTTTTTCAGGATCTTCATCCTTTATGTGAGACTGCGCCTGGCTCTGCAGGAACTGCCATAAGGAAAGAGCTCCAGGTGGAAGTACAGTTAAGAGTTGGCAGAACTCAAACTCCAGGAGATGAACCAGGGGAGGAGGGGAAAGAAAAAGCAAGAAGGAGTAGATCCATCATTGGTCCATATATGATCATTTGTAAGCATCTGGTCAGTATGAACAACCAGGTGCAGTGGAATTACACCCTCAGCAAAAATTGCCTGGACCACTCTCTCATCGCAGTGATTTCACAGACTAGAACTGGACACAGAGATCAGAAAGATGGCTTGCCTCAGACTGCTTTCTGTTTAACTTTGAACTGTTGTCGGACATAGCATACTGTGTTTATATGACATGAACACAGCACTGGACCAGTACAGAGACACAGCAGCACTGGTGGAGCAAACTTGCACAGAGCTGGCAATATTAGATTGTTAATTATCAGACAGACTAGTCCTTATTACCAAGAACAAGGCATTGCAAAAGATTATCAGAACACTTACACAAATATTCAAATACCTATCTGTGAACAAATACCTGTATCTTCGTTGGGCTGTGCAGCCAATACCATCAGTAACAGGTATTTTTTCTCCAAGCATTTAAAGCTGTTGTCTGGCCAGAAGAGTCAGTTTAGCATTTCCATTATTCTAGGGCAATAGCACAAGGGATCAGAGCAGATCTTGCTTTGTTTGTCTTTCAGTCATCTTATTCCCATGCCAAACCAGTATGTGGGATGAAGTATGCCACAGTTAAGTCAGTTAAGCAACTCAACATGCAGGAATTAGCTCATGGAGGCCAGAATTTCTTGTTATAATGTTGTTGTAGCTGTGCTACCAAAGGCCGATTTTGGTGACAGCTGCACTGCTTTAAGGATAGGTGAGTTCCCAAATTTGTAAGGAGGGCTCAAGTCCATCTTTTCAAGTATTAGTTGATTGAACAACATATTCCTCTACCTACACACTAGAGCTCTAAGAGACTGCAGTGGTCTCCGTGGAAATACACAATATCAGGCCTGTCTATTCATGTTAATGTTTTCAATAATCAAAGAATTAATGTTCTGCCTCTACAGTGTTTGTATTTATTCAGCAGCACACACCCCACACTAATACCTCTTATTTGTTTTCATTAGTAAAGCTATTTTCTACCCATTAGTCAAGTATTCTCCTCTTTCACTTCCAGCCCTGCTTCCCTTTGCACAACCTGTTGTCATGCAAATCCTCCAGGGCTGATGAGGTCAGTCTGGGGGGACCTGCTGACAGCTATCTTGTGGTCCCAATCCTGTGCATTTTCTATGTGTGCTGAGTCAGCAAGGCATTTGATGGATATCAATCCACACATTAACCTATGTCAGTAAGTAACTAATACCAACAGAAGAGATAGCTATAACATGACACTGCACAGCAGACACAAAATGGCCTCATTACCAAACATCATTGACATTGATATGTTTGGAAGCACAATAAACTCCATGTATGAAGAAATCAACAATCAACAAGTAAGCAAAGAAAAGCTGCAAAGAACTTAATTTAGTTCAGGTACATGCACAGCAAATTTTAAGGGAACTAGACCCACACAAATCACAAATCTTCAGAAGCTAACCACTAAAGAATATTTCTCTAACTGATGAGTTCTGGATGATTAATTACAGCCGTTTTCTGGTTCGGGAGGTGGGGTGACCAACGTCAGTGTGAGCATTTTGCGTGCCTTGTCAGTGACTCTGGGTTCAGGTGAAACAGCAGCAGCTGCAGGTTCCCAGTTTATATGCAAAGGAGAAACTGATGCTGAGATTAATGGAGTGACACTCTCAGATACAGGATCATACAGCAAGTTCTCCTGTCTATCTAAAAATGTACCCTGCCACGGTGCAACATGAAACCCATTCACCTGGAAAGAGAAAGATTGTTTCTCTTCAAAGAAAACAGCCGATAATGCTATCCATGACGTTTTAAGGAAGATTCCCTGCATTAACTAGAGCAGTCCAAACTGCTTCAGGGTTGCATGAACAACAGCTGCGGCACCTGCAAAGGGGGAATCAGCCTCCATCCTTTCATGCCCTTGTTCTTTTGCTTCCAGTCATAAATATGCAGTAACTTTTGGACTACATTGCAAATGGAGTAAATTCTTCTTTTCATGAATAAGGTGTGTCACCAAATGACAATTGCATTACATTAAAGCAGCTCAGAACTGTGCAATTTTCTTACAAGAATGTTTCTGAATGTTTTAATTAGACAAAAACAAAGCACGACACGCTTTCCAAGGCTAGCCTTAAGCACAGAGCCACCTCGTAACAAGCTTTTTGAGCCTTTGCTGAATGAGATACTGAAGACCAAAACAATCCTCCAGTTCCCAGCTTCACCACTTCACTTTTCAGCCTAACATCTTATACTCATCCAAAGATGTGTCTGCAGCATGGTAGATCACACTTGTGGTAGTATGAGGATTAAACCCCAGATCCTGTTAGTCAGTGCACTTATTTAAAAATTCAGGAAAGAAGAAAGCCGGGGAGGGCAGAAAGAAAACAACACCTGTAGTTTTTCAGAGTATTACAACCCCTGTAAATCTTTCCTTCAAGGCGCTGGCACTGTCTCCTGCTACTTGCAGTACAAGAAGGCAGGCATTATGGAAGTTTTACAACTTTGGATTATAATTTGTTTGGAAATTATGGTGATTTGCAGATGGAAATATGTATGGTAAATATTTACAAGCTCTTCACTGCCTTCTCCCTCTCTTCCTTCCTGAAATAGATAAGAGTTCATTTTTTTATGAGTGCTGGCAGTTATGACAAGGTCTTGTTGCTAAGAAGTTTAAAATGTAGTTGTTTTTAACTTTTCACTTGCTAGGATTTATTATGCCACTGAAATTTTGAATTCTAGATACTTACAAAAAGTGACCCCAGCATCCCAATTCCAGTTAGCTCTATCTAATGTATAATGAGCCAATTTCTTACACTCATCTTTTAAGACCCTACCTTTTTTTGTGAATCAACTCCTTGAAAGAAATGAAAGGAGATCTGTGCAGCCCATTCAGGAAGTCTCCATGGCACTCCTTTCCATCCTATCTGCGCATGCGAGAAGAGAGGTGGGTATGAGTGATATTTCATTTGGCCCAGTGGATTAAGTCAGTGATTTTATGTCTTACCACTAAAATGCATCACTCAAGGGCAGTGGGAAGCCGGGAGCGTGTGCACTGATGCAAGGCTAGTGCTTCCACAGAAGCCTGCAGGAATGCTGTGGTCTGACAAAGGTATCCATGAACATTCCCAGATGAAATGGGGAGCGTTGTTTATCTCAGCTTTAGTTAGGCTTTCAGCACTGTCTCCCATAACATCCTCATTGACAAGCTGATGAAGGACAGGCTAGACAAGTGGTCAGCGAGGTGGAGTGAAACCTGCCTGAACTGCTGAGCTCAGAGAGCTGTGATCAGTGGCACAAAGTCCAGCTGGAAGTCATTCTCTAGTCACTATTGTGCTTTTCAGATTTCCTGCAGAATTGTCTCTCTGTTTTTGGTTTGGTTGTACCAGAATCCTGTCAAGCAAATAACAGGTAAAGCTTCAATGACTCAGAACCTCTCCTTTAAAGTGATTTTTGAATAAGTCATATTCCTCTTGCAGCTGAGTCAGAGTTTTTCTAGCCTTGATAATACAACTAAGTCGTGGCAGCACTGAGGACACTGAAATTATTTTTTAAAATTTCTTTTTTTTGTTTTCCAAGCACTTCAGATTGTTGCCATGAAAAAAAAAAAACACTCTTCTTCTTTGACACTTACTAGTTCTTGAGGTGGACTCTCTCCTAGGAAAAGGGCAGGGCAAGCAGACAGCACTGCTTCTTCCGTCAGGTTTCAGCTCTTTCATGTCGTGGGCTCAGACCTCCTAGACCAGAGAGGGTGTCTTCCTGCTTGAACTTTTCTTACCTGAACATGTCTAGAAGTTCATAAAGATCTGGAGATAGACAGGCTCAGAGTACTCTCTGCCATTGAGATCTCCAGCATAACCTGATGAAGCTGCATTTCCTTATGTCTGAAAACTGCCCCAGCTGCCCTGAGCACCAAGCTCTGTGCAGAGGCCTGTCCCACTCTTTATGTATAGTGGGTTTTTTTGGATTTGACGTGAAATCATGCTTTGCTCCCTTAGCTCCCAGTGGCACAATGAGGCTTGAAAGCTTCTCCATAGTTTTGACCCCCACAATATCTAGGAATCTGTTTTGGCATTCAGTGGTGGATCAAGTGCAGGAATAGAGCAGCATTTTGCTGGTACCCACACAAAGAAGGCAGTTCTCCAGTCCTTCAGCGGCGTCTGGGCTCCTATCCACCTGCACAGCTCAGAAAAGGGGAGGAAAGGATGGATGCTGCCAGAATGCTAAAGAAATAGTTTAATTATTCTGAGTTCTTTGGGACTCCTCTGTAATCACTATCAAGAGAAAAGGAGTTCAGCCAAAGCCGTAGGCGTTGGCAGAGCAGGCTTAGGCTGAGCTGAGGCAGACAGTGTTCCTGTACTGCAGCATCTCACCCCATCATTGCATTTTCGGGGCAGATGTGAGTAATGAGCAGTCGTAAGATGAAAGGTACTATCAGGCCCGCTTCTCAGGTGATACTAGGAAGAAGCAATTCTGCATATTTGTCTGTCTGATGTAGTGAGAGGTGCCACAGGCTTGGGATCATTAAGCTCTGTCTCACAGAAAGTAAGTGAGCAGGACACAAGGCGGAGTCAGTACAGAAAGTTTGCCAGCTGTTTTAGTAGATCACGTCTCCTAATAATATACATTTCTCATGAGTGTCAACTCCTCTGGTCTACAAATATTACAAAGGGAAAAGAAATAATTGCACCTTCCATTTTGGTTTTGGGAGACTTTTTTACATTGCAAAATAGAAAGGTTTCTCTGTTGAACACTCTCTCCTCACTGTTCTGCCACTAATAAGGAAACAAGCTTTATATTCATGACAATAAATTGAAAACCTTATCCCCTGGTGTGTCCTTAATAGTGTTTTGGAAACCGATCTAGTTTTTAATTGGAGTCTCAGGAATTTATAATTGCTTTGCTATCAGTGGAACCAAGCAACTGTCTCTTTCCAGAAAGAAAAAGAATCAAAGCAAATGTTCGTAGCTTTGCCACAAAAGTTAAAAATAGCCACAGTTCTGCAGGTGCGCTCTCCAAGAAGCAGAGATATAAAGCAAGATGCTATTCTTGTTGATGACCTTGAACAGTTCTCAGATAGTCAAGATCTTTGAAGTTAGATGAAATGTCTTGTGAAAAATCAAAGGCAACCTATTAAAGGAATTTCATTTGGCATAACTTTTAACAGGGAGGCTTAGGTTAAGTCAGCTTGTTCAGGCACTGGAAAATTAGGTTCTGCTTGCTGCCCTGTGGTTGCCACATAACCTGAAAAAGATCTCTCCTTTCCTACCTCAGTTTCCTCATCTGTTGATACTGGCCCTAATAAATTGCTCTTTCAGACCAACAATCATGGTATTTTCCTGCACTAATCTCTCAGTGGTTTTGTGAGAGGAGCCTAAACAACTTCAACTCTGCTCCCACCGCAGTCAGTCAGCATCTCACTAGTAGATATTTTAGCAGTTAGGCAAATAGGAATTTGATCGAAGCTGTCTGAGAGTGTAGTTATGCCAATGTTGATGGGGTTTTGAAATCCAACCCATGTTGTCATCAAGAAAAGGTGAAAGGAAAAAAACACAAGCAAGCAAGCAAACAAGGCGTACGCCTCTTTGCATGGAGTTCAGCAGATTAGCAGCAGCAGCAAAATAATGAACTTAATTGATTGTGCATGTGTCACCAGGAGGAATAGGACTAATACCATAAAATTTAATAATGAAGTTTCAGTCTTTCCTTTCTTCTCTTTCCGTAGCCCTGTTCTGAGTCCCTGCCATATTCAGCACTCTTGCTAGAAGAGCTGCTTTTCAAGCTATATTTTCTGACTGACGTAGGGCCTCTGGAAGAGGGTGGAGAGTCACATAATCTACCACTTGGCAATAGAAGAGGAAAGTGCAAAAAGTTTTGCTAGTTAAATCAGAGATTCTTTTCATTTCCTCCCTCTCCTCAGTGTAATAATCTGATTATTCAGATCAGCAGTGACATCTTCCCTGCCCCTGCCTGGATTAAAGACATCTCCTCTGGCTCAGGACAGGCCTTCTGTCTAGGAACAGAGCTGGTACTGTGGCAGTGGGGGATCTCCACTGAGACATCTCCATGGCACAGCCTGAGGAAGTAGAAGTTAGGTCCCTTAATGCTCCAGAGAAGACAAACCCCATACATGCTGTCTCCAGCCCTGAGCTGCATAGAGAGTCCCTAGCCAGAGTTCAGGATCTAAACTAGACAAAAGCAAGGACAGAAGGAAGAGTGATATTAAATGCCAATAATAGGAAAAGTGTCGTAGAACCTACCACTGAGTCCACTAGTGGAGGTCAGTCTCAGTCCTGCAGGTGTTTACATTTATATTAGCTTCTTCTGCTGCTGCTTTGAAAATACTCTACAGGTGCTAGAAATCAGTGCTACTGAGGTGTCACACCTAAGTCAGCCTTAAAAGGCCAGAGATGCTCCAGAGAGGGGCAAGACAGAAGCAGCAAGCTCTAGCTCCAGCAGGACTAGAAGTCAGCTTTGCTAGTATTTAGCTGAGCCCTGTCTCCCTTGGGAAGGTGTAACATATCAGTGTAGCCTAAGCACAGTCCCCTGGCAATGCCTGCAGAAGCAAGTTTTTCCTCACTTATTTGAAGAGCAAGGAAGCATTGCTGTATTCTAGGCAGATACTGGAAACAAATCCTTCTTTAAACAAAGTCTGCGTAATACAGTTCCTCTGCGCTAGAATAAGCTCTTTAGACCTTTCAGGCTGTTGAGCTCTTAGAAATCTGCACCTTAGTCTAGCTGAATCAAAGCCACTGAGCACTTCAGAAAGTCAGATTTCTTATTTTAGATGCATACGTGCGAGTATGAACCATGAAACTAAGGCTTCTCTGTAAAGTGGCATAGATCTATTGAGTTCTGAAGCAGAGGACAAAATTCCTGGCCCACGGAACAGAATGACTCAATGCTTTACTCTAATGGATTGCTTTCTTTGTGGGTGTCACATTAGCTCACTTGAAGCAAAGCTTGACTGAAACAGTGTGAGACCGTCTATTAGAAAAGCTCTGTAAACTACTTCATGACTTGATGTAGTTGGTCTATTTCAATGCACTTTCATCATTTCTTAGCTCTTCCCCATCTCTAACACACAGAAGCACTGAAAGAAAAAAAAAAAAGTACATCAAGAAAAATGCAGCTATGTAGCAAACGGCTTAAAATTTGATTCAAGTGCCCCCTCCTGTGGACATATAGCTACATTTCCCTAAATATGGCTTGGTAGATGAGTATTACTTGAAGTTATTATAACTAGGGAGAAGTATCTGAGATACCTTTTTACCAGAGGAAGTTAAACTCATTCTTGTCCATTGCTAATAATAAGCTGGCTTCCACTGTGGTTTTGGCTGTGAAAATTCCCCTTATTTTATGAATGTTATGAGTATTTGCTCTTGTATGTATTCCATGTAGCTAGATCTCTTTAGAAGGTTATGGTTTGCAGGAATTAACAGCAAATAGCTCTGCAAGTTGAGACCAACTCTTCACGCTAGTATCAATGATAAGAGCATTTTCATAAGCAGTTATTATATTATGGCATAATCAGACAGACAGAAGGTGAAAAGAGAAGCATTTTGTGTGGGAAAAACAGCCAGACATGAGCTGATATTTCTACTGCCGTGTTATCTAGAGACAGAGGACCTGTCATGATGCTGTACAGCCGGATAAAGGGACACTTAACAGGAAGATATTCATGTTCTTCCAGTCCATATGTAGTGACTGCTCAGTAATAAATACACTGGTGACATCTCCTGAACATGACCTCAGTCTCAAAAGCCAGCAGCCTACCCACTTGCCAGCTCTCCCCAAGACATGGATTACCTTACACACTGCTGCTCCAGCACCCCATCAGCCTTCCCAGGTGTCCCACAATGCAACTCGGATCTTCTTCACTGCACTTTACACGTATTGCTTCCTAATTAACATAACAAGTCTTCAGCTTTCCTTAAAATCTCTAACTTTCCTCCTTGTCCCAACCAGATCAACTGCATAACCTTTCTTCAGAGCTCTTCAAGACAATTATTCCAAACAGTCCTGCACTTCCTTCAGAGCTGTTTTGTCTAATTCAAGTCATAGAGTTGACAAACTCTTAACAAATATCTCAGTAGGCTTCAAGTGCTAACTTGTGGGCCAGCATTCCACCACTAGTTAGCAGAAGAGGCATTTGAATTTGAGTTGCTTGAACTCTCTTTGCTCAAGAGAGGACAGTGAAGGGACTCATTTTAATATGAATAGTAAAAAGCAGGGGAAAGATTAAAAAAAAAAACACCTTTGACTTGAATAACTTCCACTAAAATCCAAAAATAAAAGGTCCTTAACTATCAGAGATTTAAGCCTATTGCTCAGTACTTGAATCTGCTCATTACTGCATAACCTGAGAATAGACATAGTGCCATCCAGTTTCCCAAATCTAGTGATCTGGTGTGTTTTTCACTACCTACCTCACAGGAAGGGTAGCATGAGTGAGAAGTGTGACTAAAGCAGTAGTACTGCTGCTTCATATCAGAAAGCAATAGTAGAGGTAAGACAAACAACAGACTGAGTCATTCTGGCCAGCAGTAAAAGTTTGGAGAGAGCACTGCAACAGAACCACTGTCTTGTGAGGACCCCAGTCCATATTTTCCTGGCTTTGCCTATGGTGAAGTAAATGTTGAGGCTGTTGGACACAATCCTTTGTGTGCAGAACAAATTCCCCTGTCCTAGATGCCTAACAGGAAGGAGTGTTAGTGTACCCCTGACAAGGAGATGCTTGCAGCCCTCTTTTCCTGGGGATAGTAGCCCACAATATAGAGCTGGATAGTGACATTACTGAAACCCTATCCATTTCCAGCTCAGTTGCGCCAGCTGCCCAGCTTCTCTGTAATAAGGTGGTGTGCATGTGTGTGTGGATGTGCTATTGCTCATTTGTCTGTTCTTCAGTCATCTCAGTGCACACCAGCTCCTGTGATTGGCAGGCTATCAATTTTCTTGAATTAGCGTGGCTGAGAACTAGAAGAAACATGGTGAACATTTGGCCCAGACGCCATGTTATTGTAGATACAAAAAGCAAAAATAATCTCTTACTTGACCAGATTCAAAATATAGCTGTGTATTAATTAACAGGATTGAACTAATTGTTAACAGGCTTTTTGCTAAAATGCCCCCTGCCATTAACCATCTGAAATGGAGTCTGGCAATACAGTTTCAGTGGTACTGAAGTGCAGGGTTCATTTGATTAATTAAGCAATTACAGCACAGTGCATTTCCTGCAGATTAATGACCAGATGGGAAACCTGATAGCCTTTTTACCTTGGGCCATTAACCCCAGCAGCTCTTGGCCATCTTTTACTGGAATTACTATGAAAGAAACTTTGATTTAATCATTAAAAGCCTATTTTCTTTCTTAAACAGAAGTCCCTTTTGAATTGCACAAAATCCCTTTTGAACTGCAAAACTTGTTATTTGAACTTGCCCATATTACCCTTTAGATACTATCTGGAGGACCAGATTGGTCCAGGGATTTCTCTTTATTTGAATCACCTCTCTTTTTTTGAATTAGTGCCTTGTGCCATGTGTCAGCTGTATGGCTGATTTCAAAGGTCCTGCTTAAACAGAGATGCCACCAGGACCCAGCACAGCTCTGCTCAGTGGTTCTGGGCCTGGTCCAAGGCTTGCTCAGTTGTGCATCCCCTAAGAAGCAACAGACGTCTCTAGCTCCATCTGAGAGCACGGCTGGAGAAGCTGCTTGACCCTCCCTCACCATAATCATAGAATAATCATGGGATAATTCAGGTTGGGAGGGACCTCAGGAGGTCTCTTGTTCAGCAGCCTGCTCCAAGGAGGGTCAGCCATGGGGTCTGATTGGATTGATAGGACTTTATCCAGTTGAGTCTTGAAAATCTCAAAGATGGAGATGGCACAACCTCTTCGGGCAACCTGCTCCCAGTGCTTGGCTGTCTTCAGGGGGAAAGAGTGTTTCCTTATCTCCAGTCTGAGCATCTCTTGTTTCAGCTACACCCACCATCTGTTTCCCTCCCACCAGGCCCCACTGGCCTTCCCGGACCCACTCTGGGTTGTGGACATCTCTCCTGCACGGGGTCCTGCACTGGCGGCAGTGTCCGGCCTAGGTGTGATGAGACCAAGCAGAGGGAACAACCCTGCCCTGCCTTCACTCTGGGCCATGCCCCTGCCCGCACTGTCCAGAACACTGTTGCCCTCCAAGGCGCTTCCTCCCAGCTGCCCAGTCCCCGGGGTGGCAGCCCTGCCTTTGAGTGTATTGAAACACTTTCTCTGCAGTTCTGGCCCCAGCTCTAGTTCAAATTACCAAGATGCAGTGAGATTCTTCTAGGAGATTCATCTAGTTTTAGGGCTGAGAAGACCTGAAAAATCTCAAGTCGCACATGCATTTGCAGGTGTAAGCAGATGTGATCTAACTCATCTCAGTGAGCTGACACTCAGGGATGATTACTCCTTAGCAATTTGAACAAGCTTACAATTACTTTCACCTAAAAAAAAAAGAAAATCACACTTTACTCTGCTGCTTTGACATTTTCACTGCAGGCTGTATTAAGAGAAAAACATTTGGTTATAGCTTTTATTCTACAACTCCAGTCAAGTGACATCCCACACACAGCTCACATATCTTCTCAGTTAAGACTTCCAGTTTGCATTTAAGCTTTTAGTGCCTATGTATGGAGAGGAGAAAAGTTTCATTACCAGTCATTCAAGATTGAGATTAAATCTGATCAACATTCGTGCTATTTAAGCCCTGATATTGCTACACATTCTCCAGGATGCTGCATGCCTCAGGAGCCTGGGTTGTCTTTGCTGCACAGTGCCATCCCTGCTTGTGCAAGTTGACAGTGCACAGCAACCCGGTGATATCACTCGTACGAGTATAATGGTATTGGACTGCCTGTATGTGCTCTGGACTTTTTACTGCAAATTTAAAGTGCACCCATTCAGTTCTGGGTGTCCCAGCTGCAACAACATGGATTTTTTCTCTTTCTCCTCCTTTTGCCAGTGCTTGGTCAGTTCTTGCAACTTTGCCCATTGGTTCAGGTATTTCCCCAACAGACAGTTTTTCAGAAGGGTTTTGGCAAGTTTGGCCCCATCCTGCATTTTGCTTGCATGAGTGGTTTGAGCATTCTTCAACTTATAAATCCGAAATCTATTTTTAAAAGTATCAATTTGCTAGGTCAGAAGGTAAGGGATCTCAGTATGCATATCCCAGATATAAAATAGATGAACAAGCAAGGAAAACTAAGGAAGTGTGGTAACATGTCAGCTGAACTCCTCAGAGTGGAGCACCAACATTTCCCATGCAGACATCAGGTGATTCAGTTTGTGCAAAGTTGTGCACGAAGAACTTGATCGGTGTCTACTGCACATCATGACAAAGTGAATGCACGATCCTCTCCACCCTTGTGGAGATAGAAGAGGCATGTTTATTCCCGAGGGCAATTTATTCAATGTGTAGTTTTGTTCTAAACTTGCTTTCAAATTTCTGCAGACACGAGAGTTTTGAAACCATGTCTACGCAATCCAGAAAAAGTCAGTTTAACATCCTTCAGAGCCTCAGGAATATAAACTAAAGGATTCTTTTCCATACACAGAGGATTTCTGACAGTACAATGTATCTTTTAAATGAAGTATTAAAGAGGACCACACTGCACCTGAGTAACGTTTGTTTTATCAAATGTTTGGATCAAAATCCTTTTGTATATGGCTGACTTTGTCTCAGGAACCAAACAGCCATGCCTGAGTCAAAAGCTCAGTAAAACTGAACTGTTCTCCTCTTCCCCAAAGGATGCTTGTGACCACAATTTTTGTTTTCTTTAACTTGTCAAAGAGCCACAGAAATTCCTCAGATGTCAAAAGCCTTTAAATGGGAGACACTTTGTACAAAACACAGCTGCTTGGTTTGGAAACGTACATTGTTAGTGAAGACACAGGATCAAAAACCAAGAGCGAATCCCACACGAAGGCTTGGAGCAGCATGATGTTAAGATTGCTTTGGGCACCCAAACCTCTGCGGTGGTGTGCCGTGCAAGCACAATCTGTCCTGAGGCTATACCCCAGATCAAACACATCTTCAGTAGCTACTGGACAGACAGTGCTTAGGCACTTTGAAAGTCCCACAGAGCATAACACTCTCAGAGGCACGGGGTACCCAGCAAGCTGGAGCTCAGTACCCTGACGGATTGATTGCACAACAGCAAGGCTCTTGCAGAGCTTAAACCTATTTAAAAAAATAAGTTATGATATTCTCAGAAGAATAGTCACTTTAAACAGATCAATTTTCTGCTACCATCTAATTGTGCTAAAATAGAATCAATGCCTGATGAGGTTTTAGCCACATCTGCCAATATTTTGTTTGTTTTCCACACAAGTACCAAGTAACTCAGTTTAGAAAGATCAATAAATTAGCCTCTTCTCTCTAATTTCCTGTGTGCATAAAAGCAATGCAGTTATACTAAGAACAAACAGGATATTGCATCTGTGATTTCACTGTACTAAAAAGTGCACACCTTTAGATTTATTGATTTCCTTAATGTCTGATTTTAGGAAAGAACTAAATGCCAGTGAAATAAATTATTAGGACTTTTAGTCAGTTCAGTGCTTATATGTGTATCTGCTTTGCAGGAACAAGTATCTAAACAGGCACCAGAAGATTATGATGTCCTAAGTGTTCAGACCATGTAATATTAGTTACAGAAATAGGCTGTAATTCCTCTCTGAAAGCCAATATTTCAGCTGAGACTTTGGCAAAGTGACTCTGTCCCCCTGCATTTAGTTTGATGGAAGTCTGAGGAAATATAGGTGGGAAAAATAACCATTTTGAACCACAAAGGATGAAACACTCAGCATCCAGTTTATGGAATTACAGTGATATTTCCATTCTCGGCTACTTCGAAACCCTTGTCTTTTGCTGGGCATTGCTGTAGGAGTAAGTAACGAAGCACCTTCACCTGCAGCCCACCCCACCGTCTTGTTGCTGCGGGGTGCCCCAGAGGCTGGATGTACCCGGACTGCCGCGGGGACGGCCGGGCAGGCCAGGAGGGGGCCGTCGCTGCTCCCCTGTGCTTCATTCGGGGTCTGCAGTGCTGGCTTCGCTCCCAGCACAGGAGCGTTTCTGGTGCTAGAAGTACCCAGCTGTGAACCACCGCTGGCCAGCTCTGATTTGTGTCCACAAAAACAGATCAAACTGCCCGGGATTAGCAACTTGAAGAATGATCTCTCTCAAAAACTCCTTAGGTTACAAAGTGAAACACAAAGCCTCCGCTGTACTACCTAGAGATTAAGTGAAAGGTTTTTGTCTTGTTCAAGGCAGCTAGCTGTTAAAGAGGGGCCTGGAGGATAAACGCATTCAAAATCCTAGTGGCTCAAGACTATATCGTTTGAGATAAAACCTGTAAGGAGGTATTTTTGCTTCATTTATTAAGATTCCCTCCCATCTCTAGCTTCAACTGTACCACTATGCAGTCTGCATCAAGCGAATAAAGCTGCAATACAGCCTGCTATTTATGCAGCGAGAGCTCAAGACCAGCCAGAATGCTAAAAAGCGATTAGCAATGATTACATTGCAGACAAATCACAGTCCCTTACCAGAGCTGATCTTCAGAGGTAAATAAGGTGCCTTAAGGTCAGAGACCTGTAAATACCTTGAGATTTTAGGTGTTTCAGTCTCTGAAAGTGCTGTGCCTTGTGTTTGACTTTCCTGAGCTCTCAGCATGGGGCCTCAGAAGCACTGGGCATAAAGACCACTGGACGATCAGTGAACACCTCCTCCATGGTGCCAGTCACCTGAAGACAATCGTATTCTGACAGTGTCCTTTGGAATGGCTTTTATTTCCCACATTGTCCTCCACCTCCAAGAAAGGGAATCCCCAAGGAGGGCGAGACATGCCTAAGTTCCAGTTGTGCAAGAAACGCAAATTGCAAATACAGGGGGCAGAGGTGTCCTCCCACATACAGAGGAAGTGGAGGACAGTGATCACAGCAGCATCTCTGGAGAGTGGTAACAAGTGAGCTAAAGGGGTGAAGTTGTACAAGGCCAGATCCTCCCTGCCCATGGCTTTGGGCCCTCCCAGATCCTTTCTGGTGCATGAAATATGCTTGAGCAGGGTGCTCTGACAGGCCAGGGAGCCAGCATGGGAGCCAGATGCAGAAATGCCTCTCGGGGAGCTTTTCTGCAGCATGCTATCAGACATTCATGGGGACACTGTTTGCAGGGCTGATGGATCCTCAGTAGTCCCACAATCTGCGTGAGTGTTTTGGCACACAGGAGCTGTACAGCATTATGCTGCTTTGCACCAGCTGGCCCAGGGTGCAGCTCTGTGAGTCAGTCTCCCGTAGTATCCTTATGGCCAAATTGGTGAGACATGGACTGGGTAAGTGAAAGATAAGATGAGTGGAAAACAGGCCATTGAGTTCAAAGGGTGGAAATCAGCAGTACGATGTCCAGTCAGCTGCTGGCTAGTAGTGGCATTCCTTATGGATTAATATGGGAGCCAACACAATGTAGCATCTTCCTTAACCGCTTGAATGATGGGATAGAGTGCACTCTCAGCAAGAGTGCACATCCTTACAGAGATTTCCAGATAGTAATTAATGTTAGCTATAAGCACTTCCAAAGTAGGAAAAGAAAGTATTAGTGCGAGGGGGGAAGTATTATTTGAACTACAAGACCTGAGATAACCAGCTTCAAACTTTTGCCAACAGAGTCACACCATTCAATGATCCCTGCAATTTTCCCGTGCTCATAAAATCAAAGTGTCAGTTTATAAAAAGGCTTTTGTTAGACAAACAGTAACTTTAGTGCCACCCAGTGGCCACCGGATGTCAGAAAACAAGGAAACTGCACTAAGTCTGTTGCAGTTTCCCATCTCTTTCTCCAGGCAAAATAAAGGCAGTTTGTCTATAACCTTGCACATTGGGGCAGAGCTGCTGATACCTATTGATGGCGTATGACTTCCAGGGTAGCTGCTGGAAGAGCCCTTCACATGCTGTATTCATTATTTCACCATAGTCAATCATTAGTGGTTGCAAAACAATGTTTGGGACCCGACTTAATGGGTGAGAATGGCAGATGTCTGTTTTTAACTGGGACTCTTATGGGCTACAGAAGATGCTGTCCAAACAGAAGCCATTTGCTTGAATCTAGCTAATCAAGCACGACCTTAGATTTCTGGCCAGCCTTACTCAAATATTCAGTGCTTGCGGGAATTTTCACCTGGTGAGTCACTGAAATGCAGCCACTGCAGGTTTTACCAGCCATTATGGCAGCTCCAGAATAAAACCATTTGAGGAAGATAATGAGAAGTCATTTATCTAGCTGAAAATTTGGAATTTAGTAAAATATGGTTACTCAAAGTAACTAGACAAAATAAATTGTTCAGGAATCCTGGAATTTGCCAGACAATCAGAGGATTAGAGGAGCATCCCCCTCTAAGGCACTAGACAGTCTAGTCACAGGAGGGCCACAGCAGGACCAGCCATCTCATGAGCCCTGCAGCAAAACAGAGGGCAATGGCAGCGACTTTTCTGCCTCCTCTACTTTAGGATGGGCTGTTCGGAGAGGTGACCCAAAAGCCACACCATGGCAGCTGTACTCAAAAGAAACTAGTGAGCAGACTTTATTCTGTGTTTCTCCCACAGGACCGCACCAGACCTGGGTTTCTGGCACCACCAGCAGAGAGCAGCTGCAGCCCGATGCATCATCTGTGTCCCAGGGGAAGCCCACACTCCACTGATGTCCTTCGCCTAAATAGGGCAGATAGATAAAAGCAATTAAGGAAATTTGGCAGCTGTGCCAGCTGGTTTGCTAGGTATCAGACAGGGTGCACGACGAGGTGGAGGTGCAGTTGCCTTGGGTGAGACCTGCATGCACTGCTGTGCTGTCAGAGCACACTACACTGGGAAGAGGAGGGAGCGCTCCCCCAGCACGGGCTGGCACAGAGCTGCCCTGGGGCAACAGAGAGGCAGAATTCACCTGTGCTACTCCTTATTTTAAGTTATTTAAAGTCACTCCTTTGCATCCTCTGACAGAAGAGGATCTCTCTCCTTGAAGAGAGAGGAGGGCTTTTATCTCCTCCTTTACTCAGTCAGATGTTGCCCCCCCACCAACTTCCACCCCAGCTCTTCAAACCAGCAGGGCAGAAGCAGCAGGAAGCTGATGAGGTCTTGTCATATGCACCTCGGAGAAGGCTGGGTTAAAGCTGCAGGTACACTGTATTGTAGCATATACAAGCATCACATATTGCTGGCCTACTGACTGTGTCTGCTCTAGAAGGTGGGATTAATAACATTTATTTTAGCAGCGTGTACTTTAACTTTGGTTTCAGTTATGGCATTACAAGCTATTCAACATGACCTTTGGGGTCAAAAGTGAGTGAAATGGGGCCAAATTTAAATTTAATTTTGCTTTGCTATGATTTCTTTAGCTGACAGTGTCAAAACTTCATGTTTCCTAAGATTATGATATGGTTGATTTCCAGCTGGAAAAGCTATTATATCCTTTCAGGAAACAGTCAAAGATGTTGGTCAAAGGCGGTGCCACACAACTCGCTTACTCAAGTGAGAAACTCAGGCAGTGCCGGCAATCAGTAACTCAAAACTGCTGAACTTAATACCTCTAGCTGATCAAGCACAGCTTGAAAGAACAGCCCCCATTTACTTGCAGCCTAATTTAGATTACATTGTTGTCCAACAAGGTTCCTTTGAGGATAAGGATTTTGTTGCAAGGGTTCAGACTTCTGAGCTGGTCATGCATTTCCCAACAATACTTCCTGACATCACACTTACTAAGGAGTCAAAGCCACCCTTTTTTGAAGTGAGTAGACATGAGAAGTTTTCTAGGCTTACTAAAAGACATGAAGTGGCCAAGGAGGAGGCAAAAAGACATTTATTTTTTATTAGAGGTGCCAGCATTAGTTTTATTTTTTTAGCTCTAGGCAGAGACATAGAAACAGTCAAAGAGTGATAATGTCACAATGTAAAGACTGAAATACCAGACAGCAGGGATTCCACCCTAAGCATGTGGCAAACACAAAAGTTATTGTACTCCCTTCTCTTCAGTTACTAGTCACTTGATAACAGTTGCATAAACAAATGCATTTTTCAGCAAGGAAGAAATGCATATTGCTAGTAACATTGCTAAAGAAAACCAACAGGTTTTTCCTCCTCGTTTGGTGTTTACCGGCTCTGTTCTCAAGACACCCATCACCCATCCTTCTCTGGCACTAAAGTCATTCCAGACCCCTGTCTTCTACAGCCTCACCGGAGCATCCAAATCATAGTCTATGTGTGAAATGCAGGGATTCCTCTGTGGTGTTCTCCTCCTGTAATGGAAACTGCCACAGCAGCAACCATTTTTTAGCGCGAAGCTAAAGAAATATGCACTGAACTGGATGGAAGACAATGGGCAGCTCTGAGGCAGCCCTTATCTTCCATTTTCACAAGAGATATGGGAATGCTCCAGCTTTACACTGGTGAGGAAGAAAGATGGGGTTTTGCACAAAGAAGTTTCCAAAGTCTCCTGCCTTATGCTTATAAGGCAAAGGTAGTTGAAGCTTCGAAGTACAGCTCTAGCAGGTATCTCCCAGAGAGAAAGCATATCCTCAGATGGTATTTAAAGGACTTCCAGAGTAGGCAAAAGCTCTACTTACTTCGGTCGCAACAAAACAAGACCTGAAAGTGGAGCGCTGCTCAGCAGCAAGTCCACTAGGAAGGGAATGGATCCATGGCAGCAGCTGTTCACCCCCTTGCAAGCGCTCTGCCTGCCCCCCAGCACATGGTCTGCACATGGTCCAAGCTTTCCAGGAGAGAAAAGCCTTGCAGGGCCTGGCCCTTCTGTCACTCTCACTTGGTGCAACTGGGCTGCTCCACCACCTGGTCAGAAATGCTCCCTGTGTGAGGCACCTCCACATCAGGCCCAGAGCAAAACCTCTCCCTCAGCAACCACGGCAAAATCCCAGGACTGCTGCACCCTGACTCGTTGAACCACCACCACCACCACCACAATCCCCCGTCTTGACTTTTCGCTACCATAGTTTTAATCTCAGGGGCATCTCTTGGCTGAGTCCTCAGACTCCAGGCTTGGAGACCGATTCTGCCCCAACAGCTTGAGCAATTCAGCTGCTACTGATGTTAGGTGAATATATTGTGCCTCTCTGTCTCTCCGCCTCTCTCATTGCCTGTCTGCACCTTGTTTTCTGAGGGCCAGGTGCTGCTTCTTGATTTAGCTTTGGCGGTAGGTAATGTCCAGTAGCTGCCACAAACCTGTGGGAAAAAGCTAAATGTGCTTCAAGCTGAGACATAGCAGCCCTTACAGGTTCCCTCCTGTCTGTCAGCATTTCAGTGACTCAAGTCCTTGAGGTACTCTGCCTGGACTGATTGTCCCTGTTTGCATTCAGCCATGGTTATTTGGTACACTGCTCACTTTTTTTTGTCTGATTTCCTCTTTGTGACCTTTTGAGGGACTTGTGTGCTAAACCCTGCGTGGTCTCCCATCACGCAGGAGCATATGTACTATATGCAGCAATGCGGCTCCGGGTACTACCTTCATTTCCCTTTCCCCTCCCTCCACCAGAAAACCATTGCCTGAAGAAAAAACTTCTTAAATTAATCTACTCTGGCTGTAACTTTAGGCTGACCTTAAAGCTGTTTACTTTATTTTTATTGATTTGAATGCTGGTTTAGCACCTAAAACATATTTTTAAGGGGAGCAGGGCAGCAGAAGACAAATGGCTATCTGCACTGTAGATGTCTGGTGTGCTGTTTGACTTGGTCCTGGATGGTGTTCTTCTTCAAAGCTAGAATTAACCCAGTGTGCTACCCACTGAATGGATGAAGACTTAGCTGCCAGCTCTGAAAACGTAACTGTAAAGAGCAGTTCAGTCCCTAGAAAAACAAGAACCACTCCTTGTGCTGTGAAACATATTCCCAAAGACCTGAACGAACTGCTGCCATTGGAGGGAATCAAACAGCATCCAGTAGACAGTGATATAAGAAGGTCCCACAAGTGGAAGTGAAAGCTGGACAAATTCACACCCCAAATAAAGTGCACATTTTCGTCTTTGAGGACAAATAATCACTGATGGGTTCACCAACTGATATAAGGAATGCTTAGCCACTGGCTTTCTCTGGTTTCAAGCAGCCCAAAATACTCTAGCTCAGGAAGACAGTGCAAGGAAGTTGTATGGCATGCCTTCCCTAGCAAGGCAGATCAGCTGATCAGAGAGGTCCATCTTACAGGACAGGTCTTACAGGACCTGCTGAACAGGAGATGGGCCAGGAAGAGAAGAGCTAAGAAAGATTGTTCTTCCTTCACTGGCACACATATCACATTGGGCCACGTGGCTAGAAGGGCTCTAGTCTTCTTCCTGCACCTTGCAGTAAATCCTGGTTTGACTCTATATAGACTCTGGGACCGTGAAATTGATGGGTACTGCTATGTTGGTTGAAACCACCTGGGAGCTACACTGGTGAACAGCTGAGGGTAACAGCTAGGGTTGCTGTTATATAGGGTTGGGCTGGCAGAACATGGCCCTGTACATCTTGCTTTTCACTTTCTGTACGGATCCTGGCCATGCTGTGGATTTGGAAAAGTAAATGTTGGAAAGTTTCCCTTCCCCTTCTGCAAGCAGACAAAGTGGCAGTGCAGACATTTGCAGTGAAGTGTTTAGCCTGAATTTCTGAGGTGCAGACATCTTACTGCAAAGTAGACCTTGTTTCACCTTTGTCTTTGGAAGAACAAAATGGACAAACAATTTCACAAAGGCTGTGTTTGGATTTTCTTTTCTTTTTCTCAAGTGAGGTTTTCAGAACTGCAGATGAGTTGTGAATGTCTATTTGCCATTTGTGAAACTGAATGGCATTATCCCATGTAGACAGCTTAGGAAACTGTGCATTCTTCATTATAGGTGTGATTTACAATCTGTAAAATATCTACTAGAATTGCCTCTTACCCAAAGGAGAAGAGAGCCAGTGATCTGCCAACCCTACACATTGCAATGTATACTTCATTTTATTTCACAGGGAGAAGGTGAGTCTCTGATCAAGTTCTTTGTAGTCTTGAGACAAGAAACAGTCGACATAAAAGCACATTTACTTTTTTTTTTTTTTTTGATCAAGGAATATTTAGGCAGGAAAGTACATATTTGAGTTCTCCAGCTTCTCTCAAAGGATTTTTGCCTTCAAAGTGCATGACTCGTTCCTCCTGCTGTGCTATGAAACACAAGGACTTCCCAAGCTGGAAGGACAATCAGACCTTTCACCACAGCAGCTGAATACTTTACATCTCCCTGTGCAGCATCCCTGGACTCTGGGGCTGGATCTGAGAATAAGGGAGTGCTGGGTAATTGAACGGGGGACAGTGGAAAAGACGTGTCCGAAATCATTCATCTGGCTAAGTGCTTTTCTCGCTCTGCTCCAGCCCAAGCTGTCTCATCCCTTGGGCCATGAAGCCATGCTCTGTTCCAACTCTGAGACCAACCCCTGCGTTGGAGAGCTTTCAGAGGACTGCTGGTGACTCTCCTTCTCCTTCCTCTGAGGATTATGGTGGCCAGGCACAATGGCTGCCTTAGAGCTGAGTGACATTTTCTCTAGAACAACAACGACAACAAAGAAAAGATCAGAGGGAAACAGGTCTTAAAACTATAAGGTGGCTATTCCTAGCTCTTGGCTCTCAGATGGTATTTCCATCTTCCACACAGGGATCCCGGCAAGTCAAGGCATCCTATGGATTTCTCAGGTTTGGGCTGTATCTCTGTTTCCTCCACTCACAAACCCAGTTGTCTCCTGCTGTTTAGGGAATACCCTTTGAATCCAGCTCAGACTTTTGCTCTCCCTTCATTTTGGGTAAGCCACTTAGTAACTGCCTATGTAACTTTGATCAGTAAACCTGCAGCATCAAAAAATACAGTTTATCAAATTCATGAGGAAAGGGCAGGACATGGGAACCTCACAGTTCTCTTTGTCGTTTGCTGAAGACTATCCTAGCATTAATGTTTTCTGACTTAATGCAAGATGGTATCACATAAATCAGCAGTTTCACTGTGTTCAGCAAATATGCTGCAGAGACCACTGCTCAGCATGTTCATTCCTCCTTCCACCTCACCCAGCAGCAACCACTAACTGGGGTGTAAGAAAGGAAGATGCATTTGTTGGGCAGGTTTCCTTTCCTGCACTGTGCCAACCACATTTGGAATAGGAGCGCCACTGAGCCTCCAAACTAGAATCCCAAGCTGTGTTTGCCTTCCGCTATCTGGTTTTCAGGGGAGTGGGTGAAGGGGAACGAAGTACTTTCTGTATCATATACCTTCAGTAACGTCATGACTCATATGTGGAAGGCCTGTTGCTCTGAGAGTATAAAAGGATCTTGCTCTGAGAGTATAAAAGGATCATGCTATTTTCAGAGTGACTCACAGTCCAATGTGTTCCCTTCTGCAGGGAGGCAGCTTACAGAACTGTGGCTCATCAGAGGATAAAGCATTGCTTCCTCCTACTGATACAGAATATTGTTAATTTTGAGATTCTTCCTCCTCTCTACCCAATTAACCAGTTAATGTGCTCCTGTTCCCACCTCTCTACTTGGGAACTGAGGGTCGCACTGAGTCCTTCGCTGAAGCTCAGCAGAAGGCTTAGGTAGGATCCAAA
This sequence comes from Apteryx mantelli, assembly GCF_036417845.1. NCBI lineage: Eukaryota > Metazoa > Chordata > Aves > Apterygiformes > Apterygidae > Apteryx > Apteryx mantelli. The sequence continues at coordinate 12,412,789 of NC_090020.1, forward strand.
TGGGGTATGCACCTGAGCAATTTCCAGCAGCATTTACAATGCAGTGTGGAGTTTGGCTGTCCGTTGCTGGAACAAAGCGCTGATCAGAGTGTTAAAACCTCAAGGGCTGTGTTAAATTGCACAGCACTGGCTGTGGCATGTGGGGGTGTAGAGCTCAACAGCGACAGCTCAGCTCATCAGTTCTGGCAGGCGCTGAGCATACGCCTCCTGCTGCGGGTACGCTGAAGCTTGTACCATATAAAGGGAAAGAGAAAATCAGAAGTCAGGCCCCGGCTAAGCAAGAGTTCCCCGGTGCTCTGCATGGGGCACACTCTCCATCCTGCACCATGCTCCACTCTGCCCCAGATACCGCAAGGACACGTGGCAAGCAAAGGTGATTTTGATGATAATGACCAAACTCTGTCAAATGCGGGATGGGGTCCATTGGCTTCTCTCTGTGTGTCAGCTGGGCTGTCTAACGCGGCCTTCCAACCAAGAGAGGAAATTGATTTGGTACGTCACTTAATGAGAGCAAAGGTGTATACTAGTTAATGAGAAAGATTTTGCTGTTTAGCAGAAATCCCTTCCAAGTGCAACATTGATTCAAGAAACACCCTTGAATACAGAATTTTTGCACTGGAGATATATCTACAGGGGTGGTAGAAGGGGGAAATACCAGAGAAATTTAAGCTGCTTTTGCTTTGGATTGTTGTTGTTGGTAGGCACAGTACAAATCATCCGAAGCCCTAATACGTCCATGCATGATGAACAGCATTGTTAGCCACTGTGCAGAATACACAAATGGTGCTAATATGCCAGGCTGTAAAACCCAGCACAGCACAAAGCCCTGAATTACAAAGAGGAACTTTAATTCCTAACACAGCAGGTGTTCAGAGATTCTGTTTTGCTTTCTTTCTCTTTCACCCAGAAATTCTACGCTGGGGTCAAAGGCTAGGCGTGATCTGCCTTGCAATGCCAAGTGCACAGCATCAACCCTGCAACTAACAAGAATTTGCTTTATTAAAAAAAAAAAAGAAAAAAAAAGAAAGGTCCTGTCCTCAAATGCTGCATTCTGTTGTGTGGCCCAGTGTTTAGAGGCATGGGTTTTAGTATGTCCTGCAGTTCAAGCAGTTTGAAGGTGTCCAAGCAGTTAAAGGTAGGTTTCCATCCTAGCAGTTTGAAGGTAGGTTTTCATCCCAATAGATCAGTCGGACAGCCAGCTTTCCAGCCATGTATGAATCCAGCCTGAAGGATCAGTTGCAGAAAAAATCTCGTGAATTTTACCCACATTCCCTTGGCTGCAATGAGCCCCAGGCACAGCAGCAGGTGAGGGAGTCGTGCCTCAGGCTCATAGCCACTGACACTGGCTGCAGGGTGTTCTGAAAGAGGACAGAAAGTCTGAAAGAAGTCTTAAAAACAGCAGTGCGTGGTGTTCCTTCAGCAAAGAGTTTTTTTGGCAGGAGACCAGGGATATTGGAACAGCTGTGAACAGAGATGAGTCGTCTAGGGGTGGATGATCAGTCAAGGGAAGAGAAGCAAGTACTACAGGTCTCCTTCCTACCATGCTGTGACCTCTGCAAATCACCCCTCTGCAGCTGGATACCCATGAACTTTGGTGTGGCTGGATTATGTGTACAGGAATGTGAAAGGGCCTCTTTCAGGGCATGAAATTCCCAAGCTAAGTGGAGGAGAAAGGAGTGAGAAAAGAGTAATTTAACACATCTATTTCTCATCCACCTGAATGATATTATATCCTTTTAAATCTTACTTCATTTAGTGAGATCAAAAAAAGAAAGGCCTGAGCAGATCCTGGCACAAGAGAACAAAGAGCAATATTGCATTTATGTTTTGATTCCAGATCAGTGTGTCCTTCCAGGAAAAACACATGTTTGAAATGATTAAAAAGTTGCTTTGAAATAATGAACGGTAACTCCCTAAATGTATAAAATAAACCAGCAGAACTCTCTATTGAAGGCTAATGCTGATACTTTTCAAGAGTAGAAGCACAGATGAATTTAAAAGGAAGAGAAATTTTATACTAAGGGGAATTTACTGCTATTGAAAACTGTCAGACTAATACAGTTATGTTAACTAGGTGGACATACTCATTGTTAATTGTGTGCACTGTCTTTCCCTGTCCATTACTGATGATATTATGAATTGTGGAGATATGTAAATGTATAGACTAGTTTTATTCCCCTGGGTTAGCTTCTTTTTGCCTGCTATGTAAAGACACGCATTAGTTTTGCCACACACACGGTCTGAGCTCCTTTCCTCTGGGTCATTTGTCACATCTCCTGCTAGAGAGCCAGAGGAGAGTGGGTGTTGTTCTCCACTGGAGGGTACAGTGCTCAGACTCCCGAGTAGCCCCTGGGTCACAGAGAAAACATCGGGCTTCGCGGGAGATAGCATCAGGTCTGAACAAACCGGTTCTCACTTCTTGTCAGCAGATGGTGCTCCAGTGCCGGACAAGCACGGTCCCTGCCTGGGCCCCAGCATCGTGCTCTCCCCAAGCCTTGGACTGTGTGGTCTCCTACCCAAGTGATTTGGTTAACTAGATTTGCACTTCTGTTTCCCTCTGTCACAGGCCCTTGTTTTGCAACGGTAAGTGAGTCCTCCGCCTGCTTCTCAGGAGCGGTTCTCCATTGAACAAGCTAGTTCCTAGGACTTGTGCCAGGACAGTATGGCTGTCGCCTCTTGGATTGCTCCTGCAATAATGGGCATTCCTGGTCAGGTTTGACCCTACTTCTGATTAGGACTCAGGCCTCTTCTGCTGACCACATCTCTTTTTCGAGCATGGCATGCTGCTGTCATGACCAGCTGCTTGTTCTCCAAAGGCACCAAAGCCGTCTCCTGGACTAGACTAGAGTTTTGCTCAAGTACTGTGAGCTGTTCCTCTGGCTGGAATGAAGACCAGCTGGATGAACAACATGTCTGGCATGCTTAGAGCAACTGCCTTTAGGATGTTCTCATTCCCATGGGGAGGGTTTCAATGGGGAAGGAGGGGAGAAGCATATGGATTCAGAGGAAGAGTGTTCTGGTGAACTCAGACCTGAAAATGGAACAAATCCATCTTGGGAGGCCAAATTTTACTAGTGCCATGGGTTTCCTCTAAAAACTCCTCCTCCCCAGGGACCTTCTGGGGTAGCAGGTGATTTTTTTGTCAGGGTGGAAAAATTGCTTCCATGCTCCCAGGCAGTGCCATAGGGTATATCAATCTGCTTTGCTGTGAAAAGGGGGTTGAAGTTCTGTACAAAAGAACCCATTTCCCCATCTCAGGAACTTCCTAGTGGGGTGATGCCCTGCTCATTAGAATAATATGGATTATTTCCTGAAGACTTAGGAGGGGGCACATCATAAGATGGAAAACAATCCTCTAAGGCCAAGGAATAACCTCATCATAGAGAATGTTTTCCCTTTGGTTTGACGGGTTGTCTATTTTGTACTGGAAATAAACCTCCTGCCCAGCTGGATTATTAGAGACATACTAGGCATTTCCATACTGTCCAGCTGGACTGACCTCAGGATCTGACAAGAGCTATCTGGAGCTCCATGTTCCTTGCCTCAGGAAAGAGCCACGTCCCACCAGACTGACTGGGTCATTTTCATGACAGAGGTTCACCTGCCTCTGACTTGAATCTGCAGGATAGGAGGGATTTCTGTGTCTCCCTCCTGGGCTCAGACAGAGAGCGTTGTCCCATGCATTGCCTCTTGGATAAAGTGCATTTTCCCTGTAAGCTTAGGGACCTCTTTCTGGATAGGAACCAAGAGAGGGGCTTGATGAATGCAGCAGGATTTCCTGCCACACTGCCAATCCCGCTTAGAAAAGTGGGCGTTCTCCTTGTTGTCCCATGCTGCTCATCCTAGAGGAGAAAAGCATAGATTTCGGGGTCAGAAGGGCTAGTGTCTGAGTTCTCCCAGCCATACAGACTGGTCCCTGACTCAGATGGATGGCTGCTGACATCTAGCAATGATCTTCTGGGGCTTGGCTGGCTGGGTGCCTGTGTTTTGAAGCTGGGAGACCGACCAACTTTTTCCCTTTGATGGCGTATAATTTCTTTTTGCTCTCCTCTGAGATTAGAACTAGGGTTGCTGCTTTCTGGAGGGAGGCTGCTTTGCTGGTAATCAGCTTCAAAGTCTCTGTAAGAAGGCATATTTTGCCAGTGGCCATCAGGAAAAGGGTTTTGTTTTTTGGCATGGTCATTTCTTCCCTGACTGCTGAAAACTCTCTTACTGCCCAGGCAGGCCATAGCTGTTCTCCAGTGACAGGGAATTCCTGGAGGTTTTCCTCTTGGACTGGACAGAAGCAGTCATTTTTTTTCCATTTGCATAGCAATGAGCTTTGTGATATGCTGAGCTTTGTGGGTGCCTTAACAGGTTGTTGATAGAGGTTCTTTCCCTTGTGCTTCCTCAACTGAGCTGGCTTCTGTAGCCGTGGGAGTGTTCCCTGCAACCCAGCGCATAATGCCACAAGGTCTCCCTGCTGGCAAGAAAGCTGTGGACAGCTTCAAGATTCAGACTGTTGCACTGGAGACCAGCTTGGTCAAGGCTGTTCTGCACTGCCACATCCTCATCAGGCTCCCCTCGGGTGGAGACGTTCATCACAGCTGATGAAGTCACCACACTGCCAACAGGCAGCCTGCTCGTGCTCTGGGCATCAGCGCCAGGGCAGGCAGTGTGTCACCAATCCCTCCTGGGGCTGGGGTGATTGGCTGTGCTTGAGCAAGTGGTAGGGACAGGGGCATTTGTTAGCAGGATCTGCTGCAGGGCTTTCTGTTCTCAAAGCCTCTTTCTCAGGCTTGGTTGGATCATACTCATTTTCAAACTGAGATATGGGGGCCTCATAATGATATGGGAAGTGAAACAGGCAAGGTGCGTGTCTACACAGCACTGTGTGCCGCATTAGCCAGCTCCTGAGCTGGAAGCATAAAGTGATGTCAGAGCTGCAGCCTCTGAAGCCAAAGCCTCTGCTGGTGAAACTAGGCTGCTTCTGAGGCTCTGGAGAAAATCTTGGTAAACTGCCGTGTTGTGCTCCATAGGCACACCAGCTCATTCAGAGCAAGCTGAATGGAGCTAGGAGCTTGGCCAGACAGCGCTTGAAGCCCCTCACCTCACACTTGGGAACAATAGAAAATCCCTCCACCCTGTCTGAGAACAATAAAGAAATTTCCACACCCCGGCCCTGTTCAGAACAAGGGAAATCTCCCCAGTGTGTGCTGAGAACAATAGGAGTGGCCAGGTCCCAGACAGGTTTGGGAAAACAGCCTCTTAAACTCAAACGTCTTGGCAAACAACATAAAAATCAGGAATTTGGGTTTTCCTCCCCTGTTCTTCCTGTCTCACTGCCTCACAGTCAACATTGAACTAGTTGGCAAAGTCACAGTGGACAACTGAAAATAAAATGTACCTCTCTATTGTGTCTCCTCACGTTTTCAAGACTATTCTATCTTAGGCACATGTGGTTGCCTAATAAGGAAGGCAGAATTCAATCAATCCTCTTCTGAGGCAACTAAATAAAGATCCAAGGAGATGACTTCATAGGCTTGAAATCACACAACAGAAATACAAATATTACCCCTCAGGCAAAAAACATGCTTAGCTCATTAACAACTTAAACTCCAGGATATTAATAAATTGTTGGGCTCTGTGTGGGAAGTAGGGAACACCAAGGTACAGAGGTTGTTAATGGAGACTGAAATTTCACATAATTGCCTGGTTCTGGGAAGTGAGATTTTACAGAACAGCTGCTGTCAGAAGTTATATGGTAAAACTGATCACTGGTAACACTGCAAAGACTGTGGATTGAAACACAAAATGAAGAATAAATGCAATTCATGTGTTAGAAAGTCAAAGAAGTCAGGATGATATTTCTATGGATCCAAAACTCCACCTGGGTGGTGGATCTCAGCTTGGCCACCCAGGCTTTCTCAAAAATGTAGCCTTATTGCTTCTTCAGGGCCAGAGGCTACCAAAGCACTGCTAGCCCCAAACTTAGAAAAATCATCATGAGTACTTAAGGGAGCTAAGGGAGTGGTTCTTTTCCTATCACCAGCTCCCTGCTGCTCTTCCCAGCCTCAACAATCTGATATAATTGTTTGACTCCAATAATTGCCACTTGAAAGGAAATGTCAGTCACTGCAAAACTCCCAGTCATCATAGAAAAGCTGGTGGCACTATAATGGGGAGAGAAATGGCAGGGTGTTGGGGCAAAAGGGAAGAAGAAACATAAAGTAGGGGTCAGGAAAGGCAGCTTGAGAAAGAAAAATGAGAAATTCTCACCAACCCATGACGCTGATGATATCTCAGCTGGAAACTCATTCTTTAAAAGAGCAGAAGGTCTTTCTAACCCCCCTACCAAAACACTGCCCTTCGTAAGTTGAAGACTTTACAGGGTGGTAAAGCAGCTGCAGGCTTGCTCTTCCCCTTCCCACTACCTTCTGTAGCCTTATTGTATTCACCCCTCCTACCTGCTTGCTGATGAGTATCTGTCCAAACCCTGGAGACATTTGCTGGGGAAAGAAAAAGCAAGTGTTCTGAGGATGCCTGCACTGAACAGGTTACCAAAGCGCCTGTACAACACCCAGGCAGTAAATCCCGGGTCATCAGCTTCTCCCATATGAAATGTAACTCCCCGTTTATGTTTTCTCTCTCTTCTAAGTCATACATGACTCAGGAGCAATCAGCAAGCCTCCATCTTAATTTTGCAGCCAGTATTGCACAGGAGACTTGCATGCCTGGAAGACTTTGGAAGTTTATGGGTGTGCTACCAGGGGTAGGGGCTGTTGGCACTAAGTAGCATCTGATCACCGTGCAAGACAGATGTCATGTAGCAGAAAGCACAGAGCTGATGCATGGTCTCCAAGCGGCTGCTGTTCCAGCTGCAGTCCCATGTTGACAGCATGAGGTGCTGTAAATCAAAATCAACTCCAAAACAGATGGAAGAGCCTGTCCTGATGCTTGGAAGAGGCACTTGGGTCCTGATACCAGGGATAAGCAGTGCAGAGGCCTGGAGTGGCTTTTCCTCCTTCACAGCAAAGGTGAGGGAAGGTGCATGGGATGCAATTGGCTCAAGACCAGAAGCAGAGGTCTCAAAGGCCTCTGTGTGACAAGTTCTTCTTAATGCTGGAGGAAAAAGGTTCTCCTGTTGCTTCTGCCCTTGGAAACCCAAAATCATCAATGCCTTTTAAGGAGGAAGGACTGCCTGGGATAGGCCTAATGCACCCGGAGGAAGATGCACCAGAATCAATCCCATGAATTCAAGCTGTCTCAGGCAGGGAGCTCTGAGCTAACTCCTTGTCTGGGGAAATGGCCCGGCATAATTGGATACAGAGACACCTGTCTTGAGGTCAGATTCTCAGAGACAGAATTCATTATCACTTGACAGCTCTTTGGCAAACTCTGAGACAGGACCTGGTAGCTCTGTTCCCGCCTCTCTGTGGACAATTACCTCTATCACCAGAAGCCGCTCTCCCACTCAGCTGAGTAGACAAGCCAAAAGACTCAGGGGTCCTGGAGATTAAAGTAGCCCCTAAATGGTTTTACTTTAAACTTATGTTTTTTTCAGAGCATTCAGTACTAACAGAATTGCCTTTAAGAGAAAGCCTCTTATGCCTTGGAAAGTGTTCAGCTGCGGCAGGAAGCCTCCTTGGTTGCAAATGTGTGTGCAGAAAATATAAGTGGATGGGTTACCTGCATGAAAGATCATTGGCAGGCAAACTGCTGGTCTGCTATCAGTACCTCAGCCTCTTCTTACAAAGAGAGCAAGCTGGCTCCTGCAATGAAGAACTAGTGAATATTTGCTTTTAGAGGGGCTGCCTCCTCTTTTCCATACCTGCTGTGATCCTGAGAAGGAGAACTCATCTGTGGAGAGAGCCATGGCTGTTTCTGAAATGGGAATTGTGCATTGCTATAAGGAAGGTACATCTGCAGAGGGAGGCCTCATGAAGACACTGGTCTTGTGCTATATTTAAGTGTAGTAATAGCTAACCCAGAAGCGGGACTCTAGTCTGATGTGTGCTGGGTAGTCCCCAGGCATATGGAAGAAGTCCTATCATCTCACTTTGTTTGCAGGCTCTTTGGGGAGAGGACTGGCTTCCTCACTCTGTATCAACACAGGTCCTAGCCTTACAGGACACGTCCCTCGTTTGGAGCTCCTGGGCAGACATCTGCTTCATTAAAATGTTGAATGTGACCTTTTCCTTTTGCCCTTTAATTGCAGGTAAAACTCTGCATAACCAAGTTGAAATGGAGCGTAACTTCAGGGAGTTTCTCCAGACACTTTTTTTTTTTTTTTTCCTTTCTCTGAGCCATGTGAACACATCAGAAGGGTGCACCTAACCTGGGTCACGAGCAGCATTCAGCTGGGGCCAGGACCCGCTGAGCAGCAGCATCTGATCTTCCACTAAAGAGAAATAATGCCTTGAGCTAAGGAAGCCCACCCCAGCGCAGTCTTGGGCTCAATGTGAAGGTATCAGGCCTGGCGCTGTCCAGACGCTGTGAAGGGAGGGGATGATCTGAGCACAGGTGGCCGGGGGGAAAGATAAAGATGTCGGTGGCAATCTGAGCCTCACTGTCCGTTTAGCAACAGAAGGGGAAGCTGAGACCCTCTTCATCCTTTCTTTTGCACCCTGTGAAAGCAGTGAACGGAGTTTTCTCCCACACCCACCTTCCCCCAAGTGCTTGGGATCTCGCCTGCTGCTGGAAGGGAATGAAGAGATTACTATCCTTAGGAAGGCTGTCCCATTCCTCTGCTATTGGCAATGACAATTTTGCTGCTGAGGCCACATAGCAGGCTGCCAGGAGGGTTGGGGGAAGCTTGACCCATAGCTAGACAAGGAAGCCAGCTAGAAAACAGTTTGAAAAAGGCATTTGGTTGAACACTTTACAACCATAATCCAGGTAGATTCATCTTTTTACCAGTCCAGTGCTATGACTAGAGCATAATATAAAGTGGTTTTACTGTCCTGCTACTCTTATATTTCAAAATATGAGCCTTCAGACAGCTCATATATTGGGATGAAACCACTTTTTTTTGCAGTTCTTTAGGTATAAAAAGAAAGAGCAAGGTCCTCTGCCCTCAGATGGCGGACGTCAAGTCATCTCAGAGGTATGAGCTTCATGTCCTTGGATTGCATTTGGATAAGCAGAGATTGAAAACAACAGGGCCAGTTACCTTCACCCCTCATGCCAGGAATTCCACTCCAGAACGAAGATGTATTTCCAGTGAGAGTTTTTTCTGTGTACCACAGATAACTTGGCAGTAAGCACTTCTGGCAAAAATATGTTCCTTTTGCAATTTCAAATTCTTGACCAAATCTGCTCACACCCCTCTGCCTCCAAGCTTATGTCAGGTACAGAGTCACACCCTTTTAAAACTTAGATTTTATGCCTAAAAATAAACATCATAGAGAATTTCTTAAAAGCAGCCTACTTTGGGATTTGCACTGCAGGTCAGAAAAAATGCCTAGCCCATAATAACTTTTTTTCCAGAGCATTGCCCCAGGCCTTGCTATTCAACAAGGTCATCAGTCTGTTACTGTCTAATCCAGTAACCTTAGATCAAGCAGGAAGGCGTTGTGCCAGTGGACCTCTGCGGAGGCTGCTGGGGTCAGAGCAGTCTGTTCTCACCCGAAGGCAGAGCTCCTCTGCCAAAGACCCAGTGGGCCCGGGGTGTCCTTGTGCATGGACAAACAGCTGGTGTTCAGTCTCAACAAGCACCACCTCTGGCTCAGAAATGTCCTCTAACAGGACCAGCTAATGCCTCACATCCCACATTGATTTAATAGCTGATGCTGCTCTGCTACTAGTGCAAATGTTCTGTAAGAGATTATGGAAGTTATAGCAAGAAGAAAAGTTTCTAGAATTTCTAGTGAGTTTGGGAAAGTGATAGACTTCCTGGGCAATAGATGTGTGAAGGTTTGATCACTGTGATAAAGGAAGAATAGAAACAAGCGAAAGATAAAGTCTCTAACTTTTTGTCAACTTCCTTCTGTGTGAATGAAAAGCTACAGGAAATAGACACTAACTATAAGAACCTGAAAGAAGGGCCAGCATCTGTTTATAATGAGGAAATTTCTGGGGTGAAAGTTTTCTTAGCAATATTTTGAGAAATATGCCGATGGTGATGAACATTTTATAACTGGTAAAAGATAAAGATTTTTAAATAAATGTGTGTGAAGGAGGTTTCATTTTGTTTTACTTCTGGTTGGAAAATAAAAGCAGTCAAAATTCGCAGACAGTGTTAATGTTTGTGAAAGACAGGAGCGTGCTGAATGGAGATGCTAACACACATTGGCACTGCACAGAACATCCCAAGGAGGCACAGGAGCAGGTGGGACATTTTCAGCCCTCACCTGCGCACCTGGGAAGAAAGCAAAACCAATGTTTTATCACCCAATGGCAACCCAGATCTACTCTATGTTCTCTACAAAGACTTCAGGTCTTTTAGCCGCTTGCTAATGGAGTATCTCTTTGATCCAGCCAGTCCCACTTTCTGCTTCTAGATGAACAAAGTCTGGGTCTGAACTCAGTTCATAAAACCATTCTAAAGAAACAAAAGGAAAGTTAAAAGAAGCCTGCCAGCAAAGGCTGTCTACAATGGCTGATGTTTGTCGGGAAAGGTCAGTCTTTTTTTATGCCCTCTGAAATCAGTGATGGAAAATGGACTTTTTGAGACTAACCCAGAAGCCCTAGACTCTGAGGCCACCCTGGGGAGAATCTGTCTCCACTGAGTAACACTGGAACAGGTTGTCCAGAGAGGTTGTGTAGTCTCCATCTTTGGAAATATTCAACAGCTGTCTGGACGTGGTCCTGGGCAAGGTGCTCTAGGTGGCCCTGCTTGAGCAGGGTTGGACTAGATGGTCTTTAAAGGTCCCTTCCAACCTCAACCATTCTGTGAATAGAGAGTTATTCTAGGGAAATGTCTCACTCTGGAGATACTCAAAAAGGCCGATATAATCTTTAATGATCTTCAGACATTTATCAGCTCAGATAGCCATGCGAGGCTGTTGCAGAAGAGTTCTCTGTGAGCAGAGAACTTCAGTCCCGCAGGGTCTAAGCTGAAACCTTAGTATAGCTCTAGGTGAAAAAAAAAAAGTTTTGTATGCTGTAGGGATATAAAATAAATTTGAGTGTAAATTCATCTAAACAGCTAAAAATGTCTAGCATAGTGAACAAGCAAAAAATTACTAGGAACTATAAGTACTTTTTAAAGGCCAATTCAATCTAGTGGGGTTTTTTTGTTTCAGAAGCACCTCAAGACTTTAAAATCATATGTAATGCAGAGCTGAATACGGAATTGATTTTTAAACATAAACAGACAAAATTTCAAGTAGGAAGTGCTACCTTCCTGATGGAGCAAATCTCTGCTTGGAGTCTGGCTGCACTCTGCAGACTAACACAGTGGTCTAACAGACCACTCTTCCTAAACACCTAAAATCATCGCATTTCAGTTTGATCTTAAATGGAATTTTCATACTGAAGTTTTGATCTCTGTGCTAGTTGACTCAGCTATTATCTCTCCAGTTACTGTGGTAAAGTTTAGCAGCAATCTCAAATAGCTTTAGTTTTAATCATTTCACATTTGCAAACAACAATACATGTGTTTTTTCATTGGCTTCAGGCAGGCAGACTTCTGTATTACAAAATTTTAAAGGCAATGAAGTGAAGAAAGAATGAACTACCTCTTCAATGTTGGGAAAGTCTCTCCAAACTTTAGATGGCAGGTAAGGGAATTCCACAAGGACTTGACATCCAGGTAATTATCTATCTTTGAAAAATGAATTAGCCCAGTGGCATATAAATACTCCTTCAACTTTGCAGGACCAGTCAAGGTTCAGTAAAATATTTCACATATCACTTGAAATTTCAACCTAGAAGATGATACAGTGTACAGTGCAGAATGTGCTATTATGTGAATGTTGAGTCAAAGTCTCTTATTATGTCTAATAATAAGCCATGAAAATAAGCTTAGAACAGAAATGTACAAGAATGTGCACCACCTGCTGAGAAAGCATTACATGGTGATACTAATTTTGACTACTTGCTTCATTTGACAGTAAAAGACAAAACTGTGACAATATTGCAGCAAAGGAGACCCTTCTTAAAGAACCGTGCATATACAGCAGAATATACAGCTTGCTAATAATCTTAATCGACGCCTCCAAAGGCTGAAAGTGTTGTTTCTGACCATATAAATACTTGACACCTGGATCCCTATCTCCATCTTTAACTTATGAAAAGGGACAGATATAGTTCCTGCCAAAGCAGAAATGGCAGCATAAGACTGTATGATCCATGGTATGTCAGAAGCCAAATAAAACGACCGTGGTCATTCTTTTAAAATAAATATATCTTTTTCCCAGCCTGCTCAGTTCTTTCTAAGACCCTGTTAAGCAGTAGGAATTCTGCATTGCTCCAGGTGTACACATGCTATCACATGTATCAAGTGTTGGCCATGTCCTGGCACATCCGTGCTGTGTCAGTGAAATGTGGGTCTGAGCCCATTTTCCCAGAAACACTCTTCCACCCCCCACAGAGTAAACTGTCAGGTCTGCCCTAGAAGGAAGGTTCTTGGTTTGTTGCATTTGGACAAGGCAATATGGACATACAGCAGAGGCTCACAGCTTTTGGTGAGGTCTTGTTAGGGGCAAGCCCACTCCCAGCCCCTTCATCTCTGCACAGAAAGGACAGACCACTTGTGACACCTGCAGCTATGTGCCACTGGTGGAGCAGGAGCCTGAAGGCCCTACTCAATTTCCCTGTGCTTTTCCAGTGGGATAAAGGGTTGCTTTACCACATCATCTTGCTTTAGGGTAAATTCTGCATGAGGCCGGCATGCTGTGGTGGCCACCACAGACATTACAGGCATGTAGCTTTCTGTGCTGTCTGGTCCCAGTTAAGGGGAACTACCTAGGACATCTGCAAGGGTGCCTGAATGTCTATAGCAAAAGTGCCGCTTCCTTTTGTGAAGTATTAAGAATAACCAGGCTTCATGCAGCCTGCATGTACCTATGCCAAGTTGCAGGCTGGTATAAGCACAGCGTTAGCAGTGTCCAAGCTAGGCAGGGATGGCTGACATGGGTTGCAGGTAAGTCCCCTTCTGCAAAGTCCCTATTCATCAGACACACATATAGACCCTGATCCTCAGTCCACAAACCCCAAATATAGAAAGCCTTATGTGCTCCAGACCAAATCTTTGGCCCATACAACTTGATTACAGCATAGAGGAAACATTTGTTTTTAAAATTACATGGGCAGGTGAGTTGGAGATTGTCCAACTCATATTTAATAAAGATTCTTACAAAAGTTTAAACTCTAATGGCTGCCTAATCACTTTTTTTTTTTTTTTTTTTTTTAGTTCTAAAATTGGCCATACTATACCTGTTTTATGTCCACAGCTGCCTCAGTCCTGACAAGGGAGAATATCTCAGTCTGCCTGACTGAAATTGAAAAATGAGCATTTCATTCAGCCCTCATGGACCCACATCTCCTTTGCAGCAAGTCAAACTCCTTGGAAGAGATGCTGATCCAGTGTGAATGGGACAGCAATGCAGGTGCATGGCTTTATCATACTACGTACATAGCAGACCCTCCATTTCCCACACTTTCACATGTGGGGCGTGCAACCAGGTTCAAATGCAGCATGGGGCTGCAGCCAGGGAGAGAGGCATTTCCCCAGCACTTCTGCCCCCAGAATGGCAGAAGGCAGATGCTGTAGGGGAAAAGAAGAGAGCTTTTCTTCATCTTTCTCACTACTAAACCCATATCTATCTAGCACACATAACAGGAAAGTGACTGATCATTCTAGACAGGTGTGTTGCATTTTATACAATAGCTTAATGCCTAAGGCATTTGCCCAGAAAACAGAAGATCCCAGTCCAATGTCCTGATAAGCTATGGATGCTCTCTGACAAAAGGAGGATGAGACAGTGTAGAAATATACATCATCCCAGACTTGTTTACTCCCTCTCTTCCCAAACTTAAAAGTTTGCAGAAGACTGTTATTTATCTAAAAGGAGAACCAGTAGCATATAGAAGTGACTAAGGCAAACTGCAACTTGTTCAAACATCTTGTTATAGAACACTAAATCCAGGGCTTGAGAATAAATCTGGGTAAAGTGCATAAAAGCAAAACTATTTTCCTGTAGTGTGCTCCCTCCGTCTTGTTTTTAGTTGGAAGTTAAATGACTGAGTAATAGGAGTGAGGTCAGAAAGATGCTGAAGTCTGATGGAAGATGAAAGGGTGAATGTGGAGACATAGCAGAATGTGTTTAACTGTCTTGTTTTATTATGACCATTCCCTCTGAATGGTGAGGCTTTGTTTCCAGTGTTGTGAGTCTGACTTCTGCATTTATTGTCTTTTTTTTGCTGCTTCCACAGCCTTTGTTTGAAGGTAAGGAAATCTGCGAGCCCTGCTCCTCTTTCTTCACTTCTGCTTACATATTTGGGCTGTTGACTCAGTACAATTTGTCTGTGGGAATCTGCAAACCTCTCCCCTCAAGACACAAAAATCGTGTTGTCGAGAGAGGCAACTCTGACAGGCTCAACAGTTTCTAAAAGACAGAAAAACTCCTTGCACCAAAGTTTTGTGGTCTGTGTTAAAAACTGCACATTAATATTTTCCAAAGGCATTTCTGGCAGACTAAATTCAGAGATTCCTGCTCATACAGTCAAAGTACTACATGTGCATGACTCAGGTCACAGTTCCCGTGAAGTTAACATCAAACAGTAATTGGTTCTGTCTCACTGTTGCTCATACAGATGTGAACCTGAACATCTTTCAGGTGGATTCACTTCCCAGGGCAGAGACCTGTTAAAACTGCAGAGACAGGCAGTGAGGTACTGGAGCTCCTAAATTCCCTGTTCTGACACAGACTCCTATGTGGGAAACCATGAGTTAAGTCATTTAGGCTAATATCACTTCTTGAAGTGCTTTATCACTGCATGAATACCAGTATATTGCATCAGGATAAAGCCAGCTGCATTAGCCGTCTGTACTTACTTAAGCTGCCAATTCCCACAGAGAATGACGCTCTGCAAAATAGCTGCAGTTGTATTTGTGACTAAACCAGAGGTTCCTGCTAGTCCGGTGACGTCAGTCAGGGATCCTACCCCCTCAGGTTGGTATAAGTCTGCAGGGTCCATCTGAGCCTGATTTTGATCATTGAACCCAAAACAGCCTTCAGTGCCACCCACTGTTTAAATCCTCAAAAACACAGAATGTTTCAGATATGTCCAGGCCCTGTGAAAGGTAGGCAATAGAGGGCCACAAATAGGAAGTCCCTGAAAAAGTAGGTCTCCATCTTTCAAGAAAAGTCACATTATAATTTCTTTCTTCTGTGTCTGTGTGGGCAGGGATGCTCCATTGTTCAAAGGGGTGATGGAGAATAAAGGCTCTTCCCAGTTTCACCTGTCCATAATACTTTTACAAATGATGCCATTTAAAATCTGACTGAAAGAGGGGAGAGTGGTGAAGGGGCATTGAAGCCAAAAGAAATTTGTATCACAATTCAGGGTCAGCAGGAAAATGTAAGCAATACCAGCCACAATAGAAAATAAAAGGGACCTGCCACATTTGTAAGAGCCAAGGTTGTCTTTAATGGAGCAAAGGGAATGAAGTCATGATGTCCAGATGGTCCTAGCAGATGATCCTTGCTGGAAGGTAGAAAAAAAGCATACGTTTCCAGCATTTTGTTTTGGAAGAAATCTATTTTCTACCCCACTACAAGTAGTTGGATTAACCTTGTGTACTCAATCAAGGAAAAACAGCAGAAGGACTCCTTCCAGTGCGCTTGTATGACTCTCTGTGATACTTGCTCTGTGCTTCTTTAAAAGAAAAAACTTTACTTCTCCATTTCAGCTCTCTGTTGCCCTTCAAAGTGACAGATGCAGTACGGAGAAACTTTGGAAAGGAGCCATGGCTGTAACTGATAAGTCAACTGTATAATATAGTCCCAGGGCCAGAGCGTCGGGTGTGAAGTGCTGGCTTTACTCAATGAGAAGGATGCGAGGGGATGTCTCCCGAAAGCCTGGGCTGCGCCTCAGACAGGAGCTCAGAGCTAACTAGGAGGATTTCTGCATGAGCATCTTTGCCACGTGTTATGCCAGAGACTGGGACAGCACTTTGGGACTGCAGAGCACAAATGTTTTCTGCACAGCAGACCAGCACCAGCACATCACTGTGAAGGGTCTCAGGCACTGTGCTTCTCCTTGGACCACTCTGCCTTGGAGAGGGCAAAGTGGCTGTTCAGAAATCTAAACTACACAGACTAAGAGGCAAGAGTGAAAGGAGTTGTTTTTCTTACAGGAGAGACATGGAAATATGCTTCACCTAGATAAAATTTCCTGCACGAACGAAGGGAAAGATGTTCTCCTGGGACTAAGAGAAATAAAGAATGGTTTTAAATTGCATCAGGGTAAATTAGACTTTAGAGAAAGGACTGGCTGGTGTCTCCACTGTGGGAAGTCATAAGAAAAGGCTAGACAGTATCTGCAGGAAATGCTGTAGATACAATTGAAGCTCCTTGAAGTGAGAGATAGATTGAAGAGATGACCTTGTGAGTGCTTTTTGACCTTATTTTTTGATGACACTTTGATCATAATCAGTTGAAACCCAGGAGCAGATCAAAGGTGTGCTGCTAACAGACTGTTTGTCTGTGTTTGTGACAGTCCCCTTGAAATGTTAATGGCACACAGGGGCCTCTTCGTCCAGTCCTGTCTTGCCTAGAGAAGCACAGCAGCCTGCTTGGTGCAGCAGCCCCTCTCCCACCAGCAGCCTCCTGATCATCTGCTCTCCTGACTGGTAGCTCCTTGCAGATGAACACAATTCCAGACCCATCTTCTCAGGAAAATTAATCTAGATGGACTGAAAGTAACATCTATCCAGACTAATCACACTGAGTTAATTCTTTGCATAGACATTCTGACAGAAACTTACTTCCATTTATCTTCATATACTTTCAAAACAGAGTAGTTCCTTTAGAAAATAATTGCTGCTGCTCAGGACCAATTAGAGAAACTATTTCAATATAGCTGTCATGGACTAACTGACTGCCAGAGTCTTGCATGACCTGTGGCTATCTAGTGTGTTTCACTATTTGAAGTCCATTAAAATGGTTGGACAGCCAAGGTTCAAAGTCCTTAGGCATCCATGATAGTCAGCCTTAAAAAAATTCATTTACTGTTGGAAAAAGACACCTCCCTGGTCATTATTTTGTTATCTACAGAGAACCTTTTGGGAAAGAACAGAGAATTTCTGAATGGTTTCATGAAATAGTAAATGTGACTCAGTTTACCTGCTTAATCTAACACTACATCTCCCTCTACCTCAAGGGATTAACTCCTTCCCAAAGGTATTTTCTAAGGGTGAGAAATAGGTACTCTTTAAGTATGTGTGCCACATAGCTAAACTTGATTCATAGATTTACATAGATGGCACTCACGAGCAAATGCAATGAACAGGTTGATTCAAGAGCAGCACTTCTGAAATCCAGAGAGCTTCTACCCAGGCAAAATCTGATGAAGCCAGTCAGGGAATCACCTGACTAAGGTATCTGGCACCTGTGAAAGGATGGGGGGGGCTCCAGCCAGTTTCCGTAAGCTGGAAGAGGGGGAAGGGCAAGTGACTCCACCCATCTGTGTGCCCATGATCTGGGGGAGGTGATGAGCTGGAGGAAAGGTCCTGGAATTAGCACAGAGGAAGGTCGGGAGCACTGAGAAAACTGTGACAGGGAAATATATATGTCTGTGGCAGTGTTTTAACCTTGCCTACAGCTGAGTGTTTTCTGTGCTCTTTAAGGTAAAGAATGATTGATTTATTGGGCTTGGAGACATTTACAAGCAGAGTAGGTCCAGTTGCTCTCAGCCATTGTGGTTTCCTGAAGGGCAGACTTAAAAAGCTCAAGTGCTCACAAGCTCTGGGAAATGCTGTGCTTGACCTATTGCCCGGACTAAAAGGTAACATTCCTCTGAGGGCACAGCGCAAGTGATGTGGAGCAAGGTCCCATTTCTGGGAGAGGAGAAGAGAGAAAATCTGTTCTGTGAACGTGAAACAGAGGCTAGGGGAAGTGGGCTGGAAACGCTATAACAAGTCAGGCTTACTGATCTAGCAGATCGCTGTGCAAATCCAGCAAGTTGCAGCGTTACCAGAGACTGTGGCATGTTCCAGCAGGTAATCCAAAAGCTCTTCTTCCACAGAAAACCAACACAACAAGCAACAAGGAAAATGTGAATGCTTTATAGACAAGGAGCAACCACAGAGTAGATCACAGAGAATATATCTGATAGAAGGTGGAAAGGAGCAAATTAGTGCATTCTGGTGTAAAGGGATGTTTGTTGTCTGTGCCAGCTGGAGATTAGTGGAGCTGCTGTAAAAAGCTGTCTTATTTTTTATATCACCTTGGCAGGAGCCCTGACTACATGATGGGTTCATTTTAACACCTCCTCTTGCCTCCTTTTTAAGCTCTGCTATGATGATACCTCTTCTGTTACTCTGTTTCTTTGCAAAAGCCTCTTAATCCTGACTGCTCTCCTCTCTTGTCCAATTTTATTCTTTCTGCTTTCTCCATAGGAAGCTGCTTTGCTGGGGCCTTGCTCTCACTTAGCTCTTCTTTGAGTAGCCTTCACAGTAATAAATAATGCAAAACAAATCCCAGATTCTCCATCTCCTTCCTCAGCGGGAGGAGACATTCGGAATTCAAGTAAGCTGAACCCTGACTTTGACACTGGCACTCAGCTTTAGCATGCTCTGTTTGATGCTGTCACTTTCCTCACTTTATTTCAAAGACTCATCAGCTGTAGGCTAATGTCTGGAGTTCAAGTCCTTGTTTCTCATCACTTACCTAAAATCATTAAGTCCCATTGAATCTTGATTTGTATACCCATAACATGGGGTTCAAAGAACTCCCCTCTGCTGGAGGGTTATGATAACTGGACAGACTTCTGTAAGACTGCCCCAAATGCTCTGAAAAGTGTGAAATGAGAAGAAATACCCAAGAGAGAGGCTTACATAACACAACTGTGAGATGCTTCTCAATTGCTCCAATGAACTTGGTTTAGAAATGCTTGAATGAAGTTCAAATAGATAATGAAAAGAAGCAGAAGAGAAAAGTCCCTGGATAGTCACAGAGCTTGCTAAGACCTTTGTCTGCCTGATAGAGTGAAACAACTCAGTAGCTCCAGATAACAGACACAGAGCTGCCAGTCTGCATTCAGCATATCTATCATTACCTCCTCTCATCCTGTCCCTGGCCAAATGCAGCCGAGTCTTGCTCTGCCACTTTCAGCAAGGCTGAGGGAAACTTCTCCCATCATGACTGCAGAGGAGGAGGGTTTGCGTAGCACTGGTGTGCTAGGTCATGCTGAACAACATGAACCCACATTAAAGCAGACTGGAGCCAGAGTATGGGCTCTAATGTTTCCTAGAAACACGTAACTGCTTTTTCCTGGGAAACAGCACACCTCCTATTTTTTAAGGAACGAGGATCTTTCTCCAGTGTCCCACCAAAGACTGCAGGATCCCAGAACACCTCTGCTGTTTATCTCCAGCAATGTGACAGAGCCAGCAGCTATCAGTCACTGTAGTAACTGGTGTCCCTGGGATTTGCAACCATTCTCCATGGATGTAAATATATGTTGATAACGCTCCCTGCTAATCTCTGGAATTTCCTTATCAGCAATGCTTTGACTCTCCCCTTCTTTTTACTTCTGGTGCATACTGTTCGGAAGAGATGTGATGGATGTCATGGACTAAAGTTTACCCTGGCAACATCCGTTAAGTTGTGGTGTCCCTCTGCTTGGACAGACCTGCTGCAGAAGCCTTTTCCTGCCACTCTGAGTGTGGTGCGCACTCCCAGCAGGCTGAACACCAGGGTGGCACGTAGCTGTGCAGCTCATCTTGCAGGCTGAACAGACCTCTGACAAGTTGGAGGTCAAAAGTCTGGTACACATCTATTTGACTGAGGACCGTGCTGAAGATTTGGCTGTGTGTTTTCTGAAGCAAAAGCAGAGTTTCTTGGATTTGTGGAACAACATCTCATATCTTCCAGCTACTGTTCCCACATTCTGGAATCAAAGTGTTGTGCTTTTCAGAAAGCAGCAAGAAGAAACATTGTTCAATAAAACTTTATCATTTAAGCACTTCTAGTTCTCAGATAATACCCTAAGTCACCCATGGAGAAACAGAGTTTCTCAGTACTAGATGTCACAAAAGCATTTGTTGCTTAAGATGCATTTCTGCTCACTCCAGGGAGACATTTAACAGGAAGTGGTGAGTGCATACCACTCTACACATGCACTGTCCAAAAAGCTGAAAACAACATGAAGCAGAAATTCAGAGTAATTCACTGCAGCATTTCTTCTGTTAATCATCTTTTTTCTTCCTACTAAATGATACAGAAGTAAAAACTTTTGCACTACTGTGTCCATAGCTGCATGCATTGGTTAGTATACTTAATGCTTTATTGCATGCCACAGAAAAACAGTTTACTAGATCTCCTTTGCCTGTGCACCATGCAGATAAACTACATGTGGAATACAGAAACAAGGCACTTCATGGTGCTTGGACGTGCCAGACACCCTGTGCAACCTGTTGCTGCTGGGTTTTGTTTCTCACCTGGGGTGTATGCAGAACATCAGGGTGCAAGTTAAGATACACAGTAACTTCCTTCTGGACATCCAGAAAGGCCAGGCTGTTAAAAATATAGAGTAAGCCACCATGGTGGGCTTTAGTTCCTTCCAGCCCAGCAGCAGCAAGTGTTGCTCCAGCAATCCTTCTGCTCCTACCTGCTGGATGGATAGGGTTACTGGTAAACTGTTTGCAGCATTTGGCAAAGGCCCATCCTAGCCCACCAGCATCCCGCCTGCAAAGACTGACCTCACTTCTCCAGTATGGTGGGAAAGTCCCAGAAGGTGGAGAATCTCCCCGAGGGGTGTGGTTAACATCTCCTTGCAGCAGTTGCTTTTGCATTGCAGCCGGTTTCTTTCAACTAAGAAATCTCCCTGGAAGGCCATGTTTTGGGGGACCCTTCCAAATCTGCTGCCCACGCCAGCAAAATCAGGGAGCATGGCACCACGGGCTGGTGTGCCAGCTCTGACTCCCTGAAGAAAAAGCAAGTTGAAGGGACTACATTGTTTCCTAAGCTTCCCATCACATTAGGCAGAAAACTAGCTATTCTCCATAGCCACTTGTGAAAGGGTAGCTGATGTTGGAATTCTGGGCTCTCCGGGACAAGAGACATATGGACATACTGGGGCAAAGGGCCTTGAAGATGTTTAAGGAACTGGAGCACGTGAGTTACAAGGAGAGGCTGAGAGAGCAGGGACTGCTCAGCCTGGAGAAGAGAAGGCTCAGAGTGACCTTCTCAATGCATGTAAATATCTGATAGACAAAGGATCACATAAATATCTGATGGAAAGAGGATGGGGCCAGACTCTTCTCAGTGGTGCCCAGGGACAAGGTGAGAGGGAAGGTGCCCAAACTGAAACACAGAAAATTCCATTTGAACAGAAGAAAACACTTATTCAGTGTGAGGGTGACTGACCATTGGAACAGGCTGCCCAGAGAGGTGATGAAGTCTCCATCCTTGGAAATATTCATAACCCACCCTGACATGGTCCTGGGCAACCTGCTGTAGGTGACCCTTTTTGAGCAGGCAGGTTGGACCAGATGATCTCCAGAGGCCCCTTACAACCCCAACAACATGTGACTGCGTGAATGACGGCCCTTCAGAAATAGGTGTTGCACAAAGCAGCCTGAGAGCCTTTGTCTTGTGGCCACGCTGCGATACACCACCGGGGCTTTCCATCTCCTGTTACCAGTGAATGCCTGGTTCTTGAAATGGGAAATGGCCTCAGATAGGGACTTTTGGATGAAGGGAGACCATCTAAGTGTGGCTCTTTATGTCATGACTTTTTAATTCTTTCTGGGCTTTTTGCAGGTTTTTAAAGATACACTTTAACAAAGTTATGAAGTTTTTTTTGAGTTAAAAACAGAGCAGAACACAAGTCAGGCAAGACACTTGTGTTACACAACTGAACAGAATGATGTTTTTAGGGGAAAACTGATGATGAAAAAGGCATTATAGCAGAAATTTTGAAATAGTTTGCCAGAATTAGAAGCTCAGTTCCCGCTGCTGTGTAAGGGCTGCACATGAGGGTCTGCTCCCTGACTGTGAGTACATCAGCCTTTCAATTCAGGGTGAATTTTAGCTGCAACAATGTCCATTGAGAGAATACTTGTCTGAGGGTGAGAAAAACAGAAATAAACTTACCCTTGGTTCCCTTGCATAGGACAGGAAAAACAGCTGAGGGTAAAGCCAAATTAAAAAAGAATAATCAATGAATTAAGATACAGCCGAGCAAGAGCAGAAAGAATTTGAGAGGAGGAGATGGGAAATAAATTACTGCTTGTTGTAGGGTCTGTTGCATTTGACCTTGCTGGACTAACTGATGTACAGTCAGAGACATCTAGAGAAAAAAGAACAGGATATTATTTCGGAGCTAGCAAGCAATCAACATCACGGCTGCTGTGAACAAAGCTGAAAAAGAATGACCGGGACTCTATTTTGGGGGGCACAGACCAGTACAGATGGTCACATTTGCTTCACTTGTGTGCCCGGGTGGCTGCGGGCTGCATTAGCTCATTGCTGTGCCTGTGCTAAATGTGACCCTTCGGCTTCTGATTTGTGCCTCACAGTCAGCAGGGGCAGACATAGAGAAGATGTGTCTGTCTACATCCTTCCTGTAGCTATGGGTGAAAACAGCATTCAAGCACTTGGAAGGAATTTATGGCTTGCCTTTACAAATAAATTTTTTTACTCAGATGGATGCTTTTCTGACTTGCTGTTTCTGCAAAAAATGGCATCTCCTTGGCTAATTCTTAGTTCTGCCTGGGAATATGACAATTTAGCTCAGCTGCAAATCACCACATAAGTCTTTGGTATAGACATAATTGTGCTACAGTACATAAGAAAGCTATACATTAAAATCTGTACTCACCATGGGATCCATATGCACTGAATATTCCAGTGCTGGTAACTGCATTAATTTAGAAAAAAATAGTCAGGGCACATACTTGAAAAAACTAAGACTTACTGAACAGAAAACACAGCTAACAGAAAACAAAAGAGTAGAAATGATTATCAATGTACTATGTCAGTGAAATGCATTTCACCTGGCTAGAGAACATCACTATATAGAAAGCACTTTTGCTGCCCGGTCTTCCTTCAAGCCATCTCCTGATGTTCTTTCTAAGATTTCAATAACAATGAAGGGTAAGCATATAAATAAGGCATGACTCGCAGAAAAAAAAGGTAATGTCTGTTACTAGAGCAACAGATGAAGCTGGAAAAATAGCCAAGCTTTCAAACACACTAGGCCTTCTTTAGCACTTGCATTATTTTATTTCTGGAAATGAACTCCAGTGATAATGGTATTTCCAAGCTGATATCACAATGATAGATAAAATTGTGCATTGACATCATGTCTGAAGTATCATCTTCTGTAGACAAAAATCTCGGACTTTACAGGGAAAGGGGCATTTCAGCCTTAATCTGTAGGATATTGATTTTGTTTTGGACTGGACAAAGAACAGATCTTCGTGGCCCTCAAAGTTGTCAGTGGATCTGGGTTAATTCAGCCAGTCTGAGAATCTGGCCGTATTTTACTTGCACAGCCACATTTCGCAGTCAAATAACCATAACCTGCTCTAATTAAAGAGCTCAGAGGATATATTCTGTCCTGACTCATGCACTGGCAGGAAACAAATTCTCTTACTTCCTATGGTGTTCACTACACTTTCTCCTGTGTGAACTGACACTGTAAAAGGCAGAGACGCAGAGGTAAACACTAGCACTATCATTTTCCGCTGTGATAACAATCTGGCCACTACCATTCCCAGTGGAATTAAATGTTCTTTTACATCAGTGAGTCAAAGTGGAGGGATGAGTCTGACAAACTACCTGTAGTACAAATCCTAGAGAGACTAGTAAGGTTAAAAAAAAAAAAAAAAAAAAAGGAGAGATTTCAATGAGCCTAGGGCTGGGTAACAACGCACGTGAAAACTGCCTGCTGTTGACCACCGGCAGCTGCTGACTGCAGCCGGGCCTCAGGCAATTCTCCGCAGCGAAGCGGTGGCTGTCCCTGCAGGACTGGTGGCTGCGCTTTGCTCCGCGGGACTGCAGCCTGGGCCGCGGGAACGGGTTTTGTGCTTGCAACCTGGGGCTGAAACGGCGTCTACTGCGATGGCAGAGGCGGAGGGTGGGCAGGCATTGCGTGTTCGTGCGGCTGGTCCAGGAGGGAGAAGAGACGAGACTGTTATTAAAATGTGACAAAAAGAGATTATCTTTCTACTGCTGAGATGACAGCAATTTTGTCCCAGCGTTAAAAGTGAGAGATAAGGCAAGTCATCTGCCCTGTCCTTTCTGGGAGGATGTCAGTACCGCCGTGGGCGTTTCTCGCAGTGCACAGACATCACCAGACATGCGGACTGTCTGCATTTTCCACGTTCTTTGCAAACTTCCTTTTACCTGGACCAAATCCAGGCCTGCAGCATCCTTTCCAGAGTACCCGGGATACTGCTGCCGCATGTGGGCAGAGCAATGCAGAGTGGCCACAGCCCCACAAATCCTGCGTGTGCTCCAGGATCAAGACTGCCTGGTGTATTACCCTGGATTGCTTTGCAATTTGTCTGTAAGAAAACATTTGTGCACAAGACCCGTTCCTCTGCCCTTGAGAGTGTAAATACTAAATTTCTTCATCACAGTGTGCTTCATGTTCTAGGGCCTAACTTCATGCTTTTTTCTTTATGACCTTGGGCTACCTTTCACATCAGACATAACTTGTGATTACACAGTGTCTATCTGGGAAAATATTTAACCCTAACTTTCAAACATTTCAAAAACACAGATTCATAATATAGTATCACCCTCACATCCAGTCATCAAGCGTGAAGAAAAGTCCTTATTTTCTAACTGGAAAGCACCTCTACCTCGGGTAATCTATCTATTGTAGATACCTCAGTGGTTCTCTATCACTGTAATACTAGCCAGCCTCCCAGTCTTTCAGACATTTCCTCTTATGAGGAAGGGAGATTCTTTATTTCCATTTTATTTACAGGGAAAGGAAGCACAGAAGAGTAGAGGAAGGTATTCACGCTCTCCTGTAGGCATGTAACACCAGAGACCTCAGCACAGTCCACGCGAGAGAGACATCCCCCATGTCATGCATGGAGAACGACAAGCTTTGGTGCTCCCGACAGCTACCTCTCTGATGTCTGTAGAAACAGCCTGGCCTCCACGCATGGATGCTTACCTGCTGATGGCACAAGTTCATTTTAGGCTGGCTAAATGATTTGCAAAGGCAATGCTAGATATCTGTGGCAGAACGGGCTCTCAGACCTCTACCACTGAGCCACCCGTCTTTCCAGCATCAGCCAGGGCTTTCAGCAGTGCTCGAAGGAGCTTGCTCGCCTTTTCAGTCTGTTTAGTCAACAGACTCCTTTAGGCTTTTTTTGAACGCTTTTATTATTCAGCTGCACCCTGGGGATATGAAGTTAGACAGCTTGGCAGCATTGCCTGGAAGGCGAGACTTTCCATACCAAAGCAGAAGGTTTGCTCCCCAGGCCAGTGACTATGCCTCCATCACTAACCATGGGAAGAAGGAGTTATCCCAGAAGGACCCCTCCTTCCTGAGCCATCTTTGGCTCATGAGGCAGTTTCACAGTCTGAATGAGAGGAAGCACACAAATATCTTACCTTTCAGGTCATGTGTTCCTGTGTCCTTCAAGTTAGCCAGGGGCCTTAAGAAAGGGGCAGCAGAAAACCATGCAGCCAGGTGGGGTGAAATGGCTCCCCATAGTCATAGTGACCATGCTAAGGGAACAGAGAAAGGGGAAGAGTTCATCTTCACCTAGTACTCCGCAATTGTCAATGATATTAACAAAGTTTTGAAAAAGTGAGGGTCAACACAATATTGTTATAACTTTCCTTTCAAAAAAAAAAAAAAAATACCCTGACAGTGATAAAATTCAGGCTACAAGAGCTACAAGAGGCTATAAATCCAAGGAAAATTCAGTTATGATGCAGCAGAATGTATGTATGTATGTTAAAAACCTCACAAACAACAAACAGTGGAAAGAGGAGTAATTTCAGTAAACTAGATACCTTGGGAATTATGAGGATAGGTACTATACACAAAAAAAGCTTTGCAGATGCTTAGACATAACCAAAGAATGAACATTTTCTTTCAGGTGTACCCAGATTCCTGTCCTATTGCACTCCATTTTCCTATCTGCCTTCTGCCAGCATCATGGATCATGTTATGGTATTTGGCTTTTTATGAACCACAGTGACTAGGCATTCCTTTAGTATGCAGACATCTTAAATCATGAATGAACTCATGTTTCACCTACTTCTTTTTCTGATGTAAGCTGAGGCGGAGGCAATATACAAGATACATTTGCAGATTCCTAGGGTTTAGAATAGACAGGTTTAGCATTGCAGTCTTGACACTGAATATCTGCAAGATGGCAAAGATTCAGGAAAAAATTAAATGTGCTCAGCGTTCCCAAAAAAGTACTGGGATTTCTGCTTTACCACAGATGTCTGCAAAATATTAATGGAAAAAGCCAGATGATAATTTTAGAAGGAAGGTGAAAATCAGTCTTATGATGAAATGTGCTTATAATTTTTGCTTTGATTTGATAATCTATCTAGGTATTGCTACAGCTCCATCATGATGGAATCAGGACACCCCCCCCCCATGGAAGAAGTTTTGAAAGTTAATCCTCATAACACCCCAAATATGAAGTTAGAGGTGGTTGTTCTGCTTTTTTCCAAGGGAACTGAAGTGAGACTAAGCACCATGATCAAGCTGACAGAGGAAGCTCGCAGTCAAGCAGGAGTTTCAACCATGCATATCATGGTTCAGGTCCCTCACATGGGTAAATTATTAAAGGA
Source organism: Apteryx mantelli (assembly GCF_036417845.1). Classification (NCBI taxonomy): domain Eukaryota; kingdom Metazoa; phylum Chordata; class Aves; order Apterygiformes; family Apterygidae; genus Apteryx; species Apteryx mantelli. The sequence goes on from NC_090020.1 coordinate 12,439,722, forward strand.
TTTAGCTTCTTAAGTCTTGCCATCTACAAAACCGAACTGGTTTGGGGCCAGAGCAGCAGGGCAGGGTGGGGGAGAGGGGGAGATACCTGAAGACAGCACATATGTGACTCTCTGGAGACATAACATGGTATTTTGTATGGAGGACTGTTTTCAGTAATGTATACCATCAGCTACAGCAGTAACTAAGGGTTTCTACCTATTCTACTAAGCTTTATTAAAATGTAAAGCTAGTATTTTTTCATAGAGAAAGAGGTTTTTTTAATCTATATATGATTGCAGCACCTAAGAAAATAGAATTCAAAATAGTACTCTAAACTTCTTTTTTATGACTATCTACATAACAAACAGTGTGCTGTTTAAGAATAAATGAGTTGTTACCTGTGGAAGCATATTTGTATTGCCATCCCTATTGTCTCATCTTCTGACAAACTAACTAAAAAGTATTATAAATTGTTCACTGCTTTCAGACCTTATTCTCGTTCCAGTAGTGTAGCACCTTCATTATTCATCTAAATGTTAATGCTCTTGTCTGTTGTTGGCTCGTTGCAAGCCTACTCTGGCTGAAAAATAAGAAAATCTACTATCCAGGATTTTCCAAACACCTGTGCCTGAATAGTTGTCTTATGCTGCTCAGCATGATGGAAATAATATTGGAGATCTTTTCATACAGTTGCTTATGTAGGCTTGTCATTTTTCAAGACTCGCAGTGCAGGGAAATTTTACCTTAAGAAAAAGGAGAAAAATATCTGTCTTAGTGAACAGAGACAAATGGAGATGTGGTTTATGAAAAGCTTTGCCTGAAAGGTTTTTGTGTGAGACTTGAAATTTGGCATATGTGGTCTTGTTCAGGAACAAACAAGGCAGTTTGGCACGTCCTTACCTTTGCATCGTCTTTGTCCAGTATGATCACTGGTTTCATTTGGGCCGTTCCTGCATTACAGCCTGAACAAACATGCTTGTCAGTTATCCACAATGTTTGTCTGCTGAGTAAATCAGTTTAAAATATCCTGAGACTTTTGTAACAGTTTGATCTGCTCTCTCTGTAATGTGACGTTAAAGAAACGGTCAGCCATAGCACACACTTTTTCTCTGTTTTGACATAAATACTGCAGCCAAATGAATGACTGCAAGGAAATTAAGGATAAATCTAGCACCCCGCTTTATACAATTACTATCTCTTCAGAGTGGGAGATCTTCTAAAAAGTGCATTAATGGCAACATTTCTGTATATTACTGTGGCTACCTTTATCTTCTTGCACTGTCACTGAGCAGGTGAGGAAGTTAAAATAACAAGATCGAACTTTCCTTCAAGAATAATTCCTTTCTGGTTTAACTTATTGAAAACTATAAATACCAGGCTTGATTATTGGTGGCGGGTTTTTTTCTTCCTTAGACCCTTGCATGCTGTGACTCAACTCAATGTACTGGGTGAAGGTTTATGTCACTGTGTCATGTTGTTAATATTACCTTGAGGAGGCATACAAAACACAGCAAGGCCTGGCCAGGAAGCATTAATGTTATTTTCTTGACCTACAGGCATTAGATTTTATCTAAAGAATTGCCAGGAAATTCAGCCAAGGGCAAGTAGGTTGTTCTGACAACAGAGACTATTAGGGGCCAATCAGAGTAGATATAATAAAAAAAAACAGCAAAAGAAAGAAATAGAACTTTCCAAGGGGAAATACAAATTTAATCTTCTTTCAAATTTCAAAGTTGTACTTCAGTCTAGAAATTCTTTTCTCCCAAAGAGAATCACATTTCAGATTATTCCACAGGTTGTTGAGAGGAAAATATTGTCCTTTTTTTTCTTTACTCTTCTTTCTGACAATTACAGAGGTTTTGAAATGTTTGAATATCTGTAAAGATTATGACCAGCTCCACTTCTGAGGTTCTGCTCTGGATTTTATGGACCATACCCTCTAGACATGTGACAGGACAGAGGTGGCAAGTCATGGTAGGGGGGATATTATGATCCTGACAGCATGCATTGCTATGAGAGCCTGAGGCTTTGCATAGAGTCCTGCGGCTATCATGGCACACAGTCCTGGCTGCACAGATTCCTTAGGCTTTGTAAGATGAGACATTTCACAGTAAAACTTTTTTTTTTTTTCCTTTTGATACAAGAATATTGATTCTGAAGGGAATAAACCCAGGGCAAGCAAAAGGCCAGTGGCCAGGGCACTCATCACTGCTGAGAAACGCTGTGGTCCCGAACCATGGTCTGAACCACGGACTGTTCTCACAACTCCCAGCAGACAAGCTGATCACCAGTAACATCTGTTCAGTGGTTTGGCTTACTTGACTCTCCTGTTAGAGCTTGCCTATGTATATAAAAAAGTATATAAATTGGGCTTGAGAGACAGAGACAGAGAGGGAATGAAGGAGGTTCTACAGCACTTTTGTAACACTACAGATTTCCCTGCAGTTACTTAAGATATAGTCATGCTTCCTTCCTTGTCAAGAGCCAAATGGAGGTGAGAAAGTGCAGGACGTGAAGAGTTGAGTAGAAGAGAGTTCATGTTACCAGCCTCAGGCCCAGAAAAATGGCATCTTACTGTTGCATGGTAGTGTTTCTTTAAGCAAATACTGTTTTCCATGAAAGCCAGCAAGGAGAAAATCAGCAAGATCAAAATAAAGGATTAAAAATGATCACTTAAGTTAGTTAAAGAGATATATCTATACCTATACAGATATATATGGAGATTTTTCCTAAAAAATCTATCTGGGTCACTTTGTTCTCTCCCACTCATGATGCACAGACTCATCTCTAAAGCTGACAAATGAGTTTGTATGCGTAAGGAGGACACTAAAATCCTGACTTGTTATGCAGTTTTTGTTTATCTATCTGTATTGCTGGCATTGCTTTTGATTGGAGACCACAATTAGGCCTGAACTTCTATACAGGAGTCAGTTCAGGTAGCCAATCTGATGGGAAAGCAAGATTGTGTTTTGAAAAAAAAAAAAGAAGAAGTAAAGATTTCTACTTGATCCAGTAGCTCTACAGCCACACAATCACTAGGTCTGACAGAGGGGAGCAGGCCCAGGAGGAAATAAGTGCTCTTCTTTCCGCAACAGTTCATTACTAGATCAGTTTGGCTGAAGTACAAGGCCATACTTTTTGGCTAGGGTTCAAACCCCTCTTCCTATGGAAACTGAAACATAACTGGTCTTGCCTTGCTGACCAGAACCTTATATACTTACTACTGGAGTAACACACTCAGTTATCTCACCTCCATGGCTCAAAGTATTTATTGCCAGGCATGATTTATTATTTGTTATTGATTGCTTATGTACCAGGAAGCTGCCAGCTGTCCTGTAGGCTTCTGCTGATTTTAGCACTGGCACTCTTCAGTTGTCTTTTTAATATCTGAAGAGTGGTTATCTTTCACTGGAAACAATCCCAGAAGCTTGGATTTTTTTTTTTTTTCCCCAAACCATTGACTGAGCTCAGATTGGCCAGCTTGGAGGGTACAAAGACACCTTATCTTCTCCAGCATCAGCAGGCAGGGAAGGGAAAATGAGTGTATTGCTGCTTTTCAGAAAAATGCGTTTACCTACTTGGCCCTTCTTTTTCTGCCATCTTCCAGGGCTTTTTTTGTATATTTCTAGCACTTTTATCATATTTGCCTCAAACCACATAATAGTTTGCATCATACAGATCAAACAAATATTAAATTCACAAAGTTTTTGAAGGCATATATAATGATCTCTGACAAGGAATTTGTACATCTCCAAGCACATTCAGAGCCTTATTCTGACTCAGCCCCACTGGGTTACAAAAAAAAAAAAAGAGTTAATGAACTTTTATTGTTGATTTCACTGAAGATTGGTTTAACTTGCAGTGGAAACTTTCCCACTACGATGACATGACAGAATGCCCACCAACTTCAATGAGCCTAGAGCCATATCTATATTTCTTCTACAATCTTCTTGAAACACAGAGATAAATTGGCATCATTAGAGTCACCTGAAGTTTTAGTATCCTGACCTACATGAGGGACTGTTGCTTGGTCATGAGAGAAAAAGACAGAAATTTTAGTTATGGTTCCCCCAGGCTGTCCTGACTCATGATGTGAGACAGCCCTAAGAGTCTCACTTATTACCCAAGAAAGAGAGCAGGATAGTCAGAGAAAAGGCTGGAGAGAAAGCAGAAATAGTATCTCTGTTGTTTAGCTCTTTTCTGCACTCATTGTTTTTCTAACTAACTTCAGAGGAAAATACGTTCCCTCATTTAAACAAACCCAATATTTCTATACATAAAAGTAGAAAAAGCATGCATCTAGAGTTGGAACATCTTGTGAACCTTGCCATCTTCTTTCCCTTTTGCAGGATTACATATATTTTTTAATATGCAGAAGATGTGAGCATATTTTCAGCTGATCATATTTTCAAAGGGAATATGCTATCACGCCAATTATCCATATTTAAGAAAGGCAAATTTAGTGGGAGGAAGATGCTCTAGGGAGTTCCACAACCAACAGTTCCTTCTGAGAGCACCAGAAACTACTTTTGAAAGTTTGGACCTGGAGGCTGACTACATTTGCACAGATAATCACAACTATTCAGTTTAGTCTGTAGAGCCACATACACAGAATCCAAGCAGATGGATAGACTGTCACAAACCTTAAATAAACAAGCAACTTAGACAGTGACATACAAACGTATGACTTACAGGCAAAGCAAGACTTGTGCCAAGGAGACATAAAATCAACATGCATTTGTTCACATTTCAAAGATCTTCCTGGAATAAAGCTATGTTTTGAGAAGTTTGAGATTAATTTCAGTTCCAGTAAATTAACCATACCAGTTTCAACAGCAGTTCTCTTTTGATAGTCCTGTGTATTTTTAATCATGAAGTGAGTGGAGTATTAAATTTCCAAAATCTATATTTTCTAATTTTAATGGGAATGTAATGCATCTTCTGTGGGAACAACATTTTAACTTATTTTAATTATTGTGCAAAGTATTCCAAAGAAGGGATTTTATAAACATGCAGTAGAAAACATAGATGATGTTTCATTACAATCAATAAATAAACTCTGTGCTCAATACTGTTTGCGTAACACTGATATTTTGTCATCAAATATCTAATTAAACTGGAATGCATGGGCTAATTTGGCCACCTCCCATTTATTGTGGCAATCTATTATCTAAAGAAGGTAGAGGTCTGTTCACCCTCATGGTAATAATCCATTTCATAACTATCAAGCTTCAAAAATGAAGATTCAGCATAAGCATAAAAGCACATCCATCTGCTGTACAGACACATCAAGTTTAATTCCCCAGACTATGGGAAATTATTAATGTTCTGTCATACGGTGATGAACTGACAGACTCTCTGTGACTGTCTTAAAGTATCAAAATAATTGATAAAACTGTCAAACATCCATGTTTACGAGTATCACATCAAGAAAATGTTACCTGTGCCTGTGTTTAGAGAGGCATTTTTTCTGGAAAACTTCAATGCATACAGAGAGGCAGTAGCCCAAATTCTGATCTCCTTTATAGGAGATGTAAATCTAAAGTCATTTCACTGGAGTCCCTGAACGGTCTTCAGCACTTTTTCCATTAGCTTTAGCATTTCATGGGCTGTTGATTCTGACAAATGTATTATCTGGCATAATATCACAACGGATACTTAACAAATGCTATCAGTAGAGAACAAAACACAACAGAGCAAGCACCAAGGATAAGCACCTCTCACTCATTGCTCAGCAGCACAATAAACAGCAGTCCCTGCATACAGACCACTCTGCAAACATCTGAGCCTGATTTCCCAACCATTTCATTACCGTAACCTAATATCAGCCTAATATCTGTTGTTCTAGCATAAATCCTCATCCTATATCCCATTTGCTGTGCAATCCTTTGCACAGTGCCAGGTGGTGCGGTTAAGATATGAGGAGCTTCAGTTGCAGTAAGGAAGATTAAGCTTAGACATTAATGACAATTGTTCAGCCATACAGACAGCTTAACTTCCATGACCACCAGCGTGAAGGAGCATTAAGTCCCTCTCCTAGGGATTTGTGGCTGTGCCTTGGTAAATAAAGTGCTTTAAAGGTCCAGCAGGACTCTAATTTCCATGGAATATGACCTACCCAAACACAGATTTGTAGTTTTGCTCTCTCCCCTGGAAGGAAAACATAATTTCACAGGGGAAACTTTGTTAGGCGTCTTGCTGTTCATGTTGGAGTAGTTTCAAAACAATCACAAGAAGCTAAAAGTGCTCTGCTCTGTTGGGTTTTAACAGGAGTGAAAGAAAGGAAGGAATTGAAGGCATTTTTCTTGATTTTGTGCCTTACATTATATTCTTTTTTTTTGCTGGAAACAAACATCCATTCTTTTTCCTTTTGGTTAAGGACAAATCTTGACACTGCTAAAGTGAAGGGAGTGTCGTGGTTGAGCACACCTCCACTGCTGGGTGAAGTTTCCTTCAGCATCGTGCAGATGTAAAGATGTAGCTCCTGTTGCAGTACTGTTATAGCCACACCTAACCACAGAAAGACAAGTGACCTCTCTGTGGAGAACAAGTTTGCTTTGTTCAGTCAAGGGATGAATTTTTGGATGGATAACACTTTCTACTGGTTTTACTCAAGTTTCCCCAGCCCCCTGGGATCAGGATTTCATCCTTTCTCCCTGCTTGCTTGCTTTCCACATCCGACCCTCTTGCCAACTCCCTGCTAATTCTCCTTGTTTTCTGTGGCCCTCAACAGTTTTAAACATTATTTGTTTTCCTCTTCTGTCTCCACCTCACTTTTTCCTGTTTTCATAGAGAGGTTTGTTCCTTTTTGCCCTCTCATCTCCTGCTATTGTCTATCCTCCCCTCGCCTCCCTTGTCTCTGTGTGATCCTCTCCCACATACATCTTTAATTACGAGAATAGTATCTGGCATTTACACAGTGTTTCAGAAACAAAGGCCTTAATTCTAACAGTCAGCACGCGGGAGAGCCGTGGTGATTCCAGTAGGCCGCAGACAAAGAGTTTTCTCACTTGAGGAAAGATCAGGGTATAAGTGTTCTTACTCACCACCCCCTTTCATGGACAAAGACGAAATTCATTTCACTTAGTTCTGAATGCTCACAAAAAACAACTTGATATACTTTCGTTCACGGTTCTCAGTGTGAGAAATAAGTATTTTAGGTGACCACTGTCTATAATTTTAATGTGCATTGTATTCCCATCCGAGGTCTCAAAATGGCAGAAGAAAGTTAGAGTGACTTTCTGACCTACCTCAAAACATTTGTAAGCAAGAAAATAAAATCAAGTTTCAGTTCTACCCAGTGTTTCAGATTTTATCACCTTAGAGAGCTCACTGTGCTACTTACCTTCTGCAAAGAAATTTGTATAGTGCTGCTCAGAAACTCCCTCTATTCTGCAAAGAGTGAGAGAACAGAAGCCTATTGCGTGTGTATGAACGCGTGTTCCTGCTAAGCAGAGCAATATTAATTAAGAATAGTGATTTTTGACAGTTTTTAACTGAAATTCTGCACCTTCCCTTGGCTTTATAGAAGGTATAATAATGTTGAACTAAAAGTAAGTGTAATTCTTGGCCCATTAACCAGTGGTGATATCACAAATAATTTGATACTGCTCAGACACCACTGCTTCACTGCAGGGGATTAAAAAGATGTGTGAAAATGGGAGTCTCCTATGAAGTATTTCACAAGCTGCATGATTACACCCTTAGAAAAGCAAAGTACACCTAAATATTGCTATTATAAATATTAAAATAACATTTTTCATGTCATAGTTGCTAGCAGTTTTGTAAGTACGCCTAGAACATGCATTTATGCACATCCAATTAGATTCACCGCTTTCAAGCAATGGTCCCAGCAAGCCACTGCCCAGATTATTCAGCAATAAACAATTTTTTCTTGGGGGTTTCATCTGAAGGCAGATCTCAAAGGCTGGAGCAGTCTGTTGCCATGTTTTGAGGATGAACAGCTTAGTTTCCAGAAAACCAACATTTTGATGGAAAATGTTAGGTTTTCCTTCATTTTCCAGTTTCTGCCAGGAAAGCTGCCATGACATGTTTTGTTTCAGTCATCTCTGTCTCTACCAGAGCTAATATTGTGTCCCACAAGAGTGGCTCTTTGCTCGCCACACTCCTCTCTTGGCTGGACTCCTTTACTGTAATCTTGAAATTCTCAGTTCAAGGCGAAAGGCAAATGTCAGTGTTTTTCCACGCAGAAACACTTAGGGAAATGAATGCAAAACAACTAGCAACATGATTTTAAAGTGTAATGCTTACATTGCTTTCAGCACCTTTACAGATTCGTTCATCAAAGAGACGAAAGTCTTATTTTTACTTAGGTCAGGAACAGAGCGAGACCTAAAGAACAGAGTTTAAATATTCATTCAGATTAATTTCCTGTGGAAAGAAAATTCAGCTAACAACATCTTCCATGACATGGAAACTTTAAGGGGGGGTGGAGGGGAAGTTCACTTCTGGGTTGTCACTAGCTGATATATGGGAGCAGAAATGAGTTCTCCTCCTCTTTATGTGGGCAATGCTTAATCATTTCTGCAAGGAAGGGAGCAGCGGGGAGTGTGGAGCTCCACTTGCAGACAGGAGGAGACAATGAGATTGTTCTCTGGGTCCTGCCAGTCTCCAAATGCCACTGAAATGCTGTGGGCTGAGTAGCAGTGGCTGCCTTTGGGAACAAAACCATGACATTAATATTGAAGTTGCCCAAATCAGTGCTAGAACAGATTTAGGAGATGATAAATAAGAGAAATTACTATTAGTTGGTCCCCTTAACTGCACCTTGATGAAGAGCAAACCTGGAGTTTCTCTGAACAAGCTGTTCACAGTATGTCTCCTCACACAGATCCGCGTGAGGATTTGCTAATGGCAGAGGACAGGAGAGCATTTCAAACAGCCGGGCTTGGGCACACTGGGACCATTGCTACCTTGCTGAGTGGGGGGTTTGGGGCTCGGCTGAGAGGCAACAGGTTGTTCCTTCTTGTTCCCAGACTGGTAGGAGGGTCTAGAAGGAGATGCAGAAATGTAAAATCTTGTTCCCCAATTTGAAATTAAATAATCAGCTCTGCTGATCACCAAAACACTCCCCACCGTTCCTCCAGCCTCTGCCTCATGTTTTATCCAGGTTTTCACCAAGTATAGGTGACCAGCCCTGAAAGAGTTCCTCGCTCCACAGGCTGAGGGCAGAAGCCCCTGGCCTGGCTGAAGGAGCTCAGCACAGTCCAGGAAGAGATGCTGGAGAACAGCAAAGTCTAGGGCTGTCACTCCCAGCTTCTGCCTTACATAGAAGCCTCCGACCACCACAAAAGCCATTAACTGCTCTGTCTGAGGTACACATACCTGTGACAAACCTCAGCCTGTGTTTGGGCATTTTTCTCTCATCCATAGCAATGGCAGTGTTTCTGCATGACCCCTTTTGGGGTTGATACCAGCATCGCTTTACAGGCTGTAGGTCATCACACTGGTCCTTGTTTTGGATCGACATTATCCTTCTATATCCAGGGATGAAGCTCGCTGTTTCCCGCACGGCAAGCATCCATTTCAGGTGGGGACACTTTACTACTCATTGCCCAGGATATCTGTAGTCAGCCCTGCAGCTTCACATCTTGGGTATTTTCTCCCTGTGGCAGTTGTCTGAGAATTCAGTACCCGGTGTGATGCAATTCCCATCTGCAGACCACAGCTTTTCTTAATTGCAAAAAGGTTGCAGTGATAATATTAGAAGTAAGGTCAGAATCCAAGCCATTGCATACTCATACATGTGAGTGAAAGGCCTTGATCACCAGGCAGTGCTAGGATGACTCATTCTGAGTGTCTAACTCATGCTTAGCCCACCAGATGATGTCTGTATTGTAATAAAAGGTTAGAGCAAGTGTGTTAGCTAGGACTGTGCATTGCTGTGAAATTTCGCAGTCTGAAAGTCATTTGAGGGAATAAGACTGCTCTGCGTAACAAAGCTGGTTATGAAAACTGGTCCGAATCACCCTGTTTTAGACTCCACATGCATTCTAAGTACAGGATATTTTTATGTGCATTCCTCAATCCAATAATATAGAAATGAGAGAAAGAGGATTTCCCTCGCCTTCCAGAGGAACTCTCCACAGTGACTCTGCCAGACTGTCTCTGGTCTCATCAGAGGATGATACAAGATCAGCCCATGTCTTTTTCTATCATGTGCTTGGAAGCTGAACTTGGTTTTAGATATATCTGAAGTATAAGAGGGACAGAGCTGAGTACGACAGGCTTTTCATCATTTCTTCTCCAGCTAAAGAAGGAATTGAAAGACTCGTGAGTTTGAAATGAATGAATAAATACAAGGCAAATAATCACTTGCAAACATAAAGGTAATCTTTAATTCAGAAAGAAACTTAGCCCTGAGCTGCTTCATGTCTTATCAGCTTCTGTTGGACCAACAGTAATTATTTTCCCCACTCTTACATGACAAAAACATATGAGTTACATAAAAGATGAAAAACCCTGGAATACCTAAATTTGATGGGGTATCTCTGAAGTCTGCAAAAAGAATATTTACTCCACTTTGATAAAAAGAGAAAAAATATGTGCATTTTTTAAAACTAAGACTTAATTAAAGGAAAAATAAAGCTTATGTATGTCTTCAACTCAAGTAATAATTCTGAAACCACTTCAGCTTGGCAAATGTTACAAATGTAGTGCAAGTAAGTAGTAGTGTAAGTAAGGATGGCGACAATACTTATTTGTTCTGCTCAAGCTGTAACATTCAGAAAGACACCATATCTTGAATTAATTAGAGTAGCAACTCAACGTGTATACAGAAGACTTGTTATTCCCACCCATCCTGCTCCCTTGCAGAATAAGGCTACAATTAGGAGTGGAGCAAGCAGAGAACAGAGAGAAATTGCTTGTAATTTATGGCAAGCAGCTTGCTGAGACAAATAAGTCTGATTTCTGGTTAGAGGAAGAAATGACTGTGCCTGAAATCCAGCTTGCCAGGTAGAGCTGAGAAATAAGAGCAGAATATATATTCTGTGCTACCTGCAGTTAGCAGCATTGTGGGGTGCTTTTCTCCTTTCTGTGCATACCCTGAGTGAGAGAAGGGCTGTTGTGGGGAACGGAGAGGAAAAAAATGTCTTGAAATGTCAGTGATATCACTGCCTGGAGTGGATGTGTGTGCCAGCACTGGACTGTGTGAGTATGTAGGGTTAAATCTTGGTCTGGCTAAATGGATGGATGGATGCCTTCAAACAAGGGTTGAGAACCCTCTTCCCTTGAGGCCATTACATCAGATTGCTCACTGGTGCCTTCACTTCTACACCTTCAGCTCCAAAACAGACCTTCAACTCCAAAACAGACCTTCAGCTCCATGATGATTAGCTATGGAGCACGTCCTCATGTCCAGGAGCTGCATCACCTCCTGGAAAGGGAAGCAGAGGTATACACACTCACCTGAAATAGTAGTACCCAGCCCCACAGGCCAGGGCTACAGGACTAGTACTAGTCTTCACTCATGCAGCAACCATTCCCTGCAGAGAGGAGGCAGCCTTTACACAGCCTGTCTGCTCAAACAGGTCAGGGACACCCCTTCACCTATTTGTAAAACCTACATCCCTTCTTCTGTGGCCACAAGTTGGACACTTCTTTATAACCAGATGAGCAGGTCATATGGAGAGTCACCCTGATGGAGAGCAAGTTCATACCAAGGCTGGTAACACTGCTGCTGACGGGGCTGCTGTGCTTCAAACCTCCCAAATGGTTATGGGTGAGCAGGGTCAGAACCTTCCCAGAGCTGCACCCTGGTGCTGCACAGCTCTGGAGGAGGCTTGGTGAAGTTTGCCCAAAGCATGCAATGCAAACTCAGGAACTTTTTAAGCAGAGCTGCACACAAATATTCTCCACTGCTCAGTCTTCAAGACAAGGATGAAGAGTGCACCAAGAGGATGTTTGGAATGAACAAATCTACAAATGAACTGGAGATTTTAGGTTGTTCCCTGGGGAATGGTTGCCTTTGGTTCCTCTGAGTAAGTCCATGAATAACTCTCACTCTATTTTCACTGGCAAATCAGGAGCCTGTGGTCTTGCACAAAAGGACTTGTTAGAGCTTTCATAAAATATAGTCTTTATTAGCTATTTCATGTTGTATGTTTGTTGGCCAAATCCAACTGTTTCCCTCATTGCTCCCACACAGAAATGGATTTCTGAAGCAGGAAATCATGCTCTGTGGTAGCTTTTTTGCATGACACGGATAAGCTGCTAGGGTGAGCTGTACTGCAGCTGGATGAATTGCAGCTGGATGAATCGTACTGCTTGGTATACTTCATCCCCCCTACCCTATATTTGTGCAAACTCAGAGTCTGTGCATAACACTGTGGTTTTCATTAGTGTGGTGTGCCCTCCTGCAGACTGTCCCCCAGCACAGCCAAAACATCTGTAATATATGCAATTACCTTCTGATGATACTGTGTGTGAACTGAATCTAAAGTGGGACTTGTGTGACTCGTACGGCAGTCTCCAAAGCAGCCTCCCAGGCATGTGAGCTGGTTACCCAGGACTCCCTTTAAACAGAGAACGCTTCTCATCCTAAAGTGGACTCCTACAATTGGTGAGATCAGTTGCACCCTAATCTTCATTAACTACATTCTCTGGGGCTCCAGGGGCTATTAAGTCAGAAGAGAGGAATACCACCTCCAGAGCTTGAGAACTGAAGGAGAATTTGTTAAGATTACAGCAATAAATTTCTCTGACCATAGCAGATGTTGCCACACATGTAAGATCGTTCAGGCCAAACACAAGAACCCTTCAGGAGTCCCTGAAGGTACCAGGGTCTGGAGAGTATCCAACAGTCTTTTCTTGCTGCTGCAGGTGAGAAATACGTATGGCTTCACCTAAAAAAAGTGATATCTTGACCACTGGAATGAGGTAGGGTAATAAGGAAAGCATTAAATTCAATAAGAGAACTTCTGCAGCTACGAAATGTGGCTTCAGGTTTGGGAAGGGAGAGGGGAAACAGGAATTGCCTGAACCTGCCATTCTAAAGAAATGTTGCTTCTCTTCCCACCGTGTACACCTGAACAGGGACGTCTTGAATCACAGTCTTTGGGGCCCAGCTGCAGTACCAAGAGTTAAAGCACTGGTCTGGTCATGCCAAATAGGCATTTGGGCACAGTGTGCAAAGAAGTTGGCACTTCCTCTGGTCATGCTCTTCTTGGAGAGCTTCATCCAGACACGCCTTGGCTGAAGTCAGTGCTACTCTGAGCTCAGAGTGAATCCCCTTCCTTGCTGAGGTGGCACAGCACCAGGGGAACTGAAAAATGAGGTTTGGGGAAATAGGGAAAGTCCTACCACCCCCTCAAGCTTTACATGCTGGAGCTGCAGTTTCAGGTGGCAGGATGCAGCAGGAAGCTAGAAACTAGCCAAACAAGTCCAAACTTGCTTTGCATAATGGACTTACTTCCTCTTTTTTTGAAATATTCCACATTTCCCACAAGCAAACCCAAACCAAAGGACCACTTCTCATAACACTGAAAATAATTTAGAGTCCAGTTCTGAATCTTTGTGCTAGGTCAGCCTCTCATATCAGAGTTTTGTACAAGTCCCCTCATTAGGCCATGAAAAACACAGAAATGATGCCTAATTCTATATGCAGCTTTTGACTCTGACTTGAAAATCCTTAAAAAAATATTCATCTGCATGCTGACAGAGAGCAGGACCTTTTTCCAAATCAGGGAGTGAAACTTCAATGACATTTCTCCAGTTAACATGTAATATTGTTCAAACTTTCACCTAAGTATTATTAAAAAGGAAATTATGACTATTATAGTTGCTATTTAAAGAACCTTAATTGGAGATTGGCACAATTTTTCTTTCTGCTGTTCTGTGTTTGCCTGCATAGGGCTCTGTGTGCGTATGTGTCTTTGCTTCTCTAGTGGAAAGCCTTCAAAAGTATAAACAAGAGGGCCTAAGGATATTTTTATATGGAGAAAAAAAAGTCTGTGGTGCAGTTTCTCCTTATGTAACTCAGCAGCTGGCATCAGTAAACACAAAGATGATTTAGCAACTCTCTTGAAAGGCACCAGCTCTTTCAGGGTGGAACCAAACCTAAATCCAATAACTACAACATAAGGTTCCCTTTTCCTGTCACGGTGTTATAGCCTCATAATGCTCACTCATGAAGCACATCAGGACTACGCTCTTGGGCCAGGGGTCCCAAAGGACTTTCAGGTGTATAACTCTCATTAATCTCTAAAGGAACTATATATTTAAATACCTCTAGGCCTTCCATGCCAATCTCCCCATCTGGCTTCCCTGGTTGTCCATCGGAGTGGTCAATGGCATTTACTCCACACCAGACCTGGCAGAATGCAGAATCCTACTGTATTTTTGCACATGTTCGGTTAGAGAGAGATGGCTGAATTTGTGTGAATCATGCTCCCCATGAGTTTTCAGGGCCTTTTGTATCGATTTCACAATTAATTAAAGTGAAATCTTATTCCTTTAACAAAATTAATTCTTCATTCCTGTAGAAAAAAAAAAAAAAAAGAAAAATTTTTCAAAGCACGGAATTGGTTGGGTATTAGTTTGCACAGTCCCTGAAAGTAGTAGTTTGGCTTCCCTACTGTGTATAGCAGGAAGATCTAACTACAGCAGTTTCTGCCAGCAGCTTAACATCTTCTGCCCATCTCATATGCATCTCCTCTAGCACTAGGAGTTGCATGACCATCAACTACTGGGATGAGGCAAATGTAGTATTAGGGACTTTTTGTTCTCTCTAAGAGGCTGCACATCTGCAAGAAAAGCGTTTGCAAGAAGCTGAATTACCTTACAGTCATCCCAGGCTAACAGCACAGGCTCACCTGTTCACCTGCCATTGCCCAGGTTGCACTGTTATTTGTTATCTACAGTGGCACCACCACATGTCTGAGATCTTGGGAACAGAGCTGGCTTCAGAAAGTTTTGCCTGTAAGCTTTTGGGAAGGGCTCCTACCATTTACTCTGGCTGGAGAGCACCTCCAGCTTTGAGGGTGAAAAGTGCTAGGGTCAAGAGCAAAATGGATATTTCACATTTCAGTGAATGCAGTCTCTGGGTAGAAGACTCAGGAAAGGCAGTTGTGTTTCAGCACTGAACCAGTCTGTGACACACTAATTCATATGCTTTCAGTGTAGAAGGAACTGCTCTGAGTCATCAAGGAGCCGCATTGCAAGGAAAAATTGACAAGAGAAGGGAAAGGTTAGCAGTAGACAGAAGATTTCAGGCTGCAAGAAAGCAAGTCATGTTCTTTTGTCTTCTCCCTACATTATGAGAACTGGAATGCTTTCAACAAGAAGAAAAGGTAATTCATTTAAGACTAATGGAAAAGAAATATCTCCCCACGCTGCACTTCATTAACCTATGGAATTGGCTGTTGCAACATAGCCATGAGGTAGACCAGCAAGAAAGATTTAAAAAGATTATGAAAAATCTGAAATATTTATAGGTCGAGTGGAAAAAAAACACCATTACATGGAAGAGGACAGCAATTATTTATAGAAGGGGTAAAAACCATCATGACTCAGCATATAAACCAGGCTCCTAATGGACAGAAATTTCTTTTATGATTCTATAATTGTTTACTGTGAGGTTCCTTGCAACTTTACCTGGAGCAGCTGGTCTAGCCACAGTCTGAGATGCTACTTTAGGCTAGAAAAAATACTAACATGAGCAGTTCTGGGAGTAGAAGGTGATCATCTATTTCATGGAGTTTTCTTATCTCTTAAGATGGAAATTTTAAAAAGTATTAAATAGTGGCCACCTAGCTCTTCAGAGCTAAGAACTCCTTCCTAAAAACAAACAAGAAAAGCCAGGATTAGGGTAGGCTTTCTTTTTTTCTTTTTTAAGTCACAGTCACCTTAAATTCAGTGCAGGAATGAAAGGAGATGAGACTCTGACTTTATAAGGCTGAAAAACAGTTACAAAGTAGGACCTCAGGCCCATTAGTTATATGAAAATCTAAAGCCTTTTAAATGAGTGAATTTGATCTTGCTAAATCAGTGCCAGCTCCTAATGTGCTTGCAGTGGGGTTTTATTGCCTTCAATCAGGTGAACTTAATTCACTAAATAAACAAGTTAAATCAATATGACTAAAAATCCAACTGTAAATTAGTTTGGGATCTCTATAGCATTAACAACAGCTGAGTTATATCTTCCCAGCTTAGGTGAGTCAGTCAACCAAATGAATGCTCCTTGCCTCTTGCGATTTGAAATAACTTGTCAGTGTATACTGCATTCATGAGCCATTTTAATCACAAAATAAAAAACATATGGTTCAGTCAAAACTTTACTGACTATTGCTTCTGTTCATTTGTCCATAACTGTGTCGATAGCAGTTGAACAAAACTTTCCTACAATGCTTTGGGAAGCATTACAAGGCTTAGATAGCATGAGTGTTTTCTTCCCTTAGAATTATAGGGTGGTGAAAAAGTCTAGGTTGGAAGGGACCTCTGGTGAGCATCTGGTCCAACTTTCTGTTGGAAACAGGGCCTCAGATTGGTTTGTCCTGGGGCCTGTTGAGCTGAGTCTTGAATATTTGCAGCAAGGGAGATTCCACCGCTTTTCCGGGTGACCTATTCCAGTGTAACTTTTTTCTAATGTCCAAGCAGAAAATCCCCCGAAGCAAACTGCGCTGTTGCCTCCTGTCCTGTCACTGTTCCTCCTTGTGAAGAAAGCACCTCCATCTCCTCTATAACTACCTTTTTTTTTTACTGGAAGACTGGGATTAGATCCCCTTCCCACCACAGGCCTTCTCTTCTTTTGTGTGGATGAACTCTCATCCTTCAAACTCTCTTCCTATGACAAGTTCTCCAACCCTCTAATCATCTTAGCAGCCCTCCGCTGGATCCTCTCCTGTTTTTTAATGTTGCTTGAACTGTGGAGACCAAAACTGGACCCTGCATTCTTGGTGTAGCCTAACAAGTGCTGAACAGAGTGGGATGATCACACCCCTTGATCTTCTGGCTGTTCTCTTGCCAATGCCATCCTCCGAAGGAGCAGTTGGTCTTCCTTGCTGCCAGGCACCCTGATGGCTCATGTCCATCTTGCCGACCACCTGCTTGTGCCAAGTCCATTGGATTTGCTGCAGTTCATGCAAAGGCCTATACTGTGGGGCAGATGGCCTGGGATGAGCACAGGCGTCTCAGCTTTACAGGTTTTTTGAAGAACCCTTGCTTCATGTGAGAGAGTCTGTTTGTCATGCTCTGCCACATCCAAATATTTTTACAAATACCTTTGGAACTATTTGGTCTAGAAAAGGCTGCATGGGAACAATCTGTAAGGAAAGGAAGAGGAAAGGAAGAAAAAGAGAAGAGAGGAAAAAAAAAAAAAAGGAGAGGAAAGTAAAAAGGTAAATACACCGAGATAGTTGATAAATTCAGCCAGTTCTCTACCAAATGGATTTCGACAGACAGACAGACAAACCAATGACACTTTGCATGGAATTAAATTTAGGCTTCTGCTGCATAAATTCCTGCCCCAGACATGTTGTCCACGTGGCCTTCTGATTCTGGAAAGTAAAACAGATACATGGGGGGATGCCTTTCATCCCAGCTCAATTGCACGCCAGTCGCGGGAGGACGTGGAAGCACACTAGCAAATACAGTTTCCTGATAGTCCTGCCTTTGGTGAGGCAGAAGAGCTAAATCAGTCAGGCAATTTGCGTCCTATTGGTGCCTCCTGTCTAGAAAGGAAGAATTCATGAACAGCTCAGTGCAGGCTTTTTTGTTTTCCCTGCCTTGCCTTTCTCAAGATCCTATCAACACGACCAGGTGAGGGGGAGCTGCTGGCCCACTCCAGTAAAGTCATCAGAAACAGCCCTGAGACCCTCTGGTGCCCTTAAGGAAAACTCTGAAACACTCCCCCATCCATCCCCTCTCCACAGCTTGGCAGTAGTTGTGGTCTGCTCCCTGTGCCGCCCACTATGGCCCTATCGGTGGTGGTGGTGGTGGTGGTGGTGGTGGTGGTGGTGGTGGTGGTGCTGCTGCTGCTGCTGCTGCAGTGCTGAGCTATGTGAAGGGAGAAAGGGAAACTTCTAACTTTCAGAGGCAAATTTGCACAGGTGTGAATGCATCTGTGCCACACTTGACAGTCATAAAGATCCATGAGGGAAAGCCAGTGGCTTTGTGCCATCTTTGTGCCACCACAGAGAATGAAAAGGCAACGTGAGCACCCCTTCCCAGGCCCAGTGGGGCAGGTGCACTGTCTAAAAGATGGCAAGCTGGCTAACACCTTTTCTTTGCAGAACACACAATCTTAATTCACTTCATTTTAATTGTAGCCAGGAACAGAACCCATTTCTCCTTTATTAAGTGAACACTTTGTAATAAAAAAAGTGAAAACAGTAGGAAAAATGTAAAAAGGAAAGAGAAAAAAGAGGGAGAAAGAAACTTACTAAATTTATGTTTGGTTCTAATGGTAACATTTGCATCAATGGGATAGGGTTGAGAGCTGGGAAGATCTGTAGCATGGAGAAATTGGTAAAGACATAGTGATTCTAAGACAGATCTCTTAACACAGATTATGCATCTGTTGGGAGCACTCTATGTTAGACCTAACAGATGAGGGACAACTCAGGACACAGCTGAAATTAGGAGCTTTCACTTCCTGCCAGGGCACCATTACCACAACCATACTGTGTCCACAGGACTCTCCACAGGATGATGCAAGTTAATAATCCTTGGAGGTTCAGGGCACAGGAATAAAGTAATAAATAAGCAAACAAAGCTAGATGGAGCTTTTTTGAACATTTAAAATTTAAATGAAAAATTGAAAGTTAAAAATTTGGAAATACTGTCTCTTCCTCACAAAAACTGTTGTCCCAACGCAGAGCTAGTAGTCTAATAGGGAAGGATAGGACAGGGTGGTCAAGGCATTCACTAAGGGTTGCAGAGGAGACACAGACCTACAGGAGATATGTGACTGCTGGAGTGACAGCTGAAGTAACAGACTAAAATGGCTATAGCCACCTACATGGAGGCAACTGAATTATGTCGTAAATGACGCCTTAGTATTATTCTCTCTTAATTTCATCTTTTAAGTGAGCACTGAGTGAAGGCGGGAAGAGCCCTGGGGAGCCTCCTGGCCCGCTGCTCCCACACTGGTCCTTGAGGAGACAATGCAGTCGGGTCTTAAATACTGCTGCTGTTGAGATACCGCCTGCGTGTCCTTCCTGATTTACTTGCTGCTCCTGCGCCAGCAGCATCTCTGGTCTGAAAGCAGCTGGGCAGGACGCAAGCCAAGCCCGGGACCTACCTGCTGCTATGACAACAAAAACTTATTGTATGTGTGAGATGAAAAATGCTGTTTTGCGTTTGCTGACTATTTTTTAGATCTGTGGGGGAAAACTGCAGGCTCTTGATTTTTAAATTATGCTCTTTCTTTCTAAAAGACAGCTGCTGCCATCTCTGCTTTGTTATTTTGTAATCAATGGACATAGTAATTAAGTAGAACTTTCATCAATTTACAGTCATTAATAATTTGAAGAAAAGTTTCTAGTTATTTGGTTCAGAAAGAGGAAAGCTGATCCTTGATGAAGACAATAAGCTGAGACACAAACATACTAAATTTAATTTCTTGGATCTCACATAGGTTTCATGTGCAATTTTTGATTGGATCGCATGATCTTTCTGGACCTCAGCTCTGCCTTTGGTGAGTTTTCTTTATGTTGATGAAATTTGTTTTATGACCACCCCATTCTTTTCTCCCCAGGTTCTGCAAACATACCTGGTTTTGGTCCAAGTCTTTATTCAAAGAGTTTTTTTCCCCCTTTTTTGGACTTAAATTAGAAAAACTCATGAGAAACACCTGAAAGTGTTTGATTTCTGTTTTTATATTATAGATTTCCATTCCTGACCACTATGCTCTGCTCCTGATTATGAAGCGGGTTTATCAGAGTATTTCCCATGACTTGCACCTTACAGGTGTTTGGATCAGGAGCTGTATATCCTGCATTCCCTATGTGCTGCTGTGGAAGAGACCTCTTCTCCGGGGAAGATGCCTTTCAGATGGTGCAACAATAACTACCACTGAGAAGTTTCTATATTGACATATTAACATTACATTATTATAATCACAAGCAATGATTCAGAATTATTAAAATTATAATTAATAATAATAATTAGCAATAATTGTTACTAATAGCTACTTAACAAGTGGTTACACTTTGGATTTGTACGAAGGGGAGATTTGAACCCACACCAAATCCTGCACACTCCAGACCCTGGCACGGCAAGCTCCCATTTGCTGGATAGACACTTCTTGACTGGCAAGTGGAAGCTGAACTGGAGTTTACAGAGTTAGAAGGATGCACTACATTTGTGGAAGAAATACATAGCCCACTCAGATGAAGGTAGCCAGGAGCTCAGAGGTTGCTGAAGGAACTAATGGACTTTGGCGGTGCTTATCCTTTCTTGTGCATGATGAGTTGCTGGTTCTTGATCACAAAATTCAGTTGACAAAGTTCTCCCACAATCCCAAATTAAAAACTAGTTTGAAAAAAAACAGTGCATGGTACCTGTGTCTGCTGTCATATGTGTCACTCAGAGCACCTTCTATTGCAGCTGCATGATCTGGAAGGTGAGAGCATATATTTTCGAGACCCATTGCTTTATATGTTCCTCACAGATGAAAAATAAATAAATAAATAAATAATAAAAAACAAAAGAACACAAACCGTTTGAAACATCCTGATATTTTTAGATTATCAGGTTTTCCTTTCATGGTTCAGTTGAAATTCTTCTCTTGTGTACCGTTATAGCATCTTTCTTATGACATTCCCGTTTAAAAGCAAAGACAGCTCGTTTTTGAGTGTAATTTGGGCTTCTGAGTTACAAGATATTTTTTCCACACAGCAGAGCAATGAAATAGAGAATTTAAAAGGAGACGGCTGTAATATTTCACAGCCCTGCTGGAGACAGAAAATAGTAGCAGGATTGCAAACAGTTCTGTTTCCTTGCTGCTCTGTCAAAGGCCATGGAGGCACATCTATCTTAATGCTGAAGCCTGTAATACATGCCACAGATGTAAAACTAAGCTGCACGTAAGCACTGGTGGGACTGGAACCTGGAGACTTAGCTTAAGCAAGTGCAGGTGTTTGAAGTGACTTCTTGAGCACTTGATGGAACAAATAAAATTTTGCAAATTTTTGGATTCTCACTCAGAAATGGTTTTTGGATTTTCAGTGTTTTAGGGAAAGAATGGATTTTCAATTCTATCAAAGTGTTTTTTCCACCGACTTTTTTTTTAAGTTAGTGTTATCAATTTTATCACTTAGGAGGATATGGGAGAGAAAGTTTCTAACTGAGTCTGTAACAGTCTGAATTGATTGGCTCTGTCACACAGGGGCATGTTAATTAAAAAGGCTTCAGAAAAATTAGTATTTTGGAAGTCTGAAATATTACTGAAAACCTACATAAAATTTATTGTTGAAATATATGCAGAATCTGTAAGAAAAGTATCCACAGAAGCTTTAGCAATACCAGGTTACTTTGAAACCTGAGACAGGAAAACTTATCAGACATCTTAGACACTTTCTAAATACCCTTCCTCCTTTTTTCTATCTTTTTTTCTTTTTTCTTTTCTTTTCTTTTCTTTTCTTTTCTTTTCTTTTCTTTTCTTTTCTTTTCTTTTCTTTTCTTTTCCTTTTTTTTTTGTTGTTGTTGTTAAATAAGCTGCCTTTGGCAATTAGCCAAACTGGAATCTTGACATTATTTTTTTCAAATATTCTCAAGAACACAGATAACTTTATGCAAGGTTTTTTTCCCGGAAATGAAAACTGATACTGATTGATTTCACCTCATTGTAACACAACTTATAAAAGGAATATGACTGAAAACCTTAATGAATGAATGAAGTCATAGGCTTTTTTGAGAAGAAAGTGTTTTTGACATCATCTGGCTAAAGTTATTTGTCAGTTACTTCTGCTGTTGCTCACAGGACGAACTCTGCCAGTTTGTCTCACCTGTGGGTAGAAACACATCTCTGTGCATCATGATAAGGGTTGATTTAACTCTACTGGCGTGGAGCAGGGTAATTATGTCTTCCACCAAACAGATTAGCTAAGCATTTGCTGTAGTTCAAGAATAAGACTTGGCTTACAGTAGAAGTGACTGAATACACCTCTGGGTCCATATGTTCGAGACCACCCTCATAAGTGCTATATTGCATAGCGCTGTCTCACTGAGACAGCACCTGGTGATCCCTGAAGACTCCCCTAGCAATATCAGTCCATTAACTCGTAATAAATCCTCCCGTTCATGAGACAGCAGGGGACACAGAAGACTGTGTGGCAGCACAGCTGTCTAGCTACTTCTTTTACTAATAAGAGAGTGAAGAACATGTCTCCACACCATAGTTCTTAGTTATGTTCATTTCAGCATGCCACCCTCCATTCATTAACTTTTCAGCATGTTATGGAATCACAAAATGATTTTGTACCTGAAGCAGGAGAGTTATACCCAGGCATATATCACTGGAGTACTGTTTTTAAATGTGCACTCCATGGGCAATCCAGCCACTGCCTCAGGAAAAATAGTCCAAAGTCTACCGTAGCTCATTCTTGGGGCAATTTAAAAAAGCAGAAATGAAGATATACTTAAGCTTTGCTTTGATTCAGCTGAGTTAGCACATAAACCACGCCAAGCAAGAGACGAGACTGAACATACTGGCAGAGAAAGCATTGTTCTTAGGGTGCAAAAAAAGCAGAATTGCAGTCTTTCTTCTCTGAATTGCTGCCTGCATGAATAAAATAGTATTATTCTTTCTCTCTTATTTGCTCTCAGGAGAATATAGCCTGTTACTTACTACCCTATCTCTACTTGCAGCAGGTAATTTCTACCACTGATCTTATGTAATATCAGATTATACTTGAATCTCATGTGTTTTCCTCACAAAGAGCTTCAGGAGTTTGCAGTGCCACTAGCTCCCACCCCCGTTTAAACTCTGTGTCCTAAAGACCAGTCAAAAGACTGGAATCCACATGAAGTCATTCAGGTTTTGCCCAGCACCCAGCTCTTCATTAGTTGCATTATCGGTCACAGATCTCTTTACATCCCATAAGCATCTGTTGTTCTAAAAGCAAATCTCTTCTAAATGAAACCCAGAAAAACATACATGACCTAAACAAATCTGAACAAGAATCCCTCTGCATGTGTTACAGCAAGATTATGAAGAAATGGCATGTCAGGCTTTTGTGTGAGAGCTGTGCAAAATGTTTTCTGTGAAAACTCCCGCCATGGTTTCACAGCATATACTAGGGATCCATTTCAATCTCAGTTGGAATGGTTTGATTTTGCAGGTAGGTAGAAATACAATGAGGAAAAAAGCCAAATCTCTCTGGCATGGCATCAATGTTTTCAGCTGCCACTCTTTCCATCAAAATGCAAACAGAGTCTTCAGAGAAAATTTTCACCATTTTGCTCAAGTGGGAAACAACATCAAGATTTTCCCACTTTCATTTTGAATTATCTTTTTTTTGTTGTTTTGTTTGTGCTTCTGAGTCAAGCCCCATTCTATTTTGGCTATAATCTGGCTTGTAGTATCTGGTCATTATTCTTAAAATAGGCCATATTGTGGAGTTTTGCAGTGCAGCAGTAAGAATGAGGTAAGAGCCTCAGAGATCAGCATAATCAATTTAAATACTCTAAATTGGATTACTTCTTCCAGAGAACATCAAACCACTGCCATTGTTAGTCCAGTATCATTCTTGGGAGAAGTTTCTTTATACTGGATTGAGATCAGTTTGGCCAACATCCTGAGCACGGCAACTGGGATTCATGTTACCCAACTTCAAACATCTAAAAATTAGGCATTTAGACTAAACTAAGTGTCAAGACTCTCCCTGAAGTCATCATCTCTGTCAGGATGGTGGATGGCAGTGTAGGGAAAGTAATTCATCCCACTTCTCTAAGAACGGAGTGATTTACAATCTAGGAACACCTAGAGCCATAACTTTTAGTGGTTGAAAGTTTGGTGAGAAGATCTCCTTCCCAATCTTTCTTCAAAAATTGAAATAGAAAACTATTTAACTTTGTGCTAAATAACACTGACCTTCTCGGTCAGTGTCAAACACCATTCAGAAAGCCTTGGAGCCCCACGTTTTCTCTCTTAAAGGCAAGCAACATTAAGTCTGTAAAAAGGATGAAATCATTCTCGGAAAGAGTCTGCCTAATTCTAGAGTGAGGTACCTGGCCACAAAGATATAATTCACTGTCTGCATCCAGGGGTTTGAAATGAGACACACAGCATCAGCAAAAGAGGCTTCACTTCATTAGTTTGTATTGACTCACAAAGCAAAAGGGATTTCAGTGCTCGCATATTGTATTAGCAATCCCCGCAACTGTGTCACAGCCTGCAAGTAGAGAAATCAGACTCCCTCCTGCATAAGCCATGGCTTACACGTGATAAATGGTTTCTGTTGAGGCAAAGGGTAAGGAAACAAGATAATTCACATAGCACTGCGTAATAAAGGGAGAGAGCCACCAACCTCACCTGACAGCCCAGATGCAGATTATCCCCATCCAGCACCATCCAGACTAGATCCAGTTTGTGCTGCCTTACATGGTTTCGGGCAGTTGTAATTGCAGCGCAGTTGAGACCAAGGCTTTCTGTGGGCTCCAACATGTCTCTGACTGGCCTCACAGAGCAAGACTGAGTCCTTCCTGCAAGAGGCAGATACATTAGCTTACCTCCCTTGAGCAAAAATCCCTCATCCAAAACCTGCCAAAGCCACCAAGCCATGGAGCTGTGACCTGTGACCTTGATTATTTGGGCTGAACCAGAAGCCAATCTCTCACACTAAGCATGTGCTTTTAAATAAAGCAATCACTGTGAATGCATGTCTGAGCAGAAGGAGGAAGAGAGGCTGACATAAAACTATAGCTCAGAGCCTATAAGTTCGCAGGGCCAAGGACCTTGTGATTCAGGGAGAGCCAGAGTGCAGCAATCTCCTGCAAAGCTACAGTGTTTTGCCTGCCTCTGTGGCAATCAGGACAAGATCTGGGAGAGTCGTATCTCATCAGCATGCTTTGTACCTTGCTTTATCGTTATGTTGCACCACAGTGTGACAGACTGAAATGACAAGTCAGGAAATGCTGCAATTTTGCAAGATGGACAGGTCTCAGCTTAAAACAGTCTGAAGAGATAATCAGGAAGACTGGCTTTGTGACTGTCAAAAATGTGTGTAGGAGACAGTCACACCCATCTTTCTGAAAATCCACCGTAAACAGACTTAGCATCACCTTTGAGAATTAAAATGCAGGTTCACCGCCCTTGAGCTCAAATTCCTAGCTAAGTGACATGATTATGGGGATAATTTTCCTTTGCGTGCTTGCTCTGACCCCTTAAAGCATGACTAGGCCAATGCTGGGGATCTCTAGGCCTTGAATGGTGCACAGTGCAAAGGACCCCAAGCCTTGGCTCTAACTATAGCAGTTTCAGCATGGTCCCATGCCCACATGGCCCTATTTTTTGGCAATGAAGAACTCAGGCAGTTGTCATGAGTCGGCGTGTCTATGCGCATAGAGAAACTATACGCTGGAGAAACACCATGCAGACACATGACTGGGCTCAGGAAGTACCTCTGCTTTGTCAGGAAATCACCTCTTATGGCCAGAACTGCTGCAACAGAGGAAATGATCATAATTTTCCCCTTAATAGTCTTTGTAGACATTTTCCTCTTTTTATTCATTATCAGAATGTTTACAATTGCCTCAAAACAAAATGTAAAGGCACTCTGCAATCATGGCCAGGACATTTGGTCTGTTTGGTAAAACGTAATCAGTTTTTTTTTTTCTCTGTTATACTGTGAATGAGCCTTCTCTCTGCAGAAGTCCCAGTTCACGCCAGGAACTAGGATTTGCTCCCCTCCCTGTGGACAGTGCTGTGCACTGCACTTATTTTTGCAAGGCAGTAACATTCTTCTTGGTGGACAGCAATGAAGAACATAATCCCACCTGTTCATCTGCTGGTAACATCCATCAGTCTGCTAAAAGAGCTAAAGGAAACATCCTGCTGGTGGTTACCAAAACAGATTTAAAACAAAATGGAGAACACAAACTAGCTCCATTTTTTTTTCTGGAAAATGAGAAGCATTGCAGCTTCTAAGTTCACTGCACTTCTCAGACATCTCTCTCCTGCCCTTTGATTCTGCATGTGTTGGTCTGGACTGCAGAGCACTCCCTCCCACCCACCTGTCCTTGTCCTCACCCAGTGCCAGGAGCTGTCTGGAGGCAGAGGAAGGGGCTCAGGAATGCCACCTCATCTTTTGGTACTGCCTGAGCCCTGTTCACTCCTGTCAACCCAAAACTAGGAAGGAAGGACCTGATGGGAGCTCCAAAGTCCCTGCAGCATGTGTATTGCCTAGGAAACAGTCAAGTTCCATGGGAATAATTATGGCAACAAGGAGAACAGATTTTGGCCCAGCTTCAGTGTCAGTCTTTGCATGAATGCTTTGCCACTGGAGTGACAGTAGCAAGACAGCGCATCTCTTGGACAGTTATGCCAGTTCCCTTCAATAATCTGAAGGTCTGAATGCTGCGCTGATGACGTAACAGCCCAGCAGCAAACTGCTGGACCCCCACTGGTGGTGCAGGCTCTCTTGACAACCACTGCTCTGTTTGGGGCAAAGTAAGGAGAAGCAGAGCATTTATAACTCACAAGATGGGTCATTCCCTTGCAAACGTTAGACAAAGGTACCATCGCAGACAGATTCTCCCTGTAAATGCGGGATGAAGACACAGGTGCTCTCTGCTGCTTCAAGCACCAGGTGAACTCAAGAAGCCCAGCTGACAACTTGCTAAAGCAGAGGACACTTTATGCTCTGTAAACAGTCTCTGATATCAAGCCTTCTGCCTCTCCCACAGGGTCTAGAGTTGGTCAGATACAAGACGCCCACTGCCAGTGTAGCTATTTGATCCTATACCACTCACATGAGCCCACCTGGCCTTACCCAGCCTTGCTCACCTTCCTTCTGAGCCCCGATGAGCCTGTCCCAGGTGTCCTTTGCCATGACCTGGTCCTACAGACCCGTGGTACTTCACAGGGTGAAATTAGAGCAAGGAGGGAACAAGAATGAAGCTCCACCAGCATGCACCTTAGCTGAGTTTGTTTCCCCACTGCCCCACACTGCTTATGTATCCCATGCTGTGCCATACTGGCATTCTGCACACGTACACAAATCGTACCTGCTATTTCCACCCAGCTGACTCACATGCTGTCCCCTTCCCTTGACCACTCTCATCTGAGAGCTGGCCTGATCCAAGAAGCCTCTCATCTGCCCCTTTCAAGTGTTTCCACTACCAGTTTCTTAGCCCCATTTCACACCACCTACCTGTGTCTTTAGAAAGCAGCTACTGTGGCACAACCTGGAGCCTGTGGGCCTTGAAACAGTCACACCTGGCTTTGGTAGGTGTTGCTGCATGTACTCATTGACCAGCTTCCTTCCAAAGCAATAAAAGGTGACACAGCCCTGAACAGCTGGCTGAATAGCACAAAGGAAAATACACTAAAAACTGCAATATTGCCCCGGGTAAGACACAGAGTACTGCTCACAGAAGAAAACAGCTTTTTTCAAAGTCTTCCTGATACATGCTGTATTCTAACTTTTCCTGTTCAGGACCCCAGTAGACCCTGGGAAAGTTGTTTTTATTCTCATATCAGAGCTTCCCAGGTGTTCCAGAGAATTCTGGTTTTCCTGTAGGAGATTTCAATTTTGAGAAGATGAAATCCCTGTTGGAGACATTTTTCAGAATGTACCTGACGTCTCAAGGCTTGACCCATGGCAAGAAACACTTGTCTAGGGATTTTGTTACTGAGTTTTGCATGCAAAAGCAAGTTGAAAATATCTTGGTTGGTAAATCCCTCATTTTATCGCTGCTGAAGAGCAGACTCATTAAATAAAGTTGCACTGCTTCTTCACAGTAGCCCATGCTCAGAAGGTTGTTACACAATCACTTCAACCCAGTAGAAGTCCTCACCACCACTAAGAGAAGTAGCCTTGTCTCTACTACAAACCCTAGCAGCTCAGTTGGGCTTTCCTTGTGCTAGGTCAAGAATCCATGTGTTTTCACAACAGCTCAAGTCAGGGAATTAATTACACCAAAAAAAAAAAAGTCTGACAGTTTTCTTTTAAAGTATTTTTAAAGGATATTTTTCAGCTGATCAGTTCTTAGACCTGGCTCACTGTCCAGTTGTATGAGCTTTTATGCCAGTACAAGCAAAGGTGTGGGAACAAGCATGCTATGGTGAGGAGAGGGCGGGACCTTCCCCCTGAGCACTGACGTGGACATACAAAAGTTTAAAGTGGCCAGAAAACCACAGTTTTTCAACAAAGAGCAATACCTAATAAAGAAAACAGCTTGTTCATACATAACCTTGAAAATCAGACTGTATCCCTGAGGTACCTAAATGTAAACTAAGTTCCTCAGAAAACTGCTTTCCTTTCCTTTCTTTTTCTTTCCCTCCAATAAGCTTAATACCACCACAAAGCAATAGAAAAGTTGAGTCTTTGACAGCTAGGTGATATTACAAGATAAAATTGAACAATAGAAATGAAAGATTTGCAGTCTTTAGGGCTGTGATCTTTGTTGGAACCTTAAGCATGTGGATGGCATCTGGATGTTGAATTTCTGGGGACTTTAAAGATAAACTCTGAAGCACAGCAAAGAGATTAAAAAATGCAGCAAAGAAGACCTGTTACAAGAAAAAGCTTAGTGGGAGAGATTTTCAGGACCGAGCGCAATTTGGAAAATGCACTCCTTGCCCTCCTGAAGGTAGGTTTATATAAGTAGTCAATCGTTATGCAGTGCTGTCTGTCAACGATTTCCATGATAATGTGGGTGGGATTTGCCTGCTTAAGGGAAAGATATTTTTTTTCCCATTGTAAGAGAACTGGAAATCTTTCTTTCTCCCTTGGTTAACTCCTTTCTGTAACATGCTAACACGACATTGCAAGTTGCTTCTCCCAAACTCTTAAGCAAAAATTTGAATATATTACAACTTTCCTTATTCAGCGGATTACGTAGGCACATGTTGCTGGTGAAGGGGCCTGTGTACACTCTGAGGGAAGTGCTCACAAAGTGCTTTGCTAGAAAGGAATGGATTATTGGACTGAACCTCCGAAGGGGAGCACTGATACATCCATTTAACAAAAACCTGTTTTGAAACAAGAATACATTCACACATTAGAATCCAAACATTGGAGTTCAAACATTAGAAATGTCACAGAGCACTGATTTTGGAATACTATAGAGAATATTTGTCAATGCATCTACCAATATTCCTCCCCTCTTCACTGCTGACACATGTTCTGTGTGACACCCGTGGTACTGTGCTCTGTCACATGGATTTAAGCACACTGGGCTCTGTATTTTTAGCAGGGATGATTTCTCAGTCTTCACAATTTAACCCTTGTATCTAGTACGCATCATCTGAACTCTTCAGAGTGCATGGAGAATACCGTTCCTTCATCCATATCCAGATATTTCCAGATCCTGCTGGCAGAGAGCATGGGAACACCAATCTCAATAATATCCCTGAACTAAGACTTGGCTGATCAAATTTGTTGGTGACACAAAAATTTGTAGACCAGTTACAGCCTCAGCTTTCACAATATAAACATCAATAACTTACTGAGTCCACAGGACTCTTCTGAACCAGTCTGGAGACCAGTTCAGCTCTGCAGGGGAAGCTGAGAGTCATTTGCCAAGAGATTTTTCCCATTATGAAACACAAAAATGGCAAATAAACATGCCCCAAAATTGCTACACCCTATTTCCAGAATATTTCTGGAACCTTGCAGTTGAGTTGCCCTGTTCTGCACTCGTGTACACATGTGCAGAAATACTGTGTTTTCAACACCTTAAATGGGCAACATTTTTTAAGTGTTCTGCAATTCTGGTAAGAGGGGCTGACATGCTCTGTGTGCTGCCAGACTCATCCTGAGAGCCACAACCATTTCTATACAGTTTGAGGAAATGCAGGTTTCCTCCACTGTGCTGTTTCTTTCCTGAACTAAACAATTGCAAAGACAGAAATATAAAGCACATAAGAATAGTCATATTAGATAAGACCAAAGGTCCATCTAGTCCAGAATCTCAGCAATACCCCAAAACAGATACCAAAGAAAGCATGTAAGATCAGGACAGACCACCAGTGAGACTTCCCCAGAATATTATCACAGACTTTAAAAGCTTCGTGGCTCAGCAAGCTTCCAATAGTAGGCAATGCCTTTATAGTACCCAGCCTCCAATGTATTTTCCCCCATGAATTTGTCCTGTCACTTTTTGAATCCATGCAAAGTCAGCCCCATAACATTGTGGAGCAAGGAGGCTTGCAGCTCCCCTGCACATTATGAGAAGAGCCGTGTCCTTTGTTTTGAACATGCTGCCTTTTGGTGTCATTTGAGGATCCTTATTTCTTGTACTATAAGAAACAGTGATTTCCTTCTCCATTCCTCAAGGGATAGACCTTTATCCTATCCCCCTCAGCCACATCTTTTCCATCCTGGAGCATCCCAATCTGTTTAGGCCTTCCAGACCCTTGCCCCATACTTCCAACATCCCGGCATTAGGCACATACAAAGCAACACAGTGCTTTGGTCCTAGCTGAGGACTCTGAACACAAATAATAACAACATACAAGAAAACTGTGAAATCAAATCTAACAGTGTCCAAAAATGACTGTTAAAAATAACTGGAGGGAACAAATGTTATCAGAGTATCCGCTTCTATAACTTTTCCTCCAGTGTAAAGCAAAAATCACAGCAATTTTCTTTTGTGTTTCAGGCTAAAGGCTGAATTTGCGGAGAAATGTGTGGACAGGACTGCAAATCAGAGAAGCCACTGATGTTTTGCCACTTTATCAAAAATTCTAGTTATTGTGGCAAAAAATCACCTGTGTGCAGCAGAGCATCAGTAGGACTTACTATCAGAAGCTTTAACTTTCCCACTGCTACCTCTGATAAACTGTGTCTGTGGCATCTGAGACACCTCAGAACCAGCAAAAAGTGAATCTCATTAATCATAAAAATCCCTCATGACTGAACTGACAGCTACTATGAGAAATGTCAGCCTCAAGAAATATAGACACGAAAAAGCAGCCTGTAATGGAAAAACAGCCTCACTTGTAACTAGAACATCATGAATTAAAGGCAATAATTGGCCCACAAGCAGAGAATAATGCCACCATTATTCTTACTACTTGTCACTTTAGATCTTGATAGATGATAGATCTTAGAAGATGGCTCTAAGATGTTCACAGCTAGAAATTTCTGACTGGTATCCATGTGAAGAGGCTATTCCCAATCTGTCTGAAGTGAAGGCTGCAAATAGTCTCCCCTGTTCACCAGTATTTGGCATGCAATTTCAGGGTGAGAAATTGACTTGTTTTGAATAGGGTCAGGTTTGCTTTGAAGG
The DNA here is from genome assembly GCF_036417845.1 of Apteryx mantelli. NCBI lineage: Eukaryota > Metazoa > Chordata > Aves > Apterygiformes > Apterygidae > Apteryx > Apteryx mantelli. Next base: position 12,471,121 of record NC_090020.1, read on the forward strand.
CAACACCAATTTGTGTGCACTGGGTGTTTCTGAGCTTTAAAACAATGATGACCTTGATTTTCCAGTTAGATTTTTATCCAGTGAGAATAAGCTCTGTTGGCTGAAAATGAAATCTGTTACTCAGTCATACCAATTTTACTTGTACAGAAGCAACACTGAAAGCAGCTCAGATTATTCAGCTTAAGAAAGGGAAGGTGAAGAAGTGATTCAATCAAAGTTTGTTAGCACCTGCAAGATTTCTGCTACTTGAGGGCTGCTAAGTCTACTGCATTTGACCTGCCTCAGTCTCTGAAAACTGAAAAAAACTTGTGTTTGCTGTAACATGTGGTTTCTTAAAGAGAAGAAATTAGCTACTGGAATGGGAAAGATGTGGCATATTGTCCAGCCCTTGAAGTGGAGTCCAGTTGTGTTTCTAGTAGGAATTCTCTCATTTCTTCAAAAGGTATGGGCATGATGCAGGAACTGGTGAGTGAACTCGCCAGGCCTGTTTATGCTAGAATTCAAATTACGTGATCATACATTTTCTCTTGCCTTGAACTCTATGTCCTGACTTGGTGAAGCAAAGACTTCATGCTAGGTATGAAACCAGAAAATGTGTGAATTCGGTACAGGTACAGAGCAAATGGCAAAACCTCCAGAGTCACCATCCCTCACTACTTTGGAAAATTTTAATCTCCTGGCAATAACCAAGGTTTTGGTACAGAATTCACACAAAAATTGGCCTTTCATATAACACAAGACTTTGAGCTGACATAATCTGTACTTTGAAGTAAACATTTCTAAACTGTCTGTGCATGCCTCTCAGATTGGTGTAATTTTTTCTTTGGTGGAGCTCCTTGTTAAAAGGGGTCTGGATGACCTAGTCAAATATAATTATTCTTCATGAGAAGAATCTTCAAACACAGATGGGAGCATGATGTGTCTGCATTTTTCTGCAAAAAAAACCCTATAACTTAATAGTATAATCTGTTCAGGATAACTGAGACGTAATTTAGGGTAGCCTGCATGTGGTCAGGACTCAGATATCTCTTAGCAAATGCTTCCTGTGGTGCTTGAAAAAAAAACTGACTTTGTCCAGAGATACCAGTCTTGTATCACTGCCCTATATTCTACCAACTGTTTACCAGTTACTTCAGTTTTGGGTTGTTGGAGTTTTTTCTTAGCCATTTCCTTGCTGGAAAGCCATTTCCTTTCTGGAATCTGGAGCCTTGCCAGTTTTGGAGCCCTTTGGAAGTCTTGAAAGTCTGAAAGTCTTGAACACTGCATAGATCAGAGTTGGCAAAATAAATCCAGTGATATTTCCTAGATGAAAAGACATTCTTCAAATTCTTTGCAGGAAGCATATTTCAAAGCCAAAGTATAAACATGATTTGAATAACAGGAGACAGAGCTGGGAGGTCCAGCCACCGAAAAATATAGCCTATCAATTAAGGAGCTGAGGAAGGTGCCAAATACAAACCTGTCATGCAACAGTCCATCTAGAAACAAATTATTGGTGAGGGCCTTGTGGGCATGACATGAGGAAACCGGAACATAGTGCCACAGCATGAGTTAAATGAAACCACAGCAAATGGAGTGTCCCAGCTCACCAGTAAAGGGTTTTCCCTCTGTAACCTTTCAGCATCTGTTTTTCACATCTAAAAGTGTCTCTCCTGGGGCAAGAGGCTGGGAGTGGAAAAGGGGCTTTTATAGTTGGTTGGCTTTGAGTTATCCAACTTTGCTGCTGACACCAGAGAAGACCGAGGGTTTCCTGCTGCAATGTCCTTTTCAGAAATCGGTGACTGCTGTGGGAGACCTGACAGGGGACACCACAGAGGCTTGTGGAAAAGGGAGCTCCTTTGCCAGCCTTCATGAAATGCAGTATACATTATTGTCACCGAGTATAGCCCACCTTTCTTTTCACATTCTTCCTCTGTTGGCTCCCATCTCTATGGGGCTATGCATAAGTTTTTTGGCTTCCCTTTGAAGACCCCTCAGAGCCTGTTTGTGCCTCACCCCTCGCCTCACAGAGTGCCTCGGTCCACCCCAGGGTGGCACAGGTTGGGTGGAGAGGTGGGGAGGGTGTTTGCAGGGCATGGTTTTTCCTTCTTTTGTAACTTCCGTTTGAGATGAGAACAGGCACAGCTCCGATCAGGGATTCACAGTAATATGGAAGAACCATTTTGCTGTGGGCGTATTAGCTCTGAGACCAAAGCAATAGCCACCAGGGGAGAGACCATCCCTCAAAGCTTCCCAGTGGTTTAGAAATGGATGGAGCATGGCCTTAAGTCTGACAGAGAGCACTGTGGGCAGGTAGCCCAAATCCTCTAGACCAGGTCCCCTGCAGAAAGTCTGCGTGACCAGGAATCGGGAGGCCAGGTCTTCGAGCTGGAAGAATTTGGTGACATGGGTGAGGTCTCTGTGGGGTGAAACCAAGCCCTTCACGATGGCCAACCATCCCTGTTCTCAGGAAGCAGGTGGCAGGTTTAACCCAGGCTTTCAGCTCAGACCCCGCTGGGAGTTTTAAAAATGTCCTTTTAACTAACCTTTAAACTTCTGGAGAGAAAAGGGCCAGAATGCGTCTAAATCAGATTCACATGACACATTAGAATTGTTTAAAAGAACACTTGGGCTGCAGCTGAGACTCACTGATTAAATTTTCTAATTTAGACAAAACACCCAACAGCATAACATTGATTTTTAACAGGCTGTGGAAAGACATCAAACCCTCTGAAGCTCTGGAAAAAGTTGGACCTAGTTATTATGTGCTTGCAAGTGTTTTGGTTTGTGGGCTGACTTGGAGAGGTATTGTTTGTCTTTTTCTCTATTATTGTTATTGCTATTTTTTCCTGTTTTGTTTCTGTGTGCCTGCAGAGAGCAGTGTGCCCTGCCTCCTCTGCTGAGTCAGACACTGCCTTACACTGTGCGAAGGGTCGCCCACAGAAGGGTCTCTGAAGGGCCTTTTTTCATACGTGCTGAAACAAATAGACTGTTGTCTCCTTGGAACTATTATAGCTACATTTTTTAATTATAGACTCCGAATTTTCTCCAGCAGCACGACTGCATTTTCACTTCTGGTTAACTTATGGAGTTCTTGCAGAGGCATTTTTAGATATCAAGAAATATAAAACCCAGTAATAATTACCAGTAATGGATGGAAGTGCTTTTATTGACACAGCTGGAGAGCTAAGCTGGCTTTTTTAGCTTGTGAGATAATCTGCAGTCAAGGAAAGACATCCTGCTTTGTCGTTGTTAATTTTGATATACAAGGTTGTGGTTGAGAGCACAATTTATGAAGTAGAATTGCACAAATGAAAATCACAGTTCTTGGCACAGAAGAACAATTAAGTATTTTTGTTTTTAGCAAAAATACAAAAGGTGAACAAAACAGAGGCACAGGTGGACAAAATGGAAACATGGGTCTCAGATGAGCTGCAGAAAATACTGCTAGCTATGCAAACATATTTCTTAAAGGCTGTATTTAAAAGATCTAAGATGCAAATTAATGAATGGCGTTTGAAGTTATTTACAAGTCAGTGAGGAGGCGCATAGAAGAAATCATACTATTGCTTGAAAAAGACATAAATGAAAAATACCATCTATTTCTTTCAATTTGTCTAGCTGATCAAACAAACAATTAGTTTCAGGTCTCATCTGAAGACTGGATATTGTTTATTTATCTTAATTAGATTCTTCTTAGCACTCTCAGGATAGCGCTGCTGGAGTAAACAGTTTCTTAGCAACATCCTACTGTTTTAAATACAGAGTATGTTTTCATTATCAAAGTAGAGTGATTTTTTGGTGTGTACAGTGACAGTCTGATACAGTCAGCATTAGTGAGACAGGTAAGAAGAGACTTTTTTTTTTACCAAATACTCTTTTACAGAGCTGGTGGTAATTTTATATTACCTTGACCAGTGTCTTGTCCTATAGAGTTGGTGTCACTTGAGCATTTGGGTCAATGTCCAAGGCCCACAGTTTGATCTTTGGTGTGTTGCTATGTAGCTGTTAGGATGTAACTTCTGTTGGATAAAGCAGAGTTAGGCAGGTGGTGTGAAGAAAGCATGCAATTGGTAGAAATGGTAAAACCACACTTATTTATACAAGAATATTTGCTCAGCGACTAGCAACACCAATCAACCAGCAACAGCTCAGAGCACTCTGCCAAGCAGTAAAGGTCAAACATACTGGAAGATGCTCTCCCCTTCATACACCTCATCCATCTCTGCCTGAAAAGGGATGGCATGACTCTGCCCGTGGGGACGCCTGGCTGTAGAAGACCTCCAGGAACATCTGGGACCAAGGTTATGCGGTTGCAGCCACCACACTCAGCATCTTGCTCCCCCCAACTGTTGGCACCACTGCTCCTATCAGCAAACAAAGGGGAAGTAGAAATAACTACTTTTCTGTGACTTTGTAGTGTTTCTTGTTTTGGTAAACACTCTTTCACAGATGCAATAAACATCCGAAGTCCTTCACAGGGATCCCATTATTGTGTAGTCATTAATGAATGTGTTTCATCTGTCCTGATCTAAACCACAATGATAGCAAAAATAGCTTCAGAAGTGGGATCCAGAGGATGTTTTGGACAGTGGAAAGAGGATGGTACAGCTGTAGCACTGTCCAGTGAATGTCAGCAATGTTGGCACATCATATAGCTGCCACATTAGTTCACCGCGGTGTAATCTTCAAAGCTAGGTGGTGGGCGGTCAGGAGTAGGAGGAGTCTGGAGGGACACACACACAGTACTCGCACCGGAGGTAGTGTGTGAATGATGTACATAAAATAGCACTAATTGTTACTCCATATAGCATGTTGATAGTGCACATAAGATATCACTATCTCCTATGCAATATAACATCTCAATAGTGTGCAGAGGATAACACTAACTTTCTGGAAACGTATTCAGATGTTTGGACCAGCAAGGAACGGACCGTAACTCTTCTCCTCCCTAGTATGTTTTTGTAATCAGTCACAGCTCCTGGTGTACAGTCCAGCGAATCCTCCCCACGCTGTGTGGGACATCCTTGGCACAAGACTGTGCTGCTGGAGGAGCCAGCTGGAGATTGCATGTTCCTTGAGGAGCAATGGGAGGAACTGAAGTCAAGGCTGGGTGGCTGAGCTCTGGGCAGCACAGCTTAACTCTCCCCGACCCAGCATCTGTGTGTGGAGGTTGTTCCTTGCAGCCTTTCCCACCATACCGGGAGAGGGGCTGAGAGCAGTCACGCAAAGCACTGGTGAGCTGAGAAACTGAAACTGCACGGGCCTGAAATAGTGCCAAATTGTTAAACCTAAGGACCAGTTTTGAACGAGGGGGTAGAGAAAACCCCCTGGGCATACTCCACCCCCACCCAGCCCCAGTCCCCATTTCAGCCCAGCACAGGTCCATCAGTTCCTGCCTGCGATGCCGCAGCAGTGCCAGGCTCCAGCCTACTACAGTCTTGCCCCTGCCCAGCCACCTATAAAGGTAAGTCTCAAAAAACAAATTTTGTGGGCACTTAGTACACCTGAGGGAGTTGAATGTCACAATTTCAGAAATGAGATGATAAAGTTATGAACAAGCAAAACATGGAATTGATGGGATATACCACCTACCCAGTTATCACAAGGCCTTGAGAATATTAGAGCAAACACCTTTAATTACCAACACTTTTATAAGAAACCAGAAAGGACTAAAAAATATCCCAAGATGTAACAAAACTTCTGATCATAAAGCAAAACTCAGTGTAAAGAAACAGTTCATGCTTGAGTAGTAGATGGATGTAACCTTGAGTAATCTTAAGAAAAATAGTTTCAATGGTCATATTTAAAGGCAAACTCTAACAACCTCATGGCCAAGGTCTTTTTGTTTTGTTTTACAAGGTGATCCTTTGAAGAACAGCTTGCAAAGAAGCAACCAGATCTAGTAATAAAATTGTTAGTTTCAGCAATGTTTTCTTAAACAAGTGTGTAAATAACAGAAAAGAACCTAGAAGAGAGCATCAAGAAGATTAAAAGTTTGAAACAAATGGGAAACCAAGTAAGTGCTGCCTGTACTTAAGTGGTAGAACGTTAAAAAAACTGTGGATTAAGCAAGAGCGTATGAAAGTTTAAAAGGTGGTAGCAAATAATAAGATATTAGGATTGAACCAAAATAGAAGTAAGATTGAAAGAAGGTGACATAAATAAGTTTTACAAGATACTCATACTTACTTAACAACCAATGAAAAGAAAAATGGAAAAACTGTAATGACTCTTGTGCAAGTAGCAGAACTCAAGATATGGGGACTCCTATGTTATTCAGAGCAAAACGATTTGTAACCACTAATTTGAACAGGAGTCCAGGTAATGTCTGCAAATCTACTGATAGAGTGGAAAGATGTCCCTGCGAGAATGTAAAACCAACGCTACTGTGGCTATAACTGGTAAACAGCACCTATCATGTCCCAGTAATCACACTAATGGATGTAAAAAACCTGTCTAAAGAAGATATTTATTGGCAGTACTCTACTATGAGACTGGAGGATACCTTAACCAACATCGTCCAAAAACAAGCAGACTTAGAGAGGCAATTTGCAAATCTATTAAAAGGCCTAAATACCCACCAAGAGGTGGAAATCAAAATGTTACATCAGCATGTAAATGTACTTAAGACTGTTTGCAGTGTTGCCACTGCAACTGAAGCACACTGGTGTGAGATATTCCCTGGCTGGTGCCCAAAAGCTAATGCCTTATCTGACCTCCTTGCTCACTGCATTGTCATATTATTGGGATCACTTACAGCCTTAACTATCATTGATATAATCCTGTTTGTAAAGACCTGGAGACTGTTACAGAGGGTCTCATTTATGATTGAAGGAACCACCCACTATGTATCATTAGACAAGTGAATGTTATGGCTGTGTAGAGCAAGGGGTAGTTTAGTGTCCTAGCCTGTGTAGCTGGTGTCGCTTGAGCATTTAGGTCAATGTCCAAGGCCCACAGTTTGATCTTTGGTGTGTTGCTATGTAGCTGTTAGGATGTAACTTCTGTTGGATAAAGCAGAGTTAGGCAGGTGGTGTGAAGAAAGCATGCAATTGGTAGAAATGGTAAAACCACACTTATTTATACAAGAATATTTGCTCAGCAACTAGCAACACCAATCAACCAGCAACAGCTCGGAGCGCTCTGCCAAGCAGTAAAGGTCAAACATACTGGAAGATGCTCTCCCCTTCATACACCTCATCCATCTCTGCCTGAAAAGGGATGGCATGACTCTGCCCGTGGGGACGCCTGGCTGTAGAAGACCTCCAGGAACATCTGGGACCAAGGTTATGCGGCTGCAGCCACCATGCTCAGTGCTTTGCTCCTCCTGAGTGTTGGCACCACCGCTCCTCTAAGCAAGCAAAGCAGAAGTACAGATAACCGCTCTTCTGTGACTTTGCACTATTAATTACTCTTTCACAGATGCAATAAACACCCAAACTGCTTCACATGGATCCAATTATTGTATAGTCATTAATGCAAGTGTTTGGTCTGTCCTGACCTAAACCATGACACCAGGTTCTGAACATGTCACACAGGAGTAGCAATATGGGATAGAGTAGCATATAAAAATCTTGACAATCCTGTTTCTTGAGTGATATAAACCAAATTTCCCCACTGCATGGGGCTACACCAGTTGCATCGCCTTCATGCCTACTCAGTGTTATCATCTGTAACTCACTTTTCAGAAAACTTTTAATTTATATTTATATTATTATGTTACATTAATTTATATTTATCTTTCTGCAGTTTGAATTTACATGGCCTCAGCTTCATATCTGAGAGCTTCCCAGGAATGCTTCTACCCCAAAAGCAGTCTGGTGGGTTATTAAACCTTATCTCACAGCCGAGGATGTGAAGGCACAGACTATTCAACTGATTTGTCCAGGGTCACACAGACAGTCTAGGAAATTGATGCCAATTTTTCTGAAACATTGGGCTGGTCCTTAACCTGTTCTCTGAATCATCTTTTAATCACTTGACTCGTAGTCCACTTTCCTGAGGTGAACTGGTTCATGAAACTGTGTCAAAACCAGACAGGATGGGGCAAGATCTGGCACTACTCTAGCATTTTGTCTTAATTCACGGATTATTTATCATAGCTTAACTCTCAAAGCCACAACAAATAAGAGACATCAGGTTTGCACTGACCTTTTGAGGGCTTTGTATAATAAAGCATCTAGCATGCAGACAGACTATTGTGGCTTTCATATCTATCATTTTTTTACCTGCCTTGAAATGGGATCTGAATGTTCTTTCACAAATGCTTTGAAAGGTCATGTGGATCATACAGACTCCTGCATGTTTTGATTGTTGGCTATGTTTTAGGCTTCCTCAAGTCTCTTTCCTCCCTGAATCATTTTAAATATATATATATATATATATATATGTAAAATATGGGCAGGTAGGGAAGTGTGCATGTATATATATAGTGTATATATATGCACATCTGACAGATATACCATAGTTTGGTAGAACAGCAGTTCACAGGAAGCTGAGCTAGTTTTAAGAAAGGCTTAACCTTAGTCTAAACTCTTCTTCATTTCAACAGAGCAGAATTCAGAAACTCCTTTTCTCAACTGCATTTTCCTTTTCGAATCCAGAGGAGGGATTAACACTATTATTAAAAGGTTATTTTTAGAGAAGGAAGATGTATCCTTCTGTATCTTCATAGCAATATATAAGTTGTTACTTATGGATATTTAGCTCAGAAGGAATGATCACATTCCTAAAAGTTAACCCAACTTTGATTACATTCTTAACATGAAATGAATTATTTTAGGGTGCTCTGAGACCTGGTCTTTAAGATTAATGTCTTAATTACTCCAAGAATATTGTACTAAATGTCACTCCTGAAAATTTACATCATGCTTCCTGTAAAGTCTCATATTTTCCACTGATTTGCCACTTCTGGAGCAGACATTAAAAACAAGCAGAACATGGTCTGTATCCTGCTACAGGCTTTGGACCTTTGCCCTCAGAAGGTTTCTGTGCTTAGGCTGCCTCTGAGCTGGTTAGCTCAGAAGTGCTGACATTGAATGTTTCTGTGCTGCTCTTCCATGGAGGTTTAGCCTGGATGTAGAGAGCTGTTAGCCCTTGCTAGTGTAGACATTTGCTTAGTGTGTCTCTCTCTCCTCATGTGTAAAATGTCAGCAGCAATTCTCCACCCCTGTTTTTGAAGGGATCTCATACCTTTGGGATGAAAAACACCAGGCAAGTGCAAGGTAGCATTATGTTTAAACCCATCTGTGGAGAAGTCCATATACCTGGAAGTTTCAGATGACCAAAAGTGGGAGCTATATACCTATGTCCTCTGGGCTTTTTTAAAAAGGCCAGTCTAAGCGTTTCTGGGTAGATCATTCTGTTGCAATGCAAAATCCTTCTGAGCATGTATCTTCTCTTCCCAGCTTGGCATTTACTGCCCTCTTTTCTGGTGCAAGTGAGCTGGTCCCTTCTGTCTTCATGTATGTTTAGTCTGGAAGTTAGACAACCTAATCTCATGGCTTTTCCCATTGAGATTTCTGGATGGTTTTTGCTAAGACAAGGAATGTTAATTCCTCACATCCGCTGCATTAGGCTATCTGCTCTCACAGTGCCCTCAGCATGGTCAGAGTCCCAGGTGAAAGCAGCAAACAAACAGAATTTCCTTTGTACACTCCTGCAGCTTTTCCAAAATGGTGCACACTTCTTCAGAAAGACAGGACTGTGCAATACTTAGAGAATATGGAACAAAAGCATCTCTGAGATTGAGTTCCCCTAGAATAACATTAATGAGGCGTGCTGAGTAATAAGACTTGGGGACAGTCGGGGGCTCTACACGAACAGCTTCTGTTCATGCTAGTGACCTTCTGTGTGACCTTGACAACCTCCTAATCCATTGCCTGTGTTTCGATCTCCTTTTCTCTTTCCTATTTAGCTGGCAAGGCCTACAGAGGAGGGATATGCAGTATTTATCTAGCACTGTGAGGGATTCTCAGAGTTGTTGCAATAACAGTCATTTCTTTCTTTGTGGTGGCAGGATAATGTTAAGCTGTGTTTGGATTAAGTTAGAAGTCCAATTTTTGTCTCTTTTGCCACTGATACTGCTTGGATGGTCCTCCTGGATTTTCACTGTGTAACTATTGTTTTGTTTTTAGTGCCTGTGCCTGGGTTGTAGACTTCATGAGTGGGTTTATCGCAGTGTCAACCTGTAAAAATAAGGAAGCTCTGGCTCTAGCAGAGTGTGGAAAAACATGTAGATTGTCGTTCTGCTCCTCTAGAGGGAACCCTTACTGTGTCTTAAATCTCTCCACACATTTGTCTATAAATGCTGCAGGCGAGCTGAGACAGGGAAGAACTACAACCTATTTTGCCAAAATGAAACCTAGAAGAATCCCACTCACTGGAAACCAGCAGTAGTTGTATTCACACGGCAATGGCCTCCTGTTTTACCACAGCTCCTCATTTCCATGTAGGCATTTCCACCTCTAAGACACATGCAGGACACGACGGTACATAGCCCCCAGAGAGCTAGGTTTAATATCTTCTCCAGTCCTGCTGCCATGTGTGCTATCCCAGGTCTTCAAGCTGATCAGGGAAGCTTGAATTCTCCTGTTTGCATGTTGGCACCAGGCAACAGACAGAGAAAACTTTATCCTGAGGGTTTAATGCAAGAGTTTATCTTGGGGGAGGACAAGGGCTGTAAACATTTCTAACCTTCACTGTGCCTCTATGAAGCTATCCATTTTGCCTCAAATGCTAAGGCCCATTTTCCCTGTAGATCCTCCATAGTTCCTATAAGCCCATGTGTGGTGGGAGCTATTACTCAACTCAAAAGTGTCACACTCTGGTCTTGGCAGACTTCAGTCTCTGTGGGTGGCAAATAGAGAGGGGAGAACCATCTGTGGGAGGGTTAACTTCTGCATTCAGAGGAATGTGGAAAACAAAGTCTTTGGAGGATGTCACGGGGTCTCTGTTTTGGACAGCATTGGTCACTGCAGATGGGTGTGGGTCTGTCACGTGGAATAACTCTGGGTTATAGGGCAGGGTCCTTCTCATTCTCCTTGCACCTTTCCTGAAGACCAGTGCCAATCTGTCAGATCCTCTGATTACCCTTATGTGGAAAGGTAATAAATCACCACTCCTGTTCATACTGCTCTGGTACAGTGCCAGCCTTCCTCCACTCACAGATGTCTTGTTAGGGAGCAAGCCTTGACAGAGCGCAGATGCAAACACAGTGGCACAACCTTTGACTAGCTCACTACTGGGAAAAGAGACAGCCATGAATACAGAATAACTTTGGTCTGAGTCAGCAACCTTATCAAGAACAAGATGGAAATTATAATAAAGAAGATGGAGAAAAAGTGGATAGCTGAGTCTCTTGGCATTGCATACCTCGGTTGTGTTTTGCAGAACTCACCTCTCCACCAGTTTGGCCCTCTCATGTGTACTGCCTCCAAAATCCTCCAAGAAACAAAGCACATTTCTGCTCACAGCCCCCACTAGTTGGAAGTTGCCCCACTCAGCTGAGGGACCAGCTGGTGCAGAAGGCCTCTGTGTCCTGCAACTGGAAAAACGAGGCATAATAAAGCCACAGCTTTTTGTCCTTCTCAAGTTTTATAGCTGAGCAAAGATTTGCTATATGCAGTGATTTCTGGGTTACTTGCTATTCTCTGTGAGAGAAAGGCATCAAAACAAATGATCACCAGGCAAGAAAAATCTGATAGATCAAAGAGAAACTACCCACTGTCCTTGTTTGTAGGCAGCTGTATATGGAGACTGCCTCCTGTCTGTGCTGCAAAGGGGCCCAGGTGTGTGGTAGATTTCATTGTAACAACAAATGTAATCACAGGAACTAATCTGATTCCAGGAACCCTTCAGCTGGATAACACGAGTGATCAAGCAATAGGCATGGGCTAAGAGACATTCACACTGTGCCTCAAAACCCAGTTCTCCCATCTCCTGCTTCACAGATTCTGTCTCATTTTTTCCTACCATATGGCTCCCCTGAGGAATTTGTACGTGTAGTACAGGGTGCTTGGCTCTCTTCTTACTGAAACCAGCACTTTCCTGCTCTGCTCCATTGCTCTGAACGAAACCAGAACTGGTACACACCAGTACTCCTCTCAAGGAGCAAAAATGGATTAACGGGGCAGAAGCGTATTAGAAACCTGCTGGTCCAGAGGGGGAAGCTGCTTTGACTGCTGTAACACAGGCTCTGTTCATCCTTCCTTTGCAGATTAGGACAGGACATGAATCTAGAACCCCTCACTAACTGATGTAAGCCAGCTCAAAGCTAAGCACTCTTTTGCACAAACTTGTTGCATCTACACCGTACACGATGACCCAAGAAACACAGAACATAACAACTAATTTTTTATTATTATTTTAATAGTATCTGTTCTGGGAGGAGTCATTCTTTTTCTAGCAAGGATGCCCTTTTTGCAGCTCACCATAGTAGTACTCTGCTCTTAAGGATGTACATTGAATGCTGTGTGTCATGAGGAGGGCACAAAGTGTTTGAGCATTTGAGTCCTGCTGAGATAAAGTTGATCGACTGTTGTGTGTTGCTGTACAGTACAACAGGTGTCCATCAGTCAGCAAACTGTGCTCCCAGCTACCTTTTCAGAAGGAAGCCCAGGAGCAATGGGCACACGTGCAATTTGGACAACCAGAGGGCCTGGGGCCCAGGAGTGAAACAGGGAGTGACGCAGATGAGCTGTTAGATACACTCGCTGTTAAACAGGCAGTAACATGCATCCATTTTTTCATGTCAGAGGGCAGCTGGCTCTGCTTTTTGCAAATACAATTTCTCTGGAAAGCCTGTGAGAAAGCAGGTGGCACAGTGAAGTACATGTGTTGTCTCAGTGCACTCCGCACTCGCACAAGCCACTTCTGGTTCATTGCAGTCACTCCAAGCCTGCATGTGTTTGTACTGATGTGCTCCACTCAAGTTTACAGCCCACCTACCTTCACAGTCCTTTAATAAGGACTGCTAATCAGTAACAAGGCTGTGCTCCTTGCCTGCTCAAGAGAGAGGCAGAGGGTGGAAAGTCCCATTACTCTGCTGTGTGGGCAACCCCACAGCATAACTTCCAGCATGGTGGGCAAGCCAGTGCTTCTGCTCCTCAGGCACCACATCACGTCTATCATGGGCAGCTTCCTCCTCCGTCACTTTCTCCAGGGGAGGAAGTAATCTGAGACCACTAAAACACAGAACAATTGTGGAAATGAAAGAAAATAGGCAAATGTAGACTTGTGTATCCCAGGTTGCGGTATGACCTGCTGCTGGGCTGCTGTACCTATGTACTACTCTTTGCTGTTCCCACACCTGCACTGTGCCAGGCACCTCTGCCTGATGGGAGTGGAGGAGAGAATGACTCCCTTCCCACAATAGCATCTGTAATTTGGCACTGGGAAAAAGTCTGTATGTATAGCTTTTGCAACCTAATGTTCTCAGGCTCCTGTAAATAAGTTGTCTTTGCCTCAGAAGAAATCAGAAATTTCTCACAGCATCTTCTCTGAGCATGGAAGGAAGAAAGGCTGAAAAAACATCAAACCACAACCCAGTGAGTGTGAAGACATTCCTAAACTTAACTAACATCTGTCTGTCACGTCACCATCCCGGGATCCGGTATCCTTTTAGTATTTGTCTACCCAGTGAGACACTCAGGCTGTGTTTACCCTGTGAGACAGAGTGGGTCTTGCTGGGGGTCTTGGTATGCCGAGTCCCATTGTAGGATGAACTGAAGAGAAAGCCAACAAAGATCCATTGCAAGGCCTTAGCTTAAAATCTAACTCACACAACATGTTAACAAATGAAGAGTCAAGGACTGTTTACCTTGGGCTTCAGTATAAATATGCTAGCAATAGTTGATATCAGTTAACACATTGCGTACCTGTGTACAGTTGCTGTACAGTCAGATACAAAAATTTTATTTCCGTGCTAAATTTTGTAGTCTATCCGGAGGCCATCACCTAATAATTTGAAATCCTTATTGTCACCATTAAACTTTTGAACCTCCGTTAAGGCAAAAAGTGTTAAATTCTTACCAAAGAAAATCAGAGGCATTATTTGTATACCAACCATCTAAGAAATTTCACATTTGGGGTTTTTCTGCAAACAAACAAACAAACAAAAAAAAAAGGAAGGGGCTCATTCCCAGCCCAAATCAAGACATTTAAATAAACCCTGTTTAAGTGTACTAGTATTACTCTAATTTGGAAAGAGAAGAGCCAGTAAATATTAGTATATATCAGAATATATGAGAATGGCTGGACCAGGTGACAGTTTGTCTATCTGGGAATCCTTCTCTGACAGTGACTAAGAGTGGACACTTGCAGAACAGAGCAAACGTGTAGCCATATTTCTCCAAAATACTCTGCCAGGCTCCAGTCCTCTGATGCCCAGGGATTTCCAACACCATGGTATGCTGCAGATCTGGATGGACTTTCCTTCTATGAACACATTTAATCACTTCTGAAGCATATAACCTTGTGGCACCCACAAATCTTGTGGCAAGGAGTCCCACCTTTAAACTGTGTGTTCTGTAAACTACATCCTTTGGTTTGTCTTGAGCTTATTGCTTGATAATATCATTTTTTGTGCATCACAGAGATGTTGTTGCCACCACCTAGACTGGAAATGTGAGGAGGAAGAACTCCTACCAGGCTCCTCAGTGCACCAGGGAACACCCTACACTGCTTCATGGGTGAAGCTCTGAGGTTTGCTGGCCACATAGCAGGGATTTCACATACTGTTAGCCATCAAGCAGGACCAGAATAACAAATCTGGCTTTCTTGAAAAGGCCAGGAAAGCTTTTCCAGATGCAATAGCACAAACATAGCAGCAGCATGGCCAGAAACATCAGTCCACGTGAAGGCACAGAGTGCTTGCAGAGTCCTTTTTCCCCCTCATGGGGCTGCTGTAGCAATTTTGGGGAACGGGGTCCCTCCTGAGCCAAATGATGCCCATGACCACCTTGCTTCATGGCCTGGGAGGTCTCACTGTGGGGCTGTTGGTCTACGATGGTGGGGCAAGGACGTGGAAGCAAGGGGGAGAAGACCCATCATCTAACAGTGAGAAAGCCAAAGCACCTGCTGCAAGGTTAAGCTTGAGTTTTCAGTGGAAGTTACCCCAAGGAACTATTGAAATGTTCTGGTAAGCTGCCCAACACTTACAGTAAGGTTCAGCCTTTCAAACCTACCAGATGCCATGCTGACAGGACCCTCTGATGACGGAGGAAACCAGGGTGTTGTTTCATTCCCTCTTTTCTCTTGGAACTTGACTTGCTCTTGAAAGTGATCTTGAACTTTTTTGCTATAGTTTCCTTTCAGAGTGATCCCTATGTTTAATGCACTTGGACTTGCAGAGACTGGAAAATTATCTTCTACTCCTAATTAGGTTCAAAGTGCCTGGAGGGAAAGAAACTGATGAAAGCATTTTTATGAGCACTGGGAGACCTGTTTTCAATTGCTGAGCCATCTATGGTCTCCTTAGGTGAGTAACTAACTCAATCTACCCCACTATCTCTGTTTTGCATTTCTTAAATGGAATCTCATGAGACTAAAACTCATTAATGATTGTTGGGCAGGCAGAAGGAAGGTGTGGACCCGCAAGTAACCAGATAACAAAGTGATAAGAAATTAGAAGGAAACAATATACCAGTTCCAATCCATGCTCACCAGCAATGTCTTGGAAACAAAACAGTCTTGGAGCTCTGTCTAAGTGTTATTCAGACTCTCTGCTCAGTTTCCATATTCAAAGCAGTCCTTTCAGACACATCACTTCTAAAAACAATTGACTGAAAAACACAGCATCTTCCTTCAATGTCAAACCTTGTGTTTGCTCCTGCACAAGCAGCAGTCACATGCAAATAGTCATCCTGCCGCTTCAGCAGGAATTTGCCCGAAAGTAACCTTTCTCCCCTGAAGCAGTGGCATTGTTAATTCCCTTCTCATGTTAGTCTCATGGTGGGATGCTTTACTGTGGCTGTCAGGCAGCAACCATCCAAGTGAAAAAAACAAGTGGGAAAAGAAGCTCGAAGGAGTCACATGCATCAAATATTCCTATAATCCATAGGTAAAAAATATACATACATATGTGTGTGTAATGAATTTGTAGAGGGGTGATGTTGGTGACTGCTGGTCTCAGAGAGTTCAAGCCTTGCTTTCCTCTGAAGTTTTAATTTCCACGGTGGAACTGGCCAGCATGGGCTATTTGTCATATGTTTATGCATATTCCTCTTTATTCCTCTCTGGTTTCCCTGACATGCTCCATTCTAGGAAAGTTTTTACAGAACTGGAACAGCAGCCTGAAGATGTAAAAGGGTCAGATTGTGACATACAAACTACAAAAGAGAGAGAGGTCAGGAAAGGATCATGAAAGAGCTGTGCCCCTGAGCATTTATCTGGGGGTTGAGGGGGGAAACATATTTAGGAGGAAGGCTAACGCGGCAAGAGTGCAGTGAGTAACTTCCCACTGCCCACTCATCCCATTAGCATGTCACTTCTCCTTGGTCGATATTTTCAGCTCGTTTCCCCTTCCAGAGCTGCTGGTCCCACTCTCTGCCTGCCGCTGCCTACCCACTCACGCAGGAAGGGGAAGGGCAGATCTGCAGATGCTGCATGTTTAGGGACATATCTCACCACCACCACCCTTAAAGAGAACAAATGGCAAGTTATTGTGCTGCCCAGACCATTCACCTTAGACCCCTGCTTCCAAAACTCAGAATTTACCCTTCATCTCACAAGTCAGTAGGGAGTCCAGTTTTGCCAATTTTTTCCTTAAAACTCCTAGTCTGAAAGTCATGTCATTTACATTGAAATCCCAGCTTTTACTTGCAGTGCTGGTTTTATTTTGCTTCTCCTCCAAGCCTGAGAAAAAAAAGCTCAAATTCATACACCTAACAGCTCTTGTAATTAAAAATGTAAAATGAAAACATACTGCTGCCTAAAGAAATGTACAGGCCTACATCACAATTCTGGCAATGCAACAATAGCCAAAACTGTCTCTTTTTATTGGGATGTCTCCTCTCCTCTAAAAAAAAAAAAAAAAAATCAGTGACAGCTGGAGGATTATGCTTTTGCTGGATTCCTTTCTTTATTCCTCTCTCCCGGTTCCCCACATGGCTCTCAGAAAGCTTTCCTTCCTTCCTTCAAGGTCCCTCTCTACTCCTCTCGCTGACTTATCTCCCCACCAAGGGGACTTTGAGGGAGGGAAACAAGTCTCTCAGGAACTGATAATGTGTGAGAGCCATTTTTAACATGTGGTCAGAGGGAGACATGAAGCCTGCTCACAGCTCTGTGAAAACACTGCAGGCTCAAGTCCTCCTTTCTTCCTGCAAAAATGTAAGAAGGAGCTGTCTTTTAGGGAGAAGTCCTCAAAGGCCTGTCGCTCCAGAAAAAGCAGGGACTCCTAAACTTCTGCATCTCACTCTGCCTTTTTCCAAGAGAGCTCAGCAGGTCTCCTGGGATAGCTGAAGCCACCCATTAGCTGCTCTCTACAACATGAAGAGCTTGGGCACTGCTCCTGAAAGTTTGCTTCAGCCAAAGCTGGAGGAAATTAAAAAGTGCATATGTGTGTGTGTGTGTGTGTGTGTATGCACTGTATAGGTTTTATAGCACACAGAGCAGAGATATGGTGGGCAAGTCTAGCAAAGAGGACTGCAGTCCACTCTCCTTACACCAGCAGGACCCAAACATCCATTGGCGGGGGGTGGCGCAGTGTGAGGAGACCAGATCTCCTGCAAGGCTGTTCTTGTATGCACAACCCTGGGAGCATGCTTGGTGGTGATGCAAAGGGTCATTTTCACCTCCAGCTTTATTCTGAGGTGTTCGCAGTCAAGTAGGAAAAACTTCTGAGCCTAGAAACATTGTCTGCGAATCCCAACTTGTCAACACGAACAAGTGGAAAGCGTGAGACTCCTGGGGTTATTGTTATGTCCCCTGAGCCCTTGAGAAAAAAAAGGTAGTTCTCATGCTGCCTAGGGTAGAAGGAGAAGATCTGGGGTCAGTGACAGTCTAAGACTGTATCTCTGGTGAGGGATGCCACGGAAGACCAAGGAGAGGAGACCAAGCTGTGCTGTGACTGAGTGAAAAGGACCCTGCTAACTAGTTGCTGTAATTTCTGGGAGGGGGTGAGTATGCACAGTAGCCCAGCACTGTATGACGTGACTGGCTTATCTTCAGGGTTCAGTCTTCAGAGTACTGAATTACTAGGAAACCTTTTTTTTCTCTCTCTCTCTCTGTTTTTTAACTTTAACAAATGTGAAAGGTGCTGATAAATACTGCAAGTGAGTGATATAGTATTTACGCACTACTGCTTTCCCCTGCTTGGGAAATTATTTGTCTCAGCCTGGTTAAAGACAGAAGATATTTTGTACATTTCATTTCTCTTACCTACAGCAATGGTTGAAACTAGAATACTGACCAGTTTCTTCTCCTCTACATCTGTTCC
The DNA here is from genome assembly GCF_036417845.1 of Apteryx mantelli. NCBI lineage: Eukaryota > Metazoa > Chordata > Aves > Apterygiformes > Apterygidae > Apteryx > Apteryx mantelli. The sequence continues at coordinate 12,489,539 of NC_090020.1, forward strand.
TGCTGCTTCCGCCTGCTCAGCTCAGGGGTGTTGTGCTGGACACTTCTGGCCTTCTGGAAAAGTTATTCTCAGGGTTCCTCCCCCTTTTCTGTTATCACCTAGTTTTCACAAGACATCTTGGTCAGGAGTCTGTATACTCAACCTGAACTCCTCCAGACACCTTCCACTGAAGAAGACTCCTTCCAGTCACCACCCAACAACTTCTGTTGCCAACTACATCCAAGGTCGTTTGGTTTCTTGTTTAATGCCTTAGCAGACACTGCACATCTGCAGCAGGGATAATGTCTGCGTTGAGTAGTCTCAGTTATGTAGAGGTTGTGAGTGACTGATTTCTACTGTGCTGTTAAACTCAGCAGAGGTAGGAAGGACACAGATGTGTTTCTTGTTGGCTTGTCGATCCCTCTTTATAGCTCTTCACATCTCTGTACTTGGTGCCAGTGATACTGGCAGGTTTCGTACAGGAGAAGATGGCACAGAATCAAATGGTGTCCCATACTGAAGGTACTTTTGGAAAGAAAATGGAAATACCATGACAAAAGCTGCCTTGTGATGTGTTCTCCTGCACTAGTCTGTAGCCAAAAGGTCTGGTTTACCCTTGGTCCTATATCCAGCCTATTATTCTCTAAGCTTTTTACCCACTCTCTCTTTCTTGGCCTGGTTACTGACACATTACAGATGGTTTTCCCTAAAGCAGAGGTCAGTGTGATGCCGCCCCCAAAGTTGCAGCCCTTTAGATCCCCATTGTGTTATAGCAGTGATTTAGGTGTCCCCATAGGTCAAGGAGGGTCACTTGCTCAGGGCATACGTTTATCCAGTGATGGGAGTAAGGACTTTTAGCATCCCAGCTGTGATGTGATGGTCCTTCACTGCTTCACTCCATTAGGAAAAAAATTCTTGAGTGGATTCTTCCAAAGTTAAAATTTATCAAAGGGGAAAGAACATCTGTCATAGGAAAAAAGTTCAGAAGACTATTACTGAAGTTTTATCACACTCAAATGCACCATTGGCCAAGCTTGGCCTGTAGAGACAGAATGAGCAGAATATTAATCGGTCCTATCCTGCCACCAAACAGTTTTTATTTAGTTATGGGGATTCCTCAAATCCTTATTCCAATTCTTTAAACCGCTCTTCCACAAACACCTGTGTTGAGGATTCACTTCCACTCACCATAAATATATGAAATATAGCAAGGATTTGTCTGGCACAATGCTAAGAGAGAACTGTGAATGATGAGGTCTTGAATTCGATCAAATAAAAAGATTGCAATGTTTACCCTGCAAACAGACTTTCCTTCAGTCCTGTACAGAGTGCACTAGTTTAAATCAATGATGAAAGTGTTTCTCTTCAAAGATTTAATATGCTTTACCCTATCTCTAGAAACATGAAATGTAGGACTAGAATTCAAGTACAGAAAATAAATATTTTGTTTTTTTAATTAACACTAGCCAAGCAAGCAAAAGTTACTCCACTTAGCAACATGCACACAAGACCATGTAGAGAGAAATATATCCCTGCTTCACAACCCTGTATGTACATCAGTAATGAATAGTACAGAAAACAGGATATGTAGTGGAGAGGATATCCTCCACAGGATATGGAGTCTAGAGTCCTCAAAATGCCACTGAGTTGCACACCGGAAAGTCCAAATAGGAGACTGCTGCTATTTATTTAAAAGAACATACAGTGCAATTGCTGGAAGAGGGTTTCACAGATAGGTCTGCCTATTCCCATATGTTAGGTGGTCAGCACATGGAGAACTTGGAAACATCTGTCTCTATCTCAGTAAAATGCTTTTCTCTGCACTTCTGTGGTGGCTTAGATCAAAAGCTTGGGTTAAAGGGAACCGAATAGGAAAGGCAAAAAAAGTCATTTTTAGAGCAGCAGCTTATGCAGGTCCATGTCCTATCTGGCTTCATGCCAACTGGAGCAGGGTAGTCTGCTAAGGTTTACACACAAATTCACCATGCTCCTACAAGGCCATAGGACAAGGAGCATGGGAGCTTTGGTGGGAGGGAAGGATGCCGAATTCTGCAAACTAGCTCAAAAGAGAAATGAAAGGAGAAATGGACAACACAGTTCAGGGTCTGCAGCAGGCTGGCATAAGGCTGGGGAAGAGGTCAAAGGGGCTTAGTCATATCTACATATGTCAAAACACAGTAAGGAAACGTGCTCTCATCTCTGGCTATTTGCATGCTATATCTTGGAGACCTTTGGCAACTCAGTTACACTTGGCCTGGAAAAAACTGCTTCTGTGTAGCTGCAGTTATTGCTTCTCCAAAGGTGCCCAAGGAAAAGTCTTGAAGGCAACGTTCTTGTTTTATTACCTTCACAGCTAACAGGGTGCCATCAGAGGGACACAGAACAGTTGGACCCACAAGAAGAGACGGCTGAGGGCCAGTCACTCAAAAGAGTTGCCACTAGGAGACTGAAATGTCTCAGAGGAGGCTGCCTGATGGTGAACACTGGCAAAGTGCAACAAATAAGCCTTGTGTAGAAGCAATGTGGCCTCTTCTGATGCACCCCATGAAAATTCAAAATGATGCTTTCAAATGCACTGGGAGAAAGTGAAGCCCAGCTTCCAATGGGATTGAGTGCTTAGGCTTTCCATTAAAAAACATCCAGTCACAAAAATGCCATTGTTTTTATGCACCAAATTTTAAACTACATACATTAATTAAGGGAATAAAGTCATTGTCAAGAGAATGTTCCTCAGCATTTCCCTGATTTCCTCCCAGGGCCTTTAAATTCACTTATGTTAAAGAAAAACAAAGAACTACAGCAAGATGTTCTAGTGCAGCTGTATTAAAAAAGAAAGAAAGAAAGAAAGAAAGAAAAAGAAAACAAAAAAACCCACAAGCATCTTCTAGGTCTTGAATCAGCTGTTATGCCTGCATTTGCTTAGGGCTGATTTACTCCATCACTGCTCTGTGCTCAAGACATTAAGAGAGGACTGATATTGATATTGACTGATACAGTCTTTCTGTTGCACTGAGTGTGGTCTGAGTCTCCTGCCTAAGGCCTGGGAAATAAAATCAGAGGGAATAAGATCTACTTTTCACCCTTGCACCGAATACCCTTCTAAGTAAAGGACAAAATTTTGCCAAGATAAACAAGAACATTTATCTTAATTTTGTGTCTGGTCTATAAATACATTCAAAAGAAGGGAAAAAATAGTCATATGTAAATAATAACTCAGTTACTTACCAGAATATGTGGGTGACTGTCCTGGATCCTCTTGCTAAGGCAAAGTTCTTCCTCACTTTTCCTCTTCCTCTTAATTTTTTCCTCTTGCTTAGCAACTTAGCAGCTGAATATTTGCCTCTACTTTTAAACCTTTATTGTTCTCTGTTGTGTAATCTGCGTGATCTTTCTATGATGGGTCTTGACATGTCTTTATCACTTCTCTTTATGATTTAATTGTTATGAACTAAACATTTTTAATTGACATCAACACAGTTCAAAGCACTTAAGCAGCTTAAGTGTATACCTAACTTAAACTGCACACTTGAAGTTATGATTTTAAGAATCATAATGCTTCTGCCTGGCTCCAGAGCAAGATGGGCCACATCTGGCCTGGAAGAGGCACCCACTGAGATAGCTGTAGTGTGCCACATGGAGCAGCGGGCTGTGTGAGCCCAGAGCCCTGAGCTGGAGGGACCCATGACCATCTCCAAGACACATCCCATTTCCTGAGGGAACATCTAGCCTGCTAGCAAGAAGGTCAAGACCAATGGTGGGGTCTTGGGATTGTCTTAGTCTCATAACCTCCTACAAGTTTCCCTAGATGTTGAATGGGGTATTTATATATCATGTTTTTCTTTCTTTCTATCCTTTCCTTTTTTCTTTTTTTTTTTTTTAATTGAGTGCTATTTATATCACTGGCAATATGCTGTTTGGGTCTGGCATCCCATAAGCAAGTCTCCACTGGCCCAGAGATGCTGTAAATATTTGTGAGAAGCCATGCAGAGATGCTATTTAACCTAGTCCCTGAGCAGAGCATGACCTGGTACTGTATACACTCGGGTTGGTAACTGTGTGCGAGAAGAGCAAAGGGAGGAAAACTTGAGCTGTGATTCCACTTTAAAGCTGGAGTATCATGCTGGGTGTTAGGAAAGTGCTTAAGAGCCCACTGTGCCAGGAAAAAGACTTTACCCAGCTTCAGCAGGCTGTGGATTAGGCCTCGTGCTGTGAGGGCAGAGTTGGCCTTTTCATCAGGAGCACGATCCCAGTATTCATCTCTTTCCAGAGATTCATCTCATCCAGAGTCGGCCTTGGAGAGATTTTTAATCCCAAGGGCCCTTACTTGTGTTGCAGCCTCCCAGGCTGCAGGATGAAACCCCAAAACTCACCAATGCAGCATGCTGCAGGAAGGAAGCAAGGGCCTCACCAAAGCCTGAGACCTGGCAACAGTCACAAGAAAACGATTCAAAGATGTCTTAATACCATGAATAAGACTTTTTTAAATTCTTCTTTCAAAAACATGTGGCTATTAGCATTTTTTCAACCTTTTCTACTAGGAGAATTTGCTCCTAACTTTCATGGAGCACTTGTGCACACAAAGATGTGAGGCTGGCACTGGCAGTGCTTTCTGTCTGGGAGTGTCCTTGGTTTGCTATTTAGAGAATTCCAGGTTTAAAGCTAATTATGGGTAAAATAGTTTTGGTAGGAGGGGCAATGTAAGACATGTCCTCACTTCCTGGCGCTTTTGAGGACAGACACATGGCCAGCCAGGCTGTCTCACTGCTCACTGAGTGCTTCGACGTGGTGGGGTGATGAACAGTAACAGAGACTCTCCAGAGTCATTGGCGAGAACCGAGTCTACTGATATCAGCCTACTTCCCACGGGAAGGTCCTACAATGAAGAACATGGTGTTTATCTGACATGAATGGTTGCAAGATTACATCACTGGACATGCTCTGCACCCACATGCTAACACCTGCTACACCCAGAGTGGGCCCCATTTAGCATCTGCTTTTCTGATGCGAGTGCATTGTTCTGGCTGGGCTAGCTTGAAATGATTTAGGGAAGCATCCTGACCGTTGCTGAGCAGAGATAGCACTGCACACGGATGTAGAGGCATTGTTGAGGCAAACCCTAAGTGGGATGTTCTGCCAAATGGTTCCCTTCCCTTCCTCTTCTCATTTCCTTGTTCTTCTTCAGCTGTTGGAGAATGCTAATCCCTTTATTTGTTTGTGTATAAACTGGTGACTTTCCAGACCTGCTACAAAAGACATCAGGCTGGAAGGCCTTTTTGGAGACAGAAAGAGGAGCTGGGAATTTGTTTCCTGAATGATGGAAGAGTTGGTGGCAATTGGCTTGGTCTCCTTGGACCTGAGGATTTTGATATTACTATGTTTGGAGTGACAGTCATAATATGGAAAGCCCTGCATAGCCAGCTGCCTTACTGTAAACAAAAAGGAAAATACCACAGCTTCTTTAATTCTTCCCTTTTACCAAAAATTTGCTTTCCGCATCTGTTTCTGACCAACTCTAGAAACAATATATGTGCAGTGATGCCTTGCTCATCCAAGGCAGCAAGCTTTTAACATTTAGTCCATATCACACAGAAATAAGCAGACACACAGCATTCTGAAGGGAGAGAAGCATTTTCCATGACCACACATCACAGTCTTGATGGAAGGAAAAAACGTGCTGGTCTGTAAAGAAGTGAGGCATCTACAGGTTCTCATGGTTTCATGTCTCATTAAAATTCTGAATCAACTGCCCACTTTATAGATCTGCAAGGAGGAACAATTTTTTAATCACTGAATTGCTGAGTGCTCTCTCAGCCTTTTAAAGAATGGTTTAATAATCCAGTTTATTTGTTTGTCATGAGCTTAGAGGAACTAATCTTGGACTTCAGGAAATCTTGCCTCCTGCAGTATCTGATGTTTAAGGCATGTGACCCCTGATGTGAAACCAGGTGCCCAGTTTCAGACAGCTATGAAGAGTACAATGCCTCAGCATGGGAGCCAAACCAGTTAACTATCAAACTACTAATTGAGTATGAAGACACCTCCAAACAGCATGTTCATTGCTGGGTTCCAAAAACTTCTCACAATGAAATACCTAGGAGTAAAATCTGAGCAATAGGTACTGGAGCCAGGACTTCCTTGCCTTGCAGAGCATTGGCAAAAATCCTCCTCTACACCCTTTCTTTCCGACCAAGAATAGCTTTTTCTGTTGAAAGCATTAGCTGGTGAGAGGTTGGTTAGCTATGGGACACTGCCTATCCCCCCATAGCTCTCTCTGGAGATTGTACTAGCTGTTGTGGTTGCCCTAGCACCTTTCCTGACGCAATTGAGCATTGCAGGACAGGATATGAGACTCATGGGGCCAGGGAGAGCTTTTCAGGCTCCCAGTGGACCCCTGGGTTCTTGTCTGTGTGCCTAAAACTCTCTCTCTCTGCTTTACCTAATAATGGTTTAGTGTGGTGAGATACCTGTGGCTTTAAAAAATAATATCATAATATTATTACTTCAAAGCTGATCCTTTTATTAGGCACAGTCACATGCTTTGCCTTGCAAAACTCTAAATGCCCATCAAGTCCCACCGCCCCAAACTTTGATACATGGAAAGCAGCAGAGAGCTTCCTCAAAACACCTGCTGCAGCATTTTCACTCATTCCCTCTTTGTAGTTTGCCTTCCTCACCGGTGTGTCCTTCTTCTCCTATTCATTCCTTTAGGAGGGTGTGTCCTTCTTCTCCTGTTCATTCCTTCAGGATGCTCACTGTTTTCACCCCTTCCAGGTTCTCCCCTTTTCTCTTTCATTGTCCTTCCTCCACTCATCCGCTGCCTTTTTTCCCACCCATTGCCCATCCCTTCTCTATTGCACACTACAGGCCCTGCTTTAGCCCGGACCAAAGCTGCCGGAGGCAGTCAACAGATGCAGCAGTTTGCACAGCAGTTTGCACAGCTGGATGCAAAGGAGGGCCTGGTATCACTGCTCAGACCAGCATGCACATACTCTGCTGTGGTGGTGACAGGTCACAGGGCACAGTCCTCAACAGCCATTTGAGCAGCTGTCCCTGCAACCCAGGGGTCTTCAGTCCAGATGGAGCTGCAGGAGGAGGATGAAGCCCTGAACATCTTGGGCTGCAGGAAGCCCCTGTGGTCTCTTGCTGGGACTGGGGCTGATGGTCTCCCTGCCTGAAGGAGGTATGCCATTGTGGAAGAGCTGAGTTGCCAAGTCGTGGAGCTATGGAAGAGTCAGCAGAGTACCCAGCATCACACAGGATAGGAAAGAGATTGACTGGATCTTCCCTGAGACTCTGCAGCTTCAGGAGCCCAAACCTCAAATTGTAGCAGAGGGGCAGGCAGAATCTGTGTCTATCAGGCCAGAAGGTGGAAGCTCCCATGGTGGAGAGATGCTGGTGCTTTCTGGTCCCAGGAGGAAGACTCCTGCTCCACCCAAAGATTTCCAACTTCGGGATAGGTTCATGGCCCTTGTAGTCCTTGCAGAGCTGGGAGTACTGTCTGATGGAGCATGGGTGCGTGCTGAGCCACAGCCACACAGGAGCACCTGGAGCAAGCAGTGAGTAGCAGCAGGGGAAGACTCCTTGGTGTGTCAGAGCCCCTCTGACCTGCCATCTAGGAAAGCTTGCTGCTTGCTGGGGACTCACATTCAGGATGTTGTGGAGGGACTGCTGAGGCTTGTCCAGGCCTCACACTACTACCCATGCTGTGCTTCCATGTGGGCACCAGTGATACTGCCAGGGAAGACCTGCATACTACCAACTGTGACTACATGGCTCTGGGAACAATGATCAGGGGCATGGTGGCCCAGGTGGTGTCTCCTTAATCCTGATGGCAAGGAGGACTGTGGGTCAACAAATGGTTGTACAGCTGGTGCTGACAATAAAGTTTTGGTTTCTATGACCATGGAACCCTCTTCAAGGGGGTCTTAGAAGAGATGGAATAAACATGAAAAAGAGGGGGAAAAATGGAAAGCGTCTTTGTCAATGTGCTGACCAGCCTGGCAAGGAGTGCTTTAAATTAGAAATGGTGTGAGAGAGAGAGAGAATGACTAATGATCAAGTAAGGAAGTGGTGGACAGGGTTGGCAACCAAAGGGTCTGGGAAGATATAAACGAAAGGGACCTCTTAATCAACAAAACAGGGCTGAAGTGGAATCACCTCAAGCATATGCATGTAAATAAGGACGTGCAGATGGAACCACATTGTGCGAAAAGCTCTCCTGCCCCTTCTAGGAATTCAGCATGCCAAGGTTCCTCTCTGAAGTGCCTGAGCACTAATGTATGCAGCATAGAGAGCAGACAGGAGGAAAGAGAGGTCTGTACAGTTACAGGGCTGTGAACTCATTGGGATCAGGGAGACGTGGTGGGATAGCTCGCGCAGCTGGAGTGCTACAATGGATGGATACAGGCTCTGCAGGAAGGGCAGGCTGGGACAGCGCAGAGGGGGAGTTGCCCTTTATGTGAAAGAGCAGCAGGAATGCATGGAGCTCTGCCTGGAGATGGCTGTCAGGGGACCTCTGAGAGCTTGTGCATCAAGATTAGCAGGCAGAGCAAAATGGGTGACATTGTGGTGGGTGTACACTGTAGACTGCCTGATCTGGAAAAAGAAATAGATGAGGCCTTATTCAGACAGCTGGAAGAAGTCTCACATTCCCAAGCCTTGGATCTCATGGGGAACTTTAACCACCCTGATATCTGCTGGAGGGACAACACAGCAGGGCACAAGCAATCCAGGAGGCTTCAAGACTGCATTGGTAGCAACTTCCTAATGCAGGTGATCAAGGAACTGATGGGTTGAGGCACTCTGCTGAACCTCATACTTACAAACAAGGAAGAATGGCTTGGAGATGTGAAAGCTGGTGGCAGTCTTGGTGACAGCAACCACAAGACAGTAGAGTTCAGGATCCCACAAGAAGAGTGCCAAAAGCAGGATCACAATCCTGTACTACAGGAAAGCAGGCTTTGGCCTCCTCAGAAACCTGTTCAGAAGAATTCCATGGGATACAACCCTGAAGAGAAGAGGGGTCCAGGAGATCTGGGTGATTTTCAAGGATCACCTCCTCCGAGCTCAGGAACAGTACATCCCAACAAACTGGAAATCAACCAAAGGCAGAAGGAGGCCTACATGGATGAACAAGGAGCTTCTGACTAAAATATAAAAAGGAAGTGTACAAGAGTTGGAAGCAGGGAGACGTGATCAGTGGTGCAAAGTCTGGCTGGAGGCCTGTAGCTAGCGGTGTCCCCCAGGGGTCAGTACTGGGTCCAGTCTTGTTCAACTTCTTCATCAATGACCTGGAGGAAGGGTCAGAGTGCACCCTCAGCAAGTTTGCTGACGATACAAAACTGGAAGGAGTGGCGGATACCCCAGAGGGCTGTGCTGCCATTCAGAGAGACCTGGACAGGCTGGAGAGGTGGGCGGAGAGGAACCTCATGGAGTTCAGGAAAGGGAAGTGCAGGGTCCTGCACCTGGGGAGGAATAACCCCAGGCACCAGTACAGGTTGGGGGCTGACCTGCTGGAAAGCAGCTCTGTGGAGAAGGACCTGGGAGTGCTGGTGGACACCAAGTTAAGCATGAGGCAGCAACGTGCCCTTGTGGCCAAGAAGGCCAATGGTATCCTGGGCTGCATCAGGAAGAGTGTTGCCAGCAGGTCGAGGGAGGTGATTCTCCCCCTCTGCTCAGCCCTGGTGAGGCCACATCTGGAGTACTGCATGCAGTTCTGGGCTCCCCAGTACAAGAGGGATGTGGCACTACTGGAGCAAGTCCAGCGAAGGGCCACAAAGATGATTAGGGGACTGGAGCATCTTTCTTATGAGGAAAGGCTGAGAGAGCTTGGCCTGTTCAGCCTGGAGAAGAGAAGGCTGAGAGGAGATCTTATCAACGTGTACCAGTATCTGAAGGGAGGGTGTCGAGAGGATGGGACCAGACTCTTTTCAGTGGTGCCCAGCGACAGGACGCGAGGCAACGGGCACAAACTGAAACACAGACGCTTCCATCTGAACATGAGGAAAAACTTCTTCACTGTGAGGGTGACAGAGCACTGGAAGAGGTTGCCCAGAGAGGTTGTGGAGTCTCCTTCTCTGGAGGTATTCAAAACCCGCCTGGATGCAATCCTGTGCAATGTGCTCTAGGTGAACCTGCTTGAGCAGGGGGGTTGGACTAGATGATCTCCAGAGGTCCCTTCCAACCTCAGCGATTCTGTGATTCTGTGATTCTGTGACGCAGGAAGACTATAGAGACACTGTCTGAGCATGCAGGGTTGGGGTTAGGAGAGCTAAAGCCTGCCTACAGTTGAAACGGGCAAGGGACATTAATGGCAACAAGAAAGCCTTCTACATGTACATTAGCAGCAAGAGGAAGGCTAGGGAAAATGTGGGCCTGCTGCTAAATGGGGCAAGGCCCCTGGTGACAAAGGACACCAAAGGCAGAGGTCCTGAATGTCTTATTGCCTCAGTCTTTGCTGGTGTAAAGGAATCCCAAGTCCTACAGAGCAATGAAGCCTTAGCCTGGTGGAGGATCAGGTTAGAGAACAAAAACAACCTGGACAGGCACAAGTCCATGGACCGTGACAGGATGCACGCACGAGTGCTGAGGGAATGGGCTGATGTCATTATGAAGCCACTCTGGATCAGATCATGGTAATCAGGAAAGATTCCTGAGGCCTGGAAGAGCACAAATGTCACCCCTGTTTTCAAGAAGGGCAAGAAGCAGGATCTGGGGAATTGCAGGCTGGTCGGTCTCACCTCGATCCCTGGGAAGGAGATGGAGCAACTAATCCTGGATACTAGATACTCTTTCCAGACACATGAAGGACAGGAAGGTGATCTGGCATAGTCAGCATGGATTTAAGAAAGAGAAATCATGTATAATCCACCTAATAACCTTCTATGATGAGACTTGGCAAATGAAAGAGAAGCAGTGGATGCTGCTGTTTACTTTGACTTTAGTGAGGCTTTTGACACTGTCTACCATGACATCCCCATAGACAAGCTGATGAAATACAAGCTAGATAAGTGCATAGTGAGGGGGACTGAAAACTGGCTGAATGGCCAAGTTCAGAGGATTGTGATCAGCGGCACAAAGTCCAGCTGGAGGCCAGTCACTAGTGGGGTAGCCCAGGGGTCAATACTGAATCCAATACTGTTTAACCTATTCATTAATAGCATGGACAATGGGACAGAGGGCACCCTCAGCAAGTTTGCTGGTGGTACAAAACTGAGGGGAGTGGCTGATACACCAGAGGGCTGTGCTGCCATTCACAGGGACCTTGACAGGCTGGAGAGATGGGCAGAGAAGGCCTCATGAAGTTCAACAGCAGGAGCTGCAGAGTCCTGCACCTGGGGAGAAATAACCCCATGAACCAGTACAGGCTGGGAACCAACCTGCTGGAGAGCAGCTTTGTCAAGGAGGACCTGGGGGTGCTGGTGGACACAAAGTTGACCATGAGCCAGCAATGTGCCCTCATGGCAAAGGCAGCAAACAGTCTCCTGGGCTCCTAGGTGGAGGGAGGTGATCTTCCCTTCTACTCAGCCATGTCTGGAGTGCTGGGTCCAGTCCTGCGCTTGGCAGGACAAGAAAGACATGGACATCCTGGAGCAAGTGCAGCGAAGGGCCACCAAGACCATGAAGGGACTGGAGCATTTGTCATATGAGAAGAGGCTGAGAAAGCTGGGACTGTTCAGCCTGGGGAAGAAAAAACGCAGGGGGATCTTAATAATGTGTATAAATATCTGATGGGAGGGTGCAAAGAAGATGAAGCCAAACTCTTCTCAGTGGTGCCTAGTGACAGGAGAAGAGGCAATGGGCACAAATGGAAACACGGGAAGGTCCATTTGAACAGAAGAAAACACTTTCTCACTGTGAGGCTGACGGAGCACTGGAACAGGTTGCCCAGAAAGGTTGTGGAGCCTCCATCCTTGGAGATATTCAAATCCCCAAGTGGACACCACCGTGGGCAACCTGCTCTAGGTGACTCTGCTTGAGCAGGGGAGTTAGACCAGATGATCTTAAGTCCCTTCCAACATCAACTAGTCTGCAGTTCTGCTCCTGCCCAAGTGTCACCTCAAACCAAGTCAGAGCTGCTCTGACTACTTTTTATGCTGTCTCCCATAGCACACGGATGTACCTATGTCTCCCCTTAATCTGGTGATCCCCTTCCAATAGCCCTGGCACCTGCTGTGCAGCAGAGCAGCCTTCAGGCTGCTGGAGCTAGCACAGGGCAGAGACTATCTGACAACAACCACTCCGAAGCTCAGCAATGCAAACGGGATGTGGGTCAAAGAGACTTTTCACTGTTACTTCCGTAACCACTACTTGTGGCTAAAGGATAAGTGCTTGCCTTCTGTAACCAAGGGGTCAGAAGGGTAATTTGTAGAGGACATTTTTGGTATAAAGAAAAGGGAAGTGTAGTTCTACCATTTCTCAAAAAAAGAGGAAACGCCTTTCAAAGTAAGGGTTGTCCCTAAAAGGGCAGGGAGCTTGGCAACCCCAAAGTGCAGCTGACTGGCTGCTTAACGCGTGACGGGGATGCTTGTTGGCACATGATGATTCTTTGCTGCCTTGATTTGTGATTTTTTGCATTTCCTGAAAGGTATCACCAAAAAAAAAAAAAAAAAAAAAAAAATCATACTCTGTCTACTCATTCCAGAATCAAGTTAATAGGCTGTGGCTTTCACACAAAACAAGATAGATACCTCTAAGATTATTTCATCAAAAGGAAACTAGTGACTTGGCATCAGTTTGAAAACTTTATTAAAACCATAGGTTTCCATTCCGTACAAAACTGAGGAGCTTTCTTTTAAAAAAATGCATTACACTGCATTATTTCCGATTTGGTTAAGTGGTTCACTGATAAAAATCTTTCTGAAAGCTATATACAGGATTAATACCACACAACTGTATAAGTGCAGAGACTCTCAGTAACTTTAGCAATATATACAAACTACCTTTACACACATAAATATGGTATTTACAGCTAATAAATAACATTCAAAGCTGAATCATGTGTCCTCACGTACAAGAACCTTCACTATTTGGTGACCAAGTACTGTATGTGTTTGTATTAGATCCTGTATTAAAAGCAGACCTGTTTATACAAGTTTTGTTTCCAAAGAATCTTAAATCTTAGGAGAAAATTGCAACAAAACATTAAGTCTGTACGGAACAAATCACTGTATTTATTTTTAGAAGTCTCAAATGCAGTGGCTCAGTACTCAACCCCTCCCTCAGTGACTCATCCTATCTCTGCTGTAGTTGTTGGGTTAGGAAATCAAATGTGAGCAATTTTGGAGTTGTTAATATTCCAAGCTATTGCACTGTTTAGAACTTTTGTCCCTACATGTAACAATGGTCATAGCTAGAAAAAAAAAGTGTATGCATACATGTGTCAGCATTGTTTTAAAGTTGGAACGATGTTGGAGAATCACCACCTTTGCACCATCTTGCACATGTGGGAAAAGGTTATGAAAACCAGCATCAATAGCTCACATTACCACTTCTCCAAACATCTACCTTCCAGCCTTCCCGCCTCCCCAGTAGTTTGTTTATCCTCTGTAAGCTAAATGAAGGCTATGAACCTTTCAGAGCACTAGAAAAATTACATTTTTTTAAAAAAAGCAGAAAGCCTTCAATTCACCTATTTTTGGCTACTCACAGCATGTCTGATTCAAGTGTTTCTCAGAGCATTTTTTTTTTGTATTGCACAGCCAGGCTCCTTCTGACTGTCCCAGACCCTGCTCCTTGCTGAATCCCACCTCTTAGGAAACCAAGCACCTACAAGCATCTAGCACTAGCATTGCACACAGCCCAGCCACAAACAGAGGTTGGTCACTGGAAATCAGATTTCCAGTATAGGGGAGCATCACAGCTGTCAGGCTGACTCAGGTCCAGACCTGATACAGCTGCCGCTCAGCTACATGACTGACGTTCAGTGTCAAAGAGCAGAGTAACTGTCACGGTTTTAGCATCAGGGATGCAAGCAAAGTGAAAAGTCCATTTTCTGCAGTTTCTGGTAGCTTGATTCCTTTGCACTTCCTAACTCAGCACAGTGTTGAAGGTTCGATGGTTTCATTTTTTAAGAGATGAAAGCATGGATGAAAAGTACAATATTTGCATAGGACACTGGTATGCTGTCTTGTCCTACAACTGGATATTTATTGCAGGATAAGCTGCATAGTAACACATAGTTTTACAGATCATATCTATTGCTAAGCAGCACTGTCATCTATCCCCAATATAACACATTCATAACCACAAACTAAGAAATTTATCCCCATATTCAGTCCCTGACACCTTTGAGTAATAGCTTTACAGACAGGAAAAGTGTTTTCTCACATAAGAAATCTACTCATTTGCTAAACACATTTGAAGACAATGAGATCTGGCCATTGAACTGTCAGAAAATTCAGTTAGCCAAGCCAGAAAAAAAAAACAACAAACAAACAAAACAAACAAACAAACACTCAAATCTGTTCAGTGTCAGAAGACTCCTGAAATACTGTATCAGTTAGAAAGAAAAGTCAGGTACAAGGCTTTGTTTCTTTTCAATAAATACCAGAAAATTGCTATAGAGGATCTGATACCAAGAAACCTTGTCACGAGGCACTATAATTAAGCAAAATTACTTATTCCTGCCCAGTACTCAAGCTTTTGGCGAGCTGTTTTGGCAGTTTCTTTTTGTTTTTAACTATTTGGATAATGCATCTTTATGGTTAGTAACAATTTTCTGTGTGCTGAGACTTCCTTACAAGAAGTCTCCTAGAATAGCTAAGGAATAGCAGGCAAAAAAGCCAGCAGCAGATAAATACTTCTATATATTTGGTTCTGAACACCCAGTTCAGGGGGATGAATGGAGTCTCCTCCTGCCCAGTGCGGAAAAAAAAATCTCCATTCTTGTCACTTCTAAGCAGATTCATGAGCAGAATTTTCTTTAGAGGCTTTCTTGGCACTGCAGGGGAAAAAAAAAAAAAAAAAAGAACAGGTAAGGTGAAGAAGAGATACTTGTTCCTTTTGGTCTTATTTTTGAGATTTAAAGTTCAAAAATACAGGAAAATAAATTAAGTGCTTGGAGTTTCAGTGGCTGCTGCTTGATTTAACTTGGGCTTGATTTTACAAGTATACTGTACACACACAGAGAGGTCTCAAGGACTCACCAGGTCATTGCCCTGGAGTGAAGGTCAGCACACACGCCTTTTTATGCAACACTAGATTTCGGTTTGTAAGTGTCCCCACAAGACCTTTCACCCCTAGCAACTGCACTAAAATAAATATAACTACTTCTGCAGCTCAAACGTTAGTGGATAAACTCCAAACAAAGCTGGTCCATTTTTGAAATTTTACTCTGTGTCAAAAAAAAATAAATAAATAAAACAAATAAGAAAAACCCATCAACAGCTATTAAACACAAAGACGCAATCTCTGATGCAAATCTGAGATGCAAATCTCAGGAAGCCTCTCACCTGGAGCTTGCCAGCAGCAAACACAGGATACTGGGGAGAATACCTGTGTTTGCCTATTCGGCTTCTGCACTACCCTCCAAATCTGCTGCCAGCCAGTGGGGAAAAGGGCTCTGGACTGACTCAGCATCGATGTTTGGATGTCCTTGAATTAGGGGCAAATGTAGGGCATCTTTAGACAGAGGCCGAGTTAGGAGTGCCTTATTTGTAAACCCTCTAAAACGATCGTTTATGCTTGGCCCCTGTGTGAACATGAGAGGCAGTGATGTGTATTTGCTTTGCAGAGGTGCAAACAACCCCACAAGGAGAGAACCAAATTCAGGGTTTTCAAGCTGCCAAAAGCAAACCTCAGGTTAGTCCAAGTTGTGACGCTCCAAGTCTTTAGCAGACTAGCATATAAGTCAACCAATATTGGGAGGTTTTAATGAAATTCCCCAAAGATTCCTTCCACCATTCAGTTTCCCACAAGCCTAAAACAATACTGCTTATGCATACCCTCCTCTTTTCCGGTTGACCGGCTGCTCCATGCATTTCACAAATATTGCTGCTTCTTCTCCTTTACTGAGGCGCGAGATGCCGTCTCGGGAGCAGAACACCACCCTGTGGAGTAAACACCGAACAATGACGCGACTGAGCCGGACATGTCTTTTTAACTACAGGAAAAGAACTGATGCTTGGAGGAAGCCTTTATGCTTTTGTCATGTGAGGCACTACTACCTTAAGTGCCAAATCACTGGGAGAAAATTACTTTACTTAAAAAGCAGAAAGCATGGATCTTGTGAGGGAAGAATCACCGTACCAGAAAAACTGGTAAATGCATTAGCATAGACCTAAAATTGCAGGCATAACTTTGGTGCTTTGCATCAAACCTCCCAGTGGCTGAGGGAACGCAGCCTCTGTCACAAAGTCTCTTGGATCTCTGTTTACATCAGCCCTCGTGTGACTTTTGCTTCAGGTGAATGATCTTGGAAGACAGCCTTGCTCCCTTGAATGTTTGCACATAAAGTAGGCTGCCAGTTCCAGCAAACCTCAGCGGCTGCTTTTATACTTATCAGTACTTCCCCCACCCCTATATTTGTTCACTCTGATAACTGTTTTTTTCTGATGAAGCAGCTGCCTTGTTTATTCAAAGAAGGAACATTAACCACAATACTGTACATAGAACGTGAATATTCTCTTTTCTGGACCTCTCTTCTGCCAAGAGTTTTCATGCCTAATGAATTTGCATGTTTCAAAGGATTCAGGGGAAAAACAGTCACGTTTGAACTTTGAGTACTGCTTCAGTACTCATATATTGGCAGTGTCTTATATGCCTTCAAAAGAGTCATGTGTTTCTGTTTCCACTGCCTATTCTGGGATTCCCAGCTCCAAGGAATTCC
The DNA here is from genome assembly GCF_036417845.1 of Apteryx mantelli. NCBI lineage: Eukaryota > Metazoa > Chordata > Aves > Apterygiformes > Apterygidae > Apteryx > Apteryx mantelli. The sequence continues at coordinate 12,506,346 of NC_090020.1, forward strand.
AAGTTAATGAAGCAATCATTTCCTGTGCAAATACAGTATTGGAAAGGTTTCTTAAAAGTCTCCTAAGCATGTTCTCTGCAATAAAACTTGTACAAATGTCCAACAAGATAAAGGAGAGAGCAACTGCAAATACAATCAAAAATTTGTTTGCAGAGGTCCTCTCCTGTGTATTATAACTAACCTGAAACACATGAGACAGTGGGATGCAAATGAATCCTGTAGGAGTAAAATTACAGACTGCAGATCCCAGGGGAACAAAGCAACTGTAAACCCGGTTGAAGTAAATATGGGTTTGGTGCCACTGAAGCCCTGACTTCAGTGCTGCACCCATTTGTAATTGCTTTCCATGTTTTTTCCCACCTTGTCAGGAAAAAAACACAATTAAAATTAATATACTTTATGACAATGAAAAAGAGTTACTTTTTCTGAGTTTCTCCTGACTTTACTCTGACTCTCTGGATGTTAAATGTAAAAGGAGTCCACCAGTCAGACCAGCTGAAGAAAGTGTCTTTATCCCACTGCAGCTTTAGCATAAGCAGGTCACCAATATCCACTTCTGTGTAAATCAGGAAGGAGAATGTCTTGTTTGAGGAAACTTCAGGCCTGTGAGGAAAAAAAAAAGAAACAAAAAGAAGTGGGAACTACTGCAAAGACTGTAAGAGCCAAAAAGACTAATCAGTAGTCTTAAAAGTGAGCTACGGAAAGATTGGTGGGATGGGGGTTATGTAAAGAGAAAACTAAAGGAAATGAAGGGAAAGTTTTTGAAAAACAGGACTTTATGTACTTCAAAGAGGAAGGAAGCAAACTCTTCTCTGTATTTCTGGTCAACAGAGCAAGAAAAAATATGAAGGTTTTGTAGGGAGGACGTTGGTTAGACACCAGGAAAAGCCTTTTGGCAGCAAGGACAGTAAAACCCCGGGACAGACTGCCAGGCAAGGGGTGACATCTCCATTGCCGGTGGCTCTCTGGAGGCTGTTACACAAACACCATCCAGGAACAATTTAGGTAAAGAGTCTGTCTCCTTGGAGCGGGAAATGGATTTTGGTGCCTTTCAACCCCGTGCCCTGCCAGCCCAGCCCACGTGCTAGGGGACATGTAAGCACAGACTCTGCCTTATTTGCAGAGCTGTAAAAGCAAGTGCCATCTCTTTGTTCAGCTTCTGCGCCAAGGCCTTCAAACTCATTTGACAACTAATTCCCGGTCACGTTCTGATTTTAAGTTGCTTTAGCAGAGCCGGAGCATGACACAACAGCTTAGAAAGGGAAAAAAATGACAATGACATTGATCAGTGACAAGATCGGACCCTGGGAACCTGTAAGGACAGATTTCCACAGACAGAGCTAGAAAGACAAACTTTGCAACTGGGGCTTTAACAGATTTGGGCTAGACACAGCAGTGAGGTAGCAAAACACAGGGGAACTGGTTGTATTGCAGTGTTTTCTGTTGCTACTTACAGGGTGAAAGCAATGTTCTCACTCTCATCTAGAGTGCCATACAAAGAGATCTGGAAAGGCTGGTTTGTCTTGGTCGTATTAGTCTTCCCAAAGAAATGGATCTTGACCTGGTAATGAAAGACTGGAAGAAGAACATAAAAGAAAAGGCTATTATGAAAAAAACTAGGGCTTCGAAGAGATACTACTGATGACCAAACACTTAAAAAAAAAATCCTGTGCAAATCCTTGTCTGGAATATGCCAGGATCACTAAACTGAGGAGGCTTGTGGGTATTCAGGGAAGTATTTTTCTGAGGACGTAAAGTTTAGGATGCAAAGGCATCACAGTTAAAAACCTTTGCAATCAAACTCAATATTTAGTTGAGGGGCAACTCAGCAATCATGGGGTCTGCAGTATGGCCTTCAAACCTGTTATAAATGTGTACGACTTGCACTCTTTGGCTTGAATCAAATGAACTGTGCCCTTCTCCTCATACAGGAGCTTGGTGAAGTAAATTCAACCTCATGACACTGCAGATTAAGTGCCAAATGCCAACCAAACACTATTCTTCCATCTCTTCCAACTCTGCAAGAATTTTCCCTCTAATTACTGGTCCACCACACTGTTCCTCTCTGCTCATAGTGCATGCAACAAAGCCATGTGGCACAGTCAAAGCTACAGGCGAGAGGGGAAAAAAAAAATTAAAAAAAAATCCAACTTAGCAGTTATTTCCCCAGCTGGAAGACTTCCAGTTTTGGCACTGTCCTTCTCAGACCTACCACTGTGGCAGTGGAAATCAAGAAGTGATATGAGATTTTAATGTAAGGTATGATGCTCCTCTAGCCACATGCAGTATGAAGGGCATAAGCCTGATGGCTGCACATCTTTAAGTTACTCATCTGGCTGAGCTTCACTGATTATTTTCCCAGCAGCAGGAAAAACTCATTTGGAATAAAAAAGTACTGGAAAAAATTCAGAAGACTCAATTGTTCCAAGCGGAGCCATCGTCCCAGCTGCACAGTAAATCATCTTCTGATTTTGTCACTTTGAAGTTTGTTAGAAAACATTTCCCTTTTCATCTTCTACACAAGAAATTCCACACTACAAATAAAGTAACACTGCTCTTCAAATGCTGCACTTTAGCTGCCCTTTATAGCAAAATGCAGGCGAGCTGGACCCCTGCTCACTCCAGGCACCGAAGAAGAAATATTATCATGTGAGGCACGCACCTGCTCCTACCCAGAGCTGAGCAAAACTACCACTCTTGCTCACCAGTAAGGAGGCAGGACCTACCTTTATAGGGCATCTGCGCACGAGTCTTCAAGTACATTTTGCTGTTTCTCTTCGTTCTCACTCTATTGACCTTATAACCCAAATTGTTGCAACGGTTCTTCCGGCAGCTCAGGCAGAGGCCCTTCTCAAAGGCCTCCTTTGTGGTGCAGCGGTAGGCCATGCTCGGCTTTTCTTCGTAGAGGAGGGAGTCAATGAACAGGTGAATGGATCGTTCATGAGAGCATTTCACCAGCTGATCCACATCTTCAAAGAAAGAAAATATTTTTTTATATATACATAAAATATGAATAAAATATTATATATGTTTGTGTGCATATAGATATGTATATATAAAAAAGTAAAGATGTAAAACTGTCAGCAATGCCATCAACGGGCAAAAACCTCTAATCCAAAGCTGGGCTTTATATGAAGATTTTTAAAAGGACCTAGAAGAAGAACAAATTCTTGTGCCTCTCAAAGGATCTCTGCTTGTAGAAAGCTGACATGCTACTGAAGATCTCCCTTTAGATGTTACACTGCTTGCTATAGAGTAGTCTTACCGGCAAAGCCTTTTTCCGCAATCAGACGGAGAGCCTCTCCTAAGTTGCAACCTGGCTGGAAACCTCCACCGTTAGGATAAATGTCAACGTGTCCGACCGGCTTCTGGATCCCGATGCTGCGATCCGGAGAGCCCCGAGTGTAGGTGTGTAGGACATCCACAAAGTCCGCATCGTCCGGGGAGAGGCGGGTGGGGGCATCAGCATACTCAAAGGTGGGACCAGCAGGATCCAGCCCTTTAGGAGGAAACCACAAGAAAAGGACCAAGATGACAGCCTGCCAAAACACTGCCAGTGGTAGCAAACACCAAGCTCAGATTGGGCTGGAGCTTTTTTTGACGGTGCCACTACAGCGGGATCATTTGAGTAACATTCATGCATGCAGGAAGATCAAACAGCCTAACTTGAAATGTTGTCACCTTTTCTAGAAAAAGGAAATAAAAAGGTGTATGTAAACATATGTAAAAGAGCACAGATAACTTCTCCATAGCTGTAGTGTTTACAGTGGATGGAAGAAACTAGCTAATAAATATTTTCCTCAGTGTTTTCCTCTCTTGTCAAGAGACAGAGGAAGTTAAAATGTTCTATTTGAAGTGTTTGAAGTGTGGAAAATGTCTTGCTGCTAGCTCCCTGCCAGGGGGATAAGTGGGGAACATAAATGAGAGTTTCACCGTCTGCACACCTAAGGAGGGGGGAATATTGTGGTACACTTCCAACTTGCAGCAACACTGTAGCATCAAAAACATTCACAGCTATTCTGCCAGGAAATAAGAACTTCCATTCATAAAACAGGCACGAGCAGCTTCTGTTACTGCACAATCTCTCACGTCAGAACAATGCACTTGGGGCACAGCTGCATGCAGAGCTGTCCCCATGGGGCATCTCCTCACTGCAGCGCTCCACCAGGGACCAGCGCCCAGGCAAGCCCACCCCGGCACGCCTGTCCACCCCTGCGCCCACCCTGACCTCTGCCGAGAGGACTTTAGGGACCCATCCCCATGCCCAAGGGCTGCGCTGCCTCCCCAGGGAGATGCCCATCCTGGGCATCGAGGGGTAAAACAGAGCACTGCTGGTATTTGAGCGATTTGGAGCTCCAGCTCTCAGATGGCAACAGATCAAAAGGAGACACTTGCAGCCAGTCTTACGCTGCCCTGCTAGGTGTTGCTGCCCCAGGGCAAGGGCAACCCAAGAGCCGGGGCACCAGCTCCTGCACCACTGCTGCTTCCAGACTAGCGCAGTAGCATGCATGCATTCACACCAGTTTGCAGTGTGGCGTGAGCCACCTCGCACACAGCTCGGCCGCAGTTCGTCTAGCACACCACCACATCCAGCACCGTACTCTGCCTCCGTAAGCATGCACAGATATAGGGCAAGCACATGTATGCTTCCCATCCCTTCCTAATGTTCTCCCAGCATTATTTCAGCCTAGATTGCTTGAGTCTGTTATGATTTATTCATTTAGTAACCTTCTTCTGATTATTTGGTCCAGTCTCCCCTTGAGCTGGTATAAACTTCTTGCACCCACAGCATCCATTGGCCATGAGCTCTGCAGATACTACATCCACTGTAGGGGGACAGTCTCCTGTTTGCTTGGGCCAACCCCCACCAGCATCAAGAGATGGCTTCTGGCTTAAGAGCTAGCTGAAGTTCTTGTGCTGCAAGAGACAGCAATGTTCTCCAAGCCATGGATTTGGCCAGCTTCTGTCACATCCCCCAGCTGGTCTCTCTTCAAGGCCAATGAATCCCTGACTACTCACTCATTTCTTGTGCACAAGCAGATTGAGATTTCTCACCCACCACCTTTGTTGCTCTGCTCTCAAGCTTTTCCTGTATAAACAATATCAGCCCCACCAATTCAAGGAAGAATGAACACATAGCCTGAGTACTGCGAGCAAGCAACAATTATTCTGGTGATCTCCCAAGGGAAAGTGATATTTCAGCTTCTGGAAGGAAGAGACAGGTCCCTCCACTCTCCACAACCTTGGGCTTTCTTACCAGTAATTCTGTTGACCTTCTTCTTGGTCAGACTCCCAGCAATCCCAGCAGCATGAGCACCCAGACTGTACCCCAGCAAATGGACGTTGTTGAGAGGGTACTTGATTTCCTCCTGGAGGAGAAAGTTTTGCTTAAAGTTTGAAGTCAAATCTGACAACATCAGAAGACATGGGGTTGGGAGAGGAATGTTATCTGAAAAACTGGAATTTCCCTTTGAATCATATGCAATAATAGAGAAAAAAAACACTAAATACAATTAACATCACTTCATTCTGTTTTAGCTAATTTGAGTTAACTAGCTTAAGACAAAAATCTAAGCAGAAATGAATGCAGAACTAGGGACAGAACACAGGACACATCTCCATGAATATTTTCTTTTTTAACCAATATAGAAGTAGTAATGTATTGTACCAAAGCTTTTTAGCCTTCCGCTGACACACACCAATTTCTGGATCCCCTAAATATTTCTCAAAGGCAGGGCAGACTGTCTTCCCATATGCTGGTTGCTGTATAATCTATAGGAACATGTCTTTCATAGCTACCTCTCACAGAGCCTTTGGAAACAGTCTGCGGACCCAGAGGGCTCCATGGACCACAAAGTGAAAATCTCCGGACTGTAATATAAAAGGCCCCCTTGTGCAGAGATAGCCACAGAAGTAAACCCAGGATTTTATCAGTCCAGCAAAGCACTGTCTGTGACAGCTCAGCCCCATCTATCCTATGGGAGACTATTAACATAGCTGCATCGTTGCTGCTTTGACTCCTAGGACTTTATATACAATGTGCAGCACACATGACTGCACATCTTACCTCCATCCAGTCAATAAACATAGCGACATCCTTTCCCACCAGCTTAGTGTAGGCAGCAGACACGGGGTAGTGCTGCTGAGCCCGACTGAGCCAGTCAACCACAATGACATTTGAGTCAGGTTCCCTCTTGTACAAAGCATCCACCAGCTTTGGGACCCAACTTTCATACATCCCTGTCACCTGGTTTTAAAGAAAAAAAAAAAAAAGAGATATTATTGGTGGCAAACAGGCACTTCCGCTGAGATATCTAACACTGTCCATCAGGAGTGTGGTCAAACATAACTTCCAGAAGGGAGATTCCTCCCCTTCCTCTTACCGTCCATCCATGGATCACTACGAAGGTTTTACTGGTGTGGTTGAAGTTGCAGTGTGCCAGGGTCTCCACCTGCCCAGGAACCAGGTAGCAGAGATCCTCGTCGGGCTCAGCAGCTGTCCGTAGGGAAAATTTGCTCTCGATTCCCTCAAAATTCTTCTCAGCTTCTGCAGTGCAAGACCATAGGAAACAGAGTGGTATTTTAGAAGTATCAAGGCAAACAGTTCTGCTGTAGGAAGGCTAACAGTAAGCGAAAGACAGTCACAGGCATGATGTTGGAGAGAGATCAAAAAAACAAAAGAAATGGGCACTCGGTTTTCATTTACCTCGGTGCTCCTTTTGCACCACAGTGGCTATGTAAAAGGGAAAACGGGATGAAAACTGTTCCCACCTGAAGGTCCTAACCCTGCTCAAACAGGGAGAGTCTGGCCAGCTGTCAGATATGCACAACTTCATTTCAGGAGTCAGTATTTTCTCCCCTGTATTATTAACAGGAAACCTGTGAATTACCACAGTGGTGGAGAAAACTGTACAAGAGCGTCATAGTACATGTGGGGAAGCAACAAGTTCCTACCACACTATCATGTATCTTGGCGGCACATTTTCTGCATCACTTCATCACTAATCACTCTTTAACAAGGCTCTTTTTAGCACCCAGTAGTTGCAGTCCATCAGGGGTAACAGCTGTAAAACCACCACTGTCTTACAAAACACCGGTGTTGACTTCGCACCAACAAGAGGAAAACAGCAGGTGAGAGCATTAAAAACACTTTAAGGGAACTTAACTGAGCTAGCAAAGCAGAAGTCTGTATTTTGAAGGCAGTATTATTCCAGATCATCTGATAATCAGGTTTTAAGAAGAATCTTCCCTTCCCTGAAGACATTTTGAATCCGGAGGGGGGAAGATTATATGCTGGTAGTAACACAGCATGTGACGGGCCGTGCCTGAAAGGATCATTTCTTTCTCAGAGCACTCCCTCTGGTTTTCAGATTCAAAATATAAATTGCTCTTTTTGTTCCTGACAAGGCAGAAGAGTGACTTTTAGATTTTCTGCTTGCTGACCCCTTTGTCTGGAAGGAAACTTAAATGCCTCCTCTTTTTAGGTCTGATTCAACACCTAAGCACCTCTCTTCAGCAGACCCTGTAATTAATCACGGACTTAAGCACACACTCCAATGCCTCTCTGAAACCAGGCCCTACTTTGGCAACTTCCACTTAGCAAATACTGATGGCCTGTTTTCCAAGGGCGGCTGAACCGAGGCCAGCTCTGCCCTGCTCGGTGTCAGTGTCATTTCCTGGCGTCCTACCCTCCGAGGTTTCACAAGCTCCGAAGGACACATTAACGAATGGCTCGGAGCCACCGCAGGCAATGCAAAGGTACAAGGTGAGGTCCTCCTGCGGGACACGCAAAGCATCTCTGCTCCCCTTCTCTCCCATTGCAGGAGAGGCTTTTCGTGACACCTGGTATATCTGTATTTCTCTGTAAATTTGTGCTGCATCATTCGGGGGCTACTTCTGCAGTGAATTATTCATTGTTTCCTAAAACTTCGTCTTCTGGGCTCAGGCAAGCTACACGCGAGAAAACACCGATTCCTGCGGCCTTCAGCTCATGGCAGAAGCTGCCCGAGGCTCTTCCCCGCCTTTCCATGGAAAGGAGAAATAAAAAACAAAACACAAGCTGTGCATTTTTATTTAGGATCTCAGCATTAGAGGGTCTAACGCTGGGCACGCAGGCTGCAAGCGCTTGTGCGCAGACCCTGGAGGGAGAGCACTGGGCTGACACCCGCCGCTTAAGGCTGCCCGAGCCCATGGGGACTCCCCACCTGCCGAAAGCGAAGCCTGGGCACTGGCACCACGCGAACTGCTCGCCGAGCGGAGGTGGCGCTCGGCACCGGGCTGGACCTCGACTGCACCAGGGTGGACGGCTAATGCAGGATAACGACACGGTGGGCCCCCTCCCTGCCTCCTCTCCCCCAGGAGCAGATGCCATTTACAACATCACCAAAAGAATTGTTGTTGGTTTTTTTTTCCCCCCTCCAAACCAGCAGAAGGTGAAAATAACACTTTACCTACTGAAAACACACAAATCCGCTATACTAGCCAAATTTGCTTGCCCTGCAACTGAACCTAGTCCTAGGTCTTTCACAAAAGAAGTTGCCCCTTTTTTGTATTTTTCATGTTCAAAACTTCACTTCCTCACCAAAGAGGGCAAAACCCCTTTCTGAAAACAAGTCTTTAGAATTACACTTTTTCTTTTTCAGCCAGAAAAAGGTAAGACCCACAGGCTGATTAGTTGTGGGTTAGATATCAACTATTTAACTTTCACTCAGTATTCACTCAGTGAATTGTAAAACCTTAAAAATACCAAGTACAGCTTTCAACTGTAAAGTGTACAGTACAAGGACTTTCAGTTGTGTATATTTCTGTCCCACACAGGAAGGCAAACAAGAATAGTCCACCTGCTCACTAGTTATACTACTTCCTTTCATATTTAGGAATCATTAACATCAGTAAACCTATTTGATAATCACCCAAAATCTAAATTAAATTGATATGTCTCATTGCATGTTTTTAATCACAAGTACATGCTATAATGTGCAAGTAGCTCAGACTGTCTCTCTTAGGTTTGTCACAAGCATATTTCCCCCAATTTGCACTTTCAATTGTATGTCACTAATGAAGAGAGTCTGAAGTGTAATGGCATCTTCCCTGGAGAGGTGCGAAGTGCTTCACAAATATTAATATGCTTATGCCTCATAAAAGCTTTGGGTGGGATTTAGGGCATAAGAGCGATTCAGCCAGCACTGAAATGCAGGCACCTCTGTCAAAGCAGCAGCTGCAAAGCAACAGCCCCTAAGTCAGGGAAATGGCAGAAGGCCACCTGCTCATTTGGCTATGCTGTAGGAGGAATTAGAAAGTCAGAAGAAATTATGATTAGCATCTTTTATGCTCGCAAAAAAGTGTCGTAGCATCTGATGGCCACCCATGCTCAAATTCCCAGCAGCAAGATACCCTCCAAATGACTGAAGCATAAGTGCACTGGGGTGGGTTACTAACACTACCTCTTAACGATGTGTTAATTAAGAGGCTGTCCTCAAAAATTTCCTGTATTTAGCTTTGCAAATTTTGGCTGGGTCACAGCACAAGATAATTCGTCTGTACCGCACATTGTAAAACTAGGATGTGCTGCATGCAATACCACATAGTCTCCTACCATTTGCAGATTTAACTTTAGATATACCATGCAGAAGTAACAGTGTATATGCACTCACCACACATACACACTGATATCTACATATACCATGCTTTAAAACTGCAGCAGCATATCACTTCAGAAGGCTAGCATTTGCCAGTTCCACGTTTGTACCTTATAAGCAAGGTCTTGGTCTCATTAAAAAAAATAACTGACACCCAGACTGGGTCATGCATAGACTTTTGTCACAAACCTTTTCCTCATAGATTTAAAATGAGAAGTCTCCTTGAATCATGCTCTAACTTTCCAGTCAAACATTATGGCAGCGGGTTTCATTCCTACTGTCTTACACAAGGCCAAAGAAATGCAGAGACTGTCTATGCATGCGCTCACCTCTGGTTAACTAAAGATGTTTTTTAATGCACATTAGTTAAACCAGTGCAAACCCACAGACAGAGAGTCTTCAGCACGTTTCTGAATGGTGGATACTAACTTAGCAGAATTTGCTTTAGGCTTGACATAATGTAGATGGATAGAAATCAGGTATAAAGAAAATTATGCGCACCTATATTGAAATGCTGAAGTAGTTTTAGCAAAAAGAATGCAACTCTATTTCTAAACAAGACCTTGAAGAGAAACAGATCTGGAGGTTTAAATGCGTAGACAAAACAAATCTGTGCTTTTGCTAAAAATCACACTTTCCAGAGCTTAGCGCAGCAGAGGTATTAAGGCATGTGCTCTGTGTTGCAAAAACTTCCAGGCACACAGTTGCAAATACAGCCCCTGTTATAAAATAAAGTTTTCTGGCCACTGCTATGTGTTTAGGGCTGACAAGGTGGCCTATAAAGGGATACCCAACTATCTAGGGAATTGGAAAAAGTAGCAGAATTAAGAAGTAAGCCACCAATTTCAGATTGGAGTTGGCTTTTCTGACAGCCTACAGGCCCTGTTGCCAAATTCTGTCATTTTATCACACTCTGCAAACTTTGTGATGCTTTTCTTAAACCTCCGCTTACATATTCAACTTTAATCTTCTAAAAAAGCTGTCCTGTAATTCCAGGTATACTGCAAACTCTTGAAACTTTGAAGGGAGTGCTAATAAAATACTTACACATATTCAGTAGTTGAATTTTCCCATTTTCCTATTTTAACCAAATACACTCTGCTTTGGACCTGCAGTTTGTGAAATTCCATTAAATCAGAGACTCCTACCAATTTTGAAAGAATCCCACTGACTTTAAGCATTCTGACACAGTGTAAATGCAAGTTTATGCACTAACCAAGAAGAGAATTCAGCCTCGAATTTCCTTCATGGGAAGCCTAAGGCAACCTTGCAGTTGATTTTGATGGAGGAAACTTTCTCACTAGTCAGCTGGGTGGAGAACTTGAATTCTGAGGAATAACAACATCTGGAATATTAAGCAAAAATTAAACTGCCAGCCTCAGACACAGGCAGCCAAAAATCATAATAACGCTGTTGCCAGAATCAGTGCACCTGATTAACCTGTGGATTAAACAGGGAAGCTTTGACAAACAACAATTTCCTCGCATTATTTACACAGACATGAAAATACTATTAGCTAGGTGCAACAAACATTAGAAATTAGACTGCTTGCCCATGTAAACTGAAGTCCACACACACAGAGGCACAGAGGCACACATCTGCACATAAAAATCAAACATTTACAGAACCAGGTGGAGTTAACTGAAACAGCTTGTCCTCCAGCTGATAACCAGTGCTATGGTAATGCATCAGTCGTACTGAATTCCTGCATGGCTTCTCAGGCAAACTCATGGACAGCTGTAATAAAGGGACTATATCATGGAAAGTGTTATCGCTTAATTTGATCTATACTATAAACTGAAACCAGACTACTGTGTTGCAACCCCATAAGACCTATCCCATAAGTCAGGTTATTGTTTAACTTTGCTGTGAAAGAAATTTGACTTTCACTTTATTTATGTCTTCCTTAACAGTAGAACCCCGAGCCCAAGTTCTCCCACGCTTCCCAGGCAGAGTCGGTGGAAAGACCAACGTCTCCGAAAAGCGATGGAGCCGAAGCCTGGACGCCGAGCGGAGACCTGCCTGCTCGAGCCCTGCAGCTGGCGGAAGGAGGCGAAGCCCCGCTCTCGCGCTGCGCGCGTGGGTGCCGGCCCCACGGCCGAGGCGCTCCCTGTCCAGCGGATGCTTACTCAGCTGCAGCTGGGAGGCTTGTAACTCAACCAACCTAATAGCAGATCTCTAGCCATCCATCAGACCCTCTGGGGAATCTGGAATTAGCCTAAGACAACAAAACACAATCAGTGTCAACTTCACAGTGCTAAGGACCAAATGAGGCATGAGAAAGCCACTCCATGCAGGTACCTAAGAAGTTTCTTGTACCTAATAAGAAAGCTTGCTGGAATTTCTTAACGCTTATCCCGATGCAGCTCTCCAGCACACTTTTGACACCCTGAATGCCTCACCTCTGCTCCGCCTCAGAAGTGCGTTGCTGCTGGAAAGACCGTGCCACAGCTGCTCTGGTTGGTCTGTCCCAAACAGCCATAGCACAAGCTGGCAGCGCACATCATGCAACAGTGTAAATCTGGTGTAACCCCTGACTCTGGATTTACACTGGTAAAAATAGAGAACAGCATGCATTCCCAGAAATGTTATCTTTTCCTGGAACACCAATGTTATCTTCACCTAGAAGATTTTTTTAATGTTGTTTATTAAAGACTCTGGATTCCTGCAGGGTTGGATCATGTATTTTCCATGGTTTCAAAACATCTTTTTACTATGGTGAGCAAGAAATAGTATGAGAGTCAAGGCTTAGATAGTTTTAGGATGGTCACACAACCTGTTCTCATATAACCTATTTCTATGGAGAACTAATACATTCATTAGAAAGTCTCTACAGCAAAGCAGTTCCTAGAGGGATGAAAGCTTGCTCAGAAAGAAAGAGTTATCTCACTTTATGAGACACTTTGAAAATCACTTTTGATTGCCTCTGATGGCACAAGATAGAATTTAATATGAGAATACATTCCTTTGGCTGAGCCCTAGCACCCCATGCTCTTACTTCTGAGTACTTCCCTCCAGTGTCTTTATACAGAAAGGAAATAACAGAGGCATCCACAGTAAAAAAAAAAAAAGAAAGAAAAAACATAAAAACTCAGCAGTCTCTATTTTCCATGTTAGTTTCACTTTGTGGCTGTAACAGATACATCCACATTTTCTTCTCACAGTGTGGACTTTTAAAGATACACTAATCTCTCACACACAACGTCTAAGAAAGCGAGACCTTGACAGGGCCCTGCTATCATAAATTTAAGGAGTAGTGGACTATTACAACCAGCCTCTTTGCTTGATAAATCTGCAAACACCTTGCAGATTAACCAAGAGAGCATTAGTAAGCATCTACTAGTCACTATGTGTAGATGCTCTAAGTTGTATATCCCGGGGTGGTGCCTACACACGCATAGAGGTAAAACAGTACGAGCATCGCAATGTACGTATATGTAGTAAAGTATGTAGACACTGTTAGGGAATACCCCTCTGTTAGCTTTTTTCCCCTAATAGATTCCGTTACATTAAAGGCATTAACTACAACCTGAAGGTGCTATCATGGCCCTGACGAAACCCAGCCGTGCCCTGGACAGGCGCCGATTTCCCACCCCGCAGCTCCCGGGCACCCAGGACGGTGGGAAGCCGGGGCGCGGGGTTCCCACGGGGCGCGGGGCTCCCACGGGGCGCGGGGCTCCCACGCACGGCCGAGGGCGCCGGCCCCACCGCCACGGGGCCACCTCGCCTCCAGCAAGGGACTCTCAGGAGCCACCTCGCCGCCGGGGACAGAGCCAGCGGCCCCCCCCCCGGGGGATGCGGGAGCCCCGCACCGCGCTTCACCCCCCGCCGTGCAAAGCACCCGGGGGCACGCAGCCCCCCAGGACCCCCCCGAGCTGGAAACACCCCCCCACACACACAGTCCCCCCCACACTTCCCCACCGCGGCGACGGCGGCACTTGCCCCTGCAGCCGCCCCGCCGGGGCCTCACTCACCGTCGGCCGGGGCGGCGCACGGCGCGGGCACCCAGCGCAGGCAGAGGCAGAGGGCCGCCAGCAGCGCCGCCCGCCCCATGTCGCCTCCGCGGCTCGCTCTCCTCGCGCCTGGCGGGCCGGAAAAGTTTCGGTGTGCAGGGAAAAAATAATAAAATAAATAATTAAATAAAAAGTTTTAAAAGAGCTGCAAAGCAAAAAAAGGGGAAGAAGGGGGGGAAACAAACTAAGCTCGCTGAAGGAAAAGCCAGCGGCCACCCCGGAGCGCCCCGGCGACGGCAGGCGGGCTCCCCCTCTGCCACCGCGGCTCCCCGCCCGGGCACTTATGTCCCCGCCGATATGCAAATATGCAAATGAGGCCCGCACTCATTGGCCGCGCCGCCGCGGGGCGGGGCGGGGCCGGGGCTGCCCGGGGCGTGGGGGGGGCCCGAGCCGCCCCCGCGGGGCCCCGCCGCCCCCGCCGGCCCCCCCGGCCCGGGGCAGCACCGGCACGGCACGGTCCAGCTGAGCACATCACGGTCCAGCCCGGCAATGTCCAGCACAGCGTGTTTTCTCCACCACGCACTTTTGAGGGTGTTTTTTTTTTTTTTTTTTTTTGGTGTGGTGTCCCAGGAGTTTTGCAGAGTTTCTGCGGGCCCGGAGGGGTCCCCCTACGGCAGGGCGACACCAGGAGCCCTCAGGCATATGGCCAGGGCTTCCCGCGAGATGGCCGAGATCCAGGAGCTCAGGCACCGCACAGCGGTACCCACATCTGCCCACATCTAACCCCGCTCTCTCCCTGTCCTGTGGCACCTGTCCCCTGAAGGACCCACTCTGCCCTGCCGTTTCGCTGCCCTGCAGGAATCAGCCAAGATGCTCGCCTGTGCTCTGCATCTCTTCCTTGTCCTAGTTCCTCCATGCATGCAACAAGATCTTCCTTCTTGTCCACGTTTTTGCACCAAGAGCCAACTGTTGATTGCACTCATAGTCCAGCACCTGCAGTGGGCCTTTTGCTGTTCACTTGAAAAACCTTTGCCAAAACCTTGTTTTGCCTCTGCTTAAGGGAATACAAATCTGATGTGTAAATAAAGACCCTAGGGATTACATTGGTACTCTGGAGAAATGCAAAGTTGCATCTCTGAGCTGTTCAACTCTCACTGCCCTTTTCTCAGCAATATGGTTTGCAAGCAGCTTTCCATTGCTGGCCACAGGGTGAAAGATCGGTTATGTAAGGACTTGTAATGAAGAAGTATTAAGTTAATGACAAGGCCAATTTTTATTTCATTCTGCAGTGCTTTGGCAAAGCCCCAGTTTCACAAAGAAGTGGAATTTGGCACATGTGGTTTGTGCAAGGTGAGACAAATGGGATTCACTTTGGGCGTGGCTGTGTACCTTAGGAGACTAAAATATACCTGTTTCATACTAGTGAGGATGTTCAGTATGAGGTAGCTTTAGCACAGCAGGACAGAGTCACCCTTGCAACTTTAGATTTCATAGAAAGAGTAGTAGGAGAGAATACATCTTCCCCAGGTCACGGCATGAGGTTCCTCCACTGCTAACTCCTATTTACATCCAAAAGGCAGAGGAAGAGTTTAACGAGGGTGTGATTGACCATGCTGAAACTTACTTTCCAACTGAAACAACTGGGCAGGGGTGCTAGATCGCATTTGAGTGAGAAGGTGGGGTAGATAGGAGGCGAGAGGCTGGGGGTAAGGGGAGAGATGAGCCACTACAGGAGGGTAGTGGAATGAGCAGGGCAAAAAATGCGGTTTGTGCTAGTTGCAGCTTGCTCTTGATAAACCAGTGAGCCATGCTCTGACCTGGGTTGGAGACCATCTGATCAAAACAATGGCAACAGTTTTCTCCTGTGTTTCTTTTTTTTAACATTGACTAAACAATGCACTTTCTCTTGATCTCATTCAGCTGAAACTCTACAGTGTAATTTCCCCCCAGAAGTCAGCCTAACTCTATCTAGGTTCAGACAATAACTGTAGGAAGACAACTAATTCACTTTTAACTGCTAATGGGATCAGATCAAGCAGGTGGAAAACAGCAGTAGCAAAACCTGGCAGTCCAGCCCTGGGTGGACTACAGGCGCCTACAAACCCCTGGAGATCCACAGGCAGGAATCAGAATTTGAGTTTGTTCCCAGAAAGAACCTTGTAACCTATCAATAGCAAGAGCAGGCAGTAGATTTGCAACCTGCTCAGAGTAAAATCTGATTTGTTAAACTGAAAATGCTTGCTTGCATAATTTTATGTTCCTTGTCATGCCCCCACCTCATTTTAAGACATAGGCTGAAAGTGTTGTGCAAAGTCTCCACCTAAAAAAAAAAAGAAGGAAAATTAAAGACAAAACATGAATAGAAAACTTTCATGTGGTGAAAAAAAGCCCTGTGGAATATTTCTGGTTTCCCGGATCTTGAACAACTTGTCCAAGTCTGTTGTAAAGCCAGCTGCAAAATAATCTGAAATGCATGGGACTTCACGAAGGAAGAAAATGTGCCTAAACACTAAGCAATCTGCAGTTGCACTGTTCTGACACAGCACATTCTCCAACATTTAAAAATGTTCTTTCGCATGCAGATAATCATGATCAGACCAAGGAGAACCTTCGAGGCCTCAACTTGAATGTGCTTCAGCACAGATAATAGCGGATTCGAGTTTCGGCTCCTCTGCAAAATAAATAATCCTATAGGGGAAAGCAAAGCTCCATCTGTAAAAGAGAGCCTGATTTGTAGTACTGGGGGATGCCAAAGTGGGTGGAAGGCAACAATGAGAACTAAAATACATTATTTCTAACCGGAGGGAAAAAAAGTCTGGAGGAATGGAGACAGGAGTTGCATAACTAGGCTGTTACTTGCACCCACAGACCATGTAGAAGGTTAATGTCAAAACATGCCAGCAAGAGCCTGCAAGGCCGCATCGGCCGTGTTGGTTTTTGTGGTGCAGCTGCATGAAACCCTGAGCAAATTCACCGGACGGGCATGACTGCGAGCAAGAGAAGACTCAACACCAAAATTTCGTTTACACAGCAATGTTCCAAAGAGAGCTTGAAACACCAGGCAAAGGTGTAAAGGCCAGAAGAGAGAAACTAACCGTAACTGTGAAAGATTCTGTGTTGCTTTAACCCTTTTCTAGTAAAAGGTTTAGCAGCTGAAGATGAGGTCTTCCACAAAAAGACTTCTGCTCAGAAGCAAGCAAAAAAACTGTTCTCTTGCTGTCTTTCCCCCTAGGAATTGCAAATAAATAAGAAGTCTTTGTTTATGGTCTATAAATATTTACATTTTGTCTTTCTCCCACTGGAAGAAAAAAGGGAAATTACATCCAAAAACTCAGAAAGAACTTCCATGTGATTTCTATGTGAGCAAATAAAATAAAACCCTTTTCTCGTATTTTTTGTTCAAAGATACCAATGAAATATTTTTGAAAAAAATCCCCTTTTTGTGAAAAACGAGACGTTTCTAACAAAACCCTAGTTTGGGGATAAAAAGTGGCACTTCCCAGCCCTTGCCCATAATGACACTTGGGTTGCAGAAATGACTCCACGTGCGGTGGAGACCCTCTAGTCCTGGGCTGAGGATCCTCGACCTGCTCTGAGTGAGGAGCAACATGTCCTCAAGCCATCCAGGCACAAACAGGGACCAGTGGCCCGTGGCGAGCCTGCTGCACCAAAGCTGATCTGTGGGTGTTTTTTTTCAGGCACAGTATTGCCTCCCTTTCCACCCATGCTGGATGGATCACAGCGGTGTAGCGAGCGCGGGGCGGAGGCGCCGGTCAGATGGGGCAGGAGCGTGCAGCGGGGAGCTGCGGGAAGGGTGTCAGCAGGGGCTGCCCCGGTGTCTATTTCACGACACGGTCCCGTGCAACTTCGCTCAACACCCTAACCCTGACCCTAACCTGGAAGAGCTCGGCAGGAGGCAACGAAAGGCCGCGAGCTGTGCTGCAGCTGCAGCTCTGCTTGCAACGGGGGCACCTGCTCCTCCTGCACACTCGCCTGCCGTGGGTCACCAGGGCCACCCACGCAACGGGAGGATGAAACCTCCTGTGGAAAATGACTGTTAGCAGTCT
This sequence comes from Apteryx mantelli, assembly GCF_036417845.1. Taxonomy (NCBI): domain Eukaryota; kingdom Metazoa; phylum Chordata; class Aves; order Apterygiformes; family Apterygidae; genus Apteryx; species Apteryx mantelli. Next base: position 12,524,004 of record NC_090020.1, read on the forward strand.
TGGTTTCCTACCCTTTCTGCTACTGCGGTAGGATTCTCTGTTCTGTTCCCAGGTTGCCTCGTCTTGCAGACGAGGTCTGCTTCTTGCTGATTAGCACCAGGATTCATTTCACTTCATTCATCCTGCGCTCATTTTCAGTGTCAAATGCAAGCTGCCCACTCTCCCGAGTAAAGGGGCGCGAGCTCCAGTGAAGTGCCCTGCTCTGCTAGCGAGCTGCAGATCTGGCTGTGGAGTAAGCTTGCGCTGCAATTTTCTCAAGTGTGCTTTAATTAATTATAACGCTGCCGGTACTGCCTGCCAAAGTCAGCTGGCTGTCTCGCCAGACGTGTCTTTCAAAATGCAACGCCGGGGGAGTGACATTCCTGTGGCCCTTTTGGGGTGGCTGGCAGGGGAGTGGAGGCCAACTCCCCACCCATTGGCCGTGGGGCTGGTGTGCTGACCACGTGCGGCCCCCCTCGCTGCCCCTCACGTGGCCCCCCCCCCCCCAGCACTGCCTGCAGTAGGTTAAAGATGACGTTGTCTGAAACTTCTTGCAAGGTTACGAAAATGTGCAAGGGCAGGGGGGAGAAGGAGAGGCGAGGGCGTTCGCCCGGGGCGCTCCGTGGGGCAGGAGCAAGCCCCCCCGGCCTTGCCGGCAGGGCGCCCGGCGGAGACTCTCCGTCGCCCCCCGCCGCCCCTCGTTATTCTCCCGGTGTGCGTTGAAGCCGTCTCTTTCCAAGCGCGGGAACGGAGCCCCCGCAGGTCCCAGCTTGGCAGCCCGGGCCCCGCTTGCCAAGGGAAGAGCGAGTGGGACGAGGGAGAAACGCGCGGCACGGCCAGTGTGGGAAAATGCTCGTGGCATTTCCATTTCGAGAAATATCTCGGGGAAGCGAAGCCGCATCCCCGGGCCCCTGGGCTTCCCAGCGAGGGAGAGGAAAATCGCGCACTTTCTGCTTTTCCCTTATTTTGCTCCGCGAGGCTGACAGATGGCGTGTGGCGCAGCCCAGGCTGGCTTCCAGCGCCTACCTCCTTCGGTCGCCTGCGACTCGCTCAGAACAGTTTCCTCCTCGGGCTGACATTTCCATCTCGTCCCAAAGGGGATTTGCCTTAATTTTCCTTTTCATTTAAAGTTTAGACTGAGCTAGCGTTGCTCTTCTGGGGTTTCGCAGATGGGTGAAGAAAAACTCCCCCAGGCCCCCGGTCCAACACCCTCGTTCCTGATGTGGGCATCCCACGCAAGCGCTCGTGGAGCTGCGGTCGCGCTCCCAAAGCAGAGCCCAGCCTTTCCGTGGTCAAAGCACCCTCCTGCAGTACCTCCAGGTGTCAGAAAGTGATTTTTGTACTCCTGACTCTCGGGTGCTTCAGTTAAACGCCCGAAGTCACGGGGATTTATCCCTCGTTAGGCGCACACACAGGCACACACGCATGCACACGTGCATGCACGCCCTCCTCCCTCCCTTTTCTGCTCTTCTGGGGCTTGCACACAGCCAGCTGTGACGCGATGTAGGATTAGGATGCAGATGTTGGCTCCCAGTTCCTCCGCTCGGCACCAGACAGGCAGCAAGCACATGCCAAAGAATGGGAGGAAATAAAAAAAAAAAAAAGAAAAGCTTTTGAAAATGTCCCCAAGATTAAATTTCAGAGCCGAGAAGACAAGTTGCTGAGTACCTAGCTGTTCTCCAGCTCCTCTTCAACTCAGCGATGTCAGGACTTAGCTCAGTGAAGCTAGGAGCTAAAACAGACCCGGAGCCAACTTTTTAGCTCTCATGGAGATTTAAAAGACTTCAAGCAAAGCTTGAACTCAGTCAGTGAGCTGTCTTCAAACTATGAGCAGGAAGCAGGCCAAGTTTGCATAGGCACAGTAAAATTTCCCTGCCTGGTTTATTCTATTCGCCACGTATAAATAACCAACAAGTAGTATTTGTTTCCCTCCGCTTCTTTCTTCATTCACGTTACTTCGCTTTAGTCACGGGCCTGCCGACACTTTGTAGGAACACGCACAGCTGCGGTGCCGGTCCCATGGGTATTCCTGCCAGCGCTCAGACACGGCAACAAGCAGCAGATACAAGCAAGGAGGAGGGAAGGGGAGAGGAAGGGCAGGGGCTGCGGTAACAAGATCCCGCCGCTTCTCAAGCGATCCCAGTCGCCATGCGAACTATGGGAGGAACTCGAGAAACGGCAGCCCCGATTCCTGTGTCACGGAGGGCTTAGGATCCTATAAACAGGTTCTCCAAGCTGGAAAACAATGTTCTCCCTGGGGACCCTTCGTTAAGAGGCAGCCTATAAGGGAAGTAAGTTCGGGGGTAAAATGGTGCCGTCTGCTCGTGGCAGCCACAAACCTTTTTCGCCTTTTGTTTCTAAAGCCCCAAAGTGGTCGGTCCAGCACTTTGATGTTAAGAGCACCCGGCTGTCGCTGGCGGCGTTGCCACGCGGCGCGTTGGAGAGGAGACATGCGCCAGGTCCTGGTGGTGTCCTGCACCCCACTGCGTTGGGACACTCCGTCTCCAGCGTCCCCCTTGTCCTGCCTCGCTCCCGCTGTGTGCTTCCCCAGGGGCCGCAGGAGACGCCAGCGAGCTTCTCGTGCAGCTCCAGGCAAAACTACTGGTGGTGACACCCAGGGCTTCGGCAGCGCTGGTCATCGGCGGCTCCTAGAGTGACCCGTGAGAGCTTCACACCGGGGGTAGGGAGCGGAGGCATGGAAAGTTCAAATGACCTGCCCCGAGGCTGCGTGCACGGTCACCAGCGGGCACAGACCCGGAGCCCAGACCTCCGTCCCTCCCTGCCCGGTGGTCTTCCCGAGGAGGGAAAAACCAGAAGGGTACTGATTATACAACTAAAAGCAGGTAAAGCATTTCTTCCCCACATCAGCTATGGGCGCCCGTGATTTGGGGCTCCGTCGCTGCTTTCACCTCCTCCACGTTCGCATCTCCCAGTGTGTCCTCGAAGTCTGTCGGGCAATCTCTGTTTTCACGTCTAGTGGTGAAAAAGTTGTCCCATGTGTTTATACAGGGATTTGCAGTGGTGTAGATGGAACGGTGCCAGACAAAAATGGCTATTCTTACAAATCTTCCCGTTTACTTACTATGGCAGCTACCTCAGTAAAGGTCCCTGTGTTTAGGGTTATAAAGAGGCCATTCAAAGAGCTACCGAGGGGCTTGGAAAGCTCTGAGGATCAAACTCCAGGCACGAAGTTAGGCAACAGTCAGTTAGTCATATTACCATAGCCTGCTTTTCGAGGTGGCTGATAACACTGTAACTAACCAAATTATGACACAAATTTGCCCTAGGAAACAGGCAGAATAACTCTGTGGGTTGTTTCAAATTACTTATCCTGCGGGAATTTCAGGAATTCTTGTGAAATAATTAGGGACATGTGAATCTGATTTCTAATTGTTCTGATGCCGTGAGAACTCTGGGAAAGCAGGTTTTTTTAAAGGATATTGGTCCTTTTGTTGTTAAACAAACTTTTTCCTCAAATTTTCCAGGGTCATAATGTTTAAGATCATTTACATCCTTATACATTATTTTCTATTAGAGTGAGAAGAAAGGGTTCAAGGAAGTAGGAATATAACCGTAAAGAAGGTTTCTGAATCAAAATCCTTTCCAAAGTCTTTCCAAAAGGAAAATCAGCCCATCCAACAGTGAGGAGAAGCCTCCAGTGCATAAACCATTTTGGATTCACAGGGCCAAAGCGGGGATGTGGGTATGGAGAAAATTCCCTCCGTCGAGAGGGAAAAACGTGGCGGACGTGTTTGCTCTGTCGCTGGCAGCAAACAGCCATCAGGCGCCTCCCCACGCCCCGGACCGCAGGATGGGCTGAGTTTTTGGCAAAGGGGTGACCATACCGTGCGTTCGGCGTTGCCTCTGGCAAGACGGTGATGCTGCACCCACCGGCCCGATGCTGGGCACCGGCGCAGCCCCCTCAGGCTGAGAAAAGAAAAGCCAAGCATAGCGTGTCCCACAGCTTCAAGAGAACGGAGCTATTTTAACTAAACCCATTTTGGGGGTGAGGGAAGGCTTTTTCTCTCCAGGGAAAAGAAATTATTAAACACTCCTCTGCTGTTCTGCATTTTCCTCCGAGCACTGAGACTTTCCGTAGCCCGTTTTGACGTAAGCCTGACAGAAGCTGCTTAGGACAAAATTTCCCACGGACCACCAAGGGCCTCCGCTGTCTCCAGGCTCAGCCTTGCCCCTCGGCTCGTCCTCGCCACCAGCGCAGCACCAAGCAGCGCATTTGCATGCAGCGGCCGTAAGGCAGGCTGTTGTGCAAAAGGCAGCTCCTCTCTCTTTTGTGTGCGCAGACCACGCCTAACAGAGAGGGCTTTTTCCAGGGACATCTGCACTCGCTGCTCCTGGGCTGCGTGGGACGTGCCCAGGTGTCCTGGAGGACGCAGCGCAGGGCGATGCAGGCGGTCCTCACCTCGACCGGGTCTGAATCGCTCCTGGGGAATTCAGGCCATGGAAGTGCTGCCTGCACTGGGCGTAAGGGCCACCGCAGAAAGCGTGGGGGGATGCCGTGGCTGCAGGGCCGGGCTCTGCGGGAAGCGGGTGATATTGCCTCCCTCACGGCAGAGGTGGGAGGATGAACCCCCCACAGCTCGGCACAGCTCTGCGTGGTCCATGGCTCTGCACGGACCTAGACTACCCATTCCACCCTCTGCAGAAGGCGAGACATCCTGCCGCAAATGCTTTCTTTTCTCACCCTGTGGGTTTCCACAGACGATGTGGCTGAGGTACTACAGGGCTGACCTGAGATGAAGCTGTAGAAAATACACACAGCAGAAAAATGGGCACGATGCAGCTTGGCTTAAAAACTGCCAAGCTTGCTTCGTTTCGTTTTAAAAGACAAAGACTGGGGTATTTTTTTTTATTATTTGCCTTTTGGTTTTTGAGGTTTAGCATTCTTGCTGTCAGTCTCTCCTCTGTGGCCATGAAGGCTAAACATCTACCCTCCAGCAAGGCGAGCTGCGAGTCGTACGTAATCGCAGGACTCCGGGAGCTGGACTCTTACATAAACTGACTGCTCCCACAAGACTTGCCATAATTCCTGAGAGTTTTCAGCCCCTTTAGGATTAGGGAACAGTTCGCGAGCTGCCCCAGTTTTCTTTTGCATCTTAATCCCTGATCAGATTTGCTGATTATATCGTTACTTGTTTGCTTATGCCAGCAGACTGGTGAAAAGCCACTTTACGACTCTTCCGATAACGCATATCTGGACGTTGTGGTTTGCCATCTTAGCCAAGCAGGGCTCTTTTTTGTTTGTTTTTTCTTTTTTTTTTTGGCCTGTGGGTTTCTTTTCCATGACTGCCTGAAGAGAAGAAAGCTTTTCAAAAGTGGGAATTAGCCTCAAAGGAGCTTCTGCCTGTGTACATGGAAAACAGGTTCCTACGAAATAATTTTCCTTTCATAGCAGAGATCTAAACAAATTCTTTTCTTGTGTTTTAGGGACATTACAGGGCCCTAATCAGAGGGCAGAACCACCCTCATAGGTGCCTTGCAGGCAATCGAAGAAGACAGTCACTGCCCTGTTTGGTGCTGGGCTGTCACCTTTACTCCTTCCCAAGATAAAGCAGAGACAGACAACAGAGCAAACAAAGCTAATGGGATAAGGCAAATTTGGGGCTGATTAGACATGGTCAAGGAAGGAGTCAAAGCTGCATGGATAATTCACGATGAAACAGCTGCAGGCTTCTCTTTCCAGGCAGAAGTAGAGCTCAGCAAAATATCTTCAACCCAGATAATTCTTGGCTTTGAAACTTATGTTATCACTGTTATGAATATTTTGCAGTTTTGTGCTGAACTGGTCAAGTTGCTTGAGATTAAAGAGTAATAATGCCCCCCAATCCCTTTGTTTTGACATTTTTCAAAACAAAGCACTGCTTTTGGAATTTTGCATTTCGGAGCCTCCTTTCAGCTTTATTTAAAAAATGTAGACGAGGAAACCACCACCCAGCTCTTGAAATCAGATCTGAATATTGATCCTGGTTTTAATGAGATGTCTTGTTTGGCCTCAGACAGGTATTTCAGCTGTAATGTTTTGTTTCACTGAATCTCCCCTGCACATGACAACTTTCCATTCAAATATCCCGTGTAAATCCATGAAGACAGATTCAGCTGCTCTGCACCCCGTGCAAGCGCCAGTCTCAGAGGTGCTAAGCAGCTATAAACTTGGTTCAGCTGGTGGGGTAAGACATAAAACAACTCCTCTGCCTTTGCTGGAACAGTACTAGCCAGAGGACTACACTACAAACACTCCAGCTTCGCTGACACTGGCAGTAAAATATCGGTCTTGGTGGTAATCCACTTCTATATTTCTTGGTCTGTGATTTGGGGATCTCTAGGGGAGAGCACTTGTGCTTATGCAGAAAAACTCAGTATCGCAAACACGATCAATCAGATATGCTCCCAGATATCTGGGACTTGCTGCAGGCAAGACATGTTGGGGCTATAGATTTTGCGCTCGCCCACACTGGCAGGTCTATGCATACAGATGTGTGAATCACAGTTTGAATAAATGCTGCGGTGCCAACCCCTCTGCTGCTCTCCTCAGCTTACCTTGCAACATATTCAAAGAAAAAGTTCCTTTTTCCTTTTTCCTTTCCCTTTTCCAATTTCTTTTTTATTCTGAAGAGTAAAAACATGGCATTTCAAAAATTACATTTTTCCCCAAATGAATCCCTTTCATCTCCAAAAAATAGTTTCCAAAGCTTTGTAATAGAAGCACAAATCCAAAAATCTTGAAATTGAATCCAAAAATATGAATACATGAAAAGTATATCCCTTTTTCATAATTTGAGGTTTGCTCCATCTGGAAAGGTATTTCCCTCTGCAATAACAGACTAGATACTGTAATCAGCTCTAACCTGCTACTAGTACTTTTGCAATAGCAGGCAATGAAGTCTTAGTTTTCCTTACAGTGAAAAAAGACCTTTTAATAGACAGCCCCTCCACTGGCCAGATGACCCCTATGCTGTAATGAGGGGTTTACATGTGCAGAAGCAAAACCTGGTACCTCCTCAAAGAGGAAAATCACTGTATATCCTGACACGGTTTGCAAAGGAAGTGTCTCATTCCTCCCAGCACAACCTTTCAGTAGATTTTTGGTCTTGTTAAAACACAGGACTGGGAGTAGTGATTGACTTGAGCAGGGGACAGTATTAGTTTCCTCCGGCAGGCCAGCTGAAATATGTCAGAATGTGTCTCTGTGCTTAGTTACTCCTTCTGCTGTGCTCCCTGACGCTCAGTGAGAAATCCCCTTCCCCAGACTTTTTACCATGGTTGGGCACTGGCACAGGCAGCAAGTCTTGCAGCAAAGATATATTACCTCAGCACCTGTCATCTGGAGATCAAAGCATGCATTGCAAAAGCTAAGTTTCCAAACCGCTGTAGGCTGGGTCACCTTAGCACTGGGGAAAGGTATCAAGCCAGCAGTTTAGAGCAGAAGGATTCTTGTATCCCCAAACTGCAAGCACAATTTTCGTGGACAAAACCCCAGGAAGCAGCGGCCTCAGGAAACCATCTGCAGTGCGTAACAACTGGTGGCTCTCGTAGGTGATGACTGGAGGCAGCTATTCCTCTGCACCAGTTGTTAGTCTTACAGACTGGTGTATCTGCCAGCCTCCCCTTAATACCTGTTGTCAGGGCAAAGTTTTGGGCCGGATGGACTATGGTTTGGCCTGGTCCAGCCAGTCATCTGTCCTGCTTGTAACACTCGTGTAACATCTGATCCAGAATTCATTCAAAGTGCCAAGGCTAACACACCAATCTTTGTGAGAAGTGCCATAGAGAGAAAAAAGACTCTGAAGCTCCAGTAACTCCACAGCCTCTGCGGAGTAACTCTGCCAAAATAGAGTGGATTCATGCAGAATATTGCCATGTCCTATGCCAAATAGTTCTTGCAACCTCCTGATAGTCTGAAGGACGCCTCCCATCCACCTGACCTAAATTCAAGCAAAATCAGATCACTAGCTTCTCATGTTTTGACTGCATAAGTTGGAAAGGCTTCTGGCATTACAAAACATTTAGGATACATGGTCAAACCAGGAGATTGTGCTTTCAAGGAAATACCACCTTTCTTAGTGAAGTTCAAAATCCTGCTGAGAAAAAAAAAGTGTGAAAATTGTAAATTCCAGTTATTAATTTCTCTTTCTGACCAACTCTCTTTTTTATGCTCCTAGTCACTCTCACTCTGCTATCCACCTACCAAACACATCAGCGAACTGTAGAGCTGAAGCAGATGCTGCAAGTGATGCTCCACTGATAAGGTCTCATGTGACAAGTCCCTCCTTTCAGCTCTCCTAATACAGCTCTGTGTCTCATGAACACCATCCCTTTTCTGTATCTTTTCCTTGTGTTGATTATCTGTCCATCCTGTTCTCACTCGAGCACAAGGCTGTCTCTTTCACCCCACTGAAATCAAACATAAACCTCAGGGTCCTTGCACTTGGGTAAATCATCCATTAACATCTTTCCCAAAAAACTAGTGCCTAGCAATCCAAGATGAGAATCAGGCCTGTTCCCCTCTAGCCTCAAACTTGCTTAAACCCACGTCTGATATTTTGTTCCAGGACCTTACACCATCCTTTCCCTCTCCCTACACCCACATGAACCCACTGGAAAATTCACTTCTTCCCCAAGGACAGAGTAGGGCAATCTAAGTCCCATGAGAGTCCAGCCATAACCTTTTTAAAAGTTAAAGACCTTTCCTGTCTGACACAATCCCCTTGAGAGAGTACACAGCTGAAATTGCATGAACTGGGCTTGCTTTGCAACCACCCCAGCCAAGTGATTGCTAAATGCAACTCGACATCCACAGCAGATGCTTGCCTACAACCTGCAGATTCCATCTTTTTGTGGTGAAGCTGGGGGTCCGAGAGGTGGCAGCTTTGCGGATGGGTCTTTGACACAACATTGCTGTGCACACTGAGATGTGAAAGCACCCCACAGGAAAACAATTCCTTGAGTACAGCTGTGGCATGTCCTCACCACCTTCTCATTCTCTACTTGGATTTGTGTATTTTGGTTGTGTCTGGTGCACATATTTATCCTCCTGTATGAAAATATAAAAGAGAGTGTAATGCTGGAAGCTAATTTGATTAGCTGGTCCCTTCCCGGTGAAACCTTGTCTCGGATTTCAAGCAGGGCTCCAAGGTGCATTAGACCCTTGCACAGGAAGGCCCTGACCCAGCACACAGTCAGCAGAGTGAAGTATTTTGGTGCCTGATGACTGGAAACACGACACATTCATAAGTAAGGCTTTGGCTGACTGAAGACCCAGGACACAGTGAGGTCTGCTGAGAAATAAGCAGGAAAGGAGAGGCCAGGCACCACGTCTTGCATGACATGTCCCCTCTCCCCACCGAAGGAGAAAACCCAGAGGGTGCCATGGCAGGCAGCTGGGACAGCAGTCCTTCCACCTCACATGTTCAGCCCTGCAAAGCCCCGGGGAGTCCGCTGGAACAGCTCTCTGGGACAAAGATAATACTTTTTCTATCCCTCCACCTACTCAAGACCTACCACCAGCTTTTGGCAGTCGCTTTATACATTTTCCCCTTGCTCCACATCCCTCAGGAATACAATTTAGCCCCCAAAAAGTCAAACGCAGGCTCACAGAGCTGCTCAGCTAACGCTGCCAGAGGAAGGTTCCAGTTGTTTCTCTTGGATGACAGAAAGGATTCGATGTATAAGAAAACAAAACAGCTTTAGGGCCTGATCCAACTCAGGCAGCGCTCCCCCAGCATGCTGCCTGAATAGGCTTGTCAAGGCAGAGACCTCACTGGAGGCCAAGAAATTTCAAGGTTTCTTAGAAGATCTGAATGCTTGACGCCCATCTATTTCTAAACTGGTCACCTAAATCCATTAACCACTTCAGAAGAATTCAGCATTAGCAGGCAATATCAAAAGCAGGCAACAAGCCATTACAAAGCGAACTGTCTGCAGGAGAAATATCAGAGTTCCTTTGTGTTCCAAACTGGGTCCTTGGACATGAGAGTTAAAAATACACATGGCTCTGGAAGATTCATTACTGGTCTTCCATGCCCTTGGCAAGGAGCCCAAGGACATTTCTGGTACATCAGGTGAGGTTGGGGGAAATACTAAAAAAGGGAAAAAGAATTTGCAGCTCAAGCACACACATCGTTAGATAGAAAAGATAAGGAGAAAGCCTCTTGGGGGCTACTGACAAGACAGAGAAAGTTAAAGATAAGGAAGCTGGGGTTATTTCCATAAGACTGTGTCATACACACCAGAGTGCAAGAGAAGGAACAAAATTCTCCACATAGAAGACCACCATAGTGCTACTGAGGTATCTAAACTCTTGTGAAAAATCAGGAAAGAACAGCATGAATTGGTTAATTATGCAATAGGACATAAACTTCAACCATTCATCCCTAGTGTACAGTTAGGAAAAAGAGCATTACGCAAATTATGAAACATATTGCTAGTCCTGAGCTATTTTAAATTTTCTTCATTATTTACTGAAATTAAATGCAAGCGAAGAAGTTCAGAAATCATTTCTTAATGTGTTTTTGCCTCAGGAAAGGTCACTTGCTGTGGGAGGATTTATTCCAATGGGAAGGACAAATATCTTTTAACCTGTAGCTCTATCTCATCTGAGGTTCTCACCATTAGTGAAGTGACCATAGGTAGCTTATTACATTGGAGATAAAACACAGTTTAAGTATTAAAGCAAGCAATCCCCATTTGTACATTCTATTCAGACATCTGTCCAATACTGAGACTGTAAAACTATCTGGTGCAATTTTGTCTCATGCCTTTTCTCAGATGCATCCCCTGCAGGCCTTGGGCACAGGCACTTCAGGTCTGCAAGCAGAAGCAGACCTGGTCTGTGAGTCAATGCTTTTCTGAGGTGAGCTCGTAAAGAAATTGTGACCCCCAGATCTGAAACATGATTGTAAAAGTCTAAAGAGGTGCTATAAAGATCATACAACTTGACCCTTGGAGGGAGAAAGGAAGGCATGGGGGAAATCCCAATTTCAAAACTTCGTCCAGAAAGAGACCCATCACTCTAAACCCCAGGGCACTGGAGTCAGCTAGCGTCTGTTGTGGAGAAAAGATCTTGTCATGGTTTTTCCCACTTTGGGCTCACAGACATCCTCAAAACAGCCTAGGCACTTAGCTCTGCCTCAGTTTCCTCCCATGGGACTCTCAGCTGCCAAACCCTACAGGAGACACACTGAGGTCCACAGCACTACAAAGCTGAGCATCTCAGACAATTGGTCTCTCTAGATGAGGAGCAGCCACAGGCATGTTCAATGGAGAGTGCACCATTCCCAAAGCCCGCATCTCCTTGCCAAATCCCAGCAATGGCGAGTTCTTCCCAATATCTGATGTGGTCTTTGAAGGACTTACTCCTGAGCTGAGGAAGAAAAGCCCTGAGATCCAATTCAAACTTGCTTGAGGTGCATTTTGGTAAAAATCTGGGTATCTGGGAGCTGTTTCCCTGCCCAATCAACACAGACCTTCAAGCAAGTTGCAAAAGTTTTTCAGTATGTGTTTGGTACTTTCCTAGAAAGCCGGACCCAGTCTCAGATGGTGCCTCCAAGTTCCAACCTAGCATGACTAGGAGTATCCGGCACACCTCAGGTTGATGCCTGTGCTTGCTGATGGGGTGCAAATAGGAAGAACGAGCTCTGGGATTCATTGATTAGGCCTGTAAGGGAACACGCTGCCACTTTGTCTGTGGCATGTCCAGACCAGTTTATTATTCTGTCTCCCCATTAATGAACAGATATCCGTTGGCTGCTATTCCAGTTGTCACAGAGCGTTTCAGGGACGCGTGCGCTATTAGAACAATTTGTTATTTTCCTCCCTCTTGTCCTTCTGGGCACTTCAGTTTTTTGTTTAGCTTTCTGGTTCCAAGCACAGTCCTAAGGAACTGTATATCCTGGGCACTTCCTCCCCACTCCTGACAGGGCTTTGCAGGCCCTGCAGACATTTAAAAACAAATAATGAGCCTGAAGCTTGCTTACACACCTTCTTTCCTTTGTGGCAGGAAGGATGCCCAAGACAGAAGGAAGTTCCAACATGCCTCTCTAGCACTGTCATCCTTCAGAGGCTTTGCATTGCCACTTCCTTCTCCACAGCCTTCATTTCTCAGCAAGTAACATGCTGCCATAATGTTAGTGACAGAGTCATCTCCCAAAAGCTTCTGGACAGGTTGTCAGTTTTGGTACTAGCTCCTAGGTTTCATTTGTCCTGAGTAGCAGGAAAGACAAAACAACACCAAATACTTTTATAAAGTTATTTTTATATTATTCAGAAAGGATCCTTCTCTGAAGTAAAGACACACAGATGTTTATGGTTTGACCAAGTAATGAGTCATACTGTCTGTCTTTGTTGTTGCCCTCCTTCCTACACTACAGTCAACACAACCCATGGTGCTCTTGTAGCAGAGCCAGAAACACCCCTCGGAGCTGCACGCCTGGAGGTGGATGGCACACCACAGGATTGGGACCTCCACAGTCACCAACAGCTCAGCACTCAGGCACTTAAACCATTCCCAACTCCTGGTTACCATGGCAATGCTGCTACTCATACCCAAGCAGGCTACTTTAGGGCTAATTCTATCCAAATGAGCGGTCACAGCAGTGATGACATACCCTGCAAGACTAAAAGCTGTGCTGAGAAAGGGCCGTCAGTGGTGGAGCAGGGCCACAGCAGAGTCTGAGGAGGAGGTGCTGTGTTTTGTGCCTGCCCTGCCAAGACTATGCTCCCTGGGGCTTCTCTCAATTGAAGGAACAGCCCAACCTGGGTCAGTCTGACCCATGACATTTTCAGCCCAGGCCATTTTGGCCACAGGTGGATGAATGGGATTTCTTAATTGCAGAAAAAAAGAAAGCAGAGCCATCTTTTCCAAAACAAATGCTTTGCTGAAGCACAGATTGCCTTTTACTTGGCTCTCAGCTCCTTGATTGCACAAGGAAAACAGAGACTCACGTTATTTTCTTTTGTCAAGATAAACAACATGTACATTCACTGATTTATTTTAATCAGTGGATTTCCTGCTACAGCAGCCTTTCCTGTTCTCCATTCCCTGTCCTATGGAAGTCTACTCCGGCTTAGGTGCTCTGTGCATGACACAGAGTAAGCAGGTGATGAGCTGACTAGTAGCCCAAGCTGCACATCCTCCTAAATTCCTCCAGTGTTAGGGCACAATGCTATTCTTCCACTGACGCATGAATATGCAATAAATAATCTATATTGTGTTACACAGAGGCCAGCTACTGAAGCAACATCTTGCAGCCGGTCATCTGCGAACCCTGTGGTCCCCTAGGTCCTGTACATCTGCGTATTTTGGGTAGAGGACTTGGACACCCTAGGATGTCTAAAATGGTATTGCGTACATGTGTTTAGGAACCTGAATCACGCCCAAATTTTCCATAAGAGGTCACAACCAAAAATGGTAAAGCCACTGTGTGAGAATACAATCTGACCCCACACATGAGAACGTCCCACAGCTTGTCCTACGTCATTTTCCAAGAAGAATAGAGCTTGAGTGCTTTGCAGAAATTTAAAAATAAGTCATGAAAGAGTACTCTAAGTAGGCTCCATAGAATTAATATACAATGGAATCGAAAGTCTTTTAATTCATAGTGAGCATTGTCTGATGCTAATTATATTCTTCATTCAGTAGTCTTCAGTCTGGGACAAAGCAATATTATGATACAAACTGAAAGGTATTTAACAATGGTCATCTGATAAGGAAATGTATTCTCCAGCCCTTGCTCTTGCTCCAGGGGCTGGTTCAGGGGCAGACATCTTCAGCTCTGGTCAGCTGGGCGAGGGGCAAAGGAGAACCTGGGACTTTTCAGGTCCAGTGGGAAGGGGTCTAGAGTCACTGTCTGTGTCCTGAGGTCTTGCTGATGGGGCCCCTTCCCCCATTGCTCAGGTTCCTGTGCCAGTAGAACTCCACTCTCAATCCTTCGAAGCATAAAGTGGCCTCTCTTTGCCATAGATCAAGGATTCCAGCTGTACAGGAGACAGTGTGCAGGGTCTGGTCCATTGGGGCTGCTTTGACTTCTGAAACAGGAGACATGCACTCTGACAAACCTTTTCTAATCAGAAGATGGAGACAGCACAAGATACAAGAGGGAGATTACTGTAGAGCCAAGGGCAGACTGCTTGGCCTTGCCAGGGTCAGCTTGAGGCAGGCAGACATAACAGGACAAAACAGTGGGCTTGGACCAGCTCTTAAAACTTTCCCATGTTCCACCATAATACTGTGCAGTTGTCCAGGGCTGACTTGGACCTAGTTCCCCTTCAGACAGCTCTTCATCCTTCTGCAGGCTGTCCTCTGCACAGTGTCCCCTCAGAGGAAACAGGTAAATCACTCTCTTCACCATACTCAAGACATGCTACATTTGGTAAGGTTCAGATGTCTCAATGGGCCACCTTGCTCTGTTGATCTCAGATACAGTCATACAGAGATAATTGTCTAAGAAGTTGTGCTTCCACTTACCTGAGTCAGGAAGAGTGACATGACCGTTAACCCCTGTTTCAGACACAAGTGTGCAGGGTGATATTGGGCAAGTCACTTAATGTATCCTGTCCACTTCAGTGCCCTCGTGGGTGAGAGGAGGATACATCTTCTCCTCATGCCTCTAATCCAATGATGCAGAACACTGGGGAAGTCCCGCATGAGACCCCACAGCAGCAGAGTCAAGAGAGGCCAGGTTTTTCCCTGGGGTCATGAATGTTTCCGAGTTTTCTTGCCCGGATACAGGACAAGATTTAGGGTGTTCACCACTCAGACTTTCAGCTGAAAGCAGCCTTTGTGCTGCTTGCCTTTCTCCTCATATGCTCCTCCTCTCCCAATAGCCTGTAGATGCTTGTCTTTTCTGATGGCACCATAGCCATCCCCAGCCTGCCAAGCTCCCTTTCCTGGAGTGCTGAGTCTAAGCAAAGATGCATTTCCAGTGCCAAAACCAGGAACTTTCAACATTCACTTGGAATACTTTCCACTTTTTTTATTATTATTACAGAGAGATGGCACCCCGCGTGCTTTATTTCCAGGACAGGAAATGGCTATCCACTGGGAAGAGAGATGGCACAGTCACATCCTTAGTGGTCTGTGCCATGGACCAACACAGAACATGATTGCAACCATCACTGCCATCCAGGACAAGATGGAGCTGCAATTGCCAGTGGCTCATTGAACAGATTGCATTAGCCTGTGTTAAGCCACTGTATAAGCAACAAGGCTGTGGAGTCTAGTTCTTTGGTATCACGGACAACCACACCATACAACCCCGTTGATAAATTTATCAAGTTACAGCATAAAACTGCCTAGCTTTCTAAAAGGAAGTGCTTAAAGAACTTAATTCCTCTGGTGGTTAGAAACCTTCTAATTTCTAGCCTAAATTTAGACACTGGATTTGGATGCTGCTGCAGTGTTGGGAAAGGTTGTAAGGCTTTCCAACAGGGTCCCTCTGTAGGCAAGGCCGTATGTTTTGCGAAGCTTTTAAGCATTTAAGAGAGTAAGCAATGCCACCTACTGGCACCGAAATGAAAGATTAACTACTTCAGTGGGTTGGTGCAATGGAAAGATCACAAAGGAGGAGGCTGTCACTGTTCTTTAGATGCTCTTTTGCAGCTTCAACTTCAGCTGAAAATGAGATGGAGGCAGACAGGAGCTTTTCTGCTCAAAAGTATTATCAGGTTAAGCTCTGCAGGAAACATTTAACAGCTGACTCATTAGCTTTCACCGTGCAAGACTGAATAGCGAGGAAAGCAGTAACCAGAGCTGATGGTGGTGTGCACCCTCCATGTCAGGGTGGCACCCGAACTTCTCCAGAAGGTGAACACGCAGCGACTAGGAGAAATTACACTCTAGCCCAGCAGTATTTCTGGCTGAATGCAAACTGGATGTTGGAAAAGCCTCTGAGCAGAGCAAGAACCTGAGGCTGCTACAGAGACTGAGGGATCAGACCTTCATGTCAGAAAGAAAAGTTGTAAATGGAACCATAAGGCTGTGCCTCAGCTGCTGAAAGGATTGGCGGATGGGCAGCTGGGTAATTCCAGTCTTATAATAACACAGGGATGCAGAAACATTTGCAAATAATAGACTTAAAACATATAAAAGGAAATAACAAAGCCATGTAACTAAACTAAGGAAGTCCCTAGCACAGGATATTCCTGAGGCGACTGTTTGTTTGGGTTCCCCTTCCAACCCTACGAAGGTTGAGCGCACTGAAATAAAGATTTACACAAGAGGTAATGAAACAGCAGGGGACATTTCCAGGGCATTGATTATTTCCCAGCTCTGCTCCCTCTGAAGTCAGTGGGGCTGCTTAGTGGTAACCTCCATGAGAGGAGATGCAGGCTACTGCAGAGCATATCTGAAATGCCTCTTCCTGCTTCGAAGAGCCAGCTGGCCACCATGGAGCCACCTCCTAACTTCCCAGCAGTGGAAGCAAAACACTGGGAGATGAGGGCCAGGAGCCAAGACAGAGGGAATCAGCTGTGTCCACTGGCAGTGCAAAGGAAGACACAAGTGCTGACGTTGGCACCAAAGGCGCTGGTGAGGGCAGACCTCCTGCTCTCCCCTCTCAGCTGCCAGCCACCTCTTCCTCTGGCGCTGACAAATGGTAGCTGTGGCTATTTTATCAGTATTGCCCTCGACCCCCACCCCAGAGCCTGTCCTTTGTCACTGGTACACCTAAGAAATCCTTTCCCCTCTGGGCTTGCCAAGGTTTCCTATTCTGTTTTCTTTTGTGCCCCAGGGCAGGGATATTCACATTTCAGCAAAGGACATCGTAAACAAAGTACACACTATGAGGATGGGTCCAGCTGAAGGCCTTGGCAGTCACGCTTTACCGCACAAGCTAAATGAGACGTGGTTTACTGCCTTCGCTGTGCTCCTGGGCTTTTCCCACAAAGCAGCGCAGGGGAGAAGGAGCGTGGTGGGAGCAGCCACGTAGCAAATCCCAGGGCCACCCCCTTGTGCTCCAGGAATTTCTGACTGAGCCAGAAACCAGCAGAGGACCCTTACAGCTTCCTCTGCACCAGCTGCTTCTGGCCACAGCTGGAGAGAGGACATAGGGGGACCAGCTGGATGCCTTTGCCTCTCTCAGTCACCCACCCATCAGCACCAGCCACAGCACGCCAGAGCTCCTTGCACCCAGACGTGCCCGGGGGGTCATGGTCCACATCTCAGCACTTGCTCGGGGAGCAACAGCAGCTACAGGAACCAGAGGCAGCTGCCAAGAGGTTTTGCTGTGTCTCAGCATCGGTGGTGCCATCGCTCAGTTCCTTGGCAGCCTTCATGCAGAAATCCCAGACCTAGCACCTCAGAGATTTTCTCTGCTCTGGCACCCCATACTCTCAGGCTGCTGAGCACACCCCTGCCACAGGCTTTCTCCAGGGTGGCAGGATAGCAACTCTGCGGAGGGCTTCAGACTCCCAGGCAGCCATAGGCAAAGCCTTCACCCCATGTGCTTTCAATCAGCATTTACTGGTGGCAATCAGCTGGGAGAGGAGTGCAAAGCCTGTGCCTTCGGCAGCCCCAGCCCTACAGCATCTTGCTAATAGTTGCTGGCAGCCACACGCAGCAGGAAAAAATTGCTGCAAGCCCAGAGCATGAAATCTGTAAGGCAAAGAAGGGCAGTGGTGAAGAGGTGGTACCGTGGAGGCAAAGCAGAGCAGCATATGGCACCATCCATCAGGTGTTTTGAGTGATGGAGAAAATGCACGTGATCCCCCCAGCTGTTGTCAGTCCTCGCAGCGAGCGCGTGAGACTGATTGCAGTTGTCCCTGCTGACCTCTTTCCCGCAAACTTAATGACAGAATCAGACCTTACTGGCCTGTAGTTACCTCCAGGCCCTGAATGAATTCTGCTCTGTGCTTCTCCATGAGCATTTTTCCAGCCTGCTCCTAATATGAGAAATCAATAACTGAGTGCACTTAGAAGTCTTTGAACTGTGAAGTAAAAATGATCCCAACACTAGAATCCTTAAGAGGAACAGAAAAGTACAGACAGTCCCCAGTGATTGTAAACCAGATTAAATAAGTGAGGTCACATCAGTTTACAGAGCAGAGAGTCTTCAAACAGTACTATCAGTACAATTTAATAGGCTGAACACTCAATTAGATGTATACAGATAGCTTGCTGCTGATAAATTAATTCCCTGTCCAACTCTTACTAATATTTTGTGATACCAGTCCCTGAACAAGTTAATAAATTAGGAGAGATTATAACTAATTGTTGTTTAAATGGCTGAGATTAAACACATCTCGTAGATGCATTCACCCTCTCTCACTTGCCACCTGTTCCAGGAATAATTAGTTGCGAAGGAAAAAGAGATAACAAACAAACAAGCAAAACCGTAAAATCTGAAGGAGTACAAATCACAGCTTTACTAACAGTATTATATTTCATACTGGCCACAGTTCAGAAAGCATTTAAGCACAGATTTTACACAGTTTTAACTTTGGCCAGGGCTAAAACTGCCCTGAAGCCAAGGGAGCCGAAATAATTTGAAGTAGGTGCAACTGAAGCATTGTAGTTAAATGCTTCTGCAAGATAGAAAGAGGATTTATGCAGTGGTTTGGAAGGGGCTGGTTCGTTTCCCCTCTTTTCATATATTTCCTGTACGATCTAACAACCCAGGGCATAACATAATAGGACGTGTATCTGATAGCCCTGTTATTTTCATGCAGCCTTGGGTGCATCGGTGGTGTAAGCTGAACTGTGAATGCTCAGTGAAACATGGATGCACTGCTTCATTTCAGGTCTGCTAAATCCTTTCCAAGAGACAGGCCAGGCAGCTGGCTACAGCAATGTCTTAAATCACTCCGACTAAATCCCTGTCCTACAGAGATCACGGGATAGCAGGGTGATTGCATATTTCCATGATGAGGGCTAAGCTAGTACAGTAGGAAGAACTTCCAGCCAAGACCTCCATGGCCAACAGAGACATGCCTGAAAAAGAGCCAAAGGCTCTCCAGTGACGCAGAGGGAAGAGGAGCAGAAAGTTCCACCTTTTCACTGCCCACATTACAACCTAACCCGGCTGTCACTCACCTGAGCTACAACAGAGCCCCCCACTCAGGTCACCAACCAGGCTCTAGGGTGATTTATGTGCTCTGGATTCATCCCAGGACAGGGAATAAATCTTATCGGGATTTAGCCACATGCAGTAGATATTTATACACCACCTGCTGTATTAAAACAGTGTGTGGTCACCAAAGCCGTGCTGCGGTCTAGTTTGAGTATAAAGTCTTTCAAAAAACTTTTCCCCTCCCCAGAGTCCTGGAAAACCTAGAATATTTCCCAGTATTCCACATATTACCTCTGCACAATCATCATACTCAACAGCCTATTGATTTCTGTCCATCAGTGAGGCTTTCCAATATATCACTTTGTTGGGCAGATGTTTATAGGTGTCTTGACACATTAACAGACTGAGTACAGCATCTACAGTAATCTTCTTCAGTCTCACATAGTTTAAGAGCTTGCTATTGATCTGGCAACACCTACCTAATTCCAGGATGGAGATGGGATTAATTGACAGCTATCAAGGGTAAGTGGCCCACAGTGAGATAGAAAATCATGTTCTTGTCTGCCTCCCACGTGGAGATCTCTCCAGCCACAGCTGGCAAGGTTAGCTCCAAGTTGTCACTGGGGCGGCTGGATGCCAGCAGCCTGCAGCAGGGCTAAAGGCAGTCAAGACCTTTCCATCATTTTATCACCAACTTGCTGAGCTTGCACCTCCTCTCTGGACATCTCCTGTTTGTTCTGATTGCCTTCCTCCATGACAGGGCTCATCTTTCACTGTACAGGACATTAAAAGAGGTTTTCTGAGGTAGAATATCTGGTTTTGGCCAGGGTCTCTAGACTATGCTGTTACACAGGTAATAAATGACAACACAGAGCCACTCATCCAGCCATTACAAATAGCCAAGTGTTGGCTCCTACTGATTGTTTCACCACCGTGCATTTCTGATGACTTTTAGGTGTTGGAAGTGGGAGCAGGTTTCAGTTATGATGTAAGAATCGTATATATATATATATCTTAGTTCTTTGGGGAAAACAGTGAAAAACTGGTTCAACATGGTGCCAGCAGAAATAGCATCACCACCTATTTTCATAGCCTATGGTAAAAAGAAGCTCAGGGAACTTTAAGCCAAACAGGGCATCCATCCTTAGGAAACTCATTCAAAGTGCACAGTAGAGTCCAGAAAAATGCAATGGTCAGTTCTGGCTATCAGCACCAGCTGTGCCTCTGCAAAATCTCTGCAGAGGTAAGGAGCAAGACGAGAGGCGTGATTGTGTTTCTGCACCAGGCATGAAGGAGAGCAATGGTGTAATACTGCTTGTGAGCATGCAGTACTGTTGTAATGGTATGTGAAATGCCTGTGATTAGGGACACTGGGAAAACTAGAATGGGCATTTGGTGGAAAGATCAGAACAGACACCTGGATTGGAGAGCTCAGTCTGCTTAGCTCTTCAAGGAGCAGCTAGTGAGGCTATGACTGCAGCAAGCAGCTCCTTGGGGGAGAAAATTCTGCATCCTTTCAACCAGAGAAAGGTACAATGGAAACTGATGTTTGGAAGTTGAGGCTAGACATTCACATTGAGATTGGAAAGATTTGTAAAAACAAGGAGGAATTAACCATTTGGTTGCAAGTATCAAGGGCGACATCTTCAGATCTCTTCTGGGAGGGCAAGGTTTGGCTCTATCCAGCATATTGATATACACACTGTTAGGGTGATGTGGGGAAATTTTCAGCTGTAGTGCAAAACTGAATGATATGATAGTATCTCCTGACATTGTGCTCCATGGAAGGTAGATGAGGCTAGACTGTTCAGTACCGCTACTACCACCAACTCTCTGCTGGACCATTTCAGCCCAGTAGAGGACTCTTCAGCTATACTGTACTATTTCCCTGGAGGGAATTTTCATTTCTTTCTTCTCTTCTCTTCTCCTTTTTTTTAAACCTGGAGCACTGGGATCTTAGCCATTTTCTTCCTCATGGCTATTACTATGCTTTCCAGACTTCTGCTCTTAGGAGAGCAAATCTTCATTCCTGGTTCAGTCCTACCGTATGAAAGAAGGACACCTTCAGCTAATTTACATCTAAGTGAGCATTTGTCAGAGAGAAGAATAAAGGTCTTACTGTGCAAAATGGCTCCTATGGCAGCACTAATCAATACTTGTTTGATGGATTGCCTGCCAAAAGGCTTTCAGGCACATCATTTCGGCTGCTAGACTTTCTGCTTGCTCACTGCTTAACAAATAAATAGAGATGAATCATGGTATTTAACATAGAACTCCAACTCCAAATAAGAGCTGTTTAAAATGCACTGTGGCATGCTCCGCTCCATCCTTCCTTTCCTTTGCTCAGGAAGATTGTTAAGTCCTGGCTTTTTGGTGGAGCAGGCACAAGGCTTGAATGATAACTACCTCACCAAGGACTGCCCCTTCTTCTGCAGTAAGCGATTGCATTCCTAACACAGGGGTTCATTCCTCGCTGCCTGCCTGACGTGGGAGCCAGCCAGGGAAGTAGGAATTAAGATGTATTCCTGAATGGCTGATGAGAGGGTGATGTTTCACACATGCATGTGCCTTTCTTAAATGCTGTGATGCAATGTTCATCTGGCACAGGGGATGTGCAAACATCCCCTCTGCTCCTGAGCTGGTTGTTCCCCATGTGAAAGCCAGTGCCTGTCTGGAGTACGCAGCTCCCACCACTGAACTGTCCCCACCTGCAGCTGTATCAAATTCAAATCCATGAGAAGCGACAGAGAGTCATGTTTTCAGAAGTACTTAGCTTCCCCGTAATAGTAAACAGGTATTTGACTCTCCAGAATCTCAGTTTTCCTATTCAGATGCAAAGCTGGGTGCTGACTTCCTTACCTGGCTTTAAAATGGATAATACTTTTCCCAAAACCCTGTTATACCTGCAACCCACTAGCAGCCTGGGAAGGGGGGAATAATCACAGCAGCAGCTTTTCAGGCCAGAGAGGAATATCGTGCTTCATCTAGCAAGTTGTGTCTCCTCTCTTGTCTTGCCAACCCCACCATCATCCTACAGCAAAACTCAAACAATCAGGCAGGACGCTTGAAATAGTGTGGGATCCATCTCCAGGCTCTGAAAAATGCTTCATGGTTTGCTGACACTGATGCCAACAAAAGGCCTTGGGGCCCCAGCTTGGGGCAAGAGACAGAGATGCCCTCATTTCTTGCCAGGCACATTGACCCTGTGTGTCTCCTCGCCAGCTCTCCCTGCTGTGATGGTCCCTGCTGCTCTCTCCTTCATGCTCTGCCAGTGGGAGCAGTTGCCACGCTCCTCTGAGCCCATCTTTCTCTTCAGAGCACCAAATTCAGGCTCTGGAGTTTCCTCTTTCTCTCCAGGAAGCTGAGGGAAAGATCACCTCTGCCAGCAGGGTGGACAGATTAACAGTCTCGTCTTCCCCATCCACTTTCCCTCTCCAGCCCACTTCCTTGCTGTGGTATTTTCCAGCCATGTGCTCACACAAGCTGCCACCCTTGCTGGCCAACAGCTCCCCTTGTGCAGAGTGGGAAACGCAGTCTGCCGCGTTGAACCCACCCCACCGATGCAACTGCTGAGAAACTTCAGTTGTGCTTTCTGTGCAATCCTGTAGACCTTGCCAGGACTCCCTGCCCCAGGGAGGATTTTTACCTTGCTCTCCAGACAATGAGCTCTCACTATGCAGCTTCCTCATTTCTTAATCCTTCAGTTCTGCTTTTCAAGCCCTTCCATGATGTCTAGGCTCATTCTCTTTGCCTTTCTCCTAGAGCATCACTGCTGCGCTTTAGACTGAGGAGCATTGCATCCTTGCAGAACAGTTTGGAGTCTGCTTTGGCATCTTTGTGGAGCTCCTGCCTTTTTCCCTCCCTCCCCAAGAGCATCTGAGGCAACAGCCACTGCTCCCTCATCACTGTCATATCAGACAGGCCTGCATGCCTGCCCTCCTTCTGGACGAGACCTGAGCAGCTGGTGCCCCAGCTCTGGGGAGCGTTGCCACTGCTGCTGCGACCCTGCTCAGAAAGTGTAGGCAGAGTAGTGCGGACAGGTGCCCACCTGGGGATTTGCCGCGCTCTGTGCACCATGAGCGTCACATGCATGCTCTCTGCAGGCTCCCTCCCTCCCTGCCCTTGGGCTGAGCATCGGAGCAAATTTCCCAGCAGTGGTCCTCAGGCTCAGGGTGTCTCCAGAGCAGCTGGGAGGGTGTTGCTACTGGGGGAGCTGATAGGATTTGGGGGCTGGTGTCTGGAGAATCAAGAAGGGGGACACACCCCAGCCAATGTGGGCTCAGATGAGACCAGACAACATTTTGGCAAGACAGCTTTACAGCTGTGCATGGGCAGAGGGAGTGGGTAGCCAGAAAAGCCAGAAGGCAAACGGTCAGGAGTAGAGCAGCAAGGAGAAGTTGTGCCCTGTTGCAACACAGGGTTTCAACGCAGGGAGTTACAGCACTGGTGCGCTGTAGGTCATATGGAAGCAGGAACAAGCAAGACTTTATTATTCTTTGGGATATAGGTGTGCAGAGCCAGGGGCAGTATCAATTTGGGAAGAGTCAGAAAGGAAACTTGCCTTGGAAAGGCTGGCGGGTTGCAGACAGCTCATTTCCAATGGCAAGCGAGAGGGGTGTTGAGTTGGAGAGCTTTCCTTCTCCCTCTTGGACATCCATCCCACCATCCGCCTTCCCAGTTTTTCATGAAAACCACATGTATAAAACCAGTAAGTATGTTGCACCGGGACAGATCAGAAAAACATATTTTCATCCTGTTTGAGTTCTACTGCTGTTTTTGACCATGGTACAAATACCTTATGGCCACATGGTACACTTCTGGGCGTGGGGGTGTACAAGATCACTCAACATATAGCACATTTTTTTAACAGGAAAAGCAGTTTAATAGTAACAAAGTAGATCCTGTGAAATCTTTCCATCAAGGCTTTCCTAGCTCAAATGTGCAAGAACCATGGGGTGGCGTTTTCTGGAGTGCCCTTGTGCAGAAGCTGGGACTCGCTGCCTCGAAGCACATGGAGGTGAAGCAACCTGTCTGGTATGACGGCAGGTTAACACCAGTAATAATAATCCAGTCCAATGCTTTGCGGACTGAGCAACACTGGCTCTTACACATTATCAACAAGATCCTTTCTGGCCTTAAAATCTGGGACTAATTCTTGTCTTTTTTCCCCAAGGAAAAATCTTGCACTCAACATATTTTGCTATAAGCTTGGTAACTTCATCAGTTTCCAGTATCCTTCTCCCTCCTCTTTAGTTTTGTTGTAATCTGACATATCCATGTTTAATAAATTTTGTGTTAGTCTTTAAATTATACATAAAGGTTTCAAAAACAATCAGAGGAGAACTTGAATATCTCATATTAAAACTAAATGTTCTGTGTTTGCTTACAAAGTGAAATTAATAAGGAGTCTCGGCTAATGCTGTATAATTTATGCTGTGTTTAAGCTTGAAAACTGGGGCTAGTGCTTAGATTTGTTTGAAGTCATGCTCTCCTTCTCTCACCTGGCAGGAGGAAAGCCATGGCATGACAGAGCCGACCTTCACTCTCAATCTCAGCTGCTCCTCTAAAAGGGGGAGTCTATCGCCCATAACCAGAGCTTAGAAAAATGAAAATAATAACAGTAGCAGTGTTGTGACCTTGGGCAAATGACCTCATTTCTCAGTCTGCCTATTTCTTTCTCATTCTTGATCTCTCTCGTCTTACTAACTTGTCTGTTAACCTTTATGCTCTTCAGTCAAAAAGTGCATGTGACCCTGTTAGCATTAACAGCAAAAAGTCCAATAAACTTGTTACTTCTGAATTTCAACTCAGGTATAAATCTTCAAAGAGGAAAGGGTTCAAAGACATTGTCTGGAGCTTTGGCGGATGTTGCTTAGCATAGCAGTACTCCGAACTCAGCAGTACAATGATGACAGCAGTACAAGCAACCAAAAATAAACCTGTGCAGTTCTACTGCTTCATTTTTAATGGAGGTTTTGCACTGATGTAGAAGAGGTGCAAATATGCCAGAGGTGTCAGTCTTAGCTGCAGAGACTCAGTCGGTTGAAAAGTTTTCTCTAATCAGAATTCAGTTTGAAAAAACTGAGAGTAAGAATGAAGGATAAGACCAACAGGGGATGATTTTCCTGAAAGAGGATGAGATGTCAGAGTACTAGAGGCAGCTAAAAAGGAGATTGACCCAGAAGTGATAGTCTGGGATTTGGGTATAGGAATTCACCTTCCATATTTGCTCACAAACTCTTGGGTGATGGGGTTACCTAGGCTTTTTTTGCTTCCTTTTCCATCTAGATGACGATATCATATGGAGAAGATACAATATGACGTGGCCAGTTACCACAGTAATAAGAGATCTGAGGAGCACAGATAAGCAAGGGAAGTCATACTCCAATGAGAAGATGCTACAAGGAATATCAGCAACCAATGAACTTTAAAGCTTCCTCATGCTCATCGCAGGCCTCATCCAAAACATAAGCAGCTGTAATAACAATAGCAGCCATTCATCATCCAAGGTAGGACCTGCCATGAACTGCAGAAAGCATACCTGCTGAGGAAATGTGGAATAAAAATTGTGCTTCAACAGGAAGGACCTGAATGGACAAGGAGGAAAACTCTTCTTCCTGTCTTGCTATTTTAAAGTCCTTTGGCAAAATCAGAATTACCAGGAATGCAATGACAAACCCCAAAAAACCATTACAGAAGGTTGGATTTGGGTTTGGGATATGTTTTATTTTGTTTTGTTTTGTTTGTTCCCTCCAAAGCCATTGAGATGAGAGAGGCATCAGAGCAAATTTATGAGGAAAGTTTTCTAGAATTTGGCACCCCACCAAGCCAATACTCTATTGCCATCAAAGCTAAGTCCTCAGCTGATGAAAGCCAGCAGCTCTCCTCTGCCTTTAGCATCCAGGTGACCTTTCCTTAACCTCACTGGAGCTGGAGGCAGTTACCTCAGCTGCAGCTTTGGCATCTGATGTTTTTCAAGTCAAACTCCTTAATGCTTTAGTCAAGGCAGGTGGATGTTTAAACCCCACAGATTCAAGCAATTGGCCTTGGTGAGTCACAAGGAAAGGACTGCTCCTTTTTTGATTGATCACATTTGTGACTCAAAGCCAAGAACACATTCGAACAAGTTAAACTATCCCCAGGGCTCATAAAACACTGTGCCAGGCTTTTTGTGTTTTGCCTTGAAGTCATACCTGTCTCTGAAAGCCTCACAGTTTGCAAATCATAAAGATTAATATTTATTCCTACTTAATGTGCATGGTCAAGGCCCCTGCCCTGGAGAGTTTGCAATTTAAATAGTACAGGAAGAGCTGGCACAGACACTCAGCTCTGGCCTTAATCTGCTCTCAGGGAAGCTGAGGGTGAAATCTCCCTGACTCATGAGCACGGAGATAGATCAAGGCAATTCCCACACGAGCTTCTGCATTGGAAGAGCCTCTGCATTGGAAGACCGGACTCAGCCTCGGTAATCATGAGGGGCTGAGCCCCAGACAGCACAACTGGCATATGCAAGCCCCTGAAGGACATCTGCAACTCCTAACACTTGGCAAAGAGGCCCTGTCAGTCAGAATACACATTGAGCTAAACTTCAAGGGACATCTGATGAATCACAAGCAGAGCAAGAGCCCAGAGGGCTGCAAAATACCTCCAGGGACTTGTTTGTGCCAGATCTCTTAGAAAGTTCAAGAGGAATTAGATAAAGATGTGAACCAAATTGATGTGGGGCACGTGTCCAGAATTTAAAAAGGCCCTCTTTGGATTCAGCTTGCCTCACTCCAGAAGCAAGACTGAATTGAGGTCACCCTGTTTCTGAATCAGGATGCACACACAGGTATTTAACGCGGGGCACCTTATGCATTTTAAAGGGGTGTTACCTCACTTCAGACGTAGCTGTCCAGCCAAGGGCTTTGTTTGCGGAGGCATCAGCTCACATTCAGAAGCAAAGTGACCTTGAGCTACAGTGAAGCACAGCCATTATGTTTCTGTAAAGAGTATCCACCCAATTCATGCTGTGGCTCCAAATGCTCAGCCAATGCTACAAATGCTCACTTTTTACCTCTCTGACAGCATGCAGACAAGCCCTAAGACAAATGATGAGAGAATGAACAAAACAAACGTGAACAAGCAAGTTATTGTAAAGCAGGGACTACCCCCTTGACTGACAAACAGGTGCCCTGGGAATGGTGCAACTCTTCACGCACAAGGAAGTGGAAATGCTATTGCTACAAGATTTAACTTGCAGGTTAACTAGAAAGTCTCAAATTCCCCAGCTCCAGTGCTCTCCAGGAAGCTCCTTCTGGTGTTGATCTGGACAGAGCCTCTGTTGATGGAGAGAGGCTGAGGCAGCTGGACCAAAAACAAGTTTCTTGGTAGACAGCTGGGCCCTTTGCAGAAGAGACTTTCCCTTCCAACTATTAAGATTCCCATTATATTGCTGTAGCCCAACATCCTGAGTCTCTCCAGTAGTGTCACTGCACTCGGAGGTGTGTGGCTTCGTGGCTCACCCACAGGTGGCCACGGGAGTGTTATTGGCCTTGAGCAGCTGCAGCTGTGGGTTTAATGTTCTTTTCAGCTCCCAAAGCCACAGGTTCAAGTCCCACCATTGAGTTGATGACGGATGGTCAGAAAACTAGCCTGGAAAGAGTTTGGAGAAGAAGAAGAAAGCAACAAGGAAAACAAAACTGTCTGAAGTGTCAGTGTACCTGGTCCCCATCATCTGCCTGCCTGTTGCCCACACACAGTTTGATCAGCATGCTTCACTCCCAGGCAGCGAGGATGTGGATTCTGACAATTTGTCTGAAGTGGAGTCAGAAATTGCAGCTAAACAGAAAAAGAACCACTTTGGGGTTTTTTTTGTTTTTTTTTTCCCCAGAAACAATTACAACCTCTAACTGCCACCCACACCTCAGTTGCCTGAGAAACACAGCGTGGGTATGGCTGTGGTAACAGGGATGCAGTTTTACGCCCTGCTTGCTGTCATTGGCTAGATGCAAGGCCCCCACAAAACTGTCCCAGCAGGATGTCTCAGCCCAGACATCGATAGCATCCCCGCCTCAGGCGCAGCCCATTGCAAACTCCTTCCACAGCGACCCTCTCCTTGGGAGAAGCCAGAGGTGCAGTAACCCGCCTGATATTCTGGTAATGGCCCTGGCTCCACCATCCCAGTCTCCGTATCTACTGGGTGCCCAGCAGAGCTCAGCTCTGGATAGGATGGAAAGCAGCATGCATCCAGAGAGGGATGCCATGCATGCTGCTCTGTTTCACACACTTCACAGAAATGTTCGAAATGTACCCCATACCTACCCTAACAGCAATATTCCAGATGTCACCTTCATCAAAACCACTTCTTTGCAAATGACAGGACAGGGCATGTGTCTGTACAGGAGGCTGTGTTCACACCATGTTTCCAACCAGATACATATATCTTGGATAGCAAGCCCTGGTTGGAATAGCTCTGAAAAGAGAAAGTGTGCCCTTTCACACTGAACACCTGAGCAGAGAAGGGGAGCCTGCTCAAGGTGTCTAAAAATATGCACCTTCCCAAAGAGATGACCAAGCAGCTCTGCAGTGCACTTCTGAGCTCAGGGTCACAAGGTGGGGTAGATTGAAAAGATGATTTCTGGCTGAACAAGGACATTTCCTTCGGGGGAGGGAGGGGAACGTGTTTCTGTTTTGCACAATCTCTGTACAGTGGCAGAGAGGGAAGAGGGGCTTCCGCTTGTTTTTTATTTTGTTTCTGCACTTTCCAGCAAAGCTGCTCCCCATCCAAGAGACAGCGCACAGACTAAGGGATGTTTGGTCTCCCAGGCTACAAAGCACAGAAAGGAATATTTATCCTGGCCAGCTCTGAGCAGCTTTCTCTGAAGGCCAGCGCACAGCGCTCACTCCTGACCCAATGGCAGCCTGTGGCAGCGCTCAAAGCTCCTCTGCAAACTGCTCACCAGAAGAGCGCACAGGCAATGGGAGCTGCTAGACAGCCTTCACAGGGGCTGTTGCTTCCTTATCTTCTCATTAACTGACTGCTTTTTTGGCGTCTTAAGTGAATCTGCACACTGCTTGGTGGCCTCCCATGCTTTCTCTTAACAGTCCTGTTCAGTTTTCTCCTTGTCTCAAGCTTTCAAACAGTTCCTTGTTGCTCTTGCCTTGAACACGCCCCCTTTGCCGCCTTCTTTTCCACAGTTTTCAATCCCCAGTGCTATATTCTGCTTTCTTCCAGCAATCTGTACAATGCATTTAATCTACATTTTAAGACTGCATAGACAAAGTCCCACCAGTGCTTTTACATGTGCACACAAGTGGTGTTTGTTCTTAGAGAACACACAGCGCTTCTGCAGTATAAAAGTTCGTCCCTGAGATTTCAGCTTACAGACCTTGCTTTCTCAAACCGTCCTTTATGCTGTTATTTTTGCATTATCAAATGCAAATTCTCCTGTTTAGTTTGCGGTTTGTGTCACTGGCCAGGCTCCTACACAGTTCAAACTTAAAAAAAAAAAAAAATCCACAAATATCCTTGTCAGTTTTCCAAGTCATAAACTTATTGTGGCTGAAGTAAGTTAACCGTAGGTAGGAACCATTCTGGAGCATTTCTCTCCATGTAACTGTCATTATCTGACTCTCCTCATTTAGACTGAAGGATTAAGATGCAGCTGATTTAGGAAACCACAGTGCTTATTGATAAAGCAACACATTACTAAGAAATTAGTCAATCAGTTAAATAATCAATAAACAGCTTACCTAATAAACACACCACTATTACTAATCTCCAATTATATCATTTTCCACATTATTACACACAATTATAAAGCTACTAATCAGCTCTCTTATGAATCACATGCAGCCATTATTCCCTCACATTTCCACCGCCTTTCCCTTCCCACACCTCTCAGAAGCAGGTCTGTGCCTCTTTAGTTCACCCTCCCACACCATGTCTTCAGACACAGACCTGATGGACAGTCTGGTGGGTTGTCCAATGGGGAGTCCCTCCAGCTTCGGTTCACAGGTTAGTTTGCTGTTGTCCATATGCATCCTCACTCCTGCCATCAGGAGACTTCCCAATCCTTTGTTCTTTCCCCAGTTTTATACCTTATTCTTTATTGTTTCTATTTCTGGAATGACCTTTTTCTACCCTTGTGTGTCTCTGCCCAAACTCCTCCCAAAGAAACAACCTGCCCCTAGTTGTTTTTCCTCATTGGTCCCATTTTTGCTACATCTGTACCTGACACCGGTGTTTCCAAAGTTGCTACTAAGGCAATCTCAGTTTATGCAGTATTGGTAATGCACTTGCCCGGGTACAGGGGGCCAAAACTTCCCTACAATAATCCATTTCATATTAGCAACACATTGTTTACCCTATACCTTCTCTAAACCAAATCAGTCTACTTTACCCTCGATTCCTCCACCTCATTCCAGTTAAGTGCCTTGTCTTTGTACCTCGCTGTCAAAAGCAGACCAGCAAAATAAAGACCCAAATCATCTACGTACCTGATCCACCCCAAAGCTAGCTGTTGCGTGATGACTGAAAGAGACTCCCTGCAATGAAACGACTGTGACAATGACCCTGTAGTGGTAGCTAGGTGCCGTGCAGTATTTTTAGGACTGTCATTTCTCCCTGAAACTGGCTAACACAGTGGGTGGCCTCATTTCTTTCAAAAAACATCTATTTAGCAACAAAGATAGAAAGACAGAGCTGGAAAATGCGATGACCTGACATTTGACAATCCATGTCATCATCATAATAATTCCCCTTTATAATGTACCAAGATCCATCTTAAAAGCCACGAGGTATTTTTATCCTTCCCTTGCTATTTAGGAGGCCACTGCAGAAAATCACTGCTCTGCTGGGTAGGAGCTTTCTTCTAACTTCAGCTAACTAGCTTTCTAACCTGGAGATATCCATGACAATTTTAGATCTGTGCTTTACTTTTGGCTTAAGTGACCTGCTAATGCTAGGTGAGCTTTATAAAGAGTCAAAAAGATGTGTAGCTTCTGTGGACTGTGGAGATTTCACCTGCATACACGATCATCTAGCCCTTTCAGGCTCTCTTGATAATTATATTCTTTACTTGAAAACTTGAACTGAAAATGGACAATGAAGAGAATATAAACGCATCTGTCTTTCACTTTGCGGCTGTTTTGTCATTTTGTTCTGGTTTAATGCATCGTGAGCAACGTGATGTGACTAAAGATTCCCAGCAGAAACGGATCAGCAGAAAATGCTCAGTGTTAACTTTGTCAGCTAGGAAGATAAAATAGGAAAAGATATGGTGAGCAGCGCTGACGGCAACATTTAGATACAGTTAAAACATTCATCCGGGCTTAGGGAAGGCACTTAAAACATCTTCCACATAGGTACAACCCCCAATCCCTCACCCCTTTATTTGGTCCTCTTATAAAAGAAATACTAATCCAGGACCATGTACTGGAACCAGCAGTCCCAATGCTTTCAAGTAATCTGGTCTGTCTTGGATAGCAATTTGGGAATGGCGCTGAAAGAGTCTGATATCTCATGGCATAAGGTGAAAAAAAGTGTGACTGTCTCAAGTGCTGGAGGTCTTGCCACTCACCTAAAGGCAACATGCCTCAAAAATACAAAAAAAGAATCATCTCAAGTCAGTCAAACATTCAGAGAGATCTTGGTAAGAAAAAAGCATGTCTTCCCTACTGCTGCCTCCAATTAGAAACTCCCAGTCCTGTCGTAAAGCCTCCCCATGCCCCCATGCCCCACCTCCTGTCGATCTGCAGCTTATCCGTCCTGTTGTAAAGCCTCCCCATGTCCCACCTCCTGTCGATCTGCAGCTTATCCACTCTCCTTCTGCATGTCCTTGGTAGCTTCTCATCGTTTGCCTCTCTCCACCCAGCTTCTTATCCTCCCACGTTGAGGCTTGTCCAACCCAAGAAGAGGGAGCACAGGACTGTTTGCTTTGCTTTGTACGGTCTATTTCCCCTCACTCGGGAGGGCCATGGTTTCTTACTTGCTCCTGCCTCTGCCTTTCTGCACCCCCCTTTTTCTCCATACCTTCCCACTCTTCTGTCTGTCAGAGGCCAGTAAAGCCATCTTCATGTTCTTATTCATATTAAGCAACAGTAAGGACTCCAATAAAATCCATTCAGCTACGGGACGTGAAATACATTTGGTTTATTTCTTTCTAAAGTTTGTACATATACATATATCATATACATATGTGAGATCCTTCACTGGGGTTGCTTGATTTCAATTACATAAAAATTATTTGGAAGCTTGCAGGCTCTCTACTGCCTGTAAGCAACATTTATTCCAACTTATAAAAACACAGAGAAACAGAGTAATAGTCAGGAACATGGACACAAGAGAGAAGTCTACTTTATATCTCACAGTTTCAATACATCAGAGGCAAGTTATTTGTTTGTATACCATAGGCTTACTTTATCAGCAATGATAAAATAGAAGGAAATATCTATATACAGTCACCTCAAGTGAAAAATAAAGCAATGTAAACTTAAGTTCCAAAATATTATTTTAAATGATATAACAATATCCCCATGAGTCCTTTTCCCAAGGGAAAAAAGGACCTATTAAGTGCCTTCATTTGTCAGGAAAAGATCATTCTAGTACCAGTTACATGAAGTAGAATAGGGGATCCAAGGGCATCCTGTGGTACCTGTAGAAAAGAGTGATAGCTCTGCTTCAGGAAAGCATCTCTGTGTAAGCAAGTATTATGTTCCTATGGACATCAACAGCACATGGAAACATCTCCCATGAACAAGGGCTACTTTAAGCCTGCACAGCTCTGGCTCTGACCACTGAGGAGGAGTGCACTTTTCTGGCCATGCATGTTCCCAGGGACAGAACAAGGTGCCCCAGGGGTAGGACAGGTGCAAACCTGAGACAACGACCACCCCAACAGTCAGAGCAACAAGTTTTATGCTGCTGGAAAAGATTTGGTGATTATCTCCACGCTGCTTTGTAGCAGACCAGGAAGCTACCACAAAGCAGTGAGACTGGGACTGCACCTCTAGTGCGTTGCATGAAAAACACTCCAGCAATTCAGTCATGAGAGTAAGTTGTTCAAGGTTATTAGGCAGAAAGTTCCTACACTTGGCAAAAGAGATAGGAGGCCAGCCAGAGGAAAGGTCTTGCAAGGACTGCTGCCAGGCCCCATGGGTGGCCCTGGTCACATTCATCAGTGAATGCCGCAGAATACTATAGTAAGGTTTGATCTGCGCAAAGATGCACAGGGCATGTGACAGTTCCTAACCGGGACTCTATATATGACAGGGCTGATCCTTCTCTTCCCACTGCATCACCATGTGAGGCAGGTAAGCCATAGGAGCAGCTCAGCCCCTGACAACATTGCTTCAGGGTTACAACTGGCCCAAGGCAAGGTGAAGGAGATGCTCCCCTTCATTTCATCCTGAGCTACAGCCCACTCAAGTCCCAGTCCTAAAGACGCGATCACTCTGGCCATGGTACAGTGAAGTACACAGGCATGACTTCACTGAGATTGCTCAAGTACTTAAAGTTAACTGCACACTTAAGAGTTTATGACTGCAGGTAAAAATCTCACCCTCAGGCTTTGCTGCCCACTTCCCGGGTTAATGCAGATCTAGTGCTGCACTGACTGGAGCTTAATAGGAAAACCCACCGGGTTTCATTATGTCTTTATTCAGACCAGCAACTTGTTAAGGTTGTTTAAACCTCCCAAGAGAAACCTCTGGGAAGCATATGAGATGCCCAAGGGAGACATTTCAGTCCTCCTGCTCTTCTTTTACCTGCTGATGAACTGAACAGATTCTTCTGGAAACCTGTACAATTGCAGAAAAAAGTCCTCACTACCACTGCTTGATTGTATCTGCAAGAGACATCACAGGCACCTGTGCTGCTTGGACAGTTTCAGACATGATGTCCCCTTGCTGAATATTCACAGAGCGAGGCAAACAGAAATAAAACCATATATCAGATTCCTATGGTGATTTTCAGAAGAAGTCTGCATGGATGGTCACAGTGCAGGCAACAGCTGACATCAATGAAGAGAGAGTTAGCCCAAAGCTGAGCAAGCAGCAAATCCCACCCTTGCTTAGATACTCAACTATATGCTTTTGTTTTAACATGTGGAACAACAGGCAGCCCCTGTTGAACAACACACAGAGAGCAAGGGAGCTCAAGGGATATGCAAAATCTGCAAAAGCTCTGATGACTGTTTAACTTAATTTGAGAACTAGAACAACAAGCATCTTACCAATGTTTACAGCTGCTGAAGTGCTTGGCTTCAAAACAAGCCTCAGAAAGGAACAATAGATTTTTGTAGTGCTGAGCCACAGAAGCCATACCATACCTATGAAACACATACGCACATCTATACACATCACTTGAACACATTTACCAAGTAATGTAAGCCTCAGGTTGTACCTTATGAGAAAAGCAGTGATTTCAGAGTTCTCAAACTGCCAAAAAATTCTGTTCTTTTAGCCAAGTTATAATCCCATCTTCAGGTGAGAGGACATAGTTGTCAGGATTATGCACAAATAAAAAAAAAACATGCCAGTTCTCATCCTAGGGGTTTTCAGAATTTGACAGCACTGAGCATGAGGCTTTCGTGATGTGTAAGTGATTTAAGATTTTGATTAATGATAGAATTTGTCCTCTGAAGTCACCTGGATCTTTCTACAAGTTGCTCCCGATGTTTAAAGTGACACAGACTGGATATCACAGACCTCCCTTTTCCCAGCAAGGGACTGGGGGAGTCAGAGGAAGATTTCATGTTAAACAGATCTCTAGAGCAGCTTGGCTACTTGCTATGCAGTTAGACCAGGATATTTATTTGGCCCAAGGCAAAGTTGAAACCTTGCCGGCTTACACAAAAAGCATCTTCTTGTACTGGTCTCACTAACGTGAGTTAAATGCAGGACTAGTGCCACAGAGTGACTACTAATTACAATGGTTTGTGTCAGAGAAAAATCCTGCCCTTTTAATTTGTAGCACTTTTAATCCCTTCATTGCTAAGTACTACACTTTACACTTGGTCCAAATAAACCTCTGGCCTGTACCCCAGATGATTCTTAGTACAGATTTAACAGCAGATGCCAAGGGAGGTCCCTCACTGTTTAAAAATTTATAATTTTTACAGAGTACTTTATTGCTCAGATGGGAGGACAGAAGCACTTCAGGCTGGCGTAAATCTGCTCCTTTTGACCGTGGGAGCAAAGCTAGGTCAATGGCGTGGCCTTTGGGAAACCTGTTGCTTACATTTGTTAATTATTTATGAGAGCACTTCCCTTAACACAAAGCCTCAACGGCGGCTGACACAACGAATGAGCGAGCGAGGTACCTTCCCTCTGGGCTGAGCCTGCCTCCTTTCATTGTTCAACTGGATGTTGCCAACAGGAGAGCAGATATTCACAGAGGATGTCAGGACGTGGTGGGAGACCTCTGAGAGAAAGGAGAGGCCAGGCATAGTGCACAAATATGCATTAAAAAATATCCCCTATAAAGTATAGGCTGGAGACCAGCTCTTTCAAAGAAATTTCTGAGGCAGCCTCTTTGGCTTGCCCCTCAAGGCAGCCTAGACAGCAGGCACCAGGATCAGGTGCTGAGGAGTTTTGGTCATGCTCAGGACTTCAAAACTGCCCTTGCAGGGAGACGTGACGCCCAGGAGCGCAGGGAGAGCAAGGCCGGGTAATTTTTAAACAAGTAGCAGGCTGGAAGATTGTTTAGGTAAGCCACTCACACTGCCTTTGCCTCTGCAAAAGCAGCCAGTGTTTCTGACCGCCGGGCTAATCGTCTCCGTGCTTGGCAGGTGCCGACCAAAAATGGCATCCATTTTAAGAGCTCCCCAGAAGACTGCAAAACCTGATTTGCAAGGTATCTGGCTCCTTGCAAAAACAACCCGTCAAAGTTTCCCCACAGCAGGGGTTGCCTCTGCTTTTTTTGGAAATGAGACCAGAACTGGTACTGGTGGAGCACAAGTGTCTGGTCTAAGCGTAGGGGGACACCTTGTGTCCCCGCAGCATACCACAAAAGGATCAACAACGGTCTGTGAGTCTGTCCTGCACCACCCAGCTTTAACTGCGGCTGGAAACACAGGCTACAAACGAGCAGAATCAAAAAGCTGTTCGAAGGATTATCCATTCAGTGCAGCACCGCCACAGAGCAGGTTTTCTCAAGGCAGGAACGGGACAGTCAGGGTTTCTGCATTTCTACACGCATGGAAGGAAAGAGACCTGTTATACAGAAGCAGCTGAGGTGCTAAGATGACAGACAGGAGCAGCTTGACAGAAAAGGAGGAGGAGCTGTAAGACTAACTGTGGTAAGGCCAGAATTGATTTGGGGATGGAGAATGCAGACATGGTATTGCTAGGTGCCATCTACAGAGGAAAACCCTTCCCTATTTACAAGAAGAACATTTCAGTGCAATCCCTCCAGAAACTCCACAATAGCCTTGCCACCTTAGACTTTCTCCACTGCCACAGCCGTCTTCCAAAGGAAGAGACGTCTCTAACCAAGCAGGAAGCCATGCCACCCGAGGGAGATGGAGAGTTTGACTGCTTTGAGACAGAAGCCTTGTTACAGGAGGGCACGGGCGATCTGGAAAGGCACAAAACCATGCAGGTTGTAAGGGACCTCTGGAGGCCACCTCGTCCAAACTGTTGCTCAAAGCAGAACACGGCGCAGCTCTCCAGAAGACTCCCTGAACTTGGACAGGCAGCACCCTGGGAGTAGGAGGGACCAAGGGAGGGCACTTCAGAGAAGAGCAGTTATGGCCTCTGGAAAGCTTTGATAACCTTTCACAAATGGCCGGCTATAGATGAAAAACTGTCTGAATTGGCATCGTGGCTAAACAGCATTTCCCCACAGCTCCGCTACATTAATCACCCAGCTGGCTGACTTATCTTTCTACATCAATTAAAGACACAACATAAATACTGGATTAAAAAGCTGTAGTCATGTTCACTGGTCCATGCGTGATTTATCTGCAAGACGCACACAAACACACAGCCAGCCCAGAGATTCTCTTGCGCAGCCCCTGACGAACAAAAATCATCTGAACCAAATCCCAGAGTCCTGCTGACTCACAACGGAGAGAGTGGTTTTGGCTTTGGGAGAATTTCTCACTCACTTCGGTTGCTGAGCGGAGAGAGGGGAAAGCAATTTTGTGCTCTTCCCTCCTCTCCCTGCTGTCAGATGAATTTTGTTTATTTATAGAGGCCCAATGGAGGCCTCTCCTCCCTCAGCAGGACAGAAGAGCTGCTCTAGCCTGCGGAGGCTAAGCAATGAGCAATCTTCAAAGCAAGACTGGTCCCTCTGCGCCCAGTCCTGCTTCCTTCCTCATGACCACCTACTAGAGGCATGGGCAGGGACGTGGCTTCCTGGTGTCGGGAAGGACCACAAGGGAGGACCAAACCCCCCCCCGCAGTGCTGAAGCAAAGGCTGGCGTGGGGGTTGGACATAGATATGCTCTGTGGTGGCCTGCCAGTCGCAGACTAGAAAGAAAATCAGGATATTCAGGTATCACACAAAGCTATCTGGCCTGATTCTCCGTGGTGCCAACCACAAAACCCACCACCAACACCTCTGATGGATCTCCCCACCCTTTGCAGCACCATCAGAAAGAAAGCAAATGACAGTACTGCTTAGCAGATGATCTTGTTCCTATGGGACTCCAGGAGGTTTTGCCATTCACAACAGGATCTCCTTTCACCCTTTTCTCTCTGCCTGCTGAAATATGCATTTCCACCTGGGAGCCTGGGGTGCTTGGAGTTCATAAAGCAACTGAGCAAAATGGCATTAATTACAGCTTGAGCAGAACCAGGTAAATTCTCAGTTAACTAATCTGCACACCTCAACAGTCTCACCTAAGTGCTCTAAATTCAGCAAATATTTAATAGCTAAAAACTGCAGTGAAAAGCTGCATTTGCTAAAGCCCAGATGAGACGTAAAAAATAGACCACAATCCATTTACAAGTATACATGGAAATAGAGAATAAATAATGAAAACTGAAAAAATAAATTAAAAAATCACTTTCGTAGTTCACTATTTAACTTTTCGTATTGCTTCAGATCATCTCCTCTGCAATGACTTTGAAGACGAATTAACCAGTTTCCGTGCCAAAGCTGCAAAACACATTTTACAGGAATCATTTCCTTTTTGAGCTCAGCAATTTAACTGCAGTCTACGGCAGCTGGAATATTTTAAAAGCTGGAAGAAAAGTTAAATGTCACCTCTTTGCCTGTAAAAGCACTGCACTCTCATCACAACAGGCTTCTGGGCATGTTCCAGGCTGCCTCCAAAAAGCCCATCTAGAGAACACTCCTGTGGGGGGGGTCACAACAGGGCCCGTTTACAAATCTACACTTCTTTTTTTGTTTCCACTCCATGCTTTCCATGAAGCGCAATATCAAAGTCAGCACACGTTTTCTTCTTGAATAAGTGCATTCAGCATTCCCCATGAGATTTTATTCCTCTCAGTGTAACCTCTCTTCTGTTTGTTTTCAACCGCCACAGTACGAACAGCTGCAGGGATCTCCTGGCTTTGTTTCCCCTCCAGGAGCTGCTGATCTACCACACGTAAGTGAATAATCCAAACAATCCCTTCCAGCGAGTGCTACCATGCACCTGTCTACACCGAATTTCTTCTCTCGGCACTCTGCAACTTTGGCTTCAGTTCCAGGAGGCATCTCTTCTTCAGGAAAACGCCTGGACACTTGCTGCACTAGGCGCACACACAATTGCCAATGCCCCAAAGCTTGGGAAGAGCTGGCAATTTCCATTTGGGCCTCGGCAGTCCTCAGTGATGTTGCTGGGGTAGGTGCTGACCTCCTGACTACTGGCACTGAGAGGCCACTCTCGGCAGCAGATGCGGTAGGTTTGTTTGCCACGTTGCTTGCATGTCCTATCACCGCGCTGGAAAGCCAGTTCCCTCTGGTTCTGCTGCTGGGATGCAGCTTTGAGGATCAATTACCTCTGACACTTCCTGGAGTTTGGCAGTACATTGTCTTCATTACAGCTGATGGCCAGCACAGCACGGGGAAAACTGTTGCACAGTGGTCCTCAGTGGGGAGGCAAGTCATTCAGCTCCTGCGAAAGTCCTTCTCTCTTTGATTGTTCCCTTTGCTGCCCACTGACCTGGCAGTTCAGTAAGCTAGACTAATTGACTTGGACCCTTCGGGAGGTCTGGCAGAACATAAATCCACTCCAGTGGTAATCTTTTTGATGGAGATATCTGTGTGGCCCTACAACTACTGGGCTGGAAGTACCAGCACATTTCTAAACAGTCTTGATCTTGGCTTTTCTTTACACACTGAGAATTATATCCTTGAGGAAAGCTGACCTGAGCCAGGCACAACAAA
Organism: Apteryx mantelli; assembly: GCF_036417845.1. NCBI lineage: Eukaryota > Metazoa > Chordata > Aves > Apterygiformes > Apterygidae > Apteryx > Apteryx mantelli. The sequence continues at coordinate 12,563,325 of NC_090020.1, forward strand.
AAATAATAGCAACAATTTTCATCTGATACTTTAACAGTACCTCTCAAGATGCTCTGTGGAAAAGGCCAGCGTGGTTATACTATTCTGCATATGGGATGTGTGAGGCGTAAAGGGAGAAGAGGCCTGTCTGAGCTCACTCAGCAGGCCACTATCAAACCTGAGATTAAAACCCAGGGTGCTAAGTACCGGGCGAGTGTGCGCTCTCCACAACGCCACAGTGCGCTCAAAGCTGGAGGGGCTGAAAGTTAAAAAAGGGATTTCTGCGTCATCTGTCTAATCCCCTGATGCCAGTGCCCAGACTGTGGACCACCCAGGGAACTGTGGAGCAAACAGGGCATTCTGAGGTATGGAAATCTCTAGCCATGTTCCTCTCTCTCCATCCTGAGCTTGCCCCTAATAGCCCAAGGTGGAACATGTTGGAGCTGCAGTACAGGCTGTTTCGCACAGGTGGAGAGGAGGATCTGCCAAATCTGAGGCTGTTCTGTGCTGACCTCCAGACGCGGAGCAGCCAGGATGGCATTGTCCTCTGAGGAGCACAAGTCTATCCCATTCTCCAGTCTGTGCCAGCCTGTTCCACTTGAACATGCGCTAAAGCAGGAAAATGGATATCTGAGGAGAATCCCTTCCTGAAGAGAAAAGGCAAAATACTCTGTCACTAGCAGAGAAATTGCAAATACCTGTGCATACCAACAAGGAAACTCCTGGAAGGGGGAACATGGATGAATGATATATTGTAAGGCTCTCTATATAGCAGCTAAGTGAGAGTGTATAGTTAAAAACTACACAGACACGCTTTGTCTTTAAAACACAATGCTTACAATGGCTAGCATCTACGGTAGCCTCTTTGCAAATAAATTTAAAGCCCAGGCTCATTCTGGCTGGGTAATCCCTGGCCACAGAGACAGCATGGGTTTGGATACCCCCCCAGTCTGCTACCTCAGGAGAAGACTTTTCGCGAGGAAAGAAAAACAAATTATTTCAATGCTGCCATCCCAGCATTCCCAGAGATTTTCAGGTTTCATTCCTTCGCATTTGTGGGTCCAGGGTCAATGCATAACCACACACAACAGTGCCTATTTACTGAAGCACTCATTGCTGAGTACCAGTATCAGTATCATCTGCTCTGCATTGTCAGGAAAACACTATGCCCAGCATCCTAGACTCTAACCAGCCTTTTGCAGCTGCCTATTTGCACACATTTCTCACAGCAACAGTCTGAATTCACAACACTGCAGCATTTGTCCAGTTACTTTTCCCACCGACCACGTAAATAAAGTGACAAGTGACTTGAGAGATGAAAGCCACGTGCCAATGGGAGGAGGTAAAAGGGGAAGAGACAGATAATAAGTCACAGCGGTCTTCCCCTCCCCCAAGCTCCTTTAGAAACAGAACAAAACAAAAAAATCCCCAAAGATGTGCTTCAGTTGCTAAATGATAAATTAACAAAGCAAAGCAAAGCAGGAGCAAAGACACCTCCCACAATCTGTACAGAAACAACAAAATATACAATAGAAAATGTCACTAACACTCCATTCAGGCAGATGCACTTATTTTTGTGAATGACAGCTTATCAAAGGAAAAATGTTTGACCACCAGTATTCTGCTGCATGGATGTTCCCCTAATTGTCATTTCTACCCTAAGTGACCTTCTGCTTAATGCTGGGTGTTTCTGGTCTGTAGTCCTTCCTCTCCGAGACATTGCGTTTCACCTTGGCACTAACTGGAGACTCCTGATTTAATGAGGGACTCGAGTGGGATTTCTTCAGTCCTGGCCCATCATTCTCTCCATTCAGCAGCTCCTTCACCCCTTCTCTCAGGAGGCCAACATAAATCTCATAGCGAGTTTTCTGTGGAGAGAAAAAAAAAGAAAAAAAGAAGAAGAGAAAAAAAGGCCTGAATCAGTCTGGGGAAAAGAATTTACAGGAGCACTTGAGAGACTGTCTGGGTAACACAATGGTTTCTGCTGGCCTTGAAAGCCATGCATTTCATACAGGTGTGAACAATGGTGGCTAACGTGGACATGAACAATAGTGGCTAATGTATATTACACTGTAGAAAAGGGTTTCAGTCAGGCTGAGCCCAAAGATGCTGTACAATTAGAGACACTTATTCCTGCAGCATACAAATCCCGGCGCTCTGCTAAACAGCAGCTCTCAGCTATTCAGGGGGCACAGTGATTTCTGAGTCACTACACCAAAGGAGATTTTGCTGACCTTAGCCATGCTGAGTCACAGTCCATGCTCACACAGGGCCTGAGGGGAATTAAGTGCCCAAAACAGGCATGTTTATCTGGGAGAAGTTCTGTTTACCATGGCCTCTTGTACTGGTGCTTTCCCTTTCCAGCAGGAAAACCTGTGCTCTGTGTGTCACAATAATATCCTTCTGCACAGAACATCTCAACAATCAACAAAATGAAGGTATAGTAACAGAAAATCCCTGCAGGACCTCCAAAATGGTAGCAAGTGTGGAAGATGCTGAAAAGAGCAATCCACCTTACAGCATTTGTTTAATAGCCTGTCCCTGACAAACCCACTGATGACGCAGTACAGGCATTGTATTGAGGTGATCTCAGTGGGCTTGGGCATTAAACGTTTCTACTGATTGTTAATCTTTTTTTCCAAGTGATAAAACAGCCACCAAATTATTATGTTCCTGACTGAGCAAAAAGTGTTTAATGAAAATTTGTCCAATTTATAATAAAATAATAAAGTTTAGGTAATAATACTACTTATTTGAGTACCTTATTTGAGGGCAGAAAATAGAAAAGCTTAGGAGCTGCTTTGAAGAATGAAATGAAAAGAAAAAAAAGGAGAGAATGTGACTGGGTTTCCAAAGAGTCCTTTGAATAAATAAAATCTCATAAAGGAGAATCAAAAGAGAATCTACCTAAAAATTAAATAAAGGAAAGCATTCTTATCAATTCCATATCTGGAGCTCCAGCTTCACAATGCAAGAGACAAACGTATTAAGCAGGTAAGATGTGTCACTCAATAAAAAAGGAAAGAGAGAAACAGCAAGCAGAAGTCTGATGATGCAGTGGGCTGATGAATGATTCATCACACAATGAACGGGACACCTCTGCAAAAAAGATGCCAAGCCAGTGCTCTAAACCTGGGATCAGCATAATATTAATCAAAGGAGAGGGGGACATTATTGCCATATGAACTTCTGCTTTTCATTAGATCAGTAAACACCATCAGGGTCACAAGACTTGGCAATCAGAATGGAAACCTGGGACCAGTTTTTGCCCTACACTTCAGTCAATGAGCATTTTGCCTCTGATTTTGTGGGTCCAGGATTTCTGTCTCAATTAACAATGCATTAAGAAGTTTCTCTTTCAAGTTCAACTGCAAACTTGTTCTTTTAGTGATCTGACATTTGGAGCTAGGTATTCAAGCCGGTGGAATTTTTTTCTTTTTAAAGGAAAAAGAAAAGGTAATCTGGAAAATACTGTCAAGAGAGAAAAGACATAGAAGTTAAAAGAAAAATGTTCAAAGGCTTTTGCAATGTTATCTCTGAAGACTTAATGCACATGATAAAGAGGAGATGAAGTAGCCACCCACCAAATTTCTGGTTTCACCTCTCACCTGACAACACTCAAAAGCTTTCTCTCATACCTGAGATTTTCACAATGAGCAATCATCATCTGGAGCAGTATATTCTCAGACATCAAGCAAAGAGGTAACTAGCATGGAGAAATGCTCAATGCTGCATCTCTGAAAAAGACTAGCCAACTTCTGGTTCACCTCCCCTCACAAGGAGATGCCATCTCACTTGTATTCTGTTGGGAATAAGAATGATGGAAACTCAGGTGGTTAAGGAAGAGAAATTACAAGGGCGTACAGAAAAATAATCCGGCTTCTTCTTTCCTAACAAGGCCATACTGCTTCCTTTGGGACTATTAGACCTTTTTACTGTGCCTCTGTGGATGTATCAGCACGGTCCTCCGCACACCAGTGCAAGCTCTGGTCTGCCACCTCAGCCTGAAAGAGTCAAGTGCAAAATGCTGCCTCACCTGCCTCTTGCCCTTTTGCTTTGACCTCATGCATCAAGGTTTGTCATCAGTTCCTGCTTGGCCCTGACAGGACTTTGTTCTGAAGGGAGGGGGAGGAAGCCCCAAAACTGGTGGAAAGTTTCCATTCAGGATCTTCAGATAGCTCTCATGTTTTTCACCGCCTACCAACAGTTGTACATGTCCTGTGAAATGTGTGCCAAGCATGAAGCTTGGCACATAGCTTTGCACAGCAGCAGCTTGAATCACCTTCTCTCGCACCTGACAGAAGTTGGTCCATCACTTGCCTGCCCAGACAGTATTCCTGGCAGTGTTGATCACACATTTGAACTGCAGGGTTCAGTGATTATTCAAGGCTATCGCTAGGGAAGAAGGTTGTTTCCTGTGCTGTAGCTCTTCTTCTTTGTACTGAGATACCTGAGGCATACTGCTCCAAAGCCCACCATGATAAAATTGACAGAAAACAAACAGACAAAAAAAGCACAACAACTTCTTTTGTCATCAGTCTTCTTCCCAAATCATCCAACACTCCAGCCTACATTTCATCCTAACTCAATGTGCTTCCAGAAGTGATAGAAAATAAACTTACTGTCATTTGGCCCAAACCAAATAAACTCTTTGCTCTCCCAAGCTCCACAAGCCACCTCCAAAAATTCTACAGAAGGAAAGTTTGATGCTTGCTCTGCACATCCAAGCACTGCGTTCAACACTGACATCAGTTTTAGAGAGACCCACCCTCTTCTCTTCTAAAACCAACCTGGGCTTGATTAATTCTAGAAACCCAGACAATACTCCCTGCTGAGCAATGGACCATGGCAAAAAGATCACAGGGTAACAGAATGTCTCTAGTTGGAAAGGACCTCTGGAGATCATCTAGTCTAACCCCCATGTTCAGGCATGTTGCCCCGGCCTGTGTCCAGATAGCTTCTGAATATCTCCAAGAATGGAGGCTCCACAACCTCTCTGGACAACCTGTTCCAGTGCTCCGTCAGCCTCACAGTGAGAAAGTGTTTTCTTCTGTTCGAATGGACCTTCCTGTGTTTCCATTTGTGCCCATTGCCTTTTCTCCTGTCACTGGGCACCACTGAGAAGAGTTTGACTTCATCTTCTTCGCACCCTCCCACCAGCTATTTAAATGCATTGATAAAATTCCCCCCTCAGTCTTCTCTTCCCCAGGCTGAACAGTCTCAGCTCTCTCAGCCTCTCCTCATATGACAGACGCTCCAGTCCCTTCACGGTCTTGGTGGCCCTTCGCTGCACTTGCTCCAGGATGTCCGTGTCTTTCTTGTCCTGCCGAGCCCAGGACTGGACCCAGCACTCCAGATGGGTCTCACCAGTGCTGAGCAGAAGGGAAGATCACCTCCCTCGACCTGCTGGCCACGCACTGCCTAATGCAGCCCAGGAGGCTGTTTGCCTTCTTGGCCACAAGAGCGCATTGCTGGCTCATAGTCAACTTGTTGTCCGCCAGCACCCCCAGGTCCTCCTTGGCAAAGCTGCTCTCCAGCAGGTCGGTCCCCAGCCTGTACTGGTTCATGGGGTTATTTCTCCCCAGGTGCAGGACTCTGCAGTTCCTGCTGTTGAACTTCATGAGGCCTTCTCTGCCCACCTCTCCAGCCTGTTGAGGTCCCTCTGAATGGCAGCACAGCCCTCTGGTGTATCAGCCACTGCTCCTCACTGGAAAACTTGCTGAGGCTGCACTCTGTCCCATCATCCAGATCGATAATGAAGAACTTGACCCACTACTGACCCCTTGGGCACAGCTCTAGTTACTGGTCTCTACCTGGACTTTGTGCCACTGATCACAACCCTCTGAAATCAGCCATTCAGCCAGTTTTTGATTCACCACTACTTGATTAGAAGATCTACTCTGTTCAATTCTGCACTCTTTCCTTGCCAACCCTGTCCATGACTTCCTCACTTCATTGTTCATCAGTTTGTCTCAGATATGTAGGATATGGAACAACAAATTGGCCAACTGTGTTCCCCATGCAAAACTAGGAACAAATCCCAAGTTCACCTTCTGCACCAGCCCAGAGCTATAAAAAAGTCCTATCCAATCACAGGGATTACAACCTTCCTAAGCAAAAGCAGAAGGACCCAGCCAGTCAGCCCAGGGGCAAGCAGAGGTCCCCCAGCACAGTCATGTGTAACACACAGAGCGGGAGGTTCATTCCAGCTGTGGATGTTTGTGTTACCACCACCATCTCCTCTGGTGGTCAACCTGACTTCTGTCTTGATGGAGATTCTCCCTGTTCGTTACTCATCAAGCCACAGCCTTAGTCAGAGCTGCTCTCAGGAGATGGGGAATACAGGAGACAGCTCTCAGCTCTTCTGCCCACCAGGATACACATCCATTGCCCAAGAGGGTAAAAGAAGAGAATGTCACTGCTAGAGCCTGAATGAGAACCTGAAGCCACAGAAAACCCTGCCCCAGCACTCCCCTACTCCAGTGCCACTTGTTCTGCTAATTCCAGTGCGGGAGTCTCTCCTACCTAGAAGAAGAGGGATGTCTCTGCCAGCAGTGGAGTAGGTGACCTTTCTCTCTGCAAAAAACAGCCTACAAATCTCATTATCTCCAGAACCTCTCAGAGACTGTTACAGAGAAAATACCTATATTCTTCCTCTCCTTCAGACCATGGATTTCCCTTGCTGGGCAGTACTCATTTGGAGTAGGGCCCTTTCAGACCCAAGTCCATTTTGTATGGCAGTTCTACAGGAAAATGTTCACAGGTAGCCTTGAAAAACACCAGGCATCTGCTGGGTTGTCCACCCCCTTCCACACAGCCCTACAATGTGGCAGACACACTGACGGATAAAAGCTGCTGTCTGAGCCTCAGAGCAATCTCTTAATGCAGCTGCCTAAATTGCATTGCTCTCTCCTGTGATACTTTAGTCTATCCCTTTCCTGCTCCTCCTGATGTCCAGGTCACTGGTACACAGTACAAAAAGCTCTGATGAGGTGTGCCTATGAGCTAAGTTTTAGAATAGCTGTCCCTTCAAAACATACCAATAAAGACAATTATCATGATCTGTATTAGAACAGAATGTTGTCATTTCAGGTAAAGATTGGGGTCCTGTTATGCTGGGCAACACATAGCCTTATAACAAGAGACAAACGCTGCCTAAAGAACTTGTAATCTCTTCTACAGAGATACAACAGACAAACACAGAAGTGTCTTTTTTATCTCCCATTTTATGGGTGAGGAACTAAGCCTGTGGCTAAGGTAACTGGAAGTCCTTATCAGAAGGAGAAGTCACGTTCCAGCTTCTGGAATTGCTGCCACATATCTATCTAACAAGAAATCCTCCTTGAAGAGGTAAGGTGCAATCTCAGAACTCTAGGATTGTATCCCAAATGTGACCAGCTGGCCCACACCATGCCCAAAAAGTAAAAGTAATAATGTTTCCCATACATACCTCAAACTCTAGATAGTGGTCCTTCAGCTTATAATCGTCCACTTCCTTGCCTTTGAGCTTCTTGTCAGGAGGATAGGAGCGATGCTCGGCAAGCTCAGTGGAGATCTGCTTCAGCTTAGCTTCATGGGATTTCAGCTGTTCATCCTTCAGAAACACATTAGGCACTTAAGTGACAGAATCTAAAATATTCAATAAGCAAAACAAAATAAAGAGAGATCCCTGTACAACAGTACCAGGTAGTTCCTTTTTCTTTCTCTCTTTCTTTCTTTAAATTAATTTTAATTAAATTGCTAAGGCCTGTTCTGAGCTCTGTCCCCAACAGCAGTCTCAAAGGGGTCCAGGCAAAGTAGCCAGATTTGCAGAAAAAACTCAGCAGCTAGCAGATGCCGCTGGGAAGAATAGCAACCCTGTCATCCCTCACCTGGCTGAGGGCAATGGAAGCAGCTTTCTGGAGAGCATTACTGACAACATGACACTTCTGCTGTAATATTTTTTGTGGCAAATTAATTAAGGCTCTTGTATGCAGTCAGTCCAAGGGCACAATTCAGCTCCCTGTCTCAGGTCTCTACTATAAAAAGCAGCTCCTTCCAAGACAGAATGAATATACAAACAAAGCCCTTCTTTCCATTACTGCACTAGCAAATGCTCTCTGGTCGGCGGTTTCCATTCATTCAGAACAATGCACTAGGTCCAGAAGAGGAAGTCTGTCCTTTCCCCAAAAGGTATCTTGTTTTGCTAAGCTGCTACCAACTTTTATCCCACTGTGCAGCTGGAGAGAGCGAGGAGCTGCTACTCTGTCTTTCTAGGCAATTTCCTTTATCGTAATCCCGAACCCACTCACTTCCTCCGGTCCATCTGTACAGGGAACAGCTACCCTTCCCTCAGCTCAGGAGGTTTCTAGCTCCTGTAGCATGGCCTTCTGGCCATTTCTAAGCTTGGACCTGAAATTCCACTTGCTTTAGGTAACTCTAAAATACAGACATGGTCATGAAGACCTCACTAACTTAGCCAGAGTCATAACAGCAGTCAGCTTTTGTAGTGCCCAGCTCAGCTACCAGATATTTACTTAGCATCAGAAGAGGGGATGGCTGCCCGTGGTCGTCCCCCAGTTATGTGGCTACACATTATGCAGGTTCAAGCCTAAATCGGACGCGTCTGTATTGCAGTGTTTATCACACCAAGGACTGAACCTCTCAGCTCACTTAACTAGAGCTGCAGAAAAGAGTAGAAAGGGGAAAAACTTCTAGAGCAGATCAGGGTTGAGCCTCAGCTAATCTTATGTTTTATCTCTTTCACAGAGAACTGCAGAAGAAAATATGTGGGATAATTTGCCTCCGCCTCTACATGGTAGGGCTCAAACTAATCTCTATTGGTTGACAAAAAAATTCTTGTTGCTGTTAGTAACTACTCTGGATCTGCTTGCTCTTTCTATTAGTGTCCAATCTGTCTTCAACACATTGTGCTAAATCCCCAGTCTCAGTGACATTCTATTGCAATGAGTTCTCCACCTCCTGATGACAGGACGTCTTTGAGCAACTATTAATTCGGCACTTCTTTGTTCCAGGACACAAGTCCTTTGGTGTTTTTGTGTGTGCATGCACACTCTCATAAAGAAGGAAAACAAATCTAGTAGATATTTTCTAGACCAGTCATTCCTTCATATACTTGTGTCACAACTCTTCGCAGTAACCAAGAACAGATACTAAAAGCAAACTTGGCGCAATGATTTTGCATAACTTGTCATGTTCATCCTCCCTTCCCCACCCATGTTAGGTTCCCACTGCATCCTGACTTCTGCCTGACCAGGCCCTTTGAAGGAGGTACTGGCATCATGATTCAGCCCACCAAATCCTAAACAACAACCAGAGATTTGACAATTCATATTTTATTGTCTGCCAAACAAGAAGCAGCCTGCTGGCAGCTTTTTCACACTGACAGATAAAAGCAGACATGTTTCTGCTTGTCTTTGAATTTATCTGCCTTGAACACTTAACATTCTTCTGCCTTTAGCTAGAACAGCTTATCTTATTCCACTGCTTATGTCTTGCCTTCTTCAAGACACAAACCACAGGGCTGTGTTCTGTTTTTTTCCCTTTCCAGATTTAATGGAAACATTGAGACTAGAAAATAATGTGCTAAATGGAACAATCATACAGAACAATGATGAGTAAAAAGTCTTTTTTTGGTGATGATGGGTAAATTATTGAAACCACAAGTTGAGCTACAGTATAAAAAAAAAGGTGAACAAAACTATAGTCTGTATGAACAAAGAGTAAAACCACAAGGACAAGACTAGTTAATATTAACCCGTATGAGACACACTTTAAACTTCAACCCAGAAAAGAAGATGGAAAGTCGGTCATCACATCAGAAGAACAGCTACTGCCATGGAGAGGGAAAAAACAGGGCCAACATAAAAAGTACCACCTTAGAGAAATGTAGATTCTGAGATAATGGTTTCTAAGGAGTGTTGCTAAGCTGTGATGATGGCAAAAAAGCATTTAAGAAGCAATCCTCTCCAGGGAGATGGCTTTAAAAGCTACAGGAGTTTATTAGCAGAGAATACACCTAGGACCGGGTTCTGTCCCCTCCTGCCACCTGTCCAACCTGATTTACAAAGCTGGTGGTGGGTTCCCGCTAGCGCAGGAAGAATCGCAGGCATGCATCACAGCCCCTAAAGCACACAGAGCTATGAGAGTGACCATCAGACATAGCTAGTTTGAAGCAAGCAGAAGTAGGTGTTTTATCATGCAAGAGGTAATAGAGCTGTGAAACTCCCTCTCATAGGATGCTGCATATGGTAAAAGCTTATATGGTCATATAAGTTGAGACCAAACATGTTCATGAATATATATAAAATAGGAAATCCCTGAGCTGATAAGGGTTGGAGTCTGGAAAGGTATGAGGGAGAAATATAACTGATGCTCGCCCTGTTCTTACCTTTCTCTACACATTCCCTTAGAACAGAGAATGAGAGGGATCCTTGGACTGGCCCAATACTACTGTTCTTATAGGCTCACTGGTGTGATTTTAGAGCAGCTTTATGGCTGCTCTAAAAGAGATGATGAGTCAGCTTTGACCTTTTATCACCCCAAAAGTCTGAAAGACTCAGGCGTATACACATTTTGTGCAGTCAGTGGCAATAAACACTCAAATTCAAAAAAACACCAGGCAGACAGTATATAAAATGTCCTCTACGGAGCAATAGCTATGGGATGAAAATTCTACATCCGATATTAGGAGCGTTGGTGATTGTTTCTTTTCCTCAGAAAAATAAAACAATAATATTCAAGCCTCCTCCCCCACTTAAAATCTTGCATCAGGAAACAAGCAGAGAACTACCCTGCTAACAGAGATCTGTGCAGGCCTATTTCTAATAGAAATGCCAGTGGTAACAGGAAAAAACAATTTTAAGAACCACCTGCTGGACTCCAGGCACTCATAAAAATCTTCATGACCTATGCTCAAGATAAAAACAGTTCACCTGAGATAGCTTTGTTGTGGTTGCTGGCAGGAGTGGGCGACTGAATTTCTTCTGAGACCCAATTGCGGCTGGAAACGGTGGTGCAGAGAAGACAGCAGCCACACAGTTAATCTTGTTGATCCAGGCCTGCATTTCTTCTTGGCTCCTGAGGAAGAAATACATATTGAACACCTGTTGATGAAGCCTCTTCTCCCTTGTTCTCTCCCTTTCAATTACATTTTTAAACTGAGAAAATGAAGAACTGGACAAGTTCATAGAGACAGCTGAGCTTTGTGGCCTATCTTTGAGAGCAGTTAGTGTCAGGTATCTCAGTCATAGGCTGGCTCATGAATAGGTCCATAACTCATCCTAACAGGTAGCATACCCAAACCTGTCTTGCTGATTTTGTAGGAAACTGAGGCCTTATGGAACCTCCCATACCTGAGGGACAACTCCAGTGTCCTCACTCAGACCACATCAGGGGCTCACAGATGCATGTAAGATTGACACTGTGCCCTCATGCATCAAGCTATTGAAATCTGCCAATGTTCTTATGCAGTGTAACTTTTGTTTTCAGGGCTGGCTGCTGCAAGCAGCAGTGTTATGAATGGCATGCAACACAAAGCCAGAATATCTTACTGTGATCTCTCTTGTCCTCATCCTTCCAGTATGGCTACAGCTCTTCCTAATCCAACCCAAGTGACACATGCCACAGAGCCAACCGATGCCTTGATTCTGCCATATGTCCTAAGGCTTCAACTGTACTGCACCCCACAAATTTCTGGGAGGTTTCATGTGGATCTCAGTGGAAAAGACAGGCTTGTGTAGAAAACTGATGCACAGGTTTTCAATGCCAGAAGCAAAAGACAGGTCATCTGTTCCATCTGGATATCACAGGCTGAAGAATTTAATCAAATTATTCCTACATTGAATAGTAACTTTGTTTCTGACCAAAGTGTATCTTCTAAAAAGATCCAGTTAAGACCTGATGACATAAGGGGATAGACAATCCAAGACTGCCTTTGGTTATTTGTTTCAATGATTAATTACCTTGGATATTAAAAGTTTGTGCCTTGTTTCCAAATTGAATTTCCTGCAGCTTCAGCTTCCAGCTGCTGCATCTTGTTATGCTTTTCTCAGCTAGATTAAAAAGCCTCTTAAAACCTGATGTTTCTTTCTCATGAACAACTTGTGTGGCCTAAATAAATCACCTCTTAATCTTATTTCTGATCAAATAAACAGCTTGAACCTCTTAAGCCTCTACCTTAACCTGTCCAGGCAGGTCCTTCAGCAGTGCTTGCTTTTTTCAGCCATTGGCACAACTCAGAAAAGAGAACTTACTGGGCTTGGAAAAGCAGGACCCTCCAATCTGCTGTTTTAAGCTTAAGGACATTGGGTTTCTTTTCGTAGTCCGTTGCCTTGGATGCCAGCGCATGATGCACACTAACTGCATTCTTCAGATCTTCCTCTGATAAAGCCTTTTCTGGTTTATATTCATCCTGCAGGAATTAACAGGGGAAAAATGGTATATATTTCTCCATGTGACACTCCTCTTTCCTTAACCAATGGAAGAACCCTCTTCCATATAGACCTGTGAACATTATTAAAGTATATGAATCGAATGCAATATGATTTGAGCACTTGCAGTTCCCACTACCTTAAAAAAATTTTTTTTAATGTCTTTTCAAGGGAGAGAAGTAGTTCCACTACCTGCTTGCTAGCAACAGGGATAAATAAGTATTTGACTATCACAATACCTATAGACAACTTGTCTTCACTTCAGGAATCCTACATGACCAGCTCCCCACCTCCATTTCCCAGCTGCTGGTTTCTGCTCGAGTTCCTGACTTCCACTGCCTCATTTTTATTTTTCTCAAACAATTACCTTTGTACTTCTTCCTAGACAGGCCTCACACAATGGAGGAGCCAACCTATCACTCTCAACAAAGCAATTATGGGAACCTCCTTTAAATCTCTCCTTTGCAGTGCTAAGGAAAAAACCTAGTAGTAGCTAGTCTGTCACCACGCTGACAGTATGATGGATGCAACACCATCTCACAATTTCTTCGTACATCTTCTTACACCTGCACCCATCTGTTGTCTTTATTACAGGAATAAGGAAGAAACACCTTAGGCTCTCAGGCCAGTTCCCAGTTACACCACTTCACACAATGTCTCTGGAAGCCAGAGCTGCACACTCTGTGGGAAGGGATTGCCTCTGCTGAGGGCCTGTAAGTGCCAAGCACAAAATGGTCCTGATTTACAATGCAACAACAGCACCACCCATAACAAAAAATAACAAAACAGGGGGTCAGAGCACTCTGTGACACAAGCATCAGCCTGGGAACAGTCTTTGATCTCCTGAGCGATAGGAGCCAGGGGAGTGCACAATCATGGTATTGCCATGAGTTTAAGTTAAAGTTCACCTGCCTATAGATGGCTTGCTGAACATAGGGCAAGCCAGGAGCTTTTTAAAGGAAAAGTCAGTTACTAGCAATGCTGCAATTGTGAAAATATATCCAAGTTCCTTAAGGAGAGGCTGGAAGCAGGCTATAACAGACTCCACTTCTCTCCTTCAGTGGTATCACAGAAATCGGTCTTGTCTGATACACCTGCCAAGGGAGGGAGTGCGATGGCTGCAAAATAGAAGAGTAAGTTCCGGCAAGTGTGATAGTTATTGATCGCTTCCCTTGAACACAAGAGAACAAGATGGAGTTTAGGAGACAAAAGAGCACAGCACACTGGGCCCTCTGCCAGGGCAGTCCTTGCTTGAACACCCAGAGAGGTATCCGTCCCTAAAGAGAACAGGCTAAAGTGCATGAATCAACTTACAGGGCTTATCTGGTGGCTAAGAGACCAGAGCTGCAGCCAGAGGCAACTACGTGGCATTCATGCTGTTGTCAGGCTGGATTTCATCACACTTTTCTGGGGTCAGTTTCAGGGGATATGGAATCACTACACTCTCCCAGCCGAGAGTGCAAAGCTTCCCGCTCCTTTGCCACATTTCTTAATCGTCCATGGAGGTTCAGTTAATGCTGGCTCAGGACCTGCTGCTCAGGCTCTTGGCCAACACGTTAAGGAAGAGTTAGCTAACTGGTTATACGGTCACAGCACTAGCTCAGTTTGGCACCTGACAAGGGCACAAGCCACTGCAGATCGGCAGCAGACAAAGCAGAAAGGCTGAAGACTGTCCCATAGAGGATGGAATCGAGGTAGCCTTCAACCTAATCACCGGCAAATAAGGGGTTTTCAATGTCTGGTATTTTGGTAGTGAGAGAAGTCAAATCTTCCCTCTCTCTCACTGCTACAGCTCCTGCTGAGAGCCAGCAAGCCTTGAAGGGACCTCCATATCCTGATGGACTCTGCCTACTCTCATTCAGGGCACTCCCTAAACCTTCTTAAGGAAGACTTAGGGAAGTCCATAGCCCAAGGACAAGCACTGAAGGATGTCTTGAAGATGGAGCAAACAAGCCCCCAGGTCAAGTTCCTTTCTTCATGGTTGCAGAAGCTGATTTATTTGGTGGTAGCTTTGAGGTAAATGACTGGGATCACTGTCCAGGGAGACTAGGAAAATTCTAGAGCCAGGAAATGAACTTAGACAGACCTCAGAAGAAGGACAGTCTGGCTTTCCTTAAGGTGCTGCCTTGAGGCAGTAACAGCTACTGCCTTGCCTGGTCCTTCCAAGCTTTCTGTGGAAGAGGAGTCCAACATTCACAACATGCTCTGGTATCTAAAACCTGTTCCAGAAGAACTCCACATTTGGGCAGTCACAGAAACAGTCCTTGCTAAGGACCCCTCCTTATTGATGGATGGAGTTTATGGTAATCCTTGCTAATCCCACTGGATCAGCTGTCTGTAATTTACCTTGACAGCTGGGGCTCTGCCAGCTCCTCCACAAGCACTGATCAGCATACCAGAAATGTCTTCAAAGTAGTTGGCCAATCTCAGAAAAAGCTGGAGGGATGTTAGTGCGCTGCCAAAATTCCTCCTCTAATGCCTTCAACTCTTTTAAACTGGCAGGGAATGGTAAGGGTGCAATAACATCCATATCTCATATGCAGCCAAGAACAGCACATGCTCTGATGTGCTGGTATCAGCATGGAGAAGGAGCTGAAATGAAAGGCAGCTCACTCAATTTAGACCAAGACACTGGCAAGCAAAATATATGAGAGGCCAGGAAGGAACTGCAACCTTCGAATCACTAAAGGCTGATGTGAGTGCTGTACACAATGCAGTTACATGCTGAATTTGTCTTTCTAAAACTCCCCAAAAATGACTTTTCCATCTTCCACTGATCCAGAGTCAGCATATTTCTAAATCCATTTCTGACAGACCAAAGAATGGAATTTGGCTTTTTATCAGCCAATGTACCATGGGTGGGCATCTATGCTCAGCTACGTGTGATGGTTGCAAAATCCTTTCTTTCAGAAAGCCTTGTCCCTGATGACTTTACATCATTCTGTCCTCTTTCTTTTGTCATTGTTGTTAAATAGAGGAAACACATTTGAGAAAAGTTATATATATAAAAAAAATACCCGAAAGCCCACAGGATTATAAAAAGCCACATCAAAGAGCTACAATGTTGCAGACCTCTCAGAAGAGCACAAATACAACATGAAGGCTTGTGTCTTGCACCATGTGCCCAGAAACAATTTCTAGCAAGGAAGTAAAGTCAGGCTTATGTCCTCTCCTTATAAACCTCTTTTCTGCATGTGCACTTCACATCCCACATCAATCTAGTGAACAGACATTCTGTCAAGCTCATATGTTGTGATTTCCTCTTGTTATAAATACAGAAGGCAGGAAATTAACCTTGGCCTGAAGATGTCCAGAGACAGGCCCAACATCCCAAATGTCAAATCTCTCATTTTACATAATATTGTGCAGGCATGTTTAGTTGGCTAATCGTGAACATTTCCACTGAGCCCCTCTGGCGGTTTCTGTGCTTACCGATTCAGAAACCATCTCTCTCAAATCACTCATTTAAAAATAGAGAAAAAAAAATGCAGCACACCAATTAGCCCTGGAACGGTTCCAACAAAAAAAAAAAAAAAAATGTGGGCACAGAGACAGGACTGCCCAGATAAACTCCCCAGTAAATCTCAAGTCATTATCATTTAGGAACCACTCTCATATATGGACTTTGACAGTAAAACAGGGAGAACGAGACTGGTAAGCAAACTAAATGAGAGCAGAACTGAGACCACACTACCCACTGGGGGAATCACAGCTGCAACAAACTATTAGTATTTATATTAGAATAGCATCTTGAGGGAACAGCTGAGGTAGATAAACAGAGAAAGCAATGATGTAGAGGTTTGTGTGCATGGTTGATGACTGGCTGGTAGATAAGAAGAGAGCAGTGGATGTTGTCTACCTTGACTTCAGAAGGCTTTTAACACTGTCTACCATAACATCCTCATAGGCAAGCTGATAAAGTATGGGCTAGGTGAGCAGACAGTGAGGTGGACTGAAAATTGGCTTAATGGCAGAGCTTAGAGAGTTGCAATCAGTGGTGCGAAGTCAGTTGGAGGCCTGTAGATAGTGGTGTCCCATAGGGATGAATACTGGATCCAATACCGTTCAAATTCTTCATTATCGATCTGGATGATGGGACAGAGTGCAGCCTCAGCAAGTTTTCCAGTGAGGAGCAGTGGCTGATACACCAGAGGGCTGTGCTGCCATTCAGAGGGACCTCAACAGGCTGGAGAGGTGGGCAGAGAAGGCCTCATGAAGTTCAACAGCAGGAACTGCAGAGTCCTGCACCTGGGGAGAAATAACCCCATGAACCACTACAGGCTGGGGACCGACCTGCTGGAGAGCAGCTTTGCCAAGGAGGACCTGGGGGTGCTGGCGGACAACAAGTTGACTATGAGCCAGCAATGCGCTCTTGTGGCCAAGAAGGCAAACAGCCTCCTGGGCTGCATTAGGCAGTGCGTGGCCAGCAGGTCGAGGGAGGTGATCTTCCCTTCTGCTCAGCACTGGTGAGACCCATCTGGAGTGCTGGGTCCAGTCTTGGGCTCGGCAGGACAAGAAAGACACAGACATCCTGGAGCAAGTGCAGCGAAGGGCCACCAAGACCGTGAAGGGACTGGAGCGTCTGTCATATGAGGAGAGGCTGAGAGAGCTGAGACTGTTCAGCCTGGGGAAGAGAAGACTGAGGGGGGAATTTTATCAATGCATTTAAATAGCTGGTGGGAGGGTGCGAAGAAGATGAAGTCAAACTCTTCTCAGTGGTGCCCAGTGACAGGAGAAAAGGCAATGGGCACAAATGGAAACACAGGAAGGTCCATTTGAACAGAAGAAAACACTTTCTCACTGTGAGGCTGACGGAGCACTGGAACAGGTTGTCCAGAGAGGTTGTGGAGCCTCCATTCTTGGAGATATTCAGAAGCTATCTGGACACAGGCCGGGGCAACATGCTTGAACATGGGGGTTAGACTAGATGATCTCCAGAGGTGCCTTCCAACCTCAACTCTTCTGTGATTCTGTGATGATTAAGGGCAGATACAGCAGCTAACACAGTGAGATTTACCTCTTCTCTGTTTAAATAGCACTTAGTGCACCGAAACCTTCATCACATCTGCTTCCTCCACAGATACATAAATAATGAGAGAAAGAAGAAAAATGTGTGTATGCATATGCATTTGCACCCTGCCCTAAGCACTGCATAAACAGGAAAGCAGGCAAACAGGGAGAAGGAAATCCCTTGCCCATGACCAGCAACAGAGCTCTGCATTTCTACAAAGAAGTCAAGCTGTTCTAAAATGTTCCTGAATGTTCTGAAATTAGGATAATTTCAGTCTCCTGCTACACTGCAGAAGGAAACCACATTTCAGAAGCTTATATTATAACTAAGCTTGGTCTAGCTGTGCATTTTAAAATTCTGGCCACCTCAGCTTCTGCAATACCATTTCCCTAACAGAAGAAAGTTTATGTCAGGGTTGAAGCGAAGCCCTGATGGACCTTTTGGAGCTGAAGGCAAATCCAAGAACGTTTCACTGATACAATTTGAGGCAGAGGGGCTGAGCAGGGGCCAGAGACACTCAGACTCGCAGCTGCCCCCTCTCTCTGCGAAAGAGTCACTTCCCATCAGGACCCTCTGTTAACTTCCTCCAATATCAAACTAAAAGCCCTCTTTTTCTCTGTGCTATGGCATGGCGATTCGAGCGTCAGCGGTTTCAGGACCAAGTAGGAGAGTGCAGCTTTTGCAGAGTAACCACAAAATTCAAGTGCTGTGACAACTGCAAAGCACACAAATAACAAACAAATAAGAACAAGAATTGCAGCAATGTATTTTGTTCTGCAAAGGTGCAGTCAGATGTGAAATAATTACTCTCTTGCTTTCCAAAGGACGAAGGGGAAGAGTGGGAAGAACAACCTTCTGTAGGAAATTTGTGTGCTACATCAGCATCTGTATGTTTTGTCAAACAGAAAGAGTTTATATATAATATTCTAGTGATAATCATAACAGTATTTAATTAAGATTCTAAAATAGACAGCTTCTCCATTTCTTCTTGAAAGCTTACTAACCACCCCTCAGGTATCCACTAAGAAATTAGTTCATGCATTATAGACAAGGAACCTTCTTACTTCATCTTAAGGAAACACTCACTCTTTCAGGTGAACACTAAATATGACTTGTTTCAAGAATCAAAGCATCTGACTCCAATTCACCCAGGAAAGAACACATACAAACCTGCCATGAAGGCCACCTTTCATAAAATTGGTAACTGCTGTCCACAAGATGACCAAAAAGAAGACTCAGCCGGGGCGGGGTGGGAATTCAGACTTGATTCTAGTCTCTCTCATGTCACATTCACCTCTTGACCCAAATTTCCCCTCCTCCCTGCAGGTTCTTTTGTTTATTCCAGTATTTCAGCACTCTCTAACAGGGACTGCATCCACCTTGTATCACTTGTGCTGTAAGAATCTGATCCACACCATCCTCTTCCTTCTCAGAGACCTTTCAGCAGCACCTAGGCTAGCTCCAGGAAAATAATTTCAGAAAGCCAGAGCAGAGGAGGAGGAAACAGTAATATGAATTTTCTTGCCTGACAGTTGCAAAATGCACAGTGTAAAAAGGCTTTCAGTGGAGCAGACTTCTAAAAAACAGGGCAGTCTGGACAAACACTACCTATCTCATGAACATTTCACTTGTGTTTGCTAGGGGGTGAAGGGAGAAGCAAAAAGCCTTATGAATCTACTTTGCTGCTACCATTTATTTGATTTTGTCAGTTCTTGCTCATATAGTGTATTTCATTTTTCTCACAAGAGAATAGTTAAAAATGTGACATAATAGATATAAACTTGCACTGAAAGACTGGAAGGGTTACATTTGACGTTTTCTTAGACTTCTTGCTGGTGGAGAGCCAAATTTTTTAAAAATGATAGTGTTTCATCTTGCTTTGGGAATAAAGGTATCTTCCAAATTTGCAATGGAGCAGAAGCTGCAGATTCCTACCAGGACCAAGTCGTTGTTAAACTACTTTGCAGCTGCTCTTGCAGTCATTGTGAAAAAACACACTGTGAAAAGAGGGGAGAGGTGGATGGCCTCACAGCAGGGGCAGTGTTACTTATGAGCTGAGGTGTTAAAAGCAGCCCAAAGAAATGTGTGCAAGACAGAGAGAGATGGTGCCGTCTTTGCTGGTGAAGTTGGCTATTTTATCAGTCATGAGCAGCAGCAATGCTATAAACTGGAATTGATGGGGTGCACGTGGGATGGGGACAAGAGGATTGAACTTGACAGCATGAAATGGGGGAGGGAATCCGTGCCAGGTTTCATGCCTGAAGGAGTGCGTAAACAGCGGTGAGGACAGAGTGAACAGCTATACTGTGTACTGGAGAAAAAGAAACCTGGGGGTGAGCTGCGAGAGTAGAGGATACCTGCTGCTTTATCCCTCTTTAATTAGTTTCCAAAAGAGAGTGATTTCTCTTACCTTCTGCAAGTACAAGACTGTTCCCTTCAGCACAGCATAAAAGGTTTTCCAGCCTCGCTTCCCCCTGGGAGCTGCAAAGAAAACAAATGAAAACCCATTTAACTCAGATCCATTTTTACACTTTGTCTAGGCAACAGGAGAGCTACATTAGTCCTATGTTAAACCTCCTTTGTACTCTCCTTTTCAAAGGACAATGCAACTCAGCACAGTGCCGGCACATACCCACTGTGAGAGAGAGTAAGAAAGCAGCCGGGTGACAGCCCTGGACGGGATCAGAGAGGAGCAGGAGCAATGCAGAAGACAGGCCAGAGCGATCTGGTCTGTGCTCCTGCAGGGGCCAGCCCTGCCCCTGCACAGCGGGGTCTGAGCTCAGCGCAGGGGCAGCGGTTCGAGTAGGGCAAAACCCTTCTCCCTTTGCCCGCACGCAGAAGGCGCTGTGCAGCAGTAGCATGCCTTTGCCCAGAATGCAGCACTGCATAAAAGCGTCCATCCCTCCTGCAGCCACTGCGCACGTGGCAGCGCTGGCGGAGAGCTCCTGGCCCCCAACCCCTCTCCCCACAGACTGCGGAGGACACCGGAGAAGGGAGGGAAGGGAGTGGGGGGGAGCAAACAAAAGCCTAAGGGAAAAAGAATGAGTAGGTTAGAGGTGTCACTGGAGGAGCATACCAGAGACAACATCTCCAGCTCACAACTATCTAGAAGAAACAAAAAATAAAAGAGAACTCAGGATGAAGGCTCCAATTAGAAATGGATTTAGCATGGCTAAAGCATCACTCTCAGAAAGGCATCCCATCCTCATCTGCGGACACCAATCGATGGTGAAGAGGAACTAGGTTAGTTCTTAGCTCCAAAGGTTAATCATTCTCACCTCACACCATGGGCCTTATTTCTAATTAGCATTTGTCTGGTTCAGCTTCCAGCCATTGGCCCTTATTATGTTTTTCTCCTCTAGACTGGCTAGTGATTTAGCCCTCAGTACTCCTTTCCTGAGAATATATTTATATGGTGTAATCATATCACCTCATTTGTTATCCTACAGGAGCTAAACTCCACCCTGCAACAACATCATTAGAAAATGAAATATGTAAAGCACTATCTATCTTTAAAAATGAGTTTCATTTTACTTGGAACTCAAAAGTCAGAAAGTAAATTTTTGATGTGTTGCATGACAATGGGATCAGGCCACTAACATACACAGGAGCTTCTGAAAGCACGGCCCTTAATTATCTTGTACGTAAAATGATTATCCCAGAAATACCAGCATCCAGGGTACTGCATAATGAGTGATTCTGCTCACTTGTAGTTAAAGAAATAAGCTAACAAAGGCAACCATATACCTTTACTTATTAGGATTAAATAAACAAAATTTAGTAAAGAGGAACCTATTCAGAGCATCCAGTCATCAGAAAGAATGAGGTCACTTTGATTTCGACATTTCCACGTGTTTTCAGTTGTCCAGTTGTTTCAGCCTCCACCTTGAAAACATTAACCTTCTAAAATACACTCGCAGAACATGCAAACTCTGAAAAGTTTACTCCAGCTAAAGGGAGTTGCAAAAACCCATTACAAAGTCAGATTTTGCCTTTCGGGTTCAGTCCAGCAAGTGTAATATGAACGATTACTGATTACGAATGATCAACAATGATCACGGAAAAAACAGATGCTCTGAGTAGCCTCCGCTGTTTCCAAGAACATAATAGAAAACAAACAAATGAAAATATCCAAACAACAAAACACACAGGGGTAAATCAAAGGCCTTTGATAATTAGTGTACCACAACTGAAGTAGGACAAGAAAGAAAGAGGATAATTAAAGCAAATGAGACAGGGTTATTACAAAGAAAGGGCAGGGAGGAACTGCACAGTGTAATTCTGCCTGTTACAAAAAGCTGCACATGAGACCCCAAGGCTGGGAAAGGGGGGAAGGGAACGGTTATAGGATTTTCCAAGCTGACATAAGGAACACTCTTTCTCTGAAGACAGAAGAGGACGTGAGATTAGAAACAGTTTTGGTTTTGATCCAGCGTCACATAAGGAAAAGACAAATTACCAAGGAAAAGACAAATTACCAAACTACTGCAGAACAGCTACTGTAATCCGCTTGAAAATGTTTTCACTTCTGTAAACAAGGAACTTCATTTTCTTTTAGCACAAAAGATTCACATCACTCTTCTATAGCACGTTATTCACCATAAACATGCATTACAGCTGCTGCAAGTGGGACTGAACACTCAGTAAGCCATGACAGCGATAGTGTGATAATCCAATCGCTGTATTGCTTGTAACTGCTGCAATCTCCCCTAATGAAACAGCACTATTTGCCTTGAGAAGCACGGAGTCTTATCATGTGGGGCACTGTGCAGAGATGACAAGGAAATGAGGTTTCTGGAGTGAAAGATACTCACTTTTCTTTCCATCCATATCCGCATGGATTTTCCGAGCCAGGAATCCTGCTTTATACACAGCAGCATTGGGGTCATGAGGGATGTCTAAGAATGGGTTATTAGAGTTGCCAATGCGACCAACAGCCTTCGTCTGGCTCCCATTATCCTTTTCGTCAGTACCATCTGAGTGAGATTTTTTTTTCTCTTCTTCATCTCTAAAAAAGTGATAAAAAACAAGCAAGGTAAAATAAATCAGCAACTGTTCAGCAAGGTTACATTTTAGTAATTCTTGCACACTACTTGTTACAGCATACCTCTGTTTAAAGTTGACCCTATTTAGAAAGGAACCAAGATATGTACCAAAACACAGACAAGTTACAGCAACACTTCCGTTCACCTACTTCACCAGCACAGGTCATGGGAGCTGAATTTTCAAAAAAGCCCAAGTTTGTCTTTTCCATTCCCAAAAGGCAGGCTGTTAAGAGAGCTCTGTGTCCTCCAGTTTCAAATATTTTTACATCCAGTTAAATAAGTACTAAAATAGGAACTATTTGCCTGCTGGGCTTTTCTGAAAAATCTCCAATTTCTTTATGAGTTTGCATGTAGATGAAAAGAATTAGATTACTACAGATCACTGTGGCTTACCCCTTAACTTAGTATACGAAACACAGACTCTACCTCCTTTTCTTTATTTTCCTCCACAGACTGGCATAAAAGTAGTAATTTAAAAATAAAAACTACAGCTGGTGAATTATGTTATCTGTATTTTAGAAACAAAATGTTGCTCAAAATGTTACTTATTAGTGCAATGTATTCAACATGGCTCTCAGGGACAACAATGCAACCCATTTCAGCAAGTCACAAGCATTGCCTGTCTAATGAATACCTTTCTGTTTGCTACAGCCAAAGGTGAAAAGGAGAAGGTGGCCGGGAAAATAAACACCTTTGTGAAGGGCATCCATCACAAGAGTAGGATGACAGTTATCAGAGAATATCTGGGTGGATGGTGCATCTCAAAGCCAAGGTTGCTGTTAGGTGCAGAGCTGACCCACCTCCTTTGAGACCCCACACATCCCCCCCCCCCCAAGGTGACTAACAAGGGTGTATCAGGGAGGATGAGCAAAATGCCCATTTATGGGAATGCCCACCCTAACAAATGTCTTCAGAGAAATGCTAGGCAGGACAATCTGGGATATCCCAATCATTGCTGAAAAGGCCTTCCAGGGCATCACTTAGTCCGAGGAGATGCAATGATATCAGACTGCTGTGACAGCAAAGAAAAAGAATCCAAATCCAGTTTAGAGGCATCTCCCTGTTTCGGAGGGTAAGACTTTTCAATAGTATGGATATGGGCTGCTATAAATCAATATTTGGTCTCAAGAGCTAGAGAAAGGTGACAGACATTTTATTTAGTTGTAGAGATGTGGCGATAGCTCCTTGTGGCCTGGCAGCGTACCATACCATCATGGTGATGTCTGGCAAGGTCTCATGATGAAGAGGAACGAATCTTTCATCTGAAAGCCTGATTCCTGCAAAGACGACCAGTCTCTGCATCCTTCAGCCTATCAATACGTATTTTCCCACTCCTGAATGGAGATATCTGCAATAATTTTTTTGTTGGTCAAAGCAATAAGGATTGCTTCATGCATACGTTAATTGAAGCTACCTCCACCAGCTAAAAAGTGCAGGAATTCCCGACAAATTTTGGCTACCCCTTCCTTTCCTGTGTCTATTTCTCCAACTGGCCAGTGGCAAGCATACGTGAAATCTGAACCACCCCAGGACACATGTTGTTTAAATATGTGGCCATTCCAGGAGTAAACTCTCTCTACATAATTCTGTTTGTAATTTATGGTGCTTAATCCAGACTAAAATCTCTCACAGGGCACAAGCACTCAGGCTGATTTGTAATTTAGAAGCGCCCTGTGAATTCTGGGATCTCAGCCAAGGACACAGAGGATTTCTCCTTGTCAGCAGACACCTAGTGCAGCAGAAGGCTTAGCATCTTTTGGAATGAGCTATCTCCTTGGGAGCCATGGGAGCACACTATCCTGTACTGACTAGTTGTCTGGGGGAATAAACCAAATATTTCCATTTGAGCAGCCACAGGTGTTGTGATGAGCAAACATGGGAATCCTGGACAGCACCAGTGCTGGGGGTGGTGCTTTCAAAGTCAGCATCTCTGGTGGAGCTGATAAAAAGGAATTCTTCAAAAGACAAGTGCAGACAGAGCAGACAACAGCAAAATGGCATCTGCTCTCCTGACTACCAGATAGGAACAAACTTTTAACAGGTATTGAAAATGGAACATCTTTGAGACCCAGAAGCTTCAGGTGCTTTTGAGAGCTGGATGCTTTGACACATGAAATAGATGGTTGGGAGGTCAAGAGGCATGAGCCAGTTCAATCCATAAGATCCAATGAGGGGACCAAAGAGCCAAGGGGGACTCACTACAGAGACATGATGAAATGGGTGAACAGCTGAGGAAATAAAACTAAAAAGTGCCTCTATCCCCCTTTGATCTTGAATATTAAACCATAGTGGAAATAAAGCCAAGAGCTCTGGGACTCACTTCCTCTAATGCTCCATTTTGCTTCAGTGGTCAGGAATAAGAAGAAAGCAGGAGGACTGTCAGGAGGTTCAAAACAGCTCAGGTAATAGTCTTTACTTGTGCACCCTCCGCAATTGGCTGAATAGGACGGGCCAGGAATGGAGTCAACTGGGGACTGATCAAAGCACAGATCCTTACACGGACTAGTCAGCAAGAAAGGTGATGAAGGACTGCTAAAACAGACACACTCTTGCAGGACTGTCCAGAACACAAGGCTTTAGAAGAACAGCTCAAAACTGGATAAGCTTTCCTTTAAACGGTCTCAAAGATTTATCAATCTGCACTTACTCCTCACCAGCCTTCAGGACACAGTTGCAAGAAGGAAGAGCTACAGAAAATTCAGCTGGCCTCTGAATACATACACCTGAAGACTGATCTTTCTTTGAAACCCTTGGCTGTGGGAGTTGAAATTACTTCCTCTTCCTCAGATGGCTTTGACAGATTATTCATGGCCTGTAATATTCCTAGCGTGAAGGGCACCAGTGATGCTGGGGTGACAGATAGTGGCTGGTATCTCTGTGCAGGCATACTCAGTGCTGTGGATTTAGTGCCACACAGCCAATGCTTAGGTTCTTGTCAGGGCAGGCTTGATGTCTCAGCTTTCCATTTGGCACAGCTGATAGCATGATCCTTGTGTCTTTGGGGAAGGAGGAAAAAAAAAAAAGAAAGAGAAAAGATGTTGGTGCCAACACTGATTTCTGTAGCAAAACATTAGTATCTGGGCGCAATCAGGTTTGCAAAAGCCTTAAGAGGGTCTCTGCCTCTGGGAACGATTCCTCTTGCAACCCGTCTCCGGGGGCAGAAGGGGGCTGATACCTGTGAACCTGTTGTGGCCGAAAGGTGGAACTGAGCAGCATCTCCGTTCTCTGGGGTACTGCTGGCAGGAACAGGTCTGTAGAGATTTCCCAAGACACCGCATGAGTCACAAGCTATTTGCACAGTTTCCCAAAAGGAAAAGCTTCACTGCCATCTCCCTTAGGTTGTCCCTTTGGAAAAAGACCTGCAGATGGAGCAGTGCACCAGGACACAGGCTGTCCATGAGCACTCCAAAACAAGAACCTGCCTGCTCTGCCACTTGAAGAAAAGCAACAGTGCTGTGAGCCCCACATATGTGATAACTGAAAACCAGAAAATACTTGTCTTCTTTATTCTTAAACACACAGACCTGAAACAAGCGCAAAAATATGGATGTTGTCATTTTGGTGAAGAAATATATTTTTGCCTCTCTCCTCAAAAGATCCCCTACAAGAAAAGTCCCTTTTTTATCTTCTCCAAGAAAAACACCATCCAGGTCACTCCATAACAAAAACATCTCCATACTGCTGTAAGACCTGACTTTAGGCTCCATCTTGAAAAACGTCAAACTCACTAAGCTGGAAAAACAGGGTCACGCTCTTCATTTTTAAACATCTGCTTCTTCTCTGCATTTCTTCAAATAGAAACTCACATTGCATGGCAAAAGACTGAGTTTATCAATTAAAAAAATGACATATTTAAAAAAAGTCTGATTTGTGACATATAATTATACAAATCTGTGGAACTGATAATATTTGTATCAGGAAATCAACTTGAGGAACCAGTGGAGAGAAGTTCTCCGTGATGCCTTTCTCAAAAGGAGGAGAGAAGATAGAGAGCCAGATGATTACCAGATGACTGCTTTAAAACAAATTCTTAAGTTGCAAATTTAAGTTCCTGGAACCTGAGGTAAGAAGAGGTAATTATCATGGGGAGAGATCTTTGGTTTTGACCTAGAAAAAGGGGATTTCAGCACAGAGGTCGTTCTAACCACCCATGTCTCAGCATAACAATTTGCTACAGGAAACACAGAAGATGCAGTTTGGCAGGTCCCTTTTTCTATGACCTTGCTTGTCTTCACCATCACTGCCTCAGTCACCTATTTTGTTCTGGCTGGAAGGAGTCGATTTTTCAGCGGAGTTCAGAACAACAAAAAAAGAGATAATGTGTCCATATCTAAGCTTCTATAGAAAGAAAGCTTTGTAATGTACTGGTCAAAAACCATGAGGTTTTCCTGAAAATTACACCATCCTGCTTGGAGAAAGCTTTCACAATACTAATGGCTCAAAAGCAGCCACTTGTTTTCTGCAGTCTTGTAAGCAGTACTTCAGGGTTTCAAATGTTAATAGGAGATCACCATTCAGCCTATTTTAAGATGATGATATTTTTTATTCCTATCACCTGCAAAGGGAAGCAGACATAACATTACAGACAATGGAGAACAATAATATTCACCACATCACTACCATGTAGATATCACAGAAACAAAACATATTTAGCCCTGGCACCCTTGAAATCAAACTCAATTTTCTTCTTCACTTTAAAGATGACAATGATCAGTGCAAAAGAAAAAGGACCAGAAACCCCTGCAAAACCCAGACCACAGTATTATAGACAATGGGACTGAAAGGATGTAAAGAGGTAAGGTAATTATTTCTTTACCTCTAAGGCTAAAACATTTCTGTCCAGAATGAGCTAGGAAGAGTTTTGTTTAACCAGTTCATAAAAACCTCCACTGAAAGAAATTCCATAGCTAGTCCAGGCAAACTTATTCCCTGATTTACAAAGCTTTACTGTCAGAAAGCTTGCTATAACATTTAGCCTAAACCTCCCTTGTTTCAAATATTAGCCTATCCACAACAGGTGTGAAGAACACTTCATCCCTGTCTTCTCTGCAACAGCCTTTTACATATTGAAAAAAATACATTCAGGTGCCTCTAATCAGTGTTCTCTTTTCTGACTAAACAAACCCACTTCTTTTAACCTCTTCCCACAGTTCATGTTCACAAATATCTTGAATTCATTTACTCTTATGGGTGATTTTGGGGTAGAAGAGCAAGAGGTAACTGTTTGACAATATTACAGATGAAAAAAAATCTTATGAAAATATCAAGTCCTTGAGGGAAGTTTAAGAACCATGAGGAATTACATAACAATTATTGAGGATAACTGCACTCCTAAGGTGCTTCCAGTGACCTCAGCACACTGAAAACAGGATGCATTGAACTAATGTTATAAAATATTACCTGGCTTCACTGCAGTCAGTAGGAATTTCTGCCACTGACTTCAGTGAGGCCTGATGACTACTGACTATGCTTAGTACTCCACTTGTGATTCAAAGAAGCGAAGTATCCAATGGATAGGAGAAATCTAGAGCTGTACATACGCAGTAAAGCAGAAACATAGAATGACATAAAAGACTTAGAATAATCATATTTCTAACGGTTATTTTTCCCATACTGATGTTCCCTTATCTTCCAGGACACTGAACAACAAGATAGGCAACAAAAACAAGTTTTATTAAGGAAAGTGACCAAAAAAAATGTTGCGGGGAAGTGGGCAGGGGGCATATCCAATCCTACATTTACCAGCTGTCCATGACTCCAGGTCAGATGTGTTTCACATTTCACAAATCACAGTATATGATTCACTTTAACCTTTGGTAGAGCTTGGACTTAGAACTACTGCAGAAAAAGAACTGTAATGGAATTTTCTCTTCCAGAGCTGTACTCACATTTCCATGTTCATAAAGGATAAATTAATATTCCTCCTACTGAATACCTCTGGAAATACATTGGAAGCACATGTGCTGATTAAGGTGACACTTCTCTTGAATACAGATCCAAAGTTGGAATCAGTGGCAGCCTCTCTTTTCAGTGGGCTTAGGACTAGACTGTAATTCTACTGGAAATGGTCAGCAGACCTTTTAGGAGGATGTCGCTCATAAGTGAGAGAAGCATCATATAGCAGTCTTCCCCATTCATTCATCACTGTCAGACTCCCCTGCCTAAGGACTTATTGACAGACATTAATCCACCAAATAATGCATTGCAGGAGAAGCTCTTCAACGGTTGCTTAGCTCATAAGAAAGAGTTTTAGATCCTCAACAGGATTTGGGCTGGAGGACTTGCATTCCATCATCACATCAGCATCACGAGGGAGCTTATGCTGGACTTCGCAACACCCTTTCCAAACTTGCTCTACCTACTATTTCTCCCCCTGCCACTTCCATCAGGGGAAGCAAAAGGACACTCCTTGGAAGGGAAGGAGAGCATCTTCCTCAGTCCCATGACAGCAGAACTGATCACATCCCTTCTTCATTCACCTTTCTCTGCAGATCATGACAGCAGAGCAAGAGACAGCAATTTGCTTTCTCCTTCCAGCCCCAGCAGTCTCAAGGCTGTTTGCCATGATTATCCTACACCAACCACACAGCTCTATAAAGGAGAGGAAAGAGGTAGATATTCACCCTCCCTCTTCCAGCTAGCATTCCTTGCCTAAAAGCACTACCATTTCAGCTATGTCTGGAATGTGCCTTGTTTCTCAGCATGGAGAGTGATTTTCACACAGACTGCAGCTGTCTTTCTGAGTTTCAGATTTGAATGGACAATTGGCCACTTGGAGCATTCTACAGGGACAAGGTGGCTTTACACCTATACCCCAAAGCTTTATTTAGAGAGGACTCCGATTTCCACCTCCTCCAGCCTGCTTACATTTTTTTCCCAAACAAGTCACTAGGAAGGGATATGGATTGGGCTGTGTACATGCCAAAGGAGTTATTATCTGTACAGGAGTAAGCTATCTCATAAATCACCTTGAGTGAAACTCATAGGAGCAAAGCCAGGAATGAGCCAGTTCCTACCTGGAGGCTGCCCAAGTGGATTAGACACAATACACTCTCTTGCCAAGAGCTGGAGGAAACCTGTGACATCAGGAAGGTCACACAACAGATTCTGCTGTGTATGAAGCAGCTAAGAGCAAGCATCTTGCAAACAGCTCTGGTGTTGGGACATGTAAGATTCACACAACATATTCTAGGTCCAAGACATACTTTGGGAGAACGTCTTCCACCCTTCTTCATGTTAGGCTCATCAAAGATGGCACTTCTTGATGATTCCCATCACCAGCCCACCTTCCTCACTACTCTGACATTATTTAACACACTCCTTACACATCTGAATAGGGGCTGCAACTCCATTTGGGACCAGCAGCCCTTATAAGCAGGGTTGCCTGCCCCGGTAAGAAATTCAGTTGAAGATAAAGAACTTACAACAAGAAAATTTAGGAGTAGGAAGACCTATGGCAGTAGATAGGACTGCTAGCCCAAAAGATGCAGGAGCCTACATCCCAGACATATGCTGCTCTCCAGAAGATGAGGGTTCGGGTGTGTGAAAACACACAAGTAAACATCTTATACAGCCAAAATAGTTATAAAACATCATTCTTCTCTTTTACACCAAAATCCACTGTTCTGCAACAGGCAAAATCCAGAGCAGGCCCTTCTCTTCTCTGCTGGCATACATAGATCACATAAAACCTAAGCAGAGGGAAATGTCAATTTAACATGATCAGAAACTAAAGCTCTTCTTTGTATGCAGTACTTGACAAGTGTCAGCCTGTCGAAAGCAGCTAACAGTGGGGGGAGATCAGACTTTGTCCAATTTATCATCTTTCATATTAGGTTGTTGTCAAATTATCCATAGTTAATCAGGAGACAATTCAGGACAATAAAAAAACAGCAGGAAACTCAATCCAAGACTTGTGCTTCTATTCAGTGGTTCTGACACAATGTACTGAACGATAAAGGGAGAAGTCAACATCTGTTTTATTTATGCAGTCATAGAACAAAAGAGGATTTAATTTCTCTCTTTTCAGGCTGAAGTTTCCTACTAAATGAAATGTCCTCTTTCCTTACAAATGCAGTTGGCTCCTATGATTTAGCAACTCCCCTTGCTAGGGAAACAGATGAGGCAGTATTGTCAGGTCATTCATTAGCAGAAAAGCAAACTCATTACATCCACTGGCTACCTTCTGCAGGCTTTCCAGTCCACACAGACAGTGACATAGAAAGTATAAACAAATTACTACACAGGTACTATTTTTAAACTCCTGAATTCTATGCAGTATACTTACACTGCCCATTCAAGCTTCTCATTCTTGATTGAATTGTAGAGGGCCTGCAAAGGGAAAGAAAGGAGATGGGATTATTGTTTTACCCCTGCTATACATACATTAATATGCTAATGAAAATTACCTAACTAACACTAGCAAGCAAGCTTTCTCTGATCAAGGAAGTACCATATCTGCTCATGACAACACAAAAGTCTCAAGCCTGAGGCAGAAATATCATCTAAGGAAAAAAATATTAGAATGTAGTGTTTCAGAGTACAGTCATTTTCTGGAGCAGAATTGTTTTTTTAAAGTCAGCCAACAAGTTTGCAAAATGCAGGAATCCACAGAAATACAGCCCCACATGTGACTATGCAATTTAAGGTCAAATTCTCTCTCTGCTAAACTCAGTGAGATTTTGCCACTGACTACAATAGGGCCAAGATTTCACTTACATAACTGCATCAGGATGGCTAACCAAAGCCTCTGAGCCTCAAAGACACCTGCATGCATCCCCCAGTTACACACCCAGACATAGATACATTCCATTTCTAAGCGTAAAACAGAAAATAGACTATAAGAAGCTTGCAGTTTTGATGATTAAAGTCTCGGACTGCTATCTACTAACATAGGCACTCTTTTAAATCAAAAGATAGAAACTAGTTGGTTTGTCATCAAAAGTCTCAATTCTGTTGTTGATACCAGCCTGCAGTGAAAGAGTCCAGAAAGTGACTTAACTTTCTGTAGATCTCAGACACTTGGGATGGATTTTTTTTTTTTTCAGTGGGAGCCAGTACATCACTTGGATAAGCATGACTGAGCTCATCCCTCCTGTAGCTGATATATAAAATGGATAAAAGCTTGCTATTACTACAAGCTAATGGAGGTCTTCAAATAGGCCACTTGAGTCAAGTGAAGTATTTTGGTATGGAATGTCCCTGATTCTAGCACTTATAATCCACATTTGTAGTTTACCTTATATACATAGCTCGATTTACTCCCTCCAGCACATAACTCCTACACAGCCTCAAAATATGTTAATGTGTAGAACTGTTGATGCACATGATTACCAAAAAGTAGCACATCAAGCATGAGCAAGTCTGCAAATCACATACTATAATAGCTATGACATGCTCAACAGAAACATCAGCATTTAAATAGCCTTAACTCTGACCCAAAATAAAAATAGTTTGGAAGACTGAAGAGTCTAAGCTGGGCTTGTATGTCACAACTAAACATGCAATGAGAATCCAGTGAGGATATGCCAGTGTTTATCCTGTGCTCCACCAGCTCCTTTTCCAACCTTGCATGGTCCATTTGAAGGTTCTTAGTATTCAGCTCTGTGAAAATTTGGCCCTTGATTGAACCATACACACCCAGGTCAAATACACTGGTACAACTTGCCTCACACTGATGAACTTTTAGCCACTGTTCACCATAAATCTAACTTCCTCAAAGTAATAGAACAGATATGACCACCAGGAGGAATCATCCCACATCCTATTTATATTGAACTAGCACAGAGAGGTCCCCACTGCTAACAGAGCTTTGCTGTGCTGCACACAGCAATATGATGAAATATTTCCAACTCCAGAGTGTTCACAGTCTATTTCTATTTATTCTGTGTTCTCCAAATTTGTACAAGGAGGTCAGATCCAAAGGCAAACAGTCAGACAAAGGTGAAAGAAAGGGCATTGCTGGCAATCTGTAGACAATTTTCCTAATTTTAAGATGAGAGCTAATAAGAGAGTTTAAGAAAACCCTGCAGGAAGAAAGCAAAACAAAGGGGTAATACCCCTCCTACCATGCACCCAGCAATGCTGCAGAATTAGACCCACCTCCATTTTTCTACATAAACTCATGCTGACACTGATTCCCTGGGGTTGCCCAACATTTTCCATTAGAAGGCATTATGTTACTAATGATTTGGTCAAAATCCTGTACTTAATCTTTGACTCAGGCACTTTTTCATATTGTTATCAAAATATTCTCTTATATCTTGAGCCAGAAAACTATTTCCAAAAATAAGGCAAAGAGCCTTACGTGTGGTAATATTTTTCTCTGGTTGTTGGCTGGATGAGCTTTCAAAACTTCACAAAAGCCTGGCTTGGGGTAGAGAAATGCCTTTTGCTCTTATGTAGTCCATATGCCTACAACACTGGGTAGAGATCTCTGAAAATTAACACCAGCCCTGTGCAGCGCTGCTTTTTATGGGTTCTGCTGCTAAGGAAATCTCTAAGGATCACTGCAGCGGAAGAATGCCTATTCCTAGAGCGGGAGACACAGAAGTAGAACTCCAGATTGGCGAGAGAATAACAAATGCCCCAGGCTTTTGCCTTGCGGAAAGTGACATGTGTTTGTCCCCTTCACAATTTTCATTAATGAGCCAGACTCCATATTCCTTCTTTAAGAAGTAACAGACACCAATGCAGTCATATGGCATACATCTGACGAAGGACACAGTGTCCCCCACAGAGCATCAAATACAACTGTCTCAAAAAGTCTCTATTATTTACAAAATGGAATACCTCACAAGCAATGCTTGCAAGCAACTTCAGTACCTACAGCATTCACTGTCCCTGATACAGAGAGCAGTTGCGAAATACCAAGGAAAAGGGAAAGCAATCCTGTTGCAAGTGACAGAAGCAAAAGGGGTAGATAGCCCGCATGTGCCACTGTGCACTGCTTCACAGGCTTTCACCAAAGCAATGAGCCCACTTTATGCTTTAATATTTTCCCCACATCCAGTGGACTCTCTCATTATGTGGAGAAAAAAAAAATTTCCCTTCCCGTATTTTGAAACCGGTGGCAGATGCGTACAGCCCAGCTCCTGCTCTATCATTTCATTGCTATTTCCCAAGGTCCTGATTCAGACAGCATCTCTTTTCAGTAGACATCTCTCCAGAGCATGATTAAATCAAACAAACTTGAAGAAAGGCACTGAATTGCTTCACTAAATTGCAACAAAGCTGAGCAGAGATTATGGTGGGGAGACACGACTTTTACCAGTACTTTGCTAGTTGCAAGAATGGGTTTTATTTACTTGTATTTTCTTTCTGGGGGAAAAAAAAAAAAACCCAAACCAAACAAACAACCCCCCCTCCCCCCTGATGGCTCTGATTTAAAGCATGTTTGCAGTTTGACCAAGGCGGGGGGTAGGAAGGGGGGGGAGGGCGAGGGGAACAAAAAAACCCCACAACCACAGCTTCTTACCTGCTTGCCTGAGAAAGTGCTTGGCAAATTTATTGCCACATAAACCAGAGAACTGGGGGCTGGACCACAGCAGGGAATGACAGAACTGGTCTTTCACTGTCTCATTTCCCATGCAGGACCGACACCACTTCGAAAGGAGAGTGAACTTATATCTCTTCCACCCTTCAAGGCACCCAGGCTACTGGAGAGGGGATCCAAACCCATGGCTACTGACTATTCAACACTGTCAGAGTTCATTGCTTTAACCATTAAGCTGTATTACCCAGACCACACATGCTTACTCCTCGCTGTTTTTCCTCTCCTGAGGACTGCTGATCTCTTGGTCCCCCTACTCTCAAGGCCCAGCACTGCTCTGAGCTTCCCTGAGAAGCAACTGCAATTTTGAAGACAGAATAAAGAAATTAACTGCTGTATAAAGGTGGAGAGCAGGAATCTTCCTAAAAGTTTTTCTTATTTTAATTTCATTGCTGCTTTCTCAAGCTTCAATTTGACCCTTAGCAGCCTGCTGCATAAAAAAAGTGAGATTTGTCTGTATTTAGTTATTAATTGGGTAGCTTTCTTAATTGGAAGCCTAAGCTCTGTAAGATATTGCTGACTGCTGAATTCCATCCCCAATCTATAACTGTCCGAGTGAATTTTCCCTTTGGTAAGCAGGTAGGTCCGCTTTTAAAAATCGAGCTTTCCACAAGCCTTCACCAGTTGGTAATTTTATTCCAACCGGAGCGAGAAGCAAAACTGCGAAGAGTGCTTCTGAAAACTCCTGTTTATTTGCAAAGCTGCCGAAGTTGTGTTTGAATGCATTATGTCCCCATACAATGAAACTTCTGAACATATTAAAAAAAAAAAAAAAAGTCCCCCACCATCCTGACTTCCCTCAAAACCTTCTCACATTTAGAAATGACTGGACCCATTTAAACAGGTTGCTCTCAACACCTGCAGACTGCTGACTATGCTGTGAGTCAGCCTCTGCATGCACAGCAAAAAAGGAAAGGCACAACCAGATGTGAACATAGGGATGGAGATATAACTAATTACCTCAGTACCAAGATGTATACCATTTAGGTAATAAGAAGACTAGATGACATAAAGGGCCTCAAAACAAGCTGAAGAGCTCCTGGGGGCACTTTGCAAGCTCTTCCTTCAACAGATGATGCAAGAGGCTCTTGAGGGAGACTATTAACTGTCCAGAATTGGTGGCTTACGGTCACACTTGCACACAGTGGCCCACTGAAAAGTTTGCCAGAAGAAAAAGAAATACACAGCCCTGTGTTTCTTTTAGGTCTATGCACAAGAGAGAAGAAACCAGAAACACCTGCCATGAGCAGGTACAGAGGCAAAACCAAAATCAAGTTTGGAGAGCCAGCAAGGATCACCCAGACTGTCTTCTCTGATTATTGTCTCCCTGTCTCTTTGCCCACTCCCAGTTTCGCCATGATTTCAGAAGTTATTGCTGGTGGATCATCAGTCTCATCCCTACAAGAGATGCACCAGGTGGCTACAGCAGTCCCCACCAGAAGGTCCAGCAAGGCACAAGGCAGCAGACGGGGGTGCAGCCATGCTCCTGAGCTGGGCTGCCTTCCAGCCTCCACCACAGCCACTGACAAAAGGAAAAATGCCCAAGAACATTTCTTTTTCAGCCTCACCTTGCAGCAGGCAGGGTGGATTGCAGGTGGCCAAGGAAGCCCCAGTCATGCTGCAAGACACAGAAGTGTTCCTCCAGTCCCCCAGCCCAGGGCTGGGGCAGCTCGCAGGCACAGCAACGGCATGACCTGGCACCTGAAGGCACAGTGCGTGTATACACACGAGCAACATGATTTCAGGATTACCTCTACCACCTGTCCCCTTTGTGGTCCACAGATGGAAGCCACATGCTTCTTTCCTTTCTAGGCTGGGCACACAGGGGCTGCTCCCCATTGCAGCTCAGCTTCTCTCCCGCTCATGCAACACTGGTCCATCTGCTTTGGCCCCGGGATGATGGCTATCAGCCAGTCACCAGCTCAGCTCTTACTATACACGGTTTACTAGGTGGGGGGATGGAAGAAGAAAAATCCTGCAAAAAAAAAAAGCAGGCTACAGAGGCAACAGATAACAGACACCACAGATGCCTGCATGTGGTCCTGACAGGTATTGAACTTAACACGTCAGTGCTTTGGACCAGTGTCTCTCTGTGTCACTACCTTCTGTCAGCCTTTGGATGGAGCGAGACGCATTGCTATACCCTGCTCCCAGCCTGCCATTTAAGCTATTACCTTCAGCAGGTTGGCTCTGCCCCAAAACTTGTTACTTGCACACAGATCTACATTACCTCACCATCTTCCATCCACCACCATCCCTCCAAATATTCAGCTCTTGAGTTTTCTTCCTCTCCCCAAGCACAGATCTGTAACACCTGGTGAGCCCCGTACAGAGGCTCTGAACACTGAGTGCCTGTAGCCTCTTGCCAATCTCAAAGCCAGCCCAAATGTCTGTCTTCTGTCATATTTTTCCCCTTCTGAAGAGGGTGCAGCAAGGATGCCAGAGTGGTACCCAAGAAGCCCATGGGTTCGTCCACGGCGTGGCATGTCTGCTGGCATGGCTCTCAATTTCAAATTCCACTGGTGTGTACAACAAACGTTCTTCTAACAAGCCAGCATACATTATTCATAAAACAGCACAGAGCTGTTCAGCAGCATATGGAACTGATGAATGTTGTTTTGGTGTGGGTGGAGATAGGTTGATAGGAATGTTTTAGGGAAAAGGAAGGGAGATCATTTCACTCAGGGAATTTCGAGTGCGTCACCAACTGGAGGAGAATATTTCTAAGAGAAACTCCTCTGTTAAAAATCTGGTTTGTATGGAGAGGAAAGAAAAAAAAAAAGAAAAAAAAGAAGGAAGGGAAGATTGTGCCAGATGCATCATCATCATAAAACAGAAAAGGAAGGTTAGCTAGGGCTCCTGAGAGCCAAGAAATTAATGCCACACAAGAAATCCTTCCTTTGTAATCTTGATACATAGGGGTTGCTAAAAAGATTTGTTCAGAGCTTGCTGGAGCATTTAATCAATGTTACTGGTAAAGGGAGCATACTGAGTTATTATGGGTGAACAGAGGAAAGGCTAGAGAAGTGTTTCTTGATAGTGGAGCACCTGCACAGCCTATTGCAGAAATTGTTTCATCGGCCCTGCGCATTTGCAGACAAGACAGGCAAGGGCACTTTGCAATTCAGTCCCTGGCTGCAGGAAAATGGTGTCTGTCGGGAGAAGAGATGGCTGAGCGAGCTGGATCACACAGGAGACCCTAGGGTCCTCCGACCTTGCATGCAGCCTGGGTTTGAGCCCCCTCTCCAGTAATGGAAAATAATATTACACCAACCCTCAATATCCTCTTCGCAGGTTCTCCTGCTGGCCTGAGATTGCCGGCCTATAATACACACCTAGGATGCATTAGCTATTGGCACCTGTACACATACAGGTACATGTGTGCATACATGTGTGCACAGCATTGCCTGATGTTTTTAAAGCAGATGACAGGTCTTTGGGCTATCTAGCTTCTTCACCACTGGCAGCAGGCAGACCCCATCAGCTCTTGGTACCTTGTTCATACTGGCTGGTGCATGAGGATGTATAATATTCTCCCCCTGAGCAAAACAGGCTGAGTCACATGTAAGGGCAAAGAATCAGAGGACTTTGCTTCAGTGGCACAAATGAGTTAGATTCATCTCCTGCCCCATGTCAGCTGTAACAGACACAGACTAGGTCTTGAGCACTATAATTTCCTTGTATGAGGAGCAGATAATATACAAGGGAAGCCAGATACAAAGGGGAAAACACAGCTATGGAAATATGAAAAGGACAAATCAGCCAATCCAGTCCTGTTTGAGAGAGAGCGGATCTCCATGGCAGCTTGTCTAGAAAGCCCAGCCTAGAACTGAAGACATCTTGCAAGAGGTGATGTAAAAACACACACACCCTGACTCCACTGATGAAAAAACCTCCTTTGCAATGCTATATATTGGCAATAGCTTCCAGGTCTCTTCCACCAGCACAGCAGTATAGAAGAGCTACAGCTCAAACATAAATCAGGTCACTAAATCAGTGAGATACTTACAATACAGACGGGCAGAGAAAGAACATGGAGGGGAACAGATACATAGAGAAGACAACAGAGTTGCCCAAAATCACATGGCCGATCAGTGGCAGAGCCAGAAATACAAGCCTTCCTCTCAGTCTCATCTACAAGAAACATAACAGCCTGCACTGGGGACAAGAGGGGGAAGTGGGCAAGAGGAATAATCCATGTGGGCTTGTCATCTTATCAGCCGGGCAGGTATCACTTGTGGGGATGCAGGAATCTTCTCAGCCCTCCAAAAGGCAGCCTTTACAGGTCTTAGGTACTCCACAGATACAGACACCCTGGTATGAAATAAGGAAACAATACTGCAAACAGTAATGAAGCTGCAATAAGCTTTCTAACTTACTGAACTAGGCTGGAGGAGGAAATAACAATAAATAAATAAATCCCCCACCACAGCCTACACAACTGAATACTCAGGAGGCAGAACTCTGCCCAGCTGAAATACGAATCTTATACAGGGACAAACACATTATTACAGTAGTAAAAAAGACCCTGTGTCAGACGCTGTACATCATCAGTGAGAGAAAGTCCCTGCCCTGAAGACATTACATGCATACACCATGGACACAAAGCCTGAGAGGGGGAACAGAGGCACAGAGATTAAGTGAATCGCCCAAGGTCAAAAAACCTGAGTCCCCACCAATATGTGGAGACTTGTTTTACATACATAAACCCTCCTACTGAATGCAGTGAAACTATTCCTGTGCCTAAGGTGAAAGTGTTTGCAAGAGCAGGGTCCCAGAGTACTTACAAGCTCCAGCCCTTACTTTGGCATTTGCCAGAGCAGCAGATACTGCACCAGCAATAGCTCCAGAACGATGGCCATGCCATTCTCTGACACAACCGTGGCAATATATTGCTTCTTAGTTATGGTGAATAAGACCCTCAAAACGGAGGTTCTTGAACTGCATTGAATAAAATATTTCACTTATTTCTATTTGCATTACTCCATGCCTAGAGCTCTGCAGCTAAGTCTCTGAAACACCATGCAACCTGTAAACTGGCAGAGGGGGATCTGCTGAGAACTACCGTGCAGCATAGAGATATTTTCACCATAGCAGAGGAGGTTTCTTTCAGGATGGATATGGGATTTAGAGCAGAGACTGAACAGGTAGATCCAGAGATTGTGTGTGCCTGCTGTTTTTGTTGGCATGCACACAGACACGCTTAAATGCCTTTGGATGTTGTTCCAAAATATTTCAATCTCATCAAAACACTTCAGCAAACAGTTGCATCTCCTAATCCCAAGGCAGAATCAATTTGCAGCAGGAATAAAATTAGAGGAATATTTGGTCACTGTATAAAGTTCATCTGATCCTACGAGACACAGAGCACCTCTGAGAGAGAGAAAGGTATTAAATCTCTTGTCGGAGTTCCTGGCATCTCTCAGTTATTGACTGAGAGTGATGGAATGAGGAAAGCAGCTATTCTGCATGAAGTAGGGGTTTGTTTGTCTAGGAACTCAACAACTGTGCTGGGCTGGGCTTGGAGACGCTAAACACAGCCACTGTAGCAGCTGGGTATAGCCTATGCTACCTACAGTTAGACAGCCAATAATGTATTCCTATAAATGCACAAGTGTTGTTTTCCTAATAAATATTTGATAGCAATATTTAAATATGCGTGCAAGCGAGATGGTATTTTCATCTAACACCCACACATACTAAAACACAGAGCTGCAGAGAAAAAGCAAAAACTACTTTTCTATTTAAAAAAAATCCCACTAAATGAAGAATTCCAAGGACATAATTTGCCAACTCAGGCAGCCTTCCTGAGAGCAGAGCTCCAATTAGCAATCTCTCCAGCAAGTTTTCACTGTTTACTATTGTACCAAGCTCAGTGACAGGGCATTCCTCTAAAATCTGATCACTACCACCCACCAGACCCTTTTCACCTTCAGCCTCTCCTCAATCCTATAGACCTTCTCTGACTTCACAGCAACTCTGTGATCACTGCAGATTACCCAGATCCTTTCATTCCTAAAGAGCATAACCTTTTCTACATCATCATCTCTATTCTTAGCAAAGAGAAATGCTGTGGATATTTATTTATTTACCTTGCTTTCTTTAGTAGAAAACTCAGAAGAGTTGGAGATTTTCATAGATTTGGACCGATGGGACTGTCGCCAGAGAGATTCTTCTCGGGAGTATTTCACTGAACCTGTGGCTCTCACCCGGACTTTGCTGGTGCTCTGAACACTGTTAACTCCGATCATTTCCAAAAATGAGGCTATGGGATGGGGGAGAAGAAAGCTAATGGCACTTCCCAACCCCCTGCAGAGGAACTGGAAAAGGTCTGGAGAGCCCAGGCTCAAGCAATCAGTGTTTGCTTAAAATGCACTAGGCTGTTTTCTCCAGCATCTTCAGGCACACTGTTTGGAGCCAGCCTGATTGTTCCAGGCATTGCTCACGTCACTGGATAGGAAAAAAAAAAAAAAGAAAGAAAGAAAAAGAAGAGGACGACAGAAACCCCACCCCTGCTCCACTCCCCTCTCTGGCACAGACTCCCCCTTCATACACACGCACTAGAAGAGAGAGGGAGAGAGGAGGAGAGAAAGATGCTGGAAGAAATGCCAGCCGATTAAGCAAGAGATTCATTTTCAGTTCACAGAGCCACACTCCCCTGCCTGCAATGGCCTGCCATGCTCATTACTGCCTCTGATAAAAAAGGGACACCATAAATAGAGTCCTTGATTGCTTGCCAGCTACAGGCTTCTGGAATTGAGAAGTACTGATGGATTCCCAAAGCACTGAATAAATCAGTAAATCAAAGGTAAAACACAACATGATAACAGAGTCCTGAAAAGCATGCAAGCCCCAAAGAAGCGCTCTGGGCACTGTCTATCCTTAATGGTATCAACAGCTCCAAGTGTTAGCACTTCTAAGCTAGAGTCTTCAGGGTGCCCTCACAGAGCCAAGGGAGAGAAAGGCCACTTTCACCTTTGGAGAGACACAAGGAAACAAAATGACTTTCCCAAGGTCACACAGCTAATCAGTGGCAGAACTGCGAGCAAGCAGCCAGGGGACCAGGTCTCCCCTTGGCATTAAGAACAGCTGTAACACCACCACTCTGCAAACAAACTGCATGCTCCAGGAGCCTACCCAGCAGCAATGCCATGGGCTGGCTGTCCCCCTTCTCTGCCCACCAGGAAACCCACACCATCGAACTGGTGTGGGGGCAATCTTCAGAGCCCACGCAAGGCACAGGCACCACTTAAACCTGCTGGAGCCCCACTCTGCAGGTCAGAAATGTTCTGCGTGCCCAGAGCTGCTTTCCCCAGGCATGGGGGGAGCAAGGGGAGACCTGCGCCAATCACAGCCTGGGGCTTCACCAAGGGTGGATGTGCTGTATAAGGGAACGCATAGATGTTTACCTCAATGTTGCAAAAGCACCATCATTTCTGGCTCCTGGAGACCCAGAACGCAGCAGACTGCACATCACCATAGCAACCTGCTCCAATGAGAAAGATCTCTACTACGCTTGGCACAGGGGTAGCGGCAGCTGATGGCATGCGCCGAGGCAGGTAGAGCAGCTAGTACAAGCGTGGAGAGAAGATAATGGGGACATCGTCCTGAGCTCAGATGGGAGAAACAGCTTGCACAGAGGAAGAGCAAAGAGCTGAACAGCTAAGCTGGTGGAGCAGCAATCACAAAGACCTCGCCATGTGCTAAATGCAGGGTTGGGGACACTGCCCGCCTGCAAGGCAGGGCATGGCCAACCAGCCTAGCAGCAGCAGGGCTGCAAGCTGGGCAGACATGCCTGACTCCCAGGTAACTGTGTCCAGTCTCCTTGGGGAAGGGGAAATTTCATCCCATCTTCCCTCTGGAGCCCATCAGCCTTATCCCTCACCCCATCTTCCCTCTGGAAGAGGGCCGTTGCTGATGGATGGCCATCTGTCCCTCCCCCATCTTCCCTCCAGAGCGTATCGGCACTGTGCCTGGACGATGCCTCGCGAAGGCTGTCAGGTTGCACGCTTCTCGTGCTGTCTTGCCATGCGCTGGGGATGGGAACTGGCTCCCAGAGACTACGTGCGGTGCCAGTCACGACTGAGCCCCCACCTCACTGTTTGCACTAAAGCGCTACTCAGTCATCGTCCTGGACGCTGTACAGAACAACAGTAAAGAGCAGTGGGACCCAGTTTGAGAGGCATCCTGTGCTGGTGGATGCCGGGCACTCTCATCCTGTCCCTTGCACAGTGGTATTTCTGCCAAGACACACATGGGGGAAAAGGGTCACTGTTTGCTGTCAGTTACCACAATCATAGCTATGAAACACAGTTATTTCCCTAGCACACAGACATAAACGTCCCTCACTGAAACACATCAGTTACCTGAAGGTTAGGTTAAGAGGCTCCAGCCCTGATTCACGCCCAAGTCCCATTTTTAGTGTGAGAAGAGCTGCATTAAAGCAGAGCAAGGGTTTATTTAGCCTTCATCATGTGTGCTACAGTACCCAGAAGTACATAAGAAGCAGATGAATTGAGTGGGCGTTTTACCTGGTTATACCTTCCCAGCCTCTTGCAATCAGTGATTTCTGCCCTTAGTGGACACATGACTAGACAGTCACATCATGCTCCTAGACACATTTTTGCTAGTAAAAGACTGCTGCTTCCCCAATATATACCCTCCTTCAGCTAGCAGCCACCCTTCATTCTTTCTCCCCATGGGATGTCACAGCTACAAATCCCACCTGAAGAGAAGACCGGACAGGCTGGCAGTGGAGAAGCAAGAAAGGGGACCCAAATTCCCTGTTCCCATGGCCATTTCTGGCTTCTGTGCTCCCACTTCCCAATTTTTCACTGTTCCCTTTCCAGGCAGTGCTTCTTGAGCTGCTTGTCTCAGGCAAGCTCTTGCCAGCTATCTCAGTAAAACAGGGAATGAGGAACCTAAATATCAGTATAAAAGACTGTTCACAGAGAGAAAGGTCTGATTCCCCCCAAATCCTGCCTCTGCTCTGTATGAAGCACTGACCTCTTCCCACTTGAAAACAAGCAACATGCATTCTCATTTCCACAAAAAGTCAGGTTCAGCAAGCCCACCCCTCACACATTAAGCACAAATCCCATATGTGCTCCAGCCTTTTTACACAAACCTGTTATTGTTAGGGCTTGTCTGACAGAACAGGGGATCTGGCAAAAAGCAACTGCATACTCTAAGTTACTTGTGCCACTTCCCAGAAAGCATTTTACATTACTTAACCCATTTGATGTTATCCACTGCTAGTGGAAAAGCTTTTCAAAGAAAATTTCTTCTTAGAGGAAATTTTCAATGCAATCAAACTGTTCCAGATGAGCTAAGCAGCAGGTCTCAACAGGTGCTACGTAAATGGCCACAAATCATTCCCTAACCTGCCAGCCCCCTGCTTAGCAGATTATCCTTGCTCTTGGATTTATAAGGCCACCTCTCCAAGCACCCTCAGCACATCTGAAATAATTATATTTGCTAAATATCACAAGCAGTCCTAGGCCAACGTGCATTATGCAGGGCAATTTCATCATTAAACACAAGCTAGACTGAAGCACAGCAACATTTCCTTGCTCTTGCCCACTGCACAGCAGCACCACAACTGCCTAAGTGCAGCAGTTCTCCATTCAGCATCCTCTAAGTGAAGTTAGCAGGTCCTCAGACAGGACAGGAACCTTAATTCACATGGGATCAGACCTGCTTTCACTGTCACCCAGAAGCAGTCCAAAATACCAAGCATGACAGGCTGCATCTTGTTCAAATCCCTTCCCCCCCAAAAAAAAAAAAGAATATGAAAAACACTTGTCAGCTTACACTCTCTAAAAGAGAGAGCCTCTTGAGAGCGTGCTTTTGAAGCCTTAAATGCCTTCAGCTCAGGGATTCAACTGTTTCATCAGTGCCCTGATTTTCATCTGTAAGTGATAATAGAATCTTGTAGTCCTGACTGAGCAATTAGACCCACATACACAGTGATTACTCTTCTTCTAGGGAAAGACCTTCGCTCTTGAACATCAGAGAGGTCCTACCATTTTAGAAATTAACAAGCACACAGGACTGATTTGTGTCTGTAACTGAGCAACAGGGATTTCTAAGGAAGAAGGGAAGTGGGTTGTTAACA
This sequence comes from Apteryx mantelli, assembly GCF_036417845.1. Classification (NCBI taxonomy): domain Eukaryota; kingdom Metazoa; phylum Chordata; class Aves; order Apterygiformes; family Apterygidae; genus Apteryx; species Apteryx mantelli. The sequence continues at coordinate 12,607,459 of NC_090020.1, forward strand.
TAAATAGAGGACTAGAAGAATTTCCTTAAAGAGGGGCTGAGATGGCAGTGAAATACCAGAGAAACCAGAGGTCCTTGCACCCCAGGAGACCCAGCTGTGGTGAGAAGCTAGTCTTCCGCTTGGTCAGAGGCCAGATAAGAGGCGATGGGAAAGGGACAAAAGACAGATATTCAGTCGTTACTTAGACAACCCTGTGACATCAGTCAGGTGGTCTAAAGTATCAAGATCCTATTTCCCTACAAGCATATCTAAGGAGCAGACCATAAACCGGCAGGGAAATTTGAAATTTTGGGCCAAAGCTTATGGGGGGGGGGGGGGAACAACACACAGAAGGTCTGTACTGTTCTTTCAATCTTTTAAAGCCATTCCAGAAGCTTTTATCTGCCACAAGCCCTATGGCATAGTACATCTCCCATGTAGGGAACAACCTTACGGTGCAATAATCTCCTTCCCGTCTCCTCTCCCTTTCACCAGTCCAGTTTTCTGGATGGTAAGCATACACAGCCCTTGCTTTGTCCTCCTAATGTCATTCAGCAAATAAAAAACACAGGAAGAAAACCTGTAGAATTCGAAGTGAAATTCTATATTGGTTTCTCAGGACAAAAATCCAAGTAAAACAAGCTATTATGTCTGAAGAAGAGCTTCAATGTCCTCAAACAAAGCCACAAGAATCCATTAGTATCATTTAAGCCTGATCCCAGTGACAAAGATGCCAACAACAAAAGCCAGCAGAATACATAAATACACAAGCAAATCAATTACATAAAATATATTCTCAAGAGCCAATGACATATTTGTGCAGCACAGAAAAGCAGCAATATTTAATACTGCTATTAAATACTGTTGTTTGTTAAATAAACAACATTAAATCTTTCATAAGCAGATTGATTTCCTTCCTCCTTCACCCCTGATTTTTTATTTCCCCCAAAACAAATACAATAGGAAAATTTAATTCTGCAGAATAAATTACATATATGTGATAGCTATTGAAATAGATGTCAACAAGTGATCAAGAGTCAGTTGCTTTGAGAACTGACAGTATTGGAACATTAAGATAATCATTTCTGAGGTCTGCTGACCAGCGGCAGCTGACAACCAGAATTAAATCTTAATGTCTGTCATCCATATAAACAGCAGATACTTAAATATTAGAGCAACTACTTCACTTCTACATGCACAAGCAACCATGTCAACAAGGAACCATAACAGGATTAACAGCATGTTTCAGGTATGGTAGGAGAATCATGGAGACTGACAGAAAAATGTGAAATTAGCCAAACTCTCCCCATGAGATATCCCTTATTATCTACTGACCACAGTATCTTATTACCAGACATTTGCAAAGATTCTGGGTCTTATCACAGTCTCAGTGAATTCACCATCAAAAAACCCCACCTTCTCATGTCTTTGAGAGAGAATCTTTTGCTTTTTTACGATTTAAAATGCAGTACAAACACCTGTGATGAAGAATCCCTGGAGACAACTCTGATTTCCCTTGCAATATGGAAAATGATTCTTACAGTGGAAATCAATCCAATTACTACAGCCCAGATGGTTATTCCATGTAAACCAAACTATTGTATATGCATAAGCATGCGCTTTTAGACCACCTCGATCACAAAGCAAAACACACAAACTCACAGTACCGGGAAAACAGAAGCATTGATCCATGAGTCCTTGAGGGTAACTAAATTTGCATGTTTTACTTTACAGGGGAAGCAGGCTAAAAGCATATCCATGATCAGCTGACTTGTGGTTCCAGGCCCAAGTTTTTACTACTTTCTTCATCAGTAAATCCCTCAAAGGTGAGCAGAGTGACAAAACCGTAATGTTGGTGGAAGACCAAACTAATCCTCATATCTCTGTATCTCTCTGGGAGACACGCAGTATCTTGATGCAAAAGAGATCATTCCTAAGACAAAGTGCCCTGCAGAGTATGATGGGAGACTACAAATTTAATAAAAATAAACTCTTTGTTAATAACAGGATTGCAAAGAGATTATGCCCCCTTTATCCTAATTAGCACATTACAAGTGAAAAGATGCCAGTACCCATCTTGATCTTTCTCGCAGCGCATCCCAAAACAACTCAGTGTCACAGACTAGGCTCTGTCGTGTTTCCCCTCTAAGCAGTATAATCTACACGGGAAGAAGCTCATCTTCATGCATTCTTCCTTGTGTAATCTCTAGTCTATTACACAGCAGGCTCACAGAAATGAGTGGTGCCCTGAAATAAGCATCACTTAACAACCACCACCAAATTCCTTAAGTTAAAGCTGCCAAATGCAACTACAGAGAAGAGCAGCACCCCCGAACAAATCTATTAAAATGTCAAAATACTGCAGCCCCACATGGCTGTAACTGTGAGACAAACCCACAGTGAGCTGAATCAAATCCTGCTGCAAAGCCAGCCAACTCTTGGATCAGTCCATGGACAACCCTGCCTCTATACCTGTAGCAAGCACGCTTAGCCTCAGCAGCACCGGAGACATCATTAAAAAGAGAAAACCGCCACCCTTCAGTGCTGCCCTCTGATTCAGATGACCAACACAACAAAAAAGACCAGGACCACTCCAAAAACCATGCAGGCTTCACGCAGGTGTTGTCTGTGCCATAGGTGTGGCAGTGTGGAAGGAGCAGCCCAAGGGGGGGAAAACAGGCATAGGCTTTGACATCCCTTTCCTCCACAAATGCATGTACCTATGGAGGGGTGTCCACTTGTCTTGCTCCAGCATCAGGAGAAACCCTCCCAAACCCTGTTAGAGCCCATGTGTCAGCAGGGCACAAAATAGGCAGCTTGGATTTGTCCCATGTTTTTACCAGGATCTTATACAGACTTGATCATTCAAGGTAGCATGACCTTGGAAGGAAACTACATGTTCCATTTAACATCAAAGGAAAAGGGGGGAGGGAGGAGGAGGGAATCAAAATTCAAGCAGCAACCTAGCGTTCTTGCTTGAAAAACGGTGCAAGTAGGTCACAGAAAGAGTAGTCCAATGTCATCTGAAAAGTGTGATGACTAACAGAAGGCAGGGATACCAAAGATTTATACAGCAATAATTCCAAAACCAGTGGAAGTAATATTTTCTTTTCTTCTCTCTTTTTTTTAAATATGGTATAAATTATGTTCCTACTCCTCCTTCCCTCGAGTTGCAGTACAGAAGTTAAATTTCGAGCAGATCAGTGGGTGGAAGATCAAAGAATGTTTTTCAGAATTTGTTTTCTACCTACATGGAGGTGGGAGTAATATGTCATAGGGACCAAAATGTATGTGTGACACTGTATTAGAGATTTCCCAGCTCGAAAGAAGCCCAGAATTCCTTCTTTAAAGCGACAGAGTGCACTGTTCCTGAAGAATACTATTCTGTATTTTCCAAACTGACAGCAGAAAAACTGGGAAGCTCAGAATGGAGATATTCGTCTTCTGGAACAGCTACGCATTTCAATTAACCACAGCATAAATGACAGCTTTGGCTATCTGACAGGATGGAGAAGCTAAACATCAAATGATTCACTTGCCTGATCCTTCCTTGGACAACATACTAATAAGACTTTGCCTCCACAGATGAAAATGAAACCCCTGAACATTCATTAGGAGCCTGGCATTGAACCACATAATTGCTGCCAGTAGTAATGGAAATTCTTAGCTGACTGCTTGGGTTTCACTGCTTGCTGACACAAAGGCCTGGTGAGCGAGGTGAGGTCTTTCAACTAAGAATCTTAAAGCAAAGGGATAAGAAAAGATAACGCAGAGGAATGCAGATTGTTAGAGCAGAAACAGGCCCCTCCTGAAATGCCTGCTTTTATACCAAGAGAAGCAATCCCTCGTACCGCCCCTTGGCCACAGAGAAGAATCCTTACTCCTGGATCACCTTTACAAGATACCATCTTTTTAGCTGTTTCAAAAGTTTTATTTTCCCTGCTCAGAGATATAAAACTGGTGGAGAGTATTAGGCCATTGCTGTTAGTTCATGTTGCTTTCCTGGCTATAATACCTGGGCTTATTTGCCTTGAGAGAAATGCATAGATTTCAGATTATTTTTTCTTTTATATGAATTGAATCAAGTCCCTGGATCATGAAAAGAAATTCATTTGCACATCAACAGGGCAGACAGGTGTCAGGATCTCAGTTACTGGTGGAACCCAAAGCAGTGCACAAACATAGAAACCTCATTATAATCCAGTTTAATTCACAGCTCTGCACAGGCTTGCTTTAGCTGGTTATTACTCTTATGGAGGATAAGCCACAACACCCACAATCACAAGCTGAAGGAAACAAAAGTTATCCCTGCAGGAAGGTCCTTGCTGAGGATAGGGAACAGCATTAAGACCACCTGGGTTTCTCTTCAGCCACTATGACTCTGTGGCTTACCAGTTAATGAAAAGAGAGTATGTTTTCATAAACAACTGTTTAAGACAAGGATTAATGGATTTATTCTGCATTTCCTGACTTTTATACTATTGGATTAGACTCAGTTGTCTCCTAGCAGCTGAAAGAGGCCTTCAGTAAGAGTTATGTCATTTCAAGCAGATAAGAAACGGCTGCCTCAGAAACATTATCCAAATGGAAACATTTTTAAAAGGAAGAACTTCATTTTTAAGGGGAAACAGGGTGGTAAGTTCTGATCCTTGCCAGGGAGAATGCTGACTTTTCTAACAGAGCACAGGCATTTTGTTCTCCCAACGCCCCCTCCTGTGCCCGAAGCTGCACAGTGCTGCAGCAGTAAACACTGTACTTTCGAGGCCCTTTACCTTTTCCCTCCTGGCAAGCTGTATGAACTCCTTTCTCATTTAGCTGGGAATTTATCAGGCTCCCTTCTCCATTCAGCAATAACAAGAAGGTGGAAATTCCTTGCTGAAGAATGTCAGCCACAAAATGGAAGAAGTGCAGAGACTACAAATGAAAGCAATTAGAGTGTACACAGCAGTCTGATTAGTGTGATTTCCTCTGGGCAAATGAGAGAGAAAAAAAGTTAGCTACTTGATGGTCACACCCTTCTCCACTAGACTCCTGAAATGATTGGAATGGATCAGGTAAGATGCCAGTAATTCTCTTTTAATCAAGTGTTTGCTTTGGAGAGTTTAAACGAAAAAGAAGAGATTGGAGACAGAAAGACAGTGACAAAAACAAATCCTTAATTAAAGTGCAGGGAACTGACAACAAAATGAGATAAACACTACCTTGCAGCTTCTATAGGAAATTGCATATCTCAAGAATCCTGATCAAGAATTCAGATCATTTAGGAAATTAAGAGGGACAGGTTCTTCAAGAGAGCTCAGCACCAGCATCTCCCACTTAATTTGGTCCCTTCATTCCAGTGCTTCTCCAGAAGACAAAGCCTACTCAGAAAACAGCCTTTGAGAAAAAAAGCAGATCATCTATGCAAGACTGGAATCTTCTCTCCATCAGCAACCCCTGAGGTGTTCTCGTAGAGACCCAGCACTGCATCCCAGCTCCCTCAGTTTGATGGGAGGCATTGACACTGCCCCCCAACATGACACCAGGTCAGCGAAGAGCCACCACCTCCCACCAGAAATCATCGGGGCCAGGCAACATATCCCTCCCTTCTGCTGTTGAAGTCATAGGGCAGCATGGCCACCAGAGCCAGCCAACCTCAGAAGCTGGATGATGGGACAGATGAAGCGAGGCTCCACACAGCTTCCTCTATCACAACCCATGCACTTCTGTCACAACAAAGGCCTGTGATTCTCCAGAAATAAGGTACTTTGGATGCTGCAGATTCAGAGAAGATTTATACTTACTGAGGGAAACATGGGCAGGTGTTATCTTCACATATGGCCTAACAACGGAGTACCCTTCCCAAGATGGAGAGCTTCATTTCCACAGTCTATAAACTGCCTTTCTAACTTCTGTATGTTACCCCAACAAAAGCAGGTTTCTCCTTCTTTAGCAGTGAATCCTTGCAGACTCTCTGCAGGTGGGGGCAGCCACTTTCTTTCTTTGCATAACAAAATCCTTGTCACTGCCTCCTCCCCAGAGCCAAGTCTCACACAGCCTGCCACAGAGTGACTAAAGGAAGACACTATGGCCAATTCTACCAGCATACCATTTGTGGGGAACCACGCTGCCTCCAGGATACAAAGCAAGAGTGCACAGCCAAAATTATGCACGTTCCAAGACAACCTTCTCCTCTTCTCACTTCAAGCAACCTCATGAAGCCCAACCTTGAAGACAGATAGAGTATTAGCAGTGAAGATGGTATCACCACATCAGATTAAAGTTGGTGTGAGCCAGAGAAGGAAGCCAACCTGCAGATAAACTGTTCCTACACTGTAGTCATGAGGTTCCCAAAAATGCCCCAGAGTGATTTTGGCTTCCTTCCAAGTAGCCGGACACTAGCCACAACCTCCCTTTCCACAGGAATAAATGAACAACCATCTGGCTGCAACTCCCTTAGGCTAACAACCCACAAGTTAGACTTAGTCGTTTTAACTGTTCCTGGAGTGTTATCTATCATTGATTCACCACTGTGGTGATGAATCTCTCTTCCAGCTTCCCTCATCATCCTCAATAGCATCTGCAGCAACTAATCCCAGGATGCCAGGTACATCTGCTCTGAAGAGATTGGTGCTGCAGCTGGGACTCTTTGTGCCTTGCACTTCTGGAAAATCTGTCACCTGTCCCCAGCTGTAAATGTTTGTAGCTGTGTGGATTCATGATCATGCTCAGGAGCGTGCAATGAGTCCATTGACAGCACAGCATTGCTACATGGTGAGACAGCTGCGGCACCGCCACACTTGGTATTCAGTACTCCTTCCAAGGTTTAGACTCACTCCGGGACCTTTGCTACAGAGGATTATAATATCAAAGTAAGAAGGAAAACATTGCTGGGAATTCAGGATCACGTTGTCCAATTACAGCTTGATACAATATAATTTGTATGCTTAGAGTGTGACAGCACAGAGTCAAAGAGGAGGAGTTTCAGAAAGTTTCCTTGCCTTTGAAAAATTTCTCTTTCAGTAACCTTAATCTTCCTGGATTTAACAGGCCTGATTCACCTTATTTACACCAGTCAGCTCCATGGAGAGCTGACAGCTTGGGAACAGAAGAGAATCACAGCTTGGGATGAGAAGAGAATCACAGCTTGGGATCCTAGTTCTCATTCACAACAAGGAGTTTGCCCCAGTTAGAAGGCATACGGGAACCCAACAGTGAGTATAAATTACCTCTGTGTCCACTCTCAAGGCTGCACGAGCTGAGAGTACATAACTGGATATCAGGCTGCTATCTCCACATCTAGCCTTTACTAGCAGCTGATGGCAGATTAATGGGACGTGTGACAGACGGTCAAAGCAAAGCTACGATGGAATAAAAGGGAAGGTACATACATCTGCCTGCCTGGTGAAGTACTGACTATACAAATACTGCAAGCAGATCCCATGGGGAGAACCACACTTTTAATCACAATTTGGCATATTTGCTTGTATGGATGTCAACATTAAAAGCAACCTCAGATCCAACAAAAGGAGGGAGGAGGAAGAAAAGGAGATGAATCTTTGTACAGATGGAGGTACAAGAGTGAAACTCTTTGCAGTGTTAATGAACAAACAGACAGAAAGACACAAGGTGACTGAGATCATATCAGCATTTCTCATTTCCATTTCTAGCCAGAAGGAAGCCCTAGTTCCCAAAGCACTATCAACAATGCACAGAGAATCACATCCTAACTACACAGCTTTGTGGTGTTTAGAAAAGTGCCCTTATTGTTGAGGGGGGGAAAAAAAAAAACCCCAACACTTAATACTGTAAAGAGACAGCTCTCTTACAGGAGTAGGGAGAAAAAGAATATCAGATTTCACATCAGAAATCTTCTGAGACTGCTCCCTACTACGGAACTGACCCTCCTCACACATTGATGTCTGCTATTTGAGACACTGTTATTTTCCTATTCAGACCAAAAAACAAAAAAACAAAAAAACCCCACCACCCTCTCAGGGCTGCACTCTACTCTCAGTGGCACTAAGGTTAATCAGAGTGACTGAAGGCAACATTTTATTTCTACGTGTGTGTTGACTGTACTGGATAGCTCAAACAGGATTTGCATCCCTGATTATGTGTGTCTATGGCAAATGCTACAGAGAGCACCCTAAGTCCTGCATGGACACTTTGAAAGACCACCCAGCTGCGAAGATGTATATACCTGTTAAGTCTCCCTACACTTCCAACACTGCTAAGCTTTGATTTGGAGCTTGGCTGTGTGTAGGCGCAGAGCTTCACACAAAGTCAAAATGCTCATCTTGGAGCCACGAGGAGAACACAGAAAGACTGAAAAGCCCAACTCTTTTCTGACCTTGCCTGATTTAATCACCCGTGGGTGACTACTGAGCCAAATCCCCTTGTTCACTATCACACTCCCATGAGGGCACAGTGCCACCATGTGGAAACACTTCTTCCTCTCTCAGGGATCACAGACAACTTGCAAACGTTGTGGAGAGGCCGCCTGCAGCTTCAGCACTGCTCATCATTAGTTATATTGCTAATGCACTAGCAAACCATAAGCACTTCAGCGCTGCGCTGAACCACAGCTCTCTGAATTTAATTCATTGAGACTAATGAAGGTTTAATTTCTGTTAAATCTTTGTAATCACATATCTAGTGTCAGGGTGACTGCTGTGGATGCAGTAACGTAGCTGCTGAAATGCACAGTTACTGCCACTCACTCTGTTTCCTCCCAGTGAAAAATGAAAGCCATGAGCGGTAGATCATCAGCCAGACTCAAACAGATCTCCAGAAAAGCAAGACGAAAGCACAATCCCTCTCTCCCTGAGAGATCAGGACAGCACACAGAACAGGGTAAAATGCCCAAAACAAAGCAGGACACTGACACGGAGCATATTCCAGCCTGTTGTCTCCAAAAGACTCTCAGACTCAGTGCCTGGCTTAGGGAGGGCTGGCAAAGAGCCAGCTAACCTTAGCATTAGATTGAAGGTTAGCATTAAAAGCTAAGATTCAGTCCCAACTGCGTAATTCTGTCAGCAGGAAAATAAACAGCAGGTGAGCACCAATGGAAGTCTCTTCTTAGTACACTCAGAAAGTTATTTAAACACAGCCTGGAGACCCATTTATTCAATAAGGACTGCAATTAGCTTGTAAATTAATCTCAACACACCTCTCAAAGGCAGAGTGAGAAATAAGCTTCCTTGGATTGTTTTTTTTTTAAGTGATGCTGCTGACAGATGAATACTCTGTATCCAGATTTTAAAAATAATCAAATCTAAAAAGAAGGGATCTGTGTTTGTATTCCCTGATCTCTACTATGAACTGAGGCAGAAGGGACTAAGATAAAGCTCCCTGAAGAAGCTAGGGAAAACAGAGGGAAATACCAAAATGTTAGAAAGCAAAGTCTGTCACTTGTAACTGTGCAGGTGCATCTGCATTTCAGAACGAGCCTGACACAAAACCCACTGAAGAGACGGTGATTCTTTTCATTTACTTCAATAGGCTTTGGGTCACATCTCAGATGCAGCAATCTCTCATTTTTATTTCCATTACCAAAACATTTATGAACTCTAGTGTAAGCGCTGTTCTCTTCGTTCAAACAGACTGATGTTTCATGCCAACAACCACACAAAAGAGAAATGAAACATTCTCATTATTACTGACAATAAAACAAGATTCATCCTGCTCAGCCTCTTTAACAGTTTTCAGATTTAACTCCTGGCATAAACTTAATGAACAAAACCTGAAGCAAAGCAGCCTGTACCAGACAGCACATTCTGATCTGAAATTACATCTCGTGTTCTAATGTGAAAACCCCAAAGCACCTTTGATGAAAACACACATACATCTCCCAGATATGCAGTTTAGCATAAGCCCCTACGTATTCAACAGTAAGAACCGACCGTCTTCTTTTGTCTGATTTAATCAGGAGACAGCACTCTGGGCTGACATGACCATCTGAGCTCTCACGACATCCAGCTCTGGAGCTGGCCCCACTGGTGTTCAGGCTGGCATCTCCACGCTGCACACAGTCTCAAACACATTCAAGTTAAGACAGTGGGAAAAGTACAGAATAAACATTGTGTGCATTCTGGATGGAGAAACATGTCCATTCCCTGTCATGCTTGACAATTAAGATTCAGAAGTAGGGTGTTCTGTTTCGAACCATGTCTCACTAACTGAGCCATGAAATCACAATGGAAATCCATACTCTACAGTTCATTTCTTACCTTCAACAGCCCTTTTGGGAAGTCTTTACCATCATTCATCCCCTGAAGATTAGCAATGAACTCCTGACAGGTCATCTTTTTCCCAATGTTCTGGAAGGGACAACAGAGAAACACAGCATCATATTCATGCTGCTTTCCACAATGACGTTAGTAAGCAACACCACATGAATTGCTTCTCCTCACTTTTGCTCAAGTCTGAGGCAGGCAATACTGAGAAGGCATTTCCAGGATTATTCAAATTTTCTGGTTCCCAGAGTTGAGGCTGCCTTGACATCTCCAAAGGATTCTTTCCTTCTCCTTGCTTTCTGTTTAATTCTCAGACCAAAAGTTACCAGATTGAGCCATGACCAGAAAGGGAACTGTTGTGCTTATGTAGGACCCAAACTTCTCCATTTGGAGAGTGGTCTCAGCTGCTCTTTAGATCCAAGTCACCATCACCACCGAGTGAAGGTGTCTGTCCTACGTCCCCCTGGCACCCTGGGTGCTAAAACCCCACACCTGCATGTGGAGAGGGCAGCAATGACAACACCAAGCTGGTGAAAAGAGGGATCAAGGGAGATCTGAGGGAAAGCGAGCTTCTGGGTCTGATTAGAGCTAGCCAGGGGTGAGCTACTGCACTGTGAGCCTCCTCCTGCAGCACAGGGTCCTCATGGGCTGCACTGCACTTGCTCCCTCTGCCTAGATGAGTGTGTCACAAGGCATCTGTCTGGTTCCTGTCTGCAAAGTGGTCTGCTTGCTGTCCCCCTGAGGAAGCAGCCTTTGAGCTTGAAGCCCTCCTCCTTGCCTTGCCAACCAAATGCAAAGTATCTGCAGCCTGGAGTGGAAGAGCTCTGTGTGCAGATATGACTTGAGTTAGGAGTGAGAACCCAAGTTAATGCAGTAGTGAGGTCCCAAGGAGGGGATCAGACTATAACACAGGTCATTAAACATTTCAGTTACATGATGCCTTGGACTGCACATCTTTATTTCCCCTCCAGAATGCACAACCAAGGAGAGTCAGGAAACCACCCAACCTCTACTATCAGCATCTAAGGAATCTGTGGCCAGCATAGATCAGCACGGAGAAAGCAGACAGGAACACTGCTTTCCAAGCAAAGGGAGATACTTCTGGAGGGGGACACATGATTCACCACTTTCTACATCAAGAAGGCTTCTAACAGCGCAGTCCGGCTGTAACCAGTCTCCTCTGGTTGCTATGCAGAACATTGCTCTTCCCTGGCGTAATCCCAGTGCTCATACGCAGGCTGAAGCTGTTCTCAGAGTTGCAAATGCTTTCCTCCTCCCTGCAACAGACTTCAGCCTGTTTCTGTCCATTTCCTCCATATATCAGTTTGGTGTTTTCTCATGTTGACTAGAACCAGTAGCAATATGGTTCATTTCAGCTACTGAGCCTTGCTGAGAAAATTAGTACAGCAGTGAAATGGCTGTGTTGCTCCAGGACCAAAGCTAACATCTCCACGCAGTACTACACAGGTTCAGGCAGATGTACCTGGCAGGTTACAGCCGTGTTAAAAATCTAGAGGATTTTAAACATGGCATCGCAGTCTAGGTGATAACTTGCCAGCAAAGAAGCGAGCATGCATCTCCAATACACTGTTAGTGAAAATTAATTGTAAAAACAGAAAGACAGAAAAAGAAACTATAGAAAAATAGTTATAGAAATTTAGTTATAAAGAGAATGAAATGCAGCAAGACATGAATAAATAAAGGGATAAGTAAGAGTTTGTCTACAAGAGTTAAGGGAAAGTGTGAACTGATGGCACAGCAGCTGTCCTACAGCCCTACAATCAGCTGAGCTGACTCTGAATTAAAACTGTCCACACTTACTATCAGTATGTCAAGAACAAGAACAGCTCAGTGTAGACAAGCCCTATGACTCATTTATTTCCTGCTCTAGCAGAGTCATGCTAAGGATGAGTTGGAGCACTGTATGCTTATTAGAAAACAGGCAATTAGGGTATATGTGCAAGGGGCTGCATTCCAAGTCAGAAATGCCCAACTTACCACCTATGTGGAAAAATGCAAAGCAACAAGAGGAAAAACAAAAATTACAGGAAATCCCAGGAAGAGAGAAAGAAGAGACACACGTCTGGCAAGCATTGTTGCTGTATACATATAACACCACACTAATGACTAGCAGTAGGACAGACTGGCAAGCTTAGGGAGTCCTACAACAACCGTAGTCATCCCAGCTTCAGCTGCAACTCAGCAGCAGGAATAAATGGCCAGAGCCAGATCTCTTACTCCAGTACCTCAAAAAGACAGCAGGGCCCACTAGAGCACCTGCGTTCAAGAGAGCGACAGGCAATGCTGCCAGGCTCAGGCACATTCGGTCTCCCTCCCCGGACTGCAATGCAGGGAGGCAGGAGAGCAGGGGTTCAGAGCTGCTCATTGCTCTGCAGAACGGAGTGCCAGGGAGGCACCTCGTCTGCCACCGCAGGCAGACCGAGACAGCCCAATTCCCTGTGTACTCAGAAGAAGTGGGATATATTAACAGTCACACCAGGGCACGTTCCCATACCTCCACTCACTCTCCCATGGGACTGAAGCACTCCTCAGTCGAGGAAGGCCCAGTATTCAGAGGAAAAAAAAAAAAAATCCTTTGCAACTTCTGCTTGTACGGCTTCCAGACAGAAAGCAGGAGGTGGGCGTCAAAACCCTCAGGGAAGCACGGAGAAGTCTTAGCCTCATTAATCACACTTGCTGCAGAGCTGCACCCACACGGGGCCGGACCACCCTTGGAGACCCGCAGTGCCCCAGGAGGGCACGGCTGTGCCAAGCCTTCGTCTGCTGTGGCCTGACACGCTGCCCGTGGTGCATAATGTCCGTGGGCCCCGCTGTCCTGGTACATGCCCACCAGACCTCACTGCTCGGGATATGGTGGTGATGCCAGGCCCAGCACTGCTGAGGCAGCCAGCACTGGCATTTCACAAGGCCTCCCTGCAGCAGGCACCAGCCTGCCCAGAGGATCCCTGGGTGGCATGGCAGAAGTCCTCAGCTGGAAAGAAACTCCAAAACTGCCGGGCTGAAGCCACCACTCCTGCACGCTGATGCACCACGCTTTCCTGGGCTCTCCCCTTTGCCACAATGGAGAAGGCCACTCACCAGCTCAGGGTTACCATGCACAGCAGCCATAACACACCATGAGCGGTGAAATGTATGTCCCACAGCTGCTGGCACTGCGAACCACCTGAGTGTGACTGGGAGGACTCAGCCTGGAAGCTGATTTCCCCTGGGCAGTCAATGGGGAGAGGTGTGCAGAGGGGGAATTCAGGGCTCCTGCGCCAGATGCCCATGCCACCGCATCCTCTGCTTTCATGGCTCTGAGCACACCAGACATTATGCTGGCCGAACAGCACACTGGTTCTCCCAGGCTTTCGCTCCTACAAATGGCTGCCTGCAAACACCACTTCTTTGCGTGACTTTCCCAGCCCTCTTCTGCCTCCCTTCCTGCTTCTGCCTTCCCAGATGTTTTTACATTCTGGAAAGGGGAAGCCAATCCCAACCACAGCTTCCTGGTCAGGGCCAGCTGCCTTCACCAGGAAAGGATGAGATGCACACCAGAAAGAAAGGGGTCCAAGGACAAGGAGCACCCTCATACATAAGGGCAAAACCAGGTGCAATGCCTCCCCTGGACACGATTGCTCCTGGGCACACTGGAAAGCCCCTTCCCTAGGATTACAGCTCTTCCAGGGAGTGCAACCTTTTCTCCATTTGCTGTCTGCACTGGAGATGTTCAGGGTGCTTTAGCAGTATACAGGCAGCAAACGGACCCTGCTGCCAAAAGACCACCCCCTACCAGCACAAAGTTGACAGGAGCAATCTACACGAAGATGTGTATACTCACATGGCCATGCAGGTCAGTGTTCAGCAGCATCATGGCACACGTGAGACAGTGAACCCCATCTGCAGAAAGAGACATAACCCAAGTCACAGGCAAGCCCACAACTGGACCTTTAAGAAGAGTGCAGCCCAAGCCTCATACCCTAATTGAGTCTGTTCCCTTAATGAGAATCTGTTCACCAAGAAATACACATAATTAAGTAAATCAACAGTGAGGTCATCCCACAGCTGTCAAGCCAGAACAACCTTTCTTTCATCTTTTAATGACTGACAAAACTATCATGCAGCAGCCATGGAGGAGGCAAACCAGACAGGAAACCATACAGTCTCCCTTTTCTTGATAATACCAATACCACAGCCTGAATCGGCTCCCTCTTTTTCATTTGTTTTCAGGACAGAACATGAAAAATAAGCTATATCCATTCTTGTCTCAGTCTGTAGGGACACAGACTTCTGTTTGGCCCCTGCCAAAACGTCTGCCCGTAAAGTGTGCAGGGTGGGTACAACATGACAGCATCTTGGGTTTCTCCATCGCTAGCCCCCTCCTCATTTAGAGCTCAATTAGATTAAATTTTGCAGAACTTCAGTCAGCTGCTGTTGCCTATGCTCCATATTGGGTAGTCAGTGCTTCAGAGATGTCTAAGAAGCAGATCTTGCAGCAAAACCCTCAAAAAACAACCAGTAAAGGCAGGCACCATCCCTAGAGTCACCATGGTAGCACTGAAAAGTCAGTGCAGACCACTATTTGCAAAAGTGGACACCAATTTCATCTTCCTCCATACCATTTAACACCACTGAAAATTCAGGATCCACATGCCTCTAACCAGTTGTGAAATATTAGGAACATGCTAGAAAAAAAATATTTTTTCCATTCGCTTGTCTGCAAACACGTGGTGCCACCTTCCCTGTGCTCACAGGGGCGTCATGAAAACAGAGTCATTTATGAGACACACACACACTGCAGGGAGACACTTAAGTTAAAAGCTTCATCACCAGGTCTGGATAATGACCACACACAATGTCCCTCTGTGCTGTAAAACAAAAAGAGGTGTGGGGGGGTGGGGGGGAGAGCAGGGCAGGACAGGGATGGACATGGTGTGTTTTAAAGTCAGTGGGACTATTGCAGGCTTGAATTTGTGCAAGATCAAGCCCTTGCAAAAGGATGTTCCCCAAGCTCAGGACCATGTTTTCTTATGGTGTTTGCACAGGCCCTAGCACCCAAGCAACATCCCAGCACTCTAGCGAAGTACTGCTTCTCCTATTTAATATCATCACCAACAGTGGTAAAATCAGAGCAGCTTGAATCTGGGGCTGTGGTGCTCCAGTTCAGGTGTATGCATTTCTGTAGGGTAGCCTGCCCTCTCATTCCCAAATCACAAGCGCATTCAAAGGATGGAAACAAGAATAGGGATAAGAGAGAAAAGCAAGCAGCAGTGCACTCAAATGACTATTTCAAATGCAATCTTTGATTCCACTGAAATAAACAAGTACCTCACTTCTGCAGTGGAGTATTTGACTACTGACAGTGGAAATCCAACATCAGAATTACTTAAAATGCCTGGCAAAGTCTATAGTGGTCACTTTAATCCCAATACTTGCTCATGCTCTGAAGTGGAAGAGTCCCTACAGCAATCTGGACTAGAGTAAAATGGCCACATTGACATGCAAATCATTATTTCTATCTGGAAATGACACACCTATTCTAATTGATTGCTTGGGGTACCGTGAAATGAGAAAGGCATTAGGAAGAGCACAGAAACGGTGTGGGAGCAGATCTTGTCTTGTTGCTGCCTACTCCCTTGACACCCCAACCTGTAACGCTGGCCATGCACAGAGTGGGCAAACTTCACCCTCCGTTAATGGGCAAATCACTACACAAGGAGTCAGGAAGCGTGATGGTACCTCAAAGAGCAGCAGTTATGTGCTACTCCTTCTGGCTCACACACGAGATCAAAGGCACAAATGAGTTTATGCATTTTTCCTTTCTTGTCCTCCTCCCTTTCTCAGCTTTCAGCGGCTTGTGATCAGTCAGCGCTGGAATTACAGGGTCAGATTTCCCTGCTGGCATGGCGGGCTGGATGCAGCAGAGGCACGCCAGCGGACAACTCGTCCTCTTCTGCGACGCCAACTTTCCTGGGTTTGATCCATGTGTTTGTTTGTTTCCCCAGTCAATTTCCAAAATGACTGAAAACGTTGGCAAGGAGGCAGCGCTCGGATTGATGTTCGCTAGTCTAGATGAAACCATGCCAGGGTCTGGATACTGCACCCAAAATTCACCCCCACAACTGGCAAGAGCTGGCATGTCTGTTGCCAGTGCATGCAGGGAGACACACACTGAACTGGGTACGAAGAGTGAACACTTGCTCTTCCACATGAGGTGGGAACTATTTGCATTCACGCACATGTAGCTGGAGCACAGGTACCTACCTACATGTGCTCAAAGTCAAGGAGACCAAAGCCACAACAGGAGGTATTTAGATCTGGAAATGTTTAAACTAAGGATTTACACTGAAGAGGCCTAAACGCCTTCCCTGACTGGGAAGCAACACAGATTTTCTCTGTCTTACTACGATTCCATGTATAAAATGGAGAAGATTTCCATGCTCACCACAGGCAATCTCTACACTTTGGCACAGCAATTACACATCTTCAGTTCCCAAACACACACCACACATGCTATCGAAGGTGAGAGAGAAGGAAGAGGGAGACCACAGACCTTGTTATCAGAAGTAAAATTACCTTGAGTCGAAATGGTGTTTGGGTTACACTGATAGTATCTGCTGGAGAAGTGGATTAAAACTCTCTCTCGTTCCTGAGTTTCTCCGATAAGTGAAAAGGCTTTAAAGAAAATCCTACAAGAAGGACGGAAACAGTGCAGTTAAAATCAAATCTCTTGTGGCCTCACACAGCACATACAGCGTAGCCCATTTCACAGCAAGAAATATGCAAGTGCACACCAGAACTTCAGTTCCAAGAAGCCTTTCTAGGAAAACAGATTATTATCCCATGTGTATTTAATCCGAACATTACAGTAGATCCACCAGAAGGAGTTAGATTACTGCTGGTTTCAGCCATGAAATATATAAGCTAATAAACAATTATACTATTTGAAATAGCTGTTCTTATTTTTAGTGGTTTTCATTTTGTGGGGGAAGGAACTGGAGCAGGTGGTGTTTGTGGATGATGCTCATTCAGGGTGCTCTCTGTTCTCTTCTAACTGTCCATTAGGCCTGTACGCTTTAGCTTTATACCTATTAATATTCCCACTGAAAGCAAAGGAACTATTCCAGACAGTGAAGTCAGGCAGGTGCACTGCAGACTTGGAGTCTGGCCTGGATGTGCAACCCTCCTTAGGGAGGAACAGCTACAGAGCAGCCATCACCACACCAGTTGCTCTGCAGACGTTACAGTCTTAATGGCCTTGCAGAAGGGCAGTGTCACTACCTGATCTGCAGGAAGCATCTGGGGAAGGGGGCAGAAGATTCACAACTTCTCCCAATGCGCTTCAGTAACAGCAAGAGCAACCTGACCTTCTTGGACTCCCCCTCACAGTGCTCCAGGGCATCGGGTTGGTGCACACCTGGGCCCACAACTTGGACATAGTCTCTTAACCACTCCCTTATTCTTTCTGCTAGAAAAACTGGCCTTACTGCCAGCTCTCATGAAGAACAACTGTACTTCTCAAAATCCCCAAATCCTGGAGCCAAGAGATGACCTCAGAAGTCTCAGCCTACATTTATTTGTCAGGATGTTAACAAAAAAAGGCCTGAAAATGCAAACCTTATGTGTCTGAAGCAAGAAGGCATATAAAATGAATGCCTGACAGACAATTTTTGAGTATCTCAAGAGATTTAAACTGACAGGAGATTTGAGGGGCCTGGGAAACATTACAGGAACATTCAAGGTTATCTAACCTGCACGAACAAGCGTTAATTTTATTTCTTTGATGCGAGGTCAGAGACGGGCTGTACTTGCAATGATATCACACACATACAGAGTGTGATCTGATGTGTAATAACTTAATTTGACATGTAATGCATTGCAAATAACCAAATTCACAAGTAGATACAACTGAGCCTTCTCAGGGCTTCTCATCTCACAGCTGCAAGGGAGGCGGCAAGGAAGCCCGGAACAGACGAACGGAGGGCAGACAGGACAGACTGCCCTCTCAAAGCAGGGCTCTCCGGCTGGGGCCACACAGATGAGCTCCCTGCCCTGCAGGCAGGACTGGGACAGGCTCTGAAAGGGGCTGTTTGGGTGCAATATGTCCTCCGGCGGCTGTGCAGAGGACTTGAGAGATGCATGAGCAGAGTGAGCCCGTATGTGTGAAAGCGGAGGGTGATCCAGACTGGGGGAGATTCGGGAATGACTCCATTCATGCTCAGGACTCATTGCTGACTGCAATACACCCTACACAACAGCTTCCCACAGTCTGGGGGCAATGTGGTTCTGGACAGCTGCCAAGGGCTCCGACAGGCAAGTACGTCTCCGTGGTTTAACAAACCATGGCCCGTCAGCACGTCAGCAGTAACAGGGAGGTTACTCACTGCAAATGCGAGGCAAAACATTTTGGGCAGCTGAGGATGAGGCCAATGCCTTGTCCTCAGTCTGTGCTGAAGGCACGCATCCGGCTGCTACTGCAGCTTGGCTGACAAGCGGTAATGCATGAAATCTCAGCAAGTCCCTTGTGTGCCCAGCTAGAGCGTATTTTACAGAAGGTCATGACTATTAATATTAACAGGAGATCTACAGGGAGAAGAGACCTCCTAAATATGTGCCACAAAGTAATTAGGTATTGGATTTCACAATTTAAAAGATGAAGTATATTTAGAATCATGCTTCATGGCTCCTAGTACCCAAAACAAGCAGCAAACTTCCCACCACCGGGGCTGCCACCCCACCAGGACACAAGGCTCTGGCTTTGTTCCACCAGAACATTTAAGTGCTGGATTAACTCTTTAGCAGGTGTTTCCACTGTCTTCAGCAAGTGGGACTCCGCTTTGCTTTGCTGATGGGGGCTGATGTTCACCTTGGCTTCCTGGAGCAACCCCCCTGCAACTACCTTTGCAAAAGGACTGGCAAGGGCCAGTAGTCTTCCTGGTTTTGTATCATTTGGGGGGGGAGGGGGGACACCTAGAGTAACCTGAGACAGATAATTAAAATTACTTTAAATCCCTCTCCTTTAATGTCACCATTTAACTGTCAGAACACCAGCAACTACACTAACAGGCCACTGCTACACAGATTTGGTATTTTGACTCCTAAGACAAAAAAAAATATATTGAAAGCAAACAGTGCTGAGGCCTAGTTCCAGGGTTAAAAGGACATGAATGTTGAAGGGATGGGTTTTCAAACACCCACATAAGCATCTACCAAACACTCAGAGCATTTCCCATCTGGAAGCTTTTGCTGTTCTGCACATTTTTAGATACCTCTGAGGGACACGGCGAGGGGGGCTGCCAAGCTGCTTGAAATCCTGGCCCCTTCTGTACACGGGGCAGCCAGGCAGAGCAAACTCCACAAGGCACCAACCAAAAAGGCTGCAAGCCCTGTGCAGCCCAGCCACAAACAACGTCTTCAGCTGCACCTGCCAGATTACTAGTCCCCTGTTCACCAAGTGACTAGTCATTTTTCCCCCTCTCTCCTCCACTGTGTCAAGCACACAACCTATCTCTAAGAAGGTGAATTCCAAAATTTCCCCTTCCAGGAAATGCCACCCCTCCAATGGCGTTATGGGGTATGCCAACATGCCAAGACAAACAGGAGAGAAAAGGTCCGTCCCAGAGTGCTTCACCTTTCCCTTTTCTCCTTCGTAAGCCCTCATCATGCAACTGCTTCAATTGAGACAACACAGGAGACAGCACCATTACTAAAACAAGAATGCAAGGTTTGCAAACAGGCACATACCTCAGTGAGCAGTCCAGCGTCATGCCCGTGAAATCAAAAAACTTAAGGTATTCTTCAGCCACAAGTTTGCTGAATTCGTTGCTTTAAAAAAAAGTGAAAAGATAATAATAATAAAGGTTAGTCAATCAGGAGTGAACTCTCCAGAACCAATGCTGTGAACGAGATGGCAAAGGCCTCTTTTCAAAACATACTTTTTACCCAAATGCTTCGCCACATCAGAGCGTTTGAATCTGTCCAGATGGTAGAGGCGTTTGGCCAGGCGTCGGGCCGCTTCCAAATTGCTGCTGCTGCCATTGCTGAGATCGCAGCCAAGAGCTCCTGTGGCATCCTTCTCCTGAAGCTCATTGCTCCCCATGGCAGCACCGGACTCTAGCACCATATTCTGCAGTCTAACATTGCTATGGGATGGAAGGAATGGGGAAAGGAGAAGAAAAATAAAAAGATATTACATTTTTGAGAAGGACTTAATTTCTGTCAGACTGGGAAGTGACTAATGATACAGAGTCAAGATTACATGATGCAGCAAATTCCACCTAACTGAAGGAACTGTGCAGAACAGGGATATTTACTTAGCAATCAGAGCTCAAAGGGTTAAACACGGAGGCCCAAATTTGGGTTCCAGCCCTTGACTCTGCACTCACCTTTTGAGAGTGCCGAGAGTGAGAAAGCCCAAAACTTGGACTCGCTTCACAGAAAACCGTTTGCTACTATCAGCCTACAATTTACACCTAACAACAACGCCTCCTTGTTCACTTCTTGCACTACTTGTTTGTAGCCCAACTGGTTGCCAGTGTTAGGTACCCAAAGTCTTTGAGAACAGCTTGAAGGGGTGCCTGCAAGTGCGAAGCCACAAGCCACTTTCCAGCGGAGAATGCAGCGAGCAAGCCAGGATGCGCAGCAGCTCCACGCTGACCCTGCAAAAGTCCCTTCCTCATTCTTCCCCAGTCGTCCTGGAAACATTGCTACTCCTCAAATCTAAAATAACCTCCGCAGAAGTCTCCGCAGCACCCGCGCTGCCCACGTGCCACGGGCATCCTGCTGGCAGGCACCACCACGAAAAGCATGGCTCCAAGCCAGGAACCCCTCTTGGAGGGCCAGACGGAGATGCAAACCATGGGACTGGTGCGGAAACCACTTGCTCTTCTCCTGGTCCCTCGTGGCTGCCATGATTTGCCTTACGGCTGCTCGAAGTTGGGATGCACAGTATTGCAATCCCAGGGCGCTTTACATAAATCATGCATTTATAGCTATCTTCCACTTCTACTACAGCAGGAAAGTTCTTGCTGTGTACTTGTTTTGCTTCTCCCCTCAAAGAAGCAAAATCCTTCCACTTAAGAAAGTGCTCCTCCGCAAACACTCCCCTGCACACAGCTAGATTTTTTTTTTGTAAAGCTTTTCTCTGACAACTGCATGAAAATTCTTGCCAAAAAAAAAAAAAAACAGTTCTGTGTGTGAGCAACAGCATTTTTATTTAAGAAAATACAATACAGAAATTCTTTCCATTAAAGTCTAGTTTACACAGAGTTAATGAGTGATCAGCAGAGGTCATGAGCAGGGCAAGTAGGAGTGGAATGAGTTAAAGATGATTTTAAACACAACCCTGCAACATACCACAGTTTCATAAGCCATTGTAATCTTTGAGCTTGACAAGCCATGGTTAGAACAACCAATCACCAGACTCCAGTAACAATTTTCTAGAGATTTTTCTGCAGTGTCTGCTAGTCATTTATTAACTCTTTAAAGATGGGATTTTCATACAATGTGAGCTTAAATTAAAAACTTTTGCTATTCTGCATGCCTCCTTCAATGCAAATCACCGCATTGCATTACCCTGAGGGAATACACCTCTCTGCCCATGCACGGTTTAGAAAAAAGGAAGTGCTGTGCTCCTGTGGGAAGAAGGCTTGTGTTCATTTTGCCTCTGTTTGCATCCTCTTAGTACTGTTACAGTATCACTGAACAAAAGTATCAACTTAATTATAAGCAAGGGGGGGTGGGGGTTATTTTATGAAGTATCTGGGTAAACCAGACATCCACTTCTCACAAGTACTAGGGAATTTTATTTTGCATTTATTTCAGTGTAAATAGTAAGGTGCTATAATAAAAGTGCTCTACCACGGGATTAGTATTATAAATATAATCCCAACAGCATTAAGAACACTGCCCACCAGACACCCTAGAAAACAAACAAAAAAAAGCTCCTCCTGACTTCACTGGTGTGGGAAATGCCTCTTCCGCCCTTTGCAAAAGCAGTGGCAAATGTCTGAAATCCTCTTAAGCAGGTCACTAAATTCAGACCATTCCAAACTCGAAAAGCAAGCAAATTCCAGAGTCCTGTATCCGATACACGTCCCAGGCAACACCGTTATATTTTGCGACCAGGCACGACAGGTTTCAAACTCTCAGCCGTAGTGTCTTACGGGCACGAAGAAGAGCAGGTAAGCTCACACAGCTGCGGAGCCTTCCACGCAGCAACGCGGCTTCAAAAGCCATGCCAGTGTGCAGAACCTCGCTCATAAATCACAGCCTTGTTTCACCGCTGCTCTTCATTACGGCAGTATTTATAACCCTGAAAGATGGCCAAAGCTGACAAGAAACATCTGCATTTTGCTAGGAACCAGTGAACTGCAGGAGCTGGCGTTACCACAAACCACCACCAGTTCAGGAGAGGAAGTGCCAGCATCTGCCACTTAGTGAAATAAACAGCACAGCAGCTCCCGACTTCTGTTTTGCCACTCGGGGCAGCAGTTCAGACCTGAAAAGGGAACACCCAGCAAGAAGAGAGCACTCTTTCCTTCCCTCTGAAAAAGCAGCTGACAGGGCTGCCTAAGAAACAACCCCTATCTCCAGCTTTCTTGATTTAAAGCTTCATCCTGACGGGGAGTCCCAGGACATTTACTAGCTCAAACGATGCTTCTGTTGCTATTCTGACAACTAGGTAACTCATCACTAGTGCAGGAAGGGGCCAAATCAGTAATAGGTTGTTTATAACCTAAGCCTCTTGTTCAGGGAAAATGTCAAACATAAGGTGAGACCTCAGTTCTCAAATGTTTTTAGGTGGTGAGAAGACACAGTTGCCCGCACCACTGAAAACAGAGACACCCTCGGACATGCAGCACAGCTATGGCAAGCTGCCACTTCAATGCCCCTTCGGGTCAGTTCATTTTGGCAGGGTCCCACGGGTGTTATACAGGACCATGCCAGGGAAAGGCCAGCATCTAATCTCGCTCCCAGGCTTGGGGGGGGGGGGGGTTCATCACTTTGCTTCCGTGCCTCAGTTTCCCCAGTTGCTGAATAGAGATATTAATACTTGTCTCTCTCTGCTAAAGTGCTTCAAGCAGACTCAGATTAAGGGCTAGGAATTACAAAGGCTGAAAACTGGTCTGCCTTCTGCATGAAATGATTTCTGCACATGACCAGCCCACAGCAGCATTAACAGCTAAAAAGAGCTAAGAAACAGCTTCAAGAAGCAGAGCAAGAATACATAGGCTGGACACGTTATTCCTCATCCAGCTTTACTTATCCCAGTTATCACATAAAAATGAGAAACCATCACTGACAAAAGTGGGCTGAAAATGTAATAGATTTTATTGCACCTAATCCTGAATTCAAGCCCAAAAGGGACTATAACAATACTCTGGGTAATTGCCTGTATAGCAACAGCTGCTGGTTTTCACCCAGAGACTCTTACATTAATCTCCAACATCAGAAAAAGAGAGAACAGACGCTACAGAAAAACAGACCTACTCTCCAACCCTTCAGTCACACAGTGCATGAGCTCTTACTAGAAACCAGCCCCTTACACCTCCTTATTTCTGTCCTCAGCAACGCACTTCAAGTATGTCCTCCCTACCTCTTCTGCCAAAGCATCCCCAGATTCACAGCTCAAAGCGCAGCGGCCCCAGGACACCATATCCAGCAGAAATCATAGCAATTCATCAAACAGTTGCTGTGGTAAATTCAATATCTCTAACTGCAGCAACACCCTCCCCACGCTCACCGATGAAACACAAACAGGCTGCAACATCTGTGCAGCTGCTTTCCCCATAACACACTATAACAGCTGGAAGGGTCTGAAACGTTTTATATTGTATTTTCACTTATCCTATTATTTACTAGATCAACAGTGATCCGGGAAGTCCCAATGCCAAGGTATCTCGATCATGCTGTGCTCAGCACATAACACACTTGCTCTGTTTAAGAAATTTCTAAATTAACATTTTTTTGGTGTTGTCAAAATTGAAACTCGCTACAACCAATGTATGTTTGGGGAACAGCTGCAACTTCCAAACAAAACCAGAGCGAGACCAATAACCTAGTGGCAAGGATAAAGGTACATCTTATCTCACACAAGTTCAATTCCCCACTTGATTGCATTGCAACCGGAAACTTCAGCACAAGTATCTCCAATTTCAGGTGCCTTAAATCTTGGGATCCATGGGATTCATTTTTTTAATAAATTGGGGGGGGGGAGGAGGGAACCCTCTCAGTTCTGTACCAAGGGAGAGAAGCACAGCAACGTTTTGAGCAATGGGAAGACAGCTCCTGCTGAGACAGAGCGCAGATCCCAGCGTGCCGTTGCTGGCTACCTGACTGATGCTCCGCAGCACAGCAGCTCTGACTTGTGTCCCTCTGGACGCAGACGGGTCCTTCCCCGAGGAAGGCTCATGCATGCAGCACGTGCACCCAGGAGCATGCAGCTTCAGGTAGGGCTTGTGTGAGACAGGGCTGGCTTCTCCCCGGGTCTTTTTTGGAAGGCAGGAGGAGGAAAAGGGAGAGGGGTTTAATAACACCTGTTTTTCCTCAAACAAATCTGCATGCCTCTTATATCAGCTTTAGGCAAGCAAAGTCAGACATGTGCCAGCAAAGTCCTTCACAGCAAAACATATAATGATTAAAAATAAGGAAGGGTGGAGAGGGGTTCTGGCTCACGGGAACTAGGGCCAGAACAAATGTTGATTTCAGCAGGGGAACTGCGCCTGCCAGCAGACCAAACTAGGGTCGATACAGTTTTTTGCAATACTAAACTGTTCCTGTTGTTTTAAATGTTCCAAGTATTTTTCTTCCTCTTGGTTGTAAAACGAAGCACACCTCTTTCCTCACCTATAACCACCAACTCTGGCTGTGAACAGTACTTGCTGTTTTCAATTCAACAGCACTTCAGCAGCGGTTCTCCCCTTGCAACATCGGAAACACAGAAGTACGTGGCTGGCACGAAACCAGCCTGGATTGCAGGGGAGCAGACCTCGCTCTGGGAGAAATCCCACCCGAGGAAAATGAATCCCTGCCTGGTGAAGCTGCAGAGGGAAGTACATGCTCAGTCAGTGATACGCTCCCACGTTTCAGAGCTGATTATTCGTAACGTGTGGCACGGGCAGAGTTTTGCGTCAAAGGAGCAGAAAAGCTGTGCTTGAGTGGACCGCTGGAAGGAGCACCCTGGCCACTGGAAGACAAGAAATATCGGCAGTGTTCAAACATGATGAGTCAGTTCCTGCTATAAAAGACCAGCCGCACAGACAGGCTTGGAGCCGCGTTGCTGCAGCTCTGTGCTGGGCTCTGCAGGGCCAGGAGCAAGTACAAAACCATGTCAGGCATGTACTACCTTCCCAGCTAACTCCGGTTTCCAGCGCTCTTCCCTTTTATATATATACATATATATATACATATATATATACACACAACTGTGTGTGTGTGTGGGGGGATAATAACAATAATTCCCTTTCCTGGCAGATGACTCACTCTACTTTTTTACTCCAAATGGTTTAATCAGCTTTGAAGTCCTACATACGGGTTCTCTTCAAAGACACGCTTTGAAGTAGATCACTCTTTCAGGGCTGACACAGCTGCACTTCTCTGCAACTCAGTTCAGTGGGCGTCTCACGAGCGCAGCATCCGTGAGTGCGCACGAAGGCAGGAAGGTTTCTACAACTCTGAGCACCCACTAAAAAGCACTCTGTGTTCAACCTTGTCACATCACAAAGAGAGAAGCAAAGGAAAAAAAACAAACCCTATAATCTCTCATTTGTTATCAGAAAAATACATGTGGAAAGTCATCTTCAGGGACTGAAATGCACGCTGCTGCTAAAACAACCTCTTGCTCCCTGCAATCATGTTCCTTTTTCTTTGATTAAAAGAAATCCCACAGGTCATAAGTAGGGAGCTAACAGCTAAAATGTTCAGAAAATGCCACTGCTAGTAGGCCTGCATCCAGCAAGTCCAAATCCTGTCTTTATATGATTACAGTGTTAGGACATCAAGTCCCACCACATACAAGGACTGGATTACAATCCCTCTGAGAGACAGCATGTCCTTTATTACACAGACACGCTGGCCCGCTGCCACCTGAAATACAAGTGTATTGCTAAAAATACTTCAGGTTTAATCCCCTTTCAGCCTCAGGATCCTTACTTACACTGCTATGGCAGGGGTTAGAGATCCTAAATGGACTGCCGCCACGTTAACGCCCCTGAGAAGAGAAAAGGAAAATCAGGCCAATTCCAAGGATGGCGGTCTGTGCTCTAAGGTCTCCCTTTATGAGTATTTATGCCAACTGCATTCATGCACTGACCAGACTAAACCCTGCTGCAGTACACATCAAGATAGCCCCATGCTCACCGGCAGGACCTGGCCCACCTGCCACCGCACGCGAGCAAAAAGCAGTCCCAAAGATCGCATTAAATACCGGTTACCTCGGTCAGAAAGCGCTCGGCTCCCAGGTGTTTCAAGCAGGCAAGGGCTCTCCCTGCAGCCCACCTGCCTGACCGTCGCTTTCCCCGAGAGTGCCCCCCATGCGCGACGGGTGCTGAGAGCCCCCTGCACCCCTGGTGACCGCATGACATTTTCCCACGCCGCTCCTGCAGCTTCCTCCGGGCCCGGGCAAAACTCGGAAAGCAGCGGAGCGCTTCCCCCTGCTCCTCCTGGTGCCCTGCAGCAACGTCCCTCCACCAGACCCGCTCCGAAAGCCCACAGCGAGGTCGTACATGACCCCTTGCTAGTGCTCAGTTTAACTCTTTGGAGACCAGCCCAGTGAGTGCACGTTAGCGGTGCAGCTCGTCCGGCTTAATTCTCCCCCTGGCACAGAGGGAAGCAGATGTGTAAAAATACGGGGGCTTACGTCTTTCAGTTAAGGCTCCCATGCAAACATGCACATTGGGGGGGGGGGGGTTCAGTGTCAGTAGTTTTCCATAGGAGTTTTATGTCAAAACTCTAGAGTGAAGTGAACTGCCCTTTTCAGAAAGGATTGTTAATAAAAAACAGAGCTCAGAGATAAATGGAAAAACAAAAAACCCCCCACAGCTCACCCAAGTGTTCTAGCAAGTAGTCTGGATGTTATGTGCACTGTCCCTCTTCACCAGCACTCTTGCAACAAATTTGGAGCTATATGTACATATACAACTCCCCCCAGCCCCAACCCTTCGGACCCTGCCCCCCTCTATCCAGGAGGAGGAGGAGGAAGAGAAGCAACCAGCACAGACGCAGAGGGGCCTCGACTTACAGCCAGATGCAGCTAATGGAGGAGAGAGACAACGGGCTGCACATCGGGACCGACTCCTAGCTGGCAAACGTGCTTCGGTTTCAGTGAATGAAGGTTTCTTGACCTAAATGGCTTTGACTTTAACGGAGATGTGCCAAAACACATGCCAGCTTAGAAGCTGAGCTGCCGACAGCTTTATACTGAAGCGCTTTGTGCAGCGGTGTGATCAGCTGCTCCACTTTTTTTTTTTTTTGTCTTTGACAGCTCCTGGATTTTCGTTTGTTTTATTTTTGGAGGAGGCTGGGAACTGAAGAGGCCAAAAGTCAGCAACCCTTTTTCCTAAAACAACAGCTTATTTAGGAACTAGGAGCAGTTTTACAAACCCTCACCAAACCTGTATCGCAAACACCCTACTAACTAGAGCAAAAGCAAACTCATGACTGTGCGTTCAGTAGGTAAAACGAGGATACCCTCATGCAAGCAATCCCAGGGATCAGAACGGCTTTCCATTGCTGAAGCTATGAAGCTGTGAGACACAGGGGCAGATCCTCAGCTGCCAAAGAGCCGCTAACTTCAGAGAAGCTACAGAAATCTCCCCCTGCTCAGACTCGGCCACTTTGTCTTTGCTTGGATTTAACATACCAGTGCCACTCGCCATGGTTCAACACGTGACAGATGCAATAGCCCACATGCAGGCGAGCGCGCTCCGGGGCCTCTTTGCCTGCAGATGCATTTGATGTGTTCATTTGTCTGTGACAATTACTGGCTGTATTCCTCAGAATAAGCTCCCTTGTGCTAGGCAATTTTTTCCCCGTCAAGGGAAAACAGAGGGGTGAGAAATGGCTTCTGTGCTTTGAAAAGGTACCCAAGAAATACAACAGCCATGACCCACCATCCGACAGACCCAGGGTTATTTTTGCTCCCTTTATTCACTCGGAGCCTTACCAGAGAACAGTCCCTTTCACCATCCTGTTGCATCACTCGTTCCTTATAACGACCATGAGTTTATTTCCTTATAGCTGAAACTGCAACTGCTGTAGCTGTCACAGCAATGACTTGAGAAGTTGCTTCAGTTTTCTAAACAAATACTTTCAAAGGAAAATTGGCACAGAAATGCAGTTACAAGAGAGCTCCTCTTCTGTAGGACGCTGCCGGCTGGCAGGAGCAGTGAGAGGTGTGACAGACCCATCTCCTAGAGCAGAGCTAGCTCACAAGCAAGAACCACGCGCTCAAAAAGACACGAGCTTGAAGGAAAGCTGCAATTACTCCCGACCACACTGCTACAGGCATATCCAGATGAAGAGATGAAAGAAACCAAATCTAGTGTTAGTCTGCTCTAAGTGTTCAAGAGCGATTCGGACGCCTTCCACCACATGAATTTCACTTCCAGATGAAAGACTTTATGGTAGCAAACATTAAGTGCCATCTTCTGACAGCCCTAGGTCCCCGAGTGAGCTGAGCCATGCTTGAAGGCCAAAAAACAGCCACTTGGGAACACAGGGATCTTGGGCAGATTTCATGCTAAACAAAAAAGAAGTCAGCCAGGTCACATGGTGAGTTTTCAAAAGGAAGAAAAAAAATACTGCCAGACACATGGGACTGCTGTTGGACAGAGTAATAAAATTAGTGAATAAAGGCTACACATTAAATATGCAAGTATTGCATCATATACCCACACTGAAAATCAAATACAAACTATCTTGGACAAAAATACCAAAATGCCAAATGAAAGCCAGAATTATGACTGACATGCATAGCACTGATAAAATGGGAGGAGACTCAGACCAGATTTAAACTGGTTTTATCTATCAACATAGTTACTGTCTGGAAGAAGGAATAAGCAGAGTGCCAACAAAAAAAGCACTGGAACTGCACTCATATGCAGAAGAAAGAAAACAGTCTACAATCTACTACCATGAGACTTTAAGAGGCCCAAACCATTAAGTAACATGACTAGCAGAATTTGCAGAGCACCAGCAATGCTTTGAAGATGATGGCAGGTGGCAAATACTTCACATATTTGAGGATTAAGAGCTGCAGTACAAAATTTTTCCTTTCCCTCCAGATTTTAATAATCTTGGGCTGTGTCCTACTGACACGGACCACACCTTCCAAGGTGACTCTGGAGGGGAAATGCCACAAGTTGGGGTTATCTTTTTTACTTTCTTGTTCTGGCCGTAGTGCTCAAGGGAAGAGGGAAGCCTACTGTAAAGAACGAAAAAAAAAAAAAGGAAACTTTGTCTGAAAGCAGAAAAGGAAGAAAGGAATCATCAGGGAGAGAACTTCCTGCTCTATGGACACTTGCACTGATTCTGTCGCCCGCTGTGTAGCGAAGGCACCCATGGGAAAAGCGAGTTATACCCTACCGTGCTGGAACCACTTCACCCCGCTTTGATTAGCGGGAACGATTACAGCTAGCTCAAGCCATGGAGACTGCTGGTACCTGGATAGCACCTTGCAAGAAGTCTTCTATAACGCCCCCCCGGGCAGGACGAACTCGCAGAGAAAGGTACCCCTGCCACCCCCACAGCAGGCCTGGGTGCCAAGGTAGAGAGACCACCAGGCAGGGGTCTCCACAGAGGTGTCCCCTTGCCTGCCTCGACAGGGTGGCACGTTGACAGGCCTGGTGACAAAGCACAGCCCCTGGATTCGCTATTGCTGCCCTGAGCAAACCTCTCTCAGTTCCCACAGCTCCAGGATTTTGGCACCTTTGGGCTCAGGCTGTTTCACGGAGACCTGATGCCACCCGGTGCAGAGAGGCTACCAGGGATACTTCCAGTGACTGCAGTCGCTGCTAAAACATCATACGCGCTTCCCTTCTTCCTCCAATTCTCCCACCCCTTGATGGAGAAATTAAGCCCAGCTCTGCTGCAGAAATCTGGCTTTTAGAGACAAATGGCTATTACATATCTAGGCAAGAGATTAAACCCCAAAATAACAACAAGAGCTGAAATCCTTCCTGAAGGACCGTAAACTGCACGCACGTCTCACTCAGGCTTCCCCATCTCCCCTCCTCTGAGCACCACTTGCCAAACATGAAGGGTAAGGAAGCTTTACTGAGAAAGGATTACTCTTAAAAAAAAGCCAACCTGTCCTGCAGCAAAAATCTGTAGAGGTCTTGCACAAAAACCCACAAGCTAGCCGATATCCTCCCTGCTCTAATTAAATACCACAGGTCCCTGCCACAGCAGTCACATCCAGTGTCACACAGTTTGCATTAGGACTTACTGCATTTAACCAAGGCCAGCAGCTGATAGGACAGCAGGGACAAAATATCCGGACACGAAGGAGCCCCTAGGAACTTGCAGCCTACAAGCCTGTAATCACTTTTTTTTTTCCCTTTTTTCAGTTGCAAAGACATGTGACTGGCCTTCACATACCAGAGCTGACCCCTCCCAGAGCCAGTGATTTCCTAAGAGTGGAGAAGGATGTTACCCTCCTGCTTATTCATTAGAAGATTAGGTTTCGATGTTATGCATTAAAACCTCACGCCATCTAGGGTCCATGTGCCATTTATGCTAGTGCTCCTTCCAGAGAGATACAGCAGTGCATCTAGGAGCAGGTGTTTATCAGCCTGCTCCTGGGGTGGCCTGGCCTCCTGGAGAGCCTGCTCCTCCTTTCCTAACAGATGGCTGTTTTCATTCCCAGGTGTGAACCATTAACTCTTTGCTTTCACATCCGCCCTCTGCTTCTGTCCTGGACCAAAAAGAGCTGTCAGTCTTTTCAATCTGTTCCCCCATAAATTATCACCGCTACTTGGAGGTGTACTTCCCCCGCACACGCACTTTCCCACACACTCTTATGTCACTGAAATACCAATATGCAGGGAGCTGCCGAGCTTCTGGTTTCGGTTTTTGTTTAGTGTAGTTGGAAGGGCAGTTTCTGAGAAGAGGCTGGGCTTTTCACTCTGTTGCACTGCAGTTTTACTCACATGCCCCCTGCCTTGCAAATTCCCTTTATGCTCGTCACTGTTCACATGCTGAAAGCCCGCACCTGCCCCAGTCCCCGTAGAACCGGGTCCTCCAGCTGCTCCCCGGCGTGCATCCGCTCCGCAGTCACTTTGCAGCACGGGGTGGCTGCAGAGGGCTGCGGGAGCGCCGGGCTCCGCGGAGAGCCTGCAGCTCCGCGGCGGGCGCGGAGACCTCCGGTGGCCTCACGGTGCATTGCAAGCAAGCAAGCAAGCAAGCAGCCGGCGACAAAGCGCTACCTGCGGCTTAAAGCTGGGCGTGCAGGACGCAAGGCCAGGGAAGGCTGCCTGGGGAAGCAGGCAGCTGACAGGGCAGCGTTTGTCTTTCCCTAACCTCATTCTCAGGACGAGTTGACCCAATTTAACTGAAGCCTTCTGATATTCGCTCAACACCAGGCGGGCACGCTGGACAGCAAATCACTGCCGCAGCACAACTCACGTCTGGCAAAGCAGTAAGTACTGGGAAACAAGGTCATATAACAGAATACACAAAAGGGGCTGTGGTGGCTATAACGCAGAAAATAGATATACATTTGGCTGAAAAAATAGTCTGAGGTTGCCTCAGGCAGCACAATCACACACTCAAACCCATAGGAGTAATGTCTGTGGTTCGAGCAGCTATTTCTGGTACAACTGGGTACCACAGCAATGTGCTGTCTTGACCCCTCCATATATAAATCCCATGCAACCCCCAGCATGCACACTGCACTCCTCATCAGCATGCTGTAGCACTGTGATTTGTCTCTGGCTCCAACAGTATAGCATATATGATCCGGCAGGCATCTGTGCCCTGCTGTAACGCAATATAACATTAGAATCTCATGGGGAGGTGTTAATTAGGTTATAGTCTACAGGAATACCCTGGTGGGCACATCTATGGCAGCCAGGACTGCTGCAGCAACATCCTTTATCAGCACCCGCCTCAACAGAGCAAGCTCTCAGGACTTGTCCCTAATAGAGCACTGCAAATGCCATCAGCAGAAATTCACAGCAAACCCACTATTGGGGACATTTCTTCCTTCCCTTTTATTATGGGGAAAAAGGAGAACTTGAAAAAAAAGAAAAAAAAGTTGTTATTTCACTATGTCTATAAACTGAAATGAACTTAATTTCTAATCTGCATTAGGTAGATACCTAACATATTTCCAAGCATTATCTAAGCTTACCTTTTCTTCATGATAACTTTTGTCTTGATGAGCCAATGCAGGCCTTATCTGGCAGTACTTTTCACCCTGATGGAAACTAGAGGCCACAACTATAGGGTAATAAAATCGGAGTCTGTATGTGCTATGTATCTTCCCACAGCTTAGTCTCAGGGAAATCTTGGTGTTCAGTGAAAGTAAGAGCTGTAAGAATCAGGACTGACCTCAGTTTCTGCCTCCATATTGGTTGTAGCACATCAGCAATTCATGTCTATAGGTACTAAACAGCTAAGTGTT
Source organism: Apteryx mantelli (assembly GCF_036417845.1). NCBI lineage: Eukaryota > Metazoa > Chordata > Aves > Apterygiformes > Apterygidae > Apteryx > Apteryx mantelli. The sequence goes on from NC_090020.1 coordinate 12,640,279, forward strand.
GTACAAGATTTAAACACTCCTTTTCAGTAGGAATGACGGAAAGAACCATTCTAAACTACTAAGCCCTTTTACCTGCTTTTTTTAGGAGTAAGCTGTACCTTAGCCCATGAATTTAGTAAAACTACTTTGCCTACTTTGCCTCAGAGGATTCATTTCACGCTGACGCAAAAGGAACAAAACAGATAAAAGGTCTCCTGCCACTAATGCCCAGGAAAGCTCAGACTAGACTAGTCCTGTCTTAGGTAACGTCCTTGTCCATGGAAGATGAGACTCGAGGCATCCCCGTCACTCACAAGGTCCCTCACCCCTCAACACTTGGCCACTTTTGGCTCCATCCCCCACTTTGTGTGTTGGTGCCTTTCAGTCCCCTTGCATCTCTTGGTCAACACATAATCAGAAAAGTTTCCTCATAAAGTGAGTGTCTATGAATATATTTCCTAACCACTTAGCAAGTTTTTGCTTCTCACATGACTCTTCTCTCATTAGGTTTCCCTGCTTCTCCTTTTACCAAACAGGAGATACTTAATATTTTTGCAGTACTCCATTCTCTTTCATCAGTTACTTGCACATAAAGGAAACAAATATCTAAGAATCTATAAACTGACAGACATGGTGAGAATAAAATCTTGTCCCAATTAAGTAACTGGCAAAACTCCCACCGAATTTTGTGTGTTGGGAGACACACCTTTAACATCCAGATCAAGAGCTACATTTGGAGATAGGACTTTTATTTTTCCTAATATTGCTGCTAGTAGATTCAGGTATAACTGGAGATGAACAAATGTTCATCTGTAACAGATGATTAACCATTCAAGAGATAGGTCCTAGAGATGTTGCAATACAGGCCAGCCTTTTATTTGTACAAGCATTACACAGAGACCTACAATACTTTGGTAAAGTAAATATGAACTTTTCTAGTAAAAATCAGGTTTGGATGGCTGTCTTTTCTTCTGCAGCTCATTTTGTTACACTGGAAATTATTCTGTTTAGAAAACATGCAGTGTTAAAGCAGTCAAACCTACATTATGAGACAGTCCACTGAAGTAAATGGACACTGGAAAAAAATAAACATACACACTCACAAAGTTCATCTATTATCTTTACCTGTCCAAATGAGGAACTTCTGTGACGTCTCCTCTAAAGAGAGTTTCACTTACATCCCTCAAGCCATTGGAGATCCCTTCGTGGCGCCTCTTCATTTCCCCATCAGTGGGAAGCTTAAAGACATCTTGCTGCCCCAAGGCTGAAGTCCTTTCTAAAAACTGGCTGCCCTCCTTCATCCGTTGCTGGATCATTGGAGTGAGTGGCATTTCAAAGCTGAAGTAGCTATCAGGCTCCGAGTATAAGGTCTCTAGTGACTCTGCGCTATAGTATAAAGATGCATTGTCCAGAATGTTTTCAAACTGCGAGCTGTACAGATCCGTGGAGACGTCAGAGTGCCTTTGTCCAAGAACATCTTCATACCCTCCCATGGCTGTTTCTTCCTCCTCCATGATCCTAGAAAATAATCAGAAACAGCTGATTTAAATTTGCGGGGTCAGATTTAGACTGTTGAGCAAACCTCGGTTGCGGTGGGAAAGTAGCGGGGTGAGATGCTGCTTTCTCCTTGTACTGCCTCAGTTCACGACTGGCACCACATCTCTCCCTGCTGTGTTACAGTTCTGGGGACACAAAAGGAAACAATATTCTGGGGAAAACAAAAAAAGCCCAGCATTGTCTGACAGATAACATCAGCTGCTTACGCACAAAGAAGAAAAGCACTCACAATTTCAAAAGATCTCCCCAGCACCATTCCTGCCTGCCATGCAAGGGACTGCTCAGATCAGAAGTTTTGCATTAAATTGAAGTCTCCACCCCACTGGAGTACAGTCTGCTGGCTCTGCAATCCTGGAGTTAGGGTCTTATACAAAACACTGATGTAAAACTCTCCAAAATGCATTAACGCAAGAGGGAGCAAACACAGCTAAAAACTCAGAGTTGGGAGTGCCAAAATTGAAGAGGAATATCTGGCCTCCTTGTAGATGTACAGATAAAAGTTTAAGATCACCTTTCTGTCACCGAAATCAGAGGAGACACTCCAGAAACAGGAGGCTGCCAGGCCAGGCTGCTTAAGCAGAGGCTTGAAACAGGCAGTGATCCTCCAGCTCTTTTCCACAGCCACCTTTCTCTGGGACACAATCCCAAGCAGTCCGGCAGTAATATTTTCAAAACGTCTTCCATAACTTCAGGACCTAAGCCACCACAGAAACACAGAGGATTCCAGTCGTCACTTTTTAGGAGGAGACGTGGTGCTAACACGAATGTTTATCCTTGCTTTTTTCAAGAAACAAACTACGATTTTTCTGCTTCTTCCACTTCACCCTCTCTGCAGCTCCAGAGAAGCTTCACAGCTATTGTGCTCCAGCCTCTCACCTAAAACCTCACGATCAGGCCCACACGTAACTTGCATGCCGCGCCTGGATCCGCTTCAGCATGGCTTTGGGGAGAGCAGCTCTCCATCCATGCGCGGGCAGCCACAGAGTGGGCAACCGTGAGAAGGGCTGCAGTGCGAGATGCAACCTGCTGCCGCGTGCAGTGGATGCCACACTCTCCACGTGGCAGCGGTTTATGCAGGAATTGCATAGTGGAAAGCCAAGCGGAGCCTGTCCTTGAGCTGGGGTGGTGCGTCTGCTGTTTCAGAGGAGGGGGTGGCTGCAGTTCCTGATGGAAGCTGATGGCATGTGAAGTGCAGATGGGGTGCTGGGCCATGCAAGGACTTACCTCCTTGGTTTTTATGCTTGCCCTAGGTGGCACGACCAGTGAGATGAATCTCTGCAGTCTGGCTCCCCCATCCTGGGAAGTCTTACAGGTGTTTTAAGACATGTGGCTCAGCACCAATAGCTATTGTAGTTCAAGTAACATCCTCCTCCAAGCAGCCCGTCAGGGCTGGACCTCTCCTAGCTCCCAAACACCCAACGCTCACTCACAGCTCCTCCTTTTAGCCAGCCCCACAGGGGCCATGCTGCACATCTTCTCCTTTTCCTCCTCTCCTCATTTCAGACCACTCCATCTCTTGACCCACTCCTGATCCGCCTTGCACACCCACGCTCTCCTTAGAGCCACCGTGGACCTCACAGCCCATCTACCTCTGCACCTAGCACCTCACCCACACCCCTACCCAACCCACCATGAGCTGCCTCAGAAATGCTGGAATTGGACACAGAGTAAAGCAATTTACAGTGGGCCTCCTGCCCCCTCTTCCTCCTTGCTTCAAGGAGGCAGCCTGACAAAGTGGAAATAGAAGTCAGATCCAGGCCCTGAGGGTCAGAAATCATAAGTCAGACTCCTCCCAAAATCATGGACTTAGAGTCATAGCATTTTGAAAACACGATGCACTGGGGACTCTTTATTTACTATCTGGTTTCTGAATTATAAAGAATACACTTTGGTTGCATTTTTAAACTTTCCTTCAAACTCATGGAAGCCAGAAGCTTTTTGCATGTGTTTGTTTTAAGTGAAAGCTGAGATCTGCGTGCCTGCACATGACCATCCGATGACCTGAGGCCTTAAGGAGTGCATCAAACACGGTGAGGTTCCTCACACCACCAGGAGAGTAGTTAGGACCATAGTTCTGAGCAATCCCATACACTAATCACAGCAGAAGTCAACAGATCCCAAAGGGCAGAGAGACAAGCCGCCCCTGTTAATTCCAGTTGTTTTTAGCAATACCCACCAGATCAGAACAGGGATGCTTACTCAGAGCTTATGGATGGGACCCTTTATTACAGATGTGATTAGAAAAGAAAACCAAGCAAATCAGGACACTTTTCAGTTATTTTAGCAGAGAATATATATATATATATATATATAAATACATCACTACTTTTATCTTTTTACAACATATGGGACTTCAGCTAAAATTTCTTTAATTATTATCTGACCTCACAGAGGCGTTCGCACTGTTCTTGCACAAACCCTGCCTGAAACATGCCCGAAACCAATCTAGCAGGATGCATACAGCCAGGCCTGCATGTTGTATGTATTTGATTATATACCATGGCTGGATCCTAATTATGCTGTTGCTTCTTCATATGAACTTTACTGTGCAAACAGCAAGAGATGTTGCTCCTTTTCCAAACCTGAGACTGATTTCAAACTTTGGCAGCATGGCACAGCTGGAGTTCAGTCCAGCTTCACACACTGGCCACCGCCACCACACATTAAGTGCTCAGTAGTGCTATCAGCTCCACCATACTGCATGCAGGTGGCAAATATTAGTACCCGTTAAGAGCAAATCAGCAGCTAGGCACAACCCACACGCCCTTGGGAAGAGAGAAACCCTGCCCCCCTCGACATCCCCAAAGAGCCATTTTACCTGTTCTTGTCTCTTGCTACCTCAGTGTCTTCACCGTGTTTCTTATCCTCCTTCACAAAGACTTCATCCTCCCCACTTTCATCAAGCAAAGCCAAAGGGGTGGCTCCAGAGATAGTTCCTGGCCTCAGGTCTTCCCAGACCTCCCTCCAAGCACTCTCCGGTGAGGTGACCAATGCCGGGGAGACCATAGGTGGTACAGAGTGGCTGGGTATTTTGGGGAATGCTTTCCTCTCAACAGACACAGTCTCCAATAGCAAATGCTTCTTTCTTTTCTGCTCTTCTGCTTTTTTCAACCATAAAATCTCCACCCCTTGAAATTCTACATGTTTGCTCACAGCTGCCTCTTTTGAGTGCCTCCTCTCAGGACCCATTTGCATTTTGCCTTGACTGTACGTTGAAAACTCCTCAAAATGCGCCCACCCCTCCACTTTGCTGGCTGCTTCCAGGTTTGTCACAGATGGTCTATGACAGCTTGTCTCCTGTGCTGTGTGGACCTCCTCAGTTTTATTACTGATGGCTTGCAAGGACTCTGACTGCTTTTCTCCAGTCAATATTGCAGCCAGATCTTTTTCTATGATCAAATACATTTTTTCCTCAGCTGTTCCTTCAGATGGAAGAGGCATGTCTGAGGGTTTTTCTTGGCCTGCTGGAACTGGTTCTCTGGCTGTCTGCACATTTTGGCTGCCAGTAACCCTCTCTTTTTCCATTTGTGTCTCTGAATCAAGAGAAGTATTTGCTTTCTCTTGCACCTTTGTTGCTTCCAGCCATCCAGAGATTTTCACAGTCTCTGGCAGGTTACCCTCAGGCTGTAAACCTTCTTCTGCAGCATGCAGCTGTGATGCTTTAATGTGAGATCTTGAACCATCTGCAGAAGCAGTGCTCTCAGGAAGAGGCCGGCAAGGTACGTGGTCACTGTCCCATCGCTCGGGGCTGCACACTACAGGCTCTGCTTGACACTCAGATGAAGCCCTCATTGCGTCTCCACTTGACTCTATTGTGCCATACTCTGGAAATTCATTGATGATGGTATGAGGGAGCAAAGTATTACTTCCATGGCCACTACCTGCAAAAAAAGAAAGCATGGATTTATCCTCTGCTTACATAAGTAAACAGTTTGACCTCCCCTCCCCGTGTTCGAGTAACAGCGTAACCGCATTCTCCTCTGCAGTGAAAATACCAGTCTGTTTAACTCACTTCTGCCTGTTTTCACACTGCAGTTATCCAGAACTGGTCCTTTCACACAGGAGTATTTGGGCAGCCTACTTTAGAAGTTTGCCTTGCAAAGGAAGGAATGCCAAAAATGTCTGCTACACTTCAGAAAGGGTCCCAATGGCCCATGAATACTCTTAGGCCACATGCCAGATGCAAAGGCTGAAGAAAGCAGATATCCAGAAGTTTAACATCCATCTACAGCATGTTCCATACATGCTGGTTTTATTTTTAAAGGATTTTTAAGTCATTTTCATTTATCAAGATGAAACATAGGGAAGATAACTAGTTACATCCCATATATTCTACAGCCGCAACAAAACCAATTAGCTAAATTACAAGGCAATTAATGGGCAATTTAACTTTCTGCCAGTACTGCCATCATCCTTTAACAACTCAGGTAATTGACGGTCATGTCACAGTGATGCATGTACACTCACTGGTTCACATTTCCTAATCAAAAAATAAAATCACTGATGCCCAAAAAGCTTGTCCCCCCTCCCACTAAGTGCTGTTTTTCAAATTGTTATAAATAAAGTGGGGGAGAAAGCTGATGGTCATATTTTCAAAAGAGCCGAGCACCCAGTGGCTACCATTGTTCTTGGATAACACAGAATCAATTGTTGTCAGAGGGACCTCGTAGATGACACACTGATGAGTGTTTGGCCATCTTATGTAATGGTCCAAGGAGGAACTGAGCTTTTGGAAAAAGGAGCAACAGCTGTGTTTGTTGCACACTTCTGGAAAAATCTAGCCTGGAGTATAAATTGCTTTAAACAAAACAAAGGGGATACAAACACCTACTCTGAGAAGTGTCTGGGAGACAGCTCCAGAGCTAGACTCTTAACTCGCATTTTGGAAGCAGTGCCCTGCTTGGGGTACATCTCTAGATGCTATTTTGCAAACAGATTCCTGTCTTTCCTCTGCACTGTCTGGCCATAAACCACTTCTGAGAAGGGAGCCACGTAGCTGTGATTAACAACAGGCTGAGTTCAAGGTAAAAGGGAGGGTAATTTAATGCCAGTTCAGCACTAATGTAGCTACATATCTGCCAGTGATTTGGAAAGACACAGAGAAGCACCTCACACCTGCCTACTAGCTATCCAGTAGCTCTGTCCACAGAGGGTAGATAGATACAGCAGGTTGTGTGTGTGCCAGACCAAACCTACAGCCTGGGAATAAGCCTAATTGCAGTCTCTTCCCCAGTAGGTTCCCCAGAATTTCAGTTCTGTTGATGTAACTAGTCCAGAATAAAAGTTCCCTGCGTCAGTTTTCCCTGCATGGCTCAGATCCTGCTGAAGACAGCGTCTGGACAAAACAGTGACCTGTTCTCTACTGCCATTCATGCAGCCTTGGATTAAAGAAGAAGGTTTCACAGGGTGGTCAGGAGCAGTGATGCTCTGTCCACTTCTTCATCACAGCACACTTTCACTGCAGTATTTCAAACACAGAGGGGTGGATGCTCTGGGGGAGTCTGAAGAAGATCCAGGTCTACCTCTCCACACAACCATGGCCACCACTTTTTCTTTGTGTCTGGGAGCCCCAGATAAACTGCGCCTTGGCACACAATTTCATCTGCACAGCCAGGCAGCATTTCATGCACCTCAAACCCTCATGCTTGGAGGAGCAGGCACCGGATCATCTCTTACAGCTGCTGGACGCGTTTCCACCAGGATGCACTTGCAGCACCCATGCTGCAGGTGCACATGCTCCCACTTCCCACCCAAGCATCCCGTGCAGGCAGACAAGGCTGTGTGCTGGCCATGGCCCTACATCTGCATGGGGGGGACCAGCTCAGCCCACAGTGCAGACCCATTTTGTGGCTTGCTGCTCCTGCAGCACACGTCTGCAGTAGGATTTTTAACACAGAAGAAAAGCCAGTATGCACTCCCTTGCTAGAAGTGTTGGCATAAACCTTTCTCCATGGACACAGCTCCTCCTACAGCGATTCTCCCCTTGCAAACCTGCAACGAGGGTGCCCCGGCTGGGACACGGCAACACCAGCAGCCCCCTGCCCAGCTGCACACCGAGGAGGGCACGGCTCAGCACCTGCCAGCAGAGCATGCAGGAACTCTGTGCCTCCTGCTGACCCGTGCGCTTGGCATCTTTGGGGGCTGCCCGGCGCATCCCCCCGTGCACAGCCTCCCCCTGGGGCTCCCCACAGCTGACGCACACTGGAGGCCAAGCCCCGACAACGCACCATGCGCAGACCTGGCCAAGCGGCAAGGCTCTTCCCTGCTAAATGCTATCTTAGTTTCTGAACTGACATCGGGGAGATGCAAGTGGCCTTCCTTCTGGCAGTGAACACTAAACACACAGCTGAGCATCTCTATATATCACAGAAGGCTGCTGCTTAGAGCAGCAGTAAACCACCCAGAGCAAATATCTGATTTACCTCTCTTCATTAACGTCCTACTCCCATGCAAACTTTACCCTCTGTCAAATCTGGTACACTCAAGAAGAGTTATATATATAAAACATGTATATACAGGCGCATAGCGACATACGGAAGGTGAGAGCATGCACACAATCCTGGGCAATGTGCTCTAGGTGAGCCTGTTTGAGCAGGGGGTTGGACTAGATGATCTCCAGAGGTCCTTTCCAGCCTCAACCATTCTGTGATTCTGTGATCTCTGCAACACTTGCAAAGCTGTAAGAGCTCCAACTGGGCAAGAGAAAAACACTTCCACATAGAAATTTAAGGCCTTTTATGCAGTAGATCACAGTAACATTGCTCTGGAAAGATTTCCATTGTTGCAGTATACAAATACAAGTAAATAGGATTCTTGCCTTCACCAGAATCCTGGATAAAAATTGCCTAATTTGGTGCCCAATAAAAAAGATTCTCATGTGGCATCAAAGCAACAGCCCGTCCTGGTCACCCTACATAACACCACACACAACACCGCTGAGGTCTCCATTCCTTGCAGTAAAACACCACCAGTTGCCATCCTGCTCCTGAAAGGTGGAAAGCCAACCCGGATGGAGCTCGGTGCTTCATTCCAGGTGCAGAGTTTAGAGGAGCTGGAGCTCTTTAAGGGAAACTCCTCCCTTATTCCCATCCACCACCACAGCATCATGTCTTGCTGCAGCTACTGGCATATCCTGTCCAGCCCCATCCCCCAATATGACTGCATTACAAACAAGGCTAGAAAGGCAACAACAAAATTTAAGGACTCCACTGAAGATGAGCAGGGAAAAAAAATACCCACCACCAAACAAACAATGAAAGGACACACACTCTCAGGTAACATCAATTTCTACTTTGCATTGAAGGTGGCTTCTTTCAACAAAGCAAAAATTAAAAGGAGAGAGAAAAAGCTAAAATAGCAAGGGGGCGAATGACTAGAAAACTGACACAGGGCAAATATAACGTAAGAGCAGCTGGCAGTCTTTCCGATGACTAGAGGATGAAAGAATTCATGACTTAAATCAGCACTGGCATAGATATGATATTTCATAGGTAAATAACCATTGCATTTCAATCAAGCTTGCCTACAGCATAATAAAAGGAAATTCTAGGAAGCAAAACACAAGTTACAAGCATAGACAGACATTTTTTTTACAGTTACATTTTATAAAAGAATGGTGTGAGTGTCTCTCTAGTCTATACAGTATATATATATTAGCTAGCTAGAGAAATTAGAGATATTTGCTTGAACAGTCTCCTTACTCACAGAGGTTACTGTAGCTCCAGCAGTTACCCATTGGTCAAAGAAATAAAATGCACAGATCATCAGTTTATCTATAACGATACCAGCTAATTCAATTGCTGCTGTTCTAGTCAACTGGAACCAAAATAGTTTCAAATTTCCTGGCCGCTGCTGCCCTGCACTGCACACAATGATGTAAATGGAAGCTTTCTGACTATTATGAAACTGATGGGGGAACTGCAGTCTCATTTGGTCTATCGCAGAAGCTAAGGAGTCCACCTTGGCAGCTTACAGGGGGGAAAAAAAATTCCTCCAGCAAGACTGCCTGATGATATGCCAGGGAGATGCTTATGCTTCACAGCCGTTTACTATAACTGGGTTGATAAAGGAATAAAAGAGCACAGTGGCGATCCTAAGCTTGGTATACTTGTTTCAGAGCAAAAGGTGCCTGACAGCATTTTAGCATTTCTGAACTGGAAGATTCACAAAAGGGCACAGTCATCTTGCAGTTTATTTCTCCACAACTCCTTGTGCTGATCATAAACAGCACATAGGTGAGGCTGCATGCAGAATCATACCAATTATATTTTTTTATCATGCTCGTTTCTTGTTTTTATTTTTAAAAGGCAAATGTAAGCAATAAAACAATGTATACATAAAAGGAAATTGTTTCTAGGTGACAAAGATTATGGAACAAATAACAAGATTTATGGAATTTTATCATTAATGCACCCTTCCAAAGAGGTGGAAGCACACACAGCCCTTCATCTTGAAGTCCCTTGATTATCAGCTTCTATAGTAATGAAAACTATTCAGATTTATAAAACTGTGCCTGCTCAGGCTGAAACGGAGCGGCCTCCGCCTACGAGCGAGCGGGGATGCTGCACAGTCGCTGGCAGCCTTGTGCTGCAGCCCATTTTCCAAATGATGTAATTCCCCACACTGTGATAGGTCCTGGCTGGCAGACGCCCTTCGTTAGCCAAAGCTGCAGGATTAGCATAATTGCAGCACCGTTCTTTTGTAGCCGGCCTACAAACGTCCGCACGCCGCTGCGCTGATTGGGCACACAAGTCTCCACAGCTTGCAGCAGCTTGAGGCTTTTGGGCTATTTGCTCGCCACAGAAGTTGCTGCCTGGGTCTCACCTACTCGTCAGCGGCAGCAGGCAAAAGTTGCCCGGGCATTATACAAAAACTTGGCAGAAATGGGGAAGCTGGTCCAAGGGGTGGGAGATGGAGCAGGGATAAGAGGTAAAGGGGATTTCTCTAGGAAATGAGCACTGGGGTGAGATGCTTCCGCTCATGTCAATTCTTGTCGCAGGAACAGAAAGCACGCAGAGAAGGTGACAGCCAGAGATACGAACAGCCGGCACAGCAGAAGTGATGGTGTAGACTGGGACACCTCACCCCGGGGAAGCGACAGCAGAAGGGGCCGCTGTGGGAGCCGGCAGTGTCACGGAGAAGGTGAACCAGGAACAGTCATTGTGCCAGCGATGGGAAGTTCAAAGCAAGCAAAGAGGTGCCCCACACGCTCAGTGCAGCAACGCTGCACCACATACGGCAGCTGAGCGTGTCACAGCTGAAAATTTGGATTCACTCAAAAATTACGTAGACCAGATCGGGGAAAAAAATCCCTTAAGTGCTAGTAAGTGCCAAGTTACACCATGTTGCTCAGGAAATCCATAACCTGCAGGTTACTATGAACTGGAAGAGGTTTTCAGAGGAGTATTGCTTTGCACTGTTCTTACGTTGTTCCCTAACATCTGCTTTTGGCAACAAGATGCCATGTTAGCCGGACCTTTAGTCTGCCACAGGACAGCCATTCTCATATTAGGTAAATTTATCATGAATCTCTCCACTAGTTAAGTGAGGTGATTATGACACATTCAGTTGTCACCGCTAGAAACAGAGAGACAGAGAAAAGCTCCTAGGTTAAGAATGTGAATCCTATCAATTAAAACAGCAATGACAAAACCAGCATGTCAGATCCCTCTGTGTGTGTGTGTGTGTGTGTGCATATGTGTGCATGTATTTTTTTTTACAATTGCAAATCTTCTAACTCTGTTTCATGATAACTGGTTTTCCATGGAATGCCTTAAGTGAATAATGCTGTGACTCAATTGCAAATTTCTTTCACACATTTTAAGTATTTCCCACTGAGAAATGGAGTTGAAAGCCTCTGGTATAACTCAAACCAAATCAAACTAAAAGTCTTCCACTGAGCGCCTCCTTCTTTCTCCAAGCTGCAGGAAAGATGGCACCTTGCCGCAACTACTTGGAGGCCCAGGGTGAGCTCAGAACAGGACAGAGTCCAAAACTAGCATACAGCACGTGCTAGGAGAATTTAGTGTGAGAGATTATCCACTGCAAATTGCTATATTGGCCACAGATGGTCAATGAGATATAGCTCAATCCCAAGAGTTATTACCCTGGAAAGCAAAAGAGTAGAGTGGAACAGCCGCTAACATGAGTGGGAATAGGAGGGAACAGAATGAAAAAAAAAACTGGGCTCATTATCCTGATGTAAAAAGCATGAGTAATTCTTACTATGTGTAATGTACTTTTTTTCTTTAAAGCCACACTTCCTGCAGTCAAGTGTCTGTGTGTTTGATTTTAAAAGGTTGGAAAACATAAGACTTAAACCCAAAATTCAAAAGGCAGATCCAAAAAGAATCTGAAATCTACTGTTTTTCCATTGCTCTGATTTGGAAAGGAAGCTGGTGATTTTATACATGCAGATAGACATAATGATATCAGTAATAATTAAAACAACTCCCTAAGAGCCTTCAGCTGAAAGAGCAAACTTTTGGAGCACTGACAACTCACAGCTGCTGTGACGCAGCTTCTACAAAGTAAGGATTTTATAACCTATCTGAATAGACTAATACTTACATTACTTATTTTAAGTATGATATTTTAAAAGAATCTTTCAAAAACCCTTAAAAAGTCCTTTTAAAAGAAAGATCTCGCCAGTTAAAAAAGTCTTTCCAGACTTTGAGCTAGCAACAACAGCATAAAAACCCCCACAGTTCTGCCCAGAGATCTGAGACACTCTTGATCTTTGCAGCAGTCACTGAGGAAAGTAGACACAACAGCAGAAAAGGATGTTCTCTATTACATTTCAAGACTTTGGTCCAACTGGCCAGGTTAAGAGAACGCCCGCTAAATAGTTCTGAAAGCCCCCCAAGAGCTGGATATGGAGTTACTCTTACTTACCCACCTAAAATAAAAATAGGACATAGAAGGGTTGTGCGTATCCCAGGATCTAAGTATTTGCTGCTAAAGGTGCGCTTGGATATTGCACAGGAACTTTTCAGCAGGCTAGCACGATGAATGAGAGTCTCTTCCTCAGGAAGCTGAACAATGTTAAATAAACAATGCAGGGGTAAAAGAGTAAAAGGCACTTGTTAAAGCAGTGAACAGTGAATGGGAAAAATTTTTGCTGTACCTACCCTGTGTTGAATTTTTTCAGTGTGGTACCAGGCCATAACTGCATCTGCCCATAAAATTTTAATTAAGCCCCCTTCTACACATTCATTGTCAGGCCATCACTAGCAGCAGGATAATATGCTGCTTTTCCTTCAGAAAGCTTTAGAGACAAATCAAGCCTTCAACATGTTTGTGTCTGTGCACTGCCTGTCTTTTTCATCTCAAAAGCTGAAGGGGCTGAAGGAAAGGAAAAGAGAGGAGCCCATGGTGAAGACAAGTGGAACTGTCCCTGTAGCCACATATGGCCGGTCAAATCAGTTGTCTGAGCCCTCTCCTTTTGTGTCCACTGACCTGGGTTCTTTGTTTCCTGTCTGCCCAAGAGGAAGGGCCTGAGGGCCTCCTGGAAAACATTTCTGAGCACTGCCAACTTCAGCTGAGTTCATTCTGCACCACATTTTCTCAGAGCATCTGAGCAAGGCCAGGCACCACGGCCCAGCTGCCCACACCACCCCAAATAATTGTGCACTCTCTTGTCAGTGTGGCCCTCAGCTTCTGCTGACCACCCACGGATGGGGAGATATTTGCTGTCCTCAATCCAGCATTTCCTAACTTCTGCGTGCTTAATTCTGCACCATTAAGAAACAACAACAACAAGCAGCCCATTTTTTAACTATCATTTCTGCTAAGCCCTTGGCCTTCAAACAGCTTTGTTGTTTACAGAGTCGAGGATGCAGTAATCTCCTCCCTGCAGCTGCAGGTTATGATAACTTGAACCATCCTGCTTTCAAGTGCGGGTCGTGAGACATCCAATTTCCTCCTACAGAGCAATGGACTTTGTATAACGCCTCATGACCTTTTAGTTTTTCTTTCTCAGGGCCTGGAAGCCCAGACGTCCATCAAAGCACACCTGACAGCTCCAGAGCACGCCCCGGCACCACTCAGCCCTCAGTAGCAGGGCACAAATTCAAAGGCAGAGGCAGCAGTACGGCTCCACCTCCTGCAGTCAAGACTCAGAGCACAGTGCAACCCGTCCTCTTTAATCTTGGGTAATTTTTCTGTGGGCACAGTCAGGTGTGCTCTTCTGACTAAAGTTTGAGTACTTTAAGCATTAGCTGCTCCTCAGAGCATCCCAGCAGTAGTTTAAAATCACCTATTTTAATGCTGCGCGGAAATGAAAGAGGCGCATTCAATGCAGTCAGTTAGCATGACAACCAGAGAGACAATTGCTTTTTGAACTACTCAGACTCAGCTGGAAGAGTACATTTGACTACAGCACCTCTCCTCTGCCCCACATGAGAGTATGTTCATTTCTCTTACTTGAAACATACACTTAAAAAGTTACCTCCTACTGCTCTCAGTATGTTCTTCAGCCTTTCCCATTCTCTTTGCATCATTACCAACCAGAGGCAGCAAACATCAGGGATTATTATGACAAAATGTAATGATTCCACACTAACATTTAAAAACCCTTGCTGCTCTTGAGTATGTCAGAAATTGCAATGGGACATTAGCAACAATAAAAAAACTGATTAATTCAAATACACACAATAAAATAATGGAATATTTAATTGCGTGTGTGGGCATCATAGATTTTAGCTTTTCAGATTTGAATCATACATGAGTCCCTGTTTAACTGCTGCAGGACATAATCTTAAATATACGTTCTACATACAGGCTCCCTCCCCTGTAATTAAGCAACATGAACCTAAAAATCAGGCAGTCCTTTAACCCTTAGGAAATGCAATTTTGCATCTTTTCAGGAAAGGAAAGCTACAGAGGAAAAATGCAAATTGAAAGACCAAGAGATGAAAATACCACACAGGATGGTGTATCAAAATGGAAAGCAACACAGTTAAAGCACTGGAAAAGACTTCAGTAAGCAGTCTGGGCTAGTCTGAGAACTGAGCAACTTTTGAGGTAATTTGGTCTATAGGAAATTTTCCGAGTGAAGATCAGGAAGGTGCAACCTTCATGCAGTGCAGAGAGAATGCAGCAGAGGTGGACATGCAAGAGCGGATCACGAAGTGATGCAGAGAACAAAAGCAAGGCAGGAGAGCAAAGGACAACCTAGAAAGTTAGTGATATTCATTTTACATAAAGTGACTGGAGTAATTTGCTTACAGATATTTAAATCAGCAATACAGGATCACAAAAAGGCTGTGCTTGCACAAAAAAATCAGCTATTGTTTGCTTCCTTAGCTCTTGACATGAAATAAAGAAATTCTACGGCAAACACAATCCTTTCCATAATTCAGGTCCAGGAATGTGTATGTTGCATGGATTGAAGTATGTATTACATTCTCTTCCCCGTGTCAGCTTTGACAGTGTTTGACCCCTCACAGATTGCCAGGATAAACTAGACTTTTTTTTTTTTTTAACTCAGTTTTTTGCTGGCTTGAGTTTGCTAAGAAAACAGATGAGCGCAAGAACTAGCATGAGACAGTCAGAGGGAGTATGCGGCTGGGACCATCACCATCCCTTTTGGCAGAAGCAAGCTGTTAAATGAGCTCAGTTGCCTCATGACACCTCACTATACACAAAACAGCGAGTGACAGGCTTTCCAAAGCTATTTGTTTCTCCAGGAATTCAAAAACAATTTTATTCCAGCAGCTGTTGGGAAAGACCAGATTTACACAGCAACGCAGAAACTAATTGTACTTCTTTTGTGTGTGTGTGTGTGTGTGTGTGTGTGTGTGTGTGTGAAGGATGAGATTAATCCTTGTGTTATACAGAAGAGGTGAAAACTTGCCTATCTTAGAGGCATCAGGCAAAAGACTGTCTATGAATCTCAGCAAGACATTTTCTTAGCAACTGACTTGGATTTCTTGTTCTAATCTAACATGATTAAAGAGTTCTTGACTTTCATGTTTGTTTGAGTAACCATTTTGTAGGGTTTCCCCCTTTTCTCCCAATTCCCTAAGAAGAATTTTTTAGATTGACTCATTTTGTCAAGACTTTTTTTCAGTATTTAAATGTATTAACTACAAAGTCATAAAACAGTGTCAGCCTGTAGTGTGCCCAAGTCTAAGAGATGAGGCTATTCAACAGGATCACTGTTTCCATGGCCATTTCCAGAGGAGGGTATGTTTCCAGACCTATATAAACAAGCGCCCTTTATGTTATGAGGCTCAGAAGATGACTTGTACAACCCAGCTTAGTTCAATTTTTAAAAAATATTTTCTTTTGCTGGAAGGCAGAAGGCTGGGATTTCACTCAGGAATGCAGGCAGGCTGTGTGTCGACACGTGGTCATGCAGCGGCGCAGCACAGCAAAGCCCAGGGCACAGAGCAGCCTGAGGAACGGGCTGCAGGGAGACACGTGGCTGTTGGTCCTCTCTGCAGGGCCTGGCTGCTTTTGGGGTCCCCGGAGCCTGGTCCTACTTCTGCGCCAAGGAATACACCTATCTACCTCCCCAGAGCAGGAGGACGAGTGATAGCAGTATCTTTTTCTGTTGAAGGAGAGAAAGGAAAGAAGCCAGGCTTGAATTGCACACTAAAGAACAAGAGCACATGTGTACCAAAGCCATCAGGAATCACAAAATATACCAATTTAAAGCAAAGCATTACAATAGACTGAGTGCAACAGAGGGGAGGAATTGCTTATTTTTAACACAACAAACTTATTATCATTTACATCTGAATCTTATCAGTGAAACACCTCTTGTACAAGCATCTAACTTGATCTTTCTTCTCCTGTCACCCATGAAAATGACCACCAGTTTAAACCTGGAAGGTAAAAATCAGCACCACAGCTTATTAAGCAAGCCTGTCTCCCAGAGGAAGATCTAGGCAAACAAAGCCGTTTGCCACAATCATCCCCAATTACGCCTCCTTCTTTGTGAAGTAAGTTGTCAAATGCAAGTATTTCACTGCCCAGTTAAAAAATGTATACTCTCAACAGCATCCAAGAAGGCTTCAGTATTATGGTTGTGTCTGAAAGAGAAAGGATGAATTTGGAGGCAGAAGTGATTAAGCCATTTAACAGCTTAAGTATTATGTTCTCACTTTCTGAGGCCAGCCAAGGCCCAGGTGAAATCTGCTTTGGGTTAGATAAATTAAAATTCAACTTTACTGCCCACAGTGACAAGCTATTACCTTTACTAAGTTTAAACACCAGTGTGTCCCCTTGCCCTGTCCTTGTCACTCATTTGCTTGAAATTGTTCATACTTTGACCTATGAAAAGCACACCTTCTTTCTTTTAAAGGTAACTTTAGAAAATAAAAGGTTGGTTTGGATTTTTCTCCCCCTCTAATACTGAGAAGGATAGAGAACCCTTCAGACATAGCTGCTTCTCCCGAAACAGTCTCTGTCCCCCCAGATACATGTTATGACATATTCAACATATGTCAGATCAAAGGAAACCAGGAGTTGCACAGGGACCTGGTTTTGTGCTTCTGTGTCCCATCCTCACTCATCTAAAGCTGGTAAGCAGTTAAGATGTGCTTATTTGAAGAAAACAAGTAGAAGGGACAGCACCACCCTGGTTTATCTCTTTTGGTCAAACATCTCCTGGAGGAGGAGGATGCATTTGTTTGTGTTAAACAGAAACCAGTTTGGGTAGGTGCAATGCTGTGAAGCAGGGAATCTGAGTTTTGGAAAGGGGAAAAAACATGCCTTGGTATTCTCATCCCCAGTAGGCAAAACATTCAGCAGGAGCGATACAATTTAGCAGGCCATTGCTGCATCAGAGCAGGGACATAGGATGAGGTAACCCCTTCAGTCCCTCCTGCATCTAAATGTCTGTGACTCTGGACGAAGAGAAGGGCTGACCTGTTGCAAGGCAAGGGATCATTTCTGAGGCACTTCTTCGTACTTACTGCAATCATTAAGTCCTGTGTACACAATAGTATAGAAAAAGCACCTTTGCAGCAGATACATTTAATGAAGGTGCAGTTTTCAGGTACAGTTGGCAAATGTTGTATGTTAAACACTGTTATATATGGGAAACTCTCCCTTCAAATCACTCCCATTTCACTAATTGCTAGCCCCTAATGGTAGTTTCTGAATAATAAAGGGACAGGAGACTCAGAAACAAGGCAAGAAGCAATACAGAAAAAATACAGAAAAGTATGCATATAAGACAAGATATAATGGCTTACACTTTGCTGCCCTTTATGTCACGCAGTTCAGAATACCCATCACATTTGATAATTGTTTTGGTTAGCTGTAACAATGGATTCACTTGGATTTATTGGACACAGCATACTTCATTTAATGCAAATCTCCGGAAACGTACTAATGCCTGTTGACAGTGCTCTCACACTGTGTTTCTCCAAACAAGAAATGAGGTCATCGTGATTCATGAATAATCTGATACACGTTTGGTGGCAATTTGCAAAATTTTTTTAGAATTCCTAAGCAAGGAGATTTGCAAGGTTTTGTTGTTTCCCCCACTCCGCAATTAGGATTTCCAAGTGGAAGGCCTAACTCTAGAAAATCCTGGAAGAAACTGTTTACTTACCTTCCAGACTTCAGTTCTGCTCTTTTTGTTTCCTTTTTTTCATGACTGAAGTGGAAGAGCCTATACAGCTGGTTTCTGTACAAAGTGCTGCCCTTCTATGGTAAGAATGGGATCTTCTTTAATTAGAAGTGACATCCCAGAAAGTTTGCAATTAGAAAGGATCAAAGTGCAAAGAGAACAGCCTGAGGAAATACTTTTTTTTTTGGTTTCTAAAGAAGGCAAGGATCGCTGATAATTAAAACGAGGCAAAAGAAATAGGTGTAGTAACTACATTTCTTTTCCTCTAAGATTAGGCTGGGAAAAGGTAGAATACACCCTCTGTTTACAAGAAAAGCATAGAAACAAGACTGATCCCTAGGCATAGCATTTGATCCTGCATCTGGGTTCCTTGTTACTAAATACAGATGAGGGAACAGTTCGAGTACCACCTAGAATATTTAAATTAAAATCTTGTATCTCTCTAGCTGTAGGTATAGCAGCTTGCTGAAGACCAAGGGCATTCCTGGAAGGACTACCAGGCAGAACTGGCTGTGTTTTGGCATGTGCAATTGCAGAAATGACTCAGTTGCAGAGAACTGTTCAAACTCCCGGTACCAAACCCCCACCTGCATTCAAGGTGGAGACGTAAGACAGGGAACAGCTGTCATTTTCTACGGCAAAAACAGCAGGCCAGGCTCTCCTCTAGACCAGGGCTCCTTTGTTTTGCTGCCTCCTCTCCGTGCCCAGGAAGGGCGGTGTAGCAGCAGGACAGGCACTCCTGGGGTCATGAAGAAGCAGCTTCTGCAACTCTTTCCTCAAGTAGCTTAAGAGATTTTTAATACACAATAATAGTAAATAGCACTTACCCATTTCTGAAGGCTTCTCTTCTTCCAAGCCAAATAAAAATTCATATTTGGCCTCGGCAACAGCGTGGGAGTGGGTCAATACATCGTTATCCCAGACAAGTGCTTCTGCCTGTAAAGTCAAAATAAACAAAGCTTATCTATTTTTCAATGAAGTAACAGTAGCATGAACAAGAAATCCATTCAAGCGTGCTGTCAGGTAGGATTTTCAGAGTGCTGTCTGTTCATTTAGCTCCATTTCCACCAAGATCGACCACAGCAGATATGGGCCAACATTGAGCACTTTTAAAGAGCTTGTCGTCATGTCTTCAAACACAAGTGTGTCAGGGTCAAGCAGTGATGTTGGAGCAGCCAACCCCGTCATGTCTTTAGCAGGTTTACCCATGGCAAGGCCAGCTGGGCCTAGGTCACCAAATCAGTAATATCACGTAGGGCTGAAAGTGCCTCTGTGATAGTATCTGAAATACCAAACTTGAGTATGGATGCTGCAAAATTGGGACTAACAGGTAGAGCATAAATAAAGGGCAGGTTGTTTCTTTGGGAGGAGACTGGCACAGGGAAAGGGAGGGGCAAGGGCTGCAACAAGGGGGGCCAAAATGGGAAAAGAGATAATAAGGCATGCAAACATGCAAACAGCACTGTCTGAGGGTACCTGTCAGGCAGCCTCGTGCCTGACCACTGCTGCTAGATCAGGGCAATAAACCCACCCTGTTTTTCTGACCAGCTGCACAGACAGATGGGTCAAGCATCCCCATGTCACTGTGTTGGTGCCAATGCTAGCCCTGGTGGCATCAGCACCTACCCACCACTTCTGACTTGAGACAGTAGGAAGCAGCTTGAAACAAAAAGTTCAGTTTCTTGGAAAAGAGAAAGGCTGTATAACTAACATTAAAATTAGCTTTCTGACCAGGTGGTGACAAACCAGTTATTCAAGATAAAGTATACACCACCAATGAACCGTAGTGCAGACACTGCCTGCAATAGGTATCAGGCATTAAGCTTCTTCCCAGCTGGGCAAGATGATGCCTGTAATTCTTCTGTGTGAAGTGACAGATGAAATAAATCATTAACTCTATAAATTCTTCAGTGACCTTCTATTCATATCTAATGTTTGAGGCAGCCAATTATTACAGCATGTCAAGTCATTTCATGGCTCATATTGGCAAAGGCTTTAGCATACAAAAATATGCTTTAAAGAAAAATTCAGATGGAACATTTTGCCCCCCGGGACAATAATAACTTCTATGCACTTCCACCAAATGCCTTAGGATAAACATCAACTACAAACACAAATTCAAAGTTCAAGAGACACATAATTCATAAGAACACAGAGTCAAGGCTCTTTAATCAGAGGTGGATCTGTACATTTCCCCAAGGCCAGTTCTCCAACAATTAAGTTTTCTTCCAAGAGCATATTGACAAATAACTATCCTGCCCCATGCCCTAGAACTGTTTTGCTCAAGGCCTTCCTGGCATTTTTTTCCCCATTACATCTCCCATCTTTCTGCTTTGAGCCAAATCTGCAGAATTTAGTCCAGCACATGTTTGCAGTAACTCAGCAGTAGATCTTACATGAGAATCCTGGATGTATTTATCATTCACTAGCCCAACTATGGCTCCATTAGGTATTCTGATGGACCTAGCCCACAAATAGTTTGGAGAAAATGTGATGAAACAGACCAAGGAGTTTCTAGCACAAAGAAGGGTATCACAAGCATGATGAAACAAGCTTGGAAACAGCCTCTGTATCTCCCCTGCTTTTAGAGGGCCACATTCATTTGCAGATAGTGGGGGTAACAAGGGCTAGGAAAGGAACAGCCGCACCTACAGCACAGAGGAGGTCTTTCAATCTGAGACAGTCTGGTCAGGAGCAACTCACAGAACCAGACAAAAATTAAACTTGCTCCGATTAAGGTTAAGAGATGGGATAGCTAAACATCTAGTTGCAGCCAAATCCTATTCACAGATGAATGAAATGGAAAATGGACCACTGAACAGTCGGGAATTTCTGCTCCACATACCTCTGGGACACTGCATCTCCATTCGTCAGCCCTATTCTTCAAGGCTTAGCAGCCATCTGCTGCACTGAGCTTCCCTGCAGACAGATTTTCCCAGGTTCTTTATTTGCCTATGTTTTATCATAAAGCAATGAAGAAGATTGTAGTTCACAACACCCTCTGCATCATCCAAAAATAGGCAGAAATTAATGATTTTCAGTATACAGGGCAGCATTTATCAGAGTTAGGTGCCTAAACTTAGAGTGCAAGACCTTTGTCTTGGCATCTGAAAGGGAAAACTTGATTTTCAGAAGTGCTCAACACTGCTGATGAGGTTTCCAGATACAGATTCATGTATGGAAACAACTGAACCTAACATCTACTTATGCTGTCAGAGTAAGACAAGGATGTGTAAAATTAAAGCAGCTCAGAGCCTCCAGATCACAGCTTAAGGGTAAGTTTATGGTATTTCTCCCAAACAAGAGATACTAAAAAGAGAAAAAGAATGATAATGTTATAACAGCTGACTTTAAAGACTATTGCTTTATTGTAGTTCTTCCTCAGAGACAAAGGGATGAAGAGTTAAATGAGAAAGTTGAGAAAGAAAAAATTTTCCCCTTTTCTTCTGACAATTTGCCACTCACCCAAAGCTTGCTGATGACATAATGTCCCCAAAACTGAGAGCCCAGAAAAGGACGGGACAAATGTTCACAGAGTTTTGCAAGCTGTGTTAGCAAGGATTAAATACAAGCAAGATTGGAAGGGATATAAAAGTCCTGCTTACGTCTCCTCCCTCAGCTCAAGAGAGAAGAAACTTGCATCCAGGTCAACTCATTTCCTAATTGCTTCCCTCAGAGGGCTTTAACCACCACCTTCGATGCATCTGGTGTTTGTCACCACCAGAGAGGCCGATGCTTGATCAGACCATCAATCCCCTTAAATCAATCCAGCTGTACAAATGTTTCTCATGAGCCACATACACATTGCTTTTAAGTCCGATTAAGCTCTGGGCAGAGCGGCAGTGAGTTTCTGTCTGTTCATCCACTGCTCTTGCAGCCCCTCCGCCTGTTGGATCATGCATGCAGTCCAAGCCTGCTTCTCTGGGCCACAGTTCTGGGTGAGATTCAGGAGGAGGCCGCCTTTGTCTCTTGAGTGAGTTTCATACAATATTTGTGAGGCTGCTCGGATATGCAAGCCCTCGCCACTCAAGTCTCCTAACAATATCCCGGAGCTTTGTGCTGATCTCGCACGAGGCACTGACACAGGACAATACAGGTCATCTCACTGAGGTTTTACCCGTTCCTGAGGGAGAAGAGATTGTTTTGGAAGTGCTCATGGCATTTGCAGTGGCTTAAGGCTTTTAAACTAGCACAGGAAGCAAGCTGCTGAATCTGTGTTTCAGCACTGAACTAAACAGCAGCAGGACACTAAGACCTCAGGGATCCTGTTGACTTCAGCAGAAGCTGCCATGTACAAATAAGTCAGCCAATTCTGAAGCATGCAAAATACCTGCAATCAGCTCTGCTATTTGAATGTCCTAACAAGAGCAGAGGGCCAGTAGCTGCAAGGAAAAATCACTGCCACAATTCACCCCTGAAAGGCAGCTTTAAACAGACTCCTGCCAGCACACCTGAAGTGCAATGTGGGTGCATTTGATGTTCACTCCAGTCATGAGCTCACTTAAAACTGTCCCCAGACAATTCCAGCGATTTTTAGAGAGGCAATCAGAGTCACCCGAGTCTGAAAAATGTGCTTCTCCTTTCCCCATGGAAGGAAAGCACCAAAGGATCTTCTTTTGAATTTAACTGAGTTACTGGTTGGGGCCTTTTAGGGGACTGACTGTTATCATATTGAGGACTTCTTTTTTTTTTTTTTAAATGCCTGCCTCCCGGAGAGCATGACTTAAGGAACAGCAAAGCTTGGCTCTCACTACTGCTTGCAGCTGAGCTGATGGAAAACCTGGGCTCCACAGCAGAAGGAAACAGCACCGGGCTGCTGGGACAGGGAACGGATCAGTCTGAGTCAAAAGAGCCTACGTGAACCCCGCCACTTGTAGCATTCACACTTAGGGTCATGTGCTTTTTTTTGGAAAATGTCTAACAAGTAAAAAAATGTTAAAAGCAGCAGATAATTAACTGGCCAAGGCAGTCTGGTGTTACTGGCAACCCTGACAGGACAGACACTGCACGATAGATCACAGTGACTCTGCACAGGAGACTTGGAAACTTGGAGCTTGGGAAAAAGCAGAACGGGATGCATGCCCAAGCTTGAGCCTTCAAGGAGCAAGAGTCAGACAAAATGGCCAGTTAACACAGAAGTTAAACATCATCAGGAATGGATCTGGAGACCTTTCACAATGGGCTGTGAGCCAGGACAGAGAAGTCAGAGCTTATACTCGGGGATCCCTGCAAGCTTTGTCAGTCAAACCCAACCACTCTCCCTGCAGAAAGAAGTGTTACTCCAGTTCTTCTGCACTTACTGGAAAAAAATGGAGGGAACTGGGTATGAGGGAGACTGCTTGGGGGCACCTGTGGGCTCAGAGGAATCCCAGTTTTGTACTCCTCTGTGTACAGAGCTTGCTTTCCCACAGCTGATAACGCAGAAGGCTGCTTGGTCAGGAGGAAGATGATGAGGGCTTCCCAGTCTTGTGGTTTCCCTCTTCCAAGAGGGACATCAGTCACGTCGCAGCATGAGCCTTTGCTGATTGCCACATAAAACCTACACTCCTCCTCTGTGCCCAGCTGAGCACCTGCAGCTGTGCTGACTGGGATCAGCAAGGAGGAGGTCTACCCACAAGACATCCTAAGAACTATTACGGCATTTTAGATTTCCAGCCTGGAAGAAAGCATGTTAAGCTGCATTGAATGAAGTACGAAACTCTGCAGGATGCCTGTAAAGCACACCCAATCTTGAAGGATTTTACACCAAGACTAAGATCATTTCTAATCCCTTTAACATGTACCAGGTCAGGCTTGCTTCACTCCCATTTCTTCATCTAAATCTCAGGAAACAAAAAGCCGAATGCCTTTCAGCAGTTTATCATATACCCTAATCTGGTGAATTTACACTCTCAGAAGTTTAAACATCAACTTTCCATGAAACTGTGTTGACTGTCACCATTTTTGTTCCCCTTCTTTCATAAAGGAGTCCTGCCTCAGGCTGTTCTCTCATTTTGACCAGAATCCATTTTGACCATGACAGCCTGCCAGCAATGTTCTCTTCTGCACCCCAGCTGTTTCCCCAGAGACTTAATGAAACATATTAACTATTAAAGGAGCTAGCTTCAAAAAAAGAAAGAAAGGAAAAAAAAAGAGAGAGAGAGAGAGGCAATTATGATGGATAGAAAGTTCCCAGAGATTTGCAACTTTCTCCAGCAAGTTCCAAGCCCAGTCAAAGAGGTGCCTGAGTCAAGTCGCAACGTCAGAGTCAAGTCTTCATGTAGTCAAGCCTGACTCTACCCAGTGAGCTGCCTTGCTGTCACGGATGGCCAAACAGCCCGATAGCCTGGTGCAATTAATGGTCAGCACTTGTTTTTAAGCACTGTTGCAATTCCTAGGTGGGCATGAACTTAGCAAGCCTCAGTGCTTTTGACAGGTTATACTAATTAATCAGCAAGATTATTTCCGTTTAGCTTTTCTTCAGTAACTTTCCTAAGTAGCAGGCAAAAAGCTGGAGTCAAAATCAATTTGCTAGCTAGCAAAAGCCAATGCACTGACTACACAGAGACAGCAGAGAGAGTGCTGGTCCTCACAGCAAAACTACTAAAAATGTTTATATTTTTAATTTATTTTTGTGCAACTTCATACATCATGTTGGTGTTTTTTTCTGCTCACCCCTCCAACATGCTAATATAGATTTTTAAATTAAAGCATTAGCAAAATAAGTTGAGACTCAAAAGAATAGGAGTTTTATGTCAATAAATCTTAACTGGAGCTGCAGAAGTTAATGCCAGCAAAGGTTTTGGAAGAGAATAAATCTCAGCTTGGACTTTAAACAATTTCTATTTATCAGGAGTTACAGAGAGACCTGTAGAGAGCCAGAAGTTAGTGGAGGAAGGAAAGGGTGTGAAGGACTTTTCTATATAACTCTCTTGGATTATAAGAAGGGACCACTGAGTAAGCTAGGATTTTTCAACTACAGAAAAGAGATGGCAAGAGGTAAGTGGCAGGGAGGCACTCAATGACAAGGGGCCTAGAAAAGGCAGAGATCAATCAGTGATTCACCACCTCTTTTAAAACAACAGCCAGAGGTCATCAAATGAACGAATGAGGAGTCAGGAGCAAACCAAACAGAAGGAGATGGTTCCTCACATTTTCTGGTCAAAACAGAGCTTCCCGCAAAACAATGTCATGGAAACCAAAAGCTGAAAAGGATTGCAAACAAGCTCATGGAATAAAAATCCACAAAATACATAGAAACCACATCCATTTCAGGAAATCCCAAGCTGAAAACAGTTGGGAGTTTAAAGAAGGGAACCCAGTATGCATGTCTTGCTCTTGTACTCTTCCCAGGGACCTGCTTACACCCACTACCAAATGCAGACGCCTGAGCTAAACCGACCTTTGGTCCAAACCACTACATCCAGTCACTTTTAACCTGCTTCCCAGGCTATGGTGTGTCCTCAGGCTCAGTACTATCCAAAACTCCCCAGGCTCACTGTAACGCTTTGCCCTCCATGCGCCCTGTACCTTCACCCCAGGACTTCCACGAAAGGGGATGGGGGCACTGCAGGCTTTTCATTTCACTCAGAACAGTGCCGAATTTGTTTACCAGGAACAACCGCCTGGAAAGCATTCAGAATACAGAGAGTAAAACCAAAAGGGTGCAGATACTATCTGAGCTGTTCTCCCCGTTCAAAGGAAGACTTCACAGAAGTTCAGCGTCTTATGAGAGGCTCAATTCAGAAACTAAGCAAAAGAGTCTCCACTTAGAAAAGGCATGAGAAAAGTGACTACAAAATGCATTTCTTAGCAGTTGAATCAAACAGTTGCAGGTGAACTTTGTTTTCAATGTGTTAATCTTGTTTTACACCTGTACTTCAGCTTTTCTTCCCTTAAAGAGATGTTTGCTTTGTCGCTTGGTTAAAGCTATTAGGAAGCAGTCAACTGTTATACTGAATTAAATGCTTTTTATTATGCAAAGGGTGACACTGTCTGTGCTGTAACTGCTTGAATGTGTACAGCATATTAATGTAAAGTCTTTACTATTACGCTCTACCTTTAAAGGTCACTCAGCATTTTCTGTTTGCTAAGTCAGTGATTTTTCATGTGTATTGCATGGACCTCTGGAGATCTACACATTACTCCTAAGGTATGCGCAAAACAAGCCCAGTGTCACGTAGGCTGCAACTCACTGCATAACTAACCAGGTCCCTAGATATAAAATGTAGAGACAGTAAGAACATCCAAAATATTAAAAGCCTCAGTGCAAGAATTTTTCATTGCTTATGTCAAACTGCATTGGGATGGGGTCTGATTTAAGTAAAATTTCACAAAGCCAGCTTTTTTTATTCAGAGAATTCACTGGTGTATGTACTAGGCATCTTGCATTTAACTTTTTTGTTCAGTCTGTTCTGGGTATATTTTGCAAACTGACAGACTGCTTCTTGTCAGCAGATAGGGCATTTCCATGATATTCAGATCACAGAGGGTGGAACAATGTTTAGAGGGGTTATAAGTCTGCCCCACATGGCTTTCAGCTCCACAGGATCATAATGGGGATGTGCCTAAGTGCCTGGTGAGGCTACCAGAAGCTACATCTGTATCTTCAAGCAAATAAAACCTTTCCAAAACCCAAACCTTTCCAAAACACCTGCTGAGACTGGAAAACTTAAAAAACTCATCCTTTCCCACGTGCTGTGCGTTCCCTACACCGGGCTAAAAATGGCCTGTTTTTATGGATGGAAGTAAAAAAAGAGGAAGGATCAGGAGAGCTCATTTCCATTTTTTCAAACAGATTTTACAAATACAGTTTAAAATAGTAATTCAAAGTAATTAATAAATTCTTTGTATCTCAAGTTTTAGTGAACTCAACAGTAACAAAACAAAACAAAAAAACACCCTACACAAGAGAAACTGGAAGGATTTACACTTGGAAGGTGTAAAAATCTGCAATTGCTCTTAGGCAGAGACTAACCATAGAGATACAGCATGGCAATAGAGCATGCAAAAGTTTACGTACATCTGCTTATAAATAGCTCACTGATTGTGTATGATTATTGTAAAATTAATTTTACAGCTTTCAAATAAGTTGTGCTTTTTGAGTTTTAACTAGATTTAACAGAAGTTATTCAAACCAGAAATCCAACTAAAATTTGAGTTGAGCCCTGTCTTCCCTGGCATAATTGAGGCAGAAACTAGTATTCATACCAATAAAAATTATTTAAGCATCCTGTTGTGTGAACACTGTGGGACAGAGAAGATGTTGTTGCAAGAGCAGGCTGCTTGCTTGCTAAGAAAGTGTGAGTTAAGAAGCGCCACCACGAGCATCCACTGCCAGCCGTGGCCCCACAAATGTTTGGGAGCCACCAGGCAGTTTCTGCCACAACCGAGAGGCAGAAGATACCAAAGGTGCCACAAGTGCCAACAAGTGTCACAAAGTTAGGCAGGCAGGCACTAGTGTCCCACTGGTGCAGAAGCTAACACTCACTTCCTTTTTCTGTTCGGCCTCAGCTTATCCACACATGAGGAAAGTTCATGAAAACCAGAACTCACTGGTACTTATGAGGGTAGAAGTTGCTTTCTTTTGAGAAAAGTTCTCTCCTGGTCTGGGTTCCTCTGTCAACACTGAAATGCAGCCATATCCCAGGCTGGAGTGCCTCTTGCCATCACATTTGGCATACACTCAGCCCGGGAGATGCAGTTATTACCCCAATGGCACTTCCTGTTCAAAAGCTCTACCATAAAAAAAAAAGGAGTATAATTTGGAGATAAGCCACATCTTCTGCTGTGCCGTTGCACAGTAAGAGGAAAAAGCAAGCCATGTTCATCACTTCTGCAAAAATGGATGCTTTCACTGTTTAATCTGTGTCATTCGGGCTGTTTTCCTACTGCTCCTAATCTACCGTATCACAGACTCAGGTCACTGCCCTCTTGTTCAGTCCTTTTACCATCTGTCAAAAAAACAGCTGCTGTGGCTACAGCATAAAGCAACTGCTCAGCAGGAGGGACACCTCAGCCATGGCGTCTGCCTCAGCAGCCTGTTCTTCAAGGCTAACTTCATCCTGGTCCTCCTCAGCTTAGCCCACCAGTGGCGGCACTGGAAAACTTTTTCCACACTGCCCAGATACAAGGAAAACCACAGCAAACATCACCATTTCCAGCAAGGAGAGCTGGTGGCTGAGGCACTCGGTGGAGGTTGAAATGCAGAGCTCTTACTCTGACTGACAGCTTGATCCTGTGCCCCAGCAGGTTTGTTTGCTCACAGCATCCAGGAAGTACAGTCAATTCAGGAGCAATTCAAGCCTCAAGGGTTAGATAATAGCTGAGCTATTCTGCCTCCTCATTCAACCTCATAGCAACCTAGCCCTCATCCAGAATAAATTTCACTCCACCCAGCATTTAAGCCCCATCCACGACCCATCTTGCTCACCTCTGTAATACAGAGAATAAACGCTTGGATGCACTAGCGTCCCAACAGGCTGTGGTCTCTGACAGCAGCTGGTGTGACAGCAAAAGGAGTCTCAGAGCAAGGAGGGGCTGTGTTCAGAAAAAGCATCTGGTAACAGACTGCAAAAGCCTACTTCAAAGTGTCATTCCCAAGAGGAAAAGGACACTTAGGGCTGGACTGAAAGTGTCGGGTGGACACTTACAGCTGGTCTGAAACAGCTTTTCCCTTGCAAAGAAGTGTGCAAGTTCTCCCCCACAGCCCCATCCCAGTGCAAGCAGGAAAAAAGAACTGGAAATAACCTCCGGCAAAAAACCCAACCCTCTGCTACCACGGGTGCCAGAGGACAGAAATCCCTTCACGTGGAGATTTAGATATTTACATTTAAGGCACAAATTGCTCAAGATCTAGCTTGATCTGTCTGTGGCCCTGCTGCTCAGCATGGTGATGGTCTGGAGAAGCTTTCTGCTCACAGAGCCTCCCTCTCAGCAAAACTTCCAGCCTGAAGGACCCCTGATTTGACATCTGTGCTGGGGTATGACAGACCAACCAGACCACTGAGCGGTTTTGGGTGAGGGGCAGCCAGAGTGAGAAATTGGAGCTGTGCTAGAAGTCAGATACGCCTTTTCCATCAGGAACTGGCTTTGACAAAAGGGGTCTCCAACCAGCTACCCACAGAAAAAGAGAAAAGGGAGACATACAGCACTGAGCCCAGAGATGCTGTTCCCACCTCTTCTGGCCAAGCCCAGAAAGCTCATACCAATTAACTCTACCAGCTCTGCACACAGGAGAGCCTCTGGCACCCACCCGCCTAGGCCATGTGCTTCACTAGCAGCAGAGCTGACGTGGAGTGGGATGCTCTGGCTTGTGGCTGACTATCCTGACCTTTGAGTTTTGGCATCAGTTCACAGGTTTGCCCAACCTCAGGCTGTCTAGTTAGAGCACAATGCCGGCATGGAAGATTAATATCAGATACCCTCAAGACTCATTTAATCTTATTCTCCAGACACTAACCCCTCCGTCTCTTTCTTTTTCCTCCTTCCCAATGCCACGACACTGCACTACCTCTTCAGACCTTCAGATCACCAGCACAAGATACAGCTTCCAGAACAACCTGATGAACATTCTCTCTCAGAGCCCTCACAATTAAATAGAACAACTCAGACAGGAAACACATTCAGCTCTTCCAAAAAATCACACAGGCTCCATGGCCTGCCACCACATATCTCTGTAGAGCAGAGGTTGTTTCAAGCAGTCATCTGTGCTGCACATTTGAGGACAGTTTACCGGCCATGGCAAAAGCATCTTTCTTCCACATCGTAGCCTTTTTGTGGTGGGTGACTCATGCCATCACGACCATCAGGCCCAATGCTGAAGCTCCCAGCACTTGGCTAAGAGCCTGTTGGTGGTCCTCAGACCCACAGCAGCCCTGGCTCGCAGGAGGTCACCATGCTTTTTGCGGCAGTTTATCAAGACGAGTGCTTGCCCATAGATGCTTCTGCAGTATCAGGTAGTACCTGATACTCCAGCAGTGAGACTGCCTCTTCATGTCACAGCAAGCAAACCCCAAACCATCTCTTAAACTACAGCTGCAAAACCAAAGGCCAAACTTTCCTAGCAACAAAGGCAAGAATAGAAAGACCCATTCCAGAGTGGGAGGACAATACTCTGAACTACTTCCAGGTCTTCTAGCTACACAATTTGACAACGCCGAAGAAATTCGTGCTCCCCCAGTTTCAGCAGCCTTCCAGGGAAGAGAACAAAGAAAAATATCTGGTCAGTTCATTAGGATCCTCACTGCTCTTCTTCTTTTCAGTTTGCTGGCATGGAAATAGCAAAGGTAACCTAGATAATCTGCTCAAACATCAGCATCACAAGAGGACCTCTTCCATACAGGTAAGTTGTACAAGAATTTTCTTTATATGTCAAAAATCTGAATGTTTTTTGTCATATTAAGTTTAGAAGTGTGTAATGCAGAAGTTGCTTGCAATTGTTTTTACCACCACCACCACCACCACCAAGGAATTTCTTACAATCTTTTCTACGCTGAACTAAGACTACAGTTGAACCAAAGCACTTGCTAACCTGCATGGTTAGCATCAGCTTCACTCCCACCCAAGACATACCTGCAAAACATTTCAATAGCCAAATTCTCTGTCTTCCTAAATCAAAGCGATAGGTCAGATTCTCAACTTGTATTAAACTGGTAACATCTGCTGAAACACACCAACTAAGGATGTGACTGACAAAATGGGATTTGAGGCAGGAAGAGGTTTCTTTCTTCCAGTTAAACCAGAACAGCTTGGGTGATTCTTGGCAGCCTACAAAAACAACAGTTTCATTAGAAACACTGCATTTGACTTTCTCTCTCTGTTTTAATGGCCTAACCCACAGAGTGTATTAAATTGTGAGAGAAGCTGCAAAAGCAGTAGTAATTGGAGTCACCTATTACACACCCAAATCGTTTAAATAACACATAGGTGTGCTCTGCCTGACAATATGCTAACTGGCACCTTGTGGGAATCAGGTAATTGTTGTTTATGGCATGGAAATACTGCATCTATATGGGGAGTTAGCATCTTGGTGAGTTTGTCTGAAGTTCAAGCATGTTACAACCATGTGTGCACATTCTCATTGCGAAGCACAGCTTCAGTTCACTGCAGCAAGGCTTGAGATAAGACCCCTATAGCACAAGAGTGTTAATGTGTAAGTTTAACGTGCTAAAACTTTATGCCTTTGCTGAATTAATCTCAATCAACTCCTCCCCAGAAAGCAGAGTGTTATTAACTCAGCCAAAGCTGCTGTTTTTTTCAAAACATCTCACTGAATTCAAGAATTTGGAACGGTTAGGAGCGCCTGTCAGCAAAACAACACTGCTTACTTGTTACACAGGGGAGGTAAATGAAGAGAGGAGCAAAACCAACTGCACGAGATGCAGGCGGGCCTGGCCGCCTGCCTGGAGCTGTCCTGGGGCAGGAGTCCCTCCACCAGGGTCCACAGGGCCCGCAGGGCAACGGCTGCGTGAGTGACTCCAGCTCCCTTGGGGGAAAGGGAAAGGAGGATAAGAAGAAAAGGGAAGGGAGGGAAGGGGAGAGAAGGGGAAGTGGAAAGGAAAAGAAAGAAGAAAAAGAAAGGAAACAGAAAAAATAGAAAAAGAAAAAAATCAGAAAAAATAGAAAAAGAAAAAAGGAAAAGGGAAAAAAGAAAACAAAAAACAGAAAAAGGAAAACAAAAAAACAGAAATAAAAAAAGAGGAAAAAGGAAAAGAGAAAAGGGAAAGGATAAAAGAACACAGAAAAAAAGATAAAAGGAAAACAAATGAAAGAGGAAAAAATGAAAACAGAAAAAGAAAAAAGTAAAAATGAAAATGGAAAAAAGTAAAAAAAAAGAGGGAAAAGGAAAAAGAAAAGAAAAGGAAAGGAAAGGAAGAAGGAAGAAGGAAGGCAAAGGGAAAGAAGAAAGTCCTCGGAGAAAAGAGCCCTCAGCTCCGCACGCACGCCGCCCCTTACCGCACCGCCGCCTCCCTCCATCTTCCATCGCCCGCCGCGGCGGATCGCAGCCGCCCGCCGTCCCGCGGTCCGTGCCGCGCCGTGCCGTGCCGCGGCGGGCCGGGCCGGGCCGGGCCGGGCCGGGCCGAGCCGAGCGGGGCCGTGGCGCCCTGCCGGCCCGCAGCGCCGGCGGCGGGGCCGGGCAGCGCGGCGGCGGGCGGCCGCAGCACGGTGGGCGCGGCGGCAGCGGGCCGGCGGGGCGGGGGCCGGGGCGAGGGCCGGGGCGGGCCGGGGGCGGGCCGCCGCCTGGGGAGCGGGAGCCGGCTGCTCCCAGGAGCGGGCGAAGGAGGCACGGGGGGCGGAGTGGCGGCGGCGATGAAAAAGAACAGGAACGAAATGCTGCATGTGCTTTTCGAAAAGATTAAGAAAAAAAAAAAAAGAGGAATTTCAGGATTACCGAAAGAGACACAGTGAAAAACACAAAACAGATTGTGTGTACCCATAACAACAGCGTCTATGAGAGACACTTTCAAAAGTCCACAGGGGTTTAGAACAAGCTGTACTGTGTTGTGCTCCTAAATCTCTTAAGTGCTTTTCAAAGATGCTGGGAAAAAAAAGTCCTTGAAAACTTACTCAGCACAGGGGCTTTTCTTTGCAGCCTCAGTTCAAAAACTAAAGAACACAGATGTCTTCAGTGTGGCCCAATCTAAACATTCAAAACTTTTTTTTTTTTTTTTTTTTGAGAGAGAGAGAGAGTTCGTTGAAAGTTCTATTGAATCTTTGGGTTTCTGAGCCAATAAGGGCACCCCATCCCATTGTTAGGATTTCTCTAAACATGAACTCTACAAGCTGTCGTTTTTTCATGGGCCTAGTTACAGGAGTTAGCTATACTCATGTATCAGTTAGTAGCTGACAGTCTGGAGAAAGGATATTAGTTGCAGTGTATTTGCATTTTGTTTCACAACAGTCCAAAGCATTGTTTTTTAACCCCAGAAAAAAATGGGAAAAGGCTTTCTGCTGGACATTCTGGTTCACTTGAAGCAGTCTTGCACTGGCTATATGACTGGGAAATCGTTTCCAGTGCATTCATCCAGCACCTGTAGCTTTGCCAGGGCTCCTTCGTGTCCCAGTCGACAATGTTTCAGCAGGTGCAATCTGTTCAGGGCACGGGCATGGCCCCAGGACAGGACCTCAGAGCTGAGTTAGCACTTGTGCGTTGGTAGAGAGTGATTTGCCTTTGAGGAAGTGGAACCAGGAGATGTTTGCACACAAGGCACTCTGCACTACGCTGTTCAAAAGCCAGGCTGACCACAGCCAGCTCTCTGTGCACAGGCTTGAAGTCCTGCAGGTCCTAAGGAGCACAGCAAAGGCCAGCAAACTGCAGTCACCCACAAGGCAGCGTGCCCACACAGTCTCAAATGCCTCAAATGTAGTGCAGGTGTGGGACAACCCAGCCATCGTGCTGTTATCGAACCCGGCCTGCTCTGACACCCTTGGCACAGTAGGAATTAGCCCTTACAGATCTTGCCACAGGTCCATATGCGGTCTTAGGCTATTTGTGTGTTCAAAAGGTCCTTTTGAATTCATGCAGTTTTGGGGCAAGAAGAAGTTTCATTCCAAAGGCCTCTTTGGCCTTCAAATTGATTTACATACATTGCAGTCTGGAGAAGGAGAAAATGATGACCAAAGCGACTAGGACTCATTAATCACTTTACTTTTTCTCCTTCCCTTACACCAGAGAACAAAGCTGCTGGTGGAAAGTAGTGTTGTTCCAGCTGCTTTGCTGCGATGAAGGGCTTTGGACAGTCCCTGGCAGAAGTGTGTCACCCTGAAGTTACAAACGATCACACTGAGCCCCTACAGCTCTGACACAGCAGCACCCCAAAGGCTGAGGGGGAAGTATAGCACTTCCCCATCGGCCTCTCCCTCACCACTGGAGCCACACTCCCTGCCAGCCCCAGGGTGATTTCAGGCTTTCACTTCTCCAGCAACAACAACACAAAAGTGTTTGTTCTCTTCCAGGATAAAGGGAAGTCCATGCACAAAGCATGATGCATCCTGGCCTGGAGCTGGTGTGGGTAAAAGAGGTGAAGAAACACCATCCCTTTGCTTTCCAGATGAGCAACCAGTGTGAAAGCTCCTTCCAGCAGCGTGCTCCTCCCCACAGGATCTTGCTGTGAGCTGTCGTGCAAAGCTCACACTACTGCCCCTGTCCCAAACCCCTCTTTCTCACCACCTTCAGCTCCATACTTACTTGAGCTGTGCCACTCTTGCTCTCTGCCCATGCCACCCTGCAAGAGAGCAAGGCCCTGCTAATGTCTTCATCCTCTGGGCCAGGCCTGGAGTACCTGATCTCTCTGCAGGGATCCTTTTCTTTCCCTGTAATTTCCCCCTCCCCCCATCTCAGGCCTCATCCCTGGCTCCCCAGGACCATGCACCTTGCTTAACCACGCTTCCCAGAGAAGTGCAAGACCTGCCTCCTGTCCTGCTCCCCAGCTCAGCAGCACTAGATTCCAGCCACCTGCTTTCTCTGGAAGTGGTCAGCAGAAAATCTGGCTTTTCAGTCCTTTGAACGGGTGGCACCCATCCTTAGGGGTTCACTGCACTGGCCATGAGGCACCACCTCATCTTTCTCTGCCCTGTGTGCCAGAGGCTGAGTGGAGGAGTGAGACCAGTGGGTACCCAAAGGAGCAGTGTGTCATTTGAGCAGTGGGGAGAA
This sequence comes from Apteryx mantelli, assembly GCF_036417845.1. NCBI lineage: Eukaryota > Metazoa > Chordata > Aves > Apterygiformes > Apterygidae > Apteryx > Apteryx mantelli. The sequence continues at coordinate 12,675,033 of NC_090020.1, forward strand.
GCTGCTTCTTGCCTGTCCATCTGTAGCTGATGCATGCCATTAATCACAGCAGTCCTGAAGGGGTAGAGGGACATGCCAGAGGGCTTCCGCCCCTCTCTCCCAATGAGGCCTCAGGTGCCAAGTGCTTTTTTGCTGCAACTGTTTTCTCACATCTGTTTAATGTGTATCTGAGGCTCCAGGAGCCGGCAAAGGGGCACAGGCTGCAGAGATTCCCCATCTGTGCCACATCTGAGCTGGCTAATGCAGTGGAAAAAAACACCCAGTGTCTGGGTCTCGGAGGAGGTGATTTGCTTTGTCCCCCTCCTCCCAGACAAGGCTGAGGTAATGGTGGTGCAGGCCAGGAGGCAGCTGGAAGCAAAAGCTGATTTTGACAGGAGGGGTGGTGCTGCCCTTCGCAACATAACTGTGTGTTGCCCAGCCCAGGGTGCCTAGGAGGCAGCTGTGGCCACAGCACTTTAATTTTTTTTTCCTATTTGTGTTCTGTGACAAGAATTTGACCTTTTCTCTCCAATCCAGGCATCTGGCCTGAGTCACCCAGGCATTTAGACTACCAGGAATACGCTCTGTGCAGGAAGACTGGAAGAGGAGAGTGTTTGCTAGCCTGGGGGAGGATAATCCAGCAAGCCTCCTCTGCCATGCTAGCATTTAGCTGATAGTTTGCTTCACTGAAAATGAAGGTGATGGGTTTTGGCACTACCCACCCTGAGATTTGCACGAGGAAAGAGGATATTTCTTACACCATTGGTCATCACTTTCCGCAACATGAGGGCCATATTAAATCCCAAAACAATAATGTGAACAGGCAATCAACAGAGAAAGGGGATATTTTTGTTGTGTTCATGAGGAATCTGCACATTTTGTCAAAAAGGTTTTAAGTCATTTATATCAAAAAATTATTGCAGCAAAAACCGACACAAAAATTGATAGCTTGCTAAGTAGTTAAGTGCTTGTGGCATCTATCGAATGCTCTGAATTGCTTAGGGATTTAAGCTCAACCAAATGGCATGTATTTTAACAAAGTCCAACCTAGAAAAAAAGAAAGAGGCAGGATCCCAACAATCAGCTGCTCTGAGGACGGCAAATACTTAGCTCAGCAAGAATTTTCAGCCTCGTGGAGTGGCTAAGCCACTGAAAATCTCATGGCAAAGGGCACTGATTAGGAGCAGGGAGCTAACAACACCTCAGTATACAGCAGCCAAACTTCCGGTTTACTCTGTCTACTTCTGTCACCTACACTTCAGAACAACTGTTGAGAAATGGGAGAATATTTGAGACCAGATGCCCTTCTAGGAGATATTCTGCAATTGCTTCACTTAGTATGGGAATTGCTGGGGGAAGTTCCCTGGCTCTCATCATCCAAGTGGAAGTCAAAGGATTCCATTCTGATTTTACAAACAATGGGCTCTAGACATCAATTTACTGAGACCAGTTTGTATGTGGCTTCACATTAGACAAGAAACAGAAAGGAGCATTCCCCTAGTAAGGGAAGTCACTGCTGGAAAAGGGATCTGGATGCTTGTTGTTCTGATCGTTCCTCTCAGGGCCTGGAAAGAGGAAAGGAACATTAAAAGTGACAAGGAGATAATGCCTGTACTTTTACTATTGAAGGGGTTGGACAGTTCCCATACTGCCAATTATCAGTTGCTGACCTAGGCACCAGAAGTTGTGTGGATGAACTGGAGAATGAAGTTGACTGTGCCTGAAAAATGTGAGGGCAGCAGGCAAATGACAAGGCTGTGGACTGGGCCCTGGCCTGATGTTCAGCTAGGTGAAAAAGATACACAAAACTGAATGTGGTGTCAGAAGTTGCTGTATGTGACAGATAACGGTATGAGAAGCTGACAAAAGTTATGCACAGTGCCATGAGGGCGTGGATGGATTCCACAGGTGGGTTAAGGGGGAGGTGTGTGAGAAATGGCCAAACTGCACACATACTTGCTAGGAATGTTTTGGGGACTGGAGCCTTGCAACACCAGTGGTAACCATGTAACCCTGTCAGCTGAAATTGTCTAGATATCAGTATTGAAAATACCAAATTTGGGTACGCATGCAGCAAAACTGTGACCAAAAGAAAAAAAGTAATTAGGATGGGTTGTTTCTTTGGGAGGAGAGGAGAAAGGGAGGACTGAAGGCAGTGAAAAGGAGCGTCAGGAAACAGGAAAACAGATAAAAAGCTACGTATTGCGATCAGGACTGCCCAGGGTTGCCTGTCAGGCAGCCCTGCACTTGATCACCACAGCAGGAGCAGGACAATAAGCCAAACCCATTGTTCTGACAGGTCAAACTTGCTTCTGTGGTCAGGAGGACCAAGGGGCACAGGGTGCTTTTCCTCAGCAGCAAGACAAGACCTGGGTGGATGCACAGATTGAGCAACATGGTATCACTGTGTCTGTGCCTGTTTCAGGTCAGGTGGCACTAGCATCTACCCACCATTTCCTAACACAAACAGTTATTTTCTGGGTCATTGATTCAATGGTTTCAAAGGTATTTTCAGCAGTGAAAATACCTTCTCCCCTCCACCAGCCAAAAAAGGAAAAAAGGAGTCTATCACGATCAGTGGTCTATAAATAATAACCAGTCAGTAAACTCTGCAGTTTCTTCCCTGATCCTATTGTTTATTGTGAGATCCCCTCAGAGCAAAGTGAGGAGTACAAGAAACTCACTTCCATTTTATTCCTTCTCATTCAAAGGGGGGAAAACCACATGTAAGCCATCATCCAGGTGCTTGCCAGAAAACAGCTCAGGACATTGCTTTGCAAGTCAAATAGAGATTGTCTCTTTGCATGAGGGAAAGAGAAGGCTGGAAAAAAAAAAACAGAAAAAAACAGAAATGCCATTACCCACAGATGGAAAAACTGAATTAATCATTTATTGGATTTTCTTCTGTGTGTCTGGATTTTTCTGGCCACAGCTGGGAAAACATTTTTTTTCTTGTTTTACTCAGAAAAACAGAGTCACCATCACAACCCTTTACTTTCTGAATTATGGATGGAAAAGTAGCTATAACAGCAAAAGGGGAGCAGCAGATTTGGAAGTAAGGTCTAGACTTGAGCATGTGTAAATAAGAGTAACCTTTCCCTCATTTCTTAAAAGGAGCCAGGCAGTACTAATAGATAATTATAATAAAACCCAGGGCTGCAGCCATGGCAGAGAACCAGTTAGTGCACACACCAGCTAGTTCACTGGTGTTTCTGCGAGGAGTGGCATGCTGCAAACCCTGTGAGTATCACTGTGTTTCATTTTGGATCTTTCCTTGTAGATTCACAGGCTGGGTCGGCTTTATACCTAGTGCTTCTCTTTCAAGGGTTAACTGACTCTTGTCTTGCTTTTTACTCTGCTGACAGTTCTCTAGGGTCTTGCCATGTCAAGGACTATGGGAAACACGACCTTTCCAGACTCTGCATCTCTTGTCTCCAGAGACTTCACTCCACTTCTTCCTCCATCTGACATGTTCCCCAGGAGGAAAGGAAATGACAAACATTTCCTGCATGGGGAGTTGGACAGTGCTTGTCCTTTAATTGGCCAAAACTAGAGCATTTGATGGAAAAGCTCAAAAGCTGGTTATTCCACCCATCACTCCTTTTTGTGGATCTCTGATTTGACATTTAACTCAGAAGAACAGGGATTTGTTTGACATTTGACTCAGAGAAACAGGAGGCACATGTGTCTCTCCTGCAAGGCCTGTCTCCGGCCTTTAGAAATCTCCTTATTAGCCAGATTCAAACTGAAGGACACAGAAAACCCTGCTGAATCTTCCTGCTTTGGCAAGTTCATGGGTACCTCTTGGATCTCTGTTGTCATCTACTCTCTTCTTAATCTGTTTCCTTCCCCATCTCTATTTTTAATCTTCACTTTTAGCCTTCTCTTCAGTAAAGGACTAGCTGACTGAGTGAGATTTGCAGTGTTCTTTAAGCCAATGACCACAAAAGACAGAGAGAGCAACATACTAAGCAAGCTGATGGTCTCTGTGTAAATTTGCCATGTTTCTGAGTGGCTGATGAGACCATCATCATTAGGCCTGACTTCTTTCAGCCATAAGACAGCAAATAAGTCCCAGCACCAGAAACTGAGCTTGCTTTTTTCCGTCTCAGCTGCTCTCCCTCCTTTTGGGAGCCTTTGGTTTGTTTACCTTCAAGGAAACAGGATTGTCCCCCAATATGAAGGGCAAAAGATGTTTTGGACTGTCCAAGTGGACATTTCTCTTTTTCTGCAAAAAAGAACAATTGAAGCCAAGTTGAACAATAGCTGAAAAACTGTCAAACTGCGGCAGAGATGCACTGGGGGAATTCCATATTAAATATATTTCTGCACGAAAGAGAGAGGGGATAAGGTATATTGTCAAAACAAAAGCCTCCCTTAATGTGCTGCATTTCAACTAAACTCCCTCCTTTTTCTGCCATCTTTCAGAAGCAGCTCAAAAGACTTCTAACAGCGAACTGGATGAAGCAAATGGAAGTCTCAGTCCTCAAATCCTTCACCCTAGCTTAAGTGCTTAGAGTTGTGCAGTCACAACAGAGGAGAAGAATCACATTACCTGGGGGAAAAGTGGCTGGCGTAAAACCAGCTGTACGAGCTCTTTATAGACATGAGATCCTTTAAAGAATGAGTATACTCCTCTTATCTAACTTACTGGGTAGACTGGAAGTGAATGTAGAAGTACCCCATGGTTTTCCTGCCTCTGTGCCTTCCTTCCTTAAGTTCCCTAACTGTGGAGATAGAGTTTTGCATTGCATTGCCTCTTTCCTCTCCAGCTCTGTCCTTCCTTTCCTGCCTACCCCTTCCCACTGTGCATCTGTCTTTCCTTGCCTGCAGTAACTCCTGGGGCATAGATTGTGAAGTTCAAGATCCTGTGAGGAGGAAGCAGAGCAAAAGAAGGATCACAACCTTGGACATCAGGAGAGCAGCTTTTGACCTCTTCAGGGACCTGCTTGGAAGAAATCTGTGGGATAGGGTCCTAGAGGAAGAGGAATCCAAGAAAGCTGGTTGATATTTAAGGATCACCTCCTCCGAGCTCAAGTACAGTCCATCCCAGTGAGCAGGAAGTTGAACAAAGGGGGCAGGAGACCTGCATGGATGAATGAGGAGCTGCTGGCAAAACTCAAACAGAAAAAGGAAGTGTACTGAAGGTGGAAGTAGGGATAGGTAACCTGAGAGGAATACAGGGACTTTGTCTGAGTATGCAGAGTTAGGACTAGGAAGGCCCCATCTAGAATTGAATCTGATGAGGAATGTCAAGAACAGCAAGAAGGTCTTCTATAAATATATCAGTAATGAAAGGAAGACCAGGAGAAATGTGGGCCCCTACTGAATGGGGCCAGGGCCCTTGTGACAAAGGATACAAAAAAGGCAGAGATCCTGAATGCCTTCTTCTCCTCGGTCTTTGCTGGTAAGACCAGCCCTCAGGAATCCCAGGCTTTGGAGACCAGGAAGAAAGTCTGGAGACAGGAAGACTTTCCCTTAGTAGAGGCGGATCAGGTTAGACATTACTTAAGCAAACCAGACATATACAAGTCCATGGGCCCTGATGGGATAGACCCATGAGCGCAGAGAGAGCTGGCTGATATCATTACAAGGCCAAACTCAATCATCTTTGAAAGGTCATAGCAATCAGGAGAGGTGCCTAAGGACTGGAAGAAGCAGATGTCACTCCAGTCTTCAGAAAGGGCAAGAAAGAGGACCCAGGGAAATACAGGCCAGTCAGCCTCACTTCGGTCCCTGGAAAAGTGATAGAACAGCTAATTCCAAGCACGTGAACGACAAGAAGGTGATTAGGAGTAGTCAGCATGGAGTCATCAAGGGGAAATCCTGCTTAACCAACCTGATAGCCTTCTACGATGGAATGACTGTCGGGATAGATGAAGGGAGAGCAGCGGATGTTGTCTACCTTGACCTCAGTAAGGCTTTCGACACTGTCTCCCATAACATTCTCATGGTCAAGCTGAGGAAGTACGAGCTAGATGAGCAGACAGTGAGGTGAATTGAAAACTAGCTGAACGGCAGAGCTCAAAAGATTGTGATCAGCAGTGCAAAGTCTAGTTGGGGGCCAGTAACCAGCAGAGTCAATACTGGGTCCAGTACTGTTTAACTTACTCATCAGTGACCTGGATAATGGGACAGAGTGCACCCTCAGCAAGTTTGCTGATGATACAAAATGGGGAGGAGGAGTGGCTGATACACCAGGGGGCTGGTGTATCATTTCACAATTCCCCTCTGAATTTTTAGAGATGAAAGCACCATGGCTCCTTGCCTCATCCTGACTTCCCATGTAAAGAATAGAATCATACACCAATTGATTTACAGGCATCCACAGGGCAAGGGGACCTTCACCTTTGGGAGGGAATGAGGGAGGCAGTTTTTCCTGCCTTCTAATGCACAACAGGCATCATACTGGCACCATCAGCCTCAAAAGTCAATCTGACACACACACCTCCTCAGTCCTGTCCCACAGGAAATAGTGCTTAGCAGCAGAAAAGCTAAGGAAGGATGTCAAGAAAGAGAGACCTCCTCTCAAACTGAAGCATCCAGGCATGTATTCATAAAGTGAAAAAGTGCTTTATAAGATCAAATTTATTAATCAAAGGCCATCTCAAAACAATTCCACAAAAACCTTTCCCTAAGTGTGGTTACTCTTAGGGTTTTTACCTTCAGAGCTTGTCTACCCTAGACTTAGTGATTCTTCTGGTTTCCATCCCTTATGCCTGGGTATGGTAACTAGACAGATTCACTAGCAAAGCAAAGTAGCCTATCTGGACTAACAGTGGTGAAAAGCAGGTGTTTTACACAGATGTCAGCAGCATCTTAGATCTTTGGCACTAAGGAAAGTGCAGAGGTGTTCAAAAGTGCTCTTGACAAAACACCCAGGGGAGGGGAGCACACTGTATTCAAGCAGAACAGAAGTTCTCTAGATAGTCCTTTCCCCTCCAGACTAACTTCTGGGATTCTACAAAATGATATTCTTTCTAGGAAAACCTTAGCCAACCTCACATAAATCATTCTGGTCTTGACCTCCGAGAGGAGATGCCAACTATTGCAACTGTGTGGTATGCTAAGATTAAGGGAAATTTACATTTCAAGCCAAGATACTGTGGCTTTGTGTTCTGGCTTCCTGAGACACTGGCATCCTCCTGCAAAATGCCTGTGTATGTTTTCTCCCATTTCATGGTGTGTTTTTTTCTTCTGCCACGGATGATTCAGGCTGGACTGAGACTGATACATATGAAGTCGGTGGGAGGGGAGGAGAAGAGGGGGACATCTGCTTGATGGCCTTTCTTTGGTAGGGTAAATGCCAGCTTTTTACAGCACTATCTGTGTCTGGAAAGACAGAGACAGAGGAGAACTGTTGCAGCTACAGCTACGACTGGATTGACACACAAGCAGCCTTCTGACACAGGCAGAAGTAAGGCACATCATACCACTGTCCCCCCCAAAATAGGGATGTTTATGGCCTGTCACTGTGGGACTTTCATATAGCAGCTACTGCACAAAGGCCTTCTAGGGAATCCTATGTGTGAAGAGAGTATTAGCACCATTAAGAATGAAGCTCCTAAAAACAAATAAAGCAATCTTATCATATTACAGAGGGGACTAGAATAGATGGATTAGTCATCTACACTGCATTTCACTCTGCATTTTTACTGCAAGCAGCAGGACGCTGCTTCTAATTGGACAAAAGAAAATTCATCCACAGACAGATATATTTCCCCTCATTTTGCTTCTCCGGTCCAACAAGTAGGTAGCAGCCCTTTACACAGGTCAGATGTTGAACAGTAATAGCTCAGCTTTCCAGCAAGTGACAGACTGTGTTTCATATCACTGTCCTAGCCTGCATATTTAAGAGAAAGGTCTCCCTATTCCCTTAGGTCTTAACAACACGTATGAAAACAACCAGGTTTATGCTGTTTCAAGTCCTGTTCACAGTTGTCATGCACTCTTCCCTTCCCAAATCTCTCTCCTTCTATCAGATATTACAATACATTTTCACTACTACATTTTCATGGAGTCACACCAATAAGATCTGCTTCCTCTCCTCAGACAGAGCAGCAAAAGGTAACAAATAGCTAGAAATGACCCTGTGCACCCATAACCCTCCTTAGCTGTCTCCACATGGTGAACACATGAAGGATGGGTGCCGGGTTAACTGGAAACAATTAAGCATATTCACATGGACACAGCAAGCCTCTTCAATGTAAACAAATTGATACTGACTTTGGTGGAAGTGAAAGGTTTCTGCAGATCATTTTCTTGACAGATTTTCTAAACAAATTCCACAGCAGAGAACAGGAGCCTAAGCCAAAAGAGACTTGAGCTGAAGGTATTCTATATCCTGCTAGAGTAACACTAAGGACAGATCACTCTCCCAGGTACAGCACCATGGTAACAACCACTGGTTTGCAGCTGAGAGGGCTTTACTGTCAGGACTGGGGAGTATAGCATTTTCTCCCCTTTATAGCTGCTTTCCTTGAGATAGCCTACCAAACAAAGGGGTTACACACCCTCATGGATTTTAAAGTGTCATTTAAAGAGATGAAAAGCCCTACAGGAACAAGGGCTGGCAAAGCTATTGTAGAGAAGGGAGGCATTGCTCCTCATCCCATGACTGGGAGTATATGCCTAGAGCTACCCACCAAAACTGTGTGTACAAAAGGGACTATTGGAGCTTCCTGTCTTCTTTTCTTATATAAGTCTCCTACAGTATTTCCTACTCCTTTCCAAAGCAGAACCCCAGACCTCCCTCCAAACTCTTCCACTCTCTTTCTTCCCTCCCCAAACAACAGCCTCAGCAAGTATCCTGTAAATCTCCATCCTCTCATTTACATACCCATTTCCTCACAGCAGGACCCAACCTCTCACTCCTCACCACCACAGCCTCCAACACTATTCTCCTCCCCAAACCCAGTCACCAGCACAGGAGCTCTCAATATTCCTGTCTTCCTGCTATACGCCAGCGCTACTGAAGCAAAAGGTCCCAGCCCCACTGCCATACATTCCCTATCTCATGCTCCCTACATCCCAAGCAATCATTTATATTGCTTTTTCCTCCTCTAACTGCTCATTCCCACTCTGCCCCTGGACAGAGATCACCCCTCCGTCAGTGAGAGATGAGTTCACAGACTTGATGTTCAGTGTTACTTTCCACATGAGCGAAAGATCCATGTCCTCACCCATCTCACTCTTATTCCTTCCTGATTTTTGGAAATTATGCCGAATGCCAAATTTAGCCAGGTCCGTTCTCTGAAAACTCAGTTTGAGCCAAGAAGTATCAGTTTTTGTTTGAGCTTTTTTTCTACATTTTCTCCCTAAATGAATTTTTGCTATCATCTTTACTACTAAACCTCCCCTTTACCTCAGCCTTACTTTTCCAACTTTAACTGGATAAAACAGCTCCTGCCTGTTCCTGTACTAGTTCTCAGAAATCATTTTCACAATTTCCATACATCTTCCCCCACACCCTAGATAGCTGTACTAAAAGTCAGACTTAGCAGGCTATACACAACCTATCTCTTTTCTTCCCCTTACTTCCAGGAAATCCTCACCTGACATGCAGATGGCATGAAACGGACAATCCAGTACTCCAGCATGGAGACCAAATCTCCTGCAAAGCAGATTTTATCTGAACAACTGAAGGTGTCTGTGGACATTGTCTGTCATTCCCCATTCCATATCACTCACCATTTCTGTGGGGCTCCAGTGTCAACAGATGAACCTGGTATGTTGCTCCTGAATCCCTGAAATCCAAGAAAGCTTCTTTACTCCTTTTCGAAGAGTATTTATATCATACAAAGTATTTACAGCTCCATCAAACCAACTTTACAACCCCATAGCTATCTCAAGATCAGATCCAAGTCTGAGTTTAGTTCAAGGTAAAAATCCATTCACTCCCACAAGTATGTGTGCTGATCCTTCAGAATAACTTTCCATTTATATTTTTAAATGAAGATGCTGAATCTTTGATAGCTTGTGTGAAAGCAACATGCTGTTTTCCTCCTTTCCCTCGAATTCAGAAAGACTTGTCTCCTGGCCTGAAGAGTTGTATTCCTATTTTCTCAGAGAATTAGAGGATGAAGAGGTATGTAGCACGATGAAGTGATAACTATCTGAGACAGATGTGAGATACAAGCTTGAGTTCAAAGTCTGCTGGAGAAAGTGAAAAGCTCTCAGTGACTCTTTCGGCCTTTGGTGCCTCCTTAGGTTCTAGAAGTTTTAGGTTCTTTCCAAACTTTAGATTTCCATGGACTGCCTTAAAAAAAAGTATGTATATATATATATATATATATATATATATTTTAAGTCTGGTTCTGATCCTGCTGAGCACATTCAAACTCTACTGCTTTAAGCATTAGTGGCAAGCAGTCAGTTTGCTCAGGATCAGGCTGTTGTGCAAGTGTTTTCAAGTGCAGGACAAACAATTGTTAATTACAGTTTTACATACTGACAGACTTCTCAGAAGCCCAGGGCACACACTTATGAATTAATCCTCCTACATCAGCTGTCAAAAAGGCAAACCCTAGCATTTTCACTTCACAGATGAAACAGCTGAGGTAGAAAAGTTAAATGACATGATCAAACCACAGATGTAAGTGCATGTTAGAGTTAATATGAAAAGGCTGTTCTTTGCATAGCAATAAACTTTTAGCTTTTAGTCTTTTAGCTTGGCGTCTCTCAGTCCCTAGTAAACACATGCTTCAGTCCTACTGAAGCTTGTCACATACTTAAAAATAGCAGGCACACAAGTTCTTAATAAAACTGGTACCCAAATACCCTAGATTCACATTCAGGTGTTTAGACACTGCTCCAGCAAAGTTCTGAAGCATGAGTTCCAGTGCTTTAACCACACCTGTAGTCCCCATGAAATTGCCAGCCAGCACACTGGTCTCAGGCTCAGAGTAAGCTCAAATTGAGCCCTCAAGGAGGCCCTGAATTTCCATGGGTTGCTTAAGCTTTTCCACAGGTTGCTTAAGCTTGAGCTGTTTGAACTGGGTAGAAGAAGAGGAGAATGATATTCTGAGGCAGTCAAGTTTGTCGCTCCTTCCTCTCTGCTTGAATGGGGAACACTTTTCAGTCAGGTAACATCAAAATAATAAACTTGACTCACAACTCTATTTGTTTAAGGGGATTATCTGAGTGAGACTGAAGCTTTTAACCTCTTTTTGTAAATCATTATTTGTCAGTGTGTTAGTAGCTTCTGTAATACCAACAGAAGATCATTGTTTTCTCTAAGTAAAATATACAAATCTGGCTTTTCCAAAGAACTCCTTTTGCAGCAGTTCTTTAGACACACCTATGAGAAGTAGCCAGATTTACACCAGGGGTTAGCAATAGCCAAGAGAGTAATGGAAAAGCCTTCTACTTTCCATAAAGGGAATGTGGTTATTGACAAAAGAACTTGCCTAAACACTGGCTTTGTTCTACAAAGAAAAACATACTGCAGATTTATGATGATACAAAACTACCATATCATACAGGACACCAGGAAGCCTTTTTTCCTGCAGGAAATGCAGGGAATGCATTTTTGGAATGCAACATGAAGATTGCATCAGGCCATCTTTGCATTCAGGCTACAGGCCTCAAGCCATACAGCTACACTTGATGCAGGCTGAGGTTTGGCAGGTACCTCACCAAGGAACTATTATGGATATAAAACTTTCAAACACATGAAAAAAAGCCATGCTATATGCATAGAGGTCACCCTGTAGAAAGAGATTGCCAAAGATCCTTTTCCTTCTTTCCTTTAGAAAGCCATGTCTGAATTTAATAAAAGTTAAAAACTCTCTGGGATTCAAGGGATATTCTACAACAGGCTTGTGAAAGAACTGGGAAGGCTTGGCATAAACTCCAGCAAGTTACTGTGGCCATCGTGTGTGGCTGGAGAGCTGGTAGTGAGAAAGAGTGGAAAAGTGAACAGATCCAGGTCTTCTGTCTTGATGGTCACTACAAGCATGGGTTTTCCTATGGATCAGAGCCCATAAAAGGTTTGGGAGATGTAATATGCCTGAGGACAACCTGTTGGTTGTGACTAATGGATCTGAAGCCATCAAGATCTTCTCTAAAGACCTCAAGACAATTCTCCAGCTGAAAATGCCCCACATGGATTGGAATCATTCTTATTGGATGGCACTATTGAATTCAAATGATATTGCAGTGACAGACTGGACAAATGTGGGGAAAATTCATATCCTTGGAGTAGATTGGAGAATGACAGCCATCCTGAGGATGAACATGACAGAATGCTTTCAAAGACCAGAGAATATTGCTGTAAATAAGGTACAGTACAGACTGAAACTACTAATACAGCTATGGTTTACCCTGTGGTAAAGATCAAAATGCACAGGATACATTCCAAGCATAGCTCCTTACTCCAGAAGTCCACAGTTCAATCTGAGTGATGTCTGCAAGAACTGCTGTTTTGCTATGAATCATGTGACAAGCAGGCTTAATGGGGTATTCAGGTTTGTCGTACAGTGCTTTGTACTGAGGTTCTCCTTTGTACTGAGGTTCAACCCCTTGCCTTAGCTTCTCCCTCTGATCCCAAAGAAGGCTCTAGCACAGCTGGGAACCAAACCCAGTTTTTCTGGACTCAGTCCAGTCCTTTACCCATAAAGTTGTTTTCATCTCCTGTGCCTACAGGCTGCTGAAATAAACTGGGAGAAGTGCTGAATACTGGATCAAAGAGTCTTCAGTTAGACCAGCCTGGGCAGGGATTTTATATTCAGTGTGTGCCCTTGTGGATTCTGCTGGATTTAACACCCTAGTTTTTGAGGCACAGACTTTCTCCTGAGTGCACAGGCTCAACTAACTCATGGGCAGCCAACAGCCAGATTAAAACAGTGCTCTTTGTAGCCTGTTCTTTTAAGAAAACAGAGCTCGTGGAGTTACACTACCTGTTATCTGTTTGTTCATCTGTCTCCCTAAGTATCTTTTGAACAGGTTAGCTAATTTCAGACAAAAGTAGGACAGAGGTCTCAGGGAAAATTAGGTTAATGGAAATCATTGATTTATGATTCCTCTGAGGCAAAGACAAGGAAAAGCATGTTCCCATGGGCAGCGTTCAGCATTGGCCAGCAGTGCACACATCTAGCCACTTTTTCTTGCCTGATAGAGGTATCCACCAGGGCACAGCCAGGAAATGGACAATACTGATAGGAGTAGTAGGTGATATAGGGTTCAAGTGTAAATAGGAAGTAAGACTTGACAAAACATTGTATTTTCTGTTACCCCTGGTAAAACTTCCTTGTGATTCATGTGCCTTGAGAGTAGGCAAACAAGAGGAGTAGCTTTCTTGATAATTCAACACCAACTGAGCTAGCTCCTGTGAAATACTATCAGCTTTAACTAGAGTGCTCTCATTTTCTTCACTACTAAAAGGAAGAGCTCCTGGTTACCTATGGGCAAATCTTTGCTAAGTATCGAAGTTGTTGTCTTAAGGTTACAGAGAAGGAATCCTGAAGAAAGCAATTGGACCAAGTTATAGTACAACATTCAGCTTTGTCAGCCCTTCCGGAGTCTGTGTTGATCCCAACAAAAACTTCTTTGGGACAGATAAATGGCAAAACTGCATGGCAATATTTAATCCTGATGCACCCCTGATTGCTTTGGCAGCTGCTCAAGATTTAGAGGGCCCTTGTGGGCTGTCAGTGACAAAGGACTGGCTCATGGCAGTAGCTGATTGTTATCTGTAAAAAACTATATGTATAATTAAGAGTTACTTTCAGCAATTGACTTTATCTTAGAAAAGATGTCTAGAGGGAACTCAAAGTCAGGTACTCAAACATATCTCAACCCTTTCAATCAAAGAAGAAAAGGCTACAAGCCAGTTAGCATTTCAGAACTTGCGGATGCTTAGGAGGGGCAGTGATAAGTAAATAAACTACTCAGCATTTGTTCAAAGTATTACCATTTTACAGTAACTTTACTGTTATTGCCCCAAGTATTTCAAGTAATCACCGGGAGCAGACAGCAGCAATCTGACACACCCCTGCTAGCTGAGGGGTTTCTTTGGATTGTCTTCCCATTGTCATTTCATGTCTCATGGATCTTGTATGTCTCAGACTATTATTGGTCTATAGTCCACAGGTCAAACAACACTGATCTAGCCCATCCTAGCTATATGAATGTATGAACATCATTTTAAGCATCCCTAACGATCTCCAAGCCTGGATATCTTACTTTCTCCCATGTATTCCTTTCAAACGTTCACTGTCTTGATGAATGGAAAATATCTAATCTAAATTTCCCTTCCTGTAATTTCAGCCTGCTGCTTTTATCTTACCCACCATGGACAGAGAGAAGAGATTATGTCTCTTTCTCCTGAAGCACTCCTGTAATTATCTGAAGAGGGACTATATGATCGCTCAGTCTTCTCTTCTCTAAATTAAATAACCCCAACTTTTTTCAGCCTTTCTCATAAGTCCCGCCTGTGTAACTTGTATTCAGATAAAGCTTGATAAAGCAAAAATGCAAAAGTCTATGTTCTCAGAAGAGCTGAGCAGTGATTACTAGGGCTACCTGTCACCAAGCAGGAAGAAAATTTTCAAGGCTTAAAGACCATGCATTTTAGGATCTGGAGCTAGAAATACCTAGATTCAAACCCAGCTTCTGCTTTTGCCAGTCTGTCTGGTCCTAGGCAAATTGCATCCCAGTTCACAGCTTCTTCACTTGACAGACAGGTCTAGCAATATCAATTTGCTTAACTTAGCATAGCATGGACCAAGGTTAACAAAAAGTTGGGGATTGTGTGCATGCTGTAGAGTGTGGTGGAAGAGTTTATTGATCCAACAGAATTCCAAGTAGACAGGTGTTCTCTTTCAGAAGTTATTTTTTAAATTTTGTTCTAAAATACTACGGATATCTCTAAAAAAACCAGTACTTCACCACAGTGACTACATCAAACTGCCAGGATCTCAGTAGCTTCCAAGTAAATATGGGGCAATGCAGGACCTCAGAATACCTGGAATCCTATTGGTAAGTATTGATATCTGAAGCCCTTCAAGTGAATGATTAAACTGTTTTGCTTAACATTATTGTGACTCATGGATTTCCTACTAGCAAGCTGTCCAAGTCCATTGGAAGGATTTTCTCTAAAATAGGTGTATTCCTCCACCATTGAGATGCTGACTATGAATAATCAGAATGCTTTCTAGTTAGGGTTACTCCTTTGATTTTCTTATTGCTGTAATGAAAATCCACAAGGAAACACTCAATGTTTCATGCCATTTAAAATTTTTCCTACAAAATGGAACTTTCTATACAATCACCATCCTGTACATGTATTTGCCAAAAGACTCTGTATCAAAGCCTCTTATGCAGTTTCATAGGCTTCCTAATTTAAAAGAGAAGTATCTGTTTTGTTCTGTTCTTAATATACTCAATTATTAGAGAGGAGCTGTCTGCTATAACCATCACAAAGAGTGATTTCAGAGCTATTTCAGTGCTATTTCAGAGGATTTTCTTACATAGTGAAAGCATATTTAAAGACACCGATATAGCTTGATTTTACCCTTTATTGAAAGAATGAATCTCATACAGGTAGATGTAAGCAGGCAAAAAGAAATTTGTTTCTTTTGTAAAAGGAAGTGGGTGCTGACTTAAGTTACATTCTGCAGGTGGGCCAAGCCCACTTGCAAACATTCTTCACATCGCACATCCACTCAACTCATACCTGTCTACTTGCAGTCATAAAAGCGCTACAGTCACTCCTATGTGGTATGAGGAGTGCTGAGGTGAATCTCACAGGTCGTACTGCCTAGTACCACTCTAGGGGTTGCTTCGAGGAACACTGTGGTTGAACTTGTCTGTTCTGGTCTGTCTCCATCTTCTTAGCTTAGTTTATTCAACTGAGCTATATCCTGCTCAACACGTTCAACCTGTGCTAACTATGACTCTCTTACACGTAGGTGAAGTAGTTCAGACTTCAGTTGTGCTCTCCTTGCACCAGGAAGCAGCTTGGAATGGAAGCAATGGTGAGGAGACCACGCTGGCCAGATGTGGAGGTAGCTGACGTGTACTGCAATAGCTGTAAATTCCCCTTACACACACACATTCCCTTAACACAAAACTACCACTCATTACCCTCAAGAGCAGCAGTGTCTCCTCAGTTTTGACAAGAGACACTGTATAACTGAGGAACTTATCTTGCAGTACCAAGAAAAGAAAGTTTTCTACAGCGTGAGGGAAGAACTAAGGCAGAAACAGAGGCCTACAATCAGTATCAATTTTAATGCAACTTCAGGCAAAGGAATCCTTGAAAGTGGTTACTTACTTGAAGACTGGAAGAGAGAACAACTTTTCCAGGCCTGTGGGACAAGACTGTCTTTCTATAGGAAAGAGCTATTTCTCTATGCAATGTATCAGTAAATAGAAGGCAGAAGTGAGTTATAGGAGTGGTTAATTCAGCCTTGCTCGGAAATTTCACCCACTATTTTGGGCTTTTCATTGATGAAAAATTCTCCAGGACCACTCTCAAACTAAGGAGTTGAATTAGGGCAGAGAGTTTCCTCACAATAAAATGACCTCTTGCCTCTAATGCCAAGAAGGCCAAGCACAGCCATCACTTAGTTCCTTTCATTAACATAGCCACTGCAACTTGCGCTGCAAGCTGTGTGGGACAATGCCATAAATAGTATAGCTGGTATTACAGTGGGACACAGAGATAAAGAAGAGGATACCTATAAATGACATGCTTACTACATGCCAGCATTGATGCTTTTCCACCCAAGTAACCAGGCCTACAGTAAATGAGCAACACTTTCATTCTGCGTTGGTCATTACAGGGATTAGGCTCAACTGAGCAGCACTCAGAAAACTGACTAGCTGGTCAGTCAGGGCTCCCCACTGGCACAAGCAGAGCAAGCAGACAATATGGGGAGACACACTTGTCTGAGAGACACACACTTGCCATTCCTGTTGAATTCAAGGTTGGAGAAGGGGAAAGAAGCCACTCGGGTGAGGAAAACAGGCCATATTAGCCACCAACATCTGTCTCTCTTCTGTCTTACGCTTGACCAGGATCTTGTCTTTTCTCCACCTCTGGGCTGGGCTTGGCATGGGGCTGCAGAATAAGAACAAGTAAAAAGTGCTTTCCTCAGGAAGCTGTCTTGTGTGGGAATCAGTCTTCCTTTATAAAAATCTGATGCAATAGGTACTTTTGCTTGTCTCCCGCATAAGGCCTCACATCAAGCCTCAGACAGGTTAGAAGGCGCAGTGTAGTTCCACCCTCAGTCAAAACCATCCTGGATTTCTCTACCAATCATTGCATAGTCTATAAGGAAATGCACATGCTTGCCATGCAGTTTAACCACCCTTTCAATGGAGATGCAGTAGCTACTTATCCAGTGCTGTTCTGGTTTGCCTCTGAGCTAGTACTCAGCCAGGCTTTAGACTGCAGCCCTGGACATGGGCTCTGCTCCTGCTCCTGTGCTGCCCATGTGACAGTCAGGCACTATCTTGCCTCTTGCTGCACCTGTCTGAGTTCTCAGACATGAGCAAAGAATCAGTCAAATTCCTTGTAGCAAAGTTGGCTAGAGAGCAGTACGGCAGGGTCCCCCATCACACCCTGGAAGATTTTCATTTATTCTCAACTGTGAACAACCTAACACCTCCTCTGCCCATACCTAATCCATCACCCCAGGTGCCTCTGCCCACACCATGTCCTTTGCAAGCTTTGCACAGGAAGGTAGCCACATACTTCATGCAATCCTCTAGCCAGACAGAAGCATGCTGAGGCATCCTGTTCCCCCTCCTGCTCTTTGGCTCCATTTGGAAATGGAGCAGGCTGTCTGAGATAGGAGGTTAAACATGTCCAGGTGTGTGTGCATATTTTATATAGCTATAAAAAAAATGCTGTACGGAAAGTGTGTGGGAAATAGATAAGTGGAAGACCCAGAAAATACCTGTCCAGGGAATGGTGGGATGGCACTGAAAATCTGATCTCTGCCACCTGGCTTTACTTGCTTTCTTACTAGAGAACTTAGAGCCTGCCTTAAAACAATACATAGCTCCCATCCTATACTCACTTCTGGGCAAGCAAGCTTGGGTTCAGGCCACAAGTACAACCTGGTTTCAAGGGATTTTTCCTAGGCAACACTTGCATTTGGCTAAATCCTAGATAAAAACTACCTCCAGAAGACAGCTTCTTGAATACAGACGGAAAAGCAAGTAATACAATACTATAGCAAAGTGTCTTCTATAATGTAAGAGGAATCTGGGTGTTAGATCTCTCTATATCCTTTTAGGCCTTAACCTTATTGGGAAAACTGTTAACTGAACTACTTGCAAAGTGAGAAATCAACCCAGCTGGGTCATTACCATGTAAACCTTCATCTGCATACTCACATTAACTCCCTTCCATGTTCTCTGTAACACAGACCTTACCGTTCACAGCTGCATTGTGCTTGAAGTACACACAGTAGCAGAAGCCACTTGATGTCATCCCACCTGTGAAAATGAGCAAGCAGAACATTAGGTTTTTGCCTAGGATTGCCTAGATTAACTAAAAAGAATATTTCATTTTCATATTTTGAAAATATCATTCACAAAACCTAAGGTGACATTCTGGGATGGATGACTGCAATTACAGTGGTCAGGTAATAAACACAAGGAATGAATAAAAGTTTTGAATATACTTAATATAGTATTTACTGACAATTGATCTAAAATACTTTTTTTTAAATCAATGGTCCGTAATAAAACCATTTTACTCTGCCAAAAATTACAATGATTAGAGGATTTCACTGTTACCTTCAATCTGTCCCTTCTTGTACAATCGTTATATCCTTGCAGATTACCAAAGGGAAAAAAAAAAAAAGGAAAAATTGACTCCTTAAGCTTCTGTGAAACATTTCTTCTAAAAAAGAAGAGAAAACACATCTGAATGTTCTCTTTTAAAACTTAATTCAAACAGATGTAGTGGCCTATTACTCAGTCCCTGCAACAGCTACTTGAAAGATGAGTAGAGAACGTGTTTGACTCAGTAAAGTTTATTTCTTCCTGGTGTTCATATAATCAATGACACAAAGCATCATGACATCAAAGATCAGGCTCAAACATTAAAAAAAAAAAAAAGTCAAATATTGTGAAGCAGTTCTCTACTTACTTGCTCCCCAGAAAGCCACAAGCCCCTGCTCTCTCTTGCATCTTCTCACCCTGAGGCTCTGAAAAATTGCAGTTTCTCAGCTGGGCCAAGCCAGCTGATGAACTCCACTCAGGTGTGGTCACAGAGTTTTGTTAAATCTCAATGCATATTCAAGGCGTGAAGTGGATAGATCTAGAGCAGACAGAAGAGACCTGTTTCTCAGAGAGATAAAGCACTATGCTGCTGTCACACTGTCTTCTCCAGCAAAGGGAAAACAAGAAATAAGCTTTCTGGATGCCTATTCACTACCTGAGGTCACTGATCAGAAACCAGAATCTGACTCTGGTTCAAGCATGTCCTTAGGCCCTGGGTATAGAGGACATTCACATGACTCTTGCCTGTGGTAAACACAGAAATGACACTGGTTCTTGTAGGCACTCCCATCAGTGCCACATAGCAAATATTTATATAAAATGAAGATTGTTTTGGTGAGGCAAGGAATACAAAATGACTGGGAAAAACAAGGAAGAAATAGAGTTCCGTATGTTGTATTCAGATTTTCATACGGAATGGCACAGAGAATGGAAATAGGAACACACCAAGATGCATTACATTCAGCAATGCTGTCTTGTGTGCAAACCAGGAAATCACTCAAGGCCCGCTCACTCCTACTTAGAACTAGTGAGAGGAAGGGCAGCACCTAGTGTGAAAGATTTTCAAAAACATAACAATGGAAAACATGTGTATTACGCATAGGTTAAATAGGCACATTGCATACTCTTCTCAAGTACTAGCAAAGGCACTGCACAATGTAACCAGCAATACTTTTAAAGAAGCCCTATGCCCACTGAAAATGAGTGATGCCTCATGCCGCCCTGTGCTTTTGAAAATTTCCTGAGGAAAGAGCTTAAGCAGAATGCTTTGTGGAGAAACACAAGGAAAGCTCCTTACTTTACCTTTTATGCATGAGCAAAGTGAAAGCTGTTATTAACAGATAGGAACAAACCACATAGCAAAGGGGCAGGTATTGCGCTTTCTCAGTTCTCAGTCACTTTTTCTGTATTTAAGCAAACGTCACAGATGAAGTTTAAGCTGCCCCAGGAATCCTTAAGTCCTTTGGTACAGACTGTTGCCTTCCTTTCATATCCAGTGCTTTTCCACATTTACAGGTCATATAGGTACAGATCAGATCAAAAGCATCTCCCTGTTCTTTCCTTTATGGAGGAAAATGCTCCCCCACGGAGGACGTACAACATGTAAAAGCACTAGAGCACACAAATCGCCTTCTTTCATTTTGCTTTCAGGAAGCTTTGACTTCCATCAGTAACAAACATTTTAAATAAATCACTTCCCCTTCGGGACCACTGGTGGTCGCAGCTGCAAAAATATAAAATTTCATTTCATTCATTACTTCAGTACCAAAATTAAAATTTTCAATTGGAAAGTGTATGTAATAAGTATTATCCATTACTGTTTCTTTTACAAGATCAACATTGTCATTCCCAGATGTCAAATCACACCTGTGAGTTGTGAAATTTATGTCTATGCTTCTGCATGAATGGTGAACGGATCTGCAAGTGGCAGGAAAAGTGCAAACAGTAAAAATAAAAACTTTTAAAAAGATAAAGGAATTTCCCAGCACAAGAGGGCTATATTTTTCATAGCCATGAATAATATTACTTCATCCATGTAACAAAATAAACAAAGGAAGACCTTAAATATTTTGGAGAATGTCCAGTTTGCTGAAATACAGTTTGGTCTGAAGTGAAATAAAACCCTGAATGTTGAATTGCTAACAGCTGCACCAGTATCACTTCATATGTGTTTCTGGTATAGAAACTATGAGAACAATTTATGTGATTGTGCAAAAATGCTTTAGCATGTATTATGCTCAGTTCTTTTTGTATAAAAATATGTTACAGATAATACCACTCGCAAATGTACATACAATTTATGCATATAGTTGCATACTCTTAATTCTTTCTACACCAGCTTTTAATGCGTTTGTTAGAACAACTTCTTCTATCTTGTTTTAATTTAGACAATCTTTGTTGCTGGGGCTGGCTTTAACAAAGCTCAAAATTGTCCAGAATCATGGGAAAAAGTATGAATACTCCAGAAATAGCAGCAGAAACTAGACATGAATCCATCATTTCTCTCTTCACCTTAACTCCAAGCAAAGGCCATTAAACTCGATTACACAGAGTGGAGGAAGGAATGTGCTACCCTCTTTAAGAAGAATCATTGTTATCTTAATTTAGGTAGTCTTCTGTAAATCACCCTTCACTATGAGCTACTTTATCTTCCATGGGTAAAACACTGGATGTACTGACACCAATGGAAATTTTACTTTTACCTTTGGTGGACCAATATTTAATTCTGCAAAGGTATACAGTGTCATCATGAAATCCCACCCCTAAGTAATAATGCAACAACAAAAAACCCTATGAAATCAGGCATAATCCTATAATGAGATGAGAGTGCTTAGAACTGTATACCCCTTGCACAAAACTTGTACTTACCTAAAAGAAGATTTCAGACAAAAAGCATGGTACTTTATTCCAAATGAGGACTGAGGATGAATGATTTTTTTAACTGTAGAATTTGAAGTTTGATCCTGCAAAAGCTAGAGGGTGTGGAACTTATTATGTGATTAGCCTCATGGCAATCTGTGGGAGATGACAGTCTCAGGTACCCCTGAACAATCTGGATAATTTTATTGTTTATAGGTACTCAGACAGGGATGTAGGCACCAAGTTTCAGGCACCTATCCATCCATCCATCCCACTCCAACAGAATAAAGCAGGAATTAAAGTACGCTTGAGCTTACCAATGGAAATAGAGGTACACAGACGATCGTGGTAATCTGAACTTTGAAATTTCATCGTGATTGCAGCCAGTATCAGCACATCATAACCACTGCTCCCATGCTGTTTTTAAGCACCTGCTAGAAGTAACTCTTCCCCAAAAGACAACCGCACCAGCAGGGCAGGGCAGTGCCACCGTTGTTTATTCCACCTAACTCAGTCCTGGCGGGCGGCAGCGGCTCCTCCGCCACGCTTCTTCCACCGTCGGGCAGCCGCGGCCGGGCAACATGCCGCTAAACCCGGCAGCGAGGCGGGGGCGGAGGCGGAGGCGGGGTGGGGTGGGGTGGGGGCCGCCCCCAACACGGGGGGTTGGGCTGGGGCGGTGGCCCCACGGCCGCCCAACGGCCCTCCCCTACACGGGGGGTTGGGGCCGCCCGCCCAATGCCCGCCCCCCGCGCGGCGAGGGCGGGGCCGCCTGCCCAACGGCCGCCCAACGGCCGCCCCCTGCACGGGGGGCGGGGCAGCCCGCCCAACGGCCGCTTCCCAGAGGGCGGGGGTGGGGCCGCCCGCCCAACAGCCGCCTGCCGCGGAGGCGCGGCGAGGCGGGTCGGGCGCCTTGCCCTCGCGCGCCCTCCTGCGCAGCCGCCGCCGCCGCCGCCGGGTTTGCCTCCGCCTCGCCCCGCCAGCCATGCTGCTCTTGGGGGCGCTCCGCCGGCCCCTGGCCGCCTCCGCCGCCCGCCTGGCCCGCGAGCGGGCCCGCGCCCGCCCGCAGGTAACAGCCGAGGCGGCGGAGGCGGGGGGGGGGCGCGGCGGCGTCGGCGGCGGCAGGGAGCGGGGCGGGGCGGGGCGGGGGGGGTAGAAGGTGGGGGCGGGGCGGGGCATTGGAGGGGCGGGGCGATACCGCGGAGGGGGGCGTGGCCTGGTGGGGGCGGGGCGGTGGCTCCCTGAGGGGGCGGGGCCTGGGCAGGGAGGCGGGGCGGGCAGTCTGCATGGAGGCACGTGCCCCTGGCTCTTCGCAGGACATGCAAAAAATTCCAAATAGTATTTAATTAGGAAATAAAGCCTTTGGTGTTGGTTGCTTGGTATTTCAGGGAATGTGCTGTCTGGTAGGCACGGTGCTGATGCTTGTGAAATAAGGCAGGTCCAAAATCCATCCAACAGCCACCTCCGTGTAAATACGGGCTAAGGCCAAAGCTTTGGTTTGGCCACAGTTTTTCTAGTTTTCCTTGAGAAGCAAGTAATGCTTCCCAGTTTGTTAAGGGAGTTGTAAAAATAAGCATATTCTGGGACTTCTGGAGGGTTCTTATGTTGCATGAATGGAAATACTGTTCTGGAGCAGCCTTTAGGAAGGTGCCAGTAAGGGCAAAGATGCAGAATTCAGCAGTCTTTTGCTAGAAGAATTCAATCTTTTCTCAAGCAGCTGAAACTTTTCTTTTTATGCCAAAATATGTAAATTGGTAATACTGATTTAAGACTGTAGTTAGCAAACAGATTGCAATAGCTGGTTATAGGTCATGTTTTATAGCATTAGTAAAAATCTTATTTAGTCTGGTGAAGTATTAAATGCCAAAGGAAAGATATTTTTAATATAGAATTGTAAATTAGAAGTATCAAACTGATTATTTGTCACACTGTCTCTTGAGCAGAAATAATAACAGTTTCTGTTTTACTCTATATTAAACTATTAAAAGATATGAAGAAATAGCTTCTTTGTATGCTTTTAAATCAGAGAGTTTAAAAAATTATATATATTTAGTGGAGCAAACACCAGCAAGTTTTGTTTGCTTTTGCATCCAAAAGCAGCTGTGCAAGAGCTTGTTCTGCAGAAAGTAATGAGAATAAATAGATATTCTTGGCAGCCACTTGTCCTACTCCCATTTCTTAGGGTTTGGATTGAATCTTGGAATGTAGTGCTGTTGCACCTTTTCATCCCAGAGACAGATCTCAGAGGCATTCACTGGTGTGAATGGTTACTCCCTCACTGGGGTGGGCAGTTTGAGGGTGGTTCATTGTGGCTCTGTGCAGGATATTCCCAGCAGAGCAGGTGCTTTGGTGGCACCAGCAGTTCTGCCTTTGAATAATGTATTTACTGACTCTTTTATTAATATGACTTTTTGTATCGTATTCCTGGCTTCCAGAGGAAGGGGTATGAAAAAGAAAAATCCTGCTTTGTAATGGGTTAATAACTAAACAATTTAATATGACAAATAACAGGCCCATCAGGTGACTTGCTGTTGCACTGCCAAAAGTAGTTGCAGCACGCAATGCACATGGGGATTCTTTCCAAAGGGAAAAGTGACAAGATATACTCTTGCAATGGAGATCTCTTGGTACTCACCCCTCCCTGCCCCCTGTAAAAAAATCCACCATCAGCTTCTTCCTTTAACAAAAATACTGAAATCTAGCAGTAAGCCAGAAGATGGTTTTCTGGCTTGAAAATTATTTTTAGTTATTTTTCTTAACATTTTCTCTTAGGTATATGCATCCCTTGCTACAGGGCCCAGACAAGATAATGGCATTTTCTACGAAATTCGCACCTATGACATTAAGCCGTCGAAGATGAAGGAGTTTGTGGAGATGATCAATCAGCACATTCACCTTCGCACAGCCCATTCTGAGCTGGTGGGATTCTGGACTGCGGAGCTGGGGGCAATGAATAAGGCTGTCCATATCTGGAAGTATGGTAGGCTCTACGTCCCTTCGCACTGTTCTGCTCTCCTGTGCCCCCTCCACTTGCAGACAGGAGGAGAGTGCTTACCCCAGGCCTGCTTTGAGAAAAACTTGTTGTGCCTAAATGCCTCCCAAAGCTGCGATGTGCAGGGTCGGCAAGCTGCTCCACCGACTCTGATAGTCAGAGTGCACCAGACCTTTTGCTGCTGCTTCAGCCATAGTAGCAACAGGCTTCTTAAGGTATAATCGGCTTTTTATGTTGTTGGAGTCAGTGCCATCCTGGAAGGTGCTGCTAACCAAGAAAAGCTCCAGTTTTGTGACAAAGTAGATGTGCTGGCTTGTGCTCTTTTGGGAGCACTAGGGGACTCAACCCCGGGTTATGGAGAGATGGGAAACCATGCCCAGATCCTTTGTTTTTGTACCTAGTGTAATTTAGGGTATGTTTGTGTACCAAGACAGAAAGAGTTTTGTTCCTGATTTCCTCAATCTATTATTTGAAATTCAGCATTTTCACTGTTACTCACCTCTTTTTCCCTGAAGCAGTGAAGGAACCCACCATCTGTATACCAGAATGTTACGAGTTTCAATGCACCTATGAGTAACACATCCTCCAGCTTCTCAGAAGCTTTTTATCTTCATTCTACTGTTTCTTTCTTTATTTGGTTAATTCTTAAAACCATTTTTGTTAGTCTTTTAGATGGTTTTAAATTGGAAAACTGAGAAAAATCTTACGAATTTTATTTGTTGATTTCCTGATAATGTTTCTATGTTTAAGGTACAACATCCTTTCTCCTTATTTCATCAGAGTCCTGCTTATATCTTTTTAATAGTTTAAAATAACTGGTATTTTTTTTCTCAGTCCCAAAATACTGATACTTCTTAAGCTTCTTCCCATTCTCAGATGCTGGATTTTTTTCCCTAATCCTATTATTGAAAGCTATGTGCATAAACATATTGCACAAGCTCTTGTTACAGCCTAAGCAATTCAAATTCAGTGGCTCTTCATTGAAGGAATTCTATACATTTGTTGTTTTCAATCTAAAAAAATGCAAAAATGTAGTGTCCTGGCATGTAATAGCTTTTTATAGAGAACAAACATTACTTCTACATTTGTCATTTTAATGTCAGTTTACATAAGCAAAAACTAAGCATTTAAAAAAGTTATCTAGGTAGACTACCATACTTTCTTCATTGTAGTTTCCACTTCACTTCTTGCCCACTGCACTTCCTTCAGACCCCCTTATCCTTGGTAACTGTTGCCACATATCCAGTAGTCCCTGCAAATATCACATATAAATTTTTCTTAACAGTAACATCACTTAAAATATTTCAATGCTTTTATAAACTTTTCTTGTAAATTTGGTTTGGCTTGAAACCACTTAATTTGAGAGCTAAGATTTTTTCAGAGTTTAAAGGAAACTTAAAATATTTACTTCAAGCTAATCTGCTTAAAAACAGCAACTTCAAACTTGCTAATGCACAGCTTGCCTCCTTGTAATAAACATTTGGCTTGAGTCTGATGTGACATAACGCATTTTTCAGAACTCAGTGCAGGTATATGAACGTAATTTTTTTTTTTCCTTTCTTGCAGATAATTTTGCCCACAGAACAGCAGTCCGGACTGCAATAGCCAATGACAAAGATTGGCAGGGAAAGTTCATCTCTCCAGCTCTTGCCATTGTAGAAAAACAACATAATGAAATTGCTTATCTGGTACCCTGGTGTCAACTTGGGAAGCCTCCAAAAGAAGGGGGTGAGCTTATCTTCTGTTTTATTGATTTAAGTTACTGATGCTGACTGACTAACACAAAATGGCTTAATGCTTAAACTGAATATTACATCTTTTTATAACCCTTTATGTAACAAGAGCATATACATACTTCCATGTGAAAAAGGTGACATAATGGAGATGAGGTGCAAAGTTTCTAAGAAAGATTTTATACAGAAGCATATGTCAGTAACTGGCCAGAGCCCTGTTTGTTCGGGTTGTAAAGAAATGTGTGAATTGCTTAAGTGAACAGTTAAAAAAAGGCTGTTCTGTAGTAGTATTTTGACCTGTCATTCCTAACTTCCATCCATCAGTGAGAAGGCATTTCCTGGAGATATTAAAAAAAATATGTTCTATTTCACAGAGGTTTTTCTTTCATTAATTTAATTGGTTTGTTGTTATTCCTTCTTCTGTGTGATAGCTTTAAGAAAAACAAAAAAGCCCCAGTTAAACCTACTATTTAAAGATATGTGCAAGTGAAACATACATTGTAAATTGTAGATTAGGTTTAGGTGTGTATTTTCCTGTTCTTATGTATTTTAATTTCTCTGTAGCAGACATATTAACACTTTTGACTATTCACCCATTTATGAAAACACACAGAATCTGTGGTTGCTGTTAAATGGAATCATGTCAGAATTGTCCTGCTTTAGCACTCGGCATGTGCATACATACAATAATCTTTGTTCTTTGTTTCCCTGAGATTCTGATTTTTATCCTGTGTTACAACTGAATTCACTAGCAGTCCAATTTTCTGTTAAAACCGGATGGCTGACTACTCAAATATTTCATTCCTGTTTTTTTTTCTCTAGTCCATCACTGAAGAATGAAACCAGAAGAACTGCCCTATGTCAGTTGTCTTGTTTTTTCTTAAAGTGTCAGTGGTTGTGGTCTGTAGTAACTACCTGAACAGAAATGAGCCGGATAACATCTTGTATTGGGACTAGCATTTTTGGCAAATCATGCGATTTCTTTACAAACCAGGCAGATTGGCAGAGCAGCTATGATAAGCTAGTCCTGGTATACTGATTGTTGCTTCAGGTGTGACTGATACTGCCACTGTGTAAAGGGGTTTATAATGTCATAAATAACTTCAATTACAGAAGCTATCATGAGCCTTAGAAAAACGTCATCTTACCTAGTTCAGCCTTCAGCCATCCAAAACCCACAAAGGTGTATAAGTATTTGTGGTTTCGGCAAAGAAGTCTAATTCTCCCCAGATTTTCAGCAACTGTTTGCCTTTAAGTTGGGCTTCATGCGAAGCCTTTTATCCTCTTGGTAGCTGTATTTTCATTTAACAATGAAATAACTCCAATTAAACAGCAGCTTCCTTTTTTTCTTGTGACACCAGGACCTGTGAGATGCAGTAGACGCTGGGATCAAGCAGCAGTTTCTTGGTCTGCTTATCCCCAAATGGCATGGAATTGCTGTACCAGTTTCAAAATAAATTTCATGACTGTGAAAGACTGTTTGAGAATTGGCATGTTAATTTGTACTTCCTTACTTGAAGTCGTCTTTGCCTTTTTCTCCAGGAGTATATGAATGGGTTACTTTTCAGATGAAACCTGGTGGACCAGCTCTGTGGGGTGAAGCCTTTCGAGCTGCAATAAATGCTCACATCAACACAGGCTACACTAAGCTGATCGGTGTTTTCCACACAGAATATGGATTACTTAATACAGGTACAAGTACTGATCAATTTCTAACACAGACTTTGGCACAGAGGGGCAAACAGTCATCCTGGCTGAGGACTGGCTGGCTTGATAAAATGTTGATGTGGATCCCCAAAGTCCTGTAAACAGTCCTTGAACTCAGCTTTGTGTGGTGGATTATAGGCTTAGGCAGGGTGGTGCTGTGTTAAAAGATTCTCAGACGATATTAAAGAGTCGAACTTTAAAATCTCAGCAAAGGATTGGCTCACAAAATGCTTGCCTGATGAATTGTTTTTGTTAGATGCAAGGCAGCTAACACTTGAAGGCAGACAGACCTGCAATACATATTGTATTGTAACTTAACAGTAATAGCATTCAACTGACTACTATTCCTGTTTTCTCAGTCCATGTGGTCTGGTGGAATGAGAGTCCAGACAACCGGGCAGCAGGAAGGCACAAAGCCCATGAAGATGCCAGAGTGGTAGCAGCTGGTAAGAGAAGGAGACTCTAGAGAACCAAGTTTTGCACGTATGCTATGAAAAATATTATTCCTCTTACTACTTCTGTCTTAATTAAATGTGTATTTAATTTCAGTGCGGGAAAGTGTCAGATTCTTGGAGTCCCAGCAAAATATGCTGCTGGTTCCTCTGCCGTGTTCACCACTGAAGTAGCCTTCTACTAAATGATGTAACCAGTGGCAGAAAAGACAAGACAGAAGTGCCATCAGCAAGTCATACCCTTATGAACTTCATACCCTTATGAACTGAGCCAGTTGTTCTTCAGATTACAATATGTGAATGCAAAACACAGATCTCTGGCAATGCAAATTAGTAAAATGCCAAAGAGAAGAGTTTATTGTGATGACCCTAGATCCACCAATAGGAATTCAAGTCATATCAGTTATGGCATGAAACTCACTCTGCAAATCCTTTATTTTAGCCCCTGGCTTCTTAATTCTGTATAGCAAGATCACTAATCAGAGCTATAACATAGCATGCTCTTTTCCAAGGTTACAACTGTGCAATACTATTTCCTTAATGTATTTTGGTTACTTTTGTAATTGTTACATCTTGGTTGTTACATACTGGCTTAAGAAGGAATGCTCCCACTTGTCATTGTATCCATGGTATTATATGTTGACCATTTCAATGGGATGTTTTGTATCAATTCTTAATAGTTTAAAATTTGATGCAATTGGAGTTATGTCCAAGAAATCATGCAGTAAAACTGGTTAGGCGGTGTTCTGATGAACATTTATCTACTAGCTAATTTTAGGTCATTTCAATTCTTTCATTTTGTATTCAGCAAATGCTTTCTCAAAACTGTAGATTACAAACAATAATTTAGCTATTTTAAAACTTGTTTAATGTGCTAAAAATGATTGGTCCTTTATGTTTAAATATGTATCACAAGCTCAGCTGGTATACACATGCTTACATTTTCTGAAATACTTTTTGCCAGACTGTTAAAAGCCAAATAAATTTGAGTAAAGCACAAATTCTTAGTGTTTACATCTAAGACTCTTACTGTTCTTTAAAATGCAAAATGATAAACCTATTCTCAAAGTGTGGCATCCTGCAGGTTTTATATTTTGGTCACCAACAATCTTGACAATAGCTGCTTCAGAGACAGTAAGCTGTCCCTTGATATGCTAGAGAGAGCAGCAGCAGCAGGGCAGGGGGCACATGGGCTGAGAAGTCAAACTGGCATTTTGTGTGCAGTACTATAACCAGTTGTGTACCAGTTGGTTCAGGACGTGACCTTATGGCAGTCAACTAAAAGATTTTTTTAAACAAGCATGGACAAAATGGCACAGGGTACTAGTAAGATTTTTTTCTTGCACACTAATGCACCAAAGGAATTGCTTATATTAAATTTTTTTACTGAAACAAAGTTTACTAAAAGCATAGAATATAAAAGTTTTTAGTAAAACTAGTATTTTCTGTGTCACTGCTGTTTAAGATGAAGAATACTCAGGGTGTTTTATACCACAGTTGATATGCTTTTTAGCACAAGAGGCTGAAAAATCAAGCACAACCTGAATCATAAGCTGGACACTACACTAAAACTGAAAAATCAGGAAGTTTTAATTAGCTTCTTATCTCAAGATGAATTTTGCTGAAAACCATAACTTTAAGAACTGGTTGATCCTGGAAGCGTGACTGGTTAATAGTAGGACTATAGGCAGGAGGGGGTCAGAATATTAGAATAAGTTCTCCTTTGAGGAATCAGACGGTTGTTCTTTCACTTGTAACCTGCTATTCAAAGTCAGTATAGTAATAATTTGAGGGATTTTCCTTTAATTTGATACTACCTAAGGCTTAGGATATTTCAGTCTTTTTACTCAAACATACGTTTTCCTCTGTCACTGAAAACAGGTATAGAGTACTTTTAGTACATTTGCAGCTTGCTGTGCCTTTGTGATGGAAATATTCAGAGGCAGGTACCTAACTTTGGACTTAAACATCCAATCAGCTGTGTGGTGTTTAGAAACTCTGCAGCTGGATCTGACAGTTACACCAATCACTAGCTTCTTCAGGGTTTGTTGAAGGCCTTTTTATTTAATAACTTCAGAAGATAAAACTCAAGCTTCTGTTTCAAATCTTGCACCATCTCACCCGAAAATAGGATGTAGCCCATGCTAATTTATGAAGATAACGGAACTTGCTTGTATGTTAAGCATGAAAGTTCACATCAAAACAGAGCAAAGACAAAAGGCTTCTAACAGCACTCCTCAGTAGATTATATAAGTGACGCTTTAGAGACCATTGGTGCCATAACAGCTTTATTTTTTGACTTAATACAAGGCAATTAGAGTGCCTTTTAATACTTCACATAAACAGTTATTAGCAAATACAAATATATATTTTTCTGCTTTTAATGAAAATGTCCATTTAAGGATTTAACTCAGAAATTTCAGTTGTGAAATCTCTCTAGATTTGCAAAGTTAATAGATATTCCAGTGCAAAAATAGATCCCATTACAGATAGCATAAAGTGCTTGGAATGAAGGACCAACTATAATTCAAGGGGGGTGGATAAGCACAAAGTGATAGTTTAACCATGGGGAAAAATACAACTCCTTACTGAAATACAAATGTACTACAAAGAGGGATGCAATATTTCAACAGAGGGATGCAATATTTCAACAGGAACAATGTTTAAAATAAGTTAACACCTCAGTGCAGTTTCATTATCAAGAGTGGTTCATAATCATACTGCATGTGACTCAACTGATTTTTCCTGATGCACAACTATAAGGGTAGGGGAATGGTTGTCAGAAATTTTCAGTAACTAATCAGCACGTGAGAACTGGATTATGCTGTGTTCAGTATGGCTAAAAACAAAAGGGACCAGAGAGTCATGAAATAGTTCAGAGTTTGACAATCACAGGGCAACAGGAATTAAGAATCTCTTTTTGGCAGGTTAAAGAAAAAGGCTTATATTGCAATTGTTGGTTTCCTGCTAAATTAATCATTTACACGAGCAGTTACAAAGAGCCCACAGCCCTTTTAGGACCCAATCTGAATCCTCCGATAACTCACTCTCTTTCTACATATGCTAGTTCTGTGCTCTGCAAAACTTAAGCTCTTAATTTCAGTCTCTATGCAGAGATTGTGACTTCATTCTGATTCGTGATCACGATTTTAGCAGTGATAAATCTTCAATACATGCTATTTGTTTCACTGATACTGTAGCAGGCAGCCTATGAAAGAGAAGTCACAGCTGCAGGATTAGCCCAACCGTTTAGTAATGGTTGAAAGTCTGGCATATTCATGACTCATCATCGTGGGTTGAGGATGCCATAAAGGTAGTAACAGAGTATGCTTTAAACGAGGTATACCAATCCCCATTTCTCTCCTTTCTCTCTCCCTTAGCAATATATTCTACAGATAAAAAAAAATAAAAAAAGTATGAAAAAGGCACTTAGTAGAGCTGTAATAAGCTCATACTTTATCCCAAGATAGGATCAGGTGGGGACTGCGGACTTGTGCAAAAATATTTAACTATTTATGTATTAAAAATGCTGAATTGGTCAGTGTTACCAAGTATATCCAGAAATACGTAATTACTCTTCTTCAGGCTCATTCCAGCCCTTCACTGTTTGCTGGGCTGCTGCAGGCATTTAGAGAAGAAAATGGTCAGTGAATCATATTCGTGGTGGATAGTATTAAGAACTAGTGTGGAACTTGAAAAGGCAGAGACATAACGTACTGGGATAACCCAGGAACTGCTGTTGGGTTCAAACCACATTACTGAACGTATTTCTGAATGTAGAAGCAACACGGAGGGGCTCATAAGCAAAAAATGAAAGCATACTCCCCCATGACTGTTGTACAAGATAAACAAGAATTGGTTGTCCTCACCACAGTCTCCCCTCTGATATTCTTCTGGCTTTGTAAAACTTAAAAAAAAATCAACGTAATTATACTACTATTACTTGTAATTGCACTACTACTTTGAACTACCTTGTTCTTCAAAGGAAATTTTACTGAAACAGCTTCTCACATGAACAAGGGTATACTCTCCAGTGAGGGATCACCTGATGACTGAAACTACACTGCACTACAGAAGTAGAAACTTGCACATTAATCTAATGCTATACCAGTTTCCAAGTAGGAAAATTTTGGGTGAACAACTTACAGTAATTCCAGATAGTGGTTGATTGCTGGAGTCTGGAACTTGCACAGATCATGAACGTAGCTATCACTGAATGGAGAGAATGAGAGCATAGCATTGCAGGCATAATGTAAAGAAATACTGTGGCTACAAAGATCAACTGAAAGCACTTTAAATCCCTAATTAAGCTACCTACCTATTTAAAGTCATATAAATAATACTGTTAAAAAAAAAAATCTACATCTTGTTTCTAGTTTTATCTGGCAAAGCCAGAAATGGCAACATACTTGTGCTAAGCAATAACTTCAGATGATGGGTACCTTTCTGGTGCAAAGCAGGGGTTAAAGAGCACACATTACATATCTGAGTGATGTCTCATGGTTTAGCATTTGCTCTTGGCATTAGCAGCTTGTACAACCAGTGAGTTTGCTGCTGTGGTCCAAACCCTAGATCTGCTTGTCACCCACTTCCTTCCACTAGGTGTTCATGCAGCTGCTGCAGTACCTCAAAAGGAGCAGGAGAGTACTTAACTACACAAAAACCTAGTCAGAATAGGTTATTGGTTTTGATGCTGGTGGGACAATCCTGTGCATTTGCAGGGTTCACAGTTCTGCATATCACCACTCACTGAAGTAGATGATAAGAGACAGGCTATCATGTCCATACAACCCATCTGCACAGTACAGCTTTGTGGCCTCAGATTTATCCCCATATGACCTACACCAGTCCAGGAAAAGCAGCTGGTCAGGTCACTTTTCACAAAATAAGGCCACAACACTGTGTTGTTTGGTGACTTTTCTTGCCACTGACTGTTTTGGTGCATTCATTGCCAGCAATGGATATAGCACCAGGTAATCCCCATTCCTGACATGAATGTTTTAAAGAGTAAAACATGCATGTCATTAAAATATCAATAAATAACCACTGGCCATGATTCCTCAATGAACTATTTTTGCAAACCTAGGAAAAATATACTGTATAGGACAAGATACAGTATGGTTGAAAGCCCACAGCATCTGGTGGGTGCTTTACCACAGCTTCACAGAGTTATACTGTAATGAGCTAACTTCAAGTCTTTCACTTGAGAACAGTACAAGACAACGACTCCACGAGGCACGGCCTCTGTAATGGAATTTTGTTTTCATTGCATTGAATTGCGTTGCATTGAATGGTTATCAGTAGAGTGTCCAGTTTCTCTTCCGCTAGTTTCTTCCTTGGGAGTATCATGTCCAGGCAAAATAAGTCTGCATTCTGCTCATCATTTCTTTGCTGAAATTGGCTCACACACAACTTTCTTTCACCTTCTCATCTTGCAGGAAGGAATTAAGGATTGCAATATCTACCACGGTCTGGTTTTTGTGCAATGACAGGTCCTTGGTGTGGTCGTCGTCGCTTTGGTCCTTAGCAAAATTTACAAATACCTACAAGAGAAAAGGCCACGTCACAAATCACTCTGGATTTTGATTAATTCATGGCATTTTATACACTGGGCCTTTCTGGACTAGTACTGGGGTTCAGTACTGCCTCTGAAATTAATAGGGTTTTGGTCCCATAAACAAGTTGCAGTATTATCTAATACTCCAAAGCAACTGCCTACAAATCTTCTAATCATGTGATAAAGGAGGGGAAATTTCTTATCATCATAAAGAAAGTTTCTCAAGTTACCCTAAGTTTTCTGTGGGAAAAGAGCCAGCAGTTAGTGTAAATTAGTTCTCTGTGGTAACTTATCTGTGTTCATATTCTGACAAATTTGCATTGTCTTCACTGGCAGACAAAATGATCAACACAGGGATAAAGGGCGGGCTTGAAGAGCTATTCAATAATAGCCATTCTGGGGGAATAAAGAAACTTAAACAAAATCTAGCCCAGAGTACACAAAGAATTCCCAAAGATGTTGCAGCATACAAGTCTTTAAAAGATTTTGGCTTACCTGCTCATGCCTAAATCATCCCTTTGTTTAGGCATAAAGGTTAGATTCTGGTTTGCTGAAATGCTTTTATAAGATAGGGCCAGTAAGTTGATGGATTTATTCCTATTCTACTGGAAGGAGTTTTGGCACACAGGCTACTAGAAACTTACTTGGTCAAGTGTGGTCTGAGAAACGGAGTAGTCTTCTATGTGGAGTCTCTTTTTGTTCTGGGAGAGGATGCTAAATATTCTGGCCAGGGAAGATGGTGAAGAAGGAAGCTGGTACTGAAGCATATTCCGATGCTTTTCCTTCAGGACACTTCCAGGGAAGGCAAGCCCAAAGAATTCCTCAACTGGCTTCAGGTCTGGGTTTGCCCCTGCAATTCGCACCACTATGGTGTAACCATCTCCAAATCTGCAAACAAGAGGGGCAGCACAGTTTAGGTAAGTGGTTTTGAAAAAGAAGCACAACTTAAAATCCTGCAGCTTTTTCTTTAGCCAAAAAGCAATGGAAATCTGTGTATGAAAATAAGACTGATCTGTTTGTATTGCCCTAAAAATGGAGACAACTTGTGGTGTAAGTGGAAAGAAAAGTTACCTGTTCTTTAGGTGCTGGACACTGCCCAGGCACCTGAACCGCCCATTGACCATTATCGCCATTCGCGTGCACAGGGCTTCGCATTCTTCCATGCTGTAAGCAGAAGTAACCTCATTAGCACCGCAGGCAGCACCCAACAGCAGAGCAGCTGAACCAAATTCAGCATGCAGCCCCAGTAGATGGAACAGCAGGGGTACGACACAACCAGGTTGCTACATGCCTGTGGGATGTGAGCACCACTGATCTCCCCTCCTTGATGACGCTCAGAGCACAGTTCCATAGGAAACGGCGCGCTTTGGGATCCATCCCTGTTGTTGGCTCATCCTGCAAAACAGGCATGAAAAATCAGGTCATGCTGTTACACTCTACTGGTAAATACCCCCATCTCTGACTTGGCCATTCTCATTATGCATACTGGAGAACTTGAACATAAGAAACAAGTTTGAGTACTTCTCTTCTTGTTTTTCCAGAATGGAAAAATAATTTATGCTCCAAATTTTAAATTAGGTAACATCTATTTAAGAACTGAGAAGTACTGCTTATTCTGCAATTACAACATGTTGAAATATCCAGTTCTAAAACAAGTCAAATTCAATTAGCTGAAGTTTAAATAGATGATTAGACTATTTTTCCTATACTATGAACTTTAGTAATCCTTATGTTTTTCCAAAGAATCATAAAACCTCTATTTCCAACCTTCATGGAATTATTAGAAACACTGGGCTGATTCTTGTGGGCAGTAAGATTTGCTTGCATCATAAAAACTAAAAATTCTGGAAAGCTGTACCTTTTTGTAAGTACAGAAATCCTAACAGTGGTGCTCAGTTGCTGAAGATGCTAAAACAGTTGGTAGTTTGGCAATATGTTTGAGCCCCCCACTTCCCCAGCAAATTTGCAGGAATAGAAGCCTGGAGGCATGCTATAGTTTGACCCTACATTTAAACAGGAAATCTTTAGCTGCATATATTCTTTGCTTACATTTAAGTGACTAATGATGTATTTAAATGTTAACTGGCCATCAAGTATCCAGTCTTCACTCAAACCTGATTTCTGCTTTTCAGTGGAAAATGTTAACATGCAAATCTTGCAAACTCACCAGGAATACCACAGGTGGTCCCCCAATGAGGGCAATCGCTGTGGAGAGCTTGCGTCTGTTCCCCCCACTGTAGTTCCCTGCATATTTTTCTCCATATTTCACAAGGCCCAGTTTCCGAATTGCCCATTCGCCAACCTGCAAGAGACAGCACAACACCCCCTGGAACCGAGCACAGCAGCATCTCTGCAGCGTGGTTTTCCTTATAAGCTTTGGCTTTACAAGATTTTGGGGAAGGGCCACTCACCCCGGGTGCTAATTTGGCATGGATCTGGGTTTTGAAATACCTTGTTCACTTTTAGACCAGGATACACAAAATCCTGCCTCTGGGTGCCCAGATGGCTGCAGCTTGATGAGTTACTGCACATCAGCTGAACCATGGTAGCTACCAGCATAGTGCTCCTCGCAGCACATGCGTAACTACAGCTTCTCTCACGCTGGCTTCAGCTAGCTTTCCAGTTGCAGTGGGCTAGCAGGAGGCACACAGTCACTGCCGACACACGGCAGCTCCACTGTGCTCCTGAGCCCTGCGGGCAGGCGAGGAGGATCTGGTTCGTCACTCAGCCGTATTAGTAAATCTGCCAATAGTCAGGCACTGTTGCCCAAGACACTGAAAAGCATTGAACAGAGGCGATTCAGTTACTATCATCACACTTGGCACTAGGGCCCTTTTCACATGGGGCTTGCAGGAATGTAGCACAGAGGAAGATGCCCACGGCCCTCATGGAGCTTGCAGCTTACACCCATCACTAGTTTCATAGAGGGACTCTCACTACCTGGGCATACCACAGGCACCAGGTCTGGCCCCACCAAAGCACTGGGTGCAGATGTCACCTTCCTTTCTACAGCAGTTCATGTTCTGCAGTGCCCAGCATGGAGATGGTGAAAACTGCTGTCAGCTCAAGAAAGCAGCACTGAGCAGGGAGCTATATGATACTGGCAGTGATCATTACTAATGGCCTAAAGACTCTTCAGTGTAAC
The DNA here is from genome assembly GCF_036417845.1 of Apteryx mantelli. Classification (NCBI taxonomy): domain Eukaryota; kingdom Metazoa; phylum Chordata; class Aves; order Apterygiformes; family Apterygidae; genus Apteryx; species Apteryx mantelli. Next base: position 12,712,195 of record NC_090020.1, read on the forward strand.
CCCATGCTGGATGTTGAAACAGAAGTATTTTAATGATACAGTGGGATCACTTGGAAAGATACAACAGCCACTGTGAGGCTTCTGTTATGTTCTATTATGCATTTTTTCCCTATTACTTTGGGGAATTAACTCTTGATAGTGAATGAGGCTCAGCATGAATTGCAGCTCCCCAGCCCTTAAACTTCTACAGAAAACAAATTGTTCAGTGGGAAAGTGCATCCAGAGAGAGAATGCATGGCCCAAAATATCTGCCCTTCCATCTAGTACACTTTGCTAGGCAGCACTGAAAAAAAATCAGAGCCACAACTTCAGTTTGCCCTGTAAGAAAAGGGGGCCATATTTCACCAGTTGATACCTTCATCAGCTGCCCAGACCATCACTGCACTGTGTGTGTGCCCAGGGAGGGTGCATGTTAGCAGGAATGACGGGACACGGGGGTGGTCTGCACTCTCCATCTCCTTTACCTTGCAGACTTCTTTCTCTGGAACCCCTCTCAAGAGCGCAAAGAACTCCAGATGTTCTCGCCCAGTCAGCAGTTCATTAACAGCATCAAACTGTGGGCAGTAGCCCATGTTCTGGTGGACTTCTTGGATGTTGGACAAGATACTGTAAGAGAAAAACTACCTTTGTTAGGATTTTACAAAGTGCATGCTGCCATTTTAGGTAATAAAAGGAAGAAGATGAACTGGTGGTTTTGGAATCCCCGGACTAAAATATATACGGGATCCTAAAAGTCAGTATGGGCCAAATTAATTGTTTTAAAATGTGACCTTTAAACATGACGGGTGCAGGTATTCAAAAGTGACTATCAGATTAAATCCATTTTCCAAAGCAACTGAAGTACTTTACCAGACTCCGTAAAGAGCTGAAGCAGATGCCTAGAGTTCAAAAAGGCAAAAGTGTGGCAGAGTTTATACCTGCTGGAAGTGGAAGAAAGGCTGTGAAAGCTGGAGGAGAAAACAGCCGAGGATTTTATCTGACACAAAGCAGAGGAAAGATGCATGGTCTTTCACCTGTTTCCTTTGAGGAAAGCTTCTCCTCCTGTCACATCTGTATCACCAGTTAGCATCTTGAAAGTGGATGACTTGCCAGCACCATTTACTCCCAGGAGCCCGAAGCACTAGGGATGTAGAAGAACACAGTGTGTCTGAGAACAGGATTCAACTGCAGAGTTTCCATCACTGACTGGGATGCACAAGATAGGAGGGAACAAGCTCGACCTCCAGGACAGCTGGAGGGAGTCCAGAGAAGCCTGAATTCCCACAGCTTTCAAAGGTTCCTCTTCAGCACATTTTCAGAATAAACTTCTGACCTCTCATTTCAAGCATAAATGTTTAGACTGGGAGAAGAAACGAACTATGCTGCCACCTTTGTGAGCCCATGCACTGCTGTAGTGCCACCAGAGTGTATCTGTGCCAAACGCTGGAGGGTGCTATTATTTGGCCTCTGGTCCCAGACACTGAGGAATTCAGTATCCTCTTTAAAATAAGAGAGGGACTGACCCAGAAACTGCTTAAACTACCAGGCCATTCTCTTCATTGTAAGCTGATCATCAATTTCTGATCTCGCTCTACTCTGTTCTTTTTGTTTCTCTTAGATACTACAGTAACACCAAGGCAATGAGTCTGACAAATAAGCTTACCTCTCCAGGGGGGATTCCAACACAGATCCTATCAACTGCTGGCTTTCGCTTCATTCTGTAAATCTGAAAGCAGAAAAAAAAATGAGAACAACAGGGGAAAAGAGAACTATGGAACCATACATATTCAACACTCCAAACATGTTCCAGTTTTGATCCCACTAAACTCCTCTGAATGAGGCCCATGGCGAACTGCATGGGTCTGTGCCAGCAAGGCTTGGAGACAAATGCAGAACTTTTGCTGTCACCTTGGTCAGCTCCTTGATTTCCAAGATGTCACTCTGTCCTCCTCCACTAATTATCCTCTGTCTCTCTCTGGTTACATCCTCATCTTCGTCATTCACAGGAGGCAGCTTGGCATAGACAGGCCTGCAGAGGGCAACATGATGAAGCATTAACAGAAGAAGACAGAGCCTCCGTAGTTCATGGCAGACACTAAGGAAAACTTCCTCTGCCTGCAGTGGTAAAGTGGAGCAGAACAACCCACCTGGGTTTGATGAAGAACCTGTACTGGATGAGCACGGTGATGACAAAGAAGACTACGCCCTCCACTGCCATGGCAAAGAGGTTCCTCCCCACAAGGTCCCACGACAGAGGAGACACAAAACGATTCTCTCCTGCCAAGGTGAGACAAAGAGCACGGTCACCTTTTCAGAGCCATGGGCTCGCACTTCTTCCTGCAGAGATCACCACACTGGGCACTGAGAAAACTGCAGAGCGGCGCATGGGAGGAAAGTGTAATGGGCCACACATGGGCCCAGTTGTGGCTGGATGCATATTTCTTACTGTAGTGAAGTTGGGACTGGGACTGACTCTTAGGAAGAGGTGACTCAGGCCAAGAGAATTTGCAGTCTGCCAAAGAAAAGCTGGCCTACCTTCTGTAGAGGGTAGTGAAACACAGAAGACTGACTTATGCCTGGCACCAGCCATAAAGCCCAGAAAAAAATCCAGCTCTCCAGAATCTCAGTCACTTCTTCTGCTCGGCCTAATAATCTCATCCATGTAATTTACTTAATATATTTTTAATTAATGCCTCTAATAACTCAAAATTCTGGGGATCTAACTGCCAGACTCTCTTCAGTCCTCATAATAACCTCAATGGGACAGATGTGAAGACCTGCCAGTTTTGATCAAATCTCTGCTGCGAACTGAGCACCTTCAGTTACTTCTAATTCAGAGGAGCAAGTGGTGCTCGCCTGGGGCAGACTTGGCCTTTCTCTGTTCTGTTCAGTTCATTGTGTATGTCCTACACAACTTTGCTTACCAAACCTCTCCAGAGCATCAGCCATAGCCTGGTTTTTCACCATGTCAATGAGTCCCCGCCCCAGGCAGAAGTGGGGGAAGATGAGGAAGACCGACTTCAGGATGTCATTGATGTTGTTCAGCTTCTGTTAAGACAAAACCAAGTGTCAGTCAGTGAGCCATCTCAACAGGGAGCAGCCAGCATCTGCCTAGTGTGACCTAGGCTGTGAATGACCACTCCAACACTGCAATCCAGCAAAAACTCAAGGATTAAAAATGCTCTCCCAAGAGCCAGTGCAAGGGCTCCTCTGGACAGTCAGTGCTGTTCTTGCTCCGCTCAGGATGCTATGAATACAAACAAACCACACCAAAGGAGAGATCCCTCCAAATGCTCACAGTCTAAAAGGCACACTCTACAAATGAAGAACATGTGCAGAAAAGCCACAGGTTGAGGAGAAGGAAAAAAGCTGTGCTTGCACAGACTGGCCATCTCAGTGGCTGTGGGTAGTCCCTTTCCTAGCTAATGTCAAGTCAATATTTGATGCCCTAACCCTCCTCCTTCGTTTTCTTCCAATTTTTGTCTCCCATTTCCAAGCAAACGTGTGTTGGCTTTGTTAACTACTCATCCCACAGATCAGACCAAGAGCAGCCTGAAGAAGGGCTCCTGTTCTTATAGGCCACTTATCTTCAAGCATGCCGATGTTTTTACTGAGCTAAGACAAGCCTTGGCACAGAAGGGACCATTGCCAGGTACTACTTCCTCACCCTCACACCCAGTGGTGCAACAGACAGGTTAGTCCCACAGGGTCCCTCACCCCATCTCCACACAGAGCACTCCCCACCAATATGTGCCAAATGAGTCCTGATAAGCATGTTGCATACAGGGATGAGGGGAATTTGCACCATCCTCATTAGGCATCTGGCCTTGGAAAAAAATCAAGTGAGCTGCCTATGTTCCCAACACAGTCAACGGAGAGGTATCCACCTCTGAAGGCACAACTGAGGGCAGCTAAATCAAATGCTTGAAATGGCCTGCAGTAGACAGAGACTGTCCCTCATGAAGAACATACAGGAAATCCCTTTTAAACATAAGAAAAAAAAACTTTTTTACTCTAGGGGTGATTGAACCCTGGAACAGGCTGCCCAGAAAGTAGGCTGCAAAGTCTCTGTCTTTGGAGATACTCAAAACCTGACTGAACAAGGTCCTGGGCAACCATCTTTAGCTGACCCTGCTTTGAGCAGCGAGGCTGGACTAGACAATCTCTAGAGGTGTCTCCAACCTCAAACATTCTGTGAACATTGCTGAAGTGGACTTTAACCCATTTCCACCAGAACCTAGTTTAAACCCCTACGTTAATTTGTGTGTACAAGCTGGGGACTAGCTTTGCTGAGGAACTGGCTGCTAAGGGCAACATGGCACCAACATGGAACTAGCTGTTGGTGACACAGGCAGTGACAAGCTTATGGTGAAACATACGTTATTAGTGAAGAGCTCCAGGACAAAGGTGGCCACGCTACCGTTGATGCCAATGAAGAGATTCACACTGGTCAGTACAACATATGCTGTGCTGGGGATTTTGAACACGAAGGAGGCTGGGTACATGAGAGGGGTGATAGACCACCTGACAAAAGGAAAGGCAGCAACATCAGACAAGCACTTTCCAAGTCTAAGTGCCTCCCCATCAGGCTTGTGAGAAGTCCCTTACCCATAGAGAAGCAAAAGAAGAGCCAGCACAGGCAGGTTGGAGGAGGACACATAGGACTTCTGCTGGAAGCAGATGAAGATGATGATAACTAGTGTCGCTGGAACAATGTAGTTGCACTGGAAGGTGAAAGATAATAGCTTCACATTTGATTCCAGAAGACAAAATCAAAAGTATCTTTCTTCCCCGAATCAGTGGTTTTCAACATTCTTCAGTGTTTTCAGAACTGCTTCCAATGGGAGACTCTCTTAGGAGTGTCATGCATGTAAACTGCAGTGTACTATACTATACGTGCATTTGCATTTTTTGGTCCCTCTAGTGGTAGTCAGTAGATTCACAGAGGTTTTGGACACCAGATTGCAAAACCCTGCTTTGAATAGAACAGAACAAGTGGCTATAGAAGCAAATATTATTTGGGAGGATCATTATTTTAAAGCTTACAGTCACCCCATCCTCTGACTCACGTTCCTTGTCCCACTGAGGTGAACCACTGCCTTAAGAAAGTACATGCAGAAGGCATAAGCACAGCTGTTACCCTCTGCACTAATGTAGTGCCCACTAGCTCCAACTGCACTTTGCACCTTAGTGCAGTGGACATCCTGCAAACAGAGTGGAGGACAGTCCCTGTCCTGACAGCCTTACTGGAAATGAAAACACAAGTGCTTCAGGGAAAACTGACAGATGCAGAGAAGAAAAGCCTACCTTGAGATCTCCCAGCAGTTCGGGAGCGTAACTGGTACTCAGATTGACATCTCAGTTCCTTCACTAGCCTCCACCAATTGTACTGTCATACCATGCATTCCTCACCATGATATTTACATTGAAGGAGAAAATGCTTGCTTTTCAGTACCCCTATAAATAGTATGCATGCTTAAATGCCCACAGAACACTGGACACAGCTGTAGTAGCTGTCCTGGCTTACGCCAAAGCCGAGCAGTTGCACAGAGAAAGAAACGCTCCATCTCCTTAACCATCCTGAAGCGAACCACGTTCCTCCTCAGACCTAACTGTTCTCAGAGGAAGATACAGCGCCCTTCGTGAAACGGCCTCTCCTGTCCAGCCCTCAGATCAGTTATCCTCTCTCCTAGTCACACAGTGTAGTCCAGCCCTTACCATATCCCAGACAAAGTTGGCCAGCCAGTAGATCACTGGCTTCACACCGCTGATGAACTGCAGGTGTTTGGCCTTGCTGACACGTTCCTGGATGAGGAAGATCACAAAGCTGGCAGGAACAAAGGACATGGCAAAGATCACACAGATGGAGACGAGGACATCCACGGACGTGGTCATCCTGCACAAAAGAGAACAGAAGCAAAGTGCTCATATGCTGGTGCTGTCTTCCTTGAGATGAGGCAAGGCAGCTCATGCAGGGCAGGGCAGAAAGTGGATCCACTTCTGCTACCCCTATTTTTCAAGGTGAAGGATGATGGCACCAGACCATGTTAACTGCAGAGTTGTTCTCTGGTTGTATAACAACAGGAACATGCACAGCCTGTTGGCGTTTCAAGGACTATGCCACAACCTGGAGATCTTCAGTTGGTGACTTGAGCATGACACTCCACTTCCTGTCTTTCTTATCACCACCCTCTGTTACTTTATTTCCCCCAATGTGTATTTTTTTCAGTTTAAAGGTATCTCTGCCTCTCATCTGCCACTGCTCTGCTAGAAGATTTGAAGGATGTACCTACATACATACATAGCTTATGAGCCCTGAGCCAGGTTGTGACAGTAGTGGATTAGTCAATGCCTCAGTGGCATGGAGTAAGCCCTGTGCATTACTGCATGCCTCCTAGGGTAGGACAGTGGACAAAACTGAACAGGACCCATCAATGGCTTTTAGTCAAGTTGTGACACCTTGGGACAAGAGATGACCGTTTCCCTGGTGAGTCCAGGTTCCTCCAGCCTTTCTGGATATGGCTGAGAGAGAAAGGAGGGGTTACACAGCTGAAATTCCTCAAGGAGAACATCAGGGGTTTACGCTGGTTCTTAAAAATTACAGAGAGCTTAGAGGGGCTCAGCGGCAGCAGAAAGCTTGCACAGCGGTAAGAAACAGGGAGCCACGTTTACACAGCAAACAGGTTCCCTTTAGCTCTGTGACCACTGAGGAAGGAACTGGCTACAAACATCTCTGACTTGTCTACAAGCATCTCTGACTCCTTGGAGGAAAACTACTGAAGACCAGAGAATGCAGAGGTTGTAAAGCAATGGGACAGGCTGTTTGACAAAGCTGATTGTATTTGCACCAACTACCAGAAACCGTGAGTGATTTCTAGAGCCCTGGCAAAGCCAGTGGTGTCTCTGTGCTTTGGTTTGTCAGCTCCCTTGAGAGATCAGGGATAAACTAGAGTTCCCAGTGATGGGAATACCTAAATATTAGAGTTTAACAGCAGTGTTGTTCAATAGCAAAAGCTCAATAGCATGTGCTGCAGCCTGCCCAAACCACAGCAAATAAGGCCAGTATGGTAGAGCCTAAATAACACATGCCGCCAAATGTCCACCAATGGGTCTGTAATGGGACTATGGCATTCTCCATGTCACCTGATGAGCCCCAACCCACCCGTGCTCACATCAGGACTTACAGGGCCACTTCAGAGAGCTGCTGCTTGGTGAGGTTGAGGGGGTGGTTGAAGGCAGTGATCCCATAAGCACTGGGGTTCTTGCCCTGCTGTAGGTTGGCCCGAAGGATGGCGTTGTTTATCACATTCAGGAAGGAGGCGATGGCATGCCAGCCCTTGTTGTTGAACCACACCTGCAAACCATCATATCAGCATCAGAAAGGCACCAGGCAGAGCAGCTACCCAACAGGCTCCCAAACCCTGCAGAACATCCCTTCCTCTACTGAAGATATATCATTTTCTTCCACTTCCTTCTAGCTACAGTTTGCTTAGGGTCAGGACATACAGTCTGACCAATGACCAGAAGAGGTTGCTGGAGGAAAGAGGACGCCCCGGCGTCCTGATCGAGCACAGAAATCCCTTTGGCTGCTGGGACTTAAGGCTGGACTCCAAAGGAGAAATGGCTCCAGGGGGACTCCATGCAAGAACACAAGTTGCGTTTGCTCCTCTAGCAAGCAAACAACTTAAACGCAAACAGCTCTGGCCTGCACAGTTGCCCAAGACAAACTCCTGGGACACTGCTAACTAAAAATAACTCCAGGCTACCAGAGCTTCAAATAGCAGGCACAGCAGTGGGGGTAGAGTGGTTTACCTTTACATTGTTCTTTGTATCCAGCCCTTTCATGAAACTTGCCAAGCTGTTGAGAAACCGATCTCCAGAACTTCCCTGCAAACAACACCAAAAGAGACAGTTAATTCCTCTCTGAGAGCACCTTTGCTGCAGGTCCTGGAGTCTGGGGTCACGCGATGTTTTACATGACTCTGACACAGGTTTCTTTCCATTCTGCAGCCTGGATTCTCCAAGCCAGAGGGAGCAACATGGCTAAGAAGCCGCAGCTTCTCTCTGCAGTCCCAGTGGTAAGAGAGGTTTACTTCTTCTCCCCTGGCAGCAATTGTTAAGGAGGGCAACCTCCAGAGACATTACAGCCTGGAGGCAGATTCAGGAGAAAGAAGTGGCCCAAATTCTCTTCTGAGCCCAGATAAATTCAGCACAGAAGGGCCGAACTGAGGTTTCAGTGGAGCTGGCAATAGATCCCGAGACAGCAAGCTGCCCTGTCCTGGGGCTGTAATCTCCATTGACTTGCAACTGGTGTTGGGCAAAATCCACATCAGCAATGTGGGTTGTGCAAGTCTCAGCTGAGCAGGTCCCCAAGCCTTCTGCTGATCCCAAACACCAGCCTGGGAGCCCCAGCTCAAAAAGGCTGAAGGGAAGCCTTTGCACTGCTAACACACACACTCTTCTCATTTTTACAGTTTCCAAGCCATCTCCCAAGTAACAGGATTTTGCCACCTTAGTGCAATCTGGGCTTATGAGGGATAGCTGCTCACCTGTGCTAGCTCCAAGATTTTCTTCACTTGTTTAATGGCATCAGTGACTTCGTGGCTTGGAGGAAGCATGAGGGAACTGCTGGCTCCCAGGGAAAAGCCACCATACCTGATGGTAGAGACAGAGGGTGAAGCACAGATATGAATACACTCTGACCTCCAGAAAAGGCCACTTCTCCTCCCTCCTCAGATCTGTCATCTTCCTGCACTATATCCAAGGTCAGTGGCCCACTCTTACAAAAATGGCTAGCTTCCCTTTCCCACACTGCCTCTTAGCCCTGCTGTCTCCTACTCCTTATATTGCTGGGGTTAAGCACCCAGTTTAGGCAAGAGATTACATTGTGTGGTGCCTGTAACAGCACAGATCGCACTCAATGAATGTGGCTGTCCTGTGTTCCCTGTGTGGACAGAGCAGGAAATCTCCCTGCTTGCTCTTGCTTGGCGAAAAGCACCTCCCATGACAGCATACCTGCAAGCTGGTCCTGCAAGCCTGCTCTGCTCTCTGTGCAAGGCAGGCAGGCTCTGCAGTGATGGGCCCTGGGTTTGTCCCAGTTTATTCTCAGAAGTGCTCCCCAAACACTCAACAATTGGGAGCCATCAATTATTCTAGTGCTTATTTTCTCCAGACTTTGTGAGAAATTCATCGTGATTTTGAAATTTCTGTACAGGCTTCAGGTCTCATCAAAAGAAGCTATTTACAACCAGCTATGCTGGTGTGGGCGGGTGGGTGGTGTTTGACCTGAGCATCCTGCGGAATGCAATGCTCAAGGGCTAGCAGATACATATGGGCTGAAGAAAAGGAAGTAACTCACCTGAACTCATTCACCCAGATCTTATTCTTTAAGCTGTGGAGACAGAAAAGAAAGCAGATGTATTATATGTGGAGCAAGAGGACAGGCAGACCCACCAGCACTGCAGGGACACTCCCAGGAAAAAAAAAAATCAATAGCACCTCACACCAGGCATATATCCCACCACTCCTCTCTGATGTAATCCCTCGGCTTTGCTTCCAGACTTTCCCCTCACTCTGCCTACAAGCCCCAGGACATCCCTTAAGAGCTGCCACTGCATCAGCACAAAGCAGAAACATGCCTGAGCTGTGGATCAGCACAGTCCTAGGAGCCAAGAAGGTCTGAAGCATTGCTGAAGACTTTGGGTTGCCCAGGGTTTTTTTGCCTGAGCGGTGCAGCATCCCATTGATAGCAAGTAGCATTTGGTGGGCAGGGAAGGGAGAAGGTGTGTTCAACAGGTACCTTTTCCCAATGATCTGCGCATAGGTCTTCACTAGATAGTCTGATATATTGCGGCCTGTCAGATTCTGGAGGATGTCAGCAGTGTCTTGCTCTCGCTGGTGTCACCAGAGAAACATAGAAAAATGTCAATCAGAAAATGCAGACGCTGAGTCAGATGAACTGTGCTCAGTGCTACACACACAATCATCGCCAGCCTCTTGGCTCTGCAGGGATGACCCTCCCTGCAGGACCATCTGAGCTCTCTCCTACCTGTGGAGGAGGCAGCCCGCCTGCACCAGGGGGACATACAGGCAGCATCTTCTTGATCTTCTCATTGCTGCACTCGCATGATGGGGAAGGGTTCTCCATGCTCCAGTTGCCTTTCAGGAAGATGTCCAGGACGGACTCTGGGACCGACGTTGTGGTCCATTCCCTCTGCCCAACAGTGCAAGGAGTATCTCTGTGTCGGGACAGAGTCAAGGCAAATGCACGTTTTTAAAACAACTATGACAACCTTTGCTTGTAAGTAATTTAATCACAGAAACCATGTTCCCTGTGAGGAGAGGAAGGCTGCTATATGCAGTTGGCTTTCAAAGGAGCCTGAGCCCATGGAAACAAACAGCTCAGAATAACAGACTGAGCCCTGCAGCTTCTAACAGAAGTTTCCACTGGGTTCAGAGAGACCGACTTTGGCCAGCACCGGGTAGTGCTGGATGTCCCCTTCCTCTCATGCCTCCCAGGGCATGCCGAGTGCTTCATTTCAGCCAGTCCCAGCACACACAGCATCCAGACTTGGGAGAAACCCATAGCAGACAGCCATTTCTTGGATGACACCTCTGCAATACCAGGGTGCTGCATTTCCCTCAGGTAGCGTTAGCAGGCAGATAATCTGCAGCCTCCTACCAGTGCCCGTGGGTGGAAGGACCCAGCTCCTGTGCTCATTTGGCAGGACACAGCTTACTTCCCCTCCACAGGCCAGTGACAGGGCAGGGGGCTCCCACCCTCACCCCCTTTCCCATCTTTGCCCAAGACCGTGCAGCAAGCCAGCGGCAGAGCGAAGAAACGATATCCATGCCCCCAGGCTCCCCACCCCATCTGCTGGAGTTTGTGGGGGCTGCTAACCAGGGTTTCTAGTGCAGGTGGAAACAGAAGATTGTGGAGTGCAAATAGCTGCAGAGAAAAACACAGAGTAACATGACTAGCCCCTTCTTCCACGTTCTGGACTACACCAGTAACTCAAGGAAGAGACTTCTATCTCCTTTCCACCTCTCTCAGTCAAGGCTTGCACTCAGACCCTGCTTGGTGCTGGCAACTTTCTAGAAGGTCTCGAGCAGAAAAAAAAAAAAAATTGCAACCCTTTTGGCTTAAAGCCTTCCCTGGCTATGCATGAGTAGCATCCCCTGAAGCTGGTTATGTCTACAGGGTCATTAGAAGCTGGGGCTGGTCCTTCCCAGGCTGTAGTTTTACTTACGGGATGCCGCGTCCCTGCATACAGCGTGTCCCGAAGCCAGGCTTATTGAGAAGTGCATCCAAAAGCTTCTGAGTGCCTGCATCATCCGGAGCGTCATTGCTACGGGTACAGCAGAGAAATGCCATCAGGTCATTGAGTAATGGGCACACAGCAAAAACAGGAGGAGGGCAAGACTCAACATGGAGAAAAAATTCAGGAAAGGGGAAATGGGTGGAGATTTTCCTCTGCAGAACTCTTGGCCTGGGCACACAAACACACTCCTGGTCATCATTTATCTTTGTGCAAAGTATTACTAGAGTCCTAGCACCATTCAGAAATGGGTATGGCTAGTGGTCAGAGCTGGCATTTAAAGGTCTAAAAACATAATAAAAGGATTCTGTCAAACTGTGCTTTGGAGCTAGGCACAAAAACAAATTTAAATAATCTGCTAAAGATCTTAGTAAAGGTTAGCATAAAAGAACAGAATTGTAGGATTTAGCACCATATCCTGGCTACAAAAAATGTACCTGATAAAAGTGTACTGCTCATCATACATCCAGGGCTGCAATTCCAAGCTGGGATACTTCCCGAAGGGAGGAACAATCAGGCTGAACATGAGAGCGATACACACAAACACAGCTGGCAGCACGATCTGAAATTGCAAGGGGAGAGCAAACCCTCTTTAAAGTGAATATTCCCAGAAACATCAGCAGCTTCAGGTGAGTCATTTCATGGGTCAAGGCTTTTTCAATCACAATTTTCCCAGAAAGTCTTTTATGATTTACCAAGGCATCTCTAGACACCAAGACAGACTTATCCTGGCATGCAATCAGGAAATTCATTTGGATGCAGAGGATTTAGCCTCCAATTGCTGCTCTCAAAAGGCAGAGTTTGGATTTGATCCTTCCTGTGAGTGCTCTAACAACCTGGTTATCATCTAACTCCTTTCTCTCTCACTGCTTCACAACAACAACAAAAGCAAAGATAAAACAACTTGCACAGGCCTCCTTTTGCTGACATGGGTAATGAAGACCAGTTTTAGGGCCTTGGATTGTCTTGAGGTTTGCTGCCCACCTTCAACCCTGAACTCAACACAGGGCCCAACGCCATCCCAGCCATGGGGCCCTGCACACGCTGGACGCTCTCACCTGAGCAAAGAAGCCCTTCCGGCTTCGCTTGGCGATGAGCAGCCTCTTCCACAGGAGAGCCACGAACTGCTGCTGGGTGAGCTTCCAGCCCTTCATCTGGTAGGAGCCCTTCCCATCCATCCCACTGAGAAGGTCAGTCTCCCTGGACTCTGCTGGCAATGAGCAAAAAAACGACCCTCATTCATACGCTCACAAGGATGTTTCCTGGCCACTTTTTTGCTGGAGGCATGGGGCAATGGTGGGACCAGCTACTCTCACTTGTCCAAGAAGGAGATAGTGAGGGGAGAGAACAACAGAGACACTCTCACATGTATGTATTTCACCATTCTCTCTCCAAGCCTTGATGTGAGGAGGGAGCAGGCTGTAGATATCACACTGCCCACTATTTCTAAACGCAAAAAGGCCACCACCCCTTCGGCAGTCTCAGCCTTGCGATCAGCACTATTTATAATGTGAAAGAGTGTCCACAAGAAGAAAGCAGGCTTGAGTCCCAGCAATACCTGGATCTATGTCTGAATCATTAGGATCAAATGCATCATCCTCTGTAAATGGACGAAGGCAGCTCTGTCTGTCTCCAAACACACGCCTGTTCCTTCTGGCTGGCAGGGTCCCATCTGAAGATGGTAATGCAGTTATGGTTAGCTCAACTGCTTCAGTTAATCAGGATAATGAACCTCTTCAGGCTTCAATTAGCCCCAGAGAAAGCAAAGCAATATAATTTTCATTCTGTATGACTCCCATTTGCAAACTGAGGAGCTGGGCTGGAGTGATTCCAGTGCAAGAAAAATTAAAACCATCACTGCCATTCTGCAAAGGATCACGTGTCTTATGCACCATTTTTTTGCTGTTGTCCTAGAAGCTTCTTCCAGTACACTGGACATATTCTGTTTTTTCTATTTAGCCATGCAGGCAGGCTGCTCTCACAGTAAGAAAATGCTCACTTCAGATGCATGTGAAAACAAGCGCAAGTTGCTGGTATTAGTTTATTGGGAAATGTTGGTATGAGCACTCAGGACAACGAGCCACTCTCAGAGCAAAGAGAAAAAGTCAGTGGGTCCCTACTCTGGTCTGACCCTGTCAGAGTTTTTCTTTTCGTCAGAGCACACAATAGTGTCACGATACACTCAGAAACTAGAAACTCTCCACTCTTATAAAATAAACATGTTACCACTGAGTCAATAGAAGATAACAGTAATACCAGCACACTTTAAGTGTACTAATAACAAATATTTTGAGTTCTCAAAAATGTTACCACAGGAGTGCTCCAGTTCAAATTTAAATAGGACCTACCACATCTGGGCATGTGTCACTTTACAACTGGTCACACTACCATACACAGAGGTCACCCACCTGCACAAAGCTACCGACAGAAAACAGGAACACTCCTCATTTGATATAACCTTTTTCTCTCCAAGGAGCTATGCTCTGCGCTGAGATTTTACTTCTGAAACACCTAGGCCTTGTCAGCTATGTGCTTAAACAACACAAATCCCATGCCATGAGGCAACTGCTCCCTGACGTCCCCTTCAATGGTGTAGGAGACGACCATGCTCACCTGAGGTTTCTGCATCCACGCCGCTATCATCAGCCACTTTGAGGAAGATCTGAAAGGCAATGATAAGCGTCAGTGAAAATCAGAACTGGAGCAGTATTATGGGGACTGCTTCAGGCAATGCCATGACAGAGCCCAAGACTGACAGTTGCAGCATGAGAACAGAGGACATGGGATTTGTCCCCTAGGTGATGGGGTATGGATTTTGTGGCTCCTCTCCAACCTCTAGGAGTATAGCCGATAACCACATATCAGCCTTTTCCCCCTTTCCAATGTCAGTTCTCAGTAAATCTCAAACAAAAGCTATTTCCTATGCCTCAGAGAGAAACCTTGGTACTAAATTCATGGATCTCCACCTTCCTTCTAGTTAAAAAACACTGATGCGCCTACTCATGTTGGAGTACACATCTTTGTGGATCTTGTCGCCTGTGTGTCCTAAATCAGAAAGACCTGATTTTCAAACTGCAGATAACAGCAGTGAGGCCTGTGCAGCTACAGAAAGACTACACCCAGGGCCTTCTAAACAAGGGACAACAATAATCAGCTGAGCTTTCTTCATTACTGTTAAGAAATGCAATGCCATTTCAGATAATCTGGGATAAAGTGCTTGATACTTGTGTGATAAGTGAAAGCGACACTTATAAGGTGTAATAAAGTCACAAGGAACAATCCTAAAAATGTCCCTGATGAGGGGATATGGCTTAAGGGTTCCTACAAAAAGCAAGTCTCCAGTATTGAAACGGACCTTTTCAGTTAAGTGCAAAAAGAAGCATTCCTAAAAAAATACCTCAAAGACACACAGTCATCAGACTTGCACACAGTCATCAGGAGCCAGTTTGTGGCCTTTCATCACATGGCACCTCACTGAAGTCCAGCTGACTAGAGAGGACCTGTGCCTGCCTATACTACATCTCGGGTTTTAATGCTTTTCTGAGAGCACACATAGAAACAGGGTCAAAGAGAATCACCTGGAGAGGAACACAGAGCTGCCTGTCCCATGATGAATTGGCAGATGCTTACAGGAAGAAGAAACAGGACTGGTCTTGCTCTTATTTCTGCAATCGTTTATTTTACCTAGTCTAAGTCAAAAGAAAAGCTTCAGCTCGCTCACCTCCTCCAGAGTGGTTTCAGAAATGCCATAGCTGGAAATGCCAAGATCTGAGAGACGGTCATCAATTTCATGGAAGAGCTCCACAAAAGCCCCCTCTTTAGCAGCTTTGTATGGCAAGACATAGGTTAACTCATGGCCAATGTCCTCCACCAGCCTAGCCTCAGGAACGTGTTTTGTAATCAGATTTGAGATTGCAGAGACATCTAGAAAAATCAAAGGAAAAGATGACATTCACCTCACTCTGTGGAGAAAAGAGCTCAGGGTCTGAAAAACTTTGCAGAAGGAAAGGAGGGAAAATGGGACATCTCTGGAAACCAGCACATCTCCATGGAAAAACTGGCTTCTGTTCCATACCTAGGATAAGCTTGGACCTGAACTTAGCTCTTCTGTTTGTTTGCAGAATTTGGGAGAACTTTTAAATGCCAATGGCAGCCTTGCAAATCATGGATTTAAAGTTCAACAGCAAACTTCACATATTGCCAACAGGCTTAGCAAGCACATCATCTTTGATGGCTATTAAATTTCAGGTCAACATGAACCCAAAATGGCTCCTAAGAAAAATATATGAATATCTGTGGATTTAAAAATACTAGTTCTATGAATTTCACAATCCATCCAAGATTGTAGCTAAACAGGGCCACAACAAGGTTAAGGCAATTGTCCAAGGTCAAAGAAAGAGAAATGTTAGCATTGAGACTGAATCTCACACATTCTTTTTCCAGGCCTCACCTATTGTCAAGGTGTCACTTTCATGGTCACTGCCAAGGCCAGCATCAGAGCTGCTCTGGGAGACGCTATCATCCTGGTCATAAAAAAAAAAGGCAATCATTATTTTTGCTGTTTAATTAAAAACGGGACCCGCCTAGATGCTACACTCTCTTTGTAACTCCAATCAGATGGTGCAGCACGCTGGCTACTCCATAGAGGACTTAGAATGTAAAGGTGACATACCATTGCAAAGAGTTTAAATACAAGTAAGAAGTCACAGTAATAGAAATAAATGTTACAAAAGGGTGTATTTACTCTGTTCTATATCTTTCCAATCAACCTTGGAAGCAATGGCATTAAGAGAAACTATAATGGAAGTGTTCTTCCCATGCAAAGGTTTAATTAGATGTGATCTGAGGTAGTACATACAAAAGCAAATCACTGTTTTTAAAGAATAAGTGATTTCTCTTCAACACATTATACCCTGCTGCTTCCCATAAGCCTAAGATTTCAAGCAAGAAGGACAAACATGAGCAGAAGTGGATAGCTGTACCTTTTTCAGATAAGACACAGTGCTGCTGCTGTTTCGGCAGGAGCTCAGAGAGGAATCCACGTCCTTCTTCACCAGGGTCAAATAATAGCCTGTTCCCAGTTGGTTCTTCAGGAACAGAGAAGAGCCAACACAGCACAGCTTGCCATGAGAAATGATGGCAATCCGGTCCCCCAAAATGTCTGCCTCATCCATGTGGTGTGTGGAGAGAATGATTGTCCGTCCTGGAAACAGGCAAAAGAAGACACTGCCATTAAGTTAACCGCATCCATGTCTCTAAGCTAGGAAAGGCCACAGTCATCTGGCTCTTGCCATAAAGTTGGGTGGGAGATTTATCCCACAAGTCCAGGCTCCTTTGAATGAGGTCAGCAGTAAGGAAATGGCCCACAGGGATGTCACAATTGGATTCTCCCCACTCTCCACAGGCCCTTCTCATGCTCAGCTGAAGCAAGTTGGTCTCATGTCAGCAAGTAAGGCTGCACAGAGCAAGAGGGACTCTGCAGCACACTGAGGGAGGATTTCTGATCTTAGCTACTCTCATAGCCCAGTGAGGAACCTGGCTTGTTCATGAGCACTCTGACATGAACAGGATGAGAAAAAAGGGCGGGTGAGTGAGGGATCAGAGTACACGTGTCCTTCATGATCTTTGTTCCTACCTTCAACGCAGGCAACAACAGATTTGCAAAGACACATTGCTATCTTGAGAACCCACTAGCTCCCCAAACAGTCATAAATCATAGACTGATTTCCTTTTGCTTTCAGTACCACATTCACTGGGAGCAAGGAATAAGAACACCCACCTTGCCGATACTTCAGCAGCAATTCCCATATCCCTCTGCGAGAGTAAGGGTCCACCCCAGCTGTGGGTTCATCCAAAATGACAACCTTGGAGCCACCAACAAAGGCTAAGGCAACTGACAGCTTCCTCTGCATGCCACCTGACAGGCACAAGAAAGAGGTGTTCAGGCCTACACAGTGAGCAGGGGAGCAGCACCTGTTGCATCAAGGTGAAAATTGAGCTCTCCCAGAGAAAGCAGAATTGCACACTGATAAGATCAAGTGCTGCTGCTGTTTCAGGCCCGGCAGGGTCTCATCACCTGCAGGGCAGGGAATAAATCAGCTGGACAGTTTTTCCCCAGTGGAGTCCACTTCTTCTCGTACTGCAGCAAACCCTGTCATGCAAACCCTTCCATAAATGGATCACACGGCATCTTAAAACCAGCAGTAACAAGTCCCCAGCTCAGGGACCTAACCATTTTTGAGGATCTGGAGCACAGGTATCTACAGCTGGAGCTGCAGGAATAGGTCCTGAAGAGACTCCCCTCCAGTGGAAGCGAATCAGAGGCAGCAGTGATGAGCTATGTCAGGGTTTTCAATACGGAAGCCAACCTCTGTCAAGCCCTCCTGAGAGGGTTCTCTGGAGCCTGGGGAGCAGTTGAGAAATGTAGAAGCAGCTGAACCTACCAGAGAGTTTGCTTGTTCTAGCTTTGAGTTTGTGAGGCAAACCAACATCCATTGCCATCTGCTCCATTTCCTCTTTCACCTTCTTTTCCGGCAGCCCTTTGAGACGAGCATAGAACCAGATGTGCTCTTCCACAGTCAGCCTAGGGAACAAGGGCAGACTCAGAGCACAGCTGAAATAATCATGCTGGGATTCATCCCTTGCATTAAGGCAGGTATGTTTGTTTGCCTGGGAAAACATCTCTCAAGACTGAGGTTTCAGGAAGTAACTAGGGATCAGGTGTGCTCAGCTTGGGCCCGATTTCAGTGTGGCTGTTCAGCACCAATATAAATGGTGCTCCTTTCAAGGTTCTTGACAGGGTACCCAAAACGTCCCCAATCACTAGGCAGGTGAAAACATTCGGCCTAGCTAAGCTGAGTGGAGCATATTTCTTCAAAGAGAGGAGAAAGATGAAAGTGCAGGATCTTGTTGCTAATTCACAGGCACATTTGAACCCACTTATAAACAGAATGTCCCTGTACCATCTGACACCAACCTGCTGCCTCACACCAAATACACAGCTAAAAATAGCACTGTCCTAATTGAAAGTACACTAGCGTCTCCTAAAGAACTTAAATGTCTGCTGGGTATCACTGGCCCTGCATCGCATGGATGCTACTCACAAGTCAAACAGGACGTTGTGTTGTGGACAGACACCCAGATTCTGCCTGATGGTGCTGAGCTCAGAGCGGATATCTTTGCCCAGGATGAAGGCTGTACCCGAGGTTGGAGGAAACAAGCCAGTCAAGATGGACCTGAACGACAAAGACAACAGATAAGCAGGTTCTGCCACTAGGAAGTGGTTGTTGTACATATCAGCATGAATGAATGACAAATGGGTGGAAACCCTGAGGAACTCCCACATCAGGAAACCAGCCTGAGAAACATCTCACTAATGGATAGAATCCAGCTCCAATGGCTTTAACGCTGTGATCAAAGCACACCCACATGACTCTACTCAAAGGAAATGTCTTTTCCTCTCCTTAAAAGCTTCCCATGCTTTCAGGCCCTATTCATTTCCTTATGCTGATAAAGCAGAATCACAAATGGGATTACTGCAAAATGCTGCCAGCAGATGCATTCAGGCACAACCTCAATCTGAACCTGAGGTACCTCCAGTTCAGAGCATTTCAGTCCCTGGTATCTGTGTACCTTCCAAGACAGCCACGCAGGTAGATCAACTCAGCAGAACTCCACTGGAATCATCAGAGCACCCTAGTTTACACCAGCTCTGTGCACTGCATCTGTATGGCTACCTGCACCATACTGATGAGGATAGTAGGATTGAGAGCCACTTTCCCCATCACCTTAAAGCATTATGTTGCTCTTACATGGTAGTGGTTTTCCCTGCTCCATTATGTCCCAGAAAGGAGGTGATTTGCCCTTC
This sequence comes from Apteryx mantelli, assembly GCF_036417845.1. Taxonomy (NCBI): domain Eukaryota; kingdom Metazoa; phylum Chordata; class Aves; order Apterygiformes; family Apterygidae; genus Apteryx; species Apteryx mantelli. Next base: position 12,731,359 of record NC_090020.1, read on the forward strand.
ATAGAAGTTCAGCGTGAGACCATCTACAGCAACTTTCTTGCCATCACGATAAACTTTGACCAGGTTCTGGATGGAAACCCCAAGGCTCAGATGCATGGGCTCTTCCTCCTTGCACACTGCAAACAAAACAGAGCAAACTGGAGTGTGAGATGGATTTTCCAGTGCCATGTAATTGTGTCACATTCCCCAGTCTGTTGAGATCCATGGAGTAATGAGCTATATGAAGAACTTCCCACATTTCTTCCTCTGGGACAGGAACCTCCCATAGATATTGCCCTTTAGCTCTTTTCATTTCACTGGCTTCATTTGGACATTTGCACTGTACGGGGATCAGATCTCAGGTGCCACCAAGGTCAGCAAAAATGGGAGGCCTACTGAACTCCACAAGGCTGGAATACCCACCTACCCTCCCTTCCTGCACTCAAGTTGGCCAGGTGCCCCCCCAGGTTTATCTGGTTACACCCACCTAGTTGGTGCGCCTAAAATGCGATAACAGACACAGGTACAACCAATTTCACCTTAGCCATGCTGGTCTTGCTGGTTCTCAGACTCTGCTTTCAAACAGAGAGACCCCACCACTTCACCGCAAAAAGGCTCTTTGCATCCAGAACTTACCTTCTGAAGGCCCCTTTTGGTCAGGATGAGGATGCTGCCTGTCCTGTGGTTCCTCACCAAACCAATAGGACTTTGTGAAAGGAAAGTACCAGGGTCTGGGAATCCCATACTGGCCTAAATAGGGAAGAGTATTACATGAGCTCAGTTACAGCAGTCCCTTTTCTCAGGTCAACTTTTAGGACAGGTAGGGAAATATTCCACCCCCAGCAGGCATTCAGGTTAGACAGGACTAAGGAAATCTGCCTTGATGAAGATACTACCAGTATTTCATATAAGTGCAATCTTTTCTCAAACTTCACTTTAGGTTTAGGGGACCTGTACTAGAAGGGTTGCTAAGCACCCATGTGTGGTGCTGATGCTCTCAACTCTTCTTCTTCAGCCCTGTTTGCAGAAGTATCAGTTCAGAGAAGGGACCAGCTGAAACAGAGCAAAGCTTCTGTGCTAGCCCAGCCATCACTACAATGGGACATGGTCCCTGTGCTGGGAAACAGTCACAGCAATTAGGAGCAATAGCCTTGCAGTGTTGCTGGTGTGGGATTTTCCTCCATGACCTTTCTGCAGCTCTGTCTAAAAATAGGCCCAATATAGCATCCTGAGAAAGGAGTAGAAACAGAGGATCTATGTAAAAATATGATGGCATAGCGCTCCCCCAGAAGCAAACCTCACCTGGGAAGACAGACTCAATGTACCAGGTCATGACCCCATATAGGAAGGTGTCAAACAACATCATGACAGCTGATGTGGTGATGCTAAAGCCATCTTCTTCCAATGGGCTCTCGAAGAAGTTGTCCCACTGTACACCAACTCCTTGCTCCTCAAACAGTGCAAAGTACTCACAACCGAAGCCAAAAGCTACTGGAGACAGCAGGCTCTGCAAATGGGAAGCATGAACATGCATTAAGCTTTCCACAGGTACTGAACTATCAAGTACTCTGGGCTATGGGACATGGCCCAGAGCCTCACAGGAAAAGTCAAAGGTCTCAGTAGTGTGACCAGGTTTGCAGAGAAGGAGTGGTTGACTAAGTTTTAGTTCCATGTTTTGCAAGCAGGGAGAGTCTGAAGCTGGACTAACACTCAGAATTCAGTTTGTTTCCATATTCCTTCTCTTGCTCCTTGGATTTTTATGTGAAGGAAGACATCATCAACAGCCACCTTCTCTAGACAGTTAAGAAATATTATGGAGAAGAAAGAAGCCAGCTTGTTCCTTCTGAAAAAAGGATAGCAAATCGTGCTGCATCAGAAATCAAGAAGTTTAACTACTATAAACTTCAGAAGGGCAAGATACAACTGCAGCACTCTGCCTCTAAAATCCTGTCACTGATTGCAGCCTCTGCTGGCCTCTGTTGACCATACCAAAAACTTCTTCTCCACAATGGCTTGCATGTCTAGTAGTTCAGCATCATCACGGTACACAGAGATTTAGGGAGCCTAACGTGGCTGAATTATTTCTCCTGATGAAGCCAACAAAACCCTCCCAGGTAGGTTCTATCAGCTCAATAGGTTCTATCAGCTTTTTCACCAGGCCCAGCCTTGGTAGGCTCTTATACAGAAAAATCATCTTCCTGTTGCCCCCTCAAATATCACTGTTGGACTAGAGAGCTGCTGGGTGCCATAGCAGCAGAGGACCAGTGCCCAGGACAGCATCCTCAAGACTCACCGCAAAGATCTTGAGCGAGAAGCTGACATAGTCCTGCCAGGCAACACACAGCACGTAGGGCAGGTACAGCGTGAAGTAGACAATGCCCCCACAGGCAGCTGCCAGGTTGGCCCTGGAGAACAAGGTGCTGATGAGGAAGCACTGGAGTATGGTCACAACGGCAAAGATGGAGAGGAAAACAAACACCACGCTAGGGTCGCTGTACGGCAGCAGATTCCCCATCTGGCAGGAGAACAAGATGTGCGTCAGGCTTTGAAAGGACTCTCCAATATAGGCAGTCTGTAGAGGTGCAGCTCAGGGGAAGCTGGGGTCACTACAATTTGCACAGTACAGCAGCCTTCCCAGAAGCGGGGCAGGAACAGAGGCACATTTTGAAGAGCATTGAGAGAATATGTTATAGAGCCTCTTGTCATTTTCAACAGCTCAGCCCTGGTCCCAAAAACCTGCTCCCAAAGGGTTGCTGGCCAATCCACACCCACTACCCCCTCCACAGTGCCAGTACAGATCTGTGGTTAGTGGGCTAGGGGCCAGTAAGGGTCTAAATGCTGTTTGCCAAGGAATGGAGGGCAAGAGAGAGACCGCCCCAGTGACCTCACCTTGAGGATCAGAACCAGCAGGCCAGCGCTCATCAGGAGAGGGATGAGGCTGCTAATGAACCAGCTTAGCCACAGGATGCCATTGTCTAGGCCCATAATCCTCATTGTCTCCTTCAGTCGGGCTTCCTTCTCGTACACGATACCCTTGATTATCACAGCCACTGAGTAGATCCAGGCCAGAGTCATGAAGAGGGGCATGGAGCGGCTCATGACACGCAGAAATCTGAGAGTGGGAAGGAAAGGGGCCAGGAGAGCAGGGAGTGAGAAGTGTCAATGCAGCTGCAGATACAATACAAGGTCTAGCAGGGCATGGAGACGGCTAAGGCTTCACTGTACAGAGCAGCCCTTGTGCAGAGCATGACATAGGATCAGTGCCTCACCATGAGGCCACACTGGTGGGTCTAGGGCACATTGCCAGCCCAGAGCAGGAGCTGGAGTTGCAATTCCATCTTAGGGAAACAGCAGGTGCAAAGAGCTGCCTTGCCTGGGGACTGCTCTCAACTGTCCTTTTTCCACTCTGTCTCTGCTTTTTCCCCAGTGTGCTACCCTTGACTGTATCAGGACTGGGGATATGGGAACATCTCTGGAACACATTGCTGTTGTTATCCTTCCACCCTGTACCTAAGTCCTGCACAGAGCTTTCTGGGGAAGGGCTCCACAAGTCATTACATATCCCTAAGTCCTCAGTGCTATGTGCAGAAGCACTAATTCGAGGCATTAGGGGGGCTAAGGAGATCTGCTCCCACACTGATTATGAGGGACATGCTAAGCCACCTCTGAGGAGCAACAGAAGCCCATGCCTCCAAAGCTGCCATGCTCCTGGGAGCTTTCAACAAAGCCTGCATACGTACATGTCATCCACGTAACACGGATAGGGCATCTGCTGCACATAAACTCCTGTCGTCTTCTCCGTGCCTGTCTGCACTCTGATGATGGCCTGTTCCACCACATCCTGCAGGTAGGCAAAGCCTCCCCAAACATAGCGCATGTCCTCAAAGGGGTCAGCCCGGGGACCAGGATCCCAGTACCTGAGCCGAGAGTACAAGACCCTTCAATTAGAAACCCTTAACCAGCTCAGCCCCCATGAGAGACTGCTCCTACAGCAGTCAATCAGGACTCACCCATCCTTTATCTTGTTGGTCCTTTCCACGTTGTCAATGTCCATGCGTATCTTGTATTTGACATGATGAGGGAGCTCTACGCTGTTAGGAGCTATTTCAGTGAAGACGATGCCAGCCCAGAACCTCCTTTCATCCAGCAGCTCCAAGGACTTATTTATAAGCCGGACTTCTGTTGCCACAGGCTCCAGTTTATCCAAGTTGACACACTACAGAGGGACAGATTTGGAAGCCCAGGGAGTTATGGTTACACTACAGACAGGGTGCATATTTATGGGATCAGGTTATCAAACCAGAATATGCTTTGTTTAAGTTTGGGAGGGAGAAAAAAGGAGAACTCTGCAATGCTAATGCCATGCCCAAGAAAAGGCTGCAATGCTGGATTATTTTGCAAGGGCTCATGGTAGCCCAATGCGTTGCTAGAGCCATCAATCCTTCCTGCTCGATGGTCATCTGCCAGTCAAACAGGTAGCACTGAGAAAGACCCCAGCAATGGTATTTTCTAGACAAGAGATTAGGTAGCATTGTAGCGTGCCTATAGGATCCCATCCAAGCATCAATTTCCATAGATGGGGGCTTATTTTCTCTGTTACCACTATACAAGGTTTGGTCCAAAGCATCTAAAAATCTGTGGAGAGACTCCCAAAGACTTTGGACCAGGCCCCTGACAGTCTGAGGCCTGTCCCTGTGCATTCAGCTGCTGAGATGACTGAGTAACAGTTAGAACAAATTCCACTACTTGCTGTGTCCTCCTCAATTTAAAGCAACTGCTAGCTTCACCTGCAGTCCCCAGCCAAAACGCCATACAGAAACGTGAGCTGCTGAGGTGAGTAGCTGCTTGCAGTCACCCGTTAACAACTGGGTGGGAAACCACATGCACTGGCCAAAGTGAGAGCTTCAAGAACAAGGCCTAAAGTTAGGTTCCCCACATCTATATTTAAACACTTAAATGAATGGTATTTTCTAAAATACTCAGCACTCATCCCTGCTAAAGCCTGGCCGTTTACTGAGCAGAGAAGGAGGAGCACAAACCTTCCCTTCCCTGGAGCCACCCCACTGCGTGTGCGGAGCCCAAGCTGCTGTCCCACCCCAGCTCCTCGTCCATGATAGCACGGCCTCACCTCCATGAAGCGGGAGATGGTCTGAACAGCCCTGTCGGTCTCATTGAAGGCATCCACCCAGGTGTACACCGAGCCATTTGCCGTCTCAAACTCTTCTGGGTGCTTTGACAGGAAGCGGGCAATGTCTTCCACGGTCCAGTTTGAAGCAGGCAACCGCAGGTCCCAGAGATCTTTGCCTTTCAGTAGTGTCTGCGGGTATTTTTCCAAAGGGGAGATAGTTCTGTTGAGAATTCATGTTGGACCTCCCCCTCCATCATGAAAATCAGCATTACCAGGAGAAAATGCCTTCTTAAAAAGGTGTAGGAATATTAAATCAAGACTCCCCTCAGGAGCTGCAACCATCTGCCCACAAGGCAACTGCAGAATGCCCCATTTCGGGTGAGACCAAGCAGGTGCTCTCTGTAAACGCTAACCTCCAGCACAGGCCATGCACCGGCACCAAGGGCCAGCCGCCTCCAAAGCCAGCTGGGAGTCACAGGCCAAATCTTGGCCTAGGAGTCAGGACATCTCATTTCCGCCACCGGCTACTGACAGCTGAGCAAATTACTTTGTCTCCCGTTTCCTGCACCGCCGGCCTACTCCATCTGATTGAGTTATACTTTCCCAAAGGACAGGCCCTCTTCCATATTGAGAACAGCATGCCGCGGTCCTGACAGCTCCTGGCGCCTCGCTTTACCGCTCCCCTCCTCTAGCTGGTCTGCAGGCTGGCTTGCTGCCTTCGCGTCCTGCCACATCTTTCCCAAGGAGAGGGCAGCAGAGAGCCACGCACAGCCCTGAGGCCTGGGAAAACACAGCAAGCAACTCCCGGCCCCAGCGCTGCGGCTGCCACAGCTGTGCCCAGGGCTCCTCTGCAGGCAGGGAGCTGCAGAAGGGAGCAACCCTATCTCTTCCGCAATCCAGGGACAGACCTTGTACCCGCACGCAGACACAGGGACAGACCTTCTACCTGCAAAGCACAAAAGGGAGCAAGAAATGCGTTCAGCCAGTCAGAGGTTGCTGAGTTCTACCGACCTCCTCCAGAAAAATCTCTGCTCCCAGCTGAGATGGAGGGGGGCTCAGGCACAGCTGGAGACTGAATTCCTGACGTGCTAAACACCAATACCAACACCAAGGTCCAGGGCTTTCTGATATCTTTTTCTACTGTAACATTCAGATATAGCCATGGCAAGTCCTGATGTCTTGCCTCTGTTCTCTCATCTGTGACAGTGCCTTTTTCATCTGCTCTAACTGCTAACTTTCTAATGAAGGGTTGTTTCCCCATTACATGTATGTGCAACACAGCTATGGTCCACATAGGAGCACCTGGCAGTACAGTAGACCCCAGGCCTGTAGGGCAGACGACATAAGGATTACAGGGAGGAAGGGAGCATTAATTGTAAAGGATACTGCTAAACCAAAGGAGGGGAGGGAAAAAAGTCAGTGGGAGAGAGGAAATGATAGCAATCCTAACCAATAAAAACAGGAAATGGGATCTCTGCTAGAACGAAGAACGAAACACTGGACAGAGGTGAGGAGCTTCCCCATGCGCAGCTGTTTCCAACAAACCAGAAAGCACAGGGTCACAAGGTTACAAAAATAATCTCACAAACTAGGAAAACAGAGCAGAACAGGCCAAGCTGACAAAGAAGAGCACATGAAAGGGAAATCAGGATGAAAGGGGATCGGTTGCGCTGTGCTCTCTTCACATTCGGTCCCCCAAGGTCAGCTCACCCTACCTTCCCTTGCGGGAAAGGCATCACACCGGCAGGGAAGGGACTCAGCCTCATCACATTCAGCAGAGACATTATCAGCTCAGAGGGACACTTCTCAACCTCCTTGAAGTCAGCAGGTGCATTAGCATCAAGGTGGAAATGTCAGAGATGAGTGAGGAAAGCATTTTCATCTCCTTCAGCAGGAAGCAATGTGCCAAACAGATACTACAACCCAGAAAGCTGGGAGATGATAACCTAGGACCTGATAGCATGTTAACTTCAGTGTCTTACCAACAGCAAAGGACTGATCTCCCCCTTGACAGAAGCCCCAAGCAGGCAGCTGTATGTTTTAGCTTATTTGTATATAAGTGACCTGTGCTCCATCTCTATGGAGAGCAGGATGCAGCCTGGGAGCTGCCCAGGCATTTGCAATGAAGTACTCCTGCCTGTGTGGACTGTGGCAGGTGACAAAGGGACTTGTGCTACTGTGCCAACACAGATGAAGAGCCTGAACCACTGGGAAGATCCAGAAGTACCTACCAGAGCCAGCAGAATTAACAAGAAGCATAAAATGCAAGCCCAGGAAAGCCTGGGGCTCGTTTAAAAATGCAGCAACATTCACTTTTCAGAGAACACATGATTGCAAACCAATATCCAAACCCTGACTTTCTGCCAGAGCTCTCTGTCACTAATGGTTCAATTTACAATTGCTGGGCCTGACTCTCATCTCTCTGATGCCTGCATCCGCACTAATAACTTCCATCAAGCCACAGGCACAGGAGTGATAACAAAGATGCCTCTGTCCTCTCTAACACGCTGTGTTCATGGAGAAGTGCCACATGACAAGTCATAAACTATTCTGCATGTCATTACATTGGGGGAAAAGAGGGAATGAACCTCAAGGCTTAACAGATCTGGGGAGATCTCCTCTGTACAGCAGCTGCATTAGGACATTCACCCAGCTGCCTTGTAGAGACGGCAGTATAAGCTACTCTGAACTGCCTCCCTGACTCTTGGTTTTGCTAATCCAGTTTTACATCATTGTGATTCCAAAAAAAAAAAAACAGTACAGAAGTGCAGAGACTCACTCATCAGAATTACACCTGGGGGAAGGAACAGCAAGCTAAGCCACTTGTCTTTTTAATCCGCAGATAATGCCCTAGTAATGCAGGTCTAACATCCGGCCCAGCGCTCCAGAGAACCTACAGGCTGGTGGGGAAGCGTGTCCGATCAGAACAAGACTGATCTTGTAGAAGGATCTAGCCCCTTCTTCATGGTCTAGCATGCACAGCACATTATGAAGGGATTGGCCACAGAGTGACGTATGCTCCTCCCCTTGCAAGCACCTAAGTTATTACTAATATTAGTGTACCGTGCAATTCCAAATGAGTTTTTTACAGCTTGTGCTCAGTTACTGCCAGGTGTCTAGGTTCAGCTCCAGCACAACACGCATTCAATTCCTGCTATACTCAATCGACCTGAGGGCACCTGGCACCTTCCAGGATCTGATTTCGGCATTTCATGGCTGACTTTGCTGCCTTCATGAAAGCAGCTGCTCGAGAGAGCAGGGCATGCACAGGCAGCTGAACATGTCACCAACCCTGCTGCTCTCTGTTTTACAAAAACGCTACAAGTCAGATATTTATACTGCATCAGGGCAGCAGGGTGGAAGAAACAGCCCATTTCCCTGCTGAGGCAGATGAAAAACAGCAAGTAAACATGCTCTGCTCCGGCTCACAGCAGGGTGTTACATGATCGAAGGAATGCCCAGCATCACACAAGAACATAAGGTCAGAATTGGTCTCAGAAAAGGGGTCACATCCATATCTTTTATCTACCCATCTCAGCACTGAAGTACTGCCTAAAATAAATATTTTGTCACTCTTTGCAGAAGGAGATGGTGATAGCAAGGACAGCATACTGACCCGAATCAGGTCCATTTCCTGGCTACTTTCCATGAATGTCCAAATCTTCGGGCTTATCTCCTCCCACATCCCCCCGAGGTCACGAAACACACCCAGCTCCTGGAATGTCCTGTTCACCTGTTGGCAGAGAGGAGGGGAAGGTTATTCCCAAAAGTTGGCACAGATCCACCACGGGCCAAGTGAGTGCATTGACCTGTAAAGTGAAGTACTGAGCATAGCTTGTGTTCAAATAGCACCTCAGCTTCTGCAAGAAAAGGAGCAGGGGAACTAATATGCATACAGAAGGAAAAATACAGCAGGGAGTGAAGGCCTGTGGCTGACCAGGGTCTACTCAGAGCATGGCCTTTCAAGGCTACTTTTTAAGAGCTGGGTGGAAAATGAGTCTGGCTTGGCAATGAAGGGCTCACAGTGGCAGCCCTTCCCCGCATGCTAGAAGACTCCTCTGAAGGAGCTGGGGGGACTAGAGAGTACATTAAGTGAACCACAATCAGAAATGATTAAGGATCAGCTGACCAGCCTGCAGTGGAGGAGAGGAAGGACCCCTGAAGGCTTATTAAAGTCCTTCCCAGTCCCATATCAGAGGTGCAAAGAATGCAGGTAATCAAAAACCACCCACCAGGAAAGCTTCCAGTGAGGTCTACAAAAAGGAGTTCAGCCTGGCCTTTTCTCCTTCAGCAACAAGTGTATGGGAAGTGGGAGTGTAGGGAGGCTCTGTGCTTTTTATGCAATCCTTTCTAGACCTGCATTCAGGCCCAACTCAACGCAGAGCGGCTGAGCTGTACGGCCAGAGCACATACCACAGAGCAGTACACCTCATGTTCTACATAAAGCAGGGAGGGCTAGAGTTACCTCAGACATGACCTTCTTTATAGCTGGTGTGTCTGGAGTATACAAGACCTTCCCAATCAGCAAAGGTTTCAAAGCCCTCCAAATGATTCTGGAGAGTGGGCTGGACTCCAGGCTCTTCATCAGGTCATTGCAGTAGGGTGCTGAGGAGGGAAGGGCAGGGGTGAGCAGCTGAATAGCACCGTGACAGCTGCTGAAGGCAAATGCCCCACTTGTGTGTGCTTTAAGAATGGTCACAGCTGAAAGCAGAGAGCTTATTACAAAAGAAAAGCCCTTTACTGCAAAGCTCCACATGAAGCCCTTTTCAAAACATACCTTATGTCAGCAGTCTGCTCAGCAAGCCTGGAGCAGCTGCCCAGGCTCTACCATTAAGAGCCACACTGCTAGCTCTGCACAGCTCACACAACCCAGCGAACGGCACAGGCAAAACCTGCACTGACCAGGCCAGATTTCCAAAGGCTGCAGGCCGCTGGGCTCCCTTTCCCCTTGAAGGAGGATCACAGCGCGGCCCACAGTGGACTCTACACAAGGTGCCTGGGAGCTCCTTGCATGTTGATGTCCCTGCTGGCCTTAAAGGCGGATGCAGGAGGCAGCCTTTGGCTGTTGAGACAGCATGCGTGTACCCTCCTGAAATAGCACAAGGTACGCTGCCTCTCAAGACCACTTGCTTTCATCAGGGAAAGTTTGATGACAACCATGAGGTAGATGGGACCTGAGACCATGGTGAGGTTACACTTACTTGTGGAGTTATCGTAGAAATTAGTTACATCATCTTCAGTGCTGTTCCCTCCAAACAGTGCTTTGTAATTATTGTCCTCATACCAGTTAAGGGATTTGATTTTGAGCCCTCCGCCTTCAGGATGGCCACATACAATGCGTGAAACAGCCTGGTAAATCTGCGTAGAGGAGCTGGAGGCGTTCACACTGGTCAGGAACATCACCTCTTGCCTCATGTCACTCCAGCTCTTCATGGTCTGCAACTGGAGAGGGAGATCGCAATGGAGACAGGGATAGGAACAGGGCTGGCGAAGGAAAAATATCTTGCCATTCTCCTTTGAATCACACATCTATTGTTGAATAGCTAAAGATCCCACTTGATGCAACACTAACTCAAGAGGCTAGGTAAAGCACATTTCCCCCACAACAGGGGGGAATTGTAGAAGAATGCATCTGTTGTGCATGCATAAAGACTATCCCCATCTCAAGCTCTTTATTCTGACTTTTCTCCTTCAACATCTTGGACGGTTCCTGCCCTCCCTGCCTCCTCTCCATTCCCTCTCACGTGGAAGGAAGCCACTTCTTGTTCTTGTTGCACAACAGTTCACATTCCAGCCTGCAGAATCCCCTTCATCCGGGGTGGAGCAAGGCAGAGGAGAGTAAGGAAATAATAAAGAATGAGAGAAGCTAATCAGATGCAGCTTTGCAGCTCTTAAAGGGGCAGCCTTTCAGAGCTGCAGGCCCCAGTGCACTGGTGGTGTAAACTGACACAACTCCACAAGGGTCAGCAAACCTCCACTGATTCACACCAGGCAGAAAATTCGACCATCTAGACCAGTATCACTGTCCCTGCCCCAGTATCAACAGCATTCCCAGAAAATCCTTGAAAACAAGCCCAGCTGCAGCTGAGGGCCTGATCACAGCATGAACCTTTCTACTCCACAGTAGGCACAAAGATGCAACACTGGAACCTGGCTGGGACGATCTGTACCTCCCTCCAGATTCATCATCTGACATAACCATCTACCTGCAACACGTCATGGACAAAAGCGCCAGGTGGCCAGCCTGAGACATTGCACCAACATCTCTACTCACAGACAGGGCCCAGCTCCCCACATGGGAAAAACAATACATTTTGGGTATTGGTTTACGCTGCCCATTATTCTCGGACTCCCTGGTTGGGTATAAGAACATCAGAAGGTCCATACTGGATCAGACCAAAAGTCTGTTTAGCTCAGTAACCTCTCTCTGATGGGGACAGTAAGTGGATGCTATGAAACAATAAGGCAAGGGCAAAAATGCAGGATACTTCCCCCAAGTAATCATCCAGCTTCCAAGTATTTTCAGCTCAGGAAACTTCTGTCTATCTACTAACACTCAAGAAACTTCTTACATGGTAAACTTCTAGTGTTTAGAACAACTGCAAATACTTAGCATCCACCACATCTCTGGAAAGAACCTCTCCTCCCTCTCCTCCTAAACCTGACTACAGCTAGCTTCGTTTGATGCCATAATTTTTGCATTGGAGGAGACAGTGAACAGTCAGCCTCTATCTCTCTTCTCCGGCCCACTCATATATCTATAAAACTCTCTCATATCTCCAACTTATCTCTTTCACAGGCTGACAAGTCCCAGTCTGCTCATTTGTTCCCTGTGTGGAAGCTATTCCAGATTTCTGGATGTCCTCACTGTCCTTCTCTGAACTTACTCCAGTTCTACTACCCCTTTTGAAGACAAAGGGACCAGATCTGTAATCCATATCAAACAGGAGGGCAAACCATTGATTCATATAGTGTCCCAGTAAAATCTTCCATTTGGTTCTCTATTCCTTTCTTAATGTTTTCTAGAATTTGATCTGATTTCTTGACTGCTATTGATCACTGAAATGTCAAGCAACATGAACTGGGATGTTCTTGCCGTGCTGCCCAGAACATCAACATGCACTAATAAGGGCAAGCCAAGCTGCTGAAATACCCAATTGTAATTGCTCATCAGAAGTATTTCAGAAACAACTTCAGATGCTATGGCCCAGCTGCCTCGTTTTCAGAGACGATAACAAAGAGTCAGTCGAAGCCCAGCTCTCAGTTTTGCTCTTGGTTTTGTCACCTTTGTTTAAATAAAATGCAGGCAATCAAAGTCTAGGAGAGTTGGCAAAGCCAGCCACCGACAACCTAGAAAGTGACAGTGTCCTGGAACATTTCAATCAAAAATCACCCAAGGTAAGCACACCCAGAGTCACTGGCCTTACACTAGGGACAAGCCTGACCCTTTGTGTTTACTTGCAGTACTGTGCATGCTTTAGATGTGCCAACATCTGGACAAAAATTCCAGCGATGCTAAACAAGAGCTACTCTGTGTCACATATGCAAGGAGCCTCTATTTTTAGCTGCCTAAAAACACATGACATACTGATATGATCGAAGACAGTTGTGAGAACAGCTAAAACCTGGGTATTCAGGACTTACGTGTCCAGAGTTACCGCTTTAAGTATATTTTCATTTCCTGACTACTCACTGCTGCCTTTGTCTGCAACATGGTGCCACTCAATCTGGTTCCACATGTTCAGTGCGACTGTTGGGACACTGACAGCATGGGACATGAAAAGGAAAGAAATGTATGGCAACGGCTTTTCTTGGTTACAACATAGCTCATTTGAATTTTGGGCTTGATGATTTCTAAAACAAAAGGCCAGTGCTGTGTTTGAAGAGTGACAGTTTATTACAGTGCCCAATCCAAAGGCCTTTTCCTTAGCAGAAAGTCAGCTGTGTTACCTGAAGTACCATAAACTCTATAAGATGGCAAAATTACACCAATAGAAAGGACAGCTAATTCCCACAAACATAAGAAGTGTTAACTATCTTGCAGAGGGCTTGCATTAGCATACATCCATTGTTTACATACAATTTTAAAACACGTTTTGAGCAAGTGGCATTGCTTCACCTTTGACAGCAGCAAATTTACAAGCAATATACGTGCAGAGCTGCTCCTGACAGCTCACGCACCTTTGAAGGGTTACAGGACTGTTTCTTCTCCCAGAAGTCAGACCTGACTCTGAGGGTTTCCTAATAGCTGCCCTCACTCTCAGAGTTTAATTTACCCTCTGAGGCTCATTTAAAGAGCCCAAGGACACAGATCTGATCAATCCCATACTCAAGAGACAAATATTTTGCTCAGGCCCTTCTCTAATTAAAATTCCTTGCTAGAAAGGCTTCTAGACGTGGCACAAACAATAGCTCTCTCCACCCCTCCAGCTGCTACCCTGCGAACAAGGGAGCGAGTCCCTCCTTTTCGCACAGAAATCAGCCTGCCAGACAATAAGAAGTAACTTTCGGTCAAAGCCATCTGGAGCGGCTCACGCTGTACGCAGAGGAAAAAGCTGCCTTTGTTTGCGCAGTAACAGGGCAGAAGAAAAGGTACTCCTACTCAAAACAGTTGCCAAGCAAAAGGCACGTTACCCAGGGACGTTTTCGGCCACATCAGCAAACTGAACATCACATGGTTTCAATTATTTTTATCCCAGAGAAAAAAAAAGAAAGAAAGAAAGAAAAAAAAAAAACAAGCCAAGTGACGTAAGGGGAAACAGCTGTAACCAAGCTCCTCAGGGCAGCTTCGCTGCTAACAGCAAGAGCTCCGCCGCGATCTTAACTGAAGCCGATCTCGAAATGCTCTCAATTTCCCCGCAAGCGGGACGTGGCGGCAGGTTGCGGGAGGCGGCGCGGGACGGGCGCCAGGAGCTGCAGGCTGGCACGGCGCTGGCTGCCGCCTGCCGCCCGCCGCCCCTGCGCGGGAGCGGAGCGTGCGCTAACCTGAAGTGACCCTCCTCGCCGCCTGCTCGCCGGGTTACTGCCGTTCACGGCTCGCGGCGCTCCGGCGCATACACGGAGGACGAGCGAGCGAGGGGAGGAGGAGGAGGAGGAGGAGGAGGAGGAGGAGGTATTGTTTAGTTTAGATGGTTGTGATTCCTGCTAGAGGGAGAGAATGTTTTTGCCTAGTAGCAGCACTTCAAAGTCAGAGCCAGCCAAGAAACGAGGAAGATAAGTTTCTGGCTCAAACAAAAAAAAGTAGATCTGGGCTTCTGACTCACGCTAGGCATGTGGGGCTTGTTTTTTTTATTCATCATTTCACCTGCAGAAACAGATATTCACAGGTTTTATAATGTCACGTTGCCTGCACAAATTGCTATTTATGTTCTGCCAAAGCCCTTCTCAGCCAGTGTTATGATGCCATTGCATTGGGTGCCACCCAAAGCCTGAAGAACGATCTCTGCCCCAAAAGGCTGGTTATCCGAAGACAAAGAGCAAGCAGTAGCCTGTAGCTACTGTTTTACAACATCTCTTCCACATGCAAGTCCTCACCATACTCACAGACCAATAGCTACAACCACATACCACCCTGGCCACGGTTGGGAACTAAGTGCAAAAATTACAAAGGAGGCAAACCTCCAGATGCAGTCTGCTGGATACTGCTGGTCAGCAGATACATTGCCAAGGCAACTGTTATGCCACCACTGAGAAAGGGAACCCCACAGAACAAAGCTTCTTAATTTTCACTCCACCCACAAGGACCCAATCTCTAGCCACCCATCTCAAAAACTCCTCTGGTGTTTGTAATCCAGCGCTCTAGGCACCAAGGGCCTGCAAAGTGGGTGCTGTCTCTACCAACACAGGGAGAACGGTTGCAGGAGAGGGGGGAGTTTCAAGACCAGCCCTGGACTTGACTTTGAGTTGTGCCAAGTAGACTTGTGCTCCTTGTACTCGACAACAGGCTCAGACAGCAACTGCACAGTGCGTTCCTCTGAGAGGAAGGAGCAGCTTACCTCTTTAACAAGCTTCCCAAAGCTCTGTGTCAGAGCCTCCATGGCTTCTGACAGATCCCACAAGGAGGAATTGAAAGAGATCCGTCTCTGCAAGAAAAGAGAAAAGGAAACTGAAAGTCACTGCAAGGCACAAACCAGGAAATGAAACTCTTGGAAACATTCTTGTAAAGTCCTCTTGTAGGAAGAACTGCCCACAAGACAGAGTCCTCGATGGGGAAGCCCGAGAACTGGATTTCAGTGCAGTCTTGAGCTTGAACAGCCTTGGGCTTAAGGGCCCCACAGTGCAATGGAGACACTTCTTTCCTTCCCCACAGGTTAGGTACACCGATGTTATAGTAACCAGAGCCATCCTAATAAAAGCAGATAAAGGCATGCGCTTACACTTCCAGTGCAAAGAATGGTTTTCATTCCAGGTCCCAAAACAAGGACAGCCTACAGGGCAACATGTTGGCAGACCTGAAATCCTGCAAGCCAACACTAGGCAGCGGAAGCCAAACTATTCAAGGGAGGAAAGGACCGCATGGTAGACACAAGCTTTCAGTAGGACTCCATAGATGTCAACCCAGAAACCCTGTATCTCCTGCTCCACTGTACATCTCATTTCCTTCCTCATCACCAGAGTCTTCCATCAGACCTTGATGTTTTCAAACTAAACCAAGCACATATTTTAAAATAGCCAGCTTCTGCAAAACAGTTGATGCACCCATCACACAAGAGGGAAACAGTGACAGCTTTCCGAAAGCACAGCTCTCAGGGAGCTATATTTGCTTTAGCAGTTCCTTGCCCAGACAATTGCATTGAAGACAATTCTTTGTTTCCAGTTAGTCTCCATGTAACTGGTGGGTCTGGTTTTTGTGGGATTTTGTTTGTTTGTTTTTCTTCTGTTCTTATTTCTGGGATGTAGCAAAGCATTATCTTGTACTGGAAACATTTCATGAAAAAGAAGCATCTAGACTCTTTAACCTAATAATTTGGACACAATCCCTCTTTCAGAGGAATCAGAATTAAAACCATTTCCTAAGACTTCAGATTAGTAGTTACATTTTACAGCATTTGAAAGCACATTAAAGTCACAGTATTGTAACACACAGAGGTATGGCCAAACCCCTTTTTTTAGCACACTTCTTTTGGATTGAAACTTCTCATTTTCATATCTTTTCTGGGGCAATTTTTGGAAGCTGCTTGAACGTCTGGAGGCTTTCACATGCTCTAGCTGATTTGCTGGAGGGAGGTTACAGCTGGTCAGAGTGTCAGCTGGTCTAAGTGGGCACTGCTCCACTGATCTGCTGGGCTGTTTGTACCCAGCTAATTTTTCTGAGTGCTCAGTTAGTGCCTGCACTAAAGCCAGCTGCGAAGTCATGGCGGGTCTCAGTCAAAACTCACTATTTGGGCTAAAAGAAAAGCAAATCAAATTCCCCATAGGCTAAGTCCTTCTCAAGACATTTTTGAAGAAACACAGTTAATAAATATCAAAGTTACACAGCTGCACTACCACTTTAGCAACAAGATGAGATAAAAAGCCCTAGGTTCATGCATGCAATGGACATGCTTTGCTCAACTCCATTTACCTCAAGATCCACAGGGATCTGTGCGGCTCAACATACTCAGAATGATTCAGGGACAAGGTGGGAGATAGGAGAACAAAGTTTTCTGATGATACTACTTGGTTGAGAATAGTGAAAGTCAAAAGCCAGTTGCAAAGGATTAGTGAAGGACCTCATGCTGACACACTGGGTGGTAAAGTGCCAGACAAAATTCAGTGCTGCAAAGTACATAGTACATAGGGAGAAGACAGTTCTTCTACCCTTACATACCCTCTGATGGCTCTGAACTAGCTACTGCCACTCAAGAGAGATCTTAACTTTATAATGGTAGGACAGATCAACGACAATATGAATCCACAGTGCATTCCCCTCTCTGAAGTACTATGTACAGTTTTGGATTCTCCATCTCAGAAAGAACACAAGTACAGAAAAAGGCTACAAGTATGATTTAAGATACAAATGACTTCCGAAGGGAGAACAATAGACCACTGTTATTCCAGTGGGACCCATAATGATGAACAGAGGATATGACAGAGGTTTGTAGAATTACAAAGGGGATGGAGAATGTGAACAGGGGATGATGGTTCACTGTGCCTCATAATACAAGAAGTAGAGAGCTTCCAGTGCAAAAATCAGTTTAAAATAAACCAAAGGAGTTACTTCAAACACAGCTCAATTGTCAAAGTGCAGAACTCATCTACAACATGTAGGTACCAAATGTTAAAGTAGGTTTGAAAAAAGGATTAGACAAATTCATGAAAGGGAAAAAAAATCTGTCAAGATCTATTAAACATCAAGATCCCAGTAGTATTTGGGGAAGTTTGTGAGTTGCAAGCTACTGAAGACCAGGAGAGTATTTTGAGGAAATATTGCTGTTGCCTCATTCCTACATTCTTTCATGTGTCCATTATAGGCCATTGTTAGAGTGGCACCCAAGGGGCACTGAGCTGAACAGGTTTTTGGTCTGACTCAGTATGGAAATCTTACAAAACTCAAGGAGACTGCAAACCTGCCCAGAAGTGGGAGCAAAACGCAGCATCCCTCCCCACTAGACCCTTCTTCCCTTACAAATTCACGGACCTCCCATGTCCATTTCTTAACAGAGTGTACAATGAAGCCACACTATGGAGAGAATTTTGCTTTAGTTAACATCCTCCTTTGTACCCTAAAAACTCACTCAGAGAGCTGATTACAAGTCACATCTCCTGAGACAAGGAGAAAGTGAGAATTACAAGAGGTCAGTCTTCCTCATACAGACAAGCACGTCACAGATTTCCCTGGAAAATAACTCTTTGCAATGGCACCAACATTCATTACATTAAAAAGAGCCCTCTAAATTCAGCGTAGCTCAAGTAAGACTGATCCCATTGTGAGAGCATATGTGGTAGGCGTCTGCACTGGAGTAAGGGGAGCAATGATTTTTTTCCCAGTGAAATGCTGGAAAACATTGCCTGTCCTTTCTAGGCGGATAGGGAAAGGCCTTAAAGTTCTAGCAGTATTTGAACAGAGCTGCCCTGTCCAATCATAGTCTTAGTGGCTGATTAAGTCACGCCCTCACCTACGCTCATCTTTCAGGGTAGCCAACTTTGTAATACTCCCTTGAGTGATGTGTTTTACCATGTGCAGTCTGTGTGCTTGTGCGTGCATGCTACAAGGCTCAAAATAGAGACAAATACTTGAGCTAACCAGTCAACTGCACAGTCAAGACAAACCCTGACTAAGTCCACCTGTCAGCTCCCACTAGAAAGGATGACCAACTTACAAATTTAACATGCAGTAGGATGCATCTGTGTTTGAGGTGTTGGGAGGTCATGACAAAATTCAGCCACTATCTGCAACATAACAGCTAATTGCTTCTGCTAAACGAGACCACTTAGTCAAGTTTTCTTTGAAATACTTACAACTTTAAACTGATCTTAGTAGAAACTTTACACGTAGCAAAACTATTATTTCACTTAGCAGAAAAATTATGTGCTTTAATTTTTTTCCTTTTCTTTCCTAAGAGCGGAAATCCCAAAGTACAGCTGTAAATACCATTGTGCTTGACCTGAAACACTCAAAAGAGCAAAGAAAGCCACAAGTTCAATTGCAGCTTGTATTTACATTAAAAGACCTTTTCTAAAGCCATTTGTCAACTGGAATGTATTTATTAGTCAATGCTTAGTTCATGATAACCATATGACAAAATACCACCCATACAATGAAGGGACAAAAACAATTACATTTTCATGTGCTCACCCACACTCCTTCAAGGACCACTGTAGCACACAAACCACAACATATTTATGGCTTATTACAGACCCACACCACTGGAAAGAACAATGGAAAGCCCTTCTTAGGCAGCACTGTAGAGATGCAATCCCACATGATCAATTTAAGTTATCTCTTGTCAGTTACCCCTGTCGACTTGATTTCAAAACTAGGGAGATCTGCAGAAAGAAAGGTCATCCCACAGCCAGGTAATTTTATGATGTATGACAGTCCCCACCCATGACAGCACCAGCCAGGTGGGACATCTCTGACTTACTGCCATTGCTCTCACTAACCAGGGGTGCCTGTAACCTTCCCCAAACTGCATGGTTCTTCCACGGGAGAACAGCTCTCCTGGCACTGGGAGAAAGCTGAAAAGGAAATTAGTGTATTTAGGGTTAGAAGGTTTTGTTCCTCTCTCTGCTCTTCTCAAATCAGCTCCTCCTGGCCCACCTTAATCTCACTGAATGCCCCTGGTGCAAAGTAAGCCTCATGAGGGACAGCTGTGCCCTCAGGTGACTTGCACAGGGTGTCCTGCACCGCACAGGGCAGTCCTTATTGTTGACCAAAAAGGCTCTATAAGATGGATGAAGATTAAGACGTGTGGGTCCTGGAAAGGAGAACTTGACTTTTAGGAATGTTAGCTGCTTCTAGTGATGCGAACGCTCAGTCAAAAAGGAAGGTTGATCCTCTGCCTCGGCTCCCTGTGATTACTCCCAGATACTCCGCTGGGTTTCCATATAAATGCCTCTCCCTGAATAGGCTCTTGCATGATAAAGAATAAGGAAAGGCACTCAAATCTCCTCACCATGCCTCTGTGAGCATGGCTCTATCTGTTCTCTCACTCTACAGAGCAGGAACTGAGACGTTAAATGAAAGAATCATACAATAGATTGGGGTACAGCAAGAAATCCTGTTGTAATATTTTAATTAGAAGACCTTCTGTCTTTACTGTACTATTTCTGTTTGGACAATCTTTGGGCTATTCTTCATAGAACAAAGGAATAGATGCGCAAAAATAAGCGTTTATTTGCTTTTTTTCACCTCCCTTAACAGTACTGTGATGTTCACAGCCGATACACTTCACTGTGCACCCTTGATAATTCTCTTTCTAAAACTGTGCTCTGTCCATAATTTGCTAATAATCACCATTTTGTTGTTAGCTGCCTAAAACGCTTCTTGTTCTCCTCAGGCTGCAAAGGCACAAACAATTTAAGCGCGCGTAAACAGGTGTTGACATGAAAGGCAGGGGTCTCAACCCACACGCACATACTCACACACCCTGACCACTTCTCAATCTTGCACCCTCCCCTGCTTTTTTCAGCACAAATGTTTGTGCAACCACACAATCAGGTCAGTCAGTTTTAATCCGGATCAGCTCCCTGATGCAATTCACACATGGTCTTGCAGAGGGAACAACAAACAGGAATGCACAGGGGCCGGAAAAAGAAGCTGGGTGCTGGGCTGAGTCTTCTGGATGTGTCTTGCAGTGCTCATCAAACTACAGCCACTCGACTACCCAGATAAGTGCCAGAAAAAACAGTTTAAGTGCTGAATTTATACAATTCTTGCATGCTGCTGCAAGCCCTTTTACCCTAATTGCATTCACTGAATCATATTAATATTTTTTTCTCTGCCTCTCCAAAAATTATTGCTGTCAGTGGAGCCAAAGTCTACTTACACGATATCAGAATCTGCTTCCAAATTTCTGTTGCACACCTCTATTTGAATTGGCCGCATTTTTTACTTACTGACATGCCATGCTGTGAAGTTCATCTAGGGGATTAAGTAAAAAATTAAAAATAAATCTCTGGGCCTATCAACTTGTTGGCATTGGTTTACAGGCTGTGTAGTAGATAAAGTGCATGCCAGCTTCACTGTGCATGTCCAAGGTTTGACCCGCAGTGCCTTTAACGATAAGCTGTTAGTCCAAAGCCTTCTTTGTTTAAGAACAGAACGTTCCCGCTTTGTCCAAAGATGTTACTGCAGGTCAAGGCACTTTTTAGCCTTTAAAGCCACTAAGTTTCAAACATGTTGATCATGATCCTAGGGTAATTTATTCATTTTGCATGGCCACATCAAAGCCAGTGTTTTTTAGTTCACTCACTGAGGCATTACAGAAGCCTCAACGAGAGGGAATCCTTTGACATTTTTCTGAAGAAAACTGTGGACTTTTGCAAGACGGTGTACAATACCCAGCAGGTTTAGTAGTGCTGACTTCAGGACTTAAGAGCTTTTTTTCTCTGAAGCCAAGATCATGAGCCAACTTCTCAGAAGTCCCCAAAATTGCACATAATGTCTTAATCTACTTTGCTGTTGCCAAGTGGCACAATCAGAGTGGCTTAGGACTTCTTTCTTTCACCAGTAAACAACACAGATGTAGATACACTCAGTATCTGCTTCTGTCAGCTAAATGGTAGAGCCTTTCTTAAATGAGAAAAACAGTACTGACTCCCTGCAGGGCTCAGCAGACCAGTGCTGAATTGCACTAGCCAGCCACTTTCACCACATTCAGTCCAAAATTCCAGCATCTCCCAATCATTTAAAGTAAATGCATGCATGTATGTTTAACCAAAACACAAGGAACAGCTTAGGGTCATTCGTTTTCAGAACGGCTCATTTTTTTATGGGGATTATTTTAGTGCTATCACCTCTTTACACTTATGACTAGCTTGCTCTCCCAGCAGGAAAGAAAACATCCACATGGAGGACGCACAGAAAACAGAAAATGAGCTACAGAGAGAAGTAACTGGCCACTATCTACTGAGCTGAAGAGTAACAAGATTCCAGCATTTGATAATCACCCTCTTTGACTGTGGACACGCCACGCAAGTGGTACATGACTTTCTGTCCTGAAAGGCACATCAAATATGGAAACTCACACAGCAGAAGTGTTTATTTCTTCCACAGCAGACAATAGAGTGTTTGTTTTACTGGAAAACAAAGTGGGTTCTGTGGTCCCATCTTCTCTCTACTGATACTTCCAGTACTAACTTCCTCAAAACTTTTGTATTTGATCCAGATATTGTGAAAGCATCACTGGGGTTTCCTAGATAAACAGCTAAGTCTGCTCCAGTCTCCAAGCACCCCCTAAATAGTGTATTTGCACGAAGTTCAGTTATTTAGCTCTTGCTCCAAAGTCTATTCAGTTGGACAATCTTTCAAACAGGGCCTTAAAATTAGACTCTTCTTTGCATGTATTAAACCTACTCAAAGGTTATGGCCAGCCACTGGCCATAAGCTTCTACACTCAATGGGCCCCACAGTAAAGGCAGATGGTGATGCTTCTAGCATGCATGTGTCTGCCTAACTTCTGGGTTTGTTCCTGCTGAGATACAACATCTGACCAAAATACAGGGACAATCAATAGTCTGCTTGTTACCACGCAGCATAAATATTTCCCTCTTGACAAATTAAATTGCAGACCACACACATTTACAGGCTACTCTGCATGTAACACACTGCAGCAGAAAGGATGACAGGAAGAAGCCTGGTTTTTCAGGTTTCAGTGATCGAGACCGTCTTTCTTCTTTCTTATTGCTAATGAACAATTCACTCTGAAAACAGAGGGATGAATCCCTAGACTGAAACCCTGAAGAAATGCCACAGTTCTCAGTGGTGGCATCCCACAGCTGTGACTTGCGCACTCACCTGAAGAGGTCTGAAAGGGTTCAGGTTAGCATGGAAGGTTTGTTCGGCTGCACGGAGTTTTTCCTTTGGTAAGCTGCAAACGAAGGTTTCAAAGTCCATAGCCACTGTCTGGTTTTGGATTGTAAGAAATTCAGACAATGTTGAGGCATTGCAGAGATCTTGCAGTCGCATTCGGTAGCCAGACACAATGACCTGGAAAAGCATATGAATCTCCCTTGGTAAAACATTCACAGCATAAAGTCAGTTATCACCTAGACAGAACCAGCCATTCATAACCTTTCAAGATACTGGGAAGAGGGCATTTTTCTCTACAAATTACATGGTCCTGACCCATGTGCAACTCCGAATTCCAAAAAAGCATGTTTCCCTGCCGAGTACCAGAGGGAAGAGTTCTGGGGGAGGCAGGTCTCTCTCCACTTCTACACACACATGTCCGAGCAGCAGTAACCCTGCCCTCCACAGCAGTCATTTGCTCAAACCAAGGCTACACGTGTTGCCCAATCTTCAGTCTTCTTGGAACTGAGCCATGGAGACAAAGTAAGGCTTGTGATCAGACTCAAGTCTGGCAAATATATGTGAAGGGCAAAAGACCTATGTCCCAAACTCCTGAGAGATATTATCTGCCAGGCACATACTCTATGCTGTTCTGAATCAGGATCTTCTCCCTTAGCTCTGACATATCCCTTCAGTAAGAGCTGAGAGAACCATTTTGCAGTGTTTTGGGGTAGATAATGTACCAGCAAAAGAAAGAATTAATTTACTGACTGCAACAAACAAGAAACCAGATCTTAGAGTCTTCTTCCACAAGCATATTTTGCTGGAGGTGATAGCTTGCATGTGGATAAGGTTTACTCATCCACAGTTAACCACGTTACTGGTGAAGGAAATGCATAAAATTGCTCTGAATGATCACAGGTCCCTTGCAAACCTGATGGCCAAATTTCTTCAATAGCGTCAGTAGTGGATTTGGATCTGCTAAACAAAGAATGGCAAACACTTCATACAGGTGATAAACACAGGAAAAATCTGGGATTTGGGGAGAAGGGGGTTTGTTGATGCTAGACAGAGGCAGAGTGAACAGTTTGAATACAAACTCATAGCAAACAGCTTTTATGCTTCCTGTCTGCTTTCTGTCCTCTTGTAATACCCAACGTATATTACTCAACCTCCAGCAACAAGTAAAGAAGATCAATTTACACCCCAAAAGAATTAACATTTCCTGAATCATAGTGATAAGCAAGACTGAGGAAATGTTCTTGTCTTTCAAAACCAAAAGGGTATCAACAATCCAGAGGGAGAAAAATATGCACTATGCTCAGAAAAGAAGCAGATGATATGAGGGGCAAGAGATTTATAATGCAACACTTCAGCAAACCTTTAACTTTAGTCTGCATCCATATGCCAAAAATAAGATGTTGCTGGGCTGCACACTCAGCTGAACAAATGGAATAGCTCTTGCATCAAAAAGGCTGGCCTGTTAGAAATGTTCTGCCAGCAGTGATATTACCACCACCATAGCAATGCTGAAGAAAGGATATTCCTGTGGCTGGCGGCACTAGAATAACATTGAAGAGACTTGGATTCAGTCTGCAACAGCTTCTTTTGCGGGGGCATATAGAAAAACAATGTCTCAAAGTGCCTCAGGTCCTCACACAAAAAAAATGCGAACGAGCAACGCTTCCACCATCCCTTGTGGCCATCCATCCTTTTCACTCAGGTTTTAAGCTCTTTCAGAAAGAAGCCACTTTTCCAAATGCAGGAGTTCTGCAGTACATGACCCTGAAACAAAGGCCCTGAGACCCTCACCAAAATTAAACCACCCAGTCACACCAAGTCAGGTCTCTGCAACAGTTCCAAGTCACCTGAAGCCATGGCGTTTTCAATAGGAGAATACATGATAAATGACAGATTAAATCCCCTAAGGACTGTCAAAATGTCAGGCTAATTTCTGAGACATTCATGGAAGTGTTTGAGAAAGCAGATGCAGGTGGCTTGACTTTGTGCTCTCTGACCACATTGTTGTCACCTGGGACTAGCCCTGCTGCACACAAGCAGGGAGACCTGTTCCTGGCAGCACGCACCCTGGCTGCAATCATGTACCCCTCAGTGTCCTCCAGAACGGGTTGCTGATTAGCACCGCAGCCCTCGCCCAGGTCTGCACCGCTTCCCCGCTGCTTTTCGCCGGGACAGGACCTGCCCCACGGTCCAAGCCACGTTATAGCTGTCTGGAGGCACCTGCACAAGGGCAGCAGCGAAGGCTTGACCAAACAGCCTTGACTTGGTCAGCCTGCAGGAGGAGCTTGCTCTGCCTTTCAGATATGAACTGTACTAGGAGAGTGCTTAAGGCAAGATCTGGTGGCCTGCTGCTCTCCTCTGCTGCTTGCTGCCACATTGCATAGGTTTACTCTTGCCACCCCATAGCACAAACTGCCACAAGACTACACGTCACTCCCAGCGTACGGCAGGATCTGCACAAGACTGTTCTACTAACAAGGACAAAGCTAAAATCCTTCATGCAAAATCTAGCTCACTGGTTACCCCTTTACTGAGATACGTCACAAAGATAAAAGTTAGACTTTTCTCACTTTCTGCTGGCTCTCCTATTGCTAGCATGGATGACTTAATATGGTAGTCACACGACAAAAGATCAGGGCTAGCTCCTTTGCCTATATAGAAATCTTTCTGCCTTTCCATCACTTAGGGAAAATGAGTATGCTGTGGCTGTAGCCTTCTGGTTATCCCTGTAGACCAATCTGTAACAGGGTCCTGCTTTATTCTAGCATGAATTTCAGGCAAATTTGTTTCAAGACAAATAAAACTTGTGTCTTAAAACAGATAAGATATTTTCCTTTTTTTTTTTTTTTTTAAAAGCACAACATATCTTTAACTTGTAGGAGTAATTACCAAAGGACATTGAAACATACGGCTTCATAAATTTCACTAAAGAATGAGACAATTTGTGTGAAGGGGGCCAGTAAATGTAACTGCATGGAGACAAAGTCTGAAAGGACCATTAATCACTACGCTTCAGAGCAAAAGATCTGATCTGGATTTGGGAAGCGGAAGGGATTTCCTTCTCCTTTTGCACAGTCACACTGCACTGAGAGGAACGTAGGTCCTCCTCTGAAGCCTGAAGCCACCAGTCCTGACTTCTGCAGTAGAAAGGGTGCTGGCAGAAGCGGACGAATTCACCTAGCCCGACAAGAACGATGTTCTGATCCTGACGATGACAGACAGCCATCGAAAGCCATCGGTCAGCCCACTGTCACGGCTGCCTATGTTTAGGAAGACAATTACGGCAGCACGCAGGGGTTTCCCTTGAGATCAGGACCCTTTTGTACTACATAATGTTCAAGCTCGCTGCCTCTGTTGAAGAGCCAGCCGTAAACCCAAAAGCATGCCTCCTTCCCCTGCCCGGGTGTCCACGGCACCCAGCGTCACGCAGCGTGCCCACACACCTGGGACAGACACCTTGTCCTTGAGCACACACTGAGCCACCTAACAACAAAAACACTCTTTCTTCTACTTGATGTAGAACAGTTCAAACAGCACTGGCAGACAAATTAATGTTTTACTTCGGGGGGGAAAAAAAACAAAAAACACAGGAAAGAAGAAATTCTCTTTAGCTTGCAGAGTTCTAGGCTATTTTTCACGCAAATCAAACATTTATATGTGGATCTCAGAGTGCTTCTATAGCTTACAGCTAAGGCAGGCAGTAAATGTGAGGGCAAGGGAGAGAAGTAGCAATTACATTTTATTCTGTGTTTGTACAACACCCAGCGCAGAAGGGTCCTATACTACGGATCTTGGCACTATGGTAAAACAAACAATAAACTAACTATTATTGTAACAGCCAAAAGTGCTCTTTACCTGCCGGAGGTTGACCTCAGCATTCAGCAGCTCATCTACCGTGAACGGTGGCATGGACACATTACGATGGAGGAAGTCTGAGAACGTCTCATTGTCCACCAGGAAATCCCGGAGTTTCAAGTCTGGAAGGTGACAAAACAAGCAACGTTTCGGTCAGGGCAAAGCCAAAGGAAACTAATTTGAGAGCTTTGAACAGGAAAGGCAAAAGCTGACAAATGGGGGAAAGGGAATTACATGAACTGTAGCACAAAAGAAAAAGAGGAGCTGTGGGCAAAATGCTCTGAAACATGGCAGCTTTCAGAGATGTGGCCAAACCGTGATGTCTTAACCTCAAAAACAGAATCTTTAAAACCAGTTTCCCTTGAACACCTTTACTTAAGCTCAGCTTGCACATACCATCTGCTGTCAGACACGGAAAAGACAGAGCAGGCCAAGCTGTTCCCCCTGTGGGTGAAACCTGCTCCAACGTTAGCCTTGCACAAAGAATAGGCTTCACTTAATCCCTGCGCTATTAGTGAAAGCAGGACTGAACTGGTGCATAGGCTGCTGAGAGATTTACTAGATTGTGTGTTTAATTATGCTAATAATTGCTGCTAGTAGTACTCTACCAAAAAATATTTCAAAGTCTGACATATGCAGGCATACAGTTATCAGATGATACAGAAATCACAGGCAGACCTAGAAAGCAGCCTTGCCTGCACTGGCAAAAAATATAATTTTGCAAATGCTTTGTTATTACATTTTCTTCTCTTAAAGCTTCACCTTCTGAAGCCATTAGTATTTCAGCTCTTGGCTTTAAAATAGAGTTGCTTCTCTCCCTCAGCAGAGGGGAATCATCTGGAAATTATAATCCACGTACAGAATTGAAGTGAGAAAACTGGAGGTTAAGCAGCTGGCTCTCACGGTGTTTCTTTGTTTTAAAGTTTTGTTTTTGTTTTTTTTTAAAGACCGATTCTCTCCTTATTATGCTTAAATAAGCGATGATCGGGACCGCGGCTATGGCAGGGGAGCTGTGGGAAGAGGGTTCACGGGACGGGGCGGGGGCGAAGGCTCGCCGGCGAAGCCAAGTCACCCGGCTAGGCATCGCGCTGGTTCTTCCGCTCGGGCCGGCCACGGCAGCCGCGAGCACGGGCGGCCGCGGGAAAGGAAGCGGCGCGCGCTGCTCGGGCGGCACGAAGCACGCCGGGGTTACCGACGGTCATTGCTCTCTAGTCCACATATCCAGTTACCAATTCCCCTTCGCTTTTTTGTTCTGCGTGCGCGAAAAGTAATCACCACCCCGGGCTGAGGCAACGCGGAGGAGGTTACTTCAGGATGAAAGTCTCTCCCTCGGCTCTGCCCAGCAAGAAAGCTTAGCCATATACTCATTCTGACCGCGCTGTGGAAACACTTAAACGCACCTTGCCAACAAAAATCAACCAGGGCTCCCTTCTCCTAGCCCAGATTAAAAAAAACAACAAGAAAAGAGCCGGCTCCTCCAACAATATAAATCGGCCTTTTCCCCCCAGCACACGCTAATGCACCCGCCTTGGTGGCAACCGGAGCAAAAATTCCCCCCCACCCTGATTCCTTTGCTATTTCCTAAACGCACTGAACTCCCTAAACACTTCTGCAGCTTGTTTATTTTTTAGTGAGAAAATCAACGGTTCGGAAACTCAGACGGACAAAGGGGTAGCTGGCTGAAGGGGGTAGCTGGCACACTGGCATGCAAAGATCAGATGTTTGCAAGCTTTTTCATTTAGCCTGTCTCTATTTAGAGTATTTTTTCAAATTCCTCTTAAAGGGCCACACACCTTATTAAAAAAAAAAAATCTAACTGCCCAATAAATCTCCTACTTTCCTCTGTTTCCTCATTGTTGTTTGGGTTTCTTGAGTGTTTTTTTTTCTACCACGTGAAAGCAGGATTTTCTTGGCCGGGAACATATTCTATAGGTAACTGCAGGAAAGCAACTTGAACTACATCTGGATTCCTGCTGACCTGCCTGTAATCACAACGGGGAGTAACAAAGAAGCTACCTCCTTCCAAAACTGTAATTAACCAGTCAGGTGTTAGCAGAATGTTTCTTCCCTCCCTTTTTATCATGCCCAGTATTTTCGTATTTTCTCAGGACCGGAATTTGCTGAAAATCAAAACTGCCTTCCAAGAAAACTTTTGCAAACATCTGAAGGGGTTTTCATTACGATTTGGAACAAAACATAAAGCTACCGAAACTCATCGTGGAACAACGCCTAGCTTCCAGTTGACTCGACGTGGACCTGTGCTTGCTGAGCCTGACCCTCGTCTGCCTGAGACCATAAGTGAAAGCTCTGCGAGACCAATGTCATGGTCCGGCTGCGCTACCCTAGACAAAAAGCTAGCCTTTTTCGCTGTGCATTTTCTCCCTCCATCTGGCCCTGTTTCTAGCATTTGTGGCACAGTGTCTCCAAGCTCAAAATTCCTCACATACCCCCCCAAATCACGGAGGCTTACATAACGACTTGCACGTGAAACCACGGAAAGGCGCCGCACAGTGCAATCAGTCTAAATTCCTGCCCTGAATACTTGAAAAAGATGAGAGTTAACAGAGGTTTCCTCTTGAAAACAGCCATTCTTCTCTCCAAGATTACTTGCCCACTAGGGCCTAAGGAAATACGAGAGCATTAGTTAAAAGAACTGCTCCAAAAATAGAAAACAAAAGAAACAGACAAGTCTTTTGAAAACTAATGCCAAACTTACCTAATAATGCAAACATTTGGAGTAGAAGAACACATTTCAGAACCCGAGGCTAACTACTGCAATATTTTCCTGCCATAAAAGTTCAGACACACTATCAAGTTACTTAAGAAACGTGAGGTAAAAACGTGTCAGCTCAAACTTGAGGATTTAACTTGCCCGTTTTCTCTCACGCTTGAGGTTGACCATCAGCGTTCCTACGGCCAGCCACCGCAGTTCGGCCGACACAGGGTAACTCCAGCTGCAGCATCCTGATTGCACATCTCACCCCAGGGACAAATTCCTCCGCGCACTCTTCTGCTCACGTGGAAGGGCAGCCCCTTCTGCCCTTCGTTTCCAAGAGAAAAGCAGGAGAACCACAGGCCTGCAGGCTCCCTCACCACCAGCGCTGCAGCCTGCGGCCTCCTGGTTGAGACCTCAGGTCCCAGAAGCTAAGATGAGCCCTAAAGCACAGACGCGGATATGAATTTGAGGCCAGGCCGAGCCATAACACACAGGTCAAATCGGACGTGAACCGCCACAGAGGTTCAGTGGCTAGATACGTGTCTGCAGTTTGCTCTCTCAGCAGCAGAAGAAATACTGAGGCAGATGGTCCTTATGGAAGATCATTTTTATAATTCCAACCCCAAGTCCCAAAAGGAACAACAGCAGAACAGCAGAGAACTTAAACACGTGCTTAGCTTACATGCCATGTAAATAGCCCCCACAATGCGTAGGTCCACGTTAGGCACTGCCTAGAGACACGCTGGGACCTGTGCAGCGACAAAGCAGGAGGCCATCCCTATCCATAAGAAGCAGGAGGGAAGAAGTCCATTTTGCACATGGGGAACTGGAGCAGAGGGAAGCCAGGGACCTCCCCGCCGTCGCCTAACGAAGTCTGTAGCACAACCAAGAGCTCCCGGAGCTGGCGGTCTTGTGCCTGAACCACAAAACCACCCTTCCTTTCTAAAATCACAAGTCAGGATTAGACAACCACATGTGGCAACGTTTCACAGATACTGACTTCATGAAGGAGATCGCTGCCTTCGCCTTCCGCTCAGTTCAAACCCATATTTGGGGCAGAGTTCTGTGCACGGAAAACAGAAATTCAGGATTTTCAGATTGCAGAGCAACTCCTTCAGCACTGACATATGTCATCTGCTTAAGATGCACAATTTCCTGGCAGCCCAACCTTTTCCAGCACCTTCATCCCTGAGCACAGAGCTAGGCTGATCATTTCTGGAATGAGCATCAGTTGTTGTGACAACAACAGAAAAATCTGCTCAAGGGGATGAAGAGATCTATATGAATCAGCAATGAAAAACAGAACCTTTACAACTGATACATTTGTTGGTTAAACTGCAGTGCAGAACAATAAATATTTACTATAAATAATAGCAAGACACTGCTATCCAGGGTTATGAGAAGCAGCGTGAAAAAATTAAGCTTCCTTTCTGTGCAGAACAGAAGTGAAGCACTGCTTGTAGGATGAAGAAAGTCTCTGTAGCCTATACAGACTCCACTGTCACTCAGAGGTTTATGCTCTCATTTTCTGGAAACACATTCCCAGCTCCTCTCACAAGCTCTAAAGGTAGCTAAATGCATGAAAGAGCAGAAGAACCTACACCCTGGAATCAGTTTTAATTTGCTGCTCTTACTAGTAGTATGACCACCACTGGTTCCACAGCAAGAAACGATTATTTCCAGCAATACTGAGAAGCTTCATAGACAGGTGGGATTAAAAAAATCCCTTGCAGACAGGTTACAGAATAGGACTGCTCTCCTCTGGACATACTTCTCTCCCTTTTACTTTGGTTCACTTGGAAGCACAAAGGGCTCATACCTTCCTTCAGAATTTAATGATGCACAGTCACTAAAAAATGAGCAATAGAGTAGAAATAACAAAGCCCCATGAAAAGTGTGGCTAGGGTTTCCACACACTGAAAACTGCTTCCTAAAAATAAAAAGCATGTAAATTGTATTCCAACATATCTTAATCCACTACAGATGATCAAGCTTACCAGGTGTGACGACTTTAGTTTGAGGTTTGTGCCCATAATCTAAATAAACCAGATTTTTCAGCTAGTGTGAAACTACCTTAGGGTGACTGAAAAGAGTGTGACAGGCGTATCTACTGTTTACTTCCCAGCTTCATGTGGCCTAAGTTCCTACAAGAAATCTGGTGAAGGCAGGGAGATTCATGTTATAAGTTAATTTAGAAGCTAACAGGAAAACAGGGCAATGTGTCTAGCCTATAAGCATGACTATTTATCTTCAGGGACTTCAGGGTCCATTGATGGAACACTCAAGGCAGAAAACAGTTATGTGATTTTCTATATGTCCATTGTGTTTGGTGGATTTTTCTAGCCTTTGGCTAAGCCTGCATTCCTCATAGCCAAGCACCAAGGTAACAGTTAAATTATGGAGTTAAATTATGACCTTTAACTTCTTATCGCAGAGACCATTAATATGAAAACAATGGGGCTGCCCGACGAGCAGCATTAAGGCATCGCTGTGAGATGAAGCAGTGGAACAGGATGGGGTACAAGAAGCTTTAGGTTCATTCCTTCAAGTCAGCAGGTTTCTGTAAGTGCCTGAAGGAGATACCTGAGAGTGGTAAGTGCATTCCCAGCACAGCACAAGTGAAGGCACCTGTCTCTACCAGCTAACAGAAGGAGCAGTACAAGGAAGAGAGTGGCATGTGAGCAGCTAGTGCATGCTTCTCTTCCTACAGCAGGAGTGATAAACAGCTGCAAGGCACAAAGGTTTCAGACTCATGGTGCCTATTCAGGCAAAATTCCACTTCTACAGAAAACGAGGCAGGCATGGGGCACCTTCACGGTGCTTTCAAGTGAGAGCAATATTTCACATACCCCCCTGCTAATTCAATTGCACACTGTGCTGTCAAGGCTGTGCAAGACAGCTCCATGATGTCTGGGCATGGCCAGTGGACAAGGCTGCAAGGCTCCCCCATCATGGAAGAGGGTGCTTTCGCCCACAGGCATTGCTTTGCCCAAGGAAAAGCTTGTTCGGTCATGCGCCCCCAGAAGCAAGACCTGTTGCAAGATGCAAGTGTACCAAGAGGCTATTGGAGGACTCAGAGCTGGTCTCAGCTCCAGCAGTTGCAATATACAGGTAGTGCCTGTGACCCTGAAGAGGACTCTGATTAGAGATCTGCTCTAATGTTTAGCAAATGCTCACCAGTCAAAGGACCAGAGCAGCACACAACTCAAGTGCTGTCGCAGAATGAACTCTTACACTGGAATTCCCTATTAATTTTTCAGTGCAGAAGCATCTGGGAGGTACTTCTCAAAAATTCAGGCAGATGCACACTTATAAGCCAGGTTTACCATCAGCTGATTTTCACACCCATTGTTCTTCATTGTGATTTACAGTCAAAAGGCTTCTGAGGCTATTTCCTATAAAAATAAAAACGAGTTTTCAAATAAGTAACAGCAGTAGAGTTGAGGGCTGAAGGACCCTAAGCAATTGTTGCTCATCCAGAAGAAACAGCAATCTCCTATTGTTGAGTTTGTTACAGTGTCGTGCCCTACCGAGCCAATGACCCAGACCATGAAAAGCAAACCTTTCCGATCAGCCAGTGCTAGGCTTGGCACAGAGGCAAATTTTCATCTCTCTTCATTATATTCTCTTGACTAACTTCCCTAACTAACTTGGCAACACATCCAGAAGGCATGACAGAGCGATACACGATTTTCTTTTTAAAACAATTACTTTGCTTTAATATTTCTTTTTTCTATAAGGCATTCTTCCCCCTGTGTGGTGGGAATAGCTCTCAGAGCCTGCTGATCCTGACAGGAGCTAAAACTGTCCTCCAAGCATGTTACACAGCCTTACCCTGATTTGCTGACAAGGAATCAAGCAGCTCAGCAGGCCTGTTGTGCAAGGTCTGCTCATGTAAAAACACAAGGCTAATTTGCCCGCAAAGTGCTGCCCCTTCTGCAGCCATAGCTTGATCTGTTTTTTATGGTAAGTTGTAGGTCTGTCTGCTCTCTGGCAATCAGACACGTAATTGTGTTGTCCATGGAGATATTTAGATGAGACCCAAGTAAGCGTCACCTATAACCTTCGCTTATTTGCCATTTCAGACTTCCCTGGAAGTGTGGATAGGGAGGAGGCAGCCTCCCGGCTTCTCTGCTTCCGCACCTCCAGCAGCTAGGATATCTCCTGAGAGAAAGGGCAAACGCTGTGTGACAGGCCCCCATCGCTGTAGAAAGCGCACTTCTCCCATCCTTCCTGCTGGTTGTGGTGGGAATCCTAAGTTAACAGGCAACTCTGGGGTACGTGGAGGTGCTAACACAGCCGCAGCGGACAGGCACCTCGGAGAGTCCTTCCTCTCCGTAGGGCCAGCTTTTTGAGCAGTGACACCCATTTTAATCACTGGGATTCTCAGATGCTACACAAATTTATCCGGTCCTCACTTACACTGTCAAAAACTACTGTGACTGGCACAGAACATGAGAAGAAGGTACCTGTCAGCATTTTTAACTTTTCCTAAGCAAATCACTATTTGGGGATGGAAGAGGGGAAGGGGAGACAGAGGGACATTTGTTGTAAGGTGTCAATAACAGACTGTGCTTGCAACATACATCTTAGCACAGGAAATGTTTGGATTATGCTTCTCAGCCCTTCTGCCACCAGGTACCTGTAAGGGGGTCAGCTAAACTCCAGTGAGAAGGCAGAGGTCCATGGGAAGCAAACCTCTCGGATGCTTTGTATAGGTGAGAGATGCCTAGGATTTTGCAGTTCCAGCCTTGCCAGGGGTCACTCAGTCAGCCACCCTCTTCTGCTGTCATAACAACGCTCTCGAGAGACAAGTGGGAGTCAAAAGCCCAAATGCTCCAGCACCGACAAAGAACAAGCATCTTTATCTCTGGCACATCAAAGTGACTTTAAACAGCTGTATACTGCGGTAGAACAGCTGCAGCAATTAAAACAGGAAAAGCAGGAGGAACAGTGATCAAATGAACAGCTTCTAAAGAGGTGGAAAATATGGGTGAAAATGATTTTCCAGGAATTCCCCAAATGTCATTCCTTCGAGCACAGTCGCATGGCCACTTTGCTTGCCATGACCCAACAAGGGTAAGCACTGGACAGAAACACTGCAGCACATCTTGAGAGAAGCAATAGCAGGTGAACCTGCAACTTGGGCTCGCAGACCCTGGAACCACTTCCTTTCCTCCCCAAGTCAGCATTTTTTGCAAGAGGAGCTTTAAAAATAGCCGCCAGCACAATCGTGCTAGCAAAAAAGCAAGGTGGACTTCTGGAACGGCACACACACGAGAGCCCAGCCCTCAGCTAGCCTTTGGGGGCGGTGGTCTGATGACTTCAAGGGAGCAGAGCAAATTCTGGCTAGTTGAGATCCCAGATCCAACCTGCATGGAAAGTCAGCCGCAAAAACAAGGCTCATACTTCTGTGTGCACAGTACCTGAAAGCCCAAATATCCTCCGGGCCCTCCTGTATGTTTGTTCACACATACCAACAGAACGCCTCTGCCCCAAAAGGCAGGCGAAGACACGAGACACAGAGAAGTGAAAACCACACAGCGGTCGCTAGCAGTTCTGGAAACAGAAGCGCAGCCCACAGAGCTTCAGTCTATAAAGGGACCCACCCAACCACCTCTCCAGGTCCTCTGTAACACTGCAGAAAAGATATTCTTGCCTTTTCCTCTGCTGCAGGCCAAATTCTGTTATCAGCACAGACAGCTGTGAAACACAGCTTGCCAGTAAAAAATTTTAAAAAATGTATTTGGGTTTCTGAAACAGTGCAACTAATGAAGCAGACTTAAAAGAAAACTCCTTATACAAATATCTCCACTGTATTGTTTTAAAACAGCAAATCCCTGTCCAAACAGAGCTCCAAATCACATGATAGTTATAACTGATTGAAAATTCTCCTGCTAATTTTCACAAAATAAGGACAAACTGCAAATCTCTTAACCTCGTCAGTCACTAAGATGACAGACCTCAGATCTGACCAGATGTGGTACTTCAATACTACAATCCAAATGATTTTCAGGCATATGGGTGGTATGTAGGATAGGTTTAGGGCAGGTCAGTATAGGCTATAAAAGCTCTAATCAATAGTTCAGTCCAGCTTAGAAAAATACATCATTGGCAATACTGGAGAACTACTTTTATAGGTAAAGGTTGGTTGCTGAAAATAAAGATTTACAACACTATGCCCTAGATAATACACAGATTTTAGATGCTCCAAAACATCAGCTCTGAGATATAGTAAAATATACTAAAAAACAAATAACACAGACTGGAAAACAAAGGATGTGGTCACATTCAGAAACATACCACTATTCCAATGGCAAATACTGGCAGGAGAATACAAGGGATGACACTATGCTATTAAGAAGCATGGAGCTAAGCGGAAGTCGAAAGCTGTGACCAAGGAGGGCCTCATCCAGACTTCCTTGTAATTGGGCAAATGACCTTAAATTCAGTGGAAATTCAAGTCACGGGAAAAAGAAGAATTGGACATTTTAGTCAAATGACCATTACTAATAGCAGAAGGGTTTTGATGAGCTGGGTATGTGAGCAAGCATCTAGGAGACTGCTGGTGCAAGTCAAAACCTACATCAGAACTACCCAACTAGATGTCCAACTTCAAAGGCTTCCCCCACAAAACCAGTGGTGTTAGTAATGTACCTTAAGCAGAAAGGCAGGCAGAGCTACCCAGGACCAAAGCACCTTCACAGTCCTGTATTTATATTGTTTAGCTCTGCACAGAAAGAGAGGTGAAAAGAGAAGAAGCAAAGCCACCCCTCTGCTGACCTCACACCACACCAGCTCCCTTCCTCTCTCTCCTGACAGACCGGGGGAACTTGACTCACATCTCAGTTGCTTCTGAAGCTTAACATGGCACAAAGTCTACAGTCAGCAGAAGACCATAGTGAATCTTGATTCCCCTGGTGTCGGGAGAAAGTGTCACTTCTGGATTTAGCGCTAAGTCCTGATTTCCCTCACCTAGCACGAACAGCAAAAGTCAGCTCCAGAACAAAGAACTTCCCAGGGTCAAATCAAAAAAAACGCTGAAGATTTAGCCAATCATTAAAATACAGTTAGTTCAAGCAGCAATGCCACCTGTTTGCTTTGAACACATATCTGTATCTAAATGATTTCAAACCCCCATGATTGTTCCCTATGTTTCCATTTAGTTGGACATTGGAAAGTTACCCATAATGTTCTTCAGTGTTGCTGTTGAGCTTCAAGTCCAAAGGAAGCACAAGGGCCAGCACTGAACCAAGAGAAGATGTTTTCTCTGAACGGTTTAGGGAGAGCTTTGCATCCATTCGGCCACTTTACAAGTGTAAATCAACAGACTGTTGAGCAACACCACTTCAAAATAGCTAAAGGGTCTTCTCAAGCTTTGGGAGACCAGATGATTAGCGGCCGCGTGTTGGCCACATTCACCCAATAGACAAGGAGCAAAGGCTAGGCTAGGGATCATGTCTCTTGTGTCTCAAGTGCTATACAATGCTGCTGTTCACACCAGGATGCTCTCAGCAGACCCTGCCTTGCAATCAGAGGAGCCCATCCTAGAGTCTGGCAATATACTAGCTTTTGCCTCTCTTTAGTCCTGGTGTAATACTCTGGCTTAAATACTCTTTGGAGTACTTGCAGCAACATCAGTTTCTACGGCCTGTTTTATGCAGAGAACAGAAACATTACTGGTATACACAGGAAAGAGCAAAGCCTCTTCTAGCTTTAGGAGCACCATGCTGTGTACTTTCAAGTCCCAAATTAGTGTACTTGAAGTGAAGAAAACAATGTGTGTACACTGCCAGAGGACCCTGGTTCATGGTTTACACCAATCCCCTGGTGAAATTCTTCTTTGGACTGTCCTGATGCAGCACTAGGAGCTAACACGAAAAAGAAGGAAATGGACCCAGCTGTGAAAGACAGCTGTGGGCATGAAGAACTGCTCCATTGTCCTGATTCATGTTCTGTGGCTTTACAGCACCACGGTTACAGTTTTCACCATTTGCTGGGCAGTGGGTGAGGATGTGAACAGAGCAGGGTAATAGCACAGGTGAGCAGGGATAACTGATGGCTCCTGACCATGGTGTCACAGCGGTGTCTTTACTAAGAGAAAACTTGCTGGGACAGTGCATTTTCTTGTCCCCACCTTGATGCATGTGACTAAATGCTTTTTTTTTTTTTCCTTAACCATTCTCAAGTATGATTACATTGGACATAGCTGGTTGCTTTCCTAAGCAGTCGATTGGCACAAGTCAGAACAAGCACTCAGGCTTACAATACTGTTCAGCTAAACTCACACAAGCTATCTTTGCCGTACCAGTGAATCCTCTTCTGGCATATGGGGGTCCAGTCACCCTCAGACAAAGCCCAACTAGGTTTCAGTTGTGCTTGCTTGAACAGATGGAGAACTGTTAAGAAAGGACCTCCAGAGATGCAAGACGTGATCTTTATAAATTCTGGCTGCCTGGACTCACAGAAACCTTCCACTAGTGTCAACAGAAAATGGATCTGAGAACTTTCTTACAAATAGTACTTGCTTCTAAACAGGTGCCTTTAGAAGAATAGTAAGGCTCTGAAACAAAGCAGGAAAGGGTCTTTTATTGCATCATTCTCAAAATTAGAATTAAATAGAAGGGGGAGGGAAAAAACACTACTTGGAACCTTTGGCTCTTTGTAGAGGATCTGTGTCACAGATCAGCCCATCTCCTTCATGCATCCCTCAGAGCTGACAGGTCAGCATAAAAAAATCCATTAAAAAAGCCAGGGCAAAATCTTCAGCTAAAAGATGGGTTATATTCCACTGACTTCTCAGAGCTACACCATTTTTTCACCAGCTAAAGATCTCATCCTACCCAGGCATCAGTAATATGCAGTCTGTTAACGTGTAATACTTTCGCATTCTGTAGCTTCGTGGTTTCTCAAAGGATTCTTCAGAACATTATGCAACATACAATACAAGTAGGAAACACGTAATCTGAACCAAAAATGTATCTCTGTCTGGAACAAGACACAACCACTACTTGATACAGAAGTGGACAGGGCTTTTTTTCCCAACTGTGGCAATTTCACAAGAGTCACCCTCACAAGAGCACAGCCCCAAATACTGGAAATCCTCTGAAAACAGATGCATTTTTCACCAGATGACAGCAGTACAAATTTCCCAAGAGAGTATTATCACCAAGTCCAATGTGAAAACAGTCTCTAAACCCCTCTTTCATCCAATCTCAGCCTGCTTAGTTTTAATAAACCAAATGCAATCTTCAACGCATAAGGCAATTAATTGAGATTCTGAGATCAGAAGCCACTGAGAACAAATTCGGAAATTGCGTGAGGATGAAGAACAGGGAGAAAATACATGCAAATTAAAGTTAACACTGGCATATGTTTTTGGCAACATAATGCCAGTATTAGCAGGCTTTGCTGATAAGGCTGCATACAAAGAGGGAGATAATGGGAGAGAGTGAAAGGCGTAATTGTTTAACACTCACTGTTTTATTTGATAGCTTAGGATAAAAGTCAGTATTGACAGAGCAGGCCAAAGAGTTTTAGGAGATTAAAGAAAAGCATCCAGAACTTTCCAATGGAGTCCTGTTCCTGAAGTACATGCTGACATTACTCACATTGCAGCAAGCGCAGTAAGCAGACGTTATCGTTTTCTTCATCATTATGTCTGTATCTAGACAAATTAATGGCTAGATAAAACCAGTACCTTTAGGGTAGTGATTTGGTACCTACTAGAATAATGGTGTTGCAACTTGTAAATACAGACGCTATTGGGTTTCCCTGCATCCAGCTACCATCAGTGTAGCTGGTCTTTAATCAAATTGCCAGTGCACGCCTTCACCAGTGCTGGCACACTTGTGATACACCTCACATCTTTTTAACGTGGTATATACGCAGTTTCTGTGACGGGATTCTCAGAAATGCTTTGTTCAAGCTCCTGTCGCTTAGTACAGTGCAAATAGTACAGCAACGCCAGAATTGACACAATACTGAATGGGTTTTGAATTCCACTTTTGAAGGTATTTCAGTCTCTCCCTACTACATCCTCACATCCAAAAGCATCTCAGCAGAAGGGAGGTTCGGACTGAGAACTGGCAGCAGAGCCCAGATCTGCTAGAATCACAAGAGAGCGATGCACATTATGCCGTGTCTGTTTACCCATCCCAGCCTCCGGACAAAGTTATATAATAGCGATGCTGTTACAAAAAAAAGAAAGTTCTGAAAGTTCATGGGAATGAAGTATGACTATCCTCAAAAGACATTTAACACTGCATCAGATCTTTGTATCTAAATTTCTATCTGCATAATTTCATTACTTTAATCTCATCTTTTGATTCAAAGTATGAAGAAGGAAAGCACCGGCAAATTCCACTGAAAGCGATAATTGTGCAAATGCGTAATTCAACAAATACCATACCTTCTTACTGATAAAAAGCTGCATAGCTAACTGCCTCACACATCATACTTGACCAATACTGCCATAGGAAGTCTTCTCAACCTTTGCACCTCTCTTTACCGCCAGCCTACCTGTTTCATTTTAGGAAAGAAAAATAAAGGACCCCAGTGGATTCACACAGACTACCTCCACCGCCCACGGTAAGGGACTTAAGAAAAAAAAAACAAAAAAAACCTGCCCATCCAAATGTATTGTGGGAAGTTTATCTAGCAGATCTGTGGTTGCCCACACAACTCCCATTCACTTAAGGGTGAAATATGTTAGGACATCCAGATATGACCCTGCTCAGAGCCCCAGTGATTTCAAGAAAAAGCTACTGAGGCAAGTTTGGGAAAGCCTGCCACGTGTACCTGAATTCTCCTAACTGCCTGATCAATATGGCACACACCAAAGCAAAATGCCTTCTGCAGTCTGAGTACCCATTACTGGCTTCTTTTTCCATTTCCTTCATCCTGACAGCTATCCAAAGTAGAAATTACTCACGCTCCCACGTGGTCCTGGGCTTCCCTCAAGGGTCTGGACGCTTCAAGCATCTAGGAGGCAGAAGTAGGCTAATAATTGCCAGGGGCCTCCTGGGCTGTTCTCTTAAGGGCTAATTGGAATGGTAACGCATATCGAAGACACATTAAAGGTAAGGCACGCTCAGCAACTGGCCTCCTCTAGTTGTCCTTAAGAGCCAAGGTCCCTCTACCAATACCACAGGTCAGTGCTTTCAGTGGTATTTTCCCTGAACTAAGGAAAGACAAGGACTTGTGTTTCACTCCAAAGCTTGATACCAGGGAAGCCAACCATGTATTTACACACTACTGTGCAATGGCAGGAATGCCACATTGCAGCAACCGGTGTCTGCCCATATTTTGGGTGGAGGGGAAGGTCACCTGGGCACACAGCTCCTGTCTCCGGCCTGGCATTTTTTGCTAGGATCTTTCCCAAGAGAAGAGAGGGAGGAAACCAGCCTAATTACGGAGATGCAGGCAGGTATAAGAGCTAATTCAAGTGTTTAGTTGGAGGGGGTGGAGTCGCTGGTACCAAGGAGAAGGGCTTGAGGAGGGAGTTAGCTGTCACCATAACATCATCTAGCAGATAATGTACAACATCCTGCTTCCTGCAGCACAGTGGTAATCACAAGCAGGACACATACCACAAGACAGCCTCTCCCAGGGCTCTTGTTCAGCCCTCTCTCTTTTTTTTTTTAAAATCAGTTGAAGTAAGGGTAACACTGTTTTGGCTGGTTAGGGTGCAAACTCCTGTCTCTGCAGCACCTAGGACTATCCAGGCCCCACATCCACAGAGGATGCCACTCAGCTGATGCTCCTCTGCACCACCAGCAATACCAGTCCAGCAAAGAAGTGGGAAAGGAAGGACATGTATGTAGAATAATGGCTTGGGATCTGACGCAATTTCATGGGTGATGTTTGTTTCCCTCTGCCTATTTCACTACTCCATTTTTGTTTATTTGGGTTGGTTTCAAGGAAAACAGAAACATGCCCTTTGGGATCACTGAAAAATAAGAGATACGAAGCAAATACCAGCCAGACTGGCTTATCTGTGCAACTGTTAGCAACAACCACAAAGGGTGGCTTTAATTTTACCCATTGATTTTTATTATTCCATGGTACTGCAGAGCAAAACATTTGGGAGAAGAGGTAAAGAAAACAAGCCTCAGAGTCAACAGTAAGCTGTATCTCCACCCACCAAAACAGAATGAAAGCTCACTGCCTGTAAACACTTTATCTTCCACTAAAATGCTGCTGAGGCTGGGTGCAAAGTAGTGCCTGCAAGCAGTCAGCCAAACCCAGAGTGGCTGGCAATCCCAGCAGCCATGTCATGCTTTTGGAAGTGCTACCACCAAGGTCTTTGACTCGCTCTTCTCAGCGTTATCACGTTAGTGTTGAAGACCTTGTTACTTCTCTGTCCAGAGAAGTAACAAGTGACAGAAAGGAGAGGGCACCTGGCACCTGCATGCAAAATTGATTGCGTTAGGGTATTTGTGCGTGCATGCACGTACATTTCTCCACTCAAGGCTTCCTGAAGACGGCTGTAAACAACAGCACCCACACAGCATGACAGCTGCCTGGGCTCAGCTCCCTCTCACTACCAGTTGGTACTTTGTCCTGGCTAAAAGAAAATAAGTAAAAAAAGGTGCTACATGAAACAGAAGTGGGCTCTCCCCTACTGATCGTGCCCTCCCTCTCCCAGCTGGGGAGCTCTTTGGAGTTAGGAGCAGCAGGGAAGAGCAACAGCTTCTCTGATTCCTGAAAGAACAGCCCAGTTACAAGGAATTACTTCCCACCTTATCAAGAAGTGACTCATACAAAGCTTATTGTAAGGAGTGTGCAACAACACCTCGCACAAAATCTTAGGCTCCAAGCCAGTGTCTTTAACAGCGACACTTGACTTGCAGGCACCTGTAAAAGTGCCTGGACATTTTAAGCAAGTCTCCCTTCCTCATGGTTTAGCATGTGCTCTTCTTCCAGCACACAAGCATGTCACTATATTTAATCATACCACTAAAAATTGGTTAGGACTGTGTGAGACTATCAGCCCTGTATTCCTGTCCTCACGGAGCAGGAATTTTTTGGAAGTCAGAGGAAGAGCTAGTTTTTAGTGTTCTGGTGCCAGGCCTTATGGACAGCAACGTTTGTGGGCAGGGCAGGAAGGAGGGGAGGAAGGGAAAAATAACAGTCACCTATGTTAGCAGCATCTACTGCCAGGGAGAAACAAAGACAGGAACACAGTTTCAGAGCAGACACCACTAGCAGTGTCACCTTGGGCATTAGTTAAAAGTCTGAAGTCGAATGACTTTGGCAAATGCTTTGTAAACTGATACAAATGCCTGGAGTCAAGCATAGACATGCATGTCCTGCAAAACAAGCATTGGGGGAGGAGGGGGAAAAAAATAATAATACACCATAGCTCCCACAAGAGAAGTGCGAGCTGCAAAGCCGCATCTGTCTGCACCAGAGGGCTTCAGGCCCAGGCCAGACCCAGAACAGAGAAGGCTTCACAGAGCTTTTCAGTTATTACCTCATCAGGTAATCAGCCCTGCTATTAAGTGTGGGAAATACTTGTATAAAGGCAGGCAAAGGAGCCTTCTTCCTGAAGACTAGTGGGCATGTATTTACTCAGGACATCCTTTCAGGTTTGGATGTGTGCTTGTATCTGACATTTACTGCTACTGCCTGCTTGGACACCCCAGAGTCCTCCAGAGCCACTGGGGGAAACACTCCCGTGAGGAGGGGATCCAAGCACTTCTCACACCTCACCGACAGCAGCGCCTGAAGGGATGGTTTGTGGTTCCCCTCCTTC
Source organism: Apteryx mantelli (assembly GCF_036417845.1). NCBI lineage: Eukaryota > Metazoa > Chordata > Aves > Apterygiformes > Apterygidae > Apteryx > Apteryx mantelli. The sequence continues at coordinate 12,774,251 of NC_090020.1, forward strand.
CATAGGGAAGTATTGCTAAGGATAAACACAGCTGCTGTGTTTCTAAGGAAACAAATCTTGGTGCCAATTAGTGCATGGGAGTGTGTGCAGTCACCAGGCCTGCTAGGAGCTCCTACTAAGGAAGAATTTCATCTCCAAAGGCCCCTCTGCAATTCCCAGAAGCTAGTGGCTAGACTCCCATTGGTTTTGATAGCTATATTTATGTGAGAAGGAACATAGCTTTTGACAGTTAGCAGACAAGCTGGGTGCCACCTGCACCCTCCACACAAGCTTTCCCAGCAAGGACCTAGTGGCTCATCTTACACAATCACAGCTTTTGATGCCTTGCAACCAAGCCTCAGTTCACTCCCCTGTGTGCGCATCCCCTCCTTAAGGCAAGTTCAACAGCTGCTGTTGAAAATGCAACTATAGCTCGTCTAGATAAGCAAAGCACCCAAGTCCGCAGGCACAGGGGATCTTCTGGATAACTCCAGCACATTGCAGGGGTTGGATGTGAAGTCACCCTGAGTGCCACCTCTAGATTATCTATCTTCTTGGCTAGCATGGATAGTCTTGTTGGAAATAGATGGCCTCACAGGGAAGCACTGCACATTGCTCTGGTATGGAGGTGCCCCTGCCAGACAAGGACTGATAGGGAATAGCTAGCCTTTGCTTTACAGAATCTGAGTCATGATCAGGCCATGGGTGTGAGGGTCTGCCTTCCTGGGCGAGGTGCACCCCGAGTGCTGTGGAGGGGGTACTAGAGACAAGTCACTAACTTCCTGATGCCTCAGTTTCCTCTTCCACGCAGTGGTACCCAAACATTTTCTTCTTTTAAGGAACAGCTTATCTAACAAAAATGATAAAATACAGTCAAAGCAGGACTGGTTTACCACTAAAAAAAAAAAAAAAACAGATTTCTGGAACATAGGACAGCTCACTAGATCTCTCATCTTCCTCTTTGTTCTAGGAATAGTTGTAAGACTAGAGGATGCAGTTTCACACATGCTGTCAGAGAATGAATCAGGCAGCCAGGGAGTGGACAGAAGGGACACCCAAGTTGGACACTCTGAAAACGAGCATATCATGAGAAGGACAAACAGGCTTTGTTCCCTGCAAGTCATACCAACAATGGGCAGACTGTCATTCTAGAGACACAGAGACTTGATTTCTTCTTACTACACATTTGAAACGCTTTATTATGGAAATATGATCTTTGATGTGCTTGTCTGAGGCTTATTTTTGCAATCAATCTGCTAGTCTTTATACTATAGAGAAACATGAGCCAGCTGACTTCTGACTAGTACAATACTCCCTATGCGAAAAACTTCTTGGAATCACTCCTCCCCCTCAAACCTTCCCAGCAATGAGAGCTTCAGCTTATGACTTTGACATGAATTCCTGTAAATGTCCATGTCTGATGTTCACTGCATGTGTCAATACAAAACACCAATATCTGCTCTTACAGTTAGCTTGCAGATACTACTTTCCTATTTATGGGATAGACCAACTGTGCATCTATGGATGGGAAGAAAGCTTTTTTCTGTGCTTTCATGGAAGAATACAAGGACTGAAAACCAAGGCCAAGATTTTCCAGAAGATGTGCACAATTTGAGAATCCCTAACTTGAACCATCTTAAGGGAAATGCAGAGAAGTGTTTAACCACCTTTCCTTCTCCCTCAAGTCCAATTCCTTCATGGGGCCTCAAGACAGGCTTGAGAAATCCTGTGACAGTTATCACCAGTCGCTTGAAAAAAAACATATCAGAACCATGAGAAAACAGCCCCATCTTTGGTGGTAGGGACATGGAGACTGATTAGTCACACCATAAATGGCATTAGTCAGCCTTTCAAAAGCAGCTGTTTTGCAGACAGTAGGGCATGAAATGTTGCACTTGGTAACAGGAGAGCCCACTGTTCACACACGGAGGACTTGCCCCCAACAAGACCACCTAGTTAAGCCAAGAGTTTGAAGAGCCCTGTTTAAAGTGCCTTAAATCTCTCCTTGAGCAATAAGGTCATCTTGGCTCATTCTGGCTGTTTTCATCATCTATCTCTGTGCAAAGGACTCCGTGCATTTCTCTCCACCTTAAAACCATGGGAGACTTCGGCAAGATGATGACAATACCACTTACCAGTCTCAGAGTAAAGAGAGGGGTGAATCTATATATAGCCCCACTGAAAAGGATGTTGAGTCCACCCAGCAAGGAAGGGTGTCCTTTTATGTGACAAAATTGGCACCTAATGCTGAAAACGGGCACTAGACAGCACTAATACCTGCAGATCCAATCACATCTGGAGTCTGCATAGCCCTGAAGGTGGAGAAGAGGGTTACATATCCAAGAAAAACCCACTGCACAGTTCTTTTGTACGTATGCACCCAGCATGCACCTGCCAACCTGTCAGCAGCAATATTTATTATTTCAGAGTGACCTCCGATGCACCGAGCAACACTGGGAAGGCAGTAAAGATACTGTCTCTGCTATTAAGAGTGCACAGTCCACATCAAACCAGGTCAAATATTTTCTTTACTGGAGCCTACCTGAGTAATCAGGTACCTATCTGATCAAATGAAGAGGGCTGGGAGCACTGCAGCTGTAAAATTAGGGGTTTACTGATTAAGACAACTTTCACAAAGTGCTAAAATACCATCCACAATCAAGGGCTCCACTCGTCTAGAGTGGATAGAGGCTGTAGGCGTAGACATTTGATGGCTCTGCTCCCTGCTCTGCAAGTATTACTTTTTAAACCATTAGCCTGCTATCACCTCCAACAGAAACAGGCAGCACCAACACAGCTGCCAAGAGAAATAATCCTTCAGAGAAGAATACCTCAAAAAAAAAAAAAAAAAAAAAAAACCTTACAAGCTGCCATGACAGAGACAGATTTTGCAATAACGAGAGACCATATAACCTGTGACTGGGTACAGCTGTTTCAAGGCCCAGCTCTGCTGCAAGTTTCCTGTGTGATATCACACAAGTGCCTTCCTGCCCTGTGTAGATGAAGTGACATCAGACCTTCCCTGCACGAGCTAAAAATGGAAGGATTGTCAGTTATTGCAGCAAAAGGGGCTGTGCAAGCCCTCAAGACACAGAACATTTTCTTTTCGAACCTGCCATTCAAACTCCTGCCAGACAACAGCAGAGAATATAGTATCCTAAACAAAACAGTTAGAGGGAAACCGAGAACCGAGAAGGGAAATGAAGACTTCATCGTCAGATAATAATCAGCTTTGAGTTTGTACACTTTAGGCTAATATCAACTCTTCTGCATCCACAGTCTTTGAGCATACATCTTCTTGGAGCTTGAGCCGTAGCGGGAGGTGAATTCTAGCCACACTGGGTACATCATTTGTTCCTCTGACAAGTTAGCAGAATAACTAGTGTTTTCCACAAACACGCTCTACTTAGACTCCTTTGAGAAACTGTCAGCATTGTACCTCATGGCAGCAGGCTGAGGATTGTAATTTCCAATCCAAAACAGCTGCTATTCTTGGCATTACCAGACCCTCCCCTTTCTCTTACACCCAAGAAGCTAAAGAGAGCATAAAGCTCAGACCCTGCAGAGGCTGACATCATTTCTGCAGGACTGGAAGGGGGCTGATGAGCTGCAGATGATAGCTGTGCACTTTCCCATTGTCATACATTTTGGAAAATTACATGCACACATGCACCATTCCTTTACCTGAGCCAGACTTTCCCAACTTCTGCAGCTTGCCCAGGACCTTCTGGACATCCTTTATGCTTGTGTCCTGTTGGCTGTACAAGAGTAACCTCTTGGCATCCGAGAACAGGCGGGAAACACTGGGGGAGTAGATGGGAAAAAACAACAAAAACAACCAGCAGTCATCAGCCCTGTAAGCCAGTATCCACTGATACAGTTTTACATCCTGATTCCAAACCTCAGTTCCCTTCAGTGATGCCACTGCCCTCTCCAGTACAGTCGGTCCTTTGTTCAGTGACCACCCCGGGGCAATCTAAGGAGCCTAATAAAAGACTGCTTCTAATAGAAGGTCAAACAAAGTTGTACTGGGAACCTCCAAGTATTTGAAAGCAGTCATTTAAGACTGGAATGGAGACTGCCTCCTGCTGCTTGTAAACAGCCTCCTCTTAGAAACGCAGTGATTTAAATATGTCCTTGCTCCTTCAAAATGCTTTTCCAGGTTGCAGACACCTTTCATTTTGCTTTAAGCCTAATTGAGACCAGACTGCATGAATGCAGCAAGCAGGGCAGGGTATATGGAAAATGGTCATAAACGGAGCTTACCGCAACATATTAGCCAGTGATAAATCACAGGAATGTCACAGCAAAATCCCCAGACCTAGCTCCTAGGCCATCTCCCACTATGTACTGTACATCTCAGTGGCTTATTAGGGAAACAGGGCTTAAATTTCTCCCTGGGGAACACAGCTGAAGCTTCTCCTTTTTGTGGGCCAGATGCTAAACACTCAGTGAAAGAATGGATGGCCCTCACCCAGATAAAGCTCTTCCATTACCAAGAACTTCACCTGCTTGAACTCAGGGACGCCCCATACGGTTTGCTCAATCGTTTGCTCAACAAAAGATTCTGCTGCTGACCACAGCTACCTGCTCCCTGCCAGCCCCTCTGAATTTGGTAGCAGGAGAACTTGGGATTTCAGAGGCAATGGAAACAGCAAAACCCTCAGTAATGTGGGTTTTAACAACTAAGAGGTGACTTCTAAATATCCCTTTGCCATCTGTTCCCCCAAGAGCAGCGATGAAGAAAGAGCAGGCAGACTCACATGGAGGCATTGAAGTTTCCAACGACACCAGGGGACTCCCCAGGAGTTGGGTAGCGGAAGCAGGGGTTGTTGGCATTGCAGATGATCCCCTGTATCCAAGGCAATGTTCCTGCCGAAGGCATGGCTTTGTTTGGGAAGTGACCTGAAACAAAAACATAAGAACAACATAGAAAACACAGAAACAAGACATAAGTCAGGGTCTGGGTTCTGAAGACCCATAATATTTTTATCGAGTCCTTTCAGTTTTCGAAGCACTCTCAACTCAGTCATATGCAGCGTAACCACCAGCTAAAGGGACAGTGATTGTGGGGTGCCTACACTGGGCTACCTGAGGTAGGGATGTCATTACTCTCCCCTAATGATTGGTTTACAGGCAATCCTAAGCTTTCAAGAGCTCCTAAAAAACATTCAAGCTCCCACCTGCCAATTTCAAGTCCTTTTATTAGAATCCAAGCTTTGCTATTAAAGGTCTACTTAAGTTTCACCTCCGAGTCCATACCCTGTCTTCTAAAATTTGCTGAAGTGCTAACACAGTAACATCAACTACTCACAACAACTTTGTACCAGCACTTCTCTAAGATATTTTTGAATCCCCTGCACTCCAAAGATAAGGGCAGAATGACTTCCTTCATATCACCCTATAATGTAAAGATAAGCTGCCACTCCACTTTCTGTGCACGAATTCACTTTCTCACTCACCTCTACCTTAGGAGAAAAAACAACCTCTCTTCAATATCACTTACATAAAGCAACTACTCAATGATTTGATTATGAGGCTACCTCCATGGTAGTCACAGAGGTACCAAATCCACTGGAGGAAGAGAGTTTACAAAACTGCTGAATTTCCACAACAGTTGTTAAAATAAGTGGGTGAGGAAAGGATAGGGAGCTTATTAGTCCTCCCAGGAGAAAGTCAAGAACTCTATCCAGGAAAAAGGTGCAGGAAATGAGGGTTCATTGTTTCCAGTACCCAGGGGACTAGCTGTTCCTAGGGTTTTGTTTGTTTGTTTGTTTTAAGAACAGAAAAGTTCTTTAACTGACCTCTCTGGTTTTTTGTTTCACTTTTGCTTTTTTGGTGTTTGGGGGGTGGAGGAAGAGAGTAAATCCTGTCTATGACATTCCGATTCCTTTCCTAAAATTTCTCAGTCAAAGAGAGAAAGCTTCTTCTCTCCTCCATACCTTTTATTTTACATGAATAAGAAATCAAAGAAACAACAGTTAAAGACAATATGAAAAGACAAAGAGCACACATCAGAATTCATGGTAACATTCTACATACAGTGAAATGCTTAATGGTAGTTTCTCATAGAGGAAAGCAGGAATCATCCCTCTAAGACAGCTGAGTTACACAGAAAACACTGTATATCAGCACACCCTTTTCAGTGACATTGCTGCAAACATCTAGCTCTTCAGCGGAATCTGAAGTAACTTTCTGTTGGATTGTTCTTTTTTCAAAACAAAGTGCATTTTTATACCTTAAAGGTCACCACAATGGCAAAAAGTCAAGCTCTACAGTATACAAGGCAGCAATCTTGCTCAACAGCTCTGAGATGTCTTCTCTGGCTGGGTCTGGTGAAAGCCATGTAACTGTCACTCAGGAGTTAGCAAGATTTTCCCCTAGTGTTTTCAGAAAAAGGTTCAAACTAGGCCAAGCTGTTACAAACGAAAATCCTGAGTGGAAAGTCTGATCCCAAGAAACAGCCCAAATCTTGTTTAGGTGGTTCTTTTCCTCAGACAGAAAGATGCAACTCAAACTTTTATCTGGGTATTTTAAAGATTATACCGATAAAATAGTGAGGCTTTCTGGAGGTTATAAAGCACTCACATGCCTGCAAGCTGCTCAGTTATTCCTAATAATCAGGCACCACCTGCAAGTCATTTCATAACAGCATATAGCACTGCTACTACAGATAACAATCCTGTTTCCCTAAAGGCATCCATAGGATTGCTACAGAAATCACCATGAACTCAAGGTTTCTTTCCAGTATCCCCACTTATATATGTGTTAAATCTGAATTGTATGTCATTGATCTATATCTGACAGCAAACGAGTAAGTATTCAACAAACCAATCCAGATTTAAATGAAGGAATTTAGTTACCTGTTCTCAGAAGCTATTACATAAATGGAAAAAGAATTGACCATAAAAAAACAAATTAAAAAGTTACCAGATGCTACTCTACATCTCTTGGTGCTGACACAGGGAGAAGACAGACAAAATATTAGTGAATGTAAACAGGAAGGACAGAGAGCTGCAGGTGAAAGACAACTCAATTAAAACCCTGCTTATGACACCAGAGCGCCAGAGCAAAGGATTTATGAGGAAGCTAATAGCTAACATGGCTTGTTTAAACAGCTCTGAGACAAGGCAGCTTTTGCTGGTTTTGAGTTTATAGGAGCACTGCCACAGCTGGGGAGGATTACCATTGAGGTTCTACACATTTATGCCAGCTGAGCAGATGGCTTAATACTCCTTTTGCTTCCCTCCAGTTTCATGTCCTTATTGCAGGTATTTCTCCTAACACCACTGTAAGGTTGAGTCAGGAAAGACAATTCAGATGTCACGCAGCAAAGTATCAGATTTAACTTAGGGAAACTTCCATTGCCTGCCAAGCACTATAGAAAGCAAGTTAAGCACAAAATGGGACCAGGAGCGTCTGTAGCAAAATTTAATGGGAAACTGCAAACATTAACACTCGAGCTCTGCAAAGATCATTGTCAGCTGGAAGGTCTAGAAAGCAGCATGTAGTGCCCCAGCCACTACAAAGAACTGCAGGGTCAGTGCTGTGGAGCTAATTCTTCACCCATTTTAAGAATGAAACACCTCAGAGTGCCCTCCAGGATCATGCTGTGCTGACCCTTAACCCTTACATGCAATAATCAGGTAGAGGAAAGATAAACAAAGAGCTCTTCCAGAGTCAGTTATTTGCAGTATGAGGCTGCCACCAATCACCATAAGACATTGGATATTGCTAATAAACAAGCCATGCTTGCTACAGGAAATGGCAAGCAATGTAGAGGCTTGAAGATAGTCCTTTGCAGCATAAAGAATAATCTTCCTTTGAAAGAAAACCAGAAGTGTATCCATTTATGATGTAAAGAGAAAAGTAAACTGAATGACTGATGAATCTACTGAATACAGGAGTTGACAGTCTATAGTCAGAAAGAATTGAATTGCTCTTGTATTCTCTAGTGTGTGCAATACATTAGCCCACGTCACTACTGCATAGAAATGAGATTCCTTCCTTACTGATCTGAACACTGCTTTCTTTTTATGCTAAGTCATATGCAGATCAAGAACGAGAAACAAGGCTTAGGTTCTGTTGTGGGTTCTGCAGACTTGCCACACTTCCACAGCAAATTCTTGGCTAATACATTATAAATGTATTTTATGTGCATAATATTATATATTATTTTTTATTACATTATTGATGTACATTATAAATGTATTATAGAAGTATAAACTGAATGCAACAGAAACAGCAATGTACAGTGCTGGAGCAACATGAACCTCAGAACATGCTGCAGTCCCCAAGGTGGAAGAAAAAGAGCCACTAAAACTTCCCTGAAGATTTTTGACAGAGGTATGGAACCATTAGCCCTGCTATTTATTTCTTGCCAGTTGCAGTATTACCATTTAACCATGACAAAATGACCATACAGGGGGTAGCTGCTGTGTTTGGTACTTACATTCATGCTGTTCGTAAGGCGGATATGAAAGTCTTACAGAGATCAGGATGAAGAAGATAAAAAGAGGCCAAGCAACTTCGATCAGCAGCTGAAACTGGAAACAATAAAGACAAAGTATTAAGATGTCATAACTAAAACACAGGACAAAATAGAGATTCCAGTACAATCCACTTGTAAGCAAGGAGGGATTTTGTGAGCACTGGCTCACATCTCTTTGCCCATGCACTCCACGATCAAGAAGTCTGGACAAGTTCACAGGATACTCTAAGAACTACAGGGTGCTTCTTGTTGATATGTGCAAATTTTAGGACCAAACTGGATGTACTTGAGAAAGGTTATTTGGAGGTTCATTTCAGCCTGTCGTCTGGTTGGGGGGGGGGGGCCTTCTAATGTATCTTCCCAGCGATTTGGTGAATTTTTGGCCTCATTTTAGATGTAGCTGTGAAGTACTTGCACCTCATCATCCTCGTGTTAAACCACTGAACTTCTACGCTAGTGTCAAAGATGAAAATTGTGCCAGTGCATAGCTATGCTAAATTTTTTTTATTTCACTGCTGTGGAAGTATCTTGGCATGAGGAGAGCAGAGCTATTAAGGTTAAGCTTACACCTAATTATTGCTTTGCACTAACGTATATATTTTCCCAAAGGCAGGCACCCACTGGTCTGGATACTTAAAGACCTGGATAGTGAGTGTCAGGTAATGAAATAAAGAATTCTGTTACCTAGAGGGACTAGAGAAAGATACAAGAAAGGACTATTATTAAATGCAGAGTGTTATTTATACAGGGAACTGAAGCAGAGGGGAATTCACTGAAATGCCCTAAATCCCACAGAAGCCTGTGGACGAAGCAGTGCTTCAGCCTGGAGCTTCAGGGTCTCAAGCTGAGCCCTTGAGCTTTGCCAGCTATCCCCTCTCTTCCCTTCCTCCAGAAAGGTTGCCTAAACATGTTTATGCCTAAACATAAGACAAGAAAAAAGAAAATGGGAAGGAAACCTGAGTGTTTTCTTGGTCAACTTAAGACATAATCTATTTTTTTTCCCCTTTATTCCTAGAAAATCCTGTCTTTTCTAATAGGATGCCTATGTCATTCTTCTAAGCCAGTGGGATAGAACCTGCACCCTGCTGGAGGATATAATCCCCCCACAATAATATGTATTCATGCGTTACACCAGTAGCAACTAAAACAAGGCTCTTGACGTTCAACACAGGGTCCTCCATACAAACTTGGAGCAGAAACTTCTAGGTGACTCAGGATAATCTCACACTGTAAAAATGGTATGTTGAAACAAATCCCACTTGATCCAGCAAAGGAAACCATCTAGGATGCATCCTTACAGATACTACTGAAGGCTGACATCCAATTGAACAGTAACTGGATCCAAAAGAAGTGACAACCGAGCATCACGGCTTCACAGGCACTTCTGATAACAGCACTGGACTCTACAGGATGAGTTTGGGGTACTGTTTCCCACCTGCTACTTTCATGAACATGTTTTACCATGACTGGATAAGAAATCATGGAGATGCCTCAGTAATATCTAACCTCTGTTTTTACAATAAGCAGTCCAACACATGGGGCCCCTAACTGTGATGACCTGCTTCATTCAGATCCCAGAGCTCAGCACTGACAGTTGTCTACACCTTCCCTTTCCAGGACTCCTGAGATGCAAGAATGGAGTAGCAGCATGGTTCTTCCTCCTGAGGAAGAGGAGGGCAGCTGTGAAAGAGGATGAGCCATTCCCACTGCCAGTATCAGTGCAATGATGGGGCACACATAGCTGGCGCTGGTGCCAAAGTAGTGCTGGCTGGGTCCATGCAGGCTTCCCAGGGCGAGCAAGGTGTCCAGGCAGCTTCTCTGTCACTCCTGCAGCTCTGGTTGCAACAGCCACGGAGTCAGAGGGGAAATACTGTCCTCTTAGCCCTGTCTTTGCTTGCTCAGAGAAACATCTGCTCTGGGCATGGCCTGAGCTCACTTAGCAGGTATACAGTAATGTCTAAATAGCCCTGTTGGCGAAAAGGGAACCTGGCCATCTGCACACCTAGCTCCTCTATTGCACACCCAATTACAGTAATTGCACGATGAAGCAGGTAGCCACGTGTGGGCTGTGTGCATGGTGTTCCTGGGTGCATACCTACGCACAAGTGCCAAATGTCTAATTTTGCAGAGTGACAGGCTAGGGGAGGACAGGCAAAGGCAGGACTTAGTTTGGAGTGGCCAAGTTGCAAGTCTACAGCTGAAACTGCTGCATTATGGCTGCAACTGATCACTACTCAGCGAGATACAGCCTGCCTGTTGCTGAAACAGGGGCTTGCATAGGGTCAAACTTAATGCGTCAGTGAAATTTCAATAGAGAGTTTGGACTCCCCAGCCAACTCCTTGTTCTGTTTAACCAGAAATGAATCCTCTTCCTTTCCTAAAGTTCAGTAAGTTCCTTCCCCTACTGTTTCCTGACCTTTGTGTGACAGTAATTACACCAGGGCTTTTCAACTGTTGTAGCCTTTGCAGAGGACACAGAGATACAGCAAGTAGATGGATGTGCCTCACCCAGGTTCATACTAACTAGATACTGGAAACCAGGTCTCCTCATCCACTGCTTTGCGCTGTAAATACTAGATCAGCCTGGTAAACAGTGATACGAAACTTCAGAACTTGGACCCCTCTGTTGTCCCCATCAGGAATTCAATGAGGAACCTGCCATTTGCATACAGTGGCACTTGGCTCTTAATAAACTGCTCATAATTTTGCTGAGGCTAGTCCCAGAAGCATGCCCAATTTATACCAGCTGGCTGATGATACAGAATACCATTAAATGTTGAGATCCACACTGTGTCAACAGGAAATCTGTTGAGCAAGAACTAACCAATCTACCCCCCCACCATCTCACTGCCAAACACCCTCCCCAGCTTTACTGTCCGGATGTAATGCAGGGAGCCACCAGCAGGCCCTGCCTGATTTGTCCCCCCACGCGAGATGGCTCCCCATTTGCCGAATCACAGGGAGATGCACTGAATGAGAGGAGCTAAACCAGAACAGAGCGTTTTTTACACAACTCTGACCCATGAACATGATTTTTCTTCCCCACTCTCCCCCCTTACTCTCCTTCCCCCCACTCCAGAGAGTGGCTAAATACATTTGTGCTGTTGGAAGTTATCCAGTACAAAGTTACGGCCTAATTGCACACGTCAGGCTGAGCTTTGAACCCAGTTTTCGCAATGCAGCTCAAACTCACAGCAGCTGAGGAGAGGGTTCAGTGGGAAGCAAAGGCTAGCCCACAGCTCTCATGAGAAAAAGAACAAGGATCAAGCAATTTCTGGACTACTTCTTTAGTAGGGGCAAACGGGAGAGAACCACCTCCAGTGCACCTAGCTGAAGGACGCTGGTCTCCAAACAGCAAGGCAAATTAATGAATGACTGTGCAGCCATGATAACAGCATGGCAAGAAGAGATATTCCACTATTTCCCCACCATTTTTTGTTAAATGGCCTTCCCCTCCTGACATTCCAGGTAAAGCCCAAATTGGAACCACTAATAAGAAAAATCCTGAAGACACCCCCCCCCCCAAAAAAAAAAAAAGACTGTCTTGAGGCCTTCATTGTGAACTGACTAATAGTTTTGGTGTGGAATGGATTATTAGCACTTTCCTTTACACCTTATGGCTACTTCATGGGATCATGGGAAACTTATACAGAAGCTGACAGAAGGTACCAAGGAAAAGCTAAGCAGATCCAAGAACATGACAAAATACAAGCTGGAAAGTGTTTTGCACTGACAGACGCACTCTGCCTACTGCATTTGTTTGGCTTTGCCAAATGATCCGAATGCACCTCTGTTACCCAGCCAGCTAGCCTACAGTTACCTTCACAAGACACGCCATGCTAGACCTGTACTTCTTCAACTAGCCTCCAGACTTGATGCATTAATTCGAGAAGGCCCAGCCACAGAAGTTGTCTCCTACTCTTTATAGAATGTAAAACTTCACAATTCCTCTGACATCCCCTGTTTGAACCACTTTAAGCACTGGCCCAGTGGCTCCACCCATGTCCTCTTATCTACTGAAGTCAGTTTGGAAGAGGACCAGAGTAAGATCCCTAGCAGTAAGGGCAGAAGAGACTTCCTTCAGCTTTAAGAATTTAGGTTATTTAGCTGAGAACAGCCTGTCCTTTTAGGAGCTGTAGCCAGTTTTGGGATTGCTCCCCAGCTCCACTGTAAGAATGGGCTAAATTGAGCTCTGGATTCACTGGACACAAGTCCCATGAGCCCCAGACATTTGAGCAAAGACTTTAAAGACTCAGTTTCCATCTCCATGGGTGAACATGATAGCCACCTCTACCTCGTGACTGAGTTTCTAAAACGACCCAGGCCCAGCCTGCTGGCAAACACCCTGACATTTGCAGGGTTCAGAAAGCTTATCAGACAGAGAGCTTTCCACTCACCACCTCAGTAACTCATGTTCCCTTCACATTCCCTCCTCATACCTCCTCAAGGTCAGATCTAACAGGACAGCTCCTCTGCACAGGCCTGCTCTATGGAGCGCTCCCTCATCCAACACAGTCATCCCCTAAGATCCTGGAAGGGAATGGCACATTCTCTGGCTTTTAGTCGTCTGCTGGAGCTACAGTATCCTGAAAGGTCTCTTTAATGCAAAGACAAATGAATCCCCTGATATCTTAAGAAAAGTGCGCTGGCCTCATGCTCCTGTTCCTTTGTCACCACACAGATGCACGTTGCGTACTGTCTGTCCTAGCTGAGTATTTTCCCATATTGGCAATGGATGGTGAGGCTAGCACTGAAACTAATCAGAACATACCCTGGCAGCAAAACATCAGTTACATGGATTTGCCTCCTTGCTATGCTAGAACATGTCAGTCATTTAAACTATACCTCCTGTTATAAAGTTACACAACAGGCTTGGTTTTCTCTCCCCGATTAAAGAGATTTAAAATGCTTGCTCTAACAGATGTCCCAACACTGCTGGCATTAGGAAATGGCAAAGTTTCATTACTGCTGTTGCAGCTTAGAGCAGTTAAGATCTTTTGGACCCAAGCTCACATCCCTGCAGTCTGGTAATGCCCCACATGAGGGGCACAGCAGGTCACAGCACAGGTTCCCTCACTGCACACAGTGGTCACACATCCTCCCTGCCTGGTCTGACAGAGCTGGCACTTCCAGCACAGGAGAGTTTCAGGGCTCTGATGTTCTCTCACGCTGGGAGTCCGGACAGAAGTCCTGAGCACCTCTGAGCCATCTGCCTTTCAGCCCACCCACAGCTCTGCGGGACTTGCATCAGGTCCTTCCAAAGGCTAAAGGAGACCAGCTGTTCTCCCAGGGACCACTAGATGCAAGACATCAAGATACAGGGCCTTTTCTCCATTTTTCTTGAAGAGTAAGTTACAAGGCTACAACTTGGACAAAACTCAAAAAACATCGGCTAATACTTACAGTCTGTCTTCTTCTGTAAGTGAAGTTTTTCCACAGCAGCAGTCCCAGCTGTGTCCAGAAAGCCATCTTTCTTCACTAAAGCCTAGCAGCTCCCTTCGGGCAGCAGCAGTGGCAGCACACAGCAGGGACACTGTGGCTGGGCATTAACTAGAAGACAAAAGTTGAAAGGGAGAAGGCTGTATTAGTCAGAAAAGAAAAGGCAACAAGCCATGGAAGGACAGAGGCAGAGCCTGCCCTCTGCGACCTCATGTAACCTCACAGTATCCCATGGTGTTCCCCAGCTCTGCTTTCTTACACCACGCACCCCAAGTCCCAAGGGTCCAAGCAAGCCCAGACTTACACTCACCAACTATTACCTCAGAGCTCTGAGACAGAAAAGCATGAAACACCCACAGCACAACAATTTCCCGCCTTCCTTCCCAAAAAATCCAAGAGCAAAAACAACCCAGAAGGAAAAGAGAAAAACATAGGTTTTGAAAGCTGATTAAGAGACCCTCTGAATGAGGTTGAACCACACAATTCATCCCGAGCTTTTTTTTTTTTTTTTTCCCCCAAAGCTTCTTTCCATATTTACTTTTACAATGGTGAAAAACCTGCTGCCAGATCAGGAATGCCTTCATTTTGAAGTCCAGTCAGCACCACTGCTTGTAGGAGAAAATACTGTGCACTTAAAGGAGAGAGAAATGCCCATCTCCTTGAAGGCAGGTGACTAAGTATTACCCTGCAGCCATTCAAATTTGGACAAAGTGAATGGAAAATCGCTGTAGAGTCAGTGTCAGGTCTTGGAGTCACTTGGTCTCCAAAGTTGTGACCAGGGTGCATTCAGTATGCACCTTGCAAGAGTATGAGAAAGCATAAAGGGTTGAAAAACACATTTGTCTCCTTGGCGGTTATTAATACCCTCGTATAGGCTTGGGTACGCATACACTTCCAGGAAGGTTCACTCCAGTAAAAAGATGTGAATTCAGAGTAGATTAGTTAAACTTCATTAAATCCCATTTTTCCACAATTAACTTGGCATAGCTTGATTTGCTTTTGAGTTTAAGCTACTTCAGATTAAGAGTATTTTTGTTCTGAACAGAAGTGTCCACCCAGGAATTTAACTAATCCATGACAAATTAATTCTGATTTATGTTCCTAATACCCTCTGTTGACAGGTTCAGTGTTAATAGGACAGCTAGCTGGTCCAAAGACATGAAGAGATAACCAGTCCCTTTAACATCTGTTAAACTGGGAACACACATGCTTTTGATTCTAATGTCCCACATACCAGTATCCCAGTCCTGTGATTCAGAATTGCATGCCTGATTGCAGGCTGCATTGAAAGCATTCCCAAAATTCATAAACACGCTAGGAACATAAGATTTATTCAGGAAATGCTCTGACCAGACTTACAATGGAGTAAGACTAGATGATTATAAAGGGCAATTCTGGATGTAAGCTTTGAGTTAACAAACGTTCACAGCCAAAACCTTTAAGTCTTTTCCACAACAAAATTCCATTATTACAATGTCTTACAGATTAAAAAACTTGTCTAATAATATAGGCCTCATTTACAAAAAAATTTCCCTAACATGACTAACAAACACAATTAAAGCCTTTATGCTGAGTTCCACAGATAATTATACTGTAGTATCACAACAGGACAACAGTGCTTCTTAATGTCAGTACAGAGAGGCAAAGAACAATAGCAGACGCCTACAAAACCCTACAAGCCAAGCCCCGTGTCGGTACACAGGCAGCTGAGCAAACAGTCAGCACGGGCTTATTTACTGCTGCTAGGCACTGCTAGGCTTCAGCGGAGTGATCTCTGCCTGCAGATGCTCCTCTTCAGAGATGGATACCCAGCTGATCTCACAGGAGTGCCCTCCTCACCCTGCCCCAAGTTTTCCCCAGGCTGGAGCACCCCGACGCTAATGCGTTCCAGCTGCAAGCACATCTGGCACATAGCAAATCCCCAGACATCCTGAAAGCGAGGCACTTGACAGGCTAGCAGCACATCCACAGGGATAAGAACTTGTCTTTTGCGGACAACATCAAAGGACAAACTCCACTTCTGAGGACTGTGCATGCACACTTACAGACCTGACACGCACTTACTCTTGCTGGGTTACGGGGGTTGCAGTGTCTCCTCTGCATACCAGTATCAAATTTTTAAAGCCATTATCAACATGTAACCCAGAGAAGAAATTAAGCAGAGAATGTTACCACCCGCTCTTAGGCCCCCTCCACCCATTCACATCTGCTTCAGGGTACCCAACAACATCTCTTTATAAGCCCCACAAAGTAGTTTGCATCATTACTCACTGTACTTTAGTGCAAGAGACACAGATGCTCTGTAACCACTAACTTGGTGAAAAAATCCTTCATAACACCAGGTGAATTGCTCATTTCAAGTATTTTCCACAAGGATACTAGCTTGTGGGTCACAGACCTGAATCTGCTTTGCTCTGCTCACCAGCATACCCCAAAAAGAGCGTAAGCCTTTCTCCCAGAGTCCATTCCTGCAGCTGCAAGAGAAGTTCAGCAAACAGGAGTGAAGGACTGGAAGGGACCATCAACCCTCCGCAATCGTAGGTAGTTGTGGAGTGGATACTAACTTCAGAAGGGTGCTCAGGGCACTCATTCCATACCCCACCACCACCCCAATACTGCCCAAAACTCTGCAACAAGATACCTCCCAATCCTTTCCAACATTTACAGCAAAAGACCCAAAACCATAAGTGTAAAGTGCCACAGGAAGAGAGCAGGAGGGATTTTGGGGAGCAAGACACCTTAGGCATTCTCAATGGAAATATACCCAACTCTGTTGCTTTAATACCCTGCACAGAGGCAGAATAAATTTTGGAACAGTCTGCAGGATGTTTGAGATAGTCACAGGGCAGCTGGTTCAATCCACTTCAGTGAAAAACCTAGATTTTGGTCCCTCAGTTGCAGGCAGTCGCCAGGATCCAAAATACAGAAATACTGTCTTACAGAGGTTGTAGGGTTCATACTGCACTAGTACTTTGTAGTGCTAGTATCTGATCACTTATCACCCCTCAGCTGATGAGTGGAAACCTGTGGAACCAGGAAGACTTGGTTGTGATTATTTGCCTGGATTCCAGCTCCCCAGAGTTCACCTAAACCTCACAGGGAACAAAGCAAATGAGCTGGCCTTCAGATAATATCAGCTGGTCTGGACACAAGTTCCAAACAATGCGAAGACACCAATTTGCAAGGAGTGTGCCTGAAGATTGTAAAATTTGGCCCAGAGTGTTCACATGTTGACACTACTAGCTAAGTACCTGCATTAAGCTAAAGGACAGGTCCTATTGCTGTATGGACAGGTCAAAAGAAGTAAAAACTTGAATCTGAAGGGTGCCCAGTTGCACTTCTCACAGCCATGCTGGGGTGATAGCTTCAGAGACTTATCCTGCCTTACTGTTTCTCAGACTGCGTAACACAGGTATTGTTGATGCCTAGAGCTGGCTCCAATTTTGACCGACATGAGGTTGACTTATTTGGTGCACTGCTGCTACAAGTTTAGTATGTCCACTTGAATCGTTTTTAAGGCACCAGAAAGTGCTCTGCAGAATCTCAGCGCAAAATGGATTAGCACCCTTTCAGATGCTCTTCTAGCCGTCAAAAGGCAAGATTTACAAACCAGAGCCACAGAAAACTGCTCGATAAACCCAACACTCTTTGCTCTATCAGTGTTGAAGTCTATCTATGTTACCACCTTAGCCCGGGCTGAGAAGTTCAACCCAGTTTGAAATCCAACTTGCCATTTAGCACTGCAGGGCCAAAACCCACAAAGATCAGCTAGTTTCTAATGCAAGCTTTTGCATGTCATCTAAGTAAAATTTTGTGAGCCAATGGTATATAACAGTGATCACTCCTGACACTTACCCAAAACCATCTAAAGCATCAACACTGTCTACGCCTAGAACAAAATAAGCTGCATGAATTTGCCACTGTAGGACAAATTTTCTGTTATGTAAAATACCGCAGTTCTGCAGAAGAGAATGGATATTTATACCAGACCTGTCCTTTTACAGTGTAATGTCTTGCTTTTATAGAACACTTATTCCATGAAAGCAGGAACAATTCCCTCTGCTGTAGCAAATGGTGAAGGCTAGTTGTGGGAAGGTCTTTGCTGTACACAATCTTTTTCACTGTGTGAACACTACAAGTCTTCCAGTAGAGGTAGAGGTCTACATACAGCAATTTTAGGCCTACAGGCAACAGCCTTACTTCTCTTAGTGACCCAGAAATCTAATTCTGTCCAGTTCTGCTTCAGCGTTTCTCCACCTCTTTACCAACCTGTGCAACACAGCTGCATACTTAGACCACAAGGAACATGCTTGGGGGAGTCTCAAATTGCCTATATCTTAGGAATAACACCTGGCAGCTGTCTAGCATACCATCTCTAACTGCCACCTTAACACAGATAATAAACAGGAACCATCAGAAAAGGCTGACTGGTAACCGAAACAAGTAATGGATGCTTGGAGTTATGTCCTGAATCCAGGCAAATCTCATGCAACATGTAGATACTGCACTGGATTTGAGAGCAGTAAGCATTCAGCTAACCAGACAGCCCAGGAAAAGTAAGGATAAAGGGGCCATTTCACATTTAGCAGTCTACTACATGGTGGAGATCCAGTATGCCAAGGTCCCTGCATGCTCTACCAACATGCCACTTAGACTTGTGTACACTTAGCATGCTGTTTCCTAACATTGTTCCAAGTTTTCTCAATCTCTGACAAAAAAAGTCCACCGGTGGGATCAAATAAGAATGCCCAAATACTTCCCCAGATCTTTCTTAGAGCCTCCCCCCATCTCTTACTGGGGACAGGCTTGCCCTTACAATTACAGAGGATGTTCAGCCTGCAGAATCAATGGACATCAAAGGGTATGCAGAAGATGCAGAGCAGGCTGCATGTCTTCTGATCTGGCTCAGGGGTACCTGCTTTCCTCTTAAAAAAAAATTTAATAGCAGGTCAAGACCTTCTTTACTGGCTTAAACCAGCAGCCACAGTGTCCTTCGGCACAATCAAAGCACAGGGTCCACACGGAAGGAACACACACTGGTCCCACAGACTGTCTTTGCAGAAGCTTCCCTGCATTTGACATTTCTCCCTGTTGCAGAAATCCCACATGGGATCCAGAGCTATACAGCTGTGAGTCCATCTGAAAGCAATTCAGAAAGTCATTCTTAAGAGATAATCAGAATATAGGACAAGCGCCACAAATGCTCACAGTGAAACATACATTTTGACTAACCCTTTCTTAATAGATCAGTGCTCTACCACTACATGGAAGTAAAATGGTTGCTGAAGGTCCAGTAGCCAATATGCCAGGAGTGTCCAGACCCAACTCATCTTAAATACAAAACTATGTATTATTACAGCTGTAAAATTTAAGAGAAAATTGCTGGAGTGGCATAGGATCAATTCCCCACCCCCATTCCTGGTGTCTGTACTAAGCAAACACACAACAGCCTTCAAAAGCAGCTTTCTGCAAACAATGCAGCTGTTTGCTTTCTTTTGGGGGCAAAAAAACCTTTTCCCTAGAGAAGAAATCACTATTTAGACAGGGAACAAAGTAAACTTATCAAACCTATGAGACTGGAACCTATCAGTATCCCAGCAATAGGTTATAGAGCCTTAATATCTCTAGCACCAACTTAAGTCCAGCCCTGGTCAGCAGAGCCAAAAGCTGTTAGTAGCTGATGGAGCTTCAGTGGACTCCATGAAATCTGCTTAGTGGCCTCTGTCCAGTTCTCTTGGACAGATTTCCACATCACTAGAGCCTCTATCACTGGCAGCTGTCCACACACCAAGCAGCCACAGAGAATATCAATCTAACATCCAGGGATGGTGCTCTTATGAGGACAGAAATGTTGTTTTCAGGGCATGGCATGGGTCTGCAATACTAGAGCCAGTGCTGTTCCTGTACTAAGAGCAGACATGGACTAGGGCAGTAGATATTCAACCTCAGATGAAAAGCTGTACATCTGCCTGTCTCCAGTAGCCTCTGGATAAGCATATATCAAATCAAACAAGAGCCTTTCCCTGAAAGAAAAGGGACAACTGAAGCAAGAACACTGGGTTTGAGCGGAAATGCAGTCCTTTTCGGAAATGCTGAGGAATATCTTATCATTTCATTTCCTCTGGACAGTATCAGGCTGCACTTTATGCAGCAAACAGTATCATGAACCATGTCAACTCTGCAAAGCCCAGGTCCAAGGACAAAGTCCCCCAGCACTCAGCATGCCGTCAGCTGAGCCAGCCCCCTTAAGAACTGTGAACAGTGAGGGCAGGAGACAGTCCCTGCCTCAAGAATTGACAATGACTCACACAAAACCAGCCATCAGCAAATTATTAGCCTGGCTGAGCATCTGGGGAACAGAGGTGCAGATAACTAAGTCAAGAGTTGCAGATCCCTCATATCAGGGTCTAGTGTCTTGGCCACTTCTCTGCAGAACACCCAAACCTCAGCTTCTGGCTTCCTCCAGCATAGTACCTGCAACAAAGACTTACTCCTGCACAACTACATCCTCTCTGTGCAATACCTGATGGGAGGACACATCAAGAAGTTCTTAAGGCACGAGTGGGAGGAGGAAAGCTTCACCACAATACCCTGAAAGGGAAAAGGCCTGTGTATCTACACAACTTCAGTGAGACTAAGGGAGGTGGAAAAACAGCTTTAGTCCCAATTCTGTTGAGATTAGGCTAGATAAAGAGCAGCTGAGGACAAACACAAACCATTATTTATCCTGCTTGCAAGAGATCTAACTAGAGCAGAAAAGCCAGTGCATAAAAAAACCAAGAGTAAGTGGCCATTCCATGGTCAAAACAACTCATGCAAAGCCTGCTAAACTACCGGGAGCAAACTTTGAACATTCACATCTCTAACAAGCTTTCAAGAAGCCAAAGAACTCATGACATCTACTTGAGCTCTAGAAAAGAGGGAAAACCACCACCCAAAAATGATACTTCTCTAGGAATAAAAATAACATTGCTCTTTAAAAATCACCTTTTTAACCTCAAGATCCTTAAGTAAGCTACAAAAAGATGCCATGAAAAGCATTAGCAGCACACAGAGCTGAAGCAACTCACCTGAGGCCACAAGCAAAGCAAAAGTGGAGATGAGAATATAACAAAGAGATCCCAAACGTGTCTGTCTCCTGGTTTAAGCACTGTTAGACTCTGTGGCAATCACAGGTAGAGCAATGCATGATCAGCAGTGGAAGGCTGAGCTTTGAACCCACAGTCTGATGCCTGGGACACACAATCGTTATCAGCTGAGCCACACAGACACTAAAATGAAGTCTTTCGTAACCCCCTCATGGCTTCCGTTTCTCTCAGATTTGCCAAATAAATGTATCAGACACCAAGTTTTCTATTACATATGAAGATGCAATCAGCAAGAAGTGCTTCTCTCTTCAAAAATCACCCAGATCAAGTCACATGGTTTACTCTGACTCCTTTTTGTTAAGGGAGAGCTGCTGGGTCAGCAGGCAAGAATTTAATTAGGACCACAAATATTTGGGTGACAATATTTGGCAACATTCTCTATTACTTTACATCACCATATACACACTGACTACCATGCTTTAGGTTTGGTAATGAACAAGTCCTGGCCTTGTTCTCTGGTGCTCACTAATAAAAAGCAACATGGTCATCTGTCTGCCTTCTAAATAACAATGCTGTATATGACAGAAGCACTTTTTAAGTGGCTATAGACCATCTTAGAAGAAAGATCTAGCTTCATGCTAATACACAACCAGTTTGACTCACAGTTTCCCTCCTTGAGGAGCGTGTCAAGTTTTGTAAGAGTTCTCAGTGCGTAGTGGCAAAATATCAGGAAGCCGATTAAATGTTCCCATGGAATTCCGCTAGTGATCTGCAATCTCCGATCTAAACAAAACCGAGACACATTGCATCTCACTCATTCACAGGGTCCTCCAGGATGTACATAGCTACGGAACATTGTATAAATGACTTCTTTGTTCTCTAAGGAGGCACAAACTCACAGAAGATCAGAGACAATTGGTGGAAAAGAACTGCTCCTTTCAGCAAAGGGTGACAAGAAAACACCTATTTTACCTACTGCTAATAAAATTGTTAGTCTTGAAACAGAGCCCAATATCAGGCTCCGCCTGCCACACTAGGTACTACGCAAAGCCAGAGCAAGGTCCAGGCTCCAGTCTCAAGCGTTGGAACTCATCCAATGTCACGTTAGGGGCAGAAATCTGGCATCCCAACTATTGTCAAAATTGTAAGAGGCTTCCAAAGGTATCTAACTTGGGCACTAAGAATAAGCAGCTGGATTTTTCAAAAGTCAGTATATTGCACACAGAGTATTTCTGAAAGACCAGCTATGAATAGCCCAGCAGGGGAATGATCATTTTGAAAGACCTGGCTCAGAATTAGCATCATGAGCACCTGAATCCCTGGCCCTAAGTTCTTCAGAAACACTCTGGCTTGCCTCCCTCATCAAAAATGAACTCCAAGATGTGTGCTTGGGGCATTGCTAGGCCTGTATTTACCACTCAGAAATAAGCCATAAGGGATAGTTTCCCAAAGACTTCAGTGCTGGGTTAGAGTACTCCATAGCATAAATGGGATTAAGATTTCCAAAGTACTCAGTGTCTACTCAGGTATTTATACAAAGTCACGTCTTCAGAAACTGTTGGTGTTCAGCAGCTTACCTTGTGACACAGCATGACAAGCCATTTGAAAACCTGTCCCAGCTCACACAGGAGAAACATCTGCTTACCAGAACGACCACAAGAACTGGTTCTCATTACTTCCGGCTCTCTCAGAAGGTTCATTAGTGAAAACAAGCACAGCTCAACTGCAAAAACAGAAGTTACGTTTGCCTGCACCATCGCTGAATTGACCCCAAGAATGGCACATGCGAGAGGCATTCACTTCAGCCAGATGAGCTGCTTAAATGTCAAGTATAACATTCAAGATGAAATGCAGTCATCTATTTTACAAAAGACCCTACCTTCCACTGAAAGCTGTGAAACAGATTAAACACTTCAACTGTCTTAGTACACTCAATGTCCCTGTTTCTCAAAAGAAAAAGGTGAAAAATCTAGTTGATTCTTGGGGACAAACAAATAGAAAAAAAGTAAGGTTCCAGTTATCCTAGAAGACTAACTGAATAACTGATTTGCTTTATCATAATCAATGTCCAAATATCCAGAGTCCATATTAGCTGGTTTTTTTTTTTTTTTTTTTTTGCTTTCAAAGAATGAGCTCCTCTCTATAGTGGAATTTAGGAATAATACAACATTCCTACTGAAATAATAATTGCAACATTTAAGCTCAATTCATGCCATTAGGCTTTGATCTGAGAGCAACTGTAGTATAGTCAGTATACAGTCTGCAAAAAGCAGTATTATGCAGCCTCAGCTGCTTTTTCCAGCTGATGGCACATCCTGTTTAAGGACATATCTTTGCAAGTGGGAAAAGGCGTGAAGCATTTGACATTGGTAAAGGTACTTTTCTACTTGGCAACAGCCTCCAGGAAAAGGAAGACAACAGGGGCGTTCAAGAAAGTCATCAGCCTCATCAACTTTCGGCAAAAGAAATCCACGGGCTCAGAGGGAGTTAGACAAGCCAGCTGTACTCTTGAACGTCACCCCCAGCAGAGCACACCCTGGTCACTTAACCACTGTATCTTTGCAAAGCAACCGAAGATCTGGCTTAAAACAGGTACACTGGCCGGTGCTCTGTGTTCTTACCGCAGAGTGGCTGGAGCATCAGCCAGCATGACCCTAATACCCTATACGTGAAAATCTCCGGACTGTGATGAAGGGCTTCCCCTAATCTTTGAAAAACAATCAGCATGTGAGATGCTGTTATCATCAGTGAGATGACTGCAATTACAAAGGATTGGGGTGGGGGGGGAGAAGGTTTCAAGACAAGTCAGACGTGGAGGTTACCTTCCACATTTATATGAGTGTCCTGCAGGGAAGCCACAGTTATCTGGAAAGCAGCACATTAGTCTTTCATACCTTGGACTTTTGACACTGGGGTATTTGTGTCTTCTCTTGAGTGAGGCTATCATGCCTTGCAGCTTCATAATCACCTTTTTTTTTTTTTTTTTTTTTGAGGAAATGTCCTCTCCTACATCATCTCATTTTTTGTAGCTTGCTTTTGATTTTGAGAGAAGACAATGATACAAACTGTGGCTGGCACAAGATTAAACTGCAGTATAAGATATATGGCTACCCTGTAACATCTAGGGAAACTTTACTGTTTTTTCCCCTTGATTTTTGCCATCTGGGACCAACATGCCATGAACCAGCATGTGTCCATCAAAAAAAGCAGAAAACCACCACATAGCTTTATAGGACAGAAAACACCCCAATGGTGCTTTTGGGATTCACTGGCATAAGGAATAAGCTGTTTGTTAAGGTTGATGCCAACACAACTGCACTGACATTAATGCTGTGGCATAGGTATAGATAAGAGCAGATGAAACCAAAAAATGTCTAAACTATGCAGAAAACCATACGTCAAGAAACAGCCTCTAACACAATGCAAGGAAATGGCATTGGCAGTATTTTCGAGTGGTTGTCAGAGAGCAAGGTTTGATCTTGGAAAGACTGCAGCAGACAGACCAACAAGTCTTCTGTTCCCACACTGCTACCTTCTAGCTATATGGATGAGAAAACTAGAAATCCTCTAAAGCTATAGACAGAT
The DNA here is from genome assembly GCF_036417845.1 of Apteryx mantelli. Lineage (NCBI taxonomy): Eukaryota > Metazoa > Chordata > Aves > Apterygiformes > Apterygidae > Apteryx > Apteryx mantelli. The sequence continues at coordinate 12,798,833 of NC_090020.1, forward strand.
GTCTAAGTACCTTTGAAAGCAGAGAGTGTCAACTATGAAAAGGAATGAATTTCTGACCAATCTTGGGATGTGATACAGAGTTCAATAAGCCCTTATCTTTAAAGTTATTCAGGGAAGAATATGAAAATAATTGGCATACGTGATAAGAAGCAAGTCAGAGCACCTGCCGCAGCACATGTGCCACTGGACAGCTAGCAGGCTGTGCTGGCAGAAAGTGTGCAAAAGCTTCTCCTTTCTGCCTGATCCACAGAGGAACAGTTGCTCCACACACTTTATATTCTTCAGCTGCAGCTGTGCAACTCACATGCCTAGTGCTGAAGCTTCAGTCCTTAGTGTCAACAAGGATGATGACAGACAGGCAAAGTAGGCAAATATATGCATTTAATGTCATTCATGGATTGACCTAAAAGAGACAAGAATGACAAAACCCTGTTCATATTCTAAGCCACACCTCATGATGCAGAAGGATTCAGGACAGAGCTCTGTTAATTTCAAGTGATCAAGCACAGAGGTGAAGAGCTGTGGTCTACTTAATTTTGACCAAATGACTTGGAAGGGAAAACACTTCAGGTAGGTGCAAAAGAGGCATGAAGTGCCAAATGGAAGGCCAATAAGCTTCCAAGATAGAAACGTAAAGAGAAGAGATTTGCCAGTTGTTAAGTAATATAGAATCCAAACCATGTATTTACTGTTGAGCTCAGTATATCCTTAATGGTGCTCACTGAAACTGTTCCACTGGACTCCAAGCATGCTCCCACAATCTAGCTGATTGCAATTATGTCTGGTGTTGTACAAGAATACAACTGGAGAGAAAGCTGCAGCAATCTGGAAGATTAAGAGGATGTCACAAGAATGGAGTTCAAAGCGTTGGAAAATGTGGCAATGAAGAGAACAAAAAAAAAAGCCAAGTAAAAATTAAGATCTGAAGAATACTGAAAACAATCAGTATACATGAGATGGTGTCAGTCTGCTAGTAGGAAGCAGATACAGGTTTCTCCAGTGACACTAGAGAAACTCCTATTGTTTTCATTAGGAAAAATCTTTCAATGTAGGTTTGTGAGAGAGTTTGATTATTTGTTTCTTTTGAAGGCATAGCATTTCACCCGCAAAAGCAGAAGCCACATCTGAAAGCCTGGGCCTCAAAACCAGGCTGCTGACTCTAGCAACAGAGTCAAGGATCTTCAAAAAGATACGTTACAGTGCTGCAGTTGAGAAAAACTGCACTTTCAGTTTTACCTTGCAGAGTGTAAACTTTCATGATCTCACCATTATGATGATGGCAAAAGCAGATAAGAGGAAATAGGCATGATGTCACCAAGGCAGATGAGTGCAGGTGCTGGAAACAGGGTTTTGTTGGTTCTTAGACCTGCACTTGCCACCTAGACCACTGCTACTCTCCGCCTTTCCAAATGGCAGAATTTTGGCTTTTATTTAGCTAACAATCAAGATCATTAATGGATGTTAATTGCATGGTTTTGTTCCCTCCTCCTGGGAACAATCTTTCAGGGGGAAATGGGGTAGTAAAGCTCCAGGTTTTTTCAAAGAAACACACGAGCAAGGCGGTAACAGGTTTTGGCAACTTCTGCATCTTCTGCACAATGTTGCTCGCCTGCTGTCCACAAAAAGAGAAGCCAGACCTCTGGAGCGATCTCTGAACTGTGTGGTCAGAGGCTCCGGCTTTGTTTGTTCTTTCCCAAAGAACGACCTTCTTATCTAGCCCAAACCAGAACAATCTTGGAAATGCTCCTCTGCTCTCTTTATTTTTCTTCCTGTGTAATGCCAATCATTCCCTAATAAAGTTAACATAACGCAAACCAATCCCTTATTGGATTAAGCAGAACCCTGCTAAGCAACACTCCTACAGAAAATAACAGAAAGAAAAAAAGATCTGCTTACATATCGATATTCACGCTATTCAAACTGATGTATATTCTTGTTCTGATCTGTGATCAAGCTTTTATTCTAATAACACAAACAAAGTTCTGAATGCTCCTGTTTTTCCCCACAGTGTCAGTCTGTCATGTCAGGAAAGCTGCAGCAACAGTTTTCCATCCTACTCCATCTCGCTCTCAGCACTCGGGGGCAAGCTCACGTGTTTTTGTCCAGCAACAAATGATAAAAACAACAGGTTTAGCTTCACCCTCACCTTTTGTAGAGAAACTGTCTTAATGGGGGAGGGGGGCAGCTATTTTAAGCACTCTAGTCAGTAGCTTGAATCATGGTAATTCCTTTGAGTTACTCTATATGACTTTTTGTGCAACACAAGTCTAGGATATACAGCTACAGAATTTGTGATATTTTAATCCCTTATGTTTTGTGGTGACCTTCTCCTGTGCAACATTGCAAGTAGAGCCCAGCAATGATATTTCTAATATATTACTGTTAATATCACTAACTGCAAACGTGCAGGGTAAGTACACAGAAAACTTAAGAGTTCAGAATTCGAATCCTCAGCTGGCAAAAATATGCAACACTCTTCAAAAGAATGAATTTATATGACATTAGACCTGGAGAAAGTGCGCAGTCCCTTGCTGCCTCTGATGAGCTAGGAAAAATATGTCACACAACAAAACAGTGGGTTCTGGTCCTAGTCTCTCCCACAGCAGGAGTCATCAAGAACGATCACCCTAAAAGAGAACAGAGAAGCACTGGTGCTGGGTCAGTTGTGCCCTCTGGACTTATTTCGGGATTTGGTGTGTCGCCCAGCTCATGAGACCTACACAAACACCAAGGGTGCTTGCTCCAAGGTTACTTAAAACAGAAAGTGGTAGTCTTGTTCCCATCATCTTTACATTGGTACCAGTGTTCGCTAAGCTGTACGGAGACTCTGACCAGAGAACCATTAAAAAAATAAATAAATAAGTCACTCACCAAGAAGAGAGTTATTTTCAACTGCTTGCTCTGGATCAGAGAGCTCCAACGCTAGCACCCAGGATGGAGCAGGTGCGGGGAGAAAGAAGAGTGGGCAGTTGGGGAGAAAAATGAGGCAGGTCCATTACTTCAGCGATGGCCTTCAATTATGTCGGATTAAAGTTAGGAAGAAACCACACCCCAAGAAACATTGAGCCATTGTGTGGCGAAACACATGTGATAAACAGCGGCAGAGCGGATCACACTCAGCCACAGAGGGATGAGCTCAGGACCCATCTTCCCCCTGTTCTAGTTTGGTGGGTCTAACTGTCAGGTGAACTCAACTGGTGAGACAACAGTCTTGCAGGGGTGAAGGCACAGGAAGACACTATATGCAGTTCAAAACGTGGTATTTGATTAACGCATGAGGCATTACGTGCTCCAGCCCAGAATCTATGTGGAAGGTCCAGAGCTGCTTTCCTCATGTCACTGGAGTTTATTCCTGAATTACAGTGGGCTGTTTTATCCTCACACAGCTGGGGCAAAGTTCAGTCATTGGAATATTGGAGAAAAGACTATTTCTAGAACAAAGTCCAAATTTCAATTTTATTTAAGTACTTTTACCACTCATGGCATTTCCTTTTTTTTGTAGTTTAACAGTCCACAGGAGCGACTACTACCTACACAAGCTGTTATCATATTTGGTGCCGGACCAAATCTCTGCCCATGTCAATAGCAACGAGCGACAAAAGTTTTTTGAAAACAAATTTGGCATTACAAACAAGGTTTGCCAGCAGTTCTCTGTGCCAAACATATTTATAAGAAAGCCTCAATTTCTCTGGGTGAAAGACCATTAAGCAACTTTCAACAGATCTGCCTGCATTGCTATGCAGCTGTATTTGGACAAAACTTGGAACAGATATCCAAAAGATTGCCATGACTTCTGTAAATGCAAAAGTCTTACACATAGCTGCACTTGAGGTGTTTCTCCCCACACACACAAGTATCATATGGGTAAGTGAACTTCAGCAGAAATTTATTAAGGGAAAGCTATTGCGAATGTTGGGGCTAGGCTGCTTGGGCTGATTATTACATACCAATACTGGAAGAGAGCCATTATGACCTCCTGCAATCCTGAGGTCAGCAAATGTCTCCCAAAAATGCCTGCAGCGACCATAAAAGGAGCAATTTATTAACTTTTAAAGTTGAGAATACATCTCTCTAAAAGTTCAATTTAAATTCTATCACACATCTCTTGTTTTCCAGGTTACAATACTTTTAGCCACAACTTGGAAAGAGCTGCTTTTTAATTTTCATCACATTCAGTCCTACTGAAGTAGGATTATAGGGCAAACAAGGTGCTCCGTGTCATTAGTGGAGGCACCAGATTCTTGCCCTTAGCTGTCCCAAGCACACCAGATACAGACTGTGTAGCACCACATTTACATATCTTAAAATTCCAGTTAACACAGTGATTTCTAATGAGCCACCAACAGCATTAATATCTGTTACATCTGTAACATGGTGAACAGTCACAAGCAGTACCCGTTCAGCTTAATAGCCTGCAGGGGCATCACAGAATCACACAAAGATCTGTATGTTTTGGGGAGGTCTCATCATAAGCACTCATTTCCACTTGTTCAAAAACAAAGATGCGCCACAAGGGCTAAATGCAGAAAGCATTGCATTGAATGTCTATTATCATAACTTCCTTTCAAAATTCAGTAAGGTTGCTCAATTATAAAAGCCTTAAGACATCAAGCTTGACCATCTGCTGTTAATGGATCATCACCAAGACAGGGCTGCTCTCCGTTTTACAAACACTGACACATTTTTCAAAGGCCACCTCTTCACTGAATTTTAATATATCAATCCATATCGATACTCAAGTTCACCCCCTCTTTTGGACCCGATTTAGCTATGGATGTAAGCACATGCTTGAATCTCTCTGGCTTCAGTAAGGGCTAGTCCAACACACTGAAAATTAACTTTGATCACCCGAGAAAGTTTATTTATACAGCCTTGAAGTCTAAAAGAAGAAAACAACCCCAACACCGGGGGGGCGGGGGGAGGGAGGGCAGGCCAGGGGTTAATGTTTTAAGTTAGACATAAAAATACTGTTTTAATTCAGAGCCGCAGTCTCCTTCCTTCGATACACTCAAAGCGCTTGGGGCAGCCGCGCACCTCCAAAACGAAACGGCAGGATGCTGCAAGAGGCTGGCGAGAGGTTACGACGCAGCAGCGCGGCCGGCAGCAGCCACGGCCGGCAGCAGCCACGGCCGCCCCTCGCGGGAGCCGCCGCGGCCCCCGGCGCCCGCGCAAGTCCCGCGCCGCGCGGAACCGTCCCGTCCCGTCCCGTTATCTGCCGGCAGCGCGCAGCAGCCGGCGCCGGCGAGAGACACCCTGCGCCGGCGCCGCCGAGCCAAACAACTTGCTCCGCTCGAGATAAGGCGAAATAGAATAAAATATATATATATATATATTTAAAAAAAATGAGAAAGCGCACGCCAGCACCACCCTGCTGCTGAGGCGCTGGGCGCAGCGAGCCGCGCCGCAGAAACTTGTTGTTTTTACTGTTGGGCTTTTTGTTTTTTTTTTTTTTCGCCTTCCCTCCCGCCCCAGTTTTTGCTCGCTTTTTCCCCCGGCGGAGGATGAGCAGAGCGGGACGGCGGCGAGCGGACCCCGGCGCCGGCCGCCCCCCAGCCGCCGCCGCCGCCGCCGCCTACCTCCGCGCCGGGCGCCGCCGCCGCCGCTGCACTCCGCGCCACGGGGAGCCGCCCGCGCTGCGCTGCGCTGCCGCCGCTCTGCTGCGCCCCGCACCGCGCTGCGCGCTCCGCTGCCGGCCCCGGCGCCGGCCCCGCTGCGGCCGCCCGCGCCCGCAGCGCCTCTTATAGGGCGTCGCGGGGCGGCGGCGCCCGCCCCTTCCCGGCCGCGCCGCCCCGCGCCCCCGGCCGCTCGCTAACTTTTTCTTTCTTTCTCTTTCTTTTTTTTTTTTTTTTTAGAAATCGCAACTTATTTTCAAAGGTTCACAGTGCCCCGCTGGGTTTGCTCCACGTGCAAGATATAATGCACCCGCTGGCATTGTTTTCTCTGCCTGAGAAATGGCTTGTGTTATTGAGCTTGGCAGTTATTAAATCCTCTCAGACGGGTCAAGGGTGTCGCAGTCCGTTGTCACCCCGCACGGGCTGCTCCCCTAGGAAGGCATCACCCTTCACATATCCCCTTTCGGAAACCTTTGCTTCGTGCATGGCAACTGCAGTGCAATCTGTGAAAGCATAGCAGTGCATTTGCAACGCATAAAATGCTGTATGAACCAAAACGTGTAATGTACAAATACCAGGCAACTCTTAAGTTACATTTCCCACCACAGATATAATGCACCACCATTGCTCATCTGCAGTAAAGTCCGTGATGTTACTGTGCATGCTATTAGTGCTTTGCCTTAATATGAGCAATCTGGATGATAAATGATTACCGAGGGAATTATACCTTTGAGTTTCCCGACTTCTATTTCAATTCTCAGCCCATCACCATTGTATTTCCTTGGGAAGCAAAGAAATACAAATACCTGAAAGCAAACTCCAAAGAGCTCAGAGTGATTGCAATTTGAAATAAAATTATCCACTGGTGTCTCAGAGACAGCAGCAAATATCCAGATTAGAAATGCACACCCTTCTGCACTGAATAACAGCTGAAACATTTATTTCAGCAGCGACCCAAGCTCCTTCCCCTGTCACCACCTCCTGGAGGGGCTCAGGGCTAGACGAAACACAAAGATCCAGGTTCCAGTCTCAGTTTCCCCAGTGCAGCCACTGCTTAACTCCATTCTCTTAAATGGACTCATTTGGGTTGTACATTCATCTGTTCGTAAATCTGAAATGGAAGTTGGGTCTGTAATGTATAAATGCAGCTGGGTTTGTTTTCACCATATACCATAACTTCCAGTCTTTACACATTTTCAAACATTTATCGGATCATAATTCTCAACTGTAAAATAAATAATTTCAGCATAGATGTAGTGGCCTGACATCAATGACAACAACTGCTAAGTGAATACCAAAGAGCAGACACTGCTAACAGTGTCTTCTTAAACCGGATTCCTCTGTCTAAGGAAAGTGGTTTTTTAAACAATATCAGCGGAAGGATTTTTTTTTTAATTCTGGAAATGAGTATCTGTGTCAACTGTTAAAGCATTTGAATATCATCTTCCAAAAAAGTAATCAATATACAGCTGTTCATAAGAAACAAATAGAGTATTTAATTCAGTTTGTGCTGCTAAAATACCCGTAAGATGGTGAGACCCATTCTTGTGCATCAGTGGATGACATTTTTCAGCTTTTCCATTTTTTTGGTTGCTTGACAGTGGCATCAGGTCACTGACAGACAAGCCCTGGCAAATGGACGCGACATGAAAAGGATGACAAGAGAAGGGGCCACGGCAAGGTCCGGTGACTAGTCTGTACACACAGCAAGTGTATAGCCAAGCCAGGAATAGACTCAAGTATCGGAGTCTCCTACACTGACCGTATTTATATTTGGGCGGTTGAGCTTTCAGAGTGGATGAGCACATGCAGCTCCTAGGGATTTCTCAGAGAAATCTGCACTTCCCAGGTCTTAACTGCACAGCGAGCATTATGTTGGACTTTTACATGCTGTGGAGTAAGGAAGGTTTGCCAGGTTTGTCATGAGCAAAACAGCCCTGACTTGGGGATTTTTTTTTTTAATTAAATTTATCACTAATTAACACAAATTTTTAATTACTGGTTCGAGTACTGAGAAGAAAAAGAAAAACAATTAAACAAAGATTTAGGGAAACAGCTTTCCTCCCCTTTCCCCAGGCTCAGCTTGCATCAAACACTTCTCTTCCCCCCTTCCTGGTCTCAGCTTCCCTTGCTTTGGATGTGTGCTACGCCCGGTCTGTCCCAGTCCCTTCGGTGAGGCGACAGGTGGTGCAGGACATTGCGGTCAGCGCATGATGATTTCTTTCTTGCTTCTCACCCGTTTTCCTCCTCTGGTCCTTCCTTCTTACCGCTCCTGTGCCCCAGCATGGGTCCCCAAGGCCGTGGCCCCTCGGTGGTGTCCCTGCCCTGGCGTGGGAACCCCATGGGCTGCAGCTCCTTCAGGATTGTCCCTCCTCTGGTGTGGAGCCCCCCTCCTGGCCAGAGCGCGTCCCCATCCATGTTCCCCACAGCGGCCCCTTCCATGTCACTTCCTCCTCCATTCTCCCCTCTCATGTCTTTTGACACATGTCCCCTCCTGCACCTCCTGCCCCAGGCAGCTACTGCCCCTTCTCACATACGTTTGGGCAGGGGCGCCACGCACTCCTCTGACGGGTTGAAGTTTTGGTGAGCAAGGGGTTGTTTCCATTCGTTTCAGCGCCGCGTGGAACCGGCTGTGACGGGCACAGGGCAGTTCATGGCCTCCCACGCCTGGCACCCCTGCAGCCCCCTGCTACCACAGCCCTGCCGTTTACGCCCCGTACACAGGTCCCATCACATGCACTGTCGCTTCAGACCTGATCTGTCCTTCTTCTCCAAGGGCCTGTCCTCTCTCTCATCCCATGGCCTCACCACATCTTCCTTTTTGCAAGTACAGAACATGCAACCCACGTTGGGTTCACTGTGTGCAAGGAAGGAGCTACAGAGTTGCAAAGGGAATATAACTGCTCCGGAGGGTTATACTGTGAAGTCAGAGAAAATGCAAATTCCTCATGGAAAAGACGCTGTTTACTGGCATGAAGGGGTGGGGCTGAAAACTGGAAAGCAGACTGTGATCCTGTGGAGGAGGAGGTGATTTCTTCAGGCTGAAACTTCCAGAAGGCAAAACATACCATTGCTGAGCCTGCAGGACCGATGGCTCGTAACATCAGGATACAGGAGAAGACTGTGGGGGTAGCCAGTCACATCAGAGATGCCTTGCTATAAAAGGAGGAGCTCTAAGACAGTTAGATTTCAGCAGTAAATAAAACAACAGTTTAACACACCTTTTGCAGTCATCTGTTGAGATAAGATATTTCATTGGAAATCCAAACTCTTTTTAACCCTAGGTGACCTAGTTTGGACTCAGTTTGGGAAGCCAAGAAGATATCAGATTAGTAAAACTTTTATTCGGGAAATTGCTTTTCGAACAGCTTTGATCACCTCTTTTCTATTTCTTGACAGTTCTGCAGCACAGCCACAGCTTCAAGGTTCCTCACTACTGTGTTTTGGGGGATACACTGAAGGTTAACCAGCACTGCAAGCATCTGCTCTGCTGTTTTTTCGCTCTCTCCCTTGATTTGCAATATCTGAGTCAGCTGATGGTGACAGCTTTCACAAGGTGTTCCTTGAAGGAGCTTCTCAACTTTTAATAAGAAATAATTGCATTGTTATTATTTTATAGCAACATAAACTCTCACTTAGGATTTTATCTTCAATTCGTATTTCCTAACATGGGAGTTAGTCACATCAGCCTGGTTTACAACCCAGCAAGTGCAAATCACTGCATTATGTTGTTTACTGCAGCCTGCCAGACTCTTTTTTTTTTTTTATCCTTCTATTTACAGAAAAAAAGATACAGTTAGTTGCTCCTTAAAAGACAGTGTTCCACTTGGAAAGGAACAGAAGCGCTGGCTTTGGTTTCGTGACCCATGCGTTGTCCATTGCTCCCTTTGGCAGGCAAGCTTTGAAGTGCTTACCTGCGGAAGCGAGCTTGATATCTGTGAGATAATAGCAAGTCACAATTTGAGCAGTATGGGTAATGTTTCTTAGTATAACATACCTCATGTTTTCAGAAGTGTGATTTAAGAGCCGTCTCTTGTGAGGGTTAGTCGACAAATGACTGCCCTTATCATTACTGTAAGAAGAGATGCTATCGCCACAAGCATAGCTTTGCCATTTCTCATGAATACTTAAACATTAAATGTAACCACATACAAAATTCAATCTACAATTATCTATATACAGTAAGGTGCTGTGATGCTCACTGTTAACAAAATTACTACGTTTCAGAAGTAAAATATATATGCAGTCAAATCTTTAGCTGGTAAAAATTCTTTGACTTTGCCAGAAGCAAGCTTATTTTCCCCACCACGGATGTAACCTATAGTTTGAAAAGTAAAGAAAATATGTAGAGTTGCCAACTAAAATACTGGAAGTTTATGTAAGGTAGCAATTCTAAATTTTATAGTAAGGTTCTTCCTTTCTCAGGCTCTCCAGAGGTATATTTTGTAATGGAATGCAGCATGTATATATTTTTGTGTTAAAGTTTCAGCCTGCCTCTGTGCAATCAATTGTCCACCTTTTAAAAGTTAGCCTAGACCAGGACTTCTTCATAAACATTTTAACATGCACTATATATACATTGCCAGACGACTTTTATAGCTATAGACTGGCCTGCACAAGCCAGGATTTCTATGCAATCAATGTGATTGAATGAGTAGCTATGGAGAATGTAAAAGTTCAATGTGAACAAAACTCATGCTTTAAAAAGAAGTCCTGCACTTCATCTCTAATGAAAAGTATTTCTACTAATAACATCCCTAGTGCATGAAACAAGGAAGCAAAACTTCAGCACAAAACAGAAGTGTAGTAGACACAGAACTTGATCAAAGAAAGGCACATAAAAGGATGCAATGTGGTTTTATCTAAACCCCGTTTAGGCATTGATGGCCAAATCTTCTCTCGTGTAAAACGGAGTAAACTGGATATAAACTCCACCAACATAGCCCTTGAGATGTAAGTTATAATGGTCGGTTCCCAGCATTTCCTTGTGGCCAGGCAAATGCCATTTCGTATCTGTTGCAGCACTCTGGTGTCTTGAACAACGGTTTAAGAGAGATCAAACCTCGGCTGTGTAAAATTCTTATTCAACCAGCGGTCATCAAAGTCAGTGTGATTTTTACCAGAGTAAGGACTCCTAATTTGGACCCGTTATCATGAAAGCTTCTGCTTTTTACAGAGGAAGTGTATATTTGAGTAGCTCCATTCAGTCAGCAGAGATACGTGCTTGGGAATTAGGCTGCGTAAGCTGGCAGTGCCCTGCTAACCTTAACTCTACACAAGACAGTCCCTGAAGACCTGTAGCCTCCAGCATTCAGTGCAGATCTTAGTGGCAAGACAGCTAGTTTTAGGAGGCGGTGTCTTTCCTTCACTAGATAATGACACTCAAGTAGGGAAGGAAAAGCGTTGTCAAGTGGTTGAAACCAGCTCATGAACCAGAAGGAAAGGGAGGAGAGGACTATACCGTAACCATGTGGCCTGGTTCAGTGCCAGTGCCAGTGGTCAGGGGCCACCGAGCAGAGCATGCTGTTCCTCACCTTAGATCTTAACAAAGAGTTGCACTCAGGACACACCATCCTCAGGCCAGGGAAACAAGGAAGTTTTATTTATTTAGTCTCACTGCAGCATACAGGCCAGCAAACCCTTTGGCCTCCACCCCAGCAAAGCTGTGCCTTTGGGCTCTTCAGCCTCGCAGCAGCTTCTCCCAGCTCACTCCGTGCCCATTCAAACCTCCATCATGGAGCTGGAAGAGTGCCACAGTCCTTCAGATGGCATCTCGGCCTCTACGAGAGGGAACAAGGTACCGTGCCCTTAAAGAAAGAATAGCCTAATTTTTTCTCAGAACCATTTCCTCCTCTTTTCCCACCCCCACAGTCCTGAGCTTGTGACTGTCTGTTCCATCCTGCAAGGACTCACTTTTCAGGAGGCAAGGCACACCTCTTCTATACGTCCTTTTCCAGGAGTGACTGTTTTCAAAGACAGGACTGGAGCTGGGTTTTGCTTTTGTTCTTTTCATCCAGGCACAGAGGTACCTTCTGCTCCTCTGGCAGAAGTCTCTCAGCTCCTGGGCAATCACATTTTTAACACTGGGAAGTGGCCAGGACTATACAACCTCTATACCTGCAGTCATTTGGGCCTTGGTTTTTTTTCATCTCTGCAATGCTAGTTGCATATGCTGTACATCAGAGATGTCCCATCTCCCTGCCACTTCCAAAACGGTCAACATACCTGCAGTCAAGCTTTAGGGCTATTTCTTCCAATCTCAGGCTTCCCTGTATATCCAGACAAACTCACACTGCAGAACGAAGAATCTCTGTTCAAATTCAAATTCTTTTCAGAGTTGCTCAGAATTGCCAGCCCACTTCCACACTTGCTTATAGACAATGCGGTCTGGTCTGTAATCTGTCTTGTCTTCCTCACATGAGGCTGAGTGCATGTTCAGTTTGGGGGTTGCTTTGCGCTGTGCTTCTACATAAAAAATGGCAGCTTTTAAGTTTCACCCACTGCTGTATTATCCCCCTTCTGAAATAGCTTCACTCTCTGAAAGTTTCCAGGTCTTTTATCAGGGGCAGCAGGTCTGACCTTTACATTCTCTAGCTACTTGCAGCCATCTGGGGCTGGATCTGGGGCTTAGCCAACTTGCTCTGTAGACACAGTCCCCAACTTGGCTCTGAGATGGGCCAGTTCCTGCTTGTCCTAATCCGAAAAACAGGTATCTCCCTGCGCCTGTTGACTCCTCTGCATCTGCAGTAGGAGGAGACAGTTAAATTTAATTGACTCTCGTGTGCCCCCACAGCTCCCATCCGTTACTGTGTGCTCTCACAAGGCACCTGGAAGACTAATGCCATTGCTGCAAATCCTTTTACTTGCCTTCAGTGTTGGTGCCAGAGGCTGTGCAGTAACTGGTCAAGATACCAGCAATCTTCCTGTAGATTCAACGGACTCACAGTCTATTACATTTCCACAGAAGCTTCGGTACTTAAGCCGTGTCCTTTCTTACCGTTGCTAGACAGTTTTCTTTCTTATTCCCATGTGGTATGCCCAAGTGTGAAATGCTGTTCCTTTATCACCCAGCCCCCAAACTCACTCGCCTCAGTGTCCAGATCATTCCTCTCCTTCCAGAGAGGTTCTCTTGACTCTCTCTCCCTTTAGCTTAAATGATCTCTTTCCCACTTCAGTGTTTCTGCTTCAGCAAATTCCCACCTACTCCAGTAGCAAGAGGAATTCAACATTTTCGGGGCACTCTACTCTTGGAGAACAAGAGAGTCAACCTCCTCTCTGTCCCTGAGTCTTTACACACTCATTCATCTAGTAGGGAAGACCAACAAACAGCAATCCTTCTTCTGATGAAGTCATATCTCTTACGATTAAGGTTGCAGAAAGTATGTTGCTTCTCGGTTTGAGGACATAATTTACCCTTCTTCACCTGGCTTCTGGTCATGCCAGCCAGACTTTCCATGAAAACTATAAATGCCAGGGCTTCTTCCTTCTTGCATTAGCTGTCTCCTCCGTTCCTCAGACCTCACAGTATCCCACATGATTGTACAGGAATTAGCTAGCTTTACAGACTCCACTATTTTAAAAGGAACAAAAAACTCCCGTCATTTTTCCCAAGTCAGGATCCCCTGAATTAGACCCTTCATTGGCAACCAATAAAATAGTTGTATTTCCTGAGAAAAGCAATATTTTCAGCATTACCCCAACAGAATTACAGAGTAATAAGATATTTGACTGTGTTGTTTTTCTTGATAGCTGTAAAACCTTGTCCACTTTCTTATTGAGCATTGAGGAAAGAATCTTATTAGGATTCCTGATTCTGATGATCTCTGTCAAAGCTTCTTCTCTAAGTTGCTCATGAATGTTGTCTTTCATATGTTTCTAAAGGAAGATCTAATTCAGGGCAATGTTTTTTGACCAAGGCTTCCAGGACTCCTTTTCACTGACTTGTGGTCTAGTGCATTATTGTAGCCTACCAGAAGGAAATCTGTAATGCAACTGATTCCCAGCAGTCAGCATAAAACTCCTAATAGTTGCCAAAAGAGCTGTATTAGAAAGCACAGGAAAACTGATGTGTTGAAAACTAAAAGAAGGAGGGGAAATACCATAAATATGGAAGTCAAGTTTAATTCATATGCTATCACTTAAAACTTTCCCAAAGTCAGCCACAAAATCAACAGGCATTTTAGGTTCTGGTAGGTTGTATTTTCTTCATTAAAATCAATGAAATGTAACCGTGCCATATGCTCGCGATCTGGGTGCCAGAAACAGTGTTACCTCATACGAAGCTATGATCAGGAAAACTATATATGAAACCTGTCTAATCTCATTTCTGTAAAAAACATGTTTTTCTATTAGAACTTGTAGTGGTTCAGACACCACATGTGTTTATCTCCGATGCACAGAGATTCTGTGCAATCCACTTGCATGTTCTGCAATCCCTTTATTGTATCAAGGTAAAGCTGTTCACTGAATTTGGAAAGCAAACTAAGGTTGAACTCTAAAAGCTGCCTGACTATTTTAGTGCCCAGTGAAAGCGGAAGTGGTTGTCCCAGTTTCTGAAGCAACTTAAAAGAATCCACTCAAAGCGATAGGTGCAGAATTTCACTCTTAGTCTCCAAGATTGTTTTTGAGATACTTGGACTTGGCATGTACAGTTAGTTTTCCTAGGTTGTTTTCATTTTTAGCGAATGATTGAGTCAAACTCTCACAGACGAGTGCCTTCAAAGCTGCCAACAACCTCCAGAATTTCTCTGGGACACAGTGGAGCAACAGCTCTGGAGCCACAGTGTCTTACATGTTTTCATCTTCTACTTCTAAACGCTGCGCACAATGATTAGGGCGCTGTTCAAAGGCAATATTAATGGTCTGTTTATACATATCCCAGTGTTCATGACAAATACACCTCTGATGGCAGAAGGCTTATGCAAAACTCCTCCCTATGCGATTACAGTTTAGACATATGATCAGTGAGAAGAGTCCCAAGATATATGCAAGTAACATTGCGTAAAGAAAGTAATAGGGTGCCCTGGATGGATTCCTGCACCTGAGATCTTCTTAGCAATATTAGTGAGGTAGCTGGACGGTATTATACCTGGCAAATCCCAGACTCCATAGATGGAACCAAGGCTGTAGAGCTTACTGGGAAATTCATTGCAGATTTTCTCTTCTCAGAATTGGCCTTTAAAAATGAGAGACAGGCTTCCTATCAAAATAAGATGAAAATTATCTAAAGTTTACAAAATAAAACTCAAACTTAAAAGGTCCCACCTTCTTTGTTCCTCCTTTCTCTTGTCCTTGTTGCCACCTTTTCAATGAAAATAAAAAGAAAGCAGAAGAAAAGCTAGAAGAAAAACTAGAAAAGAAGGATAAGAGAGCAAGCAAACAAGAAATACTTCTGGTAGTCTTTTCAGTTTTGTACCACCCAGAAATCTGAGTTTTCAGGCAATAATTATCAATGTTTTGATCAGTTCTGTCTGACTGAAAGCTTGTTGCATATGAACAAATAAAAACAGCAGAGATCTGTGGATCCACCCTGATCCTACCTACACAAAACCAAACTCCTTTCAGAGAAAAAGAAATGTTCTTTCTCTCTCTCTTTTTTTTTTTTTTTTGGGGGGGGGATCATTCTCCAAGGATAAATGAGCATCCTCTAAGCATTAAGAAGCTTAGTTGCTCTTCCCCCAGAGCAGGTGTGTCCCTGAAGGCTACAGCTGGAATATGAACATAACCTCTTATGTACTATCCACTCTGAAAAAAAATGACTGTAACTTGTCAGTGAATAGTAGCAAAAAGTAGGAATCCACCTTGCTCTGCGCTGTATCTTTACATTGATGTATCTTCAATTCCCTCACTGTCTTAACGCACGGCAGTTTTTAACAAAGCACTCTGGGAAAATTTGATCAACTATTCTGTTAGGAGAAGTTTAAGTTTAGCTAATCCTACTTTGGAATAACAGGGTGGAAAAAATGACATCTTGAGAGATCTTCCCACCCAATTTTTTCATGTTGCTGTCCCTACAAATAAATGGAGAATAGCTAGAAAATACACCTGCACACAGCTGCATCACAAGCACGCTCATCAGCACGTAGTGCAATGTTCTGCCATGGGGGAAGCTTTAGGAAGTGTCAAACCAATTACAGAACCACAGGAAGCCCCATTCTCACAGCAAGATGTATGGTAAAAATTCCCATTACGCTGTACCACTTAGCGGAAGACCGGCAATGAGGAATTTGGGGTCACCGCCTCACCGCCTCCTTTTGTATAGTATTAGCTACCTTGGAAATGTCAATGTAGATTTACTGCCAGTACTTTTACCACTACCAGAGTTTTATATAAGTCTCTGCATTTCAGCTTTCAAAACCTTCCAGCAGTATAGGAGTTATTGGCTCCCCTAACAACTGCAGCAGACTCTGGAGACTTAAATGACTCACTGCTGTTCAGAGATGTTCGACAGCCGATGCTCTTTCTGTTTGACAGCTTACCTGCCACAGACAAAAAATGTTTGAAGTATGGGATTTATATGCTTGGTATTAGCAATTAATAGTGGTTGAACAGTTGCTGTTAACAACCCCCCCTCCCCCCCTCCGAAATTGTGTTTTACATGGTTGCTTACATTGTGTTTATAAAACAGATCTTCATCACTGACAAATTTCCCTGCATGTATCTAAGGTTTGAGAATGTGTGGGCCAGCACACCTAAACCATTTGCTGAGAAAAACTCTGGTGAAGATCACTAAAGAAAAAGCAAGGGTGAATTTATGAAAAACAGCAGCAAAACTCCAGTTTTGGTCTATTTCTTCAAACAGCAACAGTAATATATTTTGCACTTAACTACACGTTCCCTTACACACAGTTACCATAGCTGTGCATGCAAATCTTGCATGCACTTAGTTTACCCATACATTTCTGAGAATATCAAAATCCTGCTTCTTCTAGCTTTTTGTTCCTGGGATTGATTTGCAGACAGTCAGTTTTTGTGTTTGCATCTTTTCACTTGCACTCCCTGGCGTTTCTTAGACGGAGGCTGCCAGCGGCTCAGCTTTGTCTTGCTGTTAGTATTCTGCGGAGCTGTGGCAGCAGCAGTACAGAGCAGATGGCAGGCCTTTTCCCTTTCTTTAAGCAGTATAAACAGACTTAAAGCTGTGTGTCACCATGAAGTAGAGTCTGCATGCAACAGTACATCCAAATAATGGTATAGGAGAGTAGGACTGTGAAGCAATACATAGTATGACCCCACTTCTGACATATTCACAAATCACTGTCACTCACCTTTGATTCAAGTTCCTCCCTACTGCTCTTGACCAGACAAGTGATTATGCTATCGCAGTGCAGAGCAACTGCAGTCTAAACCTTCTTGTCAAAACCTCCGTGTAACACATATATTATATATAAATATATATATGTATGTAGAATATATAAAAACACATATATTATATTATAAAATAACAGAGAGTCCCCAGTCATGGACAGGGCTAAATCAGTCCTCACCTTTTCCAGGAAGTCAGTTCAATAAATAGGTGTTGGTAAAGTGTTGTTGTTTGATTTCAAACCTCTCATATAATCATAGATCAGGATAACAGCATTTTCTGCTAGTTGGAAATTCCAGTTTGATTAGCTTTAATAACAATACTGATTTATATGAAGTAATATGAGAGAACTGGGGCTCCAAATGCATAAATTAGAGGAAAAGCTTTTTCAAACTCTTTTTGAGCCAATCAATATGAAAAGTTTCCTTCTACCACATGCAAATAATATCCAAATCCTGTACACCTCAAGCTAAGCTGCAAGTCAACATTAAAGATACAATAGTATAATTCTCTTTCTCTTCATAATTCTCAGTATAATTCTCTTTCTCTGGGTCTTAGTCAGGCTGAAACCAATGGCAAAGGACTTCATTATACAATTAACTAAACAAATCCATAGTTAAAAAAGAATCTCTCATAGCAAAGTTTATGCTTTTCAAACTCTCACAAGATTGATCAATTACTCACAAATTTAATGAGCTTTAAACAAACAGATGAATTCTCATCTGTTGGTGTTAATGCATCTACACAAATTCTACAAGGGTAAAAATCATCAAACAGGCAATCATCCCTCATTTTTAAACAACAACTTATGGAGTCAGATTCTCTGATAGAATAAACCAGGGTACGTTGAATGCACTTGGTTAAGCTACACCGGTGCAGACCAGCATGAAAGCCTGGCTCGTGCATACTGGGATTTTGCCTTTCCAAGTCAGAAAAACTGGTGAATTGCTAGGACATGCTGTAAATATGCCTAATTACTGGAAGGCATCCATCTTCATAGACCATCACATCATCAGGTTAAACACGACATGACTTAGAGCTTGTCTACACATGGAAGTTGATTCTTTGTAAGGAAGAAAGGGAATTTACAGCTGAGCACCACACTTCTCATGTGGATGTATGCAGTGTGCATGAAGTTAACTCCTCTTCAGTCAAGTTTTGAGCGAATATCTGCACAGGAATAATTCAGAGATGGAATAGCTGGTGCAATGCAGGTCAGTCTTACGAGAACTGGTAAAGAGATATACGCTTAATCACAATCTTTTTTTTCTTTTCAGAGATGTTAAATCTTTGTTTACAAAAAGTACAGCTGACAAAAACAGCTAGAAGAAAACCACAACACTCCTGCAAAGTTATGGTTATTATCCATAGTAATCCATTCTGGATAGTTCTTTGTAGCTTGGCAAACAGATAACCTTAACAGCTAGAAGTTTTAACTACTAAACAAGCTGGGCAAAGGCCCTGACTATCATATTACACACGCACGCACACGCACACACAAAGCTACATGGGAAAACTGTGATGGGGGAAAACTCAAGCACTCGAAACACGAGAACTGAAGCTGTCTTCATTCATACGTATGTGCTGTGATGCCCTTTTGCTACAGTCTCATGTATTTTTTTCCCACGTTCAATGCATAGGAAGGACAATACTTGCCCAGGATAGCCATTTTTTTGTTTCTTGTGTGAGCCTGAGCCACTTCTATTAAACAGCATTTAAGCCTTTTTTGAGGAGGGAAATAGGGGTTTCTATGTCATCATGAATAGTTCTCAGAAACATGTTAATTTCTCTTCAGAAGCATCCCAGAAAGAGAGCTGAGGCAGATAGCAAATTAAAATCTAAAATGTCATTATTTTACAATTTGCACATTTTAAAGTTCTTTCATATTCAAAGACCCCTGAAGTAACTGTGACTCAGTTACATCTGAGAGCAGTCAGAATTTGTGCAAGTCTTGTCTTGCCCAGCTGAGTACTTTTCATAGAAACATTCCCAAAAACTCAAGCTGAGGTCAATGCCATTTGCAGGAAATTTCAGCCCAGGCTACTAAGTCATGGGAAAGTTACAGGACTTAAGATGATGGCCTCACCTTGGAAAGTATTAGATTATCTGAGATACAGATGGGGCTACCTGTGATTTTTGGCAACACCAAACTACTTAATCCAGTAAGTAAGCCTCCTGTTCAAGTAAAAACCCTGTAAACAACAGATAAGTTTACTAGATAATTCTGTAGGCAGCATTGTTAGTTATCAGTAGAAGCCTTGCTTTTAGCCCAAACACTGAAATAGCTTCTGAGGTCTGCAGGCACTTGTGTTTCACACCTTACCTGGAGAGAACATTTCTCCAAGCTTATCTCAGCCCTAACACTGTAGCAACATTTTTCTCTCCTATTATAATTATTCATT
Source organism: Apteryx mantelli (assembly GCF_036417845.1). Lineage (NCBI taxonomy): Eukaryota > Metazoa > Chordata > Aves > Apterygiformes > Apterygidae > Apteryx > Apteryx mantelli. The sequence continues at coordinate 12,818,149 of NC_090020.1, forward strand.
CCTGTAAAAGGGCTCTTCACTGTTACGAACAACTTACGCACAGGAAGGGGGCTAAGCTCTAAGGCTGTTTAGGTGAGGAATATAGCTTTGGCTCTATCTCCCCAGCAGCCTAAGCCACTGCAGGGTGCAGTGGTCCTGCCTCTCCGTGTCCCTTCTGCCAGCCTTTGCACCCCTTGTGGAGCCGCATCACTGTGTTAAGCCAGCAGCAACCTCGCGGTAGGTAGTGGTAGTGGTGGTGGTCTAGCTTCCCAGATGTCTGGAGTAGGCGCTGGTAAGCACCAGGACCAAAGCAAGAAAGGGAGTGGAAATACCCCGTTAGGAGACAAGGAGCGAGGGCCTCGGATGGCTGCAACGCTTCTCGTGGGGCAGGCGGTGGGGCAGAGCAACAAGGCCGAGGGACGGAAATCACAGCACGCTGAGTGCAGGGAAGGCACCATGCCGCGGGGATACACGTCAGACCTAAGTCAATCCGAACAGCCACTGCCTCAAGTTTGCACCGGTCTGACTAAACTGCTATAGAAATTATTACACCTCTAGGTGCGTTGATAAATTTTCATCTGTAGATCAAGTCTTTGGACTCTTGACTGCGATTGCCAGCAGAGACACTGTTTCTAACCGTAATTAAAAATGATTAAGAATTTTTGCCAGGCAGGGTCTTCTCAGCCGCTGGGGATTTACTCTTCATTTCCTGTTACTCAGACAGCTGTTAACAGAATGATCACATTTTCAAAGGGAAAATGAAATTTTATTCATGTTTCCTTTTTCCTTTTTTCCTTTCCCTTTCTGTACTCTGCTGCAAAATCCCCTACTATTCTGTCCTTCTGTTCCATAAAACTCCCTGATCTCAGGAATTCTTTGCGTTTCTCAACCAATCTCTTCTTACTGGTCTGGTCCTTCTCCTTTTATTTTCAGCTGTGATATTCTCCCTCTCAGCTCTTCTCTTCCCTGTCCAATTCGACATACTGTTCTGTCTTCTTTACTTCTCGTCTCATCCTTAATGACTTGAGACTGACTAAGCAAGACAGTTAAACCTTCCTCAAATAAGGCTACAGAGCAAGACCTGTTCTCAATGGGAAGGTGCCTGTTTGGAGACATGGCAGTGTCGTCTGAGGATGTCTCACTTTCAGTTGTAGAAAAGTTCAGTTACCAAGAAACCATAGAAACATGTAAGCTATGAGGCCACGGGTATTTTAAATTAGCATAACCTTTGGCTTCACTCATTTGGTCATTGCGTTCCCATCACAAGTCAGGGGTCTAGCCTAGACTCCCATTGCTAGCTAAACTGCTGAAACAAACAGCTTGAAATAGTTAAAAAGCACTTCTAATTACATCAATCCTGAAAGAGTTAAAAAGCACTTCTAGTTACACCAGTCCTATTTTTAGGTATAAACAGGCCTCAATTATTACTTTTTTTAAATAGAAATTTGGAATCATAAGGACAATTGCCTGACAGCTTCAAAGTATGGGGAGCTGTGCAATTTTAAAAAAGAAAATTTTATAGTCAGACTACACATAGGGTTCCCTTCCTAAGCGATCAGTAAGCAATGAAAGATACAGCTTCAGGTTTAATTGCCAGCCCTATGCTGTGATTTATACAAATTCTTAGAGCCCCAGTTCCTGAGTTCCTGTGATCCTGGGATTTTCATGTGCGTATAGATGCAAGAAGGCTGTCTGAAGAAACTGTCTGGTATAAACTACCATATACAGAACATCTGATTTCTCCTGCCAGGAAAGCCATGCACCTGCTAAGCTCCACGCACAGCGCAGGTCCCTTAACACTGCGTAAAAGGATAGGCTTACAGCCTTTACAGAGACCCTCATGTCCTCCTTCCTCCAGGAAAAAAAAAAGCTCTTCACACGGGCTAAACAAAGGAAAATTAGAAGTAATATGTGAGGAGAGGCTCTTAGATAACTTACAGGAAGCGACGAAGAAATGAAAGGAGCACGTCCCTTCTATTTAATCTGTAATTGCCCAGTTAAGCCTCAGGCAAGGCCACTGTGTTTGCAGGTGGAGGAGACGAGCGCTGGGAGCTGCAGGTCCTCGGCCCTTTCTTGCAGGCACTTCATGCGCTGATACACTACGATCCCCAGAGCACAGCAGAGGCTCCGCTGTCCCAGGCAAAGCCACAGATGTTTTGGACACTCTGTGTTTGGGTGGGTTTTGTTTTGTTTTGTTTTCTTTCTTTAGTAGGCTTTTCTGCTGTAGTTCTGACAGTGCCTGAGCAGAAACGAGCTGAATGCTTGCTAGGACCCGCAGAGATCTGTGAAGCAAGGCAAGCAAGGCAACTTAGCTCGGTGTACCTACGGACCGAATCCATTGAGCCGTAAAACGCAAAACGTAATTGCCACTGAAGGTTTGGGAATCACTTAAATCGAGATGCCTATCTGGCCTAAAACTGGGCAGTGCTTCTCTTTTAAACTGTGAATAGGTACTATTCTTACAGAAATAAAACCCCACTGAACTTTTGGCAGGGAAACATCACCCTGATAGACACTCTTTGTAACCTTATTATCCATAGCCCTGGCCACAAGTCTATGTCCTAATAAGCAGGAATCACAGATGAAGCACCTGACTGCTCCTTCAGACGTGTCCAGGTGAGACAAGTTTTAGCTGGCACCAAGAGACCTCCACAAAATCCTTCCCTTTTTCACTCTCCATGAAACAGATTTGCCTTGCGTTGCCTTGCGTTCTCCAAGAAGCCAAAAATTACTTTCGATTAGAGCATCTCTACATATAAGAGATTGCTCCGATTATTTTTGTTCATTACTTGAGGTCACAAATGTGTACAATCCATCAGCCAAACCCAGACTCCTTGCACCAATTTGCAACGGGGTTCATATCTTAGTATCATGCCTAGAAAAACGTATGTACTGCATCCTTCTTTGACTGGCACTGACATTAACACACAAAAAAGTCTGCCCAGCCTTGCCCTGCCTCTTGCATCTGGACTGCATGGAGCACCACACTCAGGATTTCTGTGTCGTATAACAAGATAACATAAAGACAGGAATGCTGTGTATTCTCTTCTATGCCAATTAAGTAAAAAAAAGAAAAAGGAGGAAGGTACATTAAGCCCACAAATCTTAAAAATTCAAATGGTGTTTCTGTGGTATGGGCGTTTTGCCTCCTTTACAACTATCCAATATCTCCTCGTAGAACAGCTGAAGTAATACCATCTCCTAGTAGGACACGGAAAGTTGTGATAAGTTTGCAGCAGTGCCACAATGACTGAAATCAGGCCAGCAAAGGGAAAGCTTGAGACTCCTTGCTGCTGCCTGTACCAGACTGCAGGCTCTGGGATGAATTCAAAGAATAGGGGCTCTGAGTCTGATGGACAACTCCAGGGAAGGTTATGGGAAGATGACTTTTTAATATCTGTGCTTCTGTCTTACTTGTTTACTCATTTATGAACATCCAACCATAGGCTGTAAAGTTTTCTTCAGCTTTACACTAAAGTGTCAGATTTGCAATTTGAAAAATCTGAAGAATTGTCATAAAAATTATTACTCCTATAGGGAAAAAAATCCTCAGTCATTTTCAAAACGTTTGTAACTCCTAGATAGCTGCACTTATTGTTTGTATATTAATTAGTCTCCTCAAGCAGCTAGCCACAATAGGTGGGGTTGTAAAGCCAGGCCTCAGGCCCAAGAAGGCGGCTTTAAGTTATTGCTAACAGGTAATTACATATATAAAAAGAGAACTGTGCTTCTTTTAAACAGAAGGAATTGTTATTTACATGGTGCCCAGAGCATGTTACAAGCTCTGAAGGAAAAATGAAATAAGCATGTGATGTAAAACAATAATCCTGCTCTTACTGTAGTAAAAAATTACCTTGCTTACTTCCCCAGGTGCAGGGCTGGGCTCCACGTTTGTTTCACTGCTGAACTATGTGTTTTTAAACTGCCATGCTGTGGGGATTTTTTTGTTTGTTTTCTTTCACTCATAAACCTCCGAGTTCCTCAGCCATAGAACAGGAAGAGATTGGTGAGTTCAGCACAGCTCTTGAAGTCCACGAGAGCTACTTCTCCAGTAGGAGGGCTTTTGTTCGGAGTACAAGAGCGTTCAGACACGGTGCAGGTCTGTAAACTGCAAGGAATAGCTAGTGCCAGCGAATTCAGCGTGTTCATTGTGCTCATCAATGCGTGTTACAGCTGGAAAAAAAAAGCACAATAGCAAAAGCAGAATGAAATATTAAAAGGTAAGTTATTACACTTTTATAGCCAAGCTGCTGCAGTTCATTGCTGTTTCAGACCTGTTTAGTGCTGTGCTGACAAACTTAAAACAGTAACTGGGCAGAACCACAAGAGATTGCGTGAAAACCCCGCTCCTGCAATCAAATGCATGTGGATGGCATGCTTGCGAGTTTCTGAGCTGGCAACACTTGTGGGTACACTGAGGGACACAGCCTGAGGATTTAAAGAGAATTTAAAGGGAGTTCAGTCGAGAAAAACAGCCAGATTTCTCACACATAGACAGAAATATTCACCCTTTACTTTAATCGTAAGTTGAACATGCATTTGAAAACAAAGAAACTGAGAAATCACTGAAGTTTTCTGGGAGAGGAACACTCACAGTACAACACCACAACTAAGTTTTGCTTGTCCTACTTTTTGAATTTGCATTCTTCATGATACTTCACTACATGATTTTATTTCCAGCCTGATGGAAAAAAACCCATTATCATTATTATTTCTTATGATAATCCTTACAACACATTATACTGTTCGCACTGCAGTAGTGCTTAAGACCTCCAGTCAGTAACCAGACAAACATTCTGCTAAGTACTGTGTAAACACCAAGTATGAAGACAGCTCTTGCAGCATATAAATATTTTTCACATAGTTGGAGCATTGTATTTGCAGACTGTGAACATCTTATTAAAAATTAACTGTCTTTCATTCCATACATGGCCTCATTTATTACACAAATGATTTCATTAAATCATTTCAGAAATCCTTATATGATATTCCAGTTAAATGACTGACGTCTTAACCTTAACCTAGGCCTAAGAAGGAAAACAATATTCCTGTTAATGAGAAAAAAAATCTGTCGAGAAAGCCCCCTCATCTGAGATTAAAGTGTCATTATAAGTCCTAATACATGGTTTTTTTTTAACTAAAAGGCAAGCTGTAAATGAACATTTAGGTCCTAACTGCTCTTTTCACTGAAGAGGACTTTTGAGGAGGGCCCAACACAAGGTTTAACTGGAGTTCTTTCCTTTGTAGACCAGGTAATGAATATTCCGTGAAAGCAAGGCTCCAATTACACCTTCAAGGAAACTCAACTAGAAATCCACACTATTTTTAAGGCAATCCAGTTTACAGACAAATTCTAGCTCAAATAGCTCGGTTTCCAAGCTTGGGAGACGTGCCCTGTCTTGTCAGAATCACTGTTGTAGCATGAGCTATTTACCTGGGGTAGAAAATACCCTTTCTAAAAAACAGCTCTTTTATGGTTTAAGCTGCCCAGGTTAGAAAGAAAAGCCATCATCAGGCTCTGCAGCAGGACAGGAACTCCGCTTGAAAGTGTTTGAAAATGCCATGTTTGAATCTATTTGCTTTTCAAATCCAGTCACCAGGAGACAGACGAAGAGAGATGCCGCTGCCCAGAGCACAGCGCTCCTCGGTACCGCAGTCTGAGGTTTCTGCGGCCGCTCAGTCTTCCCGCTGCAACTCTGAGTCACTGTTAAGGTCTCACGAGGAGGGACCAAGGTCTGTAGAGCAAGGACGGACAACAAGGAAGAAGGAAAAGGAAGCACAAAACGTGCCGGCGCTCGTCAGAGCAGATCGCCTGGGAAGCCAGGGCTTTGGGAAGGGACTGTGACATTAGCTCTGGTTTGCAGCTCTTTGAAAGAGTTTTATTTGGACTCATTTAGCTCATAATTCTGTCCTCCTAAGCATGCTGACATTGCTTTGATCTTGAAAGTCTAAAAAGTGTCTCTTCACTGGTAGGTACAGAAGTCCACAGCTACTACAAAATTCAAGAGACAATAACAGTGTAAATAAGATATTCTCATGAGAAACAAAAAAATGGTGGTTTTGGTAAAGCTTTTTTTCTTTAAAGAGTTTAGATGTGAAAAAGAAGTCTTAGAATGAGCTTAGAAAACCTAATTCTGGCCTTGAGCTTTATTTTCCTTGGATTCCTCTTGGTTTCTACCCATAAACACAACCTGATGCAACAAGCACTTGGCTTCCACCAAGAGTTTCTAGTGGAAATAATAAAATGCATTTGTAAAGCTTTTTACTGTTTGGTCTTTAACCCTATTATTTTCAACACACTTCATCTCAGGCCTCCCATTGCTCCTAGGTAAGTGTTCATGAGGAAGTCAGAAAACTCACTGTTATGTGTAATGGGCCCCTAGATAGTTCAGTACTTAGTAAACAGCAATTGTGCCGTTTCCCTTAAATATCCCTGAAGAGAAAGATAACAAATGCAGGTGGAAAATCAACACCAACAGGTGTGGGGAATGTCACGGAAAAATAACTTCAAAAGTTGTAAAACTGACAAACGGTTTGCTTCCTAATCCTCTCATTTCCCATAGCAAGTCTAAATATTTCCCATTAGTTTATTTCTGCTTTTACACAGCTTAGTGATGGCTAGTAAACAACTTTACTCAGCAATCTGGAAGCAATGGAATCCTGAGAGAGCAAAATCATAGCTTTTTCAGAAACAGAAGAAAGTTTGCAACAGGAGAACGGGTGGGATTCCAGTGAAAAACACAACACAAGGGGGGGGAGAAAAAACAGCGAAAGCATTTAATTCTATAGCAAATCTCTAGGTATTGTGGGGGGAGGAAGGCAGCTGCTTCTAAAAGCAAAGAAACTTTCTTCTAAACTCTTTACTGCTTAATTTTACTTTGCTGTGCAGTATCGTGTAATTTATGTGAGTGTATGCTATAGTTTAAAGAGCTGAATTCAAACAATGTGAAGTTCTTGAAAGGAGGAAAAAGTTGCTTTCATCTCTTTTGTAGCTATTTAATGATAGTTAAGCTAGGTCTGATCTGTACTAAAGTTGCTTTTATGGTGTGGTATAAAGAAAAAGGAAGCACATGTCATATTACAAATATTTGCAGGATTAAGCTCAAGGTTCTGTTCAGTTTTGGCCCCTTCCAGACCAACGGAGGACAGCCGAGTTGTGCTCTCAGGGCCTACACGCTCTGCTCTTAAAAGGAAACGGCGATTACGGTATCAGGAGGATCTACAAACATTCCTAAAGCAGAGCTGAAAAAAGAGAGGGATAGTCCAAGTCTTCAGTTGACGGGCCACTTGGGGCCGTCCATACCGTCGTAGGCAGCAGCGTCCTTGAGACGCAGGAACGGCGCCGCTGTAGCCGCATCGCAGAGGGACGGGCTCCGTGCTTAATGTGCCTGGTGGGTGACCACAGGGTAGATTCATGGAACGAACAGGACCGGCCAAATCAAGACCCTGCAAAGTGCGTTTAGCCCCTCCGAGCACAAAATCCAACCCCGCTGCCAGGCTGGCGTGCCCGCAGCCGCCACGTGCTTATTTTAGCTCTTTTGAACCTCGCGACGCCCACCTCAGCGCCACGTTTTAAACGCGGTGGGGACACCCAGCTCCTCCGAAGTCAGGCGAAGAAGTGCCGACTCGCTACTGGCAAACCGAGAACTCATTTTCATCGTCTTTTTTTCTTCCCCCCCCCCCCCCCCCACCACCACCACCACCAGCACGCGTTGCCAGCTCAGGAGCAGCGCTCCGGCGCCGCCGACCCCCCTCCCCTCCCCTCCCCTCCCCTGCGCGGCGTGTGCACGGCAGTAACCGGCAGTGACCGGCAGTAACCCCGCCGCCGCCGCCGCCGCCGCCGCGCCAGTGTTTAACACGAGCAAGCGCCGGGGCGGCCCTGCGAGCCCGCAGCCTTTGGGGGGCAAGGCGGGCGGCCACCAAAACGACAGACGGAGCATGCAGTGGCTTTAGCCCCCGGCAAGCGACGCGGCCGCCCGCACCTCCCCCCCCCCCGCGGAGCCCCCTCTCCGCCCGCTCCCCCTGCGGCGGGGGGGGGGGGGGAGGGGAGGGCGCGCAGCGCCGCGCAGGCGCACTGGGCGCCCGCGCTTGACCGCGAGTTACCCCGCCGGGACGCGCCGCCGCGAAGTAGGTGAAGGGTAACTCGGTGTCAGCGCCCTCGGGAAGCGCCGCGCCGCGCCGCGCATGCGCGGGGAGCCCTCCCCTCCCCCTCCCCCCTTCTCCCCCCCCCCCCCGCTGTGCCGGGGGGGGGTCGGGGCGGTGCAGCCGCGGGGCGCCGTGGGGGAGGGAGGGGGGACACGAAAAAGGGGGGCAGGAAAGAAGCGTTTGCCCTGTGCGCCTGTGCTCACGCATTTTAGAAACGGCAGAACAGCAGAAACTAGAGTTCATCATAATTTATCTCAGAGCGCCGGAGAACGGGCTCCGCGGCCGCGCTCGCCCGTGCTTGCGCGGATCGCTGAGCCGCCGCGCGCCGGCCTCCCCCCTTGCGTCCCTCTGCCCGCCTTCTCGGCAGGGTTCCTGCGGAGGAAAATGCTCCAAACTGCAGGAGAGCTGTGCAAAACGGAGTGCCCGGGCCACATGGTAACAAAAGCCTCATCCCTGACGCATCCTCAGTATTTCTGTAGGCTTTTCTGCAAAAAAAAAATACCACCTGGGAGCTCTCCTGCTGATGCACACCACAGTGTTAAGTGTTGCCACATACTTCACAGTCATAAATCATGCTTAAATTGCATTTGTTACTCCCCACAGAGAGAAAAAAAAAGCCTGCCAGGTCAGCAAGCTCTGAAGCTGGCACAAGATTTTTCTTACATTTATTTATGACTTATTTTTGTGCATTTTTATTACTAGTGGTAAAGTCGTACATAGTGAGTTTAAATACATTGGTGCTTAACAGATATGTCATCTCTAAGGAGATGGAGACAAGAGGGCAAAAGACTCCATCTTATACTGAATTGCTTTTTATTTTTTATGATGTCATTTAAGGAGTCTGGGTAATTCATGCTGGTAATGAGCCGCAGAGGCTCTGACCTTCATATTACTGTTTCCAGCACATGAAGAAGAGTCATCAGCTCTTGTATAATGAGCACCTCAGGTGACAGGAGTTCACAGGCCTAGCTAAATTCCTGGTGGACGGCGGTTAAGGACTCAGAACCGCTCTTAAGAGAACCGTGCAGATGGGCAGCCTCTGGGAAGACGTCGGCGGCAGCCAGCAGAGAAGTGGCTGATTTCGCCATGCTGCTCTACGCAGCAGTTGGAGCAGTCTCGTTGAGGCACCGCATACGCTAGAAAGAATTGTGTAAGGAACCCGGAGTCCCAAGGGGATGCCAAAAAATCTACAGCTTTTCTTCTTGTGCAGCTTTGTAGGGGGCCTTTGTTTTGTAAAACAGGAAGAGGGTAGTTAGCGTCGAGAGTGGCATGGCAGAGATGCTTTAATAGAGGGAGGCTTGCAGCATCTCGGAGTCTGTGTTCGTCTCCTCTCCTCTGGAATTTCATTCCTATAAACTGTGAATAATTTATTGCCGCTCTTGCAAGCTTCAAAATGTACTACAGTTTACAGAACACAAAAGAACACTCATGCTTAATAATATTTTTTGAGCTCTGAGTATATCCAGAGATAAAGGATGGTGATTATTATAACCAAACACAATTCTAGTGCCAAGAACTTTGCTGGTGTTTTGCAGTTGTACATAAAGTTGCATTAGTGAAAACTTGAAGAGATTATTCTGTATCACCCCTTCTGCCTTTTGCAAACACAAGATATAAGAGATCACCAGGCAGATTTCATCTCAAAAAAACCCATTTCACTGAACTTAGGCCATCACCTGATATAACTAATCTGTTAAAAACTGTGGTAAGTGGGATGACAGCGATAACATGAAGCACTTGGCATTTTTGGAAAATATGATGCCATTGTTCAATAGAGTAGGTTTCTAAAGCTGTGTTTCAGTTAGATATACCTGAATTCCTTCCATTTGCTATTCTAGATGTAAAGAGACTATCTACATTCTTCCAAAACGAACACCCCTTGTTTCTTCTTTAGTGAAAACTCCCCATACACTTGACTTTTCATGTGCCTAGATCTACTAGTCTTCTGTGCAAGTACATTTCCCACAAAACAATTGGTCTAGAGACAAATGGACTTACGTGTCTCATTGCTAAGCAAGATAGATTTATTTAACCTCAGAACACACTGCTCTCCCACAACCTGAACATGCTGAAACAGACTACTGCTCCCCCAGAGGACAGCACAGAGAAGTTGCAACTGTATTCTAATAGAAAGGGAAAGATAAGTTTGGTATGAACCTTCAAAGTGTTTAATACAGAGTGTGCAGGGAAGAATGTATTATTTCAAGATCCTTCATGTTTGTCCAGGCAGTAGGACAATAGCATTCCTGAAAGCATGCCATTTATGTTTCACAGCACCTTCAGAAATGCTGGACACCTCACAGAACAATTCGAAAATAAGTTCCAGATCAACAAGTTTGCAGTCCATTTTCCTAACACTGGGGCAGCTGAGGTTAAATTCAGCCTGAAGTGGTAAATGGCAGGCAGGGCACCAATTCTGTGCTTGGGCTGTTACTATTGTGCCTAATGAACAAAAGCTGGGCAGGCTCACCTCCAAGTTATTGGAGGTTAAACCTTCACCAAAAGCAGCAAGAGAGGCTGATCTGCCCCCGGTTACTGCTGAAAATCTCAGCTTTTGGAACTCAGCCTGGATTTTATGACATTTGCCAGCTGGACAGTTAACTTTTGCACCCCAACTTTACTGTTTAGAACCCGTTAGCCTGTTACATAGCAAAAGCCTGGTCTGGCCTATCCCGTTAAGAGGACATCCCACCAAAGTCGGTTTAGTTCAAAATGAGCTATGTTTCCATGGCCTGAAAAGGGATCATGTCTCATTGCCATACTTACGTAAGTGGCGCGCTGCCGGTTTTGCCTGCAGACAAACTTCTTCCTGCTGTGACATCTCCCAGTGTTGCAGGCTAGTTGCTTTGCACAAGTATTGAGACAGGGACAGGATGGAGCTGGCACACCCCTTCCTCACTGCCGTGTCTTAAAGGGTTTATAGCAGCTGAGTACCTCTGGGATGCAGGTACCTGCCTCCATTTCTATACTCATTTGTATCTGTTGGAGCTGATACAAGCAATAAACTTGGAGAAATTACCTCAGTTTGGGGGGTTACTCCTTGCCCTTTTTTCTGGCTGAAACAACACAACAGAGCAATATCTGCACTCTGCCAGCTGAATCCTTTCAAAACTACCTTTCCTTCTGAGTGGTGTTTGTGGTGGGCAGGGACCAGGTCTACTCTGGTACTCTGCTAGTGAAAAAATGTTGGGGAGAACAAAGTGGTTGAAGTGTGTTTGTCTTTGTTTCACGTCGGCCAGAAGATGAGGCCGAAACAGAACAGGCATTTAGTTGCTTTCCAAATTCATTCTTACTCTCAACTCTCCCCTTCTTAGCAGATTTCTGAGCAAATAGAGAAAAAAAAAATCAGTGTTGGATAGTCCCTTTGTCACAAGTCAAGTTGGAGAAATGTTCAGGGAAGAACAGAACTGTGACTGTGCAAGTGCTTCCTAAGGACTAAAGCTGGTATGTCATGTTTTTGGCCTTCTGCACACATCCCTAGCTGACCTATCCAGTCCCGAATCCACCCTTAAGAAGAAGGCCTTTTTTTTGTAGACATATCAACTGGGCCTTTTTGATTATGACTCCAAAGTGAGACAGATACAAGATCGTCTGCAGACATTTTGAGCTTCAGTGTCTCCCTCCTTCTGGAGAGAAGTCTTGCTCTGTAAGTTAGAGTCCAAGCTTGCTCACTTTGGTACCTGAGGGTAACCCTTGAAAACACTGGATTCACTGAGCATTATTTTAAGCGCTTTTACTAGGCCTGTCATGGGCTGCCCACAGTTATTGCAAGGCCATGTGCCTTGTAGGCTGCTATTTTCTACTGCTTTCTAGCCACACAGGCAAAAGTTAATCTGCTCGTTCTGACACATCAACCTTATAAGTCAGTTTTCCTTACCAGGTCCTAATCCTGCCTCGTGCCTCTTCATAGGCTCTCACTGCCTTCAATCCAGAGCTGTGCATCTGAGCCTCAAAATCCTAGAAATCTTCCACTGCTGCTCAGGAAACAGCCCTTCTTGCCTCTTCCCTCCCAACAGTCTGACTCTCTTCCTGCCAGCTGCAAGTTGCCTTTTGTAGCATCAGGCTAATGAGGCCTCCTGAGTACTGGGGACTGTGGACTGCCTGAGCAGCCCTTAGTGCTTTCCTTCCGCTCCAAACCCTTTGCCCTTTGACAGTGCTTGCAAGTCTGTTATACTACAAGATCTTATTTGCCCAAAGGCTCTTTCCATGTTTTGATGCTTGGAAGGCCCTTGGAATATAAGAATGACCTACACCCATATAAGCAGCCTTCACGTTGACAAGTGAGCCAGGCAATCACGAGAGTACTTAGTGTAGGTGAAATTCAGGTCTCAGTTCTGTAACAGGTTAGAAATGCTAGATTTAAGAAAGAAGGCCTCTATCTTCGTAACCTGTTGAGGTCTGCTCACTGCATCGTGAGAAGAGGGGGAAGCTGAGGAGTGGGTGTTGTGCTTCTGTTATCCCCCCAGCCTTCCACCTGCCTATTGCTCAGTGGGAATTGAGCCGCATGGGGAAATCTGGCAACTTCATTTCTCTGGAGCTTTTTAGTGCTGAGCTGTTAAACAAATTTGTCCTACATAATGTAAATGTATACCCCAACACAGCACATTGTTCTTGATGAAGTCATACGGATACTAGGCTCGAAATTTGCTTGTAATTTACCCTGCTCACACAGCCTGTTTTCAAACATGAGGTGAATGACTTACTGTAACCCCAGATTGGTTTCAACACCAAGTGATTAAGCCATGACATCTAGACAAAGTAAATTAAGGAAGTGGTTTCACAGAGCAGGCTGACACAAGACAGGCACAGAACTAATTCTGTAGCAAAAAGTCAGTGAGTCATGCATCTGCCACATGTGCTTAGGATAAGTTCTTGTAGATCAGTATCTCTTTTACATGTAGCAGCCATGAGGAAGGGGATATAATCTCACACCATGCATGCGCACAAGAATACCGCTATAGTGGCATCTCCTTTCGGTCATTTCTCCTCCTTAGCCTACAAGATGAAACTGAAAATCACTCTTACTTTAGAGAAACTACACCCTTCCCTCCCACTACTGCTCCTTTCTCCCTGGTATCCCTTTTATTTAAGTAGCTGCATCTCCAAGGTCATGCCAAGTTTGCAGTGGCTCAGCAAGCCAACACTTTTCTTTAATGGTCATATGTCACATTCCAGAACTTATAGGGATTCTCTGTCTTTTATGGTTTCAAAAAAAAAGTGAACCAGATTTCAAAACCACCTCCATTGAGCACAGCAGGGTGGGCTCACCATCACTGGTTTTCAGTTTTAACATACATCCGTACTGAACTGCTGATGAAAGAAGGAAGACAGTGCTATTGTGGAGAGCTGCGAAACTGCCGTCTGGTTGTTGTGTTATGAATAGCTGGAGCCTGATTGATGGGTGGAGTCTGGAGGGCCCTCACACTTCTTTTCCTCTAGTCTGCCCTGAGTCCATGCTGCAGTACTTGCCGAGACAATCATTCAGCCTCAAAAAAGTTCAGTGTAGAGGGGCTCGTGATGCCCATGAGTTATAAACCTCTCAGAGGCATCTGCTTTTTTCAGTGTTCCCAATCTTACAGCTGCACGGATATCTCTCATAGTTCTTGATAGTGAGCAGGCTGGAGTGCAGGTGACCAGACTACATGGATGGCAGTGAAGATGGAAAGAACAATGCCTCTGTTGCCCCGATTTTGCTTCTCCCAGATGCCTGTTCACTTTAGCATTAGGAGTCTCAGGTAAAGGAAGCAGGTCTCTACTTCCTCCCTGAAGCATTTGTACCATAGTTATAGCTTCTCTGTTAGATTATCTTCAGCTTTTACCACAAGGCCGTCTAAGACAGTCACAAAATGTGTCGTGTTAAGGATCACTGCATCCTGGGAACTTATCAGTCCCCTGATGTTTGCCCACCAGCTGCTTTGGAAGCACCTGTGCTTCCATTCTTCTCTGTGTTGATCTTCTAACATGTAGTTATACAGAGAGTCCCCGACACAGCCCTCTGCTCTTCCGGAACTGCTCCTTGCACTTTAACATCTTTGATCGTTCCAGGTTTTTCCTAGAAGCCTGGGAGCTCTGTTTTGCATTGCTTTGCTTGTTCTTATGGAACTGGCTTAGTCTTTCCTGATCCTTCCTTGATGAAGCCTCCAAATGCCAGCTGCTTTCAAAGAAGTTGCCACTGAGTCACTATTGATCCTGACCTTTGCCTCTGTTGGCAAACTGCTGTGCAAGGTATAAGCCACCATCACACTAGACTATTTCTCTCTTTTAACTCAGATAATAATTTAATAACTTAATAATTTTTTATTCTCAGGTATTGTCTTATGCTCTGCTGTTAAGAGATTTCCTCCATTTCAATGGCTGCATTTTGCTCAGGCATAAAGCAGCACACAGTGTATTTGGGAAAGGACTCTGAATTGAAGTAACCCAGGTGGAGAACTCTGTCATTATTACAAACGGTGGATGAGGCCATACAGCAGGACCAGATCTTCATAGCTTGAGTCACAGAAACACGGAAATGCAAAACTCTTCCTTCAGAATTAGACATCAAAAAAATGCATCTTGTTTGCAAGGTAATATATGCTAGAGCAAGCAAGAGGCAGCTGGGTTCTGGAAAGTCCTGGTATTGTTTTGGAACTAGGACCTAGCTGTCAGATGCAAACATAAGAAATGTTCCAAGGAAGGAAGGGACAAATTTTAAAGCTATTTCAGTGTTAAAGAAAATCTCACCAAGAGCTTATTGACCTCTTCAGTCTTCAAAACACCCTCTTTGCTTTTGCCCCAGGGCACATCTGTGGCTGTCCAGCCTGGGGATGGACATACTCTGGAGACTGTATTCCTGTAGTTCTTCTCCCAAGTGTATTAGCTGTATCATCTCATGATGCCCATCTTGTGAGTGTTCCCAGCTCATGGTGGTGGGACCATTCGAGGAGTTTTGCAGTGGGTGAACCAGCAGAACATTGCTGACACAACTGCTAGTATGTTGTGCTCTGACCATCAGCCTCTGAAAGTTATCAGTAACTTAAAGGCTTTCCTCTATAATGAGATCCAAAACTAGAGTAGTAACAGAACTTTTAAAGTACTTCCTTTGCAGCAACATTATCACTCAACTTGTAGCAATGCCCCAGGCCTCATGGAAACAGAAGGGCTTCTATATCACTGTTGTTGCTAAATCCAGATATCAGGCAACATTTTGGCCCTAATTTTACTGTTGAAATATTTTAATAGCAACCCTGATGCAGTCAGAGATCTACCAAATCATGGTAACAGTCTCTTCCTCTATTGTTTTTCCACCGTGTGATTCTCCACACTAACCAGTAGACAGCCTTTTGAAATCCAAATAAGCTTTCCTCTGATGGCTGAGGAGCTCACTTGCTTTGCCTGCTAGCACCGTCCAAAGACTGAGGCCAGCTCTCAGGGACCCCTGTAGCCAGCTGCCTGATCCTTGTACAATTGCTAAAAGCACTTTTTTCCTGGAAATTCAGGAGTGCCACAGTTATGAGCATTGTCCCCTAAATATTTTGAGGCTGGGACTAAGCTTTAGTTCAAAGACTCTGAACTCAGGATGGAAAGATGAGATGAATGCAGACCGCTGAGGCACACTGCTGCTGGGAAAGGATGAAATTGGTTATACCTGCTTTATTCATACACGGCATCCCACAGTCATTTGACCTATATCCTTGCCTTCACCTCAGCCAAACAGACTCTTCTTCATGGATCCAAACCTCCATTGCTTATGATGGCATCATCAAACCCACACTACACAGAAAAGACCGAGCACATGGGATATTTCTGTCTGGCCTCCAGCCTTTTCCCTAGAGAAGACAAAAATAATCTTCAGTTATTGTCCCAACAGCTGAATGCTTCCTCCAGTGCCTTCACAGAGCTGGTGACTTGTGGATGACAGAATCCTAAATCGGTGCATGTCAAGGCAGGAGCACCCAGATGAGGGTATGGTGATGGTACACTGTGTGACCTGGCTAGGAAGCATTCCCCCGTGCCCTTCAGCTTGTGAGTGCTGTTGTATTGATCATCAGACACCACTTTTGCTGCCCTGATGCTGAGATGAGTAATCAGCCTCTTTTTTTCTTATTTTTTTATGAAAAGAAAAACTCACAAAACTGCTCGAAAAGATAATGGGACGGATTTGGTCCTTGCTGCAGCCCCTTAATACTCTTCTATTTCATGTATAGGCACTCTGGGAGTACCTGCATGCTCTCTAACCTTCTCCTCTGCAGCATAATCCTTTACAGCTGCTAGCACAGAAACATGCCAGGACAGGGCCAGAGCCTCTGGAGGCATAACAAAGTGGGCGGGAAAGAGTCACTTGCACCAGAAACTGCAGAGTTCCCAAGAGCAACAAGATAAAGTTCAGAGCTCCCAAGAGCAACAAGATAAAGTTCCCATGAATATGTGTTTTTCTTTTCTTCTGCTCCATCATGCTTGGCTTATTTTACAAGTCTCATAGCATGTAAATAGGTTTGTCATAGACACAGGTAAGTCTTGGAATGACCATAGATACTAAATAAAAAAAGAGATTATGATCATTTCCTTCTCCTGAATAAATATCAAGTCAATTCCCTGGAGCAAATTCCTGTCACTCTTCATGTCCAGTTGCATTTAGCTAGATGCAGTCCTTTTTGCAGCACTTACCACAAGCATACCATTATTCAGGGAGTTCTGTTAAAGAAAATCTCCATCTGGCAGTCAGATTCACTGACCTGATGTATGTCTATCACGACTCATTAATCATACCCTAAGGATGTGTGGGTGCGGTCAAGTTTAGTCTTGGCACAACTGCTGCTCAAAGGGTTTTGAACATCACCTTCCATTTGGGATCATGTAAGAAGCTTTTATCTCTCAGGGAGAGTATCATCTTAAGCTTTTCAGGAGTTTTTATTATCTTCCACATTTTGCCCTTCACTTTTTCTAGGCTTCAGTCATTCTCCCTCTTCTAGGCAAGAAATGTTGTTTCTCCTTGAGCCACAGTTCCTTGTATCAACCAAAGGGAGCACTAGAGAACAACTCATGATGGTTGTTTGCAGTCTAATAGTGTTCCTTTTGCAACAAATGCTAGGCTTATGAACTCAGTTTCGGCACATTTTCTGTCTTGAGCCCTCAGAGGTCATTTTCGTATGTCAAGGTTTTATTCACAAGTCTCCTGAATTGTCCAGGTGGCAAGAGCTGCCAAGGATTCATCTGAGCAATACTCATTCTATATTTTTGTGGTTACAAGAGCCACATGTTATTTTTGTTCTCTGTTGGAGAACTTTTGTAACCAAGCAGCAAGAACATGATTCTTAAATTTTACATGTGAGTCTAAAATATGATTTTAGCTAACACAGATTTGTAGTTTATGGTATTATATCAGGGCCTAATTCTGCATACATACAGAGCATCAAAGTAAGTTTGTCCATGCCTACGAGGAGTGAGCAGGCCCACTAATGTACTGCGAGAACTGTCTGAACTACTTGTGGGATAAACTTTTAATTTCCTTTGGTGGAAAATAAATAATAAATGAATCATAGCTTTTGCAAGTATTCACACTATGAAAATCCAACTGTGAGAACATTTCTGGGGCGTGATGAAAAAAGGATCTGAATGTGTTGGAAATTAATTTTCCTTTGAATCTGAAGATGCACTCCTGGATTTCTCCTTTCCCTTGCTATTCATTTAATATATCAGGAGAAAAAAAATATGGATGTGGGGGCCCTCTGAGGTAAGTCAATGGGCAGAGCACAGAACTGTAAGTCAAGAGAACCTGAAAACTCTGAGGATATCACTTCAGTACCTTATGTTTCCCAGCACATCTCTCTTATCCAACTAATCTCCTCTTAGCAGGACTAGGACTATCTTACTATTCTATACGGCAGCTAGCACAGTGAGGACTTAATATAATGGGCCTCTAGGTGCTTCAGTAATATAAATAATTGTCCAGATCGTTATTTCCAAAGGAATGTAGAAATGGCTTTATTATTGTTTTTTATCAGCTTCACATTAGAAATAACATGAAGACCAATGTTTTTGGATGTTCCACAGAAACAAATGCCGATAAGATAGACCAAAAGTATTAAAAGCCTCTGTATGTTACTGGTAAGTCTGTGTATAAATATAAGGCAACTCTACAAGACTTTTCCTTGTCACATAGTTGAAGTTACCAATAGGTAACTCCATGGAAGTGGTAAGTTCTGTTGAGCACCTATGCCTAAATCTTGTAATGAGAAAAAAGGAAATACACCCTGTATGTAAAGATAAGGATTTTTTAACAGTATAAATGAAATCTTAATCAAAGAATTATTATTAGTCCAGCTCTAATTATTACAGAAAAAGAAAGAAAAAGAAAATGAAGAATATTACTGTAGAGAAGAAAGTTTCAATAATAGTACAGTTAAAGGTCTTATGCATAGAATTCCTGTTCTACCCCCTTTCCTGGTGTTATTCTCACCCTTTCACTGTTCCTCTAGGTCCTAATGTTGATGGCTTCCACTTGGTTGGCAGCGAGGTGTGCAGCAAATCACCAGCATCTCATTGCCTTTGCCAGGAAGAATATAATGTTGATGATGATGGTTCCTTCTTCCTACTCCCCTTCCCTCTTTTTCTTTTAGTTTTTGGGTTTATTTTTGTTTTTTCACATGTATATTTTCTAATGCACTTTTACACCTTGCTTTTTCTTCACTGGTCTGCAACTCCTCATTACATCTGAATTTACCATATGTGGTGTGTTTTATCTCTGATAGATTCTTGATCTTTCTTCTCTTTATTACTTCTAAAAAGAGTTATCCCATTCCTGTACTCCTCCATACCGCATCTGGGTCCCCTCTTCTCAAAGCCTTTGATATCATACTAGGCCTGTGTTTCTCTACACCAAGTCATTATATTAGAGTCATAAATATCTCACTCTCTACAGAGTAATTACTTGTTACTGATATCCATATAAAAACTATGGCTGTACCACACACAGATAAGCAAAAGTAAAACAAATTAGACATAGCCACCTGGTCATTAGAAAAACTGCTGTTACAGTTAAACCTACTAAAAACAGAACTCCAGTGAGGTCAAGAGAAGTTCAGACAAAGCGAGCCTGACGAGCCTCAGTCCTGAGGCCTTGCAAACTCTGCACAGAGCCTGTGACTTGTTACTAGCAAAGGCAATACTGTTTTGCTGGGCTACAGGGCTACAGAAGCCATCCCAGTTATGAGGCTCACTCGTGAGACTGCTCTATTCATTCAGGGTGCATTAGGAGAGGCATTCCCTGTTGCCCTATGAAAAATAGAAGCAAGTATCTAGCACAGCAAAGTAATCTGCCCTCACTGATTATATTTCAAAGAGGGAACAGTCCCCATTAAAGGGAGAGTTAGAGGCATTTCAGCCCTGTCCCCAAAGCAAGCAGGACGCTTGCAGTGTGTCCCAAGCACCGGACCCAGGTCAGCTGCAGAAGCACCATGTGTCAGATGTACACCGGAGTAACACTCAGACCTCTAAAAACTTGCAGAACTCCGCAGAGGGATGTGACGCCTGCTCCAGCCTCTGAAAACCAGGGACTTTTAAGAGATTTCATATTGGTTGCCCGGAAATGGAAAACTGCAGAGTGACAGTACACAGTGTCTGAATATTCTTAAAGCAAATGGCTAGAGATCCGTAGTGACACCATAAATACTAAAGAAGGACAACATCAATTTGGTGCAGGATTAAGTGTCCATGGCTGAAAACGGATCGGTATATAGTCAATGCCAAACTTTAGATTTGTAAGCACTCGACATGTGGATACTTTGGCATATTGATCTGCAAAATGTCAAAAGCAACAAACCAAGTTCATGCAACTTTTGCAGCCGCTTTAGGAAAAAGAGCAAACAAACAAAAAATCACAACCATCACAAAATTCAATATCTTTTGTGTAGGCAGGTTAGTGATAATGTTTCTACAAGAACTATTATGCATGAAGTATTGTCTGAAGTTCTGAATCGGAGGTGTTTTTTTGATTTAGAAAATGGAGGCATATGAAGAAAACATTCTAGAAAATGGAGACAAAGCTTAGCTAGGAACATTTTTTCTTTTAAGTTTTGTTTTTTGGCTATTAGTCATTAATATTTCCATAATGAATTTAATTCTTTAGTGTATTATCTAAGTAGATGTTGGTCTGTTTTTAAAAATCAAATACACACTCTGAACAACTGCCAGAAACGATTAGGTGTCTTTTATTTTACATAGATCAATAAAAACACTGCCTGATCCTTACTTCACATTTAATTCTGCTTATCAGCTATCTCACTTGTTCAGTTTGAGAAGTGCTGCACATTCAACCGGCTTTAATATCTCTAAATGAAAGACTGGTCATGAATACAGCCACAGGAAATAGTATACTCACAGCTTTATAAAAGTAATAAAGCATATTAGCGGAGAGAATAAAGAATGTATCTACAAATAACTGGAGATTTTTAATAACTAAATACAGTGCAGGAGTTGACATGTTCTGACAGGAATTTTTGTTTTTGAAAAAGTGCATTTTTTTCACCACAGAGTTTTCCACTGCGTTATTCGATCAACAGTATTAAGAGACAATCACATAGTTACAGAAACATGCAATTAGCTTTAATCACTTGATTTGTCCATTTTACTGAGATCAATAATAAGATCATCTCAATACTCTGTGTGTGCCCATCATAGACAAATGATCCATGAAATGACTGATATTAAATTTAAAAAAAAATCCCCCAAATGCCCTCTAAAGTCATAATATGTTCAGCTCTTCTTTACTGTCTAGCATAGACACTTGAGTGTCTGTCTCAGACTCTTCAGAGAGATGTGTCTGTCTTGAGAGGAGTAAGACTATTTATATAATTTTGGTATAACCTACAAGTTTCATCATTTATATACAGACCATTTAAGAAAAAAGAATTCATTTTACTTCAATGCTTTGATCAAAAGGAGAAAACCTGGGTCCACTCCACCCACAAAGGCTTTAAGCAAGGGGTGGCCAACCTGTGTCCTTGAACAGACTGCACATTTCAGGTGCCATTCTTATGCCATGAACAGTAAGATTTGGTACAAGTGGGATTTGTTGGGTAATCCAGACCCCCATCTGAAGGATGAAATGAGGCAGGAAGTGTCACTTCAGTTGCCCTGAGGTGCACAGGCTAACCCATCCTAGCTCCATGTGTAATCGCATGATGGGACCCCAGGCGGTCAGTATTACCTCCTGTCTGTCAACCACCCTGGATCACCCTCCCTCTCCAGTCCTCCATGACGTGTGCGGTGTTGCTTGTGATTCTGTGCCTCATGAAGAGGTTAGCATTTGTCTCATATTGCCAGGAGACTGGGCTACCCTTGCTGTGAACCTTGCATTGTTGTGAGTGGTTGCAGTATTTCTCTGTTGTCTCCTGGGAAGGTCTATTCATCTGAGAACTGTCCCTTTGCTTCCTCATTCCAGAGAATATCAGGAATAACTGTTCCATGCAATATATTTACCCTGAGTTATATATCCTCCTAGCTCATTCCTGGTTCTCTGATCACCCATATTACATAAATGTTAGTTTATGTAAATGTCTGGTTCTTTTTTTTGGAGAGAACAAACCAATTACCTAAGTGTAATTCTGTGGGCAGCTCACTCCAGCCAAAAGGCAGCCTGAATAAGACAGTATCAGGTCTGCCATGTATGATCTTTCAGTACTATCCCAGAAGGTTTTGCACCCTCGAAACACCTCTTCATGTCCTTATGCCACAGAATGAGGCATAGCAACATATCATTTCAGTTTCAGACTAAAAAAACCACCATGCTGCTAGACTGCAACAAAGCCTTTGCTTTGCATTGTATTGTTTGCATTGTATCGGACACTTTCAACTGAAAAAAAACCTGACCACCATAGCAAATAATAACTGCCTTCGCACCACAGGGCATCACTGGAGCAAGTGCTATGCGGTGTGGATGTGACCACCTCAGTCCAGAGTCCCTGAGAACTGTAGACGCAACTCTACCTCACTTGAGCTGAAGGCCAGGAGGTAGGTGCAGCTAGCCACAGTGTGTAGCCAGTAACATTTCTCCTTATCAACCGACAGACACTTCATCAAGTTTATCTCAGTACAAAACTTTACTGGCAACCTTGAATGCTTTTGTAACAGTGTAAGTTGGAGGCTGAGCCCTGTATTGTGCTGTAGTATCCGCTTAAGGAGGAAGTCAAAGTCTCAGGGCACTTGAACTGTAGCCTGGGTAAGACAGTCTCAGGTTTGCCCTAGGGATTATCAACTCTGTAGATCAGGCTGAGGAGAAGGCTAAGGAGACTTAGTTCTCTTATTAACCTCTGCCTCCTGCTCACTTGCCACAGTGCTGGTCCCCTTCAATCCTCTGCTGTGGTGCTGTTTGGGGAATTGGCCTCATGCCCACCCCACAGCAAAAGGGTGAGAGCTGAAGGGATAGGAAAGCATCTTCCTTTGGGAGCAGCTGTATCTTGTCCCTGGGTCTACGCTTGCAGCAGCCACCACTCTGCGACTTTGGCACATGGACCAAGCTCTAGGGAGCTTGCCTCACCACAGTCCTATGAGGGAAGGAGAAAAGGAACTTGTTCTCCAGTTTCACATTGGGGCTTGTTTCACTCGTCAGCCAAGTGAAAGAATTAAGACTCAAAGGGCATTTCTTATTAGTAACTTTTCTTTGAGTGTAGTATTTCCATGCTTATCCGGGTGGTAAATGCTGAGATGAAACCCCAAACCGCTACTATCAAAGCTTTTATGTACATATCTTCTTAATCCTGTTTACTTTAGTTGAGGGTGGAATGGCCTAGTGTATTAGTTGTAGCAGAAGAGGGTTTATTCAGGTGACAATTAAGTAAAACGTGACTGGTGTTTTGCCATTGCACCGTAAATTTCAGATGAGAACTGTGATCTGTGCGTTAACAGAACATCAGGGTGGCTGCACAGGTCACATCTCCATCTCCCCCGGTGTCCAGAGGGCAGCAGCAGACACCTAAGAAAGATTATAAAAAGAGGGCAAGCATATAGTGATACTTCCCTGACGTAATCTCTCAGCCTCCAGTGACCTACAACTCAAGGGTGTCCGGGTCTCTTTAAGTTAAAAAAAAGTTGTTTGCAATTAATGCTTGAAAAACAGAAGATCCTCACCGGGTGCATGGCAGAGTTTCAGCCCTGCCCAGCTCTGTACCACCTACAATCTACACTGCGGTAATAATTCCTATCAATCTAGCTCAGCTCCTAGAGGAGGAACTGCATCTTCTTTTGTGGGGATTTGTGGACTACAACTATAGCATTAAGGATGGCATCCGAGTGGAGTTTAGTCATTAGAAAGAGTGTAATAAAGAGTATATTTACATGAAGATGATAGAATATGTCAGGTCTGGTTTGAGTTAAAGGCCTGGGCTGTATCATGTTTTTTTCTCATCTCTCTGATGACTGATTTGCAAAGTAGGGTGGTGGCTTATGTGTGAATACCTTCCAGGGCCCTGGTTCACAGCTTGGTCAACAGCAAGGGACTTGAAGTACACTGGAATGAAAGTGACAATTTAGAGAGCCCCACACTTCTCTGAAGTGCACAGCACCAGGACAAGCGGTAACGGGCACAAGTTGCAACATGAGAAATTCCAGTGTGATACTGGGGAAAATATTGCACCATGAGAGCGGTCGAACACTGGAACAGGGGCCCAGAGATTCCCCCAGGGGCCTCTCTCCATCCTTCAAAACTCAACTGGGTAAGGCCCTGAGCAACCTGATCTGGTGGACCTGCTGTGAGCAGGCACTGTGACATGAGACCTCCAGAGGTTCCTTCCAACCCCGATTATTTTGGCACTCCATGTTTCTTTCAAGTCCATGGAAACGTCAATGGCAAAATGGGGTTCCCTTGAAAGAGAAGAACACATTATTCTCTCTAGATCAAATCAATTTGCATCAAAGCATGAGGAAAAAAATGTAATTGTCACCAAGCTTTCTGTGATTCTTTTTACTTTTCTAACAAAATAGTGATTAACAATTCCAGCACAGACACATCTCGCAACACCTTAGCTGCTGATGAAGGCATTTTACCAGCATTCTGGTTTCTGAGATTTTGAATTATATTTGGTTCATAGCTCTCAGGTCTTCTCCATCAAAAGAGTTGAAAACACTCTCAAAAAAGATAAGAGTGAAAACTGGGACTGTCAGTCACATGAATCCTGCTGTCCTGTTGATGGCAACATACAATCTAGATCTTCTACAGTGTTCTTCATCCATATATCTCAAAGCATTTTATAAAAGAGACTGTAAACATTATCTTCATTTTGCAAAAAGAAGCTTGGATATGGAAGTGTTCAAGGTCATACTGAAAAGCAATGACAGAGACTGAATCTGTCTCTCCTAAGTTAGGAAACACTAAGTTAGGAAGTCTCCTACGGCAGGAAGAAAAAGAACTTTTCATTTGATGATAGGGCCAAAAGCTAGGGAAATAATCATTCTGGTTCAACCCAGACCAAAAGACATGTGGGTAAGTCATCAAATTAAGTGTTGAAATGCAAAGTACAAATTACAACGTTTCCAGTTGTTTTTCTAGCCAAAACTTTTCCCCAAACTCAGCCCAGATTTTCCATCTCCTATTTGCTGACTGTAATTATTTTTACCAACAGTAAGTGGGACATCCAGTTCAGGGCCTGACCCTGATATGGCCACAGATATCCCCAGTACAGTACAAGTAACAACATGGAGCTAGATGTCAGAAGAGAAACCTGAACACCCATCTCTTTCAAAGGACAATCAGTAAAAAAAAAGTTAGATATTAAAATACCCTGATAAATGGGACATTATTTTCTTTTGCCTAGAATAGTTACTGAAGTGCAAAAAGAGAGTGGAGTGGATCTTCAACCTGTCCAACTTCTCTGAAAAAGGCAGAAGGATGAGATAGCTGAGAGCAGTGAACAATGCATTCAAACATGTTGTCTAAAGAAAACATAACAAAAATTACACCACGCTGCAAGAGATGTCAGATGTCAACAGTAGTCAGACTGTGTTACATTAACCTCTGGGCACAGCTGGAAAATTTCAGAACAAAGGTCCATCAGTCTAACATTTTGTCTCAAACAGTGGCCAAAGGCAAGTGTTTAAGCTAAAGATACAAGAAGGGGACACTTGTATAGAAATATTTTCTCCGATATGCTCTGCTAGGACTTCCTGAGGCAGAAACTGTATCCTCATCTTTGCGTTTAATAGACCATGATGGACTTCCATTAATTTATCTAATGAAATTCAGTCAAGTAACCATCAGTTCTCAGGGGTGATGCAGCATGACCGTAATGTGTGATGTAAGAACACACACTGTGCTGGAGAATATCGATATGGAGAAGGACTAACTGTTCTAGCACCCCCTGTATATCTGGACCTGGTACTAGACACTCCTTTACACATAAAAGCATCACGCATTTTGCTGAAAATGTTCCAAAGCTGGGCTTTGGCCAACGGCTCTTGTTTTCAAAACAATTCACCAACATAGCAACCTACCTTCGTGACCTATGTTTTGAGTAACGCATAGAGAGCTTTGAAGAAATATTGTCATAAAGGGTATTGGAAGTTACTGATGTACACCTACGGCTTTTTGCTGTGAACGCTTTCTCTCCCCCCACCCTGTCTCAACAGAAGATGGCTATCATTTCCTCAGCTAAACTGGGAAGCCTAAACTATCACTACACTTTGATGTGGGTGCTGGCTTAGTCATTTCTGGTGTTGAATTTTACACTGAGGCCTCTCCGGAAGACTTTCTGCAAGCATTAAGAAACTCTTTACAAAAAAACCCCCAAACAATCAATACAAGGAACAAATACAAAAAATGCTGTTCAGCTGAGTAATTGCCTTTCATAACTTCAACAATCTGACTTTCAATGGGAAACACTATCTGCACCTGCAGGGACACTCACCTGTCTCTGTGCTATGCAAATGTTGGAAGAAAAGCTTAGTCCAACCTCCTGTACACAAGACTCTTGTTTAATCCAGGTTGTGGCTGATATAATTCACTCCTGATTTACATAATGCAGAAAACAAAGGTTGAGCAAATGCAGCTGCAATCCCTTCTCTCATCTTCTCATATATAAACTATTGCATGAGATTACTGATAGTATTTTTTTACTCTCTTAAGAGCCTGAATCTTTTTTTTCATTATAATTTTCAAGTGTAAAAAAATTCAAAAGGCAAACATTTTTACAGGAAATTCTGATATTCCTAACTCAGCACTTTTGGGCAAGGTTTTATTGGAAGGGAGGAGCAGGAAGGAGGAAGGATTTCAGGCAGATATACCATTAAGTTTAGATGCCATAGACCAAAATACTGTATTCAAAGACACTAAAGGTTGCATGAACATATCTGATCTGTGTGTTTAAGTATAGCGTAAATATAGAGTCCTTTTTTAAAACTCTGAATATAGGACTGGTTTCCAGAGCTGCTGATCATACATAGCTGTCACTAGGCTCCTCAGGAAATGTACATACTCAGCATCTGGAAGTCAGGCCACCTTTTTGTTAATTTTGCAGCTTCAGGCAGTTGCACCTGGCGTTTTGCCCACTGTTCTATATGCATGAGGAACATACACAGAAAGTAAGCTAAGAAAGGGATAAAAAACAGAAAAGCCGAGCCATTACTGTGCTGGTGTTTAAGCTGAATAACTTCCAGTGAATCATGAAATCCATTTTCTTTTATTCAGCTTTAATAACTTTGTCAACTCTTAATTGTCCGCGAAAATGCAAGCAATTCTGTGTTCAATGAAATATATCCTAATGAGTTTGCCTCCTTTTGTCAGGAAGTACTTAATTAAAGCAAGAGAACCAAGTTTTTTAACAGCATGTTTGATATAATGAAAGGGCTTGGGAGTCCGAAAGGGTGGAACTGCACACCAGAAAGAAGGCACCTCTTTTGTGTGTCAGTTATTTTGTTCTAAACAGGATGACTCAGGGCTGGAGCCACAACAAAACCTGGCAGAACGCAGAGAATGGTGCTCTACTTCCCTCTTGGCTACTGGGCTAATCTTTCAATGCCTCGGAAAGCCTGGAGCTTTCATCCTGTGCCACTGGCTGTTTTTATCAGTGCTTTCTTTGGAGAATGATTTATCACTATCTCTATCACTGTTTCAGCCCTTGTAAAATTCCCACCCCACAAATGAAAACACCACCAGTGATATTGCTTTCTGGCTTGCCTGCTGATTAACAAGCAGACTTGTGTCAGCATTACTTTGAACATAAGCTGTTTGCCATTCAAACATTTGCATCCAAAAATCAGTGTCGAGGGCTTCATGCACACTTGAAGGAGATATATTTTGTATAAGCTTTGTTGAAATAAAAGCTGTGAGTTTTCCCACTTGCACATGAGATTTGGGAGTTGTGCAGTAAGAGCTGTGTATCTGTGATGGTTCCCATCCACAAATGGTAAAACAGGGCCACCATCCTGGCTAAGGTTGGTATCTGTGGGTGTATTCTCATTAATGCTGATGTTACAAGTCATGAGCACCTACTAAAATGCAGTTCTGAAGCAGTTTGAATCAACGTATACAAACCAGGGGGGAAATCCCAGCTCTTTTGAAGCAAAGGAGAAGGGAAGAGGTGCATTGCTCCTGGTGGCAGTGAAGACAGGATTTCACTGCAGATGTTCACCCAAAGCTTAGCTCGCTGTTCCAGATTGGCAGATCTCAGCCAGGTAGCTTGTGGAATAATTTGTGTTTGCAGACATGACTCCGAAAGAACGATTCTCCACATCACTCTGCTCTCGCCTTGCACCAGTGCAGAGGTCCTTATGGAAGGTTTCTCCGAGACCTCTCCCATTTTTACTTGCAGTCAGAGGGAACAGAAAAGCTGCCTCTACTGTTTGTTGTGGTCACTTTGCTTCCAGCCTTAGTCAGAGCTCATCCACTCCATCTCTATTTGTGTTTTGCTTGCCAGAGTGGTTTTCTGCTTTTTAAGTAAGTTAAATCAGTTCATGGCAGGTTGTGAGAGTGCCTGTGCTGGCACAAGGGGAAGTGCAGGAGTGTGCAGTCAGCAGGCAGGAAAAGGAGAGATGGGAAAGGGAAGTAATATCATACTATATTATTACCTAATCCTCCTAGAGCTCTCCTACTTTCCCCAGGCCTTGGTTATCTTAAATAATTTTGTGTTCTCAGCAGGTTTTGTTGCTTTAATGAGAAAGAGACTTTTATTTTTTAACTAATAACCAATTTTTAATCCTGCTCAGGCCTTTTCAGCCTGCAGATTCTACCCTCTCTTAATAGCCTCTAACAAGGCACTTCAACAAAAGGCATTTAGAAAATTTCAGTTCTTTATCATGAATGGTTTGTTTCATCCACCCTCAGCCTGGGCAGCTCAGCCTTACACCACTGAAGTAAGGGCGCTCTGCTGTTTTATGCAGGTTGGAAACCTCACAGCCAAGAATCTGCTCTACTCTTCTTCCAGGAAATTTACTTCAGAAGCATGATTTATAAAGGCAGGACTATTTCATCCCCTATTTTATTTTTCACATCACAATGCTATATAATTCCATCTCTAATGATTTTCTTCAGAGTATTTCCTTCTAACACTTTTTCTCAGAAGAGGAGTGCAATAGGGGCCACACTCCCGCCAAGCAGCTGTTTTGAAAGATAAAGAGCATAATTTTTGTCACCAGTCTAGCTATTTTATTCCCTGGTTCCCGAAGAACTCCCAGGCACATGTCATCCAGTCCTGGCAAACGCTCACTAATTCCTCCAGTTTTTGTACCCCCCCTTTTTTTTTTTAAGTGACAATGTTCCATCAGCAGATAAACATCAGCATGCCTTTTCCTTTGTTGTGAGGAACAGAGCACCATGTTCATTTTGCTCCTGCCTTTTAATGTTCTCCCTGTACAGAAAATGTGTACTTTGTCTGGATTACATTCATTCTACCTTAGAGGTAAGGTAACACAATAAGGAAAGAACAAATGTAATGTCCACAGAAAAAGTCCTTGTCCCTATTTCCATACTGTGGGCACAGTACTGAGGAGGGGTGGAACAGCAGTCCTGGTTACGGACACAAAACAAATTCCAAGAATTCAGATTATGATTTAATGTTATCTGTAATCAGCCAGCACCACTGAGAATCAGACCTTCATTATGCAAGGCACTGCTTCAATTAACCGAGAAGAGGCGCAGAGGCTTGTATGGAGCTTGTTCTTGCTTAGAGAGCTTATGTAATTTCTGGCATTTCCTGTTTCCAGCTGGACTATAAACAACGTTAACCGTCTATAACTTCAAAGTTTTAATTGCTCTCCATAGGAATCCTAGTGAGATATATGTTATACCTATCATTATGATCCCTGTTGATGAGGACCGGGAGACAGGATGGGCGAGAGAATTGTATAACCGCTCACAGGAAAAGTTAGGTGGCGGGATGAATATGCCAGAGCTCCCGGCATATACCTGTACAAGATGTCACTAGATCTTATTTCTATACGGGCTTCCCCGCAGCTGCATCACCCATTCCACTTGAGCTAGCAAGCGAGTGTAACCACATTTTGGGGGCGTAAATATTCATTCTGATTTAAGAGATGCCTTCCACTTAAAAATGAACTGGAATTCTATTATAACCAAAACAGTTCAAGACGTCCTTCCCTTTCCTTACAAACTTGCTTGATATCTTTGACAGTGCACTTGGTGTAGAGGCATAATCACTACTTTCTGAGGAAGATGCCTTCAGTCTGAGCCTGATGTGCCTGTACTGCTTAGAGATACCTTGTATACCTGCACATCCCAAGGACTCCCAAGAGTTTTCCTGCTAAAAGCAGCAGCAAGGTTGTGACCAAAGTGACTCCAGACAGGCAGGTGAGACAAGTGGTGGGGAAAGGGCAGGTGAATTTTAACAGCACTCCTAAGTCCACAGCGTGCTGCTGAGTTTGCCAGGACAGGCGGTGGTATGGATATAGAGCGCTGGAAAGACACTGAAGTCCTGGGCTGGTGTTGGAAGTGTGCCCAAATGCAAAACGCATCACTTCAGAGTAGAAAACCCTGTTTGCCCATCTGTTGGTCTGTCTGTCCTGGAGGTGTCCTGTGGGAAACAGAGTTTCAGCAGCACATGCTGCAGGTGTGCCTGTGTTCTCCTTAATAACTCCTGAAGCCATAGGCTAATTAGTCAAATTTGACAGAGTGATAGCAATCACAAAGATACTGAATTCCATCAAGTTTTATGAAATAGGTGTATGGGTGGCAGAGAGATCATATTAGCATGCACACTAAGGGAAAGGCTGCAGCATGCACTAAACACTGATTAACAGCAAAGAACCTACATGGGACGGAAATGCCATCAGTTTCCCAACTGCTGGAAAGCTCCAGTCAGGCCCACACTCTACTGAACAGAGGAAATCACTCTATAGTCAATTTACTGGTGTCTAATAAACAGTGAGTTCACAAAACTGCTTTGATGTGTCAGTTAAATCAAGCAACCATAAGACACGTGTCCAAAGGAAATTAGGATTCGTTAATTCTGCAGCTTCTGGAACTACTTCTTTTGATTCAAGAAATACCATCTAAAGGGGGCTGCATCACATGTTGACTTTTTATATCAATTTATTCATTCAGAAAACAACCTCATTTTAATATATACTTGCACAAGCAGTTAACCTGTCCTTGTTCACCTTTCTATTCACAAGAATTAACCTTTTAAAAAGACCTATGTGTCTTAGGAGCACAGGTCATTGTAATGTCCCTGGATTTCAGCGCTTTTCTGTCTTTTGTTACCTGCGTCCACATACAGACATTGTTTTCAAGTGTTTGAGATTTACGGGAACATAACATGGGTTGTGTTGTGCCCCATGCGTGGGTCTTGGAAATGAAAGGGCTAAGATAAAATGTTATCCAGACAAAGTATGTGACCTCCAGAGCCTCTCGGAGACATTTGAGCGGATAGTAAACAAGATAGCAACATCCGGCCTTGCCATCGCAGGCTATTCATGGTCACATCTAACAGAATTTCTCAGTGTAACACTGACCAGAACTGTGGTTCTGGTTCTGCCCGAACTGTGCTGGCTCGCAATTATTTCCAAAAGCTTTAGAAAACATGTCCTGATCTAGAGTATGGTTTCTACATCCATGCAACCTTTGCTGTGGATTTTCTGATTTACTAGCACTTTAATACATAACAAAGGCAGAAAGCCACACCATCTTTCACTCTCCTTGTCTGTATGATCTGGATTTCATTCTGCATTTGGCAAGGATACTCAGGAGGTATATCAGGTCTATTTTTGATCTGTTTTTTCCTATTTGAATCCTAAACGGGAGAGAAACACAGAAAGAGCATCTTTGAATTCTCAGCCTCATAAGCCAATGTTTCATGAGATTTATAAAAACTTTCTCTTTCCAATGCAATACTGAAATTGTATATAATACAATATGTATATATTCAAACACATTCAGCAAATCTGTTTCAAACCCTCCATGCCCAGAAAAGAACCCCAAATGCCGTAGGCTACCATGGCAGAACTGTCCAAGAAAATTGTGTTTCTCTGCACAGCATGGAATACAGTGCTACAGACTTGCCTTTCCACAGCGCTGCATTCCCTGTCTCCATGCAGACCATCCGAGACAGCCAGGAAGTAAGAGCCCTACTTGCCTGGATCTTCACCATGATCCACAGATGCGACCCAATGCCAGGGGAGCTGGCTGCACCACCACCAGAGGATTATTCTGCCCTTCAGGTAAGCATTACCCTGACCTCAGTCCCTGCCAAGAGTGCTGGGGAGAAATGGTTTTCTTATTTTCATGAGGCAATTCATGAGAAAAGGTATTATGGGATATGGGAGTCAACGCATGCTGGGAGTTTTAATCTAGCTTTTTCTGTGATGCTTTAGCCATCCTACAGCTCTGCAGCATGGAACAAGAGAAAAACTGTGCATGAAAATACAGGCCTTAGATAAACTTCCCTATTTAAGCCTTGTTTCCTAGGAAAATCCAGCTATGCTGTAGCACTGTTTATCAAATCTGCTTTTCTGGCAGTCCCCATCTAATAACTTTTTAATCCACTGTTGCTTTCAGCTACACCTGAAAGTGACTTACAGCATTAATGTAAAAAGCAGAGACCGGGCAGAAGAGAAAGACGGACTTCTGTTTTTCCTGATGGAAAAGGCAGGCAGAACCCAGCCCTTACATATCTTCTGGCTGACGAGTACTGGTCACCAGCACTGACCAGCCCATCACCACACACACAGGTCAGGGCAACATGCTGTTTCTTTCCCAGGAAGTGTATGGGACCCAGCAGTGGGTGAGGAGAAGCTGGGTTAGCGTGGTGATGACGAGGAGAGGGCCAGGCGACAGAGGACCTAAAGTTTCACTCACTGTATTCACTCAGTGCATATCATGGAGCAGCTAATTGTTTCTAAAAGTAATTAAAAGAAGCTTTTAAAGTAGCTCATTTCTATGGAGATGAAACTTTAAAGATGAGCCGATTGACTTCTGGTCTACTTCCCTAAGGGAAAAGACTGCAGAAAGGTCTAGCTGGCAAAGAGAACAGTGCCATCTGCCCATGAGATGCTCACACTGCTTCCCCCAAAAGGAAGACTTTTGTTTAGTACTTGTATACCCACAGTGAGCAGGTCGTGGATTTATCCTGTGTGCAGATGTTGACTCTGCCGAGCCGAAAATAGCCCGTGATGGGCCAGCCTGCTGCTGCACGGGAGGTCTGAGGCACGGCTGGAGGCATTTCCAGGCCCTCAGACTGACTAACTCAGAAAACTGTGACACCAGCAAACAAATTTGCCTCTTGCTACACCTGAGGAAAGCCAAAAGGGAGCTTGCAAACAAGAGGTACTGACTGAGCAATACCCCTGACTGGATCCCCCGAGTGCAGAGCCAGCTCCTCTTCTGTAAGAAAGTTGTGCTATTTGCCCATAAGATGTTTACACTGCTTTTGCATTTTGAAAATTGAGGGCCAAGCAGCTGGATGTTTTCAATATCTGTTTTGCCTCTCTTTCTCTCTCTTTTGCCAGCTTGTGGGTGAGCTTTCCACAAGCCTGCAACATGTCAGGCAGGATGCAGTCATGAGGAAGCCGGAGGAGAGGGAGAGAGCTTTCTCAGAAAGCAGGCTTTTGTTTTGTGCTTCTTATATTCACAGTGAGAGGAGTGCATGGACTTTTTCTGCACACTGATGCTGACACTGCTAGATTGAAAACAGCTCATGCTAATGGGGCCAGGCTGCTGCCATGGAGGATCTTGAGCTTGATCTCCACCACAACCTCTCTAGGTTGTGCAAGAGACCAGACCCTCTTGGATTTTCCATTTCTCAGGCTGGGGATATAAAATATGACTGGTGATATGTTCGTGTGAGTAGTAGTAAAAAAAATCCATAAAGAAAAAAGCTCTTCAAGCTTAAAACAGCCCTAAACAGCCTCATGCAGGTACTCAATAAAACGTGGTCTCTATTCTCTGTTTGAGCAACCTCAGAAAGTAAAAACTATTCAGCTACAAACTGCCAGCCAAGAGTTGTCAAATTTCCTCTTGCCGCAGTGTCAGTGTTGGCCTGAACCAGAGAGACAACTAATAAGGAAATGTTAACCACCGTACGAGACAGACAGCTTACAAGGAGGCTTTGCACCTACTCCAGTGCTGCAGTTCAGACGCTAAAAAATTATTTTGGTTCCCTTATTTGACTCTCTGGACTGACTGCCTTTGGTAAAATCCTGTAGTCAGGATTTTAGAGACATTGGACTCTGAATTCCTTCCAGGGATTTATATAGACTGATGCATTGTGTTCATAGAGCAGCTTAACACAGGAGAGAATTTTTATTCAGCGTCAGTACTGGTGTTAACTTGCTGACAGGAGTTTGATTTGGTGGCTGGATTACTCTATTCTTAACTCAGTATTATTAAAAGCAGTATAGCTTTGGGGAAATATTTTCTTGATTTTGTAGTTAATCATTTGCATAAAATTGGTCCTCAGTTTCTTTTTTCTCAGTAAGCGACATGAGTCCTGGCCCTCCAGACACTTGTACAAGACATCAATCACTTCTCCTAAAAGCCTGGCCAGCCCCCCTTAATTAGTTGTTAGATCTTATGCTCATTTTTAAAAAAATGTTAGCTGTGTCATAAATGTCTATAATCCAGAGGGGAAAAGGAGTGCGAAGAAATGATTTAGTGTCTAAAAATAACAATTAGTGGTGCCATGAGATAAAATACACTTCATCGCCCTGTGATTACACCACTGGCAAAGGGTGGGGAAAAAAAGACTTATTCTCCCAAGGCAAATGCAAAACTTCAAAGGCGGCGAGAGATTGTCAACCTGCTAATCTCAAGTGGTACCAGAACTGGAACTGTCAGGAAGCACTAAATACTTCCACAAATGTTTTTCTACAGTAAACATAACATTGAAAATATAGAATATTCCACATTAAAAAACCCACAGCACTATTACTCAGTACAATGAAAACTGAATTCCACGCTTGCCTTCTCCCTTTTCCTTTACTTCTGTTAGTGACTACATTCCACTGTATAACAGCAAGATGAGCACATAAGGAAGATTATTTGTGGAAGTGTGATGAGATCTTTCAGTCAGCACCATTTAATCACAGAATCACAATTCCAGGTTGGAAGAGATATTGGGAGGTCTCTAGTCCAATGGCCTGCTGCAAGCAGGGTCAGCCGTGGGGTCAGATCACGTTGATCAAGACTTTGTCCAGTCGGGTCTTGAAAACCTCCAAGGATGGAGATGGCACAACCTCTCTGGGCAACCTGCTCCCAATGCTTGGCTGTCCTCCTCTCGCCAGGCACCGCTGGCCTCACTGGACTTCCTCTGGGTTGTGGACATCCCTCCTGCATGGGGTCCCACATCAGAGGCAGTGTCCAGCTGGGGTGTGACGAGCAGAGGGGACCATCCCTGCCCTGTCCTCGCTCTGCACCCCCCAAAGATGCTGCACTCCCTGGGGCTGCCTGGTGCACAGCTGCCCCTACTCCACTTGCTGCCACCAGGGCCAGGGCTTCTCTGCAGAGCTGCTCCGGCCCCAGCTGGCGTCACTGCCCGGGCTCTGCCGTCCCGGGACAGGGTGGGTGTTTGTCCATGCTGGATGTTGTGGGGGCCCTGTCATCCGCTTCCTCCAATGTGTCTAGGACTCTCTGGAGAGCGCCTCTGCCTGTAAGCATATAGACTGGTCCCAATGTGGTGTCATCTGCAAACCTGACGAGAGTGCACCTCATAGCCTGCTGTAGGTCATTGATAAAGATATTAAACAGGAGAGCTCCCGGGAGAGACCCTGACGTGTTCTGCTTGTTACCAGCCTCCGACAGAGTGCAACTGGTTAACCACTGCCCTCCGAGTCCGACTGTCCAATGCTTTTTACCTGTCTAGTTGCCCATCCACCCAGACTATAACATCCTAACTTGGATACGTGAGTATTGTGGGAGACAGTGCCAAATACCTTACTAAAGTTTAAGCAAATGATATCCACGGCTTTCTCTTCACCCCAAAATTCAGTATTATAGAAAGCAGTCGGGTTGGTCAGGCATGATCTGTCCTTAGAAGATCCATGCTGACTGTTCCTAATCACCTTCTTCTCCATCACATGCCCAGAAATGCATTTCAAGGGGACTTGCTCCACAATTTTTGAAGGGATCAAAGTGAGCGTGACTGGCCTGTAGGTCCCTGGATCTCCCTTTTGGCCTCTTTTGAAGACACATATTAATGCAGTAAATTCAGACATCTGTTATTTCAGAAGGTCAACAAAGAACATGAAAAAGTGGATCCAGTAAAAATGGCCACATAAGAGAAGTAAACTCAAAATTATATATTCTATAATAGATAATTACAATTAATAATTATTGTTATAATTTAACATCTATCATGTGTTTAACAATAAAGAGCACAGCTCAGATATGACTCCTGTTGTTTTAGGAACAAACAAAGAATGATAGTTCCAAAGGCCCAAAGTTACAGTCTAAATTGACAAGTCACAGATAGGTATACCAAATCTCAGAGCAGAGGAGTAGCAGCCAGATTCACAGGGAAAAATGCACCTGTTAACTGTTAATTCAATACTCTGCTTCCCTGAGATAAGGAATGAGCAACCCTGATTAGAAATATGCCACCATTTCCTTTCTTACCATTTCTGGTACACCAGGATAAGAGTCCTCAGCCCAGATCATCACCTGGATGATTTTCCTTTGCCTCTATAGATTTCTTACAGATGACTCCTTTACTTTTCTGACTTCTGTGGTCAAAAGTTCCTCCACTCCCCAGAGTTAGGACTTCAACAGAGCTATGCCATTTTACACAGCTGTGGGTCTGAGCCATGCTTCTGAGAAAACCCACAGCCCATGGCATTGCCATTCTGTGGGGAAAGGAATTAAGAAAGAATACATGAAAACGGCTGGGAAAAAGAGAAATCGCTGGCCCAAGTCACTCTTGAGTTAATCTGCCTTTTGAAATCAATAGAGCAACACTAACATTATGGTGGATTAATAAGTGGTAATTAAGCAGAGGACTTTTCTCTAGATGTAACAGCAAAGAAGAATTTTACTAGTCTTGTGGTAGGAGGTTATATTTGCAAGGTATTAGGGAGGGGAAGTGGAAGGATAAGGAAGTATTCTCCTTCCCTTGGTGGAAAGCAGCGGAGGTCTGCTGGGCTGCGTGATGTGGTCTATGAAAGAACATGTGGCTGGATAAAACAGGAAGCAGTGAAATCTGCTGAGCTTTGATTTCTGAGGTGGGAAAGGGAGGAAAGGCAAAGAAGTTTTGTGCCATTGCTGCTTCAGGCTAAGTCAGTAAGAACAGTTCACTGAAGAAAGTCACGCTATAATGAGTTATCCCAGCTCAAAATCTCACCTGTGGGATACATCTTTTGTCATCCAACTGAGAAGAAGCTAAATTCAAGGCAAGCTCTAAATTTTATTTTCTCCTGAGCTCTTTCCAGGCTTAGAAAAAATAGGGAAGGTAGAAATGGGGCAGGGTGACCAGGAGAATGAAAGGACAAAAGAATATATGTTCTAAAGCAACAAACTGATATAATAAGTACAGATAAGACAGATGAATGAGTCATGATGACTATGGTTTGGATGCCAGAATTTCATCATTACCTTCTCTGCCACATCTGTTATGCTCCGCCCAGAAAATCAGTAGTGAAACCATAGAGGACCAGATCCCTAAGGACCTATGCAAGCTTACTCTAATTCAAGATCTGAGGCAAAGGTCAAATATTTAACATCAACTTTTTTAGACGCTCTTACAACCTCTCAGCGTGGATTTAATGTTGTTTATCCCCCAAAGCATCCCTCATTCACTGTTTGTATTAGGCTAGACCCAGGAAAAGGAGAGAAACCATGTCAGAATTTCAACCTCTGTGACTGCTATTACCGTAAAATAAAAAAGAAAGTTTCAAAATAGAGAGCAAGAGAAATCCTCTGTACAGGTTTGCAAACCTGATTTAGTTTGAATTGGAAGGCAGAAGCATTCAGTTTCTTTCTACATAACTGTTACATCAATAAATCTAGATTAAAAGAAAGTTTTGGGGTAAGACCTCTGCCTGCTCCCACAGAACCATGCAAATGATGCCCATGACCCTATGAAACCATGCTGTGGCCCCCTGGGTTGACAGCCCATGTTTGATAACAACCAGAGGATGGCTGTTTCACGTGACAGGATGCCAAGCCAGATAATCCAGTGTGGCAGAACACCTTCCATCTCACTTGGAAGGCATCCTCTAAATGCAGACAACAGCCGTTTATCCTGCAATGTTCTCCTGTTCTTTTGGCAGCAAAAGCTCTGCGAGAATTGAGTAATCCATGCTTTCTGCAGCTCCTCGGTGAACTCTAGTAACCCCTTTGTCTGCCTCTGCTCACTGGCTGTGGAGTGTATAGGCAGGTTCAGAAATTCCCTCGTGGGTTGGAGCTTCTCAGAGCCACAATTTTGCAAACAGTTGTTGATCTGGGTGTCTTTCATTGCACTCAAGTAACCCCAGGACTGACACAAAAACACCCATTGACAGATGCCCTCCAAGAGAGTCCATATACATAATAATTGCATATGGTTTACATTTAATTATGATTTTGCAAACATGCAATGGTAGTAAACACATCAGCTAAGCAATAACTCTACGTGCAGGCACAAGCAATAAAGGGGTCCTGTCAAAGAAAGAACATCTGTTGAAAATTGTATCTGCTAACCTAATTAGCACTTGCTGGCAGCTAATTACCATATCTTCCAAGGGGTATTGGTACATGTTAAATTACTGTTTTCACTTCGTGCTTTTCAATTGTAATTATTCAAATACAATCTACATGAAACGCCATCTATATCCTTTTTGGTCAAGCATGCAAACTGGGCGCAGTAAGAGACAACAGGTGCTACCAAAGTAACTCAGATTCAACGCCAGTGCCTCTAGCCGTCACACAGTATACCATCAACATGCTTACAGGAAGAAAAGGTTCAGCTAGATCTGCTGTTGAGGTTACACTAGCCAATATGTCGAACAGCTGAGAGAGGCTTGCGCTAGTGTGACCCTGATAATAAAAATACATATATATGTATATATATGCATATTTAACTATGCTGTTAAGCAGAGATATATCACCAAAATATTAAAGAAAACTTAAAAGGTATTCCTTAGCTATGTCTTTACCACTAGCATCATGCATGGCCCAGAAAAGCAGAGTTATTACGACCATAGAGTCACAAGCCATAAAATGTCTGCCTGATTTTTCTGATCTACTGGCTTAGTTTTGTTCCTGGATCTTGATCAAATATCCACAGAAGCAAGACAGATGTATTAAGGCCATCAGGACACGATTGCCAGCTCTGAATAGACCCAGAAAGAGTTCCAGTCGCCAAATCGTGCATGAAGGTCACAGAATCACAGAAGAATTCAAGATTGGAAGGGACATTGGGAGGTCTCCTGCTCCAAGCAGGGTCAGCCACAGGGTCAGACCCAGTTGATCAAGACTTTGTCCAGTTGCATCTTGAAAACCTCCAAGGATGGAGACTGTGCAACCCCTCTGGGCAACCTGCTCCGCTGCCTGACTGTCCTCACAGGGGAAAAGGTTCTCCATACATGTAGTCTGGACCTCGCATTTCAGCTTATGCCTGCTGTCTTTCATCCTCCCATGAGGCATCGCTGACTCCTCAAAGCCTTCTCCACAGGCAGCAGGCACCGCCAAAGCTGTCCCTGCTTCAGGCTGAGCTGGCCCAGCCCCGCAGTCTCTCCTCACAGGACAAGGGCTCCAGTCCTGATGCCTCAAGGTCCTCCCTGACCTGCTCCGGGTTGTGGACACCTCTCCTGTGCTGGATCCCACCCTGGTGGTAGTGTCTGGCTGGGGTGTGATGAGGCCAGGTGGAGGGGATCAACCCTGCCCTGCCCTCACTCTGGGCCGTGCCCCTGCTCGCACCGTCCAGGACCTCTTTGGTCCCCTTACAAGCTGTTGAGAACCACCAGCTGGATATCACTGCCAAGGTATGTTCCCAGCCATGGGAGAGGTTGACTTGTCAAGTTCCACCATGGATGGCTGGGGGCAGAAAGTGAGGTCACTGGTCTGAGCAGAAAGGTGATCCTCCACAGTAGGTGGATGGCAATGGAGAAACCTTAATGTAGCAAGCAGAGTAATTTTTCTAAGCTGAAGAGAAAAAAGTTATCAGGAAGAGAATATCATCTCAGGTAACTAATGAGAAAGAGCTGGAGCCATACTGCTGTAAATCAGTTGAGCTCCAGTACATTCAGTGGAGATACATGTCTATTTATACTGCCTCCAGATTAGACCTGAAATACTTTATTCCCTAAGGAGTCATTCCTTTTCTCATTCTGTGTATCACCTTCCATGTGCTGGCCCATTATACAGCAGCAGAGAGTTACCTGTAATGTCTTTACAGTGCTGCACTGCATGATAATGCACTGTTCACTGACATGTCGGAAATTTTTTTAATGAGGTGCCTCTGCTGCTCTGAAAGAGGGTGAACTCTGAATATTAATTTTTATTGTTTACAGTCAGCATTCATTTAGATCCAGTGGCAGATCCACAGTTCTCAGGGCACAGCTCAAGCTGCTTTTGCCACACTCCTGCTGAACTGGTTTGGACAAATAATCGTTATTCGTTTTTCTTTCTTCAGCACAGATCAAAGGTGGAAAAGACTTCACAAGGACAAAGAGTTCTGACAACAAGTTCATAGGATGCTAGCAGGAGCAGGGACAGTCTATTTATGCGTCTGTTTAGTCAGATTAAATAAGGGCTACATTAAACATCTCTCCCTTGTCTGCAGAATGGAAAGAAAAAGTAGAAGGATCTTGCTCAGGTTTAAAATAAAAGTTATCCCAGGGACAAGGTGCACATTTATGTTTTAACTGAAGCTGAATTTGCAATCTGATGCAATTCTGGTGTCAGTCACTGAGTCAAAAGCCATTCCATGATAATGCTCTACATCTTCAATTATGTCCCCTGTCTAGGCAGGTACTTAAGTATATACTAAACTTTCACTTGAGCAGGATCACTTACTTGCTTCCAAGTTAAGACACATACTTCAGTGTCTTGCTTAATCATGGTTGAGTTTGATCCAGTTCTAAGTCAAACTAAGTAAAGATGGCTACAGATTACAAGCAAGTTGGATCAGCCCCTCAAACCATGTTCAATATCCAGTGCCGAGGCAGGTGAGGCACAAAGGTTAAACAGAAGCATGACACAACACAATCACACAGTATTGTTTTTTAATGAGGCTCTTAGGCAGACCTTTCTCTGCTGTAAATCCGTATCTCGCTGTCGAAGTTCACTAAACAGTGCCAATATGCAACAGCCGAGCTCAGAGGGCCAGTGCCCAAGGCTGCGCTTCAAGTCTTAGCTGTGCCCCCTCGTGCCGACGCGTTGCAGTTGCAATACAGTCTTTAATAACAGTACACATGTCCTCTGCCTAGCAGATGAAGCAGATGAAAGGTATTTATTTTTGCCCTAGTGCTCCTGCTTCAGCTCTTCTTCATTCATCAGGTTAGCATTCCATCCATCCTCTGGACACCAGCTGAGCCCAAGGTTTCCCAAAGATATCTCAATTAAAAACACATATGTACACAGTCCAGCAAGCGTGGAGGCATGCATTTTAAAACCATTATTATCTGGCTAAACCAAACTGGATTTCTTCCAGATCATTGAGCATAATGGATTATCTTTATTCTAAATTTTAGGTTTGCATTGTCACCTGTTGGGACACTTGAGTACACTCATGGAAAACCCCCCCACATTTTTCTTACAAATGTAAAAGCTAGAAAGAAAAATCCATCCATTACACCAAAGTGTTTCTCCTCGAACTTCCTAAAATAACTCTTTGAAGCACAGTGCAGGTTCAGAAAACCTGAACTCTGAAAAAAATGAGGTCATCAATTTTTTGAAAAAGATCTTTAGATTAGAAACAATTAGCCTTAATTTTAACTCACTTCAGGCTTCAGCTATAACCATTTGTAATGCTCACCATTGTAAATCTTAAAGAAATTCAGGAACATTATAAAACATTTGATAAAGCACTATCAATTGTTTTCCCATTATTTTACAATTAATCAGAAGAATATATAATTACCGTACAATCAGTAAAGGTAAATCATAAATTAATCTCATGATTAGAGTATTGGATTTATCTCAAGTCTTCCAATTTCACTGTGATTGGATTTGGGATGTGAACTGTTTCTCTGATGAAGCCAATATGGAACTGAAAAAGAAATGCTTGGAGAAATCACTTAGAGAAAAACATTATAATGCTGTTATATGTGACCAGCGTGTACTTTCACCTTTTATACTCTGTCTCTCCAGCACTAAAAACAATACAGAACAATTATAGAGGCTTCAGATTTATCTGAAACTATTATCTGTTGAGAAATACAAATGAATGTATCAGTTTATCTTAAGGAAAAAAAGGGAACAGGAAAGTTCATGCTAAAGATTCACCAAGTCATGACAGGTACACAGATATTACATTTTCAACACCCCGTTCTTGTCTCAACAGCAATAAAAATAATCACCAGTGACTGTAAGAGGTATAACGACCAGAACAGATTAAAATACATTTTTGGCATAGCTGATTCTTG
This sequence comes from Apteryx mantelli, assembly GCF_036417845.1. Taxonomy (NCBI): domain Eukaryota; kingdom Metazoa; phylum Chordata; class Aves; order Apterygiformes; family Apterygidae; genus Apteryx; species Apteryx mantelli. Next base: position 12,860,248 of record NC_090020.1, read on the forward strand.
GAGCTTGCATTGACAAAATATGTACCATAGCAAGGACTTAACAAAATCCCCCAAGAGACCAGACATCAACAGGGATAACAAACCTGCACAGAGTTGCAAAGACTTAAAATTAAAAGCTATAATCAACAGGAGTTGCGCTCTTTAAAAGGAGGTAACCTCCTGTCTGCTGTTGTGGATATGGACCTCTATCTCCATTCTCGCCTTTGACCATCAACAAGAGCATTTGCCCAAGAGAGCTAGCGAAGAGTCCTGGGTCACCTTAAGGAAGGAGAGCTAGCAGTGACACCATTTTACATTTCCTCCTCAGCCCCGCTGCTCTTGTGTGTTCTGTCCTCCTTCCCCCTTCCTTCCCTCAGGTCACAGGAACACAGAGTCCTTCCCAGGTTTCACAGTGAATAAAAAGCTAAATTGCACATAGCGGCCATTTTTTTGTAAAGTGTAAACACACCCAGTTAAACACAAAATCAGAAAAAGGCATGCCCCTTCTCTCCAACAAAAGTGGGAGAAATAGGCCATTTTTCTCCTCCCTTCCACACCTGGCATAGCAGTTTATTATCTGAAAAAAACACTGGTCAGAGTTCAAAGATTTTGCTCCCCCTGTTGCCAGCTGCTTTTTCAGGCCTTACCAATAATTCAGGTCTTTCATATTATTTTCCTGGCATGTGGTGTCCAGAAAAGTGAATGATTTATAGATTCAGATATTACTGATGGAGTAAGATAGAGCAGTGTTGGTCATTCTTTATTAAACTACATTTTATCCCTTGTCATTGGTTTTGTGTTTATACAGGCTGTTCCCCATCTGACCCGCATCAGGACCACCCCTGTGCCAATCAGGTGCAATTAGGTGAACTGAGCATGCAGGCTGACATAGTCCAGGGCTCTCCCATTTGACAATCATTTATACCATCACCAAAAGTCTCATCTCTAAACTACTTTTGGTAAGTAACTTGCTAAACTAGCTAAGTTAAACTACAAGCACAGGATCTTCCAGCATGGTAGCCCACATGAGATCTACTGATCAGCAAAAAATAATCTTTTTTCTACCAGTAGATAAATATATAATTAAAACCTTCTCCAGGCATGAATTGTCTGGATGGTTTCTAATTCTTAAAATTCTTAAAATATTTCAGTTTTCTTAAAATATTTTAGTATTCTTAAAATATTTTAGTTTGTTTACGGAGTTTTGAGTGGCACTAACAAGTTTGTAGCTGGTTGTAATATTTACTGATCTAAATCCACAAGCTGCTTTTGTATTCTCCTTCATCATTAAGCAAAAGTCAAAAAGTCCACAGACCTAACTCATAGCTGGGGTTCCTTCCCCATCCTGAAAGGATGGTTTGTCTTCAAATATCTTCACCCAGCAAGGATGGCTGATGGCCCTTCAGATCGCCCTTTGGCACATGACTTGCCTCTCCTCTGCGTGAGCCTCACTTGGAGAAAATATAATAATATAATGCTGTTATATGTGGCAAGCATGTACTTTCACCTATTATACTCTGTCTTTCCAGCACTAAAAAAAGTGCAGAACAATTACAGAGGCTTCAGATCTATCTGAAACTATTATCTGTTGAGAAATATGAATGAAGGTATCCGTTTATCTTAAGGAAAAAATGAGAACAGGAAAGTTCATGCTAAAGATTCACCAAGTCATCCACCCCTTTCTCCCCCCACCTAACGCCCACCGTGCAACTTGCTGTGCTGGTGGCAGTGCCCGGGCACGAGAGCTTGAGATGACAATGTGTCTGAAGAGACTCCACTACCCAAGTGCAGGCAGGAGGCAGTCATCATGCCACAGGTGCACGCGATTCCCACCATCCCACCCTGACATTTGCACACGCCTCGCTGTGCTTTTCCTAGCCGCAGCATGCAATGCCACTCGCCTGAAGGAAACAGCCCCAGCGACCCAAGGAGCAGCAGCTGGAAAGCTGTGCCACTGCAGTGCTGATGTGCCCGTAGCGTCACAGCAGCAAAAAAGCAAATGCTTCTGTCTTTGGCAATGGAAATGACTCGCGTCTCCTGCTCGGCGCGCTAACAGCAGCACGTTGGGAAGCTGCAGCCCCCGCGCGACGAGCTCCCCAGCAAGCACTCCAGGTGACAGCAGGAGCTTCAAACAGAGGAGCTGCAGCTTATTAGGAGAACAGGCTGGGCTCAGCCTTTTCTGGAGGCTGTGATATCTCGCTGTACCTACAGAAACAGGGGGCAAATCCTCAGGTTGTGTAAATCTGCATAGCTTCAGTAATTTCAATGGATTGGTGCAAGTTTATACCATATGAGGACTAATCCCAGTTTTAGCAGAAACCTATGTAGCTCTTTAGGGCACTAATGATTATTTTGTCCTCTATTTATACAACTCTAAGCACAACAGCCTACACGTGGTCCCTAAAGTCCTAGGGCAACAAATAATGGTAATAACTATCAGCTCTCATAAAATACTACACACCCGAACATGTGAAGGATAAAGTAAATGAAAATTTACAGCTTTACCACTTCTCTTCCCCTTATTTAGAGAACCTACACGGTGTCCTACACAGCAAGGAGTTTTGGCAAAGCTATTACTCGCAAAATGTTAAATTGATGCAGTTCTTCCGTTCGCATTAGCTTTCTTTCCACTTTACACATGATGATTGCTGTAGCTTAGATTGTCTCAATCAAGTTTTATGCCCTCTGGAAGTCTGACTTTTTAGAGGAAGAGGCAAAATAAACCAGATGATTGTCTTTTACAAGTTTTTTGTAACTCAGCATGCAAATGGTTAATGATCTGTTGAAATATATGTAAGTATATGTGTCTTTTATACCTTTTTGCCTTAAGTTTTTTCAGGGCACAGCAAGGGCCGGCTGCTCCGCAAGGAAGATAAGCCAGGAGCAGAGCTCAATAGCAAGCAGTGACCTCCCCAGCAAGGCACCAAACTACAACAGGGAGTTGATGAACTAGGTATTTTCTGGGACAAAATTGCCATAAAAATTATTCTAAGAAATTTTTATTCCTCTTTGCTTGCTTCTTTTCTTAATCATTCTCAAGTGTATAAAGAGATAACAAATTGGTTTTATATGCTCTGAAGCTGGAATGGAAGCGTTTTACACCCTGTTCACCCACATGTGGATGACAATACAAGGTACAAGCACAAGGAGCGGTGGGCCAGGCCTCAAAGAGCTCGTGTCGCTTGGAAGCGACCACGAGGCAGTAGTACACGGTTGCAATCTGCCTGTGCTGGAACAGCTATTAAGTCTGCAGAAAACTGAGACAACACAGTGGTACCAAAAGCAAATTAGAAACATGTTGAGATCTTGGCCTTTTGATCACCTGTTGGCAAGTGTGATTTAATAGAAGTTCAGTGTTTTTATTATATCTAGATAGGTGCAATTATGTTGTCTAAAAAGGTGTAGGAAGTTCATCTTTATTGCTCTGATTCCTTCTGGCTCACTTTTTAGCTTATATTAATACTTGTTAGACTTTGGTAGCTGAGGGCACATTTGGGCCTATTCTCCAAGAAGCACTGTCTGTGGTGTGGCCTGGGTTTGTGAAAAGAAGTGAATTCACTTTTGTCACAGATGAAGCTTGCAATACCAGCAAAGTCACGCTGCTTACGCAGGAGGTTGGTCTGCAATACTTTTCGTGTGTCTTTCATTATCATACTGTTTTCCAGAATGAAAATGTAGCTTGCAGAATCGATGTTTGGCTTTAATTGCATAGCGCTGCGTCTTTTGCCTTACCACAGACAAATATCTCCTGGATATTTTGGTCTTGAATTAGCTCAATTTTCTTTTCATATGCTGTTAATTCAAAGGCTTTGTTACAATAGTCACTTTCATTCTCCTTGTATTTCATCACCTGTCGCTTCCACTCTCTCTCAGTGTCAGTCTTTACTGTATCTCCTAGCTGCAGAGAGAAAGAGAACCAACCTCCGTATCAGGGTAGAACACATTTTGACTGACCTACATATTTCTACCTTATCTTGCAATATCTATTTCTGTGGTGACTGCAATGAATACAGAAGCAAATCAAGCAACCTCTTTTTTTTCCCTTTACTTTTCAGTTTTTTCGGAGGGGATAAATTTTAATGTCTATGGCTCCAAGAGATAGCAACAATACAAGGTCACAGCATGGGATCAGGAGAGATGAATGCTGTCCCAGCTGCTCTACTTGTATCGCTCCTTGTGGTATCAGAATCGGAGTCTAATTAATTAGGAGCGCTGCTCGTTGGTGTTCAGCCTCGGAGTAGGTATTTGAGTGTTCCCATATGCTGAAAGGTTTCAGCCCCACGCTCTGACCCCTCCGTGATCTTGGAAGTCACTGAACCTCTCTGTTCCTCTGCTTCTCATCCGCTAAGGCAAATCAATGATGCTTGTCTTGTCCACTGCAGGATCTTTGTGAGGGCAACTCTTCTTTGCTACTAGTCTCTGCAATGCCCAGCACAGCAGAACTGTGATCTCCTCTACAGCCTGTAGGTATGACTCCATTACAAACACTGGGAATAAGCAGGAATAGCCAGTAATATTGTTTTGTGCCTTGGCTTATCTCAAGTCGTTTCTGTTGCTTTGTCTGCGATGACACCAAGATGGACCATATCGGGGCCAGAAAGCAGGTCCCCAAAGCTGAAAAGCAAACTCAGACAGTCACAAGACGGCTTTGCCTAAATTCTCTGTGATTTTTTCCCCCCCGTTTCTGAGGACATACAAACCCAGACAAAAGACCTGGGGGCATGCCAGGGAGTGAGTTTGTAGTGCATCCTATGCTCGGCAGTTAACAGTCCTGGGCATGGAGTCCTACCTGCAGAGCGGAAATTAAAGCAGACAAGACCGGGACTACTGCTTTCACAGGCTACGAGTTCTGCTGAGGACAGCAGGGTAAACCAGCTTAGCAGCTACTCATGCGAGATAAAGCAAGAGCGTTCCCCAGCGTAACCCACCGATCAGGTGAGGATATGAGTCTTTCTCAGTCCCGTAGTGTGAACACTGGCTGTAGAGACTGAGAGGATATTCCTCACTCAATCCCTCAGAGCAGACATCACATCATCGAAGATTAACTACCAGCTATGTACATTTACTAGCAGCTGCCTCTCTTTCAGAAGCAAATATCTCACTCAGCAAATTGCCACCCACAGTAGCTGCTGAACTGTTTGTTTATCTTATTTTTCCTAGAAATACCGAGCTCTTTTAAGATGACTTTAAAAAATAATAACCAATAAACAAGCAATCTGAAATACACAGTAGCTATTTTATAAAGCCTGCGGCATTTTCCACTCTACTGGAAAGGCTCTAGTTCTGCAAACTCTCCTCATCCTGTTCATGACATAAGAGTGCACGAAATTACAGGGGGAGGTTATGAAAGAGTTAATCAAGTTAAAACACTGGCAGCAGCCAGCTCCTATCAGTGTTGCACCCTATACAAATATCTCCGCCGCTCAGCTCACTCAAAGTTCAACTGAAATCTCCGTCGGCAGGAAAGAGCAGACAGATGGCAGATCTTGGGGAAGAGTGAGGCAATCCACATAAGGAAGTGCTGTGAATAACTCACCATCTACTCAAATATTCAACATCTAGGGGTTAGGTTGTCTGTATTTTTCACCATGCAGCCTGGCCACTCTGCTCCAGTGAAGCAGCAGACTGCTATTGTGCTCAGTTTATCTATCAGAAATCTGAAACACCGAGAAACAAATGATTCGCCAAAGTTACACAGCAAAGCTGCTGCTTCTGTGGATGAATCCCTGCCGTTCCTAACTATTGCAAGGTGTTTCTATGAGACGCTCTCCCTTTATGATAAAAGGGTGACAGCACTATTGTTTTTCTTGCTTTCTTACCCAAATGGCCATTTCCTGATGCCTATTAAGAAGCTGCACCCACCCTGTCAGAGTCAGGCTGAGCTACATTGATCCAGGACTTGTGACTGCCAAGTTTAAATAGCATCAACTGTTGTGCCTAAGCACAGAACAGCTGCCCCTTAAAACAGTCACAGCTGGTTCAGTATGCAACAGGCCATCTGCTCATGTAACACAGATGGCTAAGAGCACATCAGCTCTGGGCTTTGCTCTCTTCCCTGGCTCCGGGCCAAACTAAAGATGAGAGTTTTGATCTTCAAATTACCAGCGAGATGACCTCTCTGCAACTGAGCAGGGTTTCTGCAACAAGTAGGACAATGTCACAGTCAGTAGGGAGGACGGACAGCGCAGCTGCAGGAAACCGAATGCTCCAAGTGCTTGCACTGGCCGCCTGGGACTTTCTCCCTGGGAAGGTGAAGATGACCGCACAGCACATCACTCCTCTAAGCACATGCACATATAGAGAAACAAAGACCCCCAAGTCCTGAGATATAAGGAGAAAGAAATCTTTATATGATCACAATTTACAAAACCGTGAGGCATTCACATACTATCGCTGTGTCTAAGAACAGAAAAAGAGTAAAAAAGCCAAGCGAGCAACCTGTGGAACTAATCAGAAAGTTAGGGCTTCACGGAGAATAAGGACTAGTCCAAAATCTCTAGTCGTGCCCCTCTCCTTTAACTCAGCTTGGATGTATTTGGCTGACGGTGCTACACTGCTTTATATTCTGAAGCTCCTGTTCAGAAAACTCTCTGAGCAAGCTTGAAATCTGGTTTCAAGTACATGGATAATTCAGCTGATGTCAAAAGGATTACTTAAATGCTTAATGTGAGGCACATGTATAAATGCCTTGCTGAACAGGGATTAAAATAGTCAGGCCAATTTCCACAGGTAAAAGTTTTGCCACTGATACACATGCATAGTGGCTTTCTGGAAGCATCTGGCAACATGTGAATTTCACTTTCAACTTTACAAAAAGGCAGAAACTGACAGGGACACAGAAGATGGAAATACACAAAACAGCTGTTCAGTGGCAAGAAAAAACAGTGATATAAGTGCTAAATCTTTAACATACTCATTCTAAAATAACCTCAGTGTTGCTGTAAGGTGGTTACAGACTTAATGCTGAACTTGCCCGGTTTGTTGAAGGCCCCGCCATTAACATATGAGTCTTACTGAGATCCTATGAAGATCAGAAATTCAAGCAGTGTCCAGAAAACTGATGCTTTAAAAAACCCAGAGCCTATTTCAGGCTTCAGTCTTAAAGAGTTCAGTGAGCTCTAGATGGACAGAGGTAAAACTACAAAAATGGGAATTTCAAAGAAAGGGGAAGGGGAAAGATACAGTAAAGAACTGTGCTCCCAATTGAGGTTGCAAATGGAAAGTGGCTCTGAGATTATTACTCATCTTCACATGATCCCCATTGCCTATAATAGTAAGTGACTTCATTGTGTTTTATCGTCATTTCATTTAACTGGGAAAAGAATTAAAGCTTTTCTGAGATGAATGATTTCATCCTATTATTCAAAATGCCTCCACAAAGTAGAGCTGATAAAATCTGGTATTCACCATCTGACAAAGGTTTCCCAAGCCCCAGCATGAGGTTATGAGCTATGGATTTATAGTTTGCCAATACTGTACATAAGAATGTTCCTTCCTGACCACTTCAGGTGAATTTTGGGTCTGGATTGTTTACTTTCAGGCTTCTTGATGTTCTGTATATCTTCACAATGTCCCTCAGCTTGCTCTCCGTGGATTTTGACCTTTCCCATACTACCCTCAGCTTCTAAATCCATATTCTTCTCTCCTGATCTGTTTATTTCCATTTCTCTTACATTCCTTCCTCGCTCCTCTCTCCTTCCCTCCCTTCTGTTCTTGTTCTCTCCCATCCATTTATACCATCTCGGCTGTAGCAAACCAAACTCAGTCTCAAGTCAAAGCCACAGGATTCCACAGCAAAACTGAAGTGATTGAAATCAGTGGCAACCGCTTTGCAAAGCACATACAGAGAGAACATCATTCCTCCTGTGCACTTTCTTCTAGGTGCTAAGGAGTCCATCTGTAAAAACCAAACCCGACAGCCCTCACTCCTTTCACTCAGCGATGACCAGAGGCTCTTTGATTGAGACAGGATTGACTAAACCCTTGACCCAGGCTAGAAGGTATCTATTTCTTTCTGTTACTGCAGCACCTCAGCATTTCTCATTCTTTAACACCTGTGTCCATGCCACTCCTTGGGAGGTGAGCATGGTTCTGGATATTGAGAATTGCCCTGGAACAGAGGCACATTGAAACTCTTCAGTCACTCCCAGCAGCTGTATTCATGCTTTCTTCAGCTGATCCAGTCCCTCATTTCCTTGTCTGTTTGTGAGGAGCTAGTGTGAGTCCCTCCACTCTCAAGCCATGCTCACAGTATCAGAGCGGAGGGTCACCACAAGTCTGAGGCAATGAGAGGGATTAGTAAGTAATTTATTTCTCTAACTGCCAAAAAAGGTATCATCACTCATTCCGCACATAGCATTCTTATTGGTGTTGCTTTATTCTGCACCTAAACTTTCCTGGAAGAATGACTGGAATGCAAAACAGGCAAAAGCAAAAAGATCCAAATTATGGTTATGAGTCAAAACACAGGGAGATTATATTTCCCGAGACAGAAGTCTAAACTTGCTTACTCTTTTGCCATGGAGCTTGCCTAGATTTACCCCATATAATTGAGGACAATGTCTAGACATACAGAACCGTGACTAGAAGAGCCAGCACAATGAAAAGAAAACTAAATATTATACACATCAATTTTAGCCTTTCGGGTAACACTGTTCAGTTGTTGCCTGCACACAGTTGTAGTCATACATTCAAATTTATAAATGATCTATGAAACTCTCTCCTGTGAAATTCTCTTATCTAAAGAAGTTATCATTATAACAGTATCCTGGGAACATGGAGAAGGATAAATGAGATTTAGCATTCCCCATTGTGATATTTGATAATAAGACAAAAACTTGATTGCATAGCTATTGCTTCAGTAACACCTCTCTGTCACTGCTCATTGATCTCTCTTTGGGTGTCTTGGATTCATGACATTGTAGTACATTATGTAGCTTGCAGCTCAAGAGAACAAGCTATTTCTCCAGGTGCAAGCTCCTGTGCTTTGGGCATCTAACTGCTCCTGTTTATGTTTGCTCAAAGGCAGAAGTCATAGGGCAGTGAAATGTTGCTGTGGGCATGTATGAATCTTGTCAGGCAAAATCTTGTTCAGTGCATGAAGACTCAGATTAACTGTTGATTTTCAGTGGGATTTCTCACTATAGTCTTGGAAGAATTTATTTGATAGAGAGCATGCTAAGAAACTTTCCAGCTTCAGGAATTTGATCTTTCTTAAAAGTGCAAATGAGAGCATGTCTAGGATGCTCTTTTGCCAATAGGGTCTCAAAATGCTTTCCTTTGATGACTCTTTGAGACAATTTATATTGTTTTGAATGAAATGCTCTTTGGGAGATGAGTGGAAGACTCTTAACACGGTGAAATAGGAAACTTCATGATCCTATAAGAAATGCAGGGACAAGACTATCATTTGAATAGCTGAGAATGGAGAAACTCCTTCGCTCCTTATGGGGAGATTGTTCTCTTAGATCACTGACCTGAGCAGGAAAGCAGTGGGATATAGCGCCGGTCTGCCTTTCAGTTCCGGTCTTCAAGGAGGGGACAGTACCCCTCCCTGCTTCCCAGCTGCAGCTAGCTGGATGTTTGCTTTGGCAAGAGATAACAGCTTTCTCCCGTTGCTGTTGCTGTGCTCTCACTGCCATCACCTGGCACCATGGTCCTGAACACAGGGCTAATTCCTACTCTGTGAGGGAGTTTCTCAAAGATGTTTTTTTCCAAAGCTTCAAAGTACTTCAAAGACCTCCACTCCAGCCATATATTTAATGAAATCTCAAGGTTTTGGGCATGAATAAAATGAGTTCACATCCATCCCTAATGTGGGGTGACAGGAGAAAAATACTAACAGATATTAGGCACATACTAACAATTGCAAGCTCTATGTTTGAGAAACAACATGTGACCATTTGACTGGCTTCTGGTGTATATTTGTGAGGGAACACTTGAGATAGCGCGGTACTGCCAGGTTCACCACTCAGCCAGTGGCCTTGGAAGAAGCCCATAGACATGCACGTGGGAGGAGGATGCACAACCCAGGTGAGCACTCATGCTTCTCAAATTGGGACTGGCAAACAATACTGAACAGATTGTGAGGAGTTCACTAGCCGGCATGCATTTGCATGATAAACTGACAAGTGCAACTAAAAAAGTGTATGTCACTTCATACATCTGAGCAGGGCTGCCTGCTGAGAATGATCTGCTTTGCCTACTCTCCATCTGAGGCCATAGTTGGAAAGCCACTGCTTCCTTTCTGAACACTACTACCATTAAGCAGTGCAGAGGAAGTGAGATTCAGAACAGCAGATTCAAGGGCACCTCTGAAGAGTGCAAAAGACAGAAGCTATATGTTTGCAAGAGCATACTGACTCAGTGGGCAAGTGGGCGTATTTGCCACTAGCAGAAGCTTACAAGTCCTCTTCAAAGTCAGTCTTAGGACTAAATAGAGTTTTATGTCCGCAGGCAAGAAGGGGCATAACTTAAAAAGATGTAATAACTGGCATTTTCAGATTATAGTGCTAAGGCTGCTGCTGTTACATACAAACCCAGATATTTAAGCTTCATAAGGTACAAGCAGGTTCACTGTTTTTAAGGATATACCTTTTACATATTCCTGCTGAATTCATAATGACAATACTTGCTTCAGCCAAAGATTGTAGGTGGAAACAACCACCTCATACTTGGATATGTCCCCTTTGGTCATGTGGGAGAAATGCAGCTCTCCTGCTAATTATCCAGCCAGTAAGGATCTCCAGCAAGTAGCTGGTCAATTACAGACATATATTGCTTTGTAAAAGATTGGAAGGTGTATGCTTTTAAAAATGAAATGCCTAGATGGGTGTTCCAACCCAACATAACTTTCGTACAGGTGTTACCAGCCGGCATTCTGTTCCCAGGTGCCCACAGTCTAATGGAAACTTCACAAAGGAATCATATGCTTAATTTCTTCACTCTCATGAAGGCACTGGCCAGGATTCAGGAGGCCTTCAGCTGTGTTATGCCACATTAATCAATGCAAAGGTATGTGATCCAGAAGAGCCAAGCAGTCATGCATAACTCAAGACAAAAAGAATTTTTGATTTCTTTTTCTGTGGTACTTCTTCTCTTCCTGCTGTCTGAATAAACCGAGCTGATCAACAACCTCAGAAGCAACTCGTATTTTCTGTAGTCTGCTCATCTGATACACGCCAGTTGAACTTAGCTGTTGTTCATGCTCTATCCTTTGGTTTCATAAGGCATAAATAAGTCATTTGTCACCTGCCTGTCACAGATGAAAAGCCAGAATTATACACTCAAAAGCAAGTCTGACTTTAGTTTTAACACTACAGTCCCAAAGTGAGGCAAATGTCTCTTTGCTTTCTCCCCCAAGGGATGGCTTGCAGCTCATCCTTTGCAGTGTTATGACTGGCTGTTTATATCTTTCTATTCTTCTGCTCCTTCAGCTCTCCACTGCTAACTGCATGTCAGACTTTTCAGTGCAAGGTTATAAATGCTTTACTTTCCTTCCTGTCTCATTGTTTTTGACACTGTGCTGCCACCAGGAGATGCTTCTGTTTCAATAAAGCAAACGTTCAGTCTTGGTCTAAAGCCCAGCAAAGTGGACAAGGGAAAGAACAATATGCGAAAACTCACAGGCACAATAAAGTTAAAAGCAGGCTGTGTTATTACATTCAGATTATTGCATTTTTCTCTTCATTAAGAACTTTGAGTCATGAATCTTAAGCAGGACCAGGGACATGTCTAGCATCATTTTCATGACACAGATATATATATTCATTCAAGATGGGGGAAGTAAATATTACGATGCTTGCCACTGGATCCCCCTGTGGCTTTGATGCTCTTTGAAGTTTAATGCTGCTTCAAAGCAGCAGGAGCAGTGACTTGTACTGTACAGATTACAAAGGCCTGCCAGCAGGGGTGTAGCTCCCATACTGGTCTATCTAGGTACCGAGTGACACTATCATCTGCCATTACAGATCCTGCTTCATTTGTTCTCATGTTCATGCTAATAGAAAAGCTACTGGCACTTTCATTCTTCCAAAGACTGACTGCAAAGCAGTTTGCAAAAAGTCAATAAATATATTGACAACATTTTAATGACTGCAGAATTCCTTCACAATTTAAAGGACTTTCTCATAATATTTCAAGGTAATGCAATTTATACAATGGGACCATTCAATCCTCATCAGTCATCTGTTATGGGCAACAGAGCACTTTTGCTTTGTGATAATAAGTTGATAAATAACTAGAATAGCGTAGCTATAAAAATGTAATCTTCCGCAAAATTAAAGAGTGGGTCATGGAAGAGCCATCATAATAATACAACAGAGACATTTCTATCATGCTCTCACTGCAGTTTTCTGTCAACTATTGCAAAACTGCTCTGCTTCCATCTTAGTATTACGTTGGCCTCTTAATTTACCAGCAAACAACAAAGACTGTATACCTAGCCATCTGCTAGGAAAGTCCTTGATTTGATCAGGGATATATTTATATGCCTAAAGTCATTGTTTTGTACTGGGCAAATCTTTCTGAACTGACACAGATTAAATCTCTGGTGGATACTATACAAAAAGCATTTCAGTAACAGGCAGGCATGCTAAGATCTTCATCCTTACTGTACAGATAAGTTTGGAGGGGTGTGGAGGGAAGAAGAAAACGTAGCTAAGAAAACAGGGGAAACAGGGCTGGATTAGGTCATGCTGTTCCTGCCTTCCCTCCAGTTTAAGCGAAGAAGGCAGAATCCCAGGGTCAAGAAATTCAGTCTTTTGGGAGCTGATGCTTTAAGTGTTCCAGGTCAGGACAAAGCAATTTTCCTTCTTCATTTGAAACAAATACTGCAAAATATTGAACAAAGCTCTCAGTGAAAGTTATTTAGAGAAAGAGAAAACATTTACCATGAAGTGAATACCACATATATCACTGTTGGGAAAACTGTTAAAGGTGGAGATCTCTCCTAACAAACTCCACACAGTCACATCTTTGAACAGTGGTACAACAGATTAAGATACTCTAAAAATCTCAAAGTTGGGGCTGCTGAAATATGTCTTTCTGCTACAACTGCATCTGGAGACCATGTTTGAACCCCTTAGTGCCAAGCATTAGGTGAAGACAACATTTTCCTTCCCACAGAGTTAACATGAAAATCAAGGAAGATAAAAGATTTGGAATGGAGAGAGGAGAAGCACATTTCTGAATTCTCAACCTTCTCAGCCACTGTGTAGCATTTTCCTCTTCGCAGATTGTTGTTTGGTTAGAATCAGGTTTTTCAGAAGACAGAAAATCTGGTAACGGATTTCCACTCTGGATAACACTACATATAAAAGCCAGAATGTTTCCTGAAAAAAGAATCTTATACAGAGCCCTCAGCTTCCACTGATGAAATAAGTTCTGACAGAGCCTGCCAGAAATAATTGCATCTAATAAGGTGAATGAAAACACAGTGGAATCTGTTATAATGGGGTCAACTTGTGCAATTTCAGTTTGATCATTCTATGTAAATGAGCTCTACATCCTTATACACAAAACAAACTCCCCAAATCAGAGACTAAATGCAGGGTTGTGCTAGCTAGGTTCCTCAGTGCTGAGAGAGAGAGGAATTTTGGGGGGGTACGAGTAGCGCTCTGACAGGTTACAAGACTTTTGGCTTGCAGCCAGCGGCTAAACGAAGAGATGGGGAATACTTTCCTTCTTTTGGAATCACTCCAGCATCACTTCAGATCTGGGACTTGTCACAGGTGCCCTCACTGGTGGTAAAACAGCTGAATGCACTGCGGAAAGGCCTGTACATCAGGCTGTTGCCAGGGCAAGTAAATGGAGAGAGGAAAAGGAATTCCCCCAAGCATCCTGCTCAGCGTGAAGCCCACCCCGGCCTCAGTGTCCCGCAGTCGTAGCCTACACGGGCATCGCATGGTCACGTTGCTGCTTTGCAGAGCAGCAGAGGCACTCTCAGAAGAGCAGATCTGGTCCATAGCAGCCCCCAAAGAAGGAAACAATGGAAAGACAAGGTGCCTTTAGCACTCTCCCGTTTTTTGCACGAGCTGCCCTCAAGACCTACGGCCACTTCTTCCAGAGGTAAATGCTTGCTACAGGCCTGTCTACTGACATCACTGGAGCTAGCTCACTGCCAGAGTGACTTTCTCTTCATTTCAGAAACAAAGATGAGGAGAGCTTGCTGTCTACTGACAATCCACTTCTCTATAACAATGTGTTGTCTCTGGCCAATAATTTGGTCCATTTTGTACAGGTAGCATATAAACTGATATCCTGAAATAATGCAAGGGTATGGTTTTATAAGCAGTAACTTTTAGCAACCATATCTCTGAAATACTGATTTGCTTTTGGAATATGGACTTTCTTTAACATCTGTCAGGCTTCTACTGCTTGAATATTCTTAAAGCTTTTTGGACATATTCACGTCTGCTTTCAAATGTAAGAAGTTCCAGTCCAAATTATTTTTCAAGACAAAGACAGAACCAAAATAGAGCTTATTAATGGCAACTGGTTGCCAGGTTAAAGGTGAAGAAGTTACTGTTGCTCCATTGTTTTCTAACTGCTTTTATGACCTTTATCATAGCATGGGAGGCCTTCATAAATCCTCAGTATTTTCAATTCCAAATATTAAAAAATGAACTTGACTCAAATATCATGACATTTCAAAAATGTTGGCTCTATTCATCTGTCTTGTAGTTTTAAGCTTTTTGGATTTCCATTTTTAAGCTTTCCCCCCCCCCCCCCCCTCCCATTAGGGTCACAAGTATTTTTACATTTAAAACAGGAACTCATTCCAGAATGGGCCTTTCTCAGCAGCTGCAGGGACGACATCCCAATTCAGGGAGGTCCATGAGTCACAGCAGCAGTAGCTCCATTACCTTCCTTGAAACACACCTGAACATAGGCAGATAGATGGCCTTCTACTTTGTCCCCTCTCTTCTGGGATGAGGAGAAAGCTCTGCCCAACAAGGAGGAGTAACGCAGGCCACACAGAAAACAGAACAGTGACAGATTTGTGAGAGAAAAATCTCAAGCATCACATCAAGTCCTCTCAGTGGAGCCTGGAAGAGTATAATGAGGAAATGTTACTGCATCCTTGTCCTATCCTGACATTTTTCCCTAAGAAGCGCTGACTTTTGGCTACTGTTGGAGACCTGTGGTCTGACCAAGGATGTCTCTTCTCATGTTCTTAAAGAATAGGACAAGAAGGAGAGTAATGCTGTGGTCTGTCCTTGTGGAAGGCTGACTCATCACCAGTATTAAATACCCATTTTTAACCCTCTTTCTCACATTGGTATATTCATACAGGTTTGGGAAATGCTGTTTTCTTCTGCTGTACAGGCTGGGAGAGATGGTTCCTTTCTTTAGCAGATGGTAGTCTATGCACCTGCTTTGGTCAGTAGCTCAGCAATGCCACCAGTGCAAGATAAGAGGCTGCCTGGAGAGGAGGAGGAGGTTCTCTTCATGGCTCAAATTTCACTAACCACATGCCAGCTCCTTGTCTGTCCAGTATTGCTCTGCTTAACTAAGCACGTGAAATTGCTCCTATATGCTGATTTGCAAAAGCACTGCAAAACACAGGAAGGAGGCAAAAGGCATTGTTACTTTGCTGAGTGGACAGAGAAGGCAGAGCCATCAGTCCTGCCAGACAGTGAGGTTTACCCCAGTGTGCCTGGCAACAGGATGCTCACAATGCAGTAAAGCCACTCTTACTGGACTGCTGATCTTCAAGCACAGTCATGTTAAGCACTATTATCTTCAGAGAAGCTGATGGCAGCTAGCAGCTAGCAGGAGGCCTGGCAAAGAGCGCAGTGACAATTTGCAATAGGGACCTTCCAGAGACAAACTCCCTCCTCAGGGAAGGAAGCTTGAGTTGTCTCCTACACTGATGTTGCAAGGTTAATTCCCTTTGTCCTCAGCGGCATCAGCTCTACTTACACATTCTGAGATTATTTGACAAGATGCTCCAACCCAGAAATAACTCTTTGGCCCAGAGGTCTGAACTCTCAAAACTGGTGGTCATGGCATCCATTCAGCAAGGCACCAAGTAGATATAGTTAACATTATGCCTGCTCTTAAAGATTGCCATCCTTCAGCCAAGCATTTAATATATGGTCGAATTTAACTCTCTATGTGAAGTGCTTTGCTAGACTGGATCCTTATGTCCCCCAAGTTCTGAGACTGAGCTCTCCTACTAAGATGCCAGGCAGGCCTGCAAGAAGGTATAGTAAAAAGCCTTTTTGATAAGTAGTCATTTAATTACATATTTGATAAGTTACCAGAAAAAAACATGACAGCCACTGGGGGTTGATTTTTGGCAATGGTAATCTCTGAAAACTCACCAATAGTCACCAACCTTTTCTGTTGTCATGGAAAGTTCTGAAGCATCTTACTGTTTTTAAAAGCCCAGCAATCAAGCCAACCAAGTCTTGTATCACTATACCCTAGATTGAAAAAGCTCCTGTCTTGCAAAAACAGTTGAAATATTGGGATAGAAAAAAATGCAGTATTGGGTCATTGCAAACCTATTTTTAATATGGTAGTTAACAACATTTCTGCTGACATCCAAATGTTGGATGCTAAAAATACTTTCAATCTTCATTCTACTGCAGAATTTTGGTATGCACAAAGAAATAGCTGCTGTCTTTGAACACAGAACAGGTCTGACTTCTAAGGCTAGACACTGAAAAAAACTGAATCCCAGGGCTGTGAGCTTACTGTTTTATTCTAAATTAGACATGCAGTTACTGCAGCTGTGTGGCAAATCAGGTCTTTGGATGTACAAATGGCAAGATGGCTATCTCACTGCAAATTCCCAATGAAAATATTTTTACAAACTGTAAAGTACATTGACCACAATGTTGTAATGGACTCTTCCGTGCTCTATACAACTTCCTCCCTGCCTACAGCCAATAACCAGTAAGGATGGCAAGGTACATAAACACAGCAGCTCTGCATTTGACTCCTTGATCAGAACATGTAGTAGTCTGAGTTTTGGGATGCAATGCAAGCGTCATGCTCCTGGCTGCGGAAGGGAAGAAGAATCGATGTTTGATGTGATTAGAGTTTGAATTTCATCTTTCACTACACATATTTTGAATCTGAGAGAGGTATAGTGATGAGCTTTTCTTGTTACCCTCTTCTTAAGGTATGTCAAAGATGCCACTTTACATATATTAAAAAAACCCTTTCTTTTTGCTAAGAAAAAGAAGAGAAAACTCACTACAGAAGAATGGTAACAAAACATCTAAGTATACAAAGACCCAAGGGAAGCAGGAAGAAAATACGAAATTACTTGAATCACCATAGCAAACCGATTTCCTTAAAAGCCTTCAATACTCCTAGCTAGGGGGAATACAGCTGATGAAGGTTACAAGCTTTGAATTGTGCACACAGAATAATTCCCAATGGGCTCAAACCATGTAGCTGGATCACGTTTCAAATTTGAAGACAATGAGATGTCTGAATATGGTTCAATATCTCAGAAGATTATGAGGCTTGTGAAATGTGAAAGTGGAGCTTGTTAATACCATAACTTTCTACTGGAATTGAATTCTCCTAGAAGCCCAAAGATTTTGGTTGAAAAACCTGAATCTCAGTCAGCCTCTGTGAACACTTGAAAGGAAGCAGCCAACTGTTCTCATACAAACAAGCTCCCCTTGAACACTGCTACTAGTATGATGGCTGCTTATTTGAAATTACTTGTGTAGGGGAGACAAACATCCTTTCATCAATCTGTATAAACATATAATCTTGAAAGATTATGCTTCCTTTTGGACAGACAGACATTTTAGTGAATAGGGCTAGTTGTACTTCCCTTGCCGTCATTTTAATGGCAGAACTGTTTAAGAGTTTCTCTCCAGAGTCTATTGGACTGCAAAACATTACAATCCAGATTAAGGAAGAAGGCAAGAACATTTCTTTCTCTGTTGCAGGATAGCCCCAGTAGAGAGCAGTCCCTAGTCCTGCCCTTGAGACAACAGTGTTTCCAGATCTACCAGGACACAAAACAACAGCCTTACTGCCGACTGAGAGATCCTGTTCTTCCCATTTGGTGCTCCTTTTGACCTACCCTTTTTATGGCCCAGCACAGAAGATAGAGTAACTTGAAGATTAACTTCTCAGACTAGAAGTTGATTTGATCTGGAGCTGCCTCATGTATCATTATGTTTACTTTTCTGTAAAGTGTCTAGGCTTTGTATGACAAAATCTCTCTGTAAAAATTGCATTGCCATTATAGTTGTTTCCTGGTCTTTCTCCATTTATCAGAATAGTGCTTGGAATGAAGAGCCCTGTCTGAAGTATGCCGTCCCTATAGTGTGAGGCCTAGGGATTCAAATCAGCCTAATGCACTTTGCTAGAAAGAGTTTAAAATCAAAAAGCTCTCCAAATCTGAATTTTCCAAGTGCTTTATTTTAGCTGAGCATATATCTCTTATGTCGCCTTATGAGGCACCACAGAAAGAGACAGATTCCTCTTGACTGAAAGAGCAAACACTGTTCAACAAATAGAGAAGTCCCTCGGAATCAGGACTGAGCTTTCTGATGAAATCAAAGCTCAGAAGATTGCATTAATACCTGCCAAATTTGCCTATGCTTTGAATCCAGCATGTGATTCATCAGCTGCAGGACAGACCACATCCTTTGGAGGGAGTCCTGCTTGTTCCTTTTACGCTGCTTCCTCGGTCAGGAATTAGCAACTCAGTTTCAGGGATAGAGCTGAAGTTGTTTGTAAGCCTTAAAAAAACTCCTGCATGGTTTAATAATGCCAATTCTGCCACCTAGTGACACAGGAATATTAATCTACAGTTATGGATGTCTTGAGGGAGGACTGGCTCAAACAGCTACGACTGTGCCACGGCTAGTGGATAGGTGCTGCTATAACACCATCAGTCCCTGTGGTTCACCCGGGCAGTCTGCACGCAGGCTCAAAGTATAAAAGGGAAGGAGTGTACGCTGGTCAGCAGAGCATGAAGAGGATGGGCCATTATGTAGATGCCCAGCCTCAAGGTTCATCCACCAGCACACACTCTAGCTGCTGACAGGTATAGACCTTGTCTTCTGGGAGTTCAGCACGTGGATTCAGCTATTACCTGCACAGAAGCACAGCACTGGCTGGTGAAAGTACACTGAGGTACTTTCCCAGGCCTTTGGCCTACTGAGCAATTAGTCTGATTTCAGCCCCAAATCTGGAATATATGGGTGGTAGTTCGGTGGGGTTTTCCTGTGTGCGGAGTTCATACGGGGCACCCTTAAGGAACCCACTCAAAGTACAGCTCTGCAGAACTGCTCTCCAGGTGGACTTCCAGCAGCCAGTGCTCCCTGTCTCTGAAACATGCTGACCACTGGGTGATTCAATGCAATTTACTCAATGGCAGATGAAGTCATCTGAGCAATACATGAACAGGACATCAGCTGCAACCAGTGAAAATACATATACTCCCCTCTGCCCAGGATTTTGTGACTTTATTTTCATTGTCCTGTGCTATCTGCTAATGGTTCCAGGAGGACATAAAACATTCAAGTGGAAAGGGCAGCTGTGCCCACTGTTACAAAGGGAGATGACAAAGAACATGGTGTTTAGAAATGTGTTTTGAGAACAAAACTGCCCGTGTTGAAACAACTAGCTTCTACAAATCTGCCTTGGAAGCATTCCTAGCAGAGGGCAGATAGCTATAAACTCCTTGCTACCTGCTGCACTTCTCAATGCCTACCTATAGCAAAACACTCTTGAAGCTTTTGTAAAGGGGATGCCAAATAGGTACAAAACTACAATTGAAAAGACAGGTTCCATTTCTATACCTTGCTAAACTAAAGTTGCAAAAAGATGAGCTGCCTACAGGCCTGCATTACTAATTAATGAACTCTGCAATTTATCATTGAAAACTTGGCAGGGCCAGAGCTGGAAATAGAATCCAGGCTTGCTATTTCCTTCTTCCTTGTTTTAACTGCTAGAAAACCTGGTAGCCGTGCATCTGTTTTACATCCTTAGTAACAATGCTATAGAAATAGCTACAGGGCTTTGATTTTAGTCAGCTGGTTTGTTCCTTCTTATACAGCTGTAGCCCAGTACATTTCATCAGAATCAGTGGAACTAAAACAAGGTGAGAGGAGGATCTGGTCCAACATCTTCAAAACTCCATGCCTTTTAGTCATTCAGCCTTGTCTCAGGAAAACAGTTTTATTTGGGAAAGCATTTCAATTGTACTTCAGTATACACTTAGCTTTAGCTGGTTTCCTGTCTGAAGCAATAGCTTTTGAGTGAAGAGTCTTTTCAACTGTGAAATGAAAAAACAAGGAAGTAAGACAAGAAGTATTTATTCTCTCTGCTGACTGACATTTTCTGTCATGCAGTTATTCCTAACATCTTTGGAAGGCATTCTCTCCTTCTGTAGAGCATGCATTTACAACTTGGAATACAAGGTACCTGGAATTATCACAAAGATGCTATAAAATGTTTGTAAATCAACAGAAACCCAAACACTTTGTTTTTTTCTTCTCCATACTGTCATGCAAAATTGAAATTTTACTTTCTTGGTGATTAAATCATGTATTAGAACAACTAAATACACCAAGGTGCTGCTAGGAGAGATAAGGATGCCAGATTCTTGTTCCACAGTATGTATTTTTCCTGCAGCTTCTTCTGGTTTCTCAGCCTGCCCTGTTCTGTTTGGGGAAAAGGAAATTCTTGCCACAGTTTGAAAGCTGAACAACTAAGGCAGCATTTGTTTCAATAACAAATTGGCTTCAGAAAGTAATGGTGGGGAAAAAGCGGGAAGTTAGACGGTTACCAGAGGAGAGCCAAAAACTGTTTTGGTTATTATCTTTGCTAAGGACCTGGGTGGACACACCTTGTAAAGACAGCAGCTATATCTTTGGGGCACAATGGAGACCTCTGAGGTGCTAAATCTAAAAGGTTCAACTCAGCTGAGCTGTCCTAATATTTTGGGCACACTGTTTCCAGATATGGATGTGCAGGCTGCTCAGGTGTTTTGAAGCATACTGTCCTACATGCCCAATCCCACGTTTAAAAATCTGAGAGTTGGCCTGGGTATTCCTGGATCTACACTACAGATGTTCAACAGTCTCTGAGTGACTCAGGATGTTGGTTCTCCAAACTGAGATGCCCTAAAGAGACCTGATTTTCAGAGCTAATACGGAGCGGTGTGTGTGTGTGGGGGGGGAAATGGTATTTGTTTTAAATGAAAGAAAGCAGAATCAAAGCACCGAGGCCTCCAGAAAGCATGTGGTGAAAAGTTAGTTTGACATTCACTGTGCATTGAACCTGGAACAAAAGCATTTCCAGTTCTTCATATGTTAAAAGTGTCACTAGGCTGCAACTCAGAACTGGGTACAACTTTCTTGCTCCTGAGCATTGAGGCACACTAGAACAGACAGACACAGACAGGGAGCTAAATATTTATTTCCTCCCAGAATTCCTTTTTTTTCTGGTAGAAAGGGAAAAAATCTCACTCTTCTGCAAATGTCACAATCAGACAGCTCTGGATAATGTATTACTGAAGTGGCAACCATAAGGAACCTAATGAAGTACCAGCTAATATCTCGTGCCCACCCAGAATCTCATGGCGAGGAATGACTTTTGCAAGAGGCGTTCATTCACACCTGGGCCAAAGAAAACACAAGAAGAGCAGGAGCCCAAATCCCCTCTCCTTAGAGTGGGGGTAGCTCTTCTGCTTCTCCTTTACCATTATATCCCATACAGTACATAACACCTGTTTAATGTATTCCATGATGATCGGTAAAGCAAAACCTCCCCATGGCAGAATGAAACTGCACTGTAAAGCCAGCATGTTCCCTCATGCTAACTTAGTATTCTGAGAGGGAGGATATTTTTCCTCTGAGCATAAGAAGCAGCTACAGAACTGTCTCAGGAAAAAACTCCACAGGCAGTCCAATACAGCAATGCAGTTGTCCTAAAGAAGGACCAAATGCAGGCAGTTCACCTTAACCTTTCACAGGTTAGCTTCCTCCACCCCAAAAAGCTAGATCCACCCATCAGAGAATGCAGTCCCCTCTCTCCCTAAAGTGCAGCAGCAAAACTTGGGCAGTTGCCCTGCTTTGGAGACATGTTGTTGAACTGAGAACTCTGATCAGAGAAGCTTCACATTAAGATGACATTTACTCTAAGAAAGCCTCTGAGGCTGAGCTGTTCGGCAAATGCCTGATGGAATAAAAGCTGAAAGGAACACAAGTCTCTCGATCATAACTGCAGCACTTTGAGACTTCTACATTACCATCACTTTTACTGCAATTCTCTAGTTGTAAGGAATCTTTCAACTGAGCAGTTTTTCAGTGAAAAACAAGTTCTTTGAAACTGAAACTTCATGTGGGTATATTTTGACATAAATCTCTCAGAAAAGAATTTCCATACCTAAAGTACAATGTCTGATCTATACTAGAATACACCCTTGGACATTAACTCTAACATAACCTACAGTGCAATGGACAAGGTATCCACTGGGGAAATGAGTGAAGAGCAGAGAAAGAGTTCCAACAGTGTCTCCAAAACCTTAGCAATTAGCTGATCAACTCATAAAGCAGCTTTTTTATCTTTTAAAAAGAAAAATCTTGGGAGTCAATTCCATTTTATCCTAGTGCAGAACATACAGCTACTGAACATAGAGTTCCCTGTGAAATGGCCATAGTTCCCCACTGGTAAACAGGCTTTATTCTGCCAAGTCCAATGTCCAGCATAAGCCATGTGAGTATCTGAGAACTAGCACTTCTTTGATCTACTCACAAGTCTTTCTGCCTCTCAATGTATTCATTCCTTGGTCGCTCCTGCTTTCACAGACAGACTTGCCGTACCCTGCGCCAGTCCAGAAGGCACCACGTGTCAGGGCGCAGCGAGGACAGGCTGCTCCGCCAGGACAATGAGCCGGGAGCGGAGCGTGGCAGCAAGGCTGGCGCAGGCAGTGACCCCAGCAAGGAGCTGGGTGCAGAGCAGCCCAGCCGGGCCAGGACAAGGGCTGCAGGTGGTGGTCAAGTCAGACGCAGCCTGTGAGCACCCAGCTGGCCCGTGGCGATGAGGCAGGTCCGAGGTCCGAACGGGCGGTCCCGCTGGCGAGGCCGGGCCAGAGAGGATCTGTGGAGATCGTGGAGGATCTGGAGCAAGACAAGAGAGGTTTCCTCATTTGCTTCTAAAACTTGCAAGAGGCTTTCTGGTAATCAGATATTACAGGCATCATTCAGACCCCACTTATCTAAAATAAACAACATTCCTTCAGCACTGTTAAAAAAAAAAAAGGCCATTTCTTCCGTCTCTAAATATTTTCCATCTTTCAGCTTAAAAACTGTCTCACCAGATCTCTTGAATTACAAATGAAGACACTTGTTTTCACTCTTGCCCAATCCCTCCTACCAGATACAGCTACAAGAAATCCCCCTACCCCCTACCCTAGGGTTTTTTTCAGTGTGCCTTGAAAAGTAGTAAAGCTGCACTACTTCTATACAGGGTCTGCTGAAGTGTTTATGGACAATACCTTTCTAGATGCTTCTGTCAGGTTTCTGAAATCTAACCAGTGGGTTATTTCATTTATCAAATGTCAGATTTCACCAGCACAGTGATAGAAGGAATAAGGACACCCTCTTCAGTCAGTTACTAGCTCTCATCCCATCTTCCCATGTGGTCTTTGCAGGCTGCCTGGGTCCCCCCACGCCATGTGTCTCAGTTCTGTATCACTAATTGCATGTTCATTAACTCTGCAACAGAAGTTAAACATTTCTGCCTGTGTCTGTCATGACTATGACGATGTCACAGCAAGAGAGCTATTTCTCAGCATAGCCTCTTCAAGTGAAGCTATGCCAGGCTGGGTGTGTCAGCAGATTATCTGCAGCCAAATATTTTTTGCTTTTATCCAGGGAGTTAAGCAATAGCCCATGGAAACAATAATAGCAGGCAAAGTCGCTGCAAGTAACTGGAGGCTGGAGTCTGAGCTGTGTCAGGAACAAAGAAAGAGAAACCAAAACATTCTGGAGTACTGTTAAGTTAATGATTATGGAAAGAGCAAAGAAAAAAAAATCACCACAGACAAATCCTAGCTTTCTACACATTATAAAATAAGGATGTTATTCCAGCATTCTGTGGAATACTTTGCCAAATGGAACAGATGTAGTCAGAACAAAACAAAACAAAACAAAACAAAATTTTTAAGTGATTATGTTCCTGTGAAATACTTCTGAGTTTGAATAAACAGTCAGAAGCAACTGTTTCCCTGTAAATTCTGCAGGCTTGCCATAGCCTCCAGGTAAAAAGACTGACAAAATGCCGACAAGAAGAAATGTTCAAAGTTAATAGGACTTGCTCTGCTCAAGAAGACCTTTCTGCCATTAATCAATTTTTTTTCCTTGGAGTGTATACCACAGTGAATATTACAGATGAGCAAGGATTTTTTTTTTTCTACCAAAGCTTTTTGTGGCCCTAGACTCTATAGCTGTTAGTATCAGGCTGCATCAGCTAGAGCAAGGCTGATATGTGGGCCAGCTGAGAATCTGGTCCTACTGGTTCACAGATGTAAAACTCTTTTCTGCTGAGGATCCCAAAGCATTCTCTAAAAGCATTTAGTAATGTTGCTATCCTATTTCATTTTGTTAAAGGCATAATAGAGGCAGTTGCAGAGGCGGTATAAGCTAGCAATGCAAGCCATCAGCAGATCCAGAAACAGACTGAGCTCCCTTGATCACCAGAAAAAGATCTACCAAACCACACAATGCTAGCCATTTCCTAGCCCACATTGAGGGAAGCAATACGACTACACTGCTGGACTTTGTGTGGTTTATCCCGCTACTCATCTTCCCCCTCATTTTTTTCACAACAGATTTTTTTGTAGGGAGTTGATGGTACACAACCTATAATGCAGTTATGGTCATCTTGCCTTTTGTCAAAGCTCATCTCATCTCAGCTTATCCAGACAGAGCGAAAAGGGGCCAGGATTGCCACTGCAGCCCATGGTTCTGGCACAGTTTGTACGCAACACACAAAAGCTGCAAGCTTTTCCATGTTATTCCATTGAGAAAAAATGTTGTTATAGGAATTACTCAACGGGATAGATGTCTATGCCAGTGCAGTGCAGAGTAGATGTATTTTGTTTGTGTCACTGTAGCATGTTATTGCCCTGACCATAGCCTTTTGCAAGCCACAGTCCAGTTCAAAAACAACAGGTCTGAAAGAGAAATCTGATCCTGCTGGAATGGAACAATGCGAATATTTAGGACCTGAACTCTAGAAGAGTTTTATCTAGGCATCTAAATGAGGAGAAGAAATTTAAGATTTTGCTAATCTCCTTGAAAATGATAGTAGGCAGAAAAATCAGCGCAACATTAGATCAGATTTTCAAACAATTCTTATGATCATTTTTAGGCCATCATTAAGCAAAGCACAGACATGAGCTTTAAGGGAAGCATACAGATAATATCATGGACTTCTGTGGAGCTACTACAGTTAAATATGTCTTGCTAAACTGAGGCCTCAGTTCTGCATAATCATGGAATGACTTCCTGTTAGCAAGTATTGCTCTAGAAAAACAAGTGCTGTTTTGCTAGAGTAATCACTGAAATATCACTTCTCATTACTCCAGGAATCCCAGAGGAAACTATATATGCTATTCCTTTGATATGTGCTCTGTCAGAACACATTAAATCCATTGTTCCCATAGGTGGCATAGGGACAAGCAGTTAAATTCTCTTCTAAAAAAAAGATTCCCACCCATGAGATTCATAACATTATCACTGTCTTCTACAGAGCTGCAGTGGAAGTGAATTAAATAATGAAATGATCGCTTTACCCCTGAAATCAGCAGGCACAAGCTTGTTTTTAGCAACGTGGGCAGCCTGGTATCTGATGCTGCTGAGCTGATGCAACCTACATCTGCTGGAGGCATATATATTGTTCACAGTAGCACACAGCTGTAAAGGACCAGTTAGGATGTAGGTCCTCCAGCTGGACCAGGTAGGCCATACAAGTTCTGCCAAGATGCCAAGATGAAACTATTTTCTTAAGTAAGCAATGTGACTTTTTCCAAAAAGGAAATCAAGATTAACAGGAGTTGATGGATGCATGGCACTTCTGTAAGTCTCTATCTAATCTATGGCTACATGTGTAGGAAATATGCAAACTGGGCTTCAACTGATGCCTGTTTATATATATTGGTGCTTAATTCTTTAAATATGGGGCAGGCACTGTAAAAATAAACTGCATTTCGAATTTTCAATATACTCCCTTTAACGGTGAATATGAGCGACACGGAGAACAACTGTGAGTTTTTTCAGATAGTCAGTTATAACCAGTAGTGGGGCTGGGACCTTTAAAATCCATCACACAGGAAAAATGTCCAGTGAAATCCAGCGCAAAAGCCCTCCTACCTACTCCCATTAGCTGTCACTGCCAGCTGCACTGGCTATAATATATACTGCTAACTGAAGTGTGAAATGAATTATGTTGAGCTCTTTGACAGTCTCATCTTTCTATCTACCTTGCTGACATAATTCACCCTCAAAGTTTCAAAACAGTATTTTCATGGGGTCATGCATAGGATACCCATCAGTGTTTTGAGCTTCACCAGTTGCTACTCACGTACATTACATGAATGAGGATTTGTATCAACGATAAAGAAACATGTTCCATCTTAAGCCTGCACCTGAGTTGAATGCCAATTTCGCATCCACTGTAGATGTTCTCATCAACTAATAGCCTGGACCTGTGCCAGTCTAGCAACCTCTTTTTGGCCATTACTATAACTAAACTGTAAAATCCATCACAGCTTGAGTCACCCTCTGTAGAATGATGTCTCTACACTTTCCCTCACATACAAAGTGCTATACAGTAAGTCAGAGTAACACAACAGATTGAATATAGCCATGTTTCCTCTCTCATCTTACTCCGAGAATAAGCTGAATTTTCTCTGATGAATGCGTGCTTGCATGATGTTAAGGAGTGAAGAGTGGAACAGTATGTCCCCTCACAGCTCCTCTTCCCATCTTCTCTAAGAAAACAAACGACAGGTCCCTCTAGTATAGTTTTTTTTATGCAATGATTCTTCTCTCAGAGATTTACTGCAGCAGCTTTACAAGAGATTTGTAGCAAGCAGTGCTCCGTCTGTAGTCTTACATCCCCAGTGCCAGAGCCATAATTCTCCCAGAGTGAAATGACAGAAGATCATAATGGCTAATCATGTATTATGATGATACTGTCTCTACAGGAAGAATTGCACTTGGCTTTCAGTGTCTCATTTGGGCAAAAAAACCCCAAACCTTTCTTACAAAGCTGAAACGAATTACATTTTCCTGGTTGGGACCATGACATCAACTGGAACCCCCCACCATGCATCAGGAGTGTCCCAGACATTTTAAAAAATGTTTCCTGAAGACTAGATTTCTCAAGGGGTTGGATATGGGATATAGAACCTTTCAGCTGCAAATTGCTAGCGTGATTCTGGCTTAGATTGATAAAAATTTAAATGTCTGACAATCATTCGGCCTGTGTGAAACGAGCTGTTCACACAGCTCTTGAGGCATGGGTATCCAACACCAGAATGAAACCTAACTGGTTTTAAACGGTGCAAAGCAACATTATAGTGTGTTTTAATGCAGAAAGGATAGATATTTTATTTTCATTATAGCATGAATGGACTGCAGTGGGCAGAAAGCCTATGTTTTACACAAGTTTTGCCAATACACTAGTATTCTTCTTTTTAAGAGTTTTGTAGGTTTTTGATAGCCATCAATGGCCAGCACCTCCATCGCACATCTCACCAAAAATACAGCATCTCCAAGAGCATAATGCACCAAAACCTTGATTGACAGTTGTGGAAGAAAGATTTCACCTTCCTGATTGATTCAGAAAGCTTTCTGCTGTTCTTTTTTTTTTCACCCAGTCTCCAGTTCGCAAAGTGAAATAAACTTAACCTGACTGATTTGTGGGGCTGCAGCAAGAAGTAGAACTGCAGCAGGCTTTGTGCTGACTTACCCAGTAAGTTCACTGGACTGATCTGTTCCTCTGGGGTCAGACAGGCAGCAAGAAACTAATCTTAGCTTTAACTTGTGAAAGCTCAGACTTCCTTAGCAATATGCAACTTTTCTTGGTCAGGAAAAATTCAGTAAAATTCCTTTCACTCTAATTGCAAAGCAGGACAATTCAAATGCTTTAAAAATGTCTGAGTTAAATTTATAACTAACATGATCTTCACTGTACAAGCCTGGAGTACATAAGATACAGGTTCAATTCTCTTCTCTGTAACTGGCATCCTGGGTGACCTTACACAAATGCACGCACCATAGTTCCCCAGCAGTAAAGGAGAGTAACAACACATCTGAACTTTTCAGGAAGACTTTCAATTTCAAGTGGATTCTGAGATTTATAAGGTAATGGGGCCACAGGACACTGAGGCAGTTAATGGGTTTTGTCCCCACTTTGCTCATAAATACAGTCTTATGTCCTATTTGCAGTGTGTTCACTGGAATGCCTGCACACATTGTACTTCCATTATTATTTTGCTGAAATCAACAGAATCACTCCTAAATCCTGCATTGTTATCAGCGGATGAAGGATGACAGCCTGTATGTTTACAGGACAAATTATGGAGCTGCAAAGAAAAAATGTGTGATTGTATATTTGAACAGATAAAGAAAAATCAGAAACATTGAGGCTAGGCACATAGGATGGGATCTTTAAAAATACACAGTGCTGCCAAGCATTCATGGGTATAAATTTATAGGTAGGCGGAAGAAGTCAGCAGACTCTTAATAAGCTGAGCTAGTCCATTAGGAGAGGGAGGGCTGTAACGCTTACCGCCTTGCTGGTGCAAATTTTTAGTTTGCATGACCCAACACCTCACTTTCAGTAACAGCAAGGCTGGATCTGGACCTGCTTTTGAGTGAGCAGTTAGCCCAATGCTGAGCTCGCTTGAAAATCCCACCTGAAAATACGTACTTAGGAACAGATCCAAAAGGTCTGAATTTCATTTATTGCTATTTTAAAGGCAGTTCTCCCATCAATTTGAAACAGAAGCTATATGTTGTTCTGCACCTTTGGAAAATTTGTAGCTGTTTAAATATGGGTGCCTAAGGTCAGGATCCTGTATCTGTGAGGAAAGGTAAATATTGTCATGTAAAAAATGCTTTCTGCAATTTTTTCTTACCTTATTTCTTGTTCTCCTATACTTCTTTGAGTGGAAACAGTCTTGATATAAGCTTACTATTTATTTAACTTGAGTACTGAAGGCATTTTTTCATTTTAGGGCCTTCCCTCTGTTGCTGTCTTCCCTTTCTCAGTACCAGATGGTGCTTGAAAAATTCTAACCTGTCATTTTTAGTGTAGCAATGAAAGAAAATATAGATAAAACTGATCTTTTCTGGCTGAGGGGAGAAGGGCAGACTCAAATCTGTTACAGAAAAAAGTGGGATTCTTATTAACACTAAATCAGAGCAGTCAGATTTACCCTGTAACAGCTTGTGTTGTAAAGGTACCTTACAGCAGATTATAATCAGGTTCACAATGGAATCCTAAAGCACAGTTCAAAAAATGCACTTAAGCATATGCTTTAAATTCAACTTTTTTATTTCTGAAATAGGATTCAGCACTTCCCATTTCAATCCCTTCCATTTTCTTCCAGAAATACTAAACTGAATGAATATAAAAGCAAGTGCAAAAATGAGTAAGACAGAACCTTTTAACTTTTCTTCTACCTTTGTGTGGTTGTCCAAACAAAGCACAGTTATGCTAATGAAAGCCAGATATCTACTGCTGCTGCTAATACTGCATCCATGTCAAAAGGCACAAGCCTTTCCTTGGGCACAAGCACAATACGGGCAATTATTCTGGTGATTATTTTTAATGATGAGATTTTTTGGAATATTTTTTCCAGTTGTGAAAAACTTGCACCGAACTCCAGTTACCTATGCTACAGTTAGTATGCCTTTACAAGCTTTTCCATAAAGGTTCCTCCAGGCAATGAAGAACTAGGATACTATAAATCCACCATTCCCCCTACATAGCTGCACAGAGCTTTTGATTATTGGCTAAAATCATTTTTTAAGCATCCACAAATTTTGAAGGCAGGGACCGTGTTTTACTCAATTATTATCTTCTGATTATCATGCTGAACATGTGTAGTCTACAAGTGTATGGAAAGCAGGAGGCAGTATTTAATTATTATGACAACAATTAAGATGGGCTAAAAGAAACACGAGGACTATGTCAAAAAATTCAATTTGAAGTAAATGAAAGAGACAAACGCTGGGACAAACATGGTCAATCGTATTTTATAAATTGCAAAACTGAGGCACAGAGGAATTTAAGTGACACATTCAACATTAAACAAGAATTGAGTTAATTTCTTGTTATCCATTCTTTTGTCAGTCACAAAAGAAGCATGCCTCTTTGAGAGGTTTTCCAGCAAAAAAACAGGGCTTTGATGGTCACATTTTTCATTATGATCATTTGAAATATTTCGATAGAATGAGGTGGAAAAATGAGAAATAATGATTATGTACATAAAAATGGTAAAAAGATATTTTAACCAGGCACCAGAAAATATGAACTGAAAATTGTGAGTTGTCATGGCAACATAGTTTTGGTTTTTACGACCATGGGACCCTGTTTGAAGATCGACAACTGATGGGGAGAGATGGGATCCACCTCACTAAGCGGGGCACGCGTGTCTTTTTGCCAACAGGTTGGCCAACCTGGTAAGGAGGGCTTTAAACAAGGAAAGATGGGGGAAGGGGAGAGTTATAGTGCCAGGGTAGTCAGCAAAATGCAAACACATTCAAGTTGATTAAGCAAATCTGGGCCTCTTCAGGGACCTACTTGGAGGAATCGCATGGCTTAGGGCCCTAGAGGGAAGCGGGCTCCAAGAGAGCTGGTTAATATTCAAGCATCACTTCCTCCTAGCTCAAGAGCGGTGCATCCCTATGAGTAAGAAGTCAAGCAAAGCGGGCAGGAGACCTGCGTGGATGAGCAAGGAGCTCCTGGCAAAACTCAAGCAGAAGAAGGAAGTCTACAGCATGTGGAAAGGGGAACAGGCCACTTGGGAGGAATATAGGAATGCTGTCAGAAGATGCAGGGATGCGAGGAGGAAGGCTAAGGCCCATTTGGAATTCAGTCTGGCTAGAGATGTCAAGGACAAGAAGGGCTTCTTCAAATACCTCAGTAGCAAAAGGAAGACTAGGGAAAATGTGGGCCTGCTGCTGAATGGGGTGGGTGCCCTGGTGACAAATGATACAGAGAAGGCCGAGTTACTGAATGCCGCCTTTGCTTCAGTCTTTACTGTCAGGCGAGCCCCTAGGAATCCCAGACCCTGGAGACAAGAGAGAAAGTCTGGAGAAGGGAAGATTTTCCCTTGGTCGAGGAGGATTGGGTTAGAGATCTTTCAGGCAAACCTGAGACCTGCAAATCCACTGGCCCTGAAGGGATGCACACACGAGTGCTGAGGGAGCTGCCGGGCGTCATTGCTAGGCCACTCTCCATCATCTCGGCAAGGACGTGGAGAAGAGGGGAGGTGCCTGAGGACTGGAGGAAGGCCAGTGTCTCTCCAGTCTTCCAAAAGGGCAAGAAGGAGGAGCCAGGCAACTCCAGGCCACTCAGCCTCACCTCCATGCCTGGAAAGGTGATGGAGCAGCTCATCCTGGATGCCATCTCGAAGCATGTGAAGGAGAAGAAGGTGCTCAGGAGCAGTTAGCATGGCTTCACCAAGGGGAAAGCATGCTTAACCCATCGATAGCCTTCTATGATGGAATGACTGGCTGGGTAGATGAGGGGAGAGCACTGCATGTTGTCTCCCTCGACTTCAGCAAGGCTTTTGACACTGTTTCCCATAACATCCTCATAGACAAGCTCAGGAAGTGTGGGTTAGACGAGTGGACAGTGAGGTGGATTGAGAACTGGCAGAAAGGCAGAGCTCAGAGGGTTGTGATCAGTGGTGCAAAGTCTAGTTGGAGGCCTGTAGCTAGCGGTGTCCCCCGGGGGTCAGTAGTGGCTCCAGTATTGTTCCACTTCTTCATCAGTGACCTGGATGAAGGGGCAGAGTTCACCTTCAGCAAGTTTGTTGATGATACAAAACTGGGAGGAGTGGCTGCTACACAAGAGGGCTGTGCTGCCATTCAGAGGGACCTGGAGAGGCTGGAGAGGTGGGTGGAGAGGAACCTCATGGAGTTCAACAAAGGGAAGTGCAGGGTCCTGCACCTAGGGAGGAATAACCCCATGCACGAGTGCATGCTGGGGGCTGAGCTGCTGGCAAGCAGCTCTGCGGAGAAGGACCTGGGAGTGCTGGTAGACACCAAGTTAACCATGAGGCAGCAATGTGCCCTTGTGGCCAAGAAGGCCAATGGTATCCTGGGGTGCATCAGGAAGAGTGTTGCCAGCAGGCCGAGGGAGGTGATTCTCCCCCTCTACTCAGCCCTGGTGAGGCCACATCTGGAGTACTGCATCCAGTTCTGGGCTCCCCAATGCAAGACAGACATGGCACTACTGGAGCAAGTCCAGCCAAGGGCTACAAAGATGATTAGGGGACTGGAGCACCTCTCTTATGAGAAAAGGCTGAGAGAGCTGGGCCTGTTCAGCCTGGAGAAGACTGAGAAAGGATCTTATCAGTGTATACAAATATCCAAAGGGGGGGTGTCAAGAGGATGGGGCCAGTCTCTTTTCAGTGGCGCCCAGCAACAGGACGCGATGCAAAGGGCACAAACTGAAACACAGACAGTTCCATCTGAACATGAGGAAAAACTTTTTCACTGTGAGGGTGACAGAGCACTGGAACAGGTTGCCCAGAGAGGTTGTGGAGTCTCCTTCTCTGGAGATATTCAAAACCCGCCTGGACGCAATCCTGTGCAATGTGCTCTAGGTGACCCTGCTTGAGCAGGGGGGTTGGACTAGATGATCTCCAGAGGTCCCTTTCAACCTCAACTCTTCCATGATTCTGTGATTTCTCATTACACTGAGGACAGCGAACAAATGTATGATTCAGGATTCACAGAATCACAGAATCGCTGAGGTTGGAAGGATTCATACACATGCCAGTTTTACTTCTATTTAGGAAGTCTGTTTAACTTCTCTAGTCAGAAGACCTATTTTGCCTCACTCTGCCTGCTAAAGGATCACTTTAGACTTAAGTCACTGTGGTGTTATTTCTAATCAGAGATATTCTTATTATGTTGATTGAATTAAACCTGCTGTGGAGTTAAAAATCGGCAAAACTTAGAACTGCCCTTTTTTTTAAATTTAAAGTGTCACCTAGTATGTTTGGCCTGTGTTCAAACAAAGCTACTAGGCCGATAAACCTACCTTAACAGGGACCGACAGTTTCCAAAGAGCACCCATCTTCACACTGGGAAGAGCTGTTGCCATTGTTGCCATTTTTGAAGCATTTTTTGCTAACTGGAGGACTTAGTAACATGGTCCATCCAGCCTGTGCTTAAAGACTGAACTTAAAGCAGTTAACTGCTTCACAAACATCCTCCTTCGGCAGTTTGTGAAACCAACTTTTTGCAGAGTTACAGAGGCACACACCTCCGAAGACGGACCCTGGCATTTGTCTCTCTGGGAAGGCGACAAAGCCTGCCCGAACGAGCAGCAAAGGCGTAGGGCAACTGGCTGTGAACCCGGGGCGCATGCTGGCTCACGTCTGGCGCAACTGCCCACAGACACCATTTCAGAGGCCTGGGTGCCGCACACGCTGCGGGGAGGGGCGGGACACGCCGCAGGCCTCTGCTGCACTGCGGCCGCCCAACGGCCCTGCCGGAGACCTGGGGCGCCACCACCTCCCCCTGCGCACGGCGCGCAGCGCTCCCGCACCGGCTTGCCGGGGGAACCACCCCTGCGCTGCCCGCCGCGGGCACGGAGAGAAAGGCGAGGGCTGACCCGGCCCGGCCGCGACATGGCCGCCGGCCCCGGCCCGGCCCGCGGCGGCCTCTCCTTCCCCGCGGCCCTGCCGTTGCCATGGCAGCGCGGCAAAACCGGAAGCGGCCCGCGAGGCAGAGCGGAAGTGGGGGGCGAGGTCAGCCACGCGACCGCCCGGCTGGCACGCAGCGACCGCAGGGCCACAGCCCCGCCCCTCCGCCGCAGACCCCGCCCCCTCCGCCGCAAAACCCCCGCCCCCCGCCTCAAGCCCCGCCCCCGCCTCCTCAGCCACCGCCGTGGTGGGGCTAGCGCTGCAGCCGCGCGCGCCTGACGGGCCCAACGGTTCCGCAACGGTTCCGCAACGGTTCCGCGCGCCGCCCCGGGACGGGCTGTCGCGGCGGGTGGATGCCTGGCGCCTAGCGGGCACGGCCGGGGCAGAGACCCGCGGACGCCATGGGCTGCTGCAGCTCCGCCGCGCAGGTGAGCGGCCCGCGCCCGGGAGAGGCCCCGCCGCCCCGCCACGGCCCCCCTCACCCCGGTCCCGGACCTCCTTCCCGCCACGGCCCTGCCGGCCGCCCGCCCGCCGCGGCCGGGCTCCCCCCCACCTCCGCCCCGGGGTGGCTCCGCGCTGTGGCGTTGCTCCCCCCACCTCAGCTCCCCTTCCCTGAGCTGGGCACCCCCTGCCCTCCCATAGCCCACCCCCGCGTTGCCCCCACCTTCATCCTGCTCCGCTGTAGCCGTGCTTTCCCGCCCCCCCCACCGCATCACTGCTCTGCCGTGGCTGTGCCCCCTTGCCCCCCCCCCAGCCCTGCTCTGCCACAGGTGTCCTCCCCCCCATAGCCCTGCTGTGCCGTGGCTGTGCCCCCTTGCCCCCCCCCCCATAGCCCTGCTCTGCCACAGATGCCCTCCCCCCACCACAGTCCTTCTCTGCCGTGGCTGTGCCCCCCTTGACCCTCTGCCATAGCCCTGCTCTGCCACAGATGTCCTTCCCCCCATAGCTCTGCTGTGCCGTGGCTGTGCCCCCCTTGCCCTCGCCATAACCCTGCTCTGCCGTAGATGTCCTTCCCCCCCAATAGCCCTGCTCTGCCGTGACTGTGTCCTCCTTGCCCCCGTCATAACCCTGCTCTGCCACAGATGTCCTCCCTCTCATAGCCCTGCTCTCCCATGGCTGTGCTCCCCCATACTCCCCCTGTAGCCCTGCTCTCCTGTAACTGTGCATCCTCTTGCTCTCTCCTATAGCTCTGCTCCCCCTCGGGGCTGTGCACCCCCTTGCCCCCCACCAGAGCCCTGTTCCTCTGCACCACTAACCCATGCTTCCCCCCTTGCCATGCCCTGCTCCCCCCTCGCTCTGCCCTCTGTCCCCTGCATTGCTCTTCACCCCTTGCCGGGCTCTGCTTTCCCTATGGCTCTGCACCCCCTGCCCCTCCTTCTCTCCCTGCACCCCACCATAGCTTTGCACACTCTGCCATGCCCTGCCCTGCTCCCCTGCCATGGCTGCGCACCACTGACTCTCCCCTACTGCGCCTGCTGTGCTTTGCACACCCCTCCCACGGCTCTGCACTGCCTCATCCCCCCTACCCTGTCTCACTGCACCCCATTATAGCTCTGCACCTCCCTGCCCTTCCTTGTAGCTTCTCCTGCAGGGCGCCTTCTGCAATATCTCCCTGTGCCAGGAAGAGTAGCCATCTCCTGGGAGGCAACTTGCCGTGTGCGGGGCCTCCCCAGGTCCACTGCCTCTGGAAAAGGAGGTGGTCCTACATTGGTGTTAAGGAGTTTTACTCCCGATTTCAGTGACACTAATACCAGCCCCGTTCCCCCACCCAGCCCCATGAAGCCCAGATGCTTCCTTGCATCCTTTTCCCTGAGTGTGGTTGCCCCCATGTGCATCTGTGCTTTCTTATTTCTTAGCTTAGTTTTTCTTTCTTCCCCCTCCCTCCTTGCTCTCCTTTGCCCTTACCGACTCTCTTCCCCTGCCCGAGTGGTGCTGCTGCTAAGAAAGGCACAATCAGGAGCTCCACCCAGAGCTCCAGTTTGCAGCTCTGCTTCCCATTTTAACTTTCCCTTTGAACAACACAACTAGGACGGTATTGTTCTTTGCTTGGCTCCTTTCTGGAAGGACTAGGTGGAATGGTCATGACTAACACTACGGCTGTGCCTTGCTTGCTTGAAAATGTTAGTTTCCTTTGGCTGTGTGGTGGCAGAATCCAGTTTCCAGCAGACTGCTTATGCGGGAAAGTCCGTCTCTGCTGTCCCAGATGACTCATCACAGAGATGAGTTTTTGTAGCTCATCCTTCTGGCAGGCTTATATTTTTTTATTATTATAAGGATTATAAGGATTCTGTCCTTCCAGTGTAAAACACTGCAGAGAGCTGTCCAGTTGCAATAGGGAATATCCTTTGCATACAGCAAATTTTGCTGCAAAGAGGAAGGGAATGATCTGTATATATAAAGGAAATGGTTTTGAATCTCAGAGATCTGTGCCAAATGTTAGGGGAAAATTTTTAAATTCTTTGGTTGGTGAAGCACTGCAGTAGACTGCTAGGGGAGAGATTGAGGAGTTTGTATTGCTTGAGGTTTGCTAAGATACATGTTGGATGAACATCTGTCAGGAATGGCTTAAGTAGAGCTGATACAGGCTTGTAGCACTGAGAGTTAAGTTAGTGATATTTTTAGGTCTTTTCCAGCCTTATTTTCTGTAACTGTACAAATTGCTTTTTGTAGGTGTTTAATAGCCTCTTTATAGCTGTTTTTTTATGAATTTGTATTGCTGTTCCCTGTTATTATTTTTTTAAAGAAAAAGCAGTCTTATCTCTGGATACTGTTAGACCAAAAGCAGAATAAATAGAGGATTAGATGTTTACAATATTTGGCTTGTTCGTAGGTTTCAACTAACTGATTCTGTTTTTCAGTGAAATTTGTGTTCCCATTTCGGGGCTTGTGATGTTAATAGTACACTGCTGAATCTTTCCTTTAGGTTCCTTATGTGTGGTGGGATGTGGGATAGTAATTGAGCTTGGTATCCTTTATATATAACTGAAGTATAAAGAATGGTTGATTATCTAATTCCTTAACCATGAGCAGTTGTGTATCTCTTGAGGAAATCCAAATCAAAGGCTAGCTGCTGAATATTTTATCAGCAACAGTTTTGTCTAGTATATTGATTGCAGGAACCTTGTTACCAAACAGTACAGCATTACATTAGAGCCAAATGTCTCTCTTATCATCCCTTTATCATTAATAGATGTTGGGTTCCTCATTACCCTTGTCTTATACTATCACCCTCCATCATTCCTTCTTAAGCTTTCCTTGAGCAGGGTTTCATCAGATCTTCTTCTTCCATGTTGCCTCACTTGCTGCTTCTTGTTTATCCCAATTTAGCTGACAAGTTCAAGTGTCAAGATGGAGAGAGTCAAGAGATAGCAAGCACAAAAAGCTTGATGAATCTCAGACTTTGACACACAGTCTCTCCTCTTATCATGACTCCTCACCCTCATTCCTCATGATTTTGTTTTCCAAGTTGATTTTTCATTATATTCATTATTCAGCTCTCTTGTCTGTTTGATATTCATCTGCTGATCTTCATTTCTGTTTCTGAGAACGGTGGTTGCTTCTGCTTTGACTTTGCCAGCCGTGTCCGTATGTGTTCACTGCATCTCCAAGTCCCTTTCTCATAACTGCCACCTCATTTACAATAATGCATCTACCTGTGACTGGCTGTAGAATCAGGTAGATTTCTCTCATGTCTCCCTCCTAACTCTTATTTCTTCCTAAATCGTCCTTTTCCTTTTCTTTTTTTTTCTTTTTTCCAACGCATTTCTCAGTTCCTTTGTTTTGCAGGCTGTCTACAGCTTTGCCTTAAGCTCTTTCTGTATTTCTTTCCCTGCAGAGTCTGAAAGTTTTCAGGGAAGAAACTGATTAAAGTTGGAGTATTTACCTTTTCTCTTGCCTACTATTTACAGTGGTGGATTCTGCTGTTTGCTGCCTGTCTGTTCTTTCTACCTTCAACTGCTCGGCCTGCCCCCAAAGTCCCATTTGTTATATTTTTCTTTTTTTGCTCCCTATATGCATTTTTAACTTCTTGCTGCCATCTTTTTCCTTTTCCAGTTTTATTCTAACTTAAAACTGACAGTCAACCCTAGTCTGCTTTCCTTCTTTTCCAAACTTGTGGAACAGAAAATTTACATCTGTTGTCAAATATTTTCTCTTCTTTTTCCATATTTCTTCCTATTCTGTTTCCATGCTCTGCTGAAATGGCCTGCATTAAGCTCTCTACAGGCTTCTTTTGGCCAAGTTGCAAGGCTCCCACTCCTTTTTTTTTTTTTTTTTTACCCTCCTTGACCTCTGTTGCTTTTGATACTGTCAGTACTCCTCTACATCTTGATGTCTTATTCTCACTGGACTTATTCTCACTGCCCTCTTGTTATTCTTCATTGCCTTCTATTTTCTGATTATTGTTTCTTCTCTCCTGCTGTCTGTGCTTGTACTTCTAGGGTGTGGTTTTTTTCATTAACTTTGCATTTTTATCCTATTCTACCAAATTCTTCACTGTGAACTGTTATGAGTGGTTTTAACTTAAACTTAGTACAACCATACCAGGCTGTCTTATTTTCAATGTACTCATTCTTTGCTGTTGTTCTGCTGTGACTTTACCTGTTGAGACTTTAATCTGGAAGAATACTTTATTGTGTGTGTGTGGTTGGTTGGTTGGTTTGTTTGTTTGTTTGTTTTAATTTCAGTCTTATTTCATGCCTACTCCAAGTTATTTCACTTCTGGCACAGTATTTTCTTTGATCTGTCCTTGTTCTTTATCATTGCAACCAAAGTTCTTGTTTATCTGTTGTACCCTCTCACTGTTACAACTGAGCCATCCTCTTTTGTTCTTTAGGTGCTCGTGTTCTCTCTCCTTGTTTAGGCAGATTTTGCTGTAGCTTTTTGTGCTTCCTTTCCCTTGACTCTCTCCATCTTGAAGCTTGAACTTTTCAGAAAAACCTTATGCAAAGTTAACTGTGCCTTACTTTTCTTCTAAGAAAAGTCTGTGTACTCTTCATTAATTATGATGGACTGATTCTCCTAAAACTTCTGTTTCCTTGAAAGAGCCACTGCAGTTGTATGGCTGAAGTATAGTGACCTATTTGAGATGAAAATTTTATAAAGGAAAGGAGAGGGAAAAAAAGAAAAAGGAAAAACCCTGTCTGTCTCACTATGCTGTTGGTTTTTAATACCTTAATGTCAGTTTCTGTGCATTGTCTTCCATTACAGTGTTTGTATTCTCAGTTTCTTAAGGTGGGTGCTTCTGTTTGGGTGCATCTGTTACATTGTGGCTCTTCTGTGAAGCTCTAAAAACCTGTTGCATGGGTTCTGCTTACTTTTGCTGAGTAGGAAGATTGCTAAAGGTAAAAGTAGAAGAAACACTGAAACTCTCTGTAACTAGGTGAATTCAGATTCATTCAGTGCACCAAAGCTTAAAGTTTTCCGTGGATTTTGATAAAACTTTTTTTTTTTCTTCGCTCTCTTTTGGAAGTGACTGTTACTTCCTAAATGTTAAAGTCTTTTGAGCAAGTAGTGCTGAAGCTCAGAATTGATAGAATAATCAAATTTATTTTAGTGTTTACTTGAAGAAAAATGGAGTTTGTGGTTGAGGCAATATTCTCTTTCCTTTTTTTCCACTTCTCTCTCTTTTCTCTGTAGGATTTTCTGTTATCTCACAGTACTAGTCCATGATTAACTGGCTTTGTAGGAGAAACTCTAAGAGTTCATCACTCCCCTGTCACTGTAACTGTGTGGCCCTGCTAGAAGTCTGATTGATTGAAGTAATCCATGCAGGGTTTGATTTTTTTGTTCTTTTTTCAAGCAAGCAAACTTTTTTTACAGTTTAACTCAGATTGCTCCATTGGTTTATATCTGGTTTATAACTCAGCTTCACTGAAGTTCCATTGTTATTTCGGGGGAACACAAATTCATGGCTCATGAAAGGGACCAAGCTGTGGGAAGAAGCACACCTTCTTAAGATACTTTCTCTTGGAATAGTTTAATATGGAATCCCTTCTCCCTCCCTTCATGCTCTTCCACAGTTGAATCCTTTGACAGAACTCTCAAAGTCATTGATTACATTTAAAAGGCATTTGCTTCTGCATGACATTACAGAAAACAAAGCAGTTTACTGAGTTCTTATTGTTTGTGCTGGAAATGAGAAAGCTTGTGGTATACTTTTTTACAGCTTTCTATGTCATTAGCTTAATCTAAGGTATTTGTGTCAGGAGCTTGAAATCTTCTTGAAAATTTGATCCACGAATGAGATAACACAGATCTTATTCTTGATGGTTTTAGCAGTAGCCTTTGTTTTACAAGACTAAAAGAATCTCCTATTATAAAAGGCGATGAAAACAGACCATGCAATAACTATCCCTCAAACAGCTGCTGTTAAAGAATGCAAAATAAATCTGTCTTTCCTAACTTTCTACAAATTTTCATATTTCTGATGAAATTAAAGTCTCTTGTGAGCTGTTATGAACAATATATATCATTACTCACTTCAACTTTAGCTTCAGTTGTCAGATGTTCTTGCAGGCAAATGTCTGAATACAAGGAACTCAAACCGTGCCCATTTCACTATGGGCATGGTATGTTCAAGGCAGATGACCAGTTAAGTGGTAGTGTTGACAAGCAGAAACAGAATCAGTTGTGAACTCTGCTTGCAAGAGCTAGAAAGCTTAATTTTCCGTTCAACACTTTAACAGTAGATGAAGCTGCCATTTTAGTCCCTGGCACATAATCCTAATATGAAGCATGAAGCATACAAGCAGTGTCCAAGAACAGTGTTAGAGTCAAGCATCCCACTAAGTTACTCAGTTTACTTTTTTTGGTGTTTCTGATCTGTGAGCTCCATCCTCTTCCTGTGAAGCGCCAAGTTTATTTTTTAAAAAATGGTGTTACAGGCAACTGCACAACCTGTGCAAATAATTCCTTTTGATCTTAGTGTAGAAGAGGTGTTCTAACTACATAGCTACTTGTATTTTTTTTTCATTTTTTTCAAATTCTTTGAGGTTTTTGCCACTGAGCTCTAGCTACTTCTGTAGTTTATATTATCTTTCAGTTGTGTGTCAGGTCTTAAAAGCTTTAAGTTACAGTATTTCCTTTTCTTTCTTAGGTTATTCTAAGGGTGACCTTTTTAGCACTTCAAGAACAAAGTTGGGGTTAAGGTATAGTGGTCCATACTTCTTCTTACCAGAGGATTTTTTTTTTTTTTTTTGTAAAGTGAGATTATTAAAAAAAAAATCGAAATCATGTTGCATCATTAAGAGTGAATGTTGGATTAAAAGTTTATGCTATTGTAATCTAACTGGTATCTAGAATGTTGTCAACCATAGATCAGTATCATGAAACTGACCGCTTTTATTTTTCCTTGGTGAAGAAATTATACCTTTTCTTGTCATATAGTGAAGCTGTCAACTCTCTTTATGCAGTTGTTTATTCTGAAGGCAAGCTTTATACTAACTGCTGCTATGCATGTGTTTTTCTCCTTTGGACTAATTGTAATTTTTGTTCCCTTGAAGTTGCTTCGGTTGTTTCTTTTGTGACCCTTAGAACTTGCAAACCAGCTCAATAGAAACTGTATGTTTGTTATTGTGTTTGAATCTTTCTCACTTGAAGAAGCTAGGAAATCCTGTGTAATTCTTATGCCTTGGTCCTAAAAGCAGGTTAGGTAGAGTGTAGCCAAATGGGCTCTACCCACTGACTAAACCAATTGCTGATTGATAGCTCTGTTTGATGAAACAGTAGACAAAGCTTTTTTGTGTGTACATTTTAGGGTACAATTTTGTGTTGGTGAATATATGACAGTTCTTCTAGGTCTTCCAGTGACTCTAAACTTTCACAGATTTAAAAAGTAAACAATATTCATTACATTTGATGGCTTCTTATCTTCAGTAACCACTCTTTTTTTTTTATCTTCTAGAAGAGCAGATCCAAGCTTCTAATATAGAATAGCAGTGTACAGTAGTATGGAAACAGCCTTAAGAATGCTTATATACATACTTGAGAGGAAAAAAAGAGGAAAAATTTAAATCTTTCATTTTGAAGTTCAGCTTTAAAAGATCATATTGCTAGAGTAAGGTGGGATGTCAAGGCAGATAGAATGAAGTAACTGATTTTTGATGACTTGTTTTAATAAATGTGATGTACTTAAGCAGGCCTATGTTTACCACAAGTATGAATTTAAGCCCTGAGATGACTTCTTTATTTGGAGTTTTTGCTCTTGCTGCTTTCCAGATACATTGCTTAACTGAGGAAGAGAACTCTGAATATCATTTTCAGATCTGTAGAAGCAAAACAAGAGACCCAATAAAATATTTTGTTCAAGGTCATGATAATCTTGTCATGGAAATGCTTTGTCAGACTCCCTCTAGTTTGTTATGAAGAACGGCAAAATAATTGCCTACTTCTAAGGAAGTATGTTTGTGTAATAATTTAAGGGTTTGATACATTATTTCCCTTTCTATTCTGCTCCCACCCTTTCTTCTATAAAGCAGGCAGGACCTTCTTAGAGTAGGTTCTTATTAATCTAATACTCTTTCAGTGTCCTCGGGCACTGTGCTCTTATAATAGTCCTGAGCAGTTTTTATTCTTGTCATGCTAGAATTTTAGACCTGTAAGTCAGTTTGTTTTTTTTTTTTTTTAAAAAGGCATGTAAACTTTTTTTTTTCCCCCTTAAAAGTAAGACCAAAGTTGTCTTGATCTTTGTTGAGGAAACAGAAGAGGTTCTGGGTAGTTTTAATAGTGCTGTTGATAGCCTTCAAATATGGTTGAGTATGTGTATTGATTTCTCAGTTTTTGGCATAGCTCTGGCTTTATATGGCCAATGAGTGCAAGAGTTGTTTCCCCAGTGTTCAGTGTGTTGTCACAAGTTTTCTCCAGTACTGTGTTTGTGTTGACACATGCTAGTATGAGCTAACTTCACAGAACTCTCAGCCAAGTAGAAGGCCTTTGCCTTTGAAAGGTGGAAAGCCTTTCTGCAAAGATTGTAAATGCCAGATGAATGCATGATTTCATGTTTTTCTGTTGCTTTTGTATATATTTTTGGTAGATTTTCCTTATTAGTCTTTAGTACTGATTAGTGCACCATCCTTGAGGGATGTGGGATTGTTTCTGATACTGGATATTAGTCATTCTGTGACTTTTGAACCAACATCAGTTCAGCAAGAGAGAGAATAAAGAAATTATGGAAACTTATAGTGGAAGCAATAAAACATAGTAATTAAACTCCTCCTTTGGAACACAACTGACGGTTCTCAAAACATTCTAAGGATGTTTTTATAGGAAAATTATGAGTCTAGATGGGATTTCTTATTTCTTTTTGCTTATTTCTTTTCAGTATTACTCGCTTCCCTTGACAAACTTGTTTGAATGAAGGATGCTCTTCAAAAGATTACTAAGCAAAATGCTGCACGGGTCTACAGTATATGGCAAGGTCATTATTTTTCACAGCAGTATTGTGCTGGCCACAAGGTCTTACAAGAACTGTGATGTTGGTTTTGAGTTCTAACTTTGGAAACTTTAAAAGGATGAAAAAGTTCTTTGTCTGGAGAAAATTACTCATCATACATGAAGGGATTGCCTGGAAGCAGGGGCAGCATTTTCTGTGGAATGTCCTTCATCTTCTGTGGAAACCTCTAATTTGAGGGTTCTGTTGTGCCATTTTTCCTCTACTAATGTCATATTGTGACAAAGATAACATATATTTGGAAGTTAAGTGCATGTTATAGTTGGATAATGTTTTACTAGTACAAGTCTTGAAAATACTGTGTAATTTAGGACTTGCAAAATCTCATAGTGAGAATAGAATCTGAGAATCTGTTAAGCAGATTGATGTACAAATGGATTCAATATAGATGAAACAACTTTGTAGGTGCAAAATGTCTTTAAAAGTGAACTGTTTCTTTTGGCATGGCTCCTTTGTCTTAAAGATTAAGAATCGTGGAAATACCAAACACACATTGAAATAGATATTTTGACCATCTGAAAAATATTGCTGTGATATTTATGTGCAATGTCTGTATTTATTTCTGCTTTCAAATAAGCACCTACAGTAGGTAATGAAAAAATAAACATTTTCAGGGTTAGATTGAGCTTTTCTCTGCAGATGGCCTTATTTGTAAGCTTTAAAATATCATCAGGTGTGCTGATCATGTCAGCTTTTGATTTAATCAGCTGTGCTATGTTTCAAGATAAATTTAAGTTGTAGGATCTTTATGGTGGAAGCAAAGGAATAAAGGCATTTTAGAAACAATGTTTAATATGAATTGACTGTAAAGATGAGTGGAAGATGATATGCAACACATTAACCATATGACAGATTCATAAGTGAAGTCTCTGAGTATGAATTTTTGAGGTAAATATCTTTGTATTACACTATCAAGAAATGTATTAATTCCTGGAAATGTTGGCTTATGTGCTCTAAATTTTATTTAAATAATGTTGAAAACTCATAAATATTGTGCAAAGAGTAGGAGAACATAAGTGAAGTAGCACATGTGGAAGCCTTTCATTAATAGT
The DNA here is from genome assembly GCF_036417845.1 of Apteryx mantelli. NCBI lineage: Eukaryota > Metazoa > Chordata > Aves > Apterygiformes > Apterygidae > Apteryx > Apteryx mantelli. The sequence goes on from NC_090020.1 coordinate 12,904,616, forward strand.
GTGCTTAGTCTGTGAAGAGAAGCACAGCATAAATTCCTTATGCTTTCGTGAATAATTTCAAAGTAGTATTACACCACTAGAAAACTTCTTCTTTTCCCAGCAGAAACTCTAATTTTTGTACTTATGAAGAACAGATGCATCTTTCCAGTGGAGAAGGCCTCAGAGAACAAGTGGTGATGTGGTGTGTGTAGCCCCCATTTAGGGCTAAAGCCCTAAATATATAAAGCCCTAAAGCCTAGGGATTTGTGTACCTATGTAAAGTTCTATCATGTGGCTCTGAGTCCAGAACTTTGACTGATGCTTGCTTTGCAGTATATTGGAAAATAAAGCATTTTTGAATGAGATTGAAGCAGAAATGCCATGAAAATGGGCTTTAGACACAACTGTGTTTTGCATTTTCTGAAATATTGTCCCTTTTGAAAAGGCTTGGAGGTGTTCATGTCGACTTGTTATCCAGAGCATGGAATAGAGGACCCATGCGAAGAACGGTGTATATTATTTTCTTTTCTTTACAGAAATAAGTGCCACTTATGGTTGTATTTCCTAACTCTTTAATAAAATTACAGTCATGAGTTCACTTGCACCTGGAAGTGGGAGATCTAGCTTCAGTCCTCCAGGTCTGGGGGACTTCAAGCACCTTCTCTACCTCCCAGGAGAATTCTCTAATTGGGAGGATGTTTGGCTTTTGGAGTAGGAGCAGTAGTTCTCTTCCCCAAAGGTAGCTTCAGGCCAACTCTACACTAAGGATTTCTTTCATGTGCTTATGAAGATATTTTTATCAGTACAGTGGGGTTCATTTTTCCAGGGAACTGGTCTAGTATTGTAGAAGTCTGAGTTTGCTGGTGCATATTGCTGCCCTAATAATGGAGGAATGCCAATAGATTGGCTTATAATAAATCAAGTGTAACGTGAACCTGAGAACTGGAATCCATGTTGCGAGGCCTGCAGCAAGCTGCTGTTTGGTATTTTGTCTAAACAATGAGTAATGCGTAGGAAGTCTGTAGGTAATGCTGAGTGTTTTAACTAGGGCAGGTTTGCACAGTGTTCCTAGAATTCATGATGCAATAAACTGAAGGGTTTCTTTAACAAATTATAAGATGATTGAGATTTGATGAGGTTGTGTACTGCAGATAGTCTTAATCCTTTGGGACTTTGTTTTGGGCACTTAAGCACACTGCATTCACAGCATGAAGATTTTATATATGGAGCTGGTTTACTTGAGATGTTTCTTTTTTCTCACACAAGTGTATGTGTGAGGGGAGGTGAGTATTTTTTTTAGGAACCGAGTCATCCATTCTTCAGAGTCATAGAAGATACTAGAATAATTATAGACTTCATTCTCCTTAGAAGTAACAAACAGGACCTTTGTGTTGGCACTATCAGGGACTCTAGCCTCTTTATTATTAGTGAAGGTTTTAAATGCCCATGTCTCTTCTCTCTCCCTCAGTATGAATTTTTCTGTGCTGTTTCTTTAACAGGCTAAAAGTTGTTTTGTGTTTTCAGATAAAAACATTATATAATTTGCTAGATCTTAATTTTATATTCTGATGTTTTACACACTTGGTCAGATCAGTCATTGCCTACTAAATCATCTGTGCATGTAGAGAAATACTCTGTTTTTCATGAAGTAGTTACTGGGTCATGGTGTTTATAGAATGACACGCTTATTCTAGACCTGCAACTGATACTGCTTTTTTTTTTCCTTAACTGTTTTGTGGTCAACATGTAATTCCAGATGTAGCAGATTGATCATGTTATTCCTTACAGTCTAACATTCATATTGCAAGAAGAGAATTCACTGATTACTTCATTTGATGATGTCAAAATGGCTACAGTGGCTTATGGAATAGGGGACTTTTTATATGATTTTAGGATGCTTCTAGTTTATTCTAACCAGGAACCTAAACTATTAATGCTTAGAGTCAGGACTCATCTCTTCTGTTTGTTCAGGTCCTTCAGTTGGGTTCTGTTTCAGAGAAGTCAAGGGAGTTTCATAAGGACAATATAGAGTTGCTGCTAGTTCTTTTCTTAAACAGCTGAATAATGTAGAAAGGTGTGCAGTATCTTGAACAGTGAAATGCCATGTTCTCTGGTAAAAGGGAGAATTGCACTCTGAGCAACTTCTGTGGGAATCCACAGGGAAAAATTCCACTTGAGGAAACTTTTTTTGGTAGACTGGTAAGTTATGATTCCTCTTTTTTTAAAGGTGGCATGCTTCATGGTAAAGGCCAGCGCATGAGTGGGACTGTTCTTTAGCAACGTATCCTTACATAAGATGTGTAAAATGACTGAAGAATCAGCTCCTTAGGGGGTCATTAGGAAATACTGACAAATGTTTCAAAAACTTTTTTTTGGCAGGAAGGGGATGTTTCAATTGCATGTGAAGTTGAAGTGTTTAAACTGAGCATGTAGGACAGGTTGTGGACTGAACGATTTTTTGGCAGCAACCTCTTTAACCTGGCTGCCTTGTTTCCTGAGGAGAACTCAGAAATGAACCAGGTCTTAGATGTCAATTGTGTTGTGTGCAATATTGCAATGAAACCAGCAATTCTGGAAAGCCATCAGACCTACCCTGTAGATGTAGAAAGACTCTGTGTGTACTAATTGTGCTTTTAGAATAAACTGAATGCTATCAGTTGAATAACTGGTGCTTTGGAAAGTTATGAGAATCAGCCTTCTTCCTGGAAAAGGTATGGCCATTTCCCACAAAAGATCACGATTGGAATGAGTATTCTTTTCTGCCTCCAAGCACTGTATATTAATGCCAGGTGTACAGTGTGGCTGTTTGCATTGTCTCCTACATAGATAAATAGCTACACAGTCATTTTTGAATTCCTTGAGTTACAAATACATGCAGAGCTTCCAACAAGAGTCTTTCCTATTTACTCTCCTACGTTCAGCTATGGTCACATACATTCTGAATCCAGATGTTAGATCAAGGTCATAGAACAGCAAGGAATTTAAAGGGGACATAATTAGATGAATGTGGTTCTCTGGAGGATGTTTTATGTGATTTTAAACTGCCACATCAGTAACAATGTCCCTGAGGATTTTTAAAAGCACAATGAAAACTATCCTTCAATTTAAAAGAAAAATAAACCTGAAATACTTGCTATGCAAAATTTTCAGAACTCTTAGCATTACTGAAATTGATTAGAACTGATAACAGAATAAATACTCCAAGTTTTTTTTTTTTTTTTTTGTGATTCTCAGCAGAGAGGAAAAAATAAATGAATTTAAGGTATTTGAATAGCTTAGTTATGTAATCCTTTTATAACAATTCAAACTGCTAGTAACTTGCATTAAAAAAAAAAATAAATCCTTGACACAGATCACACACACTTCATTTCTTTAGGAAACTACTTGTCCTTCTCCAAATAATTTTTAAACTCATTTATCTAACTGCAGCCAATTTTACAGTGATAGTTAATTCAAAGCTATTGCATTCCTATGAGCTTAATGAAGTAAGTGGTCAGAATGAGGTCAAAAAAGGGGCTGTAGCAAAAGCTAAATTATTCTTAGATATCAGAGAACCTAAGGAACAGAAACCATCAGGAATTGTTCTATTCCTTGAAGAACTCTGATCGTAACTTTCACTCCGTTAGAAGTGAGAATCTAAGTGCAGTATGTAGAAAGTCCAAAGAAAACCAAACTTCGGTAGTTCCATGACTTCCAGAACTGTTTCATGCTAGATTTTGTGCTTAGAAAAACAAAATGAACTTATATCTACTGAAAAGGATAGTCACTTTGGCAGTAGCTTCTGAATCTAACTTCATAAATGGCTGTCAGAGCTCTTGTGTAGATGTGATTTAGAATACCTGAAACAAATCTTTGCCATCCAGGGAATTTAAGGTGACTTCTAATATAAAGGTTTATAGATCTTGTACAGAAACCATTTTGCTGAACAAACTGGAATTCAGCTATTCGTGTCCCAGTGTTTGTAATTGACATCATAACAGGAGGAAAGCAAGGGTTTTGTGGAAGGAAGCTGAATCTTAAACTTTCTTAAATTTTCTAATTTGACATCATAATGGTTTTAGAAAAGATCCATGTAAAGGGCTTGCATTTCCTGTGGTGACTGAGATACTTGAAGCTTGGAAGGTGGATTTAGTATAGAAGGGAGTGTAAGGGCTAAAAGATGAGGCATGCGCCATGTGTTGATGAGGGCCGGCTAGAGTGGGGGAGTATGCAGTATTTACAAAAAGGTTGAATAATTACTGAATTTGAAATAAAAGCATGGTGAAAGCAGGTGGTGAAGTTGCAATATACCAGATATGTGCCTGACTGTATTGTAAACCAGGAATTGTCCACCAGACCGTTCAGAAGAGGAGTGAAATCATTAGTGGTCTAAAAAGTTGCATTATTAAAGCATGCAATCAGCTGCTACAGGGGGAACGAACCAACTGCTTAAGTGCCTTGTTATGCTTGTTTCTAAAAAAATCTTTGGAATCTGGGCCTGCAGCTTTGTAAAGAGATGAGTCAAAATACCTTTTTTGTATTCAACATTGAATAAAAAAAGTGGTTCATTTCTAAGTGTATAAAATATGATTGCTCATTCTCAATGCCTGCAAATGGGTAACTGGATGTTTTGCAACGTCATCATGCTGTGTTAGAATCAGGTTGAAAGAAAAAGGAAACTATTACAAATAAAAGAATTGATTGCTTTTTAAGAGGGAATATCAAAATGATTTGTATGTATCTCAGTGTTTCAACTTTTCTGTCTTATTTTCTGATATTTTTTACTTGAAATGGCATTAAAGTAAAAGCTGAAGTAGAATATTGAGTCACTGTTTCATCTGCATGTCATGTCTTATGTAGCATTATTATCAAGAAGCAGTGAACAGTTTGTCCTGGTTTTGGACCTTCCAGGAATTCTGAACATTTTCGTTTGGAAGCCTTCTCTTGAGCCAGAATGGCATAGCTCAAATATTTGATATCTCATGAAGTTTAATTCAGCTTGACTTTGCTGAAAGTGGATAGTGCTTTAACATTTTGTCTTTTCATGGTTTTCTTAACACTGAGTTTGATGGTCCTGGAATTAGATTAGTAGTTTGGAAGATTGCTCTTCCTCATGACTACTGAATCTTCCTGTGGAATTTCTGTGGGACCCCTCCAT